>NC_133973.1:17111985-19511985 GCF_047716275.1 Strix uralensis
TTAGGTTTAGCGTTAGGGTTAGGGTTATTCTTAGGGTTAGGATTAGGGTTAGTGTTAGAGACATTAGGGTTAGGGTTAGGGTTAGGGTTAGGGTTAGGGTTAGTGTTAGGGTTAGGGTTAGGGTTAGGGTTAGGGTTAGGGTTAGGGTTAGGGTTAGGGTTAGGGTTAGGGTCAGGGTTAGGGTCAGGTTGGTGATAGGGTTAGGGTTAGGCTTTAGTGTTATGTGTAGCGTTAGGGACAGGGTTATTCTTAGGGTTAGGATTAGGGTTAGTGTTAGAGACGTTAGGGTTAGGGTTAGGGTTAGGGTTAGGTTTAGGGTTAGAGTTAGGGTTAGGGTTAGTGTTAGGGTTAGGGTCAGGCTAGTGATGGTATTAGTGTAAGGGTTAGGTTTAGGGGTTAGATTTAGGGTTAGGGTTAGAGTTAGGTCAATTCTTAGAGTTTAGGGTTAGTCTTATTCTTAGGGTTAGGGTTAGAGTTAGGGACATTATGGTTAGGGTTATGGTTAGGATCAGGTTAGTGATAATGTTAGAGTTAGGGTTAGGGTTATGTGTTATAGTTAGTGTTACCGTTAGTGTTAGGTTTAAGGTTAGGGTTAGGGTTATGGTTAGTTTTACTGTTAGGGTAAGGGTTAGTTTTAGGGTTAGGATCAGGTTGGGGATAGTGTTAGGGTTAGGCTTTAGTGTTATGTGTAGCGTTAGGGTTAGGGTTATTCTTAGGGTTAGGATTAGGGTTAGTGATAGAGACATTAGGGTTAGTGTTAGGATTAGGGTTAAGGTTAAGGTTAGCGTTAGGGTTAGGGTTAGGCTTAGAATCAGGTTGGGGATAGTGTTAGGGTTAGGCTTTAATGTTAGGTTTAGCGTTAGGGTTAGGGTTATTCTATGGTTTAGGATTAGGATTAGTGTTAGACACTTTAGGGTTAGGGTTAGGGTTAGGGTTAGGGTTAGGGTCAGGTTGGGGATAGTGTCAGGGTTAGGCTTTAGTGTTAGGTTTAGCGTTAGGGTTAGGGGTGTGATTAGGTTTAGGATTAGGGTTAGTTTTAGAGACATTAGGGTTAGGGTTAGGGTTATGGTTAGGGTTAGGGTCAGGTTGGGGATAGTGTTAGGGTTAGGCTTTAGTGTTAGGTGTAGCATTACGGTTAGGGTTATTCTTAGGGTTAGGATTAGGGTTAGTGTTAGGGACATTAGGGTTAGGGTTAGGGTTAGGGTTAGGGTTAGGGTTAGGGTTAGGGTTAGGGTTAGGGCTAGGGTTAGGGTCAGGTTGGGGATAGTGTTAGGGTTAGGCTTTAGTGTTATGTGTAGCGTTAGGTTTAGGGTTATTCTTAGGGTTAGGATTAGGGTTAGTGTTAGAGACTTTAGGGTTAGGGTTAGGGTTAGTCTTAGGGTTAGGTTTAGGGTTAGGGTTAGGGTTATGGTTAGGATTAGGGTTAGGGTTAGTGTTATGCTTAGGGTTAGGGTTAGGGTTAGGGTTAGTTTTATGCTTAGGGTTAGGGTTAGGTGTTAGGGTTAGTGTTAGGGTCAGGTTAGTGATAATGTTAGAGTTAGGGTTAGGGTTAGGTGCTATAGTTAGTATTAACGTTAGTGTTAGGGTTAGCGTTAGGGATAGGGTTAGGGCTTAGTGTTAGTGTTAGGGTTAGCGTTAAGGTTAGGGTTAGGGTTACGGTTAGGGTTAGGGTTAGGGTTAGGGATAGGGTTAGGGTTAGGGTTAGGATTAGGTTTAGGGTTAGGATTAGGGTTAGAGTTAGGTTCAGGTTAGCGATGGTGTTAGAGTAAGGGTTGGGTTTAGGCGTTAGATTTAGGGTTAGGGTTAGGGTTAGGGTTAGGGTTAGGGTTAGGGTCAGGTTGGGGATAGTGTTAGGGTTAGGCTTCAGTGTTAGGTGTAGCATTACGGTTAGGGTTATTCTTAGGGTTAGGATTAGGGATAGTGTTAGAGACATTAGGGTTAGGGTTAGGGTTAGGGTTAGGGTTAGGGTTAGGGTTAGAATCAGGTTGGGGATAGTGTTAGGGTTAGGCTTTAGTGTTATGTGTAGCGTTAGGGACAGGGTTATTCTTAGGGTTAGGATTAGGGTTAGTGTTTGAGACATTAGGGTTAGGGTTAGGGTTAGTGTTATGCTTAGGCTTAGTGTTAGGTGTTAGGGTTAGGGTTAGGGTCAGGTTAGTGATAAAGTTAGGGTTAGGTTTACGTGTTATAGTTAGTGCTACCGTTAATGTTAGGGTTAGTGTTAGGGACAGGGTTAGGGTTTACGGTAAGGTTTAGGTTTAGGATTAGGGTTAGGTTTACGGTGACAGTTAGTGTTAGGGTTAGGGTTAGGGTCATGTTAGCAATGGTGTTAGTGTAAGTGTTAGGTTTAGGGGTTAGATTTAGGGTTAGGGTTAGGGTTAGGTCAAAGAATAGAGTTTAGGGTTAGGGTTAGGGTTAGGGTTAGGATAAGGATTAGGGTTAGGGTTAGGGTTAGGGTTAGGGTTAGGGTTTAGGGATAGGGTTAGGCCTAGGCTTACGGTTAGGGTTACGGTTACGGTTACAGTTACGGTTAGGATTTCGGTTACGGCTAGGTTTAGGGTTAGGGTTAGGGTTAGGATCAGGTTAGCGATGGTGTTAGTGTAAGGGTTATGTTTAGAGGTTAGATTTAGGGTTAGGGTTAGAGTTAAGTGAAAGCTTAGAGTTTAGGTTTAGGTTTAGGGTTAGGGTTAGGGTTAGGGTCAGGGTTAGTGTTAGGCTAAGGGTTAGGGTTAGGGTTATTGTTAGGTTTAGGGTTAGGATCAGGTTGGGGATAGCCTTAGGGTTAGGATTTAGTGTTAGGTTTAGCGTTAGGGTTAGGGTTATTCTTAGGGTTAGGATTAGGGTTAGTGTTAGAGACATTAGGGTTAGGGTTAGTGTTAGGGTTAGGGTTAGAGTTAGGGTTAGGTTTAGTGTTAGGGTTAGGGTCAGGCTAGTGATGGTATTAGTGTAAGGGTTAGGTTTAGGGGTTAGATTTAGGGTTAGGGTTAGAGTTAGGTCAATTCTTAGAGTTTAGGGTTAGTCTTATTCTTAGGGTTAGGGTTAGTGTTAGGGACATTATGGTTAGGGTTATGGTTAGGGTCAGGTTAGTGATAATGTTAGAGTTAGGGTTAGGGTTATGTGTTATAGTTAGTGTTACCGTTAGTGTTAGGTTTAAGGTTAGGGTTAGGGTTATGGTTAGTTTTACTGTTAGGGTAAGGGTTAGTTTTAGGGTTAGGATCAGGTTGGGGATAGTGTTAGGGTTAGGCTTTAGTGTTATGTGTAGCGTTAGGGTTAGGGTTATTCTTAGGGTTAGGATTAGGGTTAGTGATGGAGACATTAGGGTTAGTGTTAGGGTTAGGGTTAAGGTTAAGGTTAGCGTTAGGGTTAGGGTTAGGCTTAGAATCAGGTTGGGGATAGTGTTAGGGTTAGGCTTTAATGTTAGGTTTAGCGTTAGGGTTAGGGTTATTCTATGGTTTAGGATTAGGATTAGTGTTAGACACTTTAGGGTTAGGGTTAGGGTTAGGGTTAGGGTCAGGTTGGGGATAGTGTCAGGGTTAGGCTTTAGTGTTAGGTTTAGCGTTAGGGTTAGGGGTGTGATTAGGTTTAGGATTAGGGTTAGTTTTAGAGACATTAGGGTTAGGGTTAGGGTTATGGTTAGGGTTAGGGTCAGGTTGGGGATAGTGTTAGGGTTAGGCTTTAGTGTTAGGTGTAGCATTACGGTTAGGGTTATTCTTAGGGTTAGGATTAGGGTTAGTGTTAGGGACATTAGGGTTAGGGTTAGGGTTAGGGTTAGGGTTAGGGTTAGGGTTAGGGTTAGGGTTAGGGTTAGGGTTAGGGCTAGGGTTAGGGTTAGGATCAGGTTGGGGATAGTGTTAGGGTTAGGCTTTAGTGTTATGTGTAGCGTTAGGTTTAGGGTTATTCTTAGGGTTAGGATTAGGGTTAGTGTTAGAGACTTTAGGGTTAGGGTTAGGGTTAGTCTTAGGGTTAGGTTTAGGGTTAGGGTTAGGGTTATGGTTAGGATTAGGGTTAGGGTTAGTGTTATGCTTAGGGTTAGGGTTAGGGTTAGGGTTAGTTTTATGCTTAGGGTTAGGGTTAGGTGTTAGGGTTAGTGTTAGGGTCAGGTTAGTGATAATGTTAGAGTTAGGGTTAGGGTTAGGTGCTATAGTTAGTATTAACGTTAGTGTTAGGGTTAGCGTTAGGGATAGGGTTAGGGCTTAGTGTTAGTGTTAGGGTTAGCGTTAAGGTTAGGGTTAGGGTTACGGTTAGGGTTAGGGTTAGGGTTAGGGATAGGGTTAGGGTTAGGGTTAGGATTAGGTTTAGGGTTAGGATTAGGGTTAGGGTTAGGTTCAGGTTAGCGATGGTGTTAGAGTAAGGGTTGGGTTTAGGCGTTAGATTTAGGGTTAGGGTTAGGGTTAGGGTTAGGGTTAGGGTTAGGGTTAGGGTTAGGGTTAGGGTTAGGGTCAGGTTGGGGATAGTGTTAGGGTTAGGCTTCAGTGTTAGGTGTAGCATTACGGTTAGGGTTATTCTTAGGGTTAGGATTAGGGATAGTGTTAGAGACATTAGGGTTAGGGTTAGGGTTAGGGTTAGGGTTAGGGTTAGGGTTAGAATCAGGTTGGGGATAGTGTTAGGGTTAGGCTTTAGTGTTATGTGTAGCGTTAGGGACAGGGTTATTCTTAGGGTTAGGATTAGGGTTAGTGTTTGAGACATTAGGGTTAGGGTTAGGGTTAGTGTTATGCTTAGGCTTAGTGTTAGGTGTTAGGGTTAGGGTTAGGGTCAGGTTAGTGATAAAGTTAGGGTTAGGTTTACGTGTTATAGTTAGTGCTACCGTTAATGTTAGGGTTAGTGTTAGGGACAGGGTTAGGGTTTACGGTAAGGTTTAGGTTTAGGATTAGGGTTAGGTTTACGGTGACAGTTAGTGTTAGGGTTAGGGTTAGGGTCATGTTAGCAATGGTGTTAGTGTAAGTGTTAGGTTTAGGGGTTAGATTTAGTGTTAGGGTTAGGGTTAGGTCAAAGAATAGAGTTTAGGGTTAGGGTTAGGGTTAGGGTTAGGATAAGGATTAGGGTTAGGGTTAGGGTTAGGGTTAGGGTTAGGGTTTAGGGATAGGGTTAGGCTTAGGCTTAGGGTTAGGGTTACGGTTACGGTTACGGTTAGGATTTCGGTTACGGCTAGGTTTAGGGTTAGGGTTAGGGTTAGGATCAGGTTAGCGATGGTGTTAGTGTAAGGGTTATGTTTAGAGGTTAGATTTAGGGTTAGGGTTAGAGTTAAGTGAAAGCTTAGAGTTTAGGTTTAGGTTTAGGGTTAGGGTTAGGGTTAGGGTCAGGGTTAGTGTTAGGCTAAGGGTTAGGGTTAGGGTTATTGTTAGGTTTAGGGTTAGGATCAGGTTGGGGATAGCCTTAGGGTTAGGATTTAGTGTTAGGTTTAGCGTTAGGGTTAGGGTTATTCTTAGGGTTAGGATTAGGGTTAGTGTTAGAGACATTAGGGTTAGTGTTAGGGTTAGGGTTAGAGTTAGGGTTAGGGTTAGTGTTAGGGTTAGGGTCAGGCTAGTGATGGTATTAGTGTAAGGGTTAGGTTTAGGGGTTAGATTTAGGGTTAGGGTTAGAGTTAGGTCAATTCTTAGAGTTTAGGGTTAGTCTTATTCTTAGGGTTAGGGTTAGTGTTAGGGACATTATGGTTAGGGTTATGGTTAGGGTCAGGTTAGTGATAATGTTAGAGTTAGGGTTAGGGTTATGTGTTATAGTTAGTGTTACCGTTAGTGTTAGGTTTAAGGTTAGGGTTAGGGTTAGGGTTAGGGTTAGGGTTAGGCTTAGGCTTAGGCTTCGGGTTAGGGTTAGGCTGAGGGTCATGTTGGGGATAGTTTTAAGGTCAGGGTTTAGCGTTAGTTTTAATGTTAGGTTTAGTCTTAGGGTTAGGATTAATGTTAGTGTTAGAGACATTAGGGTTAGGGTTAGTGTTAGGGTTAGGGATTGGGTCAGGTTCACGTTACAGATAGTGTTAGTGTTAGCCTTAGGGTTAGGTTTTAGCGTTAGGGTTAGTGTTATGTTTACTGGTACGGTTAGAATTAGGGTTCGGTTTAGGGCCATTAGGGTTAGGGTTAGGGTTAGGTTAGTGATAATGTTAGAGTTAGGGTTAGGGTTAGGTGCTATAGTTAGTATTAACGTTAGTGTTAGGGTTAGCGTTAGGGATAGGGTTAGGGCTTAGTGTTAGTGTTAGGGTTAGCGTTAAGGTTAGGGTTAGGGTTACGGTTAGGGTTAGTGTTAGGGTTAGGGATAGGGTTAGGGTTAGGGTTAGGATTAGGTTTAGGGTTAGGGTTAGGGTTAGGGTCAGGTTAGCAATGGTGTTAGAGTAAGGGTTGGGTTTAGGGGTTAGATTTAGGGTTAGGGTTAGTGTTAGGTTAGGGTTAGCGTTAGGTTGAGGGTTAGGGTTAGGGTTAGGATCAGGTTAGGGATGGTGTTAGTGTTAGTGTTAGAGTTAGAGCTAAATTTGCATTTAGAGTCATTAGGATTAGGGTTAGTGTTAGAGTTAGAGCTACCGTTTATAGGTTAGGGTTACGGGTTACGGTTAGGGTAAGGGTTAGTCTTAGGCTTAGGTTAGGGTTAGGGTTAGGGTTATGGTTAGGGTTAGGGTTAGGGTTAGTTTTACGGTTAGGTTTAGGGTTCGTGTCAGGTTTGGGATACTGTTAATGTTAGGGTTTAGTGCTAGGTTTAGCGTTAGGGTTAGGGTTATTCTTAGGGTTAGGATTAGGGTTAGGAACATTAGGGTTAGTGTTTCGGTTAAGGTTAGGTGTTAGAGTTAGGGTTAGCATTAGTTTTAGGGTTTGGGTTACGGTTATCATTAGGTTTAGGGCCATTAGCGTTAGGGTTAGGATTAGGGTTAGGGTTAGGGTTAGGGTTAGGGTTAGGGATTTGGTCAGGTTCAGGTTACAGATAGTGTTAGTGTTAGGCTTAGGCTTAGGATTTAGCGTTAGGGTTAGTGTTAGGGTTAAGTTTAGGGCCGTTAGAGTTAGGGTAAGTTTTAGGGTTATGGTTATGCTTAGGGTTAGGGTTAGGGTTAGGTTTATGCTTAGGCTTAGGGTTAGGTGTTAGGGTTAGGTTTAGGGTCAGGTTAGTGATAATGTTAGAGTTAGGGTTAGGGTTAGGTGTTATAGTTAGGGTTACCGTTAGTGTTAGGGTTAGTGTTAGGGTTCGGTTTAGGGGTTAGATTTATGGTTAGGGTTAGGGTTAGGGTTAGGGTTAGGTTTAGGGTTAGGGTTAGGGTTAGGTTAGGGATGGTGTTAGTGTTAGGATTAGAGTTAGACCTAGGGTTGGATTTAGACTCATTAGGATTAGGGTTAGGGTTAGAGTTAGAGCTACTGTTTATAGGTTAGGGTTTTTTGGAGACAGAAAGGCGGCTAGCCGGCTCCAAGGAGACTGGCAAGCCGGTGGGCGGGCAGCTGAGGAGGCGTGGGCTGTGGGCTGAGCCCAGGGCCGGTGGCGCCTGTTTCGAGCGAGGTGTAAACACACCAACGGTCACTCGCCGAGGAGAGCAACTCCAGTGCAGGTAAGCCCGTACTGGGGGGTTTTCGCGGCAAAAGGGACTGGAAAGTAGCTTTTTTGGGGGGGACTTTTGAATCTTTTTGGAGACAGAAAGGCGGCTAGCCGGCTCCAAGGAGACTGGCAAGCCGGTGGGCGGGCAGCTGAGGAGGCGTGGGCTGTGGGCTGAGCCCAGGGCCGGTGGCGCCTGTTTTGAGCGAGGTGTAAACACACCAACGGTCACTCGCCGAGGAGAGCAACTCACACCCACCCCTCGGTAACGAGCTGGGAGGGCTTCCTAGTTAGCGTGGGCGGAAACAGCACCACCCACCGTTAATTCGGAGATAAGAACCCTGTGGGAGGGCAGCGACCTGGTCGCTGCCCACCGAGTTCAGGGTGATCAGACAGTACCTGTAAACCACTGGTTAATAGTACTTGTCAACCACCGGTAGCCTGAGCCATGGTCTCCACTCGCCTCAAAAGCACCACCAGCAAGAACGTGACGACCCAGACGGAGCAACCACGCAAACATGCAGCAGTCCAGGTCCCAGGCTGCAGGGAGTGCCTGAGCCTGTCAGTGCTGTTGGAGGGCCGCAGTGACAGTGCCTGTGTGCGCTGTGACCAGCTGGATGACCTGCTCAGCCTGGTGGCAGAACTCAAAGAAGAGGTCGAGAGATTAAGAAGTATTAGGGAATGTGAAAGGGAGATTGACTGGTGGAGTTCCACCTTGGCACCCATGAATCAACAGGAGCAAATAGAGACTCCAGGCAAGGCAGGTGATCCCTCACCCTCATGCTACCAGGCAGAAGGAGGGGACTTAAGAGATGAGGGAGACTGGAAACAGGTCCCTGCTCAGGGAGGCAAGAAAATTCTCTCCCAACCTCCCTCACCCTCCATGGTGCCTCTTCACAATAGATTTGGGGTCCTGGAACTTTTGAATGAAGACATGGAGGAAGAGAATGAGACAAACAATGAGGAAGATCAAGGACCACCAAGGCCAGGTCACTCTAGAAAAGGTATTAAAACCAGCTCTGAAAGGAACCCCAGAAGAGTCATTGTAGTGGGGGACTCCACTCTGAAGGGTGTCGAAGGCCCCATATGCAGACCAGACCCGCATCATAGGGAAGTCTGCTGCCTCCCTGGGGCCCGCATCAAGGACCTCACAAGAAGACTCCCCTCTCTAGTTAAACCCAAGGACTATTACCCTCTTCTGGTTTTTCAGGTAGGTAGTGATGACATTAGCAGGAGAAGTATTAAATTAATGAAGAGAGATTTCAGGACCTTGGGGAAACTGATCAAGGGGTCGGGGGCACAGGTTGTGTTCTCCTCCATCCCTCCAGTTGGGGGGATGGATGAGGATGAACACCGAAGAACACAACAGATGAACTCGTGGCTTCAAGTCTGGTGTCACCGTCAGGGCTTTGGTTTTTACGATCATGGGTTGGTATACAGGGCACCAGACCTCTGGGCCTTAGATGGGATACACTTGTCCCAGAAGGGGAAGAGGATCTTGGGGCAGGAGTTAGCTGGGCTCATTGACAGAGCTTTAAACTAAATTTGAAGGGGGAAGGGGGCAAAACACCAGCCCATCTGAAGTGCATGTATACCAATGCACGCAGCATGGGTAACAAACAGGAGGAGCTTGAAGCCGTGATGAAACAGGAAAATTATGATGTTGTGGCTATCACAGAAACATGGTGGGATGCCTCCCATGATTGGAGCGTGCCAGTTGACGGCTACAAGCTCTTTAGAAGGGATAGACAAGGTAGGAGAGGCGGTGGGGTAGCAATGTATGTTAGGGACTGTTATGATTGCCTCGAATACAAATGCAGTGAAGACAGGATGGAATGTCTTTGTGTTAGAATCAGGGGGAAGGCCAACAGGGCAGATGTTGTAGTAGGAGTCTACTATAGGCCACCCACCCAGGACAGAGAGGTGGATGAAATATTCTATAGGCACTTGGGTGTAATCTCACGGTCGATTGCCCTTGTTCTTGTGGGGGACTTCAACTTCCCAGACATCTGCTGGAAATACAACACAGCAGAGCGGGACCAGTCCCGAAGATTCCTGGAATGTGTAGGGGACAACTTCCTAACACAACTGGTAAGAGAACCAACCAGAGAAGGTGCCCTGCTAGATCTCCTCCTTGTGAACAGAGATGGACTGGTGGATGATGTGGCAGTTGGAGGACGACTAGGGCACAGCGATCATGAAATAATAGAGTTCTCTATTCTTAGGGAGGCCAGGAAAGGGCTAAGCAGGACTGACATCCTGGACTTCCAAAGAGCTGATTTTGTCTTGTTTAGGCACCTGCTTGAAAGGATCCCTTGGGAGACGGTTCTGAAGGGTACAGGGGTCCAGGAAGGCTGGGCGCTCCTTAAGAAGGAAGTGTTAATGGCTCAGGAGCAGGCAGTCCCCAGGTGCTCTAAGAGGAGCAGGCGGCAGAGAAGACCACCCTGGCTGAACAGGGAGCTTTGGCTGCAACTCAAGGAGAAAAGGAGAGTTTACAGCCTTTGGAGGAAGGGGCTAGCCACTCACAGTGATTACAAAGATGCTGTGAGGCTATGCAGGGCGGAAATCAGGAGGTCCAAAGCCCAGCTGGAAATTAATCTAGCGTCAGCAATCAAAGATAACAAGAAATGTTTCTATAAGTATGTCAATAGCAAAAGAAAGACCAGGGAGAGTCTCCATCCCCTGCTAGATGCTGAAGGAAACTTGGTAACAAGTGATGAGGGGAAGGCTGAGGTCCTTAATGCCTTCTTTGCCTCAGTCTTTAATAACAAGACTAGTTGTGTTGAGGGAATCCAGCCCCCTCAGCCAGATGATAGAGACTGGGAGAGCGACCCCCCCGCAATCCAGGAGAGAGTCAGTGACCTGCTACACCACATAGACACACACAAGTCTATGGGACCAGATGGGATACACCCAAGGGTGCTGAAGGACCTGGCTGTGGTGCTCGCCAAGCCGCTTTCCATCATTTACCAGCAGTCCTGGCTGACCGGGGAGGTCCCGACAGATTGGAAACTGGCCAATGTGACGCCCATCTATAAGAAGGGTCAGAAGGATGATCCGGGAAATTACAGGCCTGTCAGCTTGACTTCGATACCCGGGAAGCTGATGGAGCAGCTCATCCAGAGTACCATCTTACAACACATGCGGGACAACCAGGGGATCAGGCCCAGTCAGCATGGGTTTATGAAAGGCAGGTCCTGCTTGACAAACCTGATCTCCTTCTACGACAAAGTAACCTCCTTATTGGATGAGGGAAAGGCTGTGGATGTAGTTTACCTTGATTTTAGTAAGGCCTTTGACACCGTTTCCCACAACATTCTTCTGGTGAAACTGGCTGCTCGAGGCTTAGATGATCGCACACTTTGCTGGGTAAGAAACTGGCTGGATGGCCGGGCCCAGAGAGTTGTGGTGAACGGAGTTAAATCCGGTTGGAGGCCGGTCACGAGTGGTGTCCCTCAGGGCTCGGTTTTGGGGCCACTCCTGTTCAACATCTTTATTGATGACCTAGACGAGGGGATCGAATGCACCCTCAGTAAGTTTGCAGACGACACCAAGCTGGGTGGGAGTGTTGATCTGCTTGAGGGTAGGGAGGCTCTGCAGAGAGATCTGGACAGGCTGGAGCGATGGGCCCAGGCCAACTGTATGAAGTTCAATAAGGCCAAATGCCGGGTGCTGCACTTCGGCCACAACAACCCCCAGCAGCGCTACAGGCTTGGGGAGGAGTGGCTGGAGAGCTGCCAGTCAGAGAGGGACCTGGGGGTGTTGATTGACGGCCGGCTGAACATGAGCCAGCAGTGTGCCCAGGTGGCCAAGAAGGTGAATGGCATCCTGGCTTGCATCAGAAATAGCGTGGCCAGCAGAGACAGGGAAGTGATCTTACCCCTGTACTCGGCACTGGTGAGGCCGCACCTCGATTACTGTGCTCAGTTTTGGGCCCCTCACTACAAAAAGGACATTGAATTACTCGAGCGTGTCCAGAGAAGGGCAACGAAGCTGGTGAAGGGTCTGGAGCACAGGTCATACGAGGAGCGGCTGAGGGAACTGGGGTTGTTTAGTCTGGAGAAGAGGAGGCTGAGGGGAGACCTCATCGCCCTCTACAACTACCTGAAAGGAGGTTGCAGAGAGCTGGGGATGAGTCTCTTTAACCAAGTAACAAGTGATAGGACAAGAGGGCATGGCCTCAAATTGCGCCAGGGAAGGTTTAGACTAGATGTCAGGAAGTATTTCTTTACAGAACGGGTTATTAGGCAATGGAATGGATTGCCCAGGGAGGTGGTGGAATCCCCATCCCTGGAGGTGTTTAAGAGTAGGGTCGATATAGCGCTGGGTGATATGGTGTAGATGGGAACTGGCAGTGCTAGGTTAATGGTTGGACTAGATGATCTTCAAGGTCCTTTCCAACCTAGTTGATTCTGTGATTCTGTGATTCTGTTTCGGGTTATAGTTAGGGTTATGCTTAGGCTTAGCTTAGGTTAGGGTTAGGGTTACGATTAGGGTTATGGTTAGGGTTAGGGTTAGGATCAGGTTGGGGATACTGTTAGGGTTAGGGTTTAGTGTTAGGTTTAGCATTAGGGTTATGGTTATTCTTAGGTTTAGGATTAGGGTTAGTGTTAGGGACATTAGGGTTAGGGTTAGGGTTAGGGTTAGGCTTAGGGTTAGCGTTAGGGTTAGGTTTAGTGTTAGGGTTAGTGTTAGGGTTAGGGTTAGGGTTAGGGTTACGGTTAGGGCTAGGGTTAGTGTTAGGGTTAGGGTCATGTTAGTGATAATGTTAGAGTTAGGGTTAGGGTTAGGTGTTATAGTTAGGGTTACCGTTAGTGTTAGGGTTAGTGTTAGAGATAGGGTTAGGGGTTAGTGTTAGTGTTAGGAATAGGATTAGGGTTAGGGTCAGGTTAGGTATGGTGTTAGTTTTAGGGTTAGAGTTAAAGCTAGGGTTGGCCTTAGAGTCATTAGGTTTAGGGTTAGGGTTTGGGTTAGGGTTAGGGTTAGGGTTAGGCTTAGGCTTAGGCTTAGGGTTAGGCTTAGGGTTAGCATTAGGGTTAGCATTAGGGTTAGCATTAGGGTGAGGTTGGGGAAAGTTTTTGGGTTAGGGTTTAGTGTTAGGTTTAGCGTTAGGGTTAGGGTTATTCTTAGGGTTAGGATTAGAGTTAGGGTTAGGGATATTAGGGTTAGGGTTAGGGTTAGGGTTAGGGTTAGGTGTTAGAGTTAGGGTTAGCATTAGGTTTAGGGATTGGGTTATGGTTATCGTTAGGTTTAGGGCCATTAGGGTTAGGGTTAGAATTAGGGTTAGGGTTAGGGTTAGGGTTAGGGTTAGGGTTAGGGTTAGGGTTAGGGTTAGGGATTGGGTCAGGTTCAGGTTACAGATAGTGTTAGTGTTAGGCTTAGGCTTATGATTTAGCGTTAGGGTTAGTATTAGGTTTAGAGGTAGGGTTAGAGTTAGGGTTAAGTTTAGGGCCATTAGGGTTAGGGTAAGTGTTAGTGTTAGGGTTAGGGTTAGGGTTAGGGTTAGTGTTAGGGTTAGGGTTAGGGTGAGGGTTATGCTTAGGCTTAGGGTTAGGTGTTAGGGTTAGGTTTAGGGTCAGGTTAGTGATAATGTTAGAGTTAGGGTTAGGGTTAGGTGTTATAGTTAGGGTTACCGTTAGGCTTTAGTGTTAGGGATAGGGTTAGGGGTTAGGTTTAGGGTTAGGGTTAGGGTTAGGGTTAGGGTCAGGTTAGGGATGGTGTTAGTGTTAGGGTTAGAGTTAGACCTAGGGTTGGGTTTTGACTCATTAGGATTGGGGTTAGGGTTAGAGTTAGAGCTACTGTTTATAGGTTAGGGTTTCGGGTATGGTTAGGCTTAGGCTTAGGCTTAGGTTAGGGTTAAGGTTACGGTTAGGGTTATGGTTAGGGTTAGGGTTCGGGTTAGGTTTAGGGTTAGAGTTAGGGTTAGGGTTAGGCTTAGGGTTAGGGTCAGGTTGGGGATACTGTTAGGGTTAGGGTTTAGTGTTAGGTTTAGCATTAGGTTTGGGGTTATTCTTAGGTTTAGGATTAGGGTTAGTGTTAGGGACATTATAGTTAGAGTTAGGGTTAGGGTTAGGTTTAGGGTTTGGGTTAGGGTTAGGGTTAGGGCTAGGGTTAATATTAGGGTTAGGGTCAGGTTAGTGATAATGGTAGAGTTAGGTTTAGGGTTAGGTGTTATAGTTAGGGTTACCGTTAGTGTTAGGGTTAGTGTTAGGGATAGGGTTAGGGGTTAGTGTTAGTGTTAGGAATAGGATTAGGGTTAGGGTCAGGTTAGGGATGGTGTTAGTTTTAGGGTTAGAGTTACAGCTAGGGATGGCCTTAGAGTCATTAGGATTAGGGTTAGGGTTAGAGTTAGGGTTAGGCTTAGGGTTAGGGTTAGGGTTAGGGTTAGGGTCAGCTTAGCGATGGTGTTAGTGTAAGGGTTAGGTTTATGGGTTAGAGTTATGGTTAGGGTTAGGATTAGAGTTAGGGCAAAAGTTATGGTTTAGGTTTACGTTTAGGGTTACAGTTTGGGTTAGGGTTAGGGTTAGAGTTAGGGTTAGGGTTAGGGTTAGGGTTATGCTTAGGCTTAGGGTTAGGTGTTAGGGTTAGGGTTAGGGTCAGGTTAGTGATAATGTTAGAGTTAGGGTTAGGGTTAGGTGTTATAGTTAGGGTTACTGTTTGTGTTAGTGTTAGGGATAGGTTTAGGGGTTATTGTTAGGGTTAGGGACATTAGGGTTAGGATTAGGGTTAGAGTTAGGGTTAGGGTTAGGGTTAGGGTTAGGGTTAGGGTTAGGGTTAGAGTTAGGGTTAGGGTTAGGGTTAAGTTTAGGGTTAGGGTTAGCATTAGGGACAGGTTGGGTATAGTGTTAAGGTTAGGGTTTAGTGTTAGGTTTAGGGTTAGGGTTATTCTTAGGGTTAAGATTAGGGTTAGGGACATTAGGGTTAGGATTAGGCTTAGGCTTAGGGTTAGAGTTAGGGTTAGGGTTAGGGTTAAGTTTAGGGTTAGGGTTAGCATTAGGGACAGGTTGGGGATAGTGTTAAGGTTAGGTTTTAGTGTTAGGTTTAGCATTAGGGTTAGGGTTATTCTTAGGGTTAGGATTAGGGTTAGGTTTAGGTTTAGGGTTAGGGTTAGGTTTAGGGTCAGGGTTAGGGTTAGTGTTACTCTTAGGGTCAGGGTTAGGTTTATGGTTAGGGTTAGGGTTAGGGTTAGGCTTATGCTTAGGCTTAGGGTTAGGTGTTAGGGTTAGGGTTAGGGTCAGGTTAGTGATAATGTTAGAGTTAGGGTTAGGGTTAGGTGTTATATTTAGGGTTACTGTTTGTGTTAGTGTTAGTGTTAGGGATAGGGTTAGGGGTTAATGTTAGGGTTAGGGACATTAGGGTTAGGATTAGGGTTAGGATTAGGGTTAGGTTTAGGTTTAGGGTTAGGGTTAGACTTAGAGAGAGGTTTAGGGCTTGTTGTTAGGGTTAGGGTTAGAGTTAGGGCTAGGATTATGTTTAGAGTCATTAGGATTATGGTTAGGTTTAGAGTTAGAGTTACTGTTTAGAGGTTAGTGGTACGGGTTATGGTTAGGGTTAGGCTTAGGTTTAGGCTTAGGTTTTAGTGTTAGGTTTAAGTTTAGCGTTAGCGTTAGGGGTAGGGTTAGGATTAGTTTAGGGGTAGGTTTGGGGTTAGGGTTATGATTTGGGTCAGGTTAGGTATAGTGTTAGTTTTAGGTATAGGGTTAGGGTTTGAGTTAAGGTTAAGGGTTAGGGTTTGGGTTAGGGTAAGGGTTAGGGTTAGGGTCTGGGTTAGGGTTAGGGTCTGGGTTAGACTTAGAGAGAGGTTTAGGGTTAGGGTTAGGGTTTAGGCTTACGGTTAGGGAAAGTGTTAGTGTTAGGGTTATGGTTAGGGGTTAGTGTTAGCGTTAGGGTTAGGCTTCGGGTTAGGGGTAGGGTCAGTTTTAGGGCCATTAGTGTTAGGGTTAGGATTAGGGTTAGGGTTAGGGTTAGGCTTAGATTTAGGCTTAGGTTTAGGGTTAGGGAAGGGTTAGGGGTTATGGTTAGGTTTAGGGGTTAGGGGTTAGGGTTAGGGTTATGGTTAGACTTAGTGTTAGGTGTTAGGGGTTAGGGTTAGAGTTAGGGCTAGGGTTAGGTTTAGGGTTAGGGTTAGGGCTCAAGGTTAGGGTTAGGTTTAGGGTTAGTTTTAGTGTTATGGGTTAGGGTTAGGGTTAGGGTTAGGGTTAGGGTTAATGTATGGGTTACAGTTCGGGTTAGTGGTTAGGTTTAGGTTAAGTTTAGGATTAGGGTTAGCTTTAGGTTTAGGCTTAGGTTCGTTAGGGTTAGTGTTAGGTTTAATGTTAGGGTTAGGGGTTATGTTAGTGTTATGTTAAGGTCAGGTTTCTGTTTTAGTGGTAGGGTTAGGGGTTAGGCTTATGTTTATAGTTAGAGTGAGGGTTATGGTTAGGTTTAGAGTCATTAGGATTAGGGTTAGGGTTAGAGTCACTGTTTAGATGTTAGCGTTATGGGTTATGGTTAGGGTTGTGGTTAGGGTTAGATTTAGACTTAGAGTTTAGGGTTAGGGTTAGGTTTAGGGTTAGGGTTAGGGTTAGTGTTAGTGTTAGTGTGTGGGATAGGGTTAGGATTAGTGGTTAGATTTAAATTAAGTTTAGGATTAGGGTTATGTTTAGGGTTAGGTTTAGGTTCATTAGGGTTATTGTTAGGGTTAATTTTAGGGTTCGGGTTTAGGGTTAGGGTTATAGTTAGGTTTAGGGGTTAGAGTTAGGGTTAGATTTAGAGTTAAGGTTAGGGTTAAGGTTAGGGTTATGATTAGGGCTAGGTTTAGGTTTAGGGTTAGGGTTACGGTTAGGCTTAGAGAGAGCGTTAGGTGTTGGTGTTAGTGTTAGGGTTAGAGTTAGGTCTAGGGTTAGGTTTACAGTCATTAGGATTAGGGTTAGGGTAAGAGTTAGAGTTACTGTTTAGACGTTAGGCTTACGCGTTATCGTTAGGGTTAGGGTTAGGCTTTGGCTTAGGTTTTAGGGTTAGATTTAGGTTTAGGGTTAGTGTTAGGCCTTAAAGTTAGGGTTAGGGTTAGTTTTTAGGGGTTAGGGTTAGGCTTAGTGTTAGGGTTAGGGTTAGGTGTTATGGTCAGGTTAGGGCTACTCTTTGTGTTAGGGTTAGGGTTAGTGGTTAGAGTTAGTGTTAGTGTTAGGGTTAGGTTTAGGGCCATTATGGTTAGGGCCATTAGGGTTAGGCTTAGGGTTAGTGTTAGGTTTAGGGTTAGGGTTAGGGTTAGGGTTAGGTTTAGGATTAGGGTTAGGGTTAGACTTAGAGACAGGGTTAGGGACTTGTGTTAGTGCTAGGGTTTTAGTTAGGGCTAGGGTTAGCTTTAGAGGCTTTAGGATTAGGGTTAGGGTTAGGGTTAGGGTTAGAGTTAGAGTTACTGTTTAGAGGTTAGTCTTATGGGTTATGGTTAGAGTTAGGGTTAGGTTTAGGCTTAGGTTTTAGGGTTACGGTTAGGTTTAGGGTTCGGGTTATGGGTTAAGTTTAGGGTTAGGCTTAGGGTTAGGGTTAGGGTTTGTGTTATGTTTCGGTTTAGTGGTTAAGTTTAGGTTATGTTCAGTATTAGGGTGATGTTTAGGGTTAGGTTTAGGTTCGTTAGGGTTTGTGTTAGGGTTAATGTTAGAGTTAGGTCTTAGGGGTTAGGGTTAGGTTCATGTTAAGGTTAGGGTTCTTTGTTAGGTGTAGGGTTAGGAGTTGGGTTTAGGATTAGTCTTACAGTTAGATTTAGGGAGATGGTTAGGGGTTAGGGTTAGGCTTATAGTTAGAGTGAGGGTTAGGGTTAGGTTTAGAGTCATTAGGATTAGGGTTAGGGTTAGGGTTAGAGTTACTGTTTAGAGGTTAGCGTTATGGGTTATGGATAGGGTTAGGTTTAGACTTAGATTTTAGGGTTAGGGTTAGGTTTAGGGTTAGGGTTAGGTTTAGGGTTAGGGTTAGGGTTACGTTAAGGTTAGGGTTAGGGTTAGGGTTAGTTTTAGGGTTAGGTTAGGGTTAGGATTAGCTGTTAGTCTTATGGTTAGGGTTAGGGCTACGGTTATGATTAGGGTTAGGTATTAGGGGTAGGATTAAGGGTTGGGCTAGGGTTAGGGTTAGGTTTATACTTAGAGAGAGGTTTAGGGGTTGGTGTTAGGGTTAGGTTTGGGGTTAGGGTTAGGCATAGGGTTAGGGTTAGGTTTAGGGTCAGGTTAGGGATAGTGTTAGTGTTAGGGTTAGGTTTAGGGGTTAGAGTTAGGATTAGCTTTACAATTTGGATTAGGGTTAGGGCAATAGGGTTTTGGTTAGGTTTAGTGTTAGGGTTAGTTAGGATTAGGGTTAGGGTTACAGTTATGGTTAGGGGTAGGTGTTAGGTGTAGGATTAGGGGTTGGGGTTAGGGTTAGGGTTAGGTTTATAGTTAGAGAGTGGTTTAGGGGTTGGTGTTAGGGTTAGGGTTAGGTTTGGGGTTAGGGTTAGGGATAGGGTTAGGGTTAGGTGTTAGGTTTAGGATTAGGTCTACGGTTAGGGTTAGGGTAGGGGAGTTACAGTTAGGGTTAGGGTTAGGGTTAGGGTTAGGTTTAGGGTTAGGTTTAGAGTTTAGCATTAGTTTTAGTGTTAGGGTTAGGGTTAAGGTTAGGTTTTAGGATTAGGGTTGGGGATTATTTTTATGGGTTAGGTTTAGGGTTAGGCTTAGAGTTAAATTTTAGGGTTAGGTTTAGGTTTAGGGTTAGTGTTAACGTGGGGGTTATGGTTAGGGTTAGGGTTTTGTTTATGGTTAGGGTTAGGTTTTGGGTTTAGGGTTATGGTTAGGGTTAGTGTTTAGGGGTTTTAATTAGGGGTAGAGTTAGGTATACGGTTAGGATTTGGGTTAGGTGTTAGGGTTAGGATTATGATTATGGTTAGGGTTTGGTTTAGGTTTAGGTCTTAGATTTAGGGTTAGGGTTAGGTTTAGTGTTAAGGTTGGGGTTAGGTGTTAGTATTAGTGTTAATTTTAGAGTTAGGGTTATGGGTAGGGTTAGGGTTAGGGTTATGCTTAAATATAGGTTTAGGGGTTTGGTTTAGGATTATGGTTAGTGTTAGGGTGAGGGTTAGTGTTAGGCCCTTTAGGGTTAATGTTAGGGTTACTGTTAGGTTTAGGGTTAGGTTAGGGTTATGGCCTTAGGTAAGGGTTAGGTTTAGGGTTAGGTTAGGGTTATGGTTAGGGGATTAGGGGGTTAGGGTTATGGTTAGGGTTAGGGTTTGATTTAGGATTAGGTTTAGGGTTAAGGGTTAGATTTAGTTTTAGATTTTCGGTTATGATTAGAGTTAAATTTACTGTTAGGTTTAGGGTCATTAGGGTTAGGGTTAGGGGTTTTGTTTAGGGTTAGGGTTATTTTACAGTTAGGGTTTGGGTTAGTGTTAGGGTTTGGGTTATGGTTAGTGTTTAGGGGTTAGGGTTAGGTTTAGGGTTTGGTTTATGGTTAGGTTTAGGGTTTGGGTTAGGGTTTACTATTAGGGTTAGGATTATGTTTAGGGTTTAGGATTAAGGTTAGGGTGAGGGTTAGGGCTAGGGTTAGTTTCAGGGGCCAGTATTAGCTTTAGGGTTAGTGTTATGATTAGGTTTATTGTTAAATATAGTTTTAGGGGTTAGGGTTAGGAATAGGGTTAGTGTTAGGTTTAGTATTAGGTTTAGGTTTAGGGGTTTAGGGTTAGGGTTAAATTTAGGATTAGGATTTGGGTTAGGTTAGGATTAGAGGCAGGGTTAGGGTTAGGATTAGGTTAGGTTATTAGTTTTAGGGTTAGATTTAGGATTAGGGTTAGGTTTTGGGTTAGGGGTTAGTGTTAGTATTAGTTTTTGTTTTATGGTTAGGTTTAGGTTTGCTGTTGGCTTTAGGGTCATTAGGATTAGTGTTAATATTTAGGCGTTAGGGTTAGGATTAGGTGTAGGGTTAGGTTTAGGGTTAGGGCTAGGGTCTATACAGTTAGGGTTAGTGTTATTGTTAGGGTTAGGGTTATGGTTAAGGGTTAGGGTTGTTGTCATTAGGTTTAGGGCTATGGTTAGAGTTAGTGTTTAAGTGTATGATTACGGTCATTTGGGTTAGGGTTAAGGTTAGGCGTTTGGGTTAAGGTTAGGTTTTGTGTTGGGTTAGGGTTAGGGGGTTAGTTTTAGTGTTAGAGTAATGGTTAGGGTTAGGGGTTAGGGTTAGTTTTAGGGTTAGGGTTAGGATCAGGGTTAGTTTTGGTTTTAGGTTTAGGATTCGGTTTAGTGTTAGGATTAGAGTAAGGTTTTAGGTTTAGGGTTAGCGTTTGGGTTAGGGTTAGCAGTAGGGTCATTATGGTTTTGATTAGTGTTAGTGTTTCGTTTAGGCGTTATGCTTAGGGTTATGGTCATTAGGGTTAGTCTTAGGTTTAAAGTTTAGGGTCAGGGTTAGTTAGCTTCATTAGGGTTATGGTTATATTTAGATTTATTGTTAAGATTAACATTAGGGGTTAGGTATAGTGTTAGGGTCATTAGGTTTAGGGTTCGGGTTAGTGGTTAGTGTTTAGGCTTAGGGTTAGTGTTTAGCATTAGGGTTAGGGGTGACATTTATGGTTAGGGTTAGGGTCATTAGTGTTAGGGTTAGTGTTAGGGTTAGGTGTTATGCTTAGGGTTAGGGTTATGTTTAGGGTTAGGATTAGGGCTAGTTTTAGGGTTAGGGGTTTGGGGTAAGGTTTATTGTTAGGGTTAGAGTTAGGTTTAGGGGTTAGTGTGAGGGTCATTACAGTTAAGGTTAGGCTTAGTGTTAGCGTCATTAGGGTTAGGGTCATTTGTGTTAGGGTTAGGGTTTAGGATTAGGATTAGGGTTAGAGTCATTAAGGTATTTGTTAGGGTTAGGTTTAGGGTCAGGGTTACCATTAGGTTCATTAGGGTTAGTGTCTTTAGGGTTAGTCTTATGGTTAGGGTTAGTTTTAAGGGTTAGGGTCATTAGGGTTAGGGTTACAGTTAGGCATCAAGGTTAGGGTTAGGGTCATTAGGGGTATTAGCATTAGGGTTAGGCTTGGGTTTAGGGTTAGGGGTTAGCATTAGGATTAGGATTTAAAGTTAGGGTTAGGTTTAGGTTTGGGGTTAGGGTTAGAGTTATGTTTTGGATTAGGTTTAGGATTAATGTTAGTGCTAGGTTTAGGGTTAGGGTTTAGGTTTAGGGTCAGTGTTAGCGTTAGCGTTAGCTTTAGCGTCATTATGGTTTTTGTTAGATTTTGGTTTATGGGTTAAGGTTAGGGATAGCATCATTAGGCTTAGGGTTAGGGTTGGGTTTAGTGTTATTAGGGTTTGGATTAGGGTTGTTAGATTTAGGGTTAGGGTTAATTTTAGGGTTTAGGGTTAGTGTCATTAAGGTTAGGATTAGGTTTATTGTTAGAGTTAGGGGTTAGGTTTAGGGTTAGGATTTAGGGGTTAGGGTTTAGCTTAATGTTAGTGTTATTTTTAGGGTTAGTGGTTATGGGCGAGGTTTAGTGTTAGTGTTAGGGTTAGGATTAGGGCCATTAGGGTTAGGGTCAGGGTTATGTGTTAGGGTAAGGATCAATATGGTTAGGGTTAGGATTGGGGTTAGCATCATTAGGGTTAGGGTCATTTGCCTTAGGGTTAGAGTTAGGGTTAAGGTTCGGGTTAGGATTAGGGTGCATTGAGCCCTGGTTTTCATTTTCATTATGTACAGGTTCTTGATCAAGAAACTAGCAGTAAATCAGACCTGTCAAGTCTGCTGCAGTTAACTATCCTATTGCATCAGCATCCTTTCTAGAAAATTTAATCAACATCCATATTGGTAAACATTTTTTCCTCTCATGGGTATCCTTTTCATCTCATGGGCACTTAGACACTTTGCAAACACTGACGTACTTTCAAAGTCACAGGCTCCCATGCTGGCCTGTTCATATCCAAAACTTTGGTGTTAGTAATGAGTAGCTTCCTAGGTGGCTGCAGCAGCAAAACATCTGCTTATGTCCTAAGAGTCACACCTCCACAGCCTTGCATCTGCCTCTTCAAGGGGGTTCAGTAGCAGTTTCAGCCTTTTGTGGTATTTCCAGCTTTTTATAGGTGCTGAACAAAATGTTTTGGTGCAAGTGCCAAATATATTCCTGAGGAAGATGTGGTGGCCATAAACATCTCCATACCCATGGCACAAAAGGGCTATGGAGAATACATGCACCACTCCAAATTCTCTCATGTATTTCTACTTGCATGAGATGGTTTGGGAATTCTTTTTTTAAAAAATATAAGTATGTATGGAATATTACTTGGCTTCAACAACCTAGTGACAATCTCTAAGTTAAGTATGTGTAGAAATATTTGTAAGAACACGACATTAGTCTCATGTCACAAGAGTCTTACACTCCAGTGGAACAGGTATATATATATATATGTCAACAAACAGTAACCTAATTTATACATATTTAAAGTGGAGGAAGAAACAACTCAACACTGCAAACCATAAAACAACAATAGGAGGAAAAAAAATACATTGTTTGTATCTTTAGCTTTGTGTGTACTGTTCTGACCACAACATGCTACTTCATCCCAAAAGCTCTCACTTCCATTGACAACAGATATCATCTGACAATATGCTCTTCATCTTTACAATTTAATCTCACTGAAAAACTTCATGTGGATATTGTATGCTTTTATACCACTATGTGTGCATATCTGACCATCACAAATCTTTTATTTGAGAAGCTATTCTGATTTAATATTGATGAAGTCCCTTAGCTTCTCTTAAAACAGAGCTTTAATACAATCATTACTCCAAAATAGTTTTAAACACAGTGTTTCTCAGAATCACAATTTATGCTTAAATTTGATGACTCACAAAACTTCTATATTGATAGCTCTCATGGTGGCTCTTGATTTCTTAGAAGGGAAATGCAGTATAGTTTCACTAGATGAGCTGTGGAGCAAAACAGAATTCAGAGTATGAGGCCGATGATCTTCTGACTGCTTCTCCTGAAACCTTAACCCATAGAAACCCAAAAGCAGAAAGAAAGCAGGCTGCACTGAAAAGGGGCCAGCATGCTCAAAGCATTAGAAAGTAAATAAAAATAGAACTTTACAAAGAAAAGGGAACACCTATTTATTCAAAATCAGTCAATAAAATGCCCCATGCAAATACCGATAAAATGAAATACTATTTTAAATGCTTGGTTACGTACTCCTAGGAGAAGATATCCATATATGTGTTCAGCTTTTCTGGTTTGAATACCTGAAACAAAGTTACTGGGGTTTATAACATGCCTGACCATTCAGAAAATTCATACAGTTTTCCCATGTCAGTTTGCATATTCCAAGTCCTCTGGCTAAAACACTATATCAAGTATTCAAAACGTGCATTGTGAAGGAGTTGTACTTCATTGTTATTGCCATCAGAAATATGCCATGGAACCCCCCACTGCCTTTACTGACACAAAACGGGACTTCTAAAGATTTTGCTGGAATAGACACTATTACAGGCTATGGCATACACACGGAAGTATGATATTTATTAATTGTGAAGCCAGCTCTGCCGGCCACAGATTTAAAAAGCTTTCCAGTGAAAACTAATTTCAGCTTTTAGACAGAAATCATGTTCATCCTACATAAGAAAAGTCTTTAATCTGATGCCCCATCAATTTGCTCATCTTTGGATTTCACTTCAGATATGACTATATCAATCAAATACGATAGCTCTCCTGGACTGCTTCATATTTGGGAGCCTAAGGGAAGCATCTCATAATGTTGCATGGCTCACCTCACCACTATGTGGCTTTCTTCTTTAGTCTGATTTGCTGGAGTCATAAAAACCTTCATTGACTAAAATAGCCAGTTTATATAGATCGAGTAGCACCAGGGAAGACAAAAGTCTATTTCATGAAAAATAAATCAGATATGAACATAATGGCATCTCAATGGTTTTTATAAAGATTCATTTTAACCAGATGATTTAACAGAGTGTGTTGAAAATAGTTAGAGAAAGGGGAAAGTGATAAGAGAAAAGAAGGGAAATAAAGTACCTAGCTGACTAAATGGTAACATGAAAGAAATACAAGAAGCTTTGGAAAGAGGATAGGGGCACATGGGCTTATCAAACCCAGGAAACCAGCAGGCATATCTTCCCTCAAAGAAGCCTTAAACCTCTCTGGTGAAACAAATTCACATGCAGTCATGCTCTTCAAAAACCACTCCTGATGACATATTGCTCATTGCTTTGCTACATATTTGTGGCAGATGAAAGTATTGACATGGTAATGATTTAGTAAGAAATCTAGATTTATTAATAACTAACAGCAATTTATTATTATTCAGAAATGCTGAAAGAAAGGAAAGCGACTTATTTACAGATTCTAAAATGACAAGATTCACACTAACTTACTTAACGGTACCTTAATTTATACATATATACATGCGCATACACAAAACGTACAAACACACACACGCAGACAAAAGTATTTGGATCCAGTAAAATGAACATAAAACGTACAAACACACACAAACGAAAGTATCTGGATCCAGTAGAATGAAGTACATACCCACACACCAATAAACAGAGGAAGAACAGGTGAAAGAGAAGCTAGCTCAAAGGAAAATTTCCCTCTCAAGTTTAGAGTAAATACTCCCAATGCCTTGGCATTCCTCAATGGGTGATAACTGAGACTCGAGCGGGTTGACTTCACCTTGGCCTTCCATCAGTTCTGGCAGCAGAAGACACCTTAAGGGTTTTGGTACCTGAGAGATGTCCCAGCTCAGGGGAGATGCTGGTCACAGGCCCGCTGCGATCCAGGAGAGCTCAAAGGGTCTCCCTTGTGGTCGCCATTTATAGGGTCCAAGATAATTGACTTTTGTCAAATACCTTCTGGTGCCTTCCAGCAGTTGCACAAGAACTTCATGAATGTGCAACTCTGTTATTGTTCCCATTTGACCACATCCCAGACACAGGTGTGCCAGGCCTTTAGGAGATGATGGGCCATTTTAACTGCTTCTGAGCAATCGGGAGGGGCAGGAGCCAGGCTCGTTAACATTATCAGTCCTTATCTCCACAGATTGGTGTATAGCTCAGGGGGTGTGGGTGGAATCACATGTAGCACCAAGCAGCCCAACAAGGAGGGGCGGGGAGGGTTAAGAATTGCACCACCACAATATTTAACATATTTTCCTCACTTCACAAGCTGTGTTCAGCTACCAGTATTTCAAGTTTCATGCAGTTACCTTAATGTTTTTCCTTTTTTCCTCTCATTTAAAATGAAGCATCGTGATTGCCTAGTTGAAGAAATTCATAATTGACTGTGATCTAAGGAAAACAAGTAAAAGATATAAGGAAAACAATTAAAACCCAAGTGTTCCCTTTGGCCTGGAAAGCATCTCTAGAACCTATGTTTTTGTGGTCTCTGACATAAGTGCCACAGCATCACCAAACCTGCTGGCCTCTAGGCCCTAACATCTGCTTCACACTAAACCTAACATTTTCCTATTACTTCTGTTCTCAGCAAATGGCTTTTCCTGTCACCCAAAAGTAAAGACTGTCAGTAAGCCTTATCTGTGTTTAATTCCCAAAGTCCATCAGCAGAAGTAACCGTATTTAGAACAGTTCCCTTCCTTCTCCTCCACTGCTGGCTTATTCAAAAATAAATACCCTAACCCTGAAACCCATAAATGGTGCTTTTGATAAGGGGCTAGAAGAACAGTAAACCCACTTTGAACTTATTTATTTTCTGTTTGAAGAGTTGCTAGTTAATAGAAATAATTTTCCATTTTACTTCTTCAAACAGAAGTATGTATATCTTGAGTTTTAAGAAAACTAACTCACTTACAATTTAGAGACATCTTTGCAGGTTGTTTCACTAATTTATTATGGACCTTAAAGAAAAAGAATGAAATCCTAATCCTGCAAATTCTGATACAGGTGCCAAAATTTATGCCTATAATTAGCCCCCTCAGGATACATACATATACCACAAAGTATTTGTAAAAACACCTAAAACTTCTGCAGAATTGACAACTGAGAGAAATACAGATCTTCATCTGCTTCTAAATTTGATGCATACAAGATGAAGGTGACAACAGATCAAGAGAAGAGCAGAGGTGATATTGAACAGTAAAGCTTTTTCATTTACCTTTCTAACCCAAGACCTAAACTTAGAATAGTCTCCCTCTTTCTACCCATCCATGCTCCTTGCCTTTCTCCTTGCATTTCTTCCTTTCCCCTTTCCTCCTTTCTCCCTGTATTTAATCTCTAACTGACTTTGCTTTCATCACCTATACATTTTTTGACATTTGAGCAAAAACATACACTTAATTACTTAAAATTGGGATTTTAATAGTTGAGGAGAGCAATGCCTTTGGCATCAAAATAAATGAAAGATCAGATGGGAAAGGTATCCATACTAGTCAGCAAGGTATGTCTTTGTTTGACTTTTATAGTGCTGATGAAGAGTAAGGTGAGACTACTTACTTGATTTAAGCAAGCACCTAAGCAGACTGTAAAATTTCAAGTCATACTTACCTTTTTTTAGTAGTTACATCTTTTAATATGATGATATTGAAGTCAAACATATAACTGGGCCTCTCATCCTGGAGAAATCAGCAACAGGTGGAGGAATTACTGATTTACTGCAGAAGAAAGCTAGCTGAAGGAGGAGGAAGACTGAAGAGCATTAATGTAGTCAATTCATGAGGCTGAACCATTCAAATCGTCATCTAAATGGTCATTTGAAGTTTCCCTACGTTAATGTACAGTTTTGGTTTTTTTGCTGGTTTCCTTGATTCTACAGTTGCATTTGTAAGGATAAAACTTTACACATCATGTTTTTGTTTTTGACTATGTGTGCATTTGTGTATGTGTGGAGAATCATATACAAGACTTTTTTGTAAATTATACATATGACATCGATGCTGAAGTTGCCTGTAAAAAGAACAGATTCCCTCTGTTGTCTCTGAAGCAAGGCAAGAATGATTAATATGAAAAAGACTATATAATTTAACAAAAAAGACACAAGAGAGGAGAAGTAAAATATATCATGCTTTCATTTAACAGAAGTCCAAAATCATGGATGAGTTTTTCAAAGACATGGCTTCTGAAGGTTTACAAAAATACACCTGATTTATCTCAACTTTATTCTCTTTGAGGGAAAAATATCCTTATCTTTATTTTAAAGCTAAACAAATCTAGAGAAAAATCAAGGGAGTTTAAGTGACTCGTTGAAGGCCACAGAGGAAGTCTGTATCAGAATGAGCTAAGGTCTAGATGGTGCCAAAACACTAAGAAGGTACTGTTAGCTTAAAACTTCCCTCTTCCAGAGAATGGCAAGATATGTTTTTCATTGTGAAATACATCCAGTTCACAGACTTTCATTTAATGCTAGTTTAAAGTGTTAGCTGCAGTATTATGATAGCTCTTATTATAAAAACTGCTGTGCAGAAGGAATACCAGATATGACATTTGATCAAAGCTGAATGTCACCACAAAGTTCTGTTCATTTTTGCACAGCAGAAAGACATTTGAAACAAGATTTTTTGATGGCCACCTGGAGGTTTAACCAAATGATTTGTTTTGAGTCTTTTGTCATGATTTTTACCCTCAGTATCTCAAATTGCTTGGAGCAGAAGAAATATGTAAACTAGATAAGTAGAATGCCAGAGGATAAATGGAAAGAAAAAGTTACTGGAGAAACTTAGGTGCTCTAGTCTGCAAGAAGAGTCTGGTGATAAAAAAATGTAATTATATAAATATAACTCTATTTACAGATATTCAGAAAATAGGTGCATTGGACAATGACTGATGTTACCTTTTAAAGGAAACCCTGCATTATAGTGAGGGAATAAATGCACAGAAGATTTAAGTATTTACCATATCTGGTGTAATTAACACAACCCTCTAAACTACTGCCAGGAACAGAATTAAAATATTTATTATTGCATAAGGATGCTTCTTGGTCGCTTGGAATAGCCTATAGCTATTAGAACATTTTCTTACCAGAACTCTTCCTCATAATTTTCAAGACTCCTCCCTCAAAAATATTCCATTAAGTTAAACCTGAACTAGTACCACAACACCTGTAGATAACCCTGTTACATGCACACAGTGACCATTCAAGAAGAATGGAAGAACAAACAAACTTTTAATCTTCTATCCACTTCACAGAATTACATGATGCAGAAGGGAGAAGGGTGGCTTAATGGATGATTCTGCATGTTTTGATTAGCAAAGAAAACTGTATATTCACTTTCTCACCATATGCATATATTACTATAAACATCTAAAAATGTCAGTACTTAGAATATGTTGTTTTCAAACAGGTTCAGGGAGACACTATTTTTCCTGCTCTGGAGTTTGTGATATTCAATACTATTCTGCACAGTTTGTACAGAATTCACAAGCTGTGAAAAAAGCTTCAGTGGGACAAGAATGTTAGCCAAGACCTTGAGTCCAAAATGAGGTATTGAATCTGTTTTGACTGATTACCAATCCAGACATATAAATTATATACTGGACCTTGACAAGAGTAGTGAGACCGTGCACCACATTGTATGTAGGACACAAAGGTGAGTTTGTGAATGCTGGTCTTCCTACGTGTCCCAGCTTGATGTGAAGTGTTCTTAGTATCACACAGAAATTAAGTGCTGTAGAGAGAAATCAGTGATGGGCAAGTGATCCAAATGCCTCGCAGATAACATTCACATTAGCTTTCTCCAGAACTCACCAGTCCTTTTTTCCACTGTTAATGCACCAGTGGAAAAAATACAACAAAGGTCTTTGAGTCAGACTGTTCATCAGCACAAAATCTAAACAAGCATTTAGGATAATGACAGGACATACATGAAATCAGGTCCTCATTATGGAGCAACATAAGATACGGTTCTGTACAGCAACATTTATGTCTTCTATATAAACATTTAACATCAGCTGTCTGATTCATCTTTCCCCAGACACCTAGACCTAGAGCCAGAATGGTTAATTTTATCTTTTCTCCTGTTTGAAAGTGCAGCCCAAAAGTCATTCTGCATCCCATGACCTGAAAGGGATGAAGTTTTGCAGGCTTTTGAAAAAAGATCATTTTAGCTTCAGGCTGTTGAGCAAGGTTTGGAAAAGGAAGAGCCTTAGTCTGACAGTAGCAAGTGAAAAGGACATGTTTTATTTCTCTTGAAGCAGCATGGGATATGCCAGTTTCTTTTGTTTTCACTTTTTTAAAAGATGCAGTAAGAGACAAATGCTGTAAAAAACTGTTCTATAAAAGGAACACTTCTTTTCCCACATTGAAGTGCAAATTAAACTTTGCTCTGCAGTGGCACTTTTTAGAAAGGTGTAAGGAATGCCCAACAAAGTAGGCAATGGACTGAACATTACCAAGGGCTTTAAATGTGTTTCACAAGTCCCATATGGTGAGAAAAGCTCTCCTGACAACATGTGGAAGAGCCAGATGCTGAAAGAAACAAGAACAGATAGGATGTCTGATCCTGCAGTTCTCACATGGGGAAAACTCCCTTTGAAGTCCATAGGAATGTGAGCAAGGATTGAAGCTTCTATCACTTTTCTGTCATCCTCTATCATGCATCTAATTTAAAAGCACAATTTCTATTTGATAGGCTAATTCTCATATTTCTTCCCTTCCTTATACCATTTTCTCCTTTAGTAGTTATTTTTAGCCTAATTCAGCTGCCTACGTGATGTAACCAGAGCATTCGGCACCTGTCATTCAATTATAAAAGGGAAATTTATGCAGAGACATGTGTTACAATTTAAAGACAGCATTTATACTTCAAAAGACCCAGACTGACACTCATCTGAGGAAATGCTCTTGAAATCCTACCAGCCCACACCCCAAATGATATGACAGCAAAATGAATGCAGCTATCACTCAGTGACTACAGGTCTCATTCTGGGTGCAGATGAGTTGAGCACAATTGGTGGCTCTGCCTAAAGGAGTATCAACACGCTGCAGATACCAGCAGAGGACCTGAACTGGGAGACCAGATTTTTGTGCAAAGACTAATCCAGTGGGCAGTTCTGAAGATCTCTATCTGATCAGCTCCTCTGATAAGACAAAAACAGGGACATCAAGTTTATGGATCTTGATGAATTCAGAGATTAACTAGGCATTGAACTTCCCAGCCTCACAAGGATTTGTGTGAGCATGGACTTTCTTTTCTGCCACTAATTTTAGCATGTCTGGCCAGAAGTGAATTTTCTCTTGTCTTAGAAACAGTAATGTTAAATTCTGAAGCCTGTAGTGCAGAGTCCAGGGGTAGGTGGTAGCAAGGCAGGAATTTTGAACATTATAGCTTGAAATTTAAGACATCCAAATTCTTTTGTGAATCTACTCTGTCATAAACAGGAGGCTGTCAGGAAATATATTCCTTCTACTCTGACTAGCTTATGAAATGAAGGCCAAGGTCTCCAAGCTTGATTATATCTACGTATCAGGGTAGAGTTCATGGGATATTTTTAATTCAAATGCTGACATTGCTTTGATTACATTTAATCAAAGAACAAATAAAAGCATGTTCCTTATTGAATAACAAAATGCATATAAAAATATTTACACATATTTGAAAAGCCATTCCTTTTCTATTGTCAATATTAAAGACAACACTGAAAAGAGAATACATGCTCCTTAAGAGTAAAATTTGAAAGGAACCCCCCAAAACTACCAGATCAGGATTCTGACATCCTCTTTTACTACAAAACTGTGGTGCAGGGTTTTGGAGGGGTGTTTTGCGTTTTTTAGTTATTTTTATTCTTCTTGTTGATGCTGTTGTTACTATTATTGTTACTATTACTAACACTATTTATTTATTTTTTAAGAGACAGTCTTAATCTGGCAAAAAATATCCCCTGTATCTGTTTGAACAGTGTCTGCCCTTAGAAGACTATCACCATGATAATCAACATCCCACTTCAATTGTTTGTAGCTCTCCCTTTGTGCTAGGGAGAAAGATGTCAAATAAACTTAAAGAAAACATATGTGTATTGAGTATACCTGTAACCAGTTTTGCTCATACATAGGATTTCTTTCCCATAAAAGTTTCCAGATTTATGGGTGGAACAGACTAGGCAGCTATTGTATTCTGAGTTTCTAGTTGTCATGGTTTGAACTTGGCCAGCAGTCAAACACCACACAGCCTGTCACTCACCCTTCACTGCCCCCCGCCAGGAAATAGGGGAAGGACAACAGTAAAAAACTAGTAGGTTGAGACAAAAACAATTTAGTGATGGTAATAAAACAAAACAATAACAGTAATGGAAAGTCCAAATAGGTAATGCACAACGTAGTTGCTCACCACCCGCTGACCAATACCCAGCCCGCCCTTGGCAGCAATCCTGACAGAAAAAAGATCCCACCACCTCAACCTAAAGTGAGAGAGAACCCGCCTCCTTTACATACCGAGCATAATGTCACATGGCATGGAATACTCCAATGGTCAATCCGGGCTTGGCACTCTGGCTGTGCTACCTCCCAGCTCAAGAAAATTAACTCTGTCGCATCCATAATCAGGACACTAGTGCTTGACAAAATAGGGGCTTTCAACTGATACTTTCTTAATTCTTCTAATATAGCTGTAATTGTGAGAAGGGACATTAAGTGCTGAAGATGCTGTTCAGTTAGTTTTAGTTCAAGACAGATTGGAAATGCCTCTCTAAATGACTAGGTTGTCTATTTTATGAAAACACACATAAAAGAGTATGACGTAAATTTAGCAATTTTGCTAAAATGCCAATCAAACTAATTTTGCCAGGTTATTTCCATACCATAGTAAATAAATATGAATCAGAATCAGACAGACCAGTCTGACATGTAAATTCATACCATAAAAAAAATTATAGAATGTCCTTATTCTTTGATGAACAGTTGGAATTGACTTCCTAAGGTTCATAATGTACTGGAAAATAAATTTGCTAATATTGAATACAATTTAAATGACATTTCAGCATAAAACACAAACAGCATGATGCCTCAATAAATCAGCAACCTCATATTCAAAACCAATATAATTTTCTTTTTCAGTAAAAGTTGTGATTTTTTAAGCGTATCATAGACAACAAAAATAATGCTGAGATCCATTTTTTAACATGCAGTCTTCTTGTTGAAGGTTTTATGTTTGACTTTTAAGGTAGCCACTTTAAAGACTTTGAGAAAATGACTGAAATGTTTTGAACACATTTAATGTTGTGCTGATTATTTAAAATTGAAAATAATTTTATTTCTTAAAATTTGACAAGAAACACAAGCTTTAAGGTGCTGAAAGCTTTTCCTATTTGGGCCTGTCATTCCCTATGCTGTAACTTCACTGTTCTCTTAAAACAGTACCTTCAGCTCACCCTATACTGGGCTAAAAGTTATACAAGATCCTTGTTGAGTGTTTCCTGCAAGACAAATGCCTCAGGTAGGTACAACATCTGCTCTAAGTAGATGATCCAGCCTAGTTTCTCTTTTCAGTAATAATAAAGTGTCATGTCCTTCACCACACTATTAGTTTATCTAGCAGAACACTCTGTGTATGCTATATTGTTCAATAAATACAAACCAAGGAAAAGTACAACCAAACAGATGCTTTCTACTTTCAGGGCTCCCATGCAACTTTTTAGTAAAATCAGGGAAGGTGCAGCCTTACAGGAAACACAGTATGTACTTTGACAACTTTCTTCTGGAAAACATATGACATTTGCAACATACTGTCTCAGTTAGTGAAAGATTAAACTTTCAAGTGGTTCTTGTTAAGAGAAATTATTTGGCACAGCCAGATGTTCTAATGATATTGGCTTAGAAAAAAACATTTAATTTAGAAGCAATGGCTCTGTTTTAGTTCATTAGATAGAATTGATGTCCATTGGATCAGGAAGGACCTGGACCACATCTATGTTATATGAATAACAGAGTGGAATCTTGCTAACTAATTAATACTGTTACAAATTCATCTCCTCAGCTGGTGGAGGAAAAACTGTGCCAGTTCTTCTTTCACTTCAAACTTTGGAAGTGGTTGGGTGGGAAAGGACTGGACTAACATTTATTCAGTGTAGACAGTTGTTATTTGAAAAGTGTAGATGCCCCTTAAATTCAAAAACCTAAAAAATAGCTCCTTTCAGAGTTGACAGGTCACCCTATCTGGATCCCATTTCAGTGAACTTGTTCTTTCTTTCTCTTACCCTCACCCTTGGGATATTGTTAGACTATCCCAAGGGCAGAGCACTGTAAAGTCCCCAGTGTGGCCTAAAGCATATGAGAATTGAGTGAAAATTCTTTGCTTTAAAAGGTTAGAAACCACTTGGTCAATGTTTTTGAAGGTTGCAAAAAAAGCCATTTCCACTACGTAGTGTACCCTTTTTCACAATGTAGTTTAAAAAAAAAAAAAAAAAAAAAAAAAAAAAAAGTTTAGACAGATTTTGACTAACTTCAGGCCAAAGAGATGTTTGTAGCAGAGCCCCATGCATCTCATACCAACCAAGGTAGATTCCCTTTTAAACACAACCTTATGCCTTATGACCAACATTTATACTCAAATCAAGGGAGCAGCTGCTGTGAGTTTGGTCGAATGAATCTTTTCTCAGCAAGTTCTTGATTTCTATGGAAATGCAGGAGAAGAAATGAAGCTTCAGCCTTTGTCAGCATGTTATGATAAGTCGTACTCTTTTCAACATTCCTGGAGTAAATAACTATATGTGAAAATAAAATACTGGAAAGAAGGTCACACAAATTCAGCCATCAGATTCACCTTCACTATCTATATCTATATGACAGGGTGTGCACCTTGAATCTTATTTTATAAACATGTGGTTTATTTCAAGTAATAGAATATAAATATGATTTTGACATAATTAATCTGAAGTTTGACAGGAAATAGCAGCACAATGTCAACATTTTCTAGAACATGTTTTTAAGAACACTGAATTTCAGTCTTCTAGCTTACACTGAATGACTGAGAACTTGAAAAAAAAAAAAACTTTTTTCTTTCATAAAATAGTATCTGTGAGCTCTGTCAATTTTAGTGTTCCCATCTTGGTCTCTGTCAGCTGAAAGCACTGCATATAAAGTTATTCTTTTGTTATCATTGCTTTTTAAACTCAAGAAGAACCACAAGGTATTTTTCCATTATCGATGGAAGTATATCTTTTTTTTTAATAGCAAGATTATAATTGATTTTTCATTTCTTCTACTTTAAAAAAGTGTAAGATTTGATTCAGACATTTATTTTCAAGCAAGCACTTATACCTGCAAATTTTACATTCTAAATAATTTCATCTACTATAGGTCTATTTTTATACACCATAAACTCTCCTCCTATAGCCCTGAATTTTGCTAGATGAACTTTGGGGAAAACATATTCAGGTGTAGTTGTCATCTTAGATACTGGACAGTGATATATTACTTTTGATTTACAGAAGTAGTTAAAAATGTGATAATGTGAAGTCAAAAACCTCGTATTATTCTGTTTTGACTTTTGTTTAGGTATTCTAAGCAAAACAGGATTAACAGTTGTGGTGGTGCAATTCTTACCCCACCCCCCCCCCCCCCCCCCCCCCCCCCCCACCCCCCCCCCCCGCCCCTCTTTGTTGGGCTGCTTGGTGCTAGGTGCCATTCCACCCACATCCCCCGAGCTATACACCAATCTAGGACTGACAATGTTAACGAGCCTGGCTCCTGCCCCTCCCGATTGCTCGGAAATGGTTAAAATGGCTCATCAACTCCTAAGGGCCTGGCACACTTGTGCCTGGGATGTGGTCAAATGGGAACAATAACAGAGTCGCACATTCATGAAGTTCTTGTGCAACTGCTGGAAGGCACCAGAAGGTATTTGACAAAAGTCAATTATCTTGGACCCTATAAATGGCAACCACAAGGGAGACCCTTTGAGCTCTCCTGGATCACAGTGGGCCTGTGACCAGCACCTCCCCTGAGCTGGGATGACTCTCAGGTACCAAACCCTTAAGGTGTCTTCTGCTCCAGACGGAAGGCCAGGGCGAAGTCCCCCACTTGAGTTTCAATTATCGCCCGTTGAGGAATGCCAAGGCATTGTGAGTATTTGCTCTAAACTCAAGAGGGAAATTTTCTTTGAGCTAGCTTCTCTTTATTCTGTGTGTGTGTGTGTGTGTGGGTACGTACCCTTGTTTCTGTGTGTGTATGTCCATTCTGTGTTCATTCTACTGAATCCAAACACCTTTGTTTCTGTATGTTTGTCTGTTTTGTTATGTGCATGCATGTATATATATAGGTACCGTTAAGTAAGTTAGTGTGAATCTTGTCATTTTAGAATCTGAATAAGTCGCTTTTCTTTCTTTTAGTATTTCTGAATTATTTTATAATAATAAATTGCTGTTAGTTATTAATAAACCTAGATTTCTTACTAAATATTACCGTGTCAATACTTTCATCCACGACAACAGTATACTTACTTTGAAACATTTCTGAGCAGCCTTTAGCTAAAATGCATTTTAAAAATGTTAAGTAGATACATAGAAATAATGAAAAAAAACAGAGGGTATTTTTGTTACCTCACTAATGCAGGAGTTTTTCATAAATGTTTTCCCATTAGTGAACAGTTAGTCACTGTTCATATTTTTATTCCTTACAAAAAATAAGAAACAGCACAGAAAGCAATGGGGACACTCTTACAATCAATACTGTTGATTGTGAACAGACAACAGGTAACAGTGGCATGCATTTTTTAATTAAAATTAATATTTCCATGACTCTACAGTTATTCCCTCTAGAGAGTCCACATCACTGATAACTCACTGCTAAATAAAGTTATACTTTATGTGTAGGCATGTAATTACATAATAAATTAGACTGAAGTACACTGACAACGCAGGTAGCCTTCCAAGAATGAGTCAGAAGATGAGGATTATATTGAGTGCTTAAAAGTCATGACGAAGCTTCATGATGCCGTTCTTTCAAGGACAGTTTCTCTACAGCTCTTTCTATGAACAAGTAGCATGTAAAATCTTGTGCAGATCTTCTGGAGCACTATGCATGGAGAGAATATACATCTAGAGACAGAGACAGATGAAAGGCTGAGTCCTTTTCACACACTCTTCATGTCCTTCAGTTATGATTTTCCCTGGAAGAAAGGGGAATATATTCCTCGTGAATGTACATTTGGTGCAGGTCATCTTTCGTGAATAATAGATGAACATCACACACGGAATAGATTTAATTTCTAATTTTCTAACTGCAAAATCTCTGAAATAGTGTAAACATTTAACAGTCATTCAGTTACGTGTGTAAGGGAGAGATTCCTGGGTTTTTATAAAGGTACAAACAGATAGTTCAAAATCAGTCTTTGCTTTTCAAACATCTTTTTAACCTTATGACCTACACCTGCATTTCTGATAGAGGGAATATGAACTGAATTGTCTAATAAAATTACAGTAATTTAATGCAGCATGCTGTAATATTAATAAATACAATTATAGTGATTGACTTAAATTCCAATAGTGTTTTGTCATTAAGGAGACTGTACTACATTATATCATTGATTCTTCCACTATTACAGAAATTATCTTTTAAGATACACAGAACTATATTAAAGTGAAAGCTCCAATTTAATGAATGTATAAAGCAGTCTTTAACTTTCAAATATACTCTATGAAGGGCTAATTTCTCAACAGTAAGATAAAACTGATAAAGAATCTGTTTCAACTTTACCATGAGAAGACTAAGGGAAGTCAGGGTATATATTTTTGATTGTGTCCTGATTTCAGAAAAACCGAGATCATTTATCCTCCTACATGAATACTGATTCCATAGATGTTCATCAAACAATGATTGCAGGGTCAGCTAGAGCACTAGAGCTGTAGTAGCTCTAGCCACATCTGGTTGGGTTTTGAATATCTACAGGAGTGACCCCACTATTTCTTTGCGCAACCTGTTTCATTGTTTGACCACTCTCACAGCAAAAAAAAGTTTTCCCTTGTGGTTGTTTCACGTTGTTGCCCGACAGTCTTTGGGAAATTCCTGAAAGAATTCAAGGATATTGTGTTTGTGTTGGTGAAGTGGTCCTTGACTTTCAGGGAGATGAAACCAAAAATGCAGAGCAATCTTGTGTCAAGTCTAGCAGCTGCAAAAGGTCTCTGAATCCTTAATTGTCCCAAACCATCCATGTCTACACTGCACTTTCAAACAAAGCATGTCTGTTTAGTAACTGGTTTTCTAGCCTGGACTTAGACTATGTTGAGCAAACAACCCTTGGCTGTGAAACCCAAGCAGGTGGCAGCCAAGTGTCCCTGGTGAGATCGAGTCAGATTTGCTGATTGTGATGCTGGGAGGTCAGGGCCGGCTGTCAGAAGTGGGAGTGGGAGAGAAAATTCATCAGACATTTGATAGGCAAATCTGTTTTGGCCAAAACAGAGCAATGAAAATGACTGCTAGCCATAGATTCTGCATGGAGATAAATTGCCACAATTCTTTGTTTCCATAGCACTAACTGAAATAGAATGAATATTGGTTTACATGTACTAGAAATGATCACCTGTTATAAAGGATGCATCTTGCTTTGCCATGACTGTTCTACATCGCAGACTCATTGTTATCCTGTGACTCACTGATACACTCTTTAATTTTATAAGTGTGAGACCTTGTTCTTTTTACTATTGTATTGAAACCCATCTTTTCCCTCAGATTCTTTCTGTGTGATACTTCAACCCTCCTCACATTAACAGTGCCTTTGAACTTTGTTTTATCAACTAACATAACAAATAATAATTTTTAATTGAGATTTTTAAGGAAAATAAAAATTAATTTCAAGTTTAATGTTGAGGAACTTAAATTGTAACCTTCCCCCGTCCTGACACGTCCTCTTTCAAAGCAGTATGCCGTTGTCTCAGCTGCCTTTTAGTTAATTCTACCAGACATTTCTTGTTCTGATTCATGCCTGCCTTCTTCATTTATTGAATGCTTTCCTACATAGCACCACTTGCAAGTTCAAACACTTACAAACAAATATATTTTCCTATTTAGAAAGCAGCTATCTCTACAATGGAAGATAACAGGATATCTTCATTTAGCACCTGATATGACTTGTCTCAAGACAGAATAGGATTTGATTATGCAGTGTTATCAAGGACATGTGAACTTCAGACTAGACAGGACAAAACCTGTGCAAGTGTACAGCTTTCTATGATAGTCATGATCAGGTAGCTTCCTGCCTGTAACAAGGGATTTACAAAGAGACACTTTTTGTCTTTAAAATAAAGAAAAAAATATTTTACCAAATAAATCCTAAACCATAACGGCTGATCCTGAAACAGATAAAGGTAAAAATACTTTGGATCCTTATCTGGGCATGTCCAGAGTAAGAAAGAAAGCAGAGGTAAGAATCAAATATGTCTTTTGTATCTTTTCATAGGAATACAAGAGGGATACAACATACCTAGGTGATTCTTTTAGAAACAGCAACAAGAAGAAAAGAAAATTCCCTCTCACCTGTATGTACTCTATTGTTAATTTGCAAACACCACATTAAGAAACAGGAATCTGTACTAAATATTAACCTGACTTGTAAAGCTGGAACTGACTCATATAATGAATTAAAACTTCATAACTGTACGAAAATTATCTGAATATTTTCCGATGCAATAATTCAAAAGATAAGAACTTGAGCTATGTATAGTCATGTGGGAGTATATATATAGATACACATACACACATATAAATAAATATATATGTACATACATATGTAAGTATAGACAAATATATATATAAACAGGTTCAATAACTCTTTCAGTTAGTGCTACCACTCTGGCAGGAGCTTAATTGAGTCAGCAGATGTATGTGCACTCTTTTAAAATGAATTTTAACTGATTTTACATAACAAGAGGAAGCTAAGTCCATGTGTAATGTCAGTGTTCATTAGTTTAATGAAAATAGTTCAAACTCAAACACGAAAAGATTGCAAATTAGAAGAGAGTTACAGAACAGAGGTATTTTTCATCTGCTCAGTAAATATGAAACTGTAACTCATGGAGGAAACAAGTAATAATAACAATAAAGATGATAATAATAAATGCATTGTGTATCAGTTGGCTAATCATTATGAAAGTAAGGAATAAAAGTCAGTACAGTTTGCAAAAGACAACTATAATGATAGGCCATGTTTTTCAGCTGTTGTGAGGGTGGCTGGTTCATTTAACTCTGCTTAAGAAACCTGATTTCTGATGAAGCATGCAGTTATTTAGGGTTAATAGATCTTCCTCATTTCATTATGCTTTTATGAACTGTACAAGTTTTCAGAGTGAGCTAAGAATTATTAACAGATGTTAGCTGAAGATTACTTCCTCATGTCTTTCCTTGCCACTTTTCTGCAGCTAATAAAGTAAGATACAGAACTGTAACCTGCATTTTTCATGAGTTTTCACACTGATCTTCTCACTGCCCAAGTAAAGATTGTCTACACAAGTCTATGGTCTTCCCTTTGGGTTTCACTGCCCCATGACAAATTGGGTTTCCCATTAATGAAGCTTTGCTTATCTTTAAAGAAAGAACTCTGAAGAAAATAGCTGCATATAAAATCCAACACCCTACTGCATTTCCTCAAAAGAGAGCAGATCTTCCTCCAGACTAAACCTCCCATTTATTTATCTTCTATTTTCCCATGTTGATAAAAAAATTTGAACAAATGATTGGATTTTAAACTAAATTGAACCACATCTAGCAGTTTGTTCAACATTTTTTTCTGGTGTTGGCATTGTAAGATTCAGTGTATTTATAGGTCAGACTCCAAAAGTTTAGAGATATATGAAGATTTCCCTCAGAAACTTTCAAACCTTTTCAATATAACATATTAGTTGGTGAACTAGACTACTCAGGGAAGTGAGAAGTCAACAAAAGTAGTAACTGTCTTGTTTCTTTCTCATTTACATTTACAGCAAGTGCTTGTTATGATTTTTCCAGCATTAATGTAATGCTCACATAGCCATAATTCAGATGCATGAGCAGAAAAATGGTATCATAAAATAATGAAAATTTTGATTATGCTCTTTCAAGGCCACCAAAGCATAGTGCATACTAGCTGTCAAAAATTTACTTGATGTAACATTTCTTGTTGATTTCATAAACAGAATAGCCTAAATTAATTTTCAATATTCATAGTAAAAATTGACATAAACTGTAAAGATCATGATAATATTCTTATGCGATTTTATTTGCTGCAGTAGTTAATTCATCAATTTGAAAATTTAAGTGAGTTTTTAAACCTTTTTGAATTTTTTTCTTAATGCTACTTTCCTTTTTTTTCCCCCTTGCAATAGTGAAAAATGAAACAATTTTTTGTCTTGTGAAAGCAAACTAAAAAGCAAATAGAATGAAGCAGGGAGAATCAAACAAAATCTATAAATGAGGTAGCTTCAACTTCCCTCTCTGCTTATGAGATGTGTACCCACATTTCCCCTCTGCCTGGGCATTTTCTGAGCACCAGGGTGTTGAGCAGAGCTGCTTGTAATGGCACTTCCCAAATCCCTTCTGCTGGTACTTGTCCACTCTACACAGAACATTTAACTATACACTGGAGCAGAGGTTGAAGCTCAGGTGTTTCATCAGGACGGGAAGTGCTCTAAGTATTAGGTTGCAAAACCATTCTCACTTTCAGTCTCTATTGTTCAATGACACTCTAAAACATTCTGCTCAGAATGGGAGAATGTTAACAGGAGAAACTCCATGACACAGAATGTTTTCCCTAGCAAATGGCAGCCCTAAGAGTTGAGAAGCTGTGCAGGAACCTAAGTTTGGTTTTCCATAAACTTACAGCAGTACATTTGACAAAGATATTGATTGAGGTAAAAATAGCAGCAGAGTTTTAGAAGCCTAGCTCAATTCTATTCTTTTTCTGACCTGTCACGTAGATTTTTGGACAACTGGAAAAAAAAGCACTGTATATTTTAGTAAATACACTATTAACAATTATTTTTAAATAACCCATTTTTGTTCTGGATAAATATTGCAATACTTCTGAGTAAGCATTTCGTAAATTTTAACTAACTGTTTTTACCCCTAGCAGTGTATTTATAATCACATTTAATAACAACATTTGATCTTGTAAATAATTTTGTTAATATTCTAGGGAAAAAATAAAGAACTGTTCCCTCTCTTGGCATTTAAATAACACTGCCATCACAAACTCATGTTTGCAAAATGATGAATTTTTTTCCACTGGGTCGAACTTTTTCAAAGCTCAGAGAGCCCCTTTGCCATATGATTACATCAGAATTCCAGCTTTTCTTTAAAAAGCAAATTTCTAGCCTCAGGATACTAGAGACAGGACTAAGAACTTAAACCTCAAGATCTTAAAAGATAAATAAAAATCCACTCAAAGTTATTACTTTTATCTTCTCCCCTGGGTCTGACTGATATTTGAAGACTGGTACTACTGAGATGACTTGAAGGACAAAAGAAACAAAGATAATATCTGGTCTAGTTTTGCAAGAAAAGAGCTGTACAATTCCACTCAGTAGATCCTGTCTTCCATGTAGAAAGAAAAACTCTGCAATTTTCTGGATGTTTATAAGAAAAAAACAAACCCCACACCCCTGTGGCAAGACATGCAGGGGGACAGGGGGTGACACAAACTCATCTGCAATACATGCAATTTGAAATGCAAGTGAATTAGAAAATGGGTTTTCACTTTCCACAGATTTGGACTGCTGAGTTCAAATTGCAGGTCCGTGATGGCATGTGCTCACCTGACAGCACAAAGGGAGTACACTAAGAGGAGCACACTGCACAGGGAGAAGGCTGTCGTGTGTTGAAGAGAGCTGGCTTACACGTCTCCTGTGAAGCCTCTCTGCATGAGTAGGAGGCATATTTGATGAGCATAACTGGAAAACCAGAAGTCTGAAGCTGAACACCAGTGCACAGGCTAGTGTGGTCTAGGTATGGACAGATACACATGAAGAGTTGAAATGGGTCTGAAGAAATCCTTATTATAAACCTTACATGAGAAAAGCCTTAGTAAAGATTTTTTGGTTACAGTTCATTGACCCTCAAGTAACTAGCATTAAATATCACTTAGGGAAATGGCTAATCTATGATATCTGACACGGTGGAAGAATAAAAGAGGAACTCGTTCTGACTCATGTAGCTTTGAACTTTCCTTTCTAAATACCACACAGCTTTCCAATCTAGTAGCAAGTAACCCACAAGGTGAACTCTAGCCTGCAGGATAATGGAGTGAGGGACTGGGCTCCTGCCTGCTTAGCAAACAGGGCTGCAAAAAGCTGTTACTGTGCATAATTATTTCTCTCATTCTGGTCTGGCTGAATGGCGCTGCTCTCCTATCTGGCATCCTTAGCAATTTAAGTCGTTGCTTCTGACAACTCAAAAGCCTATGATACGCACTAACAAACAAGCAGGTAGAGCAACAAAAGATGCTGAGGAAGCAGCCAGAGGAGGCTGACAGTGAGAAACATGCACTATCTCCATTACTGGCTATATTACGAGGTTCATACCTCTCATACCAAGTGATTTGTGACACATTAAGTTGACTCTAGGACAGCACAGACCCCTGCATCTCACCCATGAAAGTCAGGACCTCAGATGTGACAAATTGGCATCAAAAAGAAAGATTGTAACTTTCTATTTGTAAAAGTTATATAGAAAAGATATGCATTTTGGCTGTAGAAAAAGAAGGCTGACTTTGAACAAACTGACAATTGTTTATAGACCGTAGAGATTAGTACCTGAGCAGTTTTTCCCCCACAGGTTTGTTTGGCTTCATGGTATTAGCTCTTTTGCTGTATCATGTTTGCAAATGACAACTTCCTGGGGATGTAAGCTGCTGTGTATGTTTCTGAGACACTAAAAACTCACTGCTACTTCTATGTAAGCACAGGCATACTTCTGGCTGGTGACACTTTTGTCAATATTGCATCACCCAGGAAATCCCATTTTATCCTAGAATCACTGAAGTTAAGATCTACTAGAGTGCAATTCCTACTTATTATCACAAATAGGTTTCAACAGAGACTCCTTTACAACCTGCCTTAGCTACAACAGAACACAATACCAACTTACTCTTTTTTTGAGCTAGAGGGTCCAACAAAAAAAGCATCTGGTCTATAAAACAGACAATAACAAGAAAATAAGCAGTTCTTTCAAACATTACAAAATTGATTTCTGCCAGAAAAGGCTCACATGATCTACAACTGCTTTGTATGACTTTATACTCTGAAAGCTTTTGACAGCTATCTTTTTTTTTATACTTTTTTTCCAATCCAGTGCTGCATTCCCAGGGTCCTTGCAAGGTGGCTCTTGCCTTGCTACTTTAGCTATTGCTGACAAGTAAATGAATCTGTGCTATACAACCCTACTTCTCCCTATCACCAAACCTCATTTAGTGGGAGATCTTTTCCCTGCTTCCTGGCTGGAACCTGTTCCTCAATCAGTGGCACATTTTTTGAGCTTGGTGGTCAAATTTTTTCTTGTTGAAAAAGTCCAAGGAGAGATTTCTAGTACTCTATACAAGGGTCTGTTACCAGGCTTCTAAAATATATCAGTGAACACAACATCAAGTTTTTGAAGTCATAAGCTTTTTTTTAACCTTGGTGGTGGTGCTGTTGGGTTTCTTTGGAGGTTCCTTACCTCATTTTAGTAGTATTGGTGTAATTCAAGGTAACTCTTCAGAAGTCAATGGAATATCTAACATAAAAACACATACATGCATGGAATAAAAGCCTCTGAGTCAGTGGAATAAGTCTGTAGCTCTTTAACTAGGTTGCCTTCAACTAACAACTGGGTAATGAAAATGTTCTTTGCTGTGAGATTGAATCAGTTAGAGCTTTTCTTTCTCAAATCCCATATAACATGAATAGATAGCTTTTTACTCTTCTATGGTACATTTCATCCCTTGCCCTGTGTGAATTTTCAGATGTTAGATCTTCTTTGTGAAATCTGATGACAATACAGACACAGGACAAGTCAAAGCTTTTTGTACTCACAGTACAACAGATCTTTATTACAGGCATTCTGGCTAGACGTTTTCTTGAGATGGCTTTTTGTACGTGATATACTGATGTGTGTGTATCTATATGACACTATTTGCAAGTTCTTCATCTCTCATGATGACACTAAATAAAATTTGTTGTTGTTATCTCTTTCTTTTCACAGAATCACAGATTCACAGAATTATGTAGGTTGGAAAAGACCTTGAAGACCATCCAGTCCAACCATTAACCTAATATTGTGTGGTGGTTTAGCCCCTGCCGGGGTCTGAGACCACGTGGCCGCTGCCCCTCCCCCACAAAGGGAGTGAAATACAAAGCCCCAAGACTGAAATAAGGAAAGGTTTAATACAACAGTGCAATAGCAACACAACAAACAACAGCAATAACAATAACAGTAATAGTGATAGCAATGAACAGAGCAAAATAGCTACCAAATACAGCAGTTTGAAGCACGATGTACAAAACCATGAGTGCACCGTGCTCCGCGCCAGGAAAATGTGACCTGCCAGGATGTGACGTCCGCATGGTATCTGAATAACCCGGCTAGAGCTCCCCCCCACAGCTGGGGAAACTTAACCCTACCCTGGTTAAACCAGGACACATTGACAGTTCTCAACTACACCATATCCCTAAGAACTATGTCAACCCGACTCTTAAACACCTCCAGGGATGGGGACTCCACCACTGCCCTGGGCAGCCCATTCCAATGCCTAACAACCCGTTCTGTAAAGAAATGCTTCCTAATATCCAGTCTAAACCTTCCCTGGCACAACTTGAGGCCATTCCCTCTTGTCCTATAACTTATTACTTCGTTAAAGAGACTCATCCCCAGCTCTCTGCAACCCCCTTTCAGGTAGTTGTAGAGGGCGATGAGGTCTCCCCTCAGCCTCCTCTTCTCCAGACTAAACAACCCCAGTTCCCTCAGCTGCTCCTCGTACGAGTAATTCAATGTCCTTTTTGTAGTGAGGGGCCCAAAACTGAACACAGTCATCGAGGTGTGGCCTCACCAGTGCAGAACAGAACCCGGCATTTGACCTTATTGAAACTCCTACAGTTGGCCTCAGCCCATTGCTCCAGCCTGTCCAGGTCTCTCTGCAGAGCCTCCCTACCCTCGAGCAGATCAACACTCCCACCCAACTTGGTGTCATCTGCAAACTTACTGAGGGTACACTCAATCCTCTTGTCTAGATCATCAATGAAGATGTTAAACAGGAGTGGCCCCAAAACCGAGCCCTGGGGAACACCACTCATGACCAGCCGCCAACTGGATTTAACTCAGTTCACCACAACTCTTTGGGCCCGGCCATCCAGCCAGTTTTTTACCCAGCAAAGCATGTGCCCATCCAAGCCTCAAGCAGCCAGTTTCGCCAGGAGAATGCTGTGGGAAACAGTGTCAAAGGCCTTACTAAAGTCAAGGTAAACAACATCCACAGCCTTTCCCTCATCCAATAAGCAGGTCACCCAGTCATAGAAGGAGATCAGGTTTGTCAAGCAGGACCTGCCTTTCATAAACCCATGCTGACTGGGCCTGATCATCTGGTTGTCCCGCACATGTTGTTTGATGGTACTCAGGGAGAGCTGCTTCATCAGCTTCCCGGGCACCGAAGTCAAGCTGACAGGCCTGTAATTTCCTGGATCATCCTTCCGACCCTTCTTATATATGGGTGTCACATTGACCAGTTTCCAATCTGTCGGGACCTCCCTGGTCAGCCAGGACTGCTGGTAAATGATGGAAAGCAGCTTGGCACGCACCCCAGCCAGTTCCTTCAGCACCCTTGGGTGTATCCCATCCGGTCCCATAGACTTGTGTATGTCTATGTGATGCAGTAGGTCACTGACTATCTCCTCCTGGAATGCGGGGGGATCATTCTCCCAGTGTCTGTCTTCTGGCTGAGCAGGCTGGATTCCCTCAATACAACTAGCCTTGTTATTAAAGGCTGAGGCAACCTCAGCCTTTTCCTCATCACTCGTTGCTATGTTTCCTCCTGTGTCTAGCAGGGGATGGAGGCTCTCCCTGGTCTTTCTTTTGCTGGTCACATACCTATAGAAACATTTCTTGTTGTCTTTGACTGCTGAAGCCAGATTAATTTCCAGCTGGGCTTTAGACCTCCTGATTTCCACCCTGCATAGCCTCACAGCATCTTTGTAATCACTGTGAGTGGCTAGCCCCTTCTTCCAAAAGTGGTAATCTCTCCTTTTCTCCCTGAGTTGTAGCCAAAGCTCCCTGTTTAGCCAGGGTGGTCTTCTCTGCCATCGGCTTCTCTTACAGCACCTGGGGACCGCCTGCTCCTGTGCCATTAAGACTTCCTTCTTAAAGGGTGTCTAGCCTTCCTGGACCCCTATATCCTTCATGACCATCTCCCAAGGGATTCTGTCAAGCAGGTGCCTAAACAAGTCAAAGTCAGCCCTTTGGAAGTCCAGGATGTCAGTTCTGCTTCCCCCTCTCCTGGCTTCTCTAAGAATAGAGAACTCTATTATTGCATTATCACTGTGCCCAAGTCACACACTGATTATTTTTTAGAAAAGTTTCTCTACTTTAGACTATTCTCTACCATGCATCATAATTCACTGGTAAATTCAATATAGTCAGGCCTGATACAGTAATGTAATATTTTTAATGGAAGACTGGGGTCAGGAAGTAGGTTGCTGGAATTCCCTTTTTACACCAATAGAGATGGTGTTGCTTGGCTATTGTGATATCTGCTGCATTGCAAAGTGCTTCCCACAGCTGTGCTTTCTCTTTTATTTCTCATTTATGCTCAGTAGGTATGAATGCATAACAGAGAAATGTCATCTTTGTACATTATAATGCCACTAAAATCACAGATGCTTGACCTTAAATGAGTTTCTACAGATATTTTGAAAGGAAAAGTTAACCAAGTTGCCCAGTGTGGCTCTTTTGACCAAAAATCATCTTTTTTTAAAAAAACCTTAGTGTGACAAAGATCTGAAAATTACTCAGTTTAGAAAAAGGAATGCATTCACTTTATAACAGCTGAATGTGTTAATCTCTTCCTATAACACTTTCTTGCCTTCAAGGATTCGTATGTACTTGTTTCATTGTTACATGGCTTTTGTTTCATTTTTACATGGCTCTTCCTATATTGTATTTTTGAAGTAGAATTCTGCCTCTAATTTATCCCCACTGACTTAATGATGATCAGTTATCAGCTAAAAGATGGGAAGTCAAAGTGGGCAATTAATTTGGTTTAGAAAAAGAACAGGTAGACTATGTACTTGTATAGAAAAAAAACAAGCACTGTACAAGAACTGTGGCTTTCCAAGCTATGGTAGTATCTGCCCAATGGCACATCTTCCACTAAATCCACAGTTGTCATTAGTCTCAAATAGCACAAAAAGTAAGAGGAAACTTCAGATTCTTAACATGTTATGCCTATACAGGCAATGCTCCAGTTAATAGTTTAGTACAGTAAATCTGACTTGTGCATTAAATCAGATGTCCCCAGAAACAAACAACCTCTGTACAGAAAACAAGATGCATTGGCTCTCAGTCTTTTTTTGCAAGTCACAGCATATACCTCCTCTCATCTGATGCCTCACTGCCTTGAAGACGTATTCACTTCTTATTAATTTGCAAAAACTCATGGTTAACCAACAAACTCTTAAGAAAGTTCCTCCCAATTCACAGCTTTTGAAAGGCTTAAGAGTTAAACATTACTTAAACATACTATATGAAAAATACTGTTATATTTGAAAATTCTATATTTTAAATACTTTTGTGAATATCCTAAAATATTGAAACCATCAAATTGTGGTTTAGAAAGAGAAATATTTGGATTTTTTTTTTTTTTTTTTTTTTTTGTAGCTGTATGAATCTTATTGGAGCATGGGCTAGACTTCGTTTTTTTCAAAAATACTGGCAAAATTTGCTACTAGCCTTATTATGAAAGTCAACTGATAGAAATCTATGTAGGAATGGCTGTAGTTTTCATTGCAGAGTTCAGTTTAGGCTGGGGAAAACCCAGATTAATCTGGCAGGGTTTTCTGCATTTTTGTTTTTTTTTTTTTCCTGATTAAAAAAAATGAAGTAATATAGATCTCCTTTGGTCTTGTGGAACTGTGGAAGCTCTACTGTCTATTTCAAAAGGACTTTCCAGCACTAAATTTCTCTGCTCTAAAATTACCTAGTGTTCTATTTCTTGCTATTGTCAGGAAAAAAAAAAAAAAAGTGACCTTTCCATTCACATTTTTATGCTTATCTTGAGGCTACACAATACTTACTCTTTTTTGGCCAGACATAAAATTTACAGACAGCCTTAATGAGATCTGTTTATATTTAAGAGACTGTGACTTGTTTCAACCATACATCTTTGACTTCTGCAATTTGTGACATGTAATTTGTCATGGATTGGGTGATGTCCAGGGGAAAATACGAGGACTGAAATGTATAGGCTGTGTCAGAACTTTCCTCCATGCCCCCTTGCAGTGCATTTCAGGTGCACAGCACACTTGCTTTTGACCATATTCCCACCTATGCACATGCACAAATAGAGATGTGATGGTCCTTTCTGTACCCCTGTGCCATCACTACGATGTCATGAGGACCCTTCTCCTAATTCTGTATTTTTTGCCACTGTATTTATTGGGATCTGTCTGTTGCTGCATGAATATGCTGTTCCCAGCATCTGAAGGGATTTAGCCACTATCTGTATTTTTTTATTATGCCAGTTTTTGTCAGGCCTTTCTTACTGAGATGTGAAAAGAAGCCTGCACCGTCTCTCTACCTCTCATCCCCCATCCCTCAGTGCAGAACAGAAGCCAAATTTAAGGCTCAATTTTTAGGAAAGGAGTTGGCTTTTTTCCTTCATTCCATCCTCCCCACCAGAGTAAGAAATCCACAGTTAGCATTCAAATTGTTATGCTAAAAGGCTTTACCTGAGCAATCCAAAGCAGCTGCTGACATATATGTAGACAATTACTCTCATTTCCTTCTGTCTTAATCCATTAATTTCAAAAGTTTTGGGGTTTTACTTCAGGAGTTGCAATACTTGCAGGAGTTGCAATACTGCAGGCTGGAGTGATGGGCTAAGGCCAACTGTAGGAGTTTCAATAAGGTCAAATGCCGGGTGCTGCACTTCGGCCACAACAACCCCCAGCAGCGCTACAGGTTTGGGGAGGAGTGGCTGGAGAGCTGCCAGTCAGAGAAGGACCTGGGGGTGTTGACTGACAGCCAGCTGAACATGAGCCAGCAGTGTGCCCAGGTGGCCAAGAAGGTGAATGGCATCCTGGCTTGTATCAGAAATAACGTGGCCAGCAGGGACAGGGAAGGGATCTTACCCCTGGACTCGGCACTGGTGAGGCCGCACCTCGATGACTGTGTTCAGTTTTGGGCCCCTCACTACAAAAAGGACATTGAATGACTCGAGCGCGTCCAGAGAAGGGCAACGAAGCTGGTGAAGGGTCTGGAGCACATGTCGTACGAGGAGCGGCTGAGGGAACTGGGGTTGTTTAGTCTGGAGAAGAGGAGGCTGAGGGGAGACCTCATCGCCCTCTACAACTACCTGAAAGGGCGTTGCAGAGAGCTGGGGATGAGTCTCTTTAACGAAGTAATAAGTTATAGGACAAGAGGGAATGGCCTCAAGTTGTGCCAGGGAAGGTTTAGACTGGATATTAGGAAGCATTTCTTTACAGAACAGGTTGTTAGGCGTTGGAATGGGCTGCCCAGGGAGGTGGTGGAGTCCCCATCCCTGGAGGTGTTTAAGAGTCGGGTTGACATAGTTCTTAGGGATATGGTGTAGTTGAGAACTGTCAATGTTAGGTTAATGGTTGGACTGGATGGCCTTCAAGGTCTTTTCCAACCTACATAATTCTGTGATTCTGTGACTTTAACACTGACTTTTTACCAGATAATTTTCTCTGTTCTTAACAAAGAGGCTTGGATTAGTGGCAATAGAGCTTCCTACATATCATAGCATTATGCTAATTAAGCTTTACAGGCTGGTCATCTAATAGACTTGAAGTCCATGACAGTTGTTGCCTAAGTGCTTCATTAAAGTCCTCAAAAGGCTTTACAAAAGTTAGGTAAGCATTAAATGATCAACTTTCATAACATTTTTCCCAGTAATTTAGAAACTGATTTACATTACTACTATGCTACTGTATCTTAGGAAACCAACAATTTTGTAGAGCTCAAATGATATGATATTTGATATTTAGGAAGATTTATGATAATGGAATTCCAATATGTATCAAATTAGGTGGCTACAAATCATTGGTCACTTTGAATATCTGAATTTAAGTGATTTCATTAAGCCTAGTATAAAAAGAGCCTGCCAAATTAATCTCTTTTTGGATGCCAAAATTTAATGTTTTAGGAATAATATTTTTAAATATAGATTATTATACTTAAAACAATTAACATCATCTCATGGTTCATTCAGTTTCAAGACCTTTAAATCATTCCAGTCTTGAATCTAATTTCAAATATGCAAGTATTACTAAAGTGACTTGAAGTGTTTCATGTAATATATATAGGATGGCAATGTTGCTAACTCCCCCAGGGCTAAGCTGAAAACAAATGGGTTTCTGTAATTTGTGCCAGTAAGAACAGTACTTCCTCCTAATAACAGAAAACCAGACAAGTTTCAGAGAACTGTTATTTTTTTGTTAAAGCATTTCTGAAAGTCATGATCAGCTTCTAAAACAAATCTTTGTTATTATGCTACTACGTTTCCCTATCAGTATTTATTTAAAACACACGTTCATCCAATGATCTTATGAACTTTAAAGGAAACAGTATAAGATAAAGAACAAGAAGCAGCTAGACCAGCCTTTAAAAGATTGTCTATGCACATCAATGTTCTCAATATTCACAAAAACCAGCCTACTTTTTTTTTATTCAGTTTTATCAAAAAACTTCCAGCAGCTATAATATCAATCATACATTTTCAAATAAAAGACTACTGTTTATTTTCAATTGTTAATTCATCTCTAATCTCTGCAATTAGAAGGGATGAGTATTTGATAACAAGAAACTCTTCAGCCCTAAAACATTGTTAAGTTTAAGACAACCACCTCTACTAAGGTTTTGATCATGTATCTGTTTTGAGTTTTCTTGTTCAGTGATCATAATGTATACACTTTGCATATGTATATATTTCCACTTTCCCGTCACTACTTCAAAGTATCTGTGCTCACAGCTGTAAATGAAATAATAGAAAATAATAGTCTAGTATCTACTGATCTATTGATCAATACCTATAACTATCTGATATTATTGACCATCACTGAAGTAGGATTTCTTAACAGAGACAAGCAAGCCCTCGTTGTCATTCTACTGCAGACACCACCCTGTTACACCCACTGCAACCCACACTGTGCTGTATGCAGGAAGATGCACAGCTGTGGTAGCACCTGTGGCCACCCTTTCTTTCATCTTGTACGATAAAATCCTTGAGTAGATGTTTACTCTTGCTATAGTTACAGATCAGGACAGCTTGCCAAATTATTCCTTGCTGCAAGCAAGAAAGCAGGGAAAAGAGGCAGGAAAGAGCTTGAACTAGGCCAGATGAGAACTTACACTTGTCCTGTTCTTAGTTACAGTAGCTAACTAGGCATATAAATGGGGATGGGGAGAGATAACATGCTGCCTGAGCACTTCCATCCATTTCATCCTCATTGCTCCTTCTGCGAGACCATGAATTTTTTGGAGGGAACAGTTTTATGTCACACCTCATATTCTGGTCTGATTTTGCAGCTACCTGTATTACTGCAAAGATGGCAGAGGATATAGCGATAATGTATCTCTATCCCATTTCCATAGGGCCAGAGGTCCACATTTCTTCATGTCTTCAATAGTTCTTTGTAAAATACAGTAGGTCTCCATTTTCTCTCTCAGTCTGTCCCTGCATTAGAGTGTCACTCCACTGTTACTTTGTGCAACCTCCAGATTTTCAGCCTGAAAAACTATGAGAAATGTAAAGAACTGGGTTATCAAAAAAGCTTTAGATAAACCTTCCAATAGTGTTAGTTTCCTTTCTTAATATTTCTCATATGCTTCTGCATAAAATGTTCAGGCCTAATTTTACATTTGAAATAACACTATTTTATATAACTAAATTAACAAAATGTGATTTCTCTCCCTAATCCCTAAATCATTATAACACACCTAAAATCTCAACATTTACCTGTAATTACAAGAATTACAAACTACACAGCATTGTAAAATAAATTGCTTCTGATCCTGACCCAGTAAGTAACTGTCTTTGTTCTTGACATATTTCATGTGGGTGTGAATTACTTCTCACTATTTCGCTTGCTCACTTCAATGTAATATAACATTAACATCCAGGAACAATCCCCAGAATTTATTTTACTATGGATTGTAGATAATCTCCTGCAACTTTATTAGAAGGTACAGTATCTTAATTTTTGTGAAAAACAATTTCTTGTTGACAGAATGTGCCTGAAAATTATTTTCTAATGTATCTTCTCACCAGCAGCATGAGAGTTGACTGGGAATTAAAACTTAACTCTTTCATTATAATTTTAATATTTTTTCCTTTTATTACAGCTTTCAATTGGGATTTGAGTAATGCCAAAGCATTATAAAACTTCTCTAGGAAAGTTATAACTGAAAGAAAACATTTTGAAACAAACCTGATGGAGTGTAGTTTGCTGTTTAGTTTTGTACTTCCAAACAAGAAAAACAGCTGCACTCCTGCTATAAGTGGGTAAGAGACAGTCTCTGCTGCCTCATCACTTTCCAACAACAGACAGAACCCAGGGGATGTAGAGATTAGACAGGAGTCATATTATAACTGTTTTAAGTGCTTGTGAGACCATTAGTATCAGTGCTTTAGCTGTACCGCTTACTTTGCTTTCAGAGTTGAGAACTTCGATGGCTAGGTTTTGAAAAGTATGGCTAAAATGGCTAAGTAGATTAATTGGCTAATTTCTGGTTTTCAGCTAAAAGTAGGACTATGTCTTTGTTAGCAAACAGACACTGGCTACCGCATGGCTACTATTACAAAATAAATTGTCCAGATAATTAACAGTTTTCCGTTTCTGTCAATTTCAAATATTAATTTGACAAGAGTTATATTCTGTCAAAAGCTCAAAGATTGTTTTTTTCCCCCTCTTCTCCTCTCCCCCTCATTTTTAGATGTTCCTGGTCTTTGGAGGCTGCTTGTTTCCTTCAACACTTCTTAGCTCTGGGCTCACATCTGTGAGCTGTCCATTGCTGGGTCTCTGTGCAGGATATCATTGAGTTGAAGGTTCAGACACTCTTTTGTGATTTTGCCATTCTGCAACAAAAACAACTGGAATCTAGACAGAAGACATTCTCAGGACTCCTCACCTCTATTATACAGTTTGGTCCTTAAAGATGCTGTCCTGGTTTAGCCAGGATAGGGTTAAGTTTCCCCAGCAGTGGGGGGGGCAGCTCTAGCCGGGTTATTCAGCTACCCTGCTGACGTCACATCCGCGCGCCGAAGCGGACAGTCGGTTACCGCGTGTACTGTGGGATTGGCTCTGTTCTCACTGCTGTATTGGTAGAGATTTTGCTCTGTTCATTGTTATTACTGTTATTGTTATTGTTGTTGTTTGCTTCGTTGCTGTTGCACTGCTGAATTAAACCTTTCCTTATCTCAGTCTCGGGGCTTTGTATTTCGCTCCCTTTGTGGGGGAGGGGCAGCGGCCGCGTGGTCTCAGACCCCGGCAGGGGCTAAACCATCACAGATGCGTCCCAAGGTTTTCCTTAGCATCAATAATGTAATGCATAAATGACCAAAAATTTAAGCACAGCTAGCGCTATAAGACAGATTATTTATTTACCATGACTACTGTCTTAAACTAGGAAAACCTGCTTTCCCCTGATAGGTTCTGTCTAGTTTTCACAACATTTCTTTACAGTTTATTTTGGAAACATCTCATTATGAAATTATCCAATGAGGCTAGACCATCTTTTTTTTACCAACCATTTCCAGTTTTCTGAAATACTTCTTCATGTTACTTTATACCTTATAAAGTTATTTAGTATTGCTCTGCTCCATATGTTTATATCAGATCATTTATTTACTTGACACACTTCACAAGGTTGCCTTGAAAATATTAATTTCAAATTTACTTTCAGCATATCCATCTGTTTTTTTCAACAAAGTATCTGTAGTCATTTATTATTAGAAAGCTATTACTTAGTAATAGGAACTAAAGAGTTTGTTAACTTTTTGCTATTTGAAAATGTAAAAATTTACTTTTTTTGTTATAGACTTAAAACAACTGAATTACTTGTTAAATTGGTCCCAGTCTTCGAAAACAATACATTAGTATTAGTAATATACTAAAGGTGGTTTGCTAACTCTTTACAATGAAGTTATAGTGAAATGTTTAATCAAGCCCTGTCTCACAGCGCTGTGGCTTCTTACTGATGAAGATCTGTTGTTACCTTTATTAACTCTGCAGAATCTGTTGCAACAAACCCCTCCTTCCTTGCCTTGTGTGCATTTTCAGCTCTGTAGAGAAGGAACATGTCAATAATCAGTTTAACTACAAGTTTTTTACCACAGAAATGAAGAATTTGTGGTTTGGAAAGCTGTATGCTCTGAAGAAAATCCACTCTGATGAACACTGGTGGAAAAATGGCTTTCTGTGAGTTTGCTTTGAGTGAGCCATGGCCTATATAAAGCACACTGGTTATGAATTATTAATGCAATAAGCCAGAAGGTTTAAGAAGAAAAGCCCTGTACTCCCCCTCTAGGAGAAGGAAAAGGTAGTGTGGGAAAGCTTCATTTACATAAATTATTATTCAGCATCAGTGCATTTTTTCACTCAGCATTTTGCTGTACTAAGAGTCTGTGTTCTGAGTGTAGGAGCACTGTGTGATGCTTGTGAATGTGCAGAAGGGGGAAATGATTGGGGAAGACAGCCTACAGAAAGTGGTTTCCTGGAGCAAACTCTTAGGTAGGGAAATCAAAGCCAATAAGTAGATCATCTGATGGGCTCCTTGCAGGGGTCCTGTTTCACTCAGAGATGCCAAATGATCCACAAAAGCAGACACTGAAGGACAAGATCAGTGGTGGCAGCTTTGAATAGAATCTGGCAGCAGAGATTTGTCTGAACCTGAGCAGGGAGAAAGAGCAAATCCATCCCTGAGATGATCTTGACTATTTGAATTTGTGAAAGGGGATTTAAGAAAGTAATGGTGAGAATCTCATTGATGAGGTGCTGTATTTCAGAAAACCAAACAATTAGTAATTGGAGCAATGTAGCACCAGCCATATCTCTGAAATTCTTTAAATTACAGTTATCTTCATTCCAATAAAAATAAGATTTTTTTCCACTAACATAAAATTATTTGCAGCTACCCATTCCCAACTGACTGCAAGTGTTGAGGGAGAGGTAAGGGCAAGCAGAGACATCAAAACCTAGATTTCAAAAGCTGTATTAACTTTTCAATTCTAAAATGAAGCAGCAGTTGCATCTTCATCTCAGACTATGTCTTCATAGATCTGTTTATGAATCAATCCAACATACAGACATCAACAGCTGGCAGTAGAAAAAATGTATGTTAACCTGCATTTATACATGCAGTTCTAGATGTACTACAGTGAGAAGACATTGCTACAGTTCATTTTGCCCAGTGTTACCTAAATATTGGTAGACCTTAATTCTTCTTGCCTGCAACAAAACTCATAGCTAGAAAACAAGAGTTGCAGCTTTCAAAGAAAAGTAGTGGTTTGTAAAATAGTCTAGGCACAAGATAATCTCAACTCCTCTACTTTTCTTATGGAAATGAATGCAGATTCGGATTCTGTTCAGGGGGGGTACTTTCAGGGTGACACTTTCAGGGTGCTGGACACTCCACCCTTCACACTTGGAGGCTGGGGAAGCACTGCTCCCTTTTGCAGCAAAGGCCACAGCTATGACTGGCCAGTCAGTGAAATTGGGCTTTGTTTAGACCACAACCATGTAGTGACTCGAACTAAAGTTATTTATCCTAGTTTTCACTTGTTTTCAATGCCCTGAAGTTTTTTGTGACTTCTGGTTGTCAATGATTTCTTCTTTGTTAAGCCATTCCTGGGTACTCCCGAAGTTGTTGTTTGTGCTGATTGCATATTTTGTCAGACTCCGAAATGACAGACTTTCAGTCTGTGTATAAATCTCAATCTTTCTTAATGCTCAGATGCAGGCATGGAATTGTCAGCTTTGTGGCAAAGATTACTTCACAGTTTTTTAGGATTTTTTTTTAGAAAACCAGCATTACTTTGCATGAAATATGACAGATTCATTTTAAAACTTTTCAGTGGTTTCTGTTTCTAGTATGCAAATTTGAGTGTTTGCAAAATTTATTATACTTCCCTAAAGGTTCTGCAAATGTGAAAGTAGCATTATTTAATTATGTAAAGCAGCAGGAAAGCTTTTCTTCTTTGTGTCTTGATATACATAATAGTGTAAGTCAATATTCATGCTAATATTAATTGAAAAATTAATACCATTTTATTATTGTTGTCAGAAATAATAAATGTAAAAGCCTGAGTAAGTGGATAGACAACACTCCAGTTTCCCCACTTCATAAGATTATTTTCAGTATTTATTTATTTATACTGCAACTAGTCATGGGTCAAGATCAACTGTGTTAGGCAATCTGTATTTAAAAGTCAGACTAACAGCTTACCTTTGGTCTCCTCTTATCCCAGGAGGAAAGTACAGTGGTCTCCTCTTCATATGCAGAGCTCCACTTATATTTTAAAGTACCTCTCCTTCCCATGCTCCAGTTGCTCTTAGGATAGATGTCCTAGCTGCCATTAAAATATATAGACTGTATCAAAGATATTTCCTAGAGGCTTGAGGCTTTGTCCTTTCTGATAATTATATTTCAAATGAACGCGTTCATATCATTCACCCTCTTGCCCAATTTGGATTTAGTTAGAGTGAATATAAATACACACATAAATCTGAGAACACCAAGGGAATATTGCAGATAAAATTTAGGCTCTGGAGGTCCAAACTAACTAAGCTCTAACTCATTAAAATTAGTTTTAGCTATGTAAGTTTAGAGAAGTAGTAAATAATTAATAGACATATCCACAGCTCTCTCCATACTGATTTTAAACACAAGTGTGTTCTATTTAATCCTCAAATTATAAAATGTAAGATAGGGACTGGTAACTCTTCACTAGGGATCTGAGGGCTTGCCTTGCCATTACCCTGACAGAATTTCACTGACCTGTGTGATGTTCCTGATTTTCATTATTAAAAGCAGACTCAAGGCCAAGGAATGAGGTGAAAGTTACACCTTGGAAGAGAGCATTAAATGGTGACATCTCGCTTTTTAATATAGATCTTAATCTTTACCCTTCCATCGTTTTTATAACAGAATTCATAAGGGCTATTAAAAAACCTAAATGAGATAAAAGCAGGTTTATTTCATATATCAGTGTGCATATGCATGCTCTTTTTCTCTTTCTTTCCTTCGATATTTGCTGCACATGTATAACACTAATTTTGCCTGGTATTTTGGTAATTTCAAACTGCAGCATAACATACACCTTTAATAATTTTCATAATAACAGCTAAAATACACGCAGATGAATATTTTACAGAAAATGCATTTGGATATTGTAAAAACTTCTGTGCTAAATAAAAGAACATAGTAACTGGCCAAGTAACAGCTGCTTGTGGTAGGTAATACAGACTGAATAATGTAAGTAATGATATACTCAGTGGGCATGGTGAGATTTGGGTGATATTCCTTCTCTTAAGATCCAATGTTAGGTGCTGTGTGCTCTTGGAAAGGTCTTTTCAGTGCTGGTCTCTTTACTTTGCTTCCAACCTTCTGATCATTCTTTCTGTATAAAACACTCTCCTGCTGGCTCACCTCTTCATGCAGTGGTAGAGCACTTGGTACTAGTGTCTGATCTCTAAGAACCAGAAAGTGTTACTTTAGTACCACAGGTTTGGGGGCTTTTTTTCCATAGTTATTGCACTGAAAATGACAAAAATCCTCCAGGGCACTAGAAACTGGTGTGGATGATTGCTAAGTGATATTACTTCCCCCGTGAAGATTACCCACATAAGCAGGATGTTATAAGACACAGTGTGGTTAAGGAAGTTTTCTTTCAGAAAAGATTGAAATCCAATGTTCCTAAAGGCATTAAATTTGTAGTTATTGTTGGACAAAGAGCCATCCAGAGACTAAAACTGAGTAATTCCTCCTGTCTGAATCCCTTCTCCATTGTCATCTGGATAAGCAGGTAATGGTTTCTGCAGTAAATGTGTTACACAGTGTCATGAGTCCTTAATCAGTTTGTGACTGCAATGGAGCCGCCATTTGGAATTATATCCTATTGCTGAAGCAGGTCTGCAATAACAGCACACAGGAGCAACACTAAGGGTCAAAACTGCAGCACAATGATGCACAAGAGGGAGAAGGGAAACTTTCTCGTTTTCATCCCATCCACAGAACCCCAGTCAGCCCCCACTGAATACCCAGACTGCCTGTGTGCCACATGTGATCTCACTTCAGTGCTCTGCAGGGTGTGGAAATGTCACACACAGCACACACTTCGTGCCCTGGGACCCTCCACAGACACAGTGTGACAGGGCAGTGTGCAGGCACTCTGCAGACATCCCAGGGCTTGGGGAGTTCAAATGCAACCCAGCCAAGCCTTGTCCCCTTCTGCCTACATGATATCTATGTCCCTCATTAGGTGTGAGTACGAGGCCCCTGGCAAAGAAATGCACAGATTTACCTTTTTTTTTACCTGAGTCAAGACTACAGAGAAGGTGTTTGTACAGAGTTTGCAAAGGTCTGTAATAATGGTCTATATTACTGTGAAGCTCTATGCTAAATAAACTAAGAATTATTCAGGACTCATCTTTGGATGCTTTTGCCTAACTCCAGTTAAGTTCTAACAGCTAAAAATCACACAGGCCGTTTTAGTTGAGATGCAAAGCTCACAATATATTTTAGTCCAAGGCAGCCAAGATTTAAATGCTTCACTACTGAGGTTGCATAAACTCCAGGAAGCTGTTATTCATTAATGGGTATAAGGAAACTCACCCTCTGTAATTAACATGCCTCAATGAAGACTGTATTCGTCATCACCATGGATTGTGAGAGAACATTACACTAAACCAAATGTCAGCTCTTTGTGCCTGAGAATGCATTAATATTTCCACAGCCTTTTATATAACACTGAGTTAAAATAGGAATCTTATCTTTCTTGATAAAACCTTAGGTGGAAAGTAATCTAAATAAGAAACCCACATTGCTTTATTAATTGATCAACGAAAGTGTTAAACCTTGTTTCACCGTATCCTTTCACTGCATCATAAATTGGCGGGACCTAAATCAGTTTATAGCAGTTGGGGATTTGCCTCTTTTTATTCACTTCTCTCAATAAAATTAATAAAAACCGTCTCATGTAGATTTCCTTAATCTCATTTTATGTAGTCATTCTTTATGATGACTAAATTACAATTCTGTCACAAATTTCTTTTATAATATGATTAATCCAGCCCCAAATAATATTAACAATGAGGAACTTCATTTGGGTTTGGGTCAGAGACTTGAACTGGGCAGGTTCACTTCATCCACCTCCTGAGCTTGAATAAAACACAATTTAGCTTCGCTGTGCATCTGCACTGTCAAACAACTTAGTCCCTTGGTTCACTGCTGCATCTTTTCCCCTTCCACACAATATATAAATTCACTCCTAGTTTCTCTTTTGCTGCTAAACAAACAGATACCCTGGAATGAAATTTGGGAAAGTTTTCTGGGAATAGTTAAGAGGTTGTATGAGCAGCAGAGTTTGTAATGGGAAGGCAAAAGAAAACAAATTTCTAGATAGTCTTCTGATGCCAGAAACAACCCCACACATGGCTTCATTCCATGTCACTAGGCATGTAATGCCTCTCCCTACCAGGCTATTAAGAAAAATAATTTCTCTGCAAGAGTCTGATACAGCCTTCACATTATTTCAGATGTTCTACATTGAAAAGTCAAAAACCTTATCTTAGGATACAAGGGCCTTGCAGAAGTCCCAGCAAATCTTGGGCCAGACATCCTGCATGAGGAATGCAGCTGTGGTTCACTGGGAAGGACTAGTGAGCAACAAGAACACAACACAAGTCACTGTACTACCTGACCTGGAATTAAGAGAAGATTGAGTAGGTATCAGATATAAATGTATTCATAAATTATTTAATTTTATATTATGATTTATATATTGATTTTATATATTTGTTTTATGTTTCTTATTTATAAATATCTGTATTTATTATTTATACAAATGCACACATTTTTTTCTAGTGAACAAACTTGTGGAGGAAGGTCATTTTTTGGTTGATAGCTGCTTTTCACATGTTCCAGGATAACAGGATGTTGCTCTGTAATATTCGCTTCTAAATCAGGGACAACTTTCTCAAGTAAAACAATGCACTGAAAGAACCAAAAAGCCTAAATAAAGGATGTTTCCAAGGGGAAGACTAATTCCTCACACACTTTCTTATTCAAGGGTACAATGAATATTGAACTGAAGCTTACAGGATAGTTTAACGGACTGCAGTTTCCAGAAGGGGTTAAGAGAGAGCTAAGGAAGCATATTCTGGTATGGAAAAGGGACCTTAGCTTTATAGGAAAAAAAAAAAGTCATATGAATTTCAAAAAACTATTTTGAGCTTGGTCTCTGAACTTCTGGAAGCAGACAGAAAGTGAAAACAGGTCAAAAGATAGCAAAAGGTGAAAGAACATACCTGTTTTGAAGACTGAGAGGTAATCACCTCCCATAAGAAGTGGATAAACTTAGAAGTCAATATAGATAAGCAAGAAATTCTTCTGAGAACAAAAGATGAGGTAACTTATGAAATGCACACTTTAAACTGAATTAGGGACCAAAATAGTCTTCCTCTAGACTTTACCTAGAGTCAATCACTTACTAGTATGTGAGCCAAACCCCTTTATATCAGCTCAAAATTTGATTAAGTGAGTGTAAGCCTTCTTGATGCTCATGCCAAGGGAATTACAAAGATAGGAGTAAAGTTATGGAATCCCTGTAAAAGTCTATTACGATACACAAATTAAATAGGTCAGACCCCACTCTGACCTTCCTTCATTTCTGGCACATCTCATCCACTAAGTTAATATTTGTTTGCATTCATTTTCCACATCGTACCTGAACATACTGATTGATAAGGGAACCTAAGCCTGTACACATCGATTGCAGCACTTCTCACACTGGCCTCAGGATCACCAGGGACACTGAGATACCTGCTGGGGTGAACAGAGCCCTTCTATATCAGAGACCTGGAAAGGTCATTTCTGAAGAAGATGGGTCATCTCAGTGGTTGCAAGTTTCAAGTCTATGGATTTCTCCTGCCTCATACTTTTTCAACAATTTACATGAGTTCAAAGAGGAGACCTATTTTACTGAAGAGTCTAATTGCAAGAGTAAAGGGAACAATTAGAGCCAAAAGTGTTTTAATTGAACAGGACTGAGGAGGGTCAAGAGACTTGTGGAAAATGAAGCTTTGAGTGACATAGTGAGGGATACTTCAGGGGAAAATCTGCATATTTTAATAAGAGGAAACTACTGGGTTAAGGAAAAAGATGAACATAAATGTGTGGCAACTAATGTTTGAAACTAATTCAAAAGGAAGGAGAAACCAATAGTTTATTCGTAGGTGTGTTCCAAAGGTTGGATAGACTTGAACAACATTAGTAAAGGAAAACAGTATGAGATACCTGAGGAACTGACACAATACAGCCCAGAAGATTAGTGAGACAGTGCACTAAAGTGCACTGGCAGAGGAGTAACAGTTTTAGACATCAGAAGTCTAGTTTCAGATCTCCTCTCTACTATGCTTCCTATGTGAAATCCAGAAAAACTTTCTGCCAGGTTTTATAAACTTCCTTATTTCTGTGATCCTTTGTTGTCAGCTTAGAGCATTCAGCACAGTTAAACAGATGGTCGACTGGCTAAACCAAGATCACCTTGTTCAGAAAGAATTGAAATCAGTTTTTCCAGCCACTAATTCAGCTCAAAAACATCATCTGTGTGCACAGCTCAGCCTGGAAGCTCAGGCTGCTGGAACTGCTGAGAGAAGGAAGATGAGTAGGCCATTATAGGGAATGGGGATGGGATAGCCTTTTCCAGAAAAAAACTCCAGCCTTCAACTCCATACACCAGAAAAAAACAGCCTTCAGGTGCCCACACTTTCCCTGGAAAATCCCAAGCTCCAGCTTGACCTCCTCCACCTCTTTAACAGAACAGCAGGGACATACTGAAGCTAATTTTCCCAATGATTTGTCCTGTCACCATGAACAGGATATTTGTGTAGACAGGGACATCTGGAGAGTAGAGAAGAAGGAAGATGAACTCACAAGAAGGTTACAAAATCTGGATCCAGGTACCAAACATGGGCTGCTCTGTTAGATAGAACTGGCTTCCTCCAACATTTTCAAGAGGCTTCCTCCAGCCAGTCTACTTTCTCTGGGTGGCATGGATGAATTGTGAATTATCACATCATCTTCTGTAATTAACCATACCAAACTTCTGCATTTTTCAATATTCATCCATTATTGCTTTCACTACGACACTTTGTAATGGGCATACTAAATGGCAGGAAGCTGCTTCTGATTTCAGTGGATGGAATAATGTGTTCCTGCTTCCACACACAGACAAGAAAATTAACAATCGGAAATGAGATGACTTATCATATGTATTTCTCATGAATCACTGACAAAATATTTTATGACCTCCTGTGAGATAAGAGGCAAGACAGAGGAGTTATTAGTAGATTTGTTAAAAAGGATAATAGTTTTGGCAGAATATCATTCTGTTCTGTTTCAGAAGTACCTATGGAGAAAAAGTCTTCCTAGGAAAGAGATGGTGTAATTCATGGTAGGCTCTTATCCAGTATAAGGTCATTACTACATTCATTTAAGGCCTCTGAATATATTCTCTCCAGAATGGTACTTCAGTGTCAGATCTGAGCATTTTACTGCACTATTAAGATAGATCTAATTCTTTTTCCTAATTATTTCCCTTTTGTTTATGTATTTAGCTTTCCAGAGTACCACGGTTTCTTTCTAGTAACAGCAACAGAGTAACAGAAATAAAATGGGGGGTTTATTGTGTGGAAACATGATTTACCAAAGACTGGGGGAAGAGGGGCAGTGAAGTGGATTGTTAGCCACCATAATTTATATTTTTATTTTTCCAGTTAGAAAAATAAGATTATTTTCCTTAATGCCATTGATTATTCCACTATTATAGAATTTTGAAATGGAAGACATTTGTTTCATTTTGATTTCTGAAAATGAGAAGGATATTAAGCTTTAGAGTATCTTATTTTTTAAATCCTGACTTTTTTCATGTTCAGCATTAGATAAATTGGAAAACAGAGAAAGTTTATTTTCCCTTCCCTTCCCTTCCCTTCCCTTCCCTTCCCTTCCCTTCCCTTCCCTTCCCTTCCCTTCCCTTCCCTTCCCTTCCCTTCCCTTCCCTTCCCTTCCCTTCCCTTCCCTTCCCTTCCCTTCCCTTCCCTTTCTTTTCTTTTCTTCAGGTAAAGTTCTGAGACTTCAGGTAAGAAAAGTGAAAACAGTATTTTCTGAAACTGAGTGAAATAGCATTGACCATGGATTAATATGATATTGACTTGGATATGATTGGCTTTTTGTACATGAAGATGGCATTGGTGATGATGGCAAAGATGATGTTGATGAGGAGATGAAAAAGGTGACATTTTTAAAGCAAATTGAACCTCTGTGAAATAAATTCTTTCCCTTTTCAAAATCTGCAATGTGGAAAGAAACAACCCTTAGAAATTGCTTTTTTTTTCAATCAGCTTTAAATTTAAAAGGGAAAAATATGATCATAAGTAATACATCTGGCACAAATGCTGGTTCAAGATTTCTATTCAGTTAGCTTGAGGTTTCTTTCTGCATTGAATCTGTAATGAATTGTTAAAACCCTTAGGCCTCAGGAAAGAAATCCCTTTGAAAGAGGTAGCAAGAAAATGCCAGTATGACACCTGTTCTATAGCTATACCTGGGACTTAAGTATGCAAATCAAGACAATCACCAAAGCAGGCCAGTGGCCTGGTAGAGTACAATAGATACTATTTTGCTGATGTTCAGCTGGGTAATGCAAACACAAGAATGAGGTTTTGGGAAGAATAAATTACTTTTTGGCAGTAGACAATAAGGATATTTTTAATGTTAATTTTTGGTCAGTGCCTATTTAGGAAAGACATTACTTTTTTTTTTTATTTCCTGGTTTTACCAACAGTCTTCCTCAGAAGTGGTAGTGAACACTGATGAGTCAATACATGGCCAAGCTCCAAGCAGTCATTTTCACATAATTAAGAATTTGAGGGCAAATAATCAGACAGAAGAAGGCAATTTCTTTAGCACAAGTGGGCACAAAAAAGTGGTTACTCCCCTCTCATGTTGACATCAAGAATAATTATCCCTTGGCATCATGAGAAAACTCCTTGGAAAGCTCACTTCAGTGAACCTTCCCACAGCACCAATGGCTTAATCTAGGTTTGAAGCACATCTATTTCTTTGAATTCCTGTTTCTATTTCTGTGCCCTGCAAGCACAGAATGTGGTAAAAAAACTCCACTGATAACTGTTTACAATTACTGTTTCAAAGCCAGTCAACTTAGGATCTTTAAAAATAAAGGTTCTCAACAAGTGCATGGGCAACACTCATTTAAGTCTTATAAAATTGATTTTGCATTGAGAATGTGGCTGAGAGCTGAATTTAGAACAAAACATGTGCATTGTGCAATGAGTGAGGAATTTTGCAAACTTTTCTTTGTTATTAACTTTGAATTGAAGACAGGTAAGGACAAAGATGATCCATAAATTGTAATACATTAATTATAATAAAATCTCTTTTCTGCCTGAAGGGAAACTTGTTTAGTCCTTTCTTTACTGCTCACCACAATGACTGCCACTGTCACTAGTCCACCCTCTGTTTCTGTACAATTGGAATCGTACAGATGGTGTTCATGTGCCTAACCTCTCTTCCTCCCCAAATACAGTGTCTGCATTATCCACTGGGAAAATCATTGATCTGTACTATCCTTAGACTTAGTTTTGGGGATTGTCTGAGAAACTGCAGAATTATGCCAAGTAAGGGTCAACAATTAAACAAAATGGGCAACCACTGGGCATTGCTCAGGCAAATGTCCTAGCCTTCTCCATTTACTAGTAGAGATGTAGTTAACTTGCTCAAAGCTGCACCAGACATAAGCTTTCAAAATATTCAAGAACAGGTCCTACATGAAATCTTACAGGTCTTGTAATTACCCACAAGGTACTCAAATATTTACCTTATTCCTATCTCCCAGAAAAATCTAGCCTCATTCATTTTCAAGTTGTGTTAAGCACTAACCATAGCAATCTTCTGCAAACAACAGATTCAAATTACAAGCAGAGAATTCACAATATAGTTTGGCAATGTCTTCCTTCACAACCTGCTGGTAAACAGGCTGCTCTGGCCACATCTCAATGGTCAGTGGAATGTCTCTGACTGATGAACCTACCTTTTCTAAAAAGCTTTTGTCTATCATCCATAGCAACACCCCCCATTTTGTACTGGCTTGACAGAACAGGTAAATAACACCCTCTGAAAAGACAAGAAAGAAGGCCTGAAAGAAAGGGCGCTTCTTGTGAGGGATGACTGAACAAAAGCTGTTCCCTGAGGTGAGAGCTGGGATGCTCGGGGATAGAAAGGAGCTCCACGAAGATAAGCTGACATCATCCATAAATCCCCAAAATATCCTATAATGTCCAAAAATTCACTGAGTTTAATCTTTCACATAGCAGAAGTCTGACACAGCTGTCTTTGCTCTCTGCCATCCCTTATTTTCCCACATGCCCTTATACCCACTACAACACCATCAAACCAGACTTTCAGCTATTCTGGTTAACAGTCTTTGCTCAAGCCTGTCTTGAGCTGCCCTGTGACAGCTCCCTCAAGTAACCATCACAACACTTGGAGAAACCCAACACAAACATTATACAAAGCAGTACTGACATCTGACATGCCACCAATGCCTGGCTAATGTAGCAACATGGTTTCTGACAGAAGGAAAGCCATCTGTGACTCATCTCCTTTGCCAGTTTGCTTGTTTCATGTATAATATTAGCTGTATTCAAGCTAGGGGAATGAGAGTGTTTTCCCCTCACAGGTCTGGCTCTGGCTGCTTCCTGGCTCCATCCTGGAGTATGAGTGATGATGACTCAGGAAGGAAACCTGGGCATGTGATGTCATGAAAGACATCGTGATGTGATACAGTCAGGCCCCTGATTAGCATCTCAAGGACAGTCATAGTGTGTTCCTGCTCCTCAATCAACCAGCTGCTGCAACAACCACACAAATTCAGAGGTGGAATACTAGCCCAGCTTGTGACAGCAAACCTGCCCCTGGTTTCTACTGAGGAACACTTAATGAGGCTCTACGCAATCCTAATATGTATTTTTCTGATCTGTGCTGAGCTGCATTCTATTGATAATCAGCTGCTGAGGTAGCCTCAGCCCAGCTACTAAGTGGAGAGTCCCAGAATTACCTGATACCTTGTAACTACTCGGCAAGAGAAAACCAAAGTAAGTGTGTTGGCATTCTTACTATAAGGGAGGCAGCCTAAAGAGAGAGAGATGGGCACAAAGGAGAGGAAGAGTTCTGACTGCAGGTGGGTGACTTTCCCTGGGGCTGAAGTGAATGATCTCAAATGGCTTTTCCCAATGGCAAGAGATCTCATGGCAAGACCCATGACTCTACAGTTGCCACCAGATCATAAGATCACCCCAGATGTTCCACCAAATATCTAACAACAGCAGTTTCACTCTATTTTGTTATCACACCTATGACGATGGCAAGTGCAAAAGGTAGTATGGCTCTACAGCTTTTAGACAACAAAACAAGGAAAGAGCAAAACCACAGCAAAATCAGAAACAATTGCAATGCACCACAGGGCAACAGCAATTCAGCAGTGTTATTACCTTCTTCTTTTGTTCGAACTCAATGCCAACATTCATATTCAGTTTTGCTGTTCTCTTTTCAGCAGAACTCATGCCGAAGGGTGGAAACTTCCTTAGAATCATTTTTGAAAGTAGTGAAGGATGGGATCGTTGGGATGTCTGCCTTATGAATTTTTAGTTTGCAGCGTTATGAGATAAAACCAAGCACAAAGCAAAATATAGCAGAAATTTAACAAGTCCTGCTCCCATTAAGGAACAATGCTCAAACTTTAGCTCTGAATGTTTTATTTCCTGAAGAAACACTGGACCATATTCTGTCCAGAAAAAAATAATATCTGGGAATGCAACTGAAAAAGGGTAATTAAAATATGACCATGCTTTCAAGAGAGATTTTTTAGAGAGAGCCGGACTATGGTAGGCACCTATAGAGGATGTTAATGAATTCAGGCTTGCTTGACTTACCGTACAGGAACAGCAAACTTTGTTTACACTACTCTTAAGACTTTTCAACCATATACTTTGTTCTTACTGTTAAACAAAGTTAGTTTAGGGAGGGGGGGTGTCTAAACTCATGGCTACAGCTCTCAAAGGGAGGACCTGAAGAGGCACCATCTCAGTCACTTAAGTGCAGTTAGCACCTAACATGCTGAAGCTCTTAAGATATGCCTATTCCACAACCAGAAGTGCAACTGAAGATCATGTACCCAGGCTAGTTTTAAATTAGCCAGTGCAGTGCAAAGCTCAGTGCAGCTGGGACACTTGCACATTCACACAGCTCCTCAGAGGCAGATTGAGCAGCCTGCACTGAGCACTGCACATTTGTAATTACAGCATAATCAGTACCTGAGCTGTCTTGTTTAAGACTAGCTCAGTTAGGTCTATGCAGGCTGTATTCAAAGGACAGAACAGACACCCTCTTGGAGAATAACACGTAAATGAAATCTTAGACTGGATAAAGGAAAAAGGAAAACATCATCCACACAGAGATACAGAGAAAAAAGTGGAAGGTGTAGTCAGCCCTGTAGCTGTGTCTGACCCTTTCTGGCAGACACATACACCAGTAAGGCTCTGTTTACTGAGTGAGTTCTCAGCCTTGCATACATAAATACTGTGGACAAGAGCAGTATGAATCTTCTTTCTTTGCTATCAGGAGATCAAAGCGTTCCCTCAGACACATTGCTTTGTCATGTTGATATTATGGGACAGCTAGCTTGTGCATGAAGTTTTGTGCATAATGAGACTTAATGAGCTTAAAGAGCTACCCCTGCATTTCTCTATTTGACCATATCTGCTTATTTAATTTTACTGATGGTAGAAAACTATGGCTGTCAGAATGGGCAGTAGGCTTGGATATCTCGGCACTCTGATCCTTTCATCACATCATTACAATGGCATCGGGTGAAACATAGGTCACAGGATAAGTATTGATAAAAGATTCACTCTGATTTCTTTCTTGCTATATTATTGAGCCATCATCCTTTAAGCGGCTCACTATTTATGATGTGCACAAAATACATAATTAATTGTCCAATTCAACACCACTAGCACTGTGGCCTCTGAAAGACTTTCATTTATCTAAATGTGCTTTTCTTTCTCTGGATTTATGATGTTGCTTAAGAAAATTAATTTGGTCAAATTCCCCCAGAGGTTCAAGGGGGCAAGCCACTCTTTCATTTCCACTGAAGTTATTGTTATTGTATTTGAAATTTTCTTTTTAACAAAGAATTAATTTACATACATTAGAAGCTAGCCAGCTCTGAAATCAAGAAGCTGTGAAAATACACTGATAAATATTCCAATGCATTTCTACATTTCTCTGCATTTCAAATGAGGTCCAGATACCCATTGCCTAAACTTTGATGTGATTACCCTCCCCTTTTCTGCAGCAGAGATGTAGAAGAATATTATGATCTGGAGAGGCTGGATTCTATTGCTTTACTGGAAGCAGTATCCGCCTGCACAATGGAAGACTGTCTTACACTTTGGGCTGTGATGTTAGAAAGAATTGGTTTTCATCCACAGTGTAGCATAATAGAGCAGGTTTCCCAGAGACAGAGAATAACTTTGCAGAATGTACAGCTTATTTATATGTGTGTGTGTGTATGTGTATATATATATCTGTTGAGATTATATTACGTGTAACACTGATAGAATAAATGCTTTTATCAGTTAAGTAAATTGGCCTGATATGATATAAAACACTTGTTATTTAGCTAAAAAAAAACTGCCAGCAGGAAGCAAGTTCCCACTATGATTGCTGTAAGGATGAAAATGATGCAAACAGAAATCATTCTTAATATCTATTTGCTGAAGTTGGGGAAAAAGCCCTTGTAGATGGAACTGTGGCTTTGCACATGGTGGGGAGTCATAGGTTCAGGACTCTGACACACAGAAAAATAATTTCTGTACTTCTGGATATGAGACAGATACATTTTGTTTCAGAGATTGTTTCAAAATAACAGCAGACAGTGTGGAGAGGAGTGTGGCACTAATAGCAAATATGTGTAGTCAGATATTAATCACGGCTACAGTAATATTTCAACTCATTCTGTGTATTCTCTTTAATTAAATAAATTAATAATTTCAGGTGTTTGTCTGACACCTTCATGTACTTTTTTCCTTGAATAATTCAATGACATGCATGAATATGCATCAAACTTAATTTAATAATTTCATACTTCTGTTGTTCTCACCAATCCTCTACGATCTGTAAAGTATTCAAATGATCATCTGCAAATACTAGATACTTAAAAACATGGAAAAATCTATAATCCACTGGTTACAACTACCAAATAAAACAGCAACTAATTTCAATAATTTGGTTTTGATGACTTTTCTATCAAAGACTGAAATGTGAGCAGTTCCTAACACCTGAAACTGCAAAAGAATCCAGGTGTGAAGGACCTCAGAGCAGTAACATAAGAAGTAGAAAAACAGTATGCATACATCTAAGTACAGTACTATGATTAAATCTAGCTGTCAAAACAGTTGAGAAATCAAAATTAGTTGCTACCTAATACCATTGTATAAGGTTGTTTGAGTGGCAGCGAGGTGTTGCATCTAAAAAGGATTTGTTTACATTTTTTACATCCTCTGTTATGTACGTGGTCTTCAGAAACTACATGGTTAGCTGCAAATCCATCCGGGAATGCTTCATAGAAATTGAGGACAGTAAAGGAAGATGTGTGCAGATTATTACGTGCTGATGTGCTCTGCCTGTGAGCTTGCAAAAGGGTTACTCCTATGTGTTAAACCTACATATTTCTTTACAAAGTTTTACTGTCTTGACATAGTCATAGCAAACTGGCAATAATAAAAATTAACTTTACATTAAACAAAGCCACGTCCTGTCTTGTTAAATGTTGATGGATTCTGCTATTAAAAAAGAAAAATAAAGTTTTTGTAAAAGTAGCAAAAAACATTAGCCAAATAGAACCTTAACATGTTTAGGTAAACTTTTCCTGGAATATGACAGCCAGAACCAAGTCCTGATCTTGATGAAGTTAATGAAAAAATCGAGTGAATTAAATGGAGATATTGGAATGTATCCCTCAGTTTTCTGAGAGCTGCTTATACCACCTGCTTATTAATTCGTACCCTCAGGACTTATTCTCAGGCTTCGAGCAGCTTCAAACAAGTGACATTTTATGGCAAAAAGTCAACCTAGTAGAGGATATGATTTTTGTTATTACCTCCAAAATCAGACCCCAAGACTCACAAGTTTGAACCCTTTTCCATGAAACCAAAAAATATACACCATGTTTAAGTATAACTTTTTGTTTTGTGATTCTAGCCTGACTCAACTTTGATCAAGATGTAGTTCAAGTTCCTCTGTAAAATGATAGTACCAGTGATGTGTATTTACAACACAACATCATTCAGATTCAATTGGTTTTATTTTGTATCAAGAAAGGATGGCATCCAAAAACCAAGTTCCAAAGATGGTTTTCTCAGTGTTTTCAATACATTGTCCCTGACAGGAAAAAAACAGTAGAAGGGCACCTATACAGAGACTCACAGTCCTTACAAGGTTGCATTTGCATTAAGCCACTATAATAATGGTGAATTTAAGATGGCTGCAATCCATTTATCATAGCCACTGTCAGAAGACTGGAGAAACGAGATAGGACTCAACCACTGTCCAATATAAAATGTTACTCTGAAACATAGGGCACTTTGTTTCCGTAATGATAGTGCTTGTCAGATAACATTGATGAAGCTTTAACATTATTGAGCCCTGAAGTACTTTTCATCGTAGCTACTGAGTTTAAGATGAACAAAGGTCTTGCCTTGCTTTTAAAGAAACGCTTTCAGAATTGCTTGAAACACCGAACCTTTAGCAAATGATTACTATACCAAAGTCAGACTATGATATCTACTCAGACTAGTCATTATATACCTCCTAAAACAGCAGCTGCCATGCTGGTTCAAGAATGCACTCCAGGCTTAGGTAGGCTTACTTCTATCCCCGTTACCTACCCTCTACACCAGCTGAATTAGATTATTAGAAAAAGTAACAGCTGAAGCTGTAAACGGAGCTCCTCCTTAATCAGTTTAGAGCAGAGCCAATCACTTTGCTAGTGCAATGTGAAAACATGGTAAAATGCATGGAAGGGATGATTCCACGGCATGTGATCTCTGCTGGGGTAGGGCAGTTTCAAATACTGGGCTTCTCAGCAGTACACCCTAAGACAGTATGCTGCCATAAACAGCTATGATAAATGCTATGACTTACCAGGAAAAATGAGGAGAAAAACAAGCAAGCAAACAAACGAACAAACAAAATATTAAACATGAATAATTTTACTTACGAGTTCTGTAGCACATAGTATTTTAGTGCCAAGTCAGTGCTTTTCTTCACCACAACAGCACTGAAAACTATGTGATCAACTATTCAGCAAAACGCCATAGATTATAGTAAGCAGATAGATGGCAGAAAGCAAGGTCTTGATTTTTGCAAGATGTCAAAAGCCCCAGCCAATGGCACTCCAGGTATCCAGCTCACCTTCTCACAGTCATCAGTAAAAACTCATAGGAACAGCAATGAAAGCCTGGCATTACCAAGAATTTGTGCCATGTACTTCGGGGTATTAAGGTGTTCTAATAACTCATAAAGGAAGAAATACAAAGCTGACTGACACAAATGAAAAAAATCCACCCCCCAACACAGTATGTTTTGGGTCAGACTCTAGGCAGGAAAAGCTTTTTCTTCTCAACATTTAAACTGAAGCAGAACATGCTATCCCTGAACTTCCACCACATTTAGGATCACAAAGAAACTAATTTTTTAATCACAGCTTCAATACAGAAGTAACTGCATGAGAATAATTGCCCATTGCTTTGTTGGTGCAAATGCAAATAATGAGGGTTGACTCTCATGTCCAGCTGCTATGGAAATGGTAAAATTTTCAAAGTTTTGCATTATGCAGAAGTTTCTCAATATATTCATACATCCACATTTGAATGGACCACAGCTATTTATTGAAATGATCAAATATTTGCTCTAAACTGTAGTCTTGATTTTGACTTATTGCATTCATTAAATGCTGTCTGCCTTACAGGCACAACAGCAGAATCAACACACATCAGTATTATTTTAATTTGTGTGTGTGTGTGTGTATGTATGTGTTGAATCTGACCATTGGCAATTTATCTGAAGGTAAGCTAATTCATACTGATATATGATCTTATTTATGCTTTTGATGTTGTCCACCTGCCTAGATAGAAGTGGATTTTATATTCATTCATTATTTTCTGCCTAAAGTATAAAATAAAATCTCACAAGACTGTTAAAACTGCTTCACATAAAATGGAAGAGTAAATGTTTCTTTGTCTAACCTTGATTTGACTGTATCCTATAGACTATACATGCATGTTTTAAAATACACTAAGTTTTCTTCCAGGTAGAATTAGTTCTTATATTAAAAAATACTAAAGAAACTTACTGACATATGCAGGTTACCTTACCTTTTTACAGTAACCTATACTCAATATTCTTAACCACTATGACTGTTTGTTGATCCTATCTGAGTCTTATGGATTAAGGAAAATTCATTATAGCACAGTAGGTTTAAATACTGATAAAAAATCAGAGACTTTCTGTCCTCAGAAAAACTGAAGTTTTGAAATCAAATTTAAGATGAACAGTGAGAAATGAGTCCTCATGAGTAACTGAACTCATGTTGGTCTTGTACTGTTTTAAATGAGTGATAGATGATTAATAAAACTTAAATCACTGTGATTACGTCTTTTATCATTACTTTTCACCTATACATGTACAGCTGGATATGTTTTAATTTCTGGAAAACAAAAATGTGGGCACAATTCAGGATTTCCTTAGTCTTTGCCATGATTCTTTAATCACTATTTTTAGAAGCAAAATTTAGCTGCAAAGCAAATACACACCTAGATAGAAAACCTCTCTGTTTTACATGTGAATGGTTGTTCACTGAAGACAAGGTACAGACCTTTGCTTTTGGCAGATTCTAGTCCATTCAATGTCCACTAATTAATCCCAGACTGTATTCCTATTTCTTTCCTTTACATGATAAATTGACTTCCTTTTTTGCTGAAGGCACCTGGGTTTTGCTGTTGCTAACATACATACTGCCTGTGTTTTATAGGGCCCTATGCTCATGATAAGAACAGAAACTCATTTCTGACAACAGAAACAAATTTCATAAGGAATGATTCTGAAGCAAGCTGGAGCTGGAGAACTTGGGAGACTCCACAAGTTGGCTGCACATAACAGTGAAGTGCAAGGGAGAGCTTAGCGCTAGCAAAAATGCTGAGCAAAGATCTTTGATACTGAAGAGAGTAGGCTTCAAGATCAGAAAGGCTGCACTCAGTCAATATACAATGCTACCTAAACTAAATACCTCATATGTGGGAAAGAAACCTAAACAGTAGGATATTATGGGAAAAAAGACAAAGTGAAAAGGAAAATTGTATCTGAAGGCAGATTTCTTTTTTAACCTTGAGTTGATTGTTGTCTTTACAGGAAAGAAAAATCCCTTTAGCTCAACATACAAACATCTATGCAGGACTAAGTACAAAAAGATACAATCGTTCTCTGTATTTTATTATATACAGCAGCTATGCACCTCTTGTTTCTGAAGAAACTCAGTTAAGGCCTATTGGCATCCTTAATAACATCAATGCTCATTTCAATCTCTTCATATAGTTACTCTAAAAAAGGAAAAAATTGCTCTTTGATAATGAAAAAAAAAACAAATAAGGACACTGGGGATTTAAAAGGGTAAAAGCCTGTCTCTAATTGATTGCAAACTGATGTCAAAGTCAAAACTGGAAGATTTGTTTGAACCAGATGTTTGTTCTAGAGCTGTTCAACCATCAAAGAAGAACATCTCCTGAATATTTACCAAATGAGGATTGATAAAACAGTATTAAAGCTGCACAGAACCTTTTACCTCCTCTGCCAAATAAGAGTCCCAGAGCTTGCAAAGAGTGCTGCCATTGAAGCCATAGATTCATGGTTTGATCAGAGGCATGGGCACATGCATTGGGGAAAAGTAGTGTGTGATCTGGAAAAATCGTGCTTGGAAGCTATCTGAGAATTCACAGTTTTCATAGGGTAAAGCTTAAGAAAGCAACTAAATTGTAATTCAATTTTGGAACAAAAACTGTTCATCAGAAACACAGTGATCTTCTAGGGCTGGCATTCAGGAAAGCATCAAAAACCTCTGAAGTGTTATGAACTATATGCTCCTTTTAAGTCACTAAAACCAGCTGTCAACTGTGTAGGGAAACGCTGTGTTTCAGCTTCATGCAACCAAAGGTTTAGAGGGATGAAATGGGACTGTTACTGCTTTCAATTTATGGTTAATGCAAAGAGAGGTTTGGGGGATGTGGAAGACAATCTTTGAAGTAGAAAACAAAAGCAAACTGGGACATCATTTTTAAGAAATCCCCCGATAGTCCTGATTCAAAAGCCAATTCCAACAGAACATTCAGTGTCAAACTTAGAAACAGTCAAACGAAAAACTAAGGTTGGAAGTACTTATGAGTAACTAAAGTAAACAGAAAAGAAAGTCCAAAGTATACTGTTTTGAAACCTGTACATTCTTAACTCTCCTCTTTAATGCTGTTATGGGATGCCATTATGCATAGCATATCAGTAACAGAAATACCAAGGGTAGAAAACTTTAATTTTTTTAAAACCCCATTAACCTAATTTACCTTAACTCTATTACCCTAACTTACCCTAATGCTATTGCTCAGAAAAGTAAAGATACATTTCCTTTTGCTGAGGAAAACTCCCAAAGGTATTAAAAAAAACCCCTACAAAATTATGATCCTGATCGTCTGATGGCTTGAAACCCATTTGGCAGGATGAGGGGAACCCCATGGATGACCATGAAGAACTTAGCCCCTTGTGTTCACACTGTTCTTCTCAGCAGCTCTGCTGGAAGGATAGCACAATGACTAGTATTAGGTGCTTGCTCCTGCACCCTAATCCTTTCTGACAAATTAAGACACCTCAAAAATCCAGAAACTGGATTTTTTTAGTTAGAGAGCCACAAACAAAGAATTTTAATTAATGTTTCATGGCAGCTGCTCTGTCCTATTGCTCAGTCTATTTATCTGATGTTTTATTAACAGCATAAGATGAACTCTCTCTTAGAGTCCAGTAATAGTTGGTGTTAAGCCTGAGATAGAAACTAACATTTCTGAGGAGGCCAAAAGTCTGAAAGCGTTACTGCTTCCAACAAAAATTGAAAAAGTTTCTACGGTGAAATTGTTTCCTGAGGATTGGCCAGGAATGAGTGAAAGTTTCTGAAATAAAGCCCATTCTTCCAGCTTCTGGAAAGACTCTATGACCACCTTCCAGTAACTTAAAACAAGGACAGTCTTCACAATAACTGCAGTTCTGAGGGAACCCTTGACATGGGTGAAAGGCACAGTCCAGTCACTGCAGTAGACAAGAGCCAAATTTCAGGGACTGTAGTGTGCTAAGTACACACAGATGTATATTACAATTCAGAACTTAGTCGATATAACTTAAATGGGTTTCACTTTGAATACAAATGTACTTTTGAATGTAATCTTAAAATGGTGTCTTGGGTATAGATTTGAAAATCAAACATAGCCTAAGCACATTATTCATTAGCAATCAAAAATTCTATTGCTTCACTATCTTTTCTTTGTATTTAACTCTTTACCAAGTATAATGCATAATACTAGAAACTTTCAGATTTAGCTGCTTGTAAGATTCTCATGCCAGATGTCTATACATGACTTTTGTTACCAGACAACATTTATTCATATAGTGGTATCCAACATCATTATATAAATAAGCAGCCATAAGCATTCAACGTGTTAGCAAATGCAAAATGATAGAACTATTATAAAGTCTGGATGTACATTGAAAACATTTGTGATGCCAGACAGCATTTGTACAGTTAGCATGATGGGCTTCTTTGCCACAGCAAACACACATGTGTAGGGTGATATGTCATACTGGATAGCTCTAGGATTTTATATTCATTTGTTCAATAAAGGGCCCAATTCTTCAACTCCTGCTGGTGCTGGATGACACATTGCTCTGTACCTTTTCTCAGTATACAGGGCATTGAAGGCACCCTTAGTGACAGCTGTGTTTTGTTTATAACTTTAAAGAGTTCTCTTCAACTGGAAATACAGGGGATAGCTTGTGAGCAAGAAATTAGAGTTTTCCAGTTGGTGCTTTCAGATTTTTTATTTCTAGCATTTTTTAACTTATATTCCCCATTTTCCTTATGACAAAGCATGCCAAGAGGACCCTTGTTGAGGTTCCATTCAAGGTGAAGAAAGATCAACTCTACTGCTAAAGGGTGGCAACTGGCCATCTTGACTCAGTTTCCCCCACTATTTGTAAACACAGCTTTTAAATTAACTTAGTCCTTTATCTATTTAGGCTGTGTCTAGCAATAAGCAGTTCACATAAAAATGATCTAGATGTCTCAGTTCTTTGCTCTTTGTCTGAATACAGTCAGGTTTCAGGTGGGTCTGTGCAGAGACCCACAGTGACAGGCTGTTCCTGGAGGGGAACATTGCAGAATCTGATCAAAGCACAGTTACTAAAGAGCTGTAACTATTCTCTTAGGGTGGCCGTAACACTTCTGTTAGAAGAGTTAGACCTGCATAAAAATGAACAAGGGGTTTTTTTGAGGGCTCTACAATGGAGGTAACACTAAAAGTAGATATTGCGCATTGTTGGTCAGTGAAAGAAGAAGACTTGGAGAAATTTAGATACCAGCATAAAAACTGTAGAACAAAATATTCAAATGACCTTAAAAATATCCTAAATCTCTCATATCATGCCTGAAAGTTTCCCATCAAATATTTTAATTATCTGGATTTTTTTTCTCCCATTAAACAGCATATTTGTGTTTATAAACAGAAGCGGAAAGGATGGGCTAGTGGGTCAAGAGAAGCACACAACCTCACTTTCTTTTCTTTTTTTCTCATATTAAATACTTCCATTCTTGTAGCTTGCTTGCTGAATCTACCAAAACTCTGATGTATAAAAAAGCAGTATAAGTGAAGTTAAGGGCTTGCATAATCCTTTTTCTAAAGATGTAAAATATAGCTATGAACATGCTTCTTACTTTTAATACCTGCTGTGATTTGCAGTCTAGCTGCAGCTTGTCAACAGGATGAACATGTTGTGGATGGAATGACGCACTTCACTCATAAGAGAAGTAGCAATGTTTATTGATATAAAACAGCAATTTAAGAAAGTTTCATAGTAAGTGCGATAGTGGTTTAACAAGATTTGATGGCAAGGTACACGATTATTTACTGCATAGAGGACAGGGTCAGACAAAACTCTCAGGGAGACCCTCCCATTGAGTCATGAGGTTCAGAAAGGACCCCCTCGCATTCTAAACTGCTTCTCAGAGGGGACTTTAGGTGCAGCTGGATCCAGACTTAGTCCCAGACTTGGTCAATAATTTGTTTAAAGGATTACATGTGCACAATCAATCCTTTATATTACTTAGGATTTCAAAGTCTAACATGCTATTAATCACTTACCAAAAATCTGTTGCAGCAAGGACTCGCTCAACCTTAAGGAGTAACCTTGAGAGGCATCCCTACACAAGGGAAGATCCTGGCATGCAGCCCACTGACATGCAGGGGAGCTCAACGAGTCCTGAGCTGTCCACTATTTATGGGATAAGATAATTGACTCGTCATATTTGCATACAGACTACAGATGTTAGTTTCTTCCAAATTTGGCTTGAGTCAGACATTGACCAGCCCTGTGGTTAGGTGGGCTGTGGTGGTTTAGCCCCTGCCGGGGTCTGAGACCACGCGGCCGCTGCCCCTCCCCCACAAAGGGAGTGAAATACAAAGCCCCAAGACTGAAATAAGGAAAGGTTTAATACAACAATGCAATAGCAACACAACAAACAACAACAATAACAATAACAGTAATAGTGATAGCAGTGAACAGAGCAAAATAGCTACCAAATACAGCAGTTTGAAGCACGATGTACAAAACCACGAGTGCACCGCGCTCCGCGCCAGGAAAAATGTGACCTGCCAGGATGTGACGTCCGCATGGTATCTGAATAACCCGGCTAGAGCTCCCCCCCCCACTGCTGGGGAAACTTAACCCTATCCTGGTTAAACCAGGACAGTGGGCCCATTGCTCAAACTAGCCTTTGACTACTGTGTTATCATCTGTCTCTCCCAAATCCACTTTGAAATGGATGCAGCCATCATGACCAGATGCATCCATTATGACCACCACTGGTGGTTATCACTTGGACAGTCAGGTTGGGGACATTCAGGGTGGGAAGCACACTGCCATAGAACACAAGACAGAGTTGTGTACCTATTTGCACATGACAGCTGTGAAAAGAAGGTTATAAAACCCCACTTAGCCACCAGCTTTATGGAATGGAAACTTCAAATGAAACAGGAAAGATAACACTAAAAAGAGACTTTTGTCACAAGGAAATAGTCTACACCAGCATCATATCATTGTCTAATTTCTTATAAGTATATTATATAAAAAAATTTCAAAAGACTTGCCATTTTTATAATTTCAGGTTCATTGCCCAGATTAAGCCTAATCCGTGTCCATTATATATTTAAAGTGGAATTTGTGGCTCTGGCTGCATGACTCCTACTGAAGTTAATGGAAGTCAGTAGGCCAAATCCTCACATGCTATTTTGACAGTGTTCTCCCTGTGTCTTCTAAATAAATGAACCTGAGCATAATAAATAGTTAAACAAAATCTACTTTGCTATTTTGACTAATGAATTAGGCTTATAACAACACCTGATAAGGTTTACAAGACTGCTGAAACAACATAAGTTAAAACCCCCCTACCTTAATTTTATGACTATAAGACTGCAATGGCTCTCAAGGAATAATAGAGGAATTCCCATGACCTACAAGCTCAATGCAGCTGGTTTGAATATGTGAAAGTTAGAGTTTGTCAGGAATGGTTTGGGTTTGGGTTTTTGGTTTTTTTGCTAAGAAATAGCCACATGTTTTAAACTCACATTTATTTCCTAAGCATATTTTAATTCTGACCAAAAATATCATTAAATATTCAGAATGTAATTTCTACAGGAATATGAAATTTGAAAAACTCCATTCCCTCCAGAATACATAGCAGAAAATGTCTTGATGATTAGGTGAGGGACAAAACTTCTGATCTCCTATGTAAAAAAAAAAGTTTAGCACCCTAACAGAAATAATAAATGTCAGGGAAAAAAGATGTGGTGGCAGTGGTGGTCTTCTGGAGTTGTTTTGATTGAAAACATTTGTTAATTCTCAAATTTACAGAAAAAAAATCACTGCTTATCATGTGTATCAACTTGACTTCATCCTTGACCAAAATTCAGCGACTCTGTTGAGCCTTCTGGATAACATGTCACTGGAAGTTGAGTAACTTTCCTTCCTGATTTGCAAATAAATCATTTCACTGCATGTGCTACTCCAGTTTAGTGACTAGAATAGTATTCACCAAGAAGGGAGAGAAAGGCAGAGAGGGAAGCAGTGTGTCATCTATCTAGTAACTCTGTGACATGGTGTTCAGGATCCTCAACAGGAAAAGGTTTTAAATAGTTAAGTAAAACATTAACTATCGTAGATTCTTAAAATCATGCTCTTCAATGGCACATCAGAAATCAAACAGTAGCATCATTGCAAAGGAATGGCAAAAGTCCACTAGGAGATGATCTGGACATTATTTCTAGGATTACAGAAAAACTTGCAACATTGTATAACAAACCCTAAATGAGTTTGCTATGGAAATCAGGACTCTTTAATGAAGGTGGCTTTAAAAGATGGATTTGCTTAAATATAATGTCAGTCATTTTGATGACAGAAAACCAGCTGGCATAGTCTGCACATCCAGAGTTGTATATCACCAGAAGTACATGCTTGTATTGGGAGAGACTGGTAGATACAATGGGCTACCTAAGGCAAATTGCACATGACAGCTCTGTAGTGTTCTGACATTTATCTCTGAGTGAAGAGTGGAGGAACAGCTCACTGGAGTATGTGAAAACGGCTGTCTTAGTTAATAGATTCAGTTTTGTCCACATTATGATAGTTTATTATAATTTTATGTATGTTATGTATTTTCCATTCGTCTTCTCAACATGATGCCCAGGCCATTATGAATGATTTGTGTTGATCTGGTATTAAAGCATACTGTGTGTGATCACCCCACTGCCTCACGGAATAAAGGTGTAAAGTGCTGGTTAACATTCTTTCAAACATTTTTCATTGCTTCTTTACTGTGCATAATCTTTACTGACCCCCTCACTAATTTTATTTTAGAATCTGCCTGAAGGGAACAGCTAGAGGTGTGAAATAGCTAGAGGAGGATAATATGACACCTTATTATGAAGTAGCAGTTCGAAAGTTGTCAGCTTGGTCGTTGGTTAAAAAAAATGCAGCAACATACAATAGCTGTATTTTGAACAGATGGACCTAGTCATACAGCATGAAACTGAGACGCAACCTCAGATTTTATACATAGGATCCCTCTCCAAATATATGCATATTGTTATTGTTACCATTGCCATTTTCATTCTATTATTGTGGTAGATAGCAGTCCAAGCCATAAACTAGATCTTCATCACACAGAACCAATCCCAATCTATGAATGAGATGAGAAAAAAACAAGAGCGAGCTACAGAGGAATACAAAGAAGCACGAAGAGAGTATTGATCAGTCTGACCAAGTAGCTGGTGGCTGATGTACCCACAGCCTGAGTATGTGTTCAAATCCCCCTGGACAACTAATAAACTGTTGTTAATCAATTGTAGAACAAAACTACATTAAAGGGCAATTCTTCCTAATGGCTGAATATTTCTGAATAAATACCTTAAACTTCCACTGTCAGTACATGGAGACCTGCAGACCATCTAAATAAAGGATCTTTGTCTTAAACACTTGGTATAGTTATGTTACATTTTCACGACAAAAAGCTGTATTCCACAAGATAGAGCTGAAATTAAGATCTTCCACAAAATTCTCTTTGAGAGCAATGATGGTCAGCACATGCCAGCAGTTTGACTGGAAACCACCCTTCCATCTCCTTCTTTCCCTGCCTCGTTCTGCCTGTTCCAAGTTCCCTCCCACCCCCACTCCCATCCCCACTCCCCCTTTTTTTTTTTTCCTCCTTCATTCTCTGTTTTGTTATTAATGTTTTTCTGTGTAGCACACAAGCATTTTTTAAGCCATTTCCGTGAAGAGCACAGTCTACAGGGCCAGCCCTGCATATGATCCACTTGAGGATCACACACAAAAAGTGACTCTTCCCTCTGAATGAACCAGTTCACCAGTCTCCTAATTTTCCAATCTTAAGCCTAACACTGTTTGAAAGATTTGTCTTTCACAACACAGTAGCTCAGAAATTTTATTTTTTCCTATCTTTACAGTAATTTCAATAGTTACAATGGAAACAAGATTAGCAAGAGATTAACAATGAGATGTGGTTTGGGGATGCACCTGTTACACTCCACTTAGAGAATCATTCTGACGTTTTCTTAACATTAGCTCTGAAAAGTTAGTATAGAGTTATAACCCCTATCCTCCAAAGGTGAACCCAACCCTCATCCTTTACCCTGCTTCTTGGAGAAGGGATACAATTTACCAGTGGCTGTTTTCATCACATAAGACATAGCAATTTGTATTTCTTTTTCAGAGAAATAACATTTGACAAAACCTGAAAGTTAAAGAATAAATTCCTTAACTAGAAAAGATCCCTGGAGTCATGTGGAAGAAAAAAATACCCACATAACACAAGCACAAATATGGAATAGTAAAAAGAAAATCCAGAGAGACTGATATATCTGATTAAGACTTCATGAAAACCAACACAGACAGTGAACTGAATAATAAAGTATTCAGAAGGAAAGTGCTTAAGCAAATTATTTCTATTTATAGAAACAGGGATGTGTTATGAGATACAAATTCAGAAAATCCTGGCATATATAGGATGAAGCAATTAGATGGCAACAGATTTATTCTTGCCATCATAAACACAATGGGTAAATTCTAAACCCAAGTTATCTGTGTAGCCTCTACTCATTTCTCAATGATAGATTATACATAAATCATGCTTTAAGGTACCCATCACTGTAGTATATGACTTAAATTGTAACAAATACCTCTTACCACTGAGGAAGAAAAAGTGAAGAATCAATGAAAATTAACTAAGCTTCTACAGCTCTGGTGTGCAGCTGGTACAAAATAGATACCTTTTGACTTCACTAGAGCTGCACTAGAAGATGTGAGCCCTTCATTTCCTGAGCTTTAGAGTAAGTTGCCTACAAAGAAATTGCCTTTTCGCATGACCTAAGCTTGAGCCTCCTCTGTAATATGTGAAAGGCCTGAACAGTAGAAAAGCATAAAGTGTTCCTTCATCTGCCTGAGTTTGCACCAGCTTTTTTCACACATCTCATTGTTCTCTGAAAAAAACCTCAAACTTTTCCATTACTTGAACTATAAAGTATTTCTTTCAAACACCAGGACAAAAGGAATATTTGAAACTAATGATGCACATACAATTTTAAAACTCAACCTGTTGAGTGAAAAAGCTATTCAGGTTGAATTTGAAAGACATTTGTAGAACTTCAGCTGAGCACAAATGATACTTTTTAACAAAAACCCCTCCTATTTCATAATTAAATTTGTGTGCAGGAAATAGCTGTTCAAATGTGCCAGCGATAGAGCCATACTAGTAATTAACCATGATAATAAGGTAATGCTGAGGTAGCCACATACTTCTGCTACCTGAAAACCTATGACTGGGAGACTGCCCAGACTCCCAGGCATTGAACCAACAAACCCAAAGTGTGCAAGCAGTGCAGGTAGTTTCTGATGGCTTGTACTGGTTCTTGTATCAACTTGGCTCACTCTTGTCACCACCTAGCCAGGGATCAAGAACTCTGCACCACTACCTCAGAGATAATAGAAAAACTTAACACTACCAAGTCACAGCTGGGTTAGGCTGGCCTGAGCAAAACCAACAAAATTACTTCTGGTTTTTACAGAAACAAAGTCTCTAGTGTGGAGAGGTAAAAAAAACCCAAACAAACAGGACTTTCCAAGTACAGAACCAAATCCTGTAACCATTGTAGGGGCATGGGAATGATTTATGCTTGTTACTTGGACTGCAGAGTCTGCAGATGCTGCCCAAGAACTACCCTCTACTACTCTGTTCTCCCCTGTCTCATAGAGGGCAAGCCTGAGCATCAGACTCCGTGGGAACTTCAGCTATAGGACAGCCTCATAAATAAAAGGTTAAAACCTAGTGTGTAGTTCTGTATCTGACATTAGACTGTGTCAGGGTAGGAAAGGGTCTTCTCTGCATCTCTTCTGAGTCAAACTGGGACAGTGGAAATCCTTTTACCCATTGTTCACCTCTCTCATTTATGTAGACTCCGAGTGTCTTGGAGTCAGGAATTTATATTAATTAGCACAGTAGTCTCTGATCTAGGGAGTGTTTACTACTGGAATATCAATTAGCTTTTAATGTTCCCTGTGGTGGTTTGACCTTGGCTAAATGCCAGGTACCCATCAAGTCACTCTATCACTTCCCCCCCTTCCCCTTTTTTTTCTCAACAGGGCAAAGAGGGGAAAGAAAATAAGATAGGAAAAAAAAAAACCAACCCAAACCCTTGTGGGTAAAACAAAAGCAGTTTTAATATAAGCAAAGTGAAGCAAAGGTCTGTGCACGGAAGCAAAAAAAAGGAAAACAGATTTATTCTCTACTTCCCATTAACAGGTGATGTCGGGCCTTCTCAGGAAGCAGGGCTCCAATACGCATAGTGGTTGCCTCGGAGGACCAAGGGTGACCCCACCCCCTTCCTCCTTTCTCCCAGCTTTATACTCGAGCAGATGTCATATGGTATGGAATATCCCTTTGGTCAGTTCGGGTCAACTGTCCTGGTTGTGTCCCCTCCCAAGATCTTGCCCACCCCATCCCACTGGGTGGGGGGGGAAATGTCAGAAAGAGCCTTGGTGCTGTGTAAGCACTACTCAGCAGTAGCCACACCACCAGTGTGCTATCAACACCCTGCCAGCTCCCAACATAAAACACAGCACCATGAGGGCTGCTATAGGGGAAAACCAATTCCGGCTCAGTCAGACCCAGTACAGTCTCCACTCATTATTCCATACCATTTACGTCATGCCCAGGTCCCACATAACACTCATTATTCATTCTGTAAGCTTTCTTCACTCCTCCAGATGTTCAGTGACTTGGCTCCCATCTGTCAATATGGATGTTCAGGACAGGAGCAGTATGTTTGACTGTTGGACTCCAGCACCGGCTAAGTTTGGGTCATCATTGCATGTATCTGGTTCACTCTTCGTCATTCCTACTTCCTCCATCACTTCCTGCAACATACAACTCACCCCACAGATTATTTTCCCCCCAAGGTTAAATGTCCTTGATGTACACACTGATAGCCCCATCCTCCCACATTACCCACCAAGTACATCCAGGTCCCTGAGCAAAAGCAATCCCACGAGTGGGCTCGCCTTTTCCCAAGGGAGGAGCAATCCACACTGCCTTCCCCAGCCATTTCCCTGTGTGTACTACAGGGACTTTATCTCCTCCCACAGTATGAAGGGGTTTTGTTTGGGCAGGACCAGGATGGTTAACAAATCCTCTGGTGTTAATTAGCCAAGTGGCTTCTGCTAAATTTATATCCCAGTGCTTCCATCCCCCATTGTCCAGTGCTCTCAACATAGTCTTCAACAGTCCATTGTATCTTTCAGTCTTTCCAGATGCTTGTGGGTAATAAGGGATGTGATACACCCACTCAATGCTGTGTTTCTTTGCCCAGGAGCTTATAAGATTATTTCAAAAATGGGTCCCATTGTCTGATTCAATTCTTTCAGGAGTACCATGTTGCCATAAAATTTGCCTTTTAAGACCTAAGATGGTATTTTGGGCAGTGGCATGATTTACAGGGTACGTTTCAAGCCAACCAGTAGTTGCTTCCACCATAGTGAGTATGTAGCGCTTGCGTTGGCGTGTTCATGGCAGTGGTCCAACGTAGTCAATTTGCCAGGCCTCACCATATCGAAAACTCAGCCATCGCCCTCTGTTCCGGGGAGACTTTAGTCATGTGGCTCGCTTGATTGCAGCACATGTTTCACATTCATGAGTGACCTGTGAGATGGCCTCCATGGTCAGGTCCACCCCTCGATCACAAGCCCATCTGTACGTTGCATCTCTCCCAAGATGCCCTGGTGTTTCATGGGCCCCTCACCCTTGCGCTCCCAGTCCAGGTCCAGCCGAGCTACTTCAATTTTGGCAGCCTTGTCTACTTGCTCATTGTTTTGATGTTCTTCGGTGGCACGGCTTTTGGGCACATGAGCATCTACATTGCATACCTTTAGAGCCACATTTTCCACTCGGGCAGTGATGTCCTGCCACAATGCAGCAGCCCAGATGGGTTTACCTCTGCACTGCCAATTAGTCTTCTTCCACTCCTGTAGCCACCCCTACAGGGCATTAGCCACCATCCAGGAGTCAGTGTAGAGATACAGCAATCATTCAGCAATCTTTAGGGCTAGTTGGATCCCTTTTACTTCTGCAAACTGACTTGACTCACCCTCTCCTTCAGTGGCCTCAATGACTTGTCTTGTGGGACTCCACACAGCAGCTTTCCACTTCCGATAGTTTCCCACCACACGACAGGATCCATCAGTAAACAGAGCATAACGCCTTTCATCTTCTGGTAACTCGTTATATGGCAGTGCCTCTTGGGCATGAGCCACCTCCTCAGGCAGTGCTCCAAAATCTCTACCTTCTGGCCAGTCCATGATCTCTTCCAGGATCCCTGGACGGTTGGGTTTTCCCAGTCGAGCTCGTTGCGTGATTAACGCTACCCATTTACTCCAAGTAGCACTGGTTGCATGGTGCGTAGAAGGGATGTTTCTTTTGAACATCCAATGTAATACAGGCAATCACGATGCCAAGAGGAGCTGTGCTTCTGTACCAACAACTTCTGAAGCGGCTCGAATCCCTTCATATGCTGCTTATCTCCTTTTCAGTCGGAGTGTAGTGGGCTTCTGATCCTCGATATCCCCGGCTCCAAAATCCTAATGGTCGACCTCGAGTTTCACCTGGTATCTTCTGCCAGAGGCTCCATGTGAGGCCATGCACCCCAGTTGATGTGTAAAGTACATTTTGCATAGCTGGTCCTGTCCGAACAGGCCCAAGAGCTACCGCCTGAGCTATCTCCTGTTTGATGTGCTCAAAGGCTTGTTGTTGCTCAAGACTGCACTCAAAATTGCTCTTCTTTCGTGTTACTTGATAGAGAGGGCTCACCAGCTAACTGTAACCTGGAATATGCATCCTCCAAAATCCCACAAGTCCTAAGAAAGCTTGTGTTTCCTTCTTATTGGTCGGTGGAGACATAGTTGGTATCTTGTTGACAACATTCACAGGCACATGACAACGTCCATCTTGCCATTTTATTCCCAAGAACTGAATCTCTTGTGCTGGTCCCTTGACCTTGCTTTTCTTTATGGCAAACCCAGCTCTCAGAAGAATCTCAATTACTCTTTGTCCTTTCTTGAACACTTCTTCTGCCTTGTTGCCCCACACAATGATGTCATCGATGTATTGTAGATGTTCAGGGGCATCACCCTTTTTCAGTGCAGTTTGAATTAGTCCATGACAAATAGCGGGGCTGTGCTTCCACCCCTGGGGCAGTAGATTCCAGGTATACTGGACACTCCTCCACGTGAAAGCAAACTGTGGACTGCACTCTTCTGCCAAAGGAATTGAAAAGAATGCATTGGCAATGTCGATTGTGGCATACCACTTAGCTGCCTTTGACTCCAGTTCATATTGGAGCTCTACCATATTTGGTACAGCAGCATTCAGTGGTGGTGTCACTTCATTCAGGCCACAACAGTCTACTGTTAACCTCTGCCCTCCGTCAGACTTTCGCACTGGCCATATTGGGCTATTAAAAGGCGAATGTGTCTTACTGATGACACCTTGGCTCTCCAGTTGACAAATCAGGTCTTGGATGGGAGCCAGAGAGTCTCGATTTGTGTGATACTGTCACCGGTGCACGATCCTCATAGCAATTGGCACCTGTTGTTCTTCAACTTGCAACAGTCCTACAACAAAAGGATCTTCTGAGAGGCCAGGCAGATTAGACAACTGTTTGACCTTCTCTGTGTTCACACTGGCCACACCAAAAGCCCACAGGAATCTTTTTGGGTCTTTGAAGTACCCCCTCTTGAGGTAGTCAATGCCCAAGATACAAGGGGCTTCTGGGCCAGTTACAATGGGATGTTTTTCCCACTTGTCCCCGGTCAAGCTAACCTCAGCCTCCAGTACTGACAGTTCTTGACATCCCCCTGTCACTCCTGAGATCCAGATAAGTTCTGCCCCTCTATAACTTGATGGCATTAATGTACACTGTGCCCCAGTGTCGATTAAAGCCTGGTACTTCTGTGGATTTGATGTGCCAGGCCATCGAATCCACACTGTCCAATACACCTGATCATCCCTTTCCTCCTTCTGGCTGGAGGCAGGGGCCCTCTATTCCTGTTCTTTGTCAGAGTATTCACTGTCTGACCCTTGCCGTGCCAGGCCGGAGATTCCTTCATCAGGGCCAAGGGAGGTGATCTCAGTCTTCCTGTATCTGGGAGATGGCTAATTACTTTCTTGTGGTTTCACACCAGCTACATTAACAACCTTCTTGGATGTCTTCTTCCTGGCAGGGGTCTTTCCTCGCAATTCATGTACACAAGCTTCCAACTTGAAGGTGGGTTGACCATCCCACTTCCTCATGTCCTCCCCCTGGTCACGCAGGAAGAACCAAAGTTCACCACGTGTCATGCGCCTGGGTTTCCCTTTCCCTCTGACTGGAGCGGAAGAGAACTGATTTCTTGGGGTGCTCCTGACATCCAGGGCGCTCGCCCGTAAAGATGAGGAGGAACCAAGACTCTCTTCAAAGTTCTGAAGCCAGGAAGAGACTGCCACCACAGTTGGTGTACATCTTAGTCCTTCTCCCACATCCATTTCTGGATAGTACATCGCACCCAAGCCAGCAGAATACGAGGATGGCGCACCTTTAATCACCTTCCTCCACATGGCCCGAGTGCACAGGACATCCTCTGGATTTTTAGGGGCTTCATCATTACCTGGATCACCATAGATGACTTCCAGCACTGCTAATTCTCTCAGGTACTGGACACCTTCATCTGCAGTAGTCCACTTCCCTGGGGAGTTGTCCATAAGATCTTCCTTGAAAGGATATCTTGCTTTAACACTTGAAAGGAGCCGTCTCCACAGACTGCAAATTGCTGTCTCTTTTCCAATTCCCCTTTCAATTCCTCGATTTCTAGCAAGGGAACCCAGCTGTTGGGCTTCTTTACCTTCCAGTTGTTGAGCATCAGCCCCATTATCCCAGCATCGAAGCAGCCAGGCAGCAATCCGCTCACCCGGCTGGCAGCTATAGTCTTTCCGCAGATCTCGCAGTTCTGATGACGTCAGGGACTGGGTAGTTTCCGCCTCCTGTTTCAGTTCTGTTATTCCCTCTTCTGACCCCTTTGCTGAAGGACCTGCTTCTTCCTCTTCTTTCTCCTCTCTTATTAATCGAGGGTATGGGCCTGTTGTTCTCCTTGTCCACTGTTTCTTTTTTACTACTGGGGCAATCTCTGCTGTTGTTGTTATTGTTTGAGTTCCCATCTCCACCACAGTCCTTTGAGAGCACTGAACTGCAGCTCGATAAGCACAGGCCAGGCCCCAGTACAGCGCTAGGAGTTGCTGATTTTCACTGGGATAGGCAAGGCACCCTTCTATCAGGTGTTGTGTCAATTTTGCAGGGTTGCTTGCCTGTTCAGGGGTAAGATCCCAGGCTACAGGAGGTGATAATCGTCCTAGGAATCTGCCCAAATCCTTCCACTCCCCCTGCCACCCTGGGACAGGCTGCCTCAGGGCACATTTTGGTATTGACTCACCCAAAATTTGCCTTCTCTTACACCAAAACCATACCGAGCTCCACACAACCCACAATAGGCAAACAGCATTAATGAACAGTATCAAAGAGCTAACATAAGGATGAATAAGTACTTCGGGAGCCTGCAGAATAAAACCACTCATGGTGTTCCCAATTTCTTCCAGCATGTTCCCGAGCTTAGCAAAATAAAGATAAGCAGCGCAGTCAACAAACCCGTGACCAGCACAAGAGCCTGTCACTTAATAATTGTTATAGCTATAGCACAATTAATATAAAACTGCCGTTGTCTTGCCCCACGTTGGGCACCAAAAAAGACTGTGGTGGACTGACCTTGGCTAAATGCCAGGTACCCATCAAGTCACTCTACCACTTCCCCCACCTTCCCCTTTTTTTCTCAACAGGGCAAAGAGGGGAAAGAAAATAAGATAGGAAAAAAAAAAACGACCCTTGTGGGTAAAACAAAAGCAGTTTTAATATAAGAAAAGCGAAGCAAAGGTCCATGCACGGAAGCAAAAAAAAAGAAAACAGATTTATTCACTACTTCCCATTAACAGGCGATGTCGGGCCTTCTCAGGAAGCAGGGCTCCAATACACGTAGTGGTTGCCTCGGAGGACCAGGGGTGACCCCAGCCCCTTCCTCCTTTTTCCCAGCTTTATACTCGAGCTGACGTCATATGGTATGGAATATCCCTTTGGTCAGTTCGGGTCAACTGTCCTGGTTGTGTCCCCTCCCAAGATCTTGCCCACCCCATCCCACTGGGTGGGGGGGGGAAATGTCAGAAAGAGCCTTGGTGCTGTGTAAGCACTACTCAGCAGTAGCCACACCACCAGTGTGCTATCAACACCCTGCCAGCTCCCAACATAAAACACAGCACCATGAGGGCTGCTATAGGGGAAAACCAATTCCGGCTCAGCCAGACCCAGTACGCTCCCATTCAGAAAGGTCTCTGTGCTGCAAATCTGGGAGCTGTGGGGTAATTTTTCTCTGAGCCCTGAGTGCACCAGTAACCCTTACCTTCCCCAGACAGTCTCATCCAAGTGCTCCACTAACACACCTTTAGCACTCAACATGGGAGCTACATTTCAGCACAGGTACTTGCCCCACTCTTTGCCCAAGCTGGGCTGAAGATAACCCTGTGCCAAGCCTTGACCCTCTGCTACTGCTGACGACTGCCCAGCTTGACCTCAGATGTGCACTGGCAGGAGGGACTTGCCTGGCCATCACAGGGTGGCTGCTGCTTGGTCCTGGCTGCTGTCAGCACACCTGCTCTGCTCTTCTGCCCTGGGTCCTGTGTGGGCACAGGCATGGCCCGTCTTCTACCTTTGGCTCCTCTTCCTTTGCAGAGCCCCCTGCCCTTACTGGTTCCCACAGCCAGCCTGGGCAAGGACCCAAGCCCAGATGGACCACCCAGGCTCATGGGTGGAAGGTGCATGACTGGGGGTCCCAGGTGGGTCTGGTCAGGTAAACAGTGCCTATAGATAGACGTCCTCAGGGCCCTGACTATTTTTAACACTGACCTGTCTACTCCTTCTCATCTTCCTCCTGTTACCATGCTGCTAACATTTTAGTCACAGAGTCGGGAGTGCATTTCACTTATTAAGATCTCTAAGGAAACGATATGTGCAAACTGTTCTTATAATTTAGTGCATCCATCATCTGGTTACATTTCAGCTCTTTCTTAACTTTACCTTGCAAACAAAACCTAAACTACATGCAGTATTCAGAAAGGTGAAGACGGGAGGTCATGCAAAACAGCCTTGTGTGCTTCTTTAAGTACTACCAATTCCAAATGTTTTCAAAAAGAAAACCCTCCAGAATCATTAATTGGCTGAAAATCAAGAGGGATTTTTTTTGGTTGTTTTTTAAAGCATTATCTTTGCGTTTTATTTCAGCTTCTTTACTTTCAGCTGTGCCAGGGAGGAAAGGAACTTGGTTCACTTGGAGGTTTATGCAAAATACTAAACTATGTATGATAGCAGAGATGATCCTATTAAAGCTGTTGACTTGATATTAGGAAAATAATATTAGAAAAAAAAATCAAAGTCAATATGAATATACAAAATCAACATTTATATGTTGTGCTATTAGAGAATGAATTATTTTTGAAACATGGAATGAGGTACAGCCTAAACACTGCACTGAACTCACCCCCAAATCCATAACACACTAATTTTCCTTCCTTGCCTAAATGGGCAAGCAGTCTGAAGTAAAACTTTCTGGGTTTCTTTATTTTCTTCCAATTTCCTATCTGAATTTATTCATGACTGGTTCACTCCAATTTTTTAAGTTTTGCCCACATTTTTCTTTCAAATTAAATAGCTTTTCTTTTTTGGTGCATCTGTAGTGACAAAGGTTTTGTTCTTTCATTACGCCATGCTGAATAAGCCAGATTCAGTATTCTTCCAGTGCACACTTCCACTTCCCTCGAATTTCTTGTCATCTCTCTCTTTACCAGTAACACTTTCTTACGTACAGTTTGCCACAACGTATACAAAGTTGGAGCAAATTCATCCATGCAGTTAATGAGCGTCAATAAAATTCTGATTTCTGTCTGCCCCTTACCTTATTTCTATTCATTTCAGTGAACCTTCAGTTAGGCAGGAATCTTCTAGGACTCTATTTTTTGTAACTTATACTAGTCCTCGTTTATTTTGAAAAAACTGAAAAAATATTTTGGCACTACCAACACAATTTCTGTACTGGAAATACCAAATACTCTGTGACTTGAACTTAGTTAATGCCAGTATTTTAACAGCTGGATGCAAATAGGCTCTACTATCCCCAACAGGGACAGAAAAATGTTATAACACCACAAATCACTCTTCTAAAACAGCCAAATTTTATGTTACTGGTAAGTTTTCCATTAATACTTTGGAAGATTGAGGAAGGAGAATTCTTCCCAGTTGCAGGCACAGACATTCAGGGAGAAATAAACACTCAGATCACAGATTCTGACAGAACTCATGGATGTCTCTGAGCAAGCCACTCAGTATTTGTTTTGGTCTTTTTACCAAATGAAACTGTTTTTCTGCCATCTTGTGCCTTTTTTAATTTCATGATAAGCCTTTGAAGATACTGATCTTCTGCCAGTAGGAATTACTGTAATATGAAAATATTAAGGAGCACATAAAAGGACAAAAATGCCAAAAGATCCAGCTGGGCATTAAATTTTGTCAGCAGGAAAAGATTTTACTAGTTGTGATAGCAGTATGGTACAGGTACAAACTCTCTGTGACAATTCTTTTAGCTCAATACCTTTTCTTAGAGTAAAACCAAACAGATAAACATTTTTTAAAACTTTTAAAAAGGGTTTTACTGACATAGCTGTATTGGTTCAACATCATACATAAAGTTATAAAAAAAATTTCCATTGTAGACCCACCTTTGCAAATTTGAAATCCAGTTTTGAAAAGTAGTGGAAAGATACAAGTAAGGCATTGAAATGTTTCTTTCTTTCTACTCTCCCTCTGTAATAGTTATTCTTTTTACTTATCACTTATATATTTGTAAATTCTGACTTTTCACATTCCTAGACATTGATATGTTCTCATGAATCATGAGATAGGTTCCCTTCAAGCAGTCATGTTTCCTCTTTCTGAGGCTACTAATAGAACAGACACTTCTTCAACTACAGCTACCTTTATCAACAGTCTTGTTAATGATATCTCAGACATCAAAAAATCAGTAACATTAAATTATTAGGACTGACATTGTAGTTAAGAATGAGATGGAAGACATCTAACTGAGAAGACTCATCTTGAAGGTGAGGTGATACTTGGCATAGTTGAGGAAAGAAATATAGTGAAAGTAGTGATATATTAGAAAGGGAAGTATATTGTGATGCTCCTCTGTATCAGGTGCAATGTCTTAAATGATACCCATGCTGCAAATACTCATGTCTTATCTACCCAGAAAATCCGAGCGGCTTACTGTGCTTTTGTTCAAAGTTTTTATTGCTCTTTATTCAGAAAAACAAAATAAAAAGGAATTTAATCAAATATAAGCCTATTGCTTATATTACTTACTCATCAAAATTTCATTTTCAGACATCTTAGGGGCAATTTGATCTCCCATTCACAAAGAGCATACAATTAAAGTGTAATGTATCTCTGACTAACGCACATTCCAGAAAGGCACTCAGCCCTGAACAAATCCAGTGATGTTGCTTTTCAGTATAAAGACATTTACTCCTTCCAGAAGACTTCATTACAACTTTTCTCTGTACCATCTTCAGCTGTGCAACAGACATCTAAAAACGTACACAAATTTGATTTGTGCTTCCAAACAGCATTTTGCCCAAGGGTTTTGTACGCTGTTACTCCCTCAGGGCTGTACAGGTGTCTTCTTATGGCCCACTCTTGGGTGGAGGGAGATCCTACCACACCCCCACTGCAGTGCTCGCCAAGACTCCTACATAATACTGTCTCTGCTCAAGCCATAGCTGGTGCCAGAACTGTCACCTTGGCCATGTTGACATCTAGCCATGCTCCTTCCTAGCCAGGGACAGATGCTGTTAGTAAAGTCATGGGCAAAAACCTAATTTTCCCTTGTGTCCACTTTGCTCTCAGCTTTGACGCTGGCTGTTATTAATGGAAACCTAAGAGCAAACCCAGCAGGAGGCATCTTCAGCTCCTTTAGCATAGTGGGGAGCCAGGTGTCCATGACAGCAGCAGGCTGCCACCACACTTCTTCCAGTCAGAGACATCTAGGTGCCACCCTCTTGGATGAGGCCAGCAGCCTCCCCCTCAAGAGGCCTTGCAGACTGAAACTGGACAGGGTGTCCAACATTCATCTTACCAATGACAAACATGAAGACAGAAAAGTCATCCACCTACCCCTCTGCATAAGCCTTCTGTTTTCTGTTGTATCAATGTTTTTATTCACCATTATATTAAAATAATTCTTACTGAACTGCTGCTTTCAAGAAGGCTGCACACCCCCTTTGCATTGCAGCCCATACTGTTTTTTCCTGGATGTGTGCATCTTTGCAACTGGCTATATTAAGAGAGTATTTTATATGACTGGAACCATTTTACCAAGTGATCTATACAGCTGTGTAAGACTTCTGCCACATCTATCTCACTTCGATAAAGCTTCTTGACTGTCAAGCACTTTAAGATCAGATGATCAGCCAGTTCTTTAGAAATTATTTATATTCCCAATGTCAAATCTAAGTAAAGTAACTGCAGGAAGTTATTTTTCTCAGCCAGACTCATAATCTAGTCAATAAACAAAATTATGTTTATCTCGCCAGAACCGTTTTCAGAAAGCCATGTTTAACTATCATTGGGTGAAAATATGCTAACAGGGAATACTGTCATTCACTGGCAATCAAATAGAGGCTGCAGGTAGAAAAGCACTACAATTTGGTCTCCCTTACTTGTCCAAGCTCATGACAAACTAAAGTGTATATGTGGAGGACAACTATCTGTACGGTCAGAATACTTACTGACATATGAGTGTGACTGCGTGGATTTACATTGAGCTACAGACCTGCTTGTTTAGAGAGGCATTCTGGAAGAGTGGAGAAAGAGCTATGTCAATGCATTCCATAGTGACTGCCTATACACACATTAAAAAGGATCAATGTAAAAGTGACTGCTACTGCACATGGTATTCACATCTGAAGTCAGAACATGAATAGACTAAAAATTGACAGTCAGAAGTGCATAATGGTTAGGATTAATTAAACTCCGGACTCAATGTGTATCCCCTGACATATTAGAAGCTTTGTTGCAGTTATTCGAAGAATGATAATTTGTGTGAGGATTCTTGTAGAGATTTTATAGAATAGGATTTAGAGGGTCTTTGACACAATGGTTTGGTGAAGTAGAATGCACAGAGAATTAGCATAACCTTTTTTCATTTGAACAAAATCCCATCCTCAGTGGAGAGCTGTATTTTTCTATGATTTTTGACAAAGAGGTGTATTTATCAGACTATTACATGATATTAACAATCACTTTTAAAACAGTTTCGAAGGAGATAGTACACTGAAAACATATCAATTAAAGTTTTTGAAGGAATGATATCCAGGACCATTTATTCTCCTTTGAGTCATTGAATTTCTATGTAATTTTCTTCAGTGGAGTTCAACACTCGACATACTGCAGAGGAAAGTCTGATGCTCCCTATGTAATTTGCTGGTGTGGAGCATCATCTTTTGTGTGTAATCTATAAATTAAAACCCCTTACGCTACCACCTGTCACAGCCATTCCTAACTTGGATGCTAGATTCTCATGTTGTCTATGCTAAATATTTAAACTCCAGTAGGTGACCTCACAGTTGCTGGGGTAGAGAACAGCAAATTAGTTTTGTTAAGAATTGTACGTATTTAAAAACAGCTATAATTCAGAAAGAGAACAAACTCCCCAACTTTTGAAAAATAGCTTCCGTCTCTATCCAGCATTTATGGAAAATCTTGGAGGGGATGTGGAGGAAGGAGGTGGAAGACACTGTGAAATTAGAAAGGTAAGAAGTCATGAGCCTGGAAGTCTACTCCTGGCAGAACCCACCATGCACACTGCCAAGGAGCTGGGTGGTGAGGTGATTGGAAATCTGCTCCAAGGCAAATTCCTCAGCTCCATCGGAACAATCTGGTGATTGTCATCAAATTCTACATCATCCCATGATATGTTTAGATTTTGACAGACTGGTAAATTTCAAGCCAAAAAAATACTTATTTACATACTTTTAGTTATTATTTAGGTATCTTTATAAACTGCAATTTAGAAACACTTTTTCTATGCATTTTTTAAACAACTGGGCATCAAACACTAATGTCAAAACAAATAAGTGCTATGATTTTGCATTGAGTTTAAGGTATAAAGATTACATAGCAAAAATAGTCACAGATAAGCCTTTCAGAATTAAAATTCTGTCTTCTACCATTAATGGATTTAGCACACATTAAATGAGCAAAGTATGAAAAAATATTTTTAAAAGTTTTCCTTCTGAATGATCCATTTGTAACCTATCTTCGCTGAAGAATACCTTTAAACAACTCTGAAAGCTGCTAATGGTTGTCATGTCTTGAGGATGACTGTCACATTTATTAATACTCTGTAAGCTGCTTTTCACACTTTGTTATAGCTGTGTTGATTAACAGAACATTCTTTCATCGCATCCTGGACATCATTTTCATGAGCGACTATACTTGTTGGCTTCCATTGAATCGTAAATCAAGAAATACCTACATTATATATACATATCTAATGAGATAATAAAAATTGCAGACTTCAATCATTTATTGTTAATATGAATCCAGTTCAAATTTAGAAGCTACACTAACAATATTATACTAAAATTATCAGAATGGAATTGTATCCTAGTATATTAAAAATAAGTTTGTCTCTCCTCCTTTGTGGCTCATATTCCTGTATCTCAGTCTTTAATGGGGAAAAATATTTATGGGATTCATAGAATCTAACAACCTTTTAAATCTTGTCAACAAATACAAATAAGGATTTGGCACAGACAGGAAATAATATTCCTTAGTATTACTAGCTTACACTAGTATGGGGTTCAATTTTTATATTATACAAGTATGAATATATAAGTATATAAAACTTCAGTCCTGATTTAGGGCTGATTTAAGAGCTGGTTTAGGATAATTACAGTGTAATGTGTGTCCAGTCTAACCCTGTTGAAATGAAATACAACACTGATTTCAGTGATTGTTCTGAGAATGAGATAAACAAAACATGAACTGAGAAAGGGCCAGGGAGGGGGTTTGAGGCAAGGAAAAAAACAACTTAGCAGATTTGCAGTGTCAGCAACTGTTCACCTCTATATCGCAATTGTAGACAAGTTTTTAACTTTTGCTATATAAAATACAACATATTCTACTCATATGAGTATTGAATTAACTTTATGAGGCATTACATATCAGGTAGAGAGTATGAATTAAAACTCAACTTCTCCTGTAACAGTGAAAATGGACCTTAAAGATGGCCAACAATCTGGCTGTCAGACTCTCCTGCCTCTGCACACATTTGTGAATATACTTTTCCACCTTGTACCAACAAAGGAATTTGCATTGCATTGCAAGGACAATTGGGCTTTGCTTCCATTTGGAAGAAATGATGCAGCAGCTATGAAAGATGATACTTCTTTTAGATTTTTCATGAGTCATATAATTCCACAAGATTAAAAAAAAATAATAATTATGCGTTGCTACCAGTTATGCTTAAATTGGAAGGCAGGATGGAAGAAAAATCTCAAGGCATGAAAGCAGTGGGGTAGGAAGGAAAAAGTCTGAGATGTAAAGCAGATATAAGCACTTCTTAATTTATCTGTCCTGTCTCATCCCTTTGTTCTGCTCCAGAACTGCATCAGAAACAGAACATTTCAGTCCAACCATATCTAAAAAATTGAAAAGGAAAGGGGGAAAGAAAACTACCATATATTCTTAGATCACTAGAAATGTGTAACAACATGGTTTACTTTTAAGCTTACTGTTTAAGGCTAAATTTGAAATTAAAGGACACCAAAATGAGAACTGACTATACTGACACTGATAGTGAGAGAAAGACCAATTAATTATTGTTGAGTTACTATAAGGAGAAAGTAAACCATTGGCTTATGATGCCATCATGTCAAACAGCTTCCTGCCTGACTTCACAGTGTTCATTGGAAACTGGGCTATTAGCAGCTGTGCAAAGGCAACAAGGCAGTTGTAAAGGCAACAAGAAAGAACAGATTATGGAGGATATAGGTTAGGTTTGAGGTCTCACAGCTTGCTGCCATGGAAAGAGGGGACCTCTTTTCCCAGCCCTACCTGCAAGTCCTCTTCCTCCACTACTCCCAGTCATGAAGCTCTGCAGATGCTTTCTCCTCCTCTTTCCCAAGATACCTTCTTCAGACACCTTGGGCTGGGCACAAAGAGCTGCTAGAAGCAGAATGCACACAACTTGGAAACATAAAGCAATGATTTATTTCTAAACCCACAGAAGATACCTAGAACATAACAAGCATTAATTACCCATCCTGACAAAACACTGGAATAGTCATGGCTAGTGAGGCAGGCATAAGTCAGGAGGGGAAAGGCTGATGTGGAATGCTCACTGGGAAAAAATCTGTAAGACTGCCGAGTTGCCATCTCCTACCATATCCACACTGCCAACCACACTGAGACCCTAGGGTTTTTTCCTATAAGATTTTACAACTCTCTATGTTGGTGTTTTGCTTCCTGAATCCCTGAATCCCTCAACAATCTTTCCTCTGTTCAGCTGAAGCCTCAGGGGAGCAGAGGAAGATTATGGAGAAAGTTATAGACAGCTGTCCCTGGTATTTGTTGGATCTTTTTGAGGTTTGAAGGTTTGATTTAACTCACTAGTAAAAGGGATGCAGGGCTTTTTTTTTCTTTCTTTCTTCTTTTTCCCCCCTCCCTGAGTTTGCTTTCTGGCAAAGTAGTGAGTGAAGGCAGTTTACAAGACTTCTCAGAAGAGCTCTCCTGGTGCAAGGCTAGTAGTGAGGAGAGGGGAAGTGGGAACACCACTTTTTGGTGGCAGTAAACTATAGAGTCAGCTCACTGTACATTACAAAGCTGGATTTACAGTAAAATGTTTTCAAACTGACTGAGTCTTAATTCTCTTTACGTTTAGGGAACTGTGTGAAGGAAATTAAATTCATATCAATTATCCTGATAACCTGTTGGAGGCAAGTAAGGTTCTGGAAGACCAAAAAAGGCAAAAATACTACCTATTTTTTAGGAAAGGAAGTAAGGGTAAATGGTGGATTTATAGACTAGTCAGTTTAACTTAAGTTCCTGCAAAGATACTGGAATATATCACGCACCTTGAAAAAAATAAGATTAGTAATAGCTGGATTTGCCAAGAATAAACAGTGTCAAATCACTTTAATTTCCTTCCCTGAAAGAGTTGATAAAGAGCTATTAGATCTCTCTTGTGTATCTTCTCTTTAGTAAAGTTTTCCTCACATAACATTCTCACAATCTAGATGCATGCCAGACAAAATCTACAGCAAGAGTGAAAACATGGTTAGAAATTATCCTTCAGTGTCAAAATGAAAGAATATGTTATGTAGTCATCTTCACTTAGTATTAGTCAGTATTTTTATTAATGGCCCAGCTGAGAGTATGCTTATTAAAGTCACACAGAAACTAGCCAGTACAAGCCACAAATGTGTTACATTCAGTAAATGTGGGAATGATCTTGAAAACCTGGAAAAATGCTCTGCCAAATATTGAAATAAATAAACACTACATTTTACACTTAAGCAGAAAAAATAAGCTGTACTTATTCAAAATGAGTAATCACTGAGTAGGTAGCAGTTTTGCAGGAAAGATCTGCAGGTTTTAAAGGATCATAAACTGAACATGAGTCAACTGTGTTAGCCATTATGAAAAAGTATACCAGGAGGTATAAACACAGCCTGCAAAATATGCAGCACAATTCTTTCCACTCAGCATTGGTAAGACTGCACTCTGTAAAAAGCCACTGAAAATTTATCTGTGGCAATAGGACAAATAGTAATGAGCTTAAGCCACATTAAAAGAGATTCAGGTGAAACATGATGATAAATTTTCTAATGTTGGGATAATGAAACCCACTGGAATAGATTGTCTAGGAAGGCAGTGGAATCTCTAGGATTAGAGATTTTTTAAGAATATATCAGATAGATATCTACCAGGAATTAAACAGGTGTTGGGCAAGGAAAGGGATTAGATGTCCTCTTGATGTCCTTTCATCGCTGTCACTTGTGATTATGTTACCACATTTCAAAAGGATCACATTACGAACTAAGTACAGTTGTAAATATATTAGACTACTGGTGGTCTTAACTGTTTACTCCAAGACTATAACGCATTTTGATTTCTCATTAAGCAACCCTTACCTTTCTGAGATTCAATAGGAGGAAGGGGGATTAAAGCCTTTGTGTAGTATATTTCATTTGTCAGTGAGAGGTACCATCAGTTTTAACTTCATCATAATGCAAATGGGAATGAAAGCACTGAGATTTTTCTTTAACTAGAAAAATGTTTGTTCAAGACATATCACTGCACCTCAACGACTGTGCTATGTGTTTACTCAGTGGAATGAATGTTCAGAAAAGTGAATAATGTTTGGACAAAAGAAAAGGAGCACATCCAGAGAAGTCATTAAAAGCTGTTTTGCTAAAAGGAATCACTAATAACATTTGTTCAGTGTTTCATGATTTCAGCCATGAAAGTTACTGTTCAAAAATACACTCCAGACTGAGAGATATGGATGTGTCATTGACTCAGAGGCTGACAACAGCAGTAAAAGCATCTGCTTTTAAATGCATTTTTTGCTTTGGGTCTGACAATTCTGTAAGCCTGAACTCGATGCTGTAAATTATCATTTGTTAATTTTGGACTAAAATAGTCATATTGCCCCTACACAAATATGTGAGCTGTGTGTCACCATTTAAGGTAAAACTTAAGAATTGAATGTGCTGGGCAAATCCAAATCTTTATAGTGTGTTAAGACCCTATCCCTCTAGCAGAAAAGGGCCACAGCAGCTAAGCTGGGTGGTCATTTGCCACCTCTAGTGGAAGGATGACATTGGGTGGATGTGGTGGTTTAGGCTCTGCCAGGGTCTGAGACCACATGGCCGCTGCCCCTCCCCCACAAAGGGAGTGAAATACAAAGCCCCGAGACTGAGATAAGGAAAGGTTTAATTCAGCAGTGCAACAGCAACAAAACAAACAACAACAATAACAATAACAGTAATAACAATGAACAGAGCAAGATATCTACCGATACAGCAGTGAGAACAGAGAGATCGCATAACACACGCGCTCACCAACTCTCCCTCTCCCCCGCTCCTGTGCTTGGGCGCCCAGAGGTGACATCAGCATGGTATTGAATAATCCAGCTAGAGCTTCCCCCCCACTGCTGGGGAAACTTAACCCTATCCTAGCTAAACCAGGACAGTGGATAATGAAGAAAAGGCACAGAATAATGGAGAATAGTCAGATTGTAAATGTTGTGGAGACGTTTAAGACAGCATAACAGTTTTGTTATGACCTAGCTTTGGTACAGTGGGAAAAATGTGCATTTATTCACAGATACTAGGTACATAATATAATCATCTTCCTGTCAGGCAACCAGGTATCCAGGTCTCTGAAGTCTGCTACACAAATTACGGGTTGCTTGTGTCCACTGTGGGCCAGGTTGCTTGCTTCGTTAAGTTTATATTTAGCATACAAGAAAGGGAGAGGCAGTCATACAAAGCTGTGAAGGCTTCCTCATCCACTGCCCAAGTCTTTGAAGTGCACAGGACAAAGATGGTGCCCAGTGGCTCAGCAGTGTTGGAACAGAATGGGATGTGGTCATCCCAGTGTCTGTCCCTTTCTGTCTCTACTGTAGGAGCTGAGGTAAATTGCACATGGACTAAGTGCACCAGCTCATCACCTTCTGGGAACTGTTCTATGTCATCTCCTGACTTGTTATTGCCGTAGAAGTAAACAGTCACTTTTGAAAACAGATCACCAGTTAGGTAAAACTACAGTAGAAGGAGATCTGTGGAAGAAAGAATAAAATCATTAAAGACAGTAACCTGGTTAGTTCATGTTTTTGAAACTCTTTTCTGCCTGATGGACCCTCGAAGAAGCCTACTGTTTTGCAGTGTAAAAGGGAATTTGTTTTTATTGTTTAAACTCCACTGAGTCTTGCTAACTAAGGTTCTACTTCTACAAATGCATGGCACTAAATCTCTGACCACATACAATGAATTACATGAGAATACTGTAAGTAGGCACACACAGAAAATGACTAATAGGGAAAAAAGAGAAGTTAATGATTTTGAAACACATTTGCAATTGATATTACCTATAATGTCCTGAAATACTGGTTTTATTTAATTGCTTTTTTAAAGAATGTAATTATTTAAAAACTATCACATGCTCACTAGATACTTCAGATACTAAAACAGTCATGCTGTTTTAGTTTCACCAGTTATCATCACAATTTAATTTAGCATTTAGTCTCATTAGAGAAAGAACAGTCTCTCCTTGTAAACAAATGTACTTCTGAATTTGACCTTTGACTGTGTTTTGTGACATGCTTCACTTTATGATTGTCTGCAAACCATTTACTGAAGCTGAATATTTGAAATTCACTGTTTGAGCTATTTGACTGGTCATCTAATCCACCTGGCTGTTTTTGTGTGAGTTTCTGTTCTGTAAAGATAAAATTTTTAGACAGATGAGGATGAGGGAGAATCACAGGGCCTTCAATTTTCTTAGTAAGAATGCAGTTTAGGGAAGGATTGTTTCCAATGAAGCAGACCTAAGTTTCTTTGTGATATGAGAAATGTCTTTATGTATGTAGGTACATGTGTTGTTCCCAGACCTAAAATATTTTGGCTAACATGCCTGCAAGTATCGGATTGATGTGTCATTTTGCCATTTCCCAAAATGCCACAGCTCTAGTTGAACCTACAAGTTCAATGCAAAATGAGAAAGTGAGGTCTTTTCTCTTCTATCTTGGTCTATTACTTGGATTCCAAGGGTTGGCGAATTTCTTTAAAAACCTCAGTTCAAGAAACTGTCTTGCAGAAGGACACACTGGTCTCTGTGTTAACACACTACATCCAGCAATGAATTCCTATCATTTGCTTCAGGAGATACCAGTGCATATGACCCCAACCTAGAGAGACAGAAAAGTACATTGAGAAAATAATTTAGACAGGTATTGAGGTTTGACCTCTGGAGACCACCACCTTTTTTTCAGAGATTTTACTATCAGCTAGCTGTACTTGCTCTGCAAACTTCTATGAAACTTCCCTCCAAGATACCTGTTAACTTCTTGGGTGATTAAAAATGTCATATTCCAAGGGAAATAGACATTTACTCCTTTCATCTTTCCTTCTGACCAATTCTCTTAAAACCATCCCACTCTCCTCCACTTTGTTGTGGTTTTTTGTATCAGATTCAAAACAACAGACTTTTCATACTCCATGAAAGTGCTTCCTAACCTTAGTTGAAAGTGACTATAAAAGGAGACTTTACTGGACAGGAGTAGCCTTCTGCACTTTTGGGCAAAGAGCCCAAATTATAAAGTTGTTTTATTAAAAGCTGTAAAATAAATGTTTCAATTAAAATAATTTATCATTGAATTTAATTGATTTCTTCACATTTCCTGTTCTACTTCATGTAGATTGGACACATGATGTTAAGAACTTCCAGAAAGATTCTGTGTCAGGGATTTCAATGGTATAACACCTTTGCCACTTGTAAGGTGAGACATGCAGTATAGTCTCATCTACTTGTCTGCCGTTGTAGGAGAGTGAGATGGGGAGATGTGAACTGCAACTTTCAAAGGACACCATGTGAACTGCAACTTTCAAAGGACACCTCAGCAGCATTTCCAAATAAAACTATTTGGGATAATTAGCTTCTTTTTTTTTTCCTTTTTTTTTAAAAAAAAAAACAAAAAACAAACCACCAAACAAACAGAAGAAAGTGATCCAAAGCATTTTTCTGAAATCTTTCAATTCAGGTCCTTTTTGCTGTTATGCAAATGTCAATGTAGTGTGCAAATACAACAGGGAAAATAATACCCATTAATGCTATCATTTGAAATGAAAAGGTACCACAGGTCATGAAGTGTTGAGCACATATCGGATCACAGAGAAATTGAAAATTTGAAATTGTATATTATCTGGACCAATATGGCTTTGTAGCTTTTAACCCATCAACTCATCTTTGCAGTGAAACATGCAAATTAAACTCTGAACATTCATATTAGAAGTAAACACAGACAAACTTTTACATTCAATTAGTCCCTAACATGAGTTGTCCCAACTGATATTTTACGAAGGACAAAATGTGGGTTCACATTCTTTCTGTACCTGGTTTTACAGGGAGAGGAACAACGTTTAGGCTAAGATTATTCAGAAACAACACAGTTGCACACTTAGTTCAGAAAAAGAAAGAATCAGAGATTATTATCATTTTACATATGCCTTGGTTCTAGATGCTAAATCCTGGATTTTGGAGACTTTTTTAAAAAACAGGAGGAACTTAAGGGGTAAATTCAGCCTGTAAATGAGGGCAAATTTTCCAACAACAGGGACAGCCAAAGAGTTTCCTTAATGAGTTTTTCAGTCTGAGATTAAATGAGAATATGAGAAGTGGTTTATAGCTCAGATAAAATAGAAGAGAAGCTAGATCAAGTTAATTGCTTCAGTCACTGATTATATATGATTGATTTATGCCAGTCTTGGATATTGTAGACAAATGCTAAGAAAGTGTTAATAAATCTGAGTAAAATATAAGATAAAAACTACTATACTGTTAAAACAGTCACTGAATATTAAAAAAAGATGGAGAATAGAACCTTAGAAATTACACCTGTAAATACACAAGGAAGCATCAGAGTACCAGAACCCAGCTGACACATTTGTTTCCAAAGAGAAGTCCTGCTGGGCATTTGAGACATCTTTGCTTATAGCATCGGTCATATGTTGTGACATGACACTTCCGTACTGAAACAGAGCAGGCTGCAGCCTATCCAGCATGTGAGACAACACCAAATGAAATAAAACACTGTTAAATGGGATTTCCAAGCCAAAAGAGACCTGACAGTAACTGTTAGAAAAAGCTTCTGCTCTTTTAAATCCTGTGCTGAAACATGGCTTCTCTGGAAGATGCAGCTTACACCACCTTATCACCAATGTAACCAGAAGATGGACTTTTCTCTCCCTCTCTCAAATTTGTTCTGTAATGTTTGCTGTACTTCTACTGATATGTTCATGACCCACTGTAGTTTTAAGTGTCCAAACTGACTTCTCATTAATCATCATAGTGACACCACAAGGGTAAACTTTGTTCAGTATAAATGCTACTGTTATGGCTAACATAGAGACAGATTTCAACAGAGGGTAAAAGCATATACATGTGGAAAGTATTCCATCTCTCTCACTTTAATGTTTATGTCACCAAATTATCCAGATTATTAACATGGGGGGAAAGCACTGATTTGCTTAATTATGCCAATATTAGATTAACTGAGAATAATAGCATCATTGATGAGTAAGAAAGTCTGGTTGTATAGATTTTCTCCATGATTTCTTTAGAATAATACACAAACTGCTGGATGAATGCCTTCCAGTAAGAACCCTGTCTCCTGTAATTTTACTTGAATTTGAAATACTATTTTAAATCCTACTGCAATAAAGGAATGTCAGTAATAATAAGTAAAACCCTTAAAGAAAAAGCTAATGATGAAATTTCACATGAGTAAAGCTTAGACTAGACTTGAGGATCAACTTTCTCTCTCTCAATGGGACTGAACTGATCTTGTGACTTAAGGCTCTTAAATCAGGATGTAGGAGAGCTGTGTCATTATCCGTAGTTCTGACATTCTGCATGATGATTTCCAAATTTCAATTTTCTCATTGTTCAGTTTTTCGTTTGCATTATGTTGGGTTTTTTTAATATTCCACCAAATCAGTACTTCTGCTTTTGTAGCAGGATTTCTCTGGGGTTTTTTTGCTCCTGTAGGCAGATATGCAAAATGCCTAGAAGGGATGAACCAATACTTGATTAGGAGAGACAACATACTGTAACAGAAAATTCCCCCTTCTAACACCTACCCAATCTGCAGCTGCATCATACCCATGAAATGAACTTGAATGTGAAATTTACCTATTTTTCCAATGCAAAACCAGTCTGTGTATTTGTCAGATGTGACCAAGGCAAGTATTTTGTACAAGTATTTCTATAGATGCTATTACTCTTTCCCTTCCAGTTTTCACTAAACTGACAGAGAAAATTTTTGTCATCTTTTGAATACCAACCTCAAAGTCTGGGAAAATGTGAAAAAACAAGAACCAGATTAGAATGAGTGGGGAAGAGCAAACATTTCTGGAAAAAAATGTAAGGAAGAAAAAGAAGGATATCCTATAGACATATATACATTGTGTGTATTTTTTGTAGCTCTGAGAAATGTGAAAGTTTGCCTGCTTGCTTGGGGGAAATTAAGTTCACATCAATTTATGTCTGACTTCAAAATAATAGCCTCCAAAACAATTACCATGAATTTTTTAAACTACAAGCCAACTAGTGCTGAACTTTGAAGCCAGTATGTTATAATGTGTCAGTGAATTCAGATTCTTAATCTAGGAAAGAAAAAGAAAAACAAACACCCTGCACATTTGAATGTCAAGTGCAGTAATGCAGAGTGGAACAACTAACCAAACCTACTTACTCAGTGGATTTTCTGAGTTAAGATCAGTGTAATTTTAAAACCTGTATCTGTAGTTTTAAATGCAAGCTGTGGCCTTGCAGCATAAATTAATTGGATGAGGTACATAGTGTAGCTAATGCAGGAAGTCAGGCAATAATCAGCATGTTCCTGCCTGCCCTTAAAATCTATGAAATGCCAAATAAATACTTTAATAGGTGATCTACTACAGACGACATTCCCAGGAGAAAAGCCTGGCCTTTGATTTCATGTATCTATCAATACCTTAAAGAGGTAAGTCTTTAATAGATGGTTGCGGTCAAACGAAAGAAAATCTCCACTGTACGGAATGTAAAGGTCAAATGACACTTAATAAAAATTCCAACACTGGAAAGCAGCAAAATTAACTTTGTTTTATAACTGGCTTCCTCCTATTCAAAAGGATAGTTGGAATCTATATGCTAAATCTGTGTCTTTGCCTTAGGAGCTATGACAGACCACGGACTCTACATTTCGTTGGGTTGGAAACCACAGTAGGGTAAATTCATTAAAGACAGAATGTATGTATTCTACAATGAAGAGGAATTTTATTTCCAATGTATCAAGCGCAACGATTCAGGAATACATTTTCAAAATTAGCATAATTAACCATACTGTAGCATTTAATCTAGGAAGATGTGATGGATTTGTAATATGTCTTTCAAGTGTAAAGATACTGGAATAATATCATCTGTGTACTCTTTGCCTCACAAATAAGTGACCTCCCAAACTTCATCTCTCTTCTTAAAGCAGCACTCTGTCTTTCTGATGTTAAAGAACACAGGACTGGGAGACACCTTCTCCTGTCTAGAGATAATAGCAGAGGGATTTTCATTTACATGGAAAAGGTAAAAATAAGGAAATAAAAATGTTTTTTTCTAAGTCTGTTTTTTGAGGAGGAAGGCAGGGAGGCAGTAAAAAAGGGGCCACAAAATGTCCACAAATCCATCCTAATATAAACCTGTTGGTTGAGGAGCAAACTAAAGGAAAACCTCCACATTCTTCAATCCACTTTGGGCAAAAAACTCAAAGAAAAAGGCTGCAAGATTGTAATTTCCCTCATGGAGCAAAGGGGAGAAAAAATGGAAAGGACCAAAGGACTGGAAGGGATTAAAAGTTTGTTTTATCTGTCACTGAGAGCCATGTCTTTGAAAGCAGGGAGTTACAGGCAGAATGAAGAAAAGTATGTACTTGAACTGGTGTAGAAAGCCAAACCAATTTAACTATGCCTGAGGTGTGTGGATGCTTTAGCCTTAAAGAGGTAAGACTTCACCATTACAAAGGCTACAGGGTGGGGGAGCAAGACTTAAAGCTTTTCACATGTACCACTCATGAGTACCAGATAGAATGAGCTACTTAACAGTGTCGTATGAGCAGAGAGACTGTACGCACTTCTCCCTCATATGCACTCTCCCAAGAGCTGAGATGACGTAGCTCTCAGCAAACCTCTCTCAGTTAACTGGTATGGCCAAGGCATGAGGAGCAGCATGATGCAGGGCTAGTGAAGATGGCTAGCAGAGCAAGGTTGAACACGGAGAGGCTGACAGAGCAAGCAGCAGATGGAAAAATGTCTAGTAGAGCGAGGACCGCTGCAAGGTGCGGCCAGCAGAGACAGAAGCAGGTAATGGGAACAGTCAGTGAAGTGAGGTTAACAGAAACAAGCCATACTAACAGATCAGATCAGTTTAAGTCAGACCTTGGTACCCAGCAAGACTTAAAAATCTTTGAACTGTAAGCTATTGCAGAAGTCTGACAAAAAATAGCTGGTCTCACCAAAGGAAACACCATATAATTATTTTAATTGATCTTTAGAAATAGTAATTGTTACTGCTTACTTGCCTTGCACAATTTTCATTCCTCCCTTTATAAAAATACGGTTTGTTAGTCATTTGACTTGTGATTCCAAGTAGAGAAATTTAAATCCCAAGCACTAGAAAAGTTTAGTATAACTTTTCTTGGTTTCCCATTGGTAACTTGAATTAGTGTTTTGGGTATTAAACTCTTTAAACCTTAACCAAACCTTGATAGAAGGGTCAGAGCAGGAATGCACAAAAGAGCGAGAAAAGAGCCCTGTATATCATCCTCCTCTCTGAATACAGTAAATCTCTACTGTGTAGTCAGGCAGGAGACAGAACCTGCTTAACTGCAAGATTGACAGTGAGAAAGAAAACAAAGCTTACAGGAATTTTCAGCTTTCTTTTCAGTGAACTCATGCAAGCTTCAAGGTAAGAGAGATCCAGCATTGCAGCAGTAAAGAAGTTCAAGGGGAAAAAACACTTATTTTCATTATTGGATGAAGTTTGGTTGTGAATAATTGAAAAAAATCCCAACTTTTTCCATCATGGTAATAAGGTCATCTCCCCTTCAGGAAGGTTTCAGAAGAGGGCAGTTAGCAACCCACCCATGATATAACAGATTAGGAATTAATTACTCTTCTCATGGCTTTACCTAATAAAGGACCAGAAGAAATAAGTGATAACTTTTCTGTGCTGCCAGCACGAGCACATGACAACCATGGTATCTTCTTAAAAATGCCAGCCCCAGTTTTCTCTCTGTCACTGATAACATTAAATGTAGGCTAATGTCACACTTGGTGGACTGTTGCCTGCTTGAAGAAAAATACTGTTCAATTTGTGCTGATATATTACACGTATACACACACATCTTTTTAAAAATATATCACATAATGTATTGCATGTTTAAAATAACGTAACGTAAATGTGATTCTTAGAGTGTCGTTGCACGTAATAACATTTTGTAAATGTTTTGGAAAACCACACGCATGGATAACTTACTCAAATATTTCTGGAAAATCTTAAAAGAGGAAAAGGAAGGAAAAAATTTACTTTTTGAGGACAAATTCAAAGAGTAAAAGATGGGAGAGGGAAGCCAATTAGAGCTACTGTAGATTTAGAAAACTCATTTTGTGATTATGAACATCACCTGCAAGATAAAAAATCCCCAACACCTATAAATATGTGATCAGATGAAAGATAATGTTTCTGAACTGAATTCTAATGTGAAAATGTACCTACTAAGTACAAAGAAAAGTCCTTGTTTAAACAACGGAACATTTTATAGCTTTTCAGCCTTCTAATGTTGCCTTCATCTTTTCACATTCCTGCATCTTTATCTAAATTCAGGAGGTGGTTGCACCTCCACAGGAACAATGAGTTCAAACACCCTGTTCTACTGTTGGAGCACGTGTACTCAGTTTAGGTAAAGGAGCTGAAAATCTTGAAAAACTCAGAGATGTTTACTGACTCCTGGCCACTCTTTCCTTCCAAAATAAGATTTCCACCTTTTTGCCTGTTAAAAACAAAGTGAGAGATCATACTCATAACCCCAAATTCAGCAAATGTTTAACAATATAATTACCTCTGTATCAGCCAGAAAAGCAACTGAGCACATTTGTAAAGTCCAGCTTGGAGGCAGTTCAGTACAGTTAGAGCAGCTAAATATAGTTTCGAGAAACCCTTATGCCTAAAGCAAACATGATGCCATACCAATCCCACAGTAAAATCACTTTCCCTTTCTCATACAGGTCTATAATTCTCAGTATTTCTTTCCCTCTGCTTTGTTCTAAGGCAATGGGAGAAGCAAACAGGAACCGCTTTTGAAGAAACCAGTCAATCCTGTATATTTTACATCTATTTCTGACTATATAAGCAAAAGGATACAGTCAAAGCCAGTGACCTATTCCTTTCTATCATCACTCCTAAAATGGACAGCTAACAATATACACATTCAGTTTGCTGTAATTTATGAAACAGAAAGAAGCAGTTTCTTTTCAAATGTGACTTTAAGCATGAAGTACTGATTGTTGGATAGAAGGGTTTTTGACATGAATTTGATATGGATTCAGGGATAGCAAATAACCAGTGAACAGAAAGATGTTATTTTTCAGCATGACTTGACCAAAGTTTTGCAAGACTGATCCTCCTTTCATCATATCAAGATTGAATCAGGTAGGACATACCAGTCCCTTCACTGAATAGAATAGAACAGAATAGACCGAAGGTAGTAACACGTTGTCTACCTTCATCTAAGGATTCTCAAAAAAGAAATATTTTTCATTGTGTGCAGTGTCTTTCAAGCTAGACAAAGGCTATCCAGCTTAGTTTTAGGAGAAAACACTTCATTTGGTGTCCTGACAGGATCATCACCAACTATATGCCTGTATCTCCATAGACTACAGTATCAGGTGCTTGCTCACTGGCTTAGAAATTATGATAATAAACATGAGGGTATTATTCCCTTTAAGTAATTAGAGGAACGTTTCACTTATTGTGTAATAAAATACTAGCAAACTTTCATGATCACTGATGTAACAATTTTGCACAATCAGCTTTTCCCTGGAAAATGTGTGTTAAGCTACATATGTGACCTGAATAGTACTACATCTGCATAACTTAATATACTTTATACCTTGAAAAAGAAGTTGTAAAATATGCAGCATGTTCTTTGATTAATCACAAAGATTATTTCATGTTCTTTCTGATGCAGTAATAAAAAAGCATTCTTATTAATTTTATATGGCTTTTGTGAACTTCAAAAAGTGGTACCTTTGCGTAAATGGTACCTTCTGCCTTTCTATTTCCCTACACAGAGGAGGCCAATCTGTGGCTCATGAGCAGTGTGGGTGCCACCACAACACCTATAGCTACATTTGCTGCTTTTTTGGCCCAGACCAGCTCCACGTTACAGCTGAGGGATCCTTGAGGAGCACGACATGTCTTCTGGGAACTTTTCTCTCTGTAATCTGCCATTTGTGTGCCATATATGGCTCATGTCCACGTGAAGAATGCTATGTGGCTTGTAAGATCAGGAAGATTTTACCAACTTGCCTTATTACTGGCATTGCAACACAAAGCTGCGGTGCTCCAACCTGAAAAGCAAGCACACAATCAGAAGTAATTAAGATCTGAGGAGGTTTTATCTTTCCCAGAGGAACCCTGCTAGCTTCCCCTGGTAGGTAGCACAATTAATATAGGCTATACTTACCTGACACAATGGTGAAATCCATTTTCTTGTGTCAGTGTGACAAATAACGAGTTCACAAGGATACGCACCTTTTATTGCCTTTCATGCGTAATATGGGGTTAATCATGGAATGGATTAACTGGAGATGAAATGACAAAAATTGGCACCACTATAATTTCAAGGCAAGTTTTATATATATATATATATTCTTTCTAAATCTTCCTCAACCTTCATTTATGAATGATAGATTATTTCTCAGATTCCATTTAAACTCATTATTAAAGTGCAATTATTTGTACAATGCATGCCATTCAAACTCAGCTATTTTCTCCCACAAAATACTGGCTGAAAGAAGACTGACCTGAATCTAGAGATCAAAATAGAGACAGTCATTCTTTTTTCTTACATTTTGCTGATAAGGATATTCAAGCTGATTAAAGAAGAGTCTTTGAGCAAGCTAGCTAAAATTTCCTCCTCAGATGTTGGAAAAAAATGCAATTTCCTTTTACAGTGATAATCTATTTAGTCCTTGATTAATCCAACTTCACTGAGAATTTCATTGTGGCAATTCATCGTTTCATATTTCTGAATCAGTATATAAAATGACTGACTTCAGGCATCCAAACAAGGAGAGCATGATTATCAAGAATTGCTGAAACCAGCAAATTCTAAAGGGAGGCACTAACTCTCTGCAACTCTATGAGGCTGAGTTTGTTTTTGTTTAGGAGCTTAAATATTGATTTAGTTATTTAACTATAGGTGCCTATATTGGAAAAGGTTGGCATACATACCAATAAATAATTTTAAAATGTTGAACTTTGATGTGAAACACCAAGCAATGTGTTAAATATAGGTGCATGTATTTTGAGGACAATCTGTTAAGATCCTGAACAAATAAGGATAAAACCAACACTCTTTATGTTCATATTTAACTGCATTAGGAAGACAATTTTTGCTTCAAATCAATTTTACATGTGTCAAATCCTATTTGCATAGTATGCCATTGTGAAGGAATCCAGAAACCTGGTTAAATTGTACCGGCATCAGTAGTGCTAACAAGCAGTTTTTCTGCAGAGGTTTAGCAGTATTTAACAGATGTGTAAATAAAGCAGAATATAACCATTTAATAACTGCTTTAGGATATTAGTATAGGGTGCACAAATACTGCACAGCCTTGCATTTTATTTCAATAGTGGCAGTCCTTAGACACTGAGGACGATAAATATAATAAACATTAAGAACACAACAAATCATGGAATGCAGCCTTAATTTAACTTGTGTCCAGTCATCTTTATTCACATGTTTTATGGCTTCATATTTGTTGTCTAGAAAATAAAAGCTCAACAAGCCATGAAATGCCCATAATCTGCCTCTACCCACTGTTTCCAAATCACTACCTGCTTCTGAACTTGAGCCCTGCTCCCTGCCACATGCCCCTCTGCTCACTGACACAAAGAGCTGCACCAGATGCAGCTGCCTACTGCACATATATGTATATATCTATGTCTGTGTGTGCCCCCATAGAACACTCAGAGAAAAACCTTCCTTTTATTCACTACTGGTTTCCTCCAGGGCAAGGCAGTTGGATGTTAGGTTTCCTGTTGTTGCTCTTCTGACACTTTTGGAAAGTGTTACCCATGTAGCTTCCTGGGTAGTACGTGATATTACCTGCTGGCACTTCACATGGGATCCACCTGTTGCTAATGGCTGAGGCTGTGTGCCCCTGGGAGAGAACCTGGTTATCACCAGGCCTTCCCTTTCATGGCTGCATAAGAGCCACAAGAAAAGCAAAGTGCAGTGTTCAGAGTCATTCTGTGCATTGACCATATAAAAGGGTTCAATGAGTGATAAAACCTTACAGTGCAAGTCAAAGTGTGCTGATACTACGATAGCATTTCAAAGATGGATTTCAACAGGCCTTGGAGTACATCCCATAGTGACCTCCTTCAGAAGTCAAGTTCTACTTAACTTTGCACACAACAGATCTCCTTCTATAAGCTAGGAAAGGACTAAGCTGGAAAAACCTGGAGAAAAGGGAAAAAGCAACGTGTGTAGAAGGCAGTGTCAAATTCTTTATAATCTAAAACATAAGCCCTGTTTTGAAAGGCAATTCTCTTCATTCCCTGTAGCTTCTCTTGTCCCATTGCTTATCTGGCTACAGAAGCAGTTCAGGAACAAGGGCTTGGAGGCACAGCAGTCTTTCAATCTCTTCTCAAGCAAGACTACATGGAACCCAGCTTTATGGAGCCATGAGCAGACACATCACCAGGACAGCAACATAGCTCTACAAAAGCTGAGGCATATGGTAAGTTATGGAGAACTCAGAGAGGAACAGAGGCGCAGATACAAGAGCCAGAGAAGTGACTGTGCCATGTGTCTAGAATGAGATAGGCCATGTCAAATGTCACCAAGTAAAAATACACTTGGAAACATAGTGAAGTCATGCTGAACAAAATACAAGAAACTTTACATACAGAAGTGTCCCACTGCATACAATTACATTCTCTCTTGCCAGACATTTTAAAAAACAATTTCATTGGAAGTGGATGGTAAGAGAAAGATAATTGCATATGGGCTTAATTACATAGCATACATTAGAGATAAATGGCACTCTCATTTTCCAAAGAAAATAATCATAATTACTATACAGCATTCAGAATCTTTAATTGCCTTTGAGTAATTATCCATTTCTCCTTACATTATGTTCAATTTAATTTGTGCAACAATTAACAGAAAGAAAATGCTAAATTAAAAATAGTCAGGTTTTCTCTTTAATTATTTATTTAAGATTGGGACAATAAATAATCCCAGATTTTAAAAGCTGTTTTCCTCATACTAGTTATTAATTTCCTGATATTTATTTGTATTGACTCTTGTTAGTACAGAATCACCTTGTGAGTTCACATATTAAGAAAGACAGCTATAACCATCTTAATGGTTTTATAAATTAGTAAGGTAATAAACACAAAATAAAGGTATTCTGCATCAGTGTGCTCTTCATTCATTTTTATGCTGCTGATATCAGTTTCTTTTTTAATTATGATACTATTTTGTGATGCACTAGTACCATCACTGGAAAAAAATTATAGTGAAGTCTTCATAACAGGAGATTTTGCTGTGGCACTGCATTACTAAATGCTCTCTAAGAAGCAAGACAGAAACTGCTACTTGTGTGTAACAGAGAGGAAGTATATGTTCTAATACAGTTGTAGATTAGCTACATTTTGGTGTGGATTTTTTTGTTTTTAAAAAAGAGATGAAGTACATTCAGTGGAGTACATTTCACAAAATCAGCTTGAGCTTTGCATGTCCTTTCCTTTCTCCATAAACTAAACCTATTGTAGATTTGTTTTTGTAGAAAGTCAATTTTATGAACATAGTTTTCTACTCTCATAAAGTGGAAATTTTATTCAGCAGCAGGGACAAAACCCAATAAAAGTGTGTTTTTCTCTATCCTTTCAAGAGTATATTACAAAGACTTTGAAATAGAACCCTTTATTTTCTTTTCAGTTCTGAGGCTCCAAACAAGATCAAAAATCCTTTCCAGTTACAACCCTTATTCATTTTGCATGTTTTCTCAGATTATAGTTGTTTGTTACCAATATTCTTTGGCCCCTACATAGTGATAGGTGTTTTAAAATCAGACAGCCGCTGGATGTGAATCTGGTGGCTAAGCCAACACAGGACTGTGACATTCTTGATGACAAGAGTAGAGCAGAAGCCAGTTGCAACAGCAAGCTGCCCCCCATCCCTGGACCACAGATGCTCTGTGAGGATGGAAGAGGCCCGTCTCTATATACTGACATTGTTAATGAGCATCAGCACCAGCCTTGCAGTAATAGTCTTTATGTCCAGTAAAGGTACAACTGCAATCTCTTTCAAATTCAGCTCTTCCAGTAGTTTTGCATGTTCGTCATATATATTTGATGCCTCCTTTAAGGAGGCAGAGTATTACTATTACCATAAAGTTGCTATGCTCTATCTTCCATTGGGTAAATGATTTGCATTTTGTCAGAATTTGTTGAAACACTGGGTTAATAAAATGCTTATATAGTTTTCTTCTGACATGGGCTATGCTTATTTCAGCTAGTCTGAATTAAGTTTACAATAACTGGAAATAACTGTATATATTCTGAGCATATCTTAACAAGGCATAACACAGGTCTATTCTGAAACAGCCTGAAAAAGCAAGGATGAGAGGGGAAAAAAGTGATTATTTAATCTGAAACTGACAGCACCCAGTTCATTTCATGGCCAAAGAAAGTATCGTCAGTCTTGCAAATGTGCTAATATGTCTGAAAAACAGGTCATCAATAAAAGGTTGAAATGAGGTATGGGACAATAAAAATGTATGTAGTTAAACATAAATAAAATACAATTGAACCTTGACCATCTCAGAAGGCACATCCATACATATTAATAAACGCTCAGTTTCAAAGCTGCATTTTTCAAAATTGAAGTTAATTAAATAGGGTCCCTTGACCTCATGATAGAGCTAATTCAAATAGCCTAATTCCTAAATTTCATTTTATGAGAAAACTTTATTTATCCTCTAAGGCCTTTTAGTATTATCTTATCATGTTCCTTTTGAACAGGATGGGCATCTGGATGGAAAATTCATCACAGCGTTTGGAGTTTTTTCTTGTTCTGAGAAAGCATCAATACTTACAAGATCTACTAGCATTGCTTACAGTGGTAAATGGCAGAGCGAGCATGAAATGTGGAACTAAGACAGGTTTCTTACCCTCTTTTTAAGAGATAGATTATCTGAAAATATTTCTAGAGCAATTAAAGGGTTCAATTGTATCCTGAGGCATAACCCTGAGCAAGAGTTAATGTTTAAACAATTCTACCTCTGTCCTTGATATGTCTGTACACTGAAACTGCTGCAAGACACCTTTTTTTTCTCATCACAGATTTGCTGCTAATAGTATATGAGAAGGAAGATTGGATAAAGTCAGAAAGGAAGTGAGAGCCTGCAGATGTTACTAATTACACAATTCTGTCGGACACTTCTCCCAATTTTCTATACTTCTCAGATTTTGGGTAGATGAAGCAATTCTATTACAAACTGAGATTAGCACTTACAGTTTTGTCTCTTGAAAGCCTGTATCACCTGCTATCAAACTTTTCTTCCTGCATTCCACAAAAAAGTCCACCCCAAAAAAAATAAAAAAACCCAAAAACGTGCCACAACAAATGGTATTTGTAATAGATCATTAAATTATCTCTGCAAAGAGCACAATGTATGGAACATAAAAGGCTGCAGAACAAAGAAAAAATCAAGCAAGATCCTATTTCTGTGGAGGGAGGAAATAACCTTTCCTCCCTCGTCTATGAAATTGCACTTGATACATTATTCAGTAAATCCATCCAACATTTCTAGGTATTAATGACAATCCAGTGAAATGCTGAACTTCTTAATTAATACAAAGTAAGAGAAATTAAAGACATCCTAATGATCCATACTGTTAAAATGATCATCTAAGGAAGGTCACACACTGCACTTCTGCCAACTCTCACGCTAAGGAGGGCCATGGCAGCGGCTGCTGGGAGGAACGGTGACAGCAGGTGAAGCACTGCAAGCTGCGAGGTAGCAATGCCTGCAGTCTGATGCGTTGTGCCATGGCCACATCCCTTCAGGCTTGCCCCTCCAGCAGTAGGGCAGTCTCTCAGGAAGAAAAGCAAGGCCTTAAAAACTTTCAAGTAAAACAACACATCTTCCCCAGAAGAAAAGTCATGGTTCAGGGAATCTCTATTACCTATCGCCCATCCTTAGTTGGTGATAAAGTCTAAAAGTCTGAAATTACAGGAGCGATTAGCTTTTCCTGTGTGTGCATTCAGTGCCTGCAACATGATATTCTGGTCTCTGTCATGTCTTCTAGGTACATACGTAATAAAAAACAGTATCTGCAAGTGCCCACAAAAGTAGGTATGCTGGTTTTTGATGTAGTGTTAACTTTCATCTGACATTCTAAAACAACAGGTCATAACCGTGTGTAGAAAAACAGCGTAGCATTTTTTAGTCTGATGCACAAAGTAAGGTAGAAGCAAAGATCTAGCTCCCCTTGATTATTTAGTAAAATCACATCATATAGCTGTAAAATGAATATAGGCAGCACAGAGATCAATGAGCAGAAATTGTCAGAAACCCTTTTAGAAAGTGGCACGAATAAAAATGAAAGTCAAGGAATTTAATTCTGAATTTTTAGCTATCTTATCACAAAAGAAGTCACAGATGGCCCTTTGAGGAATCAATTATGGATGTAAGGTCCATGATCCAAAAACTTTGTGCCAGGGAGAAGAATCTTAAAGTTATGATAAATGATGACAATATTAGGAGGAAGGTATGTAGCACAGGACAAAAGATAAAGTGAAAATGGCCTGTAGGATGGATCCTCACTCATTTGTCACAGCTGCTACAGAAGACACAAAAATTGCCTGCTTATCTCCCTCCCCACCTCCCAGCCCCAGTCAGGTCCAGCTGCTTCTGTATTCTGAAATTCTGCCTCAGGGAGATGTAATTTCAACATGCTGTTCAACAACAGCCCCTGTCAGTTTGGTAGCCTGTGCTTCCCAGGGAAATTTGGTAAGGCCCAGGAATGGAAGTGCATTCTGACATACACGCTCTATTTCCCTGCATTTTAATATAACCGGAACTGGAAAAACTTTATGTTCAAGGTTATTGAACCCATTTAAAATTGTCTTTTTGAAATGTGTTCTCTGCCATCTGAGCTTCTGTTTGAGTGTCAACAGTGATGCAGAAGCTCATCTAGACTGTATATAGTATTGAGAGAGAAGCTTACAACATAGTCATCTCCAGCAAAACTCAAACAAGTTTATTTTGCATTGTTGGCAGTAATGGAGTAGGATCCATCCAATGAGAAACCAGATGCATGCTGCAGGGAGAACTGTGTCCCATCCCTGGGCTGGAGATCTTTTCCTGCAAAATTGGTGGGTTCCCGTAACACAGACCATTATTCAAATACTATCAGAGAATGATGGCAACTTATATAACAGAAAAGCTACATTTTTGTTTTATAGGCAACCTAGAGAAACTCCGTGAAAACAATTTGAAAGTGCTAATATTAGAAAAATATATTTGGAAGCAGATAGGGTTGACAAGGATGAAACATTATATGAGTGTCTTCTCCACAATGGAGAAAAATGACTGTTACAAAGGCTATACTATCCTGATTAATTCTGTTTCCTTTGTGCATTCATAAACTTCTACCTAAAGATAGATAAAAAGTAATCTTTTTAAAGACTTTCACCTCTGTTCCTTCATAAATCATGTATTCCTATAGACTAGAGCAACAATTTTAACATTGCAAGTTGCACTTATTAAAAGGTGTAGTCCTCATTCCAAATCTTCCTTGCACTCGTCTGCAAGCTTGTGTTTTTTGCTTTTTAACAGTATGATAGATAACAGAGAGTTGACTTTAATGACTAGAATGTGTTTGGGAACAGTAACATTGCTTTCGATACAACGGAAAATGCCATTTTTTCCCCTGTTCATTAAAATCAGTTACACATTAACTATTCTCTTCAGTGAAAACATTTTGGAGTCTTTTGGTACAAGACAAAAAAACAGTAGTTTCTCAAGGAATAAGGACATAGTTCAGGAATATATAGAAGGCTTTCATTCAAATTCCCCTTTACAAGGCTATCACAAGGTTGTAGTGGCTCAATACATACCTACATAGTCCATACAGAAAAGAAAAGTACCATTAAGAATGAGGACAACCTTTGAGAGTTCTAACATTACCGGAGAGTAAAAAATGAGAGGCAAAGCAGTCCCACACATAGTAGTTTCTGTTTCCTTAGTCATTAATTTATATGAACCTGAGGTAAGATTTCAGAAATGCTGGTAACATTTTTTATGGAAGATTCCAATTAATTTCAGCATTTGCTAAGTTGTTAAGGCATTGTTTCACTCTAATGCTTCCTTTTCATTCCACCTAAAATTTGAAACTTTGCAGTAAATTTACCCTAAACTGATTATCAATTCTGGCAATTCTGAAATAGCATTTTTCAGTAAACAAATTATTTGCTGATTTGTATTTTATTTTGTCTGTCCAGTACTTGGCATGCAGCTTTACTGGTGGTGACTGTGAATGAAGAATAGTGTGGGAGCAGACAGGTTTGGAAAATAACAGAAAATAGAACCTTTTTATAGGAAACATATTTCCTTATACAATGAAATCTGAGCTGGGTTTTCTCTGGCAAAATTGCCTGAATACCATATTGCTTGTTTTTATCCTCTCTGTCAAAGGTAAGCATGGTTGTTTACACCTTATGAATAGCAATAGACCAACAGAAAATATTTCAAAGTCTGTACAACTAATTTCTTTTCAGCTAAGAACCCGATGTACTGTAAAGCCCCAACATCTGCTGCCATTCGACATGGGGGCAACAATAGATTATTTCTGCTGCTGCTCAGCAAGAAGAAAAATATGTAATTTCTGCAGTCTTGCAACTTCTACTGCTTTCATAGCCTTGTTTCTTCTACTACAGAAATCCTACCTTTTCTGCAACTGGAAATTCTCCAGTATTAAGAACTGAGAATGTATAGACAGCACTGAACAGGGACCTTAAGAAAAATCACTTCTCTTTCATTTCTACAAGCCAGCAAATCTTTTAGTGAAAAGGTTTAGGAAGCCTCAGGTTAACATAACAGAAAATTAGCCCCTGGAGCTTGTAGGAATTGTGCAGGCTGATGGCTACATTCAACCACTGGCTCCACCCTCTCTTTTGTGTAAAGATTAACTGAATGTCTCAGGTTCAGCAGGAAGACTGCTAGAATTCAGCAGGTGCTGAGATAGTAAAAATTGGAAAACATATAATAGTAGATACATGTGAAAGCACTGAGAGAGGTTGTCTGCCTGCACAGTGGTCAGCACCTATGTAGAGGGGGTGTAGAAAGGAAGACAGAAGTCACAGGCTGCAAGGGAGCAGGCAACATATTTTCCATTTAAAACATCTTGTTAACTCACAGCTGCCTTTAAAGCACTGGTTCAGAAGAAAAAACAAGAACAATTAATTTTAAAAATGTATTACAAGTAATGTGGAGGTAGGAGTTCTTATACACAAGTTTCTGCCTGAAGCACGCATGATTTTGCTCTCACCCCAGTTACATTATGAGAAAAAAATCTCAAAGTCACAGGGCTCTGCTAAGCTATGCATCTTGAATGCAATTTATTGGAACACAGTATAAGGCAAGCCCACAGAACTGTGGATGTGAGATTTTAACCTACATGTAAATAAACCTACAAAGCATCCAAAGAGTTTCCAGTGTAGGTGTTTAACAATTTGATATAAAAATCTTTGCTCTAGGAGGCTGAATCTTAAAATAAAAATATTTAATGAATATTTGTATGGGATGTAAAAACTGGTAAAAACTGGTGATTTCTTGCATTGAATAATGCCAGCTGTATTAGAAAAAAGTTAAAAAACAACAACCCTGATATATATTTGTGTTTGATCTAATTTTAGTTTCAGAAGCTGTCTGATTTCATGCTATCTTGTGCAAAATACTTAAAAAATTACATATCGGCCAATCTTCTTTTTTTAAAGTGTTTCATTTGTGTGTGATTATATCAGTTCCTTTAGGAGGTGCTTTATTATGAATTTTGCTAAAAGGAGTGTAGAGTTTGCCACCTCTAATTTTACTGTTCTTTACTCCTCACACCCCTGCTCTCACTGAAAATGTTTTTGTTCTTCTCAACTTCTAGCACTCTCTGGAAAAAAAAAATATACCTCCATTTCTGGAAAGTAATAAGTACACAACAGCCTAGGACTAGTCTTGGCTAGCAAAGGGGAAAATAGTATTTAAAGACTATAGCATTATATTTATATAAGGAGGACAAATTAGGTTGTACAGATTGCAGCCTTATGCTGATCTTGTACCAACAGGATAGGAGATGTGAAGGGTTCATCGCTCTGCTTTTCAGAGAAAGTTCCATTTAGAACAGACAGGTTGCATCCGGACAGCATAGGACTTTGCCCAGGTGTCCTCTGGGCCCTCTGTGGTGAGTTTATGGTCCCAGCAATTATTATTTCAATTATTATTTCTTGAGTTCAATGTGTCTGAAATAATGGGAAGGCTGAGTTGCTGCCCACTGGAGCAGTGCTTTTTTTCCTTTTCAACATGACATGGGGCACAGCGCAGGAGCAATTGGGTTGTCTGTGGGTACAAGGCCCCATGCGAGAGAGCTGGAGGGCTGTGTGGGTAGAAGGTGTTGCTCTGGTGTCCTCTCCCCATAGGGTGGGTCAGAGGCTGTTCTTGGTGCTAATGGGCCCCCAAATTCTGTCTCAGAGGGACAAGACACATCAGTCCAAAACAGATCTCAAGCATGAAATTATATAGATGAAGTGTGGACGATCAGGGAACCAGCAATAAACCAGGAACTGATGTTATTTGATAGTACAGGTGTACTCCTAGACAGCCTCAAATCTATTAACCTCTCAATTCTGAGTATCTTACTGTAGGTTTTTTTTATATTTATAAATATCGAAATACCTGTAACCTGTCTTGTTAAGGGTGCTGTGATACCTACCTCCCCCCTGCAATGGGGAGCTGAGCATTTTAGAATGGGTTGCTTCCTTCCTTTCTCATCTCCAGAAAATCCCATTCAACACCATTCTCTCCTAAATTGTCTCTCTCAGCCCTGCCAGTCTTTTCTGAGTTTCATCTTACTGATGTCTCAGTCTGTGACACTTCCTGAGCGTTAGTACCCAAAAAGTAACAGATTTCAGTACTGGAACAACCCAACCCTTAGGGCAGACTGTAAATCCTAAAGCTGACTCCTAAACTTTCCTGTACTACCTTATCCCAACTGTGGCTCAGAAGACGTGCAAAGAAGCTTTATTCACCTTCTGCCTGTGTCATGCTGAAGTGGTGCCATCCTCATCTGGGGCTTCCAAAAAGGCCCAAAACTCACTCTGCCCATGTTTGGATGTCACACAGCTTTCCACATTAGCAGCAGGACTATAAAGGTTAGTGGATTAATGGAACAGGAGTGCAGTTAAAACATAACAAAAAAATATATTGATTTATTTCCACAATTAGCATTAGTTGTCTCTCATGTCCCTCCATATAGTACAGGCAACACATATATCCTGACTAGAAAGTTGTTTGCAAACTTACTTTTTTCTTCTAGGTTTTGTACTGGTCATACAGCCTCTGTGCTCAGTAATATTCACTTTAGATTGATCTCAGTGTTATATTGCAACTGTTGTGGACTGATTTATCCTTCCTAGATACTCTACACACACTACGCTCTTTAATATGTAAGTGTAGCCACATCAGTGGCCATAAATCTTGATAAGTAAGACTTGTAGCCTATACTGAAAATTATTATGATACAGAGCAAATAAGGGAATGGCTACATGAAATAGCTACATGAGTTATGAGAAAGCAAGCTAGGCTGTAATTTTACAGCATGTCAGCTACTCTGCTAAAACCAGACTCTGTGTGTGCTCTTTCTCTGTGGTGTAGGAGGGTTTGCCTACCCTAATTTCATTAAACTACCTTGCATTTACCATGGGATCAAAGCACACACACAGAGTACTGTAACTACAGTCCAGTTTAACTCATAGTAATTTGTTCCTCCAGCAATGCTCAAAATCTTTGTCTTGTTTGGGACAATGCCAAGAGAGTTGAGGAATACTTTTCAATAAAATAAAAAGCTTCTGGAAAGTCAACAATGCAGTACTACAATTAGTTTTTGCATGGAGTAATTTTCATTAGGCTCATTGGGAAATCCCCCAATATCTACAAGCAGTTCTACATTTCTTTCCTTCAGAAAAGTACTCTCATCACACACAAAGCAGCCATTATCCTTTCTTTTTTACTATCTGTAATAGAAAGTTCACTTTCAATAGAATGGAAAGTCTTAGTAAAATCAATGTACAAACATTACTCCAGAAGACTTTCCATACTATTAAATATCTCTGCAAGATTACAGCTAGCATAGTGCTTTGTAGAAACATTTATTGACTATCAACTATTTAAAAAAAAGTTAAGTGACAAGAATCCTTTTTAATGAAAAAAGCACTTCATTCAATAAGGGGAAGAATCTCAATATCAATGATGCGGAAGGAGACTATAGGGCTAAGGGATAGCATGCAAACAACATGGCAGGAAAGATAACAGGTACAGTGTTGTACTGCTTAGAAGAAAATATCAAGAAAAATATTCCATTTTCTGCACCTTTAGTGCATTTAATATACCTAGTTATATAACTCTGGAGAAAAAGGTGACTCCTCAGATAGTTCTCAGGTATATACCAATCTGAATCCCTTTTTTACTAAAAAAAAATTTTCAGGTACAGGTACCATGCCTTTCTGTGTACGGAAACTTAACAAAGAAAGCTTCCCTAGTTATATGTTCTATAATCTAAAGAGTCAACAGCAGGCTGACTTTACTCTTTTGCAAAAATTTTAGTACAGAAAGCAATAAATTTGGCGGTGGGGTAGTGAATCACATTCCTACCTGAACAAAGATGTTAATCTCTGAACTGACATTACATAAAGTTATTCGGAAGTAACTGAGAGAATATTTGAATTCCAACAAATGGTGTACAAAGCAAGACTAACTGCATTCAATATGTATAGATTATGTAGCAGTGATAAGGGGAACATAAATACTTGGTATGTTTTCTCAGACTAAACATCACTGTAACAATAGAGTTGAGAGGCAGGCAACTAGGTCATGTTTAACTTCAGATGGCAGGACACATATACAGGTTAGATATATTAGCTACCATGAACCCTTTTCAGTAATAGTAAAAGCAAGGCCTCTCTTGATATAATACATTTTGAAGAACATAATGAAGTCAAGCATTAATTAATATTCTTTTTCTTCAACATTTTTACCATGTTAGTAAGCTTGAAATATTCTTCCTTTAGTTAAGAGGCATTAAACCAGCAAACATCTGATACACCTACTTTGTTATCTATCATCTTCTACAGTACTTCCAAGAAACTCTCCATGAACAGCTGGGTAAAAACAACAGGAATATTTGATAGGTTTCCGTAGAGCAAGGGTGCATCAAACACCCTGATAAAACCGTTCGCAGTACAGTGCACTACAGAGTGTAGTGCAGAGACCCTGAGTGACTAAGGACTTACCCGCCAACACCCAAGCACGCAGCACTTAAGCTGATGTGAAGGTAGCACAGCCTGGGGCTGAACTAGGTATTCAGACGAAGCCTGCCTGGCTTACCTGGAGGGCTGCTACTTGATCTATCATATGCTGCAGATAAGGCCTAAGTTTTCTTATAGATGCCAGTGCAGTACGCAGCAAAAATAGAAAACAATCTTGCAGTAAACTCCCTCCAGACAAACTAATCCGTTTCACAACATACCTCTACAGATGCATTTCAAGTGAGATCAGGCCAACAAATGTTACTAGATGCCAGGACCGGTTGTCTTTTTCTGCCTGAAAGACAGCTGAAGACAGAAACTCTTACAAATACCGTTTCAGAGTTGAGAAAAGAACCATTTCTTTTCTCACTGAATACAGCTGACACAGTATGCTATTACTTTTTTTTTTTTTTTTTTTTTAATAATATCACCTGCAGGACCATCTCTGAGTTACAATGAACAAGACACTACACAAAAGAATAGACTACTCAAATATTTTATAGACTACATGGGTAATACAGACAAGAGATGCAACCGCCACACAAAGGAACGGAGTGTCTTGACTACGGCAGTCCTTCCCAGAGCAGGCCAGGGTGACCATTATGTCATACCCTGGAGGAAGCCACTTTGCCAGCTATATTTCTACTACAGGTTAAAAAGTATTGGTTACTTTTTTGGCTATACTGCAGAAGTGAGATTTTCAAAATTAACCAAGTGATTTTCCTGGTTCTTTTCCCCACTGAAAATCATCAATATTTGTGTTCCTAAATCACTTAAGATTTTATAAAGCACAGGTACGATAAAACAAGTTCTTCATAAGGAGTCCTAGCATTTTAGATATAACACTTGTCATTGCTACAGGAACAAATCCACAAACCCAGCCAAATGCCCTTCACTAAAACAACATGTTAACATGCCTGCAGAAAACTGAAACAGAGTACACCTGAAAAGCAAACACACCAAGAAATATTAATTAATTTTCCTTAGGTCTCTGATTCTTCACATATTATATATAGCAAATAATTTTGAACAAACACGTTGAGTAAAATCCTTCTGCTCACTGACAATTCTTATGCTACAAGAAAGACAATACTACTAGAAAGAATTAATGGAGGAAAAAATAATAATATGTAGCCATAAGATTATACTTTTCATTAGTAACAATTAAAATAGTATGATGTTTCCTTTTTTTTTTTTTTTTTCAGTTAAGAAACTGAGAAAAGAGAGATTATATTAATTTTGAAAAGCCAGAAACTGATAAACAGTCTCAGGTCCATGCCCAATACCTATCCATAGAGACAAAACCTCCTTGTTCCTTCCTGAAAAGGCTAGAAATACTGAAGAGAAAAAAAATAAAATCAAATGAACACACTATCTTGGATATCTTTTGCACTGTGAAGTGCAGAAGATACTGAATAAAAGTAACTGGGTTTTTTTCCCTGCACACAAGTTTTAAATTATTATTTTATTTTTTACAATGATCATGAGCATTTTACTAAAAACTTCATAAGTATTTATACATTCATCCTTTTTCCCTGGAAGATTTTTAACAAAAGATGTTGGCAAGATAGTGGGTACAGATAAAAGTGCATGAGTCATACTCCCATGACAGAAAAAAACCCTTTATTTCTCCTCTCATGTCTGCTTTTGAGTATGCACCTGGCTCAAACAGAGCAATGAATTAACTCACTTTTCACTAGCTAAAGGAGAACCGTGAGACTACTTAGTCTTCTGTGATCAGCAATAAGGGGTGAAAACAATAAATTAACATATGAAGTAGTTCATTCTCTTTTATAAACCACAAAAGCTGATGGCCACAGGTTTCTCTAATGGCCATTTTTATATTTTACACTATACATTACACAATTTAAAATTTGCATTAAAAGCTGTATTACATCACTAGATAGCCAGAAAGAAATGCAGGACACTCCTTTCACAGACCATTCCACTCCAGGGCAGGAGTAAGAACTTTATGCCTGCTTCTCAGGTAGAGGTCTCTCAGAAAAGAGGTACTCTGTCAAGGCAACAGCAGCGTCCTTCTTTCTCATCAGCTATAAGGCTCAGTGAAAAGTGAACATGCACAAGAATGAGGCAGCAGTGGAAAGTTGCTCTGAGACCTTCTAGAAAGGGGAGGAGACTTGGTAAGCAGAAAATAGGTTAAAACCCACACTGCATTCCTCAATTTCACTCTCCTGCACTTGGAATTGTCGAAGAATGGAGACTGTTTCAGCACATTCCAACAATGGATGAGTAGCTGAGAGACTACCCATCCCTTGTGTAGTCTCTGAAACACCTTCCAATGAAAAGGAGCCAGGCTGTCAGTGCAGAGCGGAAAGCTATCAACTACAGGAGGCTGTAAGCCAGTAAAGCGCAAAGTTGTATATAGCTCCATTTCTGGAATGTGTATTGAGTAAGTCTACTGTCCAAAACTTGCTTTCTTCAAACAAAATTCAAAGGTATTAATGGGGATAGGATAAGGTGTATCTGAGGACAGATGTGAAGTAAGACTTCTAAACCAAGCTTTGAACCGTGGATTTTATGCATGATGTTAGAAGAGAGAAAATCCAACTCTTGGCAAAGACCTTACAGCATACTTTCATTTCTCTTTGAGTCCTCACTCATCCACGCCATCAGGAAAGGATACATTCACACTGATCTTTCACATACTTTTAGTATGAAAAGCACAGTTAAGAGAGATAATTCAATTTGTTTCAGCCAGTCAGGACCAAAGGCAGTTCTGCTGGTGACTACACTGAGTTTGAAACTGATCTCTGTAAGCAGTCTTTAACAGTTTGACTTTTATTGCTTCTTCACTTTATTAAATCTCCTCCACGAACTAAAGAAGATATTCTTGAAAGGAGAAAATTGATGCCACTGACCTGGCAATCCAATGCATATGCCTTGGGTGATTGTTTTTAATTGTTCTGACTGCATTTTTATGCAGCCATTTTATTCCACTTTATAGCAAACTTCTATGTAGGAATAACAATAAAGAAAACAGTCCAGTCTCTTAATCTGTCTCTTACACCCCAAAGAAAAAGGAGAAGTAAGGTATGTTATTTAAGCTGTTTTCAGATGCCTATTTGGGGAACTTCTCTACATTTCTGCTATGTACAAGGAGGTAACAGCTCTCTCTGCTGTACCATATTTACAATTTTGAATGCAATTATCCTCATAAGACTTGTTAGAGATGGAAAATGCAGGAATAGTACTATCTGCTTAAAGTGGAGAAATGCCACTAATCCAAATTTACTAATGGACTGAAGTCCAGTGAGGTTAAATAATTTACTCCAAATACGTAAACTGGTAAAATAGTCACTTTAACAAGCAATTCACAACGCTTCTTCAAAATTTCTTTCAACTTTATTTGAAAAAATTATAAACTTGAAAACTAAATGTTCCATTTCTCAATGAAAACTGTTTTATAGGACCTGTGAAGATTATCAGTGTGTGAATTTGACAAAAATTGGACAATAATAATTCTGGATTTAGTGGTATGTGATTTAAATTTTTAAAAATTTACTATTGATTTAAAAAGTTATTTACATACTTCTATAAGCTTTAGAGCCCTCTGAACACTTCCAGTCCTGAAAGATTAATTTGTGCTATTGTGGTCTATTCTTTATGACTTTGTGTACTGCCAACCAAAATAGTTGAGGAGTTCCATTTCCTCTAGCAGAAATACTGATCTCAAGACAATAGTTTGAAATAAACAACTTCTTACCCTCTCTCCAAAAGACCTTTTAATCCCTTTAAGATGTTATTTGTAGTTCCTTCATGCTACTGAAGAGTCCAAGGATGCCACATTTCCTACCCAATATATGTTGCATGGATTGTCAGCATCTCGTTGACATCATGATCCTTGCTAGACAGAGGGATTTGCACACATGTGCTTAAAAGGAAAATAACTGTATCAGTCTCAGCTGCACACTGCATTAAGTTAGCAACATGCTACAGAGAAGGCTTTTTTAATGCAAAACTTAGATTGTGTTAGAGCTTGAAATAAAGCCCCCTGAAGTATATATGGTAGAGAGTGTTTATTGCAGTGAATTTGGAGGAAACTCTTAGGAATAACAAGAAGATTTTTCAGACAATAATCTTTGCAAAAATTTGTCTAAAAATCTGCCTCAACTTAAAAATACCATTTTTTTTTACCTGCCATGATATTAAGACTTTATAGGCAGCTGAACGATGATACTTTCAAATCAGTAAGCTCATGGCTGAGCTGTGAGCTGAAATTCCTCCAGTCATTTATTTCCTTGTTCAACCTGTTTCTGAAATCTTGTGAAAGTTGGGCTTGTCTTCCCATCTCTTACTTACCAGCTGAAAAGCAGCCAAACAGTAAGCATTAACTTATTTCTGACTTTTTAAGAGCAACCATGTCCCAGGTACAGTACAAGTCCAAAGGCTGCCTGGGCACACATTACCAACAAAGTAAATGCACCCTTAGTGTGAGAGAATAAAGAAATCCAAGCAAGAGTTAGTTATATTAAGCATAGAAATATTCCCAGATTTAATGCCAGTTTGTTTCAGTAAGCTTATATTTATACTTTTTCTGTAATTACTTCTATTTCAAAGTCAGCTGTAGGCCATTTTTTCCCGTTTGGTAGTCCTGTTTCTATATTCCGTAGATTAGTTTAAAGCTTTATCCTTTCCTCTGCTATTTAGGAAGGCTGTTCTATTTTAGCCCATTATTAACATACTACACTTGAGTGAGTCTGGTGTGGCTGTCTTTGCATGTTAGTCATTCTACAAGGAGGAACAAGCGAGATAAAAAATATATATCAATAATTGATGAGAAATTTAATGATATGTATAATCTTTTTGGAAATCTAAGTTGGGTAGAGACATTGTTACATTCCTCTTCAAAGCTTTTCTGAAAACCCATTCTAGTAAAATATGATGTTGATTATCTCACACCAGACTTGATCTTCTTCTCTAAAGTAGTTCAAGTTTTCAACAACACTCATATCTGTGTTAGCCTTGTGCTCTACCTAGGCATGTGAATACTACAACATACGTATGTTATGCCTCTTCAAGCATGCACAGAACCCTTATGGGGTAGAAAAGACACCCATAATTTTTAACGGTTGGATATTCTGAATTTCTTTGCCAGCTGTCCATACTACTTCAACATTCCAACAGCAAATTATATACATATTGCATTTTCTATATAATAGATGCATGAAATAAGATTAAAAGGGAGTGAGGCTTCAACTTTCAGATGCATTGATTCACTTTGTTCTTTAGCTTTTCAAGAAGATTCAGAGACTCACAGATGTGTTGAACCATTCGTAAGTCCCATGAACCAGAACGAGGATTATGAAAGCTTAAAACCTCAGAAAAAGGAAGGCACTAGAACCTTAATTTTTGGAAGCTGCCACTGACACTGAGATGTCTCCCCATTTGATGCTAATATCAGACAAGGTTTCAGATTCTGAGTCTTAAGAGTCTTTCTTAATTCTGACTAAAAACTGACACAGTTTTGCTCAGAAACTTCTGACTGAATAAAGCTTGCCTTTATGGTCTGTTAATCTACCTGCAGAACACACCTTGCTTATTATTACATAACACTGGCAATAGACATCCAAAGTGGACCTCCAAAATTTGAGGCATCCAACATTTTGAGGAATGTGAGCAAGAGGATTTCCACAAGGTCACAGAAAATCCCAGCTTTCTAGCTCTGCACAGCTGCATGTCATACTTGCATTTTCTAGTCACTCCAAATGATTTCTTGATAGCCCATTCCTAATAGTAAGTGGATTATCCAAACTTCAGAGCTCTCAGAAGTGACAGACTCTGAAAACTACAGAAGTTGGAAAAACAGTACTTCTGTTCTAAAAATCCAGTGTATAGGCTCTTTCATCACAGAGAAAACCATTAGGTTACCTCACCTGTAGGAAGGTAAATGCCAAATCAGACAAATCAATGCTATTAATATTAATTTAAAGCTATTTAATAATGTATTGTTTGAGTCCTTCTCTGGGTTTTTTCCTTGCAATGCACAGAACTTCATAGTGGCAGTGATTCAGAACAGGGAAAGGCAAAGCAGTTTCCCTGACAACAGAACTACAACTTGATGCATGAGATATAATTAAAAGGTCCAGAACATCTCCCTTGCAACCCAGCTCTCTTCTCATTATAATGCTTCACATCATAGATCACATGGGTGACCAGGCACCTGTACTCTGTTTACTTTTTCCTTTCCCTAGTCACGCTGAAGAGCAGCAAGTAGAAATTGTGTTCCCCTAATTAAGGAGTTCACTCACCTTTCAAATAGCAGCCAAGCTGCTGAGGCAGAATCTGTTGTTATAGAGCTGCCTCTAAAGAAGGAAGGGTGGGAAAAACATTAAAACCCAGAGAGAAGCCATAATCAAATATTTTCTTAAGTGGCCTGGCTTTTGGGGAATACAGTCTTTGACATATTTTTCTTGATTCTAGAGGCTGAATAAATACATAGCTTTTTCCATCTGTCTCAGCTGCTTCTGATCTTTGCATGAAAAAGCATAGGCTGTGCAAGTTCTGCACAGCTGCAGTGAGTGCAGCTTGATCAGCAACACATCCCTTGCAATTTCATAGTCAAAGAATTTGGCTGGATCCCGACACCCACATTACCATTCACACATCACACAGTAATGATGGCAGACGTTGATATCTGTGGGATTTTTATGCTTTATGGAGCATCTACTACTATTTCTTAATTACACAGATTTCTACATTCATTAAAATTGCCACAACATCAGCATAACGTGTTATTAAAAAATGACTAATTATTAAAGGCAAAATTATCACTTATATTTAACCTGTTTTCTTCCCCAAGCAAAATAGCTCTAAATGAAAAATAAAAAATAAAAAAAAAAAAAAGAGAACATTAAAAAATTCCATTCGGTGAAGAGGAGCTTTCCAACTGAGTCAGCTGCAGGCTATCCATCATCTGATATCAAAGTATTAAAGTGTGTCCAGAGAACAGCAACTGAGATGGTGAAAGCCTGGAGGGTAAGATTTATGAGTGGCTGAGGTCACTTGGTTTGTTCAGCCTGGAGAAGAGAAGGCTGTGGGGTGGCTTCATTGCAGTCTATAGTTTCCTCAAGAGGGCTGTGGAGGGGGAGGTGCTGATCTCCTCTCTCTGGTGGCCAGTGATAGGACACGAGGAAATGGAATGAAGCTGTGTCAGGGGAAGTTCAGATTGGACATTAGGAAAAGGCTCTTCACTGAGAGGGTGGTTGGTCACTGGAACAGGCTCCACATGGAAGTGGTCGTGGCACCAAACCTGTCAGAGTTCAAGGAGTGTCTGGGTGATGCTTTTAATCGTATGGTTTAGTTTTAAGTAGTCCTGAGAGGAGTGAGGAGTTGGACTTGATGATCCTTATGGATTCCTTCCAACTTCTATGTAAACCCCAGCAGGGAATGGAGACAATTGCTAATATTGCAAGAATGTGACTAAAACTCTGGGAATTTTTACCACAAAAGCAGCATGCTGTCACAATTTAAACAGCCTTCCCTGTGCACCTTGAGAAATGCTGCAAACTATCCCTGCCCATAACATCAGAAGAAAGCTGACATTACTTAAAACCTTGTGTCTCCAAAAGCTCTACAATTTATTGCTTGAAGATGCAGTTAAATCTCTCACCTTGAAATAGGAGGTGAGGTTTTCTTTTGGTTGTTTGATGTTTTGGCATTACTGGTTAGCTGTAACTTTTCATAACCTTATGCTGTTATTTCCCCTGAAAATCATATCATGTGTGCATATAAAAATAAGGATTTGTGAATGTTTATATGTTTAACTTGAGCTCCAAAAACATTGGTAAGTTAACTCTGTGGATCCATGTAAAAGAACATTATCAGCACACAAATTTGGGTTAAAGCAAGTTCAAAAATTGGAAGAAATTGTTAAAAATATACTATTACACATTTTTATTGTATTCTATGGGCTCTAAACATGCAGCTAAGCCTCTTAAATCTTCCTTGCTCATAAATTTAAAAACACTGTGCCTACTTCTTACTATACTTGTCATCCAGAAGAATTTTAAAGAAATTGGAAAATATGTTTTTATCTCCTTATTCTCACAGTTGCTTATGATCTATGGAGACCCAACAATTTGTGCTGACAATGATGAACTCTCTTTTGCTGAGGTCTACAATCAAATTAACTCGGACTTTTTTCTATCTAAATGGCAGGAATAGTTGAAGTTTTTGAAGTTACTCCTACATTATTACTTATAAGTAACGTAAATCAGATCCAAAGTTCACAGAATTCATGGTAGTATATTTATTTTTAGACTCTAAGAGTTTAAGGTTTTTTCATAACTGCAGGTTCTCAGAAGTGCAGATCAGTTTAGCTGGAATGCTCCTTGTCTTTCATTTTCTGCCATTGCATTTTAATGAGAATATTTTTGTTTAAACGAGTGACAATTACTTCTGCAAGATCCTAACAAACTTAAAGCATTTTAAAAAATTCTTATAAAAAAAAATCTCATCAAGCAAATACAAACACCATTTGGAAAAAGAACCAACAAAAAGACTTCCATAATGATCCCTAGATTTTGAGAGTTGGCTCTCCAGGTACTAATTATGTATTTTTTTCTATCACCTTGTACACAAATTAATATATTACACACAAATGCTCTAATCACTGCTCTTTATTTTAAATGGTTTTTTTGCTAAAATGTTTGAGGCCTTCTTGATATTGTCATTAAACACGGTATTTTGCTTTTTAAAATATAGACAGGAAGATAAACAAGCTACATCACTGGAAGTATACATCAGATATAGTGTTGATGTGTATATTTCTTTGGGTAGGTTTGGGGCTTCAAATTAGGCTCAAGATTTGCCAGATACAAAAGCAGTATTCATTAGCATAATACTATGAACAAGACACTACACTGAAGGAAGTTATTTTTGCTGAATTCAAAAATTAAAGGATGCTGGATTAAGAAAGACAGGCCTCCTAAGGAAGGGCAGTATGATTATATTAAAAATGACATATGAATGTGTAAGTAAATCCCATAAATTTGTTATTTCTTAGCATTCCAGTGCTTCACTTTTTAATCTAAAAAATGTTTTTGACCACAGCTCTTTGCACATCAGGGGTTTTTTTTTCTTCTGAAGCAGACTTGAAGAGTGATCCTATTACTGTACCTTTCATGAAGTATCATCCAATACCTCAGCTTTTAGGACAGATATATTACTGCTACAGGTACTGGACTAATTTCAACGAATGGCAAAGCAGGAAAGAGTGGGTGCTTTCTCTCCCTGCTGCTTTCTAACTCTAACAGATGCAACATCCTCTGCTGCTTCCCTGAAGATGGCAGAAAACGTGCTCTTTCAAAGGCACCTCCCCAAACTGAATGGATTTCCTCTGTCTACTAGCAAAGGCTTTTTCCAAACACTGCATGGATTAACATTGTTCAAGGAAAAGGTCACACAAATCCTTTCTACTGGGAGAAGTATTAAGTGACTTAGCTGCCCTAGTTGATAAACAGCAGCTCCCATAATATTAGTCAGCAGTGGTTTCAGCTTAGTTATTAACAGTACTAAAATATTCAGTGGTATTTATACAGTGTCTTCACCTAGTGCTAAGTAGGGATACTAAGATTCCTTACTGGAAACTGAGCACAGATCTTTACTCTTTTTAAGCCTTACTTAGGCCTTAGGACGTGAATAATATGTGCTGGATCCCTGAATATCTCTTAATATCATGTTTTTGGGTTAGTGGAAATCCATCACTTTCAGTTTTTAAATAAAAGCTTCCTGACATTTCTACTTGAGCACACTATTGCTCCAAGTTGTGTTCATCCTCATTTCCTATTCAATACAACCTTTTTCCTTTATATTCACTTCCTTAAAAACAAAATGTGGTATAGTCCGTTCCTGATTTATGTGTCACTCTGTTAACAGGAAAGCACGAAAGTAACCAAGGACAAAATCTGAATGAGTATGCAGTAAAGCCCTTAACTTACATCTTGGAAATATGAAAACATCATCACAACTATCTGTCTATAGACCAGTCTCTTCCATCTTCATAGATGAAATAGCAGATGTTAGAGTGAGGTCTCATTAGCAAGACTTCATTATTGTGACAATAGATTACCAACATTTATTAGCAATAGAATGAAATATTATTATACTATGTATTATATATAAAAATAATGTATATTAAAATTATAACTTTTGTAGTAAAGAAACACTGTGGTGCAGTAACTTTGACTTTTCGTTATGCCTGTTCATTTATTTAATTCACAAAATTCATTAAACTTCTGTAAATGTTCAACTGGGTTGTGAGATTCAATGTGATTCTAAAGTATTGTAGTGATAGCATTTTTCACTGTGTAATTAAGAAAAAATTAATTTAGCAGTACTTTAAATATATGGTCAAGACAACTATCAGCTCACTTACTGAAACAGTCCTCTTAGATGGATATTTTTTTTCCATGCACCAAGCCATCCTGCATTAGTGTAGTGTAAATCTGCTCATTTAGTATAATTTGTAATAATGATTTCCATTTTTAATGTCAAGAGAAAACTCACTGTTTCTTGCTCCAAAGAGCACTTAATGTCCATTAGTGCACATGGCACAAATGAATTTGCAAATTTAAATAGACTTTTCAGCAGTAGTTACTGTCTTCAGTCTAGGTGGACAGCGCAGGTGTGGTAAGAGCTTATGTATTTTTATTCATATGCATAAAAGCATTTGAAAATCTTTAGGATACTATGAGTCTTTAAGCTTTTAAGATACTCTTTTTTAGATTGCAGGGCTATTTAAATATACAAAAAGTGAAAATCCCCTCTATGCAGTACTTAACTGCCATGAATAAGTTGTGTTGATGCTGACTCCTGTCCTCAATTATGTGTCTACTTCTTTCCTGAGACTACCAAAGAAGCAACATACTATCACAGAGTTGATGATGAGGCCAGCACATCTGAATGGAACATACATGGATGAATAAAAAAAAAAAAATTAACAAGTTTTATGATGGGTCTTGATACATATGTCTCCAAAAAAGCCAAGTGAGCAAAACTATTGTCTTGCAAACTCAGAAAATGTTTAAAGAAAAGGTGTGAAAGGTACAAACAGTAAGTGCTACCTCAAGAATGTATACAAGAACAGGCATAATTACTTAGGACACATGATTTGCTGTTAATCTTATAAAAAACCCAGTAAAAACGGGTTTTAGAACTGAGAGGCACCAAGTAACCTTAACACAGTATCCTTTTATATGCTTACTATATCTGATTCTCAGTATTGGTTTCTCTGCACATCAGTGGTAAGTCTTTCAGTTCAAACATCTTGGTACCCTCACTGTGTAGCAGAAAGCTGTGAGTTGTTGCACTACTAGTGAAAAAAAACTTCAGATACAGTTAGATGATCTGCAGTGATGGCAAAGGGTTTAGAATGTTTGGATGGCATCACGATAAATCTGAATAATGCGTCCAAATCTCACAAAACAAATCGGGCTATTTTATTGGTCCAGGAGTCTATATGAAGTTTGCTGTTACTAAGTCTCTAATCAAACGTATTCAGTAGTATTCTATGATCCTAAAATAATTTTGGTGTGGGGAACTGTGTTGTATTCAAATTGCTGTGGGAGCAATCCATCTGGACCTGACCATATCTAAGCCAGCTATCCCCACTGACTTTATACATGGACAGAAACAGAAACTTCTTGGGGCAACATTCATCTCACTCCAAAGCAGACATTGAAAACAGGCTGGATGACTTCCCCTAATGTTTCTTCTGTTGACAGCAGATTAGGTCTTCAGGCTTCAGTATGTGTCAGCACTATAAACACCGTGACTACATTTGCAAATGTTACACACCCTTGTCTTGTTCTGAGGGTCATCCTCTGAATGCTTAAAGTGTTAGTGATAGCCCCTGTGCTGTAACAGGTGTAGACCACTGAAAACCACATCACAGAAGTCAACTCAATGCTATGTAGCACACTGCCCTATTGCAACTATGTAAGGCTCGGACCCTCACTTACACGTCATGTTGATTGAAACTGTTGCTGGCGCTCTGTATGAGAAACAATAATGGACCCCTCTAGGTTCATCTCACTAGATCATGCTGCATTTCTTGCTGATGACCAAATATGCATCTAACAAGGTACACAGTGTTCTTAAATTATGGTGTTTAGACGTAGAACATCTTAGTATCATCTAGCTGAATGATTACAGATCTCATTTTATATAATCCTCCCCTACCAGTTTAAGGTTGGGAGAAATATGTATATTTTCTGTACTCTTTTTGTGTAGTCTTCCTTCCCCAGAAGTTTTTTATTATGTTCTGCTTTGTCATTATTCCTGGCAAATAATGGATTTAATTTAAATTTAACATTATTGTGTCAATTTTAGCTTCTCAAAGAGCTTTCCACTTGATCTTTACAGCAGCCTTAGCAAAGCTGCTCTTCTGCCAACAGATGAACTTTGGTGTTGTTTTTACAGTACTATTATGTTCTCCATGCATGAAACATTAAGCTTATGACAGGCTGCCAGTCTGGAGGCAACAGACTGGTTTAAATGCCTCAGGGGTGTCATGCCAATCAATTCTCTTGTCTCGCTCTTACCGGCCATAGAAATATATATTAATGAAGGGTGAATAATTAAAGAGAGGGGATGAATTACAAGGGACAAGACAATGTCACAAGAATGGGAACTCAAAAGAAAGGAGTAAAAGAGAAAGATCCAGTCTGCTGAAACTAGGTCTCCAAAACACAGTAACATTCACAGTGTGCCACTTATGAACAGCCACGCGTTTCCTTCTCATCTGCCTCATTTTGGAACTTCAAAGCATTTAGCTGGATCTGAAGATGTCAGAAGCTGATGTGAAGGGCTGCAGAGAGATGAAAACTATTTCTCCATGCAAGCCCTACATTAATTTTCTAATTAATATTCTATTTGCTGTTATTGATTTCACAACAGAGTAGCCTCAGCATGATATTATACAGATACCTTAAGAAAAATTATATTTTTCAGGGGGTTTTTTGTTGAACACACAGGTTGAGACCTTCTAAATATAATAAGTAAAATTCCTGTTTCAACCCTGACACAAGACAGACATTTTATGGACACGGAGTACAATGAATGGGGTATATGAAACACATAACAATGGGTGCCACTGACTAGCTGGTGACTATATTAGTGGATATTGGGATGTGGGATTCAGAAAAGGGTAGGAAAAAAAATTGAAGTATTAAATGTGTTGATTTAAAGTAAAATTAGTTTGCTAAATTGCACTGTGGCAGAATGCAAAAAAAAAAACTTACTTATTCTTAAAAATAGAAGCACTTATTTCCAAGAAGTTTCTAAATGTTAGGCCATTCTTGTGTCACTTCACTTGCTAAAAGGCTAGCAGTGTTCTCAACTACTATCCCAAGAGCACAATTTTATACAGAAAATCTTATTGTGCCTTGATGAAGATTTAAATGTTCATTTTTAAACAGCAGTTATCTGCAGGAATGTCAGATAATGGATTATTTTATTGACAACCAGGTAGAAGACAGGAGTCTTCTTTAGTGGATTCTTATTTCCCTATAGATTGTTTTCCATCATTTGGTTACAATTATATGTCACTGTTAGCAGTAAAATTATTATAATTTCCACAGAAAATGGACAACTGAATTTCTCAACAAATGAAGTCTTAGAGCACTCAAGGGCAGTCAGATATGGAGAGCACTGCTATTAAACAGTGAGTGACATTCCCCTCTTTTGTGGTTAAAGTTTAGCTCATACACAAAACTTCAACTTCTGGAAATGACATAGCAGTAATCTTACTTTGAACCTTAATGTATGGATGGGTTTTTTTGCTTCAATTTCATTTGAATTTGGAGCAGTGGCTCAGTGACAACGTTTTTTTAGATTAGTTAACCACACTTTTTATTGCAATCCCAAAAGGACAAGCAGCCACATTCTAAACCTTATTTGCCAACACTCTAACCTCTAGTGAAAAACTTACTGAAGATTTAGTAAATATTTATAAATTACATGTAACTCCCAGATACTTTGTATTCCAAATTAACATACACAATAATATGCCCAAGTTAAGAAAAAATAATTAAGATCATGATAGCAACCTGTAGATCATCCCCAGTTTTCTACAAAGTTTTCTCCCTTTCCTTATCTCTTTTTTTGCATAGGTAATACGTAAGGTATAACAAGCTTTCTACAAATGCGTCAACTACAGTCAGTATAAATGTATAATACAAAATGGAGCACAAGGACTAAAATCCCATTGAAAGTGCTACCAGGGATTCTGTAAGCACTTACAGAGTAAACCACAGTTGCAACAGAATTCTGTGGGAATTATCATACCTGCAGATCTGGACTGTAATCAGATATAAAGGGTCATTATTTTTCCCTTCTTATTTACCAGGCTTCAGACTACTTTGGAGATGTGTGGTCAGAAGTACTGCCCTGAGCAAAAACTACCACCTGAAGATCATGAATCCTGATGACCTTCAGCCCTTCTTCTAATCTCCACACATCTTGTTTTCCTTTGGGTTCCTGACTTTGAAAAAAAATTACATTTGGTTATAATTACTTTCAGGCTATCCATTTTCTGCCTCCTGAATTTCCTAGTATCCCACTGTTCATAAATACAAATATCTATATCTATATTATGGATATCTCTTTTAATCTCCCTAGATGCAATTTAGTTCTAAACTATGAGTTTAACATTACATTTGTTATTGTTCTTGTCAATTTTATGTATATAACTTAGAATATCTGTTAAATTTGCAATTAATTTTAGTTAGCTACAGGCTATCAGTGTTCAAGATCTAGTGTCATTTATACCTCCTTTTCATGCCTGAAGAAAAATAAGTCTAAAGTTGACCTATTTAAAAAAAGTTATAATTGAACTGCTTTACTTGATATGGTGATCTAATTCTGCAGGAATAGTAAAGCTGAAGCAGAGCATAAATGTACTTGAAAAGGGTAGTTTTATTTCCTCAACAGGAAAAAAGGAGGACAGCGATGTATTAACTACAATGATGTTCTTATCTACCAAAAAAGATTGAGAGAACCACTGTGTTTAACAGTTTTCTGATTTTACCATTGACTCTAAAATACAAAGGAAAAATGTAAAACCTTTCCAATGTAGCACAAAGTTAATCCCTGTAAGGAGGTAATGAAGCTGCTAATGTTTGGCTAAGTATCATCCTTAGCTAACACACTGCTATGCAGGCACAGAAGAGCAAATGACTTACCTCAGCATCTCATAGAAATGAACATTTGTTACAGCAGGGCAGCAAAGGCCAGTAAGACTATCAGTCAGATTACTCCGATGAGGGTTGCCATTACAGGAGATATAGCAGGGCAGAAAACCAAAATACTGATTCTAATTAAAAGCAGATGAGACACCTACATTTAACAATGAAATCCCTACAACAGGTTTTCTGCCTGCTTGACCTTCTTAATTCTCCTCTTAGACAACTAAAGTGATTTTCCTTATTCAGGCTTGATTATTCATCATCTTATGCCTCGTCTTGGCAGTTGAATCAATAAATGTATATAAGTTTCTAATAAATTCCCTCACAAAACAAACAAAAGAAAAACAAGCTAGACATCTCAAAGCAAAAATACACACGTCGATTCTTTTTTGATTGCTATTAACTGTTACTGCACATTTTGTAGTGATTACCTTACATATCTTGCAGTATTACAAGACAGTAGAGGGCCACATAATGTAAAACATTAGGAAAATGTCTGAACTCAAAATGGGTTATAAAATGGAGGAGGGGAGGGGAGGGGAGGGAAGGGAAGGGAAGGGAAGGGAAGGGAAGGGAAGGGAAGGGAGCAATAAAATTTTCGAGGATAAAAATATTAAAGAATTATAGTGGTAGGTTAAGAGTTAAAGATTTATGTTATCATAATAAAAAGTGCCTAGAAAAGTAAATAGCTTGAAAACCTTTAAAGTCTGTCAATCATACGAAATTAAATACTACAGCAAAACAAGCTAAGAAACACCATTGTGGAAATGTGATTAGATTACACGTGGTAAAAAAAAAGTCTTCTAGCCGAGTTCCCTCACAGGGAATGAGGGCATCTTTCAAGTTCTTTTGCAAGTTAGCTATTTCCTTTTGGAAATATTTGGTCATGTCACAGGTTGGACCAAAATGACCACCATTGATAACTGACTATCATAAATGAGAAATAGCAACTATTTACAAACCTAAAATTTTTTCTAAGCTACTAAGGATACTCCAAAGTTGATGAATACACTCCTGGAATTACCACTGCAAAATCAGTCAATGCAGACATAATTACCATGGTTTCCAAGAATTTATGTATTAGAATCCCTTTGTAAGAAAGACTCACTCTGGAACAATAAAAGGTCCTACAATTGTGCACCTCTCAATTGTGATTTGTTAGAATATATGGAACAAAAAAATACATCACATGTTCAATCCTTCATTCTGTATCACTCATTTAACAACAGTTTTTACAAACAATTTAAGACCAGAATATAATTATTATACATTTCTTCACCATACTCAAATATTCCACAAGGTGATGCAGGCTCTATTTGATATTTGTGGTGGGACTGGTGTGGCTATGAAGGATTTACCTGATTTTCAAAAAGTCGGTCCAACGCAGTGTTTTTCTTAGATGAGGTAAAGCAAAATACACACCTAAGACCTGAGAACATGCTGTCTATTTACTTATTTTAGAAAAATGAGAAAGGATATCTAAAAAAAAAAAAAAGTGATCCAACCTAAACACTGGCTAAAAATAGAAAAAAAAAAAAGACAAACCAAGTGACAAAAACTTTATGCAAAGCTTTGATTTATAATGTCCTTTCTTGGAATCTTGAAAAAGTGTAGAACACACTAAAAAAGAAATCTGAGCAATTATTGAACACTAAGGTGGATAAGTCTTCACGATGAATTGAACAGAGCTACAGGGAAAAATAATTGTTGCCTTATGTTGGAGGAATGTAAAAACTGTATCTTCTAAGAGATATGAGATGTTGCAAGTAGTAATGAATAGCTTATGTCTTTGAGGAAGAAGTACGATATAAGCAGAGATAAAAGGTTCTAAAAATTTTGTTGGTAATAGGTTTCTAAACAAAGAATTGAATAAGCTTTGGAAAAATCAGATATCAAAAAACTTGGAGACAGACAGAATACTACTGTTGGTATTTTGATGTGATCCTATAAAAGTGAAGTGATTTAATGCTCTACTTATACTCCAAAGGGAGATAACAACACTAGGTTATTAGAAAAGTGAGCAGCAGTAATGTTCTGTATTGAGCAACCTGATAGTCCATGTGCTGCTTCTGTGTGTAATATCCATGACTGGTGAGCATTGCTATAGTTTATTTTGGAAAGTTGAAGAAAATAAATTTGGCTATCTACTCTATTCTACTGCAATTGCAAAAGCAACACTTCTGACACTAAAGGAGAAAGCATTTGGTATGAAAATGTAATAGATTCCAAACATTCATTTTCTTCATAAATATCTTATTAATTTTCTGCTTTATTCTTAAATTTAAAATAGAATTATTATAATTTTATTTACTTTCCTGCTGGTGCAAAAGATGGGTACAGGTAACTATTTAAATGACAATAATATTTACCTAAAGTTTTAAAAATATTTCCATATGATATGCTGACTGTATTTTCACTAGGCAAGTACTAGGTATACAGTATACCAAATTAAATATGGTTCTTCCATGCATTATTCTTGTTCACATTTTACATAAAGCTTCATAAAGTCATGCCATTTGTTTAAATATGAAAAATGGCATGAAACTTTGGCATGAATATTCAAAATACATTAAAATTAGCAATCAATTGTCATTATAAATAAATGCTAAATTCTAACAATTCTATCTTTTCTGTTATGGTTCTATCATGTTATTGATACTGCTCTCAGAATATACCAGGATAAAACTCTTTATCCAAGCATCTGTTACAAGGGTTAAAATGTTCTCTCTCCTGTATATATGGGGACACCAAGATGAAAACATGAAAAGATGTACAGTGCTCAGCAAGTCAAATTTGCAAATATAAACCAAATCCAAGTACTTTTCCAATTTCCAACCTGTACTATCCTTCCAATGAAAAACATTTTCAAAGCTCATCTCATGCTTTCATCTGTGGTTGAAAATAAACCAATTTTGTGGTTACACAGACCATCACAAAGCACAAGCAAGTCCTGTTACCTAACGTTTTCAACTTCTCAGTTTTAATAAAAAGGTGCAACTGGCCTTCAAATTAAAAAGGTCTTCACAGACTTCAGTGAGAAATGTAATGAAACAGTAAAGTGAAACATTTAACACAGAGAAATATATGCTAGTACGATGTGACATTAATAGTGGCAAATAGGGACAGGGAATATCTTTCCTAGATGTTACAACAGCCTTCTGGTGTTAGAAAGCCAAAATGTAGCTGAGGAAATGTGGTAGGCTGGGAAACTGTGAAGCAAAAACTGAAAAATCCCTGATAAAACTGAAGCATAAAACCACTTGTCTTTTTAAAAGACAATTGGTACTGTATTGATCACTGAAGAGGAACTAATAGTATTTTAAATTTCCACTAGATTGTATGTTTTCTATATATTTAATTTGATGAATGAAAGAAAACAGGTATTAAGAAATCTGATTTGATGGCACTGCATTAGAGTCTGTAATTACAGTCATGTCTGGTGACTTTCCTGGTTCTCTGATATGGAAAAACCAACTTTGTTTATTATTATTCCTTGGAGGAGCAGGTATAACTCAAAGAATCTCTTGAACTTCTAGGGAAAGAGGAACCGGAATGTAAATATATCACAAAGGATCTTCTATTTTTCTGAGAAGTATCAAGCATTGTTTATACCACATCCACATCCAAAAAACCTTAATGGCTGTGATAATATTTTCACAGCTGAGAGCAGTGTTTCAATACCAACAATTCACATCAGCCCAGAGTGGATAGCCATTTTTCCTTGCACACTCAAAGGTCACAAAGTAATTCTGCAGGAGTAAAAGAGACAGAACTAGATAGATGGACAAATAAAAATGTTCATGCTGCCACAACTACAAAATCAATCAGTACAGGTCAGTTTCAACGATTCGGTGAGACAGTTGATAGAGAAAAAAATGAGAAGTTTTATCCCCTGTTAAGTATATTTATATGGAGAATAAAATTAATAAAATAACAAAAAACATAGAAACATTACCTGTGGTATGGCAAATCCCTTGCCAAAAGGTTTCTTTACAAAAACTTACATATGACTGATTCAATGTACTGTAATTAGATGAGAAATATCAGCTGGTCTATATTTTCATACAGGCATTGTTCTTCTACCAGTGAAGACACCTACAGGCTTGTAGGATATTAGAAAGTTCAGATATCTGTCAAAAGTAGCTATGACATCACAATAGTGTAATTCTTCCCACTCGTCTTAGAATTTGAAATTACTATCACAGTATAAATTAATGTAGAAGTCTTTTTAACTAAAATTTTCTCCAAAAATAGCCGAAATTACAATTCTATGAAGCTATCAGATGAAAGAAGTGGGCAATGACGGTTTAGCGAGACAATAAAAAAGCTGACAGTGATTCCGTTCTCATGGAGAGAAATTCTCATTTCAAATGCCAACTTGCTGAGAAATCTCTGCTTCCTCTCCATGGGTTTTACTGAGGTAGTGATCAATAATGCCAAGGAAGGAAGATATTAACAAAAAAATAGTTTTTCCATCACTCCTATTGTAAACATTATATGAAAGCCTGCAGTCTTGGTTTAGATTAAATACTCATCAGGGAACTAGTGAATTGAACAGGGTAGCATCAGGGGGCACCATCATTTCCTCTCCAACTGTGAAGGAAAGATGGCTTCTAATGACTATTTGAGTATGGAGTAAAGGCAAAGAATCCAGGTAGCCATGAATCCTTGTGGAGTTTTACTGTACGTTGTTTCAGAGCATCCTTTCACATCAGTAGCTAACCTCTCTGAGGAATAGGAAAAGCAATGCCCTCTGTGACATAAGAGCAAAAGGTCATCATCACTCTCAAACAGACTGGCCAGAGTTGCTTAATGTATTAAGTGTACCAGTCCTTCCATGTCTCCAGGCAGGATGATTTTCCTGCCAGGTATGTGCATTAAAAATCAGTGCCAGTTTCCAATACTCTCTCTTTAATGTCTGAAGACCAAAATCTTTTCTTTAAAAAAATAAGCTCCTGGCATGTTATTAAATATGCAGACTTTATCAAGAAGAAACAAAATATTATCGAGATTGAGTGTATGTGGAGGAATCATGAAAAAGAGTTTGGAACATTTACATATTATGATTGCAAATAAGATAAATACATAAGAGGATACCACATAAATAAGATTTCTGAAACTAGAATTGATTTTAAACCTAAGTATAGCATAGCACACCCATTTTGTCATGGTCCTTCAGGCTCATATATTTGCAGTGTTTCCAAAATCTAGTATTTTCATAAAGTTCAATGAATACATTTATAAATCATTTGTAAGTATGTTTGAAACAAAAAAGAACTGATGATGGTGGTTGTTATTCTAAGTTTTATAATAAATATTTGAAAGTGTGAGCACCGGTGCTAGTATTTGTACAGCACTTGAAAATCCAATCATCTCTTCAGAAGTTGGCATAAGATATGCACTTTTTAATTACTTAAAATGTTTAAGGCATCTTTTCAGGCATCAGAAGCAACAACATACAGGTGAGGTCCTTAAACACACAAAGTACATCAGGAGAGTATGTGATGCAAGACTTCTGTCATGAGCCAGTAGCCTAGATAATTTTAACCCAAATTATAAATAAAATGCATTCTAAGGAAATCATAGAAGTATCTTGAAAGCACTTCTTTTTCAAAAGTGAGGCTAAATTTACAGAACTGTTATATTTTGTAAATGGTTCTGCCTTAGTCATCACCCTCATTTCAAGTAATATTTAGGCAAGTGTGCTTACTTCTTAGCTATTTTTTTTCAACACGTATACATAATCTGAAAATCCACCCTGTGTATCTGTTGAGAAGATGAATTTTCTGGAATTTTAATATTTGAAAAATTTCCAAAGGAAAGAAATCAAGGATGCTGAAGACAACTGCTTGGTACTTCCCTTCTGCTATTCTTCATTGAGCAAAACTTTAGAGGCGTGGATGGGTAATACAGTGTGTTGAGTGCCTTTGAAAACTCGTGTTTCAGGACCTCCCCTTATTTAGTAACAATTTCAGTTTGGGATCCTAATCTTAACTTTAGGTGCAAAATATAGTTGACAGAGTGGACTAGAATGGAGATAATCAACAGCAGTGTTGCGGAGAATAGTGAGCTTTGGGGGCCTGGAGTCTTCAGTAAATTCCTGTTTTCCCTCAAGATTGAAATGATCAAAGAATTCTCCTCAATCCTGAGAAAGTTGCCCAGAATTCCAGCTTTCTGGACCAAATGTAAACAGGCCATTTTAGACTTTCACCTTAGACGTCATTAAATGGTAAATGCTATTTTCATTCTTATTGCCACTTCTAAATTTAATAAGTGTGATAGGAATGTCATGACAACGCCAACAACTTATTTCAAGGTAATGGATGTATGATGTCATTGGCACTTCCTCTTTTTTTCCAATTATGGACAGCAGCACTAGTTTCTACTCCTGTTATGTCACATTGGTACTTATTCTGTCTCTGCACTGCTTCTATTCCAGCCATTCTTGCAACTTGGCTGAGATGCATTATCTGGCAAGTAACAGCCCCTGCCCTCCAAGTTTGGAATGAAGACTAATGTCTTGCAAGCGTCAAGATTTCTTTTGTTAGTATTGCGTCTCTAATGCAAAGGATTTATCCACTGAAATGTTGAAACTTTTCATCAAAGCAAACAGTGGTTCTGAGTATCAGTCTTGGATTGTAGAACACATCCATACAGCTGCTTTCAACAGCAAAATCTGCTTCTTCAATCTTGTATTTGTTAATAAATTCTAAGGTACGGCAAATAAAAACAAAACAAGTCAATCAAAGTGACACTACATCTCCACATTGTAATTCACATGCAATTGCCCTGTCATGCATTCTAAGGATTTGTCATAATATCTTGATATTGTATCATGCCTTGATACTAACTCCCAATAACAGAGTAGGTTAGAATGATGCTTCTTTTATATCACCATGTCATTTAAGGTAAAATAAAGTCTATATTCTTCCTGGTTCATCTGTTTGTTTTCTTGAATTAGCAATAAAACTACGATGAATGGCAAATAACTTAGAATGAAATTTAAGGCACATTAATTTTTAATGATTTTCCCACAGTTAATTTTAATTTGGCTGTATGCATCATTTGCCTTCTTAATTTTTCTGTTTAGTGAATTTATAACCAAACTAATCTATAATGCCTCTTTTATAGGGGAAAGATATTGAGTTAGACCTTTCTTGCATGGAAATCATTGATCATTTACTTATAAGTTAAGCAGTAGATAGTGGAAGAAGATTAACACAGAATGCACCCTGTTACATGTAAATACATGATTATTTTTGTCTTCTACAACCTCCGTTCTTGTTGAAGATAATTACTTTTGTGTCTACTATATTAACCATAATTATCAACTAATGGGTGGGAACATGCATTTAATTTGTAATTAAATGGTATTTACCAAGGCAAACCTATTAAGTAGTTAGTATTTAAACGAAAAATTCTTCTATTATATCTGTCATCTAAGTTTTCAGTATTAATCTAATATTGCACTGATTTTCCAAAACATTTCTGTTCACAAATTTATGCTAGAATAAGCAGGAGTACAGTGATAGAGTGAAAGGTTTTGAGGAAAAAACCCTCATACAATAAAGACGAAAAATTCTTAAACATCCCTTTTCTTCTCTAGTGTAAAATAAATAAAAATCAAGATATCCAGAGCATTTATCTAGCTGTGCAAGCATGACTTACAAGAAGACTTCATTCCATTTGAGCCTATTCTTACAAAATTTCATCTGGCACTCAGCTGTAAGAACTTATATTTTGACAGTTTGAAAGTACATAATATCACATTGTTCTCAGGGTGAAAAAGTGTTTTCTAATCAGCAGATTTCACCGTTATACATTCCTGTCTGCACTTGTCAGGTCTTTCCAATCCTTACAGCCCTTTTACTCTTAGACAGCTGTAGAATAGTATTAAATGCATTAGAGACAATCAAATCTAAAGGTCTCCAAGAACCACTAATGTTGGTTCGGCTGCACACCAGATGATACCTAAATGGTTCCTTCAGAAATTTTTTGCCAATGTTATTTTTATTAAAAAGTTCAAATCCCGAAAACAAACCCAGATCCTTCACTGTTACCTTTTCTGTTCCTCTTTATAAATTATAAAGTATAGCAGATAATGAAAACAGAAAGATAGTTCAAAACAGTAGCTGATACCCATCAAACTCTTTGAGTCATGTGTCAGCCTGATTTCCCCTCTCTTACTCATGAGTTTCTGCGAAATAATTTCTTGAAGTGCAGTCTTGATAAAATGAGCTATGTACTATGAGCCTCCTATTCTACTTTTCATTATTCATGCTTTCATAATTTCTTCCTTAGTCTACAGACATGATACATTCCTTGAGATAAAGATTTCTGCACTTTCTGCCACAGAAGAGTGTAGTACCAGACACCTTCTCAGTCACCACCTCTGCTCTGAATCAAGTTCCAGGCTTTGTGCTTCATCTTCAAGGATTCTTGTGCTCCTAGTTCAAGAGATTTGAAAAGCTACTTAAAGTTCAAGATTATGATTCATATTGCCATACTATTGTCCTCTGGTGCAAAGGAACTCCTTCAAATGGTTAATCTTATCTTTGTGATAGTTGTTTATTTCTTCCAATTGGGTCAAAGACTAAAATAATTTTGTCTTGGGCTGGAGAAACAAGCTTCCTTATTTTCCACTCCCAGTTCAGAAATCTTTTCCCTAACCCTGCTTTCTATACCAAATATCTTGAAATTATATTAAGAAAAATCAGAACTATTCCCAAAAACATCGAAGATCTCTTTCTCTGTTCTAGATCTTAGAGGACAAGAAAAGAGCACAAATCCATCACAGATGTTACACATGCTTTACTGAACAGTAATTAAATGCGATACTGAACAACGTGATTACTGTATATGACCTGGTATAGAAGAAATTTTACCCAGTACCAAAAAGGGAATGAAGTATGTTTGATATATCTCCAGTAAATTAAATCTCTAGGTAGGTATACTATTATCTGTGTCTGATATTTTACCAAACTTGGATATTTCCAAGTGTAATATAACCAGAAAATTGCAAAGATATTTGGGAAATTTAAAAAGAGAAAGCCTGTGCGACAGAGAATAGTAAAAATATGACACTTCTGAGAACTAAGAATAAAACAAAATTTTGTGTCTAATAGGAAAACACTTAGCTAATTGTAAAATGTTCTTATTTTATTATACATTCACTTGAATTTTAAAATGAAATTCTGAGTAGGTAATTATTTTATATTTATTTTAAGGCTGTTATAGTGAGACAAGAGCAGGTTTTATACTTTTTAATACTTTTTCCTAAAGGGAGAACATTTGATAAAGCTGACCATTTCTTGAGAAAGTTTTTGATTTTGATGAACTGTGGTTTTTTCAACAGACAAGTACCTTATATGAAAAAAAACTGAACCAGCTCAAAAATACAAGCTATCACAGCCGGCATCAATCCTGTATGAGTACAGTGCAGTTCTGTAACTGGGCAGAGAATGGTAGAACATGTTCCTCACCAGCAGTCCTGCATGGACGTTCAGCTCCACTGAACACTTTGTGGTTATTTCTAACCTGCAGATTGATTTGTCATGTTCTGCAGTGGCACCTTTGATCTCTGAAGACTGAAAGGAAGGATAAAATGTAATAATCTCATAAATCTTGAAGGTTACACCCTTCTTAAAATTTTTCCACTGTATAGTCGAAATTCTCTGAATCAAAATACTGAGGAACATGGCACTGAACTCTACTGATCCAATCTGCTCTGCATGGATAGTCACACAACATTCATTAAAGCAAATTCTCTAAAGTTTTCTTCAAGCATGCAATTTGCAGCTTGGTTGTACACCAAAGAGTTCAGCTAAGCTTCATTTTCTGACATTTATCCAAATCCAAATTCTAAAAAGCTTTAATGATTTCTTATAAACCACTAATTTAAACTCTAAAAACTCCAGCCTAGGTTATTTTCAAAAGCAGGTTCACTGTACGATTTGGCAGAGTCATTGTCAATGTCACTAAGCAATGTCAGTTAGCAATATTTCTAAACTAGATTTTTAAGCCAACATAAATAGTTGACTTCAGAACAACCAATGATAGACCAAAGTTTTAGGACCCTTGAAGAAAAGAATAGTGATACATCACTGATCCTTTTTTAGAAGTCATACTTACTGTACATTTTAGAATTAAGCATATTTATAACAGCATTCATTAAAATGCAGTAGTTTCAGAAAGATTAGTGGCTATTGATGTATTTTTTGAGTGGTTTAGCACATATACTAATACATTTCACCCACAGCTGCGTATGTGCATGCATGTGTGTACATATGTTTATGCACATACACACACACACATTCGTAAATATATGTGTACACGTGACAGATCATGCTGCAGGATCTAATCAACTTCTCATTCTTTCCATTTCTATCTCCTTATCCTCCAAGCAACATCTACTATTACTACATCGCACTGGTGATTTTGATTCCCTTAGAGCCCTGAAAGACAAACATTCCAGGACAGTATTTCTATTGTTTTTGTCTGCTCCAAAACTGCGTAGGCTTCATGATATAAGTGAAGAGCAAAGGTAAAATGCATTATTTCTAGAGCCATCATGTTCACAGCAGAAGGTGCTCCTGATGTAGAGTGAATGATTTGGTTATTAATGTCTGAAAATTAGGTTGGTATAGGAAAACACTTTTTCAAAACACATTTAAAACCTAAATTCATATTGAATCATACACTGAAAGACATAAACATTTATAAATGGCTACAAAATAGCTATTATAAAGTCTTCCATCACTGAGCCTGTTATTAATCTCTCAATAGTACAGCACAAAATGTGTCAATGAGCTATTGAAGAAAAAAAATCCCAACAGTTCTACCAGCAAACTCGTGGAGTATTTAAGCAGCTTCATAATGTAATGGTATAGGAGGTCAAGGCAGCATGCTGAATGTTACTGAGATATATCAGAAAGGAGCAGAATTATGAGCCCTGGTACAATCTGATGTATTTTAGGGGATTTCTACAATGCATTCAGTCCTGCAGACACTTACTGTTATGACTTTGCTTACTGACCTCTGTACTGCTATTGAAATCAAAGATCTGAACAAAAGGTAGGCATCTACAGGATCACCCTTTGAGCATCCAACTTTCTAGGACAGTCTAGTATGCAAGACATAATTAAGCACCCTCATGAATTTTTCTTCAGCTTGGATGCTTAAATTTGTCTCCTATATCTATAAAGTGACCTAATTTTTAAATATGCTGAGTGCCTACAATTCCCAATAATTTATGCAATCAATCATCATTAAATTGTATGAAAATACTGATGAAACTCAAGTTGCCTGCAGGCATTTATTTCTGCTCATTGTTTTTATTAAAGCAATAGCATTTATTCTCTGAAATACTCCTGTAAAACTAAGGGACAAAAATACATTTTTAAAACATTGAATTGTTGCATACCAATGTTAGCTCTGTTTCGGGAGGGAGGAAATATTCTTATGTTACTTGACTATAGTGTATCACTGAACAATGCGATGGATCATATTTTCAAAATTTTAAATGGTGAAAATATATAAGAGCGTTAGCAGATTCTTGAAATAAGGTATTTTTGGACTGCCCTGCTTGGACCAAGAGAGACATATTCGGACAGCTGGACAGACTGTGGTTCAGCTTCCTTAGAAACTACCATCACCTTCTCTCCCCAGCATCTTAAGAGCACTAAATTTCCCTTCTCCCTTTGGTGAAAGCAACTAGAGAACAGATGAAATGTGGATCACAGAAATGTTCCAGGTATTCAGTTTATGGAGGGTTATTGTTTTCTATTAACTGGACTGTAATGTATTGCTTAGAATAGGGTGGTACTCTGAAACATAAAACATTCAAACACAAGGTTTTGGCCTGAAAATACAACCTCTAAAGGCTGAAGGATATAGACATGTATTCCTATATCAAAGTAAACAGTGCTTTTCCTACATTTTCTGATTTTCATACATGTATGTTTCAATTGATAAAATAGAAAATTGAAACTGGATTTTCTCAGGTCCCTGGGAGAGCAGTTCTTCAAAACATGATATGAATACATATGGTACATTGAGTTTGAGTAGTAAGACCATATGCATCCTCATTTTGTATAGACCTGATAAGAACCCATTTCCTTGGTGACGTGGGAGGCTGACAACTCTGAGACAGCCTGAGCAGTCAAGTGAACTAGGAGGGTTAATGAGGGGTTCAAATGCTCTCCATTCAGGTGTCTGAATACCAGCACATCTTGGTCCTTGTGGATATACTCTGAATACAAAACCAAAGTTAATGACATTTATTTACACCTATGCTGACATTTTTCTGTATGCAGAGGAAAATCATCAACATATTTCCTTAAAGGTCAAAAGCCTTTGCATAATATATTTCACTGCATGGAATGGATACCCTCTGATATAATTCAATTGCTGTGTTTACCACGTTACCCCTAAAAAAAAATGCATCTTTAACCTTTTTAATATACTAGTGTATTTTTTTTCTTTTATTTCCCATTTTTTAGGACAACAGAGGAATCATATCCTTTATTATCTCCAGCATGTAGCATATGTTTACTGTTCAGTTTGAGTTGACATATTTTAATTTTCATGGTTCCCCTATCCAGTTTCTCCATCATAATTTATTCTACTGTGATGAATATTATAAGTAATGGATATTTGTGCCTCCTATGCCTTCAAAGACAGCAGTATCCTTCTTGCTTCTCTCTGCAAAATTCCTTATACTTTCATATTCTTAGATACTAAAGTCACCATTTTTTTTTCCCTTCATCTGGATGAAGGCAGCACTAAAGATTTTTTAATTCACACAGCATTTTTCTTTAGGGATTTCACTTCTGAGCCTTTGTTTCTGAAAAAGCACACTGCAGTGAAATGTTCTGTAGTAAGCAGAACATCAGGGGAAAAGATTTGACTGGGGTATGAGTACAAGGATGGCATTAAATATTTTTATTTTAATCAGTTATATTGTGCAGGATGATATTTCCAAATCTGCTGCAATATCTGCTGTACAATCACAAAGTCTGTCATAATCAACTCTTGCATACAAAACAAGAGGGACAACCTTATTCTGGATCGCTCAGAGACAGAATTTAGCGGAGATCAGAATTTAACAGAGGGAAAAAGAAAAATGTATTAGAAATTACACCCTCTACAATACCTGTCACTCTGACCAATTTTAATTTAAATACAGGGGACTAGTTTACAATAGCTTTAAACTCCATGTTTATTGTTTTGTATTATTACCCTTTGTCCTTTACATAGTTTATTTTTCTATTTCTTTTAACATTTTTTATTTCAGGGTTTTTAAAACATTTTTATAAGACATATAATGTAGTATTATTTTATAAAGAGTATATATTTAATAAAGCTCTTCAAAGCCCTTTTCTCAAAGTGCACTAAGAAGCTTGTGACATATTCAGCCCTCCTTGTTTAAAACCTAAGTACAATCAAGCTACATTTGTGCATATTCATGAAAAAAAAGCAATGGTTAATTCATTCTGCCCAAGGCATATTTCTGGAGAGACAATACTGTTACAGAAACACCAAATGAAATGATTAACTAGTGACTGAAGATCTTATTTAGGCCTAGAAATTAGGTACAGCTCTCAGGCTGAACTGGTCCTCCACAAGTGCTCAAAATGTCTGTGCTTGACACCACCGACTTCTCCCTTTGCCAGGCTGCAGGCTTCTGTTGCAAAGATAATTTCTGTGATTATTTTCAGTAACAAAGTTAAAGGCACCTGACTTTAAAGAAAGCTTTCTCTTTTCATTAATTCTTCCCTTCTGCAGTGTATGTATGGCAGTTACTATGGTAATTGCTTTGGTATTAAGTAACAGCGAAAGTACATGCATTAATCTGATACTATTTATAAGTGTCTGAGTTACCTGGGCCCTGACTGTGGTTAAACAAGTGGTTACAATGGGACAATATTTACGGAGTCTTGAATGAATGAAGTTATTTAGTATATTAAGTGATTTCTCATCTGACTTCTCATCTAAAAGTGTTCCTTGATAAGGAACCACCTAAGTATGACCCCTTTGCCATAGGGGGAGCGAAAAGATTTAAGAGTGTGATAAGACAGTTTTGCTCAGGGATGGAATTGAGAAACATCATACAAACACCGTATAATCTCCACCAAGACTGAATAAGCAGAGGAAGAACTAAGTATTTGAGTTCCTATGTGCCAAGGCAGAATTAATCTTACAGATAGAGTAGCAAAGGGAATTTCTTCAGACGACATGCATCTTCCCACTCTCAGACACAAGCGGCACCGAGCACACTTCTAGAACTGGAAGGATATTGAGTTGGAGTTAGAAAGAGACACATGAAAGCAGTAACACAGTTTTTTCTCTTTCAAGTAGAAACAAAAGGGGATCTAGGCTTGAACCATCCTTCAGGTTTCTGAACAGTGGTTTGGGTCAACAGAGAAGTTTATATAAAGAGAATCATGGAGAGGTGTTACACTCAAAATCTTGCTGTGGGCTAAAAACATACCTTATATGTAAATCCAAGAAATTACTGTTATTATGCCTGAAATGTTAATAGTTTAATCAATGAATTATTTTTAATTCACATCTAATCATTACAAAAACAGAAAAGGAGAAAATACTATTATGGAAAAGAGTCTTAATAATACATTTAAAATTGCTATATTCACATACCTAATATCTATGCATTTTTTCTGGTGTCCTTCGTTGCCCCTCTGGATACTAAAATTAATCACTTTGATGTGTAGGGTAGGATTTGTACAGTGACTCGTCAGCATCCTGAGACCCCTTCTCTGGGAGGAGTATGATGCCAATGATTTCTTCTTCCTCCTCACTCTAGGATGTGCTTGGGGTTATTTTTGAATATTTATTAGCACATTTTTACACCTTGCTCTTTCTTAATTGGCATGCAAAGTAACATTACATCCAAACGTACTATATAAGGCATGTTTTACATATGTTGGATGGTGGTCTTTGTTTTCTTTGTTGTCCTAAAATTGACTGTACTCTGTTCCATATCTGTATTTATTTAACTGACCATTGCTAACTACAGTTCCAGCCTGTTCCCCTTTTCCTACCATCCTGGACTTCCAAAGGGCTGACTTTGTCTTGTTTGGACACCTGCTTGACAGGATCCCTTGGGAGATGGTCATGAAGGGTATAGGGGTCCAGGAAGGCTGGACACCCTTTAAGAAGGAAGTCTTAATGGCTCGGGAGCAGGTGCTCCCCAGGTGCTGTAAGAGAAGCCGGCGACAGAGAAGACCACCCTGGCTAAACAGGGAGCTTTGGCTGCAACTCAAGGAGAAAAGGAGAGTTTACTGCTTTTGGAAGAAGGGGCTAGCCACTCACAGTGATTACAAAGAGGCTGTGAGGCTATGCAGGGTGGAAATCAGGAGGTCTAAAGCCCAACTGGAAATTAATCTGGCTTCAGCAATCAAGGACAACAAGAAATGTTTCTATAAGTATGTCAACAGCAAAAGAAAGACCAGGGAGAGCCTCCATCCCCTGCTAGACACAGGAGGAAACATGGTAACAAGTGATGAGGAGAAGGCTGAGGTCCTTAATGCCTTCTTTGCCTCAGTCTTTAATAACAAGACTAGTTGTACTGAGGGAATCCAGCCTCCTCAGCCAGAAGACAGAGACTGGGAGAACAACCCCCCCGCAATCCAGGAGGAGATAGTCAGTGACCTACTGCATCACATAGACATACACAAGTCTATGGGACCGGATGGGATACACCCAAGGGTGCTGAAGGATCTGGCTGGGGTGCTCGCCAAGCCGCTTTCCATCATTTACCAGCAGTCCTGGCTGACCAGGGAGGTCCGACAGATTGGAAATTGACCAACGTGACACCCATATAAAAGAAGGGTCGGAAGGATGATCCAGGAAATTACAGGCCTGTCAGCTTGACTTCGGTGCCTGGGAAGCTGATGGAGCAGCTCATCCTGAGTACCATCACACAACACATGCGGGACAACCAGATGGTCAGGCCCAGTCAGCATGGGTTTATGAAAGGCAGGTCCTGCTTGACAAACCTGATCTTCTATGACAGGGTGACCTGCTTATTGGATGAGGGAAAGGCTGTGGATGTTGTCTACCTTGACTTCAGTAAGGCCTTTGACACCATTTCCCACAGCATTCTCCTGACGAAAATGGCTGCTCACGGCTTGGATGGGCACATGCTTCGCTGGGTAAAAAACTGGCTGGATGGCCGGGCCCAAAGAGTTGTGGTGAACAGAGTAAAATCCAGTTGGCGGTTGGTCATGAGTGGTGTCCTCCAGGGCTCGGTTTTGGGGCCACTCCTGCTTAACATCTTTATTGATGATCTAGACGAGGGGATAGAGTGCACCCTCAGTAAGTTTGCAGATGACACCAAGTTGGGTGGGAGTGTTGATCTGCTCAAGGGTAGGGAGGCTCTGCAGAGAGATCTGGACAGGCTGGAGCGATGGGCTAAGGCCAACTGTAGGAGTTTCAGTACGGCCAAATGCCGGGTTCTGCACTTTGGCCACAACAACCCCCAGCAGCGCTACAGGCTTGGGGAGGAGTGGCTGGAGAGCTGCCAGTCAGAGAGGGACCTGGGGGTGTTGACTGACAGCCGGATAAACATGAGCCAGCAGTGTGCCCAGGTGGCCAAGAAGGCCAATGGCATCCTGGCTTGTATCAGAAATAGCGTGGCCAGCAGGGACAGGGAAGGGATCTTACCCCTGGACTCGGCACTGGTGAGGCCGCACCTCGATGACTGTGTTCAGTTTAGGGCCCCTCACTACAAAAAGGACATTGAATTACTCGAGCATGTCCAAAGAAGGGCAACGAAGCTGGTGAAGGGTCTGGAGCACATGTCATACGAGGAATGGCTGAGGGAACTGGGGTTGTTTAGTCTGGAGAAGAGGAGGCTGAGGGGAGAGCTCATCGCCCTCTACAACTACCCAAAAGGAGGTTGCAGAGAGCTGGGGATGAGTCTCTTTAACCAAGTAACAAGCGATAGGACAAGAGGGAATGGCCTCAAGTTGTGCCAGGGAAGGTTTAGACTAGATGCTAGGAAGCATTTCTTTACAGAACAGGTTGTTAGGTATTGGAATGGGCTGCCCAGGGCAGTGGTGGAGTCCCCATCCCTGGAGGTGTTTAAGAGTAGGGTCGACACAGCGCTGAGGGATATGGTGTCGTTGGGAACTGTTAATGTTGGGTTGATGCTTGGACTGGATGATCTTCAAGGTCTTTTCCAACCTAGACAATTCTGTGGTTCTGTGATTCCTCTACACTGCATCCTATATCCCCACTTAAAAGTTGTTAGTTATAATACCAGGACTGTATTCTTCCACACTACATCATTGTGATACAACCATAAATATTTCATTCTACACAGTATAACTAATTATTGCTACTATCTATGTAAAAATCATGGCTGTACTACAGTAAGATAAGCAAAGGAAATGCAAAGCCTTGGGAGGAAAAACCTTAAGCACCAGTACATACTGTGGGCTGACCAGCTAGAAAGCAGCTCTGTAGAGAAAGAGCTGGGGGTTCTGGTGGACACCAAGCTGACCATGAGCCAGCAATGCACACTTGCAGCAAAGAAGTCCAACAGCCTCCTGGGCTGCACTAGAAAGAGCACTGACAGAAGGTTGAGGGAGATGAACCTTCCCCTCTCCTCAGCACTGGTGTGCTCAGATCTAGAATGCTGGCTCCAGCTTTCAGCTCCCCAGTACAAGAGAGATATAGACATACTGGAGAGAGTCCAAGCCTAAAAAGATGATGAAGGAACTGAAGCATCTGTCATACAAGGAGAAATTGAGAGAGCTGGGACTGTTCAGCCTATAGGAGAGAAGACTCAGAGGGGGATCTTATCAATGTACATCAATGTCTACTAAGAGGAGTAAAGAGTCAGAGCCAGACTCTTTTCAGAGGTATCCAGTGAACAGAAAAGAGGCAATGGGAACAAAATGAAATACAGGAAATTCCAATTTAAACATAAGACAAAACTCTTTACTATAAGGGTGGTGAAACATTGGAGCAGGTTGCTCAGAGAGGCTGTGGAGTTTCCATCCTTGGAGATATTCAAAACTTGACTGGACATTGTCCTAAACAACCTGCTTTACTTGACTCTGCTTGAGCAGGGGGTTGGACTAGATGACCTCCAGAGACCACTTCCAACCTTTATAAGTCTGTGATTCTGTGAAAAATAAAACAAATTTGGCCTAGCCTCCTGACTGCTATGAAAATAGTTATGACACCTAAACAAGCCAAAGTAAAACTTCAGGTAGCTCAAGACAGGTTGAGACAAAGTAAGCTTGACAAACTCCAGTCTGGAGGGTCTGTGACTTCAGTAGAAAGCCTATGGTGTGTTCCTAGTATAGGCAATACTGCATTTACTGGGCTACTGAGGTGTTCTTTCGCTTTCATTAAAAAAAAAAAAATGCAGGTGTAAATTAATAATATATGAAACTCACCTCACAAATTTAATTTCCTGTGTATTTATCTTCACTGTACTTGTAGGATGCTACATAAAATGACCTTTGCTTCTTTTTAATTATTTTTGTTTAGTGCCACATGTTTATCCTATAACTTATCCATTGATCAGGAATTATCTGTTTGCATTGAATAAACTCTCCTTGGAACAGCACAAGGAGTATAAAAGATTTGGATATTAACATATCAGTATTTTTTTTATTTGTAGTGGGTATTTAGCATTCAGACATTGCCCTTTTCTAGGGCTTTTTACCCACTTCCTCTAAATCAAACAAAACCAGGACTTCTGAATAAGGAAGAACTGATGGGCTGACCATCCAGTTGTGCTTTAGGGCAGTGTCTTTGTATCTATTTAACAAAAGGGACCTAACACTGAGATATGCTAAAGGTAGAAAAAACACTTGTACTAAAACAGAGTTGGAGCTGAATTCTGACCACAAGTACAAAACCACCCTGTTTTCTCCTCAGTTACCCTTAGCATACACTACTACTGCAAAACTGAGAGGCGAATTTGTTGCAACAGGTATGTATGGGGCAGACATTTGCTTATGACCATAGTAATGATCTTCAAAAGGACCTTAACAGGTTTTGTCCAGCTATGTGGGGCCTTCAGCATTTCCTTGCACTGTAGAAGGCCAGAGATCATTTACTGTAAGCTAGACAAGGGATAGGTAACTAAAAAACAGTGTTAATGTAATCATCATCTCACCACACCATTAGAAAGTTCTCCAGTGTGCATATCATAATTATACATTTTGATACATTTTGATACTGGAATACATTTTGATAATGGAATGCCCCCTGCAAGATTAGATTTTCATGCTGTTTTACAGTAGAAAAAAATGAATTATCTTAAAATAATGTAAAACTAATAAAATATTGACCCTATAGTGCTGAGTGTCACAGTCCTCAAGAATTTCACCATGGTTTCCATCTTATTTAATTCTGGAAAGTTAGCATTTCGTTCAGTGAATTTAAGCTCTCTTTCACTATATGTAAAAGCTTAATCCTACAATGTATTTTTAATGACTACCTTCTAAATAGGAAATGGTCTAATTAATTCTTTACTCCCAAGTACCCACTTTAAATAGCTTTTTGAAATCTTCATGTATCCCTAAGCAACTTTAAGTAAATAATCCTGAAATGGATGTAGCAAGTTAACTACAATTTCTCTCTGTGGTTAGAGGCAAAACAATGAAAAGATGTAAGGATATTCACTGATTTGCTTTTTTTCCCCATCAGATCAAGATATGGTAATCTGAACTTGAAAAAACCCTTGCAATTTGTCATCATTAACGGAACCAACATCCTAAACACACATTATTAAAATTTGTTATTCCTGCACCAACCTTGATTTCCCTTATTATTTTTTCATTTTTCATTTTAACTTACACATCCCCATTAGCTGATGCACACACTGCCCATCTAAAATGTGCTTTTGTCTCTTTTTTCCACAGTATTCAATTTATATACATGATAAAAAGTGCATATGTTGACAGACAAGCACCTACCAAATCCATTTGGAAAAATATGCTCACAGCTCTCTTATGACAAAGTCAGTACAAAATTTGTGTTTACTTAGGTTTTAATGAATACTGTATGCACCTGATAAGCAGTGTGTCATAGAAGCTCATGCCTTTTACTAAAATAGGATGACATTGGGACCATTATAGACTTCATGAAGTCCATATTTCCGACTTAAGTATAGCTGTTGCCAGAGGTCATTGAGTATTTTTGAATGCACACTTGTATCATCTACAAAAGAATGTGGCATATTTAATATGTAGCCTATCTAAATATTCACAGTCACTTTCTAATTATTTTCAGGATCTTTTCTGGCATGACAGATCATGCTAACAGCTTCATTAACTCTGCTATGCAGTACCACTGTATAGATAATATGCACAGCCTAATCTACTCAAGAAAAACTACACAACTTCCTAACTTCAACAGAATAACTATTATTCTCTTTCAGTATGTTAATAAGATTGCAAAAATGTTTCACATGAAGCCATCAGAACACTAATGCAAACTGTACTGGTTCTCTGTATGGTTATTTTTTAGTGGTTGTGTTTGTGCACAATACTGCTGTTTAAGTAAAGAACACAGATTATTATGCCCTAGATAGGGTTCCTTCGTTTACAGATTACACAATGACGGAGTTTGGTGGTCTCTGTTGGTAGCCATGAAAATTTCATTCAATTCAGGTTACCTGTGAAACATCTGATTTTTGAAGTAAAATTTTACCTAAACATTCTCTGAAAGATGTAACAGAAGGCATAGAGATAGCATATTATTTTCTTCCAGGAACCTCTGAAATTTCAAGCAAGCTCATTCATGTAGTGACACCTTTCCAAAGCTGAACTTCTGTGGTATGGATTATCACACTAGTAATAGTCATTGGAAGGAGGCACAGTTATTGTTAAGTCTAAAAAAGCCTTAACAAATACTGGTAGAAGGTAATGGAAAGACTCCCTGTGATGAAGAACAATGGATCTTGGACTACAGCCAAACTCAAGAGTTGGAAAACATGTAACAGGCCTGCCAACAGCAATACAGAGCAGCAATCCTCAACTTCAAATGCTCCAGGCTCCTTTAAAGTCACAGGGGATTTTCAATTTCCTCCTGGTTGCTACAGAAATTTGGACTGCAAATAAACACTAAGGATCTTCACTAAAATCTTAAAAATGTATTTCCATTCTCAGTACATTAAAAAATATCCAAATTGTACATGGACTAGAAAAAAGGGGAAAAGCACAAATCTTGAGAAAACCAAAGAGATGAGCATGGGGGACTCTTCGAGAGCACTCAGGTACCATTTGTTGAAATTCCACAGTCACATGAACTGAAGGTTTGAGACTACACAGGGTCAGTTCCTTCACTCAGTCTTCCTGAATCATTACCCCTGATAGTGATTTTTTACTGGATTCAAGACAAATGTGTATTTCAGAGCTACTTTTATTTTTATCCATCTTTGAGTATGGGAAAAAGTCACCATAAAAGACTGCACTTAACATCCCTCAAAAACAGTCTTGTGACCAAATATTGTGCAACTAGTTCCATTAAAAAGCCCTTAACAATTTCTTGGAAAGTAAAATTAAATACGTAATTCTTCTCTATTTTTAAGTGCTAAACACAGAATTTGTTTAAAAAGTTCACCATAGAAAAATACTCCTGAACCACTAGTATATCTTCCTTCTTCCTGTCCAAGTTAGGTTTGGGAATGTGATTCCAAGTTGAAAGAGTTTCCTTCTTTCCTATTTTCAACAGAGATACTTGTATCTACATTTGAGTGTCTTAACTGATCATGCAGATCTTTCCTTAGGGAATGGGGTGGGCAAGTTAGGTATATGTCAGTCTCCCCAGTACTACTTTTATGTGGGGATGTGGAGGGAGAAGGAAGAGATCTGCATTCAGAGAGTGACAGTAATGCCATAAAAGCTCCTTGATCAAAACTCTAACCTGTATGCCTGCTGTTTACAGCTGCAAAATGCAGGACATGTGAGATAGCTGGTCAAAAATTGGAAGCATCTTTTGTGATAATAGGTTGACAAAATGTCATTTTTTCTGAACACACCAGTGCCAGTCAATTTGGCTTGTAAAACAGACTGTTTTTCCCTCGCTTCTACTTTTCCCTTCACTATATGACCTAAATTAGTTTGCCTGGAATTATTTTGTCTGTAAAATGATAATTAATGGTGTCTCTAAATAACAGCAATCTATGTTTCATGCTCTAATATCATCAGTGGGTGCCCATTTATATTAAAGTGTTTTAACCCAAGTGATGAGTTATTAAATGTTCAATAAAATTAGCAATTTAACAAGATTTTAAAAAAATCCACAAACTGTTAGACATTTGCCTTGATAAACTATTTAAAATCCATAACACTACAGAAAAAGCAACACAAGACAAAGCTACCCTTTCTATGGAAATACACGACTTACCTAAAATATTTCATGTATTCAGTTTATATTCACACACCTTTTAAGAGTAAAGCTCATATCTGAGCTGATGTCTTCTCCAAGGCAGTTGTTTTTGCCAGGTGCTGGCAAAGTGTTATGTTGGACTAAATTATCTAGTAAAATTTACAAAACCTTGGCTTGACTCAGTTCATTTTGAGTGCAGTCTATGTATTGATGCACTGCATAATCAAACTGGGACCTCTGTGGCAATGTCAAAGGGGAATCACCTTCTGGTCACACCTGGGAGAACTCTGTTCAGTTCTCTCCATCTGAAGTCACAGAGCCAAATTCAGCTCTGGCAGAAACAGGCACAGCTCCACTAAATCAATAAGACAATCAAAGCTTTATAATTAGATCAATGCAAAGAATAGCAACAAGCCCTGACAAAAATCTGCAATGGATCTAGGTCGAGATATATCCAGGGCTGAGTTTGCCCTAGGAATTTTTCATACTTCTGAACAGAAGTACTGAAGCAGAAATTCAGAGCATCTATGGATCCTGCTGTTCCCAAAAAATATGAAGAGAGGAAGGTATATATAAAAAGGAACATATTTCATTGTTACCTGATACATCAGCATTCACTCTCTAATGATGAGAAGCATAGCAACGACACAACCCATTTCAAGCTGAAGGAACTCACTGGGTATAGGATGTAATTTTATTTGCAGAGACGTAGTAAGTATTCAAAATTCAGTCTACCAGGACATACCCACCAGGCAATCCTCAATGTCTGCAGGTTGGACACCTTTTTAAAGGAAAGCTATATAGCTCAGCCATGGCTTCTGAATTGTGAGGATTTTTGCAGAAATTCTGAAACCTTGTAAGAGGATCATAAGTTGTTTTGGTTTGTGTTGCTTTCGGAGACTGGGGGAGAAGGAAAATACTGACAATACTAAGCATGTCACTTTAGCCCAGTTTAATTCCCTCAGGAAAAAAAAGAAAAAAAAAAAAAGTCTCATTTCAGAAAAACTTTCACCAGAAAAAGTAGGAAAATGTATACAGAACTGTACATTCTGCACAGTGTATATGCTTGTGTTTTCCTTCTCGGTCAGAAAACACTCTTTGAATCTCAAAGGTATCTTCTCCAGAATCAGAGTCCCATCATATTGGGACCTGTGTATTGATGCAAAATTGCATTTTCCTTGATGTGCAGAACTATGTAGGAGAAGACTAACTTCCAGAGTTGCAAAACAACTCGCAGGCCTGTGCATAAATCTGGGAAGCTTTCACCTGCTATAACCAAATAGAAGTTCCATATGGCAAATCTCACCCGTGCCACAGCAAAGCAAGTGCTTTAGGAGCCTTGCGGAAGGCTCTGTACTTCAGGAATCAATAATCTCCAACAGATCACTTCTGCCCATATGTTATTGATACAATTTGTAACTTATAGTGTCTTTGGGAAAGGTAAACTGTGGGTGAATCAAGGGGTGGAATGTATTGATCCTTGATTGAGGAGTTAGTGCTCCAGAAGAGTTTTAACCTGAGCACGCCCAGGCCTGTGCTGTGCTGCACAAACCTCTCAGCTGTAGGATAACCCCAGCCATCTCACTGTAACAGAAGGACCTGCAGGCAGTTCCCCCTCAGTACCAGTGGCCATGCCACCCACATGGCCTTGCTTTTGTCTAAAAGTGCAGCAAGAAGTTCTCATGCAAACATCCTTTACCAACAGAGTTGTTTTCTTGTAAGAAAATTACTTAATATCTCGAATGACCTGCTTATTGGATGAGGGAAAGGCTGTGGATGTAGTTTACCTTGACTTCAGTAAGGCCTTTGACACCATTTCCCACAGCATTCTCCTGTAGAAACTGGCTGCTCACGGCTTGGATGGGCACACGCTTCGCTGGGTAAAACACTGGCTGGATGGCCGGGCCCAAAGAGTTGTAGTGAACAATTGGCGGCCGGTCATGAGTGGTGTCCTCCAGGGCTCGGTTTTGGGGCCACTCCTGTTTAACATCTTTATTGATGATTTAGATGAGGGGATCGAGTGCACCCTCAGTAAGTTTGCAGATGACACCAAGTTGGGTGGGAGTGTTGATCTGCTCAAGGGTAGGGAGGCTCTGCAGAGAGACCTGGACAGGCTGGAGCGATGGGCTGAGGCCAACTGTAGGAGTTTCAATAAGGTCAAATGCCGGGTGCTGCACTTCGGCCACAACAACCCCCAGCAGCGCTACAGGCTTGGGGAGGAGTGGCTGGAGAGCTGCCAGTCAGAGAGGGACCTGGGGGTGTTGACTGACAGCCGGATAAACATGAGCCAGCAGTGTGCCCAGGTGGCCAAGAAGGCCAATGGCATCCTGGCTTGTATCAGAAATAGCGTGGCCAGCAGGGACAGGGAAGGGATCTTACCCCTGGACTCGGCACTGGTGAGGCCGCACCTCGATGACTGTGTTCAGTTTTGGGCCCCTCACTACAAAAAGGACACTGAATTACTCGAGCATGTCCAGAGAAGGGCAACGAAGCTGGTGAAGGGTCTGGAGCACATGTCGTATGAGGAGCGGCTGAGGGAACTGGGGTTGTTTAGTCTGGAGAAGAGGAGGCTGAGGGGAGAGCTCATCGCCCTCTACAACTACCTGAAAGGAGGTTGCAGAGAACTGAGGATGAGTCTCTTTAACCAAGTAACAAGCGATAAAACAAGAGGGAATGGCCTCAAGTTGTGCCAGGGAAGGTTTAGACTAGATGCTAGGAAGCATGTCTTTACAGAACAGGTTGTTAGGCGTTGGAATGGGCTGCCCAGGGCAGTGGTGGAGTCCCCATCCCTGGAGGTATTTAAGAGTCGGGTTGACATAGCACTTAGGGATATGGTATAGTTGAGAACTGTCAATGTTAGGCTAATGTTTGGACTGGATGATCTTCGAGGTCTTTTCCAACCTAGACGATTCTGTGATTCTGTGATTCTGTGAATGACCGAAAAGGAGGAGCTTTTCCACACAGACAGGATCTGCACAACATGCCATGAGAAGAAATCCATCCAGGGTGCATCCAATGCTGTGCAAATGCAGACTGCCCAAGGTCTGAAGGGATATAAGATTTACTTGCTCTCTGTATTTCTCTTCTTATTCTGTCTTATTTAAAAAGTTATTTTATTAAACTGTTTTTTGTCAGGTGTTTCTTACTGAGATCCAGAAAGAAATATTGCACCTCCTCCCTCTTTCCCTCTCCCTTATGTCCCTGAACCACCCCGTGCAGAACAGCAAGTTCTGCTGCAATGTATCTATACTGCTTAGTTCTCTGTATACATATGTACATATTTAAGATCTATAAATGACTATATAAAAATTGTAAGAACAAGTACTTAATTCATATTTCTAGAATTTGCCTGAGTTAATTTTCTTGAGTGATGAATTAGAACATCCTCTGACATCTGTGTTGGCAGCAAAACGCCAAAAGGGAGACCTTTACCAGCAAAGCTTCTGCAGGCTCAATACAATGCGCCATAAACAATATAATAGAAAATCTTGTTGGAAGAAAACTATATTAAATTAGAATATTACTTAAGAATTATTTCTTCTATAAAAATAATATATTTCAGTAAGAAAACAAACAGCAGCAAGTTGTACTATGTTGATAATCTCATCTGAAAGTTATTGTAAGCATGTTGATTATTCAGCTTGAATTTCCTCAAAATCAAAAAAGAACAGTATTAGGGGTTTCACTGCATTTTGTATTCCTAACCAGTGAAAAATGGTATATTAATACAGCTAAAATTGTTATGTCTATTTGGTCATTCAGGCTGGATAAGGGAATCACGTTGATAGCACACAGAATTTGCAAATTGTGTTACTTTCAAAGTACTCATACCACAACATGTTATTGTACTTAAAAGCAAAACAGAAAGCTTTTTTTCTGTTTCTGAAGTGTGAAAATATCAATGCTACTAATGTACTTCTACTCTAATGTCAGGAAGAGACGAGACAAAAAATTACTGACCTTGTGGGGAAATCTGAATAAGCCCAAGGTATATGATTCTGCCGGGGTACAGTAGAATTTGCAGCTTGCGAGGTTTGGCTTAAGAACTGTTGCTTGAAGGAAATTGAGACAAATGGGCTGCTCTGCCAATACCATTAAGATAAAAGAAGGCTTGTATTAAACAAGAGTTTTTCACTTAAATCAGGCATCCAGTTAAAGTGGGTCTTCTTAACCTACCCATCTAGCAAACAGGCCACCCTGATCCTTTTCTCAGAAGTCTGGCTGATTTGAGCTGTAGCAATTTCTGTACTACAAATGTTCTGAGTTGATTTGGACCACCTGCACTGTAATCGAGGCCAAGAGGCATTAACTACTTCACCGCTGCTTCATTGATTCCTTAGACTATCCACAATTCATCTCAAGTATGCCACCTTTTGTGACAAGATACAGTGGACCTGAAGTGCTAATGTTCCAGTTGAAAATTGGCCTAATCAGCTATTATACAGCAACATCAGTAAAAGTCATCAAAATTAATGTCTATTAAGCACAAGGAAAAAAGCAACAGCACGAATTATTTTTCCCCTTTGAAGAGAAAAAAATATTTACAGCTTTTTCAAAGTGCTAAGTTACATACTGAGACATATCAAGCCAAGCCCTTTATAGGCCTTTTAATTTAGGACACATAAGTGACAATACATGGAGTCACACTGAGTGGTAGCAATTCAGTTCAGTGTGGCTTCTTGTATGATTAAGAACGGATCAGTGGGCTAGCTCTGATTTCATGTTCTAGTCACAGGAATCAAGAGAGCAAGAGATAACTCTGGCACAATGTACTTGTATAGCTAGATACTGTTCAGAGATCATCATGACAGGTCACCCACTGCAAAGACTACACTTCTCTGTCTGAGTGGGCAATAGCAGCAAGTCAGGGATAGAGAAAAGGAGAAAGTGAGAAAGTTTCTTCAACAAACCAGCCAGCCTATGAAAGGCAGGATGAGAAACAAAGCTGTCCATTTAGTTGGATAATTTGTCATTAAAGTGACACAGATTTTAAGTTTTTAAGAAGGTCTCTATGCATCCAATCAATATACATCTTCAATGTGCAGTGTCAGTTCATGCCTTCCTAAAATTCCACCTCACCAAGCCCTCTTTCTGCTGTCATCCTACAAAGGAAAAAGCTCCCCTAGGTATTGTAACATCCCCAAAATATATCTGGAATATGAAGAAAGAGACTCAAATATATACACTTTGAAGTATACTGAATTCCAAATATTTTTGCTTTCTGAAAAGATCTGAGTTTTTTTCTAAGTGTTATCAGTGGAAAAGGAAGCAGGTCATGTGAAGATTGCCTGAGGAATCTAAAACTTTTAAGAAGAAGCTGGTAAAGGTGTCAACCAATGGATTACAATGGATTAACCTCACAAGATTTCATTCTTCTCAAGTATGTGTGTGTTGATAGTTAGATCCCACAGATTGTCTATTAATAGATGTACAGTAAAACCAGAGAATACAGTAGCAGATTTTTCAAGATATGTGGTTATCCTTGGCCACCTATCTGAGAGGAGAATCAATCCCTTTTTTATATTAAGCTTCCTTTCCTAGGAAGATAAGCTTCCCTTTAGCTCTTCTTCCCATATTGTTAAAGAACACGGAAGGAACACACTGCAAGAAGTCTTTTAGCATACCTATATGCACACACACGAACACACAGGCACACATATACACACACCCTTCATGCTGGATTTCCACAGCATACATTGAATTCTACTGCTATAACTGAGATAATACACTGCTACAGCAACCACTCATTATATATCTTCATGTATCTTTAATTATTATTCTAGGCTTCTAGGAGATTGTCCAGCAGAGGACATCAGCAGAATAATGGTTTATTGTAAGTAGACCCAAGTCAACAAGATGTTACCAAATTTGAAATTTCATTCCTTCCTCTCTGTATGAACCACAGCTTTTTAAAAATTTTTTCCATTAGCAGGAATCATTTGCTAAGTTATTTCTACAAAGGAACCTTGGCTACACTTGCAGATCATGTATAAATAGTTTGTTTTACACATTCAACATTCAAAACAAAACCTGTTTTGACAAGACACAACATAGAGGTTCCTGGAGACCTGAAATCCTCCCCAGAACCTGCAGATTGTTAGTATCTCCACTGAATATGGTGATGCTGACACTCATTTTAACTCGTGTCCTCAAGTGTTCAAATTCAAATATTTTGTCAAGTGATGATAGAAAAGGAATGCCTTTATTCAAGAAAGTGTTTATGAAACATGTTCACAAAATTTTCAAAATACTGCCTTGCACTAGTCAGTCCTATGAATGTTTTTGCCAATAAATTTGGTCAGTAGACTACTGGCTGATAAGAGCTGCATGAATACAAGAGAAGTAAATGTAATTAGAATTTGGAGCAACTGTTTATTATATTACCTTCAATCACTTTATAATACACATCCGGTTCTTGCAAATTAGCCCATGAAAAACAATCACGGTGAAATGAAAACGCCATTTTAAAGAATTGCAATTTTATTACTTAGAATTAAAACCCACATGAACATGAGGTCAGCAGCAACTGCAGAATGAGAAATCTGCAAAAATGCTTGGCCTATGTGAGAAACAACAGAGGTAAATGCAGTGAGCCCTGTAACAGCAGAAGGTCTGCTGCCACCTGTCTGTAGGGTTTGTTGTCATAATTTCACCTCTTCGTAAGGGCACCTCTTCTTTCAGTGCGAGTGCTCTAACACATTGCAGCTAGTTCTGAGTGCAGCTGTTGAATCCAGGTTCCTCTGTTCCAAACAGACCTTGTCAGACGAAGCAACGCCTGCCTTCTCCCATACACATTGCCATTTGTTATAGTGCATCTACAGAAGTCTCTTATATTCTTAGCAGCAGAGTTTAACTTTTTCAGTTTACTGATACCCTTGTTAAGTTTTACTAGCCAGCAGAATTGAAACCTAAGCCTTTTCTAACAACTGGCACAACACAGAGACACATTTATTTTAAGACACGTATTGCATGTATTTAAAAGTGGAAAAGATAAAAATATTCTGCCCCAGCCCCCCCTGAGCAGATTGGTTGTTAAAGGAATTTAAAATCTTGTTAAGAGGAATTTATGCATGCAAAAAATATTCCTGTTATGTGCAGTTTAATTAATCACCTACATAAAGCTCAAGGCCATCTGTTCAATATATGCGAAGGAAAAAGGATGAGATGAGATGAGATAGCAGAAGACAATTATTGTGATAGTGTTTAAGTATACTTAGTGTAACCATTGCAATACAAAGATACTGGTGACTCCTGATTTACAGAACATTTAGGAGAATATCCCCATACTCAAAAGGAAGCCTCACAGAGAATATGAACATTTTTAGGTGAGCAAATTCCTAAAGCATTAGTAGACTCTGTCACAGCTGCAATCGAATTCTATTTCTATTTGAAATGTTGACAAAACTTTGAGTCCTAAATTCAGCTCTGACAAGGATCACCTAACCACTAAACCTATGCCTGCATTCTGGGATGTGGAATGAGTGGGTTTCACCAGAAAATGTCTCTTGAAATCTGCATTTTCTTCTGGTTTGACAAATTCTTTGCAGGTAAGTACAAAACTGCAAAAATCAGTCCAGGTAGATACAAAGTACAAGTGAGAGCCCTCAATCCCACCTGAAGTATATTACATGCAGGCTGTTGATCCCAGCAGCAAGCACAGACATATTATCTTAGGGATTTTTGTTTGTTTGTTTGAGGAACAGAGCTACAGAAAACATAAAGAAACTGAGAATCCAGTCTTATCTTACCTTCTTCCAAAAAGATTAATTCATACCTGAATAAAATTTTCATGATAAATTAATTCATCCACCAAGATTATATTTAGAGATTTGTTTCCTAATATAGTTTCTCAAAAGTAACTGTATACAGCCAAACTGCTATTCCCATTATATAATTTGCTATTTCAAAGCACATATTATCCTTTTTTTTTAATCTTTGTCAAAAATAAAAAGTGTTCTACTGCACTTTGCTGGCAAAATTGTTAGTCAGTGTACATATTAATGTAATTGACATATTGAATTGGTACTTGAAACAGCTCACAGCTGGTAGCTTGCCTAACGGTTTTATTATTGTTATTATTTTTTCAAATCACATGTCTTCACAGAAAGAATATTTTCTTTGTATGTGCATTTTTGTTGTTGAAAAACTAACTGGTAGGTTTTCTAAGTCTTCCACAATAATTAATGACACTGATTTACATGTCTACAGTACATTACACAGACACATGTCAGCTGTAATGCTGCTGAACACTTAAAAGCTGTGATTCCTCCATCATTAGTATTGGATTTGCACAAAACAGATACCAGCAGTAAAATTTTTTACCCAGCTCAGTGATGGCAGGCAATGTGACAGACTTTCTACTGAAATACCCTCTGCACATGAGAGGAAATCAGACAACTTACTGCTCATAGTGGGAAGTCAGACATCACCTGATGCATTTTTAGAACAAAACCGAGCTGACAGAGCGTGCCCATTGCAGATCAATGCTTTTGTACTGTGTGGTCGCAGTTCCTGTCACTTGGTACCAGGAACCCAAAGGCCAAACTCCCTGTATTGTTGAACCACAGCCTGACTTCATCTGATAAAGCATTCCAACACTGAAAAACTCCCCTAGCTTCGGTTTTGATGTAATGCCACAAATGCATTAAGTTTATTTTTATCCTTTCCTATTTTACTGTCTTTTTGATTGTTTGTTTGTTTGATGTCCTTCATTACATCTGACCTTTATTCCTTTCTCTTTTCTAAACAAATGGAAGAAACTTGGGACTTACCAAACCAGCCTGACGGACTTTTTTTCCGTATGATAGTTCTTTCCCATCTTGCAGCAAATTCATCGTGGTTTGGAGTACTCCCAACCTTTTCTTCAGCTTTCTTCTGTAAGATTTTAATATCATTTACCTGAAAATAAATTACGGTGAAAATATGAAAATAAGACAGTTATCTTCAAGCTTGTATTTTAGAAACAGCAATCAGAACTTGGGGGAGTTTTGTGATATCTCTCTCCTCCATAACGTCAGAGGCAACTTGGGAAGAAGAGAGTGTACACCCCTGAAGGCTTGCAATTCTTCCACACATCTACTACTTTTAGGAATGCATTTTCTCATCTGTACTATTAACAATATTTTATTTAGGTTGTGAATGCTACTGTGAAATATTCATTTTTTAAAAATAAACATTATTTTCAGAGAAATTGAGGAAAACCAAGCATTTCAAATACAGCATTTCAAGCAAGAATTTTTCCAAAAGGTATTTGTCATCTCACAAATAAAACAGTATCTCTAAAAGCATGCAAACTAAATATGGTGGGTGAGTTACAAAAAGCTTACCAAAGTGTGCTTTTACAGGTTTATATTTGAAACCAAATTAAACTTGACAGTTTCCTTTAAATTAAATTACTAAGTTAGAGATCATAGTATAAATAGTGCTTGATAAAAAATAGCTTTCTTGTCCCCTAGAAATGTTCAAAATTAGGGAAAAGGGATTTTATTCTGCAGCCAAATGAAATAGATCTATCAACATATTTTCCCTACCTCTATCGCTCTAACGTTTTGTGGAGCAGAGCACTTCACTGAATTGCTGTATCCCATGCTCATAGTCAACTAACTCTAAATGTGTAGCTAACAATTGACTTTATTACGAAAACAGGTGAGAAAGTAGAAGTTGGTAGAATATGAAAATACAGCTGTGCATTCATTTACACGCTACTTTCTAGGGAGATAAAAGACATTGTGCATGGAGCCAGACACTAGCCACCACGGAAGGTGCTTTTGAGCTACTTGTACAAAGTAACCTTCAAGACACCTTGGGGTGGGTACAAAGGGATTTGAGGGCACAGGGGCAGGTGCCCCAGAGGCAAACAGATTATCTCTTACCTCATGGTGAGACACCCCCATGGGCTGAAAAAAAGCCAGCCAAAATCTTTTTTATGGTCTGCCAAGGTGACTCCTTGGTATGCACTAGGGCTGCGATGAAACAGGAGACTTTGGGCTAAGGAGATCACGACACAGTGAACCACTGGGGCATTGCTCCGCAGAGAGCCCTATGCCTATCTGGCTTTTCCTTGACTTTCTCTCGTGGTATACAGTCCATTTCTAAGGCTCCTCTTAGATGTGCTAATTTATTTTTGTAATAACATGAAAAGGAAAAATACATGCTTGGGAAGAAAAGGAGAGAAAAAAAAACCCTACAAAATCAAACTATTTTAGAACCAAGGACAAGAAGAAAATTATTGACACAGAATCATTTAGCAGGATTTCTCATCATCTCTTCCTAAATAAACACCTTCACGAACTCCTTGCTTAAAGCAAAATCAATTGAGTTTTGCTTATCTCTCAACATAATTATCAATTAATGAGTTTATGTATTTATAAGCTTCATTATTAGTATGATATTCTTCATTGTATTAACTTCTTTCCTAATAATTAAATGTTTGTGTATGTCCCCAAGGCTATTAAAAAGATATCTACAAAAGTAATTATGAGGACACTCACAGTCCCTTTTACCTCAGAAGAGATAAGAGATTTTCATGAAAGTGTCTTTAAGTTCACCATTTCAGTGCTCACAGACTTTCAATTGAAAAAAAGAAAGTTATTGCAGCTAAATGGGCATTTCAGTTCTAGAAGTTTTAAGATTTGAAAAAATGTAAGATGGGAGAGAATAAGGTTCCTAAGATGATGTGAAATACTGAAAGAGAGAACAGCAGATACTTTTTCAAGCCAGGTGTCTTGATGACAGGAAAGCTAAAATCAATGGTAAAACATTGCAATGGGACAGAGAGGACTTCTTGACCTCCATGCTGTGTTGTGAACATGAAATGAGTCACTCTTACAGGGAGATCCTTTAAGCAGGGTCTATATCACTTCCTGATACAGATGGGTAACATTGATGATATACTAGAAACCCTATCAAAACTTCAAAATGCCCAATTTCAGCTTTGTGATATAAAATGGGACTTTAATTCTTTTGGTGTAACACTGTCTGGCAAGCACAGCATTTGTTTATTGTCAGCCCCTTAATAGTTGTTTTCAAGACACTACTGGAAGTGAGGATGCAGTAAGGGAGATTGCCCAGAGGTATTGTGGTTGGGCTGGAGTTTTTCTTTTCCATTTGTGAGTGTTTAATACATTCCTGGCTCTTTGTTAGCTCCAGCAGAGAGATTAGTTGCCATTAGTTGATATTAGTGTTTCTGCTGGGCAGAGCTGCAGAGCGTGGGAGAGGAGGTCTCCTCTCCCAGTGCTTGCCTGTTCTTACAAGAACCCTGGGAGAGGTCATTTGCTTACCTCTCTCTCTGATCAGACCTTTTGTTATTTAGTTACAGGAGAGTCAATGCAAATGTCCTGGCAGTCCAGTGACAACACAGTAGCTGACAGGCTGAAGATGTCTTTTGGGAATGGGATTTGGACTTGCACCTCCACAAAGACTGATTAATATGGGAAGTGAGGGAGGAAACAAATCCATTTTCAACAACTTTCTCAGTTCCAAATCACTTGTCTGAAACCTGAAAACTGTAATGTGTAATTTTGGCACTGGAAGACTCCTTTTATTACAAATTGAGAGGAAGGTGGACAGTTCTGGAAGTGTGACGACTTAACTGATCTTTGCTGACCTACAAATCCCAAGGGATCTGTGATACTGAAAATAGATTCTACTGGCTTCCTTTAGGAGACAAATCCTTTTCATCTTAGAAAACACCCATGCAGCATGTCAGCAAGGGGACTGTTCACAAGATACAGTGACAAGTGAGTGGTTCCAGTCAGTTGACTGCTCATGCTGATCGTTTAGTGGCATATTCTGTTCTGTCTTTTCAGTTAAACCATAGCCCACCTTCTTGAAATTAGCACTGAAATGGACATCCCAAAATATGTGCTGATTTTAAAAATATATCACTTTCAGTTTCGTTCCCCAAATTAATTTAGTCTATATTTACATTATACATTCTTATATTCTTATGTCTTTTCCATAACAACTTGAGTTATGTAGGACTTGTGGTACAGTACATAAATTGTTGTATGAAATAGAATTTGACATCAAAATAGGGAAGTAGATACAAGTCTGTTATTAACAATCTAACCATCAGAATATTCCATCAAAAATAACTATAAAGTGATGGCATGAACATTACATGAGCCTATATAAAAGAAGAGCAATAATGCATATTAGACAAATAAGAGACTAACATATCATAGTAAAACAGAGGTAAAGGACTATCTCAATTAGTAAAAGGTTTCCAACTTAAAGAGGATGCTGTTGTCATTGTCTATTGACCTTGCAGTCCCTGTGATGTGGTGAGATGTCACAAGGTCAGAAGATACAATGCTTTAAATAACTGGTCTTTCTCTGTAATAATGAATACTTAGAAAATAAAACTCAGTGTTTATATTCAAGAACATCTCCGCTTATGCAAGTATTACTAAATAAGAAGACAAGACACATTGCAGGACAGAAAAGCCATTATCAGAACTAATTATATTTCTTACTGTAAATCAATTAGTGAACCACTTATTTAGAGATTAGATAAAGAACTAAACTGAAATGCTGTGATTATAACCACATGGCCCGACTAAAGCATGCACACATGGTAGCCATACATAAGAGAGGTAGACCCATACTCCCTTGTCCGTATCCTCTATACCTGAAGGTCAAACTTACAATATGGAACGACCCTGTGGGATCTTCTCCTTCACCTTCTTACTGCTTCCTACCAAATATTCTTATCAAAATACTTCTCTGAATAGTTATTCTCTAACCATTTATGCTTTCATCCATTTAGAAATAACTGTATAAATAACATACAAAACTTCTTTCCCCCCCCCCCCCCAAAAAAATAGGAAACAACAAATGCATATTATTCCTAAGCAAATATATTCACTGATTAAAAGCAGAGCAACTCCATCTGCTCCTTCGATGAGTAGTTACAGCATTCGGATAGAATATATGTGAGAAACCTGTCAACACTCAGAAAGAGTGGAAGCATATGGTATTATCACATGATTTCACTATATTTCATAACTAGGCATACACAACTGAGTCTAATGTCCATAGTAAAAACAGCATTACACTTTTATTGGGTGGTCTTCTTCAGCATGGAAACACCCAGAACAGGAAGCACGGGTGAACAACAGGAAATAATTTAGGATGAGTACATTTTAAAGATGTCGTCTCTCACTGGAAATATCAGACACTCCACAGAACCAGAATATCAAACTTGAGTAATATTGTACACACTTCTGTGAGAGACTGAAATGTCCTATGGACTGTCTCAAAGCTTGCCTGTGTCTGTGCAAACCTCCAAGAGAAGCTGCTGCGGACTGTGAATTGCCAAGAGAAGCGGGAGTGTATTGTAGGATGCACCCCCCCACTTCTTTGCGGTTGCATTGTCAGACTCTGTAGATAAGCCTCAAAGGGGCAGAGGTGTGCTGAGCTGGCCCCATCCTGTAGCCGTTTGTGGCCCTATTGTGTAGGCCAGACACCACGCCCGCATTGCTAATGAACCGACAAGAGGCAAACCTTCCTGCCCTGAAGCCACATGCAACAAAACCTGTGGGACCAGAGAAAAAAAAACTAAAGGCGAGCAGATATGCTAATCAGCAGATACGATGAACTTAAAAAGACAGCAGAAAATTTTCTCTGTGTGCATCTACCATTGAAGCTATGATTCGTGTGCACCCAGCACCGAAGAACTGAAGACTGAGGACCAACGGGATGCCGCTGGATCCATGGTGGTGACTATTCTTGCAGCCCTATCCCGCATCCTTGCTTTATTTCTGCCTTTTCCTTCCATTCTGTCCTATCGCTACCCCTCTTCACTTCTTTAATAATAAAAAACCTGTTTTGGGTATACGGCATTTGACCTCGTTTGTGTCTTAATCTCGCTCTTGGGATCGTATCGAAACCTCCCCCGACATTGGATCAGGACAACTTCTCATTAAGCTACTTCTGCTGCCAGCAGCTTTGAACTATGTAGACCAGAGTCTGTTCTTCTATTCCAGCAATTCAATGTTAAAAATGTGTTCTTATAAACTCAGATGCAGAGTTACTCAAGGTTAACCAATCCAGGAGGACAGCTGGGCAAGGACGGTGGAAGATAACAGTTAAAGTGATATACACTTCTGATATGGTAACTAAACAAAAAGGTGAAATAAAGCAGTAGGAATTCCAACACTGAGTTACCCTGTTTCTCTTGGACATAAAATGTCTTTTAAACAAGATTATCACAAGGTTGCCACGTTCTTCAAAGTTTCATTTCTTCTGAAGGAAAAGCCTATGAAGGGTCAAACGGTTGTTTACTTGGCAGTCCTTAAGCCAAGTACTTTTTTACACTTAATGGTGTAGAAAAAAATATGACTTGTCCCATGTACAAAACACTTTATCTGTTTGAATGAGAGTGGGAAGAAGGAAGATGCTATAGCTTTACCTTTTGTCATCATAGGGAGCATGAAAAAAACATGTAATCAGTTAGACATTTGTCCTGCTGTTGTCTATTCTACATTACACATATAAGATTTCTACTGAAAATATACAAGAGAAACAAAGGAGTTGTATGCAACAGAAACCACTACTTGGGATATGCCAACAGAAATGCCTAATTCTTGAGTACATGTTGTAAAATTCTCTACTGGTTGAATGGTTCCCCAAACCCCGGTCTGCTCTGCATTTGTTTTATGATCCTTTAGGATGATGAATATTTCAACTGATATAAACTTATTCTCAAGTCATCCTTATGAAAATCAGGCTTACAATATCAGATACTCTGATTTTCATTAGTTCTCAGTACCTAAAGCTCTCACTTCACTTATTTGTATAAATATTTACAAAGCAGTCTACTTTCTCAATATTGTCACAATATGGTTTAATTATGAACACCCTTAATTCTATAATTCTTTTGATCAGAAATATCTTAAAATAGACAGTCATATTAAACTACACTAACCTCCATTACAGCAAGAAAGAAACTGCTGTACATCACCAGCCTTCAAGGACAAATCTTCAAGGCTTCTATCTGTCCTGCTTTGAGCCCTCAACTTATCATTCATAATGAACTTTTCTGCCAACAGGCACAACTCTCAACAGGTGACAAATCATTGTATCAAGTGGCAATTTTTCACTTTTGTTGCTCCAATTTCCTTTCTGACATCTTCTTATAGGGTATATATTTGCTATGGAAATGAATGCATTATGCAATACTAGCCTTTCATTTCTCCAAATTAACTCTCCAAATTACACAATGAACTTAGATTTTTGTTACTGCTTATTTACATTTTAACCACAGACCCAGATAAGCAGTTTCTTCCAGATCAGACAAATACAGTAGGCATATTTTGTACAGGCAGACAATTAGCTAATTCAAGAGCTCAAAAAACATACACATTTTGAAAGGCACAAGGTTGCTTTCATCAGAAGAAAGAATCCCAGAGAAGGCTGTGAGGTGGGGCAGGAGAAAAGTAACACTGGTGCTCCTTACAGAAAGGCCACTGAGCCCTTCCAGGATGATCACAGATAATATCCCAGAAGAAGAAAACTCATGGTGTTTCCTTAAATTTGTTTTTTGGGGTTTTTTTTGAAACAATGCTACCAGAACATTCAGCATGGTTGCCTAGCATAAAGGCACAGCTCTGGAGGAGTAAATCACCTGGACTCTTCAGTAAGCCTACTGGTGCAACTAAGGGAATGAAGAACTATACAGGAAGGCTGATGACAGTTGCTCAAAATCAGTAAGCCAGTTGAAAATAATTCAAAAGACATTGGCACTCAGGTCACACACCCAGGAAGTCCTTGACACAAAAAGATGGGTGCATATGTGCTTGGTCATGATAACACTTGGTTTCTAATGCTTTTGTCTGGCTTTTTTAGACCATACAAAGTGTGTAACTGCTTACTTACAAGCAGGTGTTCATCAAATGTGTTCTGTGAACAGTGAGAGTAGTTAGGGTTATTTTACTACAATTTTTGTGTGCATGTTTCTTGCTTTCCTCTCAATTCTTCTCTTGGTCACTTCCCAGGACCCCTGCAACTCAGGACACTCTTGTCCCTCTGAATTCCTATATCCCAGAACCTGCTATACTTCCAGTGTGCCCCATATTGTATTGTGGAAGTTCCCCACAGATGTTGAACTGTACAAACACTAAGTGGCCTCTACCCAGCCACTAATGTCTATGAAATTTCATACCCTCTAAACCTCTGCTTTCTGTTGAAGTGGAAATCTGTCAACAGGTTCAACATAAGTTGGGAACACACAAGGACTAGCAGACAGATGGACAGCTTATTTATACGCAACTAATCTCCTTAGAAACCAAGTTAAAAATATTTCTCATAACGCTAGAATTAAATTTTTATTTGGTAGCAAATGAAAATATGTAACAATTCTGAGTAAATTCTTCTAATCACTTCACTTGCTTTACTTTTCCTCAATAACTTGTGTATTTACATAGTACAGACAGAAAGTCTTCCAAATTCTTAGTTACTTTATTCTTAGACACCTACGTTCTTACCACGTGTACTTACTCTCTGCTGTTAGAGTGACCTGTAGACTGGATACACTTAGATCATTAACGACCATATTTTACCTAACTCTTCCACAGGTATGACACAGTTGTCCTTTTCAGCACTTCAGAAATGCAAGGATGCAAGGGAGGCCTCAAATGCCTTTCCAAAGAAATGGAGATGCCATCGTAGTGCCACATAGACCTGACAGTTGCACATTTAGCAGTTCTGTTAAGCATTCCTCGGCCTGTATGTAGCTAAGCTTTGTGAAGACAGCAAGGAAATATCTAAAATGCATATGTTGTTCCCAGAAAGGAGCAAAGAAAGGTATACAAGTACCTTCTGAATAGGTACCCTGTTATGCCTTCCCTTTCCACTAAATCCTCATTATCAAAACTCAGCAACCTATCTGCTCTGTCCGTTTCTCTCACAATTTTTGCAACTTCCTGGTCATACTACCAACAGATTTTGAGGAACCAAAACCAAAAGGCACCTGACATCATTGTAAGAGATAGGACAAGGGATGCCATTAGCTTAGCATATGAATAAAAGCCACATCCAGAATACTTGTCTGCATGGATAGTAGCACTTGTACATACACAATCTTAAGACTATCATGGACAAACAAGCCCATAAGTGCTAGTTGTTTGTGCTTAATTTTTATGTCTTGACATTAACAATGTTTTTAAGTGGAACTTTTTTTTGTTGTAAAGATAAATAAATCAAGAAAGGTAAGCAATACTGTAACGTCCTTCAAATGCACTGGGCCATTATGCTTGCTGAGAAGACAATTAGGCAAATTGTTTCAGTGGAATGAAATACTACTTTCCACACTTAAAAAACTTACTACTATCTTGCAATGAAGGAGAGTGAGAGAGGGATGGAGGAGTAAATCAGAAGAGAATTCCGCGTATGATTTACTAACATATTCACATAACATATTTGCAGCCATTAAGGCAATCCTTCCTCCACAGGTACCCAAGAGATTACTCTAATGCTTTCACTGGGATTGTCAAGAGTGAATCCCTACAGCTTCACAGGACTATTACGCTTCGACTGCACTGTTATGTCTCCTGCACATAAATGTAACTCTCATTACAGCTAAAGGGGCACATGAAGCAGCCAAAGGAGAGAAAATTTGCAGAATACTAGTCAGATAAAATTAGCTGTTTACTCCATGTTATGCAAGGATTCATAATTTACAATTACTTAGTTGCTCAGAATCATGAATTTCAGAAGATCATCTACACCTAGGAAATATCAGCTGCCACTACATGAAGCTGATGTACACATTCATTACTGAAAAAAAATGGGAATTAAAACTGGAACATATTAGTTGGTCCAGCCATGGCCCATTGCACTCAGGCACTGAAACAGGAATGGAGAGTAAGGACTTTCTCAAAGCCAGCCAGTGGTGGCTAGCCTGGGTGACAGTACTGGCACAAATGCTCCATGAAACATCAATTGTTTCTCCATGTCCCCTAAATCATGTCAGCCTTCATTACTAAATGACACCAAACTGTGATCTTGTTGACAAAGTAAATATCACAGTGTTTGTAGCAGTATCTCTGTTATATTTCTGGATCCAGTTTCTGAGACAATGTCTAATTCTACAGTAAATAGAAGAAACTGTACTCTGAGAGCCTAAAGGAAGGACTGGCTTACCCACTGATTTCTTGCCTATTTCTGTGACACCTGCAGATCCTTGCATATGGATACACACTATAGTTCAAATAAATATCTATCCAATTATTACAAAAGCATAGGAAACACCTTTTTTTAAATTTAGAAACATTTTCCACACTGATCAAATAAGGTATTAAAAGACATATTCTTACTCACAAGTAAGGCCTTCAAAATGGGGTAATGTACAAGCTGAGATTTAGGGCACATATTCCTCTAGCCAGTAAAAAAATGAAATTCAGGACTAAAGCAAAGCAAATTACTCATTTCTCCCAAGTCCAACTCAAAACCTGTATTTCCAGGCAAGACAAAGAGTGTACACAGATTACAAATGAATTACTTCTATACACAGAAGTCAGGGTTTTTTTCAGGATGCTGTTGCTGGATGAAAAACACATTTTTCAAAAGAAATAAAGAAGATGTAAGAAAAAACTAAATGTACAAAATCAGGCAGGACTTCTTTATTGAAAAATCATAATTGGTCATAGTATGTAACATTCATTTAGAAACTGCCTTGGGCTTGTTAAATTATATATAAGGTTAAAAAGGGATGAAATATGTGAAAAACACAGGTGATTTTTATCCTCAGAAGCTGGAAAAAAAAACCCTTTTTCACACTGCAGGAAGCTAAATGCACCATCAATATGGACGGAGCAGTTAGAATGGATGTTAGGTATTATCACATATAAAAGAGCAATCCACACTTGACAAAAAACAGGTGGATAAATGGCTTTTCTCCCTTGGCCTGACAGAGTCAGAGCTGGTCACCTTTTAGAGTATGTTGTAAAAATTTATGAATACATTTTTTTCCCTCTCTCTCTGTCTCTCTCATATACACGCATAAACACACACAGAGAGGTAAAAAATACGAGGTGGCTTGAGCAGCAGTCAGTTAGGCAGTATTATCTGGGGAGATAACCAGTGACCTATGTTCAGTTACAGATGTTAACAAAGTAATTGACAGGTACATGGTCTAAAAAAAAAATCTATTTAATAGTCACAGAATACTCTTTGATAGATCAATATCACATGGTAATACTGATGTAAATAAATTACATCACAATTGCTGTTGTAATACTGATGTAAACAATACATAGGCAGGAATTTATTTTTCTGAGTTCCAGATTGAGGTTGTGGTCATATGGAGTTTTTTTATTTGTTTGTTTTGGGTTTTAATTATAGTTCTTGTCCTAGAAGTGACATGAGAAATGCATTTTGACAGAAATGAATTAAATATATTTGTACTAACTTGACAGGAGTAGCTGATTACCAGATATAGAGCCTTTCACTTTTTGGACACTAGTAGGAATTAAATTCAGTCACAAGTGAAACTTCAGTGATGTATATGAAGCAAGGTAGTACCTTCATTCTGTTTATAATAAACAAATGCTGATGTTCAAAGGAAAAATAAAAAACAAACCAACCAGCCAATGAAGAGATAATTATTGCCGGTTTTAAGAGAGAATCTAGATAAATTCCTGACGACACATCAGATTTGTGCCGTATTTCCAGAGCTGCCTTTCCCTGTACTTCTTCAGCAATACGTATGCAGAAACTACACAGGGGTACATCTTAATCCACATGACAGTCTACATTTTAAAAAGAAAAAGAGAGGTAAGAAGAATGTTTCTGAGAGCCTAAACATAAATGTGACACACTTCAGTTTTTTATCACTAAAACCTAGTCTTCTCAGAAATGTCATCAGACCTAGGGAGTGGACATTGTTGATACTCTGCTTTAAAAAAAGAGGGCTTTCAACAGTGATCCCGTCAGAGGGGATGTGGTGAGGGTACAACGAAGACCATACAGAGACTTGGTTTTAGGAATAAGTGGGGAGATGGAGGTAGAATTAGAAAGACCTCCTCACACTAGTACCATGTACAAGCAGGACATTTTCTGCTTTGAGTCCATACCATCATCCCTTCAAAATGTATGAACCCAGACCTTACAGGCAGAGAGTTTTAATGGCATTAGCAGCACAAGATCTAGCAGAAGGTGCTGGATGCTGTGTGCCATTTAGGATAGACTCAATCCCATCCCTGTGGTGTGAGAAATGCAACACTGTGGACTTGGCTTCTTAGAAACTGTTCATATTTACAATCCCTAAGAAAATTAAAATGAGCTGCTAGAGATCAGCAAGAGCTTCTAGAATCTAATCCATCTTTTCTTAGTAGCTCCACCTGTGAATTTTACAAATATTGCAACATCAGTCTCAGTTTGTGTAACCAGCCCAAGAATTTTTCCATTGCATCTACCTTTTGAGAGTGTTTCTAAGGAGTTTATATGATCTCTTGAGCAAAACGTTAAGGAATCTGCAGCGCAGTTAAACTTTACATCTCATCTATAATGCAAAGCACATGGATCATGATTTGTTTGATTTCAGTGACCTCTAAATAAGACTCATCTACACACTCATTTAAAATAAAAAGCAGGCCAGGGACTCTACCCCAGCAGCACCCTATACTGAATAAGAAATCTGCACCATTTGGTTGCTTATGCTACATCTGCTACTTATTTTGCTGCTGATACTCAGAAACTCAAACTCCTGGAAAGCTTTGTACACAAAATGTTTGGGATCAATCATTTTCTCCTCCTACCCTACATTTCACAGATTACCTCCATGACAGAATTATCCCCAGACCCCCAAACTGCACCATATAGTAAAGTTCCTACCTGTCCAACTCTAAAATATCTTGACTTCAAATTCTGCCTTTCCATGTGGAGGAATTCCCAGAAGAAATAATTCTTTTCCATCTGAAGAAATTGAAATACACATTTCTCTTCAAGATATTTTTTACTCTGATCAAATATATTTCAATTATATTAAAATGCTTAGCATACTATTTTGTTATATATACCCCAATGTAATTTTTTAATATATTATTTATGCAAAGAGATTAAATTATTCTGCTGGATGACTGAAATGTTTAAGAGTAGAATAAATTTCATCATTGACTCCACTCACATGCCATTACTTTTTTTTGGCACCTGTCAGGGACCGCAATTGCTTTGAAGCAGTCATTTTGGAAAAGTATTTTCCAAAAGTTTGAAGAGATTCAGTTGTGATTCCACTTCATATTAACTGGAGTTGATGTGAAATATTTTTGAAGTTTCACAACATGAGAAGTGCTGCTGCATTTATTTGGATGTTCCAGTAAAGTGTTGCACCAAAGAAACAGAATTCTGACTGAGCAATCCTGAACAACTTATTAAACTATTTCCTGCAGAATGAAAGGTGTTTATAATTTTAAAAGCCAAGCAGCTCAACTTTTGATAAGATACAAGCTTTCATCAGTTAAGATAGTTGCACACAGACACATGGATCAAGGGTAATGAAATATATGGATAATCATTAGTATGTTTAGATTTCAGTGCATTGCTTGCAAAGATCAGGGGGACCAATTATTGAACAAAAATTATTACACCAATTCTTGTTCTATCAGCAACAAACTATTTTTTATCAACTCAACATTTATGTCTTTTTATCAGCACGTAGACTCTAGCCTTGAGCTAACACGTGCTTTGCATTTGCAGTTAGCTCTTTTGTAAACTTACACAAATGCAATTTTGCAGAAATAATTTATGTTAGACTATATTAATTCTAACATTAGCATTTTTCAGAGTCTGAAGACAATGTGGAAGGAAAGATATAAAAAAAGAGACAATTTAGTAGAGCTCCAGCAGTCTAAACATCATTATAGAACAAAAACATTTCAAGAGCTCCAAAACCTTTTGTTGCTGGTAGGGATAAAATTATGCTTCTGGCTATGCTGCTGTAAACTTAAGGAGACACTAGATTAGATGTAGTTTAAGCAGGTGTCTGAGAGTAAAGTTTAGCACCCTAACATGGAAAGAGATTAAAATAATATTATTTTTGTTTTTTTAAAAAAAGAAATATTTTAATTTATTTGATCCCTCATATGGGAAAACTATACCCACAAAATGCAGATGGAAACGTTTCCTAGATAGCCACTACTGTGAAAAGTAATTTTGATATTAAAAGTTACATTGTTGACATTTTATTTTCCAGTAAACTCTCTTTTATGGATCATCATGCAATTATCCAGTCACAGAGATGACTATAATTCCACTTTATTTTGCTGAATGGTCTTCAAATGTGTTAAAATATAGAAATCTTGTCATCAAAGTTTTTCCACACAAGCAGGCAACTTTAACTACAATACTAACTTCTGACTACTGAAAAGGATTTCTACCTCAGCCTTAAGCAAGCATTAGCTTCTTATAACACCTTTCTTTCTACTATAAAAGATGTCTTTAGAAGTGAGCCCAAAGTCCTGAACAAAGCACACGAGCGTTTTAAGGCTCCGGAGAGTCACAGCTGATCTGTGGGCAAACTGTTAGCAGGAGCTGTAATTCAGCTAAGGATCATGGTTCCTATCTAAAGCACTTCCTGAGGCAGTCAGCCCTGAGGGGGTGAAAAAAAGAAATAAGCTCTTCTGGATGAAGCTGGAGAGCAACTACCAGCAGAAATATGGTCTTAGCCCAGTAAATCTCTTTCCCACACCTCCTTCCCTCCCTAACGAAAAAAGGATGAAATTATCTTAGATCAAAGATGAATGGAGGACAGAAAAAATATCAGTTAATGACATCTTAACCATTTTATTTTGATTCTCTCCTTTTGTGACACTGTTTTTAGGAACTACCTATCAAAATATCTGTTGTATTTCTCACTGGAAAATAAATTCGGTTTTTGGTGACTTCAAGAAGTACTAGTGGTACGTTATTTTAATGAGCATTTCCTAGGTTCTTAAAACCTCCATGGCAGCTTTTGGGGAGAAAGATTTTTCATACGAACAGTTATGTTACTCACAACACTGTATCCATTTGCACAAACACATCACTGTATCCAATCAAGCAAACAGAACCAAGCAAGTATAAATCTGATTGTCCTGGGTTTGAGTGAGTGGCGGGCGGGTTTGGTAGTGGGGGAGGGGGCTACAGCAGTGGCCCCCTGTGAGAAGCTTCTTGAAACTCCCCCAGCTCCAAGTTGGACCCATCTTTGCACCAAGGCCTAGCCAGTTAGTGACTGTGGCTGTGCCTCTGTGATAATGTATTTCAGAAGGGGAACTTGGGAGTAGGAGTTGGAGTTGTGAGGAGGAGTTGCAAGTAGGACACCTATGCAAACACTGAGGTCAGTGGAAGAAAGGAGGAGAAGGGGGGTAGGTGTGCCAGAGCAGAGACTGCCCTGTACCCCGTGGTGAGATGGGAGGGCCCTGCCACCATGGAGGTCAGCAGTTGTTTTGCTGATTAAGGATACCAATTAAACTCAGACACCAGAGTGAAAAGAGCAGGCGTATTTTACTAGTGATAACCAAATAATATAACAGAGTAATACAGAAAACATGCAGTAAGAAAAGACAGAATAATGCACCTAAATCAACAAACAGGAAAATACAGGGTAATGCATCAAATCATTACTACACGAGAGAGAGAATAGTGATTAAGAAAGATCCATCACCACTTGCATATGTTACCATCATCCAGATCCGCAGTCGCCGGGGAGCCCCGGTTACAGCGAGGATTTGGAGAGCCTTTCCCGGCAAGTGGGAAATCCTACGCGGTGCGTCCACCCGTAGGTGAGGCTTCCAAAGTCGCTGTGAGCGGGTCCCGCCTTATATACCAGAGATCAACAAGCCAGAATAGCTGGCACCTTTGTTTTGAGTGGAAAATTTCTGGTTTCATTCTCCTGTTGGATTCCACCCAAAGCCTGCCCAGGGCTCAGGGGGGGAAACCAAGGGAGTTTCTAACAAGGCCAAATACGTGGGTTCTTAGCCTTGAACAAGGCTAAACAAGGGAAGTTGGATACATTCTCTCAGCATTTCGTCCTCACTACTGATTATATTCTGTCTAAGCTGCATCGTTCACTAGTGATCTTACATACTTTGTTAATGATTACATACTAAGTTAGCAGCTTCGGCTTGGGGCGTGTTGTTCAGGCTTCAGTATTTCAATGCTTTAGCACTTTTTACATCAGCATAAAGTGGGTTGTTATAACTTAGTACAATACCTACTAGCACAATGGTTATCGGTTATAAAATATACAGGATTCATCTATAGGTCAACTCTGGCTTGGGCCTGTTGTCCAAACCTTAGCACTTCACCAGTGGAGCAGATGCCGATCTGCAGTCTGTGGAGGACCCCAAAACAGAGCAGGCGGTTGTGCCCAAAGAAGGCCGGGACACTGTGGGAAGAAGAAGCTCCTGCTATTGTAGATCAGCCCTGAGAGGACTGTAACACATGGGGGTGTCCCACGCTGGAGCAGCTAGGGGAAACACTGTGGCCAGTGGGAGGGACTCATGTCAGAGAAAGTTTGCGGATGACTGTCTCCTGTGAGAGGGGAACTGTGTTGGAACAGAGGAGGAATGCCAGAAGTTCCCCCTGTTACCCCAAGGTGGAAGAAGTGGAAGGACTGACTGCACCTCCCATTCCCTACCCCCTGTGCCACTGGAGGGGAGGAGGTAGAGAATCAGGAGGAAAACTGAGACCAGGAAGACGGGAGGGATGGGGAAGGTGTTTTTAAGATGTGGTAATGCTTCTCACAGTCCTACTCTGCCTGTTAAGTGTTGTTGTTGTTAGAGTCTGTATTAAATGTATGTTCTTTTTTTCTTCCCCTAACAAGTCTGTCTCTTTCCTGTGATCATAATGGGTGAATTATCCCTCCCTCTCCTTACCTCAATTCCCGAGCCTTTTGCTTTATTCTCTCTTTCTCAGTTCGGGGGGGGGGGGGCAGCAAACTGCTGCATGGTGCTCAGTTGCCCTGCGGGAAACCATGACACCAATCTACTTTGGAGATACCTGATCATTTTCTAAATGGAAAATGGAATTTATTTCATCACTGTTAAATAAGAGAATGATGCTTTTACACTCCTTTTAGCAAGAAGCAGGTACACCTGTGGGACAGGTTGCCCATTAGGCAAGGCAGGAGGAAGATGAGACTGGGTTCCTTCCTCCCCTCTACCTGCCATGTGATCTTGAGCGAGTTGCTTCATACCTCTGAGCTTTTGTTTCAAAGAAAAAAATGTTCAACACAACATTTCAGAGAATTCTGCCCCTAGAAATCAACCAGGTTAAGGAGTCGGTATATCCACAGTGACTGTCCCACCAGGTCTGCAACACTAAGACATAGGGCAGAATAAACAAGGGAAACATGATCTCTCTGTGGAGGATGAAGTCCGTCTCTACTCTCACCGCCTGAGAGAGGCAAGTCCTAGGATACTGCAGCCGTGTAACATGGCTTTTGTAGGATTTGCTGTAGAAACAGTTGTTTGAGATTAAGCTTTCAGAGGACTCTGTGTATGGGCCCCAAGTACATCCCCTCTGTTGGGGGTTTGGTTGTGGGGGCTTGGGAACAGCCCAGAGCCAGTGCAGCCCCAGGGAGCCACTGGCCCCTATAGCACCCTGACACACTTTTTATGTGCTTGTACAGGATGCAAATATGGCCAAAACATCTCATCATTTTCATACTCAAAATAATATTTAAATGGGACCTTCGCATTTAAGGAAGCTGCAGAGGAACTCAGAAAATTTAAAGAGTATGAGGTGCTCTCAGCCTGGTAAGTCTTGAGCTATCAGTTCACAACACTTTGAAATAATTTATTGCCAGCAGATAATATTACCAAAGCAATTGAATGAGTAACTTACTGATTACATTATTTTACATCATTTTCACTCACAACCCCATTTGTTTTCACCTGCATTTTTTAAAGCCATCTAAATTCTTTTCTCCTCTTTCCAAAAGTAATTTCAATAAAGCACTTCTACACTGCCACTTCCCTCTTGTGTGGCTGAATCATCAGTGATCTTCTGAATGCAACTACCAGCTTGTCAATGGAAGCACCAAGAGAAACATGGCCTGTGGCAAACCATGCAATTTTCTTCTAACAGAACATGGGTAGCACCTATTAGGTAGCTGTGAAGTTTCTTTGCAAATGCCTAAAATTAGTCTGCTTCATGTCTCTTGTATTTGAATACCATGTATGCATGACTGCAATGACATTTTGGATAAAAAATGCTCATGTTAGCAGACTCAGTAGGGCTCTGATCTGGACCACACATGCAGTGTCAACCTACTCACAACTATTCTGGCTATGAGCATCTGGAGTCCCTAACATGCAAATGTAGAGACTTCTGCCCCTCTGAGAAAACATCGGTGTCTCACAAATGAACAGCACACCCTGAACCAGCTTGTGAAATTGAAGTGAGATGATATACTGGGCACCCGCTCTGTACAGAAATCCATCCCAGCTCTGTGTGGTGGTATAAAGCCAGAGGCTAATATCAAGGTTTTTAAAGACATCCAATTTCCAAACTACCACCTGCTTGCAAAAATTAGGGCACAATGTGTACAGAAGGGTGTCATCAAGCAAGTGATAATACACTTTGCAAGATTCATTAAAACAAAAGGTATAGGTATCTACCAGTTACGCCTCACAGCAAGAGCTGTTTCATACCAATAATCTGCCCAGTTTAAAGATGAGGAAAAAGGTAGTGAAAAAAGTTCATATCCAGCAAAACATGTTAGTGTGTACACACTAATAAACAAGCAGAAACAGCAGTGATTCTAAACTAAAGAACAGAATTTGGTAGCCTCTGATATTGATGCTTACAGACTTGCCCTGGGCAAATCAGAGTAAGATTTCATAGTGTGACTTCATAGGACATTTTAAATCCAAGACTAAGAGAAGTCCTATCTCAATGTCTCCTGGTTGCTAGGATTATGTGTAACACTTCCACAGTCTCTTCCCACTTTAGTCCAAAGGAATCGGTGCAGGAGCACAAGTAAAAGAACATACCCACTTTTGCTTGTCCAGTGTTAAACAACAGAATACTAGTCACAAGCAAAAGCTGATTTTATTGAGCTGCTCATAACAATTATAACAACAAGAAATTTTAGGAATATTTTAAATCAAGGACAATAAATTGTCTCTGTGAACATCAACGTGGAACTCATACCCAGAAAGGCCACAGTGAAGAAAGCACAAAATTTATTCTAGGAGAAGCTAAGACAAGCAGGACAATAAAGCACATATTTACTAAAGCATATAGAAACAGCTCAACAAGAAACCATTCGACTTGGCTGAGCATTACATGGCAACATTTTCTTGGAGAAAACAAAGTTGTAATGACAGAGCATTTTGTGCATAAGGAATTCTGTAATCCTTTTAGTGTGTGAATAATAGTTATTTCAACTTAGAATCCAAAGACTGAAACAGATACCAGATTACTGACTATATTAAATAAGATACTAGAAACTGCACTTCTTGACCTTGACAGTTATTTATCATTATGACAGAATAGGAAATAGGAAAGAAATAGGAGAGAGGTCCCCTGGCAGAATGGACCAAACTGGAGGACACATCACTAAACCGAAATAACGTACAATATGGGCTCACTCTGCAAGGCACATGTGACACTGGCTTCATTTGATTAGAGACATTCATTACAGCCACTTCTCTGCAAGTGAAAGGAGGCCATAAAACCTAAGCAACTCTTCAAAAATCAGAAACAAATTCAAGAAAATCAAAGTTACCTTTTTCCCTACCCTGCCCCACCAAACGAAAAAGACATAATTAGAAGGCATCAGCAATGGGATAAAGGATTGAATATTGTCAGAAATTCCTTTCACATTATTTTTCCTTCTTCTCGCACAAAAACTTGATAAATCCCTTCTTCCTCATTCCTCTCCTCTGGCATGAAAGTTGTGATTGCGATTATCTGCCCTTACATTTGGCAGGGGGGTTGAGAAAAAAGAAACTGAGAAAGCCTGACTTTGGCATATGTACAAAGCCACAGAGTTGTTTTTAGAAGTAAGGTTCTGCACATGGAATTGGGTAGCAGAAGCTTAACTGAGACACCAAAGGAAATCAGACATTTTGTAGATTTGAATTCCAAATAAAGCAAAAAAAATCTTCCCAAAATGAAGAAAAAAACTTGCAATGGGATATCAGACAATAAAAATTAAAATAAACAGGTTTAAAAAATATAACAGTAGAAGACAAAAACTGGTTCTCTTCAGAACTATTCAAGGTTTTACCCAGTCTTCTGTGTTTGCTAGATCACGGAAACCCACCAGTCTTGCAGATAACTCAGAGACAGAGTCTGTCCTTAGTGCTAAGCAGGAACATCACTTCACCCGTAATAGCAATTGCCATGTAAAATAGCTGTTTTCAAGATATAAGAGTCTTCTTGGACATTAGGAAAGGCTCTTCACTGAGAGGGTGATTGGTTACTGGATCAGGCTCCCCAGGGAAGTGGTTGTGGCACCAAACCTGTCAGAGTTCAAGGAACATCTGGGCAATGCTCTTAGTCATATGGTTTAGTTTTAGGTAGTTCTGCAAGGAGCAGGGAGTTGGACTTGATGACCCTTATGGGTCCCTTCCAACTTGAGATATTCTATGATTCTTGCAGGGCAGGGCCACATAGCAGTCAGGTCCAGGGAATATTCAGAGGACTCTCTAAGCACCCAGCAAATACAATGCTACACCCATTACACCAATTTTCTTCTTCACATTCCTAAAGAAGCAATTAGATGAAGTATGAAGAATCATGTCTCTGACTAAATGCATCTAGGATGCCTCCTCCAGATAAGATTAAAATTAAATCAGAACTGAAGTTTGTATAGAGAGGATTCCTGTGCCTTCAGAAGAGTCACTGTAAAGATTCAGCTCCCAGGGATTAAGACGATAAGCACAGGTCTGCTTATCCAGGAACAAGACAGCACCACCTCCTTAAGACTGCTGCTCTCCAGTGTACATCCCTTAGGGGACACAAAGTGCCTACTCTGCTCTCTTGACAAAGGATCCTGTTTGTCTCAGCCCTGTGAGAGGCTTAGGAAATCTGTGCTGACAACAGTTGGAGGGTCTGCCCCACAGAGGAGAAGTCTTCTTTGTCCTGATTTCCAAGATTTGTCATATGTCTATACAGAAAAAAGAGCCAGGGAGAATCCTTGTATTTTCTAATCCTCTGGCTCACAAGAGAAGACCTGACATGAACCATCCCTCTAACCTTCAATATACACTGTAGCAGCAGCTTGACTGGCTCCTTCACATCCTGGCTGAGTGTTATTAAGAAAGTGACCAGTTGCTTTGTTTTCTCTGTTGAAGCTGTCACATTTTGCAAAAGGAAACAAATATTAACTTTCTATCAAAAAAACCCATGAGATTGACTCTGCAGTTGGTGAATTAGGGGTGGTTCTTTTGGTTTTTTTCTGGTGGTTTTTTCCCCCAAAATGATCAACTCCATCAATGGATGAGGAACAACTTGCTATTACTGTTCACTTCAAAACCATCCCTACCTTAAAGCCAGATTGAAGCAGACTGCTATCAACAACATCCAGAACAGACAACTCAAACTACAAGTGTTACATTATTATTAAATCTAAAAGGTCTCTCTCTCCCTGTATCGAGCTCATTTGCCCATATTAGATATTTTACCAATACACATTTCCAGGGGGATTCTGTCTTCCTCCTTACTCTGTGGCTCAGCTTGCATTCACTGGGAAGAACCCATTCCCAAGGGGAACACCTGAACTTTTATAACTCAACTCCTTCTGGGAGTAATGTAGATAGTATTCATTTATCCTTAATTCTTTCCCTGCAAAAGTGTCTTGCTTCTAGGCATATATCTATATAGGCCTAAAAGATATAGGCCTAGAACAACTTTAACTAAAGGACTGTGGAAATGAAAACATCAAGTTGCTATCTGCTATACATAATTTTATAATTAACAATACCTTGTATGAATGACAAGTAAAACTCCTTTACCACCCCCCTTAAAACTCAGGTGGACCAGTCTGACACATGAAGGTTACAATCCTGATTTATCACCTTGCTGCTGTTGCCTGATTCCTCATTCATCCCATCATTACTTTCACCCTCTTAACCTTTGTTTCTGGTTCTGATACTCATACAATCTTCTGCTGGTCTGATTTAAATCAGTAACTACCAGATAACTATTCCACAAAGAAGGTAGTCACTGAATTTGTTTTTCTGTCACAGAGAAAAAGAAATTTCTTCAGGGAATGGTCTAAACATCTCAACAGAACAAATGCGTACAGCTCTTTCCTCATTCAGGACTGAAACTTGACATGAGGTAATAAATCACTTCTGAGGGACAATGAGTTGGAATAGCTGATCCTCATATATATAAGATTTTTGGGTTTTTTTCTTATTTTCTTTTTTGTTGTTGTTGTTGTTGGCTTTTTTTTCCAGGGATACCATTAAAACAATCAAAACCAACTCTGGAGCCCTTCTGTAAAAAAGGCAGTCCAGTCTGCAGGCAGCCTTCAGAGCCCTTCACAGCTTGGACAACTCAAAGTTTCTGACATCTCGTGCTGGACAGTCACCTTAGGGAATCTACTACACAGTCTCGAGCCATAAAGCATATATTATTTTCTTCATATCTAATTCCTTTAAAACAAGAAGAGTCATGTAGAGCTTCCTTATGGGAGGACTTTAAAGTTGATTAAGCCAGATGGCTTCAAAGACTTTCTGCAAACTCATTTTTCTTTGTTAAGAAAGGGAGAAGGAAACAATACTACATTAATTCTCCAAACCTATTAAAGAAACAAAGTAATTCTTAAATACTCAATGGCGATGATACTCTCTCAAAACATCTCAAATACCAATGGCAATGTTACTCTCTCAAAACATCTTCAATTAAGTAGTTTCACTTCCTGAATCTAGCTATGATCATCCCACACAAATTTTACTCCAGCTTTAAGAAAAACATTATAAAAGGGAAAAAAAAGTATTATTATAAATTAAAATTTATGTTGGGTCAGAGGTTCAAAATGTTGTGGTTATGTACTGATTCTGAAGTAGGAAACAAGATTACTATTTTCAGCCAACTGCAGTCTTTTTATGATCTTCAGCAAGTTAAATAAAAAGTAAACAAGAACCCTTCAACTTTTTCTTTCCACTCTTTGGTTTATTAATACATATTAAGCTTTTGAGGACAGAAACTGTGTCTTATTAATTCTCCATTTAGAGCTCAATAGGGTGGGCATTCCTTCCACTGCGCTGTACACAATACCTCATATTACCTCAATACCAACACAATAGGAAGTACCAGTAAGAAAAATCTTCTAAAATGTTGCCTTTAGGAGAGAACTAGGGAAATTTAGAAAAGTAAAAAAAGAGGATCTTTTAAAAGTATACCTTTTAGTTAATTTTTCACTGATCCATATGAAAGTAACTTACATTAAGTAGAAAATTACAGTAAATACAAAGGTTAGTAGTTCACTGTTTGCAACAGTTTAATATATAATCTGTGATCAGTCCCTCTTTATTAAAGGCATGGCAGGATATCAACCACAGGGTTTTGACTTCAGATGCAAGGAAGACAGGGAGCTACATTCTGGTCACCATGTCCAGCCAGGACAATTTAACATGCAAAAGCACCGTTCTTGGCTAAAATAAAGTGCAGATGGGCCTGGAAGTGGGAGATGTTTACTTGGAAATAGTATGTAAAAGCTATGCAAAATGATGTGGTGTGTCTGTTAGAGTAATGAACTGTGACTCTGAAAAGTATAAACAGTGCTGGAAGGCACCTGCTTAGAGATCGAGTCTGGCTCAGTGACACACTGTTTGGCTAAAGAACTGAAGTACAATAAAAAGGCTACATAGAAGAAAAAAATCTATTTAGAAGCACAATACTTTCTTCCCCTACTCACAGCTACACATATATTTACTACCATCTTTTCATTTAGGTGGAAAAGTGTCCCTTTTTTGTTTGTGTCAAGATGCGACTTTGGGGGCATTAAGTTGCTGTTTAAGAATTTCACACTGTCAAGAAATGAAACAACAATGAATGCTGTCAGGAAGTGAAGGAGGAATATCTATCATGCCAAAGAAACTAGATAAATAGTAGGGACATGATAGAACCTATTCTATGAAACACTGTGCTAGGAGCATAATCTTCATGAGCACATGGGATATGGATCAGAAAGAGAAACCAACCTAAATATTCTCTTACCATGCTCTGTTAATATCAGCTGCAATAAAACCGTCCAGAAAATTTTGAAATTAATCGTTACAAACATTACTGGAAAAATTATTTGCAAAGAACAAATCAACTTCAGATTATTCAACAGACAGTTTAACAACTGGCATTTGCAAGAAAATTGTATAAAATTCCTAGTTATGGCTTCACAGTTCTTGAATTTAGGCCAGATTAATCTCTTTTGTCTTGCAGACAGTCCTCAGAAAAAAAAAAAAAAAGAAAAAGTACAGCAACACTGAATTGCTAGAGTGACTTGAACTTACTACAGTCCTAGCAGTGTCACCATAACAGGAAAAATCTGTTTGTTAGAAGGCTTGTAAAAATATATATATATATTCACCAGCTATGTGATGCTGACATTGAATTCTCACCTCTGCAGTTCCTTGTTTTACAGTAAAACAATAGAAGATTCTTCTAACTGTACTTTATCAGACAGCTGAATAACAATATTTTGGCTTAAAAAGGCAGCAGATGAGGTTTGTATTAACTGGACATGTTTGGTGCAGTTCAGTTCATTAGAAATAAGATTCTCATCAGTAACTCCATCTGTCATCTAGAACCCTGAAAAAAAAGTAGTATAGCCATAGCAGAAGTTGCATTTTGGCATGTGGATGGTAAGGAAAAGGAAGTTAAGAAAATAATCATAAAAACTGAAGTATTATTTCTAATAAAAATCCATTTGTTACTCAAAACAATACAGTCACACCAAATTCTCATAAAGAAAAATCCTGACCTTATCTATGGCATCTTCTCTTCCTCTCCATTTAAGAACAGTAGGGCACAACAAAAATGATTAGTGAAGAGTCATAATTTCAAAAGGCCAGGGAGAACTCACAAAGGAGACAACCACTGCTTTGTTTCTCTCATCTGTAGGTGCAAGAGAACCACGCCTCGATGGGGCTGAGAGCATCTTTGTACATAATGGGCTTCTCTCAAGCCTAGTTAGCAGAGGTGACTCTTCTCAGTGGGGTCATTACTCTGTGAGAATTGAAACAAAACATAGCTGCTGTTCCCATTGCATCAGGGAGACAACAGTCTCAACATGTCATCACTTTTTATTCTTGTTGCCTGCTTCTGTTTAAAAATGTCTTCTCACCCTCTTAAAAGACCAGCATAGCTTCAACTTCAATGAACAGTGGAGTAAATAAAATGAGACACATGTCTAACATGTACAGGAATTTAGCCATCTTCAGAATGGTAAAAACAGGACAAAATAGTTTATAAAAAAAAAGTCTATTCACCAGTACTACAACAGGGACAAAAAACACAAAACAGCAACAACAAAAAACCACTGCAGGAAATAAATATCTGCCAGATAATTTTGAATTTCTAGTAGGCAAACAAAATTTGATGAAATAGTATTTGCTCTGACTACTCCCTGAGTCTGACTGTAAATATGTTCCAAAATAACAAAGGGGAAAAAAAAAAACAAACAAAAAACAAAAAAACCCCAAAACAACCAAAACCTAAATAGATTAATCACTGAAATGCTCCTTGAATCTATTCCATTATTTTTAGTCTAAGACAAAAATATTTCCCTTTCAGAATCATTATACATCATATTAAGTCCATCTATAATTTTAGTCACAGGTGTAATAAGGAAAAATAACCCCATCACCTTAATCAAAGGCAGGTTATTTCCACAATCTAAAGCTAATCTGAAAGCAGACAGATGGCTTTAAGAAACGTTGCTTTTATCACAAAACAGACAGATGTTTCTGAATAGTTTTTTGGTAATTGTCAGATAACCTTGTGTGTCTTGTACACCAGTATGTGAGCTCTCTCTAAGCTCTCTTAGCTTTAACTGTTGCCATTTATGCCTCGAAAAAAATGAAGCTGACAGCTTGAAGATGGCAATGTCTTTGCACTGTGGAAGCTTCACTGCAGCTGTGGGAAGAGAAAGCAGCTACAAGAAAGGGACCATGTAGCTGTCTGAAGTCAAGAAGACAGCGCTGGACCTGAAGGAACCAGCTGGTTTCAGGTAACACAAAGCAGCTCAGGCATTGTCCCCGTTCTTAAGTCTGCACACATTCACTGGAAATACATCCTGAAATAAGGTCTGCATGTTTCTTTTTTTTACTGCTTCTAAGGGAGCCAGAAATATTACTGTCGTAGTAGCAGTCCCAACTTAAGATTTTTAAGTACAAATAGAAGATTAAAATTACAAAGTTAAAAATAAAGTTAGATGCAGCAGACCCTTAGGAAAACAGACAGACACATATGTGTGTCTTACATAAATGTGTGAAAACTGGCAGCACACATTCAGATGCCGTAAATCTATAAGCGTGTCAAAAAAATAACGGTAGGAGGAAAACTCACAGTGCACTGGCTCGAGGACTGAAATGTAAAAATTTACTTCTAAAGATCATGTAGGCTCTGAAAATCATACTGATGAAAGAAAAACTGAGATGATGGTTTATTTATAAAAATGCTAGGAGATTCCATGAACTATTAAATCAACGAAAAGAATACAGACTTATTCTTTAGAAGAAGATTTTGAGAGTTCATTTAAGTCTAGTCACATATGAGTTTTTGAAACGTTCAATACTACTATATATTATTTATTAGTCATCATAATGTGCTTTTAAATATTTGCTTAGAATGCCTCCCATAGTAGTCTTTATTCTCTGTATATATTCACTATAATACTTTGAAATTATTTAAGTTACGTACATAATATGTATTTAGCAGGTATTTTTCATAAAGCTGTGATTTTTGAAATTACAGTTGCTGTTAAAAAGTCACCATTTAATAACCATGAAAACTAGTGTATCTGAGAGATATCAGTTATTTCACTGTGCAGTGAAATCATACTGCCATTATGGATGCTGGCAAATATTAAACAATTAATTTATTAATGTATGGTAATTAATTTAATGTTATTAATATATGTCTTAGATTGACCCAGCCGGATATATTTATGGTAAAACTGACTTAAATAGAAATCCATATACTCTTACGAAAGTATAAAATCAACACAATTTTCTCCTGGTGAGAAAAGAGGTACTCTCAGATCTTTTTCAGTGTTTGAGGGAGGTCTCTGACAACGTAAACTGACAGAAATTCAATCTAGAGCCATATTCTGAATTATGCCAACTGAGACTCCAGCCTGCTCACAACTATCACAGACTTCATTTACAGTGATGCTTCCATTTCTTCCTCATGACAGCTCCAGATTAAAGAGGACTTTGAACAACAATTGTAACTCCCCCCCAGCATAGCCATTTTTTCCTTATTTAAGAAGATGAAGTCACAGATGCTTAAGAAAAACAGCAAAAAAGTTTTAAGCTGAGATTTGCATTACCTTGTTAAAGAAAAGTACACAGACATAGTACAAAGACACTCTTACCTGAATTCTTTCCTTATATCTTCTCACAACCCTAAAGGCTTTAAATCCAACCCAATATCAGAATTATCTCTCAACTCCCAAGACCTATTTACATTTACAATTGTAGGATGCATGGAACAAGGCGGCAATTCAAGACGACGTTTTTCCTTTCATCTAGCATCCATTTTAAGTCTTAAATACAGTTAGATGAAAATGGCTGTTATCTCTACAGGGTTTTGGAAAGTATAAATAAAAGATTTATAGTGAAAAGTACTCAGTCACTGATGTGATGACTTTGCATGGGCACACTAATAGCAGAAGGAACATTGAAGGGCTTCTGTTAGCAGCTTCGCAATGTGATGTACAAGGGAGGATGCACAAAAAAAGATGTCAAAGGGAACCTTCTGTGTCTAGTGCTATCCAATATTCTCAGCAGCAACCCACATGATAAGGTAAAAAAGTAGTAGAAAGTAAGTTTATTAAACTTACAAATGACATCTTGCTGGGAATGTTTCTTCTGATGCCTGTCAGCAACACAATACGATAATAATACTGGAGTGTCAGCATATTCTTGTTCAGTAACTGCTATGTGCTGCTGATGAACCCACAGTGTCTCAAGCTCAGTTGTTGCCACATGCCATAAAGGAGTCTGATTTTGTGTTTCCAAGTAGCCACCAACAGCCAGTTTGGATTTTTTTCCTTTTAGTGAGCCCTCTTCCTTAACACACATATGCATGTTTCAAAAATCACTTGCCATCCCAGCTGAACAACTCTATAACCACACAAAGCACAACACTTTACCATATCACACACTGCAACTTGCACATCAGGGATAATGCTTTACAGATTTTCAGTTTGACTATCTTTTCCTCTTTAATACAGGGTCATGTATTTCTTTGAGCCTCTTGAATTCTTTTGAAATGAATGCTAGTAGTGTAAGACAGAGAAGTAGTTCTGGTATCAGAACAGGGTTTGAAGACCATATCATAATTAAGAGCTGCTGGTACTAGCATACTGCCCTCTTGAGTTTATTCTTTTTACCCACTCAGTCCAATGGAGATATTTATTCTAAAGTCTGTGGATATTTGATCAGGTCTGTAATCCACTTGATGCAATGGCCAGGTAATTAACTATGTTTACAAGAAAGAAAATTTTATACACAAAACTTAGTTTGTATATGTATGTATTTTCCTCAGTTTCTTAGAATCAGAAGTTATTAGAAATACTAGACTATTTCTCAGCAATAAGGTTATAAAAATTTGAGGAAGGAAAAAGACATAGTGATTATTTCCTGTGAAGAGCAGTTAACTAAATAGATGGGAGTGCAGTAATTGAGATTAAATCAGATATTTGAAACTTATACTTAGTAGCGAGAAAAGTTCACAAAGCTCTTCTGTGGAGAGTCCTTTCTAGGCCTATCTACAGCAACAGCTCTGAGGGTATTTGCTTGGCCTCGTGTGGTGGTTTGACCTTGGCTAAATGCCAGGTACCCACCAAGTCACTCTATCACTTCCCCTCCCCTTTCCCTTTTTTTCTCAACAGGGCAAAGAGGGGAAAGAAAATAAGGAAAAAAAGAAAAATTACCCTTGTGGGTAAAACAAAAGCAGTTTTAATATAAGCAAAGCGAAGCAAGCGCGGAAGCAAAAAAAAAAAGAAAACAGATTTATTCTCTACTTCCCATGAACAGGCGATGTCGGGCCTTCTCAGGAAGCAGGGCTCCAATACGTGTAGTGGTTGCCTCGGAGGACCAAGGGTGACCCCACCCCCTTCCTCCTTTCTCCCAGCTTTATACTGAGCAGACGTCATATGGTCTGGAATATCCCTTTGGTCAGTTTGGGTCAGCTGTCCTGGTTGTGCCCCCTCCCAAGATCTTGCCCACCCCGTCCCACTGCAGGGGGGAAATGTCGGAAAGAGCCTTGGTGCTGTGTAAGCACTACTCAGCAGTAGCCACACCACCAGTGTGCTATCAACACCCTGCCAGCTCCCAACATAAAACACTGAGCACCATGAGGGCTGCTATAGGGGAAAACCAATTCCAGCTCAGCCAGACCCAGTACACCTCGTTACTGTTTCAAGCAGTAAGTTTCTTTCCTTTCTTAAAGAGTCAAAAGTCTCAATCTTGTTTAAGGTTTGCAATGACAACTAAAATTAAAATTCTCAGTTAGCGACAGCTGCATTACTCTGTCTGCAAATTATCCACCTTTGAAATACGGTATGAACTCCAGCCCACCAGAGTTTCCAGCTGCTGTGCAACCCAGCACACTGTCCTGCTCAAGAAAGAGCAGGATCACATCATCTCACAGACCTGATGCTACAGCTCTCCCAGGCCAAGCTGGCCAGCATGGCCGGAGTAAGCATCTTTGCATCACAACCTGAAAATCAGGAACACCTCTCCGAGTTGGTGCCCTGACATCCCCAGGGACCTCGCAGCCAGGAGGGTGAGGAGTCAAGTGCAGTGCCTTGCAAACACATATCCACCAGTCTCTCACCCCTCTCTGCCTAACAGCTCCTGCTGTGAACCACGGGAGAACGTGGGGCAGATACACTTCTTCTCTGAACCCAAGAGGAAATGGAAGTTGAATGACAGTTGAATTTCTACTGGAAGGTAATATCTATAATCATCTTAAATCTTCTACAATCACTATCTTACCTAGGCTTCTCCACTACCCAGGGAGTCCTGTCTTCATAAGTAACATAATGGAAAGCAGACATGTATGAAATACACACTTTTCATAGAGTTCTCACTAAAATCGTAATTCTCAATTCACAAGAATTAGATTATTAGGACAATTCAGCATTCAACTGGTTTAAATTGGTTAATGGTTGGACTAGATGATCTTCAAGGCCTTTTCCAACCTAAATGATTCTGTGATTCGCCTTGAGTCAATGAAACCAAGCCCTTGTCTGCTGAATGTTGGAAATTCTCCTTCAGACAGCACATCTTTAACTGCACAAGAATGTGTAATGTAGGAACTGGGCCAAAAACTTAAATAATTGTACATGTTTCGTATTTCATTAATGTAATCATACAGATCTGGAATTATGTACATTTAGGTAACAGCAGAGTGTTAAGACCGAATGTAGAATAATATTTTAAACTAGGGCAGATAAAAGTTTTAAAAGTAAGGTCTTTTTACTCATAAAAATATTCATCCTTTAGTTTTTTTCTGAAATTATATCAGTTCCTACATCATTGTCCTTCTTAATCAAATATAGAAATTAAATCAGAGGCACTGATGAGGAGAATATCAGCAGAAATGTACTTAAGCTTATTACATAATACTTTCTGATTAGAGCCCCAGTAACACTTCACAGATTGAGATACATGATTATATCTTCAATTTGGTATGACTGAAATGTTTTATTTTCATTTCAATAAATGAATTTCATACCTAAAAATCAGAGCTGAACTGCAGTTTTACAGAAAAATATATGGGTACATTCCTATTCAAATATATATGTTGTTTTTTCTTGGAAGGCCTGAATAGATTTTGAGAATTCGTAGAGAGAAGAAAAAGGTGCACCTTATTCAGATAGTGGAAGATAGCTTTTGGGAACAAGGAACATCTTGGAAATTACAGGATCTGCTGTTTTGTTCCACTTGTTATAAATAAAAATTTCATTTTTAAACACAAAATATTATGGTACAGTGATTTACCTTAGATTGCATTTGATGTCTTTCTGTACCTCTGTTTGTATCCTATTTTTGAACATTCAAAGACCTCTTACCTATGAAGGCAAGAAAAAAATAGCTCCTATATTTGAAACATTTATATTTAACTTTTCCAGAAATTGTCAATCGTACAACAGACTTCTTTGTTTTGAAAATACAATATCTTTGTAAGATATCATTCTACCTTCAAGGGAAAAAAGGGAGAATTCTGAGTTAGCTGTGTGGAATATATGTAGAAATAAATATAATTCCAGTATGAAGTATGGCCTGTAAATCCATAGTATTATGACTGCCTTATTAATCAGTTATTCTAAGAATGTAGTACTCCTCAGTGTATCGTTAAATAGCTTCATTATAACATGGATACTTCAAAAAAAATCCTTTATGGAAATTAAGTGTTGAATGTTAATTAGTTAATAGGTTAATTAAATTTTTTAGTTGATTAATCAGTAATTTTCACTATGTTTTGCCACAGGATTGACCTACAGCATTTCACATGTAAGAGAAAGCGTATCTTACAGGAGGCTTTACTACACTGTTTTGATGATTTGTCCTCTAGTGAAAATGTAAATACTTTAGCCACCAGGTAAGTAAAGATACAGCTTTTGAATTGCTAAATGTTTACCTTTTAATTCTGCAGCTGAAAGGAAAATATTCTAGGCAAAACAAACTAGACAAAACAGATCCTCAGCACTGATGCAATCTGTATTGGTACAAGAAGAAAATCTAGCCTACTGCTTTTATGCTGTATAAAACTTTTAGAGACATGACACTTAAACTTTCATAACCACCTTATTATCTCCACTAACACAAAGATAGTAGGATATATCTGGGGAGTGGAAACTTCACTCTGCTAAATTCCCTCCCGGTGCTCATAATGTGGTGTGCAAAGAGCTAGCATCCCGAGTGGACTTGCCTGCTTCCCGAGTGTGTTGCACAGATTTATCCCGCTCAAAGGATACGGCGTTTCAGATGTCAGGTAACAGGCTCCAGGTACAGCCATCTGTTTGCTGCTGCATTTGGCCCTCACTTGTTCCTTTTCTGGTTTTCAGTCCAGGCCTTGCCTGATGAAAAGTTCTTCTGACCCTCCCTTCCTCTGGAAATCTTGGCACCAGACACGGAGAAGGAACACACAGGAACGTTCAGCAGCCTTACTGCGGCTTCATTTTTGGTTCCAGCATGTGGCTGCCGTCTGGATGGTAGTTTATGGGCCACACATTAGGCAAACAGCATGAAGGCAGTCCACAAGTGTAAAATTAAAATAATCTCTTTGTAGGAGGACTACCAACTAACTCCAGCTACCATTCCAGTCATGTGCTCACAGACTGACTTCAGTGCTCCCTAGCAACACTTTTTTTCCACAACTTCCACACCTCTCTACAACTTGCATGCAGAGTACCATAACTAGCACTTCCTCACCTCTTTCTTTGCCCAAGATTTTTCTTTCAAAGCCAAATCAGTGGGTGCTTATGTACAGGACAGCTGGTTCACATGTCTGCTGTCACACTGAGCCAAAACTGCCTTTTCCACAAATCTTTCCAAGCAAAAAAAATGAGAGCAACAATAAATCCACTGGCATTGCTATCCACTTGGATACAATTAAATTATGTGAAAAAGACACAGTGCACTTCCCAGACACAAGGGACATTGTCCTTACCTGTGCATCTGATACCTTCATAGGATGCAGCACCCAGCACAGTACTAGGATTCCTTTCCTTCTCCCAGGTGAGAATGCCTGTATCAAACAGGATACAACACTACGTATCCAACTTATGTTAAACTCATAAACTAGAAAAATATATCCCTGTGTGACTAATCCTCTATTTCAAATACAGCTTCCCTAGAACAAATGATTTTAAATGGTTTCTGCATAAATTCCTGGGTACATCCTCATAAAGAGACAATAATGGCACTGGAAGAAATTACCTGTAATCAGTCTGTGATGAAATCAGGCCTCAGCTGTGACCCTGCAAAGGGTGACATGCGTGTGCCATTAAACATTACAACTCGATTCCAGACTATGGCACCATTCAAAGACCTTTGCGAGTCTAGGAATTAAACTGTATAGATAAAAACAGAAGGGACCTATTTCCTACCGCCTTAATAACAGTAAAAAAAAAGTCACGCAAAAAATATTGTGTGAGAAGGTGAAATTGTGGAATACATTCAGCATGAAATTGGGCTTGAAGTGTTTTGAATGGTGAATCAAACACTACATGCAGCTCTGATTGTTACATTCTTTTCATCGAAGTGGCTGACCTCCGAAGGTGACCCTTAACATGACAAGGAAATCTATTGCTTCGAAAGTGAGAAGCGCTGAAGGACATGGAGCCAAAGTAAGCTGCAATGTGATTGCTACCCTTCGACACTCAGCTTCTTATATAAATGTCTACACATGGAAACAGAAGTCAAAACCGCTTTTTGCACCCACTTAGTAGGCAGAGGGAAACAGCTTGGCTAGAAGATGAAACTCCTAACAAAAGATCTGCCATGAAATTTCTAGGTGTCAGATTATAAGTGTAAAATATGTGATACACACACACCAGTTACGATGTACTGAAACTGTTTGGGGGAGATTGCAAGGAAAGGGAGAAGTGCTTACATGCACACTCCCACGTGCACCAGCAGAGTTGTCACCAGAGATGCTCTGGGGGTGGTGCTTCAAAGGACCTCCTGAGGCACGACAGGGTGCTCACAGGTGGCCTTCCCACGCCGTACTGCTGCAGCTTCCGCACCATAAGCACATGTAGGATTTTGAAAGCTGTCTCTATCATCCCACATCGACCCTCAGAGGCTTTAGGTCTGGGCAGAAGGCAGCTGTAACTAGGAAGGATGCACTATCCCTTCTCCCAGTTTTTGCACTGAGAAGAGGGTGGGATGTGATCCAAAAGAAGGGAGAGCTTCAAGGCAGAGCTTAACTAACACCCTCACCTGTGTACTCTACAAATCAAGCATATTGATTTATTTCTATGCTTTGCCAGATCATTAAACTCGCCAAATGATAGAGCAGGAAGAGTCAGAGCCTGGACAGCAGGAGCAACCCAGAGAACTGGAGCCAGAGGAAACCAGAGCTGCACCTTAGCAGGAACAGGCTGCAGAATGAATGGGGCTTCTGGAGAGGCCTGAAATGCAGCAGTTACCACATGCATAACATTTCTTGGGCTACATAAAGCAAAAGATCACAGGATCTTGTTGTAATTATTCCTGCTTACATTTGGACCTGCAGAAAAGTAGAAGATGTTAAGGCATAGTTTCAAGTGGGGGGACACACAAAGTGTTTCCTAAGTCCTCTATCAAATGGGAATACATGCAACACTACACATGGGACTAGAGGGTACAGTACTCACACCGTTTGCAGATCCATGCCTTCAGACATACCTAACAGCAACAATTCCGACTGAGGAGATAATGAAGATAAGAACCCACTTCTCACTTTCTTGCTGGCTTTTGCTTTCGTAAAATATATACTTCCTTCTCATTATGCTAGAGATATTATTCTACTGGAGCCACATTGTATATTCTTATCGCCAGATTGCCATAGTTTAGAATTCTAGATCACCCCTCTAATGCCGTTTGTGTCAGAAACTAAAGTTTTATGATGGTCTCTCTAAACAACAGCATTACATTATTGGTCTGAATAATGAAAAGGTGAATTACATTATTTTTGCCCGTTGAAGCTGTCTGTCATATGCAATACAGATACTGCCAATACAGTGGTTAAGTGCAATGACTAAAAGATAGCTAAGGATGTTTGCTGATGCTTGGATGATATTTATTGTCCTCCTAATGCTCCCTGAAAGAATCCTTATAAATGACAGACTCTTCTGATTACAATCAAATTAAAAAAAAAATCTCTGTATTAGTATGGGTATAATTTGGAAACCGTTCTTTGTTTTTCCATGGTTCAGTGATAATACCATTTTATACATCCTGCATTTTAAATCCTTTCCAAATGTGCTTACCTATTTTCTGCCTAGGGCATTAGAATACATGGCTCAATAAAAACAAACAAATGAACGGAGCCCAGGGTGATAATCTTTAAAAAGCAGGCAGTAAACTATTACTAGAACTGGATCCAGATTTTGTGATAAAATTTATTACACTGAAGTTTGGATCAGGGCATTGAAATAAGGTATAAAGTAAAAACCAGTCTTAATACTCGATGTGCAAAATATCTTTTGACTCATGGGAAGACAAAATTTTGATTGTATTTGAATTCATCTGTTCTGTTTCAGAAAAAGGAACAACTCACCCAAACCCATTTTTGGCTTTAGGACAAATCAACAACAAAAAGAGATTATAGTTACTTCAAGAGCATCGGAGCCAAGTTTAAGTCTGTGCTGAAAAATGTGCTTGAAAAATGCTGTAAAGAATAGTTGTATAGTAGAGTAGCCACTACTAAATAGACCAAGATAAAACTCTGATTCAGTTTTTGATGTTCTGTAATATAAGATAACGGATAAAAGAAAATAAAGCCTACTTTGTGGAGAGCAGTAAGAGGCAGCAGACTGGGTCTGTTGTGGAGTAACTGAAATGAAAAATGAAAGTAAATGGAGGAGCCCTACACACTGGGGCTGGTGGTTCTTTTATGCCAGAAGAAACTGATGAAATTAACTGATGTGAATGTGCAAAATATCCCATGAAATAAGACAGGCTTGGAAACACGACTCAGAAAAGTCTTTTCTCAGCTTCTCCAAGTCTTCTCTAAACTGATCCCTTGGGTTATAGCATGCTCCATTTAGACAAAGAAGTTAAATCCAGACCATGCACTATTGACTGTCTACCCTAAAATTTCAGTGCTGAATCTCTTGGTTCCTTTAACCTGTTCAGTTCTCATTAGAGTTTCATCTTCTTTTTTTTTTTTTTTTTTTATATAATTCAGAGACAGGATTATCTGGACAGTGGTAAGGAGAAGGGAGAGCCTGGCAAGGGGTAACGGTGTGGTTGAAAGCCACGGAGATCTGCAGGTTCTGCAGAAAACAGAAGGGCAGTAAGAAAGGCCATCAGGATTGGGGCAGTCACAAAACCGGAAAATGGTAATTTTTGCTGAGGTTTGATAGTCTTCATTCTAAAAGACCACATGAGACTTTAAAAAAAAAAAAAACAAACAAAAAACAAAAACCACACAACTGAAAACTCATTTTTCTTCAAGGAAAATCTATTAATTTAGATTTTTCAAACTACCAGCTAAAGTGGAGACTGACTCTGTGACCTACCGCATCAAATATGCCAGTGGCACACTCTGATGCTGGCATTTCTTAACTTGATTCTTGACTTAAATGCCCTTTTAACATGCTCATTAGTGAAATTTTCTAATTAAAAAATGCAACAGCTAAAAAGACGCCCCCTCCTACACAAGTCACATGGAACCAACCTGAACACCTACATGGTTCATTAGCTGAATTGGCAATTTCAGATCCCAGTGCAGTTCTCTACCACTTCTGCTAATTGAATAACTTGTAGAAGAAGGCGGCTGTTATCTTTTTTATACACCTGTCACAAAAGGCAGAACATAATTTATTCTATGGAAATACAGTTTTTGCTGCCTAGAATACCTCAGGAATCCAGAAGCTTAGAATAATTTGGTCATTTTTAAGATTTGCAGAGGAAAGTGTTGTCAGACAGATAATCTGCCCTCTTCCAGACACCTTCTGCCTCCTCCTTCTTTCACCCTTTAACGTCACCATCTGCTGTGGTCCCCTGCACAGTTAGCTTGTCATTTGGTTTCATACCCTCTTCTGTCTTACTTTTCTTGTGCCATGTTCTTACCCCTCTTTATTTAAATCACCCTCTTTCTCATCTCTGTCCTTCTCTTTCTGTTCAGCAAGATCAGGATCCTACAGACACTAATACCAATCCCACATGCAAGTTATTACATGTGATCTGCATTTAATTGCATCCCCCTCATTGGCTTCACACATTATTTCTACAATATGCTTGCTTGTGTATTTTTCTGCACTTTTTAAATCTGTTCAGTTTCTAAAGCATCATCACATCTTCTCCAAAATGACTACAATTCTTGTAGTCAAACTTGATATTGTAACAGCCCTTTCTACCTTTACCATGTATTTCTCTGCATTAGCACCACCAGATTCCTTCTCTAGATTTCTCCTAGCCGCAGAGAGCTGAATATCTGTGGGATGAATCATCATACTCATGTACTCTCATCTACAGCAAAAGAGTATCTTAACACTGTTACCAGTGTCACAAGACAGCCACACGTCACAAGGTAGTAGCAAGCCATTTGCTCTTTTGAGATAATAATAGTAATAATAAATAATAATTTGTAGTGAAGAACTGAGAAAAAAATGGTAAGCAGATGAACGAATTTTAGTCACAATTTGCATTCACTTTCTACTTAAGCTTGTGCCATGGCAATCTTTCAGTGCTTGTTATCAGACATCAAGTTTTCCCTCTTAATAGCTCCAGGAAACTAAAATATTTCTTGCATATCACTCTTAGAAACCTCTTCAGGAACAGGTTACATCACATCTAGTGACATTCTCTCAAGAGGCTCAGTAATAAATTCAAACCTCAAATTGTACTCCATTCTAACATTATAGCACCAAAACATGAACCATGAGGTAACCCAATGCGTTCAGCATTCCACAGAGCTGCATCTGTGCTACCTGCCCTGGGTGCTGTGAACAGGAAAGAAGAACAGGAATGATTCACGAGGATTTTCACAAAAGCAACTTTAAAAGGATATCTATCCTAGCTACTTTTATTGAGATTTAAAATATACATAACTGTATGGAGTGCAGGTGTCCAGAGGCTGGCAGGGGGCTGCGGGGCGGCTGCTGTGAGGGGAGGCCGGGGCTGCCCCCTGCCGGACACAGTCGGTTCCAGACGGCTCCAAACGACCCACCACTGAGCCCCGCAGCCGTCATGGCAGCGCCTCGGGGAAAGCCTGGGTAAGGAAGGGCAAAACGCTGCCCAGCAGTGAGGGGTGAGGGGAAAATATGTGAGAAACAGCCCTGCAGACATCACGGGGAGAGCAGAAGGAGGGAAGGAGATGCTCAGGGCACCAGAGTTGGGATCGCCCTGTAGCCCATGGAGGAATCATGCTGGAGCAGGTTAATCCCAAAGGACTGCAGCCACAGGAAGGATCCACACTGGACAAGTTCATGAAGGACTGCAGCTCATGCTGAGGACCCAAGCTGGAGCAGGGAAAACTGTGAGGCAGAGATGAGGTGTTATGGACTGTCCATAAGCTACCATCCCCATCCACCTGTGCTACTCCAGGGGCGGTGGAGAGGAGGTAGAGGAGGAATGAAGTTGAGTGTGGGACAAAGGGGGAATGGGGGGAAAGTGGTTTACTTTTTGTCATTGTTTCTCACCATCCAAATCTATTTTAATTGGCAATAAATTAATTTTCTTCAGGTCAGGTCTGTTTTGCCTATGACAGTAATTGGTCAGTGATCATCCTGTCCTTATCTCTATCCACGAGCTTTTCCATTTTAGTTTCTCAGTCTGTCCTCTAGAAAAGAGGGAACGAGAGTACAGCTGGGAGGACCTCTGACAGCCAGCCAAGGTCAACCCACAAAATACCTTCAGAGAGCACCTCTGCCTCAACTGCATAAACACAACGTCAGTGAAGAATGGAGTTCCAGCAAGCACAGCCATATCTTCTTTCTGTTTCAACACCACCACACGCTTTGTGAGCCAGAGGTTCAACATTAAATACCCTATGTAGATTACATTGATTACATAGAGAATGCAAGGGCAATATTCAAATTAATTACCATTCAGTCAATAAATGGGATATTATGGGATTCAGCTATACATAAGTTTATATTTCATGTACAAAACGGTCACTAAAAACAATGACACATCAATATTTCTCATGATTTAAAATTTAAAGCATTATTGATGTATTTCTATTTTAAGATGAAGTTTCTTAGCCACTGGAGTTATGAAAAAAAATTTTCCCCTGTATGATACAATTTGGTGCCATTTTATCAGTGCTACTGTTTGCTCAAGATTTCTTTCTGCAGGCACAGAAACCACATTTTAAAATAGATGTTGACTTCCCTATTCATATCAACATGCATTTGCTGTGTGGCCTAATGACAGTATCAAGAATGCAAAACCTTATCATTTACCACTAATAACCATCTTCTTACTCAGGTTGTGTGATGTACTTGAATGTCAACATTTTTTTGCCCTCTGCCAAAAATAAAGCACTTCTCGGATATATAAAAAGGTAAGCTCTCAGAAAGTACTTAAAAGATCTAACTATCTCATATTTCTATTGCCATAGTTAATGATGCAGATACAACCTGTCCCAGTAAAGAACTTTTGGTACCTACAATGTCGGTGCCCTAACAGCTAGCATTTAGGTACAGAGCAGCCTAAATCTTATTAGCAGCAGATATTCTCTGTGCAGGGTATGAAGGGATTATGCAATTCAAAAAGGCACTCCTTTCCAATTCCTAGACAGCTAAGGAGACACTAAGCAAGTGCAGGGGTACTCCTGAAATCCTGCCCTCATCTACTGCCTAAACACAGAGACAGGGCTTCAGGAGAGAAACACCTGCACACTCAGTGGCCAAAACCGAAATTAAGCCATTTTTTGATCACAACCTGAAAAAAAAAGAAAGTAATCACCACTTAAATAATACCTCACAATGAAATACATTCATCCAGGCACTAGAAGACTGAGACCCAATGCCTTTCTCAGCCTGAAGGAGCTTAAACCAACATCTCTAAGCCTCCTATGAGGGTATTTATCATCAGGTAATGCACAAAGTTGAAAGAGCTACCAACGGTCCTCTCAGCAAAGCTATGACATATTACTGAAAAGAACTGAAGATGTGTGAAAAAGAGAAGTCTGGGAATCTGGTCCCTGTTCCCAAGACTCTTTCTCTAGTTTGTATTTGAGGATAAAATGCAATAAACTTCCTCTCTCCTTCTGCTGTGGCAATTTCATACAGAACAAACACAACTGCACAGTAGTGCCTGCACATGTTCCACTCGCTCCGAATCTATCACGCCCGTTAGGACTTGTCAAGGATGTCTGCAGAGTAGCATATAGCTTCAGATTCCTGATTGGGCTTAAGTAGGATTTAGATGTTGAGCTGATCAGATGGAAGCTATTACAGACATAAAAATGTATAAACGTAGCCATTTTGAAAACCCATGTCAAACAGAACTGCTAATGAACCGACTGAATTAAGAGTTCATTGACAACCGATCGGAGGCTTTCAAGATCCAAAGCTTCAATTAAGAAGCTTCCATTTTGTCAAACTGCACAAATAGATCTCAGGCTAAATCCATGTGTGTCACACTGAGACATAGCAGTGAAGTCTCTTATTCACTGATGCCCTCGTAACTACTCCAAGTATTAAAGCCATCAGCAATGATGAGTACTTGACTGCTAGTGTATCCTCACAACACTTCTATTTCTTTTAGTGAGATATGCTCAGAAAGATAATGCAATAATTTCTGCATTCATCTTTGTCCTGTTGCAGCAAAATACACGTCCTCTGTGACCATGATGGTGTATCTCATTAGGTAGAGGCATTCTGTATGTTGGGGACATTCTCCAGTGAATTAGAAGACATATTCTAAACACAACAACAGAGCAAGGCTTAGGCTAGACAAAAGTAACTCTTCTTTAGATTGTACTGGGGCTTAAAAGGTTTATTTGGTGTGCAATAGAGTATTCTTCAAAGCCCACTTGAAAAATGCATGATTTTCTAAGGATTGGAAGTGTTTTGGCTTTGTCTGCATTTTTGTTATGTTCTTTGCACATACTTTGACTTAAAAACAAGATGTGTAATTAGCAAAACAAGGGGAAGACAGAATCAGTCATATAGGACCTTCTACTACCTTTTCACCCCAAATTTACTGAAAATACATACTACTTGTCAGAAATGTGATATTGTTCTTGGACATAATCAAGAAAGATGAACATCTGTCCACCTTTATAGCTGATAGAACTATTAGCCAAACAGAAAAATATTTTCTATTATTTAAAGAAGTTTTGCTTAGATTAAAATATTAACATGAAAAATATATCTGCTGTTAATAAAATACCTAGAGGCTTCAGGAATTAAGATGACACTGAGTGCAACAGTCAGTAAATGTTCTAAAACCAACCATACTCTTCACCACAGTCATCACAAAATTTGAATCACCTGGAAAAGAAACTTTGCTTTTAACTTATCTTCCTACACTTCATTCAGCTGTATTCTGAAAATAAATTCTATTCCCTGATGTGATTTTCCCCTGCCTGTCCAACATTTCAAATCTACATAACTTAATCTATACACTAATGGACTCCTAATTTTCTGGGGTAGTCAACCACACAAAACACTAATGCAGGTCATTAAAAGAAGTGGAAAATCTAAACAAAGACATAACAATTAATTCTGTGCAAGCAATAGCTTTACCACAAACCTATGAAAAAATATTTATAGCGTTGTTTTTCCAAGCAGGGTATAATTTAAATAGCTAATTCTTCTACCAGTTTATTTTATGACTGTCACATCTTTAATGTTTTAAAGAAACAGCCTCTAAATCTGTCTGTCCAACTTGCAATTTTTTTTTGGTTCTCTTCTTCTTACCCAGAATTTAGGCAGATTATTCAATCAGTCATTTGGCCTTGCTTCATTCCTGCTTAGTGCCTCTGAAGTTAATTCCCAGTGGTGCTTTATTTATCCTCTGAGACAGAATTTCATTGCAATATCCCATGATGTTAAGGGGTTGGGATAGGGAGACTTCATCTAGGCATAGTAACACATGTTACAGGGAAAATGAAGTATAGGATTTCAGTCCACTCTTTGCTCAAGTGCCATACTAAAGAGCAAATTTAGCAATGATTTAGAACTCTGTGCTTAGTTTTATAGTGCAACATATCTGTTCAGATATTTTTTATATATAATCTATATATATGTATATAAAAACCTATTTTAAATGGCAGTAGTCATCAGTGAGATCATGAAAAGAAATGCATTCCACAAGCACATAATTTCAAGCTACGCTTTATATTTTAAATATTATAAAATTAATTCCTGTAAAGAATTAATTTCATAGTAAAATGAAACATATTTAATTATCACTGATTTTGCTGCACAGCACTGGAAACTCAGAAGACAGTGTTTTAGTTTCTTAACTGTTTATTTATTCAAATTTTGTGGGGAAATCTGCCTGGTAATCTGAGCACAGGGTGCTGGTATCTGCTGATGGAGCAATCACCAAAGAGACTAGATGCGTTGAGTGATCTATTGCCATGATTAAAACCAATTTATAAAATGGCTGTGGATCAGTAAAATTCTTCTGGAATTCCTTTTTCCTCCAAAATTCAGAGATTGCATCCCAGCAAATTTTCTATGTTCTGCACTAAAAATTAACTTCACTGTCAACACAATACATACATTGAATTACAGGCGTCAGAGTCAAGAAAAACACAGTGACAGTCTAGGATTACATGTTCAGCAGTTGTGTGGTGTGAGGACACGTCTGCCCAGCACACATACCTGAATAGCCTTACCAGTCACACATTTATAAAGCCCTATCTGACCATAAAACTGGGAAAACTTGAACCTGGACTGCTACAAAACTTCCTACAAAGGCTAATGATTTAATTACAGAGCTGTCAATTTTATCTCTAGTGAGAGAACTAGTTGTTTTTATTTATTATTTTCCAGAAAATCCTTGACAAAATACATGTGTAGTATGCCATATTCAGTAGAACAAACAGAATTTTTGGAAATGCCAATAGAAAAAAAAAAACTAGGCCAACTGCATCCAGCTCTTACCACTGCTGTGCTCTGTAGCATAGGTATTTTTCACCTAAAGGAGAACAAAAACATTGTCATATGAGTGACACCAAGGGAGGTTTCCCTACAGTATGAGATATTGTGTTTCGTAGAACTATTTTCAGGGTCACGTTCACAACAAGCGTGTCTTTAATCTGTCAACAAAATGGCTTGTAGATTTGCTTTCTGACTTCTGTAAACTGCTATTATTGGCTTCTCTGTTAACAGGAACCTGCAATTTGTCAGTAGCCAATTAGCCCAGGAATAAATGTCTGTCTCTTCTCAGCCACCCTCACACAACCACACAGACAGAAATAGCACAAGAATAGGAGACTTGTCTGTGAGATCACCTGTATAACACGAATGGCATCAGTAAGACATTTTTAAAGGGAGGGCATGAAGGAACACAGTTGCAACATCATGTGAATAAGATTGCTGTCACATCTAAGGCTCAATAGAAAGAGGGTAACTTAAAGCCACTGCTAAATCATAGAACAAAGAATGAACCAGAAGAGCAGCAATACATATAAAATGTAATTTTACTTGGCACAGAAAATGTGGTTTTGATTAATTTTAACACTGTAGAATATACAATACAAAAATGTCAGGAGTTTTCCATTTACCATCTAAAATCCCAGGACCAGAAGCACTTCCACTTTGTTCTTTTTAATAGCTTTTTTTACACAATGTGTTGATTCATCATCCCTGGCTGCTCTGTAACATTCACACTGGCTGAAAAATACTGCGTTATCTACCTCTAGTAATCAAGGTTCTCTCTTTTTGATAAGCAATTCTAGATAACTCATGAATGTTAACCCCAGCAACAGAATGAAATATTTTTTTTTTTAAGGTATTGCTTTGAGGCTGTCATGGTCTAGAAAGCACCATTAAGGTATGCATATGACTTAGCACCAAAGAATCTGAATTACTTTGTTTTCATTCCCCCAAGCTCAATGTATGTCCTAGATACTTACAGAGGTAGAGATACAGAGGTAGAAAACATTCTTCATGAAGTGCAGCAACAATTTCATCAATATAGGACTTCCAATACAAGCAGATTGCTACACTGAATTTTAAATTTGTAAGATAAAGTAAGTTTCCTCAAAAAAATTCCCAGAGGGCCTATTTTCTTTAATACTTCAAATATATATGTGGTACCTTCCAACTATTTTGTACAGCATTTCTATTTCTTATTTATGTTTTAACCAATTTCTCAAATAATTACTGATATTTTCAAAAAACATGAATTTAAATGCATTACTAACAAAAATGGGGACCAAAAATCCCTAAATATCAACAAAATATTACATTTTTTTAATAAATCAATTTGATACAAAATTGTGACGTTAATGGGAACTAGTACTCTTTTCTGCTTTGTTCAGATAGTCCATAAATCTCCTGTAAATACACCAAGTTTCTTATACACAGTATACTTTTAATTATATTAATTCTTGCAACAGTCAAAGTGTTTGAAATGAATAAACTAGTGAAAATAGTAATTATTTATAGATGATCCATCTTGGAGAAAACATTCTAAACAAGATGTTGATCCTGAAGTTATTTGTCTACTTGTTGAACTATAAATAATGCGTGCTTCCAAATATCTCAATATTCAAGTTGAGAAAAATTTACCTTGAATACAAAACACTTTCAGAAGTGTGATCTAGATCCATATACTGAAAAATTAAGTCTTCACATCTAGTAATTGTTTCAGACTCACTGGCGATGTCACCATACTTGGAAATTTGGCGAACAAGAACTGAACTGTGAAAAGTGGTTTTGAGAAAATCATGTTTTGTGAAGTTCTGGTAACACTGTCTACTGATTCCTACTGATTAGTAGCTCTTCAAATGGACAAAAAGTTTGACCGTTCTCAAGAAGTAACCCATCTGAGCTTTGATTTAGGACGTGATTTGTACAGTTGGTATAACTGAACTAGAGCATCGTTACAGAAAATATGATATTCATGACCCCCTGTTGAATATGACATGGCACAAGCAAGATGAAAAGACAAGTTCTCATTTCCTTCCCTCTGATGACAAGCCTCATCTATACGTCTTGAGAACAGATCTGAGTTGCCTCATGCCTAATGAATGTTCAGGTCTGTGTATTTCTGTGTGGAAAACAACTTTTTCATCTAATTAAAATCTCTTCTATTTCAAAGGGAAGTCAGGCTGGAAAGTCAAAGTATCTCTAAGCCAAAAAAGCATCTAAAATACATTGGAAAATTTTTTTCATTCTTAGCAAACAATGTAAACTAAAAAAAACCCCCACACCTATTTAGCCTATGTCAGAGAAACAGAAATAAAGAAAATCTAGAAAACACTATATTTCATTTAGAAAATGTCACCACAAAAAATTCCGAATTTTTCTTTGAAGAAATCTGTCAAAAGGCATTCCAACAGTGAACTACATATTTTTGTTAGAAAATAGAGTTTTTGTCAACTGTCAAAAAATTCCCTTCTGTTTTGTGAGGTGGCCAACAAGCAGTAGCAAAATTCCAGTGAAACCTAGGGATTTTTTGCACTGTCTAGTCTCTGGTCCTCGCATGATGAATTTCCAGGTCTTGGCTGCTTTCATGGCAGGGTCACAATCAGAAATACCACCATCACAGTCAGAAATAACAGGCAAGTTGGCTGGCAGTCTCTCAGGAGAGACACCAGAAAGTGAATGAGCCTTGTAGTTAAGCAACAGTTTTATTCAGGAAAGACTTTGTTGCTACTGTTTTGATGCAGCTGTTGATTGTCTTCAAACGTGTGTGTGTGTTCGTGCATCTTTCAGCAAATACCTGCTAGACTTTACAACTACAGACATACCTTTTTCCACAAAAAATAAAATTGACTTAAGAAAGTACATAATTGAGTTACATAGTTACACACTAACATCCAGGTCTTAAGTCTATATGAAGTCAAAGATTTGGTCTTGATCATATATTCTTGCACAATTTCACCAAAAATACATTTTCCAAACAGTACTAGGAAAAAGAAAGAATGTGCTGAGATGTAAAATAAAAGTGTCTCTCGTTCCCTTCAGAGTCCTTTCACTCATCTTGGTTAAAGTTCTTTCAGTGCCTCTTAATTAATTGCTGTGATTGAGGTCAAGTTTGAAGATGATATGAGGTTAATTTTAGACTCTCTCGAGTGCACACTGAGAAACTCATTACTGTTACCGACACTTGAGTGTCAAGTTAGGTAGACCTATAATATCTCAGCATCTCAAGGATATTGACCTTTCTGTAAAGAAGTACTGCCTTGGCCTGTGTCATAGAGGTCTACTCCTAGTACCTTTTTAATTTCTTTGATTCTGCTGCCAGATTATAAATTACAAGTGAGAGCTCAGCGTTTCTAATTAGTCTGATGTTCTCTAAGGAGTCTAGTGAATACAACGTAGCAACACATGTAACTAACCACCACCACAAGTGCTTTTAGCAGAAAACCAATTAAAAAGAAAATGAAAAAGAGAAAAATTGCTCTGTGCTTACTCTGTGCTCACTACCAAGTGGCTTATTAGAAATCACATGCTTTGTCTGATTGTTGGCCAGCAAGAATCTTTCTGATGGTAAAGCAAGTTTATAATTGGTTAATTTATTGTAAGGAAAGCTCATATTCAATTTATAATATGTGTCTGTATTATAAACATTGCAAAGCAAATCTGAAATGTTACACACTACCCTACATTCAACACTTACAAAGTGACAAACAATAAGAGCAACCACTTCTGACATCTTCGTACCAGAGTTAGAAAGCAAAGTCAAACTATGCAGGGCACTGGTCAGTGACTAAAGCTTGTTGATTCCCTTGAAAAAATCACAGCCCATTCCTAAACTGTATTTATTAAAATAAACATTCATCTTTATTTCCTCTAGTGGAAATAGAGGAATACTTGAATGACAAGGAGGGATGACTGAAGTACCCAAGAAATGAAACCCACACACACAGTCTGAGTAGTTGTATCACTACCTGCAGTAGTCCAACATGTGAATGTGGTTTGCATTTGATTTCTCTGAACTGCCTTTAAACTAGCTAACTTGGTTAGTGACAATGATCTGCAACTGCTGAGCTCAGCAGAAATTCCCCAAGTGTGGCAAACTATCCAGCTACCTTCAGCTAAGCTCCACAGTACCCCAATTATTACACCACTGTGTAACACAAAGTCCCATGGTAGAGTCCTTTTGCATATATCTATATAATGGGAAGTAATACCAATACTTTAGAGTAGGCAAACCCTAAACCAGTCTTAAAAATGGGATTTATCCAGTTAAATCTATTAGGTCTTTTAGGCACTGGTTTCGTCTGGGTGCTTCAGAAACACAGGCCTTAGTCTCTCTTGTCTGAAAACTTATGTGGCCATATAAATAGAGGTATAAAGCACTATCAAAAGCCAATTCTAAAAGAAAATAAATGGTGACAATACAAACTGCAGTTTATGGTCTGTTCACAACCGGTATTTCAATATAGTGCATTTGTGGGTCAAGTCCTCTGTGGCTCGTGTAAAGAAGGTGTCCCTTTTGATACGAATTTTCAGTGAGCAGTCAAGCCACTAGTCCCTAAAACTGTCAGTGACATTCTCCTTATCCTGGATTTTGCTCCCCTCTGATTTTGTCCCCCTCTGATTTTGTCAGAATTCAAGGTCATACATGCAGTCCCACTGTATTTTCCCAGAAAGCTATCTGAAACAACAGAACTTTTAATCCTATTAAATTCCTGTAGGCAGGCTCAGCAAAATACCAAAAAAAAATGTGCTCAACATGGAATATGTTTTATTCTCACTGAAAAGACTTTTGACACTAGCAGCATAACTGACATTAAAAAAATCCTTTAATACTTCGTTAAATAGGAGTACAATTTCCTCAATAAATGTAGGCTCCAGCCATAAACAACATAATAATGGCAAATAATTCAGATTATCCATTCTGAGATAATGAGTTTCTTTAACACTAGGCTATGTACAGAGAATGATTCCTAATCTGGTCAGAGTAGAAACATCCAAGAGTAAAACAAAGTTTGATTCCAGAAAGACTGAATGGCAGACTTTAAATATAAAATATCCCAAACTCCTCTAAATTATTTAGTGTTTGCTTGTTCAAAAGGAATTTAATTCACAAACTCCACATTTCTACAATTTTTCTTGAGGTTATTTTGAAAATTAAGTAAATTAGTGATTTCAGCAGTACTTATACACTTGACAACTGCTTTCTCCCTCCCATATGATGGTTTGGTTAGACAAGATTGTCTAAAGTTTATGAGTGCCAGGACAAAAGCTGTCTTTGAGGTTGCTGGCTTTTAAATTGCTCCTTTCTCTGATATGCCAGGACATTTAGTTAGAAGTCACTGAAACAATAATTTTTCTGAGCATTACTAGTTTGATATCATGAGTCAATAAAAAAAAAAGAGAGAATGGTATGGAAAGAAATTCACAGAAGTCCTGAAATATTTGATTGAAAGCTATGTAAGAAAATGTAAGTATTCATGTACATACCATACACATACTACTACATAACATAACCAACAAAAATATCAATGAATAAATAAGTTTAGCACAAGCTGAATATCTTGTCCTTACTAAGTTTGTATTACACCTTGATGACTAGGTTTCTTTACAACATTTACATCCCTTACAAAGAAGGAACTAAAATGTTTATAAAACATTAAAATAAAATGGAATGATATTTAAGATCCTAATCATTGTTCATGCTGTTTTGCCTTAAGTTTTAATCTCTTTAGACATACAACTATATATTAGAGGATCTCTTAAGGAAGGAAGGAAGGACATCCTAAAATTCAGCTTCAAAATAACTAAGATGCTTCAGCATCGCTAGGAATTTTATTTCACTACATGAATTCACTCTGTGAATAAATGGTATCCCAGATGCCTGTGACATGTCCTGGAAAAGAAGTTATTCTTGAAACAGTCCTCCTCACTACTTGAGATTTATTTTTAAAGGGATGAATTTGCTTGTTGCGCAGAACAAAAGAAGCATGTGTTGTGTTTTTTCTTTTTTTGAAAAAAGATTGCCTTAAACTCACTTCAAACATATGTCTTTGTATTTAAATCAATACATTTTTTCCTCAATAGTTGCCGGCCTCAATGAGGACTTGCATTAGAGGGGACCCAAATTGAACTCCCTTACCAAGAGGCAAATTGACTGAGTATCTCAGGGTACTGGTTGATCTATGCCTAAAATACACTGGTGGAAAAAATATAATCTAATACTACTGATAGTAAAAGAAGTAAACTGAAATTAAACTTGATTCTGGCAGTCCAGCTCATACCAGCAACATGTCTCCAGGATAATGAGGCTCCTTTTTTAAAGAACTGATTCCCAGGTAATCAGATATGGAGAAATTATTTATGATTAATACAGCAGTGATTATCCACTCTGTTAAAGTTCCATTATTTCATTTGTTGATACAGTAACTACATACACTGCAGTGGAGACAGCAAGAGGTATTTACCACTAGAAAATCAAAATATGGAAAGAAGATCCAATATTTATAAACCAAAATGATTTAAGGTTCCCCTGTCCCAACATACCTCTCCAGCAAGTGAATTTGAAGCAAGCTGTCAATCTGGAATGCAACAAAACAAGGCAAAGATATTCTCCAATGTCATCTGAACTGAATTTACAGACAAACCACCACATCAGTGCATCACCATTCTTCAACCTGTCTATTTATTAATGTCACACAGGGAACTAGGCCTTCACTGTTGTAGGCATGACAGAGCTTAATAGTTTTACTTCTGTTGTGCAGCAACCAGACAATATTTCTAATCCACAAGGACATTGTTTCCCTACCCCCAGCACTGCTTTTCTTCTCTGCCCACTCAGGACCCATTCCACTGGCTGGTTTTGCATTTGTAATGTGGTTAGGAGCAGCTGTGTGGGTTTTGAAGTAAATTCCTTGATTGCCTTTACTAACCACATGTTGCTTCAGTTCATTGGGCAGTTTTGGAGTGTGCTGATAAAGGTACTCCGGCTCCAGCAAAGGGTATAAGGCTCTGAACAAACTCCTCATCTTCTTGACAGCCTAGACAGCTCTGGTGGGGGATGTCTGATGAGGGAACCAGAGAAAACTTGATAAAGTAAACTCCCTGAATTTTCATGTGGAGGAGTTTTAGGGATCTCAGCACAAGCCGCCTTATTCTTCTGACCTTTTCCTACAGCATTTAATTAGTGTTTAGTATGAACACAGCCATTATGGCATTGAATGCCTACTAGAAACTTTTTAAAGGAATCATAGAGTTCACTTTCTCTTGATAGTGTCACCAGAGTAATAGGGATACATTTTACAGAAATAGCAGAAGTATCATTTGGTTTTACTGCCCTGAAACGTTAAGGTATACATGTAGACAACACCTTGTTAAAGCATGTTTAGGGCCCCATTACACAACCTCTATTCACAAAAGCAATCCTCATTCCTGTGAGTATCACCGGGGTCACACTGATTCGCCTGAACGAGGATTACTTACATGAGTTAAATGACGAGTTTACTATAACTAGTATTCATGAAGATTACTTTTTTATTTAATTACTCTTTAAAATGTTAATTAGCTCCAGTATACAGAGTCACCAGAGAATGAAAAATTCTCCTACAAGCAGTTTTACAGTCAGACGAACCAATTTGGATCCCATTCGTTTCTATTTCAAAAGTGATTATTCTGCAGCTTTACTGCAAATTGCTATTTTGCAACAACAAAGCTGAACATTTGCACTCCTTTTGAAGTGTAGTTGTGAAAACAGAACTGAAGAGAAACTGTTCACAGCTGCTCAACTCTTCTTTTTGCTCACCATTTCGAGGGGCAGCTGAAAGTAAAGGGACTGGATCTTGTAAAGGGCTGAGGGATGGGAATGACAGAACAGAAAGCTTAATTTTGCTGGCCAAAGTTTGTTGAAACCCTGAGCTGTAAGCACGTCCATATGGCAGCTGCGCTACCCTTGAAGGGCAAGACAGCAATGCCAGTTCTGCCTCTGGTTAGTAGCGTGGCCTCCAGCCCTGTCACTGCCTCACCACTTGGTTTAGTGCCCAGCTAGTGCTGCATCAATAGGCAAGTTTCCATCATAAAGCAGAGACACCCCAGCCATCTCAAGGAAGCCTTAGACTGGCCTATTTAACACATTAGTACTTCTTATGACAGTGTTAGAGGTTTCATTTTTGCAAGCACACTTTCCAAATATCCCTTAGCTCTAGCCAAGCCTCCTCTCTCAAACTCTTCTGTGTGAGCCTGCTTCCCATCTCTAATAACCAGCAAGAGCCAGGCAGGGCTTATCTATTCCCTAACTCTTTCCTGACTCGTACCATTCCTGAGAAAGATTTATGCGCCTCTTCCTGACAACAAAATATTGCATTCAGTGCATGTATTTGTATATTGAATTTAAACACATATATAAAACGGCCTCTTCTGGATTCAGATGCAAGATCCCACCTAAAAAAAACCCTAACAGTTTTACAGAATATGAAGTTGGATCCTGTACGCTGACCAATTCACTATTATGAATTGTTTCCAAGAGAAACCATGTGAGTCTGGGTTATAATTCTGCAGCTGATTCACAGCAGCTACACAGCACTCCTCTGGTTTCAGCATTGTCTGCCATCCCAGAGACATTCCCATGCTGAACAAGCAGTAAGATCACAGTCCAAAGAATGGTTTTGACCTTTTCTTCAGTTTTAGCTTCAATATCATAATCTCCAGTAATAATGCAAGTCACCATACTTATTTTTCACTGGAAAAAGTCAGGAAATTTACTGTGGCTATGATTAATTTTTCTTGTAACATGAGCTCATTCCCAGTCAATTTCTTTACCTGTGACTCCTTCCCTGTTGCTGATAGTTGCTGAGATTGAACTTTATTGCTACCAAAATGATTCATCTAGCCCTCAACCTGCTCTCTGCCACAGGAGCCATTGAAGAAGGCTGCAAACCAGAAGCACTATCATGCCATAGATCCCATAAGATGGACACTTCTGCCCGAGAACTACTGCCCTAAAGAAATTTGAGATGTGGAGTTGAGAGGATCTGAATCTCGCAAGGAGACTCTTTTGTAACACACTGAAATGGTCCTATAACCTGCTTCTGTTAAGGACATTTCAATACTGCATGTATAAATTATTTTATTTTTTTGTGAACTATCTTGCAAATCACCTTAAATATATGATGACTGGTAACTAGATGGTTTTTAGAGAAGATATATTAAACCAAAGAAATCACCTCAAATAGAAAAGTCTATATCTCATCTGTGAAAGCCTATAAAACTATTTTTACATATCCGTAATTTGGTAGAAACTCCAAAGGGCTGTGCTCCAACATAATTAAGGTCTAACTGGGGATGTGAGGCACTGAGAATTGCAACAAAAATAGCAGAGGTTTAAAGATAAGAATAGCAAGAATATATGCTGGCCCCAATCCAATCATGCAGAAGTACAGCGCAAAGACAATCCTGCCATATGAGACTTTCTTCCAACTGTCAGTGATCAGAGTCTAAGAAGAATATACCTGCTTGGCACAGGTTGCCCAGAGAGACTGTGGAGTCTCCATCCTCAGAGATGCTCACAGAAGCTGTCTGGACATGGTCCTGGGCAACCACCTCTAGGTAACCCTTTTTGAGCAGTGGGGTTGGACCAGATAACATCCAGAGGTGCCTTTGAACCTCAACCATTCTGTGGAATATGTAGAAGATGGAGGCCTTAATTCTGACATATACATATATGCAGATTACATACTGTTACTTGGTTACAAATTACATCCATTAAATTTATCATTTCTAGTCTTGGTAAACTTCACTTTTTTAGTTTAACTTTTTAAACAGAAATTCAAGACAAGAAAACACCTTCCTTAGCAACAGGAACTAGCAGCACATACTGTGTTCAGAATTAAAAATGTATAGAGGGTAGTGGTGAAAACTGGTTGCAGAAGAAAAACAGAATTGTAGCACGTTCAATGATAATAGCTGCGCAACTGTAACAGTTTGCCTTCAGTAGAGGACAATCATTCTATTATCACAGATAATAGTCTATGATAACAGTTGCCCAACTATGATAATAGTTTGCTGTCAGTTGAGAAGCAAAGGCTGCAGAAACCAGGTGTTCTCACTACATTAAAAAACCTTAAATGAAAAATAATTAACTTCAGCTGTACTAGAAAATACAGGTAATTTTGAGCATTATTTTCTATCAGTACAGCACAGTCTCCCATTTTGATTTTCAGATCCTACAGTAAAACTAACTGTGCTGATTTCAGAGTGCTGCAGAATGGCTACCATAATATGTTTTTACACTTAGCTACTGATAAAGCTTTCCAAAAGGAAAGGGATCAGAATCAAAACTGTGAGAAAAGAAAAGCATTTTTCCTAAAACTGTGATATTTGGGGAGATGTAGGGAATATGATCATTAATTAGCAATATTGCTAATGAACGTGTATATTCTTTTAAATCATTTTACTATGTTGTTTTTATAAGTAAATTTGTAAGTCCATAAATATCCACTTTGATGTTAGTGTAAACCAAAGGGTAGAAAAAGATGTTTTTGATGATGCTATATTAAATGTTGCTGTGCTGTACATTTCTCCTTGAAATCATTAAGCTTTGGTCACCTTCTCTCTGTTACATTCCTTCTAGGGTACAAAGGGTTCAACTGATGGATGACAAAAACGATTAGAGGCATGAGAAGACTTCCCCCATATGAAATGAGCATGCTAAGATTGAGATGTTTATAGATGAGACAAATAAGAGAGGACACACTAGAACTTTACAGTGTAATGAATGTTATAAAAAAGACAAATGGAGTGGAGATGCTCCTATTTGTCATGTCTCGTAATAGAGGAAGAATGGTTACCTCAATGGCACTGAAAGGCAACAAATTGAACAGATAAAGGATTACTTTTTTCCTTCCTTAAACAACAGGTAGGAGTAAGAAGATCAAACTTTATTCCATTAAGGAATTTGAAATGTCAGATTTGAAGTTGAAAATGAAAAACATGAACCTTCTGAAGTAATAGCTCAGAAAAAATGAAATATTCTTCAGACAAATTGAAAATCTGGCTTCCATTTCTATTTTCATTTAGCAAAAAGAAAGCATAATTTTATACTGAACTTGTTTCTGAGCAAAAATTTAAATGTTCCACTCAGAAGAAATTAAAGCATTTTCATGAAAGAACTTTTTACTCAGATTTTTCTGTTAAATAAAACTTAAACTGTTACATCAAATATATAAAATTTAATACAACTGATTTCTAGGGAAAATAGTTGCCAACTGATCTTTTTTCAAGCTAGAAAAATTTATTTTCACTATGTACCAATTCAATCAAAAGAAGAAATGTAAATAACAGTGAAATAGTTTTTTGGATTAGTTATAAAAACAACGGCTCTAGGTAAGAAAACAATGAGACTTCTTAAATCTTTCTTAGCTGTGTCTGGTAATCAGGTTAATTAGAATACTGAACTAATACTGCTAGCTGTTATTTTAGTTTATGCACACCTGAATTCACAGCTCCTACGTGTTGTGCTATTGTTATTTTTTTCCCCAGAGAATTAAAATTCATGTTATAGTAATGAAAAAGGCACAGTACACAGTACAAACTACTACCTAGTGAGAAGAAAAGTAAGATATCTTAAGGGTTATTACATTTCAAGCTATATAAGTCATTCACTAAACCTATTTTTTCATGTTTACATCAAGTTTACTATTAAAATAAGAAAGTAACCTTAAAGAAAGAAAATGCATAATTAGTTATGACATTATGCAGCTTCAGTTTTTGACCTCCTGAAAATTTTCTCTGTGAAAAATGCAGAATTAAAAAAACCCAAATAATCTACACATTGACATCTATTTCTTTTCTTCAGTGGAAAAACTAATTTAAAACTGTTCAAGTGAAATGTCGCATTTTTTCAGCCTGAACAATTTACCAAGTTTTCACTAAAGATTATTTTTAAATGGTCAAAAAAACCCAAATTTGTTTTATTTTGTGTAAAAGGAAGAACATTCCCTTGGCTAATAAATTATTTTTACCTGCTGTTTCAACTGACAATCAAACACAGAAACAAACAATATGTACCCAAGACTACAATCTTCTTCCACAACAAATTTCTAATGCTCTCTAGCCCCTGTTTAATGGTGTCATTAACAGCATGTTATGCCTTTAACTAAGTGTGGTTTCACTTTGTTTTGACTATCCTGTCATTATTAATTCATTTGGAATCTGCTGTAGTAATACTGATCATAATGAATTCATTTTATATTAATGTACATGTCATACTCAATATCATGGGGATTTCCACTGTAATTTTGCCTAAATGAAAACAAAACTAATTGCAAAAACAATTTATTTGTTGTGATAATATATTAGAAGGGAATAACCTACCTCCATTTTTTACAGCATCAAGTGGCATAGGTAGTGTGTCCCTCCACAGACTCCTTCAAAGGTGTTTTGTCCTAATCACACTTGAGCTACTCTGGTAATCTACACATTAAGTCTTGCTTCTTCAGAGACCTAGTGCAAACATCCAGTCCCTTATGTAGTCCTCTCGACTTCAGTACGGCAACTCTCATGCATAAAATTCCAGCACACAATTTCTTTCCTTACCTAGCCCAGACGGATTTTTTTCTACATACAGAATTATGGGCTGCTAATGATTGCTGGTACACAGACAGTGTGGTCTTGCCTACAGATTTCCTTGTGCTTTCTAATCTTGCACCAGTGACATCAGTGAAAGAGGAAACAAACATTACTGAAATCATGGCATGTTACCTTGGACCTTGCAAACCCCTGCTGCCACAAATAAGCATGGGACATACACCTACCTGATAACTCATGTCTTTGTACCCTCTCTCCTTCACACAGAAACCTAGAAAGGTTTTGGTTAGGAGGGATGTCTGGAGATTTCCAGCCCAACAACATGCTCAAAGCAGGCCTAACTTCAAAGCCTGTGATCAGCATCTTACACAGTTATGTTCTGAACTTCTCCAAGTATGGAGAATCCATACCCTCCCTGGGCACCTGCTCCAGAGGCTTGAATATTTACAGTCTTCTGTCAAAGAAGTCCTATTCTTACAAACAGGATGGTCATTAGACTTTCAGTTACTTTCATCTGATATCAAAATTCAGTGCCAAAAACACAGAAAGGCCCATCTTACTTCGTGCTCCAACTAGCCTTTTGACTTTTGTTTGGCAAAAAGATAAACTCAGCAGAAATTTCTTCTACAGTTCAGCTGTCAGGCCACTGCCTAACCCCAACGATGTGAAGTTCCATATCTATGATAAAAAACTCTTTTAACTAGTAATGGGCAAGCTTCATATGGTCTAGATTTTCCATTCAGATAAAAGTACTTAAAAGTATGAGTGCTTATCCTGACCTTGTCTGATCTGTGGAGGTGAGATCAAAAACTTGCAAGAACAGCATTTTGTAGAAAGCTTTTTGCACAGGGGAAGGAGGGGGTCTCCCACTGATTCCACACCGCAAATACACAGGAAGTGTGAGAAAGTGAGAGAAAATAAATGCTACAAAAATAAAGCTTTTTTCTCCCACTGGTTTATTTTTTAAATTTCAAAATCAGTTTGATTTTTAGCAAAGCACGAGATGTTTATCTACATCGCGGAGCATTTCCTGCTTAGACTGAATCTAACACACCATTAGTACACACTGAAATGCTATTAAACTAAAACTGTGGTGTAACTTGTGCTCACACCAATACAGAACTCTCAAAAAAACAAATAAAACCAAGTCAAATACCATTTAGTGAACTACTATCCATGATTTATTTTTTATAATTAGAATGTATTCTGCAGCAGCCTAATAATGTGTGGATCATAGCCCATGGTACGTGCCATTTTAACACTGCATAGATCTCTGATCTTGTCATGTTAGACCACTTAAGGCCAGCTCTTCACTTAAGGCCAGTCTTTTCCTATCAGCCCTTCACTCAAATTGACATGAACAGAGCTGCTTATATCTGCCTCTGTTACGGAGGCTCCCAAATGAGCAACCAACCACCAAAAATAAAAAATTAATTATTAATACAATTAACTAGCTCTCCGTAAATTACAGGTTCGAATGTCTGTGAGAGGAGAACAGAACAACTTTTTAGGGTTTAACGGCAACCCAAAACGCTTTATCACTCACCTGACAAGTGAGGGCTCTCAACCTCGAGGACCTGCTCAGGGCAGCGTCCCGACCCGAGGCACCTCGAGGAGTTTCCTTGGGCAGCGTCCTGACCCAAGGGGAGAGTCCTCGACCGCAGCGTGCTGCTCCAAGGGACAAGCTCCAAATGGCTCCCCCAGGGGACTGCATTTACACCCAGGCCCAATCTGACCTGTAGTCAATAGCGGCTCCCACTGGCCAAAGGCCCCAACTACCGCAAGGCCCTAAGAACAAAAGCAGCCAGGAGCTGCTGCACTTCAGCAGCCAAGAAGCTCTGCTTTCATTGGGCGGGGGCACCTGCCACAATCCACCCCGTGAGGACAGTCATGATTCGGCTGGTTTCCTTGAAGTGGTGGTGCAGTCACCTCTTGCCTCCAAGGTTAAAAGGGAGTGCGGTCCTGGTGAGTCTCCATACTCGTTGTGGGTTGTCATCCCTAGATGATTATACAATCAAATCTTAAAAAAAACCCACAACCCTCCAACCATACAATGTATTACAATCAAAATTGAAGGAAGCTGATTAACCATTCCAATTAGGAAGATTCAAACATATCCAGGTAATGCTTAATATGGCAACAATTGCCTCAAGTCTCTTGCCACTTTCTTCATTTTTTGACCTAAAGTGACACTAACACAATAGCACCAAATCCAATCACATTCTTCTGAATGCTGCCAATTTCACAAGATTCATTCGCTGCCACCACGTTGTCATCCAAGTCTTGATTGTCCATACGGATCCCCATGGCCAAGCAGGATGCCGAAGTCATCTGTTCCTCCAAGATCCTAACAAAAAAAACAGAACTAGGCCTCCAATCAGAACCCGGGCATCAAGTTAAAAATTACTAATTATCTATTGGGCACTAATATGGTGAGTTCTTCCACCTTTCCCTGAGGCTTCCCAAGCATGTCACCTATTTGAGGGTAATATGGTGTATGAAACACCCACTTGATGCCTTGTGTGCCCACTCTTGGACCACCCCGGCAGTAAAGTGGCTCCTGTTACCTGATTAAATGGATTTGGGTGTTTCCTTCTCTATCTGCCGTGTGTGGCAATAATGATCTCACTGCACACAGAGCCTCCTTGCAGTGAGAAACTGCCCGACTGCCACAGGAGGGGGGGGGGGGGGGGGGGGGGCGGTTTCCAGAGATCTTAACCCCTTCTCCGGGCGTGGTTTTAGCGAGCTTTTGAGCCAGTCCATAGCAAGCAATTGTCGGCGAAAGCCATGCAAATGTAAATTGCCCGCCGTCCCACGTGGCAGCAAAGCCATCTCTGCTTCTGACACAGAAACCACAAAGAACCGGTCCCAGACCTGGCGGCGGCTCCTGCAGGCCACGCCCAGCCCAGCCCGGCCCCGCAGCTGACAAAGGCCTGGATGGGCATTCAGCCGCCCATAATCGGCTGTTAATTGCCACCTTTTGTTTAGTTTGCGGACTGGCCACACCGGAGAATTCTAAGGGGAATGTGTAAGATTTATAATCTTTTTCAGTATCATGAATCACGTCAAAAATACCCTGTTTGGCAGCAGTTGGCAGTGGATATTGAGAGACACAGGTAACGTCTGTCCCCCTAACTCCAAAACTCCACGCTGCCGTGTGGTAAACAACACTGTTTACCTGCCAGAACATCAAACCCTAATATTTTTCCTTTGTTCTCGAGTTCTGCCCTCCAGCAATTGCACCAACTTCGAGATGTTACCAGTAGATTGCCCATGTAATATTGCCCGGGGTACTCCCAGTGCCAACGCCTTCCACCAAAGATGATTCCTTCCTGAATCATAAAACAGACCTGACTTATCCCGGGGCGGTTTAAACTCTCTAAGAGGACGCTGCTGGGGGGGGGGGGGGGGGGGGGAGTTTCTGACTGATTTGCCGAACCCTCCGGCTTCTATCTTCACCCCCACCCGGGTCAGTCCCGCCCATAAGTAACCAAATCATGTAACACTTCTGCCCACGTTAACACTTGCACGTGAAGGGCTGGGGGTTTCGCTGATTGCATTCAACAGCTCTTTGCACCCTTTCTCTGAGGGACTGGACATGGATCTTTAAGGCATCCGGCAGCCCTCTGATGAGAGGTTTAAGGTGGCTGGGATCCACAGGCGCCGCAAGCGGGATTCCACACCGGCCCCTCTCATACATTGCCTGAATACAAGCCGCCTTTTGTACTCCCTCTGCCAGCTCTGACAGTCCCTTTACTTCAATGGTAACAGGTCCTCCCCTCTCCTTCGGGTCAACACACCAGCCCAGTAAGCCACTCGAGATGTTATCAACTGGTTACCCGCTGGTCCGTCACTTAAAAACACTCCGGGACCCCAGAAACCTCCCGCCTTGTCATCACTCAACAAAATTCGATCCCCCCCCCCCGTCAAAGAAACTCTCCACAAATACTCAGTTTCAGTTTCACCCGGTTTACGCGAATATTTAACCTGAAGCTCACCAAGCTCAGGTCCCGTCCAGGGGGTTGTGCGGACAGATGTTCGGGGGTTCCCACCTTGTGGACCCGTATGCCTTTCTGTTTTAATGAGAGGTCGCACATGTCTTTCCTCCAATTCCATTATTTCCTCTGAGCCACCTTCATCAGACTCTCCCCAAGTATCTCCATTCCACTCCTCAAGATCTACACTGGTAATTACCTTTCGAATCTGAACAACACTAGGGGGCTTTTTTGCCCATGCCAGCATAATTTCTTTTTTTTTTTTTTTCTAATAAGCGCCTTCTCTCTCTTTCTCGTAATAATTCTGTCTTTAAATGATCGATTTCCAACCGCTCCTCTAAGGCCTATCTCTCCGCTGCTACAAAATATTCCTGCACCTGAATCAAGCAGGCACCTAATATGGCACACATTTGTCCTTCACTTTCTCTATTCCACCAACTTCGCCGGCTTTGTTCCAACTTTCTCACAACTTCCACCGGATAAAACCACCTCTCTTTCGCCCATTGTATCTCTGAGGGAGAAGGGGCACAACTATATTTCTCTAACAACTCCTCTATCAACATCCTGCCGACTACACCAGTTGTTACAGAGGCTCCCAAATGAGCAACCAACCACCAAAAATAAAAAATTAATTATTAATACAATTAACTAGCTCTCCGTAAATTACAGGTTCAAATGTCTGTGAGAAGGGAACAGAACAACTTTCTAGGGTTTAACGGCAACCCAAAACGCATAACAAAGAACTCTATAGGGTTTAATGGCAACCCAAAACGCATAACAAAGCCCAACTCCCTAGGGTTTAACAACAACCCAAAACGCTTTATCACTCACCTGACAAGTGAAGGCTGTCAACCTCGAGGACCTGCTCAGGGCAGCGTCCCGACCCGAGGCACCTCGAGGAGTTTCCTTGGGCAGCGTCCTGACCCAAGGGGAGAGTCCTCGACCGCAGCGTGCTGCTCCAAAGGACAAGCTCCAAATGGCTCCCCCAGGGGACTCCATTTACACCCAGGCCCAATCTGACCTGTAGTCAATAGCGGCTCCCACTGGCCAAAGGCCCCAACTACCGCAAGGCTCTGAGAACAAAAGCAGCCAGGAGCTGCTGCACTTCAGCAGCCAAGAAGCTCTGCTTTCATTGGGCGGGGGCACTTGCCACCGCCTCTATCAGTAATCTGCATTTTGTGCTGCAGGGGACAAGTGGCTTGACCCTTTTCCTGGGGAAAGTCTTGATTTTCATCATTGTCTTATGTTTTTCCACACATGTGGCTTGGTTAGTTCAAGCTGCCACAGTTTCAGATGTCAGTGTATCTCTTCTGTATGGTGACCCATCATGGGCTAACAGAGGATGTACCTCATGTGAGACTTTTCCAAAAACTGGGGGTCTGTCAGATGGCCAGTGCCTCCTTCAGCTACTTACTGTAAAGGATTTCTCTGAAGTAACTAACCACATTGTGAACATGTTGAAGATCCCGGTACTACAAATTTATCTGCTTTTTAACTGAAGTAATCCCACTGAAGCCATGGGTGGCTTCCTTAGAAAACTCACCTGAGGACTCCACATGAACTCTGCTTGGGAATGCAGAAGATTAACACATATTCCAAAGAGAAGGTAACAACTAGAGTCCTCATGAAGATTTTGGATCTTAGGTTCATGAAAATGGACAGTTTTAAACAACAGAGACAAAGAAGTGCTTAGACTTGTAAAAGAAAGGAGATGAAGTACACATTTCAGCCCCACTTTATTTAAAATGACTGCATTTTAGTGACAGCTGTCCCTCGTAACAAATTATTCTTGCAATCTATTTTTACCATCATTTAAAAATTATTTGTATTTCTGCAGTTATTGATCCCCCACAGAGTTTCCATTAGGATGTGACCTCTTCTACATGGAGTTGTTAAAACACATAAACACTGGGAAGATGAATTTACAGATAAACAGATGCCATTAACATTGAAAAATTTATTTCAAGATAAAAGGCTCACATGTTGCAATGCAAATTTTAACCATTAACTAATAGAGAATTAGAGCACATTTTAGAATCAAACCCTGTCCAAATTCACTGGAGAAGTTGTAGAAACTTCCTATTGCAAGTAATGTAAAAATGACAGCACCAGTGGCCTAATGCCTGTGAAAAACTAGGTCCTGTTGTCCTCAACATGTACAAGCGGAGGAGTACACACTCTTTGAATCTAAGAGTTTTGAAGATCAATCAACCTTAAATTACAAACTAAATCTCCAGGAAATTGGATGTGGACTTTAGCAGAGAAAAGACAAGTGCAATTATAATCAAAATGTAAAAGAAAAAAATCAAGAGCTTTATGATACAAAACTTAAGTCTGTCTTTGCCTTATATTCTGTGTTAGTTTGGGCACATTTCTATGTAGTAATTTCACCTAGAATGAAAAACACCTCTGCCTCTTACTGCAAGCTCATACTTTTATGTAAGACTGATTCTTATTTAACCTCTGGCTAACAAGCCTATTTACTATGAATGTAATCTCAAAAAATAAAATGAAAATAATCAAGAAGATGAACAAGTCAGTACCCACTCCCAGCCATATCCAATGATTCATTTCACACACAGCCTAATATATCGTTGACATGCTCTCAGCCTCCTTGGTTCTACAGCAAACTAATTTTTAATCCCAGCATAAACCAGCCCGTACTGCATACAAGCAATTACTCACATTCAAGGGCCTGACCTCTACTGGGTCAGAGCATGCTTCTTTGACTGCAATTTTCTTAACTGGTTTAGAGGAATCTTAGTATTCAGAAAGCACAAATGGGTTGTGTAAAGAAAATTCCACCTCATGGAAGATTTTGGTGGGTTTTTTTTATGTAGAAAGCTGGGCCCAAGCCTGGGCATGGAGTTTCCCCCAGCCAGTCTCCTTGTTCACAGCAGATGGCATGGATACTCATGCAACTCAAGGAAAGGACAAAGGTTATAAGTATTAAAAAAACTGCAATTCAAAATTTCTTAACTCTTCTACAGGACAGATTGTAGCCACTCTGGGTTTGGGCTATTCCTTGATCTCTGGTGTTACTCAGAATCCTTCAGCTGAGACTTTATAAGTTGATCTGTTTCTCAATACAAGTCAAGAGCATCCCTACAATGAGTTATAGTGATGGGTCTGTTTCTTCAACACAGCTCCTTGATGTTCTCTGATAATTTAATTATTCCTTCCCAGCTTTCATCGTTTGCTTAGCTTAGAGATAAGCCTTCTGCGACGCCTAGAAGGCTGATGTCCCCCAGCCTTGGGTTGTCAGTAGGTTTCAGAAGAAGCCAAGAACATGGATAACTATGAGATTATAAACCTAAATTCTGGGTTTCACAGTCACCTGAATACTTATACTTCAAAATAATAAGGTATGGCAATGAAAATATTTACTATGCCAAAATAAGGTTTCCTTCAATTCCAGAAAAAAATCTGAATATTTCAGAAAAAAATCTGGATATTTCAGAATACCAGAAAAGCTTTCCAGTTTCAGGTGGCCCACACAGCATGCTCATCCAGAGCTACGGACTCTGCAGTGCTGCAATAGTTGTCTGACACATTTGTCTTTTGATGCTGAGGACTTGCAAAGAAGACCAGAGGGAAATCAGTCAAGTTTGTGATGAGGGGTCACGCTGCTGGCATGTTTCCTCCAGGTCCTTGTGTATACTGTCCAGACCATGATAAACCAAGGGCCTTTCTGAGAACGACAGTTCACTGTACAGACAAATTCAGGTTAAACAACTGTCTCTTTATGCTTTTCCTAGGAAGTACTGAAGAGAGCACTGGTGTGTTAGAACCAGAAAAGACCTCTAAGGCAAAACCCTAAAAGTGCACAGCTAACTGCAGAAAGCTTCATAATAGGGCTTGATACAGCTTCTCAATTATTATGCATAATTAAGTCATTAGACCAATTTATCAAAGGAAGTATGTTAATCAGTACCTGGATACTTTTCTGGTTTGTCTTTCAAAACAATGAATGGATGCGTTTCTAAAGGATAAATTGAAATTTTACAACAAATAACTGGGTCCAATAGAAAGGATGATTGCCCAATTCACAGAGTGAAATTATTAGCCTTACATTATGCAGAAAATCAGACCAAATCTTCAAAGAGGTTTCTTTTCCTCTCCAAAAGCCAATAATTCTATTGGTCTCTGAGGCAAAAAACAGAAGTGCATGAAAAAGGCAAACACCTTTTTAACTTTTGAATTATTTATTTAAAAGTTATTCTATCTTCAGGTGTATGCCTTTGTGAAGCTTTTAATGTGCAGTTTCTGAAGATGTGTATTAGAAAGGGGAAAAGAACCAAAAGGAAGTTGGGGAAAACAGTAATTTTGAGATCTTTGACAAGAAAATCCCTAAAATAATAAAAAAACCCTAACCCTGTGAAAGTGCTTGCATATTTCTATTCAAGGAGCTAAAAAACTCTTTGTCCCCTAAACAACTGTCAAATTTCAATGTAACCCTCAGAGTTGATATCATACAATGCTGCAATACCAGTTCAAAAGTCTGTGCCGTATTAATACCCATAAGCATTGGTCAAAGTAAAATATGCAGGATTAAGTACCAAAATCAACAGAGGACTATTTCTATTGCATGTTTAAGGTATTTTTGTTTATACAGAATACTTAACGTCTTCCCTTTTCCCTAACAGAAAGGATTACAGAATTTCCTTCAGTGATACAATTCAATTTAGATCCAGCTTGTTAAGGAAGGCATAGAGGCATAATTACACCGTTGCTTTTTGTGTTGTAACTGATGTTTCCTGGATAAATGCATGTCATACAACCTGTAGCAAATCCAATTAACATTCAAAAGACAGAACAAGAATGTTTAGTCATCAAATACATTCAAAAACAATCCAGTACACTAGCTGTGTATTTTTAATGTTAAAATTCCTTTGTTCCCTTCTCTTGTTCTCCTCTCTTATCAACACATGTACCAAGCCTGTAAGGAAAATGTGGCATAGTCTGATAAATTCTAAAACGTAAAATATTAAAAATTACTTCTGTCAGCTATATTATATTTCTCAAGTCTTACACGGCAAAGAATGAACACGACCCCACAGGAATCCTTTCTGGTGACTGGGGCTGCAGAGATGAGCACACAGCATGTCTCATGCTCAACCATTCTTTCAACAGTGGTAAGTGATACAAGTGTGATCTGTTTTTCTGTGATGTTTTGAAGCCAAGGTCCTAAAGAAAGCTTGTCATGGGTAGTGCTCACAAACTCCAGCAGAATTCCAGGCTGATCTCAACCTGACCTCACTCATATCAAGACCACAAATTCTAAACTTCTGGCACTTTATAAATGCCCTAGGGCTTCTCTCAAGAGACAGAATTCAGTGGAATTGATTTAAAATGTTGAGATTTCATTTATTCGTTAATGAGTTCAGGACTCATTAAGAATGCCAATTCCAGCTCAGTAAAAACACCATTTAAATTTACAGAAAACTATGGGTTTGGGGTTTTTTTAACACACATAGTAATGCAATATATGCGAAGTTGAACCTTACTCCAGTCAGAGACTTGCGTTTTGACTTTTACCCTCTTCTGCAAATCCATTTTTCTATCTGCAGGCAGCCTTCCCTTAATTCCATGCCTTCCACGGTGATTTATGATGCCTACTAACAAGATCAAGAAAATAAACACTGGGGAGCTTGAATCCAGATGGTATCTCAGCTCAACCTCATAATGCTCTGCTGTCTTCAAGATACTACTCTAGTGCTCTTTAATTTTTGTTGTTATGACTGTATGTTCTGATTCACACTCTGTACTCGGCTGTGCTCTTTCTTTCCTCATACTGACCAAAGGGAAAAGAGGGAAAAACAAAACAAGGGCTCCACCCCACTAAAAACCACACTGGTGAACACCACTAATGAATACAAGCAGTGTACTCTCATCACTGGGTCAGGGAATTTCTGCATTCAACTGTACAAAACTGCAGAAGTTTAGCAATAGGTGCTGATAGTGTTAGGTATTGTACAAACCAGCTTGTAAAAGCAGCTTGGAGCTGATTAACATTTGTGGTGCTGTGTGGCCAAAAAAAAAAAAAAATCTGATTCCCTCTCTCAGTGCTGTGTAATACTTTCGTAAACAAGAACTTCAATAGAAATTATTCACCTGAAACTGAAAAAAAACCCAACAAAACAATTCAAAACAGGTTACAGGGGATTCCTACAATGCAGAGAGAATAAAACCTTTATGTATTTGGTCCAAACTCAGGAGCAATCAATATAATCATTATTCACTAATCCTGGCCTAATCACTGCAGCGTCTGCTGAAGTAAATTCCATCTTGAATCATCCTGATCATTCGAATGGACAGGCAGAGCCCATCAAGGCAATGCAAATCCATTTCCACAGATCAAGAACAGGCTTCAGAACAAAACTAGAAATAGATATGTAGCAGGGATAAGAAACAGTTGAAGAGAAACAGGGAGGTGAATGTAAAAGGTCAAGAATCGTGAAATGGAGGTCATCAGAATCACCTTGGCTCCAATGGAATAGCCGAAACATTCAGCAGAGGAAGCCCTTTTCACCTGAACAAAGAATGCTCATAGGTCTGAATTTCTGGGCAATACACTACCCATCATCAACAAGATGCTGGTGGTGGAATCTTCCTTTTTGGAATTTAAACAATATGAAGAATTTTCTGCCTTGCACAGGCTGATTTTTTGATCTAGAGATTTTCGGAGACTCCATGATTTTGCACATCTCACATCTAGTAAATATTAAAGACTAATATGTAAATATCACTGTGTTAATGTATGTTATAGATGTTTATATAAAACAAACTCACAGATTCCAAGTGGCTCAGTTTATAGAGAAGATGGATTATACAGGCATTACTATAAGAACTTTCTACAACCAGGCTCAATTATTTATTCTATCACACGCATTCTCATGTTCTTTTCAGGGATGCTGTAAAGATGTATTCAGCAACAATTCTGAGTATCCCATACCATGGTAAAGAAAAGCTACAGAAGCACTAAAAACAGGTGGGCATTTGGGACTTGAAGTCCAAAGATGCTGAGAGTGTTCACACCTCTTAAAACAGTCAGTGGTTTAAGTGTTCAAGAAGTGCCCAGCAGTTGTGCCAAATTACTGATCCAAAAATTGAAACATGCAGAATAAAAATGCATTTTAGAGGAAAGACATTCCATATCTAAAATGAGCCATGGCAAATCAATCACACTTAACTCATACTTGATGATGGTATTTTATGGTTCAAAATTTCAACCTGTATTTTTATATCAAAATAAATGAGTTATTGGAGCTGTGGACACATTACTCCCAAACCACGTGAAGTTAGACAAGCAATGTCTACACAGCGCTGCAGACAGCCTCTGCAGCCAACTTAAAAAAGGTGGGATGAAACCCAGTAGCTCCTGGACTGTTTTATTTCAGACCATTTCTTGCTTGTTATTCATCACAGCTAGACTACATCAAAAGCACGGACCCCTGTCTTTCTAAAACAGGTTTTTCCTCTTCTTTTCAGTTAAATGAATTGTTGCTCTATATTTCCCAAAAAATCTCGTCATGAGTGTGCTACACTGAAAACTGACCCTTTCTATCATACTTGAAGATGATAACATAACATGTCACTCCAGGTCAAGGGAAGATAATGGTCTTAACTCAACCTCAACTCAATGGAGCATGCAGTATACTTCGATGTCATTCATGGTTCTTGTTTGGGAAAGGACTGCTTTTTCCACCTTCTGACTGCAGCTGCCACTACAACGTGAGCTAGGCCAAAAAGATAGAATATCAGCACATCACAAGTTGAACTGCAGACGGTCTTGACCCCTCACGAAGAGAAAATTTCACTGCAGCAGTGAGGCTTATTTTGTGGCTCAGACAGATGATACTACAGTGACTGGAGTCAGAATGTAGCTTCAAGATTTGTTTCCAATGAAGGGAATTGTGGTTTTTATTTTCAGGACTAGAAAAAAAGAGCATTTTTATGTGACTGCATGTCTCTAGGATCTATGGCCCTAACACATACACACTGAGCTTCTGTTTTAACCCAGTCCTGGGAGTTCATCTGAATCCAGCTACCTCAAAGCTAAACCTCAAGAACTGGGATAAGCTTGTATGGTAGTACTTTATATCTCAAAATCTTCAATAAGTAGCTGCTCCTTTTAGGATTTGAAGTTCACACAGTCTGTCTTCTGGGTGGAGTTCAAGTGAGAATCATCATGTATTTTTTCCTATTTCAACCTCTTATTTCCTATAATGGAAAGTTTGTCTTAAAACTATTATCCAGTGACTAAGGAACTGAAGTCACATACAAAGTGACACCTTTTGTAATTTGTGCTTCTGACAAATAATTTTTCACTACCTTCCATTTCAGTCCACAAACAATTGGTTCATTCTTTCACTTTGTACTACAGTTTGACTTCTTTGTGGCTTAAGAACATAGTTAACAGGAAAGTAAATTGAAAGGGAGTACCTTTTCTACATTGCTGACTGAGATATTCTAATATGATGGTGTGAATCCAGCTAAAAACAGTAAGATTGTGCTCAAGTGACTAAGTCAAATAGTACACTTTCTTTTCTATTTCTGTCATAAAAATAGAATGGTCTAAGGAAACCTTAAAGGAAAAAAAAAACAAAACAAAACACCATGTTAATCACCAAAGCCTCACAGTAATCCCCAGGGCTGATTAGCTTTCAGTCACTTTATGAATCATTTGACCTCTAATAAGATTAAGCCAGGCTTTTTTTCTTCTCATCATCATTCAAAAGGTCATATTGACTATTCACCTCTCTAACACTGTGATTCACGGTGACTTTAAATGAGTTGTGGAACCAGCTTTAGCTAAATCTCACCAACAACATCTGAACCACATACAGGCAGTGAATTATCACAAACTACGTGAGTGGACATATTAGTGTTACTTGTTAGGGCCCAATTCTAATCTCTTACCCACGTGAAATCATTACTTGTCTAACTCATGGCTGAGCACAGTTGCCATTACTAATGAGAACTGGTATTTTAAATATGCAAAAGCCAAAGATTACTGTTTCCTCTCCCTTAACCCCTTCATCCCAAAATTACCATTGCTTATTTCCAACCGACTCAAATATAGCACCTGAGATGTCAGTGACTAAAATGGAGATACTTTGCCCAGCTGAAAATCATCCAAGCTTTGTGGGTCCTGTCCCTATGATGAAGGTAACTGCTGAACATGAGCTTTCACAACTCAGTGACTGTCATTTCTATAAATGTTCCTCTAAATATTCTCAGACGGTAGCTTCACTTAATTGATGTTCATGCCCTTTTTGTTGTGTGACCTTTTGGGTGCAACACGTAACTTTTTTCTTTTCTTAAAGCAGGTATGCACCTCAGTGGGAGATCACCAAAATAATTTGAAACTCACTTTTTGTTTTCTATTTCTCCTGTTTCTTAATAGAAATAAACAGACTGCTATTAGCTAATCCTATCCAGCTAGGGTCTTGGAAAGACTCCCCAAACTAGAATGACAAGATTCACTGAATAAAGCTTACAAATGAGGCTGTACCACGACCTCTGTGAAAGCAAACCTAGAAGGGAGCAGGGGCATCTTGTCAAGGTCTCTAATATGGCAAATATTACAGTCTTCAGCTACTAAGGGAAACTATGTGGGAAAAGAAGGTGCATGTAGGACACCATCCATGGCCTGTTTAAATCAATAGAAAAGCTACATTTTTTTTCATTAGCCATTGGCTCCAGGCCACTGAGGAAACACCCCATCCACTGCACAAGCTGCTGTGTTAGTGGAACTGCTTACATGAGCTAGGTACACGCCCACTAATTTCTTTATAGGATGAAGCCCAGCTCTGCTGTACATTACCAAACCAAGCTTAAAAAAGTACTTGCAGAAACACTTGAAAGGTATGAGAGAGAATCCCAAACATACATATTTCAAACCAGTCACAGTCATGTAAGCAAAAAAAGACTACAGCTGCACTACTAGAGTTTTTACCAAGTACACACTACTGGTTTTAATCATTATAATGTATTGACAATTGTCCTTTTTCATGTTAGTTTAATTGCCTTTACAAAAAAACCCCAAAAACCAAAAAAACCAAGCCCAAAGAAATTGAAGATTCTTTTAGGGCTTTGATCACAATCAAAACCTTTACCCCTTTGCCTAAAACAACTAAAGCAATTGAACTAAAGCAATTGCCTAAAACAACTAAAGCAATTGAACATCCTCAGGAAAAAAAAAAAAAAGAAAAAAAAAAAAAGAAAACCAAAAAAAAACCCACCACCCAAACCAGAGCCTCCACAGGATATCAGACTCATTAATCCTTGAAATATAAGTAAAGCTTTCAGGGCAGATGATGAACAGCTGTATCCAACAAACAGTTGGACCCCTGTATATCAGCTAAGAAGAATTTCGTGTCTCCTCTTAATCTTGACAAGCTATTGCTAGATAAGCAGAGGGTGTTAGATTCACCTGTTACTATTTCTGTAATTCATGATGTTATCAAAAGTATTTTCTCCTAGAAAAGCACCTGTATGAGACAGTTTTATATCCCATTTCTGCAGGCTTTTTGTTGTTTTATTTTTTGCCTTCAACATCTGTTTAGGATATTCATTCACTCTCACAAAACAGGTAACCTCTATTATTGCTTGGTGTTTCAACACCATTCTTAAGAAAAGAAAAAGCAATCTATAGTGTCATTATATCTGATATTAATACTCTTACTGTATGTCATACTGGGTGCAAAAGAGAAACAAGTACATTTAGTTTATCACAAATCCATTCTTGAGAAAATAGCTTTGACCTGATGATGTCCATTTCCATTTGATAAGCTGAAAAAGGAAAAGTAACATTGAATACATATACAGGCAGCATTACTACCATGACCTTTGTTGTGGTGGGCATTTTGACAGCACCAATGACCAACACTCCCCCGCCAAAAAACCACAAAAAACCCAACAAATATGTTGCTACAATATGCAAAATGTGTCCAGAGTTTCACTACAGTGAGATTATAATGGGTTAACAGTTCATATAATAGGTCAGCTTAATTTCCAGGTTTGTTAGTGGATGCAGGTGTAACAGACATGCAGGAGATCAGATGGCAGCAGTGTCTCCTGTGGAAACCCTGTCATGGCTTGTTCTCAGGTTTTTATAACTGACAGCTTTCCCCTGAAAGATGGTCCTTGACTCCATGGAAAGTGGTTTGGTCCTGTTACAGAAGTTTAGGTGAAGGAGAGAACAGCAGAGAGCTAGTAAAAAGAATCTGCTCTTCTTCCTTTAATCTACCTACCTTTTCTTGGTGACTTTCTGTCTCAGCCCATTCAGTGCACAGGACTGGTCCGTTTCTGCCCTGGTTTACTAACAACGCACTCGTGGAGTTAAGACGGTGATGGCAACCAGGTCCCTCTGGTTAAAACTTCAGTGATGACATGCACATTTCTGAACAACAATAATAAAGATAACTTCATTTATTCAATTACAGATCTCAGCTACTGCCTGTCTGAAAAAAAGTATCATGATCCTGTTGGGTACCAGCACTATTTCTTAAGATATATTGAAGTTTTTAAACATGTACAAATTTGGTAAGTATTTTGAGTCTGTGTTAAAAAGGGCTGTATTTAACAAGCCATTTCAAAAAAACATTTAAGAACATTAAACAAATGGAAAGCAGTCTTAGCCTTTACTTCTTTCCTATTCCTGTAAGAGGTGATCTAGGGCTGCACACCCTGACCGACAGCATGCTGTCCAGACGGCAGCTTTCATCATCCCTCAGGCACAGTACATCAAACAATTAAAAACTGTTCAATTTCTAACCATACGTGCTGCTTGTTCGTACACACACAGCGTATGAACAGCCCTGTCTGCGTAAGCTTTCAGCCATATGCATCCCCCGCCACCAGCTCGAATGGAGCTCTGCCAGCTTCACAGATTTAGGCAGAAATGACCCTGAAGCAGGAAGGACAAATAGCTCCCAGCTCCGGTAGCAATGTGCTACATGAGCAACTCCAAGATACCTCTGTCTGCAGGCAATCGGCATGCCAGCAGTGGGTAGGGTAACATCACACCTAGCATGACACAGAGCAACAGCTTCACCTGATGATTTTATTAGAAGAACAACAAATACTTTTAAAAGAAGGCTGTGGAGACACTGGCATTGACAGCAGATAATATATATCTGTATTTTCACATATATATATAAAATCACCCAAGATCCCTATGGTTATTCTTTGGATGAAAAGCTAATCATGTATTTTCTATTTTAAGACAGCAGCAGAAAATCTGTAGCCAATCTGTAGGCAGCATTCTTTTGCTTAACTTTGCGAGACATAAAAATGGTCTTTTTTATTCATATTCTAATACTGTTCTGCAGTAGCTACACCCCTAGTCCCATTGGGGATGTATTCAGCAATTATACCATGTATTTGGAAGTACATCCATTTATGTGACGAAGACTATCACTGCACTACTGTCAGCCACAGCTGTGTAAAAAACTAGATCCTTTTTTGTTAGTTGAAAGCATTTACTTTATGGCACATTGGGAATTATACTGTCCAGCTTTTTCATTGCTCTTTTTTCACTATTTGAGTGAAATTTCTTAAGTCTGTAGGCTTTATATCCTGTATGGAAACTACAGTATGATAGAGAGCATGTCAAATCATCAACTAGTTAAAAATAAAAATACAAAATCCTATTTAAAAAAGGCAGCTTCTTCCTTTACCACCTCCCCCTCCTTCCCCTCCCTCCCTCCTAATGGAGCAGCAGTTCAGCTGCCAGCTTACACCAGTCCTTCATGACCACAATCGAATGAAGCAGGAAAAAGATTTATGCCAAGCCTTGTAGAAAGATGATGATAGAAATAGTGATTACTCCTGCTGATGTCAGTACCACCCAAGGATCATTTAGCTCTGGGGTGACCACTCCTGATGCTGATACTGTGAAAAGCTATTGGCAGTTTGGCATACATTAGTTGCCATGGGTGTGCCTCACACACAAGGATGTAAATTAATGATTTAACATTATTACCATCTGGGGAGTGTACGTAAGGAGAACCCAGCAACTGGAAATGAGGCAGGATTGCTGCAGTATTTACTTTCATGGATACCACACGGTGTTCCCTGTGCTTTACAGGAAAATATAATATGCAACTAGAATAATATGCTACTGCAATAGTAGAGCTTTCCAAAAAATCAAGCACAAATGCCTTCTACCCAAAACTGTTCATTTTAATTATTAATCCATATTCTGTGTTAAATATTTTGAAAACTATAGAGCCTATGAAAAGTGTCATCTTACTGGTCTGGGTTGGTTTATTTTTATTTTTTTAATATCAGGAAAGTAGTACAGGTTTAAAGTAGCAAAAATACTAACACATATGTTACTGCTTCTAGCAGAGCATCGTATTTTTGCCTTTGTCTCAAAGGTGTTGAAGTTTACAAAATTATGGTGTTTTAGCTGCATTTTCTGCCATTCTTTCTCGTTCCAGCAATGGTTTCCTGTCTTAAGTGCTTAGCAGAGTGCTCAGTAGCACTCCTACCCAGAGGAAGACTTAATCACGTAAGGACTTAATAAAAAATATGCATTTCTCCTCAGACAAACATACTGCATCCATTCTCTCGAATCTGGAATGCAAACTAAAGGTGTGATCAGTGCCCTGCCAAACAGTCAAGGGTGTGTTCAGCTGCATCTCAAGATGCTGTTAGATAAATGGTCGTTATCTTTGACTGAAGGCTTTTTGTAAGACACACTTCAGCAACACTGGACTCTGCCAAAAGCTCACCACATCTAACCAAGGCTACATGGAAAGAAGCACATATGCAGTTTTCCACTTGGGACTGGAAATGAAACAACCTGTATCTGCTGTCAGCTACCTCATATAATGCATCTCACATTTATGGCATTGCCAATCGGGTAAGAGTTTTGGAGCACAGCCTTAGATGCAAAGCTTTCCTTCCCCAGGAAGTGTCACACCTAAGTAACACAGTTTAATACACCTGCATGTCCCAAGGCATTACAGTCTCTTGCTATTTATAAAATGGAACTGTTAATAATAACCTACCTACCTACTTTGACAGAGACCCAGAAATCTTTCTCCTCTCTCCCTTATCTCCTCTGTCTCCAAAGTGGGGAGAGAAAGTGCCTTTTTTTCTGCAAGCATGAGGACCGTCCCCATACCTGCTGTGTCCTCCTTTCATCAGGATGCAGTAAAAATGATGGTCACAGCCTTGTTCTAAGCATGTGCTACATTATTAGGGGAATATGAACACTTAAGTGTTATTTTAACTTTTAAATGAGAGAATATAAGATTCTGTAAAATTAATCAATGAAGATGAAGAAGTCACTATGAAACTCAGTGTTACAGACAAAAATACAGACAGCTGAAGAATACCACAAGTGGAAACTATTAAAATTGCTTTATTACCTGTAGTGATAATTCTTTATGGTAAAGACAGAGATCCCAAAGCTGTGCGCCCTCTCTGCTAGGGGTTTTCAAATGCAGAATCTCTACAGGGAACAGAACAAATGTCACAGAAAGAGCAAATGGCGAAAAAGTAAACATTTGTTTTTAATAAGATTCTATTTAAAACAGAGCTTTTATTACTCAAAAAAACCTCGGACTCATTAGTTATGTTCTGACAACTCTGATGAAAAGATTGTCTCATCATTTATTTAGGAAATGGGCAGTAATCTACCAGGCACCATCACATCTCAGAGGAAAGCCTGAGAGTGGCAGGAAGAAAACAGTTCCTAAAATCCACAACTCCAGGCAGCAGAGTTATCTCAAAGCCTAAATCTTGTCAGCAGCTAAGGAGACACTGTAATTACCACAAAGCAAACAAAGACAACTTTTAAGCCATAAAAGTTAACATGGCTATAAAAGTCAATATATTTACAAAGGGGAGAAACAGAGAGAGATATAAAGGAAAGCCAAAGGGAGTAATCTAACAAATTACACTTCAATTTTTATCCTGATGGTAATCACTTACAATAACACTGGGGTTATTTAAACCCCTAAATACTGCTGTCATTTCAAATTGCACCTGACACATTCAGATTATAGTCAATAAAATATTTTCCATGTCTGAATATTTCAGTTAAGTGTGCTGCAACCATTGCAAGATTAGAACAAGCTGCTCTTTGCCTCCATATGCTTTATTTCACTACAGATTTCTACTACAGCTCTGCAAAACTCTTTCCCAAATACAGTGGTGTTACATATTCCAAAAAGGAACAGAATTAACATGAGAAATCCTTTATTTCCACTGCAATGGGGAAACAAAAGGAATTGATGAAAGACTTGTTTATCCAACCCAGCATGACCAAAAGAATTCAACATAAGTTAAGCCACCAGAAATTAGAAAAAAAATTAGGTTGACTGTGAGCCAGCTACGTTTATTTTAAGAGTATCTTTGAAAGTATTCAGATATCTGAAAAGTTGCGGCTTTGGTTTAATTCCCAGTTTTAATTTTACTTAAGGAGTAAAGTATCAGAAGCTATTCATTTTTAATAGTCTAAAATATTATAACATAAATTTTGATTTATTTCTTGAGGAGCTTTGAGCTTTGGAACTTAGAGGCTCAGTTGACATGGCAGTTAGATGGGAAAAGGATAACCGCTTGAGATATGGAAAGACACCCTGAGTGTCAGAGGAGCATGACTTTCAAAATTATCAACTACTAAAATTATTGAAAAAAAAAAGAGAGCTCTTAGCAGGTGTTTCTGTAGTTGTTTTTTCTCTGCAGTTCACTTCATTACTATGAGACTTGATGTTACATTAAAGATAACTAGACATGTCATGGACAATGAAGTCTTACTCTCTCCCTTTCTTTTTCACCCACTCTCTGAGATACAGTGTAATTTGGTCGACATTTCTAGAACTATTAAAACATGTACCTGAAAGTAAGTTTTTAATGTGCTAGTGAATAGTGCTCAGTGACATAAAGGAAGCTCAGTGCCATTAGTAGACACGATTTAATTTTCCTATTTGTCAAGGCATTTTCCTACTTTAGCTTTATTAATACTACTTGTGTTTATTTTATGCTTTACCTGCTTCATTTTTTAAAATCATGTAAAACTAAATTATTTGTGGAGGACTTTTTCACTACTAATTGTCAAGGTAAAACAGAAGCTTCTGTTTGTATTGATTTAATTTCATACTTGTTTTGGTTGCACAGAAAACTTAATGTATTGCCTGCGTATGGAGAAGAACAAAAGATTCTTTATCCTTTGTATTTGCTCATGCTTCTTTTGCTGCCTTTTCCCTGACTCATAGGTAGGCAGGTTAATGTCCTCTTTTTTTTTTTGGGTGGGGAGGGTTGTGTGTGGCTTAATAAAAATCTTGTTGGTTCCACCAATGCCCACTCTTCAGCATCTTTTGATCCAGCCAAATACAAAACAGCACTGTAACTATTTTGCTGTTTTGTAAATGTCTTAGTGTAGAAGTTTGAAACACCTCTTCTACTAATAGATATGTATGTACTAACCAATTGACTGCAGATGTCAACTTCCTGCTGTAAACAACTCTGCAACATCCGAACATCAGGAAAAGCTGAAGCATGTCCCTTCTCATCAGACACCACAGTATCCTTGGGTGAGGCAAATCCCAGCTGCAGAAATTCCTCAGGGAGCACTGAAACACCACAGTCCACCAACTGTGAACCAGGAAACAGTACGATTTCCCTTATCCTACTATGTGCAAAAATCACTAGTCTATTATTTCCACTGGTTATTTATACATCCACAAATATATATAAATATAGAAAATAATTACTTTCATGAATTTTACTTCTATCTGTTCAAAGACTGACACACTCCTTTCTCATTAGCTGCTAGCTCAGAAGATGCCATAACATTCTTTAGATTTGTGATCATAAGACATAGGTGATATAAGGTACACTTTTGATTATTTTGTTCAAAGGAATAACTGAGGAACTCCAGATACGTATATCCACTTTAGGGAAGACCGAGATGACTTTTCTAACAAAGTCATAAACAAAAACAGCTCCAAATTTGATAATGCTAAGTGAGAGTTTACACTCCATAGGTGATACCAGAAGCGTGATATTACTGCTTGCTATGCATATTTTTTAGTTAGACTAGTTAACTTCACTGGATTTCTTTTGTTTAGAAATACTGAAGACCATTTTAATCTTCTCCTACCTTCTAGCAGAGAAATTCATGCTTAAAGTTGTTGCCAGTGACTAAAATCTCTTGGCAGTTAATTGTCTATATGACTTAAATAGTTTAGACAGGAATTCCTCTGATAATTATGATTCTAAATCTTTGCTTTGCACAGCAATGTTTTATCCATTTTGCTGAAGCAGTAGATTCAAGGCAGCCCACTCCCATGCAGTAAAGGCATTTACTTTGGAGTGCAGTTGAAAAGGTTAATTACTAGAGAACTGAAGTTCTTACAAGAATACAGGTGCCTACACCATAGTACTTTATTTTAAGAAGGAGGACTATATGGCTCTGTCATAGTGAACACCATATATGCTAATGTGTTGCTTTAGTGACTCTAATTAAGCAACTTTCAGTGTATATCGATCTATATATTTCCAAATTAGCTTTCTACCTACTTTATGGCTGTAGAATTAAAATAACATTCCAGCTTATTGCAAGTGAAGCATTTGCTTTTAAAATAAAGATTTCATGCTAAATGAGGAGTTATTCAAATTCTCACCCACATTTTTAGTTGATATTTTGTTTTTAAACTAGCTTGTCCCTTAATGACACCAACTTCTTCCCTGTAGATTTTAATTTATGGTTCTATCTTCTAATTATCTTACTTCATAGAGTCCAAAATAGACTCGTAATATCATTTCAGTATTTGTTTTTAATTAGGACAATTATTGGAAATTGACCTCCATCTAACAGCTTTTAAATTAAATATAGTTATTTTCATTGTCGGGCTTATTAGGCAAGAACTGTCGAGCCTTTTGTTGCCTCCCTTCATGCTCAGCCCTCGCGCCCATGCAGGGCAGCTTGTTCTGCACTTGCTTCATCCTCCCCGCAGAGCCGCAGCTGCAAGCTCACGGGGAAAGGGCTTTAGCCCTTGTTAGGGAGATCTTTTCCCCTTTAAACTCACCCTTGCAGCAAATCGATTTGTCAGATCAGAGGCCCCTCTTTTGTGAGAGCCCCTCTGAACTGCCACTGACAGGGTTTGGCCAGGGTCAGCTGCCTTATAAATCAAAGGCAAAGACAACTTAAAGGAGAGGGCTAAGGATTAGCACAGGCAGTATTATCTGCCAGTCGAGGGTGAATAGAAATGTGTTTGATACAATCTTCTTTCAGGTTTCTCTATGCCAACTCCCCCCAACTACTCTCACCATGACATTTAGATTAATTAGAAAAGTTTAAAAAAAAAAAAGACAAAAAAAAAGGGCTTATAAACAATTTATTTCTAGATGGCTGTAAGACTGGCAAATGAAATCACAGTGGTCTTCAAACCAGCAAAAGCTTAGGAAAGATTAAGGGCTATCAATCTCTGTTGTAAGATATCAATACTGCTAGACCTAAAATTGTATTAAGGACAGAAAGACAACCTGAACTGTATTGATACAGGGTTTGAATGCCTCATTTTCAACAAGCCAAATAACCCAAACATAAATAGTAAGACACAGTTTAGGGGCTGCTAAACTATTCTATAATTGTAAAGCCAAGTCTTCTTGTGTTTAAGCCCTGTACTCTAGATACCTGAAATTTCAACTCACTCTTATCAAAAACTTGAAAAGATTCAGTGTATTTGTCCATATCGCCAGCACTCTTTGAAAGTAGTTGCTAATGTGAACCTGTGAATTCTGCAGACATACAGGAGAAAAACACTTTATTGACTGGCTAAAAGCACAGGACCACAGGAGTAAATTAACGCTTGACCTAAGGCTTATTCACATTGATGAGTCACTCTATTAAATTTGCTGGATTCTGACTAAAGTCACATAAGAGCACAGAATTCAGACCACTCCGTTTTCCTGCAGGTAGCTGACTTAGTGCCCTGTTAGTTTAAAAGAACTACCATCAGCCCTAGCAACCTGTCTCTGGAAGACAAGAAATTGCCCAGGTATTTTCCTCAAAACTCCCTTTTAAAGGAAGTTTTCTACAGCAAGGCAGGTTCTGAGAACATTTGACCCACTGTGTTGTATTGTTGAGTCTTGCCACACCGTACATTTGCAGGGCCCAGGCACACACATCTGTGATGAGCCTTCCATGAAACAACAGGCTTCCTTGTTTCCTCAACCTTATATTATATTCTATTTTCGAATATAGAAAAAGCTGGCAAAAAAGCCAGCTCCTGTACATCAGAGGAAAGCAAATATCAGGTCACAGAGAAACAGGGGACTCCAAGAAGCTGCTGGCCGATGGGCTTGCATGATTTAGGAAGCATGAAAGGGCAATGTCTTTAAGAACTGTTCACAGCTAGGGTTTACACAGAGGCAACTGCAAAGCCATTTCCATATGGTTCACTGTCTACTGTGACTGAATGTAATTTGTTCTGCTGAGCTGAGTCTCTTCTCATGATCAGCTGGCATTTTCCTGTAGCTAACTGGGAAACCCAGCCCACTGGCCTGGAACTAAAATCAGTTAAAAGCAGCACAACAGGCTGCATCCATCACAGGAAAAGCAACTGTTCACAATCCATTCAGTGATAGAAAGTAAAGGCAGCAGTAATCCAAAGACAGTAAGGAAAGGGACATCTTAACTTCTCAGGATGCAACATAAAATAGCTCAGATGCCAAATTATGTTGCTTGTTTGTAATACAGATACCCCAACACACTTCAGACTCCACTGTGGTGTAAACAAGAAAATAGAGGAGAAATCTCCACATATATGGAGATTTTATAATTAAAACAAACAAAAGACAAAATGCACAGGAAAAATCTCAGACTGTGAAATTCTGTTACTCTGCCATGTATACTATAAATATAACATACATGACAACACACACATAGATATAAATATAAGAATATTTTTAGCTAGCTACTTACCTACACATAAATAAAGTAGACTTCCTAGTAATTCTGGTAGAGAAAAAAATATGTATTTGATCAATCCTGATGCTGCTTACCATTTCTCCTTAATAATTACCACTAGAACACAACTGTGCTGGTTTTGGCTGGGATAGAGTTAATTTTCTTCATAGTAGCTAGTATAGGGCTATGTTTTGGATTTGTGCTGGAAACAGTGTTGATAATACAGAGATGTTTCAGTTACTGCTGAGCAGTGCTTGCACAGAGTCAAGGCCTTTTCTGCCTCTCACCCCGCCCCACCAGCGAGTGGGCTGGGGCTGCACAAGAAGCTGGGAGGGGACACAGCTAGGACAGCTGACCCCACCTGACCAAAGGGATATCCCATGCCATACGGCATCATGCTCAGCATATAAACCTGGGGGAAGAAGAAGGAACGGGGGGATATTCAGAGTGATAGCATTTGTCTTCCTAAGTCACCATTACACGTGCTGGAGCCCTGCTTTCCTGGAGACGGCTGAACATCTGCCTGCCAGTGGGAAGTAGTGAATGAATTCCTTGTTTTTCGGTGCTTGCATGTGTGGCTTTTGCTTTAGCTATTAAACTGTCTTTATCTCAACCCATGAGTGTTCTCAGTTTTACTCTTTTGATTCCCTCCCTCATCGCACTGGGGCAGAGTGAGCAAGCAGCTGTGTGGTGCTTAGTTGTCCACTGGGGTTAAACCATGACAACAGCATAATCAATGGGTGGCCACTCATGAAGTTCATCTCCACCATAACATAAGAACAGCCACTTACTACAATTTGTTTACAATGGAAAACTGTTAATCACAGTAGCACAAGTTACATGGCACACAGCTGAGAACTGGAAAAAACATGGTTTATGTCACCAATGGATGAGTTCTTATACAATGAAGAAAAAAAAAAAAGAAAGGAAAAAAAAAAGGAGAGGTCATCTGGATCTTAAAATCATGAAAAGCCTTTTTGGTCTAGTTTCAATAGGTAACAATTGACAAGAACCTTAATAACCTTTACCAGACTAATACATTTAAAAAGCTAATCCTCTATTGCCCCTTCATGCCTCATGACTGAAAAGATTTTACTAAACATATCCACCAAAAATGTACTACATTACATACACCCTATGCAACAGGATGTAGATGTACTTCAATACTGCAGATACAGATATATATTGCAAGGTACTATTTTAACTATAGAAGCATCCCATTTGACAGGAAACGCAGTGAAAGCGACTGCTGTTATTCAGAGCTGAATGAAAATGCATCACTAAGATGTTTTATCAGTAGATACTTTTGCATCTGTGGACACTGCATTTTCAAAATGCTTATTCCTCTCACGATTTAGCGGGGAAATCATGCATTTGCTCAGCAAAGGATAAAATTGGAAAAAAAATCAGAAAAGTGAATGGGTGGGTTTGGGTTTTGCCCTTTTTGTAAAGGAAGTTTTAATTGTTTGTTTTATCTGCTTTTACTTAAAAAGGGGTTCCCAGCCAGGTCTGATACTGACTTTTTTTTGTAGTGTTCTAACTCAAAAAGAAGAAGAAATATTGGCTAGGAAGTACAAATGGCATGGTTTGTTTAAGAATCATAGGACCCGAAGGAAAAAACTAACACACCAAACTACTTTTAACAGCTGGTAAATTTATGCTGTTACACAGCAACATTCTCATTGGCAAAGTACCAAATATCCCTGTTCAAACAGAACAGTTAAAGCATGTATTTACAGACAAGCATAAGAGCAGTTTATTTCTTTTTAACTCAAATGTCATGAAAATAGAACAATTAAATGCTTAAAATCTAGTGCATGCAAAATCAGGGCACTTCTGAAAAGAAAATGCATCCATGACAAAAATAAAAAAAATCTTTTATTACGTGAGATGCTCATCCATAAAATCAAGGATTTCACAACAGGATTTCTGACCCTACTAAATTAATAACAAGTCCAAATCCCAGTGTAAGTGAAAAGAATAAATAAAACTGATCTCACCTATGCAAAGAACCAGAAAGTTCTGCTGAGATACAGCACTGACTTTTGTTATAAATGAGAACTGTAAGGAATCCATCTCAAAACATTTCTGGGATTACACTACAACCCATTAGTCAATTCTATGTAGTGGTACCAAAACATAAAATCGCAGTAGTCTTTCCCCCTTACAATGAAATATATAGCATTTTTGTAGCTCCTGGAAGAAATACAGAAAAGCCCTCCTAAATCACCTCCTCCCTTTTTTCTTCCCTGAAAAACAAAGAAACAATCTCCTAAAAACCTCACTCATCATCAAGAAGCAAATTCCCTTCCAAGCCCTGCTGAATCTCTGAAGGAAACCTCCACTCTGAGATGCAGTAACCTTTTTGCTGGAAAGAATGAGTTGTAAAGACAGATTTCAATACTTGGTAACAGGTGGCCGCTCAGCACAAAGGAGACACCCCTCCCCAACACATACACACAACATACACACTCAGTGCAACAGCAACCAGCATGTGATGGTGCATTCATTTCTCAATGCAAAATACTTAGATATGGGCGGTACGGCATGTAACTGATGTCAAAAGCAATTTTCTAAGTGTGAACATTATTATTTCAAGACCTGATGCAAGAATTAACACAAGAACATGCTTAGGACTCACCTAAAGAGTATTCGTGAAAGCAGCAGGGGCAAGCTTACTGAACAAGGATGCAGATCTGTCTCTAGGACACTTACCGTTGCATTATCTTGTCCTAGACTGTTTTTATAACACCAACCACCACTGTATCTGTGTCTTTTTCCACCATATAGTAAACAATGATTAAATTTGCCACAAGAAGTTTCATCTCTCCATCTCCCTAGTAAGTGGAGTTCATCTTTTTAGAGGGATGACCTTGTACCAACAGCAAGAGAGAAGCAAATAATAATTAGACTCATTCTGAGCATACATGTCTTGTATATTCATGTCAAAGAACAAGAAAAAGTTATTCGACAATTTAGTCCACTGCCTATGAGCAGGGATAAAGGTAGAGAAATAAGTGCCCTATTCCTGTTGACTTTTAATGGAGGTTTAGTGCCTTTGAAATATGTTTCCTCCAGATAATTTACCAAATGGTACTAAATCAATTCTGAAATTGGAAACAAAAATAATTTCTCAAACATTTAATAATATATTTGATCAATAATAATATAGCCATCTCTATAGACATCACACGTATAAAAAAGGTCACTCAACATCATTATTTTCAGGTCTGGATTCCAAAAATATTTGTATGCTTGTTTTTAAAAGCTGGTTCCTTTCCAGTGCACAGTTCAGATTAAATGCCAGGGAAAATTAAAGACCTCAAAGACCTCATGAACATACAAACAGTTGCACTGCCAGGCATAATTGTTTTCTGATGCATAGCTGGCTGCCATTTAGCACATGCCCTGGTGGAAAAGGTCACTATGTAAAAAAAAAAAAAAAAAATTAAAAATCCTCACATCTTCTGTTAAAGCAAGCAGCCTGTATGCTAGTCATACCAGCACAGCAGTACGGCACAGTATTGTGTCATTTTCTGAAGCAAGTTGCCTTTAGCTTCACCATGCATAGTTGTTCTTAAAATGTGAAGATATTAATTAAGCAGATCATGTGTGACAAGAAAACCAATACCAGAATGAACAGCTGTAAGATATTCCTGACCATTAATCAACCATGTCCTTACTCAATTTCAATAATAGCTGATCTAGTAAAAATGTCAATTTACAAATCATCGCCCCATCACTTCATCTCATTTTAAAGCACAGAATAGGTAAGAACCTGTTTCACTGGATAACCTTGAAAACTGGTGAATTTAAATTGAGTGTGATTTAGTAATACAAAGTGCATATAAACTTCTCACAAGTTTGGGAACAGGTTATAGGTTGCCTGTGAAGGAAAAGGTGGGCATCACCTCAAGCCTGTTGTCACCCAACTGTCCTGGACAAGTCAAGATTCAGTAATAAGCTACATACAACTCTACTGTTTAGATGATCATATCACAAAGGTTTTTAATGTAGAGACTGGTATAAAATGTAAGGTTCACAGGAAAAAATAAATCTTTACTGAAGGAAGGAAGGAAAGTTTTGGCCTCAGTGAAGCAAGAAGTTATTTACTAACCAGTTAAGTGGAAGAGATGACTCCTAGTAAAATAAAGCAACATTCACGAATTTACAGAAGGGAAACAACCTGTGCTCTAAGACAGAGAAAGTCACACCGTCTCATCTCTGTAAGAAGAGGATTTGAAGAAATCTGAAATGAAAAATTAATCTCACTTGTGTCCAAGTCTGCTTGTAATTTTGTCAAGTACTTTATTTCGTCTCAGGTAAATTCTGGCCACTGTTTATTTGAAAAACTTGGAATACTGGAGCCATCATCATTTCAGAAGTGGGTTACTGTGTCTTTGTTGCAGTGAAAGGATGCTCAAGCCACATGCACATACCCCTCCCTGTCCTGAAACTATTCTCCTGATCTTCCGGTAATCCTCCTGCTGATGCCAAGGCAACACAGATTATGAAGACATCTAATGTAAACGTGGAGATAATAAAACATCTGATGCACTTAGAAGTAGACAAGACAATTTATGTCACAAAGTGGGAAAAGGGACAACATGACTGGGACTGAAAAGTGATGGGAACGGGAAAAGGGAAACTGGAAGAGAGTGCTGTGTTTGGCAGAGGACAGTAATTATGTGGGCAAAGTGACCAGGATTAGGCACGACAGATAAAAAGCCAACACTAGAAGACACCACTGAAACCATCTTGCCAAAAAGCCTGGGTTAAGAAGCTGAGTCAAGATGGGAAAGAAGAGTTAGACATAAGAAGAAAGCATGAACAACTAGAAAAACAGGTGTAAATGACATACAAAATGAAGAGCTGGGACAGAAAAGATAACTAAGAAGGCTAGGTCAGGAGACTGAATTTTATATTGGAGAAGTATAAGAACCTACTGTGTACTAGTATCTGCCTACCAGAGCATACTCTTTGCTACAACTCAGTTTAGCCCATATGACTGACACTTATCACTCCTCCTGTCAACAGATAACTGACTGACAATACGTTTATATGTTTAACATGCCTCTTAAATAATGCCAACTTCCAGTACAATCTCAGGGTTTGCATATATTTGCTCTCCTGGTACACAAGATATGCAGTAAACTTTTGAGACTCTTCCAAAAAGTGAACATAAGAAATCTACTTATAAAATCTCTGTAAGAAAGCTTCAAGCCGTTACAATTCCTCTTTTGTTTTTCTTTCCCTTCCCTTTATTTTCTGTGACCTTTCCTGAAGTCTTCCTAAATTCATTCTCACTCCACACTTCTGACACCACGTGTTGTTCTTCAGTTTCCTTAATGACTAAACAGAGATGAGAAGAATAGCAATGTGCTTAATGTTCAGCAGGAATTTATAACTACACCATCAAGTCAGTCATGACCTTACAAATTTCCATCAGTAGCTCTCCAGGGCTAGCTCCAAAGTATAATAGCAAAAGAATTCATATTCAAATACATTGCCTATTAAGTCATCTCCTTCAAATATTATTGCTACATTTGCTTGGCTATTATAATTTACTGTTATTTAAGTAGTAAGTAAAAGACTATGAAGTTTAATAGTGACTCAAAAAGCAGAAGAAAAAGTAATAAAATTACCATTTTTGTGTGGATAAAATCTAGTAACACCACAACCTTCAAACACTACATCACATTTGTATTATTCAGATATGGTATTTCTATGTAACAGAAACTCTCAGTTACTTCACTCCAGTCAAAGCAGAACAGAGATGAAGAGATCAAAGGCCTTTTCCCTCCTTTAAGTCCAAGCAGAAGACCCTGAGACAAAGTAGAGCAGTCTTGGGTCCAGCAGAATCAGGAGACAGTCAAAGAACAACCCATTTCAGCCATAGTCACATCATGGGGGTCCTCTGCATCCGCTCTTCCTGTTTCACCTGGACAGTTACTCTAAATCAAGGACTCAGAAGTCCCTTCCCAAACAGCGGCAATGCATTTGTGGGTCCCATTCCCCTTCCTTTTACAAATCCTATACTACTCTAAACATCAGCCACCATATGTATGATGCCTGAGAGTTTCACTAGATTTGTCAATTAAATCTAGCTACAAAACAGGAAAGTTGTGATTTATGGATAGATAAATATCTTCTCAATAGCCTATTGCTGTAATGAAAATTGAGCAAGTCATTCTGCTTTAAAAACAAACAAAAAAAAAAAAAGCAAAGCAAGTACAGCTACACCAGGTCTCAGTTCAGATTCTTCCTCCTTTAAATCCCTTAAATCATTTCACCTGGCCAAAAGCATAGCAGACTGATCAGCAGTCCGCCACTGTCACGTTGCCTAATTGGTTTGTTTCCAACATCCGTCCTCTGGAGGAAGATGCTGGCTTAGTTCAACCAATTTAACTGTCGTATTATGTGCTAGAGGGACTGAACCCTTTCTGTCCTTTGCTCTGGGTGACCCTGGGTCTATGGCTCAACTTGAAACCTTTTTCCTTCTAAAGCTTTCAGGACATTTCTCTTCATTCATTAATATGTTAGGCCGTTGTCACCAAGGGAGCAGCTGCCTTTGCTTTGCTTCCCGTAATTCACATTAGCAGGACCTCTGATTTCTCCATCAGCAGCCACGGGTGTCTTCTCTCTGTGAGAAGTCCATCAGCCCCTCTCCCTTTCCAAACAGTGCATCAGTCCGGTGGGACACACATGTTGCCAGAAGCTGTGAGACAATGGCAAAAGGATGTCACATAACGTCCCCATGAGACAGGGCAGCTGTGTAGGTCTCGGGTGTTCCTACCCCTACACCTTGTACTTGTATTTTCGAAGTGTTTTATGACATCGGCTGCTGAAGAAATCCTGCAGTGAGTGATCTGCAATTAGGCATGGATAGTTAAACAAAGCTCATTTAATATCTGAGCAACTCCCCTGAGTCTGTCCTGGCAGACTAGAGATTATGAAATCAAAGACGCGCTCTGACAACAGTAGGTACATACCCTCATTTAAGGGTAGTGCACGACATGTAGTGAACTACGTCACTGGGGAAACTGCCAGGCTCGCTACGGGAGTACTGTTTGCCTGCCAGAGGAGCCAACTGTAGGTATTGGTGACAGCTTCTGCCTGGCTCGACCAGACCTTCACGTGACAAGTATTTGTTCCAGCTCTCCAGACCCTCTGGAGTTGGGGTATCACTAGGCTTTCTTATTAACTAAGACTTATTAACAACTTGTCTTTATTCCATTGAGATCAAAAGCATGTATTTTTGCCAACTGATACTGCTTTAAAACAATAAGGTGTACTCCAAACACCACACTGAATGATCCTCCTGAGTGGCTGCAGTGTTTCTTCTGCAGCCAAGACAGCCCAGGTAGCCCCGCTGCCTCCCATGGCCAGAGAGACCTGGAGATGCACCTCTTTACTGCTCCTCCTGTTGGCAACTGTGTCCTTCAGTAAGACAAGAGCGAGCACCCCTCTGCTCCCAGGGAAGCTGCTGCAGACCAGCCCTGGCTCTCTCCCACAGAGCATGCAGGTCAGCATTCAATTTATCTGTTCTCAATTTGGATGTCACATTTCTCAAGGAAGGACAGGATGTGGATTGTGTCCAGTTTTGGGCACCTCAATACAAGAGAGATATCGAGGTACTGGAGCGAGTGCAGAGGAGGGCAACGAAGCTGGTGAAGGGCCTGGAGAACAAATCCTATGAGGAGCGATTGAAGGAGCTGGGACTGTTTAGTTTGAGGAGGAGAAGGCTGAGGGGAGACCTCATCACTCTCTACAGCTACCTGAAAGGACGTTGTAGAGAGGTTGGTGCTGGTCTCTTCTCACAGGTGATTAGTGACAGAACAAGGGGGAACGGCTTTAAATTCCAACAGGGGAGGTTCAAACTGGACATTAGGAAAAAAATTTTCACAGAAGAGTGGTCAGACAGTGGAACAGGCTGCCCAGGGAGGTGGTGGAGTCACCATCCCTGGATGTGTTCAAGGGTCGTTTAGATGAGATGTTGGGGGATATGGTGTAGGGGAGAACTTTGTAGAATAGGGCTGATAGTTGGACTCAATGATCCCAAGGGTCTTTTCCAACCTGAATGATTCTGCGATTCTGTGACACTGGTCCTTCCCTCAAGAGCAGCTTGGGGGAGGAGAAGCTGCCTGATGGCAGGACATGGAAGGACGAGGAAGAGACAAAATCTGTTGCAGTCTAGAAAGCAGCAAACTGGTTTTCACTTACCACGAACCAAGTTGGGACACAAGAGTATGGCTGCAAGGACACTGCAGGTGGGGCAGAAGTTATTCTGAGAAATGATCTGGTTTACCTCAAAACTTTGTTTTCTTTTTATTCAATCTTCCTCCCCACCCATCTTCCCATCCCCAATCAATTTTTCATTTTAAACTTAGCTTTTTGAATTTAAGATCCTTCTGATCTTTTGGGGGAGCTCAGGTGAGAGTCCTGTTTCCCCTTAGCTTCTAAGAGGAGAGAGAGTTTCCCTTGATGCTATTATTCACATATAGCTTAAACTGGACTATCTGTTCCTGGTATTCTGCAATAACATTAGGTGCATATGCCTTGTTGACACCAGATAACTTCTATCAGGATTTTGTTAAGAATATACATAAGAAAAAGCTGATTCCATGTTACTAGGCAAAAGGACACCCATCTTTCCCACTAGCTCTGTTCTTTCAATTAACTGTTTGTCATGTTAATGTACTTGTGCCTTGTACATTTTCCTCCTCCTTTTCCAAGTCATCTTGACACAATAAGAAGTTTACAAATCCCCTCAATCATAACAACCCATGATTACACATTCATTTTAGTGACATGATGGGAAAAAAAAAAAAAAACAAAACAAAGCCTTTTTGTTACCAAACTATAGAGTCTAAAATGTTGCAATATATACAAATGACAAAATTCACAAAGGGCTGTCTTTGCTGGGTGACATTACCCTCATTTAGTGCTGGGAACCTCTCTGAAGCATCCTATCAACTTTCTGTCACTATACCATTATTCCGCTATAAAAAAACACTCTCATTCATATACCCTGGCCTTACGAGAGAAAATGCACTATACTGTGCATAAGGCTCATCTGGCAAAAAATTTACTATGAATACAAACATTCCTCCTCAAAATAAGACTCTTCTGAATCCTGTCTACGAATTCAGTACGGAAGTAAAAAGACAACTCTAACAAATGTCCTTTTTCATGACAGATAAAATTTAGAATTGTTAACAGTATTAAGAGACTTGATATTTCATTGATGGTCTTTAATTAGGGTTTTTTAACTGCAGTATCATTATATAAAAACATTTTATGGAAGATAATCACATAATAAATATGTCAACCCTTACATTATTTCATTTTTACAGAAAAGTAGCTTGATGATTTTAGTAAATGGCTTTTATTGGGAAAACTCTTGTGACCATGAAGATGTTGATGAAGAAAACCCAAGCAGAAAAAATAATTTCCACATTCCATAAAACAAGAGGAAATCTTCCTAGAGCAACTGCCCTATTGCTGCTCTAGGTTATCCTCTTGCTGATGTTATTTTAAGCATGTGTCAGCAATTTAAAGACAGAGTTTGCTACTCACACTGTGTGACTTCCTTCCACTGAGGATTCACAAGAAGAGACATGGGAGATCACAGAACAGCAGAGCATAATGCTTAGGAGACAGGTAACAGTTTTCTCATCAGTAAGGTAGTGCATGGATTTTTTTTCCCTACCGTTAGGGCTATCTAGTCATAAAGCAACACTGAAAAAACTAAAAAGGTCACACTATTTTAAAAGTTTCCTAGCAATGCAGGTTCAGTGCAATTTCACAGTAACAGCAGAGCAGGTGTAAGTTGTAAGGTGGTTTAGTGGGGTGTAGGGGGAAGGCTAAAGGGGAAAGGATGGGAGTGATGTTGAGAATAGGGGTTTCCCCATTCCCTCATCCAAAGTCTTCACTACTCCCATGGACCATGGCAGCCATCCCCAGTCCAAACCCTCACCTCCAGGATCCATTGCAGCTATCTCTACCCCTTCCTCCCCTTTCAAATTCCCCTTGCCTGGTTTTATAAAAATATAGTGATAAACCTGGCAAAAGTGATCATCTAATCAAGTTTTGACACTTTGAATGATGCTGACTTAATAGTATCAGACATGTTCAGCTAGATAATCTTAGTCAAGAACCTGAAAGGAAAAAAGTTTCTAGGAGATTTTATTATCAAATAACTCAGAATAGAGTTTGGTGTTTAGCCGAAATCCAAAAATTACAAAGGTATCTGGAACCATGGCTTTAAATTTTTCCAGAAAGATTTCATTTGAAGTATCACATTTGGCCTATTTTTAATATAAGTGACCAGGTTTACATCGAGCCATTACTTTTTCCCTGAGTTATCCAAAAGGGTTAATCTTTGATCTCATTTCACCTCAAGCGGTCTGCAGAGTAACTGGTAAAAATATAATAAAATAGCATATTGCGATTAGAAAAACCTAGGTCATTCTGGTCCTTCCTTAGGTTCTGCCAAGATATAGGTGAATATCCACTGATTCAAGCTCAGAAAGGCATTTTTTTTAAGAACTCAGGACTTTTTAACTTCCGCTGTCTCACCTTAAAACGTAGCTTTCTCATCAGGTTCTGTTGTATTTCTCATGCTATTAGCAGTTTCCATCAATGAATATCACCTACCTTGCACATTTTAGTTTAGCTCCAACACACCTTTGAGGGGAGTAAGATTTATTATTCTCACAGTACAAGTAAGAAAACTGAAAGACAACCAACAATTTGGCCATTTCCTAGACAATGCTCGAGTCTTTGGGCTGTGCCAAGCAGAACGACACATTGACTGCCAGGAGTGTAGCTGGATTTGCTACCTGCTGGCACTGAGAACTGTGCATCTTTTTCAGAGAGAGCATAAAAAACATGTTTCCACTCCATCACTCTTCTAAAAATTTTTCTAACTCTTCCAAACCAGATGACAGAACTGCATTTAGGTATGAAATTCCTGAAGGGGAGGGGAAAAAGTAAGCCCAAGAAGTAGCATATTAATTTTTGTGGAATTTAGGCAAGCATGACTGAAGCAACCATGCACATGTCACATTATCACCTAACTTCTTCCACAAATTCTGTTTTACAGTTATTTTTTATACCACTGAGCTGCAGAGTTTTACAGTGTACTTGACTTTGTGGCACTGCAAACAAATTGAGTTTCAGCACCTTGAAAGTGAAGTGGTGTTGATCCAATGATGTATTACTCAAATGTGCAGCCTGCTGAGGGAATCAACAGGGAACCTGTACTTTTTAAATTAGTTTTTTTCAGCTTATATAGATTGACAGTAGCAAAGTTCATCGGCCTTATCACTGGTGGTAGGCTTGGTGTACTTTACTAACAAATTGAATGTTATTTTCAGAATCAGTGCTACGGTGGCAGGCTGAGCCTGAGGCATCCAGTCACCTTCTCCCGTGCCCTACATTCATCCCCTCCTTTAATTAACTACAGAGATTTAGTAACACTATAGATTTGTTTTTTGTTTTATGCATTTCCATCAATGATATGCATTAACAAAATGACCCCTCAGGAAATAAACAGAAAGAACTGATAAACAAATACAACACAACACCAAATACAGTAAAATAGTCTGAACTTTTTATAAGGAAGGAAGCATCCAGGCCATTCCATTCAGTCCCTTCATAACTCTGAATGATAATTACTGACCCTCATGGCCATTTTTAATTGCCATTTCTAAGTATCCCAAGCACTGGATGCTGTTTAATTCACATAAGCTGACAGCCATTCAATTTCCATATCCATTAGAAAGATTTGGAAATCACCAGCTGCTCAAGAAATGCACTCAACAAAAGAACCACCACATCTATTCCATCTGGAAAGTTGTGGATCCTTGTGCCTTTGAAAAGCGTCCATCAAGGCCCAAGAGTGATAGACAAGAGTTAGATACCTTCCATCTTTTTTTTTTTTTAATGAGTGCAGATGCATTCCCAGTCAATGCACCAAGAGGGAGCATGTTTCCAGTGAGCACACTTCTAAATCGCTGAACTCTCTACCACAGGGTGCTGTGGAGACGAAAAGCATAAACGGCCTCAGAAAAATCTACATCACCTCGTGTACGCTGTGCCCACAGCTGCCTGTTCACACGACCATCTGGAGGCAACTCTCAGCTCCAGCTGATCTCTGACTTACAGGACAAACACCACTATTTGTGTACCAAGTCCTTATTCTCCCATCCTGCACAGAAACTCTGGACCTCAGACATAACCAAGTGTGGAGCCTGAAATGTTCCCATGGTAACTTTTATATAAATACTCAGTGTATTGGGTGTATTTTAAAAACATATGTTTTAACTAAGAAGCTAAAAGAAACACTTTAACTTGGATACAAGGGTAGAGAGAAAGGTGGGCTAGACAGTCACAGCCATTCATTTTGCACTTGAAATTTGTCTTCCCTTGTTCAGCCCCATCCCTCTGAGACCAGCAGAGGTTGGGTCTATCTTCACTTCCATAATAATCTAACACTTACAGCTGTGTATTAAAAAAGCATGACAAAAAAATGCTTCAGAGCATATTCTAGTTGCTACAATGGAAATTTAGTTTTAGTTCTTCTGTGAGCTTTTTTTTTCCCCCTTTCCATCTTCCATGGTAGTCCATGGACTAGAACAGGGTGAGGGCAAGGTGAATTTTTTTTTTTTTTTTTGACACAGATGGTTTATCTTGCTCTCATTCACAGACCAAATGAGTCATCACATTAGAAGGTAATATCAAAATTTATTCCCAGACTGAAATGGGTATGGGTGGAGTGTTTTTTTGGTTTTGTTTTGTTTTCCTGCTTCCCTCAGTAACTTAAGGCACAGCTAGCCGACAAGGTTTATTTGGGTTTCTCTTGCTTATTAGACCCCTAGTGGTCTATTGGTAGGTCTACCTTTTTATCTTAGACACTCAGGAGATTAATCTTCCAAAATCCAAAATATGTTGTTTGGATTTATACAGTGTATCTGTTACAAATTTAATAACCTATTGTTTAGAGGAAATAAGATTAAAAGATCTAATGTATTTTGGGACCTTAAATGTAAACAAAATTTACCAAAATGCCTCTCTTTTCCTTTTCACTAAATGAGAATCACAGAGTTTTGTCCAGCCTTCTGCTATAAGACATTCCTTGGTGAAATACAGTCTCCTTCTGGTGAAATACAGCTCTTCTTTTTAAAAAGAAGTTGCAATGCCAGTGTGGGGGAAAAAAAAATCAAGAAAGATGGATCTTAATTTAAATGTAAACAATGGAAGTACATATATTATACATACACCTACTTAGAGCAAGAATGAAACCCAGTTTGTAAAACCCAAATCCAGTTTGTCAGATCAAGACAGAGAAGCTCTTTCAACCACTCTGTCTCCCAGACAGAATCATGGGGTGGCGGGAGGAAATGTTTCTTGCAGTGTGACTACAGAACTAATGAATTATCTGTTCCAAGTCCTTGTTTTTTACATTATTTATACTCAATACACCATATTTGTAAGGATGATTAGTGCACCATCTGCCTGGGCCACAAACAAGCATAAAGGAGACAACCTCCTGATTAAAATCTCATTTCTTTTAAGCAGAGAGTAGGACACTGCTATTCTTTCTGGACAGGCAGACCTCCAGTCTCCTAATTAATCTACATCAGTCATTAGATATAGATAGCCTGGCCAGACCTAAAGTTGTTTAAATGCATCACTAAGCTGAAATATAATACAGCCAAGCCACAAACACTCAGTTCTGTATCCTCCACAACACCGTACTGGAAATTCAGTCTCTCGTTAGGGCAGAGTGTCAGAATTAATCATGAGCTCTGAAGCAAGTTTCTAATTTTTATCATCACAAGACTATGACTAATACTGTAATTTATCCAGATAAAATCAGAGCCAGCCACCCCAGCTTCTTCTGCAGCTCGGCAGAGATGTTTTCAATAGAGAGTCAACAGCACCTCAGGTGCAATTTGTCAAATCTTAACATCTAAAAAGGACACTAATGAGTTGCACCCTAAACAGGACTACCTGTTTCCAAAGAATACAAAGGAACTAAGAGTGATCAGTTCAGAAATAAACATACACACTTTTGATGCCTAGGTTAGATGAGATGAATTTCACAATCTCGGCTTACATTACAGTTGCAAAAGGCTGAGGTTACAGGGAATCTGCAATTTCTATTAACTCTATAATAAACATTACTAAAAAACATGAAAGTCCAGCAAATTTATTTTAATTCACAATTTTCTATCATAATTACTAACCACGTGTTCTTACATTTACCCATTCACTACTTTGTATCTTCATTTTTGCACTTCAACATTTACAAGTAATTTGGTCTTCTCCCTCCCTTAACCACTGACTGTTGAGTCCCCTTTGTGACATTTGTGAGCACTTTACGTGATAAGTGCCATTTAATTCAGCTGGGCCCACTGCCATCATTTAGCCAAGCAGTACAACCACTACCCATTTGTTTTAATCTGTTTTCACAAATCAGTCCCTGCCGGTCTCTTCTCAGAATTTCTTCCAACCTGTCAATGTTGTCACCATTACAGCAGTGCGGGAATGTCTGCAGCATCCAAATTCAGCTTGCACCAGGTGGTCTTTATAGCTCTCTCAAGAAATCATCTGCTATATCCAACTCTTTCTCTTTCCCCCCATGTGAAACGTGGCTGATGTGTGTAAGACTGAGCTGACTATTTGCTGCTTTTACAATAATGGAGTGTACTGTAGCAATTACACCTACACTTATGTGCCGTCTGGACAAGTGCTGTCAGTGAAAAATAAATTGCAGATGAGATGCTATTACTTTTTAAATAACTATTTTCAGTTCACATTAAGGACAAGTGTCTTACTAAACTCCAAATGCACACTCAGTCTTGCAGTTGTTAAACAAACTGATATTTAAATGAAAAAATAGCAAGATTTAAACTTGAAGAGCATCAGAAAAATGTCTGTGACATCACTCGAGAGTTTGCTCAACCTAGAGCTCACTGCTGCTCCTTCCATTTTTCATATGCTTGAATTAGAATCACCATGCTAAAAGTGTCTGTCTACTCCAGTATCAGTATATATGATGCAACAGCTCTTAAAACACACATATACACATGCTCATCACCATCTTTACTTTTGCAATACAAATTAAGGGCAAGCTTGGGCAACAACTGAAGTGTGAATCACTTTGAGATTTTCTGTCCTGAAAAAAGACTCATCTGTCATTACTGTATTCATAAACTAATAAAAATGGAAAAACACTGTATATATTCACATTAATAAATGAAAGCAGTCTTCAGGGGAAATGTAGAAATAATGTATTCCCTTAGAGAATTCCAAAGCATTTGACAAACATTGATTAAAGCTCAGAGTCTCCCTGTGGGTAAGCTTTATTTGCAGAATATTTCACAAACTGATAATCCAAGGCATAAACTAAGGCAAATCACTCAGTGGCAAATCCAGAGAATTTGGGAATCCAGGTGCTGAGGCTTATCTACTATTGTAAACCTCCTTCAGCTATCAATAAGAGAAAATTTAATAAATTCATAGGCTCATAACTAACTTATGTTGGAAGGGACACGTAGTCATCACCTGGACCAACCCCCTGCTCAAAACAGGGCAAACTTAGATCAGGCTGCTGAGGGTCTCCTCCAGGCAAGTTTTGAATATCATCAGGAACAAACTTCACAACCTCTCTGGTCAACCTGTTTCAGTGCTTGACAGATCTCATGTGAGATTTTTTTCTTTGTATCTGACTGGAATTGTTCTTTTTATAAATCACATCCACTGTCTCTTTTCTTTCTACTGTGCATTGTCAAAAAAAGACTGTCGTCTTCATATTCTCCATTGAGGTAGATGTAGACAACCAGAAAACCTCCCCTCCATTTTCTCTACTGAAGACTGAACAAACCCATCTCCCTCAGCCTCTCCTCATACGTCATCCCTTCCTGCACCATGACCATCTTCCTTGCTCACACATGGACTTCCTGTAGTATGTCAATGTCTGTCTTGTACTGGGGGAGCCAAAACAGGACACAGGACCGCACCTGTTGGTCTTGTAAATACAGGCTGGGATGTAGTTGGCTTTCTTCATCACAGGGTCACACTGAGTCAGGCTGTTGAACCTCTTCATGAAATTCCCATCAGCCCATTTTTCCCACCTATTGAGGTCCTTCTGAATAGCAGCCCTGTTCTCCAGCGTATTCACCGCTCCTCCCAATTTGGTACCATGTGCAACGTTGCTGAAGGTGAACTTTCTCCCACCATCCATCACATTAGGTTAAACATTATTAGCTCCAACATTGACTCCTGACAAGAAGACACTAGTAACCAGTCACTTAGATATATTATGCATTGTTGATCATCCTCTCTCTCACTAACAGGAAATCTGGCTGAGCCAAACTCAATCTCTCCCTATTTGGGCAATGTTTCAAAGCCAAGGGTTGAAATCCTGCTATTCACTTTGCTCACTTTTCTCATTGTCATAAATTGCACTACCTCATGGTTGCCTCATGGTAGTCAAGGCTGTCAGCAACCTTCACACCCCTAACCAGTCCTTCTGTATTTACGATTGGCAGATACAACTGTGCGCCTTCAATCTTCAACTTGTTGATCACCTTTGTGAAGAGATGGTCCTCAGTCTCTTGAGGATTTATAGCCCTTCTCAACTAGGTTAGCAAGCCTGTTGGCACAGAAGTATTTGCCTCACTTTGTCAGATGGATCCTGCCTCTGCAGCAGCCTTCATTACTCAGAGGGTCCCTTAGTTACAGAAGCCAAATTTCTGACTGTGACACCAGCTGCACAACCAGGTGTTCACCCACAAGATGCATACACTTCTGCCTAAGGTTTTCCCCCTCTCTGGGCCAACTGCAGAGAACACAACCCCATCCCCTCCACCTTCATCTGGAGCCCTGCACACACAGCCAGTACTTTCAAGGTCTCCCTTGATTTTATCACTGTGCTCAGCACCAAGGGGTAAGAATCTGAGGGCATGACTATTGTGAGAGACACCTTCATTATTTGAATGTAGTATTTGTTACAAGATCCTGTACTTTTTGATACAACATGAAGTAAAAAATCAAACATATTTGTGTGTGCACACAAATTTAATCTGAAATTCTTCCTGAATTTTAGCTGTGCATTTATTAGCATCAGAAATATAGTGTTGATTTTTTTAGAAATACCAGCTTCGTTCTAATTCTGAAATTATTTGGTGTGAGAAATAGTTACACAGAGGTTTCTCTGTCTGTCTTCATCAGATTGGCTCAAGGATGGTATAGTCAAAGGTTTTACTGCTACTTGACGAAATCACATAAGGTGTTATCACTGGGCCTAACTTAGTTATACTAAGCTACATTCAGTTTCTCTTTTTTCTGTCACTGTCCATATCTTGTTAGTCACCCATGCAACAAATTCTTGATTAAACATACAAAGGATAGACACATAACACGTCACTGAGTTGAAAACTGAGTACAAGCATGGCTACGTTCATCACTACAGAGCTCTAGACAGTAACGACCTACAGTAATTGCACAGTTGACAAAAGAATTCAGTGGATGTTATCAAATTTTTGTCTATGAGGGACACTTTTCCAAGAATCTTCAGATTACTTTTACCTAGAGTTCAAGAGTTATGAAAGAGTTAGCTATACTTCCTAAGTCCAGCTACAAATCTTCTGGTTGCCTCTGGATATTACTAAATTTCAAGCACTCAAAATATGAAGAGGATTTTATATCAAATATACTAACATGACTGTTCTGGGGCCAGACTTCTTTTAACTGCTATTGATATTTTCCCCATCTCTTATTCTTCCTGTCAGCTGTAACTTCTACTTACTGTTTGCTAAAGTCTTATTCCAGTAGAGGTCTAGAGGTCCTCACCTACCAAGGGAAAATATATGTATTTCTTCCCACAATGAACCTTGTTCTTCTTTCAGAGATTTGTTTTGCTACAAGAAAAATACCATCTGGCACTGTGTTTTCATTATACACTTCATTGATACTCACTCATTAAGTTCTCATTAAAAGATTTTTAAACATTAATATTTTCTAGAAAAATACACCGTTGACATTATTGCAAATTATAACAGATTTTAGTGCTGCCACTCAGGAGAATGTCTGAAACCATCATGTTAAATTACACAACAACATAACATTTTAAAACAATAACATAAAGCCTTCCTTTTCTCCCCACCCCCCAAGAATTAGGACATACAGCTCTGGTTAACATGAATACTGGCACTCAGAAACCAAGGTAATGCAGAAGGAAGTGGGAACATGAATAAAGAAAGAGCAAATGCCTGTTTGGTGGGGGAAGAATGGTTTGTTGGTTTCATTTTTAACTCAACACAATAACCACTCTGATGAAAGAACCGTACTTTGAGTTTACAGTAGAACACAACACAAAATGGCTTGAAGCACTGTGTTGATTTACTTTTTCTCTCTCAGAAATTCAGTGTTTTATTATTTCCAAAGCTGTGCAGCAGAATAACAATGTACAGCACAGGGTATCACAATGGTTGGTAAGTACATTATTAACTACAGAAAGAATTGCCCATGGAATTGCACCTCATTTGGAATAATGATTTAAAAAGAAATCATAACTACATCAACTGAAAGATTTAGTGCATTAAGTATCTTTCTGGTAGGCTTTCAGGCACATTTGGCAGAGATCTGTGGTCTAATGTAGACAGAAATCTGTATCATCATTCAGAATGTGTTTTATTTAATTGCTGACCTGCTGTAAAACCTTTGACATGCCAATTAATGTCCATGTCTGTTCTCTTTCTATCCTTCACTCATGAGGAACATAAAGAAATGCTTCCTACAGAGGAAGGACCTAAAACAATGGGGATGGACCCCTATCTTAGTTGAAATCTGTATGCTCTATAATAATAAAAATCACCAATATAGTTATCATCATTATCATTGGATAGTTATCATTAGAGCTAATCAGAGAAACTTTAATAGAACTAGTCTGAAAGAAAAACAAGGTCTATTTCCACTTTTACTCTGTTTTCTAATAACATTGGAAACTGTATTCACAGTGTCAAGTTCCCAAGTTTGATGTTTCAGAACAAACACTTTTTTCTTATTTATACATTTCCCTTCATAAAACGGAAATACTGTAAAAATAATTCTGATCGATCCTTAAGAAAGTTATTTTAGAATTTGCCTTCATAAAGAATATTTTTCAACTTTTTATTTCCTAGTTGAAATAAGTTCTCAAAATCTTGAAAACTTACAAAAAAGTTTCCACCCTTTATATATCTCTGGCTACACTGTCGGCCAGATCAACATTTTTCACCATTGGTTACATTCCTGCATCTGCAAAGCAGCCATTTCTCATTCCACTTTTAAGAAATACTGTAGCATCATATAAGGCAGTAAGAGATCTCTTGGAGCTCAGTGCTGGCTACATTATACAGACATATAACATTATGCAATGATTGTGTGACAGAGAAAACTGCAGACCTTGCTTTTCTTATTTCTTTTATATTTGTTATTCTGAGTTGTGTCTTGCTGAAGTCTTATCCCTACAGCCCTCAGTCAAAAGCATCTTGATTACACAAAAGCTCAGTGGAGTCTCAGCAGTAAAGTAAAAGGAAAAAGGAGGGAAAAATCACAGAAATGGATGCTCAAGGGCATGGTCATGGTCACTCAGGGGTCTCACGCTCACCAGAAGCTCAGATTTCAGACTATCAATCAAAGCCCTATGAGAAAACTCTTAGATGGCTGATACTCTCCAGGGGTGTTGCTACAGTGTGGTGCTGGGGAATTGTCCAGCCAAAACCCACTTGCCAGAGGCACAGCACAAGAGCCCGGGGCAAAGCAGCAGCATCATTCATGTCACTGAGGCCAAAACATTTTTCCTTCCTTCTTCCTTCTCAAATAAGCACATGCTACAAAGACAGAGAAAAAAGAAACCCACTCCTGCAACCCAAGTAATAATAATCAAGGAATCTCAAGGCCCTTTTCAGACATGGGCAACACAGCAGGGACCACCTGCTTGGCTGCGTGACACAGTCAGTGTTCTCTACACAAGGAGAGCCAGGTTACCTGACAGCTGACCTGTTTGTGGCCTCTGACCAGGACTGTAAGCCACACATGTACAGTAGCACCCTGTCTCAGATAAAGCAGAGAAAGTGGTGGGAGGAGGAGGAGCAAGGGAATGCCATTTGCACTATTCTCTCTCATCATAACACAGTTTAACCTTTGGATAGCACTTTTCTAATCTTCCAAGGGCTTTAATAACATTAACTACTCAAATATAATAACCTTTACATTTGCCTGCCTGTGGCTAGCTACCATGATAAACATGATGAAATAGCTCGGCCCCAATAGCCTCAGCTGTGCTCCATATAGGAACTGTTACCACCAAAACAATTCTGAGTCCATTGCTTTCCTCCTGGGGCTGATCCACATTTGCTCCAAGCCAGTGAAAAAGGTAACCACCTTCAATGAGCAAAACAGGAAAGATGCAGAGGTTCACTACATAAATCGTGATTGCATGAGTTTTCTTCTTTCCTTGTACAACTTGTGATGCTACAGTGACCATTGCCTTTAAATGTGCCATTTGTTGGCACAAAAAAATTACTACTTGTGGTATATTACTTTTCCAAAGGGAAAGGGAAATTCATCAAATACTAAAGTATCTGAATTGACCCAACTAATGCTTGAAATACTCGATGGTCAATAGAAGACAGGAAGTGCAAGTCTTATAAATTTCTCTCAGGTCCAACTGATATTGTAACATTTACTGATCTCCATATATCCTTCTAACAAACAATTATTTTTTCTTACAAGTTGTGAGAGACTGAAATGTCCTATGACTGTCTCAAAGCTTGCCTGTGTCTGTGCAAACCTCCAAGAGAAGCTGCTGCGGACTGTGAATTGGTCTGGGGGATGTCGCCCAGAGAAGCGGGAGTGTATTGAAGGATGCACCCCCCCACTTCCTTGCGGTTGCATTGTCAGACTCTGTAGATAAGCCTCAAAGGGGCAGAGGTGTGCTGAGCTGGCCCATCCTGTAGCCGTTTGTGGCCCTATTGTGTAGGCCAGACACCACGCCTGCATTGCTAATGAACTGACAAGAGGCAAACCTTCCTGCCCTGAAGCCAGATGCAGCAAAACCTGTTGGACCAGAGGAAAAAAAACTAAAGGCGAGCAGATATGTTAATCAGCCGATACTATGAACTTAAAAAGACAGCAGAAAAATTTTCTCTGTGTGCATCTACAACTGAAGCTGGATCCGTGTGCATCCAGCACCGAAGAACTGAAGACTGAGGACCAACGGGACGCTGCTGGATCCATGGTGGTGACTATTCTTGCACCCCTATCCCGCATCCTTGCTTTATTTCTGCCTTTTCCTTCCATTCTGTCCTATCGCTACCCCTCTTCACTTCTTTAATAATAAAAAACCTGTTTTGGGTATACGGCATTTGACCTCGTTTGTGTCTTAATCTCGCTCTTGGGATCGTATCGAAACCTCCCCCGACATTGGATCGGGACACAAGTTTATCTCCAAAGTTGAGACATGTGATAGACAGTAAACTGTTTGTTCATCAAATTCCATAGAAGATACTGGGAGCTCGTGACATGTTATTCCATAAACTATGTAGACCTAAGCTTAATCTTAACTATTACACTGTGTAACGACTAACAGACTGTAAGTGCTTATCTAAGTTGAAATGCTGAAGCAAGGACTCCTACTAGGCAAAAGACTGAAAAGAGGGAGAAAGGGGAGAAGGACAAAGGGGAGAACAAGAAGAAAGAAAAAAAAAAAAAAAAAAAAGAGGGGTAGTGCTTATATTCTGTAAGATATAAACAAAAGCTTTGTGAGCCACTCTCAGGAAAGCAGGAAATACGAGGAGCTGGTGACGTGAGGAAGACCCGGATGGAGCGACCCCCTAGCTGCAAAGTGCGCAGACGCAGGGTACACCTCTCAGAGAGACCCGATAACGGAAGGCGGAGGATATAAAAAAGACGGACCCTCGGGAAGTGAGTGCGCGCCGTTGGTGGAGAAGGGACTCCCCGGCCGCCCAGCGCTGTTTTGCTTATTGCCGCTTGCTAAATAAACAATTTAAATTTAATTAGTCCTAACTTGCATCATTTTGGCAAGATAGTCTATAACAAGACATACATAAGTACATCCATCTATCTATACGTACTTTTATATATGCATTTTATGTATATATAGTGCCTCTCAGGAAAGGAAGAAGTCAAAATATTTCAGCACATCAGTAAGTTGCAGTATAAATTCCGTGCTTCGTATCCCATTGAATACATAAACAAGATGAAGAAACCTAACCTTGAACTGAAGTTAACTTCTGTTACAGTATATAGATTTTTTTTTTAAATAAACATAAAAAATACCAGATTTGTAACTTGTTTTTCCTGTTCACAAAACTATTTGTGTTAGGCTCCTTTCTAGAAACTAGGGTATTTAAAATGTTTACTCCTCCTGTCTCTGAACTATGAGAATGTTGTGGGGAGACATTTTCTGTTTAGAAAAGGCAGTTTCTTCCAAATGTCACCACTATATTTATGATTGCTATATGTTTTGTATCAGAAAGAGAGAAAACAGTAGTTTCATACGAAGATCTAAAGAAATCAGACTGAAATTTTTATTTACAGTAATGAGAATTTAAGGAAAAAAAGCAGACAATATACAAACCAGACAATAATTTGCATAATTACAGAACAGCGTCAAAGAACTTCTATTTAAAAGGGAACTACACATTCATTCAGCATTTAACTTGCAATGTCTGGTAGAACTGGAAATAAAAATCAAGATTCATGAGTCTACTTCTTTAATTGTAACAGAAGAGAAGGGAAGGAAGTTAACTCTTCTCTGCTGAAGACTGATGATTGGCTAATTTCAGGCTGAGCATCTAATACACAGAAAACATTTTATCTGAGTATCAGTTTCTACATTAATCTGGATGGACATGGACTTGTAATACTTAACAAACAAATGGGGTATTGTTTAAATGTTCAATTACCCTTCCAAAACCATTAGATTTTATCACATAGCATGATGAAAAAGCAATATCAAAAATATATTACTTACTATTTTGTCTTCTACTACATTTGGAGTTCTTTATTTGTACTGTATAATCTATTAAATCCCAAGAATTAGATGTATTTCAATGATTCTGATATACCAGTGAGAACTTGTTTTCATAGCTGGGGGCTTCAAAGCTTAATAAATATTTCTAAAGCACTTTGAGTTGTTCTATGAAATACTACTGAAGTCAAATAAAATATCGTCTTATTAATAAGCTGCCTCTCCTTGAAATAGATGCATCAGCTCCCAGGAGAAAGAAAAACAGCAGTCATTAAGTAATAATAATGGAGGAAAATTTAAATTCAAGCAGATGTTTGCAGTTTGGGCTGCACAAAATCTTAAAATTTTGTTTCACTTATCTGTTTCCATTCCCACTTCCAACTTGAATCTCTGTTCACACTGAGATGGTGCAACATAACATTTGAGATGCTGGACAGCCTGTCCTTATTATTCTTAGACTTTTAGCAGACAAGATTTATTAGCCACAGAAAAGGAAGACAAACCATTCCTCCACTACATCTTTCAAAAAAAACCCCACCGATCTGACCTGCTAGGACATTTCTCACATGCCAGTGTTCTGTAGAAAAGAACCTTTGGCACATTTGGGGCAGAACCATCTTTCCATTTCATGTACTGACTGCCTAGCACTGTGACACATCAGTTTTGATTGGGACATCCCATCATTATGACAGAACAAACAAGCATTAACACAAGCATTGTCCAAATACTTTTTTTAAAATATACAGTTTTCAAACAGAACATTAGAAGTGTTGATGATGGAGGTTATGAAGTAGAAGAGTAGTATACAGAAAATAATTTCTTACACCATTGTTAGCTAAAAATTCCATCACTCTCTGTGAATATAAGGTATTGCTAAATGCAGTGTACAGGTGATACTTTAATTAGGTTACAGACACATAAACCTGGAAAGAAAATTAAAAACCCTCTATACACTTCAGTTACTTGGAGAAGACAAAGGGAGAAAGGAGAGCACCACTGAGCTGAAACAATTCCCCCCCACACCTCCCTTAACAAGAGAAATTTGTTCTTCAACTGGTTTAATCAAAACGTCCTATCATTTCCCTGAAGAATTCTCTCTTGCTGCTTCAGCAGAATTTCCATTCTCCCTTTGCCCTTCAACACGATGCTGTCTCACAAGAGACCGTGGCCACTTCTATACTTTATCACCATCAAAATCCTTGGAAGGTTTGTTTCTCGGACGTTTGAAGGTTTTCCTGTTTGCTAAATTAGACAATGATTCAGCGCTGTAATTCTCAAACATATTTTAAGCTCACTGAAAGCACAGACCCCATATGAGTAAGCTCTCCTTCTCCAGAGAGGAAGGCCCTATTGAATTAAATAAAACTTACCAGGTAAGTAAGGATTTGCAGGATTGAGCCCTTAATCTTTTCAAGAAACTTCTGGAGTTTTAACATATAGATAAGTACTAACAAAACAGACATTAAAGTCAACCTATTACGCTTTAAAAAAAAAAAAAAAAAAAACACAACAGTATAACAATCAAGACAATATACAAAGGCAGCAAATAGTCTTCCATCTGCGTGGAACTACTACAGTTAAGAGTAAAATGAAAGAAGTTTATGTAAGCTGTGAATGGGTGTTGTAAGATTTTTATTCAGCATTACTATATATGGATGAATATGTCATAAATACCAGATTTGCAACTAACTTTCCCAATTATCCATGTGAAAACTTGTATAAACTTCAGTACAAATAATACTTTACCTATTTCACCTAAGTAACACCTAGAGAATCCAGATTTAACTCGTGTATTACAAGGTATATTAAAAAAAGTTTAGAAATAATTAAATAACTTGTTATTTATCTGCAAGAAAAAAAATGTTCTAACAGGAGATGGTTTTGAATGCTGGAGGGGCAAAGATGACAGAAGGAGATAAGAAAAAGGTCACCAGCTGCTCAGTTCTGAACTATTTAAAACCCAACTGAGACAGATGTGTTTCCCTGCCTGCCCACTCATCATTTCAGAACCTCCTGTGAAGAGGAAATACAACTGTCTACACTAAGCAAGAGTCCATATTCACACTTGCTTCTCTCTCCCTCCCACCCAAATTAATCCATCTGGGAGGCTCTGCAAAGGAGCCAACGGCAGAGGCTTCATTGAGCTCCTCCCAAGCTTCATTCCCATTCACTGAGCATCCTGTGATAACAAATGCAATCCAGTTACATTTCACAGGCCACTTTAGACAATTATCCCATGTAAACACTCCCTTGCCTTTTCATTTTTCCTTTGTTGCCCCTCTTTCTTTGTTTCCACATACTGGAGCATCACCTGCACATACCTGAGAACCACAATTACAAATGTGGGTTTGGTTCCTGGTTCTTTAGTTAAAAAGAAGACAAACCTCATAACAGTACTGAAGTTTAGTAAGGAGATTAGAAATGCATATCAAAGCCTGGTTTCACTAGACTTCCCTCCAAATAAATATTGCCCTTCAATGAACAGAAGGGGTACCATTCACACCATTGCTTAGATAAAAATGCAAACTCTTCCTCTGTGGAGACTAGGAGCGGCTTTGCCCTGAAGAAGTTCTGCTGGCAGGTTAAAGGCTGATTTCATTTCTTAATAATATTCAACCATGCACTGTTCTGCTGATCGAGAATGCCAATTAAACTCAGACACCAGAGTAAAAAGAGTAGGCTTATTTTACTGCTAATAATTAAAGGATATAACCAAGTAATACAGAAAATAGCAATAAAAAATACAAAATAGTACACTTAATTATTACTATATACAGTTAATTATAAAAAGTAAGAATAAGCAAGGTAATGCACCTAATCATTACTACATAAGAGAGAAGATAGTGATTAAGAAAAATACATCACCACTTGCATATGTTACCATCATCGAGATCTGCATTCGCTGGGGAGCCCTGGTTACAGTGAGGATTTGGAGAGCCTTTCCTGGCAAATGTGAAGTCCTACGCATTGCGTCCACCCGTACGTGAGGCTTCCAAAGTCACTGCAAGCAGGTCCAGCCTTATATACCAAAAAAAAAAAGCAAGTCAGAATGACTTGCACTTTTCTTTGAGCGGAAACATCTGGTTTCATCCTCCTGTTGGATTCCACCCAAAACCTGGCCAGGGCTCGGGAGGGAGAACCAAGGGAGTTTCTAACAAGGCCAAACACTTGGGTTCTCAGCCTTGAAGAAGGCTAAACAAGGGAAGTTGGATGCACATTCTCACAACATTTCATCCTCACTACTGATTATATTTTGTCTAAGTTACATCTTTCACTAGTGAGCATACATATTTTGTTAATGATCCGATACTAATTAATAAACATTAATGGTAATACAGATTTTACTAATTTGAAGATACTAATAATGGATAACGTTTGGTTGTGAGGTTCAGCTAGAGGTCAACTTTGTTTCAGGGCCTATTATTCAGGCCCTAGCACTACATGCATCCATTTCAATGTATGTTCAACCATACAAATCACTTGTATTCTTAGTTACGTCATTCCTGGAGACTGCATTTTATGTGGATATCTTAGTTTTAAATTTATAAATCTATTACAACTGCAGACAGCCTCTGAAAGCAAGCAGTATGAAAATTCAAAAATACTGGACACAAATTAAAGATTATAGGACTTTTAAAACTCATTTTCTGGGCCCTGGTCGTTCTAGCAATAGTAAAACATACACATATTTTCAAGGGAATAGGTATCAAAAAATAACTTTTACACCATATGGCAACTGCCTACTTTAAAACCATGTCTCAGACCTCTCTAATGCTGTTAAAGGTACAGACACCTTCTTAAGCATGGCCATCAATTAGGCAAGGTATTACTTCCTTCACGCTATCTGGGAATCAGATGTGGTAGTCAAGCATGCACATACAAGGATGATCAATGTCCTCAGTGAATCTGTATTCCAGGTTATAACCCAGAGCCAGGTGGACTTCTGGCAGGCATAAAAGTTTCCACAAATTTACCAGAAAATTTCCAGCAAACTCTTCTGGCCAAAACCATGGTTTCAAATTAAAGAAAAATAAAGACTTTTGAAACAAGGCTGAGGTGGTATACATTTAATTGTAAAAACCCAAAGTAAATATTTCAAGAGAAAAACATATCAAGTGTTAATACATTTTATTAAAGAGGCTTGAATCTCACTTTCACTGTTCTTTCTGAACATTTTTTTAATTCCCTGTGAATAGCAATGAAGAAAATATACTTGCATCAGCTATGGATCACAGACTTTTTTTTTTTTCAAATGGGGAAGCACTAGAAATGCCAAAGCTCTCTGGATGAGTTCAGTTAAAACAAATTACAAGAGTTTGCCTATTCCATCAAGAACTGCGCTTTGGAAGCGATGCCATTAAATTCTGCCTGCTCCCAAAGAACCGCACAAGGGATATGAGAGGGCGAACAGACTGGTTCAGGTTGAAGAAAAACAGTTTCACTGAAAGAAAGTTCAACTTGAAAGTTCAACCTCTTTTCCTCACACTGAATCTTTGAAAGGATTTTTTTTCCCCTTGAAGTCAAACGTTTTCACTCTCCAAGTCCTTCCACTAACAAATCAAAATCACTGGCTTCTTAAATGAAACCTACTGATCATGTATTACAGAGACACAGTTCGTGAAAAGAAATGGCAAGACTTTTCCTGCTACTATATTTTGACCAAAAATTGCAGGGAGGAATATTCCAATGATTATAACTTTTATTAGCATCTCTGAGAATACCCATTTTTCATATTGCTAATGTTCTAAAATACAGCAGGTACTTGAGGCTGCAGATGTTCCTCTCTAAAATGCAAAAGGTCCATAAAATCTGTTTGTAAATAACAAGGAAGAAATGGACCATTAAGAAATGTATCAGTATGGAAGGGCTGCAGTGCTGTGCAGAGCCCCCACTCTGGCAGGGCTCCCCTTTTCCCTTCCCACTCCCTCGTCCCCAACACCACTGGGACCTCTCATCCAGCTCCACCAGTCATGGTCACATGGATCAGAAACCACTGGGAGCAGACTCATGCCAGAAGCCTCCCCAACATAAAGGCAAACCCCCCGCATGGGGGCTGGGGAGGAAAGATTAGCAAGGTCCTGACCCCTTGACTCCTTACACACCACTGGCTGCTGAGCTGATCACAGTGACTCTTCTCTTACTATCAAGCAGAATTAATACTGGTTCTTAACACAGATTTTTTTAAGCGTAGGTAATCTGGTCCATAATTACTGTACCTTTTGGATATGGCTCTTACCTAATGCAGAGTATAAACCTATTATTCCATATGCCTCACACTAAAATGTTATGCTCTGAATTTGTGTGAGATAAAGAACTATTGTAATTCATTTTAACTGTATGAATTTCTTTAAACAGAAAGTACAGTGCAAAAACTCCAGTAATATAGTTTCATATCAGTATCTGACAGTTCTACATTAAAGAATATTGCAATATTTAGATGTTCAGTCTTTGCAGCTATTCAATAAAAGGTAATGGTAGGCATGCCAGTTGTATCATTTTTACTCCAGTATTAATATTTACTGCCCTAGCTCTAGGATTTTACATGAATATATTGTGTAAGAGTAGAAAGATTTTAGACCAGGATGTAGGGTCTTTTTGCCCCCCTCTCTGTGCAGTCTGTAAGATCACTGTGGCACTATACCAGTAAAAGAAGGCTCTTATGGATGTGTTTGTTCATTTAAGTATCAGGCAAATTCCACAGGATTAATACACAACTCACAGTGGATTATATACCTCATTTTGGATTCTTCACATGAATTGTAAATTTATGTATATTAAAAGTATCTTAGAAGTTTTATTCCTTATTCTTTCAGTTCCTTAGTTTAGGATATTCCAACATACCATAAAACTCTAAAAAACAGTTTAATTGTATTTCTTCTGCAGCTATATCAAGATCTGGAAAAAAATACTTAAGAAGATGACAGTTATAGTGCTGCAGAGAAACGGAAGATTCCTACATTTTCCAATGTCCAACTGGAAATTAAACAGTAACAGGCCACTACATAACATTAGAAGTTGTGCACCTGGACAATTAACCTCAAAAACAGAATGGTGGGGAAATAGAAAATGCTTATAAATTTTATAAATGTTACATTATATTGCTATATAATTATATATTATTTTTAAACAAAGTAAATATTATATTCTCTTCAAAAATTAAAGATCCTGCCAGGACTTCGATTTTGTCAAGTACCACATCAATCAGCAAATATAATCTACCCTAGTAAAATGGAAATATGTCTTTATGTTATTGACAGTAGCACAAGCGAACATGTTCTCCTACATTTCAAGCTTTTTTTGTTTTGAAAGGCATCATCTGCCTCTGACCACCTGACCTGCTGCAATGTGAGCGACCATAGCAAACCAAGCTGCACTGGTTCTGCTGCCCACAGACCTTCCTAAACTCCGATACAGAAACCAAAACTTTGTCTTATACTTGCAAGATCAAGCATGCACATGTTTTTCAGAGCATCAGAGGACAAGACCCTCTTCTCAGCATTTGCCACAGCCTAAAAAGCAAAAGCTAGGGCACCTAGTCCAGCCTTCCCCCCACACCCGGTGCCCAACTGCCCTCCAAGCCAGCGGCAGCCAAGGGCAGCCACGGGCAGCCACAGACGGCTGTGCCGAGGCAGCGTGGCCGGCGGGGCAGCCTCTCCCAACACTCACACGTAGTGTGCCTTGTACAAAGCAACAGTGATGATGAAAGGCTTTTAGCTTCCTTTGCGACTTCAATAAGTGTTTTCAGTTGTTTTTTGGCTTGTTTTTTTTCAACTATTATTATTATTAAGTGATGTAATGTTCCTTATGCAAAATCTTGTTGGAGTATTCTTACTTCAGCACTCAGTGGCATAGCTCAGTAATGCCCTCTCCTCCAGCTTGCTAGAAAAAAGGATAAGAGAGTCTTACTCCTGCAGTGAGTAGCATTTAACTTTTTTCTTCCTATCCCCCAGACTGGCAGTTTGGAGAAGTGGTATTACCCAGTACTAGAGAGCTGCACTATCTGCACAGCTGAAAACGACCTTCATATCTAGGCTGGCTAACTCTCATCTATCTGCCTGTGAATACAGCTGGCATAGAGCTGGTACAGTAAACTTTTAGGAAGTTGTCTTTTCTATGAAAAAGAGACTTTCATCCTCGTGGTGGCACTTGTAACTTCTCAGTCCCAACAATACATACAGCAAAATTGAAAGAAAGATAGAGAGAGAGAAAGACACTGTAGACTGTTCCCCCAGCTCTCTGAATACTTAAGAGATTGTGGGGGGAAAATATCATGCCAAGTACATTAGACTATTAAAGGAACAATTTACTGTACCCCTGAATTGTACATTTGAGACATTCCTACTGCAAGTAGGCAGCAATTTTACTTGCTGCCAAAGTGTATTTTTCTGTAAATGATTTGTGTAAATGTGCAGAGCTCTTTCAAGTTGACTGTACTTATCTAAATTGTCTTCATGTAAGTCATAAGAAGGAAGGGAAGAGTAGCCTTGAGAAGAACGGCAACCAGTAAACTTCTAATGGTAAAATTTCTGAAGGCATCTGTTGATCAGAGGAAAAGGAAATAAGAAATCACATTATCTGATGTTTATGTTGTTCTTTAATTATTATAATTATTATCTAGTAACACCTAGAGAAGTTTTCACTATTTCCCCATCTGCTCTGCTAGCAGATGAGACAAGATGCCACAGGGTACAACAGTTCCTCAGTTTCTCTTGACTTCAGTTCTCCATTTCTAACACTGGAATCTGTACCAGGCTGTCATTTGTAGGGACAATATTATTTTTAGAGGCTGCTGATCCTGCTTTCTAAGGAACCTGCATTTTTTAAGCTGTAATTTAGTTTATTTACCACTAGTAATAACAGTACCTGATCACACTCACAAACCTTATATGAAAATGATTACATTTATTCCTGTAATTAATGGTGGACATCGAACAGTAGATGTAAGCATTTGCAGAAGCAAAATCATGTTCAGATAAATAGGCTAGATGGTAGGCTATCAAAAAAAAAAGCAGCAAAGATGACTCTAAAAACATACAAATATACAAGAACTGTACTGTGTTAGAGCTTCTGAGTCACAGCCACACCCACGATCCCTGATCTCCTCACTCTTACCCACCTACACTTTTGGTACTTCTGCACCTTGTCTAGATTACACAACAGTTTCTCCCTTTATTCAGTTCTTTTTTGATGCTTCATCACACATACTTTCACAAGACCAAAAACGAATTAATTTTCCCTTATAAACCAGAATATTTTCGTTGCTGCCACAGCCACTAAAAACACTATTTTTTTTTTTTTTTTAAGTATCACTTGGGTTGATAACACTGCTGCCACCTTTGTCTCTTCCCTCTCCTTTGTCCCCCTCATCCAGTATTCCTCAAATCCTGCTGATGGTTGTTCACACCATTTCAAAGGGTACATTTCCATTGCAAATATGAATGTCACTTGTAGTTGCAACAAAGCCCATCTAGCTTTAAATTAGCTAGGACTGATAACTGACCTTCAGTATCCTTGATATCTTCTTTGTGTAAGTAAAAACACATACACAGAACCTGCCCTCATAGTATAACTAGTCCAATAGTCATTCACACCAAGACACTACACATTCAAAATTTCTCTCTGGTCATACCATGTTGTCTTTGGAAAGAACCACCTAAACCACATAAAAGTGCAGGTTGTTGTAAATTTGCATACCCTTTTTTTTTGCAAACTATTTGCAGGTCCCAGGAAGGCAGATGACAATGCAAAATATACAATAAGATTTTTTTTAAAATGTGAATAGCAGTGAGGGAATTACATTTTTATTGTATTCAACTTTGCCAAAAGTGAACAAATGTTAGCTAATGCAGATGGAAAAGCATTTTGTGCAAAGTGCTGAGTTACTATCCACTTCAGACAACATCAGACTGCATGGAAGGAGGAAGTCATATTCCCAGAACTCAAGCAGTCTTCACCATTTTAGTTCTAGTCCCTGGCAGCATTAATTACTGAGTAACCTCATCTCACATCTGTGACATTAATGACAAAGGTCTCACAAGCTCAACAGACCATGTGTCAAACAGATATATGGAAATAGATTCCCACTCTTTGTATCTTACTCAATACATCTTTCCTGCGCTTGATGTCCCTGAGCATATTTAAAAACAAAATCCCTTGTTTTTCAGCAAATGAGATTGTGTACATAAACATGTGTTGTACAAGAACTACTGACTGTAATAGTCCAGGTTTTCTCCTGTTGTCTTATAAATAGCTACAAACAGAGGGAAATAAATTCTCTTTCTTTCTTCTAAGGGCTTTTTCACCTGTGTACAACAGATGTTGTTTCCACAAATTAGTTTCTAATTTCTTTCATAACTCAGTCAGAACAACCCTTCAATTCATAGTCAGGGAATAGATTTAGTGCTGCACATAATTCTTGCAATTATGTAACAAAACTGCACTTCACTAGGTGAAAACCTTGGTTATCAATCATTCAGTTTAGTGTATGGGCAAGTTAATCTCCTGTTACACCAGCTGTGCACAGCCCAGCCACACACACTAAGGATTCGTTAGATTTCCATAGTATGAAGTATAAGTGATTATTGTGATAGGTAATAGATAGGCAAACAGCAAGTGGGCCAGCTCTAGTGTTGAACTGCAATATATGAAGTAATTAGAAATGCCTTGCACAGCAACTCCTCCTCCCATACCAATTTGCAAACTGAGCAGTATTTAAATGTTTTCTAGTCATCAAAATGCAGTTAGCAGCATAAAGCAAATAATGTTCCTCCACTAAAAAAAAAATCCAAAACTTTGCTGGTCCAAAATAAAAGATTAAATAATAAAACTGCTTGCATGGCTCAGGTGAGCAGCTTGGAGACCTGGTGGATCCTGAGCTTTGAAGTTCAGCATGAAAACTGCAAATGTCATACGATAAAATAAAAATTGGCAGACAGTGTGCAGGCAATATGGCCACTTATACTGTTCAAGATACTGTTCGTGCAGTTGTAGCACTAGGAACAAAATTATTTTAAATAGCATTTTTTTTAAAAAATATGATTTACTTGTTAAATGAAAACCAATTTTCACTTTTATTTAAAGGGCATTACATTGTCAGACACTAAAGCTGAAGTTGCTGACATATTACCAGGTGCAGAATACACAACACATTGAAATTTCTTCAGGAGGTCACATACAGGTGCTCAAAGGCAAGTGAAACTCCAGGGGTTACTGAATAGGTTTTAAAGAAACTGATTAGCCAGCCCTGCTTCCCCCATGAAACAGGTTTACTGAATGCCTTTAGTAATCCATCTGGAATCATTATGCGGTCTCAGGATACACTTAATGTATCTTTCATACAAAAATGCTGCAGGGATAAACGGATTAGAAATTCTGAGAGAACAGGTATTTCAGAGGAAGTAGCACAATAAAGTCAATCTTAAAATGTTAGGGTCGTCCCTCCCTCCCCTGTCTTTTTTTTTTTTTCTTTTTTTATGGGGAATGGGGTCACAAAGTGGTTTGTCCAAGTTCTGAAACAGCTGGATTCTCACACACATCTGAGTTTGAAATTTTTTTTCTTTATTTTAGTTGGATTTTTTGTTTGGTTTTGGGGTTTTTCTTTTTGAAATACACTTCCCCACATTCTTCCTCTCTCCTCTCCAGGCAGAGGGAGGTGATTCTTCTCCTCTCCCCAGTACTGGTGAGAGACACCTGGAGTGCTGTGTCCAGTCCTGGATTCCCCAGTATGAGAGAGGGATGGTCACACCAGAGGAAGCCCAGTGTGGGGCCACAGAGATGATGCAAGGTCTGGAGCATCTGTCATATAGGGAGAGGCTGAGAGAGCTGGGACTGCCCAGCCTGGAGAAGAGCAGGCTCAACAGATCTTATCCATGTGTACAAACCCTGGAGAGGGAATGAAGGAGGAGCCAGACTTGCCTCACTGGTGCCTAGTGACAGGAGAAGAAGCAACATGCAGAAATGAAAATCCAGGAAGTTCCATCTGAACACAAGAAAACACATTTTTACTGTGAGGGTGGCCAAACACAGGAACAGGATGCCTAGAGTGGTTTCAGAATCCCTATCCTTGGAGACTGGACACAGTCCTGGGCAACCTGCTTGAACAGAGTGGGGAATACACAATGCTGTGATTCTTCTTTGCTTTGAGAAAAAAGAAACAAGGAAAGATGATGATCCACTCCCACAAGTTATATCCCACATTGTCAAAAAAAAAAAAAAAAAAAAGTCCTTTGGCTCATCTCCAGTCTCAGATATGGTACTGAAATAACATAACTGAATAAAACTCTTCAAACTCCCACTTGATACAGCAGGAGGCAAGAAATTCAGGAAAAAGCTGTGTATTTTTGGTAACATCAAACCCCACACATGGCCCAATCCTAAACTGTGTTTAGACTATCTGGATATAACTTCCTGTAAATTATTGAACTTACTGGTGAGCACTGAAACAAAATCCCCAAGTAGAATCCAAAGAATTAAACCCACTTAATGGTTACCAGAGAAAAATGGACACATGAGTTAAGCTCAGTAATTTAAATGACAAAAAGACCAAATGCCTGCTGAACATCCTCATAGTTTCAGTTTTGCAAGAAACAGGTTACAGTTAGCTTGGACTGGGACTAAGCTTGTAGAATCAGGTTCTGATCCACACACCTTCCCCATGTTAGAAAATTTATTTTTGTGTATTGTCAACTCTTAAACAGCAGAAGACAACATTTCTAACAATTCTTACAGTCTATACATTAAAAGACCATTCTGTGCTTTTGGCTGTTTTTTCATTACACCTACAAAAAATAGCAGAAAAGCAAATTACATGAAACCTGCACTTCACATTATTGCCCTGAATTCATACAGGGTAAACTGACAGTGACTTTAATAAGACTGTTGTCAGTATTTTCCCATCCTAACACTTCATTAAATATTGTGCTAATATTATGTCAAAGACCCCACATGATTAAAAGGAAAAAAGCTCTGCCCATTGTCATACTGCAGTTCTTCCACACACCCAACACATATGACTCATCCTTTATGCATCAGTATACTTTACAGGAAAAAAAATGCTCTCTCTCTGGTGTCAGTGAAGGGGTACCTCAGTGAACACCAGTTCTCACCAACGTAACAGACAATGTTTCCCTGGTCTTCCAAAACACAGAAGGAGGATGCTGTGTCCTGAAAAGGCAAGAGTGTCTCACAAATATCAGAAAGATGGAATGAAAAATCATGGAGAAGGAGAAACTTTAAGCTGTATGGTGACAGTAAAAAGCCTGTTCCTGTGAACATCATTGAAAGTCAGGCATAATTTGAATGCAGTATGTGGCTTAGCAACAACAAATTCAAACAGCAATCTCAGAAGTACCAAGAGAAACTGCAATTTATCTTTATTGACAAGATAAAGAATTGTCAAGGAGAGATCAGAGGTGACAACCCATTCTCACAAAGTTTAGCATAGTCATCCAGATATCAGTACTTAAAATGTAAAAGACAAGATTGCTGTTTGGGTAGTTAGACTTGTTTGTTCTGCCATTAAAAAACAAGAGCATGAAACATTAATTCACCAGGGAACTTTCCTGCTGCTGCTCAGGCATTTCTGGATTTTTCAACTCCCAAACACAAGGAAGGCAACGTTTCCCCTTGCTCTCCTCACATACTTCACAGCCTTCCACTATTCCTTTTATTCTTACAAAAAAATCAGTCATAAGGGGGAAGGTCAGGAATTAAGGAAAAAACCCATGAAAACAAGTTGTACATGAAAACCACACTGCTGATGTGTGTACTCTGATCATACAGGTTTGACTTAGTATTTTGAAAGCTGAAGGAACAAGAGGATTTAGTCGAAGTTTAAGAGCAAGAGGTGACTTTGCACAGCAAAAGGCATTTCATTCCAGCCACTAAATGAGGTGTAAGTGGTATTCATGTCTTCTCAGTCCTGGGCCTTCCATGACTTACTACTTAGAAAAAGAATCCCCCCTGAAATGTGTTTTACTGAAGTCAGCCTGACCCCATTTCAGTGGTTACAGTCAGAATAAAATTTAGTCCACTATTTGTTTCCACGGGAACATTTTTTAAAAAATTATTTCATTACTATCTGTGGATTTCCAGAAGTCTAATTTACACGATTGTTTACAAGAAAAAACAACTTAAGAAATAGGGCACAATCTGAAAAATAAATCTTTTTCAAAATAGCTCTCATAACACCCAAAATATTCAGTCTCTGATAACAATGTAATGAATAAAATACATCTTTTGAATTGTTGTTGATATACTAGGACGCTTTCAAGAAAAGAGTTAAAAATAGGACAATACATGAACAGTTTTTCAGACAAAATCTCTACAGTCCAGACTATAACCTTACATTTTCTTTGGAAAAAAACATTTTCTAAGAAAAGGTTCAGCACTGAAATGTAGATTATATATATTAGTACAAGATCCTTAAAGTGAATATCAAATTAGTTAAAGGAGAAGCAACAACACACAGTATTCATAATACTGGAAGCCACCTAGTGAAGTTCTTGGAGTACTTGATGTTATTCAGAATATTCTCGAATCACCTAGGCACACAGGACAAGAGCTGCAATGAAATTTCTTGGAAAACATAATTGGGAGGAACACTCAAAGGAAAGGACTGGAATTTTAAACATGAAGGAGAAGAAGATTGGAATAATAAAGAATTAAATTTTAAAGTACTAAATCATGCAAAAGTATTTACAAGGTTACTTGGAGACTGAAAACATGCATTTCTGTTATAAAATCAGAGCTGGAGAAAAGTTTGTAGTTTACTCAAGAGAAAGGTTACTCCACAGCATAAACACACCATGTCTGTGAAAAGGACAATGGCAACATATGATGCATAATTTAAATAACTTCCAGAAGAGGTAAGGATATTATTCCCACTGTAGTACGTATTGATGTGAACAGTTTTCATACAAGGTCTCAATTCTAGTCACCTGTATAGAAGGAGGATTTATTCTAGAGGGAAGAGATAAAATAAGATCTACCAGAACTGCAAGAATACAAGCCTGCTTCACAAGTCTGCACAAGAAGAATACTTGTTTTCAAAATGAAGGTTGAGATATCATATTTAGGTATCAATGATAAATGAATTAAACACCAGTGGGGACATTGGAAAGGATTCCTCAATGTAGGATTGTGCTGACATGAGAAGAAATGGGTATAAATTTACCCCAGATGTTTAAGTTGGCAATTAGATGACTGCTTCTAATCGTTATCATATGGAACTCCTGAGCAACAAAAGAGCATGACTCATTTTAAGCTAGAATGTAGTAACGATTCTGTGGTATAATAAAAAGTACTATCAAGCAAAACAGTGCCTGGATATTACGCCTCAATAGTTACTTCCATCTTCCATCCCGAGGAGCGGTAATGGCTATTTCAGCTCAGATTCAGAAGTACTCGCTCTGCTTTGGCCTCACTATTCAAACTAGTACTTTTGAAAAACATGGGAAACAAAACAAAAATTTCTAAAATAAATTAATAAATAAAAACATACCACAAGCCCCTAAGAAAACCTTGAAATGGAGAGGGGGGACATGGTGCCTGTTCCCAAAGGCTATGCAATTGGGTATTTAGAGGAAACATTACATTATCTCTTAGCCAACAAGAACATGAGCCTACCTTGCTCAGAATGCTGCTCCCAGCTGTGGTCAGAACCAGGTGTGTCTGAAGCAATACAAAGCATCCACAGTAAAGTAAAAACAAACTTCCATGTCAATGAAGTCTCCTAATGCTTGACAGTTAGAGTTTTATTTTAAAGCATCTCAGTTTAAAACATTTTTTTTAAAAAGTTTCATTCCCATATAAATGTGCATAGTTTAATTACTGACATGGCAGAAGTATTTTTGAATCACCTTACACTTTTACCCTTAACAGTATCAAGCAACACTAAGTTGATGTGGTTGTTTTTCACTACTGGAACTGAGCCAATTTATATTTAAACTAAACATACAGTTTCATTTTTTGTTTGTTTGTTTTGTGTATTCTAGAATGGAATCTAACCTAAATATGTAACATCTATGATATACATTGAAATATGTGATATATTTCTCCCCCCTCCCTCCCCCCAATTTTCTTATTTTCTTTGATTTTGCAGTGTATATGTTCTACCTTAACATGTATCACCAGCCTCGGTCAAAGCTAATGATCCAAACAATGGCCATCAAAGTATGTCTTGAACTAAAAGACCCCCAAATGCTATAGCAGATACAGTATAACACTGTTCTGATGATGTTTCAGACATCTACCTCCGAAGTAAATGCCTTAGGGAAAGTCTCCATAAAAACATTACTTCCATTTGCCTCATCAGAATGAGTTTTCTTGTATGAATTACAGTCACATCTCATCTCAGCCTTAATTTACTTTTTGTGCCAGTGCTCCAGAGCAGCAGGATTTGATATCACAACTTGCCACTCAATACCGAGAGCTGATTGAAACTGATGAAAGGCAGCCCTGGCCTCATAAACAGGGTAGGAATGAACAATCGTTGCTTGACGATCAGCCTTGTAATCATACCATAGGTAATATTAATTTACTGACAAACACTGCTAGCTACACTGATATGGGTTTTGTGTCAATCATTAGATTCCAAAAGAGCTTGCTACTAAAGAAACAAAAAACACCCACAGTCTGAAGGGATGTCCCAACAGATGCTAGAGGCTTGTTTGCAGCATTGCCCAGTCTTCACTGAAAGATGACTACTCCCTTCTTCAGACTGACAGGAAGGCCCAAGTGCATCGCACCACATGAGAAGTGCCAGCTGACTGAACCCCTGAGCTAGAGCACTTGCAAGCAGGTCAGGTATTCATGAGCATTAAGTGCAACTGATTATAGAGCGATAAAAGATAAGTAAGCAACCGAACAACATGTAAAGTGTGAGTTGCTATCATATATATATCTGCAGAACCAGACAGCTGGAGTCCTCAGCATGCTGTTTAGTCACCAGTAGACCGCATCAAGCTGAGTACATGACACACTGCATGAAAGCGGCATCTGTGATCACATGGTGACAGGTATAGTAGTGAGATATCCCTGTCGTTGGAGAAGCAGGCTCTGGGAAAGTCTGTACTAAAATTAGCCAATGTACGAACAGCCAAACCTTACAAGGAAGCAGCGTCCTTCTCTCAGGAGACAAGTTTCAAGAGAGGAGGTGGTGACTGAAGGAACCTTACGTGCCCCTTTCTACTTGTATCAGTATCAGCAAAAGCCACAAATGAACATTGCTGAAGATGCAAACCTTCATTTGATAATACTGGCACAACCATCAGGGCAGCTACATTTACATAAAACCATCAGCAAGTTAAGAATAGTAAACACAAACCACATAGAACAGCACTTCCTTTTAACAAGTCACAAATCAATTCCTTTTAACAGCATGCCATCTACTCACTGAGTGTTGAAAAAGATGCCTGCTTTGCCTTCCCTGTAACAGTAATACTATTTTATTTACCTATTACATTTTTCAAAACAGTAGTAATATTTAATACTTTACGACAGATACCCAAGTGAGCTTCACTACCTGAATGAACTAACATGGATATGTGAAACAGAACAGAAGATTATTACCCTTGCTTCTCAGTAATGAGATGTGTAATAGCATTTTATGATTTTTTTTGTTTTTAAAGTCATCCTCGTCATCTCTGTGCCAATATATGTCTCACACTATTTTGGGGACAGGGTCACCAAAGCATAACAGATGGAAGCATAACCGTTTCTGTTAATAGCAACTTATAAATTATGTTCAAGCACAGTTCTTGCGCATCTCCAATTCGCCTTCTTGAAAATGTTCAAAAAAATTTCCCCTTCTTCCCCATTGGAAAAAGTTAATTTAATTTTCAAACAAGATATTTGGTTCTTACCATACCTCACTGAAAGTTTTGGGGTTGATTTCTCCCATCCACATTTTCAAATCTGTTTTTTTGCCCCACAGGAGAAAGTTAATGTTTGATTTGCAAACTGACCAGGTACACCACTTGTATGTGTGGAAAAAGGAGGATTGGGAAAGTACAGACAGAGCAAGTGTATGTACAAGTCAGGACTCAGGCCTGAGGCAGTAGTTACAATTCCCATTGGGTACCACCTAGTATTTGTGTCTAAATACTTCAATTTTCAGCAAAAAGTTATTTTTTTCCCCATGGCAAAATAACAATGAAAAATGCCTTTGTAAGAGACTTAGAAAAACATATTTACAGTGGGCAAAGTATTCACTCAGGTTTTATTTATTTATTTTCAGCACAAATTAATTTCTTGAACAAACATTTTGATTGAAATGTCAGCAGTGGCATGCAGGTCATTTTCCTGTATGGTTGAAATCAGCTTAGAACTAGAAATGAGCACGAATACTTGATTCACTGTAGTAGCCATTAATCTTGGGATTTAGTGTGTTGTTTCATATTCAATTACATTGCTTTACCCCATAGCTTTTGCACAGATATTTGAGATTCTATAGTCTCCCTATCTCAAAAAAAAGACACCCCCTCACCCATCAAGAGCAAAGATTAAACTGTTTTACTGTTCCCTCTTTTGTCTGTGATAATCTTATCATGGAAATACCATAACTTTCAATATACAATAAATTAAATTTTCAAGAGGGCAACAAAACTTTTCTTACCTTCTGAAGTGCAGGTGGTAAGGAGACAAGTCAGATGAGCATCTTAAGTCAGACACTGTGAATATTCCCCAAGAGATGAAGCATTTCAGCCCAGTACTCATAAGGTCATGGACTCTAAGTTTTATGAGCAATCTGAATAGAAAGTCCAGTTCTTCAGTCATTTACAGAAAAAAGTATGTGAATATGATGGTGAAAATTTTAATTAATAGTTTACAAGCTGGGAAATTATTTTAATTTAGAAAACAATTATGCCAACTTCTACAATAAGTAGTAAAAACCACTCCACATGACAAAATATTTTCTTAAAAGTTTTATTCAACCTGCCACAAATCTGATGAGGTATTTAGATAACTAAGCACTTCACTGAGTCAGGCAGACAGCCTTGTCGACAAGAGTTAATTTTACCCAAATCAAAAATGAAACCCTTCATTCAATGTAGCTTTATGAGAATTCTATGAAATTTTACATTCAGCCTATTTTTATTTAACACTTTGAACAATATTAAAAGATTACCACAGAGACAAGGTCTTATCTGCCTGCTCAGATTACACTGTACTTACACAAAACCATACAGCATACATGATTAGCACTAAAAGGTCTCTCTGGTGATTTTCACTTTTAATGAACTGTTTGGAATTCATTATAAAATAATTGTAAGGAGGTTTCACAGATAAGCCTCTGTCTTTAGGGGGCATGGTACTGACAGACAGCATTTTTTTTAAAAAAGAAAATGCACATACCTTCCTTGCTAAATGAACCGTAGATATTAATCTGAAACCTTCCGTGAACAAGAAAAGAAACAAACAGCAAAAAAGAAACTACAGAACAAGTGGGGTAATGGGCTTCATTCAACTACCAATTTACACCACTTTTAGCCAGGTGAAACTCCATCAATTTTTAGTACTGACAAAAATTACATGTCAAGACAAAACTTCTGCACTTTGATTTTTGCATTGTAACCTTTGCAAAGGTTAAAACCCAAGTATTTATATGCCAGACAACAGCTATTTCTGTAGGCTGTCCTACTGCCCAGACGGGTGCAAGACTTGGCAAGCAATCAGGTATTTGAAGTTCAGCTTTGATGCAACAAGAGTCAAACTGTTACCATAAAGAAAAATTGCTGGGTTTTGCCAACAGGGTCTAAAAATGAAGCTGTTGCAAAGGCCTTTCAAGAGGCTGGTCTGTTAATAAACCTAGGAGAATGGTGCACCACTGAGTTATTACATCTCGGGAATCAAAATTAGACAACCATTTGTCATAGGCAGATCTTCTTTTTGTACCCTCTACACTACAACTTGCCATTACTGGGGTGAAACTGAAGGCATCAGAATAAAAGAATGGTTGCACTGGGTCAGAATACAGATAACCTAGCCCAGTATCCTGTGTCTATTGGTAACCAACAGCAAATACTCAAAAAATAAGTATACGGACAGTAATGTAATTTTATATTTGTCCTGACCAAGTAAACCATACTTTTAGGATTTCCTCAATCAGACGTTACATCCGCATTTCTGTGTTAACTAATCCTGGATGGATTCTTCATCCATGAGTTTCTCTTACCACTTTTCATACTTCACTGTATTTAATGTATTTAAAACCTCTAAAAGAATTTAAACCGTCCTACTGATATGGGAACCTACCAGAGCACTTCTTCTACAGTGAGGAGAGTTATCTGAAAACCACCAGATAAACACCTGGGGGCTTTCCCAATTGCAGATCAGATACCCTTAGACAGTTTGCAGTTTGAAGAAACCCGTCTACTCGCAAGCTACCTGCTGTTTAACTGGAAACCCTTGGATTTATTTCTGCTGTAGGGCAGGCCCTCTGTAATGGCCAAGTTTCCCCAGGGCTGCCTGCTCTTCTAAGCATGGCCCAGCTGCTCCTTTCCACTGCAAAGAACTGGTTTTGGCTGTGAGTAAAATGAGCAGACTGGGAAGGCAAACAAATACCAAGCACCACAGGTGCTCTTGGATTTTGGAGGGCAAGGGGATGGCAGCAGTGGAACTAAAGGTCATGATTTCCTTGTGGTACCTTGCCTGGAGGATTTGGGATATCCAGGACTATGCTGGAATGGATTGCTCCCCCCTCATAATCATACCAGTAAAATACTGCTGAACCTACAAACAGCCAGGCCACCCCAGGGAATGTCATCCACACTGAACAACAGAGCATGTCCTGTTGTTACTGAAGGCCCTTTATGAGACTTGCAGCTTGAAAGCTGACAACACCTTGGGTCCATCCTGTCACACACCACAGACAGGAGCCACACCTTGACCTTCCAGGTTGCACCAGAAGATTAACGTACAATGGCCTGCTAGGAGATGAAGGAAAAAAACCTGTCATACAAGCAAACAACTACAGTTAAACTGTCCTAAACACATAATATTCTCTTCAGCAGACATCCAGATTCAACCTTCATGCCCATGTTTCCAATTTTATTTCAGACACAGCTGCTTTTTCACAGGCAAAATTCTTGGGAACATGGACATACATCAAAGGTGTAAGGGAGCTCAACCGAAAGCTTCAGACCATGTGGAAGACAAAGGTGAATTATGGTCCAGAAGTAGTAAACACTTTACTCAGTTGTAAAATACTCAAAGGAAGACTTGTCTCAGGTACTCCATAGGACAAAGATCAACTCGGTAAACAGAAATTACGAGGTTCAACACGGTGAGACAAAAACATAATGACTCCCTCCAGCAACAGGCGTGTTTAAACAGAGGCAAGTCAGATTCTCCCATGCTCAGAACGGGCCCTCCCAGAGGGTTATGTACCAGAGGAAAGCCCACTGCCCCCAGGCTTGCCGCCCCTGCACATTGGGACACTGGCTAGGGACTCCCCCGGGTGTGGTATCAGGGCTCTATCTGCTTCCTACTCTTACTTGCCTTTCCTTAGCAATAATGGAAGTACACACCTGGCAAAAAACAGCTCTCAAGTAGCATGTTACATGCATTCTACTACAACAATTTCTGAAGTAAATATTATGATTAACAAACCACCAGCAAATTATTTTTTTTTAATATAAAAGTATATATGTAAACATCTGGTAGCTTCTAGATGCTACTCTTGGTTTTGGCATATGTCAATTAGTCCATTCAACCTCTTCTAGGGAAAAGAAAAGTTGATATATTTGATGCGAAACATACAGCAAAATATTTGACAGATTTCATTTGCAAAATATTTAATTTTTCCCCACCAAAGGTGAAATTTAATTAACTACTAGAAGGCCTGAACATTAACCACAAAAAAACCCCTAACCCACACAAAACACCCTTGCAATTGTCAGACTATCTACTTAACAAAAGAATCATCCATCATACGACATGTCTGACTAGGGGTTTGTTCATTGTTGTTTTGGGTTTTTTGTGGTTTGGGGTTTTTTTTTCAACAGACTATACTTCTACACTATTTACTGTTGCTTCTTCCTCATTTTTGAGATAATGCCATCTGGAGTCTAGTTCTAGCCTCATTATTACGTATTAGTACTTTTTGAGGATTTTATTTAATGTTTGAGTTTGGTTGCTGTATATACAGTTCAACTGATATTTTTCCTGTGAAAGTCAAATACAGCATACCAGAAACACTATGGATTACAATACCATGTCCAGAAAGGTGGAAAACCCCTACTATTTCTTCAATTGCACTATTTGTAGAGAAATATGGGAGAAGAGGAAAAAAAAACCAAAGAAGTACTACAATAAAAGATTATTTCAATCACAGGCAGAGCAAGAAGCACAGTGGAGACTGAAACACAAATCAAGTTTTGAGACATCATAAACAACCCCTTTAAAAGTAATTCAGCAAAGAATCTAGAAGGAAAAAATAAAAAGAAACTCTTGGGTTAGTCCAAAGTATTGCACAGAAATTACTGTAGCCACTCCATAATGCTGGCAACAATAATCACATTATCTCTGCAGTAAAGGCAACAGTACTGCAAATTACTACAGTAATATTTTAAAGTAGACTATATATAGTAAACTATATCTATAAGCTATATATGTTTTATGTATAAACAATGTAGTAAAAATGAAACAGATCACCTAAAAAAATAAATTTCTGTGAGCAAAATGGACACAGTTTAAAGATACTCTGTCAAAGGTTTAGAATAAGTACTATCCAAAAAACACCGAAGTAAAACAATGGCACAATCAAACAGCAATGTAAAGAAGGCACTTAGTACTTAACAGGTCAAGTTTTGTATGAGCAAAATAGAACAGAAAAAGAAAATATTAAATTAAAAAATAAAATGTTTAAGTTAAATGAAGTAGATGAGAAAATCTTTTCAGGTGTATCAAAAACAAGAAGCTTTTCAGACTCAGTGGGGCACACAAATCACCAAAAAGAAGTTGAAATTGCTGCTGAAAGCCTAACCAAATTCTTTGCATTTGTATTCACTACAGAAGATGGGAGGTTCACAGTCTAAGTAATTCACAAACTTATTCAAACTGAAGCACAGTAGAAGTGATTTTAAGCAAACAAACAAAAATATCAAACTGCAACAGACTTTCTGAAGAAGATGATAATTCAATCAGGAATTGTAACGTAACAATAACATCAAGGTGCTAAACAGCTACCACTCCTACCACTTGCATCCTGCAAAAAAGGAACAAAATGTAACTAACACAATCCTAATCTGTATAAAGGTTAATATACAAGGTGATTCACAGAACTACAGAGAAGTCTAGTTTGTTCTGGGAAAACATAGAGCACTTACAGTAAGATAATTTTGAAATATATTTGGAAACACATGCCTTTTGTTTAAACAACTTCACAAATTTATTTGAATTCTTTGACAAAGTACACAAATTTAGATGAACAGGTGTTCAGTTAATGTATTTGCACTTTCAAAAATAAATAAATAAACCCCCCAAACAAACAAACAGCAGAACATGTGCTCTTGCAGTAGTGTCCCTTGAAGGACATCAAGGCCTTCTAGGAAGTATCAGTGTCTCTCTTGGTGTGGCACAGAGTAAGACACCAAAGGCTGGGTTGATCATTGCCTGTCTCTAATGGAGTGCGACTGTCAGTGGGATGCATCAGTATCTTAAACAGATATCTGTGGCCTGGAAAAGTTGACAAGATGTGTATTATACCAAGTATTTTGCAATAGTCAAATCTATAGCTGACTACAAGGCATGGAAGGATCTCATACTACTGAATGAGTGATAAAGTGTCAAATGAAATTCAACATTAATAAATTAATATGGGAAAATTAACAAACAATATGTATAATGATGGATTTGAAATTTACTATTAGCATTCAGGAAAGAGGTATAGGAGTTATTGTGAAAAAAACCACAGTGTTAGGTGTTAGAAACTACTAGATGTTTTGCCTGCAAGGTTCAGTGTTTTTTCCAATAAAAGTAAATGTCCTTCTCCATAAAAATATACATTTTTCTGACATCCTTAAACAGGAAAAGTCAATCAAATAACAATCCTCAGTGTACCTGTATCACAAATAGTTTACAGTACTTTTGTCAAAGAGCAGAATTTCTAAAAAATAAGAGTGGGGTGATCAGAGTCATCCATATGACCTCAATTTCTACCTGCACATTCTGGCCAGGCACCAGCCAGGGTCAGAAGAGGAAGCATATGGCTGTGGCCATAGTAATGCATACACCATCCTAGTGAAGGATGGCTTCACAATTAAAGCTCATTAGCTTGGAGTGAGGGCAGAGTTTTAACATCTTTGTGAAGACTTTATACCTGTAAACGTGGCAGGATTAGACTTCTTTAATGGTAGGTATTATCTAACATTGAAAAGTAATTTGGAGGGGTGGGGGGGATGTTATAATTTTTAATTATTTATTTTTATATCAGTCTGTACTGGGATTTTTTGCCTAAAAAGCCCTCCACTTATCTATTAACCCAAATACAGCTGAATTCTTTGTTCAGAGCAATGTAATTGGTTCAAGACTCTGTAATAACAAGTTAAACTACTTACCCTAGTCAGCATAAAGGGCTGTCTGTGTATTTACATGAATTTTTCCTCCTACCTATTAAGAATATCAATTATTTGGTAGGATTTTAAGTTGGAGAAGGTGGCCTGGAGATGTGAGAAGAACTTATTAGAATAGTCATCTATGGGATGGGCTGTACTTCCCAGAGGGCAAAGCCTCATCATTAATGATTGCCCCAGTTTTAAACTTCTCCAGAATTTCCTTTATTGAACCATGGAAGTAATCCCACCTCGCCTTTCTCATGGACAGATGGGAGTTCTTTGCTTATCCAATTCTTTCCACTTCTCCCACCTTCAACCTTAAATTTTAAATATCAGCCATCTATTCAAGGAATTGACATATTCAGGGGCCTGGATATTTCATGCTTTCTTTTTTGCTCTTGAACACTTGACAGATCCATAGCCATCTTGATTCTTGGATGCCTGATAAGTTTTAGAAAAATATCACAGTATCAAGGTTCTACAGACACACACTAAATTGCAAACACAAGTCCTTCGCTCTTCTGCTTCTCTCTCTCCTCTTCAGATTCACATTTTCTCTGCTTTCCTATGCAAGGGAGTTTTCAAATTTGGTGCTATGTCTTCCAGACAGCTTCTGTTACCCCTAACTAACCCCTTCCGCTAGTCAGCTTTGGATCACAGATTTCTGGAGGTCCATCACTTGAACTACAGTACAGGGAAGTCAGAAACCACAGATTAATGGCTATTATGGTTATACCACTTAATGCTCAAGCTTTCTTTTAGCTGGAGTGGCACCACTACTGCAAAGAGGATAAGAACCACAATGTATTTCCCAACTTCCCTCAAGTGCTTTGGATTTATTTCCTCACTCTCCCCAGGATATTCATTGAATATTCTCAGAAAGCCCTCATTTGGAAAGAGACAGAAAAAAAATAAGTCTTTTCAATCAAAATACTGTTTTAATTAAATGAGAGTTTTTCAAGAGTATGTCAGCTTAGAGGGGAGTATGTCAGCACTACATTTTGGAAACTGAGAAACATTTTGCTTTTTGTTATTTATTTGTAATATTCAAAATACATACCATTATCAAATTTTGGCCATATAACACTAGTGTGTGCCTATTATACACATACACACAGCAACCAATACAGATTAATGTAGGAGAGATTTATTTCTTTTTTTAAACCAGTACTTCAGATTTGTTTACTGACAGCTTCTGTGTCCAAGAACAACACACCATGACTACAGAGTCCCATTAAAACTTATATCCATCTGTCCACAGTAACCTGACAAAAAATAAATTTTCTGGAATGATCAAGTCTAAACTGTAGACCTTTCCACTGTAAATTTAAAGTTAAACCTTTTTTATTTTAAAACATGAAATTATTATCCTCTAAGTTCAAGTAACTCATAAATTTGTGAGTTTGGAGGGGGATTTTTTTGGCAAGAAAGAAAATACACCTGATCACAAAACCAGCTTCAATGTGGGTGCTAGCACCAGTCCCACTGCTCACCAGCCTTGGTTCCTTCACTCCTCACCAAACAGTGCCAGCTCCTATAAAACTTTTGGCCTCTCTTCATCATTCTGTGTATCAACTGAAAATGTAGTCCTTTTGCATTAGCTTTTAAACTGCAAGTCTGCTGTATAACTAATACATTCAGTACATACAATACATTCAATACCTTAGCCATCTCCAGGAGCCCAAATACTCCCCAGAAAAATAAAGTTAGACAAAGCCAAACCAGAGAGGACAGTGATGTGTGATCTGATAAAACATGAGCAGTCATTTACACCATGCCATACTTATTAAATCAGAAATTAAAACCTATCCAGACATTTACTGATTTCAGTTTTGGGACTCTTCTGTGAGGACCCAACACTGCTCTCAAGTCATAGGGAAAAAAATCTTTCTCTGTATTTCCAAGTACATGAGGACTTGTGTTGTGGAAGCTGAAGTCTACACACTTTTCTGGAAAGTCTAAGGGTAGAGTTCAAGTTAATTTTTAGACTGAAGATATAACATCCTCATTAAGAAGTTCTAGTAAAATAAGGTTTATTCATTTATTAAAAAAGGTCCTCAAACCCCCTGCAGATTCTCCACATGCTAGTAATGTGGAAAAATTTTCACTTGTCACACATGTTTAAAATTTTAATCAAAGCATGTCAATGCTCATATAATGAGAGATTTTTCCCCGTGGTGAAATTGTCATAATGAAGGTTGAGGAATTACCATATATTTTCAGATGAATTGAAAACTGCCTCTGTCTCTTAGCTGTTACATATTACAGTATTCTTACCCTTAAGCCCAGATACTTGACTAACTGCTTTCTAAAATATGCACATCAGTAACTTTCATCCTTGATAACTTTCATCCAGGCTACAGAATGTTTATCCGTAACTATTGTTTTAAAATTTTCAGTCTCTTTGATCCCAACTCCAATTTGCCAAGTCAAACATGCAAGTCTGAACAAGCAATACTGGAACTAAACCACAGATGAGGCTAGATCCAGAGGCTTGGCCCTCCAGCTCACCTGCAACTTCTTACAAGTTTCAGTCTTGATGTGAAGTGACCTTCAGTACAGTGATCTGCAATTTGCCCACGATTCTCTAAGTACCCTAAATCTGAGATTTATCAGGTAAATATTCATAGAAGCTACGTAAACATATGCTTCACCCTTCCAAGTAGGTCCTATTCTGGGAATAAAAAAAAAGTTTTTCCACATTCACATTCTAAATTACTCTTTAGAAGCACGACATCTCACACAGATTTAGAGAAGGTAACTATGGTAGGAGAACATGGAAAGGGACAACATATTCATGATAAAACATCTTGTATCATCAACATCCAGATGGAAAGCAGCATTTACATGATGACATCCAGATATGGATTAGCACTACTGATGGATAATTATACAAAGAAATAGTCCCAAAGGAAAAGAAATCCATCCTTGCTTTGCATAATCATGCATCAAACCTCCCAATTATTTGAGTTGTATGGTAAAAAATGATGCAAGTACTCCACTGGGTTAAAGATAATGTCATTTCATCCTTTTTGCATTTTTTTTCTGCTGCATTTTCACATATTTATCTTCTTTGTTTATACACAGAATTAATATATGCCACATTTATCACTAAACTATGCCCAAATTGTGAGAAAAATCTGGGACTTGCAAACCAAATCCTTCAGAAATCCCAAACAAATCACCAAATAACTTGGAAATAAAGACAAATTCAAATCAATCTAATAAATTGGAATTGCTGTCCATTCTCAAATAGTCACTGTGCAGAAAGAGTACTTAAACTGATTGCAATGCTTTTTTTTATACTGAAAATATCTTTTTCATTCATGTACATGAAATAACATTTACTTTCTAATCATGAAATCAATATGACTGTATGCACTAGAATGCACTGCAGGAACAAGAAAGGAAATTACTCTGTGGAGGAGAGTGAAGAGAGATGTACACCTACATGCACAAGACAACAGAAACGAAGCAAAACAAGAAAAAGCATACAAAAGATTTCCAAGAGGACTAATAACAGAGAGATCACCTATTGCACAAAGATGAGCATAAAACTTGTGCACCTTACGTGTATCCCCCACCTCCAATACAAAAAGAATATGCCTTTGGACAAGTTAACAAGAAACACAAATGCACTGAGCAGAAGTGAAGGCCTGGTTTCAAAATTAACACACTTCCTGCAGTCGTGACAAACCTATTTAGGAATATTACACCATGTCCCACTTTATCCTACTGCTTTTAAGCAATCAGTAAGTTTTAAAAAAAGGTTTATGGGAAACCAACATCACATTTCACAGACAGATGGTTTATAGTTTAAGTGCTTGAGCAAAACCTTCTCATATCATTCTTTGTATACACTTGAAAGCCACTTAGCTGAAATAAATCTGTGCAAAACAACAGCAAATGACCAGTAAAAAGCTTAATTATTCTGCTTTGTATCTGTGGTATGACAGGGGTGTGGAAAAAAAAAAAATCAACTTTTAAAGCTTGGTTTTAAACTAAGTGATGAGAGGGGGTTTGGGGCAGAGGACATGATAACTGGGCGTAATTCCAGGGTTTAAACAGTACCTCAGGCTTTATGTCCTTTTATGCAATTCAGGTTTTTATCAAGACGACAAGTGTTCTGAACCAAAACGTCTATGTGCTTTTGTACATCACAAAAGACCCTTGCTATTACATAGCTCTAGATGAGAAACTCATCATCGTCATATCATGTGAGGTGATTTAGTATCAGCACCTTAAGAGACGAGTCTGAACCATTGCCCCACACACCCCAGAACTGGAGGCATTGAGTGCAATGCCAGTCACCTGCCTCAGGCTTTACTGATCCCCAGAACACCGGGCACATTCCCGCTGCCTCGGGCTCACTTCATTTCACCCTGAAAGTCTGGTATTAAGTGAAGAAAGGCAGGGTGAGAATTTACAGCTTACTGCTGTATTCATTCCTCCTCACCTATGATAAGTACATCTGTATGAAATAAGGAGGTATCTGTTGCTAGGTCAATTCATATAATTGGAGGGTGGGAATCAGGACTCAGAAGCTTTTCACTTCTGAAACAGAAACATTTTCCAACTGAGAACAGCTGTTGTAAGTTTAGTTTGATTATACTAAATAGTGAAACAAATTGACTCAACAGTCAGAATCCAATATCACTGTTCAGCAGGTATTCTTTATTAGCAGCGCTGGGGTCGCCCTGGGGATTCTCCACAATAAGGGCTCCTCCAAACTAGCAAGGGACTTCAGTATTCATTAGATTTCCTAGAAAGGGGTGTCTTATGATAATGAGTTCCCGGAATTAATTTACATAGTCCGAGCATGCGCAGTCAAAATAGAGTGAGGGTCTTCGGTGGTCGAAGGGGAAGAAGTACAGTGGAAGAAGTACGTGGTCTTCTTCACAGTGTCCGCTCTTTCCAGAGCATGCACTGTGAAGTCCAGGTGTCTTCTTCCTAAATCAGCGAGATCAACCTCCCTAGATGGTATCTCTGTGTCCTTTTGTTCGAGTTCCCCTTATTAGTTTGCCCAAGTGCCCACTGAAGGCTTTGAGTCTGCTATCAGTGAGTTATATAGGGAGTGTTTTACTTTTGTCTAGACAGACAAAGAGGCATAGGGAAAACAGTTGAGAAGTCCTGTGAAAACAAACACAAGCAAAACTTTCACACATCACAGTTTAGTCTTAATCAGAAATTAATTGGTTTGAGCCCTTTCAATAGTCAAAAATATCAGAGAGAAAAAGCAGGTGGTATAAACAGCAGAACAACACTGATAACAAAGGGAGAGGGATAAGCAGTTTACTGCATTTTCTTTCTATGGTGAACTTTCTCACTGTAGGCCTAAAAGTTGGTCTTATGGACATAAACATCTGGTTTAGTGTTTGAAACTTTCACATTGAAAATACTGAAAAAATCATACATATGCAATATGCAAAAGAAACACAGGTGCTGATTTTGCCTGTTAAATTCATTGTCCAACACTTCATGTTCTACCTGGTGTTGCCTGAATTTTGTGATAAGGTTGCTATAGATAAGGTGCAGTCCAATATTTAACACATTTACAAATAAGATTAATAGATTAGCAACCAGACAGCTAAACAAGATTAGTACACATCCCCAAGGACAATAAGGATTATAAAAGAAGTCTAAATTAACGTCTTTGGACCTGCCTGAACTGCAGGAAGAAGGAGCCTGCAAGAAAGAAACACATCACCCAAAACCAGACTTGTTCGAGGGCAGTCCATGGCACCAGCTGCCCAGGTCTCATGCATTTTTCCTTAAACAAGTCTCTGATTTTATAGATCAGTGGTGCTCAAGCTCTCCTAAGTGAAAAGACTGTACCTGCCCTATTACCTTGAGTAAGACTACCCTGACTGTGCTCTAAAAAAAAATAAAAATCATATGGGCCAAAGTCACAAGTGCGCTCTAAATTCACGCTCTACATTTCTTTTCAGAAATTCTTCTGTATTGATAAAGCTCAGCTTTCCAGCAGTGATGTTTATTTGGTGTTCAGAATATTTAAAAATGAAGACTGAAACTAGTCAAGTAAATACAAGGTATTAGCAAGTGCTACAGTTGTTAATTAATAAAAATAATAAAACAACTAATGACAGACTTTACCAGATAGTGAGAACATTCACAAAATAACTCATAGGTAAAGCAAGAAGTTAAAAAACCCAAACCAAACAGAAATCCCACACCATGCACACACAATAGGTTTATACGGTGGACTCCTTTTTTCCAGTGATCAAACTCTTTACGAGAGATTTTCTTTCAACAGCAGGGTACCTGAATTAGAGACTGGCAGTATCTGATCCTTTTTATGTGCCTATCCATAAACAGAACTTTGTTATAGCCACCATCAAACCTGCCTGATACCTCCTATGCAATTTACTATGTGTATTTATTACAACAAAACCTCATTATAACAAACTGAAACTATACGGCACGTCCCTGGAAGTATTCCCTACATAATGTTATATAGTTCTAGCTCTGCCTTTTACTTTCCTGCTCCCTTTCAGAATAAACATGGACTACACGTATGAAGTTTCATATTCAGAAATACAATTTATAAGAAATGTCATCTGTCAGTTTGCCTTCAGTAGCCAACATCTCACATACTGCAAGTTAAATTATGTTCAGTCACGTTAGAGAAAGGAACATATCTAACTCAAATACTTACACTTAACAGATAATTGAGAACTGATCCACTAAATGAGCACTTCTAATTACACAGTTGCTAGGTGGGGGAGGGAGAGTTTCTTATCTCCACGGTTCTAATTTCCTGTATGCCACACATTGTCCTTCATGAGCTGAACTGATGAATATACATAATTATAAAATTCTTTTTGCAAATTAATATAGTTAAGGCTGAAAATCCAGTAATCAGGCCATAATAATATCTGCCAATCTGGCATTATGAGAGCATTTAAAGCAGCTAAAGAAGTAAAAGAAGATATTAATGCGAGTTTGCAACTGTGTGGGTTTTTTGTAAAAAACATAATCAGCACTATTCTCCCATTCCAAGAGGTGCAGAATGCCATCTAAAATTTTACCAACATTGGTAGTACTGCTTCATTCTGTTACACTACTAGGCTGGAAAACACAATCCAGAATTAAATCTTTTTACATTTTATTTCAGAACACAGCTGTGACATCCAAAGAGGACAATAAAGGTAAACTGACTACCACCATAAAGGAGAACAGCCAGCACCTCACAGTCAAGAGCAGTGCAGGCTGGTCGCTCCGCAGAGGTCAGGGATCTGGGAGCCCAGCGTGACAGCAGGGCAGCTGCTGTACTGGAGCAGGTCCAGCAATGGCAGCCAGGGCTGGTCAGCAGCCCAGGGGTCACCAGGAAAGACCTTGGTGGCAAGATGGGCCTGAGCCAGCGGATCAGGGCAGCAGGTCTGGCTCAGGCCCCAGTGGAGCTGTTGAGGGGAGAGGAGAAGGTCCCCTCATGGAGGCTCCCCCCAAACTGGGTATGACCCACAGCCACACACCTGCACAGCACCAAATCTGCCTTCCAGCACAGGCAGCTACAACATGACCTCCCATTAGATTTACTACTAGACAAGGATGGCTTAGTTCACTTTTCCATCTGAGAATGTGCAAAGTTAAGAAATGTTAAAATCCAGACATCATGTATTGCACACAGAGGTTTTGGCAAAATAACCCTGAGTGGATACAAAAAATGATGCCAAGAGGACCAGGAGACGCAGCAGGGCCTGCCTTAGTTTTTGCCACATATTTTTCTGGAAGTTAATGCAAATATATCTCCCCATTTAAGAGACACTGAATTGGAAATACAGAAGTTTTATTTTGCATCAGTGTAGCATCAGATGTTTTTAAATCACTTGCTATCCTCAATTTTTCTCAGGTACTCTGAAAATTCACATCACATTGATTGGCGTAGTGCAGAGATCATGCATATCAAAAAAGTGGGAACCAGAATATACTAAACACAAAACTGAACAACATCAGTAACTTTGTTCTTTTTCCATTTTAAAGGGGAGTAAAGTTTTTCCAGTGCAGGTGCCTGATGTTCATCCAAAATTCTGCTCTTAACTCCAAAGGAGGCAAGTCACTGTATCTCCTTTCCTCTGGCATTATCTGACTCCTAGAACTAATCCTCTTACTTGGCACACAATCACATTTGGAATCTAAAACCACCTTATCTAGACGCCCAAGATTTTGTTTTGCATATATTTTTCAGGGGAAGCTGCTTTATTTCATTGAGATAATGCACCACTGAATTATAAGCTCTATGCAGCTGTCACTCTTTGCCAAACATTCAGAAACATAAATGAATTCTGACAAGTCATTTATCTGGTAATTCAGTGTCAATGTGTAATAATATCACTGGGCTTTGTGCATTATCAGTGTTAAAGCAGAGCTGGAGTTGAAATGAAAATTGAAAGCACCTTTTGTATATCAGAATAAAAATTACTATAGCTGGTGCCCATCCTGTTAATCCTTTACGTTCTCAATTAGGTAAGGGTAAAAATGTGTAGATAAAGCCAAATGTTACATTCATTAAACCGGGAATTAAATGCTTAGCAAATTTAGTGACACCTATAGTTACTACACTGTCTTTAGGTCTCCAAAAAGCAATATCTGAAGTTTACCATACTGACTCAAATCCTCAGTGAGCTTACATTTCCATCACAAGAGCAGAGAGTGCAACAGAAGAAGCTACAGTATGCAGCAGAGTGGAGAGTCCAAGCACATCTACTAAATCGTCTAATTTTACTAAGTTAAGGTCAACCTGCAAGAACTGCCACAATCCTTTTCTCCCTCAACCTTTGCTTGGACACTTGGTCAGAAAACACATTAGCAGATGTGGGAAAGTAATGGCCTTTCTTCTGAATGTCCATTCAGCCAAAGAGTTTGCTTCTTAATTTAGCTCTTGCTGTTATAAATAACCCACCGAACTGACGAGGCAGCATTTCTAAAGGACATTTTCATGTAGGAGTATCTGATGTGGGAAAATTTAACTGGATGGGTTCACCAATGTTCCCTAGACGTCACTCCTCTGGGAGGATCTTGGCCACTCACATAAGCTAAGGGACAGCTGTAAATGCACCAGGTATTGTAATAATGAAGAGCTCAAGGAAGACATCTTTTAACACAGACTCACAGGACCCGTCCCCTGGGTGCATCCCCCTGGCTGTTGGGTGTCTGGCTGCCTGGACTCAGGGCCAGCACTAGTAGGAAAATCTGTGGTAAAGAAGCCTCCTCAAGGGCTACCCATCCCTTCGGATGCACTTTTAAATGGAGGCTCTCACCTGGGACCCCACCTGTAACACATTGCAGCAGCATGGCAGCCATGCTCCTACCTGGCCAGGGACCTCGCTGAATCAGACCCTGTGCTCCAGACTGACATCCTCACCTCTCCTCAGACCTGATCTGTCACCACTGATGGGCTTAGCAGCCACTGGAGTGTGTCTGACCCTAGTACTGACCGTTCCCAGCCTGGCCTCAGACCTGTTTCATCACCACAGACCTGCCCAGCAGTGGGGACTCTCGGCTGAACCTGGCTGCCCTCCCCAAGGCTGGCCCTGGGCTGCTGCTGACTGTGTTACTACGCTGGGCTCCTAGCTTCCAGTCCTTAGTTAGCAGCTGGTCCCTTACTGCACCCTGACACAGACATCTGTGTAGAAGAAAAGAAGGAAAGATGGTCTTAACAAGATCACTCTATGACTTCAGTAACAGCCAATTAAAGTATTTCATCAGTCACTAATAGTTAATTACATTTTCAGTGTCAATGAAAACGGTCTTCCTTTTCCTTAACTTCCTAGAAGTGCTGCTTTCACTTACTCCTGTTTGAGTTCATCCTTAGGCATAACAAGACCTGCATAGGGTAATCCAAGGGAACATCCGCCAGTGCTCCTCACCTTGGCCATGACATCTGCTCCTTTCCCTGCATAAAAGAAACTTGTTCAACACCTGCTAGGATTACATCTATCTCATCACATCAAATCAGTAACTTGGTTACATGTAAACTAACATTCCCAAGATTTTCGCTTCCGTTGCTTTCAGCTGAGGAATTTCCAGATTACTAATTGCCTGACCTTTAATATTGTGCTGTTCAATTACATCCCATTTTACTATCAAATTCTTCCTGTATTTTATTTTCATCCTCTCCCACTTCAGCAACACCTTCTAACTGTATGTCATCACACATCCATTTTTTGTGCCAAAGTTTTAAATGGAAACATTAAACAGAATTTCCCTCTGATCCTACTTACTTTTTTTTTTAATACAGCCCATTGACAACTTTCCTTTAGCCTGTTCTTTACCATCCCCAATCAACATCAATCCACAATTTTTTCAACTCAGCTAATTAGTATCTATGCAGTACTTAGCTCCAGACAGTTTAGATCCCTGAGATTTCCCATGTGTCAAAAAAAAGAGGGCTTATCAAAACCACATTTCAGGTTTATCTACAAAGATTTATGTTTAATAAACTCAGGCAGCTTTTTATCCCTTTTCCAGTCTCCTTTAAAAAAAAGACTCAAGTCTTTCTTGCTGCAGTTAACTAATGGCTATAATCACCTGAGGCAATTTCCCATATCCTTTTCTAAAAAAAATAAATCATAGCCCTACATTTTCTGTTCTTCAGTTAAAAAAAAAAGTCTAACAACAACAAAAAGTTCTGAATGTACAATTACTTATTTCATGACCCAGAACTGTCCACAACCAAAACAAGAAAACCCTTTCCCACAGAGGATTTCTTAACTGTTTCGCTATACCACTCTCCTTAGAGTAAGCTGAGCTTGCATGAGGTTGTGCAAACAGGAGACACTGACAATTACGTGTTATGTAGAGAGCATTAAGGATGCCTTACATGTTGTTATTTAAGTTAGCTCAGAAGGAGAATCGAGTTATAAGAATGAAGCAAATCAATGAAGCCACAACTGGTCCAATCCATCACTTGAAAAGCATCCATTCCCTGCCACTTTCTCCTGCCCTGGGCCATCACACAGTGGCCAGCAACAATTTCAGCCTGAGGAAAACTTCGGGAGAAACAAAGTGGAGCCTAGAATATGGTATTGATAGGCCACATTTAAAGTCACCTGGAATTGTGAACAGCCATGTAAAATTCACACTAAAATTAGGCTGTTGGTGGCTTTAATTCAAAAAAAGGCAGTGCTTTTCAAAAACTAAAATTAAGCTTTGGCACTCACTCTTTTGGGAGTTAGGCCAAGTATCTTCTAACCAACTGGTAGGATTTAGATATTTACCAAATGTCTTTATCACACAGCCATATTGTACTGGGCGCATTTTCTAAACACCCTCATTTTTGTACTGATGAAACCCACACCTAAAGCTGCTGTTTTCACTTCTTCATTTATAGAAAAATCTCAAGATACCACTGAAATAGTCCACTAGAAGTTAAGGGTTGGAAATGAACAAACCACGCTGGGAAAAATCTAGGAAAGCAAAGGAAAGAAAAACAAAGAAATTTTGAGACAACAAGACTCAGAAAAAACGATGCTAGAGAGAAAAACTAGCAAGAACAGAATCAGGTGCAGACAAATGCTCCAGAAAAGAACATGGAAAAGAAATACCTGTTTTAGCTAGAAATAAGTAAAAGGGTCTTCAATAGTTGTATCAGAACAATTATACCAGAAGTATATACAAAACAAGCAAACATGTTTTTCTTTCAGAAGTTAAAAGGGCATTAATCACTGAACCACTGAAACCCACAGACACTAAAAGAACACTTAACACAGAAGCAAGTTGCCAAGCTAGGTTGTAGTTTAGCTATCAGCAGAGATATTTAAGGCTTAACTTGACATCTGTCCATCAACAATAATTAAATGAGTTCTGGGATACAGATGGCTAAATGACCCCCAAAAAGACCACATTTATGTTCAAATTCTCTAATTATATAATTGAAACACAAAAACATATCAGCTGAAGAGAGAGTTTGGGAACCTAAGTACATGGTCCCTTATTTAGGCACTACATCAAAGAATACACAAACAGCATCTGCATTTACCTGGTAGTAAAGTGAACATAAGTACACTAAGGGAAAGTCAGAACACTTAACAGAAAATATGTTCTCTCTCTTTTTTTTTTTTTTAACCACTTCATGCTCACTGGTGCCAAAACATATTTCTCTTGGATTTCTTACACTCTACAAAGCCATTCATAATTTATATTAATATAGTCCAGAATTTCTACACACTGACTTTCTAACATGAATAAATACTACAACACACAAATTTTTTGAAAACGGACATCCTAGATGTTCTTTGCCCATCTGTGCCCATACATACTATAGGTACCCAAACACAAATACATCTTATTTCTGACCTTTGGGATATTTCCAGTTATAGAAATGCTATCATACAACATGTTTTCTCTCCTATTAGATCTTAATTTGTATTTTTAAAGCAAAAATTAAGAATCATGTTCATCAACCTCATTATTTTTAATTCAATGAATAATATATAGTGGAGATAAAGATGCTGTATAAAGAACAGGGAACTAAAGCCCAAGATAACGTACATGACTTCAGAGCTGGTATGTAATTGACAGAATTTTTTCAAATTAATATATTTTAACAGAATATAGTAATTAATTGGTAGCAGTTTATCTAAAGCACCATAAAATAGAAACTTATTTTGACACAAAAAAAAAAGCAGGAAAAATGCCACAAAAAGGAAACAGGTATGTACTGCTTGATAGCAAACAAAACTGATTGAGTTTGAAAACTAATGATACCACTATACCTCCTAAAATGCACCCTTTCTTCAAAGCTTTGGCCTCATAACCTTTACTTACATCAAAATGCAACTTCTCAACTACCCTACTGCTACGTTGATTGGGGCTAGGAGTACAAATAAGAAAAATATGTACCTAGTTATAGTTGTTCAGGCCCATCTGACTTCTTCAGATGCCACAAAGAGTTGCCCACTTTCTTTCTACAACCAGCACTCACTTATTCAATTCAGACTTGCCTTCCCCAAATTCTTAACTTTCCTTATTCTTCTGTGTTCAAAGACCACTTTTTCTCCAGTTAAAGTAGGTTTTATAGAGCGTCTAGAACGATAAGGTAGGCTCTTCATTTATACTCTGTTACGTTAAAAACTTCCAATTGTTTACCAGGAGATGACTTATATAGGCACCCCTTTTCTTCCTGGTTTTTTATACCTTTTTAATTTCAGGCACCCAGTCATTAAAACAAACCATTATATTCACTAAGAAACTATATGAAAAAACCATACTTATTTAGAAACTATTCCAAACAGCACTAATTCCATCACAGGAACTTCTGTGTTTGAGGTTTTTTTTTAAATTTCTTTATTTAGATTAAACCAGACACTCCAATTTATCTTTACTGGGGCAGGAAAAAAAAACTTCTTATATACCCAGAATCTATAGAATATTTGCTCAATATTTTGCAGATCTTATATTGAGGAGAAAACACAGTGAAGAAGGAACTCATAGTGAAGGGTTGCAGGCATTGTTCCATTTCTATATCCTCTGCCACAAGGATCTCAGCTAGCAAACTGCACTGGAAGCCACACAGACTGCTTTTTCCATTGAAACAATTTTTTTCACCTATTTAACGTTGAACCTGACTAGCACATACAACATTTCACGACAATATTTTCATTTGCTCTAATAAAATACTGCTGCTGTAGACTCACCTACTGCCCCTGTTCTTTCTGTTATCCATGGAATGATGTCTGGTTGTATTATCAAGGCTCAAGGGTCCATTATACTAGACATTATATAAAGTCCATGCCCCAAAGAATGCAAAGAAAGCTAAAGAGAAGAACCAGTGAGGCAACACCTCTATCACTGCTCATACTGCAGCATTCAAATCTGCGTTAAGTCCTCGAACAAGTGTGCTGCACATGCTGGGAACTCCTCCCAGGATGTATCATTAAAATACATATTTCAGACTCTCAGCACAGATTTCTTTATTTCCTGGGCAGCATGAGGTAGGAAAATCAGCTGAAGAGATGGTTTTAATTTTCAAACATATGGATTCCTTAAAGAATGAAAGCACAGAGTATGTTACTTAGAGAAAGTGTACCTGAAGGGCATTCCATCATTATTTATGCCATCATTCTACTACCAAGTAGAAAAACTGAAAACCACCCCAATTAAGAAAAGTTATTGCAACTTTGTTTCCAGTGGATGAAATAGCACTATGTATTTTGTCCCAGCATAGCATTATCTTCAGAGAAATCTTCTGAGCATAGTGTAAAACTGTCCCTTTGGGTTTACATTAAAACTGATGGTGCAGAAGAGGAAGCTTCTATTATTCCTTTTCATAAAATATTTCATGGGGGAAAGAGCCTCCAATGTTTTTAATCCACTGTCTAAATATTAAAAAAAATATACTACCACCACCCCCAGTCAATCTGAATCTAGAACTAACTTCTGTAAAAACAAAAGGGTCAGAGATCTACTGACAGGAAATAACCTAAATTTACAACAGTTAGACAATAGACCTTGTGATCCATAGCTTTTCCTAGATAGGCTATTGAAACTGTTTTGAAGTACTTACACTTGAACACTGCTCTTCATAAAGTCGCTCACTGACACTGAAAATGGGCAAAAGTTGTTTTTCAGGATCTTTATTGCTTACAAGACAGCAAGTATTTAATACAGACCTTTAAATCTATAAGCAAATAGCACTTTAGGAGTAGGAGCAAAAACTTTGCATTTCCAAAAATGTTTATTTTCATTTATCTTCAAATACAGCTGTAGCACCTCTTACTGAAACAGCTATTCCCATCCAGCAATCTTCCCCTTCAGCAACACCAGAATCCACCAAGTCAAGTGCAAATTATACATGCCAGTCAGGCCTCCTACCAGCACCTCACCTGTGTAAGAGGTAGGTTGACTTCATGTGACTGGTGAGGAAAGGCTGCAGAGCTCTCCAAAAAGGGGACATGAAGGAGAAGGTCAGATACCAAATGGATTCTTGTGGCACCGCTACAGCTCCTGCACCTTGGAGTGAGGCTGATGAGCAAGCCACAGGGACACACTGGCTCTGTTCAGTACACGGACGGCTTTAGGCTTGAAGTTATGACTACATTCCCTCAAAATTCAGGTAACTCAGATGTTACCAGAAATCCAAGTTTATGTCAAGTCTCCTTTTCTCTACCTTTCTGAATGTTCATTGCTTTTTCAGCCTTTTCTCAGAACTAACTAAAGAAATTATTGGAAAGGTGTTTGTGGTTAAAACCATCTATTTCCATCCAAAAAGTGGAATCAAGAAAATGGTGTTTACATAAAAAAAAAAATTTCATAGACTATATCGCTCTTTTCTTCTAAGCATGTATCTCCTCCCAAGAGGACAGTGATATATAATGTGACTTTACTAATGTTGGAAGCGTGGGAAAAACAAAACAGCGAAAAAAATGCAAAACACACATTTCCTTAACACGTGGTGACCAGAACAGACACAGGACGGGATGGAGATCCAGTGATTTGTGTTGCCATGGCACCAAGGAGGAATGCAAAGTGAGGTGAAGGCTGCATGGTCCCGTTCTTCCACTTTTCTCAAGGAATATTTGACATGACAATGCAGATTTATCTCCTGCTCTTCCCCTTCTCTCAAGGACTGTTTTGCAGTACTCTGTGGACTTTATCTCTCATTCTTCCTCTTCCCCCACAAAAACAGCACATATCTTGCACCAAGGAACGTGCTGTGTCGTTGCTCAAGAAACAGTGGCTTGACCACAGTCCCACTCACTCACACATACATACTTAGATAAATACAACCCTGAGTTTGTATCTAACTCAGAGGGACAATAATCCAATACCAAATCGGAGGGACAGATTGATGGGTTTGTGCTCCTTACCACCCCCCACCCCCCCACCGAAGGGATGCCTTTTGGTAAGGTTTGGGCCCTTGGATAGGCCGAGTGATTACACAGGAATTAAGCGTGTGTGATTGCAACTGGTATTTTGTGTGTAGTGCTATATAACCAACCTGCAGTTTGTGCATTTATCATAGGCAATATCAAAGAATCTGTAGATGTTACATAAGAATAATTCATTAACCTGGCTGCTTCTCTTGAACACAACCCACAGCATACGGGCTGTTCATGCATCTGGTGTCAGGCCTATAGTTACAGCCATAATTGGCATACCTATTAACAGACAAGTCCAGCCACCCCTAGCCTCTCTAATCTCTGAGGACCGGCTAGAACACAAGGGAATTCATCTCTTACCAAATTAATTCATTACCTTAAATGCAACAACTAAAACCAGTAATATTGTAATATTCCAGTACACACAGAACAATAGTGTCGATGATCTTTCCATAGTAGACAAACAAGGCAGATAAGCCAAGGAAAGCTTCCTGGACACGTTAATGGCACAGCTTTGTGGTGAGGGTTGTTTAAAACACAAGAGACAAAGGAACATTAACTCATTCCCTCCTAGAATTTTACCTCTAGATATATGGCTTCCTATTTTAAAGGTCCATGCTGACTTCCCAAGATCCCAAGATTTCAACGTAGTATCCTCAAACTGATATTAAATTTGCTCTTGAAATAAATGACTTCAAGACTCCCGTTGGATCCCATATCCTGTGAGATGATGACATTTTTCTAGTTTATTATTATCTCAAATGATTTTATTCCTTCCTCCCAAGAGACAGCATTTTTCTGAACTTTCCTGAAAGATATTTTCCTCATAGTTTGAAAATACTGCACTCTGGAGGAATAAAAATAATCCTCGAAGCAGTAGTTTTTCTACTGTTTTTCCAAACTTGCCCTTCTGAAACTCTGCACACAGACCACAACTGAAGCATACACTGGGAGTTCAGTCCAAGATGCAAGCTGATACAGGTGATGTGCCTGACTTGCTCCAGAAACAGAAAGCCAGAGGGTAGAAAATGACAAGGCATATTTATTTTTAATGTGGTATTTTAAAATACTTTATCTTGTTGAAAAACAACTCAGAATTGTATGGTCATAGTGGGTACAGTTCAGAAAACAAGTTCTGTTACAACACTGTTGATTGAATCAGGTTGTGCAAGTGGATGTCATTAAATATCAGTTACTGATCACAACAGAATTATTTTCAAACTGAATATTTCCTGCCAAAATGTTAAATGTGAGTTTTGATGGTAAATTTCTATTTTCCTTTTAAATACAAGGTAGATAACTGTGTCACGTTTACTTTAAATTACAGCAGCTTACAGTCCTGACGAACAAAACACATGTATTCAAATAATTCATGTGAGCCCCTGAAGAACAGAATGTGTTTCAAGGCAATGAAACCTGAAAGGACAATGCCCTGTCAAAAGCACTGTTTGGGGTTGGGGGTTTTATACAGCATGAAAGGTCTGGCTTGAGGTCCAGTCCACAGGTCACAGGCTGTGACAGTAAGGTGTTGGCAAAGAGAGACACAGAAATATTAAAAGATGAAATGCATGAGATGACAAGAAGTTCAAGATCTCCACGTCCAGGTGGCCAGAAAGAAAAACCTTCAAGAACACAGTACTGAGGCCTCTTCAAGTTACCCTCCAAAAGCCCCGAGACTTGCAAAAGAGACTTGCCAGGGAGGGAGGACACATAAAAGGTATCCCAGGCTGGGACTTCTGCACATAACACTCTGGAGACAGAATGGCACCTAAAGGGTAGGTAGACACAAATCTCCATACATGATCCCAGAAAGTTTTTATTCAATCAGTTTGTATAATTAATGTAACTTTCAAATTAGGGAAAGGAGATGAGAGCATTCTGACTCTGTAGGTGCAAGCATAAAGACATGACCTGTCTTCAGGTATGTCTACATTTTACCTTAAAGTTATGCTTATGGCTTTAGCAGATATGCTGAGTGCCTCTAAGCCACCTAACAAGTGTATTCACAACTGTGAGGAGCACTGAAGAATAAGACTCAGTACAGTCCACAAGACCTTGAAGAAACTGACATAAGCTCCATGCTACGCTGATACTGGTCTCTGAGGTAACTAGTTTAAATGAAATACCAAGAAACCTCATTCACAATTTGTAACTTCAGTGTTGGTTGACAGTGCAAACATCCTTCAAAACTTTAGTTGCAATCCCACAAGTAAATTTTGCAAATTCTCTCTCTTTACTGATTAAAAAGACACTGCCACAATTAATTGCTGAATTTAAGCTACCACTTTTTAAAAACTGCCACAAAAGTATGGGGAAAAGGATTAAAATATCATTTGAAATAAGCATTTACTGGTTTAATTTCTCCAAGAGGTCTAGAATATATACAGATCATGCCCCCTGAATCACACTGGATCTTGATTGTAACTTCTTCCTCCTTCCTGCCATTACTACCATTTTATTCTAGAAAAATATTTTCACACAGGCTTGTAGTTTCCATCAATAAAAACAAAGTAACAGACGCCATATCAATTTTTCTGTCAAGCACCCCCCAATCTCTGTCAGCATACATTATCTGAACAGATACACTAATTATTAAGTTTCCTGATCATATACATGCAATAACCTGCAATACAATTTCACAAGACTGCTCAATAAAGGTTCAAATAACTGCAATTTGGAAATGAACTCACAAGTTTCAAAACAGCAACAAAAAAAAAGTTTTTCTGCTTTAAATATTAACTATAACTGCAAGGTAATATATTAACACAATGTGTCACAAAACACGGTACTGCAACTACTGCACAGTACAACTCATGCCTAGAAAAGTACCTGCAAGAAATGTAGAACAAACTGTAGCTAAAATTTGACAAACCTAACTCTGTTTTCATGAAAGATGAGCCATAGGTGATACAGGCAATATTTAGTGACATAAAAAGGTAACAGACTTCATTACTAAAAAAAGAATTGCTAAAGATTAGCACCTAAAGGGGTGCAGGAGCTAGCACTGTATGACTGTACTGCCAGAGTTCAGGTACATCACACTGGAATTTATGTTCTCCATTTCACTTCTGAGAAATGCAAGAAAGCCATTAACCTCCTGTTTGAAACTAGACTGCTGAAAAAGTAAACCCCCTGCCCCCTGCACTCAGCACTGATATGTGTGACAGGCCCAAACAGAAAGTAGATGCAGAAGGCAGCTAGCAGAGGGCTTCTCTTGGTACTGTTTGGTGGAACTGCTTATGTATCTTCATCAAAGAGAAGCAAAGAGATTAAAGGCAAAAATCCAAGGACACAACCAGAAGAAGGACTGAGAAAAATCTTTCTCCCTCTCTCCCTCCTCCCATGACTTCCCCCCCAAAGGAGAGCTTTGAATAAAAATACTGATGAGAAAAGAGTACCACCTGTTTGATGCTGGTAGTGCTCAGGGATACTGCATGAATTTCTCTGCACATTCTCCATTAGTAAGGCTTTGCACTTTCAAAGGCTTTGCACTTTGTACATTCATTACAGAAAATGCCACAACTGCAACATTATCTTCTCCTAGTAAACAATTATTTCTGGCTGGTATTTCAAAATACATGCATGTATAATGCTGCAAAAGTTCTTCACGGTCAAAATAAAAAAGCCACTTCCATAATGCAAGACATTTAAAAGCTGTGGTCTCCAAAATGGCACACCAGAGAATATTTTCTTCTTTCAACATATTTAATTCCTATTAATAGTAATAGGAGCTAAGCATGCATTAAAGGATAATATGCCTTCAAGATTTAATATATATTTGCCATTATGGATAAAGATACCCATAAGTACTATATGAAATAACTGTCAGTTCCTAGATTTGTTCCAGAGTATAAATCTTTTCTATTAGCATGGATAAGGCATAGCTAAATGTGGCTGCTTAAACAGAACGAATATGCCTAATTAGAGAGACGAGAATGGTTTCTTATAAAATGGAGGGGACACCCTTTGTTTGGATTTTACTGTCTCAGACTCAAGATTTTTCTAAAATGGGACATACAGCTCTATTGTAGACATCACATACAACTGTTATGTTGTTTCTTTTCATTGATTTAAAATTTAAATAATAGACTTTGTTTTTATCTTCATAGTACTTCTAAAAATAATAACTGACAATATAGGAAAAACAAACAATTTTATCTCCTAAATATTTTTATTACACAGAAAAAGGATATGAGGATATCTTCTCATGAATGAAAAAGACTTAAGGAACATTAATATGTTTTCAAAAATATTTTCAAAACATCACAGGGATTCTGAAACCCTCAGTGACCCAACAGCAGTTTATTTCCCACATCCTTAATCCTTTGCTCTGGAGAATGGCATCTAGGTATAAGCAAAGGAAACTAAGGCAGAGTTTTGCCCCTCACAGGTCATATACATGTTGCTGTGCCCTCACTATTCCTGTGTTCATTTCCAGGGATAAGCTGAGACATTTTGGGACTTTTCCTCATAATTCAGGTTACACGAGAGAAAACTCGCCTTTCAAGGGAATTCACAGCAGCTCAGTGATGTGCCTGCCAGGCTGAGGACATGCAGGAGGGCTGCATGTGCTCACAACACCAACAAGCTGGGGTCGGATTCAGGTAACTTTGTCTTGCAATTTCACCTGTGCTGTCTGGGCCATTTTGTGATATCTAGGAGAAAGAATAGGCTTAGATCTGGGTTACCTGTGCAGTAAATGTGGGCTACACTGCTGTCCCATTCTGCTTGTTTGTATTTTTCTCAGGATGTTAAGTCCCAGTTTTTCCTCAAAGAGAGCCTGTTCTTTACTCTGATTGGTCTGTTACCTTGTCTGTGCTCTGCTAGTTAGTTCTGCTGTTATCTTTGACATGGATTTATATCTTCATTCCTTAAAAATATTTGGTTTTCATTTTCTTCAGTTTCTGTATCTTCTTGCTCAATCTTACCTATAGCTCTGTGATCCTTCCAGATCCACTTAGGACATTTTTCACTTAATCAAGTGCTGAAATCTAAATTTCATGTAATTTCCTTGAGAGCAGCTTATTATTTCTTTGTGTGTAGCCTCTTTAGTAGTAATTGATTGTTAGATGCAGTAATTTTAATCATCTAAAGACTTAAGTCTAAGTGGTCTTAAATTACACCATATGAACTGAGGAGATGGGCTCAAAGTCTCCATAAGCAAGTTGGTGCATAAAGGCAGAAATAACTGGATTTTATTTTGAAGAAAACATTTCTATCTAGGGAAGGCTTTTAAAAATACATAACTATGTTATAGAGAAAGTATAGAGATGGTGAACTGGGAACAGGTGTATACCATTTCTCCCAATACAAGAGTTAGGGAACATCTTATGAATGTCAAGAAGTTAAACCAGAGACTTTCACTTTCTCCATTACCCCAACCTAATGTAACACGAGTCCAACAGTCAATTGTTGATTATATTATAATTAGTCTATTGCCTTACAATTAATCCATTAAAAACTTCCAGTAAAACACATGAAAACCAGACAAAACTGCTGGGGGGGGGGGAAGAAAAAAAAAAGGAAAATGTTACTAACTTTAGCATATTAACCTATGCCACCAAAAAACCTCCAGAAAAATGGAAGCTAAAGTTATTAACATGATGGATTTTTACTTGTGTCACATCATCTCAGGGAACATGTTTGCACTATGCTTCAGGCCGATAGGATACAAAACTGTTGTGAAATATAACTAGGCTGTATAATGATAACATCAATTAACCTTGCTTTTGAACAACTTGGGAATTACATTTTGACCGAGAAGCACACAACAGATCTCTGTTTCCAGTATATTTTCTTTGTATCAAGATCATATAATAGTTCTTGAAATTTTTGATAACCTGGTTCTGTCTGTTTGGAAGTATCTGACTACTTGCTATAATCCTACAGCTTCAGTGTGAGAAAAAAAATGGAGTGGATCTGGGCACTGAACATAGCAAGCACATCATTAAGACTGATCAATTTTGCAAAAAAACCCCAGTCACACAAATCTGCATCATTTTTGTCGATCTCCAATTCAAAGAAACCTGAGTATTTGCTACTGTTAGACAAGCACCATTCGTGAGAATATTCAGCAGCTCTTGAACAGTAACACATACAGGGTCTGCATTCCTTATTCATAACTCCTGGTTAAACAATATCAGTCAGTCAATGACTGAGTAGACCCATATCTTAAGATTTAACCAAATGCTCAGAAGAACTCAACTATATGCTTTGAATGAAAGAAAAAAAAAAACTAATATGGGGTTTATCCTCAAACCAATCCATGGATCTTCATAATGAATAAATTAAAAAGAAAGAAGAAGAGAATGAACAAGAGAACTAACAAGAGACTGGCTCTCAAAGCATTCTCTAAACAAATGAAGTGACAACACTGCAATGACTTTACCAGGTGGGGAACAACTTTGGATTCCTATCTGCACGGTGAATCATTACAAACATGAAACATTATACAATAAAATTAGGAGTTTGTAATGAAGTCTTGATTTTATTCCAAACCAAAATAAAATCTCTAATATGCATGGTAAGGATACGTTTTGGGGGATGGGGCTTGCCTGTTAATTAATGAGGGCCATTAATAAGCCACATGAAAACTGTTATACCATGTTATGAAGGTTTTTCCCATTTCAACTAAACTCTAAAATGGCCTTATTTTGCTATGCCATTTAACAACTGTAGCAATTGCCTGGAAACCACCTCCAAGTCAGAACTAGTGGCCAGTAAAGAAGGCTCAAGGTAAAGAAAAGGCAATGGACTAGGCATATCTACAGTAACATTTTGAACAACTTTCAGTCATCATCCTGTTTACAGAGCTGGACCCATAATGGAGCTAATGGACATAGTGAGCAGATGACATGTAGTCAAACTACTTTTGCTATTTTTTTATCAACCTTCTATTTCACTGGCATTTTCAGACAGAAATATGAAGCCTTTTACTGCTCATACGCCACCTTTTCTTACACTATCCATGAAAAATGTTTGTTTTCCACTTAATCCAAAAAGCCAACTATCCTGGCCACCTTAAAACACATACGAATAAAAATAATAAACCTCAGAACAGCCTCCAGTCACTTTCAGGCTTAAAGTCTGCTCCACAAAGCATCCGATTTACCTGCAGCACTGTGGCAGAGTTCAATGGTCTGAGAGTTACAAAGTGCATAGTGTGCCAAAGTTAACCAAAGTTAAGAGCTGATGTAGAAGAAAGCTTGTTCCAGAGAATTCTTAAGAGTCTGAAAAGCCAAAGTGCAGCCTAAGGTTATCACAGAGGAACAGCGTGTTGCAAGGACTAGCAGCTATAAATAACACACAAAGAAGACTGCTTTACATTTGTTTTTGAGCACACATGCAGGAGATGGATTAGAGCTTTTTCTTATGCAACACATTAATTCAACAACCTCTTTGCCAAAGAATTCTCTTATGGGACTACATGTACCTCTTCTACCAGGACTCCAACTTTCTTTGTTCAAAATAAAACTATTTAACAAAAGTTCAACTTCTGAGATCACACCTTTTTCTTCTGACCCTTGGTAGGGCTCTAGCTGCTCCCTGCAACATTGTTCTCTCTCTTGAAATCCAAACAAACCTATTTACTCCTCCCTCCTCCCTACCCTGTAGGGCTTCATACCACAAGCTACCACCTCTGGAGCCTGACACACAACAGATTCTATTCCTTTTACCTTTCTATGCCCTTTCCTTCTTATTTTCAGCAGCTATCTCCCCATGCTGTCCTCCATAAAGACTAGGCAATCTTAAACCATCACCTGAATTTTAACTTCACAGCATCCACCATGAGACACTGAGCATAACAGGTTCAAGAGCAAAAGGAACGCAACTCCCATAGGAAAGTGAGCCATTTAAAAGCAGCCCATTAAAAATGCAGCCCTGGGTGGCAGACAAAGAAATGGGGACCAAATGAGTGCCATTCTTCAGAGGGAACAAAAGCAGCAGCCTGACTATCAACTGTGTTGGATCTACACCAGCCACCATTTCTGCAAAGTGTCTGACCCACCAGAAACCCAGGACACCAAAGCCCTGTGGTTTGCTCTCAACAGAACTCCATCCTTACACAAGCCAGCTATGTACTCCTGTCTTCTCAAACACTGTTTGAAACAAGTAATATGCAAACAACTCTCTTCCTCTCCAAATAGTTTAACACTTTAATAGTGTCTGGCCTGTAAGATCAGAGACTAATTGTATCTCACCACTTCCTTGGTAATCAGGACCTATCTTATGATAACATACCATTTTTAGTATATACCTGGTGCTCTTATTATGCTGCTAATAAGAGCACATCCATGACAAAAACTTTACAGAGAAAAGAAATATATATGAGCAAAATCTAATGACAGTGATGCAGAATCCTGGCAGAAAAAAACAGCAATTTCACAAGAAGAGACAGCAACTTCCTATTTTACTTACTTTTCTCTCTGATACCTAGGAGTCTGAAAGATTGAATCAAAGAAAATAGGTTCCCTTTACCCCTTTTTTAATAGTCCTGTATTCATTACCATGAGACTTTAAACTAGTAGACTGTGTTTGAAACTGAAATAATTCTTTATCTGGATTACAGATAATTTTCCTGTAACTGTTATTACAATTATTCACTGGTTTTGAAATATCATCAGTGAGATACAATGAATAGGAAAAAATAATGAATTCCTAAAGTGCTCTCATCTTGTTCATCCCACCTGTTCAGAGAGTGAGCCAGTTACTCTCTTCAAAGTTATTAAGATGGCATAAAAAGATATAAATGTGAATCTTTCAACTCTTGGGGTGGGATAGTCTTTATGATTATCTAAGAATTGCATAACAAATCCAAATTATAAAGTTTTCTTCTTTAAAGAACAATTTTTCCTCCACATGCTATGAGAAACTTCAAGAATCAGAAAAATTTTGGAAAAGTGATTTAACTGTAAACAAATCAGTTCTTTACTGTATTTGTACAATAATGCCAAAGGTTTTTTACCTACCCCACTGCCAAAAAGAAAAAAAACAACAAAGTCTACTCATCTACTAAGATGTTTTCTATGGTGCAGCAAATGACAAGAGTAATTGCTAGACCATGAAGAAAATTATCACCATAAGATTGAATTAAAATTTGAATTACATTAGAATATACAGTTTGCATACTGTTCGATATAGTAGCTATATTCAAAATTTGTGCATAAGACAAATTGTTAGGGTTGTTAGAAACTTCTGTTGAAAACACTACCAGGCTAAATTCAAAACCATTTACAAAAAATACCTAGAATTTTTCAATGTTTTTAAGATAACAGCTATTACATTTGCAAATGTTAAACTATAATATGTTCCATCTCACAAACAAACAGCCTTATGTCTGTGTGTCTTCTGTTAAAGGAAAAAACAAAACGTTTCCATATGCATATGTGTTATCTGGATATCTTGTTATCCCAGCTGTCGATAAGAGGAGTGGGAATCCTGACCAACCCATCACCAGCACTTGTGGGTATTAGACACTTCTGATCAGAAATCTGTTGAGGTGCCAGCGTTCACAATAGCCAAGAGGCCTGCGTGATCTCGCCATATGCTCTCTCTTAACACAACAGATTGATACTAAAGCAAAGCAGTTCAAATGCTTTCAGTGCTCATTCATCGTGGCTTGCAAACAGCAAACAATTTGAAATCACTTAACCATATACTAGAAGTGCAGGGTTTAGCTTGAAGTATAAGCTTCCCATTCAGAGATGAAGTACCTCTGCAGACCTGAAAATCTTCCATGATTTGAGGAAATCTGAATTTGAATCTGAGTTTGAATTTTTCAGCAACACTCCAGGATTAAGAGTAAAAAACTACCAGTAACATGGTTGTCTAAAAAACCAAGTAAAATTATTGATTAGCTTTTATTTAGGAAAGATATTCAATAAATATTATGTGTGGAATGATGGCAAGAAAGGACTGAACACATTGTTCTGAAGACCAAAAAAAGATTTTTTTTAAAAACCCAGTACAGTATGACCTCTTGAAAGTCCAATTGTTAGTGTAAAGGTTACAATTAAATGCCAGGCACTTTAAAAAAAAAAATAATCAAAGCCTATAAAACCCTGTAGCAGAACGTACACAAGACCCATCTGCAGTAAAATAAAGAATCTGTAGTTGGAGAAGAAAAAGATATCCACAACAAAGACTTCAAATTTAATACCCTGACCTAACTTTTCTTTGTCAGAAAACTACTAAAACATTTCTTCTCAGGCTAAGGAAGACTTCCTTAATTCAAGCTACAGTCTTCTTGGGTTCAGAGCAGTTTATCACAAATTTCATCACAGCAAGTATACTCCAGTTTGTGCTTTACCTCATACAGGCTTGATGTCAAACTCAGTAATGTTTGTAAAACTAGGATCACCTTCCAAATAGCGGGCAGGTAAGTGAAGTCAGCAAGACTGCTTTGAAAATTGGAAAACCCACTTGTCAACAATCACTCATTTATGCTTTTTGCCCCTATGCATAATCCTACAAAATAATTACATAAATAGTATATATACAAACCTGAAACAAGATGAGTTTATTGTAGCAATACAACTATAAGAACCTTTTAAATCACTGAAATATCCCCAGTAGGAAAAATATCGCTGCCAGAAGTAAAGAGTGGTGGTAGAAAGAACAGACGATCTAATTAAAGTCAGTGATGAAGATTTTATATGCCCTTATGTCCTATTTTGGCAATTTTCTGCTCAGCATGGAAGCAACCACTGATCTTAATCTCTTTTACTGTAGCTTGCCTGGGTTCATGTATGCATGAGAAAGCACCAACATTAAATTTCTACTCTAACCACAAAGCCCAAAATTCCTGTTAGAGGCAGATATCTCTCACGTGGGTAGCTCGTCAGTGCTCCCAACTACCAGAACCACACTAGTGTGAGTCTCAAACATGTAGTTTGAATTCAGAACAGATTCATAAAGGAAATGGCTTTACTCTTCTCTGCATGCAGCAATGTGTTTCTTTTCTGGGGAACACTTGAAATGCCTGTCCAGACTGAGGAAGACCTTCCAGCAGAATCTATAGTCTCTTCAGCAGCAGCATTTCTTTGTTTCTTCCCAAGCACTCTAATCATGCCTTGATCAGTTCTTCCTCTGAGCAATGAATATGACTCAAAGCACACAACACTTACCAGCTGACTTTGGGATTAAAATTTTTTTTTTTTTAAATTAAGTAAGGTGTTTCTCCTTTGTGTTTTCTGCAGGAACATTTTGCTGTAGCTAAATTTTGGCAATGTCATTTTATGTAATATTTTTCTGTTTTAAAAAGTATTTATTATTGATAATTTGATAAATGCTCCAGACTTCCTTAGTGCTACAACAGGTCACTTAATTGCCCATAAGAGATGACTTCTTCATTTTAGAAGAGTTTTCCTTTTACTAAGGTCAAAGCAAGAAAAATTCCACAGAAGACAAAAGTTTTCTGTTCACTTTGGAGCATCAGTTCTAAGAGCAACACTGACTGAAAAGTCCTTTTGATTGAGAGGAAGCTGAGATGACATTACTTATATTTCAATGGGTTAGAGTAAAAAACAAAATGAATTAATATTAACAAAACTGTAATGGTTCTATTTGTCTCCCAAATGCAGTAAAGGACCATGTTACAGAACATTTTTCCATAGCTGTTCTGGCAGCAACCCTCATAAATCACAGCCAGCAAATATAACTGATTGCAGAGATCAGCTTTTACAGGATTTTTCAATACAAGTCTTTCTGAAAACTTTTTGCTCCTAGAGACGTGTTGCAATTAAGAATCAGCAATGAAATCCCAAACAATATAAAGAATTATAGCAGCAATTAATTACATTGCTTTTAAGCTCAAAAAAGCAATTTGCTAATGAAAAGCACTACTGCTTAACAGTAGCTGTTAACAGCAAAAAAAAGTTACAATAAATCACTCTTCATAAACGTATTTATATTGGAAGTCTTCCTAATCCACACATGATACACTTAGTATGTTAACCAAGATGTTCAATTTTCCAGTCTCTACTATCCACATGTAAAAACCCTCATGTGACATAAACAATTGCTGTGTACCTAGGAGACCTGTGGGTAGGGGATGCTCTGGGACAAAACCACACCAGAGACAACAGCAGGTACCTAAGGGTTCCCAGTACCCTGCTGCTGGGCACACTGGCTGGTCTCAGGATAACTTAGGATCACTTCATCTTGAAACTGTGTGTTAGAAGACACAGAATCCCCAGAGCACTTGGCTGAGTCGCATGACAGACCCATGGAGCAGCTCACTTGTAGCTTCCCAAGAATAGCGGCTGTGCCTCTCATACAGAGAGTACCCGTCAAACATAACACAAAGCACCTCTCTGTGCCACTGCACAGGTCGGGCATGAAGTTGTGACAGTTGGCATAAAAACCCTTCAGGAACAGTCACGCCACAGGCCTTTGAGAGCAGAAGGGAGGAACCATGTGGCAACTAGTTCAGAGACTCCAGCACAGGCTAGTGTTTTTCTTGTTATGGCCCAGATCCTGAATTTAAAAATTGTACAGTGAGGAAAAAAGGCTGGAGAGGGGCTAAGAATGACTTCATGCAGTAGATAAGTTCAGCTGCAAAAGTAACCACAGCAAGAAACAGAGCATCCAGAAACCTAACAAATTATAGGGAGGTCTTGCTGTAAAAACCCAGGACCACTCCTGCAGGTGTGTATCATGGGAAAGTTACTAGCCCACTAGGTACTACCCTAGCTGATGAAAAGACTATCCTACTGAATACACCTAGAAAAAAAACTACTTTTTACAAAGATATTTCACCTTTATCAGCAAATGATAAAGCGACACAAGAGAGAGGGAACTCTGGCACTAACAAAACCAGGGCAATACTTCTTCATAACTGCAAGACCACTTGAAAAAAAAGATGAAGCTGAAGACAGGAGAGAAAAAAAACAAAACACTGCCTTAAACATTTCAAAGCTGATCAATTATGTGGTAGATAAACTGATACCTTATTTTCATCATGCCTTTTGCTCTTTGTGCTAGCCATATCATTAGTCATGGTATTTGTGAAGCTCTCCGTGTCACTCTAGTTCATACAATTCCATTGAGAATTACCTGGGGGTTTCCCCAGTGACCTGACTACAGATTCAGAGTACCACCCCGTTAGACTAGGGAAGTTAGAAGAGAGCAGATGTGAGACATAAGCAATGATACAGTCAGGACAGACAATACTGAGTGGCTTGCCAAAGCAGAGAAAAGTTTTTCAAAAGTATATTTATTTCCTGGATCCAAGAAAATATGAACCATTGATATTTGGGGATAAATGGTTAAATATTCAAAGTAGTCCTTGAAATCGCAAAAAAACAACCTCTACAAAGTTTCACACATCAAATCTGCAACAACAACAAAAAACCAACGGTTTTTTCCTTAGCTACACTGTACAAAGCAGACAACAGTAATCGAATATAGGGACTTCCAATTCTGGAAAATGTCAGACTAGTCACTGAAAGCATCAGTATTTATACATGATGACTTGTACCTTCTAGACACTGGCTAAAGATGACATATTAACTGGTCTAATAATATCCCATGGAGCACAAGACAGAGAGTAAACAAACATTATGAACAACACAAAGAGCTGCTATGAAAGAGATGGATCAACTGCATGATTTTGTTTAGTGGACAGTTATATAGTTACATTTTGCAAAATCTTCAGAAAAAGAAAAGCAATCACATGTCTAGATGCCAAAAAACTACCAAAGAAAAATCTCATGCAGTTGCAAAAAGAATGACATATATCCCCTTTGTAACTGAAATCAACCTTGAAACAATCTTGAGGCACAACTTCACTTTCCCTCACAGAAGGGTTTGGGGTTTTTTTTTCTGCTTTTGTTTTTGGTCGAGGCTGAGGCACTGAGTGTTCTATGGAGAGCAACAGATTTGGATAGCAACATACATTTAACACAAAATGCATTAAAAAAAAAAATGAAATCACTTACACAATAAAGGCATACAAACAGACTATTTAATAGGCTTTAACTGCAGAACACTTCTGTTATTCAGTCCTGATCTCAACCTTCTTTATTCAAGCACAAGCATGTATTGCTGTAATTACCTGCATTCATCCCCTGTGTATTTTAATTTTGGTGCTACCTTTTGTCTTCTGTTTCAAAAGCAAACATAAACATTTCTTAAGGTCTAACTCTTCTTGGTCAACCAGGCACTTTTCTGCATACATATCTTCATGTACATTCAAAGTTTCAGAAAATGACTGAAATTCCTGTTCCTCCAGGTTTGTGAACCTTTACCCAATTACAAAGTAAAAAAATCATTATTGAGGACTGTCACACTGTTTTCATCAGCCATGTATTTTGTTCTACATTAAAAAATTAATCTCATTGTCTTGAATATTTATCAACTGTTATTCCCACAAAAAAACATGCTGCAGATCTCTGAGACAAGATTCATGATACAGATTCGAGCATATTGTTTACAGTCCATAAACACTTTTTGTGATGGTTTCATCATAAGGTAATTCCATTCTATGAGTAAATGAACATATTTTCCACGGCTCATTAATCTTCATTTATTCATTCAGTTAACATGAACCATATCCATTAAAGGGAAAAATCAAGACAGGAACATTAATTTAAACCACTGTTTCCCTAATTGTGTTTAACGTTAAGGAATTCTAATATATAATCCTAAAACTAGTTTTCCTCTTTTTGATATTTAGTGTACAAAAAGGCCTTTGAATACAAACTATTGTCTAAAAGCCTTGTTTTCCTCCCCTTACTTTGATTGCCATTGGTACCAGTGGATTTGTACGAGTCAAAGTAGGCTTGCTTTATGTCCTACAAGTTTATTTTCTTATGAAACAGCAACAGTGCATCAGAAAATGGGCCTTTTTACATTCCCAAAGTACCCAGGCCATAAACTGGGCTCCGTCATGTAAGTTTCTTGTACTATTATAGACAAATCACAGTAAGACCTTCCAGAAGACCGAAGGGACAACAGGCACATGCAGACTGATGCACAGGAAGCAACAGAAAGTGACACATTGGTGGAGTTCACCAGAACACCACAAAATGTCATAACCACTGCCAAGTTTATTCAGGCATCAAAAGGAAGGAGGCTTAAGAGCAGCAGAGACTGAGGGAGAAGAAAAGGAATGGGAAGAGTAACTTGAGAAGCAACCTGAAGCACAGCACCTGAAGAGCTGAACTCCCAGATATTATCTTTTGCTTATGAAGTTGTACATTCCTCGCTCTTGCCTTTCCTTCAGGCACTGGGACAAATTCATAACAATTTTGAAGTCAGCTGCCCCCCAAACCTGAACATATATAATTCCTCCTCTAATTTAAAGAGAAAACAAAAGTTTGAGCATACCAGCTTGCCAGAGGCTCACATGCCACCTACCATGAGCTTTGCACAACCTTCTCCTGTAACAATTCCACTTTAAATCTCTTTCCACACTTAAAGTTGAAATCTTACAAGAAAGAATAAAGCAGCAAACAAGAAATACAAGCAGTACTATGAAACTTGCACTGAGTAATACAAAAGAAATAGCAAATATTCAGGGACAGAAGACCAAATATTTCCAGCATTTCCCAAGATAAATCATTCCTGTTGAGATCTGAAGGAGGAGAGCACAGGCAACCTAAGCTTTTACTTTATTTCAATTGTAAAATCTTCCTTATATCTGGAAAACACAGGATGGAAATGGAAGAGATTCAGCAAGATCCCCCTGAGTTTTCCAGCTGCCTGAACAAAGGGCTGTCAGCTGTCCCATTCATTTCAAACAGTGTCAACTTAAAGGCCAGTGATGATACTTCAGATATGACAAAAATATGTATAAAGAAACAGGAAGTGTCTGCTGCAAAGGGCTGCCTATTTCGATAATTCTGCAACATTTCAAACACAACAAAGTTGCATGGGTATGTGACTGGTTTCATTTTAAAACAAAAAGGAATCATTAATATCCAGAAATTTGGGATTACACCTATCAGTTAAGAAGCTGTATGTGTGAAGTATTTCAACAGCTGCTAACTACTAAACATAAAAACAAAGAAAAGCTACAAACTGCTTATGGACAGCAAAAAAGAAAGAGTAAATTAATTAGTTTTTCACACACACTCACAAAATGTTTTAGTGTTTAATGTTTCTGTGCTATTAAGAGGCCAGAACACCATGTAAAATGAGTGAATTCAGTCATTCCCTTCTAGCCAGAGGCAAGAATAAATAACTTCCAAATAATAAATTAAATGAGGTCTCAAATGGGATCTATAATTAATGACTTCCTGCTGACCATTTAAATGACAATATTATTTTAAAGGCTACCTTCACAGAATGCCAGCCTCTAAGATAAGATACATTAAGTATGGAGTTAATTGCACAAGTATATAAATCAACAGGCACTTCTTGCCCACAGAAAGTAAGCACTGCCAAGACAGAAATTACTGAATGCTGTCAATATAACGTCAACATTGTTCTTTCCCATGAGAGAAAGTAACAGTTTTCAAGCACTGTTTCACAGGTCCAGCAGATTTTTTTATTTAGAGGTAGACCTCTTTCTGACAGTATTTGCAAGCAACATCTTGTCTGCTATATATGGAAATTAAAGATCCCAAGGTACTAGCTGTCTTCAGCTAAAATGCATTTCCCCACCCAGAGAAACGAGTTTAAAATATAACACTGAATATACCAGACTACTAAGCTTAAATATGAAACATGAATCATTCAACATTTCCACTGAAACAGTAATAGATAAATTCTTTGGGGAAGTGATCATCTCTTGGTTCAATGTTTATATAACTTTCACTGAATTTCTGATCCCTGGTATTTTAAATTAAACAATAACAATCTGTTTAAAAATGGGGAAAATCATATATTCAGCTTATTTATAATATTAAAAAAGAAAATAAAAGAAGAAAAATACAGAAAATTGCCCATCTGAGGTTAATCTAAAACAGTCTCTTCTGATCTTTGGACTTGACACAAGTTATATAGTTTTGTCCTATTTGGTTTGAACACCATGTGTATTAAAAATAAAAATTTTAAAAAGTAAGCAAAAGCAATATTGCTTAAGAAAGAATTTCTATTTTCACAACACTGGTTTGTTAAACTCAGAACAATTTTTTAAGATAGTTGCATTGGCTGAATTTGCCTGTTGTTCTAATGAAGATCATTTTGGCCAAAGAATTTTGCTCCACGCTGCTATTAATCCATTTTCTGGACATGCTGAAAACACTATCGACGTATAAGTTGATGGGTTTTTTGCTTTGCCCTTATATAGTTCTCAATTTAGGTCAACTCTCACCTGAGTACTCTTTTTTTCAAAATGGGAGTTTTATCCTTGGTGCATCACAGATGATGCATTGATCCACATGGATAGATCCAGTACGCAAACAGAAATATTGAGTATAGAAAAGTTTTCACAAATTTACATCGACTCCAAAGCAGCACATTTCCACACAACTCTGAAAACAGGAATTCTGGCTATGAAAGGGGGTGGATGCCTATTTCACTGGATTAAGCCCCTTGTTCTCTCCACAGAGTAAATTAGCAGATACAGGAAATCATCTGCCATGTGAACTGTCAAAATAATGATTTGGATGGTTTCATTTTCTGCATGTTGCTTCACTGAGTTAGCATAGGTGAGCTACCTCAGACAACTCCTTTTCTTTTAGCACACATTTGTGCATCACCTAAAGGGTCAGGCAGACTTTTTCCGGGCAGGTAAGCTTACAAAGTTTCTTTCATGGGACTCAACTTAAAGCCCATTGAAATCAATGCAAGAAGAGGGCACTCTGCACCTCACAGGAGTTATTCAGCAGTTCACCACATAACACTGTACGAAGAAAAATTATTTTGGGTATCTCAGAAGAATAAAAAGCAACCTTGGGAGAAGTATCTTAAAAAATGTAAAGTATTTTAGCTAGACAGGCAATCAAACAACAACACAGACAAAGCTTAAGAGTGATCAGAATAGCATCTTTGTCCTGTAATGCGGTGTACTAACAGAGAGACATGGAAAAGGGCATTGCTCTGATCTTAAGGAGCAAAGGCATAACAAGAGGATATAGGATACAGCATTCGGACTCTTACTGTGTGCCTTACTGCTTAAATTTGAATAGTTACACATCAGAAGTTTATCTATTCCAACAGCTGGTTTTCAGAAAGATATTAAAGCTGTTAGGGCACACTCAGGTGTCACTACTTTACCGAATGTCTCTTCAGTAACACAAACATGCAAAATCTACCACTAAGTGTGAGGTGGAGGCGGAAGAATTGGTTACTAATATGCAATGTCCTTGGAGCATAAAAGCCCAAATTAATACTTAACGCCATGTATTATGAATGTTGCTGAAAAGCTGTGCTGTAAGAGAGACTGAGAAACCACTGTGGGGTTCTACACTCAGTGGGCAGTGACAAAGACTTGAAGGATAGTGTTTCCTCTCCACATTTACAAACTTCTTTTGCCATTATATTCATCAATATAGTGTTTATTTATTGTCAACTAAATACTTTAAATAAGCTGAACCAGAAAGAAACTTACAGATTTGACAGTGAACAAATGTCTCTTAAAAGCAAGAACAAATAATTTTGCATCTCAGGAAAAAAATACAGTAAATAAAAAAAAATGTTCAGTATTCTTACGCTTCATAGAGAGTAAGCAATACACTACTATTACCTTAGAAATTTGGTTTTTTAGTTCAACTGCAGTACAGATTTTAATTTCTCACATTTTTTTTCCGGTGTTTTGAACCCCTCTTTGTGATTCTTTTCTCCTAAACAGAGCTAGACATGGATAATTCTGCCAGATTTCTGTTCAGGGTTCCAGCAAAAATAACAAAAATCAACCTGGAAATCTGGTGGGTACGTTAAAGACTGAGACTGGTGCTTCTCAGGTGTAATGGTTTAGCCCCTGCCGGGGTCTGAGACCACGCGGCTGCTGCCCCTCCCCCACAAAGGGAGTGAGATACAAAGCCCCGGGGCTGAGATAAGGAAAGTTTTAATTCAGAAGTGCAACAGCAACACAACAAACAACAACAATAACAGTAACAGTAATAACAATGAACAGAGCAAGGTATATACCGATACAGCAGTGAGAGGACCGGCTGTGCCAACCCACATGCTCACCCTCACCGATTCTTCCCGGGCTGGCGCCAGGATGTGACCTCAGCATGATATATGAATAACCCGGCTAGAGCTTCCCCCCTACTGCTGGGGAAACTTAACCCTATCCTGGCTAAACCAGGACATCAGGTCTCTGGCTTCAAGACAAATGCAGTTCAAACTAGAACAAATCTTGAAAAAGCAGAAGCTATCTGCATACCACAAGCCTTGCTTTCTGGACAGTACCACTGTTTAGTTGATTGTGCCTTCAAAAACTCTCCTGTAGGTGTATAAAATTGAAAAAGCAGCTACAAGTACATGCAGGAGACAGGAAGAACTCCAGTCTTCACTCTTGACTTTACTTTGACGTTCAAGATCTCACCTAGATCTCACAGTATGAAACACTCCTGTTATTTCAAGAACATCAGTAGAACAGTTCCTCCAACATATTAAGCAAAACTGTTATTATTTTGGCTATTTTTTAATTTTACCTTACTCTATCAAATATTTTATTAAGAAATGAATTCTCTACCTAAGAAGAAAAAAACTCCAAATCCCACATCTCCAAAACCAATTAATAAGTTGTTTCAACTATATTTTCTTTAATTCAGTTAAAATTAAACCAGAACTGAGTCTTTATCTTATTGTCCAAATTCCAGAGTCTTTGGAGTATGAATTAATCAAGAGGTTTCAACCTTTAACTCTTTCCTAAACATGCACTCCCAGTTTGGATATTGAAGTTGCAAAGTACAAAGCATCTAGAAAAGCTGAACATGTGTGTTAGCTGTAGGAGGACCTGACAGTATGAATAACTAGGCAATAAAAGGCAGATGAAATCCAGTATAAGAAACAGAAGTAAATGCACTTTAGGGGAAAAAAAACCACAACAAATCCTAGTTTCACATACAAAGTAATGGACTCTACTGTACCTTGCAGGTGGTAGATTTTGTATGCTTTATGATTATTCCCACTAAATGTCAGCTTAGTGCCCAGCAGTGATGAAAAAGCAAATGTTAAAAGTCACTAGAATAGAAGTAGAGATCAAAATAACTATTATGAGGCAAGGTCAGTTGAATACCAAACCGGATTCAAGAGAGCATGCTTAAATATTTCCTGGAATTAGAAGGATATATGTAAAGTCTGGTAAGTACCAACAGACCATGCTCAATAAAGCTACAATCTCGGGGGTTTTTCTGGTAAAATCTTGTAAAAGTCTATTATGAGCAAAGAAATTGCTTTTAGAAGACAAAATCCTTCAAAATATATTTTCTCACATCCCTGGCACAAAGAACACTACCCTGTCTAGACCCATCTCTACTATTCAAGTATGTTACAGAACTTGCTAAGAAAACTGGCAAGTCATTCTTCAACACAGCTGCACCCATGAAGTTTTCTTTCACTTTGTCTTCTATTACTACTGAAAATGAAAAAATACATAGAGCCAGAAATTAATCTGAATTAGATATCCAACACTGAAGTTTCAGCTCATTGGTTAAAGCATAGTAAAGCTATAAGCAATAACAAAGGTACCTCTTAAACTGAGAAATGCCGAGTAACTTTACTGATATGTACCACCACATATGTGTTTGTGTATGCAGACATGGTTTAAGAAAATCGAGCTAAAGAGCAACTGGTGAAATTTATAAACTTAATTTCAACTAATAAAAAGCTATTTGCATATTCATTCTGTCTCAATCTTTTTCTGAAACTGTTCTTCCTCAGACAATTTCTCAAATCTCACAAAGCTATACTGTATGCATTTCCGGGTTCAGATGTTACATCACAGCTATGCAACACGCTCCCAGATACAAACACAACTCCCACATACAAACACATCCTTCCTCCTAAAATACTCAGCTACTAACATTGACATCTGTCTGCCTCACACTGGGGTGCATGTAAAAACAATACAGCTCTTCATAAATTCCTGCCAGTAGCACTATATTTTCTTTTAGTTCTGTGCATGTAACTTCTATTAGCGATAGATGAAAACTACAAATTCTGCATGACTCCACTGGTTCAATAACTGCTATCATATTCAAGTTCTAGAAAGCAATCAGTTTAAAAAGCAGAATACTATTCTTTACAATGAGAAAAAAACAGCTATTAATTAAAAGTGAGGGTAGTCAGTTCCTTGCAAATTTAAGTGAAGAAATGACTTCACCATTTTCAAAAACTTTGCCTGTTTATATGAGTTGAAAGCCTTGCCTGAAAATTCTGAATTGGAGAGAAGCTAAAAAGAAAGAAAAAACGGAAAAACAAATGCCCTGGCAAATTCTCAACAATAGAAGATACCACTGAAATAGATACAATAACTTACAAATAAATGAGGCTCATTGTTTTCTATCAAAATTCAGCATTCTGAAATAGTTTTGTTCCTATTCTGAATGTACTTAAAGCCATCATGATTTCTTTTTACTGCGGTGTAAAAAACACAATACCTCTATAATTGCAGCAATTTAATTCTTTTTGTTCTGTTTTAGATTGCATATTGTAAATCAACTTTCAGAGTGAGAGATCGATGCCACTTACATTTGAAACTTATTAGAACATCATTTCAAGAAATATAGAACTGCAAAAGACTTCTAAAAGCAGAATCTCTCATCAGAGTCCCAAGACATTACTTTGGATATTTTACAAAAGAAAGCCAGTCCCTACCTCCACAGATTTAGGTTATAAACAATATACAGTCACTGTTCTTACCTTGCCTACCCATCATGTTTAGTTACCACTGTTGTGCTAAAAATGAGCCTTACGCATCTTTCACCACCTTTATGAGAATTTCCTTCTATGCATTTCTCCATCTGTCCTAACCAATTAAATTGACAGTGCCTCCTCACCTTCATTCACCTGTATACCCCAAACACAATGATGCCTTACAGAAATGACACAAAGCAAAACTATCACTCATTTCCCCCTGCCTCAAAAATAATAATAAAAAAGTTATACTAGACCAGACAGCTGTAGTCACAAAATGTTCTTGCCTTTACACATGTATTTGGATACACCATTGCCCTCCATCTTTGTAAGCATCTTCCTTTGCTCCCCAAGCAGTATTAACACCCTTTTCAATGCACTGTATGCTCTATCAAGTAGCAACAAGAAAGCTACTACTTCACTGGCTCCTTCCTATTGGATTAAGGTTTCCTGGACAAACTCGTTCTTTGTATTTGCAGTTTCCTTCTTGTCCTTACTCCAGTTTTCTCCATCTTTTGAAAAATCAGAGCATTATTCCCAGCTAAGGAATCTCTCTGAATTCCCATGGTAAAAGTTGCCTGAGCTTGTTCCTAACCATCAGTGAGACACCCTAAACACATTCCTACCTGGCCAGGAGTGATATAGTGGTCTGCTCTTTACGTTGAGCTGGTAGTTTGTACCAAATACTCTAGAAATTAAAGTATGTAACCATGGTCACTTCTACTAAACATAGCTTGCATTGTGGCACTAAAATACACACATCTTACCGTCTGAACCATGACAAATAGATGTGTGCTCAAACATAATTTTCTGTTTGACACAAAATTAATGTGTCATATAGACATGAGTACAGTACTTAATAACAAATAATGCTGTATTAGTAACGAAGATAGTATTTAATCTGGAGTGGAAGGAAAAAGACATCAACAGCTATGGTAAGGGTAACTTGTACTGATCAGAGAGCTTGTAAAATTCACCTCATTGGTATTTTGATAAGAAATGTCTGTGGAACAATTTGACACGTTAATCCAGTTTCAGACAGAACACCTCATTACCTTCTCCCTGTAGCACATAAGTAAAAGCTTTCAAATTTCATCTGCCTTTTCAGTTCACTGATCATGTACGATCTCATCCTAATTTAGAAAAGCAAATAAGTATGAACAGAAGACCTGGGAGCCCAAAGCATGACACACTGATGCTTTACTAGACCAAAGTAAACTTAAGTGTGCATTAAAAGTAAATTTGTGAATCAGAGCTTTAGATAGAAAGTTCATGCAGCCTGAACACAGCCCTTGTGAATACCAAGTTTAAGGAAATCCAGCAACTGTCAGTAGCATGATTTCCCATGCTAACTTAATGCTTTGGTCATTGTTAGACCTTCTTCAAGCAGACATCACATAAGTCTAATCACATACTGCTCAGGCATACACAGTCATCCACCACTTTTCTGCTCCACCTCTTTTCTACATCCAGTCAAGTCCCCAGAGAGGAAAAGGGAAGGTGGCAAGGCCATAGAATAGCTACAAGTCAGTCAAAAGGTATTAAGTGGAGAATCTCCTCCAAGCTTTTCAGCAAGATACCATACAGACAGACTGAAGATACTGACAATTTAAACAAAACCAATTCAAAGAGCACAGGGAAAAAAGTCTTCAGAGAAGGTGAGTCAGCCTGAAGGAAAGTGCTGACCCCTAAATGAGCTCACTCCATTTCTCTGTGTAGAGTAAGGCTTGGGAAAGAAATATAATGGATGGGAGGGTTTGGGATACCAGGGTAGCAGCAGAGATGAACTTCCATCTAAAAATAAAAGTCAAAATTTATCCATCTGTTTGAAACAATCATGGGAACCCCACAGGGATCTGAACTAACCCCACTGCCCTGTAACATGCCAAGAGTCTCCTGGCAAATGGCAGCTGCAGGAAAACACTTCACCTGCATCCGCTACCACCTCCTGCAGTGCCTATGCACCCCTTTACTGCTTCCATACTTTAAAGCTAGGCACTGACCAAACATTAAATACCCGGTAAGAAGCCCACCACCCTGAAGAATAGAATGGCTCACTGCTTATCGGAACTGCCTTTATTCCTAGACAAAAATTCCTAATAATGGACTCAATCTATTTTTTTAATGAATAATAGAGAAAAATGTTCAAATAGTGAAAACAACAAAATGATTTAATAGTAATATATTTGGCCATGAGAATCTATTTTTCTTAAACGAGCAACATTTAAAAACTACAAAATATCTACAGTTTCCACATAAATGAAAACTGGAGGCTCAGGTTGTCTGATCTCCTCAAACACACACACTTTTATGATTTTTTTTTTTTTTTGAGTTCTAGTCCTATACCTACCATGAAAATTTCTTTTTGTGGCTTTGACTGCACAGGCAAACATGAGAAGTGAGACCTAGTAGAAAATCGTTTTACTGTTTGTACAGCACAAGCTATGATACAAACTTATGTTTTTAAAATTTACTTTAACCCTCACTTTCATTTGTGCATCTGAAAGTTTGCACACATACCAGTGACATGCAAAAGCAAAACATCCTTCCACAAAAGGATCATACAAAACGCTAAAGAAAGCTCATGCACATGTACATGGTGCATCTGAAGTTGCCTGTATGTCCACTGAAATATCTTACATATGCAAAGCACAATAAGGGGTACTGATGCAACCCAAAGTGAAAGGGGAAAAGGAAGATGGAAGGAGAGAAACTGCAGCACTGCAAAGTATCCGGCACCTGAGCTCATGCATGAGTTGGTGCTGAAGTCCTCTTATTCCCCCACATAACACCCAAAACTCAGGTTTACGCAAAACAGACATCTTAAAGTAGAAGATGAATGAGTATCTGCTATGACTGACAAATGTTTTCCTCTGTATAGTTACTTTAGTGGACCCCATGCCAACCAAAGAGGAATGCGGAAGGGAAAGATGCAAAACACTACTCCTGGAAAGTGCCTCTCCATAGCAATCTCTGCAAGACCAGGGAAGGTTATTTCTAAATTTAAGTCAGATTTCAATCTCTTATTCTCTGCAGTATGTCTGCTCAATACATTTCCATTTATTATTTAATTTGGCTTGTATTAGCAACAAAGGACTTCTACTGATCTGAATAATATTTTGTACATTACTATAGTACATAATAGTATTTCTTGTAATCTGATTTCCTTCTTTCCAATTTGCAAATTTAAAAAGAAAAGCTGTCAGGGAAGATCATAGTTGGCATGTCACTTTCCAAATATCATTTACATTTTTCTCTTTACATACATCTTTAATAGTCAATTTCCTTTTTTTCTATACATATTTTAGTGTGAAAATGTTTGCTATCAATTTTAAAATATGAATTATCTGCAGTCATGTACATAGCTTACAGAATTACCTCAAATCCCATCCATTACACTCATATTTAATAGCCAATATCCCTTTTGCTTTCATATTTTAATATTAAGTTGCTTGCTTGGCTGTGCACAAAATGAAATTTCTCAGTGCCTTTTTATACCTATCCTCCCAAAACAGAAATGAAAATAAGTTTTAGTTTGAGATTTGAGTATTTATGCATTAAAACCCAAAACACAGTCTACAACACAAATGTAACATGGTTAAAGTTGCATTCCAAATTCAAATGCCTTGTAAGATATTTTATAAATTCCCCTTAACTCTGTAACTGAATAGTAGTGAGCCACACTTGAAAGTGGCAACCAAATACTTTAAATTCACTATATACACATTTACAACTTCTCATCCTGACACTGCACCAGAAAAATCCATACAGAACAAGATGTGTTGATTGGAGTTACAGTTATTGGTTGTGATTCTATATTCTCATGGCTGAAACTGAGACGACACAGAACTAACACAGGGGAAAAATTCAAGTTTGTCCTGATGACCAAGCTGTCTGTAGAACACGCTTCCTTAACAAATGAATAAATGATACCTGTTCTCCCTTACAATCCTACCAATCCAAACACCAAAAAGTGTTCTTGCCTTCTGATTTTGTCTTACAATGAAATTATGCTAAATTTTACATGCTAGTGACTAATGACACTTCATTTGTGTCTTCCCACACACAAATCAAGAGTCATCACCCACACCCAGGAACATGTGTCCCTAGTTCACAGACATATGTTACTCCCAGCAATATAACTGTTCAAGCAGAGACCCAGATCTGACAAAGAAATTTAAAAGACAGAACACTTCTTCAATATCTGACTTTTTAAGCTGAAAGCATTATATGGTACAGTAGTACCTAATTCACAGATAAAGCAGGGCACCTAAAATGGGACTCATAGAAGGACACTACATTTGGCAGATGGCTGCCTGAGCCAACTTGCAGAGAAATGCTAAAAAAGTCTACATATCCAATGATTACACCTTAAAGAACTCCCTCCATTTGAGATGCACATGCTGATGCTTGCCCTGAAAACAGGTAACACATCCTTTAAAAAAGTAATTCAGTAATTCAGAAAAGAATCAGGTGCTGGTTGCATTTTCAAACACAGCTAGTGATAGTGATTCTGCTTATTCTATCCTTGGTTTGTTTTTTTATTCAGCAGCTCACTGGTTAGACTCAGGAAGTTTTATCCATTTCATAATCCAATGCAACCCCAGGCCACTGACTATAACTAGTTCACATCCCATCCCTCAGATGAAAGCTTTGAAGCTTTCTGGGATTCAGAGTCATGCCCACTCCAGTTTCTTGTAGGGCATGGTGTATCTTTTTTTTAAAAAAAATATTTGCTGTCTCCAGGAAGAGAGACAGCAAGTGTCTCAAGATAGAACACAGAGTAATTAGTTGGTCCTTACCAAAGGTGACAGGTGGATTTGAATTTCTGGGTCAGAGGAGGGAAGAGCATCGTGGGCCTTCCTCACCTGGGGAGAAACCCTAACCACCAGACTACAACAAAACATTCCCATGCTGCTCCTTCTATTCTCACTGCTACACATGCCCCAAAATGTATTACACCCTTCTCATGGGAGCACTGAGATGTAAACTGGAGGTAATGCTGCTGAGCCTTTGCCAATGCTGAGGTTCTCTGCACTTAAAAAAAACCCAAGCTTTTAGTAGTCAGGGAACCTACACATCAAACACCGAGCAACTTACGTATACCTTTGATGCCTGCAAGGTTATGAAAGAGTTTATGGGGGCTTCACACCATGGAATTCACACCATAAGCATGGGCAACAGACACACTGTTCTTTTAATAAAATTGTTCACTCTATCAAGTAATGCATCCTTTTAGTCATCAGTACTAAAAAATTAAGAAAGGACCAATGGCAGACTGAAGGAGAAGTAAGGACATATTGGAAGCAAAACTGAAGGAAATGAAAATGCAATACTCAGAAAAGATGGGGATAATAACAATTAATAACAATTTTAGCCTATGCAGCCCGGAAAAAACCTGTCTGTATCTTCATTTGCTTTCGCTTATTAGAACATGGCAAGATAATACAGGACAGAACCACTTAAGGTCATTGAGTCCAACCCAAAAAATCCGAAATTACCTGTAACACATGCCAAGCCAAATAAACTCAGCAGAAATAACCACTGCTGTCTGCAGGATTACACCTTTTTTCCAGTCTCCACAAGGTAAAACATTTTCCCCCAACTGTTGCAGGAAATGTAACACCAGTGAAAGAAGAGACCAGAATGCTCCACAAGTCCTGCATAGGAGTGAAATACGTCCCTCAGAGAAAGCAGGATGAAACCAAAGGTACAACTATTTATTGTGGTAAAGGTGATATAACAATGAACTCTTTTTCACATTATAAGTAATTTCTACTACATTTCTAGTCTTGTCTTTTTGACAAATTTCAGCTGTTGAACTTGAAGTTGTCTCCAGGTCAGGTGCTTGTTTCAGGCAGTTGTGGCTCAACCCTCTGCCCACTGCAAGACACAGTGGGTATCCGGTGCGTATTTAACAGGTACACTGGAATGTGTACTAAGGATGAAGAGTCAGGGGTTTAGGGAACCGATGCTTATGAAGTCAGATTTCACTAGTTTTGCTGTACACAAAACCAATTGTTAAGCATCAGTCTTGATAAGGAATTTAAAGTGAAACTTTCAAAGCCCACAAAAGAGCCAGAATATTAAAAATGAGACTTGCAATCTTAAGTTTGTTTTTGAAAGACCTAATCATCCACAAACCAATCTGAATACTAATATATGATTCAAAGGCCCAAAGTAAGACAATACAGAAAACACATTAAGAAGTTATTAAGATTAAAGTAGTTGCAAGGAGAGACAGAGAGAAAACATACATGACCTGCAACATGATGGGAGAAAGACACTGACAGAAAAAAATTTAGGGAAGATATATATTCTTCATCGTTCATGCCTTTTCAGTATTTATACATATGACTGAAAATGACTTAACTACATTGGAAAAACTCTGACTTCTTTGGTGGCGTGGCTCTTGTAACAGCAGGTGATTTATGGTCCAGCGGGCAGAACAAGGAGCAACGCCCTCCTCAATTTCTCTGTATTCAGACTCTGTTTCGGGATTACGTACATATTCAAGTCTTCGAGCAGGAAGAATTCCACATGCTTCATAAATCTTGAATTAGCTGCTGCACTGGAGGGGTTTTTTTATTACTGTTAGGAAAGCTCACAACAAAGCTGTCAGCAATAGTGCAGGCCACCAAAATATTTCTTGTTATAAAATAGGCAGGAGAAATCTAGAGGCATGACTGTCTGGTAATAATTCTGAGCTGTGACTGTAAATTGCTCATTTCATTACACAGAGTTGAAAATTGTACTGACTAGATGAGATCTCACAAACCTCCCATAGAACTCACAGAGAAAAATGGACCATAGAAGTCTTATTAGTGGTTACCCAGTTACTGCCAGTTCAGGGGGTTGTGGGTGGGTGGGTGGGTGTGTAGATACTAAAAAAAGTAAAAATGTATAAAAACATGTACATGTGTGTATATTTTATGATCTTAGACTGCTGGGCTTCCACAAGAATCTTGTTATTGCATGCATGGCATCTTCCTTCAGATGTTAGATTCATAGCTAACAACCTAGCAGGTATAAATTAATTCAACACAATTCATGCCCTGACTTGCCTTATTATTTATTAATTATCACAGTACAGTAAGAAAGTCTATCGAAATGTGAGAGAATAGTAATTTGTTCTATGAAACATATGAATGGTCTTTTCATATCAAATTTGCTTGTATTTTCAATGAACTGTACAGGTATATACACTTGTACACACACAGATCCTCTTGATACACAACTGAGAGAACTGGCAAACGGCTCTGCAGCATTAAACACAGGAAAGAAACCCAGAACCTGTGAAGTGGCAGAAAACTAAACATTTAATCCACAAAGACAATGATAAAGAAGGAAAGCCAAAGATGTTGCTGTGTTTATGCAGAAACAGAAAAATCTGCTTCAAATAGGAAAAAGTCCAAAAAAGACAGCTGACCTCATGTGATACATTCAAGCAAAGACACAGATAATTTGATTCCCTATTAGTTTTTGGGTGATTTACCAGTAACACCTTCAAAATCTCAATACTGTGTTATCAAAGATAGAGGTTTCATGGTTCATCTGCATTGTGCAATGGTTCTACTATAAAACTGCCTACCAACCAAAAGGTAATGTCACAGGGTGCACAAATAAGAAAGCAGAAAAGAGGTAGTGCAACATCATTTAATCTAACTGGTTGTGAACAGGCACTGATGAGGCATGGGGAAGCCCTGAGAATCCTAAGAGTGCCAAACTCAGCAAGAAAGAAGAGGTCAGGGTTCAGAGAGTAGCTACCAAACTAAGAGCCACAAAACCCAAAGGAAATTAAACTGCAAAAGGTTGCTATGACCAGCAGAAAGCTGAGTGTGACAGATAACCAACAAGAAATATCCAGAGTGTGGAAGAAGACACGATCAGAGGTGAGAATATGCTGTCACACTGTCACAAATGAAAAGCAAGGAACCTATTAGTTTTACTTGGGAGATACCTGCAATCCTGAAAGCAGATATAAGGGAACACAATAAGCAGCCTGAGAAGCAGTTGCTCAACAGAGAAAAAGGAAGGACAGCAATTTGTGATTTTGAACCTGGAACAAAAGGCTAGAGGATAAGGGGCTGCAGAACACTGTATATTTGTTCATTTTTCAAGCATTCATGACATGCAGATTTTGGGAAGTTTCCACATAAAACTCACCTTTATATAAAGTTTAAAGCAATGCAGGGAACTAAATAATTTATTAATTTTAAGTCATAAAATGTGAAAAGTAGGACAATGCAGAAACAAGTTTGGTCTCCTTTGGTAGTCTTTCTTTTGACTTTAATTTTTTTCCCAATGGCACAACTCTCTCACTCACACAAGGTGGGACATAGAGAAATTCCTTCCCTCCATTTTCTGCTGAAATTCCCTTTGCCCACATTTTGTCTACAGAAAAAAAAAACTTAAAACTCAAATGTAAACAAGGTTATTTACCAGCAAAGTCACATTACCCATCACAAAGTACAGAAAGTTAATCAGCTTAGGAACCATCCTAGGAATTCATTAAAAAGAAAAATCAAGACTTGAAACAGTTTTAAGAATTTTCTGTGGATGCCATAAATACAAAAATGTGATGAATTATAGTAAGGCGCAAAAGATGACAGCCTGCTCCCTCATGCGTGCGGGAAATCAAGTAAAAAGTACTTCTTCACCACAACCACTTTACTTTCTCTCATATTCAAGCAGCTCTAGAAACAACAGATTTGTATTCCAGTAGCGACTAGTCATGAGGATCAGTGACTGTCTCAACTGTGTGGTCCACTGAGTCCCTGACCTAAAAGTCTTGGCGTCTCAAAGGGCAAGGCATACTGTGGCTGTTGAGGGGAGAGATGATTTTAACTTCACAGGTGATCAGTTGAGAGTGAGCTATAGTATTTCAGACTAAAAGGAACCACTAGGATTACATTATCCAGACTGCTGAGTAACATGTCTCAAAAATCCAGTAAGTTTTTCACACACCATTTTACAAATAATTACGACTGTCATAAATGGCAAGCAACGAACCTCTTAGTTTTACTTGGGAGATACCTGCAAATATTAAAGTAGATTTGAGAAGACACACCATGATACATCTAAAGACAGATTGCTCTCAGTTACCTCAAAGCATGGCAACTTGCATACAGCTAACTATTAAGAGTCCAGTCCCCTAGGAAGGGGAAGACTTTGCTCTGTCTTGTATATGTAATCTCAAATTAAGATTAAATTACTTGCCTTAATCCACTAAAACTGTGTTCCCACAAAATATCTGAAACTCTTTAAACCACTGCACTGTCTTTAAACACAGGAATTAGACATGCTCATCAGAAGTTCCCTTCATACACTCTAAGGCTTCAGTGTGGTCTGTGCCATGACAGAAAGTCAACTGCCAACCCTGGCGACAGGGAAGCACAGACTCCTCAGTAGTCCCCCAGACCCTGTCATTCACCTTCAACTGCAGAAAAACAAAGGCTGTTGCAGTTTCTGGAATTGAACATTATGCAATTTTGCCCAGGTTTTTAAAGTAGTGATGTGTTTAATGAGATGGTCTACCCAGGTAAGACACTCAGTGCAAAACTCTACCAGAATCATTAAATGCTCAAATATATGGAGCTATCATATGGGCATTGCCCATTTCATAAAACACATAATCTTAAACTGACTAGAGTACACATATACAAAGCCCCATCTGTCATGGTTGGAGCTCAGAGGGCAACTGATCACCACACAGCTGCTCACTCTCCGCTTCACCTCCCAGTCATGAGAAGGGGAAAATAAGCAAAGACTTCACTCACTTCCCCCTTCCCCCCTAGCACTGGGAAGGAGTAAAGCAAAAGACCCAGGAAATCGAGATAAGGACAGGGAGGGATGATCTCATCCTTTAAGGCACAGGCAAAAGACAGGCTCATTAGGGAAAGAAAATAAAACCCATAAAATTGAATACAGACACTAACAACAACAACGTTTAACAGACAGAGTAGGGCTGTGAGAAGCATTACCACATCTTTAAAATTACTTCCCCCACCCCCTCCCTTCTTCCTGGGCTCAGCTTTGCTCCTGATATCTCTACCTCCTCTCTCACAGTCGTGCCACTTCTTCCTGCTCAGGGAGGGGAAACTTCTGGCATTCCTCCCCTCTTCCAGCGTGGCCCCCCTCTCACAGGAGACAGTCCTCCACAAACCAACTCTGACATCAGTCACTCCCATGGGCACATGGGTCACCCCACGTGTTGCAATCTTCCCAGGGCCAAACTACATCAGCGGGGCCTTCTTCCCATGGGGTCCGGGCCTTCTTTGGGAGCAGTCACCTGTCCCAGTGTGGGGCCCCCACAAGCTGTAAATGGGTATCTGCTCCACCATAGACCCCCATGGGTGGTGGGGGGGTGGCCCTGCCATCTCACCACGAGATACTTGGGAGTCTCTGCTCTGGCACACCTCCCTCCCTTGTCCTCCTTCCTTCCACTGACCTCAGTGTTTGCACAGACATTCTCCTTGCAACTCCTCCCACAACAACTCCTACAACTCCTCCCAGATTCCCCTTCTTAAATATGTTATTACAGAGGCGCAGCCACTGTCGCTAATTGGCTTAGCCTTGGCACAGAAGCAGGTCCAGCTTGGAGCCAGGGGATCTTCCAGAGGCTTCTTACATGGGGCCACCACTGTAGCCTCCTCCCCTGCTACCAAAAAACCCTGCCTCACCCTCAAACCAGGACACTACCCTAATCACTTAAATCTTGACTCCACTGTCTGAGCGTGGGTCCTCTAAATCAAGGTCAACATTCAATATGAGAATCACAGTGCTCCACATTTGTCCACAGCAATGGATTAAAAAAAACCACTTGGGACTTAACTGCAGCCCAACCATCTCCAATCATGCACTGTTTACAGACAAGTTTGGGCACCTGACTGCATTCTGTTTCCTGAATTACAGCAAATTACATGGTTTTTAAATAACATTTCTCATCACATGAATATAAGCTCCTCATTAACATTTCTGATTTTTTTTTCCTTTTTTTAAACACTTTATATACTTGCACAGAACTAAAAATTAGTATAAGGAAAGCTTGCCCACAATCCAGTATGAAGATAGAAGGGGAAATACAGAGGTGGATTGCTAGCACTGGAAAATCATTTGCCATTTGCTGTATGAACTCAAACGAACAGTAGATGCTTCAGACACAAATTCACAATGCTTATTCCCGTGCTCAAGCACAGGTATAATTACTGTAGTAGCAGGGTGGCAAAGCTCTCTATATAAAGAGTCATTTAAGCCACTGTTCTACAGTTTGAGGTAATGTGGAACTGCAAACATGATTAAAACCATGTAAGCAATGTCAGTTAAATCATGCTGTATCTGGAGACCCAGAATTTTCTTAGAACAGAAAACAGGCCATAGCATCTGCAGTTACATCATTTTATTCCACAAACAAAGCTTTTATTTTTGGAAGTGGGGAATAATGATATATTCCTATTCTATATGCAGTTATTTTGCGAGCCTGAGAAATTAAAAAAGCAGAAATTATTTTTTATTCTCTGGTACATTTTTCATAAAAAGAAGTAAAGTAAAAGACCCCTTACAAATGGAATTTCCTTCCTCTGGAAATCACTGCTTCAAATTGAATCATTAAAAAGACTTTAACAGAAACCATTATCAGTCTCACTCTGGCAGAAATGTGCTTACCATTGGTTTTAGTTATGCAGATAAATGATGGGCACTGGTTGTGGAATTGAAAAGCTGATGACAAAATAGCCTTGGTTATAACAATATAAAGAATGGTTACAAGACTGTTAGTATAACCATTGTTCGATCTAAATAAGTTTGATGGATTACTGCATTCAGCATGACAGCGTGCAAACAAGGGTATTCAGCACAAGACAACAGATACATGCTCAAGCTCTTTAAGGTATCAAAAAATACTTCCAATCCATCTGTGACAGAGGTCTTACAGTTTTGTATACACACACAATGTCAATACTTGTACCAGAACTTTTACATTTAAATAGTCCCACTTCTCCTTTATCAGAAAATGCAGATTCATTCAAATTAAAACAATGCATATTTAGCTCAGTGACATTTCAGCAAAAAACTAAATCCCAAATTACTTCTATGCATTTACTCATCAACATGCCACAGAGATGGTGTTTCAACCCAGTAATACCAACTCAAAGGTAAGTAACGTTCTTCCAGCAAAGAAGTGGCAGAAGCCATTTTCTTTACAAAGCTACTCCTACAATTACCATCCCTACCTTATCTTAAGAGCATATTCTTCCATTAACATTTGCTTTTCATGGAAAACTACTATTAACTGGCATATACAAAAGATTCTACTGCCTAGACCTGATGATTTTGACATCCTTAACTGGAAACACATTATTTCTGCTGCCTGGGAAACCTCCTCATCTGCCTAGGAGAAATTTGTATATGGAAGTACCTGTTTTCTTTTTATTGAGCTCCTTGTTCTTAGACACATGAATTCAAATTAGTAACACTAATAATGAAGTGACCCAAGATAAGAAAACACAGCACTGGGGAAAAAAAAAAAAAATCATCTCCTCCAGGAATTTAAGGTTTTAAACTAATATTGCTATTTGTCTATCCAATGGAGACAGCACCGACCACATTTTAATCATTACCTCCCAGCCTCCTTTTCCTCCACTACAATTACTTATTAACCTAATGTGAAATGGTAGTAGCTTAGTTATATTTAAGCAGGAGACTTTCTAAAAATATCAAGAAGTAAAGTAACATGTACTTGCACAGATTTTTCCCATATATTTCAATTTTTCATTGGATCAAAAGCAGTACAGAATATATTTCTTCCTGTAAACCTTACAGAAAAAATTGTCGATATCTCCGTGAAGATACACTGGCATTTCTTTCAATATTTTGGTATTCTACTGTAAAATAACAGGGCAGATTTATTTCAGAACTAGTGAACATTTTAGAGTTTCTTTTTTTTCAGTATGACATCAGCCTTCTCCCTTCCACTCTGTTGTAGAAAATAAGAGTGGAAAGATGAGACAAAGAATTAGTCATCTGGATGTGTGCATGTACACACCCACTGTGCATAAGAAGATATGTAAATATATGCATGTATATATGTTTGTGTATTCATCTGCTGTTTTTCTATCACTGAAGAGAAGACAAAAAGCCTTCATGGCACATTGCTACAACTTTGTAATTTATGGGGGAGACCAATGTAACTCTACAGTCAAATCTTACTGGCTCAGACATCAAAGATCTGCCAAACATATCTATTCCCCCCTCCTGATGTCATAACCCAATTATATCTCATAACCCTCATTAAATCATATCACCTTCTCCATAGTCCACTCTCCCAAAAAACAATTGAGAAAAAAAGTTTTCAAAACTCATAATATCTTGTTCTCCAACAAATTACATATTTTCAAACCTAAAAATATAACCAAGGAAGCTGCAACATTACTTTTAAAGATCTTTTACAGGATCTCCTAGTAATCTAGCTATCCAAAAGAGCCAGATCAAGCTCTTCTATGTTTAATTTCAAATCAAAAGCAAAACCAATCCATTAGTATTTAGGGAAAGTATGCAAAATATTTGCCATATCTCTGGGTGTATGTACAACTTTCAAACAGTTCTAAAAACAATGGAAAAAAAGAGTAACAAAGTCTCCTTATAAGCAAATGAGCTTTTTTGCCTGAGATCTCCTACCATAAATAACGGCATTCCACGGAAAACTCTGAAAAACGGCATTCATCTGTTAGAGAGACTTCATGGAAATCTCTACGAGTACAGAAATATGAGGACTGGAACTAGCTCAGGTAGCCAGCTACGCTTCTATGCCAGAGTCTACAGGTAAAGGGACCAGGGCCAGAACATATGCAGAGCCTGAGAGGGAGCCTGCACAGTAAGGCTAGAGATCCCTTAGAGGTACAAGACAGACATGCATTCCTGCAAAAGCACTGTTGCCCAGTCCATGCTTATGACAGAAACCTGAACACAGTCCAACACATCTATTACCTCCATATTTGTTTCTCCCTTCTAAAAAAGAAAAAATAAAAGAAAAATAACACCACCATCCCCCACCCCCCCAAAAAAGCCCAAACCCAAAAACTGTATCTGACATACAGAAAGGATACAACTAACTAAAAAGTAAGCAACCCTTTAAGTGTTTCACAGACAGAGCCCTGTGAGGAATTTTCAAATATGAGTCGAGTTTAGAATGCAATTGGCTGAAAATTCTGAATTATAGTATTTATCACCTTTGAGTAACAACGTACTAATTCTTCTAGGTAAGAAAAACAGATGGAGACACTTCCCCAGTTCAAGATTTCTGCAGCTGTAACTGCATTTCAATTAGATCAGTGGAGAATCTTAATCGAGATATACCGTAGATAAATTTAATAACATACTATACCTTCTTACACAGAAAGACTGTTAAGAACATGGTTATTTATTCTATGGTACTCTAAGAACATGAACATGCAAGAAGGTGATCTATCAGAAATCAAGATATGAACTTAATGCAGCAAAAGCAGGCTGTACCACATGCACATCAGGTTATTTTCTGCTTGTATCACACAAATACTTTCAGCTATTTTAATATCAACTATGTTCTATTCTAGCACACACAGAGCAACACTCGTCTGAAAGTAATATGCCAATTTGAAGTTTAAAACTACAAGCATTCTCTGAGCACTGGAACCGAAATAACCCAGCTGACACCTGGAAAGACATTTTTACAAAGTGCTAACTTACACATACCTGTATAAACGTGCTAGTATTTCAGTACTGAATACATTTATCTGTCCAAAGCAAAAGGTTGCTTGTAAAATCTGAGGAGCAGCTTTAAACTTGACAACACATATGGTCCAACTGCAGTGGAAAAACTTCAGCGCATACTAGCTCTCAGGGTTGTAATGTGATTGTGAGCAGAACCCTGAAATTCAAACTAGCAGGAGTAGCATTAGCAGAAAAAAGTATGTCTACAATTTCACCTTCACTTTGCTTTGCAGACGTGCTAATTGACTGCAGTGGGACAACAGTAAAACAAATGCTGAATACTTCCAACTGAATACTTCATGTCCAGCAACCCCTGCAGTGACTATGAGCTGATTAATAAACATAAAACTGTAAAACACATAAAGCCAGCTTATTCTAAAAACACAAAAAATTAATGAAATTAGTAAATAAGCATAACTGAGAAAAATGCATAGAACTGAGTGTGTCTGTGATTAAAAAGTCATTTGATTGAATCTAAGATTGTTCAAGACAATGCTCAGGATATTAGCTGCAGTTCAGATGAACAATCTCTGTTACAAAGAGGTCACATGCAGAGGACAGACAGGCGGAGTGAGATCAAGAAAGGAATAACAAATGGGATTTAGTTTATAAAGCACAAGCTTCGTGGTGTCCAGCTACATAGAAGTTTTAAAAGGAATTTAAACGTATAGCCTTAACATGTAAGTTATGGAAATTGAACCACACATCTAGCTACACATCAGAAGAATCTGAAATTGTGTTTGAGATGCAGAAATACAGGTCATTCCACAAAGCCAAGATACTCTTGTGAAAATTTATAGCAGGCCTACTTAAAGACCAGATTTGCATACCAAGCTCCAAGTCCAAACAAGTCCCTACATTTTTTTCTCTTAAACTTGGTACTTCCCTGGAAAATTACTTTTCAGTGACTTTCTTAAGGCTATTAATTGCATATCTGCAACATTAATATTTATTCTTAAGCATTTTACAATACATTGCAGAGATATGGTGTAATGTGTCCTTTGCAGCCTGTGTAATGTTAACAGGTGCTAGTTGGCATAAAGCAACATAAAAACCAGAATATGATTACAAATAGAACCTGAGAAAATTGTTTCTTTGCTTTGATTGTTCTCAGCAGGACAGCTCAAACACCAAAGAACACTTTAAGGAGAGAAATACATCATTAAGAATTTACAACTTCAACTTCTATAAATGGAGACATTTATAAAACTGCTTGGCTGGGTTCCAACAACTAGTCTCTCCTGTACTAATTAAAAGAGAGTTCAGTTCTCAAATCCTTATCTACCACAGGCTTCTACCAAGCTATAGCAGAATCTGGTTATCAGCTACTTACATGAGTTTTAGTTTTCAAGAGCCAACTTCAGTAGCCAAGTTCTGACCTATGATTCATAATGATCAGGCTCATTTTTGGTGGTAAAGCTCATTAAGCCTGGCTGCTTGAAGCCAGAATCCTAACTCTGCGTCGAGGCAGGAACTCTGTAAACATCTTACACATGGAGATAATTTTTCCAATTTGAGAAAGACAGTACTGTGCTATGAGCAACAATATCCACAGAGATATTAATCTCTTGCCTTCTCTGGAGAGGTTACTTTCATCCTGCAGTTACAGTGACTGGCTCTTGATGTCAGTCTGTTAAATTAAACAGTTACAAATGCAAGAGTAAAATTTTATTTCAGGGAAAAAAAAAAACACTGCTAGAAAATGAGAAAATGAAACAAGAAAGGAGGCTAAGTATTTGTGCAGAACAGACCATAAGACATTTTGAGAGAGTAATATTTATGATGAAATAATAGTAACAACAACAAAACTGTTGTTATCTATTGAATGAAAGTGAGCCATCACCATGCAGCAGCCACAGCAGTGATAACAGGACATAGAACAAATCCAGACAGTAAATTAGTTCTCTTAGATTTATGGGTTCGTAAAAGAATCTGTTAGAATACATTGGAACAGGGCAGACAGTATTGCTTAGTTGAGGTGGAATAAAATTAATAAGTGTAAACATTACTTACTCAGCATTAAAAATAAATAAATAAATATATTCTTACATATGTCCATGCCACTGAAAAATCTCAAATTATCTTAGCTTAAAGAAATACATCAGAATTTTTAGAGTGGGGGAAAAAAAACACACAAGGACAACCTCTTCTTTTCTTAAACAATGGTAACACAAGGTTGACAGTTATAATGTACAATTTAGACGGGAAGAACACAGTGGATTTATAACCCATTCAAGTCTGGCTGTTCAGACAAACACTGGAGTAAAATTAGTATTTATTAAAACAAATGGACTATAAATATATTAACAAATGCTATCCTTAAGAGAAATATCTGCAATTAGTGTAATAGAACACAGGGTGTTCACTAATTTACAGCTGGCAAAGATATTTGATATCCACAACATATGGCTGCAATTTCTTTACAACATTTGAACAGCAGTTTTTCATTGGCATGGAAAGGACTCAAGCATTATCATTTACATTCTACACCATTCAGGGAAGTCACCACCATATTTCCACAGCTGAAAAACTTTAACATAGTTAAAGAAATAGGCAGTTAATTCAAATATTTTGCCATTCAACTCCATTTTGTCAAGACAAACAATGGGTTGGAGAAGTGTGGTGAGTAGATGAGTAGTGTGTTAAAAAACTGCTCTGCAATTATCAATATTGTAAAATATTTTGGTTATCTTTTAAGACTGCTTGTGATATAAAATTTTCATTAGATTTTGTTGTTTATGTTTGCTTTACAGAAAAAGAACACAGTATAGCATAAAATACAAACCTTGGGTTGCTTATCTGACACAGATGACTTAAAAAAAACTCATGCTCTAGATGCAACAAAACCCAAAAATCAAACCCAGCCACTCATTTGAGAACTCAAACCATTCTTCCCCTGCTCTCCTCTCACAAAAAACAGAGCTGAAGAAAATGGTACTATCACTGCAAAATAAAATTTGTCTACAATATTTTATTTTACTATGTAAAGGAACTCATCATATAAGTTCAGTGAAATATACTGCTTTGTGGATGCTTCTTACTGTAGCTGGATGAAACACGTCGAAACTTTCAAGTGTTCAGCTCCTATTTTCACACTGAAACATCTGGCCAGATATTTAAAGCACTCAGCACACTGTACACACACCAAAGCAGACCTCTTGAAATTCAGTGACAAGAACTATTCCCAAATAAATGTGGATCCCTAGCTTCTCTGGGAACTTGCCAATTAAGAAGATAAGCCAACAACCAGCAAGGCAAGGACTTCTTGCTGTAGCCAGACTCAAAAATGTATTTAGTGGTGAGGAAGCTGAGAATGTCTAGATCTGTCATAAATCCATTTACCAAAAATATAAAGTAATATGCCCTTCTTTTCTGAGGAGAAGATCAGGAAATATCATCAGACAGCTGGTCATTTAAGATGAGCTGGGACACTGTGTATAACCAGTCATCATCCTTCAATCCAGCATCAAATGGAGGAATTTACTTCCAGGTCAGAGGGGCAAGTTTTCCAGAAATTGTCATCAGTCTTGGCTCTACCATCCTCTGAATCAAACACTTGGTGAAAGCGTTCCTGAAACTGTCAGGCTTACTTGGAAATGTAGTTCCTCTATGATCGACAGGGTCACTAGAATCTATTTCCTATGAGTAAATAATACTATTCAGAAGCAAAACAGGGGACAGGGTGGGGACAACATGTGGTTTTCAGAACTGGCACTAATTACTTGTATATTATTTCATCTAACCATTCTTAGAGATCTAATCTTGCTCAAGGAATGCCACATAGAGTCCGCTCCATCATCTAGACAAACTTAATAGTTATGTTTTATGATAAGCTCACCAGTGATGCAAAAATGAAAATTCTTAAAGGCAGCCAGACTGATTCTCTCACTCACAAATGCTGCAGCAGCAGCTGGTCTGTTCTTCCATAATTTTTCTGCTGCTTGGTTTGCTCTGAGTCACCAATGGTTTGGAACATCAGCCTATACATATTCTGACAAGACTAAAAATAAAGCATCAACAGGATAGTGCTCCTGAGGCACAGTTAAAAAATAACTAGTGTTTCTTCAATTAATGCTTTTCATGGGCACAATTTCTACCGACAATCTATCATATCTCATTAATTTTCAGAGCTGTTCTGGCAGGAACAGAGTTGTTTAAGGTAAGGGCGTAACTGTATTGTCATAGGATCCAATTACACAAACAATTCAATGTAACTGATGCATCATTTAAGGCTACGATATGCTTCTGTTTCCCTAACTGCATTTAGTTTTACCTGTGCGTGCTTACTTGCAGCAGACAGTAAATGTTCAGCAGTCTAGAAGAATCCCCTGCCGTCAGAGTTCTGCTTCTGAAGAAGCCTTCATTCAGAGATCTCAGAATAGATGCATTTTAAATTCACAGTACATTCACTAATGGTGAACCAAAGTGATGTATTTTAATATGCATCCACAGAATATCTCACTACAGTTAAAAGCAACTTCTCTATTAAGAAGCTTCCTGAAATAATGGAAGCTTTCTCATAGTTAATTCTCTAACCACCCTCCACTGCAAACTCTACATTCCTTAGCATACAAATGTGGTTTCTAAAACTTGCTTTACATCAGCTTTAATCAAAATCAGTACATGGAAGGGATTTTTTTTTTTTTTTAAAAGAGACAGAATACTTGAAATAAGGAGTTCCAAGGTCTTTCATTTTCAAGTTCAAAAATTTCTCAAAGGAAAGGTAGCTCTACATAAATGTGTGCATATCTATTTTTATTCAAAGAAAATGAAGCACAAGGAATTGAACTATGTATTGTCTCAAGGCCTTTAAACTGTTGGTTAAGTAAATCTCAAAGATATTGAAGTTCTATGAATTTAGTGCAAATTGGGTAGGAAAGAGTGCCCCCCAAAATTACCTGTCCTAAACATAAATTAGGCATCAACCACCACCTTGTGCTCTGTCCATCCAGGCAGCTGGCTAACTGGCACATACACTGACTAGCCAAGCTGCTCGCCCACTGTATGCAACAGGCTGTAGCTGTTGCGAGGCACTCCCTGACTCCTGCCCTGCCAGCAGTAAGAGGAAGGAGCAGATGATATAGAAAAGGAAGCAAGAAATTTAAGAGAGCAGGAAAAGTGTCAGGGGTACTGCAATGGGGACAGGACAAACAAATTCATGGAAACTTGGCTTCAGTAGGTCAGCTGCTTACTGTCAATGGACCATGAAAATTCTTTAGTTATATTATATATACTGTTAGACACGCGTATACAGCTTCTACACTTCAAAAAAGAGTAACTTTAAAAAAAATTCCTTTTGCTCAGGAAGATTTGAAGGCACATCTGGTGAAAAAGGAAAAGATGGCACTGAACAATTTGATAAATGTCTACACTATAAGGACAGAAGGGTTTTTAATGCTCAATTTAATAGTAATATTTCAAAAAGCCATGACATGAAGGAAAAAGTTCCTACAGAACACATGACTACATGGCTACGGTAGAAGTAGTCATGTAGTTTGTGATGCTCCAACAACTTCAAAGAAAAATAGTTCTTGCAAGAAATCTGTGCTATGGAGTTGACATTATTATGTTTAATTTATATAAAAGAGATTTCAGATTAATCACATTACAAATCCCTGTAAGAGGGAGTGCTAAAACTGAATTTATTTGTATTTTAAATCTGCACCTTTCAGATGCACTCACACAAACACACCCATAGGTATAGTGATACAATCCGTGCACAACTTCATTTGATAAATTATACATTAGTTTTCTTTTCACATTTCCTGTGGAACTAGGTGTGAGAGACACTAGGCCATACCTACAAGTGTAGGTATAAGTGGGTTAAAACCCACTCATGAAAATCGTTCCTTCAGAGACTTCTCTATTATTCGAGTCCAATGCATTTAGATACTAGTTCATCTTCACAAAGGCGCTGTAGTTTGAGTAGTTACCCCTTTTTTCTTTTCATGCACAGAAGTGAGGTAGAGAGACATGAAGAGTAAAACTACTAAGATTAGAAACAAACATTAGGTATAAAACAAACTCAAGCCACAAGAACTTAGCACTCTACATGCTAAAGCTCAGCTACCAAAGATGATTTCTGTCAGTGCCCTTAGCATTTAGGTGCTATGCAAATCTAGCCACAAGTGTCTAATGCTGTACAGCACATTCTGTGACCAGATAGAAACATCTTACTTTAATATATAGTTTAGTGGCAAAAGCAATACAGAACTCAATTCTTTAAAATTGAATTAAATTTTTTTAAAGCCAGAAATAATTTTATAATTCAAATTTACATTTTGACACACTATTCAGTATTTGCAAAATATGAGTAGCAACAGAATTGACATAAGAAATTGCTTTTCTAAGACAGAGTTCTGCACCAGCCTGAGAGAAGACTCAGTCTCATTCACAGATAGGGATATAATAATTTTGTCGTGAGGAAATTGTAACATGTTCACCTGATTCCTTCTGGAATTTCTTAACTTTATCTCTAAACCTATAACATGAATACTTTTACTTTTTATAATGTCCTCTAATGCGTACAAAGCTGTCAGCCTATAGAGCCAAACTCACCCCAGCTTCAGCCAGTCTCTGGGTTTCAAATATTCAGGTCTGCCATTTCAACTAATGGAGTAACTGTTACAAAATAGTTGTTGTGCAGCATTATTGTGCAGTTTAACTCCCAGTTTACTAGGAAACCAAGTTCAACCCTACTGTCACACTCCTCTCCCACTGTCTTTAGCCCACTCTATCTTCATTCAGCCCTTCATCTTCACACAAGTGAGGGCAAACAGTACTCTCAGTTCAGACACAATCTTATTTGGCCATCACAGCTCAACCTGACTACGAACACTGAGATCAACAGTTTCAGAAGCACACCGCAGGGCAAAACCTTGGTTTCTATTCTCACCCTTCATTCCACAAAGAATGAAACAGGAAGAAAAATGTCTGATAATATAAACAATGGAAAACAGAATTATTACAGTATTAAGTATTTTTTAAAAAAAATTGAAGCTAGGAAATATAATGTTTCATTCTTTGTATATGTATATATCATGTTATATATCCTATCATATATATCTAAATGCATTTTGAACATTCAGTCCTACAAGCTCATACATGCTCGATGGTTATAAAGCCATCAGATTAGTGACAGCAGTGAAAGACAAAGTGAAAAATTTACCAGCATGTGCTGGAACAAATGTAAGGTTGCACATGCAGTACCCATTTTATTCCTTCAGGCATGCTTCTTTAATTATATGATTACATACTTTACTTATTCTTGGAGAACGCATTCAGTTTGCCACTTGAATGTCAGGTAGCGGAAAAAAATATAGGTAATTATCATTTTAATCATCCCTGTTCAAGTGATTAACTTGTACTTAATGAAAGTATTCCAGCAAATCTCTTCCAGACTCCCATTTCATTCACTACACATAGTCTGCTGTGCCCAGTAAGGGTTCAAATGATCACTCTGTTATACAGGCATCCTTTTGAACTAATTCCACATTTTTAACACAGTACCTAATTTCAGCCAAAACTAAGGCATCTCCCTGCAGAAAACTTCAGGTGATTTGTCTTTATCCCAACCTCATTCATGTAACAAAAATACTGATCTAAAATAAATTACTGATCATTCAACAGAATGTACTTGAGAGATCAATTTAGAGCCTGAATCCATATGTATTAGAGCAAAGCACCATCAGATACCAGTGCTCCAAATTTTCTTTGGGATCCTGTACACTGATAGGAACTCCATTCGCTTCTGCCAAAAATTTTGCTCAAGCCCCAGAATGAAGAAAGAAGCCTGAAGCAGAAGGGTACCTAGGGATGTTTTCTCCTGACTTAACTTTTATGGTCTACCAATGGATGTTTCATGTACTTCTCCAAAATCAAAATAAGTAATCTGTAACAAAGATGATTTATTATGGGAACAGTAACTAATAAAAAGTCTTTAGTCCAAATTAAACTAAGTCAAATTAATACTTCAATAACCAACACACTCTCCCATCAAATTACAATAGGACAACAATAACTCTAAGTTCAAAGCCATTCATTATATTAACCTGATAATTTCTTGTGTAGGGATGGAAAAATACATTAGTGTGTTCTTCTGGCCCCTAGGCAGCATTTCACAATGAAATTAAGCTATACATTAGCATGGTTTGACAGATTCATTATTTCAGCTGATGTCAACCCTGGAGTACTGACACTTAATCTAGCATATATGAACATGTTCCACAGTCAGAAAATATTAATTCATAAAACTTGACTAAACATGCTTTCAAAGAAGCAGTACAAAGAAATACATGTGTAGTTGGCACTTTTATCTCTCTAAAATCATGTAGATAATCAGAAAAGATTTCATCTCTCTGGGCAACAGACAACTCTTGTCTATTTTTCTTTGACCAGTTTATTTCTCAAGTACCAGGCAAGCAGGCATCTCTTCTCTTGAGAGACTATTCCACAGCACATCCCTCCCTCTAAGGGCAGGTCCAGTTCTCATTTGCACAGGTGTAAAACACTCCACTGCCAGCTGTAAATCAGTGATGGATCACCCAGCAGGGGAAGGCTTCCTCAAGGGGACTGATTCAATCTGTATCTTTGGGTTTGGACTCATGATAACAGCACAGTTTGGAGACACTGGCAACAACACACAACATCACACTAATTACAGCTGTAATACATAGTTTAATTACAAGGAAAAATGTGCTTATCTTAGGAAACCTCTTTTCTGTACTAGCTTTATTAATATCATAAAAGGAAGTTTATGTGATTATTACTAATTACAGAACCACATATTCCAAAACTAAAAACAAATCCACAGAATCCAAACCTCTGCTTTATGTTTTCCACAAATAAGGTAGAAGTGGAATACTAAGTTTCCCTCTTTATGTACAACTTCTAAACAATCTTTTTCTGACAAAAGACACAATGCCAAAAAACAGTGACAAACTCAGGGGTGTTATTTTCAATAGGAGAAAAACAGTCACAACAGAGGTGTGAATTAGCTTTTTGGGCCAGATATACAAGGATCTGCTCATCTGAGTCTATACTTCTCATGATCCACTGAACTGCAGACAAGTATGGGTATTTGTGCATACAGCTTAATTTTGCTTAGAAAAAAGAAACAAAATATAGAAACAATATAGAAACAAAAATTTCAATAATGGACTACATATTTCATTCTAAGTCTTGACTTTCACATGTTCCTTTTTTTTTTTTTTTCATCTGAGAAAGTTTAAAATACCTTACGGCTAGTGATATTATAATATGAATAAAATTCTCATCTCCTGTTTGACTTATGACATTGCATGCCTTATAGTATTATATATTTATTTATAAATTTATATCTATATTCCAGCAAATGTTACTGTGAATATTTTAATTACCAATATAAATATTGAATCACTTTTCAATTTTCCTAAGCTCTTGGCCTGTGTGATATCTTGTTGCAATGAATTCCACAGGTTAATTATGTGCTGCATGAAGACATATTTGCAAGTGTAAAATTTATGTTTTTCTTAAAATTAATTTCGAGTTAACACTGCATGCACCTTTCCCTCCACAATTAATGACAGCAACTTTTATTAGATATCTGCTTTCTCTTTGGACCCAGTTAAAACACATCTGTTTCTTGAGGATTTCTCTATTATTTTCATATTCAGTTAGACTCAATGTTATCTGCAAAAATCAAATTTCTTTTAGACGTGTTGACCAACTTCTTAATTACAGAACTGCTTTATGATTTTGTTTAATAATGTAAAGTAAAATTCAATATGGGAAATAAATTATGTGTAAAAGGAGAAAAAAGGAGAAAAAAGATCTGTTCTTTAAAAGAAATTAAACAAACCAATCTCCATTTATTATCATCAAATAACTGGAGTAAGTGGATAAAAGTTTTGAATTGTAGCATTCAAAAATTCTCAGCCTCTGCCTGATGACAGCTAGAAGTATGAAACAGCCTCTTGATGCATTTCTGAGAACTGTTCTAAATGTAGCATTTGCCTTTTAATTCAAAACACTTCACTGACCAGAAGTCACAAAGCCTTTCAAGTATTTCTGTACATACTAAATTACTCTGTCCCTCTAAAAGCAAAAATGCATCATTCTCGACCTTTGCCAAACAAATTATCTTTTTCCTTTCTGGACCCTCGGTGGGCTGATCTCACGATTGCCGTGCCAGGGGGAGGTGATGCGTGCGCAGCAGGCTCAGGGCAGGGGTTCAGGCACTCTCCCATCCACACAGCAACGACAGACCACCTGCACATCAGCTGATGTGGGCAGCTATGTACTAAAAATCAGAATTCAAAGCTGACAAGGCAGCTAGCTCTCATCATGGTCAGCTTGCATCCAGGCTGGGAAAGGGGAGCACAGAGACACGTGCATCACCACCACTAACTCTGAGCTGTCCTCCCGCAGGTAGCCTTCAACCACCTCCCCACTGCAAATGCTTCAACGCTAAAAAACTAATTTGAGTTTAGGATCATTTTTCTTCTTCATGATTAATCCTCCAGTACAACATTATTCAGTGCAACTGTTAGCTGGCCCCACCACTGATTAAATCATTCAGTTGAAATTAATTTAAAAGATATTAGTTTATAACAATTTTCAAAGAGCTATAAAATTACCTAGTTGCTACACAGCCTCAAACTGAAATGGTAAATAATACCTAATGATACTGTAAATATTGGTGGTGTTTAAAAGAGGTGTCTGCTGGTGTATACTATTGTTATTGAAGTATCTGCCAAAGCAGTATATAGTACTGATTAAATGCTGTCTTCATCTATGGAAGTGAAAAATCAATTGGACATTTGTGTAACTGTTTCAGAACCACAAATAGTTGATGTTATCATTTTCTTCATACTAACTGCACTTAAAATACCAAACTAAATTCAGCTTGTCTGCCTTTCTCACAAGGATAAATAAAATTCAGAGTCTTTTGCATAATGATGGCTGACAGGTTGCACCCTGAACCTTTTAAAAAGCCAGAATCAGAACTTGGTCTGACCTTTATTCCATAGTCACAGTGAAACTTTCCATAAGAGAAAGCAGTTTTGTGAAGACAGATTTTCTTCTTCCAAGGTAAGCTTATGACCGTGCCACAAAACCCAGTAAGACCTGAACTTCACTGAAAGCATCAGCATTTTCTTTCCTATAACATAATTCACTGTCATCTTACCCCTATATTCACAGAACATCAATGCACTAAAATCATGTAAAAATCACACAAACTTTCCTCCTCGTCTGTGCAGGCAAAAGAGGGTGTGGCATCCAAAATCCAACAGTAATTTTTCAAGTCACATCACCTTGTGTACTCCATGAATGCTGCCTGCCACTGGGCTATAACCACATGCCTGACAGATCAGCAGCAAGCGCCTTAGGAAAACACCCCTTCCAGAAGGAAGGTGCCAAAGGCAGCTTGTCCAAAGCCTATGGGCACAAGGGGAATGTCTCAAAAGCAACCATTTCTGAATAAGTTCTCTGCTTAGGACCTGTATCTGGAACCCCATGGACTTCATTCTGCATTCACTTCAACTGAAGGAGGTTTCTGCTTCAGCCCTGGGGCAGAGGAAATGGCAAAGTAAATTAAACTCTTCCAAGTTAACACAGACTCAAAAACATCAGATGATTGCATTTTGTTTCATATCCAATCTGGTGATTACTTCAAGAGTTTTAATGTGGTTTTCTGTGGTAACAGATATTTCATAACAGAGACTGAGCACTATTGAGAGCTCCTAAATACTGGGTTTACATCAAAAAATTAACTCTGGCCTATTTACCAACTCGTGTCCATTTGAAAGTGCGTGATGCTACGCGGCCCTAGAAGTCAATACCTCCAGGGTGGTATATCTAACTATCTTGATTTTAATTGCTATCAGAATTTTACTCTGATTATTTATCCCAAATTACCCAAACCCAAGGTTTTTCAGTTACATTTTAAATTAAGTAATTCAGATAAGGAATTAATTGCAATATAATTAGATACTTATAGTCACTTAAATACTAATTGAAGGCCTTATTGAAACTAAGCGCTACTGATTTTTCTAATGAAAAGGCAAACAAAAGACAAAGAAAAATATCAGGCTTTTTTTTTTAAGCAGTTACTTTGTACATTGCTCTGATCTTCTTGCTAAAAAGAACATTTTACAGTATTTTCTCATGGAAGATGTCTACTCAAAGAGCACTGTGGATTTAAAATAATGGGTGTCTTAAAGTTATAAAAATTACGTCTAAAGAATTTCCCTGAAGAACTTTATGGAAATTAAACAGTATTATGATTATGAACTGTGAGAAGAAAAAAGTGCAGTGAAGATCTTTCAGTAAACAATGATACAGTACGTAATTTTCTCAGTAGAGCCTATTTTCTTAACTTTCTTAACCAAACAGATGTAAAGAAGCCAATGTAGTATTTTAATGTTACTGCACATGCTACCAACACAAGGACTGAAAATGAATCATTTCATTTACCTCAGTTTTACACTTGTACAAACTCACTTTTTATTAAAGATTTATTCCCAAAATGCAGTGGCATATGAGAAAGCAGAAGCTGAAGTCTAGAATGTTTGGCAATTTGGAAGTGTATCATTATACCTTTCCTTGAAAATTTCAGTTATTTCTATGGTCATAAAACACCTCAAAACTGAGAGACAGAGATCTGTCTTCTGACAACTATTCCTTTAATTATCACATATTACAAAGTGTACTCAACTTTTTCAATAGCACTGTAACTGAACAGCAAATTTCTCACATCTTTAAAGTGAGAGCAGGAAAAAAAGGGACAGTAAATTATATTCAACAGACCAAGGATCTATTCATACAGATGTGAAATATTCTGAGACTTAATCTAGCACACTATTCACTTATTTATTTAATCATATTAGAGTGAAAGGACACTCTAGATTTATTGATATATTGTGGTCCAGAACCCAACAGTATTTTTATACTCATGAGTCCTTGTTATTTCTCTGAAGTCTATTTTTAAGTTCAAAGCTGTTATTCACATTAAGCTTACAGAATACAGGCCTGTATCACAGCAGAATCTCATCTGGTTCTAAGTAGTAAAGTACACTGCACCTCTACAGAGTTAATTGCCTGTTACATCCGGTATTTCTGATCTAATATAAAGGCAAAAACAATTCCAAGACCAGTGTGCCTAATAACCAGTTTTTCCTTTTCAGCAGTCTCTTTCAGTCAGCTTTGATTTTGTACTCATTAGTAAAGAAAAGATTTACTCCAGTAGAAGGCATCTAGATTTGCTTTTCAGATTTTATAAATGGGGACCTTTTCTTTTGAACATCTTTCTGACCTGACATAAATTCATAAGCTTTCAACAGAATAGGGTGCACAGGTACATAAAGTAAGAATCTGGATGAGCAGTCATCCATGGCCTGCAGGAAGCACCCAGCTGCCTACGTGTCCACACCAGCAATGTGCAGTGGGATATAAAGGTTTTGAAAAATCACACTTTAATCATCAAACATAAAAAGGACAAGAAGCCTATACTACGCTGACATCAAGGGCCTTCTGCTATCAACACAACACTGAATTATCCCACACCAAAAATGAGGACGATCAAACTTACTGAAGCAAACAGAGAGGTCTCTGCAAGAAGCAGCGTTGGGATGACTGCTGGGCAATATTCAGTACAGGTCTTGAAAGGAGTCAGAAAAAACTCCAAGTATGCTAGACTATCCAGGGGGGTGAGAAGCTGCACATTAGCATGGTAGAGAACTTCGGAGGCTGTAAGTTTTTGTTAGAGATACCTCTACATCAGTTTCGTTACCAGACTGCAATGAAATTCTAAAGCCTTATTCTACTTCCCCACACATAAAAGATGTAGACATATCATTTGTCTCAAAAAAATACCATTCTTGTTCCCTGGCAGTAATCTTCAAGTATTAAAAAAAGATTCTGACTGTTAGGAAGTGAATTTTCTTCCAGTTCTGTCCAATATCAAATTACTAAAACTTCTATTAGCATATTTTTTCCAGCATCTTTCCCATCACAGAAAGACAAGAGACAAAAACAAAAACAAAACATAACACAAAATTCTTCACAGCACACCATTTTCCAAGAAGCAGTATTTAAATGTTTTTAAAAAAAAAAATAATGAAATTGTATTTTGCCTTCTTCCCTCCCACAAAGCACTCCAGAAATAACCCAAAACAGGCACACCTGAAGTTGCATAAAGCCAAATAGAGACAAAAAAAACCAAACACCCCAAAACATGTTCCTATTCTTATATTCTCAGAATCACAGTTGTTGGGTATTGCTTGGATTAATCTCCAGTGCCATTTATAAACCAGCTCCAAGTAAGGCACTGGCAAAAACCACCGACTTGACTACCCCATGCTCCTGACAAACAAACAAGGCATTGACCACAGGACACTTTTGTTCCAGATCACTGCATCTAGACACACAGTGAGAAGCCCAAACTGCTGAAATACTTTATCAGGAAATTCTGAGGTCAGTCTCCGGTTTTGCTCTGTCCTTGTTCAATCAGGCCTTCAAAAACCTCTAAGAAACAAAGTTCAGGTCATTAGGATCTGCTTCTGCTTGGCACCTAACATTAAACCCTGAGGTCACCAGGACCACAGTTACCTCAGGAAACAAAAATTCTGCTTCCTTCCTCTCTTGTCCCTGCAACAGGGGTTAGGGATCCCTGTAAAGGATTCAAAGAACACCCTACAATGTTGTTTTTTGTTTTTTTTACTCTCAATGGGTAACAAAACTATGAAAATTAATTTTAACCTTCCTTTAAGTTACCCTTTTCCCTTCTTCCAATGGGAAATTGGAGAAAAATACTGGTTGTGTTATATCAAAACATTGTCCTTTGTTCTATCAAACCCCTTTGAGAATTTATGTGAATGTCTGCTTTCAAAATGGTGGAGGGACCAGAACCGAAGGACCAGACAGTATCACAGGGCGTTTAAAGCTGTGCCAAGTGCTGCCAGCAATGTACAAAATCACTTTTAAAAACTCAGTTAATTAAGTATTAGAATAATAGACCATTTGTATTCATGTAACTCAATAACATTTTCATTTTAAATATTTATTAAGCATCTTTGGTGTTCATTTGCATTCAAAGATTCCAAAGAAAATGACAATGGTAATGTTTTCTCTAAATGATCCTCACCCGTTATGACTTATTATAGCCTCTCTTTTATGCATATGCTTACAATAAGGCAAATTTCTGGGAAGGTAATAAAAGAAATGGTAAGGGACTTACTCTCATTCTCTTGTGATATTTCTTCTCCCCAGACTATATAACACAAAGACTTCAGAAAAATGCAGCACACTGCTCATTTTTATGTGGAGACCACTATCATAGTCATTTTAATGCAATCACATTATTTACCATCTGTTCTTTGTTTAGCCAAAATAGATTTTCTGCATAGTTCATTTGGACACTTGAGACAAATAAGCTATTTATTACAGTCAGTTTAATGTTTCAGCTACTAGATTTTTAAAAAGAAAATCTTTTCCACATGAAAATGTGTTCTCAGATATTCTCTAATGTAATATATTTCTGAGTAATGGTACCTTGTTTTATTGCCACCTTTTAGAAAAGAAATTACTTATGTTCTTTGCTCTTTTTCAAGGTCTTAGATCATAATACAAGAACTTTAAAGATGCTTAGCGCTGCATTTCAAATCTAACCCTGACAAACAGCTTCTCCAAGTTGACAAGTTTCTTGGATTCACTTATTTAAGAGAAACTGTCCCTACAATTAAGTATTAATCACACTAAAGAAGAATCAGGGTCCCCAATACATTACCCAAGAAGCCACAATAGAAAGATTTTATGCAGCATATTTGATATGTAGATGAGAATAGAGAAGCATTATAAATAAGAGGAACCTGATATGACATTTTCCAATTAAAAAAAAATACTCAAAAAACTAACCAATGATTATGTAATTGAGGCAGCAGCATGCTACACAGCAAGAAATGAGAGAGAAGGAACTCAACACAGGCTCGACAGCAGCACAGCCAGGAGCGTGTGCGAACAACAGGGTAGCCAACAATGATGTCTGGTTTCTTACTAAAAACCTCAGGGCAACCTTCTTTCAAAGTTGCAGATGGAAGGGGAACTATTTCAATTTGTATTTCAAATAATAAATACAAACGAAAATAGCAGAAAATATTTTTGCTGGATTTATCTTAAGGTATTTCTATCTCTGGACACTAGCTAATTTGTAACTTATGTTAAAAGGGTAATATTTTCCATCAGCACTTTATTATTTAATAGGACTGATTTATATATACATTTATTAAAATGTATGTCATACTACAGATGTACCATTTTACAGCATACATAGATGTTGATTAATATATGTTGATCATATGTGGAATTCAAGTCTTGGATTCAGTGTACAATCATCTTGAAAAAGCAATTTCCCCTTTGTACATTTAGGTTTTGTCACAGCCAAGCAGCTGTGCTGTATGTAATTTGAGTGCTTCTGAAGCTCAGATTGCTGCAATCCCTATCTTGTAACATTCAATCACCTCACTTGTCTAAAGAAACAGGAGGTACAATGCAATTCATACATGCAAAAGGGTTCAGTATCATTCAAGTTAACTATTAAATATTGAGAATTAAAATGCAAACTATCATCATTTTAAAACTTGCAGGATCAAGAAATATTGAGAATGCATTAACAGTGTATCAAGTTTGTTCAGGTAAATCCTAGTGTTGAGTAAACAAGAGGCCAACAGACAAGCCTATATGCATTTCTTTACAAGGATGAAAGAGTTGTAGTTTCTCTGGTGACTCAAGTGGTGCATACCCTGCAGTTTGCACCATACCGCTATTGCCCAATAGTTTTATAACATTAGATAAATTTCAGAGCTTTTTTGTTTTCTAATTCAGAGACACACTGAATGGTAGAGGACAGATTCTGGGAGCAAATCTTTGAGAAAGTCTGCAGAGATCTGATACCTGGCCTTACATGAGTGATTCTAGTTCCCTGTAGCATTTTGTTAGTATTGAAAAAATGCAAAGACAATATAAAATTTTTTGATCTGTCAATCTCTTAATTATTAGGATCAGTATCACTCAAGAGTCCTTTTTAAACTTCAAGTCTATGGGTTTTGACTTGTTTTTTGTTTTGCTTGCCTGAGCTAGTGTTGTAACTATGTTGGGCAGACATTCACTTTCCTTTAAAGTCATTTAACTTGTATTGTTAGAACCATTAAGATTGATATTTAGCAACTGCAGTATGAATCTGATTTATACTAACAGAGCTTCATTATAGCAGATGATGGATAGATCAAATTCCAGTTTCAATTACACCTTTCTTACTCAGTTTCTTAAGCAAATTCCACTGAATGTTAAGTTTTTCCTTAAATAGTTTATCCCAAATATTTAAAATTATGTTACTAAGCTGAGGTAAATTCAGCTGAAAAAGAAAATAATTGCCACAAATTGTCCTCACATCTCTGTCCTCTAGACTTGTCTATGCATACAAAGTTTATTGCTGGGATATACCATATTTTGCTACTGAAAAATGACAAAACCTAATTGATAAATTATAAGCTTTATGTTTGGGGTACTGACAACCTACTGAAGTACCCAGGTCTAGAACTCACCCTCTGTCTCACTAAGATCTGCTCCCTGTAGGTAATGAGCCCAGAACATCAACCTAAACACATCTTGTATGCACCATAACCCTCAAAAGACCTCATAGTATGCTTAAATATTAAGGCACACAACAGAAAGTAAATGAAGTCAAACATCACAAACTACTGTGGAAGAGATTAAGAGAATACACTACACCCTTCCCTTTGTTTTACAAAGTATAAAAACTGAAAGCTGCACAGATAACCACAATCTGCAGAAAGAGAGTCAATGAAACAGAGGCCAAGGCCAAGGAGGCAGAAAGAAATGTGACAGTACTGCAAAATGCATCACAGCACTTCACTCTGCAGGTCATCTGGAGATCTAAATGTTCTTTAAAATTTCAAATGAGCTGAAGACAACTCCAAGAAATCAAAATGGTCATCCAAAGCAAATCTCCTGGCCTTTGCAAGATGCTACAAGACATGTGAAGTGCATGGTTCATTCAGTACAGGTTATGATGAAACAGATAAAATTAAAAAAAAAAAAAACCAAACTGATTTATGATCTAAGTGGCACATTCAACTTGCAGTGGCTGAACTGTTTCAGAGCTGAGTCCCTTATGGCAGAAGACTGACATTAACCATACTTTGAAGATCTACTTGCACAAAAAATTTAAAATATCTCTTTATTTTCTATTAAATCAAGTAAGGAATATCAAGAGTCAGTGTTTTTGAAAATCTTTTTCCTCTTGAGTTCTATTTTGAAGGAAATGTAAAAACTGATGTTTGCACTAAATTAAACCGAGAACACATCAAATTTTCCTATTAACTTGAAATTCAGCTAGGTCATCTCAGTTTCTAGTTACACATCTAGACAGAAATCTGGAGTTGCAAGGGGCAAGAACGATAGGCAGTGACAAGTGCTGCTGCCTCTTTTCCCTCCAGGTTTGACCTAAGCGGGTAGCGGTGGGGTGTGTGGAACAAACCAAAAAAACCTATCAGGAGAATTAGGAAGAAGAGATCTGACCTTATTAAAGTTGCTCTTACTTCTCTGTCCCTCGTTACAAATTTTTGAGCAAGTCCTTATGCTCTTAGCTTGGACACAGCAAACAACACAAGTTAACTGACCACACACTGCACTTTCAGGCATATTCAAGAGGCCATAACTTATACTCCTGCTACAAGGAGTTGCGCTTACTGAGCTCTACTGCCTTTGTTGTAAATGTGCCAAAAACTACATTTGACTGTTCACTACTCCCTTTCAGAATCAGAACTGAACTTCTGTCATAGTTTAATCCCAATAGGCAGCTCAGCCCCACGCAGCCACTCTCTCACACCCCCAGTGGGACAAGGACAGGAGAGAGAATCAGAAGGGTAAAAGTGAGAAAACTTGTGGTCTGAGATAAAGACAGTTTAACAGACAAAGCAAAAGCCACACACACAAGCAAAGCAAAACAAGGAATTCATTCACTACTTCCCACTGGCAGGCAGGTACTCAGACATCTCCAGGAAAGCAGGGCTCCAGCACATGTAACAGTGACTTGGAAGACAAATACCAGAACTCTGAACATCTCCCCTTCCTCCTTCTTCCCCTCCCCAGCTTTTATTGCTGAGCATGATGCCATATCATCTGGGATATCCCTGTGGTTAGTTAGCTGTCCCAGCTGTGTCCCCTCCCAGCTTTTTGCCCACCACCAGCCTACTCCCTGGCAGGGTAGGATGACAAGCAGAAAAGGCCTTGGCACTGCTTAAGCACTGCTCAGCCATAACTAAAAAACATCCTTGTATTATCAACACTGTTTTCATTACAAATCTAAAACGTAGCACCATACCAGCCACTGTGAAGAAAATTAACTCTCAGCCAAACCCAGTACAATTCAAATCATATTTCCCAGCTTAGAAGACAGTGTTACATCTACAACTAGTCCCTATAGAGGGCCATACCTTTTCACTACTACTGTTTGTGGGTTTGCGGTTTTTTTCTTTCACGTAATAAAAGAGAAAGATTACTTAGATGTAAATATTGCAGTATGCTGCTTTTGATGACTAAGTTTGGGTTAACAGATTGGCACTGGAAAATCTTAGAAGAAAAGATAACACCCATGATACTCTAAGGCCAGAAGCACTTTAATTAGTATCACCTGTATTACTGAAATTGGGTCCAGCTCCACTATAGCTTGCCATAGTGTCCAAAGGTATATGACTCTAGCAGTCATACAATTTTCTGCAGCACTTACATTTGTAGTGCAGCACACAAGAGCAGCAGATAAAACAGAGGATTATGCAAACAATGTTTTGTTTATACAGAGCTAATGAACTAGTTCCAAGAACTGCTAAATCACCAGAGCACATTTTCTGGAGAAAATTCTTCTTCAGCTTGTCTCATCTTCTGTTCCATCCACACAATAGTACCACTTTTCTCTTTCCTTTCTCTCAGAACCACAGTATTTTCACAAGTGGTAGCTGCACAGGAAGGAAAAAATGGCCAAGCCTTCTTTCTGCAGAAAATATGAAACTTTAAATAGTTGCTTGCTTCTCTAAAAGCAAACTGCATTTACTCTAAAAATAAGAACTATAAGTGATATTTATCACACAGAAAATATTTCTGAGTACATCACTGAAATAAGCACCATAAATTTAAGAACATATAAATAAACATAATTTCATTACAGCTATAATATATGTTAGAAATATATGGATGGTTTATTTTAAACACCTAAGGTATCTGCAATCCTTTTCCTTCCTGTCTTCCCATTAATGCCATCCCCAGCTCTTCTCCACTAGAAGCACCTATTTCTTTCTATTAACTACACAAGCAACAGCAGCTCTGACCTTTAATTCTTTGAATCACAACTAGTCGGGGAAGCCAGAGCTCCTGAGGTAGTAAAGGGAAAATACATATCTCTGAACTGGGGAGCTTGAGTACCAGTGCATGTTTTATGCTTATTAGTAACTCTCTACTAAAAGAAGTTGAAAATTCAAAGAATTGATTCAATTTTCATTGCTTTATTCATACTTGAAGATGAAAGTACTACACACATTCAAATCAGGAACTAACCCAGATTTATGTACCTATTTAATTTCAGCTTTTAGATGCATCCTCCTCTTCATTTCCTTTCTACAAACTTCCCTTACCCCCAAGTCCTGACTCACTTTCTTAGAATAGATGAGTTCATCAATTAATATATCCATTACCTATCTTCATATATAGAATATATACACATATGATCATATTTTGAGAAGCAGTTGCCTCAATCTGCTTGAAGAATTGCATTTCAAATTATGAACACTTGTAAGCCATGTACTGCGTGGAGGAGCTTTAAGTACTGAACAACAGAAGAAACTGGCCCACAGATAACAGGATGTTTCACTAACACACTGCAGGGGCAAGACTAACAGGATTCATTATACATCATATTTCTGTCATCTTGCTGTATAGCATGTATTATGTTACTTCATAATTGAATTTATTCAAGTCATAATGTTTTCATCAACACACCTAAATACACTCTGATAACTATGACCCTATCAATATGTATCTCGTGCTCCCAAGTTATATCATAGCAATTGACAGCAAGAACTCTTAAGTAGAGAGCAGAATTAGTTGTTTAAATAGAAACTTGATGACTGTATACTTGGAAAGCAATGAAATAATTCTTCTGACTACACCAACCATTAAAGTAGCAGATAGTAACAAAAAAAACCTGGTGTGATACAGGTTTTTTTTAAACACACATTACTCTTTGGGGATAGGGGATAAGTATGTGCTGTTGAAAATGATACAGATTTTTGACCAGTGCAAAAGACACTAGACACTGAAATCTTTTAAATTAGTTAACAGCACATATTACTACATAAAATGTTGTTTGACATATTAATTTTTACCAGTTTAATGGAAAAAATAGTTAATATGAAGACCTGCAAAGAATCACAAACTGTTACTACAGAATGTTGCACGCAGAACGACTAAACACGCATCCTAACAAATGAATCCCAAGTCACAATGAATTCAGAGTAGCAGCTATAATGCACACTTATGCAACTACTCAGGTGTAAAAAAAAATATGCATGTTTTGAAAAATTACAGTGATGTGTAAGGATGTAACTTCATTGCCACCTGTTTGTGCTGGCATGGAAAGTAAAAATAGCTCACTAATTAAAGTGTCTCTAAGTCAATATTACCCCTTTTCCAGGAATATATATATTTATATGTGTGAAAAACTATTCATCCAACTCTCTACATGGGAAGTGGAATACACTACGAGATTAAAGATGGAAAAATGCTGAAGAATATGCTCAAAGCATGAGATTCCTGCTTTGATAAGGTACGATATTGTGTTCTGAAGGAGAAAGATAATACATAATACACTCATACAAAAGCTAGGGAATTGCAGAAGAATCAGTCATTTTCTCAAGGTGTTTGAAGATTGCTGTACTACAAAAAGTACAACAGTAATGCATGCACAGGCAAATGCTACTTTCCAACAGATGTATAACTCTGGGAAAGAAAAACAGCTAAGACTGAGTCTTATGCAGAACAGATAGTGAATGATGACAGTATTTTCCCAAAAATTGAGTCAACAGCACTCACTGGTGTACAACCAGAAAAAAGGAGAGCAGAGGATGGGGAGAGAAAAAAATCAGCAAATCGAAGTGATACTCTACAGGTAAAATTGAATTTTAATTAGGTAAATACTGCTTTTAACAGTCATTTCTTTGTACAATCAAGGTATTTTACAATCATCCAAGCAATAGCTCTTTCTCTTCACAAATCTCTGAAGGTATGGACACAGAACTGAAATAATTCTAAGCTATAGTCAATGTAAAAGTATGTCTTTTATCCCAATAAGTATTCCACAAGAGAAGTACAAACTCATTCTAGTTATTTATAAAATTCCATGACAACAGACATTGCCTGGACCCTCAAAACCCTACCACAGTTGATCTACCAATGATCAAGCTGATCAAAAAGTGGATTAATAAAACACGTTTCATCATAGAATCCTTAAGGGACCAAATGTTAAGCTATTATATTCCCTAATTAATGACTGAGGAAATTTAACTGACCTTTGTTTAATCAACAAAATTATATTCTAATCTGTTACTCAGAAGGAAACAGGAATTACAGGGGCGGGGGGGTAAAGGTTGTTGGGATTCATTGTTTAGTACCTTAGTAACTTCATGTGATTTAAATTTCTTATACTTTTCTGAAACGGCATACAGAATAAGTACTCGTTCCAAGATTTAAAACAGGAGAAACTTTAAAGTGAGACATCAACTTGGTCAATGACGTTTTCTCCTTATTTGAAAAGGTGATCTAGTACCAGATAATCAACTGTCTGTTCTTACAGGAGAAATACATCCATCTTTACAAAAAGGAATTAAAATTAATTGAAAATAAGCAAATTTGAGGTGATGATGAGATGAAGAAATGAAATACCTTTTTGAGTTCTGTGTGGTTTTAGAAACTGGCAACAATTACGCTTTTGTTCTGTCCACTAAAACCAGTTTAATAACTCCCTAACATTTCCCTACTGAAACATTTTCTGTAGCTGACATTTTCTCAAACAGCTTGGTGGTGACACAACTTCTCAGTCATGATTGTAATAGGATGACACAGCTGTTGCCTTTTACAGATATAAGTATAATCTACTGTTCTGATAAGAGAGCATATGCTTGAACTGGAGATCTCCTGAGCATGCAGAAAGAAAAGAAGTTTTTTTAAAAAATAGTAATTCCTTTTCAGAGGAACTTTCAGTTTCAAGCATTTGTTACACTTCTACTTCAAACACACAATGCAGAGTTAAGGCACAGTAAGAAAATAACATCTACGCATTGTATGTCTTACTCAGAAATGCAAACAGACTTAACAGGGGGTTTTAGCAAAGCAAGAAGAAATGTGATTAAAATACATTTCTTAGTTCATGAACTTCAGTTTACAAAAGCACATAAAAACTCAAAAGCCAAACTGTTCAGAAGTTAAAATGCTGCACTCCCTTGAACGTTTTCTTTCCTAAGATCTTTCTTCAGTACCAGAGGTTTGCAGGCAGTTCTAAAATTGTCTGAAGTAGATCATAAGATGTAACATATGCTTGTACCTATTCAAAAAGTTGTAGGTCATTTGCAATGAGAAACACTTCAGTGCTAGACACTGTGCATACACACAGCAAAATACACTTTTCACCCTCAGGAGCTTGTAACCTTTAAGACAATTACAGAGAAAACAGGTAAAGTATTCACCTAAAGGTAAGGGCTGTGACATAAAGCTCGGGAGTCTTAAAGAAGATTCCAGAGGAAGCTTCTGAAATCGATCTCACAACCATGTGATTCCTTCGAATACCTACCTTTTCTTACTAGCCAGATAGGTTATGGAACACAGAGTACCTCTCATCGGTCTCCACCACAAATTTTATTTAACTTTCTGCTCAGATTTAAGGGAAAACTAGTCTCTCTGCACAACAACTCCAAAGCCAAATTTGAGCTGGGCAGCATTCAAAGCATAAATTAAAACAAGGAACAATAATGTCAATTAACTTGAGAAATAATATATGCTCGTAGCAAAAAAGGCCAATGGCATCAGAGACTGTTAGGAAGAGCATTGCCAGCATGTCAAGGGAGATGATCCTTCCTTTCTGCTCTGGTGAGGCCACATCTGGAGTGCTGAGTCTATCTCTGAGAACCCCAGTACAAGAAAGATATGGCCTTACTGGAGCCAGTCCAGTGCAGGATCACAAAGATGAAGGGACTGAAGCATCTGTCACATGAAGAAAGGCTGAGAGAGCTGGGACCGTTTCAGCCTGGAGAAGAGAAAGCTTGGGGAGAATGTGGTAAGTGAGGGATGAAGAGGGAGACAAGACTAGTGCCCAGTGGCAATGAGGCAGCGGTCACAAATTCAGACACATGAAGTTTCATCTGAACACAAGAAAACACTTTTCACTGTGAAATTAGCCAAATACTGAGACAAATTGACTGACTAGAGACATCATGGAGTCTCCATCCAGGAAACATTCACAGTGCTCAGTAACCTGCTCCAGCTGATTCTGCTTGAGTAGGGGCTTAGACTAGATGATCTCAAGAGGTCCCTTCCAACCTTAATGATTCTGTGCTTCTGTGATATTAGTATACGGTGGTTATCAACCAACTCACAGACTCTGGTCTGTGTAATTACTCCTTGGCAGATTGATTTTATTCAGATTCATTTTCAGAACTGTCAGATGTCTTGCAATGGGTATGACCGTTTTTATTCTCTTTTAAAATATTTCCAGCTATACTAATTATTTTATAGGTAAATATTGTAAACGATCTTCCTAAATACACACTCAAAATCAAACACTTTTTCCACTGACCCACAATACCACTTCTGCTTTCTCACACTTTCACACTTGGATCCTGGTCCCAGTAACCCTTTGCAGATTTAGATTATCCAAGACCTAGAAGTCCATTTTGTGATAATAGCTTCAAAAGTTGTGTAATAATTTTTAATTCAACCAGAATTACTCATTTTATCCTCAGATTTTCTCTTTTGTTTTGTCATACTCTTTCCCAGTAGGGAAAAGGCAACTAACAAAGCAACTAACTTACACTCAAGTCTGGGGAAGAAAGATTCTCCTCACAGAGGTGACATTTTATATAGATTTAAAGCATACAGACAGAAACAGTTACTTCTCCTCCAAAATCTGCAGAGACCCTGCTCTTGAGGCCAGAGATCTTAGATCATTCCCCTTTAAGTTTTAGGGCCGCATCTTAGTCTCCAGCAGGGAAGAGGAAGCCAGGCATGTGCACACAGAATACTTTTGATCCCACTCAACACCTACCTTCAGCTGAAGAAGACTGCTCTATCTTGTCCCTTAGTACTTATGTTTTATTTTTCCCTTGATTTTCCTCCTTATTAGTCTCTTTACTTATGCCAGAATTCCTACAGTTTCTCCAAGCTCATTTCTCCTTGTCTCTGAATAACTTTCCTACCCATTCTTCCATTTTCTGGGATGATTAAGGAGATACGGCAGTGATAGGCAAGGGAGCAGGAAAAAAAAAGAAATAAAAAAACCCCAAACACACAACTACTTCTAGCCACCTTGTTAGTCACAGAGGGAGACATTAGCCACCTCCCTTCTTAACTCTTCCCAGACTGCAGTCATCTGGGAATTGAAGATCCCCTATACAGACAGTAAGTTTCCAATTACAAGAGCATGTGATTTTTGCCAGAACTGAACAGGATATAATTATGACCATGATAAAGATCAAAGTGCTATTTTGGAGCATCAAAAACTGGCAAAAAACTGTAAAATGTCTATTTAATACTTCTGAGGTAAGACACAATGGCAATATAAAGAGAATACCAATGTGTTTCAGAAGTAGAGAGATAGCATTAAAATCTGCTGTGTTGACAGTGTCTAGAGTACTGCATAAAATAAAAGCCATGCCAATATTTCAAAGCCAAATGCTCATGAGTTAAGAAACATCATTTGCATTTATGTTGTTTCAGTGCCTCTAATTTAGTGTTCTGGCATACAAGTATATAGATACACATAAACACACATACTACCTAATCACATGATTACATTTTTTCCCTGAAGGCTCTTTTTCATTCTCTGCATAGGATAAACCTGCTCTGCAGATCATGTGGCACTGAGCAAGTTGATAAATTAATGATCAATTCCAGAAAACAAAAGATGGCCATGTATTTTCTCCTGAGCATTTGAAATTTATTCCCATCATTACCACAAAATGAAAAACATAGAATAATGCACTGCCTTCGGCCCTTGTTTGATTACTCAACATATAGCACATTCACTTAAACTTTTTGACAATACATGTGAACTTCACACAATTTATTCAAGAAATGAAGAATGCTCAGGATTTAACTTCTAACACATGAGTAGGTGCATGTAATGCAGAGGCTCTAGCACACAAAGTTCATCTGATCATTACTTCCAGATACATTTCATGACAAAGGATATATTGTCAGGCTGAATAAATCCAGCAGACGCCTCCTCCTGTTCTTCCCCTCATTGTCACTGTCAAGAAATACGCATCATCTCTGTCACTGTCAGAAGTGACATCTGGCTCTGTAGCAGCAGATTTAGATCTTAGAGGTTGTCACTGAATTGGGATGAAGTGCCTCAGCATTCACCTCACAGTGCCGGCTCTTCTGCTTGCACAGTACTGAGACTGGCTTGCACACAGCGAGAAGCGTTAGCTTGTCTGGGCTTGTATGCCAAATACATACTGAAGTGACGGCTGGTTAGATACCCGACTGTAATTACAACAAAGCTAGACTAAAAGCTGCAGTTTCAACATCACAAAAGATGGGGATACTCCTTTGTGCTCAGAGCAACCTAGGCCTCCAAGCTCAACACTTCAAAACCATGCAATGACAAGTTTCTAATAACTCACATATTACCCTTATTCCTTAGGGAAGGAAGAAAAACAAAAGCTCCATTTCCAATACAAACAATGACTTGCCAAGCAGAAAGATGGTGAAATACAAGAGCAATTTCAAGCCCAATGAATCTTGAGGAACCTTCATAACAGGCCACTGTATCTTAAATTTTTTAAAGTTTGTTAAGTAGCTCATTTGGAAACCATTTATGCATATAAAAAGCATGGCATTTTTATAGAACAGTACTGTTATGGGGTTTCTTTCCCTTTGATGCAGAACAGTTTATCTGATGCTATTAAAATACCAGAGGTGTCAGAAAAAAGCACAAAGAACAAAACTTAAAGAGAGAAAATCTATAAATGAGCGGTCTATCACTCCTACCATTCAAAGTAATGTTGCTCATAGTAATTTGAAAAGGTAGATATCGAGTACCTCTGGCTTTCTTGCACTAGAGAAGACACAAAATTCACATATTTATAGCACTTAAAATAGAAAGAATATCTTAATTCACAGCTAACAAATCTTTTTTATTAAAAAAAAATCTGAAACTGTCTTGTTCTATGCAATTCGGTATTTAAAATAGCGTTTTTTAACAGTATTCACTGAATCTCCTGCTTATTCAGAGCAGATGATACATATACACCCACTTTCTCACACCACACCTACAGTTTAAACAGAGCTTTTGTTCCCTGAAAACTGCAGAAAAAGATAAAAGGTGACATGTCTTGCTAAAATAAAAGCATACTGTCTCAAAGAACTTTCCCTTTCCTGTGTACATCTGTTCCAGCACAATGCCTACATCCACGTCTATGCCAACATTTCATACAATTGATCAAACAGTATGGGTTTTGGACTGATCCCTCCTATCTCCTAACTGGACAGAAGCAACCCAGAGCTGTGTCCCACTCTGCCAGCTCAGGTATTGTTGCTCTTTGAGTGCTGAATTCCCCAAGAATATTGATACTCGCATGGCAGCCCTCTTCCACAGCCTACTCTGCTTGCAGAACAGGAGGGGGAAAGCAAGAGAATACATATGAATTAGCACATTCTGAAAGACTGGGAAGAAAAATCCAGAAGACAAGCACATCTGCTAAGTTCCAAAACCATAGCAGAGCAACCACCATGCTTCAGACAAATCTTTCTCAAACTTTTCACCCAACCCTTCATCTCCGTCACCTCTTCTTCATAAGTCTGTTGGGGTTCAAATTAATCCTTCACACTTCACTTGCTGTTTATAGAGACTTCGACTGTAGCTTTACATTACAGTGAGCTGACACTTCCATTACAAACTTACTCTTTTTTTGGTTCAGCTAATTGTACAGGGGGGAAATAATTCCAGATTGAAATAAGAAACATATGCACCTAGTTATCCTTCCCAGTATTTGAAACATTTACAGATGATTAATTTTTGTTCAGCAGTTCTGTTTGTCTGTCACAGACTGTTGTTTGACAACAAATTAAATCCAGCTTTAGAGCTCCAAGTACCAAAACCAAAACTGTGGCTATATGGCACAAACCATGCATCTGCTGTAAGCTTGACTGCTGTTTCACACTCACTCAAAAATACCATTTTGTTTCATACTCACTAAAAATACCTACAATTTATGTAGGGACTAGCAGTCTTCCTGCTACTGTCTGTTCTCCCACAGTCAGCCAAAATATGGCAAAAAGAACAAGGAGCAAACCCCCCAACTGAAGTTTCCATGTAATTTGACAGAAAGGTGATGGTATGTGCATATGCCTAACAGGGATCAAAGCTGTACCACCATGTGGTAGGGTGATGCACACATTGCAATGATCATGTAACCGCAACCCAGAAGTCAATTTTTCCCCCCTTAACTAACCAATTATGCCTAAGGAAAATAAATATTTCTTTTATTCTCTGTACTCAAGAACAAAATTTGTAACATAACAAAATTTGAAGACAGATAAAATATGACAGTACCGGCAGGAAAATAAAACTGTGAGTGCACTGTGCAACAGACCAAGAGAAACGTACAAAACATTTTCCACGTCTCTGAAGTTTTTAAGTTTTGCATTGACTAAAGTAATGCCTCTCAGTCAGCAAAATGAGAAAATAATTGCAAATATGCAATAGGTATGTACTTTGTATCTATTAACAGTTAAAAAAAAGTCAGGAAATATAAAAATGTGTAGCCTACAAATGTAGTTTTATGATTTCAAGATGCAGAAGTGTAACACCACTGGTTTGCATTTGCATAAAATGCCTGAATCCTGGATATATCAAGTGGATACTAAGAAAAACCTCCTGCATTTGTGACATTTCAACAATTGTCCTTCACCTACTTTGAGTTTTCTCAGTTTCATGTTACTTATCTACTCAATATCACCATCATTGTATTTAGATTTCTAAAGGGTCTGATGTTTACTCCCGTACATAGTTCCTTTTCACTTGATGAAAATGAACGTGTAGGAAAACATATATATGCAACCCAGAATTAAAAATAGACAAGTAGTAAAAATCACCATTGGAATTTTTTAGTTTCAATATTAAAACCACATATATATATGCATATATATGTATATATGCATGTGTATACATGTTATTATTAAAATTTAATATGTACATTATTAAATTATTAAAAACACATATATATGCATATATATGTATATATGTATGTCATACATATCTTCAGATTTCAACCTTTCAGGTCTTAGGACAACAGCAATGATTTTTTTCCCCCCACTGATTTTCCAATATAGCTTCTGTATTACTTAAAAACAGCTGAAGCTATGGTCACATGTGTGCTATGGCAAGTGAAAACATGCTTTCTGATTTCCACTACTTCGAGTAGTCCTCTGTAAGAGGAATCTACTGTGCCACTGTCAGCAATTACTTATGCAAAAGTGTAATAAAATATCAAAGTCTTAACTGATGTTCAGGAAGTCAAAAAATTTGGGCATCAGTGGGAGAAAAAAAAAAGTCCCTTACCAACAACTACCTTCAGACCTTAAGGAGCACAAACAAATGCACATGTATCAGCTCCATGCAATCAGTGGACAATGAGGGTAATCATCTTTGAACGGGGTGGATCTCAAAACCTGGTTTAAACATGCTGGTAGGACTGGTGCCATCATTTTGCACATGACCCTGATCTACCAAATGTTAGTTCTTTTGTTTCTTTCATAAATAAAGTTTCTGGCAATCATTTATTTATTTATATTATTTGGTCAAGAGATACCTCTTTATCATGCTGTTCTTGCTGCATCATATGAACACAAGCAACTGAATTCCTTGTATCTTCTGGAATGCAAGCCAGGGTGTGTTTACATACTGAGCAGTCTACCACATGGTGGCAACTGCTTACAGCCACTTTTCCAAGAAGAAAGCTAGTAACAGTATTGAGATTATAAAAAAAATATCAAGTGAGGTATCATGATACTCTGGGCTAGAGACTCTTATCAGCTAGTGCACTTAAAATGGGTAGCCTTCCAGTGAGCTATTTTATGATTTATGTTCAGTAAGAATGTCTTCTGCATTCATATCACAGAAATTAGAAAAGGATATGGTGAAAATTTAACATAAATTTGTTGTCAGATTGAAAGAGGATAAGGACAAAGTACAAGATCAAACCCTTGTCTTACTGCATGTCTGTCCTAACTATTATATCTCAGATACAGAGAAAAACTACAGCAAATTACACAAATGTAAAATAATGTGCTAAAGATGCTTCTGTCCATTAGGAAGTGAAATCATGTATTAAATTTATTATAGTCTTGTGTTGCCTGAGTTTTATGACTTGACTGCTATAGCTCATACAAAAGAAGTCACGTATTTAGTGAACTGGAAAACAGTTCTAACAGGCCTTCAAAAAATGAGGATAATTTTATTCACAGTAAATATTAGAAGCAACAAGCAGGAAACTAAATTCTTCAGCCTTTCCCAAAGACTATCAAAAACTGCAAGAAAGGAGTCCTGTGATCCCCTATCACTAATAACAGACAAACTGATCATCTGACACAAAACTCCCCTCAATAGGGCAATCATCTGAGCGATTATGATGATCCTTACCCAGATCTCACATTTAGGAGTTGAAAGGTGGCCTGTAATCTAGCACCTCTTGAAGCTAGAAGGATCCTATCAGACATCAGTAACAGAAGAGATATTTCATGCAGCAGCTTTTCAACTTTCTTGGCCACCAAAGGTATCCATCTACAGCATTTCAAATTATTCTGCTGTGAGAAAGCTACCTATGGCTTGCTACACTTGTTCTTACAGTAAAGACCCGACTTTAGTCAGCCTAGGAATGCGTAAAGTCTCTTGTATAGCTCTAGCTGCCTATTGGGGAAATTACAGGATTTTAACACTGCATACCAGAATCCAAGTACTGAATTCCCCAGTTTAGCTATGAAACATTTGCCAGCCATAAATTTAAGTCATCTGGAAGAAAAATAATGGGGGGGGGGGGGGGGGGAGAAAAAAATTATTAATGAACAGGTAGTGCTGTCAGGCAGAAATTGTGGCATTGGAACCACAGAACTGTGAGGAGGAGATAGTTTTATTTAATCAGGAGAGCTCTTTGATGTGACACAGCATAGGGAGTACTTGTACACTGACAGTAATTGGTTTTCCTTCATTTAAAGTAAGGGTGAAAAAATGAAGTCATGGAGGATCCAACACTAGATCAGATAATTTCCAGACTTGATAAGGTTATTGACAGCATCCAGGCCTTTCATATTTCATAATGTTCTTACTGATACACTTACATTAACTGGATGTTAAAAAGCTCAATGTACAGAATACACAGTGAAACACTATGAAGCAAAGACTGTCTTAAACAATTACTTTCTCAAGCACACCAGAAATATTTAAGACTAAGCCTGCAAAAAGAGCAAATTATTGTAATAATGGCAGCTGAATACTGGTAGCTCAGAACTAAAAACCAGAAGCTTTCCATGATTTTTTTTTAGAATCAAATGTAAATAGAATGAATATAATTTTAATCCCTTTTCAACCTTTCTCATAGCAATCAGCCCTTGGGTTACCCAGGTCCCATTCAGTCTGGTGAGGGTACTGAACACTGTCAACTCTAAAGCCTGGAGGAGTCAAAAACATCTTTGGATCAGGTCCTTAGTTTTGTTACATGTGATTGATGTTTGCTTTCATTCAGGAACTCAGTCACCTCTTCCCATCTATTTGCCTTGTGATGTTTTGCAAACAGCAAGTTTGTTTACTTAGTTGCATAACTGTTAAAACATCTGTAAATAGGAACAGTAGTTGATGCTTTAGTTTCACTTAAAACACAGGGTTGTGCACTCTGCACTGCAGTCCTCTACAGTCACTTCCCCACCCCCAGAACTACCTTTGAGAACAGCAGAATTTATGACTCTAAGGTGCAAGGCCATCATATGGGCAGAATCATCCAGGTGACTTCAGAGCAGCCAATACATCACTTTCCAAACAGAATTAATTTGGCTACTGAACAAGAAACACCAGCTAACAGGACAATTCTGGAATACTTCTATGAAATAATAAATATCAGTGATCATTAACCATACATACATATACACACACTCTCTCACATTTAACTGGGCAAAATGAAAGCTTTGGGGCCTGTCAACTAACCCCCCCAGAACTTATACATTTGGTATAGATCACTATCAAGTAATGCCTTAAAACTTACATTGCATGAAGCTACCTTTTGTCTTGTGCCTCCCTTCTCTCACACATCAAGGAAGATGATGTAGGGGCAGCAGCAGTTCTTCCCCATTTACTTGCTGAACTCTGAAGCAACCCCTCCTCCCTGACCGGTGTTTACAAGAATTTCTAATAGTATTTCTACAAATATGCTGTAAGGAACTGAAAGAAGTAATGCCTCAAACATTTCTCGACACAGAAAACCTCAAGGACAAGCTGTGGCCTTTGGATTAGTCTAAGGAATGTCACCAAGGAAAGCAGGAGTGTAGCAAAGGATGCACCCCCCACTCCCTTGTAGTTACATTGTCAAACTCCTTAGACAAGCCTCAAAGGGGGAGACATGGATGTTACAGATGCTCTCAAATAAACAACCAACCACCAAAAATAAAAAAGTAATTATTAACACAGTTAACTAGCTCTCTGTAAATTACAGGTTCGAATGTCTGTGAGAGGAGAACAGAACAACTTTTTCGGGTTTAACTGCAACCCAAAACACATAACAAAGAACTCCCTAGGCTTTAACGGCAACCCAAAACGCTTTATCACTCACCTGACAAGTGAAGGCTCTCAACCTCGAGGACCTGCTCAGGGCAGCGTCCCGACCCGAGGCACCTCGAGGAGTTTCCTTGGGCAGCTCCCGACCCAAGGGGAGAGTCCTCGACCGCAGCGTGCTGCTCCAAAGGACAAGCTCCAAATGGCTCCTCCAGGGGACTCCATTTACACCCAGGCCCAATCTGACCTGTAGTCAATAGCGGCTCCCGCTGGCCAAAGGCCCCAACTACCGCAAGGCTCTGAGAACAAAAGCAGCCAGGAGCTGCTGCACTTCAGCAGCCAAGAAGCTCTGCTTTCATTGGGCGGGGGCACCTGCCACAATGGACTGAGCGAAACCAAATGTTTATCACTGGCTCCATCCTGTAGCCATTTGTGGCTCTATTGTGTACGCCAGCCACCATGCATGCATTGCTAATGAACTGATAAGAGGCGAGCATTTCATGAAGTCAGCAAAAACCTGTAGGACCAGAGGAAAAACTAAAGGTGGGCAGATACGCTAATCAGCGGATACGATGAACTTAAAACGCAACAGAAAACTTTGCTGTGTGTGCACCCACCACCCGAAATTACTGCACCTGAAACAACGCTGGATCCAGGGGTGGTGATCCGAATTTCTTTGACTCTCTTTCTCTTCTTTCCTTTTCTTTCCTCTTTTCTTTCTTATAGATTTATAAGACACCACATTGCTTATTATCCTTTTCCAAGTTTAAATTTTTCTCCAGCACAAGTAAAACATTTTAACAGGTCGTTTGGTGTTGTTTCACCTTAATTTAACCCAAGGGGATCACAGAACCGTTGAGATTCTCTAGGCTTCTGGGTCGTGACATATGCCTACAAGTATCAAGGGTTTCTTAACGAAGTTGTGCAAAGAACAGTTACTGCCTTTCCCTTTGTGCCAAATGAGATGACAGTGGTATAGGCCAGTAAAAGTACAAGATTATTTGCAGATAACCTTGGTTTTCTTTTGTCAAATAAAACAAGAGAATCATAAAACATTATATAAAGGGAATTAAAAAAAGCTACACCACCTCTGCCTAAAACATTAAAAAAAAAAAACCCACAAAAAACAACAAAAAACAAAAACAAAACAAACAAAAAAAAAAAGAGGATGGGGGGAGGTGGAAGAAGGAATTACAGAAAGGCAAATGAACTTATTTCCAGGACCAAAAAACATTCTGTACAATGTACTACTGATATATTTTTAACCTTGACACTTTCATTAGTCTGTGACATATATTAACTAACGATGAACAGCAGAACATGACATGATTAAATACTAGCAGTGCAGTATTAAACTCATTAGGTTATATTGCTAATACCACCCTCTGCAAGAACAAACTTCACTGGAATTTACATATTTTTACACACTTCTGAGTTCATCAGACCTGAGCCTTAACCCACATCTTCAGTATCAATGGAGCAACATCACCTAACATTAGTTAAGATTATCAATGTAAGGTAATGTAGATCTGCATTGTAAAAATCAAGACACATTCATCAAAAAGCCATACGCAAATGTTGATCTGAATTCTCTAGTAGAAAGATTAGACCTTTCTATATTGAAGGCATAACAAGAATACCATTGGATTAAGGAAGGACTTTGCAGATGGGCATTACTACCAGGGAACACCACCACTACATGCTATGTTCCTAACATTTTCAAACTGTGATTCTTCCTTTGCTTTCTGTTGTACTAGGAGATATTAAATTCTGAAAGCCACAAAAAGGTGAAACATGACACTGTCTGCTATACATCAGCTATAACACACCTCAGTCTCTCCCCTTTCTTACCCACAGCCAAAAGGAAGAGGAGGTAGATAAAGCAGCAGCTCTTCCCGATTTTCTTGTTCAACTCTGGTACAAACCTTCTGTGTGCTGTAGGTACCATCAACCATTTCTTAATGAAATTGTTTGGAGAAGAATTACATTGTTTTCCCTTTTGTCAAACAGGGCTACAGTAGAACAGCCTGGCAGCAGTAAGACATCTCCTTTACAGCCCAAAGAAAACTGGGGGACTGAAGTCCACAAAATATAATGACTTAAGGACACATTTGGAAATATCTCTTTGTTAGTCATGCACTCTTCTACTTCATTTCACTTTCATGTCTACTATGCTTCTTCTGGCCCTCATGTGAATATTGTCTATAAAAGAGTTACCAGTAAAAAAGACTGAAGAATAATTTCCAGATTTTCTTTACTTTCCTACTTCAAAAGCATCCCTCTGATGGTTTTAGCAGGGAGATCACACATCTTCTTTTAAAATCCACAATCACCCTGTCACGCATTACATGTATTAATTGATAGTTAAACTTGGCATTTGAGATCAGTAAAGTCATGCTACTATGTATCTTGGTCATAGGAATAAAAACTAAGTTTTGTTTCTTTTTTTAAGAGGTGTGGTAGAAGGGAAAAAGAGGAAGGAGGCTTTGGAAATCTTGAATAAGAATGACTTAATTTTTGTAAAACCTATAAATTCTTTACTTCAGAAATTGAATTACAGAAGAGAACCGTTTTACAACTGCATGCTTTGATTCTGACCACATTCCTTCTTCTTCCTGCACATGATGTCTTTCTGAAAGATGCAAATAAAATGTCATTCATTCTTTACCATAATATGCTTGCTTTATGTATGCCAGCTTTCTAATGAGCTGGCACATTAGTCAAATGCAATCAAGGTAATAAGCTAATTCAGGTTTAAAATATTATCAAGATGTTTTACAAATTGTCTCAGTATTTAACTATTCAACATACATTTATAAAGTACTTTTCACGATGAGAATAGCAAGGTATTGTACAAAAAGGGATAAAAAAAAAAGCCAGCAGAAGCCACGGAATAAGAGACTTCACAGTTCTGCCAAGCTGCCTGAAACACCTGAGATACTGGTGGTGTACTCATCTAGTTTTTCAACACAGCCACAGAACTGCCGATTCAATACCCTGGGCAGAGAATAGATGACAAGGGCTCCAGCACCTGACTTCTTCAATTTGCATTTAGAGATGATTAATAAATCACAATCTATTAAATGCACAGCACAGGATGACATGTGAAGGAAATGAAAGTTTAACTCAGCAGGACTAAGGTCATGAAAGATCTTAAAGATTAAAAGTAAAATGTGAAGTGAAAACTTTAGCAGAAGGCAATGTATTTATGGAGTGACTGCAACATACTCCTCAGCTGGGAATTAACCAGGAACACTAATGTGTTTAGTCCTCAAACTGTTAAAAAAACCTGCTGACTGCTAAGAGAAATCATTTATCCTTTTGTGTGTACTGATTAAATCCCTCTAACCTAGGTAACAGCAGTTACCTAACTGTCTGTGAAATCAATTGCTGTCCCCCCATCAGACTCACAGGGGAAAGTGCATGAAGTGCAGAAAAGCTCCCCTGTTAATATCATCAGCTGTCACTCTTGTTAATGGCTGAAAGAGTATGAAAACTACTCTTTCACCATCAGAAATGGCCCATCAGGTTCAGTTTTAGGCACATTAAAAAAAACATATTTCAGAATCTGTTTTAGTCTGGAAATTAACATTCATCGTAAAGTCAGATCAGATATACAAATCCAGCCATTCTGATTCAGCTGCTTCTGACACTTCATGTCAAACAATGCCATAGGGAGTGAAGATGAATGTCGCCTGTATATGACACTGGATAACGATGAAAGGCCCCCAAGTTTTCACTATAACACCAGGGTCAAGTAAATGTTAGTATTATCCTCTGCAGCACTTTCACTAGTATGTTCTCTTTATGTCAGAGGTACAATCTTCCACTTTAATTCTAACTGCAGGAGGTGATAGATACCAGACTGAAAAATCTACTAAGGTTCTATATTAAATTGCTTACCACATATTAAGAGAATGGTGACATTTGGTCAGGATACTAATGTTGCCCCACCTCTTGTTTTAGTCAGAGAGAACATAAACACCCAGTTTAGAAATGAGATATTTAAGCAAGCAACTTCAGAATTCCTGAAGACTGAATTTTATGTTTGTTAGGTAGCTTATTGATCAGAAAACTAAATGCTGCAGCATGCTGAGACAAATAACATATCTGTACATACCATTGGTATGAAGAAATATAGTTATCTGTTGCAATCATTCCAACCTCAAATCTCTCAAACACCTTTCTTTCCCCAGTGTTCTAACCTTTAACGAAGCTACAGAAAATGCATTTATCTTGTGAGATCAAAATGTTGCTTCTACACATTTTGTTCTCCTGATCATCTGTTTTTTACTCTGCTTCTTGTTTCATATAAAATTATTTCATCCACTGACATTCACAAGCAAGATTAACATGAATATTTCCAATGTAATATTTAACTGTGTACATTTGTAAAGATATACGGCTGTCATAAAACAGCAGTAAGTTATCCAGGGATTGGGTCAATACCCAATGAATCCAGTCAAAGACTGCCATTGATTCTGACCAGCTTTGGACCAGACCCTAGCAGAGATTTTACAACTTTTTTAATTCCTGGCTTCATTCTAATGCTGCTCACACTATGTATTTAGTATTAACATTGCCTCTGGGGAAACTGCTTTTTGCAATGCCTTCGAAATTATGAAGCACTTTGAAGCTTCAATAAAAATTATGGGTTTATAACAAAATAATTAGTCACTATAACATGCAGAGCATTGGAAAAACAGGAAACTAAAAATTAAAAGTTAATTTTAAAGCCTTATCTACAGAACTAAAATTAAAATTGAACTTAATACAATGAAGAATCTTCCTACCTGGCAGGAAAAAAAGCTACTACAGATTTTACAGGACTTTCCATAATAATGCTTCGACTAACTTCCTTTCTTTTTACTTTCTTTTGTTACCAGAAAATATTAGATATGTGAAGAGCCAGTAGCTGTAAGAAAGTAACAGACGTGCAGATATGAGGTGTTGTTCACAAACCTAGGTACCATATATTACCTTGTGCTTTCTTGGAGACAAGAGTTTGGGTCACTCAGTGTAAAATAATACTTTAACTTTTCTTGCCAAAATAAATATTTTCTTCCCCTTGCACAGCCAGGCATCACCTAGTTTGAAAAATTCCATGATGCCTTAATTTTACCATATTCAATTAGTATCTGTAGTGTTCTGTCACATGCTCAGCTAGTCAAAAATGTAGAATACATCTTGTTAGTAAAAATCAAACAGCATATCAACCTGTTTTGTTTCACTTTCGTGTTAGTTACTATAGTTCTAAAAAGAAAAGCTTAAGCAAAAATAGGTTCATAGTTTGAGGACTACAAGTTCTGAAGAACCGTGCCCTTGTTAATTTTCAGATGTATCTGCACTTTGATCCGTTTCCCTTTCCCTGATTTGTTTTTTCATATACAGCTCTAGTATAGAAGAAAATAAATCATGCTTGAAACTTTTTTTTTCTTTTTTGGGGGGGGGTAGGGGGGCAAGAATACTAATAGATATTTACAAAGATCTTAAGCTATTGCTTGAGAGCACATTAAGACATTCACATGAATATTGTCTGTGCAGGATTTATTTACTTTCAAAACCCTTTACTAAATCTAGGCTGTCAACCTAGGAGGTCAACACTGAGTTGAAACTTTGGGAAAATATGATGTTTTTCTCTAAAAACATAGAAATATATTTGATAAAATTTAGATTCATCGTAGCTTATAAAGCTGTGAAAGGCTAAATTTATCACAGAAACAGCAATAAACATGCAATTATACTTAACAGCGCAAGATTCCTACATGTGCCTAAATATTTGAAATGAGCCTCAGAAAGGCTAATTTGGAGCAATCTATTCTTTAAAGAAAGTCTTGCATTCTTTTACTCTTCCCTTTAATTACGTACTGCAAGCAGCTAAATACCCCTTGAAGACATTGGCTAAGTGTTGCTGAAGCCCTCAAAATAAAGTTTAAGTCACACATGGCCTTTGCGCTGACCTTCTTCTTAGGAGTTAATGTAATCTCTAGCAGTCAGGTACTAGCTAAACAGTCCATTCAGTCCACTACTAACTACAATATTCCAGTTCAGCATGTGTGTAATTAAGAAAACAGCTAATTTTTATACACAGAATGATTGAGCTGTCAGTGCAATTTAGAAAGCTCTACAAAATAATCTGCTTTAAATATTTAGTCATTTTCCAAGATGAGCATTATCTGCTCTTCAATTTGGATAAGGAACGAACTGTGCAGTTTTATATGTCCCATAATCATATCACATAGCTAAAGACATCATAAGCACCAAGTAATGTGACATTTGCTAGGTGTACTGTAAAAAATGTTATTTTGTAAATAACAGTACTGCATGTCTAGTAAGTAACTATAAAACTAGTCTAAATTATCAGCTTGCAAGTTGCTGTTGTTCTGGTTGCAGTTAATCATATATGTTCCTTTTTCATACCTTCTTCTTATATGAATAATGCATAACTTCAGCACATAAATTCATATGACTGCCTCTTTGTCATTGCAGCACCTGTTCATTTGTTTTTGGAGCCAGGGCTCTACCTATTTGTAAATAGCAAACAAGCACCTACACACATAGAAAATTCATAGGGATTCACATTCAGGAATATAATGCAAGATTTTTTTTATTTTTATTTTTCATTGGTGTTCACCTAATCCATGAAATAATATTTAAGTTAGAGCTGTAAAATGGTCTTATTTCCTCACTGTAAAAATATACTTCTATAAGCAGGTTTTACTCAAATTATTTTTACCCACATCTTCCACAGTATCTGCCAAAAAGAAAATCCCTTCTTTTTTGTCATGTCATCTTCTCTTCCCTCTACCTACATGCCCCAACACAATCCCTAACTCCAATGAACTCTGCCTGCACCAATTTCTTGTGAAGCAAAGCAAAAAAACCAAACTTTGTCCTCTTTTTTAAAATACTGGTTAATCTTTTGATCCATCACTAGCCACTTGCTTATTACTGTTATTCTTAATAGCTCTGCTCCCAAAACCTTATAGTATGGCCAAAGACTTGAGCTTGACAGAAGGTATGTCTGCTCTGGTGCCAAGAATCACAGAATGGTTTGGATTGGAAGGGATCTTAAAGAACATCTACTTCCAACCCCCCTGCCATGGGCAGGGACACCTTCCACTAGACCAGGTTGCTCAAAGCCCCATCCAACCTGGCCTTGAACACTGCCAGGGAGGGGGCAGCCACAGCTTCTCTGAGCAACCTGTTCCAGTGTCTCACCACCCTCACAGGAAAGAATTTCTTCATTAGATCTAATTTAAATCTGCCCTCTTTCAGTTTAAAACCATTACCCCTCATCCTATCACTACACTCTCTGACAAAGAGTCCCTCCCCATCCTTCCTGTAGCCCCCTTTAAGTATTGGAAGGCCGCTATAAGGTCTCCCCAGAGCCTCCTCTTCTCCAGTCTGAACAACCCCAAATGTCTTAGCCTGTCCTCACAGGGGAGGTGCTCCAGCCCCCGATCATCTTCATGGGCCTTCTCTGGACCCCCTTGAGCAGGTCCATGTCCTTCTTATGTTGGGAGCCCCAGAGCTGGCCATGGCACTGCAGGTAGGGTCTCACAAGAGCAGAGTAGAGGGGGAGAATCCTCTCCCTCGACCTGCTGGTCACACTTCTCTTGATGCAGCCCAGGATACAGTTGGCTTTCTGGGCTGTGAGCACACATTGCTGGCTCATAGTCAGCTTTCCATCCACTAATACCCCCAAGTCCTTCTCCTCAGGGCTGCTCTCAATCCACTCATGCCCCAGCCTGTATTTGTGCATGGGATTGCCCCGACCCACATGCCGGACCTTGCACTTGTCTTTGTTGAACTTCATGACGTTTGCACAGGCCCACCTCTCCAGCCTGTCCAGGTCCCTCTGGATGACATCCCTTCCCTCCTGTGTGTTGACTGCACCACACAGCTTGGGGTCATCAACAAACTTGCTGAGGGTGCATGCAGTCCCACTGTCCATGTTGCCAACAAAGAACCTGGCTTGGACACACACATATGAATCTTTGCTCCATTCTACCTTTTCAGGTTGTTTCATTCATTGAGAGCCTGTGTCATAGTTCAAGCTGTTTAACACCTATACCTGTTTTTGAGAATTAGCCACCGCTTGAATGACTAAGGGCAAAACTCTAGCTCCCAAGGAGTTGAGAGGTGAAATTCATCACTGTCTAAAACTCACTGACCCTAAAGTTACGTTACAGTATTTTCTGCACACCCAAACCCACCAGGGCTGAGCCCAAGACAAATGTGTATCCAAGTTAATTCGCTGACAGAGCAACTCAGGGAAACAGTGTTCGAAAGTCTCTAAGATTCATGAATTCTGACAGCCATCACAGCCCCAGCTTCAGTGGAACACATTTTACAGATTCTAGAAGTTTTATTCATAAGAAAGCATCTCTTAACAGACCTCATCCTCTTACCAACAAATAAGATATCTTTAACTGAAAGCAACATGTCAAGGCTATGCTATTGTGCAGTACAACACACTGAATTTTCTTCTAACAAGGTCAGAGAACTTTGATCTGAAAACAGAAGATGAACAAGTGAAACCCAACACAGAAGGCTGGTTTGCCTTTAGAAATAATGTGGGGTTTATAAAAAAAAAAACAAACCCAACCAAGAAGTGAAAATTCTGTTCTTTTCCATCTGTGAATAAAAATAATGAAAAATGTCTTTATTTTAATGCTTATTTTCCTGCTGTAATGAATGCTAAAGTAGAATTGCACTTTAGAGTCATTACTTCAATGTTTAAATTGCAGCTATGGCTGCATTTTAATAATAAAGTAATCAAACACTTCTCAAGATTAAGGAAACTCTGTAAAAATTCAAGTATGTCTAAAATGCAGGTGACAAATGAGCAAGAAAAGGCTACACAAATGCTAATTTGAGTTTGTACGTGCTTCCTTTTCCCATTGCTATTAAAAAAGAAGGTGCAGAATTAGGTCTAAAGAAATATAAGACAGACATCAATAAATTAGAGCAAGTTCAGTTGAGGGCCACCAAGGTGGCAAGGGAGTTGAAGCACTTGACCAAAGATGAGAAACTAAGGGAACTGGGCTTATTTGGCCTATAAAAGAGGTGCCTGAGGAGGGACCTGATAGCAGCCTTCCCACTCCATGAGGACAGTAAGGAATTGGAACAGTTGCCCATAGTGGTTGTGTAGTCTCCATCCTTGGACAGTTTCAAGACCCAAATGAATAAAGGTATAAGCAGTCTGGTCTGATCCCATAGCTGCCCAGGAGGCTGGACTAGACACCTCACAAGAACTTCCTTCCACCTAAATTATCCTATGATGCTATCGTTCAGAAAGTTCTAAGAAGCTGAAGGACATCTCAGGTACTCATTTGAGGCTTTAGGCCCATTCGTGTTCATAGTTCCATTGTATGGAATAGAACTTCAGCGCAACGGTTTCTCACAAAATTAGATGTTAAAAACAAATCATCAAACTTAAGGGCCAAAAGTCATGATCTTAACTTATTCCTCTTTTTATACACATACTGTAAAGGCTAACATATTTTTTTTTTATTTTCAAAGCATCTGCAAATCCAGCAATACATGCAGTTTGGGTCCCAAATCACTGTGACATCTGAACTCAGATGAACTTTAAGCATAAATAGTAATTTCATCATATTATAAGTCATTCCCTATGCAAAAAAAAAAAAAAAAAAAAAAAGGCACTACACTATCAAAACACAGGAAAAACAAAGCCTGAAGGAGTACACCAAGACTAGGCTGCAATGGCAGCTTTATAAACACTTGTCATGAGGCAGATTCAGAGTTTAGAATTAATAGCTAAGGCTGAGTTTCCTTGCTATAAAACATCCTTATCTTTCTTTCCTCCTATAAAAATATAAGAGGCAGAACTGGCAGCGGGGTGTTACAAGTAACATTATCTTAGAAAACATTTGTCAAGGAAAAAGTGTTTGCTGGTATAATACCAGAAAGGAAAGGAGGACCAAAACAAACTTCTGGGTTTATAATTAAAGCCTTCATTGATTCCTTTTTGCTTTAGAATTAATAGATTAAAAATTCAGTATTTGAAAGACTAAGCCTCTGTCAGATCTTTTTGAGTTCAATGGATTTCTTTATATTAATTTTGTTTTGCCAAAATTCATCAAAAAGAGCTAGAAAATATGCAGCTATTTGATAATGTAAATAAAATTCAAGGAAGAAGAAGAATATGTTAAGACTTTCTTGAGTATAGAAACATTTTTATTTTTTCAGTACTTTTTAGTATTAATTTGTAATTTATAATGTACATATGAAAACATATGTTTTTATCTTTCATCAGCCAGTCTTTCCAATTCATACTCTGCCAAGCCAAGGACTGATATTGGGGAAAAATAGGCTCTAAAGCAGACCGGAAGCATCACCCGCCCAGCTCTCCAGTGTGTGTCTACTGCCAGCTGTGCCACCATCCAGCCCCAAGGAATACAACACCAAAGGACATAGGGTATCATTTTTCTATCTCACAATATTTTTAAGAAATACATTTCTTCAAGTACTTTGAAGTTTCTGGTTTCACATAGTGATCTTCTCTTTTCTTGATGCAAACAGTATCATTTCAGAAATCAGACTCTGGATTTCTCCAAGGCTTTTGATATGGTTCCCCACTGCCTCCCCCTGGAGAAACTGACACGTTACGGTCTAGACAAGTGGTCTGTGTGGTGGGTGGTGAACTGGCTGACAGGCTGCACCCAGATGGTGGAGGTAAATAGCTCCTCTTCAAACTGGCAATGTGTCACAAGTGGGGTCCCCAAGGGATCGATATTGGGTCCAACACTGATATCTTCATAAGTGATCTGGATGATGGGATCAACTGTACCCTGCCTGATGAAGTTTGCTGATGATACCAAACTGAGTGGTTAAGTGGACACTCTCGAAGGGAGACCCACCCTGCAGAAAGACCTGGATAGACTGGAAGAGTGGGCTAACAAGAACCTTATGAACTTCAACAAGGACAAGTGTAAGGTCTTGCACCTGGAAAAACTTAGTCCAGGAGTGCAGCTCAGATTGGGATCTACCTGGCTGGAGACCAGTTCTGTGGAAAGGGACCTGGGGGTCCTGGTAGACAAGCAGCTCAATATGAGTGAACAGTGTGCTGCTGCAGCAAAGAAAGTCAACAGGATGCTGGGTTGCATCAACAAGGGCATCACCAGCAGAGATAAAGAAGTCATTATCTCACTCTACCCAGCACTTGTCAGGCCACACCTGGAATTCTGTGTTTAGTTTTAGTCCCCACTATATAAAAAAGATGTGGACAGGCTGGAAAGTGTCCAGAGGAGGGCTACAAAGATGATCAAAGGACTGGGAAGTCTGCCATGTGAGGAGAGGCTGAGAGAATTGGGTTTGTTCAGCCTTGAGAAGGCTTAGGGGAGACCTTATCACCATGTTCTAGTATTTAAAGGGTGACTATAAAGAAGATGGAGACTCTGTTTTTACAAGGAGTCACATGGAAAAGACGAGGGGTAACGGGTACAAGTTACTCCTGGAGATAATTCCAATTGGACATAGAAGAAAAATTTTTCACAATGGGAACAATCAGCCACTGGAATAATCTCCACAGGGAAGTGGTGGATTCTCCAACATTGAACACTTAAGATTCAGCTGGACAGTGTGCTGGGTCACCTTGTCTAGACCGTGCTTTTGTCAGAAAGTTTGGACCAGATGATCCGTGAGGTCCCTTCCAATCTGGTATTCTATACTTCTATGATTGATTCAATTATTTGAAAGCAAGCAAAGTAATCAAAGTCCTCCTTCTTGTAGACACATACCCCATCCCACTGAAGCAGCTTTTGTGTATGTTGACTTTCTGATTAATAGTTTGTTACTCTCATTTAACACATCCCTCCTTCTTAATAATTCTATTTCTCCATTCCCAACACAACCACAACTTCCCCAAACACCATCCCTGACTGCATGTTTCTGCCAGCTCCACAGCCTGTCAACATGACCCTTTCTTTGATGGGCTGCAGTGATGCATTACAGACCAGCAGCACAAGGAATAAAATACCATACCCAAAACAGGAGTAATAAAAATGCAGACCACTACTTTGAACTACCCTTTATCAGAAATACTGATCTTTGACTCCTCTTCAACAAAATACCCAAGAACTGCAGTGGTCATGACAGCTTGTAACATATTCCTTTACAAACTTTTTAGAGTCTTTCCATATCACTCCTTGCTGTTGCCAAACCGCAAGTGCATTATCTTGACATCTGTCTACCATGTAAATAATAATGATTTTTTTCTTGAGTTTAGTTGAGCTCAAAATTCCTATTGCTCAACGAGTAACACAGTCACGGGGTAACCATCCACCCCAATCCATAATTAACGCATTCTTCCTTAGTGTTTTCATTAACATTTTACAGAAATTCTCCATTACGTCCTGTCATAAGTCAACTGTTTGATTTGCCCTCAATTCTTTCTGTACAAAAAAGGAATACAAGATGAAATACAAACAGTAATACTAATAATCCATTATCTTGCATTCAGACATCAACACAAGAATCTTTGTCCATTCAACAACTCATCCAACATAACAGGATAGGCGTCCAACATGTCTACGAACCAATAAGTACCAGCAAGGGCTTAATAAGGCCGCAGTTAACATCCACAGGGATCCTTTGCCCTGAAAGGACATTTCAGCACACTTCATGATGCTTCAAACATATTTACCAATTTGTTGGTAATATTCAGTCTGTGCTATTCAGAGTACACTGTGTCACTTACCTCTTCAAATGGAGAAAATAAGCAATACCACATGGTTTGTGCCTGTAGTAGGAGCGAATTTCAAATTAAAAAACATGAATATTCACAGTTTACAAAATACAGGAACAGAGTTAGTGTACTGCATTAACATTTTTGCATTTGGTTTGTTGCCAAGTCCGATAAAGATAAAACAAAATTTAGTATTAATTATACCTTGACAATCTCCGTCCATGTAATGGCTGTGTTTTCAATCTGTAAATGTGTTATTAATTTGCATATAAACTAGATTAGAAAAATCTCAAATACTGTTTACAACTGCCTAATTTTCTCATTCATCAAAAGGTATCATCTCATCCTCAGCATTTATTGTTTGAGAGATTTAATAATTTTATTGACATGTTTATTTTTAAGGAAAAGAATACTGTTATTTTCTATTTTATATTAATGTAACTATAACTTTAATGGGTTTGATCTACCTAAAGCAAATGGGATAGCAACATACAAGCTGCCAGTTGTCTGCCATGGAAATTTGCAGAGTGGTTTATTTCAAAATGAAATATCAAGTAAATTTGCAAAACAGAACATAAAACCTACCACAAATGGCCCTAATGCAAGTGCAAGAAAAAATTGTAGTACATAAAATAAATCAAATACTGGAGAAAAAAAAAAGTTTTCCCTTGTGTAACTATGGCCCAATCTTTACACTCTTAATAGCACTGTACAGAAATGAATCACAATGTATTTCTTCCCTTTCATGTTTTCAAAGAAAAATTAATTTTGGCTGATAACCAAACCACAGAGAACTAAGAAACAAATTAAGGTTTGCCTGGCTGACCTTTTAGAAGAGTAAAAGGAGTCTTTCATATGAACTGTAGCACACTTGAATTCAGGCCAAGTTATTACTGACTAATAGTTATTACCATGTGCTGGCGGTTTGATACCGAAGTAAACTAATTCAATGATCTCTGTTAAAATCCTTTTTGACACATGAAAAACAAAACAAACAAACAAACCAAAGCAAACAAACACACAAAAAACCAAAACAGAAAAAGCCCAAAACATCATCACAACTTGACTTTTGTCTGCAACCTCAAAAAGTCTGGAGATAGGCCGGCTTTCACAACAGAGTAAATTCCTCACCCTGGAAGCAGTTACCAGGAAGATTACTGCATGCCACCAGACAGTGCAGGAAAGCTTGCAGTACTCATATCATACCTGCTATGTTTCTTAATTGAGATCAATATCTGAGGCTGAACCAACTCTCATTAACCCCAGTCTTAGTAGAAATTTTACAATGCAGAAACACTGAAAACACTAGCAGAATTTGTGAACCCACTCATCTGGTGAACTAACATTTTGCATCAGCCTCCATTCTGCTTACAAAGGTGTATCTTTGGTTACTAACTGGAAAACAAATGATGAAGAAAATAGTCTAGTCTGGGTATCCTTATAAGAAAAAAAAAAAAAAAATTCGAAATCCCTGACTCTTCACCATCCTCTGTTAAAAACACATTTCCATTATGGTTCATCATACAATGAGTCAAGATTGTTATACTCTTAACAACCTACTGCAGATATCAAGCCCATATGCTGGATGGTCTTTTCTAAACCATCAGTCCTACTAAAAGCTTCTCCCTCTATCCACATAGTCAAACTGGATAACCTAATTTAGCTAAATTTAGAGTGATCTCAAAATAGCTTCTTCCATTTCAGACTTGGAAGTATTTCCATGCTTACAGGAAAGAGGCGGGGGACAGACAGACAACACCACCCGTGTCAATTGGTCTAACAATAGATCTGACCTCCCTAAAAAAATCTTTTCTTGATTATATATTTAGGTCATGACAGAATTATAAAAGTACAACTATCAGAAATCAAGTATTTCAAATACAACAGAGTCATCCAAGTGCCATAAGAAAGCAGACAACAGCTTTTGCAACTATTGCTACTTCTGAAGCAAACTAGTAAGTGGCATCCATTTAGCAGAACCTGCAGGCCATTTTGAAAACTGGCAGATGTTTTGACAGATGTTTAGATAAACAGTAACTTTTTAGAGGGGACCTGCAAAAGCTCTTGTGACACAAACCCCCAAGATTGACCCCAAGATACTGGTTCTGCTAGCTCCTCTCAGCAGGGCCCTTTTGCAGTGCTTTCTCATGAACCACAGAAAATTACTGACTGGTCCAACAGTACCAACAAGACTTCTGCCTCTCCTGCTAATGGTGATTATTTGGAATTGGATAATTATGCACAAATAGATACAAAATGTATCTTGTTTGCCCATGTGGTCTTTCTACACCATCCAAAAGTAAAGATGTGAGTGACAGTGAAAACTATAAAAGTGTTCCCATGAAGAGATATGATAGAGATATACCTGAGCATACATGATTACTCTTTTACCATGATTTCTATGAATAAGTGATCTCAGTGGCATTTTTTTTTTTTTTTTTTTTTGTATTTCTGGTTACTGAAAGGATAGGACCTGGCAGATCACTTCAGAAAAAGTGGCAGTTGAAGTACTGGGTAAAAGATAGTCATACCAAAAGTCTAAATAAAATAGGTGACCTGAACTACCCTGTAGAGGAACATAATTTTGCTCCAGACACCTAAATTCACCTACAGATACCAGCCTTCTAATCTGGCTGCCAGAAACTAGTTACCATGGATAACTCACTGATGACCATATGATCAGTTTTACTAGTTCTCAGGTGTTTAAGAAAATAGTCCCTATGTATCTGCCTGTAGTACGTGTTGATATAGAAAGAAGCTAATCTATAGTCAGTCATTAATTTGACTATATTTCACTAATGTGATTTCTGCTGTATTCCAAAACCAAAATGGAAGCATTCAGTTTATACTCTACAATTTCTGAATAGTGGTCCCAATATATTTTTTACTTAATTATGAATCCACTATATTTCTTACTACACTGATGATCAGAGCATACAGAAAGTGAAGAGTCTGATGTCTAATTATCACCTATTTGATTAGTTGAGTACTATTTTGATTTTTTATCTCCTTATGGCATGAGAGTACAGCTTGATTTTTCTGAACTACTACACTTGGGTAACAAATTACTTTCTCCTTCTCTTTTCCAATCTCTTCCCAGTCTGCCCAACTTGACCATGAATTCCCAAAGCTAATGGAAGGAGGAGGGGGTGTGCATGGAGGAAATCAGAAAGATTAGTTTTTATACCTGTTTTTTGCAGTATCGATGTTGCTCAGATTCAAGGATGTTGATTCAGCAAAAATGCAATGAAGCCAGATGATGCCCAAAGGAAATCAGAATCATATTTTTGAAACAATTTCTAACAGTTTTTAATTTATTAGTTTGCTTTCTAGAGATACTGTTATAAGCACTTCGGTTCTGATCCTTTGTTTCACATATTGTGTGTTTCATTTTTTCCTCCTATAAACTTATCTACTCATTAATGAAAGGCAGTTTTTTCATCTCAAACTTGGGAAACTCAATTTAGTAACTTTTAAATAACATCATTCAGGTTCTTAAGGCTTCAATCTATAACTGATAATTATATGACTATTCAGACAACATTAACTAACATCACATTTGAAGTCATATGCATCATACCCAATTGTAAATCTATCTGATGATTCCTTTGTATATATAAGCTTAACTTTTGTTGACAGGGCTAAATTGGGATTTAGCTTCTAGCAGGAGTGCATTTAAATGTAAATTTATTTTTTTTCAGCAACAGATTTTCAGAACTTAACATGAGAAACTTGAATTTAATCAAGGTATTTGCACACACAATTTCCTGTGCAAAACAACCATGCAAGTAAATTTATCAAGCAAGTTATTTCTATTTGGTTGCAAGTGTCTGTGTGCATACAATCTGACTAGGTAAAGTTTTGTGCATGCGTACAATCTGGGTAGGGAAACTGCACATTGAAAACTGACCAAAAGATTTGGTTTCAAGAGCTAAAACTGTGAAAGATTAGACTGCTAAAGGAAATAAGATATCATAAAGAAAATAAGATATCAGACTGAGCTGCTTATTTACCTCATCACACATTTATATAAACCTCCACATTAAAAAGCAAGAGCAACTGAGCAAGGAGAAGAGTAAAAAGGAAGATAGATAGGGTTTTGTTTCCTTTTATTAAAGATATTGTTGTACTATTGTCAGTGTGGAGAATTACCTTAAAAAAAAAGTTACAGAGAAAGCAGCATTTTATGATTCAAGGCATCTAGACATTCCTCCTCCACCAGCTGAGATTAAATGCCTATTATTACAGGTTAGAAATTGGGGATGCCAGCAAAGGTTTTAAAGAGTTCTAAGGTGAACAATTTCTTTGTAAAGTCTATTAGCAGATGAGAAAAACCTGTGTGGATACTTGTGTGGCATCGCTGGAGAACAACGGACGTGTTGTGAGCGATCCAGACCAAGGGGCCTCACTGTAACAGCAAGCTGCAGCTGTGTTCAAGGACATAAACAAGGCCGAGATGGCCTGAGAAACTACATTCCTGGCCAAGAGATAAAGATGTTGGAATGTCAAAAACAGGGGGTCTACCTGGGGGGAGAGCAGCGCATGGACACCACACTGGGACCAATCATAGAGGGCAGAAGGGCGCGTGAACAAGTGGCTTTAGCCTATTAGCAATAAGATAGCGGCGCGTGAAGCTTGTGATAGAGTATAAATTGCTGTGTAGCCTTTAATAAAGTGGCATCAACTTGATCACATTGGTCGTCTAAGTTGTGTCCGAGACTTCCGCGTCGGCAGCTGGCACCCGACCAGGGACCCAAGGGAGCCTCATTGAAGATACGCGGGACTCAAGCCCTGGGAAATCGGGACCCTCCCGTCGGTGCTCGCCCGAGCAAGAGAAGACGGTCCGGCGGGGGCGGAAGCAGCCGTAGCAGGCGCTGCCCCGGCGCCTGGGAAGACGCGCGCGCGCAATCGTCGGGAATCTCGCCCTGATCAGGTGAGCGGCTGGGGAGGAGATGGGGTCCACGCTGGGTAAAGAAGAAGCGGCAGTGGTTAAGCTCCTCCAACATATACTCTCTAAGAGAGGATTATTTTATCAGGGGAACCTGAGGAGGGTGCTGTTGTGGGCTCGGCAGCACGGACTAATCCCCTCAGTGACCGCAGCCTTTGAACCTGATACTTGGGAAAAGATCGGCGCAGCACTGTGGAACAACATTAGTTCAGGTTCTAAAGACAGTAGGAAACTCTCCACTGTGTGGAGATTGGTCCTAGACACTCTGACAGAACTGAAAGCGGAACGGCAGACCCCCGCCTCCGCTTTCGCTGCCTGGTCAGCTGAGGAGAACGCGCTGGCGCTCAGGATTCCGTCACTGCTGGGACGTTCGCGGGATCCCTGTTCCCTAACGCAGCTCCTAAAAGGAGGGACGGGGACGCTTCACGCGCAGCACCCGTGCGGCAGGAATATCAAGAGCAAAAGTCAACAGGTTTACTCCAGCTCGACTCACCCCCCCTCAAGCCCAAAAGATCAATCACCGGAGCGCACGGCCCCGCTCCGCTCCCGCCGCCCCCCGCCCGACCCCCGCCGCCGCCGCCGCCGCCGCCGCCTCGCCAGAGGACGGCACCGACCCAGCCCTGCCCCCGTCCTCGCCCCCGACACCCCGGTCGGTGCAGGAACAATCTCGTTATGATTTACAAGATCAACACTTGCAAGAACTAACGAGAAAATTAGAGCAACTTGAAATCCGAATGCAGCAAGCGGCTAGTCCGCCCCTATGGCACCGCCGCCTCCCCCTCTTCCTTTTAACCCCTTCCTCCGCGACACGGGGGGTGGTGGGGGGGTGGTCAGAGGGAAACGGTGGCTATCGGGTCGCTACCATCGTCGGCCCGAATGGGAGGGGGGGCACTGGGACGCGCGAGTGGTAACGATAATCTGGCAAGCCGATGGCGGGGAGTTATTCTGGATGCTATAATTGAGGGGCAGTTTAATGAGTTTAGACCAATGACGTTTCCGGTAACAGTAACCTCACAAGGCAATGAGTGGGAGGCCTGAGATTGGAAAATGATGGGGATGTGCTGGGTTACGGGATTAGTATATGGCGAAAATGAGTTAAAATCACCATGTCCTGGTTCAGTAATTCAACTTCCCAGCAGCCACACCCCGTCAGCAAGGAGATCCTCTATATGGGGTGCAAGCTCAAATGCTGATGGGTGCAGGCCCTTTTGCTAGCCCCGACTGCCAAGTTAGATTTCAACCAGAAGTGTTACGGTTAACCCAAGAATTGGCCTTAAAAACGATTTTAGCTGTACATGATGAAAAAGCAGCACCAGCATTTACAGGAGTAAGACAGGGGCCCACGGAGCCCTATCCAAAATTTATTGCTAGACTACATGCCGCTATTGATGTTAATCCTGAGGCTTGGGGGGCTTGGGATTTTCTTAGTTTTATCATTAGCATTACTTATGATGGTGCTGATGGGAGGGCTGAGAAAGACTTCAGTCTCTTAACTGCCTGCGGCCGAGACCGGCACCGTGCTCTCGCCCCCCTCTCCCCCCCCCCCCCCCCCCCAAAAGCGGCAGTTTTTACAGAAGCTGTTGACACACCACGTAATCATTAAGCAATGGCGTTATATTCTTAACAGTGTTTTGATGTTTGTAGTGTTTATCATTTTATGTTGTGTGAGTAATAAGGGTAAGAGGCCTCTTTGTGTGACTGTTTTGCGTGTGCAAGACGTGGCAGCTGCAGACTGCGGACTTCTTTGATAGAGTGCCATAGTACCTGCTGGGTCATCGGTGCTGCCTGTTTGTTTGGGCTAAGTGTTTGAAGTGTCATAGGTGAAATATCTCCTCTAGCAGGAGGCAGTAATTCTGTATTAATTGTTGTCTTGAATTTAGGTGCATACTCTGTGGGGAGAGTGCACCTTTGTACCATCTATCTGAGAAGGGTATTGTCATAAAAATCATCTACAACCTTACAGGGGTTGTTCATTTTACCAGAGGTCAAACTTATTCAGCTTGTTTATTTTACTACAGCTGGGGTGACTCAGGATTTGGATCAGCACTTACTCCTCAAACATTTTGAACTCAGACAGAGAGACAAAGTCAACCTCTGATAAAATGTAACCTCACTAAAGCAGAAGAATCTGTTGAACTAACAGGCATTTTACATACTGGTGCGGATGTGACTGTAATGTCTGCGACCAGATTGGCTGTTAGCTCGGGTAACGCAAGTCTTTTCGGGCTTGGTGGTCATGCTGTAATGTTTCAAAGGAAATAACTCATTCATGTAAAGGGCCCAGAAAACTGGGTAGGAAATATTCATCCATTTATATTGGAAACCCCTGCTACATCATGGGGTTGTGACTGTATGGCTCAATGGGGAACTCAAATCAGATCAAATTTGTCTTAATTGCCACTGCAGCACAACCCACCCTGAAACCCACCCTGAAACTAACCTGGAAAACAGAATCACCTGTGTGGGTGGGTCAGTGGCCCTTGCCAATGGAAAAGTTGTTCCACCTGAATGATTTAATTTATGAACAGTTAAGTGCAGGACATATCATACCTACTACCAGTCCTTGGAACCCCCTGGTGTTTGTTATATTAAATAAAAGTGGTAAATGGTGACTTTTACATGATCTCCAACACATTGATTCCCCTAAACTGGCATTTTCTAATAATTGATCTGAAAGATTTATTTTTTCTCCATTCCCTTGCATCCGGATGATGCATCTAAATTTCCCTTTTTTGTTCCCAGTATTAATGCTAGTGAACCTACAACACGGTACCACTGGGTTGTTTTACCATAAGGCATAAAGAATACTCCCACAATGCAGGTCTCCCAGACTGTTATATATCATTATATGGATCACATCCTTATAGCAGCAGAAACACAGGAGATCATGGAAAAGGCTCTTGCTTTAACCAAAGACTCAGTATCTCAAATGAGGTGACAAATAGCACCTGAAAAGGTAGAGCGATCATCACCGTGGCAGTACCTGGAGTGGAGAATTTGTGAACAGACCATTGTCCCCCAACACCTTAAACTTAAAACTGATGTTAAGACTTTAAATGATTTACAGAAACTGTTATGAACCATAAATTGGATACAACTGTTGTTGGGCCTAACTAATGATGATCTCCATAGCTTGTTTTATATTTTGCAAAGAGATCCTTCACTCACATCACCCAGAGTACTTACAGAGAAAGCAAAACCAAGATCTCCACTGTGCAACTAATGCCATCTCAGAAACACGGTAAGCACGGCTTTCACATGCAATTTTTCCACCAAAATGCCAGGGCAATACAAAACCAGTCTTCTTTATCAAGGCCTCAGGCTGAAGACATCATTGCGACTTGCCCTGAATGCCAGAAGGACTCTCTCTCTTCAACAGCCTGTGGTGTCAACCCTTGGGGACTCACACCTCAGAATTATGGCAATCTGACGTCACTCCGACATCACTCCCTTTGCTACATTTGGATCATTAAAATAGGTGCCGTCAATATTGCACCACTTCTCATCACAGATACCAGATCAACAAGAAGTCCAGGGCAAGACTCAAGTCCTGGAAAGTGCTAACTGGGAAGGACCATATCCTTTAATAACCCGGAGAAGAGGTTATGCTTGTGTTTTCACAGGTTACAGTCCCGGTGGTTACCAGCAAGCTGTGTGCAATCACACCCGAGGCGTGAGAGGCAGCCTTTGGTGGACACTCAGGAGCCAGCTGGGGGTGCTGTGGATGCCCCTGTGCCAACAGTTCGCCATCTCCTCAACTGATCATTTAAGCAGAATGGATGGGTAATGCTTGCTACTGCAATAGGACAAAATACACTATCTCTGTCCTTAATCACACTACAGTTGCCAACTCTTTTAAGAGAAAATGCTAACAGTACTTGCAACTCCTTGATGAAATATATAGGCTTACTAGTCACTAGTGAAAGATGTAGCTTAGACAAAATGTACTTATTAATAAGGATGAAATGCTATAAGAATGTGTGTATTCAACTTTCTTTCTTTAGCCATATTAAGAATTAGAAACTCAAGTGTTTAACCTTATTAGAAACTCCCTTGGTTTTCCCCCTTGAGTGGTGGCCAGGCTCTGGGTGGAACCCAACAGGAGGATGAAATCAGATGTTTCCGCTCAAAGAAAATTGCCAGTTATTTTGGCCTGCTGAATTAGATAAATGAGGCTGGACCTGCTTGCAGCAATGTTGGATGCCTCACCTACGGATGGACGCATCGCGTAGGATTTCTGGTTTGTGAGGAAGGGTACTCTAAATTCTCGCTGCATCCAGGGTTCCCTAGCAATTGTGGATCTGAATGTTAATACCCCATTAAGTAAGTGTGCTATTCCATATTTTCCTTACTGTTTATTTTTGTAGTATTTAGGCATATCCCTTAGTTATGGGTACTGAAATTAGCCTACTCTTCTTTACCTAATAACTGTAACTGCTGTATTGTTTCTAGCATTCTGTAAAACTGTTTTAAGTATGCTGCATTTTTTGAAGTTGCCTAACCCTTAATTCATAAAGTCTCGAAATAAGTGTTGCAGGTGCTGCTGCAAAACAAAGAAAGGGGAGATGTGGGAGGCATTGGCCTGTCAGCCTTACACAGCCTCTAAGCAATTGCTAGGGTTGATGAAGAACAGGCCTTGGAAGATAGATAAGAATCTGCTGAGTTGTGCCAATGTAACAGGCAAAACCAGCGGACAGCTGCAACACTGAACTGTGAAAAAGTACTAAGCTGTGACAAGTTACCATCGCGGTAGGGTGGAATGCGCCAGGGAATATGGGAAATCAGTTCAATTGACCTGTGAAACTGATAATGGACCAGCCTATACCTCTCAAAAATTTGCTCTCTTTTGTCAACTCTGGGGTACACATCACAGGTATACCACATTCCCCCACGGGGCAAGCTATAGTGGAGAGAGCGCATCAAAACTTTAAAAGCGCTTTTGCAAAAACAAAAAGGGGGAGAGGTCTTGGCTGCTGCAGAACCACTTGCAAAAGCGGTGTATGTGTTAAATTACTTACGGCTCACAGGTGATAGGGAGGAACCACCAGTAGTAATACATACTATGGATCTGAAATCTGATATAAGCCGGTGTGGAGATGGTGCTTTTGCTCTGGATCTGAAATCCGATATAAGCCGGTGTGGAGATGGTGCTTTTGCTCAGTACAAAGATGTTACTATAGGAGAGTGGAAAGGACCTGTGTAACTAAAAATGACAGGTTGAGGCTATGTCTGCATTATTACCGATACCAGCACTAGATGGGTTCTGAGTCGATGGGTGCAACCCTGGAAAAAGGAAGTTAAGAAAGATGAAACAGAAACCGAATGAGATATTAAGTTGGAGCAAGGGTTATGTTTGTGTTTTCACAGATGCCAGCTCTCGCTGGGTTCCTGCTCGGTGTGTTCGGCCTGTATTGGAACCTGCCTCAAAGTGAAGGATGGGTGGTCTCACAACCAAATACCACCACAAGCCCTGAAAATCCGTTCTCTACATGCTTGGTAGAAATACCTGTGGATACATGGCTGAACCCACTGCAGTTTTGGCTTAGAAAACAAACTAATGCTACTTCTTTGGCTTTAAGTGGTCTTTTAACTGATGCTGATAGTGTTAGATATGCTACGTTATAAATTAGAGCTGCGATTCACTTTTGCTTCTGGCGCAAGGACATGGTTGTGCTGAATTTGGAGGAATGTGTTGTATGAATCTATCCAATCATTCAGAATCTACTTTTAAAAGCATTCAGCAATTGAAGGATGGAGTCAAACGCTTAACAGAAGATGATGGCTTGGACTGGCTGACAAGGATGTTTAAAGGTTGGGGATTATCTGGTTGGTTGATAACATTAGTCAAAACTGTCGGAGTAGTCCTTTTGATTGCAGTGACTGTGCTCTCAACATTGCCTTGCCTTATAGGCCTTCTGCAAAGGGCCCTGCAGAGGACTGTCGTTGCAATGTTTTTTAGCACAGGACCACAGGGGGGTCTGGATTGCTCAAAAACAAAAAGGGGGATTTGTGGCATCGCTGGAGAACAACGGACGTGTTGTGAGCGATCCAGACCAAGGGGCCTCACTGTAACAGCAAGCTGCAGCTGTGTTCAAGGACATAAACAAGGCCGAGATGGCCTGAGAAACTACATTCCTGGCCAAGAGATAAAGATGTTGGAATGTCAAAAACAGGGGGTCTACCTGGGGGGAGAGCAGCGCATGGACACCACACTGGGACCAATCATAGAGGGCAGAAGGGCGCGTGAACAAGTGGCTTTAGCCTATTAGCAATAAGATAGCGGCGCGTGAAGCTTGTGATAGAGTATAAATTGCTGTGTAGCCTTTAATAAAGTGGCATCAACTTGATCACATTGGTCGTCTAAGTTGTGTCCGAGACTTCCGCGTCGGCAGCTGGCACCCGACCAGGGACCCAAGGGAGCCTCATTGAAGATACGCGGGACTCAAGCCCTGGGAAATCGGGACCCTCCCGTCGGTGCTCGCCCGAGCAAGAGAAGACGGTCCGGCGGGGGCGGAAGCAGCCGTAGCAGGCGCTGCCCCGGCGCCTGGGAAGACGCGCGCGCGCAATCGTCGGGAATCTCGCCCTGATCAGGTGAGCGGCTGGGGAGGAGATGGGGTCCACGCTGGGTAAAGAAGAAGCGGCAGTGGTTAAGCTCCTCCAACATATACTCTCTAAGAGAGGATTATTTTATCAGGGGAACCTGAGGAGGGTGCTGTTGTGGGCTCGGCAGCACGGACTAATCCCCTCAGTGACCGCAGCCTTTGAACCTGATACTTGGGAAAAGATCGGCGCAGCACTGTGGAACAACATTAGTTCAGGTTCTAAAGACAGTAGGAAACTCTCCACTGTGTGGAGATTGGTCCTAGACACTCTGACAGAACTGAAAGCGGAACGGCAGACCCCCGCCTCCGCTTTCGCTGCCTGGTCAGCTGAGGAGAACGCGCTGGCGCTCAGGATTCCGTCACTGCTGGGACGTTCGCGGGATCCCTGTTCCCTAACGCAGCTCCTAAAAGGAGGGACGGGGACGCTTCACGCGCAGCACCCGTGCGGCAGGAATATCAAGAGCAAAAGTCAACAGGTTTACTCCAGCTCGACTCACCCCCCCTCAAGCCCAAAAGATCAATCACCGGAGCGCACGGCCCCGCTCCGCTCCCGCCGCCCCCCGCCCGACCCCCGCCGCCGCCGCCGCCGCCGCCGCCTCGCCAGAGGACGGCACCGACCCAGCCCTGCCCCCGTCCTCGCCCCCGACACCCCGGTCGGTGCAGGAACAATCTCGTTATGATTTACAAGATCAACACTTGCAAGAACTAACGAGAAAATTAGAGCAACTTGAAATCCGAATGCAGCAAGCGGCTAGTCCGCCCCTATGGCACCGCCGCCTCCCCCTCTTCCTTTTAACCCCTTCCTCCGCGACACGGGGGGTGGTGGGGGGGTGGTCAGAGGGAAACGGTGGCTATCGGGTCGCTACCATCGTCGGCCCGAATGGGAGGGGGGGCACTGGGACGCGCGAGTGGTAACGATAATCTGGCAAGCCGATGGCGGGGAGTTATTCTGGATGCTATAATTGAGGGGCAGTTTAATGAGTTTAGACCAATGACGTTTCCGGTAACAGTAACCTCACAAGGCAATGAGTGGGAGGCCTGAGATTGGAAAATGATGGGGATGTGCTGGGTTACGGGATTAGTATATGGCGAAAATGAGTTAAAATCACCATGTCCTGGTTCAGTAATTCAACTTCCCAGCAGCCACACCCCGTCAGCAAGGAGATCCTCTATATGGGGTGCAAGCTCAAATGCTGATGGGTGCAGGCCCTTTTGCTAGCCCCGACTGCCAAGTTAGATTTCAACCAGAAGTGTTACGGTTAACCCAAGAATTGGCCTTAAAAACGATTTTAGCTGTACATGATGAAAAAGCAGCACCAGCATTTACAGGAGTAAGACAGGGGCCCACGGAGCCCTATCCAAAATTTATTGCTAGACTACATGCCGCTATTGATGTTAATCCTGAGGCTTGGGGGGCTTGGGATTTTCTTAGTTTTATCATTAGCATTACTTATGATGGTGCTGATGGGAGGGCTGAGAAAGACTTCAGTCTCTTAACTGCCTGCGGCCGAGACCGGCACCGTGCTCTCGCCCCCCTCTCCCCCCCCCCCCCCCCCCCAAAAGCGGCAGTTTTTACAGAAGCTGTTGACACACCACGTAATCATTAAGCAATGGCGTTATATTCTTAACAGTGTTTTGATGTTTGTAGTGTTTATCATTTTATGTTGTGTGAGTAATAAGGGTAAGAGGCCTCTTTGTGTGACTGTTTTGCGTGTGCAAGACGTGGCAGCTGCAGACTGCGGACTTCTTTGATAGAGTGCCATAGTACCTGCTGGGTCATCGGTGCTGCCTGTTTGTTTGGGCTAAGTGTTTGAAGTGTCATAGGTGAAATATCTCCTCTAGCAGGAGGCAGTAATTCTGTATTAATTGTTGTCTTGAATTTAGGTGCATACTCTGTGGGGAGAGTGCACCTTTGTACCATCTATCTGAGAAGGGTATTGTCATAAAAATCATCTACAACCTTACAGGGGTTGTTCATTTTACCAGAGGTCAAACTTATTCAGCTTGTTTATTTTACTACAGCTGGGGTGACTCAGGATTTGGATCAGCACTTACTCCTCAAACATTTTGAACTCAGACAGAGAGACAAAGTCAACCTCTGATAAAATGTAACCTCACTAAAGCAGAAGAATCTGTTGAACTAACAGGCATTTTACATACTGGTGCGGATGTGACTGTAATGTCTGCGACCAGATTGGCTGTTAGCTCGGGTAACGCAAGTCTTTTCGGGCTTGGTGGTCATGCTGTAATGTTTCAAAGGAAATAACTCATTCATGTAAAGGGCCCAGAAAACTGGGTAGGAAATATTCATCCATTTATATTGGAAACCCCTGCTACATCATGGGGTTGTGACTGTATGGCTCAATGGGGAACTCAAATCAGATCAAATTTGTCTTAATTGCCACTGCAGCACAACCCACCCTGAAACCCACCCTGAAACTAACCTGGAAAACAGAATCACCTGTGTGGGTGGGTCAGTGGCCCTTGCCAATGGAAAAGTTGTTCCACCTGAATGATTTAATTTATGAACAGTTAAGTGCAGGACATATCATACCTACTACCAGTCCTTGGAACCCCCTGGTGTTTGTTATATTAAATAAAAGTGGTAAATGGTGACTTTTACATGATCTCCAACACATTGATTCCCCTAAACTGGCATTTTCTAATAATTGATCTGAAAGATTTATTTTTTCTCCATTCCCTTGCATCCGGATGATGCATCTAAATTTCCCTTTTTTGTTCCCAGTATTAATGCTAGTGAACCTACAACACGGTACCACTGGGTTGTTTTACCATAAGGCATAAAGAATACTCCCACAATGCAGGTCTCCCAGACTGTTATATATCATTATATGGATCACATCCTTATAGCAGCAGAAACACAGGAGATCATGGAAAAGGCTCTTGCTTTAACCAAAGACTCAGTATCTCAAATGAGGTGACAAATAGCACCTGAAAAGGTAGAGCGATCATCACCGTGGCAGTACCTGGAGTGGAGAATTTGTGAACAGACCATTGTCCCCCAACACCTTAAACTTAAAACTGATGTTAAGACTTTAAATGATTTACAGAAACTGTTATGAACCATAAATTGGATACAACTGTTGTTGGGCCTAACTAATGATGATCTCCATAGCTTGTTTTATATTTTGCAAAGAGATCCTTCACTCACATCACCCAGAGTACTTACAGAGAAAGCAAAACCAAGATCTCCACTGTGCAACTAATGCCATCTCAGAAACACGGTAAGCACGGCTTTCACATGCAATTTTTCCACCAAAATGCCAGGGCAATACAAAACCAGTCTTCTTTATCAAGGCCTCAGGCTGAAGACATCATTGCGACTTGCCCTGAATGCCAGAAGGACTCTCTCTCTTCAACAGCCTGTGGTGTCAACCCTTGGGGACTCACACCTCAGAATTATGGCAATCTGACGTCACTCCGACATCACTCCCTTTGCTACATTTGGATCATTAAAATAGGTGCCGTCAATATTGCACCACTTCTCATCACAGATACCAGATCAACAAGAAGTCCAGGGCAAGACTCAAGTCCTGGAAAGTGCTAACTGGGAAGGACCATATCCTTTAATAACCCGGAGAAGAGGTTATGCTTGTGTTTTCACAGGTTACAGTCCCGGTGGTTACCAGCAAGCTGTGTGCAATCACACCCGAGGCGTGAGAGGCAGCCTTTGGTGGACACTCAGGAGCCAGCTGGGGGTGCTGTGGATGCCCCTGTGCCAACAGTTCGCCATCTCCTCAACTGATCATTTAAGCAGAATGGATGGGTAATGCTTGCTACTGCAATAGGACAAAATACACTATCTCTGTCCTTAATCACACTACAGTTGCCAACTCTTTTAAGAGAAAATGCTAACAGTACTTGCAACTCCTTGATGAAATATATAGGCTTACTAGTCACTAGTGAAAGATGTAGCTTAGACAAAATGTACTTATTAATAAGGATGAAATGCTATAAGAATGTGTGTATTCAACTTTCTTTCTTTAGCCATATTAAGAATTAGAAACTCAAGTGTTTAACCTTATTAGAAACTCCCTTGGTTTTCCCCCTTGAGTGGTGGCCAGGCTCTGGGTGGAACCCAACAGGAGGATGAAATCAGATGTTTCCGCTCAAAGAAAATTGCCAGTTATTTTGGCCTGCTGAATTAGATAAATGAGGCTGGACCTGCTTGCAGCAATGTTGGATGCCTCACCTACGGATGGACGCATCGCGTAGGATTTCTGGTTTGTGAGGAAGGGTACTCTAAATTCTCGCTGCATCCAGGGTTCCCTAGCAATTGTGGATCTGAATGTTAATACCCCATTAAGTAAGTGTGCTATTCCATATTTTCCTTACTGTTTATTTTTGTAGTATTTAGGCATATCCCTTAGTTATGGGTACTGAAATTAGCCTACTCTTCTTTACCTAATAACTGTAACTGCTGTATTGTTTCTAGCATTCTGTAAAACTGTTTTAAGTATGCTGCATTTTTTGAAGTTGCCTAACCCTTAATTCATAAAGTCTCGAAATAAGTGTTGCAGGTGCTGCTGCAAAACAAAGAAAGGGGAGATGTGGGAGGCATTGGCCTGTCAGCCTTACACAGCCTCTAAGCAATTGCTAGGGTTGATGAAGAACAGGCCTTGGAAGATAGATAAGAATCTGCTGAGTTGTGCCAATGTAACAGGCAAAACCAGCGGACAGCTGCAACACTGAACTGTGAAAAAGTACTAAGCTGTGACAAGTTACCATCGCGGTAGGGTGGAATGCGCCAGGGAATATGGGAAATCAGTTCAATTGACCTGTGAAACTGATAATGGACCAGCCTATACCTCTCAAAAATTTGCTCTCTTTTGTCAACTCTGGGGTACACATCACAGGTATACCACATTCCCCCACGGGGCAAGCTATAGTGGAGAGAGCGCATCAAAACTTTAAAAGCGCTTTTGCAAAAACAAAAAGGGGGAGAGGTCTTGGCTGCTGCAGAACCACTTGCAAAAGCGGTGTATGTGTTAAATTACTTACGGCTCACAGGTGATAGGGAGGAACCACCAGTAGTAATACATACTATGGATCTGAAATCTGATATAAGCCGGTGTGGAGATGGTGCTTTTGCTCTGGATCTGAAATCCGATATAAGCCGGTGTGGAGATGGTGCTTTTGCTCAGTACAAAGATGTTACTATAGGAGAGTGGAAAGGACCTGTGTAACTAAAAATGACAGGTTGAGGCTATGTCTGCATTATTACCGATACCAGCACTAGATGGGTTCTGAGTCGATGGGTGCAACCCTGGAAAAAGGAAGTTAAGAAAGATGAAACAGAAACCGAATGAGATATTAAGTTGGAGCAAGGGTTATGTTTGTGTTTTCACAGATGCCAGCTCTCGCTGGGTTCCTGCTCGGTGTGTTCGGCCTGTATTGGAACCTGCCTCAAAGTGAAGGATGGGTGGTCTCACAACCAAATACCACCACAAGCCCTGAAAATCCGTTCTCTACATGCTTGGTAGAAATACCTGTGGATACATGGCTGAACCCACTGCAGTTTTGGCTTAGAAAACAAACTAATGCTACTTCTTTGGCTTTAAGTGGTCTTTTAACTGATGCTGATAGTGTTAGATATGCTACGTTATAAATTAGAGCTGCGATTCACTTTTGCTTCTGGCGCAAGGACATGGTTGTGCTGAATTTGGAGGAATGTGTTGTATGAATCTATCCAATCATTCAGAATCTACTTTTAAAAGCATTCAGCAATTGAAGGATGGAGTCAAACGCTTAACAGAAGATGATGGCTTGGACTGGCTGACAAGGATGTTTAAAGGTTGGGGATTATCTGGTTGGTTGATAACATTAGTCAAAACTGTCGGAGTAGTCCTTTTGATTGCAGTGACTGTGCTCTCAACATTGCCTTGCCTTATAGGCCTTCTGCAAAGGGCCCTGCAGAGGACTGTCGTTGCAATGTTTTTTAGCACAGGACCACAGGGGGGTCTGGATTGCTCAAAAACAAAAAGGGGGATTTGTGGCATCGCTGGAGAACAACGGACGTGTTGTGAGCGATCCAGACCAAGGGGCCTCACTGTAACAGCAAGCTGCAGCTGTGTTCAAGGACATAAACAAGGCCGAGATGGCCTGAGAAACTACATTCCTGGCCAAGAGATAAAGATGTTGGAATGTCAAAAACAGGGGGTCTACCTGGGGGGAGAGCAGCGCATGGACACCACACTGGGACCAATCATAGAGGGCAGAAGGGCGCGTGAACAAGTGGCTTTAGCCTATTAGCAATAAGATAGCGGCGCGTGAAGCTTGTGATAGAGTATAAATTGCTGTGTAGCCTTTAATAAAGTGGCATCAACTTGATCACATTGGTCGTCTAAGTTGTGTCCGAGACTTCCGCGTCGGCAGCTGGCACCCGACCAGGGACCCAAGGGAGCCTCATTGAAGATACGCGGGACTCAAGCCCTGGGAAATCGGGACCCTCCCGTCGGTGCTCGCCCGAGCAAGAGAAGACGGTCCGGCGGGGGCGGAAGCAGCCGTAGCAGGCGCTGCCCCGGCGCCTGGGAAGACGCGCGCGCGCAATCGTCGGGAATCTCGCCCTGATCAGGTGAGCGGCTGGGGAGGAGATGGGGTCCACGCTGGGTAAAGAAGAAGCGGCAGTGGTTAAGCTCCTCCAACATATACTCTCTAAGAGAGGATTATTTTATCAGGGGAACCTGAGGAGGGTGCTGTTGTGGGCTCGGCAGCACGGACTAATCCCCTCAGTGACCGCAGCCTTTGAACCTGATACTTGGGAAAAGATCGGCGCAGCACTGTGGAACAACATTAGTTCAGGTTCTAAAGACAGTAGGAAACTCTCCACTGTGTGGAGATTGGTCCTAGACACTCTGACAGAACTGAAAGCGGAACGGCAGACCCCCGCCTCCGCTTTCGCTGCCTGGTCAGCTGAGGAGAACGCGCTGGCGCTCAGGATTCCGTCACTGCTGGGACGTTCGCGGGATCCCTGTTCCCTAACGCAGCTCCTAAAAGGAGGGACGGGGACGCTTCACGCGCAGCACCCGTGCGGCAGGAATATCAAGAGCAAAAGTCAACAGGTTTACTCCAGCTCGACTCACCCCCCCTCAAGCCCAAAAGATCAATCACCGGAGCGCACGGCCCCGCTCCGCTCCCGCCGCCCCCCGCCCGACCCCCGCCGCCGCCGCCGCCGCCGCCGCCTCGCCAGAGGACGGCACCGACCCAGCCCTGCCCCCGTCCTCGCCCCCGACACCCCGGTCGGTGCAGGAACAATCTCGTTATGATTTACAAGATCAACACTTGCAAGAACTAACGAGAAAATTAGAGCAACTTGAAATCCGAATGCAGCAAGCGGCTAGTCCGCCCCTATGGCACCGCCGCCTCCCCCTCTTCCTTTTAACCCCTTCCTCCGCGACACGGGGGGTGGTGGGGGGGTGGTCAGAGGGAAACGGTGGCTATCGGGTCGCTACCATCGTCGGCCCGAATGGGAGGGGGGGCACTGGGACGCGCGAGTGGTAACGATAATCTGGCAAGCCGATGGCGGGGAGTTATTCTGGATGCTATAATTGAGGGGCAGTTTAATGAGTTTAGACCAATGACGTTTCCGGTAACAGTAACCTCACAAGGCAATGAGTGGGAGGCCTGAGATTGGAAAATGATGGGGATGTGCTGGGTTACGGGATTAGTATATGGCGAAAATGAGTTAAAATCACCATGTCCTGGTTCAGTAATTCAACTTCCCAGCAGCCACACCCCGTCAGCAAGGAGATCCTCTATATGGGGTGCAAGCTCAAATGCTGATGGGTGCAGGCCCTTTTGCTAGCCCCGACTGCCAAGTTAGATTTCAACCAGAAGTGTTACGGTTAACCCAAGAATTGGCCTTAAAAACGATTTTAGCTGTACATGATGAAAAAGCAGCACCAGCATTTACAGGAGTAAGACAGGGGCCCACGGAGCCCTATCCAAAATTTATTGCTAGACTACATGCCGCTATTGATGTTAATCCTGAGGCTTGGGGGGCTTGGGATTTTCTTAGTTTTATCATTAGCATTACTTATGATGGTGCTGATGGGAGGGCTGAGAAAGACTTCAGTCTCTTAACTGCCTGCGGCCGAGACCGGCACCGTGCTCTCGCCCCCCTCTCCCCCCCCCCCCCCCCCCCAAAAGCGGCAGTTTTTACAGAAGCTGTTGACACACCACGTAATCATTAAGCAATGGCGTTATATTCTTAACAGTGTTTTGATGTTTGTAGTGTTTATCATTTTATGTTGTGTGAGTAATAAGGGTAAGAGGCCTCTTTGTGTGACTGTTTTGCGTGTGCAAGACGTGGCAGCTGCAGACTGCGGACTTCTTTGATAGAGTGCCATAGTACCTGCTGGGTCATCGGTGCTGCCTGTTTGTTTGGGCTAAGCGTTTGAAGTGTCATAGGTGAAATATCTCCTCTAGCAGGAGGCAGTAATTCTGTATTAATTGTTGTCTTGAATTTAGGTGCATACTCTGTGGGGAGAGTGCACCTTTGTACCATCTATCTGAGAAGGGTATTGTCATAAAAATCATCTACAACCTTACAGGGGTTGTTCATTTTACCAGAGGTCAAACTTATTCAGCTTGTTTATTTTACTACAGCTGGGGTGACTCAGGATTTGGATCAGCACTTACTCCTCAAACATTTTGAACTCAGACAGAGAGACAAAGTCAACCTCTGATAAAATGTAACCTCACTAAAGCAGAAGAATCTGTTGAACTAACAGGCATTTTACATACTGGTGCGGATGTGACTGTAATGTCTGCGACCAGATTGGCTGTTAGCTCGGGTAACGCAAGTCTTTTCGGGCTTGGTGGTCATGCTGTAATGTTTCAAAGGAAATAACTCATTCATGTAAAGGGCCCAGAAAACTGGGTAGGAAATATTCATCCATTTATATTGGAAACCCCTGCTACATCATGGGGTTGTGACTGTATGGCTCAATGGGGAACTCAAATCAGATCAAATTTGTCTTAATTGCCACTGCAGCACAACCCACCCTGAAACCCACCCTGAAACTAACCTGGAAAACAGAATCACCTGTGTGGGTGGGTCAGTGGCCCTTGCCAATGGAAAAGTTGTTCCACCTGAATGATTTAATTTATGAACAGTTAAGTGCAGGACATATCATACCTACTACCAGTCCTTGGAACCCCCTGGTGTTTGTTATATTAAATAAAAGTGGTAAATGGTGACTTTTACATGATCTCCAACACATTGATTCCCCTAAACTGGCATTTTCTAATAATTGATCTGAAAGATTTATTTTTTCTCCATTCCCTTGCATCCGGATGATGCATCTAAATTTCCCTTTTTTGTTCCCAGTATTAATGCTAGTGAACCTACAACACGGTACCACTGGGTTGTTTTACCATAAGGCATAAAGAATACTCCCACAATGCAGGTCTCCCAGACTGTTATATATCATTATATGGATCACATCCTTATAGCAGCAGAAACACAGGAGATCATGGAAAAGGCTCTTGCTTTAACCAAAGACTCAGTATCTCAAATGAGGTGACAAATAGCACCTGAAAAGGTAGAGCGATCATCACCGTGGCAGTACCTGGAGTGGAGAATTTGTGAACAGACCATTGTCCCCCAACACCTTAAACTTAAAACTGATGTTAAGACTTTAAATGATTTACAGAAACTGTTATGAACCATAAATTGGATACAACTGTTGTTGGGCCTAACTAATGATGATCTCCATAGCTTGTTTTATATTTTGCAAAGAGATCCTTCACTCACATCACCCAGAGTACTTACAGAGAAAGCAAAACCAAGATCTCCACTGTGCAACTAATGCCATCTCAGAAACACGGTAAGCACGGCTTTCACATGCAATTTTTCCACCAAAATGCCAGGGCAATACAAAACCAGTCTTCTTTATCAAGGCCTCAGGCTGAAGACATCATTGCGACTTGCCCTGAATGCCAGAAGGACTCTCTCTCTTCAACAGCCTGTGGTGTCAACCCTTGGGGACTCACACCTCAGAATTATGGCAATCTGACGTCACTCCGACATCACTCCCTTTGCTACATTTGGATCATTAAAATAGGTGCCGTCAATATTGCACCACTTCTCATCACAGATACCAGATCAACAAGAAGTCCAGGGCAAGACTCAAGTCCTGGAAAGTGCTAACTGGGAAGGACCATATCCTTTAATAACCCGGAGAAGAGGTTATGCTTGTGTTTTCACAGGTTACAGTCCCGGTGGTTACCAGCAAGCTGTGTGCAATCACACCCGAGGCGTGAGAGGCAGCCTTTGGTGGACACTCAGGAGCCAGCTGGGGGTGCTGTGGATGCCCCTGTGCCAACAGTTCGCCATCTCCTCAACTGATCATTTAAGCAGAATGGATGGGTAATGCTTGCTACTGCAATAGGACAAAATACACTATCTCTGTCCTTAATCACACTACAGTTGCCAACTCTTTTAAGAGAAAATGCTAACAGTACTTGCAACTCCTTGATGAAATATATAGGCTTACTAGTCACTAGTGAAAGATGTAGCTTAGACAAAATGTACTTATTAATAAGGATGAAATGCTATAAGAATGTGTGTATTCAACTTTCTTTCTTTAGCCATATTAAGAATTAGAAACTCAAGTGTTTAACCTTATTAGAAACTCCCTTGGTTTTCCCCCTTGAGTGGTGGCCAGGCTCTGGGTGGAACCCAACAGGAGGATGAAATCAGATGTTTCCGCTCAAAGAAAATTGCCAGTTATTTTGGCCTGCTGAATTAGATAAATGAGGCTGGACCTGCTTGCAGCAATGTTGGATGCCTCACCTACGGATGGACGCATCGCGTAGGATTTCTGGTTTGTGAGGAAGGGTACTCTAAATTCTCGCTGCATCCAGGGTTCCCTAGCAATTGTGGATCTGAATGTTAATACCCCATTAAGTAAGTGTGCTATTCCATATTTTCCTTACTGTTTATTTTTGTAGTATTTAGGCATATCCCTTAGTTATGGGTACTGAAATTAGCCTACTCTTCTTTACCTAATAACTGTAACTGCTGTATTGTTTCTAGCATTCTGTAAAACTGTTTTAAGTATGCTGCATTTTTTGAAGTTGCCTAACCCTTAATTCATAAAGTCTCGAAATAAGTGTTGCAGGTGCTGCTGCAAAACAAAGAAAGGGGAGATGTGGGAGGCATTGGCCTGTCAGCCTTACACAGCCTCTAAGCAATTGCTAGGGTTGATGAAGAACAGGCCTTGGAAGATAGATAAGAATCTGCTGAGTTGTGCCAATGTAACAGGCAAAACCAGCGGACAGCTGCAACACTGAACTGTGAAAAAGTACTAAGCTGTGACAAGTTACCATCGCGGTAGGGTGGAATGCGCCAGGGAATATGGGAAATCAGTTCAATTGACCTGTGAAACTGATAATGGACCAGCCTATACCTCTCAAAAATTTGCTCTCTTTTGTCAACTCTGGGGTACACATCACAGGTATACCACATTCCCCCACGGGGCAAGCTATAGTGGAGAGAGCGCATCAAAACTTTAAAAGCGCTTTTGCAAAAACAAAAAGGGGGAGAGGTCTTGGCTGCTGCAGAACCACTTGCAAAAGCGGTGTATGTGTTAAATTACTTACGGCTCACAGGTGATAGGGAGGAACCACCAGTAGTAATACATACTATGGATCTGAAATCTGATATAAGCCGGTGTGGAGATGGTGCTTTTGCTCTGGATCTGAAATCCGATATAAGCCGGTGTGGAGATGGTGCTTTTGCTCAGTACAAAGATGTTACTATAGGAGAGTGGAAAGGACCTGTGTAACTAAAAATGACAGGTTGAGGCTATGTCTGCATTATTACCGATACCAGCACTAGATGGGTTCTGAGTCGATGGGTGCAACCCTGGAAAAAGGAAGTTAAGAAAGATGAAACAGAAACCGAATGAGATATTAAGTTGGAGCAAGGGTTATGTTTGTGTTTTCACAGATGCCAGCTCTCGCTGGGTTCCTGCTCGGTGTGTTCGGCCTGTATTGGAACCTGCCTCAAAGTGAAGGATGGGTGGTCTCACAACCAAATACCACCACAAGCCCTGAAAATCCGTTCTCTACATGCTTGGTAGAAATACCTGTGGATACATGGCTGAACCCACTGCAGTTTTGGCTTAGAAAACAAACTAATGCTACTTCTTTGGCTTTAAGTGGTCTTTTAACTGATGCTGATAGTGTTAGATATGCTACGTTATAAATTAGAGCTGCGATTCACTTTTGCTTCTGGCGCAAGGACATGGTTGTGCTGAATTTGGAGGAATGTGTTGTATGAATCTATCCAATCATTCAGAATCTACTTTTAAAAGCATTCAGCAATTGAAGGATGGAGTCAAACGCTTAACAGAAGATGATGGCTTGGACTGGCTGACAAGGATGTTTAAAGGTTGGGGATTATCTGGTTGGTTGATAACATTAGTCAAAACTGTCGGAGTAGTCCTTTTGATTGCAGTGACTGTGCTCTCAACATTGCCTTGCCTTATAGGCCTTCTGCAAAGGGCCCTGCAGAGGACTGTCGTTGCAATGTTTTTTAGCACAGGACCACAGGGGGGTCTGGATTGCTCAAAAACAAAAAGGGGGATTTGTGGCATCGCTGGAGAACAACGGACGTGTTGTGAGCGATCCAGACCAAGGGGCCTCACTGTAACAGCAAGCTGCAGCTGTGTTCAAGGACATAAACAAGGCCGAGATGGCCTGAGAAACTACATTCCTGGCCAAGAGATAAAGATGTTGGAATGTCAAAAACAGGGGGTCTACCTGGGGGGAGAGCAGCGCATGGACACCACACTGGGACCAATCATAGAGGGCAGAAGGGCGCGTGAACAAGTGGCTTTAGCCTATTAGCAATAAGATAGCGGCGCGTGAAGCTTGTGATAGAGTATAAATTGCTGTGTAGCCTTTAATTAAGTGGCATCAACTTGATCACATTGGTCATCTAAGTTGTGTCCGAGACTTCCGTGTCGGCATATTTGCAATATTTGTGACATGTAAAAAAATGTAGTTGCCATGAAAGTTCTAATAATGTGTTTACTATCTAAACCAATAATCTACTTTTTGTTAATTTAAATTATGACATTAAGATTTTTTAATCAAAATAAGTTCTGTGTTGAAGAATCAAACAAGGTTATATTTAATCCAGTGTTAGTAAGTAGCAAGAAAACCATCTGGACAGGGAAACAAAGCATTATAAATCTTCTTTAGAAAGGGAAATTCACTCAGTCTTATTGGTAGAAGTTAAACAAGTATTGGATTTCTTTATTTTTTAATACCAGGAGAAGTACAGTGTTGAAGCACTGTTTTAATACCCAACTGTTTTGGGTTTTTTAAAGTTTTAGTTGTTTGGGGTTTTTTTCTTTTTTTAATGCATTACTGTCAAGGAGGTCAGAGCCAATTCTCTTTCTAGATGACCATGGCAGACCATGCCTCACTTAACATCAGCTTCCCAGAAACTGTTTGACAGACCTGAAGAAAGAAAAAGAGGAAAGCTGGCAAGAAGCTGCAAAACTGTAATGGATCTTCAGATGTTTAGACTCCTCAATTATTTCTCTCATTGCGTCATACACAGGTAGTTAGAAACAATGAAAGCTCATTAACCACTAAAGTCAAAATGAATTGCTAACTATATCTAGTTTGTTTACTCTCTGTAACAATCTCCTAGATTTAATTCCTAAGAAGATGATCCTTCTGTGGAAAAGCTCTTGCTGCCAAATCATTTATGTCCTTTCTTTGCTTTCATTTCTACATAAAGTGTATAGAGGAAGATGCCACAATAAATTTTAAGAATTGGAAGCCTCAGTGCCATGGCTTTTTAACTGAAAGTGTGGTTGCAAGAGGGTATTATTTTCACACCATGCTATAAAATGCCACAGTGGGCTTTCCACCTGTATCTGAGCCTGTAGTTCTGAATAAACACATAGGTACTGCCTTACTACTAAGATAACGTAACAGCTGCAAGCACAAACAATTCCATACTTTCAAATGTAATTTAAGGCTTTTTAAGTAGCTGACATGTACTGTTTTGAGGGGTTTTTTTATCATATTTTAGATATAAATCAAGATACTATTAATTCAATTTTATGTTGCACAACAATTCAACAACAACATGGCTGCAGATATTGACTCTGTATATTCTTCCCAGCCTTCTGTGTATATCTCCTTGCTTAATGATAATGCACTGTATTTTTTTTTCCTCTTCTGATTTGGCTGCTGAGTTATGGAAAGGCCGTAAGTGTGCATTGTTGCCAGTTTTATTCCTTTAAAGCTTTTCCTTAGCTCCTTTCCTTTAGAGTTTATCAGATTAAAAAAAAAAAAAAGTCCTGGTTTAATAATCTTTTTTATTTCTGACAGTAACCAATGACACAGCTGAGCTTTCATATAAAAGTAGACTAATAACAACTGAGACACTGCCAGGTAATTCTGAAGTTTTCCTGTTACTTTTACAGCATAACAGGTGCTACTTGCAAAATAAGAAAGTTGGATGCTTCTAGATTGTTGTTTTCTTTCAATACAGAACATAACAATCCTCACATTCCTGCTGTGAGGAAAAAAGCTTATGTGCCTCAAAACTTGAATGATTTCTCCAACAATACAAATAACTTCTGAGTAACTTGTCTCTTAGCACTGCCTTGCTGGCACCCTCCCAACAGCTCTGCTAATGCAAGAAAGGTTGTTAACCTAAACAGAACGAGTAAGAGTGCAACAGGAGGCATCTGGGATGCATCATTTTTCAATCAGCAAAGCACACAAAACAGGAATCGGAGACACCCTTTCCTATAAATTCCAGGTGGAAAACAAATTTTTCCAACTAGAAAAAAAAAAACAAAAGAAAGTTTTCATTAGTTATCCAAAAAGCTATAAAGTTTAATTTCAGTGGAAATAGTCAAACAACAACAACAAAAAAAAGGAAACCAAGATAGTGGAGGTTCTTAAGATTCTAGCGACTATGGAGAGGTCATTAACAACCACAAAGATAGTGAAAAACCAACTTAGCCAATGTAACATGCTTTGTTACTACAAAAAGCTTAAAGTTATTTGTTTCCTTATAAATAATAAGAATTTCCATGCATTTATCAAGCAGCATGTCTTAAGTCAATTGGTGCTGAGCATAGAGTAGAAATAAAATTTTAAAATCCTTCTAATTTTCATCCCTATGCAGGATTGTTTGTAATGCTTAGTATAGATAAGAACATTACCACTAGAAAAAATCACCAATTAAGATAAAAATGAACAAACCTTGTTTAGCATAAAATACATGTCACTGAGATCAAGCAGCACACTGCTTGGATATAGAATGCCTGCTTCATCTAAACCTCCAAAGCAAGGCTAATAATGGCTAAGAGAATTCAACAGCAATGAGTACAGGATACCGAGTCATGTGTCATTTTGCCAACAGAGTGGCCTAAAACAGAACTGGGAGCAAATAATTTTACAAGGAGGAAAAATAAAATACTGAGTGTATGTAAACAAGGGATGAAGGTATATTTGTTTAATCATGTTATGAACATGATTATTACTCCAAAAACAGTGGTACATTTAAAGCAATAACATCCTTCCTAACTGAAAAATAATGTTAGAGCTTTATTTCTTACACTTGAACTACAGTCAATGTGCAAGAGTCCAAGCCCTTAAGCGTAGCCATTAAATACACTCATTCAGCCATTACACACTCGCTCAGAAGAGAATTCAGAAGGAACCTAATGTTTAGGAACTAGAATACACGCAAAGTGAATGAAGACAAATGTAATATGACTCAAATCTGCAAACTAGACAGCTATAAATCAATTATTCCTTGGATGTAAATGTGTAACTATTGAGGCAGTACACATTCAGGGAAAATTATCTCAAAGCATGTAGCTACAACAATACAACAGAATAAGGACAGACAAGTGTCTTTTGTCTAATTTTGAACTGAGAGTCCAAACCAAGAAAGTTCAATGTTTCTGAGATCCAAGACACAGAGATAATAAACCACCAATCTTGAATGATGCTGAAAAAGAGCTATTCTGAGCAACAGCCATCAAAGAGAGTGGTGGTTAAATTTTTCTTCCTCAAGGAAAAACAAAGAAACAAAAAACAACCACAAAATTGTTAAGTTTTAAAAGCTTTAAAAATTGGGCTGACTTGTGACTCACTATCATAGAGTTTGTGCATCCTTAATTGGAACAAGTTGGGACAGTATTTGCACAAACTATGACAAAGTACATGTGATAACTGTATCTTACTGCACCTCAGTCTCCAAAATAACACTATATTTAGCACATAAATGATGACTGGAAGTAACATCTTGGAGGAATATTGTACTTCTGAATAATATCTGTTTGGACAACAGAATACTAATAACTGAAAAGAAAAAAAAATCCAATCACAGAGCAGGAAATTAATTAGATAGTGATCTCTTACTAGAGTCCCTAAAAAACTGAATGCACAGTAGGGCTATCTTTTGACAAAACACTTTGCTTTAAAATAATAAAAAATAATCTATTCATTTCAGGAGAGAGAGGAACAGAGTAAATTAAGCACCTTATAAAAATGCAATATAAAATTCTACTTTAACAACAGTATTAGAAATTACATCTCAGTGAGGTATTAAAATTGACTTTCGAATAATTTTCTTCTCTGTATTTGCTTTCTCCTGACTGTTAATTTCTCCTTAAAACATTTTCCAGCCTTTTTTACCCCCTACAGGCTGCTATTTTCAGTATCTATTTCAGCACTACGTTCAATACATGCAAAAGTTTCAAATCTTTACATCCAAAGCACAGGCACCAGTTATTCTATTACATTACAAATGGGTTGTTCTCTTTTCTAAGTCAGCATTAACTAAAGGATGACACATACTCCACACCAGTATTTACTTCACAGATGTGGGTGACAATGCAGGAACAGCAGAACTCAAACTCTGGGGTCCAGATCAGTGTCAAAATGAAATAGGACACGAGTTAGTGGTGGTGACCTATTAGGCCTATTCACCTCCAGAAAGTCCCCTGAAGTTGTTTCTTCTTTCCTTCCCAAATAATTGCTTCAGCCTTGTACCAAGATGCCAGTTTCTGCTGCTCACCATTTTTCACCTTCTAGGTTTCCTGATCCTCACTGTCAGGAGCTGCTCATCCTCAGGCTTACCCCTTCCATGTTGCTAGCAGCTAAACAAGTAGTCTGTGCCCTTCTGCTTGCTGCCTTGCTACTATTTACACAACATTTTCTCTCCATTGTTGAAGTACAGGTTAAGGGAGTAGGTACCTTCTTTTTACCATCAGTAATCTCAGCTACCAAACACAAAAAAATAGCTATCCAAAAATTCGCAAGTGATGAAATTCTCTTCAGCCTGTGATGATAACTTACCTTTTTAGCCCACAGGTACCGTGAACTTCTGCAATGATACTCCAAATTAGTACTCCTCTGGTCCTGTCTTGATTGTCAACCACTGCCCTTTAATATTACTTGATCTTTTGGTATTGATCATATTTTCCAGATTAGGATACATTTTCTCTAATTGTTAGGTGTCTGGAAGTCTTGAGCGGTGAGACCTTGAATGTGTTAAACACATCTTGTGACCTGATTTATCTCTTTATCACCTTTTTATTCCTGAAAAATTTCTTGTAGGCTGACAGCTGCAAGACTTATGAAATCTGTGCATATATGTTTTCCCCTCACTGACAGACCTCAAGTAGGACTTTAAAAGTTCATAGGCTACTACAACAAAAATGGTGAGAACTAACACAAAATACTGCTCCCAGGCAATATGATGTTGTCTAAAAAACTCTCACCGGTATGTTAAAATGTAACTCTTTAGACTAGAACAACATGGGTTGTCTAGTATGTAGGCAACTCGTTACAGCAGATTAGATATTGGCCTGCCAGTAGAGCTTTGCTAGTTTATTCTTAAATTATCCCTGCAGGAAAAAATAAAGCAGGGTAATGCTTACAGCAGATATCCCCAACCCCCATAGGTAATGTACCCCAATAATGACAAAATTATCAGAGAACTTAGTTACCAAGCTCTAAGAATAGTTACTATTCATACAGCAGATTTGTACAGCCATTCAGATTTGCCCATCTAGAACAGGTTTCCACTCAACAGAAAAATACAGAGAGATATACACACATACATGCATATCCACTCAAACACACATGGATAGATGGATATATGTTTCATTTAGAACAGCATTTGCTTTCTAAATCCAAAGAAAGCAGTGAAGTGTTCATTGCATTTTTTCCTCCCTGAACTGGCTTTTTTCCTCCTGGCTTTTTTCTCCCTGTCATAAAAACTACCTGAGACTTATGCCTGGCAGGCAAGACTGAAGTGTAAATGGCTAGAACCTGGCAGAGATCCAAGCAACTTAAAGTAGACTTTTACTATGGCAGGTGCTGAATAGCTTTGTCTATAGTCAATGATTGTAATGTCACCTACAATAATCATGAATATGTATTAAGGTTTTAGAAACAAATGGATAAACATTTAGGTACACTACTATAAAACAGAAGTAAAAATAGTAGGGTGTAAGAGCTCTGTTTAAGCACCAGCAATCCAGTAAGTGACTGAATGGCACAACATTAAATTTGGTATTAGCAACATCTAAATTTAAGAGTAGTTTTTAAAGAAAATTGTTTATAATAAAGATCTACCTTATAGAATATTGATTTCTTATTTTTATTTTTATGGTTATTTATAACATTTAGTTTAGCATTATGGACTAAAATTTTTAAGATTTGATTTCAAAGGGTCCTTTTTCTCTTCAAATTATAGAGCACGTAATGGTTTGGGTTGGAAGAGACCTTAAAGATCATCTAGTCTAACCCGCCTGCTGTGGGCAGGGGCATCTTTCACTAGATCAGGTTGCTTAAAGTCCCAGCCAACCTGAGCTTGAACACTTCCAATGACGGGACATCTACAACTTCAGGGCAACCTGTTGCTGTGTCCTACACCATCATCATAGCAAATTTTTTTTTCCTTCTTTCCAATCTAAATCTACCCTCTTTCAGCTATTAAATTATGTAAGGGTGTAATTTAATCATATGTCTAGATAGATCAGTGTACTGAAAAAACACATCTTACATTTAAATTTCTGTATTTTATGGCTGATTTTTATAATTTGGCTTATCCTGACCAAATCATAGGAATAAGTGAAGGGTTAAGTTATATTCCTCACTGTACTTTACTTATGTGCAATGTTTCATATTATTACATAACCTATTATCATAATATAGTATATGATTATATCATATAATGCATTTTTATGTGACCTATTATTACAACAAGTTACTAATGAAAATTCAAAGGTCATCTTGATCTCTGTGTACTGTGCCTTAACATTTGGAGTCCAGTGGTGATTAATAAGCACTTACTGTGCTGCTTCACTTCATACAGAAGCATGCTACTTCCATTATAATCAAGTTGATTGAAGCCAATATAACAATTAGTCATTTAGTGTGTCAACAGCATTTTTCAGATAGCGTCATGGTTATACAATGGTCACATAGAGACTACAGTCTAATGCAAAACAAAAAGAACACACCAAAACAGGGTGAACACATTATGTCATTTATGTGTGAATGAGGTATTTTGATAAAGCAGAATAAAATTAAATATTAATTCTTAGCCGTAGAAGTTGTATTTAATCAGTGCTGTAGTGTTCAAGAGGTAAACTTTACAATCTGTCCAACCACAGAGAATTAATATAACATCTAGGGCCTACTTCCCATCATCAATAGCTCTATGTCAAGGAACAGCAGCATTATTTTTCAATGTATTAACAACGTATGTGCAGATACACTGAAACTCTCCCTACTCCCCTTCCTTTTTTGCTGTGGTATTTTTGTTTAAACAGTCCCAGGCAAGTTCTTTCAGAAGGAGCTGCAGCATAGAAACCTCCATGGCTACACAAGTGAGTAGACTCACCCAGACTAGTGAGCTCTCATGAGAAAAGTTATCTTTGCCAGGCAACCACAAAATCTCACAACATACTCCAAATACTGTAGTTTAGTATTTTCTGGAGAGCAGATAAGAATTCACATTATATGCCTCTACTAAAGGAACCCGCTGTGATCACTTATGCTTATCTTAACTAACATTTACATATGTATTTCCTGTAAGACTACTTGTGCAGGCACATCCAAACATCAGTATATACAGCTTCCAAGGTGATCCTTTCTTAATATTTTCCTCTTCCAAAAGAGCATATTCAGTATCCTCGGATTTACAGCTACTTTCTACTATTAAAAAAGGCACCATCATTCCACAGAAAATGATGTTATTTCCCTGGTAAGAAATCACAGGGATATTTTTAATAAAAAATTCCCTGCTGAAGACCATAGCTGAAGTGTTTCATGAAGACCATGCAGTAACATCAAATCTCACACTGCTACATCAAAATTAAGATCTGATTATTACTGGACTAATCCTTTTCTGGTATACATTTTTCCATCCAAGATACCTACAAACAAATTGATTTTGTTTGCCCATTGTTAGATCTTAAAAAGGGGCCCCAACTTACCAAACAGTGGGTGCTTAGCCCTTTCCAAAAATTAAGCCATTTCAAGGCATTTCATTCAGAGTATGTACTGAGCCACAAAAAAATCACCGGCCTTTCAGATATATTGTGTGCCGTCAAGACTAAACATTACCATGAATTTCTCCAGAGAGAAGCTGCAAATAAAAAAGTGCATTTGATGATTAAGAGGACTGGAAAAGAGGGGCAACCTTTCCCTTCAAGCAGACCTGAAGGTCTGTGATGAAGTAGTTTGTTTGGGTTTGGGTTTTTTTTTCTATCAAAGGCAGAATAGAAAGGAAACTTTTTATGATGTCATTCTGGAAACTGTACTTTTACTTCTTTGGGATACAGAACACACATGAGTTTATAAAGATACCTGATTTTAACCCACTGCACCCCACTCCTCAGTTGTCCTAAACCTCAACCAATTGTCCTAAAATAAAGAACTGCAGGAAAAAGAGACTCACCCTCTGGTCACTTCTGTTCTTAGTCCTTAATTACATGTTTCTACTGGTACTGATCTACTGATCAGATGCAGATGAGAAAAAATATAGGTGAGAGATGAACATACATAAACTTGATCCTTTATTTTTTTTTTTTTTTTTTACAAGTGTGACAACTTTTTGTAGATATAAAAACTTACTTGCATGTCTCAGGAGTATTCACAGAAAAAAAATCATCACTTAAGGAAATTCCTAAAAGCTATTTGGAATTTTCCTTTTTTTAAGTTTACACCATTTTAATTGATTGGTAGTATAATACTGTTTCTGCTTGCCAATTTCACACTCAGGCACATAAACAGAGAATAACTGAAGACAACTCTTTATGAAGACATGTTTGTATGAAGTGTTTGTCGTACTATTTTGAATAATGAACAAATACAGAAAAAATAAACTAACAACAGACAATGTACAATCAGGAAGAGAATAAAGCATACTGAATAAATAGCTCACACTGACTCACAGAAACTGAAGGAAATACCAAAGTCATTCATTCATAGAGGAAGAATTCAGATCCCAGAAGTTACTAACGATTTTTAAATACTCTCCACTGGAATGGCCTGGACCTTGAAGATCAAAATGAGAAAGCCTGCCACCCTGTTCTTACACAACAGTGAATCTCATAGCTACTTGTGAATGCCACATTCTTCCCCTCATCCACATAATAATCTGCTATAAAAAGGCACAGGAAGAAGAAGAGCTGAAGTATCTTTTGATTTCACAATCATGAAAGAACAAGACATGTGTTCACTTCAGGTAGCAAAAGTAGCAGCTTTCCATCTCTAATTTTCTTTTTCTCCAGAGACATCCCGCTACTCAAGCAACAGGACATCAGGCATACTATTGTTCTGCATAAAGCCTGCCTGTAATTATGAGATATCAACAAGATGTCAGAAATTCTGTGATTCTGTGAGAGAGATGACTCACCCATTATGGTCACAGACAAAAGACAGACTCGTTAGGGGAAGAAAAAAACCCATCAATTTAATTCAGACACTAACAAAAACAACATTTAGCAGATAGAGTAAGATGGTGAGAAGCATTACCACATCTGAAAAACACCTCCCCCACCACCCCTCCCTTCTTCCCCGGCTCAGCTTTGCTCCTGATTTCTCTACCTCCTCTCTGCCAGGGCCATGGAGGGGGGAGTGGGTGGGGGGGTGCAGTCAGTCCTACCGCTTCTTCCTGATCAAGGACAGGAAGAGTCCTTACATTCTTCCACTGCTCCAGCATGGTGTCTCTCTCACGAGTGAGTCCTCCACAAACTTTCTCTGATGTGAGTCCTTCCCACTGGCCCCAGCATTTCCCTAGCTGCTCCAGCATGGATCCCTCCCCTGGCAGTCCTCCCAGTGCCGAATTATAACAGCGGGGGCTTGTTCCCACCGAGTCCCAGCCTTCTTTGGGTGCAGCCACCTCCTCCAGTGTAGTCCTCCACAGGCTGCTGGTCAGCATCTGCTCCACCAATGACCTCCACGGATGGCAGCGGGGCAGCCTGCCCTCTCACTACAGGCTGCAGGGCAGTCTCTGCTCTGGCACACCTCCCCCCCTCCTCCTCCTTTCTTCCACTGACCTCAGTGTTTGCATAGGTGTCCTCCTCGCAACTCCTCCTCACAACTCCCCCTCCTCCTCCCAGGTTCCCCTTCTTAAATACATTATCACAGAGGCACAGCCATTGCTAATTGGCTCGGCCTTGGCGCAGAGGTGAGTCTGACTTAGAGCCAGGAGAGCTTCGAGAAGCTTCTCACAGCGACCACTGCTGTAGCCCCCCGCCCTGCTACCAAAAACCCCCACCACACCAACCCAGCACAGTGGGGAACAAACACAAAGAGCCAGAAGTCTGTGCACAGTTACAGGGCTACAACCTCATTGGGATCAGAGACATATGGTGGGACATACAACTGGCATGCTGTGATGGGTGGGTACAGGCTTTTTAGGAAGGACAGACTGGGAAGGTGAGGAGGGGCAATTGTCTTTACAAGAGGGAGCAGCTGGAGTGGAAAGTCGACAGCTTATGGGTCAAACAAGGCAGACCAACATGAGTGCAGCTGTAGCAGGTACCCACTACAGACCTCCTGATCTGGAAGTAGTAGGTAAGTCCTCTTCAAAAAACTGGAAGAAACCTCACATTCACAGCCCTGTCCTCATGGGGACTTTAACCTCTCTGACAATTGGTAGGTGGACAACACAGCAGGGCCCAAGCAAACTAGGGCACATGAAGAGTGCATTGACAACGAAGTGCTCACACACATGACCAAGGAGCCAACAAGAAAAGGTGTTCTGCTGGACCTGATACTTAAAAATAAGGAAGAACTGGTCAGGGACAGCCATCACTGCAGCAACCATGAGATGATGAAGTTCAAGATCTTAAGGTGATCAAGGGAGGGTATAGAGTTGCTGTTCAATCTTACAGAGGCAGGCTTAGGAAAGCTAAGGCCAAGCTGGAGTTGAATCTGGCAAGGGATGTGTAGGGTAACAAGAAAAGTTGCTACAAGTACATGAACAGCAAAAGTAAACATAAATGTTTCCAGCATAACAGCAACATTACAGTTTCAATTCACACTAATTGCAACTGCATTCCAACATGAAATTTTCCTATATAGGAAAATTTCCCTATAGGGAAAGTAACAGTCATCTCAACAAAAAGGATGATGCTGTCAGGTTCTTGCAAGACAAGAGAATGCCAAGCAGAGAAACAAATCAGGCAAGGGACAGCTGTCATGCAGGAGGGGCTTTCCTTTTGAAATGTAATAGGACTCATGTTTTTACTGACAGTGAAAACACTGATGGCAATGGCAGTCTATCAGCCTGCTCTACAAAGAATATAATTTATGCATCGCATTCTGGTTTTAAAGATGATTAATCCACATGATACCATCATGTTTTCATACCTCTCCAGATATATGACATAGGGCTACACCTTTGGGGGAAAGTACGCATTCTGCTTAAACACATTTGTTCAACTTAATTGAAAAACATAAGCTAATGCATTCAGAGCTACATATTATGAATTAGGCAGTTTTTCTGAGTACAAGACTAGCTTGCAATATGCTTGTTTGCATCTTACTACTGACTTTTGTTCCTCAAAATCATACTAAGTATTCATCATGATTCAAAACTTACCCAAACTCAATAAGAGATGGATATTTAGACCAGCCCTATTCTTAGCTTTCTACTAGTCCTGGTAAGTCTTTAGCCTGATTAGTCTGGAAGACAGTAACTCCCAGCTTTATGCAGTATACCACTAAAGTCAGAAGGCATAAAAGCGAGCAACAAGTGAATGGATCTTGTTATGAACACTATTTTGTTACTGTTGTTTTATGTTCGAGAAGTCTTGTGTCAAAGGTTATGACTAAAGCCACCTCTCTGGGTCTGACATCCTAACAGAGGGAAAAACAAACAAGTGGGGAACTCTATGGCAGCTTTACATTGTTTGTCATTGTTCCTAAGCAACCTACCTGAATATTGTATCATTATTATATTATGTTAAAACTGCAACAGCAAAACTAAAGCAGAAAAAACAAAGCATAAACTAGACAAAACCAGCAAAGACAGATACAGTACATTGTCATGGACTAGACAGTTTTGATCAAGCCAAGGCTGCAAACTGGTAATCGCTAAAGAGGCGCTTGATTAATATTCAAGACAAATAAGCAGGGTGATTAGAGAGTAAAAAAAAAAAAAAAAAAAAGCTTGAAAAAATGTGTCCCTGGCGACAACTGCCAGATTTCATACATCTCTGAAATCTGTAAAAGGTAAAGAATAAATAAAAGAAATCTTCCCTAAACTTCTTGTATCTAGGATGACACCTGTAGTTCATTTGTTTTTTTCTAATTAAAATGTCAATTAGGTTTTACAGTATTATCAGCTTTCTGAAACACTTCAATCATAGTACGAGCCCTGCTGTGATCCAAACTGCTGTGTTTTATAAGATACATATTTTTTGGTTTTTGCCTTTCCATATCAACTTTTTCTAATATCCTGACATTAATTCTGCCCACATATTAGTTCCCAGTGTGCTCTACGCTGAGAAAGAAGTGACCTTTGCGTACTTTCAGCGAACTGTCCTTTAAAGCTGATCAGTTTGCTCTATCACTCACAGGACTGTCATCTGGAAACTCCATGAACTGAAGGCGGCACGGTCATGCCCTGGTCACCATGCTTGTTCATCAAAAACAAAGATAACTTGATATGCCAGGGGACAGGAGATCAGTAAGAACAGAAGTATCAGCTAGCTGACAATGAAACAAGAAGATGGTTGAGTTTGATATAAGAGAAGTAAGTTATATTTCAAATTGAGAGACAGTGACAGCTTTTCCAGGCACGTTTGATATACTTTTCATTTGCAACACATGCTTCAGAGAAGAAAAAAATAAAAATCCTCTATTTTCAGAAAACATAATTAGGGACTGAATTAGTAGGATAAACACACTTGTCTGTGAGGAATTCTTATATTTCATCTTCATCTCTGGCGCTATTACACAATTTACTGGAAATTAATCTTCGGCTTGTTGTCATCTTTCCATCCTTACCGGATTGACTTTGGCCTACTTGCTATCAGAAAACTTTCTGGTAAGAGATACAATGCTAACATACTGAAAAGTATCATGACTGATGAGTCACTCACTAAAAATATGGCCAACAACTTACAAAACACCTTCATGAAATTGTGTTGCAGTAGCCCACGCAGCATATAACCTGCACCAGCTTGGTTGATCTGCTGTCCCTGCTCCATCCTTCCATCAAGTCTTTCAGCCTAGCTCCAACAATACTCTCAGTACCTTACTAACATTAGGAAATAATAGTTTATGAAATGAAATCACTGAGGAAGCAACTTTTCTTGTAAAAAGTATTTGGAACACAAATCACTTACCTAGTGTAGTATCTTTCTGTAGTCCAGCTCCTACTGTCAGTATCAGGACAGTGGATTCTGTTTTGCAGAAGATATTAGTATACTTGTAGTTATTCAGATTCTATGCATTTTAAAAGCCTCCTCTGTCAGATTTATAAAGTGTTAAGAGAAAGGAGGAAACAAGAGAAAAATCCCAACAAAAACACAACCTCACAGTCCGATCTAATAGCAAGAAGAAAAAAATAATTTCACAAATAGACTGGTATCTTCTCTCAGAAGCCCAGCTCTACTCCAACTCAGGGTGCTGAAGAAGATACATTACTCCCTTTCACCAAGGGTCACACTGGTTAGGTAGAAAAACTTATAAGTGTACCATTGTCAAAAAATTCAACAATAAACTACTGCACCATTCCATAACACAGTATTAAAATGCAATACTCAGATATACATAGTCACTATGGCTTACTCTACAGGGACAAAGTAGGGAAGAGGGGGAAAGAGCTCAGAAAGTGCTCCCTCTTCAACCCACAACAGATCTTCTGAGGAAACAGGGTGAGGACAACTAAGCTGTTCATACAGGGGGCTGGACTTTATTCCTCAGCAAGCTAGTTATGTAACACAGTCTCAGTTAGCAGCTTTTCTTTTCTTCTTGTTTGTATTTGTTACTTACACCTATATGAAAAGCTTATAGAAACATCAGGGTATATCTGTGCACATCATGCGTTCTGAAAATATGCACCATTTGGCATAATTTGCTTTTCAGTCATCGTTTTAGGGCACCCAGACATCCCTACAGATGTTTTAATAGTACTCCTAGAAGGAATGAATTCCAACAGAGGTAGGAGATTCCCGAGAGTTCTTGCCAGCATACCTGTGCTTTACACATAATATTCAAATGAGCTAAAATGAAGAACATGAAACATTTTTCAGGCAACAAATCTATTACTGTGTAGTGGGAGATGCATACATGGAGACAGTGACATGGGTACAGTTCAAGTCTACAGACTTTTTCTGAGGTATTTCACTCCTCTTTTACTAAGCCTTGTAAATTATCAGTGGAGAATACATTTTTGTTCAGTGATCTGTACCACTACATCAGATAAAAGTTTTCGTTGGACCACATTCCTCTCTCCTCTTTATATACTTCTCTCCATTACAGCTAAAGTTTTCAACAAATAGAAGTTGTGGCCATTATCCAAATTTAATTTGAACATTCTTCACATCTCTGTATGTAATCAAAATGCAAGAGAATCTAGTCAAGTGAGTATCTGATAAAAGAATGGGTTTGCTAAAAGATGCAGCCCAACAAGTGTTCCATTCTCTGAGAATTCTCAGCAGAAGTGCACTACTAAACAACCTGTTATGTATTCTGAATTCATTGCTAGTGTCAGTATTAACCATAGACTGTAATGTTAACCAGGAACACCACCTGCCATGTAAGTGAAGAAGGTGCTGTAAGTTTAAGCATTAATCTATTCATTACTTTATCCCCCAAATATGCCCTTCTGTGTAACTTCTACCACAGTAGTGCCATACCACTGCAATCCAGCTGCTCTTTTAATCTTATCAAGGACCTCAAAGGCAAGGTACTGGAAGGACTGACCTATTAAAGGTGCATCTCTGAGATACTTGTTGAATGTGTGTAGCAAGCTGTACTACTCCATGACACTGTAATCAAAAGACTACAGCTTCCATAGAATCATAGAAAGGTTTGGGTTGGAAGAGACCTTAAAGATCATCTCATTCCAACCCCCCTGCCATGGGCAGGGACACCTTCCACTAGACCAGGTTGTTTTCCCTTTTATTCTTAGTCACATGAACCAGCCTTAGCAAACTGGGACAAGGCTACTGCAGATTTCTCAGCTCACTTATTTGAGTCCTGCTGTACAAAACATACTCAAAGATTATTTTTTTTTTTAAATGTATTAAACTGCAGTTTACAATGCAATGTGCAATTAACTTGTCCTCTTAGCAGCTTTCCATACTGGGAATCCAGGCCTGTGGATATATCTGCTTAGCCTCTCACAGAGAAGGAACTGTGAGCAAGAAAAGATTAACGTTCTTCATTTTGCTCTCATATTATACTTTGGAAGTCCCTATTTTCAGTCTGGGAATCTTGTGACACACTAAATGAGCCATTAATACCTCATACCTTAACCCCTTAATAATCTCTTAAACCCCTAAAACATTAATAATCTCTTCTATATTGTCAGTGCACCTTGCTCAGGCAAACAGAGTCTCTCAAGTTTCTTCTTACACACATAAAACAGGCCAGACACTGAGACCTGTGATTCAGGTGTTGCAGAAACTCTCAAGATAAACAGATAATAATTAAAATAAAATTTATTTTAATGCAATCAATCGGCACTTCAACAATCATTCACAAATGGCAGATCCAAATGTACTTGAGAGATAAAAACTATTACTACACAGACTCCTAGGATTTAACAACAATCTAAAATGCTTGGTCACTCACCTAAAAAGTGAGGACTGTCAACCTTGAGGAATTTCTTTGGGCAGCATCCCAACTCATAGGGGAAACATCAAGGAGTTTCCTTGGGTGGCTGTCCCAACCCAAGGTGAGAGTCCTCAACTACTGCATGTTACTCCCGAGGGAACAAGCTCAAAATGGCTCCCCCAGGGGACTCCATTTATACCTGAGCCAAATCTGATCTGTGGCCACTATCAGCCCTTATTGGCTGAGGGCCCCAATTACCATAAAGCCCTGAGGACCAAGGCACCAAAAAAAAATAAATCAATGGCCACTATATTTCAGCAGCCAGAAAGACCCATTTTCATCGGGTGGGTGCTCCTGTCACAATGGGCTGCACCTGAAATCTCTCCTGTGGTCATGAGTGAGAAGCTGTGCTAGGCAATACCTGCGAAAGTTTATTTAGTGGAATCAGTCTTAATACACTCTCAGGTTTGACACAGTAGCAGGATCACCTTTTTACTCCAGGGAATAATAAGTTAGCAAATGGAAGAACATGTATTTTTATTCCATCTCACATATGGCAACACAGGATGGATGTAATCTGAGGTGAACCTCGTGCTCAGCATCTCTCTCTAATACTGGACTTCTGTTCTTTTTTTTGTGTCGTGAAAGAGCTGGTTCACTATTCTCCCTCCGAACCTACAAATTCCTCCTGGGGAAAAGGGACTGAAAGGGAAGAACTGTTTAGTGCCTGACAGTGAAATTTCCAGCAGTAGAATGAAAAGACAAATCTTGAGGATTCATGTGGGCAAAAAAACCCCAAATATCTCAGAGGCAAAGCTGCTTTGCCTCTCTTCTCTGTGAATTATGCTTCACTTCCACTGCTTGTTCTCTCTCTTTCTCAGAAAATGCCAGGAATTACTGGGCAGCATCTTAATCTCATCTTCCCATGTTGCTCTTCAGAGCTAGGTGCATGATTGGGGAAAAAAAACTGGACTGGACAATGTGAATGGGGAACTTAACTTGGTCTTATTCTACACACAAACTCACGCGGCTTTTCCTGGGACAGATGGGATGAAAGAAAAACAGGGATTTCAGAAGGAGTTGAAAGTCTAATCCACCTTCCACATGTAACACTTCACGTATCTCTGCTTACAAAACAAAGCCAAGTAACTACCAAAAGAATGACAATAAAAATGGTGATAAGTAGTTCAGAGACAGCATGGTTTGCATGAGTGAGGAGTGAATGTGAGGCATCCCAAAATACAGTATGGAACTACAAGATGTTCTCACTGCTTTTTTGCCTGTATATAAGGAAGATCACCTTGCAGGAAATCTAACCTATAAATAATAATGAGTCACTTCCTAAAATTTGTTCCAAACAATGTCGTGATAGAAGTAGGGCATAAATCTTCAAGTTATTTGCATGAATACAGGCACTTTGTATATACAGTTATATGTACACATCGCTCAGCAGAGCAAGTTAGCCTATGAAGACCTGGGATTAGTCTGGCTGTGTTGCCTCCTTTTCTCCAAGCCAGGTCATTCAGAATTAAATCAGGTTGCTTACATGATTATGCCCTTTAAGATTATGTATTTGAGCTCCAAGTTCACAAAAGAGCAGTAACTTTCCTTTCCAATCTCTCAACTGCCCAACTAGGGCTCTACATCCAACCACCTGATCTGTCCTCACCACCTTTCCTCCTTCACAGATTTCCTGAGACAAGCCCTGTATCAGAACTTGAGAAAAGAAAGTGAAATTCTAAGAACTCCTCTTCCTCCTCCCCGGCTCTTTCCCCAAAGGGGAAACAACGATTCTGTAACCTCTTTTTTCAGTTTCAAGTGCAGCAGAGCCTGAGGGTGGTATTTTGGCAGGGGAACAGAAGAAAAGCAGACAACGGAAGTTTCCAATTCCAACCTTACCACCACTAGAAACACTTTCTTACTACATGCTTGAGAATCAGCTGACTTAGCTCAACCACAGCTAAATACTGGAAGGTGAATAAAGCAGCATCCTAAAAACATCTTTATATGGTACAACAGAGGTAAGCAGACATATCCTGTCAAACTCACACCTCAAGCTAGAGGACACTAGAGGCTGGGAGTATAAGTTTTATAACCTGCACAAAAGATAAATTAAGAATCAAATCCATCTTCCAGATTGCATACATACACAATGTAAACACCACCTCTGTAGCACTGGTGCTTACCTGAGAGGCAGAACTACATGAAATATGGGTTTGTACTTCACAAATGCTAAATGTCTAAGTGACATTAAATTACATACACAGCTCTCGCATGAAGGCTGAAACACTGACTCTGAACAACAGCCAGGGGGAGAATAATCCTATCTGAAGTATGTATGGAAATTTAAATGATGCTGAGTCTTTATATTGATATATATACACATTAGTGAAAACTTGTATGAAGATTTTCTCCATATTACTGTCAGATAACAGATACTTTGCTAATATTCCATATGTTTTACCATATACTGTACTAAATATTTTCTGCATATTAAAGATTTATTCTACTAGGAAACTTAAGTCATGTTTTTCTTTAAATAAATTCATGGACAGCCATTAACATTTGCTTCGCCAGTAGTGTTATACAGAAAAGCCTCAGAGTTTAATCCTACAGTTGAGAAATAACCAAAAGCAAAACAGTGGTCTTTGCTTCAGCAAACTATACGATGAACTAAGCTGAATTAAAAAATGACCACTAGTAAAACAAAAAAAGCTCCTATTCTCACCCTCCTTTCCACCATATCTCTGTCACCAACCCCTTGCCATCCTTTTACTTTCCAAGGCATATGATTATTTTTGTCTTCTTCTCCCACATTTTTCTCCTTTGGGCCAGCTCTGGTGCTTTTCTGCTCAATGTAAACTGATCAAACATGCTACCCTGGCAGGATAATTTTCTCAGATTGTCATAAGCTGTGTTGACTTACTATGGCAATCAAAGTACTCTTAGAGACAGCTCCAATTATAAGTGAAACAGACAATTATGAGCAGGAATAGTGGAATGTGGAAGACAAATTCATTTGGTTCAAGCTGTCTTATAAAATCATATTTACAGTTTTTTAGCTAAGATGCAGGAGGAAGAGGAATATTATTTCTTTATGACTCCCACTTTCCCATTAAGAATTATCTCTTTACCCCCAATTTTTTTCCCCTCACTGACTGTACCTTAATACTTGACTCATTCTCAGGATCATTAATTTATCACTGTCAAAAAATACTTGGGAAAAAAGGAAAATTCTCAGTAGCTTGAAGTTGCTAGTTTAGAAAAAAAAAATAGCAGGAATTCTGGTGTTCCATTTTATCAACTGTTCAAGTTTCCACCCTTCCAACACATCACTTTATCAATATTTTCAATATAAACTACATACAACTTTTCAATGCAACTTTTCTCTTCAAAGTTCCCTAAGCCTAGAATGTAAGCCCAATGCTTTCTCTTGGAGTATTCTTGAAAATGCTAATGTTTTCACCATGTCAGGTTCCCCTCTCTTTTAAGATGTATGTGACATGCAATTTCATTCTCTCAAAAGTAGCTCATCTTTTACTGAAGAAGATCCAAGCACTTCAGGTGCACCAAATAATACCGTGGGCTTTAGCAGTAGCCCAGGGCTTAAAAGACTCTGTCTGTCTCTGACCTACTTTTCACTTTACATGTAGTTTTCTGAGTCAGGGACACTAAAAAGACTTATCTGAGTGGAAAGGAAAAGCCTGATTAATGTGGGTGAATTCATGATATGGACAAAACCAGGCACAAAGCCTATGCACCAGTTAGGATGTCTGTGCAAGAAAAAAAATAAAACAACAACAAACCAACAAAAAACCACAACAAAACAAACACCACCAATATAATTCTTCTCAGAAATTATTATTAATGCTCCCCAGAGCATTCTCTTCTCCAGGCTGAACAACCCCAACTCTCTCAGCCTGTCCTCACAGGGGAGGTGCTCCAGCCCCCAATCATCTTCGCAGCCTCCTCTGGACCCGCTCGAGCAGCAGGCCCATGTCCTTCTGACGTTGGAGGCCCAGAGCTGGACACAGCACTGCAAGTGGGGTCTCATGAGAGCGGAGTATAGGGGGAGAATTCCCTTCCTTGACCTGCTGGCCACACTGCTCTTGCTGCAGCCCAGGATGTGGTTGGCTTTCTGGGCTGTGAGCACACATTGCTGGCTCATAGTCAGTTTTCCATCCACCAATACCCCCAAGTCCTTCTCCTCAGGGCTGCTCTCAATCCACTTGTCACCCAACCTGTGTTTGTCCATGGGATTGCACAAAACATGACACAGTCTCTTGAATTTATAACCACAGCCACAGGAAGAGAAAAATAAAAGTGGTGTTATGGTGCAGATTAGTGTAGGAATATTCAAAGTCCCTAGATCCCAGAGAATTTTTATTTTATTGTCACAGAACCATAGCAGTTCTGACAGTTTTGTTGGAAATCATTTGCCAGATTAGACTTTCTATTCACCCAATCTCAAATTATGACCTTCAATACAGGAGAGAGCAGAGGGGAAGGCAAGTATACAAATCACATGAGTTTGGCTGTAAGGCTGGCAAGGGGTATTTCTACTGAAGGATTCAATTATCTGCAGTAAAAACCAGATGCTGAACAATCCTATATTCATCCCTGCAAAGGGCTATACAGAGAAACAGACTAAAACGGGGTTAAATGCTACTACAGTCATTTAGTTTTGTCTGCATTGTTCAGTAAAGCATAGATCCAAAAATGTACTACACAGCAAAAAATATTTTAATACCATATTATACTATTATAATATATATAATGTTTTTATAATATATAAATGATACCATATTATGATATTATAATGTTATATATTTGATGTTCTTTTATGGTGTATATATATTTATATATACACTCCTTCTCCCTGTCATCCCTTCAAGCCATTAAAAGGTGCACAGGCTCTCTCGTTTTTCATTTGAATGTCACACCTCTTCTTAGTACTGACCTTACGTGCAACGTTGTATCGGGCTGTACTCTCGCATAGACTGTTGGATAGTACCTAGCCTAGATTAGTAGAGAGCAGATTAATCTGCATTACCGGTGCTAACACCAGTGACGGGAGGTTGCATCTGGCTGTTCAGCCAAAGGATAAAAATCAAAGGTGTCTCTTGAACTCAGTGGGCTATTGACTGAATTCATCACGCTCAAAAAACAAAAGGTACAGGAGAAAGGCATATTCTATCTTGACTGCTACAATGCATGTTTTAGGAGGTATGAAGATAAACCCTCCATGCCCCTCCGCCCACCCCCTTCCAAGAAAAAGGACTAGAGAAAAAAGATGCAACTTCTAGAGCAATGAGGCTTTTAATAGCCAAGTAAATTTCCCTGTATCATGCCCATTCAATGAGCTACTTTGTCTGACACTCTGCCTTACTCGGTACCAGCATAAGACTCTTCCAGGAAATATTAAACAAAAAAAAAAAAATATATTGCTGTACAGCCAGTTGCCTGCGTTACGCTATGGAAGATGTAGAATTCCTCTCTGATACACAACTTTCCACCTACAAGCAAAACCGTAGTGAAGCTTTCCTCCATTTCCAATGCGCTCTGATGGCTCTTCCCCAGGGAAAGCCTTTCCTCTGTCACTCTGGGGGCATAGCTGGTCATAGGCAAGGCAAGCCCCGAGCCTCACGCACCATCCGAGGCCACCACCGTCCTCCTGTAGCCATGAGCAAGATCTCAAACTCCTTTTCCGCTGCAGGAGAAGAGTTGTTAATAGAAATGGATGCACATGGCACAGTCTGTTCCAGAACAGTCACAGCTGTTCAAAGCTTTCCGTGCCCTGGATTGGGGGGTTTCAGGACCAGCTCCTGGGTCAGCTTGCACCGAGGCTAGCGACAGCTGTGCTTCATGCAGGTAACTCAGGTTTAACCCTTTGTCCCCTGACCATCCCCACAGGTCCAGCAGCACAGAAAGTCACAGTGGGCTGCGTTGGAGCAACCTGCTCCGCTGGACTTGTGGCAAATGTTGCGTCTGCATCCCTGCCCTTCTGTTCTCCCTGTAGGGTCCTGGTCAATACAACAAGCTGCTCTCCCTGGAAATGACCATCGTGGCGAAAGACAGGCTCCACTGTGAGCCACGACCTTCACCCACCGAGCAGCCAGCACAGCCAGGGACACGTTTGTGCGAAAGTCCCTTCTCATGGCAAAAAGGGGATCCATAGTCAGCTTTGGATGTCGTGTGTCTGGTGTAACTGTTGATACTGCGCAATGCCTTGGTTAAAATAGAAGCGACGAAGAGAGATAAAAACCTGCCCTTTTCAGGAAAAATGCAGGAAATCGGCATCTTTTGGCTATTTTACACTCCAACAAGAAAGATTGTGGGCCCGTGTTTTGCTGATTAGGGATACCAATCAAACTCAGACACCAGAGTGAAAAGAGCAGGCGTATTTTACTGGAAATAGCTAAATCATGTAACAGAATAATACAGAAAACATACAACAAGAAAAGACAGAATAGTGCACTTAAACAAACAGGAAAATACAGGGTAATGCATCAAATCGTTACTACACGAGAGAGAGAATAGTGATTAAGAAAGATCCATCACCACTTGCATATGTTACCATCATCCAGATCCGCAGTCGCCGGGGAGCCCCGGTTACAGCGAGGATTTGGAGAGCCTTTCCCGGCAAGTGGGAAACCCTACGCGGTGCGTCCACCCGTAGGTGAGGCTTCCAAAGTCGCTGTGAGCGGGTCCCGCCTTATATACCCCCAAATCAGCAAGCCAGAATAACTGGCACCTTTGTTTTGAGCGGAACATCTGGTTTCACTCTCACATTAGATTCCCCCGGAGCCTGGCCAGGGCTCAAGGGAGAAGCTAAGGGAGTTTCCCTGCTTATCTAATTTATTTATGTTCTTTTTAGAACAAGGCCACACGTCTGGTCCCAAGGCCGGACAGCTGGCTTCATGGCCTTGTTAACTTACCTGTACGCAAAAAAGAAGATACATACATTCAGGATAGACATGTTTTCATTACATTCATCATCAGTCAGGAGTCTATGATATCTAAGCTACATCTTTCATTAATGAGCATACATATTTCGTTAATGACTACATACTAAGTTAGCAGCTTTGGCTCGGGGCCTGTGGTTCAGGCTTCAATACTTCAACACTTTAGCACTTTTTACATCAGTATAGGCGGTTTGTTATAACCTAGTACAATACCTACTAGCACAACGGTTATCAGTTACAAAATATACAGGATTCATCTATAGGTCAACTCTGGCTTGGGCCTATTGTCCAAGCCTTAGCACTTCAGCCCGGTGGTTAATGCTTTAAGGGAAGTTCAGCACGTTGGGAAAAGGGATATAAGACCACTCTTCTGGACACTGTCTGGACTGGGCTAGGCTGGGCTTGGAGAGCCTGGGAGGGTCCCCGGGGTCCCAGCTTTCCTGCAGTGCTGACTGTGGCGGCTGCGGCCTGTTCTTTCCTGCAGTGCTGACTGCACCCACCTGGTGGGGCTGTCCTTGGGAAGGGCACCAGAGCTGAAAAAGCCCCTGGTAGAGGGGCGGGGAGAAGCTCTTCTCCAGAGATTTGCCAGAAACTCTCCAGAGCATCCCTTTTCCAGCGCATGAGATGCTCTGTGTGACAAGGGAAGGTGCCCATTAGTCCACAGTCCTGGGCAAGCGGGTCTAGGTGACCCTGCTTGAGCAGGCAGGTTGGACCAGAGGACCTTCACCGGTCCCTCCCAGCCTCAGCTGTTCTATGGGATTCTGTGCTTCGTTTGACTCCTCAAGCACCTGAACTCAGGCCCGATGCCTGCTGGAAAGGATTCTGGCGCAAGGGATGATGATCCCAAACTCCTCCACTAGGATTCATCCCAAAACAACTTCTACCTAGTCCAGAATATCGTATGGCACACACAGTCAGAAGGGAGAAAATGTCCTTTTATTGTGGACATCCAGTGCAGGAGCCCAGGAGTCACAGGGGTTCAACCAGTAACAAGAAATCAGCACCTACAACGACAGAGCCAGAAAGCACTGGTAAAGCCACAAAGGCAGGAACAGGCATGGCTTGGTTCCCCTTTCTTTGGGAAACACAGTTGACAAGGAATTGTTGATATCCCAGAAGAGAGCTACTGCTGGCCTTAGCTCCGGGGTGGCTCTGGCACCTTATCCCCTCTAAGGTAATGCCCTTAGAGAGCTGTGCATGTGCAGAGGTGCACAGTGCCCCTGTGCCACACAGCAGGGCTCCCCTGGGGAGCTGCCACGGGGTTATTTCCAAACCCTGCATAGCACCATCCCTCGCCGTCCCTTGCCAGTCAGTTGGACTGACTTAGAGCAGGGTGGAGAGTTGGCAAAGATAGGCAGCAAAGCCTGGTACACACCTGGGGCTTCCTGATCTTTCGCACCTCCCTGCTTTTCTTCTGTCCCCTTCTTTTCCTCTCTTCTCTTCTTTGCTTCGTGGCATGGCCTCTCCTCTGCCCAGGTCTCTTCTCTCTTTCGTTTCCTTTGGCCGTCGTCTTCCTGGCAGGAGCCTGCAAACCTTTCCATCCCACAGCATGGTTAGACAGGGAAAGCCAGGATCAACTGGAATCAGTTCTTGATTTAACCAAAGCTGACTCGTTTTACCTTCTGTGCTCCGAGAGGCTCTTCAGTTCTTCTGCGCATCCCAGGGATTCTACCACGGTCTCAGTGGTGGCTGGAGACAAAGCAACGGGTGCCTAAAACAGAAAGGTCGTCATTAGCAGGTGGCAAGGGATGCCCTGAAGTAGTAAGCAACTGCTTGGCACGTTGCTGCCTTAGCTCTACAGAGGAGATCTCTTTGGCTGGTTTGAGTCAGCCCTTTCTTCCAAGGTTCTCGCTCTGGAACACAGTGTTCACATGGGTGGGGGACAGTCCATCTGTGGGGGCCATTCAGCAGAGAGCCTGCGATCCCCTGCCAGGCAAGGAAAGGCTTGCCCACTTCCTTCTGCCAGCATTTCTTCTGCCCTCCCAAGACAGAGCTCTGCGGATGTCCATTTGGTGCAAGACAACCTTCTGTGGTGGGAGGCTTTGCTTTTGAAATCTATCTTTCTGTGGCGTTTTGTAGGTATTTCCTCTGATTAAGCACATGCCTAAGGCATAGGAGAAAAGACCTTTCCAGTTTTACTGACAGCGTATCATTCCATGGGGGGAAAAATAAAATGCAAAGCCACAAGAGACTGAACGCCAGGAAGAGGCACAGCAGCTACTTGGACTCAACAGCAACTGCCCTGCTCCTGCCTAAGACACATTGTTGCAGCGCTTGTGGAGCTGCCATACCTCCGCCCTTTCTGCTCCCACCACCGCCTCTCCCCCCGCTGCTCTCTGGAGGATGAGCAGAGAGGCTGGTGCATCCAGGCAGGCTTTTGCCTGGTGCTCGGCATCTGCTTCGCCTGGAGGGCCGTGCTGCTTTTCCAAAGGCAACTCTGGAAAGCAAAAGCGTGTGCAGCAAAGTGACTGGTTGGAAGTGGACAACAGCTAAAGCAAAACCCACAGGAAGCCCTACCCCAGCTGTCTGCTCAGGCTGTGACAGCCCTCAGTCCCTCCTCATACCTGTGGGTCTGTCCACGGGCTCAGGTGACGTCTGGCCAGCCATCTCCTCCCCAAAGATGTCGCTGCCGTTTTTAATCAGAAATTCCACCAGCAGCTTCACCTGCACACATCAAAGCCTTGGTTTCAGGGCAGGTGTCTGAAAACACGTCAAGCAGCCTTTCCCGCTCCTGAGCCTTGCTTCTGCGCAGAAGGCTGTGGCTGTGGGGCTGCTCTTCCAGGCAGCCACTCCACCGGCATTTGCGCAAGAGAGGAGCAAGCTCTGAGGGTCCAGGCAGGCTGCAGCCAGCCGGTCAGTACAGCGTACCTTCTCGGTCACCTCCAGCGCGGCCTCGAGGGGGAGCAGCTCCTCGTCAGGTGGGCCCAGCAGGTTTGGCCCCAGGCAGATGGCCAGGTTGCTGGAGGTCATTCTGCTGGTGGACACGTGGTGGCCAATGTTCTGCAGCAGGGAGAGCAGCCGCTGGAGGAGGAGGAGATGGGCTGCAGGCAACTTCTCGGCCACCCTGAGGGAGCAGGAACACAACGTTAAGGAAGCAGATGCTGCCCACAGCTGTCCCTGAAGCTTGCACAAGGCAGGCGGGAGCCAGTGCCTGTGCTGCGCCACTTTCCAGGTGCTCTCAGGCAGCGATCAGGAGGAAAACACACTGTTGCTTCCCAGCTCCTGGTTTCACCCAAGCCCACGCAAGGGAAGGCTCCCTGCCCACGCCCTTTCCCCCCGAAATGCAACCCCAGCCAGCAAATGCAAGCTGCCAGAAAATGCAACCTTCTAAGGAGCCCGTCCCTTTTCAGGCAAGTCCCAGGACTCTGCCACTCCCTACTCAACAGGCAGGCTGCTGGCCACACTTACACTTTCAGCGCTTCCACCCTGGCCTCCTTGCTCGGCCTCTCCATGGCTTGCATCCAGTCCTGGTAGACGCCGACAACGAGGAGCTTGCCGGGGATGCTGCGTAGAAAGTCCTGCAAGGCCAAGGGCTTCAGGTGAGCCTTTGAAGATTCCAGGCCAGCCAGGAGCTCTTCCAGCTGCAGGGCAGAAGCGCTCACCTTCAAGATGGCAGCTAGCAGGATGACAGGCTGGTTTGCCAGGTCCACATCTGCGCCGCGGTCGAGGTCCTCCTTCAGCTTCTGGAGCGCTGTCCCCCTGTCGGATCTCCGGAATATCCCCTCCGTCGACGGTCCTCTCTGGTACAGGATGTCCAGGAGCTCCTGCGGGAGACGCAGGAGGACAGCTGCTTGGCTGAAGAAACAAGTGACAGCAGAGGCCAGAGCTCTGCCCCAGGCTGGGCTCCCCCCCGCCCCCGCAAAGGGTCTGGCGCCAGAAGCGGTGGCCGTGGGTGAAGAGCCCAGTGCCCCAGCCACCCCCGCAGACGCTGGGGACACTGCCTCTGGAGCAGCCGGAGGGAGGGCTGGGGCTCCCCTGTCCAGGCTGGCCTACCTGGATGGGCCGGGGCAGCGTGCCGGCCTCCTCGCAGAGGGCTGCCAGGGGCTGCCCAAAGAGCGCCCTGCTGCAGCCGGAGCCCGCCTGCCCTGGCGCCGGGGCAGCGGCCGGGCTCTGCCGCAGCGCAAAGGGCCAGGGCAGCCCCCTCCTCCTCCTGCTGCTGCTGCCGCCGCCGCTCCCTCCCGCTGCAAAGGGAAAGAGAGCAAGAGCCCGTCAGTGGGAACCGCCAGGCCAGCGCTCCCGGAGCCTGCCCTGCCCTGCCCTGCCCTGCCTGCAGCGCGGTGCTGAGTGCTGCGGCGGGACGGGACGGGACGGGACGGGCAGGGAGCCGGCAGCTGGAGCCAGGGCTCTGGCTCAGCGGCTCCGGCTCGCAGTCTCCTGAGAGCCAGCGGGACAGCGGGACAGCCCCGCCCAGCCCTCGCCCTGCCCTCCTCCAGGCTGCGAGCAGCAGCAGAGGGAGGCTCCCTGTCCCGCAGAATCACGTCCAGCGGCCGCTGCCCAGCGGGTGTCCTTGCTCGTCCGGGTGACGTCCGTCCTCCCTTGGGGTGCCCGACCTGCGGGGTGACACTCAGGGAACAAGGGAGCACGGCTCCTCCCGGCTCTGGCCGAGGAGCAGGGACCCATCTGCCCGGCTCTGGGGACAGAGCTCAGGCAGGCAGCACCTCGAGTGCTCAGCACTGTCGAAGGGTCCCGAGCACTCAGCTCTCTCCTGCTGCAGTGTGATGGGCACCGATTTCCTCTGGCCAAAGGGCAGCAGCAACAGCATCCTCAGTTGTGCAGACGTGCCGGTCCAGGAGAAAAGAAGGCCCTCCCTGCCCTTCGTTCCCAAACTTACCTGGTGAGTGGCAAAGTCCGCCTCCACTGGTAGACGGGGCTGTTGGAGGCCCTTGCTTGGGGTCAGCCTGCAAGAAGCAGGCTGCACTTAGAGAGCATCCCCGCGGCAGAAAGGGCCACCAGCAAGCGGCCACCCGGCACCAGCAGCCTGAGGGCGGCAGAGCGGGGACCCTCTGCCCTCCCACGCTCTCTACCTCACGTGGCAGGTTTCCTCCCAGCACCACCAGCAAGGACATGCGGCGTTCCTGGTAGCTCCCCAACCCTCTCTGCACCCAGGCTGGCACCGCGGGACCCTCCCTCCCTCCTGCACAGGCTCACCCCACTCGCCGCACAGCCCTGGCACCCCGGCACAGCCAGAGGTGGGTGAAAGGCAGCCGTTCTCACCTCTGTCTGGCCCTCCATCAGCCTCTCCAGGCTCCTGGCGCTGAATGTCCTCCACTGGGCAGGAGAGAAAGAGTGGAAGGAGGTGAGCAGCGATGCCTCTGCTGCTCGGCTGGAGGGCCAGTGCTCGGGGACAGCGGCCAGACTAGAGAGACACTCACTCCATGGCGTCGGCTCAGCTCCTTCTGCAGGAGTTTGATGGACGGGACGTTGGTCACTCGGGCTCCCGTGGCTCCTTCGGGTGTCCTGTCACCAGGAAAGGACAGGGAGAAAGCTGGCTGAGCCCCAAGCCACCTCTTTTCCCTTGTCAGGCAGCTCTGCCCGAGAGCTGCCCACAGCCGCAGCGGCAGCTCTCCCCACCTGGGGAGCTGTGTTCCCCCATCCGGCCGCGCCTGAAGCACCCCCCTAGCTTACCCCAGCAGCTTGCCCAGCCACAGCTGCTTCAGTGCCCGGGAGCTGCAGAAAGAGAGGAGAACCAGCATCAGGCCCCGCTGCCCCCCAGCCCCTGGGCCCCTGCACAGCCTTGCCCCTTGGGAAGGGCTGAGGGGCAGCACGAGGCCCCGTGGGGCAGGACAGGGGTGCTGCCCAAGCCCTGGCTCCCTCGTTGCTGCCAGAGCAGCTGCTCCTGCCCTTCCCTTCTGGGGACCAAAAGGTGACCAGGGGATGCAGGATGTGGGAACGCATCCCCATCCCTCCCTGCCCAGGCTCTGCATGGAGGGCAGAGGCCATTCACAGGGTGGCGTGGGCATGGTTGGGACCCTCTCCTGCCCAGCCGTGGGACGTGGCACCACGACTCACCCGAAAGTGGCAACACAGGTGCCGCTGGGCCAGATGAGGAGGATGGAGGTCCCGTCCTCATCGCTGCCTTCCTCCTCCTCCTCCGCTTTGATGTCCCCCGCTGTCTCCTTCCCGCTGCTCAGCACCCACAGCTGGTCCAGGGCCAGGCGGAGCTGTGGGCGCAGGGTGGTGCCACGTCTGTGGAGAAGAGAGACAGGCAGTGAGCCGGAGGTGGCCGCCTTGGGGTGCCCCCGGGCAGAGCCCTGCCCCCCACCTGCCCTTGTGTGGTGGTTTAGGCCCTGCCGGGACCCGAGACCACATTGCCACTGCCCCTCCCCCACCCTCCGACCGGAACGGGGCAGCGAGTGAAATACAAACCCCGGGGTTGCGATAACGAGACGTTTAATACAACAATGCAACAACAACAAACCAAACAACAACAAGAACGATAACAACAGCAATAACAGTAATAACAATAAACAGAACAAGGGATATAGCGATACAGCAGTGAGGAGAGCGACCCCACACCACGCGTTTACCAACTGAGCAATCCCACACCACTGAGGGATCTTCTGAGAGGCCGGGTAAGGGAGACAATTGCTCAACCTCCTCCAGGGCAGCTATACCAAAGGCTCACCAGTACTCTCTTGGGTCTTTAAATTACCCTCTCCTGAGGTAATCTATACCTAGGATGCACGGGGCATCTGGGCCAGTCACAATGGGGTGCTTACGCCAGTCCTTCCCAGTTAAGCTTACTTCAGCTTCTAATAGGGTCAGCTGTTGGGACCCCCCTGTCACTCCGGAGATACAGATGGGTTCAACCCCACTGTATGGCATCAGGGTGCACTGTGCACCAGTATCTACCAAGGCCTTATATTCTCGTGGGTCTGATGTGCCAGGCCATCGGATCCACACCGTCCAGTAAATCCAATTATCCCTTTCCTCCACCTGGCTGGAGGCAGGGCCCCTCTAATCCTGCTCACCATCGCTCACTTGTTGTAAGAGTGACTCCTGCAAGAATGACTCACTTGTCCCCTCAAGACGGTCAGACATAATGTTGGCCATTCTATTCTGTCTGGGGGATTTCCGACTGGACACTGGAGCTGCGTCTCTCTTGGAAGACTCCCCTTTCATGGTGGTCTTCCCTTTCAGCTGCTGTACTCGTGCAGCTAGGGCGAGAGTGGGCTGTCCATCCCACCTCCTCGTGTTTTCCCCATGGTCGCGGAGGAAGAACCACAGGGTGCCCTGTGGTGTGTACCTTCCACTGCCCTTCTCTTGGGTGGGGAAACGCCTGCTTCTAATGGCTGAGACATCGGCCCGTGCAGGTGGAATGTAGGACATGTCCTCTTCCACTTTCTGGAGCCTCTGAGACAGTTCCCTTACAGCTGAAACCCAGGCACGTTGGGAGGAAGGGAGATTTCCCTCATATTGCTGGAGCTGGCCAATCACTTCGTCCACTGTTTCAGTCTGGGTGTCTTGCCACCAGGACGCTACTGCTAGTGCTTTGGAATGTGCCTCTGGTGCACTTTGCAGGAACTTCCGCCACATCAGCTGTGTGCAAGGGGCCTGATCTGGATCCGTGGGTGACCGCTCATCATTCAGATCACCATAAACCATGTCAAACACAGCCAATTCCCTGAGGTTCTGAATGCCTTTCTCCATGTTGGTCCCCTTGCCTAACCGACATAGAACATCATCCTTGTAGGGGTACCTCTCCCTTACACTGAGCAGGAGTCGCCTCCAAAGGCTGAGGGTATGAGCCTGTATCCCTATTGCCTTGTCAATACCAGCCTCCCTGGCTAAAGATCCCAGCTGCTTGGCCTCTCTCCCCTCCAATTCCAAAACACCAGCTCCACGATGCCAGCATCGGAGCAGACAGGTTCAAATTTGCTCGCCTGGAAGGCAGCTGAAATCCTTCCGCATATCTCGCAACTCACTCAGGGATAGAGATCGGATGGTTACCTCCGGCTCTTCCTCCTGTTCTCGTGATGGGCCTGGTTCATCATCACCCTGTACACTGCGAGGGGATTTTTTGGTATATTTGGTTTTCTGTATCGGGGCGAATCATATTGGCAGTGCTTGTCCCTCTGGCCCAGCTGCTGTGCTAGTGGAGGCGACTGGTACTGGCACTGCCTGTCCCTCTGGCCCAGCTGCTGTGCTAGTGGAGGCGATTGGTACTGGCACTGCCTGTCCCTCTGTCCCAGCTGCTGTGCTAGTGGAGGTGACTGGTACTGGCACTGCCTGTCCCTCTGTCCCAGCTGCTGTGCTGGTGGAGATGACTGGTACTGGCACTGGCTGTCCCTCTGTCCCAGCTGCTGTGCTGGTGGAGGTGACTGGTACTGGCACTGCCTGTCCCTCTGGCCCAGCTGCTGTGCTAGTGGAGGTGACTGGTACTGGCACTGCCTGTCCCTCTGTCCCAGCTGCTGTGCTGGTGGAGGTGACTGGTACTGGCACTGCCTGTCTCCCTGGCCCAGATGCTGTGCTAGTGGAGGCGACTTGTACTGGCACTGCCTGTCACTCTGGCCCAGCTGCTGTCCTGGTGGAGGTGACTGGTACTGGCACTGCCTGTCCCCCTGGCCCAGATGCTGTGCTAGTGGAGGTGACTGGTACGGGCACTAGCTGTCCCTCTGTCCCAGCTGCTGAGCTGGTGGAGGCGACTGGTACTGGCACTGCCTGTCACTCTGGCCCAGCTGCTGTGCTGGTGGAGTCAACTAGTACTGGCACTGCCGGTCCCCCTGGCCCAGCTGCTGTGCTGGTGGAGGTGACTGGTACTGCCACTGCCTGTCACTCTGGCCCAGCTGCAGTGCTAGTAGTGGCGACTGGTACTGGCACTGCCTGTCCCTTGGCCCAGCTGCTGTGCTAGTGGAGGTGACTGGTACTGGCACTGCCTCTCACTCTGGCCCAGCTGCTGTGCTGGTGGAGGTGACTGGTACTGGCACTGCCTGTCCCTCTGGCCCAGCTGCTGTTCTAGTGGAGGCGACTGCTACTGGTACTGCCTGTCCCCCTGGCCCAGCTGCTGTGCTAGTAGTGGCGACTGGTACTGGCACTGCCTGTCCCTTGGCCCAGCTGCTGTGCTAGTGGAGGTGACTGGTACTGGCACTGCCTGTCCCTTGGCCCAGCTGCTGTGCTGGTGGAGGCGACAGGTACTGGCACTGCCTGTCCCTCTGGCCCAGCTGCTGTGCTGGTGGAGGCGACTGGTATTGGTACTGCCTGTCCCTCTGGCCCAGCTGCTGTTCTAGTGGAGGCGACTGGTACTGGCACTGGCTGTCCTTCTGTCCCAGCTGCTGTGCTAGTGGAGGTGACTCGTACTGGCACTGCCTGTCCCTCTGGCCCAGCTGCTGTGCTAGTGGAGGCGACTGCTACTGGTACTGCCTGTCCCCCTGGCCCAGCTGCTGTGCTGGTGGAGGTGACTGCTACTGGCACTGCCTGTCACTCTGGCCCAGCTGCAGTGCTAGTAGTGGCGACTGGTATTGGCACTGCCTGTCCCCCTTGCCCAGCTGCTGTGCTAGTGGAGGCGACTGGTATTGGCACTGCCTGTCCCCCTGACCCAGCTGCTGTGCTGGTGGAGGCGACTGGTACTGGTACTGCCTGTCACTCTGGCCCAGCTGCTGTGCTGGTGGAGGTGACTGGTACTGGCACTGCCTGTCACTCTGGCCCAGCTGCTGTGCTGGTGGAGGCAACTAGTACTGGCACTGCCGGTCGCCCTGGCCTAGCTGCTGTGCTGGTGGAGGCGACTGCTACTGGTACTGCCTGTACCCCTGGCCCAGCTGCTGTGCTGGTGGAGGTGACTGCTACTGGCACTGCCTGTCACTCTGGCCCAGCCGCTGTGCTGCTGGAGGTGACTGGTATTGCCACTGCCTGTCCCCCTGGCCCAGCTGCTGTGCTAGTGGAGGTGACTGGTACTGGCACTGCCTGTCCTTCTGTCCCAGCTGCTGTGCTAGTGGAGGTGACTCGTACTTGCACTGCCTGTCCCTCTGGCCCAGCTGCTGTGCTGGTGGAGGTGACTGGTACTGGCACTGCCTGTCCCTCTGGCCCAGCTGCTGTGCTGGTGGAGGCGACTGCTACTGGTACTGCCTGTCCCCCTGGCCCAGCTGCTGTGCTGGTGGAGGTGACTGCTACTGGCACTGCCTGTCACTCTGGCCCAGCTGCTCTGCTGGTGGTGGTGACTGGTACTGGCACTGCCTGTCCCTCTGGCCCAGCTGCTGTGCTGGTGGAGGTGACTGGTACTGGCACTGCCTGTCCCCCTAGCCCAGCTGCTGTGCTAGTGGAGGTGACTGGTATTGGCACTGCCTGTCCCTCTGGCCCAGCTGCTGTGCTAGTGGAGGCGACTGGTATTGGCACTGCCTATCCCCCTGGCCCAGCTGCTGTGCTGATGGAGGCGACTGGTACTGGTACTGCCTGTCCCCCTGGCCCAGCTGCTGTGCTAGTGGAGGCGACTAGTACTGGCACTGCTTGTCCCTCTGGCCCAGCTCCCGTGCTGGTGGAGGTGACTGGTACTGGCACTGCCTGTCCCTCTGGCCCAGCTGCTGTGCTGGTGGAGGCAACTAGTACTGGCACTGCCGGTCCCCCTGGCCCAGCTGCTGTGCTAGTGGATGTGACTGGTATTGGCACTGCCTGTCCCTCTTGCCCAGCTGCAGTGCTAGTAGTGGCGACTGGTACTGGCACTGCCTGTCCCTCTGGCCCAGCTGCTGTTCTAGTGGAGGCGACTGCTACTGGTACTGCCTGTCCCCCTGGCCCAGCTGCTGTGCTGCTGGAGGTGACTGGTATTGGCACTGCCTGTCCCTCTGGCCCAGCTGCTGTGCTGGTGGAGGTGACTGGTACTGCCACTGCCTCTCACTCTGGCCCAGCTGCAGTGTAGTAGTGGCGACTGGTATTGGCACTGCCTGTCCCCCTGGCCCAGCTGCTGTGCTGGTGGAGGCGACTGGTACTGGTACTGCCTGTCCCCCTGGCCCAGCTGCTGTGCTAGTGGAGGCGACTAGTACTGGCACTGCTTGTCCCTCTGGCCCAGCTCCCGTGCTGGTGGAGGTGACTGCTACTGGCACTGCCTGTCCCTCTGGCCCAGCTGCTGTGCTGGTGGAGGCAACTAGTACTGGCACTGCCGGTCCCCCTGGCCCAGCTGCTGTGCTGGTGGAGGCGACTGCTACTGGCACTGCCTGTCACTCTGGCCCAGCTCCTGTGCTAGTGGAGGCAACTAGTACTGGCACTGCCTGTCCCCCTTGCCCCGCTGCTGTGCTAGTGGAGGCGACTGGTATTGGCACTGCCTGTCCCCCTGGCCCAGATGCTCTGCTGGTGGTGGTGACTGGTACTGGCACTGCCTGTCCCCCTGGCCCAGCTGCTGTGCTGGTGGAGGTGACTGGTACTGGCACTGCCTGTCCCCCTGGCCCAGCTGCTGTGCTAGTGGAGGCAACTAGTACTGGCACTGCCTGTCCCCCTGGCCCAGCTGCTCTGCTAGTGGAGGCGACTGGTATTGGCACTGCCTGTCCCCCTGGCCCAGCTGCTGTGCTGGTGGAGGTGACTGGTATTGGCACTGCCTGTCCCCCTGTCCCAGCTGCTGTGCTAGTGGAGGTGACTGGTATTGGCACTGCCTGTCCCTCTGGCCCAGCTGCTGTGCTGGTGGAGGTGACTCGTACTGCCACTGCCTGTCACTCTGGCCCAGCTGCAGTGCTAGTAGTGGCGACTGGTATTGGCACTGCCTGTCCCCCTGTCCCAGCTGCTGTGCTAGTGGAGGTGACTGGTACTGCCACTGCCTGTCACTCTGGCCCAGCTGCAGTGCTTTTAGTGGCGACTGGTATTGGCACTGCCTGTCCCCCTTGCCCAGCTGCTGTGCTAGTGGAGGCGACTGGTATTGGCACTGCCTGTCCCCCTGGCCCAGCTGCTCTGCTGGTGGAGGTGACTGGTACTGCCACTGCCTGTCCCTCTGGCCCAGCTGCTGTGCTAGTGGAGGCAATTGGTACTGGCACTGCCTGTCACTTTGGCCCAGCTGCTGTGCTAGTGGAGGAGACTGGTACTGGCAGTGCCTGTCCCCCTGGCCCAGCTGCTGTACCAGTATGTTCACTTTCAGATCCTGCAGCCCTTTCTCCCCCTTCAGGGCAGTGAACAGTAGTAAAGGTGACATGGTAAGCATGGGCAAGCCCCCAGCACATTGCAATGAGTTGTGTCTCCCGGGGTTTGTCAGATTGGCAACAGACCTTTTTCAGATACTCCACCAGTTTATCAGGACTCTGCACTTGTTCGGGAGTGAAATCCCAAACCGTTGGAGGTGACCACTGACTCAGGCACTTGCCCATCTTTTCCCACACACCTTGCCATTTATAACTATCTGCCCTCGGGGCAGGTTTCCGGGTGCTGCTCTCATTGGAGAAATACCGCATGGCCCAAAACAAGATCTGGCAGACATTCAGAAAGCATTGTGCCGCAAACACACTGGCCTGGGTGCTCCAAGGATAGCTAAAACTCTGAAAAACCGAGAGGATCTCTTCCCCTGGCTCACCCATAGAGGGGGTGAGACCCCTAACAAAAGCCCAGGCAGCAAACAGGTACCGGTTCACCCCCACAAGCACTGATGCAAGCCCATTATAAGCAGTCAGCAGCCAGTATAGCAAAATAAAACCCTTGACACATTTTCCACCGACAACAAACGCCAGCACTGGGAACACACAGCGGATATAAGGATTAATCCAGCCCCACCACGCAAGCAAGTTGGCCAGCATTGCAAATGTTCCTTATCAAACAATACAAATAAAAACAGAAAAATTGCACCTAACAGATTGCTCTAACACACCTTCTCCTTTTGTCCTTATCTCAACCCTCTCGTGCCCCATGCTGGGCGCCAAAAAGGCTGTGGTGGTTTAGGCCCCGCCGGGACCCGAGACCACGCTGCCGCTGCCCCTCCCCCACCCTCCGACCGGAACGGGGCAGGGAGTGAAATACAAACCCCGGGGTTGAGGTAAGGAGAGGTTTAATACCACAGTGCCACAGCAACAAACCGAACAACAGCAAGAACAAGAACAATAACAGTAATAACAAGAAACAGAACAAGGGATATAGCGATACAGCAGTGAGGAGAGCGACCCCACACCACGCGTTTACCAATCTTCCCGCGCTTGGGCGCCCGGACGTGAAGTCAGCATGGTATTGAATAACCCGGCTAGAGCTCCCTCCCCACTGCTGGGGAAACTTAACCCTATCCTAGCTGAACCAGGACACCTTGGGACAGACATTGGTGCATCCAGCACCAAGGGCCCAGGGCCTGGGGCTGGTGCCAGAGTGTCCCCGGCCTGGTGCCAGGGCCAGGGATGGGGGAAAGGCAGTGGGGCTCTGAGGGTCTTACCGCAACTTGGCGACGACCAGTTCCTCCTGGAGGAGGAGAAGGCGTCTCTCGCTCCTCCTGTGGCCCCGGGTCAGCCACACGTCCGTGCTCAGCACCGCCTCAGCGTCGGTGAGAGCCTCCCTGCGGAGCAGAGAGCGGTGGGCATGAGAAAGGCTGTGGCTGAGGGGCCCGGCCGTGCCCGCCCGTCCCCGAGCCCCGGGGGGAGCCTACCTGGAGTGCCAGCAGCAGTTGGCCTGGCCCATCCTGCCCGGGACAGGAGGACCCCTCGCTCTGCACCAAGGATGTGGCCCAGCTGGCCACAGCGAGGATGGGAAGCAGGGTGCCGGTGCCGGGAAGCGCTGTTCGGCCAGACCCTGCCTCCTCCCAGAGCTGCTCCGTGCCAGCACAGCCCCGTGCTGCCGGCTCTGGTGGCTGCTGGCTCCAAAATGGCCGACGCTGGGAGCCCAACGGAAAGTGGGCGGGGCCTCGTGCTGGGGGTTCTCTCCAGCATGGCCCTGGCTGTCTTGCCCTGGGGAGCCCAGAGCAGGGCAGAGCAGAGGGGAAGCACCCCCTCCCTCCGCCTGCTGCCAGTGGTCTGCCTGCTGCAGCCCGGGATGCAGTTCGCCCCCAATGCCCCAGGGGTACTTTGCTGGCTCCAAGTTGCTCAACTTCGGGTCCACCATCACCCCAGGGCTCTGCACAGCTGCTTTCCAGCTGGGTCTCCCCCAGCACATACAGCTCCAGGGGCTTGTTCCTCCCCAGGTCCAGGACTTTGCTCTTCCCTCTTCCCCTTCTTCAATGACAGGAAGCTCCTGGCAGCCCCTTTCTCCAGCCTGTCAAGGTCCCTCTGGTTGGCAACACAACTCTGGGCTGCAGGAGCCTCTCCTCCCAGTCATGTGCCTTCTGCAAGCTGTCTGAGGGTGTGCTCTGCCCCATCATCCGGATCACTGAATGTGGACAGGGCGCGCATCATGCCGCGCAGGGCTTTGTCACAGAATGATCAGAAATTGAGGGGGAAGATCCACTTTTGTGTGTGTGTGTGTGTGTGTGTGTGTATTATAAATATGGTGCTTCTCCCTGTCATCCCTTCAAGCCATTAAAAGGTGCACAGGCTCTCTCGTTTTTCATTTGAATGTCACACCTCTTCTTAGTACTGACCTTACGTGCAACGTTGTATCGGGCTGTACTCTCGCATAGACTGTTGGATAGTACCTAGCCTAGATTAGTAGAGAGCAGATTAATCTGCATTACCGGTGCTAACACCAGTGACGGGAGGTTGCATCTGGCTGTTCAGCCAAAGGATAAAAATCAAAGGTGTCTCTTGAACTCAGTGGGCTATTGACTGAATTCATCACGCTCAAAAAACAAAAGGTACAGGAGAAAGGCATATTCTATCTTGACTGCTACAATGCATGTTTTAGGAGGTATGAAGATAAACCCTCCATGCCCCTCCGCCCACCCCCTTCCAAGAAAAAGGACTAGAGAAAAAAGATGCAACTTCTAGAGCAATGAGGCTTTTAATAGCCAAGTAAATTTCCCTGTATCATGCCCATTCAATGAGCTACTTTGTCTGACACTCTGCCTTACTCGGTACCAGCATAAGACTCTTCCAGGAAATATTAAACAAAAAAAAAAAAATATATTGCTGTACAGCCAGTTGCCTGCGTTACGCTATGGAAGATGTAGAATTCCTCTCTGATCCACAACTTTCCACCTACAAGCAAAACCGTAGTGAAGCTTTCCTCCATTTCCAATGCGCTCTGATGGCTCTTCCCCAGGGAAAGCCTTTCCTCTGTCACTCTGGGGGCATAGCTGGTCATAGGCAAGGCAAGCCCCGAGCCTCACGCACCATCCGAGGCCACCACCGTCCTCCTGTAGCCATGAGCAAGATCTCAAACTCCTTTTCCGCTGCAGGAGAAGAGTTGTTAATAGAAATGGATGCACATGGCACAGTCTGTTCCAGAACAGTCACAGCTGTTCAAAGCTTTCCGTGCCCTGGATTGGGGGGTTTCAGGACCAGCTCCTGGGTCAGCTTGCACCGAGGCTAGCGACAGCTGTGCTTCATGCAGGTAACTCAGGTTTAACCCTTTGTCCCCTGACCATCCCCACAGGTCCAGCAGCACAGAAAGTCACAGTGGGCTGCGTTGGAGCAACCTGCTCCGCTGGACTTGTGGCAAATGTTGCGTCTGCATCCCTGCCCTTCTGTTCTCCCTGTAGGGTCCTGGTCAATACAACAAGCTGCTCTCCCTGGAAATGACCATCGTGGCGAAAGACAGGCTCCACTGTGAGCCACGACCTTCACCCACCGAGCAGCCAGCACAGCCAGGGACACGTTTGTGCGAAAGTCCCTTCTCATGGCAAAAAGGGGATCCATAGTCAGCTTTGGATGTCGTGTGTCTGGTGTAACTGTTGATACTGTGCAATGCCTTGGTTAAAATAGAAGCGACGAAGAGAGATAAAAACCTGCCCTTTTCAGGAAAAATGCAGGAAATCGGCATCTTTTGGCTATTTTACACTCCAACAAGAAAGATTGTGGGCCCGTGTTTTGCTGATTAGGGATACCAATCAAACTCAGACACCAGAGTGAAAAGAGCAGGCGTATTTTACTGGAAATAGCTAAATCATGTAACAGAATAATACAGAAAACATACAACAAGAAAAGACAGAATAGTGCACTTAAACAAACAGGAAAATACAGGGTAATGCATCAAATCGTTACTACACGAGAGAGAGAATAGTGATTAAGAAAGATCCATCACCACTTGCATATGTTACCATCATCCAGATCCGCAGTCGCCGGGGAGCCCCGGTTACAGCGAGGATTTGGAGAGCCTTTCCCGGCAAGTGGGAAACCCTACGCGGTGCGTCCACCCGTAGGTGAGGCTTCCAAAGTCGCTGTGAGCGGGTCCCGCCTTATATACCCCCAAATCAGCAAGCCAGAATAACTGGCACCTTTGTTTTGAGCGGAACATCTGGTTTCACTCTCACATTAGATTCCCCCGGAGCCTGGCCAGGGCTCAAGGGAGAAGCTAAGGGAGTTTCCCTGCTTATCTAATTTATTTATGTTCTTTTTAGAACAAGGCCACACGTCTGGTCCCAAGGCCGGACAGCTGGCTTCATGGCCTTGTTAACTTACCTGTACGCAAAAAAGAAGATACATACATTCAGGATAGACATGTTTTCATTACATTCATCATCAGTCAGGAGTCTATGATATCTAAGCTACATCTTTCATTAATGAGCATACATATTTCGTTAATGACTACATACTAAGTTAGCAGCTTTGGCTCGGGGCCTGTGGTTCAGGCTTCAATACTTCAACACTTTAGCACTTTTTACATCAGTATAGGCGGTTTGTTATAACCTAGTACAATACCTACTAGCACAACGGTTATCAGTTACAAAATATACAGGATTCATCTATAGGTCAACTCTGGCTTGGGCCTATTGTCCAAGCCTTAGCACTTCAGCCCGGTGGTTAATGCTTTAAGGGAAGTTCAGCACGTTGGGAAAAGGGATATAAGACCACTCTTCTGGACACTGTCTGGACTGGGCTAGGCTGGGCTTGGAGAGCCTGGGAGGGTCCCCGGGGTCCCAGCTTTCCTGCAGTGCTGACTGTGGCGGCTGCGGCCTGTTCTTTCCTGCAGTGCTGACTGCACCCACCTGGTGGGGCTGTCCTTGGGAAGGGCACCAGAGCTGAAAAAGCCCCTGGTAGAGGGGCGGGGAGAAGCTCTTCTCCAGAGATTTGCCAGAAACTCTCCAGAGCATCCCTTTTCCAGCGCATGAGATGCTCTGTGTGACAAGGGAAGGTGCCCATTAGTCCACAGTCCTGGGCAAGCGGGTCTAGGTGACCCTGCTTGAGCAGGCAGGTTGGACCAGAGGACCTTCACAGGTCCCTCCCAGCCTCAGCTGTTCTATGGGATTCTGTGCTTCGTTTGACTCCTCAAGCACCTGAACTCAGGCCCGATGCCTGCTGGAAAGGATTCTGGCGCAAGGGATGATGATCCCAAACTCCTCCACTAGGATTCATCCCAAAACAACTTCTACCTAGTCCAGAATATCGTATGGCACACACAGTCAGAAGGGAGAAAATGTCCTTTTATTGTGGACATCCAGTGCAGGAGCCCAGGAGTCACAGGGGTTCAACCAGTAACAAGAAATCAGCACCTACAACGACAGAGCCAGAAAGCACTGGTAAAGCCACAAAGGCAGGAACAGGCATGGCTTGGTTCCCCTTTCTTTGGGAAACACAGTTGACAAGGAATTGTTGATATCCCAGAAGAGAGCTACTGCTGGCCTTAGCTCCGGGGTGGCTCTGGCACCTTATCCCCTCTAAGGTAATGCCCTTAGAGAGCTGTGCATGTGCAGAGGTGCACAGTGCCCCTGTGCCACACAGCAGGGCTCCCCTGGGGAGCTGCCACGGGGTTATTTCCAAACCCTGCATAGCACCATCCCTCGCCGTCCCTTGCCAGTCAGTTGGACTGACTTAGAGCAGGGTGGAGAGTTGGCAAAGATAGGCAGCAAAGCCTGGTACACACCTGGGGCTTCCTGATCTTTCGCACCTCCCTGCTTTTCTTCTGTCCCCTTCTTTTCCTCTCTTCTCTTCTTTGCTTCGTGGCATGGCCTCTCCTCTGCCCAGGTCTCTTCTCTCTTTCGTTTCCTTTGGCCGTCGTCTTCCTGGCAGGAGCCTGCAAACCTTTCCATCCCACAGCATGGTTAGACAGGGAAAGCCAGGATCAACTGGAATCAGTTCTTGATTTAACCAAAGCTGACTCGTTTTACCTTCTGTGCTCCGAGAGGCTCTTCAGTTCTTCTGCGCATCCCAGGGATTCTACCACGGTCTCAGTGGTGGCTGGAGACAAAGCAACGGGTGCCTAAAACAGAAAGGTCGTCATTAGCAGGTGGCAAGGGATGCCCTGAAGTAGTAAGCAACTGCTTGGCACGTTGCTGCCTTAGCTCTACAGAGGAGATCTCTTTGGCTGGTTTGAGTCAGCCCTTTCTTCCAAGGTTCTCGCTCTGGAACACAGTGTTCACATGGGTGGGGGACAGTCCATCTGTGGGGGCCATTCAGCAGAGAGCCTGCGATCCCCTGCCAGGCAAGGAAAGGCTTGCCCACTTCCTTCTGCCAGCATTTCTTCTGCCCTCCCAAGACAGAGCTCTGCGGATGTCCATTTGGTGCAAGACAACCTTCTGTGGTGGGAGGCTTTGCTTTTGAAATCTATCTTTCTGTGGCGTTTTGTAGGTATTTCCTCTGATTAAGCACATGCCTAAGGCATAGGAGAAAAGACCTTTCCAGTTTTACTGACAGCGTATCATTCCATGGGGGGAAAAATAAAATGCAAAGCCACAAGAGACTGAACGCCAGGAAGAGGCACAGCAGCTACTTGGACTCAACAGCAACTGCCCTGCTCCTGCCTAAGACACATTGTTGCAGCGCTTGTGGAGCTGCCATACCTCCGCCCTTTCTGCTCCCACCACCGCCTCTCCCCCCGCTGCTCTCTGGAGGATGAGCAGAGAGGCTGGTGCATCCAGGCAGGCTTTTGCCTGGTGCTCGGCATCTGCTTCGCCTGGAGGGCCGTGCTGCTTTTCCAAAGGCAACTCTGGAAAGCAAAAGCGTGTGCAGCAAAGTGACTGGTTGGAAGTGGACAACAGCTAAAGCAAAACCCACAGGAAGCCCTACCCCAGCTGTCTGCTCAGGCTGTGACAGCCCTCAGTCCCTCCTCATACCTGTGGGTCTGTCCACGGGCTCAGGTGACGTCTGGCCAGCCATCTCCTCCCCAAAGATGTCGCTGCCGTTTTCAATCAGAAATTCCACCAGCAGCTTCACCTGCACACATCAAAGCCTTGGTTTCAGGGCAGGTGTCTGAAAACACGTCAAGCAGCCTTTCCCGCTCCTGAGCCTTGCTTCTGCGCAGAAGGCTGTGGCTGTGGGGCTGCTCTTCCAGGCAGCCACTCCACCGGCATTTGCGCAAGAGAGGAGCAAGCTCTGAGGGTCCAGGCAGGCTGCAGCCAGCCGGTCAGTACAGCGTACCTTCTCGGTCACCTCCAGCGCGGCCTCGAGGGGGAGCAGCTCCTCGTCAGGTGGGCCCAGCAGGTTTGGCCCCAGGCAGATGGCCAGGTTGCTGGAGGTCATTCTGCTGGTGGACACGTGGTGGCCAATGTTCTGCAGCAGGGAGAGCAGCCGCTGGAGGAGGAGGAGATGGGCTGCAGGCAACTTCTCGGCCACCCTGAGGGAGCAGGAACACAACGTTAAGGAAGCAGATGCTGCCCACAGCTGTCCCTGAAGCTTGCACAAGGCAGGCGGGAGCCAGTGCCTGTGCTGCGCCACTTTCCAGGTGCTCTCAGGCAGCGATCAGGAGGAAAACACACTGTTGCTTCCCAGCTCCTGGTTTCACCCAAGCCCACGCAAGGGAAGGCTCCCTGCCCACGCCCTTTCCCCCCGAAATGCAACCCCAGCCCAGCAAATGCAAGCTGCCAGAAAATGCAACCTTCTAAGGAGCCCGTCCCTTTTCAGGCAAGTCCCAGGACTCTGCCACTCCCTACTCAACAGGCAGGCTGCTGGCCACACTTACACTTTCAGCGCTTCCACCCTGGCCTCCTTGCTCGGCCTCTCCATGGCTTGCATCCAGTCCTGGTAGACGCCGACAACGAGGAGCTTGCCGGGGATGCTGCGTAGAAAGTCCTGCAAGGCCAAGGGCTTCAGGTGAGCCTTTGAAGATTCCAGGCCAGCCAGGAGCTCTTCCAGCTGCAGGGCAGAAGCGCTCACCTTCAAGATGGCAGCTAGCAGGATGACAGGCTGGTTTGCCAGGTCCACATCTGCGCCGCGGTCGAGGTCCTCCTTCAGCTTCTGGAGCGCTGTCCCCCTGTCGGATCTCCGGAATATCCCCTCCGTCGACGGTCCTCTCTGGTACAGGATGTCCAGGAGCTCCTGCGGGAGACGCAGGAGGACAGCTGCTTGGCTGAAGAAACAAGTGACAGCAGAGGCCAGAGCTCTGCCCCAGGCTGGGCTCCCCCCCGCCCCCGCAAAGGGTCTGGCGCCAGAAGCGGTGGCCGTGGGTGAAGAGCCCAGTGCCCCAGCCACCCCCGCAGACGCTGGGGACACTGCCTCTGGAGCAGCCGGAGGGAGGGCTGGGGCTCCCCTGTCCAGGCTGGCCTACCTGGATGGGCCGGGGCAGCGTGCCGGCCTCCTCGCAGAGGGCTGCCAGGGGCTGCCCAAAGAGCGCCCTGCTGCAGCCGGAGCCCGCCTGCCCTGGCGCCGGGGCAGCGGCCGGGCTCTGCCGCAGCGCAAAGGGCCAGGGCAGCCCCCTCCTCCTCCTGCTGCTGCTGCCGCCGCCGCTCCCTCCCGCTGCAAAGGGAAAGAGAGCAAGAGCCCGTCAGTGGGAACCGCCAGGCCAGCGCTCCCGGAGCCTGCCCTGCCCTGCCCTGCCCTGCCTGCAGCGCGGTGCTGAGTGCTGCGGCGGGACGGGACGGGACGGGACGGGCAGGGAGCCGGCAGCTGGAGCCAGGGCTCTGGCTCAGCGGCTCCGGCTCGCAGTCTCCTGAGAGCCAGCGGGACAGCGGGACAGCCCCGCCCAGCCCTCGCCCTGCCCTCCTCCAGGCTGCGAGCAGCAGCAGAGGGAGGCTCCCTGTCCCGCAGAATCACGTCCAGCGGCCGCTGCCCAGCGGGTGTCCTTGCTCGTCCGGGTGACGTCCGTCCTCCCTTGGGGTGCCCGACCTGCGGGGTGACACTCAGGGAACAAGGGAGCACGGCTCCTCCCGGCTCTGGCCGAGGAGCAGGGACCCATCTGCCCGGCTCTGGGGACAGAGCTCAGGCAGGCAGCACCTCGAGTGCTCAGCACTGTCGAAGGGTCCCGAGCACTCAGCTCTCTCCTGCTGCAGTGTGATGGGCACCGATTTCCTCTGGCCAAAGGGCAGCAGCAACAGCATCCTCAGTTGTGCAGACGTGCCGGTCCAGGAGAAAAGAAGGCCCTCCCTGCCCTTCGTTCCCAAACTTACCTGGTGAGTGGCAAAGTCCGCCTCCACTGGTAGACGGGGCTGTTGGAGGCCCTTGCTTGGGGTCAGCCTGCAAGAAGCAGGCTGCACTTAGAGAGCATCCCCGCGGCAGAAAGGGCCACCAGCAAGCGGCCACCCGGCACCAGCAGCCTGAGGGCGGCAGAGCGGGGACCCTCTGCCCTCCCACGCTCTCTACCTCACGTGGCAGGTTTCCTCCCAGCACCACCAGCAAGGACATGCGGCGTTCCTGGTAGCTCCCCAACCCTCTCTGCACCCAGGCTGGCACCGCGGGACCCTCCCTCCCTCCTGCACAGGCTCACCCCACTCGCCGCACAGCCCTGGCACCCCGGCACAGCCAGAGGTGGGTGAAAGGCAGCCGTTCTCACCTCTGTCTGGCCCTCCATCAGCCTCTCCAGGCTCCTGGCGCTGAATGTCCTCCACTGGGCAGGAGAGAAAGAGTGGAAGGAGGTGAGCAGCGATGCCTCTGCTGCTCGGCTGGAGGGCCAGTGCTCGGGGACAGCGGCCAGACTAGAGAGACACTCACTCCATGGCGTCGGCTCAGCTCCTTCTGCAGGAGTTTGATGGACGGGACGTTGGTCACTCGGGCTCCCGTGGCTCCTTCGGGTGTCCTGTCACCAGGAAAGGACAGGGAGAAAGCTGGCTGAGCCCCAAGCCACCTCTTTTCCCTTGTCAGGCAGCTCTGCCCGAGAGCTGCCCACAGCCGCAGCGGCAGCTCTCCCCACCTGGGGAGCTGTGTTCCCCCATCCGGCCGTGCCTGAAGCACCCCCCTAGCTTACCCCAGCAGCTTGCCCAGCCACAGCTGCTTCAGTGCCCGGGAGCTGCAGAAAGAGAGGAGAACCAGCATCAGGCCCCGCTGCCCCCCAGCCCCTGGGCCCCTGCACAGCCTTGCCCCTTGGGAAGGGCTGAGGGGCAGCACGAGGCCCCGTGGGGCAGGTCAGGGGTGCTGCCCAAGCCCTGGCTCCCTCGTTGCTGCCAGAGCAGCTGCTCCTGCCCTTCCCTTCTGGGGACCAAAAGGTGACCAGGGGATGCAGGATGTGGGAACGCATCCCCATCCCTCCCTGCCCAGGCTCTGCATGGAGGGCAGAGGCCATTCACAGGGTGGCGTGGGCATGGTTGGGACCCTCTCCTGCCCAGCCGTGGGACGTGGCACCACGACTCACCCGAAAGTGGCAACACAGGTGCCGCTGGGCCAGATGAGGAGGATGGAGGTCCCGTCCTCATCGCTGCCTTCCTCCTCCTCCTCCTCTTTGATGTCCCCCGCTGTCTCCTTCCCGCTGCTCAGCACCCACAGCTGGTCCAGGGCCAGGCGGAGCTGTGGGCGCAGGGTGGTGCCACGTCTGTGGAGAAGAGAGACAGGCAGTGAGCCGGAGGTGGCCGCCTTGGGGTGCCCCCGGGCAGAGCCCTGCCCCCCACCTGCCCTTGTGTGGTGGTTTAGGCCCTGCCGGGACCCGAGACCACATTGCCACTGCCCCTCCCCCACCCTCCGACCGGAACGGGGCAGGGAGTGAAATACAAACCCCGGGGTTGCGATAACGAGACGTTTAATACAACAATGCAACAACAACAAACCAAACAACAACAAGAACGATAACAACAGCAATAACAGTAATAACAATAAACAGAACAAGGGATATAGCGATACAGCAGTGAGGAGAGCGACCCCACACCACGCGTTTACCAACTGAGCAATCCCACACCACTGAGGGATCTTCTGAGAGGCCGGGTAAGGGAGACAATTGCTCAACCTCCTCCAGGGCAGCTATACCAAAGGCTCACCAGTACTCTCTTGGGTCTTTAAATTACCCTCTCCTGAGGTAATCTATACCTAGGATGCACGGGGCATCTGGGCCAGTCACAATGGGGTGCTTACGCCAGTCCTTCCCAGTTAAGCTTACTTCAGCTTCTAATAGGGTCAGCTGTTGGGACCCCCCTGTCACTCCGGAGATACAGATGGGTTCAACCCCACTGTATGGCATCAGGGTGCACTGTGCACCAGTATCTACCAAGGCCTTATATTCTCGTGGGTCTGATGTGCCAGGCCATCGGATCCACACCGTCCAGTAAATCCAATTATCCCTTTCCTCCACCTGGCTGGAGGCAGGGCCCCTCTAATCCTGCTCACCATCACTCACTTGTTGTAAGAGTGACTCCTGCAAGAATGACTCACTTGTCCCCTCAAGACGGTCAGACATAATGTTGGCCATTCTATTCTGTCTGGGGGATTTCCGACTGGACACTGGAGCTGCGTCTCTCTTGGAAGACTCCCCTTTCATGGTGGTCTTCCCTTTCAGCTGCTGTACTCGTGCAGCTAGGGCGAGAGTGGGCTGTCCATCCCACCTCCTCGTGTTTTCCCCATGGTCGCGGAGGAAGAACCACAGGGTGCCCTGTGGTGTGTACCTTCCACTGCCCTTCTCTTGGGTGGGGAAACGCCTGCTTCTAATGGCTGAGACATCGGCCCGTGCAGGTGGAATGTAGGACATGTCCTCTTCCACTTTCTGGAGCCTCTGAGACAGTTCCCTTACAGCTGAAACCCAGGCATGTTGGGAGGAAGGGAGATTTCCCTCATATTGCTGGAGCTGGCCAATCACTTCGTCCACTGTTTCAGTCTGGGTGTCTTGCCACCAGGACGCTACTGCTAGTGCTTTGGAATGTGCCTCTGGTGCACTTTGCAGGAACTTCCGCCACATCAGCTGTGTGCAAGGGGCCTGATCTGGATCCGTGGGTGACCGCTCATCATTCAGATCACCATAAACCATGTCAAACACAGCCAATTCCCTGAGGTTCTGAATGCCTTTCTCCATGTTGGTCCCCTTGCCTAACCGACATAGAACATCATCCTTGTAGGGGTACCTCTCCCTTACACTGAGCAGGAGTCGCCTCCAAAGGCTGAGGGTATGAGCCTGTATCCCTATTGCCTTGTCAATACCAGCCTCCCTGGCTAAAGATCCCAGCTGCTTGGCCTCTCTCCCCTCCAATTCCAAAACACCAGCTCCACGATGCCAGCATCGGAGCAGACAGGTTCAAATTTGCTCGCCTGGAAGGCAGCTGAAATCCTTCCGCATATCTCGCAACTCACTCAGGGATAGAGATCGGATGGTTACCTCCGGCTCTTCCTCCTGTTCTCGTGATGGGCCTGGTTCATCATCACCCTGTACACTGCGAGGGGATTTTTTGGTATATTTGGTTTTCTGTATAGGGGCGAATCATATTGGCAGTGCTTGTCCCTCTGGCCCAGCTGCTGTGCTAGTGGAGGCGACTGGTACTGGCACTGCCTGTCCCTCTGTCCCAGCTGCTGTGCTAGTGGAGGTGACTGGTACTGGCACTGCCTGTCCCTCTGGCCCAGCTGCTGTGCTGGTGGAGGTGACTGGTACTGGCACTGGCTGTCCCTCTGTCCCAGCTGCTGTGCTAGTGGAGGTGACTGCTACTGGCACTGCCTGTCCCTCTGGCCCAGCTGCTGTGCTGGTGGAGGCAACTAGTACTGGCACTGCTGGTCCCCCTGGCCCAGCTGCTGTGCTAGTGGAGGTGACTGGTATTGGCACTGCCTGTCCCTCTGGCCCAGCTGCAGTGCTAGTAGTGGCGACTGGTACTGGCACTGCCTGTCACTCTGGCCCAGCCACTGTGCTAGTGGAGGTGACTGGTACTGGCACTGCCTGTCCCTCTGGCCCAGCTGCTGTGCTGGTGGAGGTGACTGGTACTGGCACTGGCTGTCACTCTGGCCCAGCTGCAGTGCTAGTAGAGGTGACTGGTACTGGCACTGCCTGTCCCCCTGGCCCAGCTGCTGTGCTAGTGGAGGTGACTGGTACTGGCACTGCCTGTCCCCCTTGCCCAGCTGCTGTGCTAGTGGAGGTGACTGGTACTGGCACTGCCTGTCCCTCTGGCCCAGCTGCTGTGCTGGTGGAGGCGACTGGTACTGGCACTGCCTGTCCTTCTGTCCCAGCTGCTGTGCTAGTGGAGGCGACTGCTACTGGTACTGCCCGTCCCCCTGGCCCAGCTGCTGTGCTGGTGGAGGTGACTGCTACTGGCACTGCCTGTCACTCTGGCCCAGCTGCTGTGCTAGTGGAGGCGACTGGTATTGGCACTGCCTGTCCCCCTGGCCCAGCTGCTCTGCTGGTGGTGGTGACTGGTACTGGCACTGCCTGTCCCTCTGGCCCAGCTGCTGTGCTGGTGGAGGTGACTGGTACTGGCACTGCCTGTCCCCCTGTCCCAGCTGCTGTGCTAGTGGAGGTGACTGGTACTGCCACTGCCTGTCACTCTGGCCCAGCTGCAGTGCTAGTAGTGGCGACTGGTATTGGCACTGCCTGTCCCCCTTGCCCAGCTGCTGTGCTAGTGGAGGCGACTGGTATTGGCACTGCCTGTCCCCCTGGCCCAGCTGCTCTGCTAGTGGAGGTGACTGGTACTGCCACTGCCTGTCCCCCTTGCCCAGCTGCTGTGCTAGTGGAGGCGACTGGTATTGGCACTGCCTGTCCCCCTGGCCCAGCTGCTCTTCTAGTGGTGGTGACTGGTACTGGCACTGCCTGTCCCTCTGGCCCAGCTGCTGTGCTGGTGGTGGCAACTAGTACTGGCACTGCCTGTCCCCCTTGCCCAGCTGCTGTGCTAGTGGAGGCGACTGGTATTGGCACTGCCTGTCCCCCTGGCCCAGCTGCTCTGCTGGTGGAGGTGACTGGTACTGGCACTGCCTGTCCCCCTTGCCCAGCTGCTGTGCTAGTGGAGGCGACTGGTATTGGCACTGCCTGTCCCTCTGGCCCAGCTGCAGGGCTAGTAGTGGCGACTGGTACTGGCACTGCCTGTCACTCTGGCCCAGCCACTGTGCTAGTGGAGGTGACTGGTACTGGCAATGCCTGTCACTCTGGCCCAGCTGCAGTGCTAGTAGAGGTGACTGCTACTGGCACTGCCTGTCCCCCTGTCCCAGCTGCTGTGCTAGTGGAGGTGACTGGTACTGACACTGCCTGTCCCTCTGGCCCAGCTGCTGTGCTGGTGGAGGTGACTGGTACTGCCACTGCCTGTCACTCTGGCCCAGCTGCAGTGCTAGTAGAGGTGACTGCTACTGGCAGTGCCTGTCCCCCTTGCCCAGCTGCTGTGCTGTTGGAGGCGACTGATACTGGTACTGCCTGTCCCCCTGGCCCAGCTGCTGTGCTGGTGGAGGTGACTGGTACTGGCACTGCCTGTCCCTCTGGCCCAGCTGCTGTGCTAGTGGAGGTGACTGGTACTGCCACTGCCTGTCACTCTGGCCCAGCTGCAGTGCTAGTAGTGGCGACTGGTATTGGCACTGCCTGTCCCCCTTGCCCAGCTGCTGTGCTAGTGGAGGCGACTGGTATTGGCACTGCCTGTCCCCCTGGCCCAGCTGCTCTGCTAGTGGAGGTGACTGGTACTGCCACTGCCTGTCCCCCTTGCCCAGCTGCTGTGCTAGTGGAGGCGACTGGTATTGGCACTGCCTGTCCCCCTGGCCCAGCTGCTCTTCTAGTGGTGGTGACTGGTACTGGCACTGCCTGTCCCTCTGGCCCAGCTGCTGTGCTGGTGGTGGCAACTAGTACTGGCACTGCCTGTCCCCCTTGCCCAGCTGCTGTGCTAGTGGAGGCGACTGGTATTGGCACTGCCTGTCCCCCTGGCCCAGCTGCTCTGCTGGTGGAGGTGACTGGTACTGGCACTGCCTGTCCCCCTTGCCCAGCTGCTGTGCTAGTGGAGGCGACTGGTATTGGCACTGCCTGTCCCTCTGGCCCAGCTGCAGGGCTAGTAGTGGCGAATGGTACTGGCACTGCCTGTCACTCTGGCCCAGCCACTGTGCTAGTGGAGGTGACTGGTACTGGCAATGCCTGTCACTCTGGCCCAGCTGCAGTGCTAGTAGAGGTGACTGCTACTGGCACTGCCTGTCCCCCTGTCCCAGCTGCTGTGCTAGTGGAGGTGACTGGTACTGGCACTGCCTGTCACTCTGGCCCAGCTGCTGTGCTGGTGGAGGTGACTGGTACTGGCACTGCCTGTCCCTCTTGCCCATCTGCTGTGCTAGTGGAGGCGACTGGTATTGGCACTGCCTGTCCCCCTGGCCCAGCTGCTCTGCTGGTGGAGGTGACTGGTACTGCCACTGCCTGTCCCCCTTGCCCAGCTGCTATGCTGGTGGAGGTGACTGGTATTGGCACTGCCTGTCCCCCTGGCCCAGCTGCTCTTCTAGTGGCGGTGACTGGTACTGACACTGCCTGTCCCTCTGGCCCAGCTGCTGTGCTGGTGGAGGTGACTGGTACTGCCACTGCCTGTCACTCTGGCCCAGCTGCAGTGCTAGTAGAGGTGACTGCTACTGGCAGTGCCTGTCCCCCTTGCCCAGCTGCTGTGCTGTTGGAGGCGACTGATACTGGTACTGCCTGTCCCCCTGGCCCAGCTGCTGTGCTGGTGGAGGTGACTGGTACTGGCACTGCCTGTCCCTCTGGCCCAGCTGCTGTGCTAGTGGAGGTGACTGGTACTGCCACTGCCTGTCACTCTGGCCCAGCTGCAGTGCTAGTAGTGGCGACTGGTATTGGCACTGCCTGTCCCCCTTGCCCAGCTGCTGTGCTAGTGGAGGCGACTGGTATTGGCACTGCCTGTCCCCCTGGCCCAGCTGCTCTGCTGGTGGAGGTGACTGGTACTGCCACTGCCTGTCCCCCTTGCCCAGCTGCTGTGCTAGTGGAGGCGACTGGTATTGGCAGTGCCTGTCCCCCTGGCCCAGCTGCTCTTCTAGTGGTGGTGACTGGTACTGGCACTGCCTGTCCCTCTGGCCCAGCTGCTCTGCTGGTGGAGGCAACTAGTACTGGCACTGCCTGTCCCCCTGGCCCAGCTGCTGTGCTGGTGGAGGTGACTGGTACTGGCACTGCCTGTCCCCCTGGCCCAGCTGCTGTGCTGGTGGAGGTGACTGGTACTGGCACTGGCTGTCCCTCTGTCCCAGCTGCTGTGCTGGTGGAGGTGACTGGTACTGGCACTGGCTGTCCCTCTGTCCCAGCTGCTGTGCTAGTGGAGGTGACTGGTACTGGCACTGCCTGTCCCTCTGGCCCAGCTGCTGTGCTGGTGGAGGCAACTAGTACTGGCACTGCCAGTCCCCCTGGCCCAGCTGCTGTGCTGGTGGAGGTGACTGGTATTGGCACTGCCTGTCCCTCTGGCACAGTTGCTGTGCTGGTGGAGGTGACTGGTACTGGCACTGCCTGTCCCCCTGGCCCAGCTGCTGTGCTGGTGGAGGCGACTGCTACTGGCACTGCCTGTCACTCTCGCCCAGCTGCAGTGCTAGTAGTGGCGACTGGTACTGGCACTGCCTGTCCCCCTTGCCCAGCTGCTGTGCTAGTGGAGGCGACTGGTATTGGCACTGCCTGTCCCCCTGGCCCAGCTGCTGTGCTAGTGGAGGCGACTGGTATTGGCACTGCCTGTCCCCCTGGCCCAGCTGCTCTGCTGGTGGTGGTGACTGGTTCTGGCACTGCCTGTCACTCTGGCCCAGCTGCAGTGCTAGAAGAGGTGACTGCTACTGGTACTGCCTGTCCCCATGGCCCAGCTGCTGTGCTAGTGGAGGCGACTGGTACTGGTACTGCCTGTCACTCTGGCCCAGCTGCTGTGCTGGTGGAGGTGACTGGTACTGGCACTGGCTGTCCCCCTGTCCCAGCTGCTGTGCTGGTGGAGGTGACTGGTACTGGCACTGGCTGTCCCTCTGTCCCAGCTGCTGTGCTAGTGGAGGTGACTGGTACTGGCACTGCCTGTCCCTCTGGCCCAGCTGCTGTGCTGGTGGAGGCAACTAGTACTTGCACTGCCAGTCCCCCTGGCCCAGCTGCTGTGCTGGTCGAGGTGACTGGTATTGGCACTGCCTGTCCCTCTGGCACAGTTGCTGTGCTGGTGGAGGTGACTGGTACTGGCACTGCCTGTCCCCCTGGCCCAGCTGCTGTGCTGGTGGAGGTGACTGGTACTGGCACTGCCTGTCCCCCTGGCCCAGCTGCTGTGCTAGTGGAGGTGACTGGTATTGGCACTGCCTGTCCCTCTGGCCCAGCTGCAGTGCTAGTAGTGGCGACTGGTACTGGCACTGCCTGTCACTCTGTCCCAGCCACTGTGCTAGTGGAGGTGACTGGTACTGGCACTGCCTGTCACTCTGGTCCAGCCGCTGTGCTGCTGGAGGTGACTGGTACTGCCACTGCCTGTCCCCCTGGCCCAGCTCCTGTGCTAGTGGAGGTGACTGGTACTGGCACTGGCTGTCCTTCTGTCCCAGCTGCTGTGCTAGTGGAGGTGACTCGTACTGGTACTGCCTGTCCCCCTGGCCCAGCTGCTCTTCTAGTGGTGGTGACTGGTACTGGCACTGGCTGTCCCTCTGTCCCAGCTGCTGTGCTGGTGGAGGTGACTGGTACTGGCACTGGCTGTCCCTCTGTCCCAGCTGCTGTGCTGGTGGAGGTGACTGGTACTGGCACTGGCTGTCCCTCTGTCCCAGCTGCTGTGCTAGTGGAGGTGACTGGTACTGGCACTGCCTGTCCCTCTAGCCCAGCTGCTGTGCTGGTGGAGGCAACTAGTACTGGCACTGCCAGTCCCCCTGGCCCAGCTGCTGTGCTGGTGGAGGTGACTGGTATTGGCACTGCCTGTCCCTCTGGCCCAGCTGCTGTGCTAGTGGAGGTGACTGGTACTGGCACTGCCTGTCCCTCTGGCCCAGCTGCTGTGCTGGTGGAGGCAACTAGTACTGGCACTGCCAGTCCCCCTGGCCCAGCTGCTGTGCTGGTGGAGGTGACTGGTATTGGCACTGCCTGTCCCTCTGGCACAGTTGCTGTGCTGGTGGAGGTGACTGGTACTGGCACTGCCTGTCCCCCTGGCCCAGCTGCTGTGCTGGTGGAGGTGACTGCTACTGGCACTGGCTGTCCTTCTGTCCCAGCTGCTGTGCTAGTGGAGGTGACTCGTACTGGCACTGCCTGTCCCTCTGGCCCAGCTGCTGTGCTGGTGGAGGTGACTGCTACTGGCACTGCCTGTCACTCTGGCCCAGCTGCTGTGCTAGTGGAGGCAACTAGTACTGGCACTGCCTGTCCCCCCGGCCCAGCTGCTCTGCTGGTGGTGTTGACTGGTATTGGCACTGCATGTCCCCCTGTCCCAGCTGCTGTGCTAGTGGAGGTGACTGGTACTGCCACTGCCTGTCCCCCTGGCCCAGCTCCTCTGCTAGTGGAGGTGACTGGTACTGGCACTGGCTGTCCTTCTGTCCCTGCTGCTGTGCTAGTGGAGGTGACTCGTACTGGCACTGCCTGTCCCTCTGGCCCAGCTGCTGTGCTGGTGGAGGTGACTGGTACTGGCACTGCCTGTGCCCCTGGCCCAGCTGCTGTGCTAGTGGAGGCGACTGCTACTGGTACTGCCTGTGCCCCTGGCCCAGCTGCTGTGCTGGTGGAGGTGACTGCTACTGGCACTGCCTGTCACTCTGGCCCAGCTGCTGTGCTAGTGGAGGCAACTAGTACTGGCACTGCCTGTCCCCCCGGCCCAGCTGCTCTGCTGGTGGTGGTGACTGGTACTGGCACTGCCTGTCCCCCTGGCCCAGCTGCTGTGCTGGTGGAGGTGACTGGTATTGGCACTGCCTGTCCCCCTGTCCCAGCTGCTGTGCTTGTGGAGGTGACTGGTATTGGCACTGCCTGTCCCTCTGGCCCAGCTGCTGTGCTGGTGGAGGTGACTGGTACTGCCACTGCCTGTCCCTCTGGCCCAGCTGCAGTGCTAGTAGTGGCGACTGGTATTGGCACTGCCTGTCCCCCTGTCCCAGCTGCTGTGCTAGTGGAGGTGACTGGTATTGGCACTGCCTGTCCCCCTGGCCCAGCTGCTCTGCTGGTGGAGGTGACTGGTACTGCCACTGCCTGTCCCTCTGGCCCAGCTGCTGTGCTAGTGGAGGCAATTGGTACTGGCACTGCCTGTCACTTTGGCCCAGCTGCTGTGCTAGTGGAGGAGACTGGTACTGGCAGTGCCTGTCCCCCTGGCCCAGCTGCTGTACCAGTATGTTCACTTTCAGATCCTGCAGCCCTTTCTCCCCCTTCAGGGCAGTGAACAGTAGTAAAGGTGACATGGTAAGCATGGGCAAGCCCCCAGCACATTGCAATGAGTTGTGTCTCCCGGGGTTTGTCAGATTGGCAACAGACCTTTTTCAGATACTCCACCAGTTTATCAGGACTCTGCACTTGTTCGGGAGTGAAATCCCAAACCGTTGGAGGTGACCACTGACTCAGGCACTTGCCCATCTTTTCCCACACACCTTGCCATTTATAACTATCTGCCCTCGGGGCAGGTTTCCGGGTGCTGCTCTCATTGGAGAAATACCGCATGGCCCAAAACAAGATCTGGCAGACATTCAGAAAGCATTGTGCCGCAAACACACTGGCCTGGGTGCTCCAAGGATAGCTAAAACTCTGAAAAACCGAGAGGATCTCTTCCCCTGGCTCACCCATAGAGGGGGTGAGACCCCTAACAAAAGCCCAGGCAGCAAACAGGTACCGGTTCACCCCCACAAGCACTGATGCAAGCCCATTATAAGCAGTCAGCAGCCAGTATAGCAAAATAAAACCCTTGACACATTTTCCACCGACAACAAACGCCAGCACTGGGAACACACAGCGGATATAAGGATTAATCCAGCCCCACCACGCAAGCAAGTTGGCCAGCATTGCAAATGTTCCTTATCAAACAATACAAATAAAAACAGAAAAATTGCACCTAACAGATTGCTCTAACACACCTTCTCCTTTTGTCCTTATCTCAACCCTCTCGTGCCCCATGCTGGGCGCCAAAAAGGCTGTGGTGGTTTAGGCCCCGCCGGGACCCGAGACCACGCTGCCGCTGCCCCTCCCCCACCCTCCGACCGGAACGGGGCAGGGAGTGAAATACAAACCCCGGGGTTGAGGTAAGGAGAGGTTTAATACCACAGTGCCACAGCAACAAACCGAACAACAGCAAGAACAAGAACAATAACAGTAATAACAAGAAACAGAACAAGGGATATAGCGATACAGCAGTGAGGAGAGCGACCCCACACCACGCGTTTACCAATCTTCCCGCGCTTGGGCGCCCGGACGTGAAGTCAGCATGGTATTGAATAACCCGGCTAGAGCTCCCTCCCCACTGCTGGGGAAACTTAACCCTATCCTAGCTGAACCAGGACACCTTGGGACAGACATTGGTGCATCCAGCACCAAGGGCCCAGGGCCTGGGGCTGGTGCCAGAGTGTCCCCGGCCTGGTGCCAGGGCCAGGGATGGGGGAAAGGCAGTGGGGCTCTGAGGGTCTTACCGCAACTTGGCGACGACCAGTTCCTCCTGGAGGAGGAGAAGGCGTCTCTCGCTCCTCCTGTGGCCCCGGGTCAGCCACACGTCCGTGCTCAGCACCGCCTCAGCGTCGGTGAGAGCCTCCCTGCGGAGCAGAGAGCGGTGGGCATGAGAAAGGCTGTGGCTGAGGGGCCCGGCCGTGCCCGCCCGTCCCCGAGCCCCGGGGGGAGCCTACCTGGAGTGCCAGCAGCAGTTGGCCTGGCCCATCCTGCCCGGGACAGGAGGACCCCTCGCTCTGCACCAAGGATGTGGCCCAGCTGGCCACAGCGAGGATGGGAAGCAGGGTGCCGGTGCCGGGAAGCGCTGTTCGGCCAGACCCTGCCTCCTCCCAGAGCTGCTCCGTGCCAGCACAGCCCCGTGCTGCCGGCTCTGGTGGCTGCTGGCTCCAAAATGGCCGATGCTGGGAGCCCAACGGAAAGTGGGCGGGGCCTCGTGCTGGGGGTTCTCTCTGGGGAGCCCAGAGCAGGGCAGAGCAGAGGGGAAGCACCCCCTCCCTCCGCCTGCTGCCAGTGGTCTGCCTGCTGCAGCCCGGGATGCAGTTCGCCCCCAATGCCCCAGGGGTACTTTGCTGGCTCCAAGTTGCTCAACTTCGGGTCCACCATCACCCCAGGGCTCTGCACAGCTGCTTTCCAGCTGGGTCTCCCCCAGCACATACAGCTCCAGGGGCTTGTTCCTCCCCAGGTCCAGGACTTTGCTCTTCCCTCTTCCCCTTCTTCAACGACAGGAAGCTCCTGGCAGCCCCTTTCTCCAGCCTGTCAAGGTCCCTCTGGTTGGCAACACAACTCTGGGCTGCAGGAGCCTCTCCTCCCAGTCATGTGCCTTCTGCAAGCTGTCTGAGGGTGTGCTCTGCCCCATCATCCGGATCACTGAATGTGGACAGGGCGCGCATCATGCCGCGCAGGGCTTTGTCACAGAATGATCAGAAATTGAGGGGGAAGATCCACTTTTGTGTGTGTGTGTGTGTGTGTGTGTGTATTATAAATATGGTGCTTCTCCCTGTCATCCCTTCAAGCCATTAAAAGGTGCACAGGCTCTCTCGTTTTTCATTTGAATGTCACACCTCTTCTTAGTACTGACCTTACGTGCAACGTTGTATCGGGCTGTACTCTCGCATAGACTGTTGGATAGTACCTAGCCTAGATTAGTAGAGAGCAGATTAATCTGCATTACCGGTGCTAACACCAGTGACGGGAGGTTGCATCTGGCTGTTCAGCCAAAGGATAAAAATCAAAGGTGTCTCTTGAACTCAGTGGGCTATTGACTGAATTCATCACGCTCAAAAAACAAAAGGTACAGGAGAAAGGCATATTCTATCTTGACTGCTACAATGCATGTTTTAGGAGGTATGAAGATAAACCCTCCATGCCCCTCCGCCCACCCCTTTCCAAGAAAAAGGACTAGAGAAAAAAGATGCAACTTCTAGAGCAATGAGGCTTTTAATAGCCAAGTAAATTTCCCTGTATCATGCCCATTCAATGAGCTACTTTGTCTGACACTCTGCCTTACTCGGTACCAGCATAAGACTCTTCCAGGAAATATTAAACAAACAAAAAAAAATATATTGCTGTACAGCCAGTTGCCTGCGTTACGCTATGGAAGATGTAGAATTCCTCTCTGATCCACAACTTTCCACCTACAAGCAAAACCGTAGTGAAGCTTTCCTCCATTTCCAATGCGCTCTGATGGCTCTTCCCCAGGGAAAGCCTTTCCTCTGTCACTCTGGGGGCATAGCTGGTCATAGGCAAGGCAAGCCCCGAGCCTCACGCACCATCCGAGGCCACCACCGTCCTCCTGTAGCCATGAGCAAGATCTCAAACTCCTTTTCCGCTGCAGGAGAAGAGTTGTTAATAGAAATGGATGCACATGGCACAGTCTGTTCCAGAACAGTCACAGCTGTTCAAAGCTTTCCGTGCCCTGGATTGGGGGGTTTCAGGACCAGCTCCTGGGTCAGCTTGCACCGAGGCTAGCGACAGCTGTGCTTCATGCAGGTAACTCAGGTTTAACCCTTTGTCCCCTGACCATCCCCACAGGTCCAGCAGCACAGAAAGTCACAGTGGGCTGCGTTGGAGCAACCTGCTCCGCTGGACTTGTGGCAAATGTTGCGTCTGCATCCCTGCCCTTCTGTTCTCCCTGTAGGGTCCTGGTCAATACAACAAGCTGCTCTCCCTGGAAATGACCATCGTGGCGAAAGACAGGCTCCACTGTGAGCCACGACCTTCACCCACCGAGCAGCCAGCACAGCCAGGGACACGTTTGTGCGAAAGTCCCTTCTCATGGCAAAAAGGGGATCCATAGTCAGCTTTGGATGTCGTGTGTCTGGTGTAACTGTTGATACTGCGCAATGCCTTGGTTAAAATAGAAGCGACGAAGAGAGATAAAAACCTGCCCTTTTCAGGAAAAATGCAGGAAATCGGCATCTTTTGGCTATTTTACACTCCAACAAGAAAGATTGTGGGCCCGTGTTTTGCTGATTAGGGATACCAATCAAACTCAGACACCAGAGTGAAAAGAGCAGGCGTATTTTACTGGAAATAGCTAAATCATGTAACAGAATAATACAGAAAACATACAACAAGAAAAGACAGAATAGTGCACTTAAACAAACAGGAAAATACAGGGTAATGCATCAAATCGTTACTACACGAGAGAGAGAATAGTGATTAAGAAAGATCCATCACCACTTGCATATGTTACCATCATCCAGATCCGCAGTCGCCGGGGAGCCCCGGTTACAGCGAGGATTTGGAGAGCCTTTCCCGGCAAGTGGGAAACCCTACGCGGTGCGTCCACCCGTAGGTGAGGCTCCCAAAGTCGCTGTGAGCGGGTCCCGCCTTATATACCCCCAAATCAGCAAGCCAGAATAACTGGCACCTTTGTTTTGAGCGGAACATCTGGTTTCACTCTCACATTAGATTCCCCCGGAGCCTGGCCAGGGCTCAAGGGAGAAGCTAAGGGAGTTTCCCTGCTTATCTAATTTATTTATGTTCTTTTTAGAACAAGGCCACACGTCTGGTCCCAAGGCCGGACAGCTGGCTTCATGGCCTTGTTAACTTACCTGTACGCAAAAAAGAAGATACATACATTCAGGATAGACATGTTTTCATTACATTCATCATCAGTCAGGAGTCTATGATATCTAAGCTACATCTTTCATTAATGAGCATACATATTTCGTTAATGACTACATACTAAGTTAGCAGCTTTGGCTCGGGGCCTGTGGTTCAGGCTTCAATACTTCAACACTTTAGCACTTTTTACATCAGTATAGGCGGTTTGTTATAACCTAGTACAATACCTACTAGCACAACGGTTATCAGTTACAAAATATACAGGATTCATCTATAGGTCAACTCTGGCTTGGGCCTATTGTCCAAGCCTTAGCACTTCAGCCCAGTGGTTAATGCTTTAAGGGAAGTTCAGCACGTTGGGAAAAGGGATATAAGACCACTCTTCTGGACACTGTCTGGACTGGGCTAGGCTGGGCTTGGAGAGCCTGGGAGGGTCCCCGGGGTCCCAGCTTTCCTGCAGTGCTGACTGTGGCGGCTGCGGCCTGTTCTTTCCTGCAGTGCTGACTGCACCCACCTGGTGGGGCTGTCCTTGGGAAGGGCACCAGAGCTGAAAAAGCCCCTGGTAGAGGGGCGGGGAGAAGCTCTTCTCCAGAGATTTGCCAGAAACTCTCCAGAGCATCCCTTTTCCAGCGCATGAGATGCTCTGTGTGACAAGGGAAGGTGCCCATTAGTCCACAGTCCTGGGCAAGCGGGTCTAGGTGACCCTGCTTGAGCAGGCAGGTTGGACCAGAGGACCTTCACAGGTCCCTCCCAGCCTCAGCTGTTCTATGGGATTCTGTGCTTCGTTTGACTCCTCAAGCACCTGAACTCAGGCCCGATGCCTGCTGGAAAGGATTCTGGCGCAAGGGATGATGATCCCAAACTCCTCCACTAGGATTCATCCCAAAACAACTTCTACCTAGTCCAGAATATCGTATGGCACACACAGTCAGAAGGGAGAAAATGTCCTTTTATTGTGGACATCCAGTGCAGGAGCCCAGGAGTCACAGGGGTTCAACCAGTAACAAGAAATCAGCACCTACAACGACAGAGCCAGAAAGCACTGGTAAAGCCACAAAGGCAGGAACAGGCATGGCTTGGTTCCCCTTTCTTTGGGAAACACAGTTGACAAGGAATTGTTGATATCCCAGAAGAGAGCTACTGCTGGCCTTAGCTCCGGGGTGGCTCTGGCACCTTATCCCCTCTAAGGTAATGCCCTTAGAGAGCTGTGCATGTGCAGAGGTGCACAGTGCCCCTGTGCCACACAGCAGGGCTCCCCTGGGGAGCTGCCACGGGGTTATTTCCAAACCCTGCATAGCACCATCCCTCGCCGTCCCTTGCCAGTCAGTTGGACTGACTTAGAGCAGGGTGGAGAGTTGGCAAAGATAGGCAGCAAAGCCTGGTACACACCTGGGGCTTCCTGATCTTTCGCACCTCCCTGCTTTTCTTCTGTCCCCTTCTTTTCCTCTCTTCTCTTCTTTGCTTCGTGGCATGGCCTCTCCTCTGCCCAGGTCTCTTCTCTCTTTCGTTTCCTTTGGCCGTCGTCTTCCTGGCAGGAGCCTGCAAACCTTTCCATCCCACAGCATGGTTAGACAGGGAAAGCCAGGATCAACTGGAATCAGTTCTTGATTTAACCAAAGCTGACTCGTTTTACCTTCTGTGCTCCGAGAGGCTCTTCAGTTCTTCTGCGCATCCCAGGGATTCTACCACGGTCTCAGTGGTGGCTGGAGACAAAGCAACGGGTGCCTAAAACAGAAAGGTCGTCATTAGCAGGTGGCAAGGGATGCCCTGAAGTAGTAAGCAACTGCTTGGCACGTTGCTGCCTTAGCTCTAAGAGGAGATCTCTTTGGCTGGTTTGAGTCAGCCCTTTCTTCCAAGGTTCTCGCTCTGGAACACAGTGTTCACATGGGTGGGGGACAGTCCATTTGTGGGGGCCATTCAGCAGAGAGCCTGCGATCCCCTGCCAGGCAAGGAAAGGCTTGCCCACTTCCTTCTGCCAGCATTTCTTCTGCCCTCCCAAGACAGAGCTCTGCGGATGTCCATTTGGTGCAAGACAACCTTCTGTGGTGGGAGGCTTTGCTTTTGAAATCTATCTTTCTGTGGCGTTTTGTAGGTATTTCCTCTGATTAAGCACATGCCTAAGGCATAGGAGAAAAGACCTTTCCAGTTTTACTGACAGCGTATCATTCCATGGGGGGAAAAATAAAATGCAAAGCCACAAGAGACTGAACGCCAGGAAGAGGCACAGCAGCTACTTGGACTCAACAGCAACTGCCCTGCTCCTGCCTAAGACACATTGTTGCAGCACTTGTGGAGCTGCCATACCTCCGCCCTTTCTGCTCCCACCACCGCCTCTCCCCCCGCTGCTCTCTGGAGGATGAGCAGAGAGGCTGGTGCATCCAGGCAGGCTTTTGCCTGGTGCTCGGCATCTGCTTCGCCTGGAGGGCCGTGCTGCTTTTCCAAAGGCAACTCTGGAAAGCAAAAGCGTGTGCAGCAAAGTGACTGGTTGGAAGTGGACAACAGCTAAAGCAAAACCCACAGGAAGCCCTACCCCAGCTGTCTGCTCAGGCTGTGACAGCCCTCAGTCCCTCCTCATACCTGTGGGTCTGTCCACGGGCTCAGGTGACGTCTGGCCAGCCATCTCCTCCCCAAAGATGTCGCTGCCGTTTTCAATCAGAAATTCCACCAGCAGCTTCACCTGCACACATCAAAGCCTTGGTTTCAGGGCAGGTGTCTGAAAACACGTCAAGCAGCCTTTCCCGCTCCTGAGCCTTGCTTCTGCGCAGAAGGCTGTGGCTGTGGGGCTGCTCTTCCAGGCAGCCACTCCACCGGCATTTGCGCAAGAGAGGAGCAAGCTCTGAGGGTCCAGGCAGGCTGCAGCCAGCCGGTCAGTACAGCGTACCTTCTCGGTCACCTCCAGCGCGGCCTCGAGGGGGAGCAGCTCCTCGTCAGGTGGGCCCAGCAGGTTTGGCCCCAGGCAGATGGCCAGGTTGCTGGAGGTCATTCTGCTGGTGGACACGTGGTGGCCAATGTTCTGCAGCAGGGAGAGCAGCCGCTGGAGGAGGAGGAGATGGGCTGCAGGCAACTTCTCGGCCACCCTGAGGGAGCAGGAACACAACGTTAAGGAAGCAGATGCTGCCCACAGCTGTCCCTGAAGCTTGCACAAGGCAGGCGGGAGCCAGTGTCTGTGCTGCGCCACTTTCCAGGTGCTCTCAGGCAGCGATCAGGAGGAAAACACACTGTTGCTTCCCAGCTCCTGGTTTCACCCAAGCCCACGCAAGGGAAGGCTCCCTGCCCACGCCCTTTCCCCCCGAAATGCAACCCCAGCCCAGCAAATGCAAGCTGCCAGAAAATGCAACCTTCTAAGGAGCCCGTCCCTTTTCAGGCAAGTCCCAGGACTCTGCCACTCCCTACTCAACAGGCAGGCTGCTGGCCACACTTACACTTTCAGCGCTTCCACCCTGGCCTCCTTGCTCGGCCTCTCCATGGCTTGCATCCAGTCCTGGTAGACGCCGACAACGAGGAGCTTGCCGGGGATGCTGCGTAGAAAGTCCTGCAAGGCCAAGGGCTTCAGGTGAGCCTTTGAAGATTCCAGGCCAGCCAGGAGCTCTTCCAGCTGCAGGGCAGAAGCGCTCACCTTCAAGATGGCAGCTAGCAGGATGACAGGCTGGTTTGCCAGGTCCACATCTGCGCCGCGGTCGAGGTCCTCCTTCAGCTTCTGGAGCGCTGTCCCCCTGTCGGATCTCCGGAATATCCCCTCCGTCGACGGTCCTCTCTGGTACAGGATGTCCAGGAGCTCCTGCGGGAGACGCAGGAGGACAGCTGCTTGGCTGAAGAAACAAGTGACAGCAGAGGCCAGAGCTCTGCCCCAGGCTGGGCTCCCCCCCGCCCCCGCAAAGGGTCTGGCGCCAGAAGCGGTGGCCGTGGGTGAAGAGCCCAGTGCCCCAGCCACCCCCGCAGACGCTGGGGACACTGCCTCTGGAGCAGCCGGAGGGAGGGCTGGGGCTCCCCTGTCCAGGCTGGCCTACCTGGATGGGCCGGGGCAGCGTGCCGGCCTCCTCGCAGAGGGCTGCCAGGGGCTGCCCAAAGAGCGCCCTGCTGCAGCCGGAGCCCGCCTGCCCTGGCGCCGGGGCAGCGGCCGGGCTCTGCCGCAGCGCAAAGGGCCAGGGCAGCCCCCTCCTCCTCCTGCTGCTGCTGCCGCCGCCGCTCCCTCCCGCTGCAAAGGGAAAGAGAGCAAGAGCCCGTCAGTGGGAACCGCCAGGCCAGCGCTCCCGGAGCCTGCCCTGCCCTGCCCTGCCCTGCCTGCAGCGCGGTGCTGAGTGCTGCGGCGGGACGGGACGGGACGGGACGGGCAGGGAGCCGGCAGCTGGAGCCAGGGCTCTGGCTCAGCGGCTCCGGCTCGCAGTCTCCTGAGAGCCAGCGGGACAGCGGGACAGCCCCGCCCAGCCCTCGCCCTGCCCTCCTCCAGGCTGCGAGCAGCAGCAGAGGGAGGCTCCCTGTCCCGCAGAATCACGTCCAGCGGCCGCTGCCCAGCGGGTGTCCTTGCTCGTCCGGGTGACGTCCGTCCTCCCTTGGGGTGCCCGACCTGCGGGGTGACACTCAGGGAACAAGGGAGCACGGCTCCTCCCGGCTCTGGCCGAGGAGCAGGGACCCATCTGCCCGGCTCTGGGGACAGAGCTCAGGCAGGCAGCACCTCGAGTGCTCAGCACTGTCGAAGGGTCCCGAGCACTCAGCTCTCTCCTGCTGCAGTGTGATGGGCACCGATTTCCTCTGGCCAAAGGGCAGCAGCAACAGCATCCTCAGTTGTGCAGACGTGCCGGTCCAGGAGAAAAGAAGGCCCTCCCTGCCCTTCGTTCCCAAACTTACCTGGTGAGTGGCAAAGTCCGCCTCCACTGGTAGACGGGGCTGTTGGAGGCCCTTGCTTGGGGTCAGCCTGCAAGAAGCAGGCTGCACTTAGAGAGCATCCCCGCGGCAGAAAGGGCCACCAGCAAGCGGCCACCCGGCACCAGCAGCCTGAGGGCGGCAGAGCGGGGACCCTCTGCCCTCCCACGCTCTCTACCTCACGTGGCAGGTTTCCTCCCAGCACCACCAGCAAGGACATGCGGCGTTCCTGGTAGCTCCCCAACCCTCTCTGCACCCAGGCTGGCACCGCGGGACCCTCCCTCCCTCCTGCACAGGCTCACCCCACTCGCCGCACAGCCCTGGCACCCCGGCACAGCCAGAGGTGGGTGAAAGGCAGCCGTTCTCACCTCTGTCTGGCCCTCCATCAGCCTCTCCAGGCTCCTGGCGCTGAATGTCCTCCACTGGGCAGGAGAGAAAGAGTGGAAGGAGGTGAGCAGCGATGCCTCTGCTGCTCGGCTGGAGGGCCAGTGCTCGGGGACAGCGGCCAGACTAGAGAGACACTCACTCCATGGCGTCGGCTCAGCTCCTTCTGCAGGAGTTTGATGGACGGGACGTTGGTCACTCGGGCTCCCGTGGCTCCTTCGGGTGTCCTGTCACCAGGAAAGGACAGGGAGAAAGCTGGCTGAGCCCCAAGCCACCTCTTTTCCCTTGTCAGGCAGCTCTGCCCGAGAGCTGCCCACAGCCGCAGCGGCAGCTCTCCCCACCTGGGGAGCTGTGTTCCCCCATCCGGCCGCGCCTGAAGCACCCCCCTAGCTTACCCCAGCAGCTTGCCCAGCCACAGCTGCTTCAGTGCCCGGGAGCTGCAGAAAGAGAGGAGAACCAGCATCAGGCCCCGCTGCCCCCCAGCCCCTGGGCCCCTGCACAGCCTTGCCCCTTGGGAAGGGCTGAGGGGCAGCACGAGGCCCCGTGGGGCAGGACAGGGGTGCTGCCCAAGCCCTGGCTCCCTCGTTGCTGCCAGAGCAGCTGCTCCTGCCCTTCCCTTCTGGGGACCAAAAGGTGACCAGGGGATGCAGGATGTGGGAACGCATCCCCATCCCTCCCTGCCCAGGCTCTGCATGGAGGGCAGAGGCCATTCACAGGGTGGCGTGGGCATGGTTGGGACCCTCTCCTGCCCAGCTGTGGGACGTGGCACCACGACTCACCCGAAAGTGGCAACACAGGTGCCGCTGGGCCAGATGAGGAGGATGGAGGTCCCGTCCTCATCGCTGCTTTCCTCCTCCTCCTCCTCTTTGATGTCCCCCGCTGTCTCCTTCCCGCTGCTCAGCACCCACAGCTGGTCCAGGGCCAGGCGGAGCTGTGGGCGCAGGGTGGTGCCACGTCTGTGGAGAAGAGAGACAGGCAGTGAGCCGGAGGTGGCCGCCTTGGGGTGCCCCCGGGCAGAGCCCTGCCCCCCACCTGCCCTTGTGTGGTGGTTTAGGCCCTGCCGGGACCCGAGACCACATTGCCACTGCCCCTCCCCCACCCTCCGACCGGAACGGGGCAGCGAGTGAAATACAAACCCCGGGGTTGCGATAACGAGACGTTTAATACAACAATGCAACAACAACAAACCAAACAACAACAAGAACGATAACAACAGCAATAACAGTAATAACAATAAACAGAACAAGGGATATAGCGATACAGCAGTGAGGAGAGCGACCCCACACCACGCGTTTACCAACTGAGCAATCCCACACCACTGAGGGATCTTCTGAGAGGCCGGGTAAGGGAGACAATTGCTCAACCTCCTCCAGGGCAGCTATACCAAAGGCTCACCAGTACTCTCTTGGGTCTTTAAATTACCCTCTCCTGAGGTAATCTATACCTAGGATGCACGGGGCATCTGGGACAGTCACAATGGGGTGCTTACGCCAGTCCTTCCCAGTTAAGCTTACTTCAGCTTCTAATAGGGTCAGCTGTTGGGACCCCCCTGTCACTCCGGAGATACAGATGGGTTCAACCCCACTGTATGGCATCAGGGTGCACTGTGCACCAGTATCTACCAAGGCCTTATATTCTCGTGGGTCTGATGTGCCAGGCCATCGGATCCACACCGTCCAGTAAATCCAATTATCCCTTTCCTCCACCTGGCTGGAGGCAGGGCCCCTCTAATCCTGCTCACCATCACTCACTTGTTGTAAGAGTGACTCCTGCAAGAATGACTCACTTGTCCCCTCAAGACGGTCAGACATAATGTTGGCCATTCTATTCTGTCTGGGGGATTTCCGACTGGACACTGGAGCTGCGTCTCTCTTGGAAGACTCCCCTTTCATGGTGGTCTTCCCTTTCAGCTGCTGTACTCGTGCAGCTAGGGCGAGAGTGGGCTGTCCATCCCACCTCCTCGTGTTTTCCCCATGGTCGCGGAGGAAGAACCACAGGGTGCCCTGTGGTGTGTACCTTCCACTGCCCTTCTCTTGGGTGGGGAAACGCCTGCTTCTAATGGCTGAGACATCGGCCCGTGCAGGTGGAATGTAGGACATGTCCTCTTCCACTTTCTGGAGCCTCTGAGACAGTTCCCTTACAGCTGAAACCCAGGCATGTTGGGAGGAAGGGAGATTTCCCTCATATTGCTGGAGCTGGCCAATCACTTCGTCCACTGTTTCAGTCTGGGTGTCTTGCCACCAGGACGCTACTGCTAGTGCTTTGGAATGTGCCTCTGGTGCACTTTGCAGGAACTTCCGCCACATCAGCTGTGTGCAAGGGGCCTGATCTGGATCCGTGGGTGACCGCTCATCATTCAGATCACCATAAACCATGTCAAACACAGCCAATTCCCTGAGGTTCTGAATGCCTTTCTCCATGTTGGTCCCCTTGCCTAACCGACATAGAACATCATCCTTGTAGGGGTACCTCTCCCTTACACTGAGCAGGAGTCGCCTCCAAAGGCTGAGGGTATGAGCCTGTATCCCTATTGCCTTGTCAATACCAGCCTCCCTGGCTAAAGATCCCAGCTGCTTGGCCTCTCTCCCCTCCAATTCCAAAACACCAGCTCCACGATGCCAGCATCGGAGCAGACAGGTTCAAATTTGCTCGCCTGGAAGGCAGCTGAAATCCTTCCGCATATCTCGCAACTCACTCAGGGATAGAGATCGGATGGTTACCTCCGGCTCTTCCTCCTGTTCTCGTGATGGGCCTGGTTCATCATCACCCTGTACACTGCGAGGGGATTTTTTGGTATATTTGGTTTTCTGTATCGGGGCGAATCATATTGGCAGTGTTTGTCCCTCTGGCCCAGCTGCTGTGCTAGTGGAGGCGACTGGTACTGGCACTGCCTGTCCCTCTGGCCCAGCTGCTGTGCTAGTGGAGGCGATTGGTACTGGCACTACCTGTCCCTCTGGCCCAGCTGCTGTGCTGGTGGAGGTGACTGGTACTGGCACTGCCTGTCACTCTGGCCCAGCTGCTGTGCTGGTGGAGGTGACTGGTACTGCCACTGCCTATCCCCCTGGCCCAGCTTCTCTGCTGGTGGTGGTGACTGGTACTGGCACTGCCTGTCCCTCTGGCCCAGCTGCTCTGCTGGTGGAGGTGACTGGTACTGCCACTGCCTGTCCCCCTTGCCCAGCTGCTGTGCTAGTGGAGGCGACTGGTATTGGCACTGCCTGTCCCCCTGACCCAGCTGCTCTGCTGGTGGTGGTGACTGGTTCTGGCAGTGCCTGTCCCTCTGGCCCAGCTGCAGTGCTAGAAGAGGTGACTGCTACTGGCACTGCCTGTCCCCCTGGCCCAGCTGCTGTGCTGGTGGAGGCGACTGGTACTGGTACTGCCTGTCCCCCTGGCCCAGCTGCTGTGCTAGTGGAGGCGACTGGTACTGGTACTGCCTGTCACTCTGGCCCAGCTGCTGTGCTGGTGGAGGTGACTGGTACTGGCACTGCCTGTCCCCCTGGCCCAGATGCTGTGCTAGTGGTGGTGACTGGTACTGGCACTGGCTGTCCCTCTGTCCCAGCTGCTGTGCTGGTGGAGGTGACTGGTACTGGCACTGGCTGTCCCTCTGTCCCAGCTGCTGTGCTAGTGGAGGTGACTGGTACTGGCACTGCCTGTCCCTCTGGCCCAGCTGCTGTGCTGGTGGAGGCAACTAGTACTGGCACTGCCGGTCCCCCTGACCCAGCTGCTGTGCTGGTGGAGGTGACTGGTACTGGCACTGCCTGTCACTCTGGCCCAGCTGCAGTGCTAGTAGTGGCGATTGGTACTGGCACTGCCTGTCCCCCTTGCCCAGCTGCTGTGCTAGTGGAGGTGACTGGTACTGGCACTGCCTGTCACTCTGGCCCAGCTGCTGTGTTGGTGGAGGCGACTGGTACTGGCACTGGCTGTCCTTCTGTCCCAGCTGCTGTGCCAGTGGAGGTGACTCGTACTGGCACTGCCTGTCCCTCTGGCCCAGCTACTGTGATGGTGGAGGTGACTGGTACTGGCACTGCCTGTCCCTCTGGCCCAGCTGCTGTGCTAGTGGAGGCGACTGCTACTGGTACTGCCTGTGCCCCTGGCCCAGCTGCTGTGCTGGTGGAGGTGACTGGTACTGCCACTGCCTGTCACTCTGGCCCAGCTGCTGTGCTAGTGGAGGCAACTAGTACTGGCACTGCCTGTCCCCCTGGCCCAGCTGCTGTGCTGGTGGAGGCGACTGGTACTGGCACTGCCTGTCCCCCTTGCCCAGCTGCTGTTCTAGTGGAGGCGACTGCAACTGGTACTGCCTGTCCCCCTGGCCCAGCTGCTGTGCTGTTGGAGGTGACTGGTACTGGCACTGCCTGTCACTCTGGCCCAGCTGCTGTGTTGGTGGAGGCGACTGGTACTGGCACTGGCTGTCCTTCTGTCCCAGCTGCTGTGCTAGTGGAGGTGACTGGTACTGGCACTGCCTGTCCCTCTGGCCCAGCTGCTGTGCTAGTGGAGGCGACTGCTACTGGTACTGCCTGTCCCCCTGGCCCAGCTGCTGTGCTGGTGGAGGTGACTGCTACTGGCACTGCCTGTCACTCTGGCCCAGCTGCTGTGCTAGTGGAGGCGACTGGTATTGGCACTGCCTGTCCCCCTGGCCCAGCTGCTCTGCTGGTGGTGGTGACTGGTACTGGCACTGCCTGTCCCTCTGGCCCAGCTGCTGTGCTGGTGGAGGTGACTGATACTGGCACTGCCTGTCCCCCTGTCCCAGCTGCTGTGCTAGTGGAGGTGACTGGTACTGCCACTGCCTGTCACTCTGGCCCAGCTGCAGTGCTAGTAGTGGCGACTGGTATTGGCACTGCCTGTCCCCCTTGCCCAGCTGCTGTGCTAGTGGAGGCGACTGGTATTGGCACTGCCTGTCCCCCTGGCCCAGCTGCTCTGCTGGTGGAGGTGACTGGTACTGCCACTGCCTGTCCCCCTTGCCCAGCTGCTGTGCTAGTGGAGGCGACTGGTATTGGCACTGCCTGTCCCCCTGGCCCAGCTGCTCTTCTAGTGGTGGTGACTCGTACTGGCACTGCCTGTCCCTCTGGCCCAGCTGCTGTGCTGGTGGTGGCAACTAGTACTGGCACTGCCTGTCCCTCTTGCCCAGCTGCTGTGCTAGTGGAGGCGACTGGTATTGGCACTGCCTGTCCCCCTGGCCCAGCTTATCTTCTAGTGGCGGTGACTGCTACTGGCACTGGCTGTCCCTCTGGCCCAGCTGCTGTGCTAGTGGAGGCGACTGGTATTGGCACTGCCTGTCCCCCTGGCCCAGCTGCTCTGCTGGTGGTGGTGACTGGTTCTGGCACTGCCTGTCCCTCTGGCCCAGGTGCTGAGCTGGTGGAGGTGACTGTTACTGCCACTGCCTGTAACTCTGGCCCAGCTGCAGTGCTAGTAGAGGTGACTGCTACTGGCACTGCCTGTCCCCCTGGCCCAGCTGCTGTGCTCGTGGAGGCTACTGGTACTGGTACTGCCTGTCACTCTGGCCCAGATGCTGTGCTAGTGGAGGTGACTGGTACTGGCACTGGCTGTCCCTCTATCCCAGCTGCTGTGCTGGTGGAGGTGACTGGTACTGGCACTGGCTGTCCCTCTGTCCCAGCTGCTGTGCCAGTGGAGGTGACTGGTACTGCCACTGCCTGTCCCCCTGGCCCAGCTCCTGTGCTAGTGGAGGTGACTGGTATTGGCACTGGCTGTCCTTCTGTCCCAGCTGCTGTGCTAGTGGAGGTGACTCGTACTGGCACTGCCTGTCACTCTGGCCCAGCTGCTGTCCTGGTGGAGGCGACTGCTACTGGTACTGCCTGTGCCCCTGGCCCAGCTGCTCTGGTGGTGGTGGTGACTGGTACTGGCACTGCCTGTCCCCCTGGCCCAGCTGCTGTGCTGGTGGAGGTGACTGGTATTGGCACTGCCTGTCCCCCTGTCCCAGCTGCTGTGCTAGTGGAGGTGACTGGTATTGGCACTGCCTGTCCTCCTGGCCCAGCTGCTGTGCTGGTGGAGGTGACTGCTACTGGCACTGCCTGTCACTCTGGCCCAGGTGCTGTGCTGCTGGAGGTGACTGGTACTGCCACTGCCTGTCCCCCTGGCCCAGCTGCTCTGCTAGTGGAGGTGACTGGTACTGGCACTGGCTGTCCTTCTGTCCCAGCTGCTGTGCTAGTGGAGGTGACTCGTACTGGCACTGCCTGTCCCTCTGGCCCAGCTGCTGTGCTAGTGGAGGCGACAGCTACTGGTACTGCCTGTGCCCCTGGCCCAGCTGCTGTGCTGGTGGAGGTGACTTCTACTGCCACTGCCTGTCACTCTGGCCCAGCTGCTGTGCTAGTGGAGGCAACTAGTACTGGCACTGCCTGTCCCCCTGGCCCAGCTGCTGTGCTGGTGGAGGCGACTGGTACTGGCACTGCCTGTCCCCCTTGCCCAGCTGCTGTTCTAGTGGAGGCGACTGCAACTGGTACTGCCTGTCCCCCTGGCCCAGCTGCTGTGCTGTTGGAGGTGACTGGTACTGGCACTGCCTGTCACTCTGGCCCAGCTGCTGTGTTGGTGGAGGCGACTGGTACTGGCACTGGCTGTCCTTCTGTCCCAGCTGCTGTGCTAGTGGAGGTGACTGGTACTGGCACTGCCTGTCCCTCTGGCCCAGCTGCTGTGCTAGTGGAGGCGACTGCTACTGGTACTGCCTGTCCCCCTGGCCCAGCTGCTGTGCTGGTGGAGGTGACTGCTACTGCCACTGCCTGTCACTCTGGCCCAGCTGCTGTGCTAGTGGAGGCGACTGGTATTGGCACTGCCTGTCCCCCTGGCCCAGCTGCTCTGCTGGTGGTGGTGACTGGTACTGGCACTGCCTGTCCCTCTGGCCCAGCTGCTGTGCTGGTGGAGGTGACTGATACTGGCACTGCCTGTCCCCCTGTCCCAGCTGCTGTGCTAGTGGAGGTGACTGGTACTGCCACTGCCTGTCACTCTGGCCCAGCTGCAGTGCTAGTAGTGGCGACTGGTATTGGCACTGCCTGTCCCCCTTGCCCAGCTGCTGTGCTAGTGGAGGCGACTGGTATTGGCACTGCCTGTCCCCCTGGCCCAGCTGCTCTGCTGGTGGAGGTGACTGGTACTGCCACTGCCTGTCCCCCTTGCCCAGCTGCTGTGCTAGTGGAGGCGACTGGTATTGGCACTGCCTGTCCCCCTGGCCCAGCTGCTCTTCTAGTGGTGGTGACTCGTACTGGCACTGCCTGTCCCTCTGGCCCAGCTGCTGTGCTGGTGGTGGCAACTAGTACTGGCACTGCCTGTCCCTCTTGCCCAGCTGCTGTGCTAGTGGAGGCGACTGGTATTGGCACTGCCTGTCCCCCTGGCCCAGCTTATCTTCTAGTGGCGGTGACTGCTACTGGCACTGGCTGTCCCTCTGGCCCAGCTGCTGTGCTAGTGGAGGCGACTGGTATTGGCACTGCCTGTCCCTCTGGCCCAGGTGCTGAGCTGGTGGAGGTGACTGTTACTGCCACTGCCTGTAACTCTGGCCCAGCTGCAGTGCTAGTAGAGGTGACTGCTACTGGCACTGCCTGTCCCCCTGGCCCAGCTGCTGTGCTCGTGGAGGCTACTGGTACTGGTACTGCCTGTCACTCTGGCCCAGATGCTGTGCTAGTGGAGGTGACTGGTACTGGCACTGGCTGTCCCTCTATCCCAGCTGCTGTGCTGGTGGAGGTGACTGGTACTGGCACTGGCTGTCCCTCTGTCCCAGCTGCTCTGCTAGTGGAGGTGACTGGTACTGGCACTGGCTGTCCTTCTGTCCCAGCTGCTGTGCTAGTGGAGGTGACTCGTACTGGCACTGCCTGTCCCTCTGGCCCAGCTACTGTGATGGTGGAGGTGACTGGTACTGGCACTGCCTGTCCCTCTGGCCCAGCTGCTGTGCTAGTGGAGGCGACTGCTACTGGTACTGCCTGTGCCCCTGGCCCAGCTGCTGTGCTGGTGGAGGTGACTGCTACTGCCACTGCCTGTCACTCTGGCCCAGCTGCTGTGCTAGTGGAGGCAACTAGTACTGGCACTGCCTGTCCCCCTGGCCCAGCTGCTGTGCTGGTGGAGGCGACTGGTACTGGCACTGCCTGTCCCCCTTGCCCAGCTGCTGTTCTAGTGGAGGCGACTGCAACTGGTACTGCCTGTCCCCCTGGCCCAGCTGCTGTGCTGTTGGAGGTGACTGGTACTGGCACTGCCTGTCACTCTGGCCCAGCTGCTGTGTTGGTGGAGGCGACTGGTACTGGCACTGGCTGTCCTTCTGTCCCAGCTGCTGTGCTAGTGGAGGTGACTGGTACTGGCACTGCCTGTCCCTCTGGCCCAGCTGCTGTGCTAGTGGAGGCGACTGCTACTGGTACTGCCTGTCCCCCTGGCCCAGCTGCTGTGCTGGTGGAGGTGACTGCTACTGGCACTGCCTGTCACTCTGGCCCAGCTGCTGTGCTAGTGGAGGCGACTGGTATTGGCACTGCCTGTCCCCCTGGCCCAGCTGCTCTGCTGGTGGTGGTGACTGGTACTGGCACTGCCTGTCCCTCTGGCCCAGCTGCTGTGCTGGTGGAGGTGACTGATACTGGCACTGCCTGTCCCCCTGTCCCAGCTGCTGTGCTAGTGGAGGTGACTGGTACTGCCACTGCCTGTCACTCTGGCCCAGCTGCAGTGCTAGTAGTGGCGACTGGTATTGGCACTGCCTGTCCCCCTTGCCCAGCTGCTGTGCTAGTGGAGGCGACTGGTATTGGCACTGCCTGTCCCCCTGGCCCAGCTGCTCTGCTGGTGGAGGTGACTGGTACTGCCACTGCCTGTCCCCCTTGCCCAGCTGCTGTGCTAGTGGAGGCGACTGGTATTGGCACTGCCTGTCCCCCTGGCCCAGCTGCTCTTCTAGTGGTGGTGACTCGTACTGGCACTGCCTGTCCCTCTGGCCCAGCTGCTGTGCTGGTGGTGGCAACTAGTACTGGCACTGCCTGTCCCTCTTGCCCAGCTGCTGTGCTAGTGGAGGCGACTGGTATTGGCACTGCCTGTCCCCCTGGCCCAGCTTATCTTCTAGTGGCGGTGACTGCTACTGGCACTGGCTGTCCCTCTGGCCCAGCTGCTGTGCTAGTGGAGGCGACTGGTATTGGCACTGCCTGTCCCCCTGGCCCAGCTGCTCTGCTGGTGGTGGTGACTGGTTCTGGCACTGCCTGTCCCTCTGGCCCAGGTGCTGAGCTGGTGGAGGTGACTGTTACTGCCACTGCCTGTAACTCTGGCCCAGCTGCAGTGCTAGTAGAGGTGACTGCTACTGGCACTGCCTGTCCCCCTGGCCCAGCTGCTGTGCTCGTGGAGGCTACTGGTACTGGTACTGCCTGTCACTCTGGCCCAGATGCTGTGCTAGTGGAGGTGACTGGTACTGGCACTGGCTGTCCCTCTATCCCAGCTGCTGTGCTGGTGGAGGTGACTGGTACTGGCACTGGCTGTCCCTCTGTCCCAGCTGCTGTGCCAGTGGAGGTGACTGGTACTGCCACTGCCTGTCCCCCTGGCCCAGCTCCTGTGCTAGTGGAGGTGACTGGTATTGGCACTGGCTGTCCTTCTGTCCCAGCTGCTGTGCTAGTGGAGGTGACTCGTACTGGCACTGCCTGTCACTCTGGCCCAGCTGCTGTCCTGGTGGAGGCGACTGCTACTGGTACTGCCTGTGCCCCTGGCCCAGCTGCTCTGGTGGTGGTGGTGACTGGTACTGGCACTGCCTGTCCCCCTGGCCCAGCTGCTGTGCTGGTGGAGGTGACTGGTATTGGCACTGCCTGTCCCCCTGTCCCAGCTGCTGTGCTAGTGGAGGTGACTGGTATTGGCACTGCCTGTCCTCCTGGCCCAGCTGCTGTGCTGGTGGAGGTGACTGCTACTGGCACTGCCTGTCACTCTGGCCCAGCTGCTGTGCTGCTGGAGGTGACTGGTACTGCCACTGCCTGTCCCCCTGGCCCAGCTGCTCTGCTAGTGGAGGTGACTGGTACTGGCACTGGCTGTCCTTCTGTCCCAGCTGCTGTGCTAGTGGAGGTGACTCGTACTGGCACTGCCTGTCCCTCTGGCCCAGCTACTGTGATGGTGGAGGTGACTGGTACTGGCACTGCCTGTCCCTCTGGCCCAGCTGCTGTGCTAGTGGAGGCGACTGCTACTGGTACTGCCTGTGCCCCTGGCCCAGCTGCTGTGCTGGTGGAGGTGACTTCTACTGCCACTGCCTGTCACTCTGGCCCAGCTGCTGTGCTAGTGGAGGCAACTAGTACTGGCACTGCCTGTCCCCCTGGCCCAGCTGCTGTGCTGGTGGAGGCGACTGGTACTGGCACTGCCTGTCCCCCTTGCCCAGCTGCTGTTCTAGTGGAGGCGACTGCAACTGGTACTGCCTGTCCCCCTGGCCCAGCTGCTGTGCTGTTGGAGGTGACTGGTACTGGCACTGCCTGTCACTCTGGCCCAGCTGCTGTGTTGGTGGAGGCGACTGGTACTGGCACTGGCTGTCCTTCTGTCCCAGCTGCTGTGCTAGTGGAGGTGACTGGTACTGGCACTGCCTGTCCCTCTGGCCCAGCTGCTGTGCTAGTGGAGGCGACTGCTACTGGTACTGCCTGTCCCCCTGGCCCAGCTGCTGTGCTGGTGGAGGTGACTGCTACTGGCACTGCCTGTCACTCTGGCCCAGCTGCTGTGCTAGTGGAGGCGACTGGTATTGGCACTGCCTGTCCCCCTGGCCCAGCTGCTCTGCTGGTGGTGGTGACTGGTACTGGCACTGCCTGTCCCTCTGGCCCAGCTGCTGTGCTGGTGGAGGTGACTGATACTGGCACTGCCTGTCCCCCTGTCCCAGCTGCTGTGCTAGTGGAGGTGACTGGTACTGCCACTGCCTGTCACTCTGGCCCAGCTGCAGTGCTAGTAGTGGCGACTGGTATTGGCACTGCCTGTCCCCCTTGCCCAGCTGCTGTGCTAGTGGAGGCGACTGGTATTGGCACTGCCTGTCCCCCTGGCCCAGCTGCTCTGCTGGTGGAGGTGACTGGTACTGCCACTGCCTGTCCCCCTTGCCCAGCTGCTGTGCTAGTGGAGGCGACTGGTATTGGCACTGCCTGTCCCCCTGGCCCAGCTGCTCTTCTAGTGGTGGTGACTCGTACTGGCACTGCCTGTCCCTCTGGCCCAGCTGCTGTGCTGGTGGTGGCAACTAGTACTGGCACTGCCTGTCCCTCTTGCCCAGCTGCTGTGCTAGTGGAGGCGACTGGTATTGGCACTGCCTGTCCCCCTGGCCCAGCTTATCTTCTAGTGGCGGTGACTGCTACTGGCACTGCCTGTCACTCTGGCCCAGCTGCTGTGCTAGTGGAGGCGACTGGTATTGGCACTGCCTGTCCCCCTGGCCCAGCTGCTCTGCTGGTGGTGGTGACTGGTTCTGGCACTGCCTGTCCCTCTGGCCCAGGTGCTGAGCTGGTGGAGGTGACTGTTACTGCCACTGCCTGTAACTCTGGCCCAGCTGCAGTGCTAGTAGAGGTGACTGCTACTGGCACTGCCTGTCCCCCTGGCCCAGCTGCTGTGCTCGTGGAGGCTACTGGTACTGGTACTGCCTGTCACTCTGGCCCAGATGCTGTGCTAGTGGAGGTGACTGGTACTGGCACTGGCTGTCCCTCTATCCCAGCTGCTGTGCTGGTGGAGGTGACTGGTACTGGCACTGGCTGTCCCTCTGTCCCAGCTGCTCTGCTAGTGGAGGTGACTGGTACTGGCACTGGCTGTCCTTCTGTCCCAGCTGCTGTGCTAGTGGAGGTGACTCGTACTGGCACTGCCTGTCCCTCTGGCCCAGCTACTGTGATGGTGGAGGTGACTGGTACTGGCACTGCCTGTCCCTCTGGCCCAGCTGCTGTGCTAGTGGAGGCGACTGCTACTGGTACTGCCTGTGCCCCTGGCCCAGCTGCTGTGCTGGTGGAGGTGACTGCTACTGCCACTGCCTGTCACTCTGGCCCAGCTGCTGTGCTAGTGGAGGCAACTAGTACTGGCACTGCCTGTCCCCCTGGCCCAGCTGCTGTGCTGGTGGAGGCGACTGGTACTGCCACTGCCTGTCCCCCTTGCCCAGCTGCTGTTCTAGTGGAGGCGACTGCAACTGGTACTGCCTGTCCCCCTGGCCCAGCTGCTGTGCTGTTGGAGGTGACTGGTACTGGCACTGCCTGTCACTCTGGCCCAGCTGCTGTGTTGGTGGAGGCGACTGGTACTGGCACTGGCTGTCCTTCTGTCCCAGCTGCTGTGCTAGTGGAGGTGACTGGTACTGGCACTGCCTGTCCCTCTGGCCCAGCTGCTGTGCTAGTGGAGGCGACTGCTACTGGTACTGCCTGTCCCCCTGGCCCAGCTGCTGTGCTGGTGGAGGTGACTGCTACTGGCACTGCCTGTCACTCTGGCCCAGCTGCTGTGCTAGTGGAGGCGACTGGTATTGGCACTGCCTGTCCCCCTGGCCCAGCTGCTCTGCTGGTGGTGGTGACTGGTACTGGCACTGCCTGTCCCTCTGGCCCAGCTGCTGTGCTGGTGGAGGTGACTGATACTGGCACTGCCTGTCCCCCTGTCCCAGCTGCTGTGCTAGTGGAGGTGACTGGTACTGCCACTGCCTGTCACTCTGGCCCAGCTGCAGTGCTAGTAGTGGCGACTGGTATTGGCACTGCCTGTCCCCCTTGCCCAGCTGCTGTGCTAGTGGAGGCGACTGGTATTGGCACTGCCTGTCCCCCTGGCCCAGCTGCTCTGCTGGTGGAGGTGACTGGTACTGCCACTGCCTGTCCCCCTTGCCCAGCTGCTGTGCTAGTGGAGGCGACTGGTATTGGCACTGCCTGTCCCCCTGGCCCAGCTGCTCTGCTGGTGGTGGTGACTGGTTCTGGCACTGCCTGTCCCTCTGGCCCAGGTGCTGAGCTGGTGGAGGTGACTGTTACTGCCACTGCCTGTAACTCTGGCCCAGCTGCAGTGCTAGTAGAGGTGACTGCTACTGGCACTGCCTGTCCCCCTGGCCCAGCTGCTGTGCTCGTGGAGGCTACTGGTACTGGTACTGCCTGTCACTCTGGCCCAGATGCTGTGCTAGTGGAGGTGACTGGTACTGGCACTGGCTGTCCCTCTATCCCAGCTGCTGTGCTGGTGGAGGTGACTGGTACTGGCACTGGCTGTCCCTCTGTCCCAGCTGCTCTGCTAGTGGAGGTGACTGGTACTGGCACTGGCTGTCCTTCTGTCCCAGCTGCTGTGCTAGTGGAGGTGACTCGTACTGGCACTGCCTGTCCCTCTGGCCCAGCTACTGTGATGGTGGAGGTGACTGGTACTGGCACTGCCTGTCCCTCTGGCCCAGCTGCTGTGCTAGTGGAGGCGACTGCTACTGGTACTGCCTGTGCCCCTGGCCCAGCTGCTGTGCTGGTGGAGGTGACTGCTACTGCCACTGCCTGTCACTCTGGCCCAGCTGCTGTGCTAGTGGAGGCAACTAGTACTGGCACTGCCTGTCCCCCTGGCCCAGCTGCTGTGCTGGTGGAGGCGACTGGTACTGCCACTGCCTGTCCCCCTTGCCCAGCTGCTGTTCTAGTGGAGGCGACTGCAACTGGTACTGCCTGTCCCCCTGGCCCAGCTGCTGTGCTGTTGGAGGTGACTGGTACTGGCACTGCCTGTCACTCTGGCCCAGCTGCTGTGTTGGTGGAGGCGACTGGTACTGGCACTGGCTGTCCTTCTGTCCCAGCTGCTGTGCTAGTGGAGGTGACTGGTACTGGCACTGCCTGTCCCTCTGGCCCAGCTGCTGTGCTAGTGGAGGCGACTGCTACTGGTACTGCCTGTCCCCCTGGCCCAGCTGCTGTGCTGGTGGAGGTGACTGCTACTGCCACTGCCTGTCACTCTGGCCCAGCTGCTGTGCTAGTGGAGGCGACTGGTATTGGCACTGCCTGTCCCCCTGGCCCAGCTGCTCTGCTGGTGGTGGTGACTGGTACTGGCACTGCCTGTCCCTCTGGCCCAGCTGCTGTGCTGGTGGAGGTGACTGATACTGGCACTGCCTGTCCCCCTGTCCCAGCTGCTGTGCTAGTGGAGGTGACTGGTACTGCCACTGCCTGTCACTCTGGCCCAGCTGCAGTGCTAGTAGTGGCGACTGGTATTGGCACTGCCTGTCCCCCTTGCCCAGCTGCTGTGCTAGTGGAGGCGACTGGTATTGGCACTGCCTGTCCCCCTGGCCCAGCTGCTCTGCTGGTGGAGGTGACTGGTACTGCCACTGCCTGTCCCCCTTGCCCAGCTGCTGTGCTAGTGGAGGCGACTGGTATTGGCACTGCCTGTCCCCCTGGCCCAGCTGCTCTTCTAGTGGTGGTGACTCGTACTGGCACTGCCTGTCCCTCTGGCCCAGCTGCTGTGCTGGTGGTGGCAACTAGTACTGGCACTGCCTGTCCCTCTTGCCCAGCTGCTGTGCTAGTGGAGGCGACTGGTATTGGCACTGCCTGTCCCCCTGGCCCAGCTTATCTTCTAGTGGCGGTGACTGCTACTGGCACTGCCTGTCACTCTGGCCCAGCTGCTGTGCTAGTGGAGGCGACTGGTATTGGCACTGCCTGTCCCCCTGGCCCAGCTGCTCTGCTGGTGGTGGTGACTGGTTCTGGCACTGCCTGTTCCTCTGGCCCAGGTGCTGAGCTGGTGGAGGTGACTGGTACTGCCACTGCCTGTAACTCTGGCCCAGCTGCAGTGCTAGTAGAGGTGACTGCTACTGGCACTGCCTGTCCCCCTGGCCCAGCTGCTGTGCTCGTGGAGGCTACTGGTACTGGTACTGCCTGTCACTCTGGCCCAGATGCTGTGCTAGTGGAGGTGACTGGTACTGGCACTGGCTGTCCCTCTATCCCAGCTGCTGTGCTGGTGGAGGTGACTGGTACTGGCACTGGCTGTCCCTCTGTCCCAGCTGCTGTGCCAGTGGAGGTGACTGGTACTGCCACTGCCTGTCCCCCTGGCCCAGCTCCTGTGCTAGTGGAGGTGACTGGTATTGGCACTGGCTGTCCTTCTGTCCCAGCTGCTGTCCTGGTGGAGGCGACTGCTACTGGTACTGCCTGTGCCCCTGGCCCAGCTGCTCTGGTGGTGGTGGTGACTGGTACTGGCACTGCCTGTCCCCCTGGCCCAGCTGCTGTGCTGGTGGAGGTGACTGGTATTGGCACTGCCTGTCCCCCTGTCCCAGCTGCTGTGCTAGTGGAGGTGACTGGTATTGGCACTGCCTGTCCTCCTGGCCCAGCTGCTGTGCTGGTGGAGGTGACTGCTACTGGCACTGCCTGTCACTCTGGCCCAGCTGCTGTGCTGCTGGAGGTGACTGGTACTGCCACTGCCTGTCCCCCTGGCCCAGCTGCTCTGCTAGTGGAGGTGACTGGTACTGGCACTGGCTGTCCTTCTGTCCCAGCTGCTGTGCTAGTGGAGGTGACTCGTACTGGCACTGCCTGTCCCTCTGGCCCAGCTACTGTGCTGGTGGAGGTGACTGGTACTGGCACTGCCTGTCCCTCTGGCCCAGCTGCTGTGCTAGTGGAGGCGACTGCTACTGGTACTGCCTGTGCCCCTGGCCCAGCTGCTGTGCTGGTGGAGGTGACTGGTACTGCCACTGCCTGTCACTCTGGCCCAGCTGCTGTGCTAGTGGAGGCAACTAGTACTGGCACTGCCTGTCCCCCTGGCCCAGCTGCTGTGCTGGTGGAGGCGACTGGTACTGGCACTGCCTGTCCCCCTTGCCCAGCTGCTGTTCTAGTGGAGGCGACTGCAACTGGTACTGCCTGTCCCTCTGTCCCAGCTCCTGTGCTAGTGGAGGTGACTGGTACTGCCACTGCCTGTCCCCCTGGCCCAGCTCCTGTGCTAGTGGAGGTGACTGGTATTGGCACTGGCTGTCCTTCTGTCCCAGCTGCTGTGCTAGTGGAGGTGACTCGTACTGGCACTGCCTGTCCCTCTGGCCCAGCTGCTGTGCTGGTGGAGGCGACTGCTACTAGCACTGCCTGTCACTCTGGCCCAGCTGCTGTGCTAGTGGAGGCAACTAGTACTGGCACTGCCTGTCCCCCTGGCCCAGCTGCTCTGGTGGTGGTGGTGACTGGTTCTGGCACTGCCTGTCCCCCTGGCCCAGCTGCTGTGCTGGTGGAGGTGACTGGTATTGGCACTGCCTGTCCCCCTGTCCCAGCTGCTGTGCTAGTGGAGGTGACTGGTATTGGCACTGCCTGTCCTCCTGGCCCAGCTGCTGTGCTGGTGGAGGTGACTGCTACTGGCACTGCCTGTCACTCTGGCCCAGCCGCTGTGCTGCTGGAGGTGACTGGTACTGCCACTGCTTGTCCCCCTGGCCCAGATGCTCTGCTAGTGGAGGTGACTGGTACTGGCACTGGCTGTCCTTCTGTCCCAGCTGCTGTGCTAGTGGAGGTGACTCGTACTGGCACTGCCTGTCACTCTGGCCCAGCTGCTGTGCTAGTGGAGGCGACTGGTATTGGCACTGCCTGTCCCCCTGGCCCAGCTGCTCTGCTGGTGGTGGTGACTGGTACTGGCACTGGCTGTCCCTCTGGCCCAGCTGCTGTGCTAGTGGAGGTGACTCGTACTGGCACTGCCTGTCCCCCTGGCCCAGCTGCTGTGCTGGTGGAGGTGACTGGTACTGGCACTGCCTGTCCCTCTGGCCCAGCTGCTGTGCTAGTGGAGGCGACTGCTACTGGTACTGCCTGTGCCCCTGGCCCAGCTGCTGTGCTGGTGGAGGTGACTGCTACTGGCACTGCCTTTCACTCTGGCTCAGCTGCTGTGCTAGTGGAGGCAACTAGTACTGGCACTGCCTGTCCCCCTGGCCCAGCTGCTCTGCTGGTGGTGGTGACTGGTACTGGCACTGCCTGTCCCCCTGGCCCAGCTGCTGTGCTGGTGGAGGTGACTGGTATTGGCACTGCCTGTCCCCCTGTCCCAGCTGCTGTGCTAGTGGAGGTGACTGGTACTGCCACTGCCTGTCACTCTGGCCCAGCTGCAGTGCTTTTAGTGGCGACTGGTATTGGCACTGCCTGTCCCCCTTGCCCAGCTGCTGTGCTAGTGGAGGCGACTGGTATTGGCACTGCCTGTCCCCCTGGCCCAGCTGCTCTGCTGGTGGAGGTGCCTGGTACTGCCACTGCCTGTCCCTCTGGCCCAGCTGCTGTGCTAGTGGAGGCAATTGGTACTGGCACTGCCTGTCACTTTGGCCCAGCTGCTGTGCTAGTGGAGGAGACTGGTACTGGCAGTGCCTGTCCCCCTGGCCCAGCTGCTGTACCAGTATGTTCACTTTCAGATCCTGCAGCCCTTTCTCCCCCTTCAGGGCAGTGAACAGTAGTAAAGGTGACATGGTAAGCATGGGCAACCCCCCAGCACATTGCAATGAGTTGTGTCTCCCGGGGTTTGTCAGATTGGCAACAGACCTTTTTCAGATACTCCACCAGTTTATCAGGACTCTGCACTTGTTCGGGAGTGAAATCCCAAACCGTTGGAGGTGACCACTGACTCAGGCACTTGCCCATCTTTTCCCACACACCTTGCCATTTATAACTATCTGCCCTCGGGGCAGGTTTCCGGGTGCTGCTCTCATTGGAGAAATACCGCATGGCCCAAAACAAGATCTGGCAGACATTCAGAAAGCATTGTGCCGCAAACACACTGGCCTGGGTGCTCCAAGGATAGCTAAAACTCTGAAAAACCGAGAGGATCTCTTCCCCTGGCTCACCCATAGAGGGGGTGAGACCCCTAACAAAAGCCCAGGCAGCAAACAGGTACCGGTTCACCCCCACAAGCACTGATGCAAGCCCATTATAAGCAGTCAGCAGCCAGTATAGCAAAATAAAACCCTTGACACATTTTCCACCGACAACAAACGCCAGCACTGGGAACACACAGCGGATATAAGGATTAATCCAGCCCCACCACGCAAGCAAGTTGGCCAGCATTGCAAATGTTCCTTATCAAACAATACAAATAAAAACAGAAAAATTGCACCTAACAGATTGCTCTAACACACCTTCTCCTTTTGTCCTTATCTCAACCCTCTCGTGCCCCATGCTGGGCGCCAAAAAGGCTGTGGTGGTTTAGGCCCCGCCGGGACCCGAGACCACGCTGCCGCTGCCCCTCCCCCACCCTCCGACCGGAACGGGGCAGGGAGTGAAATACAAACCCCGGGGTTGAGGTAAGGAGAGGTTTAATACCACAGTGCCACAGCAACAAACCGAACAACAGCAAGAACAAGAACAATAACAGTAATAACAAGAAACAGAACAAGGGATATAGCGATACAGCAGTGAGGAGAGCGACCCCACACCACGCGTTTACCAATCTTCCCGCGCTTGGGCGCCCGGACGTGAAGTCAGCATGGTATTGAATAACCCGGCTAGAGCTCCCTCCCCACTGCTGGGGAAACTTAACCCTATCCTAGCTGAACCAGGACACCTTGGGACAGACATTGGTGCATCCAGCACCAAGGGCCCAGGGCCTGGGGCTGGTGCCAGAGTGTCCCCGGCCTGGTGCCAGGGCCAGGGATGGGGGAAAGGCAGTGGGGCTCTGAGGGTCTTACCGCAACTTGGCGACGACCAGTTCCTCCTGGAGGAGGAGAAGGCGTCTCTCGCTCCTCCTGTGGCCCCGGGTCAGCCACACGTCCGTGCTCAGCACCGCCTCAGCGTTGGTGAGAGCCTCCCTGCGGAGCAGAGAGCGGTGGGCATGAGAAAGGCTGTGGCTGAGGGGCCCGGCCGTGCCCGCCCGTCCCCGAGCCCCGGGGGGAGCCTACCTGGAGTGCCAGCAGCAGTTGGCCTGGCCCATCCTGCCCGGGACAGGAGGACCCCTCGCTCTGCACCAAGGATGTGGCCCAGCTGGCCACAGCGAGGATGGGAAGCAGGGTGCCGGTGCCGGGAAGCGCTGTTCGGCCAGACCCTGCCTCCTCCCAGAGCTGCTCCGTGCCAGCACAGCCCCGTGCTGCCGGCTCTGGTGGCTGCTGGCTCCAAAATGGCCGACGCTGGGAGCCCAACGGAAAGTGGGCGGGGCCTCGTGCTGGGGGTTCTCTCCAGCATGGCCCTGGCTGTCTTGCCCTGGGGAGCCCAGAGCAGGGCAGAGCAGAGGGGAAGCACCCCCTCCCTCCGCCTGCTGCCAGTGGTCTGCCTGCTGCAGCCCGGGATGCAGTTCGCCCCCAATGCCCCAGGGGTACTTTGCTGGCTCCAAGTTGCTCAACTTCGGGTCCACCATCACCCCAGGGCTCTGCACAGCTGCTTTCCAGCTGGGTCTCCCCCAGCACATACAGCTCCAGGGGCTTGTTCCTCCCCAGGTCCAGGACTTTGCTCTTCCCTCTTCCCCTTCTTCAACGACAGGAAGCTCCTGGCAGCCCCTTTCTCCAGCCTGTCAAGGTCCCTCTGGTTGGCAACACAACTCTGGGCTGCAGGAGCCTCTCCTCCCAGTCATGTGCCTTCTGCAAGCTGTCTGAGGGTGTGCTCTGCCCCATCATCCGGATCACTGAATGTGGACAGGGCGCGCATCATGCCGCGCAGGGCTTTGTCACAGAATGATCAGAAATTGAGGGGGAAGATCCACTTTTGTGTGTGTGTGTGTGTGTGTGTGTGTATTATAAATATGGTGCTTCTCCCTGTCATCCCTTCAAGCCATTAAAAGGTGCACAGGCTCTCTCGTTTTTCATTTGAATGTCACACCTCTTCTTAGTACTGACCTTACGTGCAACGTTGTATCGGGCTGTACTCTCGCATAGACTGTTGGATAGTACCTAGCCTAGATTAGTAGAGAGCAGATTAATCTGCATTACCGGTGCTAACACCAGTGACGGGAGGTTGCATCTGGCTGTTCAGCCAAAGGATAAAAATCAAAGGTGTCTCTTGAACTCAGTGGGCTATTGACTAAATTCATCACGCTCAAAAAACAAAAGGTACAGGAGAAAGGCATATTCTATCTTGACTGCTACAATGCATGTTTTAGGAGGTATGAAGATAAACCCTCCATGCCCCTCCACCCACCCCCTTCCAAGAAAAAGGACTAGAGAAAAAAGATGCAACTTCTAGAGCAATGAGGCTTTTAATAGCCAAGTAAATTTCCCTGTATCATGCCCATTCAATGAGCTACTTTGTCTGACACTCTGCCTTACTCGGTACCAGCATAAGACTCTTCCAGGAAATATTAAACAAAAAAAAAAAAATATATTGCTGTACAGCCAGTTGCCTGCGTTACGCTATGGAAGATGTAGAATTCCTCTCTGATCCACAACTTTCCACCTACAAGCAAAACCGTAGTGAAGCTTTCCTCCATTTCCAATGCGCTCTGATGGCTCTTCCCCAGGGAAAGCCTTTCCTCTGTCACTCTGGGGGCATAGCTGGTCATAGGCAAGGCAAGCCCCGAGCCTCACGCACCATCCGAGGCCACCACCGTCCTCCTGTAGCCATGAGCAAGATCTCAAACTCCTTTTCCGCTGCAGGAGAAGAGTTGTTAATAGAAATGGATGCACATGGCACAGTCTGTTCCAGAACAGTCACAGCTGTTCAAAGCTTTCCGTGCCCTGGATTGGGGGGTTTCAGGACCAGCTCCTGGGTCAGCTTGCACCGAGGCTAGCGACAGCTGTGCTTCATGCAGGTAACTCAGGTTTAACCCTTTGTCCCCTGACCATCCCCACAGGTCCAGCAGCACAGAAAGTCACAGTGGGCTGCGTTGGAGCAACCTGCTCCGCTGGACTTGTGGCAAATGTTGCGTCTGCATCCCTGCCCTTCTGTTCTCCCTGTAGGGTCCTGGTCAATACAACAAGCTGCTCTCCCTGGAAATGACCATCGTGGCGAAAGACAGGCTCCACTGTGAGCCACGACCTTCACCCACCGAGCAGCCAGCACAGCCAGGGACACGTTTGTGCGAAAGTCCCTTCTCATGGCAAAAAGGGGATCCATAGTCAGCTTTGGATGTCGTGTGTCTGGTGTAACTGTTGATACTGCGCAATGCCTTGGTTAAAATAGAAGCGACGAAGAGAGATAAAAACCTGCCCTTTTCAGGAAAAATGCAGGAAATCGGCATCTTTTGGCTATTTTACACTCCAACAAGAAAGATTGTGGGCCCGTGTTTTGCTGATTAGGGATACCAATCAAACTCAGACACCAGAGTGAAAAGAGCAGGCGTATTTTACTGGAAATAGCTAAATCATGTAACAGAATAATACAGAAAACATACAACAAGAAAAGACAGAATAGTGCACTTAAACAAACAGGAAAATACAGGGTAATGCATCAAATCGTTACTACACGAGAGAGAGAATAGTGATTAAGAAAGATCCATCACCACTTGCATATGTTACCATCATCCAGATCCGCAGTCGCCGGGGAGCCCCGGTTACAGCGAGGATTTGGAGAGCCTTTCCCGGCAAGTGGGAAACTCTACGCGGTGCGTCCACCCGTAGGTGAGGCTTCCAAAGTCGCTGTGAGCGGGTCCCGCCTTATATACCCCCAAATCAGCAAGCCAGAATAACTGGCACCTTTGTTTTGAGCGGAACATCTGGTTTCACTCTCACATTAGATTCCCCCGGAGCCTGGCCAGGGCTCAAGGGAGAAGCTAAGGGAGTTTCCCTGCTTATCTAATTTATTTATGTTCTTTTTAGAACAAGGCCACACGTCTGGTCCCAAGGCCGGACAGCTGGCTTCATGGCCTTGTTAACTTACCTGTACGCAAAAAAGAAGATACATACATTCAGGATAGACATGTTTTCATTACATTCATCATCAGTCAGGAGTCTATGATATCTAAGCTACATCTTTCATTAATGAGCATACATATTTCGTTAATGACTACATACTAAGTTAGCAGCTTTGGCTCGGGGCCTGTGGTTCAGGCTTCAATACTTCAACACTTTAGCACTTTTTACATCAGTATAGGCGGTTTGTTATAACCTAGTACAATACCTACTAGCACAACGGTTATCAGTTACAAAATATACAGGATTCATCTATAGGTCAACTCTGGCTTGGGCCTATTGTCCAAGCCTTAGCACTTCAGCCCAGTGGTTAATGCTTTAAGGGAAGTTCAGCACGTTGGGAAAAGGGATATAAGACCACTCTTCTGGACACTGTCTGGACTGGGCTAGGCTGGGCTTGGAGAGCCTGGGAGGGTCCCCGGGGTCCCAGCTTTCCTGCAGTGCTGACTGTGGCGGCTGCGGCCTGTTCTTTCCTGCAGTGCTGACTGCACCCACCTGGTGGGGCTGTCCTTGGGAAGGGCACCAGAGCTGAAAAAGCCCCTGGTAGAGGGGCGGGGAGAAGCTCTTCTCCAGAGATTTGCCAGAAACTCTCCAGAGCATCCCTTTTCCAGCGCATGAGATGCTCTGTGTGACAAGGGAAGGTGCCCATTAGTCCACAGTCCTGGGCAAGCGGGTCTAGGTGACCCTGCTTGAGCAGGCAGGTTGGACCAGAGGACCTTCACAGGTCCCTCCCAGCCTCAGCTGTTCTATGGGATTCTGTGCTTCGTTTGACTCCTCAAGCACCTGAACTCAGGCCCGATGCCTGCTGGAAAGGATTCTGGCGCAAGGGATGATGATCCCAAACTCCTCCACTAGGATTCATCCCAAAACAACTTCTACCTAGTCCAGAATATCGTATGGCACACACAGTCAGAAGGGAGAAAATGTCCTTTTATTGTGGACATCCAGTGCAGGAGCCCAGGAGTCACAGGGGTTCAACCAGTAACAAGAAATCAGCACCTACAACGACAGAGCCAGAAAGCACTGGTAAAGCCACAAAGGCAGGAACAGGCATGGCTTGGTTCCCCTTTCTTTGGGAAACACAGTTGACAAGGAATTGTTGATATCCCAGAAGAGAGCTACTGCTGGCCTTAGCTCCGGGGTGGCTCTGGCACCTTATCCCCTCTAAGGTAATGCCCTTAGAGAGCTGTGCATGTGCAGAGGTGCACAGTGCCCCTGTGCCACACAGCAGGGCTCCCCTGGGGAGCTGCCACGGGGTTATTTCCAAACCCTGCATAGCACCATCCCTCGCCGTCCCTTGCCAGTCAGTTGGACTGACTTAGAGCAGGGTGGAGAGTTGGCAAAGATAGGCAGCAAAGCCTGGTACACACCTGGGGCTTCCTGATCTTTCGCACCTCCCTGCTTTTCTTCTGTCCCCTTCTTTTCCTCTCTTCTCTTCTTTGCTTCGTGGCATGGCCTCTCCTCTGCCCAGGTCTCTTCTCTCTTTCGTTTCCTTTGGCCGTCGTCTTCCTGGCAGGAGCCTGCAAACCTTTCCATCCCACAGCATGGTTAGACAGGGAAAGCCAGGATCAACTGGAATCAGTTCTTGATTTAACCAAAGCTGACTCGTTTTACCTTCTGTGCTCCGAGAGGCTCTTCAGTTCTTCTGCGCATCCCAGGGATTCTACCACGGTCTCAGTGGTGGCTGGAGACAAAGCAACGGGTGCCTAAAACAGAAAGGTCGTCATTAGCAGGTGGCAAGGGATGCCCTGAAGTAGTAAGCAACTGCTTGGCACGTTGCTGCCTTAGCTCTAAGAGGAGATCTCTTTGGCTGGTTTGAGTCAGCCCTTTCTTCCAAGGTTCTCGCTCTGGAACACAGTGTTCACATGGGTGGGGGACAGTCCATCTGTGGGGGCCATTCAGCAGAGAGCCTGCGATCCCCTGCCAGGCAAGGAAAGGCTTGCCCACTTCCTTCTGCCAGCATTTCTTCTGCCCTCCCAAGACAGAGCTCTGCGGATGTCCATTTGGTGCAAGACAACCTTCTGTGGTGGGAGGCTTTGCTTTTGAAATCTATCTTTCTGTGGCGTTTTGTAGGTATTTCCTCTGATTAAGCACATGCCTAAGGCATAGGAGAAAAGACCTTTCCAGTTTTACTGACAGCGTATCATTCCATGGGGGGAAAAATAAAATGCAAAGCCACAAGAGACTGAACGCCAGGAAGAGGCACAGCAGCTACTTGGACTCAACAGCAACTGCCCTGCTCCTGCCTAAGACACATTGTTGCAGCGCTTGTGGAGCTGCCATACCTCCGCCCTTTCTGCTCCCACCACCGCCTCTCCCCCCGCTGCTCTCTGGAGGATGAGCAGAGAGGCTGGTGCATCCAGGCAGGCTTTTGCCTGGTGCTCGGCATCTGCTTCGCCTGGAGGGCCGTGCTGCTTTTCCAAAGGCAACTCTGGAAAGCAAAAGCGTGTGCAGCAAAGTGACTGGTTGGAAGTGGACAACAGCTAAAGCAAAACCCACAGGAAGCCCTACCCCAGCTGTCTGCTCAGGCTGTGACAGCCCTCAGTCCCTCCTCATACCTGTGGGTCTGTCCACGGGCTCAGGTGACGTCTGGCCAGCCATCTCCTCCCCAAAGATGTCGCTGCCGTTTTCAATCAGAAATTCCACCAGCAGCTTCACCTGCACACATCAAAGCCTTGGTTTCAGGGCAGGTGTCTGAAAACACGTCAAGCAGCCTTTCCCGCTCCTGAGCCTTGCTTCTGCGCAGAAGGCTGTGGCTGTGGGGCTGCTCTTCCAGGCAGCCACTCCACCGGCATTTGCGCAAGAGAGGAGCAAGCTCTGAGGGTCCAGGCAGGCTGCAGCCAGCCGGTCAGTACAGCGTACCTTCTCGGTCACCTCCAGCGCGGCCTCGAGGGGGAGCAGCTCCTCGTCAGGTGGGCCCAGCAGGTTTGGCCCCAGGCAGATGGCCAGGTTGCTGGAGGTCATTCTGCTGGTGGACACGTGGTGGCCAATGTTCTGCAGCAGGGAGAGCAGCCGCTGGAGGAGGAGGAGATGGGCTGCAGGCAACTTCTCGGCCACCCTGAGGGAGCAGGAACACAACGTTAAGGAAGCAGATGCTGCCCACAGCTGTCCCTGAAGCTTGCACAAGGCAGGCGGGAGCCAGTGCCTGTGCTGCGCCACTTTCCAGGTGCTCTCAGGCAGCGATCAGGAGGAAAACACACTGTTGCTTCCCAGCTCCTGGTTTCACCCAAGCCCACGCAAGGGAAGGCTCCCTGCCCACGCCCTTTCCCCCCGAAATGCAACCCCAGCCCAGCAAATGCAAGCTGCCAGAAAATGCAACCTTCTAAGGAGCCCGTCCCTTTTCAGGCAAGTCCCAGGACTCTGCCACTCCCTACTCAACAGGCAGGCTGCTGGCCACACTTACACTTTCAGCGCTTCCACCCTGGCCTCCTTGCTCGGCCTCTCCATGGCTTGCATCCAGTCCTGGTAGACGCCGACAACGAGGAGCTTGCCGGGGATGCTGCGTAGAAAGTCCTGCAAGGCCAAGGGCTTCAGGTGAGCCTTTGAAGATTCCAGGCCAGCCAGGAGCTCTTCCAGCTGCAGGGCAGAAGCGCTCACCTTCAAGATGGCAGCTAGCAGGATGACAGGCTGGTTTGCCAGGTCCACATCTGCGCCGCGGTCGAGGTCCTCCTTCAGCTTCTGGAGCGCTGTCCCCCTGTCGGATCTCCGGAATATCCCCTCCGTCGACGGTCCTCTCTGGTACAGGATGTCCAGGAGCTCCTGCGGGAGACGCAGGAGGACAGCTGCTTGGCTGAAGAAACAAGTGACAGCAGAGGCCAGAGCTCTGCCCCAGGCTGGGCTCCCCCCCGCCCCCGCAAAGGGTCTGGCGCCAGAAGCGGTGGCCGTGGGTGAAGAGCCCAGTGCCCCAGCCACCCCCGCAGACGCTGGGGACACTGCCTCTGGAGCAGCCGGAGGGAGGGCTGGGGCTCCCCTGTCCAGGCTGGCCTACCTGGATGGGCCGGGGCAGCGTGCCGGCCTCCTCGCAGAGGGCTGCCAGGGGCTGCCCAAAGAGCGCCCTGCTGCAGCCGGAGCCCGCCTGCCCTGGCGCCGGGGCAGCGGCCGGGCTCTGCCGCAGCGCAAAGGGCCAGGGCAGCCCCCTCCTCCTCCTGCTGCTGCTGCCGCCGCCGCTCCCTCCCGCTGCAAAGGGAAAGAGAGCAAGAGCCCGTCAGTGGGAACCGCCAGGCCAGCGCTCCCGGAGCCTGCCCTGCCCTGCCCTGCCCTGCCTGCAGCGCGGTGCTGAGTGCTGCGGCGGGACGGGACGGGACGGGACGGGCAGGGAGCCGGCAGCTGGAGCCAGGGCTCTGGCTCAGCGGCTCCGGCTCGCAGTCTCCTGAGAGCCAGCGGGACAGCGGGACAGCCCCGCCCAGCCCTCGCCCTGCCCTCCTCCAGGCTGCGAGCAGCAGCAGAGGGAGGCTCCCTGTCCCGCAGAATCACGTCCAGCGGCCGCTGCCCAGCGGGTGTCCTTGCTCGTCCGGGTGACGTCCGTCCTCCCTTGGGGTGCCCGACCTGCGGGGTGACACTCAGGGAACAAGGGAGCACGGCTCCTCCCGGCTCTGGCCGAGGAGCAGGGACCCATCTGCCCGGCTCTGGGGACAGAGCTCAGGCAGGCAGCACCTCGAGTGCTCAGCACTGTCGAAGGGTCCCGAGCACTCAGCTCTCTCCTGCTGCAGTGTGATGGGCACCGATTTCCTCTGGCCAAAGGGCAGCAGCAACAGCATCCTCAGTTGTGCAGACGTGCCGGTCCAGGAGAAAAGAAGGCCCTCCCTGCCCTTCGTTCCCAAACTTACCTGGTGAGTGGCAAAGTCCGCCTCCACTGGTAGACGGGGCTGTTGGAGGCCCTTGCTTGGGGTCAGCCTGCAAGAAGCAGGCTGCACTTAGAGAGCATCCCCGCGGCAGAAAGGGCCACCAGCAAGCGGCCACCCGGCACCAGCAGCCTGAGGGCGGCAGAGCGGGGACCCTCTGCCCTCCCACGCTCTCTACCTCACGTGGCAGGTTTCCTCCCAGCACCACCAGCAAGGACATGCGGCGTTCCTGGTAGCTCCCCAACCCTCTCTGCACCCAGGCTGGCACCGCGGGACCCTCCCTCCCTCCTGCACAGGCTCACCCCACTCGCCGCACAGCCCTGGCACCCCGGCACAGCCAGAGGTGGGTGAAAGGCAGCCGTTCTCACCTCTGTCTGGCCCTCCATCAGCCTCTCCAGGCTCCTGGCGCTGAATGTCCTCCACTGGGCAGGAGAGAAAGAGTGGAAGGAGGTGAGCAGCGATGCCTCTGCTGCTCGGCTGGAGGGCCAGTGCTCGGGGACAGCGGCCAGACTAGAGAGACACTCACTCCATGGCGTCGGCTCAGCTCCTTCTGCAGGAGTTTGATGGACGGGACGTTGGTCACTCGGGCTCCCGTGGCTCCTTCGGGTGTCCTGTCACCAGGAAAGGACAGGGAGAAAGCTGGCTGAGCCCCAAGCCACCTCTTTTCCCTTGTCAGGCAGCTCTGCCCGAGAGCTGCCCACAGCCGCAGCGGCAGCTCTCCCCACCTGGGGAGCTGTGTTCCCCCATCCGGCCGCGCCTGAAGCACCCCCCTAGCTTACCCCAGCAGCTTGCCCAGCCACAGCTGCTTCAGTGCCCGGGAGCTGCAGAAAGAGAGGAGAACCAGCATCAGGCCCCGCTGCCCCCCAGCCCCTGGGCCCCTGCACAGCCTTGCCCCTTGGGAAGGGCTGAGGGGCAGCACGAGGCCCCGTGGGGCAGGACAGGGGTGCTGCCCAAGCCCTGGCTCCCTCGTTGCTGCCAGAGCAGCTGCTCCTGCCCTTCCCTTCTGGGGACCAAAAGGTGACCAGGGGATGCAGGATGTGGGAACGCATCCCCATCCCTCCCTGCCCAGGCTCTGCATGGAGGGCAGAGGCCATTCACAGGGTGGCGTGGGCATGGTTGGGACCCTCTCCTGCCCAGCCGTGGGACGTGGCACCACGACTCACCCGAAAGTGGCAACACAGGTGCCGCTGGGCCAGATGAGGAGGATGGAGGTCCCGTCCTCATCGCTGCTTTCCTCCTCCTCCTCCTCTTTGATGTCCCCCGCTGTCTCCTTCCCGCTGCTCAGCACCCACAGCTGGTCCAGGGCCAGGCGGAGCTGTGGGCGCAGGGTGGTGCCACGTCTGTGGAGAAGAGAGACAGGCAGTGAGCCGGAGGTGGCCGCCTTGGGGTGCCCCCGGGCAGAGCCCTGCCCCCCACCTGCCCTTGTGTGGTGGTTTAGGCCCTGCCGGGACCCGAGACCACATTGCCACTGCCCCTCCCCCACCCTCCGACCGGAACGGGGCAGCGAGTGAAATACAAACCCCGGGGTTGCGATAACGAGACGTTTAATACAACAATGCAACAACAACAAACCAAACAACAACAAGAACGATAACAACAGCAATAACAGTAATAACAATAAACAGAACAAGGGATATAGCGATACAGCAGTGAGGAGAGCGACCCCACACCACGCGTTTACCAACTGAGCAATCCCACACCACTGAGGGATCTTCTGAGAGGCCGGGTAAGGGAGACAATTGCTCAACCTCCTCCAGGGCAGCTATACCAAAGGCTCACCAGTACTCTCTTGGGTCTTTAAATTACCCTCTCCTGAGGTAATCTATACCTAGGATGCACGGGGCATCTGGGACAGTCACAATGGGGTGCTTACGCCAGTCCTTCCCAGTTAAGCTTACTTCAGCTTCTAATAGGGTCAGCTGTTGGGACCCCCCTGTCACTCCGGAGATACAGATGGGTTCAACCCCACTGTATGGCATCAGGGTGCACTGTGCACCAGTATCTACCAAGGCCTTATATTCTCGTGGGTCTGATGTGCCAGGCCATCGGATCCACACCGTCCAGTAAATCCAATTATCCCTTTCCTCCACCTGGCTGGAGGCAGGGCCCCTCTAATCCTGCTCACCATCGCTCACTTGTTGTAAGAGTGACTCCTGCAAGAATGACTCACTTGTCCCCTCAAGACGGTCAGACATAATGTTGGCCATTCTATTCTGTCTGGGGGATTTCCGACTGGACACTGGAGCTGCGTCTCTCTTGGAAGACTCCCCTTTCATGGTGGTCTTCCCTTTCAGCTGCTGTACTCGTGCAGCTAGGGCGAGAGTGGGCTGTCCATCCCACCTCCTCGTGTTTTCCCCATGGTCGCGGAGGAAGAACCACAGGGTGCCCTGTGGTGTGTACCTTCCACTGCCCTTCTCTTGGGTGGGGAAACGCCTGCTTCTAATGGCTGAGACATCGGCCCGTGCAGGTGGAATGTAGGACATGTCCTCTTCCACTTTCTGGAGCCTCTGAGACAGTTCCCTTACAGCTGAAACCCAGGCACGTTGGGAGGAAGGGAGATTTCCCTCATATTGCTGGAGCTGGCCAATCACTTCGTCCACTGTTTCAGTCTGGGTGTCTTGCCACCAGGACGCTACTGCTAGTGCTTTGGAATGTGCCTCTGGTGCACTTTGCAGGAACTTCCGCCACATCAGCTGTGTGCAAGGGGCCTGATCTGGATCCGTGGGTGACCGCTCATCATTCAGATCACCATAAACCATGTCAAACACAGCCAATTCCCTGAGGTTCTGAATGCCTTTCTCCATGTTGGTCCCCTTGCCTAACCGACATAGAACATCATCCTTGTAGGGGTACCTCTCCCTTACACTGAGCAGGAGTCGCCTCCAAAGGCTGAGGGTATGAGCCTGTATCCCTATTGCCTTGTCAATACCAGCCTCCCTGGCTAAAGATCCCAGCTGCTTGGCCTCTCTCCCCTCCAATTCCAAAACACCAGCTCCACGATGCCAGCATCGGAGCAGACAGGTTCAAATTTGCTCGCCTGGAAGGCAGCTGAAATCCTTCCGCATATCTCGCAACTCACTCAGGGATAGAGATCGGATGGTTACCTCCGGCTCTTCCTCCTGTTCTCGTGATGGGCCTGGTTCATCATCACCCTGTACACTGCGAGGGGATTTTTTGGTATATTTGGTTTTCTGTATCGGGGCGAATCATATTGGCAGTGCTTGTCCCTCTGGCCCAGCTGCTGTGCTAGTGGAGGCGACTGGTACTGGCACTGCCTGTCCCTCTGGCCCAGCTGCTGTGCTAGTGGAGGCGATTGGTACTGGCACTGCCTGTCCCTCTGTCCCAGCTGCTGTGCTAGTGGAGGTGACTGGTACTGGCACTGCCTGTCCCTCTGGCCCAGCTCTTGTGCTGGTGGAGGTGACTGGTACTGGCACTGCCTGTCCCTCTGTCCCAGCTGCTGTGCTGGTGGAGATGACTGGTACTGGCACTGGCTGTCCCTCTGTCCCAGCTGCTGTGCTGGTGGAGGTGACTGGTACTGGCACTGCCTGTCCCTCTTGCCCATCTGCTGTGCTAGTGGAGGCGACTGGTATTGGCACTGCCTGTCCCCCTGGCCCAGCTGCTCTGCTGGTGGTGGTGACTGGTTCTGGCACTGCCTGTCACTCTGGCCCAGCTGCAGTGCTAGAAGAGGTGACTGCTACTGGTACTGCCTGTCCCCATGGCCCAGCTGCTGTGCTAGTGGAGGCGACTGGTACTGGTACTGCCTGTCACTCTGGCCCAGCTGCTGTGCTGGTGGAGGTGACTGGTACTGGCACTGGCTGTCCCCCTGTCCCAGCTGCTGTGCTGGTGGAGGTGACTGGTACTGGCACTGGCTGTCCCTCTGTCCCAGCTGCTGTGCTAGTGGAGGTGACTGGTACTGGCACTGCCTGTCCCTCTGGCCCAGCTGCTGTGCTGGTGGAGGCAACTAGTACTTGCACTGCCAGTCCCCCTGGCCCAGCTGCTGTGCTGGTCGAGGTGACTGGTATTGGCACTGCCTGTCCCTCTGGCACAGTTGCTGTGCTGGTGGAGGTGACTGGTACTGGCACTGCCTGTCCCCCTGGCCCAGCTGCTGTGCTGGTGGAGGTGACTGCTACTGGCACTGCCTGTCCCCCTGGCCCAGCTGCTGTGCTAGTGGAGGTGACTGGTATTGGCACTGCCTGTCCCTCTGGCCCAGCTGCAGTGCTAGTAGTGGCGACTGGTACTGGCACTGCCTGTCACTCTGTCCCAGCCACTGTGCTAGTGGAGGTGACTGGTACTGGCACTGCCTGTCACTCTGGTCCAGCCGCTGTGCTGCTGGAGGTGACTGGTACTGCCACTGCCTGTCCCCCTGGCCCAGCTCCTGTGCTAGTGGAGGTGACTGGTACTGGCACTGGCTGTCCTTCTGTCCCAGCTGCTGTGCTAGTGGAGGTGACTCGTACTGGCACTGCCTGTCCCTCTGGCCCAGCTGCTGTGCTGGTGGAGGTGACTGGTACTGGCACTGCCTGTGCCCCTGGCCTAGCTGCTGTGCTAGTGGAGGCGACTGCTACTGGTACTGCCTGTGCCCCTGGCCCAGCTGCTGTGCTGGTGGAGGTGACTGCTACTGGCACTGCCTGTCACTCTGGCCCAGCTGCTGTGCTAGTGGAGGCAACTAGTAGTGGCACTGCCTGTCCCCCCGGCCCAGCTGCTCTGCTGGTGGTGCTGACTGGTACTGGCACTGCCTGTCCCTCTGGCCCAGCTGCTGTGCTGGTGGAGTTGACTGGTATTGGCACTGCATGTCCCCTTGTCCCAGCTGCTGTGCTAGTGGAGCTGACTGGTACTGCCACTGCCTGTCACTCTGGCCCAGCTGCAGTGCTAGTGGAGGCGACTGGTACTGGCACTGCCTGTCCCCCTGGCCCAGCTGCTCTGCTGGTGGAGGTGACTGGTACTGCCACTGCCTGTCCCCCTTGCCCAGCTGCTGTGCTAGTGGAGGCGACTGGTACTGGCACTGCCTGTCCCCCTGGCCCAGCTGCTGTGCTGGTGGAGGTGACTGGTACTGGCACTGCCTGTCCCCCTGTCCCAGCTGCTGTGCTAGTGGAGGTGACTGGTACTGCCACTGCCTGTCACTCTGGCCCAGCTGCAGTGCTAGTAGTGGCGACTGGTATTGGCACTGCCTGTCCCCCTTGCCCAGCTGCTGTGCTAGTGGAGGCGACTGGTATTGGCACTGCCTGTCCCCCTGGCCCAGCTGCTCTGCTGGTGGTGGTGACTGGTTCTGGCACTGCCTGTCACTCTGGCCCAGCTGCAGTGCTAGAAGAGGTGACTGCTACTGGTACTGCCTGTCCCCATGGCCCAGCTGCTGTGCTAGTGGAGGCGACTGGTACTGGTACTGCCTGTCCCCCTGGCCCAGCTGCTCTTCTAGTGGTGGTGACTGGTACTGGCACTGCCTGTCCCCCTGGCCCAGCTGCTGTGCTGGTGGTGGCAAGTAGTACTGGCACTGCCTGTCCCTCTTGCCCATCTGCTGTGCTAGTGAAGGCGACTGGTATTGGCACTGCCTGTCCCCCTGGCCCAGCTGCTCTGCTGGTGGTGGTGACTGGTTCTGGCACTGCCTGTCACTCTGGCCCAGCTGCAGTGCTAGAAGAGGTGACTGCTACTGGTACTGCCTGTCCCCATGGCCCAGCTGCTGTGCTAGTGGAGGCGACTGGTACTGGTACTGCCTGTCACTCTGGCCCAGCTGCTGTGCTGGTGGAGGTGACTGGTACTGGCACTGGCTGTCCCTCTGTCCCAGCTGCTGTGCTGGTGGAGGTGACTGGTACTGGCACTGGCTGTCCCTCTGTCCCAGCTGCTGTGCTGGTGGAGGTGACTGGTACTGGCACTGGCTGTCCCTCTGTCCCAGCTGCTGTGCTAGTGGAGGTGACTGGTACTGGCACTGCCTGTCCCTCTGGCCCAGCTGCTGTGCTGGTGGAGGCAACTAGTACTGGCACTGCCAGTCCCCCTGGCCCAGCTGCTGTGCTGGTGGAGGTGACTGGTATTGGCACTGCCTGTCCCTCTGGCCCAGCTGCTGTGCTGGTGGAGGCAACTAGTACTGGCACTGCCAGTCCCCCTGGCCCAGCTGCTGTGCTGGTGGAGGTGACTGGTATTGGCACTGCCTGTCCCCCTGGCCCAGCTGCTGTGCTGGTGGAGGTGACTGCTACTGGCACTGCCTGTCACTCTGGTCCAGCCGCTGTGCTGCTGGAGGTGACTGGTACTGCCACTGCCTGTCCCCCTGGCCCAGCTCCTGTGCTAGTGGAGGTGACTGGTACTGGCACTGGCTGTCCTTCTGTCCTAGCTGCTGTGCTAGTGGAGGTGACTCGTACTGGCACTGCCTGTCCCTCTGGCCCAGCTGCTGTGCTGGTGGAGGTGACTGCTACTGGCACTGCCTGTCACTCTGGCCCAGCTGCTGTGCTTGTGGAGGCAACTAGTACTGGCACTGCCTGTCCCCCCGGCCCAGCTGCTCTGCTGGTGGTGTTGACTGGTATTGGCACTGCATGTCCCCCTGTCCCAGCTGCTGTGCTAGTGGAGGTGACTGGTACTGCCACTGCCTGTCCCCCTGGCCCAGCTGCTGTGCTGGTGGTGGCAACTAGTACTGGCACTGCCTGTCCCCCTTGCCCAGCTGCTGTGCTAGTGGAGGCGACTGGTACTGGCACTGCCTGTCCCTCTGGCCCAGCTGCAGTGCTAGTAGTGGCGACTGGTACTGGCACTGCCTGTCACTCTGGCCCAGCCACTGTGCTAGTGGAGGTGACTGGTACTGGCACTGCCTGTCCCTCTGGCCCAGCTGCTGTGCTGGTGGAGGTGACTGGTACTGCCACTGCCTGTCACTCTGGCCCAGCTGCAGTGCTAGTAGAGGTGACTGCTACTGGCACTGCCTGTCCCCCTGTCCCAGCTGCTGTGCTAGTGGAGGTGACTGGTACTGGCACTGCCTGTCCCTCTGGCCCAGCTGCTCTGCTGGTGGAGGTGACTGGTACTGCCACTGCCTGTCACTCTGGCCCAGCTGCAGTGCTAGTAGTGGCGACTGGTATTGGCACTGCATGTCACCCTTGCCCAGCTGCTGTGCTAGTGGAGGCGACTGGTATTGGCACTGCCTGTCCCCCTGGCCCAGCTGCTCTGCTGGTGGAGGTGACTGGTACTGCCACTGCCTGTCCCCCTGGCCCAGCTGCTGTGCTAGTGGAGGCGACTGGTATTGGCACTGCCTGTCCCCCTGGCCCAGCTGCTCTTCTAGTGGTGGTGACTGGTACTGGCACTGCCTGTCCCCCTGGCCCAGCTGCTGTGCTGGTGGTGGCAACTAGTACTGGCACTGCCTGTCCCTCTTGCCCATCTGCTGTGCTAGTGGAGGCGACTGGTATTGGCACTGCCTGTCCCCCTGGCCCAGCTGCTCTGCTGGTGGTGGTGACTGGTTCTGGCACTGCCTGTCACTCTGGCCCAGCTGCAGTGCTAGAAGAGGTGACTGCTACTGGTACTGCCTGTCCCCATGGCCCAGCTGCTGTGCTAGTGGAGGCGACTGGTACTGGTACTGCCTGTCACTCTGGCCCAGCTGCTGTGCTGGTGGAGGTGACTGGTACTGGCACTGCCTGTCCCTCTGGCCCAGCTGCTGTGCTGGTGGAGGTGACTGGTACTGGCACTGCCTGTACCTCTGGCCCAGCTGCTGTGCTGGTGGAGGTGACTGGCACTGGCACTGGCTGTCCCTCTGTCCCAGCTGCTGTGCTAGTGGAGGTGACTGGTACTGGCACTGCCTGTCCCTCTGGCCCAGCTGCTGTGCTGGTGGAGGCAACTAGTACTGGCACTGCCAGTCCCCCTGGCCCAGCTGCTGTGCTGGTGGAGGTGACTGGTATTGGCACTGCCTGTCCCTCTGGCCCAGCTGCTGTGCTGGTGGAGGTGACTGGTACTGGCACTGCCTGTCCCCCTGGCCCAGCTGCTGTGCTGGTGGAGGTGACTGGTACTGGCACTGCCTGTCACTCTGGCCCAGCCGCTGTGCTGCTGGAGGTGACTGGTACTGCCACTGCCTGTCCCCCTGGCCCAGCTCCTGTGCTAGTGGAGGTGAGTGGTACTGGCACTGGCTGTCCTTCTGTCCCCGCTGCTGTGCTAGTGGAGGTGACTCGTACTGGCACTGCCTGTCCCTCTGGCCCAGCTGCTGTGCTGGTGGAGGTGACTGGTACTGGCACTGCCTGTGCCCCTGGCCCAGCTGCTGTGCTAGTGGAGGCGACTGCTACTGGTACTGCCTGTGCCCCTGGCCCAGCTGCTGTGCTGGTGGAGGTGACTGCTACTGGCACTGCCTGTCACTCTGGCCCAGCTGCTGTGCTAGTGGAGGCAACTAGTACTGGCACTGCCTGTCCCCCCGGCCCAGCTGCTCTGCTGGTGGTGGTGACTGGTACTGGCACTGCCTGTCCCCCTGGCCCAGCTGCTGTGCTGGTGGAGGTGACTGGTATTGGCACTGCCTGTCCCCCTGTCCCAGCTGCTGTGCTTGTGGAGGTGACTGGTATTGGCACTGCCTGTCCCTCTGGCCCAGCTGCTGTGCTGGTGGAGGTGACTGGTACTGCCACTGCCTGTCCCTCTGGCCCAGCTGCAGTGCTAGTAGTGGCGACTGGTATTGGCACTGCCTGTCCCCCTGTCCCAGCTGCTGTGCTAGTGGAGGTGACTGGTATTGGCACTGCCTGTCCCCCTGGCCCAGCTGCTCTGCTGGTGGAGGTGACTGGTACTGCCACTGCCTGTCCCTCTGGCCCAGCTGCTGTGCTAGTGGAGGCAATTGGTACTGGCACTGCCTGTCACTTTGGCCCAGCTGCTGTGCTAGTGGAGGAGACTGGTACTGGCAGTGCCTGTCCCCCTGGCCCAGCTGCTGTACCAGTATGTTCACTTTCAGATCCTGCAGCCCTTTCTCCCCCTTCAGGGCAGTGAACAGTAGTAAAGGTGACATGGTAAGCATGGGCAAGCCCCCAGCACATTGCAATGAGTTGTGTCTCCCGGGGTTTGTCAGATTGGCAACAGACCTTTTTCAGATACTCCACCAGTTTATCAGGACTCTGCACTTGTTCGGGAGTGAAATCCCAAACCGTTGGAGGTGACCACTGACTCAGGCACTTGCCCATCTTTTCCCACACACCTTGCCATTTATAACTATCTGCCCTCGGGGCAGGTTTCCGGGTGCTGCTCTCATTGGAGAAATACCGCATGGCCCAAAACAAGATCTGGCAGACATTCAGAAAGCATTGTGCCGCAAACACACTGGCCTGGGTGCTCCAAGGATAGCTAAAACTCTGAAAAACCGAGAGGATCTCTTCCCCTGGCTCACCCATAGAGGGGGTGAGACCCCTAACAAAAGCCCAGGCAGCAAACAGGTACCGGTTCACCCCCACAAGCACTGATGCAAGCCCATTATAAGCAGTCAGCAGCCAGTATAGCAAAATAAAACCCTTGACACATTTTCCACCGACAACAAACGCCAGCACTGGGAACACACAGCGGATATAAGGATTAATCCAGCCCCACCACGCAAGCAAGTTGGCCAGCATTGCAAATGTTCCTTATCAAACAATACAAATAAAAACAGAAAAATTGCACCTAACAGATTGCTCTAACACACCTTCTCCTTTTGTCCTTATCTCAACCCTCTCGTGCCCCATGCTGGGCGCCAAAAAGGCTGTGGTGGTTTAGGCCCCGCCGGGACCCGAGACCACACTGCCGCTGCCCCTCCCCCACCCTCCGACCGGAACGGGGCAGGGAGTGAAATACAAACCCCGGGGTTGAGGTAAGGAGAGGTTTAATACCACAGTGCCACAGCAACAAACCGAACAACAGCAAGAACAAGAACAATAACAGTAATAACAAGAAACAGAACAAGGGATATAGCGATACAGCAGTGAGGAGAGCGACCCCACACCACGCGTTTACCAATCTTCCCGCGCTTGGGCGCCCGGACGTGAAGTCAGCATGGTATTGAATAACCCGGCTAGAGCTCCCTCCCCACTGCTGGGGAAACTTAACCCTATCCTAGCTGAACCAGGACACCTTGGGACAGACATTGGTGCATCCAGCACCAAGGGCCCAGGGCCTGGGGCTGGTGCCAGAGTGTCCCCGGCCTGGTGCCAGGGCCAGGGATGGGGGAAAGGCAGTGGGGCTCTGAGGGTCTTACCGCAACTTGGCGACGACCAGTTCCTCCTGGAGGAGGAGAAGGCGTCTCTCGCTCCTCCTGTGGCCCCGGGTCAGCCACACGTCCGTGCTCAGCACCGCCTCAGCGTCGGTGAGAGCCTCCCTGCGGAGCAGAGAGCGGTGGGCATGAGAAAGGCTGTGGCTGAGGGGCCCGGCCGTGCCCGCCCGTCCCCGAGCCCCGGGGGGAGCCTACCTGGAGTGCCAGCAGCAGTTGGCCTGGCCCATCCTGCCCGGGACAGGAGGACCCCTCGCTCTGCACCAAGGATGTGGCCCAGCTGGCCACAGCGAGGATGGGAAGCAGGGTGCCGGTGCCGGGAAGCGCTGTTCGGCCAGACCCTGCCTCCTCCCAGAGCTGCTCCGTGCCAGCACAGCCCCGTGCTGCCGGCTCTGGTGGCTGCTGGCTCCAAAATGGCCGACGCTGGGAGCCCAACGGAAAGTGGGCGGGGCCTCGTGCTGGGGGTTCTCTCTGGGGAGCCCAGAGCAGGGCAGAGCAGAGGGGAAGCACCCCCTCCCTCCGCCTGCTGCCAGTGGTCTGCCTGCTGCAGCCCGGGATGCAGTTCGCCCCCAATGCCCCAGGGGTACTTTGCTGGCTCCAAGTTGCTCAACTTCGGGTCCACCATCACCCCAGGGCTCTGCACAGCTGCTTTCCAGCTGGGTCTCCCCCAGCACATACAGCTCCAGGGGCTTGTTCCTCCCCAGGTCCAGGACTTTGCTCTTCCCTCTTCCCCTTCTTCAACGACAGGAAGCTCCTGGCAGCCCCTTTCTCCAGCCTGTCAAGGTCCCTCTGGTTGGCAACACAACTCTCGGCTGCAGGAGCCTCTCCTCCCAGTCATGTGCCTTCTGCAAGCTGTCTGAGGGTGTGCTCTGCCCCATCATCCGGATCACTGAATGTGGACAGGGCGCGCATCATGCCGCGCAGGGCTTTGTCACAGAATGATCAGAAATTGAGGGGGAAGATCCACTTTTGTGTGTGTGTGTGTGTGTGTGTGTGTATTATAAATATGGTGCTTCTCCCTGTCATCCCTTCAAGCCATTAAAAGGTGCACAGGCTCTCTCGTTTTTCATTTGAATGTCACACCTCTTCTTAGTACTGACCTTACGTGCAACGTTGTATCGGGCTGTACTCTCGCATAGACTGTTGGATAGTACCTAGCCTAGATTAGTAGAGAGCAGATTAATCTGCATTACCGGTGCTAACACCAGTGACGGGAGGTTGCATCTGGCTGTTCAGCCAAAGGATAAAAATCAAAGGTGTCTCTTGAACTCAGTGGGCTATTGACTGAATTCATCACGCTCAAAAAACAAAAGGTACAGGAGAAAGGCATATTCTATCTTGACTGCTACAATGCATGTTTTAGGAGGTATGAAGATAAACCCTCCATGCCCCTCCGCCCACCCCTTTCCAAGAAAAAGGACTAGAGAAAAAAGATGCAACTTCTAGAGCAATGAGGCTTTTAATAGCCAAGTAAATTTCCCTGTATCATGCCCATTCAATGAGCTACTTTGTCTGACACTCTGCCTTACTCGGTACCAGCATAAGACTCTTCCAGGAAATATTAAACAAAAAAAAAAAAATATATTGCTGTACAGCCAGTTGCCTGCGTTACGCTATGGAAGATGTAGAATTCCTCTCTGATCCACAACTTTCCACCTACAAGCAAAACCGTAGTGAAGCTTTCCTCCATTTCCAATGCGCTCTGATGGCTCTTCCCCAGGGAAAGCCTTTCCTCTGTCACTCTGGGGGCATAGCTGGTCATAGGCAAGGCAAGCCCCGAGCCTCACGCACCATCCGAGGCCACCACCGTCCTCCTGTAGCCATGAGCAAGATCTCAAACTCCTTTTCCGCTGCAGGAGAAGAGTTGTTAATAGAAATGGATGCACATGGCACAGTCTGTTCCAGAACAGTCACAGCTGTTCAAAGCTTTCCGTGCCCTGGATTGGGGGGTTTCAGGACCAGCTCCTGGGTCAGCTTGCACCGAGGCTAGCGACAGCTGTGCTTCATGCAGGTAACTCAGGTTTAACCCTTTGTCCCCTGACCATCCCCACAGGTCCAGCAGCACAGAAAGTCACAGTGGGCTGCGTTGGAGCAACCTGCTCCGCTGGACTTGTGGCAAATGTTGCGTCTGCATCCCTGCCCTTCTGTTCTCCCTGTAGGGTCCTGGTCAATACAACAAGCTGCTCTCCCTGGAAATGACCATCGTGGCGAAAGACAGGCTCCACTGTGAGCCACGACCTTCACCCACCGAGCAGCCAGCACAGCCAGGGACACGTTTGTGCGAAAGTCCCTTCTCATGGCAAAAAGGGGATCCATAGTCAGCTTTGGATGTCGTGTGTCTGGTGTAACTGTTGATACTGCGCAATGCCTTGGTTAAAATAGAAGCGACGAAGAGAGATAAAAACCTGCCCTTTTCAGGAAAAATGCAGGAAATCGGCATCTTTTGGCTATTTTACACTCCAACAAGAAAGATTGTGGGCCCGTGTTTTGCTGATTAGGGATACCAATCAAACTCAGACACCAGAGTGAAAAGAGCAGGCGTATTTTACTGGAAATAGCTAAATCATGTAACAGAATAATACAGAAAACATACAACAAGAAAAGACAGAATAGTGCACTTAAACAAACAGGAAAATACAGGGTAATGCATCAAATCGTTACTACACGAGAGAGAGAATAGTGATTAAGAAAGATCCATCACCACTTGCATATGTTACCATCATCCAGATCCGCAGTCGCCGGGGAGCCCCGGTTACAGCGAGGATTTGGAGAGCCTTTCCCGGCAAGTGGGAAACCCTACGCGGTGCGTCCACCCGTAGGTGAGGCTCCCAAAGTCGCTGTGAGCGGGTCCCGCCTTATATACCCCCAAATCAGCAAGCCAGAATAACTGGCACCTTTGTTTTGAGCGGAACATCTGGTTTCACTCTCACATTAGATTCCCCCGGAGCCTGGCCAGGGCTCAAGGGAGAAGCTAAGGGAGTTTCCCTGCTTATCTAATTTATTTATGTTCTTTTTAGAACAAGGCCACACGTCTGGTCCCAAGGCCGGACAGCTGGCTTCATGGCCTTGTTAACTTACCTGTACGCAAAAAAGAAGATACATACATTCAGGATAGACATGTTTTCATTACATTCATCATCAGTCAGGAGTCTATGATATCTAAGCTACATCTTTCATTAATGAGCATACATATTTCGTTAATGACTACATACTAAGTTAGCAGCTTTGGCTCGGGGCCTGTGGTTCAGGCTTCAATACTTCAACACTTTAGCACTTTTTACATCAGTATAGGCGGTTTGTTATAACCTAGTACAATACCTACTAGCACAACGGTTATCAGTTACAAAATATACAGGATTCATCTATAGGTCAACTCTGGCTTGGGCCTATTGTCCAAGCCTTAGCACTTCAGCCCGGTGGTTAATGCTTTAAGGGAAGTTCAGCACGTTGGGAAAAGGGATATAAGACCACTCTTCTGGACACTGTCTGGACTGGGCTAGGCTGGGCTTGGAGAGCCTGGGAGGGTCCCCGGGGTCCCAGCTTTCCTGCAGTGCTGACTGTGGCGGCTGCGGCCTGTTCTTTCCTGCAGTGCTGACTGCACCCACCTGGTGGGGCTGTCCTTGGGAAGGGCACCAGAGCTGAAAAAGCCCCTGGTAGAGGGGCGGGGAGAAGCTCTTCTCCAGAGATTTGCCAGAAACTCTCCAGAGCATCCCTTTTCCAGCGCATGAGATGCTCTGTGTGACAAGGGAAGGTGCCCATTAGTCCACAGTCCTGGGCAAGCGGGTCTAGGTGACCCTGCTTGAGCAGGCAGGTTGGACCAGAGGACCTTCACAGGTCCCTCCCAGCCTCAGCTGTTCTATGGGATTCTGTGCTTCGTTTGACTCCTCAAGCACCTGAACTCAGGCCCGATGCCTGCTGGAAAGGATTCTGGCGCAAGGGATGATGATCCCAAACTCCTCCACTAGGATTCATCCCAAAACAACTTCTACCTAGTCCAGAATATCGTATGGCACACACAGTCAGAAGGGAGAAAATGTCCTTTTATTGTGGACATCCAGTGCAGGAGCCCAGGAGTCACAGGGGTTCAACCAGTAACAAGAAATCAGCACCTACAACGACAGAGCCAGAAAGCACTGGTAAAGCCACAAAGGCAGGAACAGGCATGGCTTGGTTCCCCTTTCTTTGGGAAACACAGTTGACAAGGAATTGTTGATATCCCAGAAGAGAGCTACTGCTGGCCTTAGCTCCGGGGTGGCTCTGGCACCTTATCCCCTCTAAGGTAATGCCCTTAGAGAGCTGTGCACGTGCAGAGGTGCACAGTGCCCCTGTGCCACACAGCAGGGCTCCCCTGGGGAGCTGCCACGGGGTTATTTCCAAACCCTGCATAGCACCATCCCTCGCCGTCCCTTGCCAGTCAGTTGGACTGACTTAGAGCAGGGTGGAGAGTTGGCAAAGATAGGCAGCAAAGCCTGGTACACACCTGGGGCTTCCTGATCTTTCGCACCTCCCTGCTTTTCTTCTGTCCCCTTCTTTTCCTCTCTTCTCTTCTTTGCTTCGTGGCATGGCCTCTCCTCTGCCCAGGTCTCTTCTCTCTTTCGTTTCCTTTGGCCGTCGTCTTCCTGGCAGGAGCCTGCAAACCTTTCCATCCCACAGCATGGTTAGACAGGGAAAGCCAGGATCAACTGGAATCAGTTCTTGATTTAACCAAAGCTGACTCGTTTTACCTTCTGTGCTCCGAGAGGCTCTTCAGTTCTTCTGCGCATCCCAGGGATTCTACCACGGTCTCAGTGGTGGCTGGAGACAAAGCAACGGGTGCCTAAAACAGAAAGGTCGTCATTAGCAGGTGGCAAGGGATGCCCTGAAGTAGTAAGCAACTGCTTGGCACGTTGCTGCCTTAGCTCTAAGAGGAGATCTCTTTGGCTGGTTTGAGTCAGCCCTTTCTTCCAAGGTTCTCGCTCTGGAACACAGTGTTCACATGGGTGGGGGACAGTCCATTTGTGGGGGCCATTCAGCAGAGAGCCTGCGATCCCCTGCCAGGCAAGGAAAGGCTTGCCCACTTCCTTCTGCCAGCATTTCTTCTGCCCTCCCAAGACAGAGCTCTGCGGATGTCCATTTGGTGCAAGACAACCTTCTGTGGTGGGAGGCTTTGCTTTTGAAATCTATCTTTCTGTGGCGTTTTGTAGGTATTTCCTCTGATTAAGCACATGCCTAAGGCATAGGAGAAAAGACCTTTCCAGTTTTACTGACAGCGTATCATTCCATGGGGGGAAAAATAAAATGCAAAGCCACAAGAGACTGAACGCCAGGAAGAGGCACAGCAGCTACTTGGACTCAACAGCAACTGCCCTGCTCCTGCCTAAGACACATTGTTGCAGCACTTGTGGAGCTGCCATACCTCCGCCCTTTCTGCTCCCACCACCGCCTCTCCCCCCGCTGCTCTCTGGAGGATGAGCAGAGAGGCTGGTGCATCCAGGCAGGCTTTTGCCTGGTGCTCGGCATCTGCTTCGCCTGGAGGGCCGTGCTGCTTTTCCAAAGGCAACTCTGGAAAGCAAAAGCGTGTGCAGCAAAGTGACTGGTTGGAAGTGGACAACAGCTAAAGCAAAACCCACAGGAAGCCCTACCCCAGCTGTCTGCTCAGGCTGTGACAGCCCTCAGCCCCTCCTCATACCTGTGGGTCTGTCCACGGGCTCAGGTGACGTCTGGCCAGCCATCTCCTCCCCAAAGATGTCGCTGCCGTTTTCAATCAGAAATTCCACCAGCAGCTTCACCTGCACACATCAAAGCCTTGGTTTCAGGGCAGGTGTCTGAAAACACGTCAAGCAGCCTTTCCCGCTCCTGAGCCTTGCTTCTGCGCAGAAGGCTGTGGCTGTGGGGCTGCTCTTCCAGGCAGCCACTCCACCGGCATTTGCGCAAGAGAGGAGCAAGCTCTGAGGGTCCAGGCAGGCTGCAGCCAGCCGGTCAGTACAGCGTACCTTCTCGGTCACCTCCAGCGCGGCCTCGAGGGGGAGCAGCTCCTCGTCAGGTGGGCCCAGCAGGTTTGGCCCCAGGCAGATGGCCAGGTTGCTGGAGGTCATTCTGCTGGTGGACACGTGGTGGCCAATGTTCTGCAGCAGGGAGAGCAGCCGCTGGAGGAGGAGGAGATGGGCTGCAGGCAACTTCTCGGCCACCCTGAGGGAGCAGGAACACAACGTTAAGGAAGCAGATGCTGCCCACAGCTGTCCCTGAAGCTTGCACAAGGCAGGCGGGAGCCAGTGTCTGTGCTGCGCCACTTTCCAGGTGCTCTCAGGCAGCGATCAGGAGGAAAACACACTGTTGCTTCCCAGCTCCTGGTTTCACCCAAGCCCACGCAAGGGAAGGCTCCCTGCCCACGCCCTTTCCCCCCGAAATGCAACCCCAGCCCAGCAAATGCAAGCTGCCAGAAAATGCAACCTTCTAAGGAGCCCGTCCCTTTTCAGGCAAGTCCCAGGACTCTGCCACTCCCTACTCAACAGGCAGGCTGCTGGCCACACTTACACTTTCAGCGCTTCCACCCTGGCCTCCTTGCTCGGCCTCTCCATGGCTTGCATCCAGTCCTGGTAGACGCCGACAACGAGGAGCTTGCCGGGGATGCTGCGTAGAAAGTCCTGCAAGGCCAAGGGCTTCAGGTGAGCCTTTGAAGATTCCAGGCCAGCCAGGAGCTCTTCCAGCTGCAGGGCAGAAGCGCTCACCTTCAAGATGGCAGCTAGCAGGATGACAGGCTGGTTTGCCAGGTCCACATCTGCGCCGCGGTCGAGGTCCTCCTTCAGCTTCTGGAGCGCTGTCCCCCTGTCGGATCTCCGGAATATCCCCTCCGTCGACGGTCCTCTCTGGTACAGGATGTCCAGGAGCTCCTGCGGGAGACGCAGGAGGACAGCTGCTTGGCTGAAGAAACAAGTGACAGCAGAGGCCAGAGCTCTGCCCCAGGCTGGGCTCCCCCCCGCCCCCGCAAAGGGTCTGGCGCCAGAAGCGGTGGCCGTGGGTGAAGAGCCCAGTGCCCCAGCCACCCCCGCAGACGCTGGGGACACTGCCTCTGGAGCAGCCGGAGGGAGGGCTGGGGCTCCCCTGTCCAGGCTGGCCTACCTGGATGGGCCGGGGCAGCGTGCCGGCCTCCTCGCAGAGGGCTGCCAGGGGCTGCCCAAAGAGCGCCCTGCTGCAGCCGGAGCCCGCCTGCCCTGGCGCCGGGGCAGCGGCCGGGCTCTGCCGCAGCGCAAAGGGCCAGGGCAGCCCCCTCCTCCTCCTGCTGCTGCTGCCGCCGCCGCTCCCTCCCGCTGCAAAGGGAAAGAGAGCAAGAGCCCGTCAGTGGGAACCGCCAGGCCAGCGCTCCCGGAGCCTGCCCTGCCCTGCCCTGCCCTGCCTGCAGCGCGGTGCTGAGTGCTGCGGCGGGACGGGACGGGACGGGACGGGCAGGGAGCCGGCAGCTGGAGCCAGGGCTCTGGCTCAGCGGCTCCGGCTCGCAGTCTCCTGAGAGCCAGCGGGACAGCGGGACAGCCCCGCCCAGCCCTCGCCCTGCCCTCCTCCAGGCTGCGAGCAGCAGCAGAGGGAGGCTCCCTGTCCCGCAGAATCACGTCCAGCGGCCGCTGCCCAGCGGGTGTCCTTGCTCGTCCGGGTGACGTCCGTCCTCCCTTGGGGTGCCCGACCTGCGGGGTGACACTCAGGGAACAAGGGAGCACGGCTCCTCCCGGCTCTGGCCGAGGAGCAGGGACCCATCTGCCCGGCTCTGGGGACAGAGCTCAGGCAGGCAGCACCTCGAGTGCTCAGCACTGTCGAAGGGTCCCGAGCACTCAGCTCTCTCCTGCTGCAGTGTGATGGGCACCGATTTCCTCTGGCCAAAGGGCAGCAGCAACAGCATCCTCAGTTGTGCAGACGTGCCGGTCCAGGAGAAAAGAAGGCCCTCCCTGCCCTTCGTTCCCAAACTTACCTGGTGAGTGGCAAAGTCCGCCTCCACTGGTAGACGGGGCTGTTGGAGGCCCTTGCTTGGGGTCAGCCTGCAAGAAGCAGGCTGCACTTAGAGAGCATCCCCGCGGCAGAAAGGGCCACCAGCAAGCGGCCACCCGGCACCAGCAGCCTGAGGGCGGCAGAGCGGGGACCCTCTGCCCTCCCACGCTCTCTACCTCACGTGGCAGGTTTCCTCCCAGCACCACCAGCAAGGACATGCGGCGTTCCTGGTAGCTCCCCAACCCTCTCTGCACCCAGGCTGGCACCGCGGGACCCTCCCTCCCTCCTGCACAGGCTCACCCCACTCGCCGCACAGCCCTGGCACCCCGGCACAGCCAGAGGTGGGTGAAAGGCAGCCGTTCTCACCTCTGTCTGGCCCTCCATCAGCCTCTCCAGGCTCCTGGCGCTGAATGTCCTCCACTGGGCAGGAGAGAAAGAGTGGAAGGAGGTGAGCAGCGATGCCTCTGCTGCTCGGCTGGAGGGCCAGTGCTCGGGGACAGCGGCCAGACTAGAGAGACACTCACTCCATGGCGTCGGCTCAGCTCCTTCTGCAGGAGTTTGATGGACGGGACGTTGGTCACTCGGGCTCCCGTGGCTCCTTCGGGTGTCCTGTCACCAGGAAAGGACAGGGAGAAAGCTGGCTGAGCCCCAAGCCACCTCTTTTCCCTTGTCAGGCAGCTCTGCCCGAGAGCTGCCCACAGCCGCAGCGGCAGCTCTCCCCACCTGGGGAGCTGTGTTCCCCCATCCGGCCGCGCCTGAAGCACCCCCCTAGCTTACCCCAGCAGCTTGCCCAGCCACAGCTGCTTCAGTGCCCGGGAGCTGCAGAAAGAGAGGAGAACCAGCATCAGGCCCCGCTGCCCCCCAGCCCCTGGGCCCCTGCACAGCCTTGCCCCTTGGGAAGGGCTGAGGGGCAGCACGAGGCCCCGTGGGGCAGGACAGGGGTGCTGCCCAAGCCCTGGCTCCCTCGTTGCTGCCAGAGCAGCTGCTCCTGCCCTTCCCTTCTGGGGACCAAAAGGTGACCAGGGGATGCAGGATGTGGGAACGCATCCCCATCCCTCCCTGCCCAGGCTCTGCATGGAGGGCAGAGGCCATTCACAGGGTGGCGTGGGCATGGTTGGGACCCTCTCCTGCCCAGCCGTGGGACGTGGCACCACGACTCACCCGAAAGTGGCAACACAGGTGCCGCTGGGCCAGATGAGGAGGATGGAGGTCCCGTCCTCATCGCTGCTTTCCTCCTCCTCCTCCTCTTTGATGTCCCCCGCTGTCTCCTTCCCGCTGCTCAGCACCCACAGCTGGTCCAGGGCCAGGCGGAGCTGTGGGCGCAGGGTGGTGCCACGTCTGTGGAGAAGAGAGACAGGCAGTGAGCCGGAGGTGGCCGCCTTGGGGTGCCCCCGGGCAGAGCCCTGCCCCCCACCTGCCCTTGTGTGGTGGTTTAGGCCCTGCCGGGACCCGAGACCACATTGCCACTGCCCCTCCCCCACCCTCCGACCGGAACGGGGCAGCGAGTGAAATACAAACCCCGGGGTTGCGATAACGAGACGTTTAATACAACAATGCAACAACAACAAACCAAACAACAACAAGAACGATAACAACAGCAATAACAGTAATAACAATAAACAGAACAAGGGATATAGCGATACAGCAGTGAGGAGAGCGACCCCACACCACGCGTTTACCAACTGAGCAATCCCACACCACTGAGGGATCTTCTGAGAGGCCGGGTAAGGGAGACAATTGCTCAACCTCCTCCAGGGCAGCTATACCAAAGGCTCACCAGTACTCTCTTGGGTCTTTAAATTACCCTCTCCTGAGGTAATCTATACCTAGGATGCACGGGGCATCTGGGACAGTCACAATGGGGTGCTTACGCCAGTCCTTCCCAGTTAAGCTTACTTCAGCTTCTAATAGGGTCAGCTGTTGGGACCCCCCTGTCACTCCGGAGATACAGATGGGTTCAACCCCACTGTATGGCATCAGGGTGCACTGTGCACCAGTATCTACCAAGGCCTTATATTCTCGTGGGTCTGATGTGCCAGGCCATCGGATCCACACCGTCCAGTAAATCCAATTATCCCTTTCCTCCACCTGGCTGGAGGCAGGGCCCCTCTAATCCTGCTCACCATCGCTCACTTGTTGTAAGAGTGACTCCTGCAAGAATGACTCACTTGTCCCCTCAAGACGGTCAGACATAATGTTGGCCATTCTATTCTGTCTGGGGGATTTCCGACTGGACACTGGAGCTGCGTCTCTCTTGGAAGACTCCCCTTTCATGGTGGTCTTCCCTTTCAGCTGCTGTACTCGTGCAGCTAGGGCGAGAGTGGGCTGTCCATCCCACCTCCTCGTGTTTTCCCCATGGTCGCGGAGGAAGAACCACAGGGTGCCCTGTGGTGTGTACCTTCCACTGCCCTTCTCTTGGGTGGGGAAACGCCTGCTTCTAATGGCTGAGACATCGGCCCGTGCAGGTGGAATGTAGGACATGTCCTCTTCCACTTTCTGGAGCCTCTGAGACAGTTCCCTTACAGCTGAAACCCAGGCACGTTGGGAGGAAGGGAGATTTCCCTCATATTGCTGGAGCTGGCCAATCACTTCGTCCACTGTTTCAGTCTGGGTGTCTTGCCACCAGGACGCTACTGCTAGTGCTTTGGAATGTGCCTCTGGTGCACTTTGCAGGAACTTCCGCCACATCAGCTGTGTGCAAGGGGCCTGATCTGGATCCGTGGGTGACCGCTCATCATTCAGATCACCATAAACCATGTCAAACACAGCCAATTCCCTGAGGTTCTGAATGCCTTTCTCCATGTTGGTCCCCTTGCCTAACCGACATAGAACATCATCCTTGTAGGGGTACCTCTCCCTTACACTGAGCAGGAGTCGCCTCCAAAGGCTGAGGGTATGAGCCTGTATCCCTATTGCCTTGTCAATACCAGCCTCCCTGGCTAAAGATCCCAGCTGCTTGGCCTCTCTCCCCTCCAATTCCAAAACACCAGCTCCACGATGCCAGCATCGGAGCAGACAGGTTCAAATTTGCTCGCCTGGAAGGCAGCTGAAATCCTTCCGCATATCTCGCAACTCACTCAGGGATAGAGATCGGATGGTTACCTCCGGCTCTTCCTCCTGTTCTCGTGATGGGCCTGGTTCATCATCACCCTGTACACTGCGAGGGGATTTTTTGGTATATTTGGTTTTCTGTATCGGGGCGAATCATATTGGCAGTGCTTGTCCCTCTGGCCCAGCTGCTGTGCTAGTGGAGGCGACTGGTACTGGCACTGCCTGTCCCTCTGGCCCAGCTGCTGTGCTAGTGGAGGCGATTGGTACTGGCACTGCCTGTCCCTCTGTCCCAGCTGCTGTGCTAGTGGAGGTGACTGGTACTGGCACTGCCTGTCCCTCTGGCCCAGCTCTTGTGCTGGTGGAGGTGACTGGTACTGGCACTGCCTGTCCCTCTGTCCCAGCTGCTGTGCTGGTGGAGATGACTGGTACTGGCACTGGCTGTCCCTCTGTCCCAGCTGCTGTGCTGGTGGAGGTGACTGGTACTGGCACTGCCTGTCCCTCTTGCCCATCTGCTGTGCTAGTGGAGGCGACTGGTATTGGCACTGCCTGTCCCCCTGGCCCAGCTGCTCTGCTGGTGGTGGTGACTGGTTCTGGCACTGCCTGTCACTCTGGCCCAGCTGCAGTGCTAGAAGAGGTGACTGCTACTGGTACTGCCTGTCCCCATGGCCCAGCTGCTGTGCTAGTGGAGGCGACTGGTACTGGTACTGCCTGTCACTCTGGCCCAGCTGCTGTGCTGGTGGAGGTGACTGGTACTGGCACTGGCTGTCCCCCTGTCCCAGCTGCTGTGCTGGTGGAGGTGACTGGTACTGGCACTGGCTGTCCCTCTGTCCCAGCTGCTGTGCTAGTGGAGGTGACTGGTACTGGCACTGCCTGTCCCTCTGGCCCAGCTGCTGTGCTGGTGGAGGCAACTAGTACTTGCACTGCCAGTCCCCCTGGCCCAGCTGCTGTGCTGGTCGAGGTGACTGGTATTGGCACTGCCTGTCCCTCTGGCACAGTTGCTGTGCTGGTGGAGGTGACTGGTACTGGCACTGCCTGTCCCCCTGGCCCAGCTGCTGTGCTGGTGGAGGTGACTGCTACTGGCACTGCCTGTCCCCCTGGCCCAGCTGCTGTGCTAGTGGAGGTGACTGGTATTGGCACTGCCTGTCCCTCTGGCCCAGCTGCAGTGCTAGTAGTGGCGACTGGTACTGGCACTGCCTGTCACTCTGTCCCAGCCACTGTGCTAGTGGAGGTGACTGGTACTGGCACTGCCTGTCACTCTGGTCCAGCCGCTGTGCTGCTGGAGGTGACTGGTACTGCCACTGCCTGTCCCCCTGGCCCAGCTCCTGTGCTAGTGGAGGTGACTGGTACTGGCACTGGCTGTCCTTCTGTCCCAGCTGCTGTGCTAGTGGAGGTGACTCGTACTGGCACTGCCTGTCCCTCTGGCCCAGCTGCTGTGCTGGTGGAGGTGACTGGTACTGGCACTGCCTGTGCCTCTGGCCTAGCTGCTGTGCTAGTGGAGGCGACTGCTACTGGTACTGCCTGTGCCCCTGGCCCAGCTGCTGTGCTGGTGGAGGTGACTGCTACTGGCACTGCCTGTCACTCTGGCCCAGCTGCTGTGCTAGTGGAGGCAACTAGTAGTGGCACTGCCTGTCCCCCCGGCCCAGCTGCTCTGCTGGTGGTGCTGACTGGTACTGGCACTGCCTGTCCCTCTGGCCCAGCTGCTGTGCTGGTGGAGTTGACTGGTATTGGCACTGCATGTCCCCTTGTCCCAGCTGCTGTGCTAGTGGAGCTGACTGGTACTGCCACTGCCTGTCACTCTGGCCCAGCTGCAGTGCTAGTGGAGGCGACTGGTACTGGCACTGCCTGTCCCCCTGGCCCAGCTGCTCTGCTGGTGGAGGTGACTGGTACTGCCACTGCCTGTCCCCCTTGCCCAGCTGCTGTGCTAGTGGAGGCGACTGGTACTGGCACTGCCTGTCCCCCTGGCCCAGCTGCTGTGCTGGTGGAGGTGACTGGTACTGGCACTGCCTGTCCCCCTGTCCCAGCTGCTGTGCTAGTGGAGGTGACTGGTACTGCCACTGCCTGTCACTCTGGCCCAGCTGCAGTGCTAGTAGTGGCGACTGGTATTGGCACTGCCTGTCCCCCTTGCCCAGCTGCTGTGCTAGTGGAGGCGACTGGTATTGGCACTGCCTGTCCCCCTGGCCCAGCTGCTCTGCTGGTGGTGGTGACTGGTTCTGGCACTGCCTGTCACTCTGGCCCAGCTGCAGTGCTAGAAGAGGTGACTGCTACTGGTACTGCCTGTCCCCATGGCCCAGCTGCTGTGCTAGTGGAGGCGACTGGTACTGGTACTGCCTGTCCCCCTGGCCCAGCTGCTCTTCTAGTGGTGGTGACTGGTACTGGCACTGCCTGTCCCCCTGGCCCAGCTGCTGTGCTGGTGGTGGCAAGTAGTACTGGCACTGGCTGTCCCTCTGTCCCAGCTGCTGTGCTGGTGGAGGTGACTGGTACTGGCACTGGCTGTCCCTCTGTCCCAGCTGCTGTGTTAGTGGAGGTGACTGGTACTGGCACTGCCTGTCCCTCTGGCCCAGCTGCTGTGCTGGTGGAGGCAACTAGTACTGGCACTGCCAGTCCCCCTGGCCCAGCTGCTGTGCTGGTGGAGGTGACTGGTATTGGCACTGCCTGTCCCTCTGGCCCAGCTGCTGTGCTGGTGGAGGCAACTAGTACTGGCACTGCCAGTCCCCCTGGCCCAGCTGCTGTGCTGGTGGAGGTGACTGGTATTGGCACTGCCTGTCCCCCTGGCCCAGCTGCTGTGCTGGTGGAGGTGACTGCTACTGGCACTGCCTGTCACTCTGGTCCAGCCGCTGTGCTGCTGGAGGTGACTGGTACTGCCACTGCCTGTCCCCCTGGCCCAGCTCCTGTGCTAGTGGAGGTGACTGGTACTGGCACTGGCTGTCCTTCTGTCCTAGCTGCTGTGCTAGTGGAGGTGACTCGTACTGGCACTGCCTGTCCCTCTGGCCCAGCTGCTGTGCTGGTGGAGGTGACTGCTACTGGCACTGCCTGTCACTCTGGCCCAGCTGCTGTGCTTGTGGAGGCAACTAGTACTGGCACTGCCTGTCCCCCCGGCCCAGCTGCTCTGCTGGTGGTGTTGACTGGTATTGGCACTGCATGTCCCCCTGTCCCAGCTGCTGTGCTAGTGGAGGTGACTGGTACTGCCACTGCCTGTCACTCTGGCCCAGCTGCAGTGCTAGTAGTGGCGACTGGTATTGGCACTGCCTGTCCCCCTTGCCCAACTGCTGTGCTAGTGGAGGCGACTGGTATTGGCACTGCCTGTCCCCCTGGCCCAGCTGCTGTGCTGGTGGTGGCAACTAGTACTGGCACTGCCTGTCCCCCTTGCCCAGCTGCTGTGCTAGTGGAGGCGACTGGTACTGGCACTGCCTGTCCCTCTGGCCCAGCTGCAGTGCTAGTAGTGGCGACTGGTACTGGCACTGCCTGTCACTCTGGCCCAGCCACTGTGCTAGTGGAGGTGACTGGTACTGGCACTGCCTGTCCCTCTGGCCCAGCTGCTGTGCTGGTGGAGGTGACTGGTACTGCCACTGCCTGTCACTCTGGCCCAGCTGCAGTGCTAGTAGAGGTGACTGCTACTGGCACTGCCTGTCCCCCTGTCCCAGCTGCTGTGCTAGTGGAGGTGACTGGTACTGGCACTGCCTGTCCCTCTGGCCCAGCTGCTCTGCTGGTGGAGGTGACTGGTACTGCCACTGCCTGTCACTCTGGCCCAGCTGCAGTGCTAGTAGTGGCGACTGGTATTGGCACTGCATGTCACCCTTGCCCAGCTGCTGTGCTAGTGGAGGCGACTGGTATTGGCACTGCCTGTCCCCCTGGCCCAGCTGCTCTGCTGGTGGAGGTGACTGGTACTGCCACTGCCTGTCCCCCTGGCCCAGCTGCTGTGCTAGTGGAGGCGACTGGTATTGGCACTGCCTGTCCCCCTGGCCCAGCTGCTCTTCTAGTGGTGGTGACTGGTACTGGCACTGCCTGTCCCCCTGGCCCAGCTGCTGTGCTGGTGGTGGCAACTAGTACTGGCACTGCCTGTCCCTCTTGCCCATCTGCTGTGCTAGTGGAGGCGACTGGTATTGGCACTGCCTGTCCCCCTGGCCCAGCTGCTCTGCTGGTGGTGGTGACTGGTTCTGGCACTGCCTGTCACTCTGGCCCAGCTGCAGTGCTAGAAGAGGTGACTGCTACTGGTACTGCCTGTCCCCATGGCCCAGCTGCTGTGCTAGTGGAGGCGACTGGTACTGGTACTCCCTGTCACTCTGGCCCAGCTGCTGTGCTGGTGGAGGTGACTGGTACTGGCACTGCCTGTCCCTCTGGCCCAGCTGCTGTGCTGGTGGAGGTGACTGGTACTGGCACTGCCTGTACCTCTGGCCCAGCTGCTGTGCTGGTGGAGGTGACTGGTACTGGCACTGGCTGTCCCTCTGTCCCAGCTGCTGTGCTAGTGGAGGTGACTGGTACTGGCACTGCCTGTCCCTCTGGCCCAGCTGCTGTGCTGGTGGAGGCAACTAGTACTGGCACTGCCAGTCCCCCTGGCCCAGCTGCTGTGCTGGTGGAGGTGACTGGTATTGGCACTGCCTGTCCCTCTGGCCCAGCTGCTGTGCTGGTGGAGGTGACTGGTACTGGCACTGCCTGTCCCCCTGGCCCAGCTGCTGTGCTGGTGGAGGTGACTGGTACTGGCACTGCCTGTCACTCTGGCCCAGCCGCTGTGCTGCTGGAGGTGACTGGTACTGCCACTGCCTGTCCCCCTGGCCCAGCTCCTGTGCTAGTGGAGGTGACTGGTACTGGCACTGGCTGTCCTTCTGTCCCCGCTGCTGTGCTAGTGGAGGTGACTCGTACTGGCACTGCCTGTCCCTCTGGCCCAGCTGCTGTGCTGGTGGAGGTGACTGGTACTGGCACTGCCTGTGCCCCTGGCCCAGCTGCTGTGCTAGTGGAGGCGACTGCTACTGGTACTGCCTGTGCCCCTGGCCCAGCTGCTGTGCTGGTGGAGGTGACTGCTACTGGCACTGCCTGTCACTCTGGCCCAGCTGCTGTGCTAGTGGAGGCAACTAGTACTGGCACTGCCTGTCCCCCCGGCCCAGCTGCTCTGCTGGTGGTGGTGACTGGTACTGGCACTGCCTGTCCCCCTGGCCCAGCTGCTGTGCTGGTGGAGGTGACTGGTATTGGCACTGCCTGTCCCCCTGTCCCAGCTGCTGTGCTTGTGGAGGTGACTGGTATTGGCACTGCCTGTCCCTCTGGCCCAGCTGCTGTGCTGGTGGAGGTGACTGGTACTGCCACTGCCTGTCCCTCTGGCCCAGCTGCAGTGCTAGTAGTGGCGACTGGTATTGGCACTGCCTGTCCCCCTGTCCCAGCTGCTGTGCTAGTGGAGGTGACTGGTATTGGCACTGCCTGTCCCCCTGGCCCAGCTGCTCTGCTGGTGGAGGTGACTGGTACTGCCACTGCCTGTCCCTCTGGCCCAGCTGCTGTGCTAGTGGAGGCAATTGGTACTGGCACTGCCTGTCACTTTGGCCCAGCTGCTGTGCTAGTGGAGGAGACTGGTACTGGCAGTGCCTGTCCCCCTGGCCCAGCTGCTGTACCAGTATGTTCACTTTCAGATCCTGCAGCCCTTTCTCCCCCTTCAGGGCAGTGAACAGTAGTAAAGGTGACATGGTAAGCATGGGCAAGCCCCCAGCACATTGCAATGAGTTGTGTCTCCCGGGGTTTGTCAGATTGGCAACAGACCTTTTTCAGATACTCCACCAGTTTATCAGGACTCTGCACTTGTTCGGGAGTGAAATCCCAAACCGTTGGAGGTGACCACTGACTCAGGCACTTGCCCATCTTTTCCCACACACCTTGCCATTTATAACTATCTGCCCTCGGGGCAGGTTTCCGGGTGCTGCTCTCATTGGAGAAATACCGCATGGCCCAAAACAAGATCTGGCAGACATTCAGAAAGCATTGTGCCGCAAACACACTGGCCTGGGTGCTCCAAGGATAGCTAAAACTCTGAAAAACCGAGAGGATCTCTTCCCCTGGCTCACCCATAGAGGGGGTGAGACCCCTAACAAAAGCCCAGGCAGCAAACAGGTACCGGTTCACCCCCACAAGCACTGATGCAAGCCCATTATAAGCAGTCAGCAGCCAGTATAGCAAAATAAAACCCTTGACACATTTTCCACCGACAACAAACGCCAGCACTGGGAACACACAGCGGATATAAGGATTAATCCAGCCCCACCACGCAAGCAAGTTGGCCAGCATTGCAAATGTTCCTTATCAAACAATACAAATAAAAACAGAAAAATTGCACCTAACAGATTGCTCTAACACACCTTCTCCTTTTGTCCTTATCTCAACCCTCTCGTGCCCCATGCTGGGCGCCAAAAAGGCTGTGGTGGTTTAGGCCCCGCCGGGACCCGAGACCACGCTGCCGCTGCCCCTCCCCCACCCTCCGACCGGAACGGGGCAGGGAGTGAAATACAAACCCCGGGGTTGAGGTAAGGAGAGGTTTAATACCACAGTGCCACAGCAACAAACCGAACAACAGCAAGAACAAGAACAACAACAGTAATAACAAGAAACAGAACAAGGGATATAGCGATACAGCAGTGAGGAGAGCGACCCCACACCACGCGTTTACCAATCTTCCCGCGCTTGGGCGCCCGGACGTGAAGTCAGCATGGTATTGAATAACCCGGCTAGAGCTCCCTCCCCACTGCTGGGGAAACTTAACCCTATCCTAGCTGAACCAGGACACCTTGGGACAGACATTGGTGCATCCAGCACCAAGGGCCCAGGGCCTGGGGCTGGTGCCAGAGTGTCCCCGGCCTGGTGCCAGGGCCAGGGATGGGGGAAAGGCAGTGGGGCTCTGAGGGTCTTACCGCAACTTGGCGACGACCAGTTCCTCCTGGAGGAGGAGAAGGCGTCTCTCGCTCCTCCTGTGGCCCCGGGTCAGCCACACGTCCGTGCTCAGCACCGCCTCAGCGTCGGTGAGAGCCTCCCTGCGGAGCAGAGAGCGGTGGGCATGAGAAAGGCTGTGGCTGAGGGGCCCGGCCGTGCCCGCCCGTCCCCGAGCCCCGGGGGGAGCCTACCTGGAGTGCCAGCAGCAGTTGGCCTGGCCCATCCTGCCCGGGACAGGAGGACCCCTCGCTCTGCACCAAGGATGTGGCCCAGCTGGCCACAGCGAGGATGGGAAGCAGGGTGCCGGTGCCGGGAAGCGCTGTTCGGCCAGACCCTGCCTCCTCCCAGAGCTGCTCCGTGCCAGCACAGCCCCGTGCTGCCGGCTCTGGTGGCTGCTGGCTCCAAAATGGCCGACGCTGGGAGCCCAACGGAAAGTGGGCGGGGCCTCGTGCTGGGGGTTCTCTCTGGGGAGCCCAGAGCAGGGCAGAGCAGAGGGGAAGCACCCCCTCCCTCCGCCTGCTGCCAGTGGTCTGCCTGCTGCAGCCCGGGATGCAGTTCGCCCCCAATGCCCCAGGGGTACTTTGCTGGCTCCAAGTTGCTCAACTTCGGGTCCACCATCACCCCAGGGCTCTGCACAGCTGCTTTCCAGCTGGGTCTCCCCCAGCACATACAGCTCCAGGGGCTTGTTCCTCCCCAGGTCCAGGACTTTGCTCTTCCCTCTTCCCCTTCTTCAACGACAGGAAGCTCCTGGCAGCCCCTTTCTCCAGCCTGTCAAGGTCCCTCTGGTTGGCAACACAACTCTCGGCTGCAGGAGCCTCTCCTCCCAGTCATGTGCCTTCTGCAAGCTGTCTGAGGGTGTGCTCTGCCCCATCATCCGGATCACTGAATGTGGACAGGGCGCGCATCATGCCGCGCAGGGCTTTGTCACAGAATGATCAGAAATTGAGGGGGAAGATCCACTTTTGTGTGTGTGTGTGTGTGTGTGTGTGTATTATAAATATGGTGCTTCTCCCTGTCATCCCTTCAAGCCATTAAAAGGTGCACAGGCTCTCTCGTTTTTCATTTGAATGTCACACCTCTTCTTAGTACTGACCTTACGTGCAACGTTGTATCGGGCTGTACTCTCGCATAGACTGTTGGATAGTACCTAGCCTAGATTAGTAGAGAGCAGATTAATCTGCATTACCGGTGCTAACACCAGTGACGGGAGGTTGCATCTGGCTGTTCAGCCAAAGGATAAAAATCAAAGGTGTCTCTTGAACTCAGTGGGCTATTGACTGAATTCATCACGCTCAAAAAACAAAAGGTACAGGAGAAAGGCATATTCTATCTTGACTGCTACAATGCATGTTTTAGGAGGTATGAAGATAAACCCTCCATGCCCCTCCGCCCACCCCCTTCCAAGAAAAAGGACTAGAGAAAAAAGATGCAACTTCTAGAGCAATGAGGCTTTTAATAGCCAAGTAAATTTCCCTGTATCATGCCCATTCAATGAGCTACTTTGTCTGACACTCTGCCTTACTCGGTACCAGCATAAGACTCTTCCAGGAAATATTAAACAAAAAAAAAAAAATATATTGCTGTACAGCCAGTTGCCTGCGTTACGCTATGGAAGATGTAGAATTCCTCTCTGATCCACAACTTTCCACCTACAAGCAAAACCGTAGTGAAGCTTTCCTCCATTTCCAATGCGCTCTGATGGCTCTTCCCCAGGGAAAGCCTTTCCTCTGTCACTCTGGGGGCATAGCTGGTCATAGGCAAGGCAAGCCCCGAGCCTCACGCACCATCCGAGGCCACCACCGTCCTCCTGTAGCCATGAGCAAGATCTCAAACTCCTTTTCCGCTGCAGGAGAAGAGTTGTTAATAGAAATGGATGCACATGGCACAGTCTGTTCCAGAACAGTCACAGCTGTTCAAAGCTTTCCGTGCCCTGGATTGGGGGGTTTCAGGACCAGCTCCTGGGTCAGCTTGCACCGAGGCTAGCGACAGCTGTGCTTCATGCAGGTAACTCAGGTTTAACCCTTTGTCCCCTGACCATCCCCACAGGTCCAGCAGCACAGAAAGTCACAGTGGGCTGCGTTGGAGCAACCTGCTCCGCTGGACTTGTGGCAAATGTTGCGTCTGCATCCCTGCCCTTCTGTTCTCCCTGTAGGGTCCTGGTCAATACAACAAGCTGCTCTCCCTGGAAATGACCATCGTGGCGAAAGACAGGCTCCACTGTGAGCCACGACCTTCACCCACCGAGCAGCCAGCACAGCCAGGGACACGTTTGTGCGAAAGTCCCTTCTCATGGCAAAAAGGGGATCCATAGTCAGCTTTGGATGTCGTGTGTCTGGTGTAACTGTTGATACTGCGCAATGCCTTGGTTAAAATAGAAGCGACGAAGAGAGATAAAAACCTGCCCTTTTCAGGAAAAATGCAGGAAATCGGCATCTTTTGGCTATTTTACACTCCAACAAGAAAGATTGTGGGCCCGTGTTTTGCTGATTAGGGATACCAATCAAACTCAGACACCAGAGTGAAAAGAGCAGGCGTATTTTACTGGAAATAGCTAAATCATGTAACAGAATAATACAGAAAACATACAACAAGAAAAGACAGAATAGTGCACTTAAACAAACAGGAAAATACAGGGTAATGCATCAAATCGTTACTACACGAGAGAGAGAATAGTGATTAAGAAAGATCCATCACCACTTGCATATGTTACCATCATCCAGATCCGCAGTCGCCGGGGAGCCCCGGTTACAGCGAGGATTTGGAGAGCCTTTCCCGGCAAGTGGGAAACTCTACGCGGTGCGTCCACCCGTAGGTGAGGCTTCCAAAGTCGCTGTGAGCGGGTCCCGCCTTATATACCCCCAAATCAGCAAGCCAGAATAACTGGCACCTTTGTTTTGAGCGGAACATCTGGTTTCACTCTCACATTAGATTCCCCCGGAGCCTGGCCAGGGCTCAAGGGAGAAGCTAAGGGAGTTTCCCTGCTTATCTAATTTATTTATGTTCTTTTTAGAACAAGGCCACACGTCTGGTCCCAAGGCCGGACAGCTGGCTTCATGGCCTTGTTAACTTACCTGTACGCAAAAAAGAAGATACATACATTCAGGATAGACATGTTTTCATTACATTCATCATCAGTCAGGAGTCTATGATATCTAAGCTACATCTTTCATTAATGAGCATACATATTTCGTTAATGACTACATACTAAGTTAGCAGCTTTGGCTCGGGGCCTGTGGTTCAGGCTTCAATACTTCAACACTTTAGCACTTTTTACATCAGTATAGGCGGTTTGTTATAACCTAGTACAATACCTACTAGCACAACGGTTATCAGTTACAAAATATACAGGATTCATCTATAGGTCAACTCTGGCTTGGGCCTATTGTCCAAGCCTTAGCACTTCAGCCCGGTGGTTAATGCTTTAAGGGAAGTTCAGCACGTTGGGAAAAGGGATATAAGACCACTCTTCTGGACACTGTCTGGACTGGGCTAGGCTGGGCTTGGAGAGCCTGGGAGGGTCCCCGGGGTCCCAGCTTTCCTGCAGTGCTGACTGTGGCGGCTGCGGCCTGTTCTTTCCTGCAGTGCTGACTGCACCCACCTGGTGGGGCTGTCCTTGGGAAGGGCACCAGAGCTGAAAAAGCCCCTGGTAGAGGGGCGGGGAGAAGCTCTTCTCCAGAGATTTGCCAGAAACTCTCCAGAGCATCCCTTTTCCAGCGCATGAGATGCTCTGTGTGACAAGGGAAGGTGCCCATTAGTCCACAGTCCTGGGCAAGCGGGTCTAGGTGACCCTGCTTGAGCAGGCAGGTTGGACCAGAGGACCTTCACAGGTCCCTCCCAGCCTCAGCTGTTCTATGGGATTCTGTGCTTCGTTTGACTCCTCAAGCACCTGAACTCAGGCCCGATGCCTGCTGGAAAGGATTCTGGCGCAAGGGATGATGATCCCAAACTCCTCCACTAGGATTCATCCCAAAACAACTTCTACCTAGTCCAGAATATCGTATGGCACACACAGTCAGAAGGGAGAAAATGTCCTTTTATTGTGGACATCCAGTGCAGGAGCCCAGGAGTCACAGGGGTTCAACCAGTAACAAGAAATCAGCACCTACAACGACAGAGCCAGAAAGCACTGGTAAAGCCACAAAGGCAGGAACAGGCATGGCTTGGTTCCCCTTTCTTTGGGAAACACAGTTGACAAGGAATTGTTGATATCCCAGAAGAGAGCTACTGCTGGCCTTAGCTCCGGGGTGGCTCTGGCACCTTATCCCCTCTAAGGTAATGCCCTTAGAGAGCTGTGCACGTGCAGAGGTGCACAGTGCCCCTGTGCCACACAGCAGGGCTCCCCTGGGGAGCTGCCACGGGGTTATTTCCAAACCCTGCATAGCACCATCCCTCGCCGTCCCTTGCCAGTCAGTTGGACTGACTTAGAGCAGGGTGGAGAGTTGGCAAAGATAGGCAGCAAAGCCTGGTACACACCTGGGGCTTCCTGATCTTTCGCACCTCCCTGCTTTTCTTCTGTCCCCTTCTTTTCCTCTCTTCTCTTCTTTGCTTCGTGGCATGGCCTCTCCTCTGCCCAGGTCTCTTCTCTCTTTCGTTTCCTTTGGCCGTCGTCTTCCTGGCAGGAGCCTGCAAACCTTTCCATCCCACAGCATGGTTAGACAGGGAAAGCCAGGATCAACTGGAATCAGTTCTTGATTTAACCAAAGCTGACTCGTTTTACCTTCTGTGCTCCGAGAGGCTCTTCAGTTCTTCTGCGCATCCCAGGGATTCTACCACGGTCTCAGTGGTGGCTGGAGACAAAGCAACGGGTGCCTAAAACAGAAAGGTCGTCATTAGCAGGTGGCAAGGGATGCCCTGAAGTAGTAAGCAACTGCTTGGCACGTTGCTGCCTTAGCTCTAAGAGGAGATCTCTTTGGCTGGTTTGAGTCAGCCCTTTCTTCCAAGGTTCTCGCTCTGGAACACAGTGTTCACATGGGTGGGGGACAGTCCATTTGTGGGGGCCATTCAGCAGAGAGCCTGCGATCCCCTGCCAGGCAAGGAAAGGCTTGCCCACTTCCTTCTGCCAGCATTTCTTCTGCCCTCCCAAGACAGAGCTCTGCGGATGTCCATTTGGTGCAAGACAACCTTCTGTGGTGGGAGGCTTTGCTTTTGAAATCTATCTTTCTGTGGCGTTTTGTAGGTATTTCCTCTGATTAAGCACATGCCTAAGGCATAGGAGAAAAGACCTTTCCAGTTTTACTGACAGCGTATCATTCCATGGGGGGAAAAATAAAATGCAAAGCCACAAGAGACTGAACGCCAGGAAGAGGCACAGCAGCTACTTGGACTCAACAGCAACTGCCCTGCTCCTGCCTAAGACACATTGTTGCAGCGCTTGTGGAGCTGCCATACCTCCGCCCTTTCTGCTCCCACCACCGCCTCTCCCCCCGCTGCTCTCTGGAGGATGAGCAGAGAGGCTGGTGCATCCAGGCAGGCTTTTGCCTGGTGCTCGGCATCTGCTTCGCCTGGAGGGCCGTGCTGCTTTTCCAAAGGCAACTCTGGAAAGCAAAAGCGTGTGCAGCAAAGTGACTGGTTGGAAGTGGACAACAGCTAAAGCAAAACCCACAGGAAGCCCTACCCCAGCTGTCTGCTCAGGCTGTGACAGCCCTCAGTCCCTCCTCATACCTGTGGGTCTGTCCACGGGCTCAGGTGACGTCTGGCCAGCCATCTCCTCCCCAAAGATGTCGCTGCCGTTTTCAATCAGAAATTCCACCAGCAGCTTCACCTGCACACATCAAAGCCTTGGTTTCAGGGCAGGTGTCTGAAAACACGTCAAGCAGCCTTTCCCGCTCCTGAGCCTTGCTTCTGCGCAGAAGGCTGTGGCTGTGGGGCTGCTCTTCCAGGCAGCCACTCCACCGGCATTTGCGCAAGAGAGGAGCAAGCTCTGAGGGTCCAGGCAGGCTGCAGCCAGCCGGTCAGTACAGCGTACCTTCTCGGTCACCTCCAGCGCGGCCTCGAGGGGGAGCAGCTCCTCGTCAGGTGGGCCCAGCAGGTTTGGCCCCAGGCAGATGGCCAGGTTGCTGGAGGTCATTCTGCTGGTGGACACGTGGTGGCCAATGTTCTGCAGCAGGGAGAGCAGCCGCTGGAGGAGGAGGAGATGGGCTGCAGGCAACTTCTCGGCCACCCTGAGGGAGCAGGAACACAACGTTAAGGAAGCAGATGCTGCCCACAGCTGTCCCTGAAGCTTGCACAAGGCAGGCGGGAGCCAGTGTCTGTGCTGCGCCACTTTCCAGGTGCTCTCAGGCAGCGATCAGGAGGAAAACACACTGTTGCTTCCCAGCTCCTGGTTTCACCCAAGCCCACGCAAGGGAAGGCTCCCTGCCCACGCCCTTTCCCCCCGAAATGCAACCCCAGCCCAGCAAATGCAAGCTGCCAGAAAATGCAACCTTCTAAGGAGCCCGTCCCTTTTCAGGCAAGTCCCAGGACTCTGCCACTCCCTACTCAACAGGCAGGCTGCTGGCCACACTTACACTTTCAGCGCTTCCACCCTGGCCTCCTTGCTCGGCCTCTCCATGGCTTGCATCCAGTCCTGGTAGACGCCGACAACGAGGAGCTTGCCGGGGATGCTGCGTAGAAAGTCCTGCAAGGCCAAGGGCTTCAGGTGAGCCTTTGAAGATTCCAGGCCAGCCAGGAGCTCTTCCAGCTGCAGGGCAGAAGCGCTCACCTTCAAGATGGCAGCTAGCAGGATGACAGGCTGGTTTGCCAGGTCCACATCTGCGCCGCGGTCGAGGTCCTCCTTCAGCTTCTGGAGCGCTGTCCCCCTGTCGGATCTCCGGAATATCCCCTCCGTCGACGGTCCTCTCTGGTACAGGATGTCCAGGAGCTCCTGCGGGAGACGCAGGAGGACAGCTGCTTGGCTGAAGAAACAAGTGACAGCAGAGGCCAGAGCTCTGCCCCAGGCTGGGCTCCCCCCCGCCCCCGCAAAGGGTCTGGCGCCAGAAGCGGTGGCCGTGGGTGAAGAGCCCAGTGCCCCAGCCACCCCCGCAGACGCTGGGGACACTGCCTCTGGAGCAGCCGGAGGGAGGGCTGGGGCTCCCCTGTCCAGGCTGGCCTACCTGGATGGGCCGGGGCAGCGTGCCGGCCTCCTCGCAGAGGGCTGCCAGGGGCTGCCCAAAGAGCGCCCTGCTGCAGCCGGAGCCCGCCTGCCCTGGCGCCGGGGCAGCGGCCGGGCTCTGCCGCAGCGCAAAGGGCCAGGGCAGCCCCCTCCTCCTCCTGCTGCTGCTGCCGCCGCCGCTCCCTCCCGCTGCAAAGGGAAAGAGAGCAAGAGCCCGTCAGTGGGAACCGCCAGGCCAGCGCTCCCGGAGCCTGCCCTGCCCTGCCCTGCCCTGCCTGCAGCGCGGTGCTGAGTGCTGCGGCGGGACGGGACGGGACGGGACGGGCAGGGAGCCGGCAGCTGGAGCCAGGGCTCTGGCTCAGCGGCTCCGGCTCGCAGTCTCCTGAGAGCCAGCGGGACAGCGGGACAGCCCCGCCCAGCCCTCGCCCTGCCCTCCTCCAGGCTGCGAGCAGCAGCAGAGGGAGGCTCCCTGTCCCGCAGAATCACGTCCAGCGGCCGCTGCCCAGCGGGTGTCCTTGCTCGTCCGGGTGACGTCCGTCCTCCCTTGGGGTGCCCGACCTGCGGGGTGACACTCAGGGAACAAGGGAGCACGGCTCCTCCCGGCTCTGGCCGAGGAGCAGGGACCCATCTGCCCGGCTCTGGGGACAGAGCTCAGGCAGGCAGCACCTCGAGTGCTCAGCACTGTCGAAGGGTCCCGAGCACTCAGCTCTCTCCTGCTGCAGTGTGATGGGCACCGATTTCCTCTGGCCAAAGGGCAGCAGCAACAGCATCCTCAGTTGTGCAGACGTGCCGGTCCAGGAGAAAAGAAGGCCCTCCCTGCCCTTCGTTCCCAAACTTACCTGGTGAGTGGCAAAGTCCGCCTCCACTGGTAGACGGGGCTGTTGGAGGCCCTTGCTTGGGGTCAGCCTGCAAGAAGCAGGCTGCACTTAGAGAGCATCCCCGCGGCAGAAAGGGCCACCAGCAAGCGGCCACCCGGCACCAGCAGCCTGAGGGCGGCAGAGCGGGGACCCTCTGCCCTCCCACGCTCTCTACCTCACGTGGCAGGTTTCCTCCCAGCACCACCAGCAAGGACATGCGGCGTTCCTGGTAGCTCCCCAACCCTCTCTGCACCCAGGCTGGCACCGCGGGACCCTCCCTCCCTCCTGCACAGGCTCACCCCACTCGCCGCACAGCCCTGGCACCCCGGCACAGCCAGAGGTGGGTGAAAGGCAGCCGTTCTCACCTCTGTCTGGCCCTCCATCAGCCTCTCCAGGCTCCTGGCGCTGAATGTCCTCCACTGGGCAGGAGAGAAAGAGTGGAAGGAGGTGAGCAGCGATGCCTCTGCTGCTCGGCTGGAGGGCCAGTGCTCGGGGACAGCGGCCAGACTAGAGAGACACTCACTCCATGGCGTCGGCTCAGCTCCTTCTGCAGGAGTTTGATGGACGGGACGTTGGTCACTCGGGCTCCCGTGGCTCCTTCGGGTGTCCTGTCACCAGGAAAGGACAGGGAGAAAGCTGGCTGAGCCCCAAGCCACCTCTTTTCCCTTGTCAGGCAGCTCTGCCCGAGAGCTGCCCACAGCCGCAGCGGCAGCTCTCCCCACCTGGGGAGCTGTGTTCCCCCATCCGGCCGCGCCTGAAGCACCCCCCTAGCTTACCCCAGCAGCTTGCCCAGCCACAGCTGCTTCAGTGCCCGGGAGCTGCAGAAAGAGAGGAGAACCAGCATCAGGCCCCGCTGCCCCCCAGCCCCTGGGCCCCTGCACAGCCTTGCCCCTTGGGAAGGGCTGAGGGGCAGCACGAGGCCCCGTGGGGCAGGACAGGGGTGCTGCCCAAGCCCTGGCTCCCTCGTTGCTGCCAGAGCAGCTGCTCCTGCCCTTCCCTTCTGGGGACCAAAAGGTGACCAGGGGATGCAGGATGTGGGAACGCATCCCCATCCCTCCCTGCCCAGGCTCTGCATGGAGGGCAGAGGCCATTCACAGGGTGGCGTGGGCATGGTTGGGACCCTCTCCTGCCCAGCCGTGGGACGTGGCACCACGACTCACCCGAAAGTGGCAACACAGGTGCCGCTGGGCCAGATGAGGAGGATGGAGGTCCCGTCCTCATCGCTGCTTTCCTCCTCCTCCTCCTCTTTGATGTCCCCCGCTGTCTCCTTCCCGCTGCTCAGCACCCACAGCTGGTCCAGGGCCAGGCGGAGCTGTGGGCGCAGGGTGGTGCCACGTCTGTGGAGAAGAGAGACAGGCAGTGAGCCGGAGGTGGCCGCCTTGGGGTGCCCCCGGGCAGAGCCCTGCCCCCCACCTGCCCTTGTGTGGTGGTTTAGGCCCTGCCGGGACCCGAGACCACATTGCCACTGCCCCTCCCCCACCCTCCGACCGGAACGGGGCAGCGAGTGAAATACAAACCCCGGGGTTGCGATAACGAGACGTTTAATACAACAATGCAACAACAACAAACCAAACAACAACAAGAACGATAACAACAGCAATAACAGTAATAACAATAAACAGAACAAGGGATATAGCGATACAGCAGTGAGGAGAGCGACCCCACACCACGCGTTTACCAACTGAGCAATCCCACACCACTGAGGGATCTTCTGAGAGGCCGGGTAAGGGAGACAATTGCTCAACCTCCTCCAGGGCAGCTATACCAAAGGCTCACCAGTACTCTCTTGGGTCTTTAAATTACCCTCTCCTGAGGTAATCTATACCTAGGATGCACGGGGCATCTGGGACAGTCACAATGGGGTGCTTACGCCAGTCCTTCCCAGTTAAGCTTACTTCAGCTTCTAATAGGGTCAGCTGTTGGGACCCCCCTGTCACTCCGGAGATACAGATGGGTTCAACCCCACTGTATGGCATCAGGGTGCACTGTGCACCAGTATCTACCAAGGCCTTATATTCTCGTGGGTCTGATGTGCCAGGCCATCGGATCCACACCGTCCAGTAAATCCAATTATCCCTTTCCTCCACCTGGCTGGAGGCAGGGCCCCTCTAATCCTGCTCACCATCGCTCACTTGTTGTAAGAGTGACTCCTGCAAGAATGACTCACTTGTCCCCTCAAGACGGTCAGACATAATGTTGGCCATTCTATTCTGTCTGGGGGATTTCCGACTGGACACTGGAGCTGCGTCTCTCTTGGAAGACTCCCCTTTCATGGTGGTCTTCCCTTTCAGCTGCTGTACTCGTGCAGCTAGGGCGAGAGTGGGCTGTCCATCCCACCTCCTCGTGTTTTCCCCATGGTCGCGGAGGAAGAACCACAGGGTGCCCTGTGGTGTGTACCTTCCACTGCCCTTCTCTTGGGTGGGGAAACGCCTGCTTCTAATGGCTGAGACATCGGCCCGTGCAGGTGGAATGTAGGACATGTCCTCTTCCACTTTCTGGAGCCTCTGAGACAGTTCCCTTACAGCTGAAACCCAGGCATGTTGGGAGGAAGGGAGATTTCCCTCATATTGCTGGAGCTGGCCAATCACTTCGTCCACTGTTTCAGTCTGGGTGTCTTGCCACCAGGACGCTACTGCTAGTGCTTTGGAATGTGCCTCTGGTGCACTTTGCAGGAACTTCCGCCACATCAGCTGTGTGCAAGGGGCCTGATCTGGATCCGTGGGTGACCGCTCATCATTCAGATCACCATAAACCATGTCAAACACAGCCAATTCCCTGAGGTTCTGAATGCCTTTCTCCATGTTGGTCCCCTTGCCTAACCGACATAGAACATCATCCTTGTAGGGGTACCTCTCCCTTACACTGAGCAGGAGTCGCCTCCAAAGGCTGAGGGTATGAGCCTGTATCCCTATTGCCTTGTCAATACCAGCCTCCCTGGCTAAAGATCCCAGCTGCTTGGCCTCTCTCCCCTCCAATTCCAAAACACCAGCTCCACGATGCCAGCATCGGAGCAGACAGGTTCAAATTTGCTCGCCTGGAAGGCAGCTGAAATCCTTCCGCATATCTCGCAACTCACTCAGGGATAGAGATCGGATGGTTACCTCCGGCTCTTCCTCCTGTTCTCGTGATGGGCCTGGTTCATCATCACCCTGTACACTGCGAGGGGATTTTTTGGTATATTTGGTTTTCTGTATCGGGGCGAATCATATTGGCAGTGTTTGTCCCTCTGGCCCAGCTGCTGTGCTAGTGGAGGCGACTGGTACTGGCACTGCCTGTCCCTCTGGCCCAGCTGCTGTGCTAGTGGAGGCGATTGGTACTGGCACTGCCTGTCCCTCTGGCCCAGCTGCTGTGCTGGTGGAGGTGACTGGTACTGGCACTGCCTGTCACTCTGGCCCAGCTGCTGTGCTGGTGGAGGTGACTGGTACTGCCACTGCCTATCCCCCTGGCCCAGCTTCTCTGCTGGTGGTGGTGACTGGTACTGGCACTGCCTGTCCCTCTGGCCCAGCTGCTCTGCTGGTGGAGGTGACTGGTACTGCCACTGCCTGTCCCCCTTGCCCAGCTGCTGTGCTAGTGGAGGCGACTGGTATTGGCACTGCCTGTCCCCCTGACCCAGCTGCTCTGCTGGTGGTGGTGACTGGTTCTGGCAGTGCCTGTCCCTCTGGCCCAGCTGCAGTGCTAGAAGAGGTGACTGCTACTGGCACTGCCTGTCCCCCTGGCCCAGCTGCTGTGCTGGTGGAGGCGACTGGTACTGGTACTGCCTGTCCCCCTGGCCCAGCTGCTGTGCTAGTGGAGGCGACTGGTACTGGTACTGCCTGTCACTCTGGCCCAGCTGCTGTGCTGGTGGAGGTGACTGGTACTGGCACTGCCTGTCCCCCTGGCCCAGATGCTGTGCTAGTGGTGGTGACTGGTACTGGCACTGGCTGTCCCTCTGTCCCAGCTGCTGTGCTGGTGGAGGTGACTGGTACTGGCACTGGCTGTCCCTCTGTCCCAGCTGCTGTGCTAGTGGAGGTGACTGGTACTGGCACTGCCTGTCCCTCTGGCCCAGCTGCTGTGCTGGTGGAGGCAACTAGTACTGGCACTGCCGGTCCCCCTGACCCAGCTGCTGTGCTGGTGGAGGTGACTGGTACTGGCACTGCCTGTCACTCTGGCCCAGCTGCAGTGCTAGTAGTGGCGACTGGTACTGGCACTGCCTGTCCCCCTTGCCCAGCTGCTGTGCTAGTGGAGGTGACTGGTACTGGCACTGCCTGTCACTCTGGCCCAGCTGCTGTGTTGGTGGAGGCGACTGGTACTGGCACTGGCTGTCCTTCTGTCCCAGCTGCTGTGCCAGTGGAGGTGACTCGTACTGGCACTGCCTGTCCCTCTGGCCCAGCTACTGTGATGGTGGAGGTGACTGGTACTGGCACTGCCTGTCCCTCTGGCCCAGCTGCTGTGCTAGTGGAGGCGACTGCTACTGGTACTGCCTGTGCCCCTGGCCCAGCTGCTGTGCTGGTGGAGGTGACTGGTACTGCCACTGCCTGTCACTCTGGCCCAGCTGCTGTGCTAGTGGAGGCAACTAGTACTGGCACTGCCTGTCCCCCTGGCCCAGCTGCTGTGCTGGTGGAGGCGACTGGTACTGGCACTGCCTGTCCCCCTTGCCCAGCTGCTGTTCTAGTGGAGGCGACTGCAACTGGTACTGCCTGTCCCCCTGGCCCAGCTGCTGTGCTGTTGGAGGTGACTGGTACTGGCACTGCCTGTCACTCTGGCCCAGCTGCTGTGTTGGTGGAGGCGACTGGTACTGGCACTGGCTGTCCTTCTGTCCCAGCTGCTGTGCTAGTGGAGGTGACTTGTACTGGCACTGCCTGTCCCTCTGGCCCAGCTGCTGTGCTAGTGGAGGCGACTGCTACTGGTACTGCCTGTCCCCCTGGCCCAGCTGCTGTGCTGGTGGAGGTGACTGCTACTGGCACTGCCTGTCACTCTGGCCCAGCTGCTGTGCTAGTGGAGGTGACTGATACTGGCACTGCCTGTCCCCCTGTCCCAGCTGCTGTGCTAGTGGAGGTGACTGGTACTGCCACTGCCTGTCACTCTGGCCCAGCTGCTCTGCTGGTGGTGGTGACTGGTACTGGCACTGCCTGTCCCTCTGGCCCAGCTGCTGTGCTGGTGGAGGTGACTGATACTGGCACTGCCTGTCCCCCTGTCCCAGCTGCTGTGCTAGTGGAGGTGACTGGTACTGCCACTGCCTGTCCCCCTTGCCCAGCTGCTGTGCTAGTGGAGGCGACTGGTATTGGCACTGCCTGTCCCCCTGGCCCAGCTGCTCTGCTGGTGGAGGTGACTGGTACTGCCACTGCCTGTCCCCCTTGCCCAGCTGCTGTGCTAGTGGAGGCGACTGGTATTGGCACTGCCTGTCCCCCTGGCCCAGCTGCTCTTCTAGTGGTGGTGACTCGTACTGGCACTGCCTGTCCCTCTGGCCCAGCTGCTGTGCTGGTGGTGGCAACTAGTACTGGCACTGCCTGTCCCTCTTGCCCAGCTGCTGTGCTAGTGGAGGCGACTGGTATTGGCACTGCCTGTCCCCCTGGCCCAGCTTATCTTCTAGTGGCGGTGACTGCTACTGGCACTGGCTGTCCCTCTGGCCCAGCTGCTGTGCTAGTGGAGGCGACTGGTATTGGCACTGCCTGTCCCCCTGGCCCAGCTGCTCTGCTGGTGGTGGTGACTGGTTCTGGCACTGCCTGTCCCTCTGGCCCAGGTGCTGAGCTGGTGGAGGTGACTGTTACTGCCACTGCCTGTAACTCTGGCCCAGCTGCAGTGCTAGTAGAGGTGACTGCTACTGGCACTGCCTGTCCCCCTGGCCCAGCTGCTGTGCTCGTGGAGGCTACTGGTACTGGTACTGCCTGTCACTCTGGCCCAGATGCTGTGCTAGTGGAGGTGACTGGTACTGGCACTGGCTGTCCCTCTATCCCAGCTGCTGTGCTGGTGGAGGTGACTGGTACTGGCACTGGCTGTCCCTCTGTCCCAGCTGCTGTGCCAGTGGAGGTGACTGGTACTGCCACTGCCTGTCCCCCTGGCCCAGCTCCTGTGCTAGTGGAGGTGACTGGTATTGGCACTGGCTGTCCTTCTGTCCCAGCTGCTGTGCTAGTGGAGGTGACTCGTACTGGCACTGCCTGTCACTCTGGCCCAGCTGCTGTCCTGGTGGAGGCGACTGCTACTGGTACTGCCTGTGCCCCTGGCCCAGCTGCTCTGGTGGTGGTGGTGACTGGTACTGGCACTGCCTGTCCCCCTGGCCCAGCTGCTGTGCTGGTGGAGGTGACTGGTATTGGCACTGCCTGTCCCCCTGTCCCAGCTGCTGTGCTAGTGGAGGTGACTGGTATTGGCACTGCCTGTCCTCCTGGCCCAGCTGCTGTGCTGGTGGAGGTGACTGCTACTGGCACTGCCTGTCACTCTGGCCCAGCTGCTGTGCTGCTGGAGGTGACTGGTACTGCCACTGCCTGTCCCCCTGGCCCAGCTGCTCTGCTAGTGGAGGTGACTGGTACTGGCACTGGCTGTCCTTCTGTCCCAGCTGCTGTGCTAGTGGAGGTGACTCGTACTGGCACTGCCTGTCCCTCTGGCCCAGCTACTGTGATGGTGGAGGTGACTGGTACTGGCACTGCCTGTCCCTCTGGCCCAGCTGCTGTGCTAGTGGAGGCGACTGCTACTGGTACTGCGTGTGCCCCTGGCCCAGCTGCTGTGCTGGTGGAGGTGACTGCTACTGCCACTGCCTGTCACTCTGGCCCAGCTGCTGTGCTAGTGGAGGCAACTAGTACTGGCACTGCCTGTCCCCCTGGCCCAGCTGCTGTGCTGGTGGAGGCGACTGGTACTGGCACTGCCTGTCCCCCTTGCCCAGCTGCTGTTCTAGTGGAGGCGACTGCAACTGGTACTGCCTGTCCCCCTGGCCCAGCTGCTGTGCTGTTGGAGGTGACTGGTACTGGCACTGCCTGTCACTCTGGCCCAGCTGCTGTGTTGGTGGAGGCGACTGGTACTGGCACTGGCTGTCCTTCTGTCCCAGCTGCTGTGCTAGTGGAGGTGACTGGTACTGGCACTGCCTGTCCCTCTGGCCCAGCTGCTGTGCTAGTGGAGGCGACTGCTACTGGTACTGCCTGTCCCCCTGGCCCAGCTGCTGTGCTGGTGGAGGTGACTGCTACTGGCACTGCCTGTCACTCTGGCCCAGCTGCTGTGCTAGTGGAGGCGACTGGTATTGGCACTGCCTGTCCCCCTGGCCCAGCTGCTCTGCTGGTGGTGGTGACTGGTACTGGCACTGCCTGTCCCTCTGGCCCAGCTGCTGTGCTGGTGGAGGTGACTGATACTGGCACTGCCTGTCCCCCTGTCCCAGCTGCTGTGCTAGTGGAGGTGACTGGTACTGCCACTGCCTGTCACTCTGGCCCAGCTGCAGTGCTAGTAGTGGCGACTGGTATTGGCACTGCCTGTCCCCCTTGCCCAGCTGCTGTGCTAGTGGAGGCGACTGGTATTGGCACTGCCTGTCCCCCTGGCCCAGCTTATCTTCTAGTGGCGGTGACTGCTACTGGCACTGCCTGTCACTCTGGCCCAGCTGCTGTGCTAGTGGAGGCGACTGGTATTGGCACTGCCTGTCCCCCTGGCCCAGCTGCTCTGCTGGTGGTGGTGACTGGTTCTGGCACTGCCTGTCCCTCTGGCCCAGGTGCTGAGCTGGTGGAGGTGACTGTTACTGCCACTGCCTGTAACTCTGGCCCAGCTGCAGTGCTAGTAGAGGTGACTGCTACTGGCACTGCCTGTCCCCCTGGCCCAGCTGCTGTGCTCGTGGAGGCTACTGGTACTGGTACTGCCTGTCACTCTGGCCCAGATGCTGTGCTAGTGGAGGTGACTGGTACTGGCACTGGCTGTCCCTCTATCCCAGCTGCTGTGCTGGTGGAGGTGACTGGTACTGCCACTGCCTGTCCCTCTGTCCCAGCTGCTCTGCTAGTGGAGGTGACTGGTACTGGCACTGGCTGTCCTTCTGTCCCAGCTGCTGTGCTAGTGGAGGTGACTCGTACTGGCACTGCCTGTCCCTCTGGCCCAGCTACTGTGATGGTGGAGGTGACTGGTACTGGCACTGCCTGTCCCTCTGGCCCAGCTGCTGTGCTAGTGGAGGCGACTGCTACTGGTACTGCCTGTGCCCCTGGCCCAGCTGCTGTGCTGGTGGAGGTGACTGGTACTGCCACTGCCTGTCACTCTGGCCCAGCTGCTGTGCTAGTGGAGGCAACTAGTACTGGCACTGCCTGTCCCCCTGGCCCAGCTGCTGTGCTGGTGGAGGCGACTGGTACTGGCACTGCCTGTCCCCCTTGCCCAGCTGCTGTTCTAGTGGAGGCGACTGCAACTGGTACTGCCTGTCCCCCTGGCCCAGCTGCTGTGCTGTTGGAGGTGACTGGTACTGGCACTGCCTGTCACTCTGGCCCAGCTGCTGTGTTGGTGGAGGCGACTGGTACTGGCACTGGCTGTCCTTCTGTCCCAGCTGCTGTGCTAGTGGAGGTGACTGGTACTGGCACTGCCTGTCCCTCTGGCCCAGCTGCTGTGCTAGTGGAGGCGACTGCTACTGGTACTGCCTGTCCCCCTGGCCCAGCTGCTGTGCTGGTGGAGGTGACTGCTACTGGCACTGCCTGTCACTCTGGCCCAGCTGCTGTGCTAGTGGAGGCGACTGGTATTGGCACTGCCTGTCCCCCTGGCCCAGCTGCTCTGCTGGTGGTGGTGACTGGTACTGGCACTGCCTGTCCCTCTGGCCCAGCTGCTGTGCTGGTGGAGGTGACTGATACTGGCACTGCCTGTCCCCCTGTCCCAGCTGCTGTGCTAGTGGAGGTGACTGGTACTGCCACTGCCTGTCACTCTGGCCCAGCTGCAGTGCTAGTAGTGGCGACTGGTATTGGCACTGCCTGTCCCCCTTGCCCAGCTGCTGTGCTAGTGGAGGCGACTGGTATTGGCACTGCCTGTCCCCCTGGCCCAGCTGCTCTGCTGGTGGAGGTGACTGGTACTGCCACTGCCTGTCCCCCTTGCCCAGCTGCTGTGCTAGTGGAGGCGACTGGTATTGGCACTGCCTGTCCCCCTGGCCCAGCTGCTCTTCTAGTGGTGGTGACTCGTACTGGCACTGCCTGTCCCTCTGGCCCAGCTGCTGTGCTGGTGGTGGCAACTAGTACTGGCACTGCCTGTCCCTCTTGCCCAGCTGCTGTGCTAGTGGAGGCGACTGGTATTGGCACTGCCTGTCCCCCTGGCCCAGCTGCTCTGGTGGTGGTGGTGACTGGTTCTGGCACTGCCTGTCCCCCTGGCCCAGCTGCTGTGCTGGTGGAGGTGACTGGTATTGGCACTGCCTGTCCCCCTGTCCCAGCTGCTGTGCTAGTGGAGGTGACTGGTATTGGCACTGCCTGTCCTCCTGGCCCAGCTGCTGTGCTGGTGGAGGTGACTGCTACTGGCACTGCCTGTCACTCTGGCCCAGCCGCTGTGCTGCTGGAGGTGACTGGTACTGCCACTGCTTGTCCCCCTGGCCCAGATGCTCTGCTAGTGGAGGTGACTGGTACTGGCACTGGCTGTCCTTCTGTCCCAGCTGCTGTGCTAGTGGAGGTGACTCGTACTGGCACTGCCTGTCACTCTGGCCCAGCTGCTGTGCTAGTGGAGGCGACTGGTATTGGCACTGCCTGTCCCCCTGGCCCAGCTGCTCTGCTGGTGGTGGTGACTGGTACTGGCACTGGCTGTCCCTCTGGCCCAGCTGCTGTGCTAGTGGAGGTGACTCGTACTGGCACTGCCTGTCCCTCTGGCCCAGCTGCTGTGCTGGTGGAGGTGACTGGTACTGGCACTGCCTGTCCCTCTGGCCCAGCTGCTGTGCTAGTGGAGGCGACTGCTACTGGTACTGCCTGTGCCCCTGGCCCAGCTGCTGTGCTGGTGGAGGTGACTGCTACTGGCACTGCCTTTCACTCTGGCTCAGCTGCTGTGCTAGTGGAGGCAACTAGTACTGGCACTGCCTGTCCCCCTGGCCCAGCTGCTCTGCTGGTGGTGGTGACTGGTACTGGCACTGCCTGTCCCCCTGGCCCAGCTGCTGTGCTGGTGGAGGTGACTGGTATTGGCACTGCCTGTCCCCCTGTCCCAGCTGCTGTGCTAGTGGAGGTGACTGGTACTGCCACTGCCTGTCACTCTGGCCCAGCTGCAGTGCTTTTAGTGGCGACTGGTATTGGCACTGCCTGTCCCCCTTGCCCAGCTGCTGTGCTAGTGGAGGCGACTGGTATTGGCACTGCCTGTCCCCCTGGCCCAGCTGCTCTGCTGGTGGAGGTGACTGGTACTGCCACTGCCTGTCCCTCTGGCCCAGCTGCTGTGCTAGTGGAGGCAATTGGTACTGGCACTGCCTGTCACTTTGGCCCAGCTGCTGTGCTAGTGGAGGAGACTGGTACTGGCAGTGCCTGTCCCCCTGGCCCAGCTGCTGTACCAGTATGTTCACTTTCAGATCCTGCAGCCCTTTCTCCCCCTTCAGGGCAGTGAACAGTAGTAAAGGTGACATGGTAAGCATGGGCAACCCCCCAGCACATTGCAATGAGTTGTGTCTCCCGGGGTTTGTCAGATTGGCAACAGACCTTTTTCAGATACTCCACCAGTTTATCAGGACTCTGCACTTGTTCGGGAGTGAAATCCCAAACCGTTGGAGGTGACCACTGACTCAGGCACTTGCCCATCTTTTCCCACACACCTTGCCATTTATAACTATCTGCCCTCGGGGCAGGTTTCCGGGTGCTGCTCTCATTGGAGAAATACCGCATGGCCCAAAACAAGATCTGGCAGACATTCAGAAAGCATTGTGCCGCAAACACACTGGCCTGGGTGCTCCAAGGATAGCTAAAACTCTGAAAAACCGAGAGGATCTCTTCCCCTGGCTCACCCATAGAGGGGGTGAGACCCCTAACAAAAGCCCAGGCAGCAAACAGGTACCGGTTCACCCCCACAAGCACTGATGCAAGCCCATTATAAGCAGTCAGCAGCCAGTATAGCAAAATAAAACCCTTGACACATTTTCCACCGACAACAAACGCCAGCACTGGGAACACACAGCGGATATAAGGATTAATCCAGCCCCACCACGCAAGCAAGTTGGCCAGCATTGCAAATGTTCCTTATCAAACAATACAAATAAAAACAGAAAAATTGCACCTAACAGATTGCTCTAACACACCTTCTCCTTTTGTCCTTATCTCAACCCTCTCGTGCCCCATGCTGGGCGCCAAAAAGGCTGTGGTGGTTTAGGCCCCGCCGGGACCCGAGACCACGCTGCCGCTGCCCCTCCCCCACCCTCCGACCGGAACGGGGCAGGGAGTGAAATACAAACCCCGGGGTTGAGGTAAGGAGAGGTTTAATACCACAGTGCCACAGCAACAAACCGAACAACAGCAAGAACAAGAACAATAACAGTAATAACAAGAAACAGAACAAGGGATATAGCGATACAGCAGTGAGGAGAGCGACCCCACACCACGCGTTTACCAATCTTCCCGCGCTTGGGCGCCCGGACGTGAAGTCAGCATGGTATTGAATAACCCGGCTAGAGCTCCCTCCCCACTGCTGGGGAAACTTAACCCTATCCTAGCTGAACCAGGACACCTTGGGACAGACATTGGTGCATCCAGCACCAAGGGCCCAGGGCCTGGGGCTGGTGCCAGAGTGTCCCCGGCCTGGTGCCAGGGCCAGGGATGGGGGAAAGGCAGTGGGGCTCTGAGGGTCTTACCGCAACTTGGCGACGACCAGTTCCTCCTGGAGGAGGAGAAGGCGTCTCTCGCTCCTCCTGTGGCCCCGGGTCAGCCACACGTCCGTGCTCAGCACCGCCTCAGCGTCGGTGAGAGCCTCCCTGCGGAGCAGAGAGCGGTGGGCATGAGAAAGGCTGTGGCTGAGGGGCCCGGCCGTGCCCGCCCGTCCCCGAGCCCCGGGGGGAGCCTACCTGGAGTGCCAGCAGCAGTTGGCCTGGCCCATCCTGCCCGGGACAGGAGGACCCCTCGCTCTGCACCAAGGATGTGGCCCAGCTGGCCACAGCGAGGATGGGAAGCAGGGTGCCGGTGCCGGGAAGCGCTGTTCGGCCAGACCCTGCCTCCTCCCAGAGCTGCTCCGTGCCAGCACAGCCCCGTGCTGCCGGCTCTGGTGGCTGCTGGCTCCAAAATGGCCGACGCTGGGAGCCCAACGGAAAGTGGGCGGGGCCTCGTGCTGGGGGTTCTCTCCAGCATGGCCCTGGCTGTCTTGCCCTGGGGAGCCCAGAGCAGGGCAGAGCAGAGGGGAAGCACCCCCTCCCTCCGCCTGCTGCCAGTGGTCTGCCTGCTGCAGCCCGGCATGCAGTTCGCCCCCAATGCCCCAGGGGTACTTTGCTGGCTCCAAGTTGCTCGACTTCGGGTCCACCATCACCCCAGGGCTCTGCACAGCTGCTTTCCAGCTGGGTCTCCCCCAGCACATACAGCTCCAGGGGCTTGTTCCTCCCCAGGTCCAGGACTTTGCTCTTCCCTCTTCCCCTTCTTCAACGACAGGAAGCTCCTGGCAGCCCCTTTCTCCAGCCTGTCAAGGTCCCTCTGGTTGGCAACACAACTCTCGGCTGCAGGAGCCTCTCCTCCCAGTCATGTGCCTTCTGCAAGCTGTCTGAGGGTGTGCTCTGCCCCATCATCCGGATCACTGAATGTGGACAGGGCGCGCATCATGCCGCGCAGGGCTTTGTCACAGAATGATCAGAAATTGAGGGGGAAGATCCACTTTTGTGTGTGTGTGTGTGTGTGTGTGTGTATTATAAATATGGTGCTTCTCCCTGTCATCCCTTCAAGCCATTAAAAGGTGCACAGGCTCTCTCGTTTTTCATTTGAATGTCACACCTCTTCTTAGTACTGACCTTACGTGCAACGTTGTATCGGGCTGTACTCTCGCATAGACTGTTGGATAGTACCTAGCCTAGATTAGTAGAGAGCAGATTAATCTGCATTACCGGTGCTAACACCAGTGACGGGAGGTTGCATCTGGCTGTTCAGCCAAAGGATAAAAATCAAAGGTGTCTCTTGAACTCAGTGGGCTATTGACTAAATTCATCACGCTCAAAAAACAAAAGGTACAGGAGAAAGGCATATTCTATCTTGACTGCTACAATGCATGTTTTAGGAGGTATGAAGATAAACCCTCCATGCCCCTCCACCCACCCCCTTCCAAGAAAAAGGACTAGAGAAAAAAGATGCAACTTCTAGAGCAATGAGGCTTTTAATAGCCAAGTAAATTTCCCTGTATCATGCCCATTCAATGAGCTACTTTGTCTGACACTCTGCCTTACTCGGTACCAGCATAAGACTCTTCCAGGAAATATTAAACAAAAAAAAAAAAATATATTGCTGTACAGCCAGTTGCCTGCGTTACGCTATGGAAGATGTAGAATTCCTCTCTGATCCACAACTTTCCACCTACAAGCAAAACCGTAGTGAAGCTTTCCTCCATTTCCAATGCGCTCTGATGGCTCTTCCCCAGGGAAAGCCTTTCCTCTGTCACTCTGGGGGCATAGCTGGTCATAGGCAAGGCAAGCCCCGAGCCTCACGCACCATCCGAGGCCACCACCGTCCTCCTGTAGCCATGAGCAAGATCTCAAACTCCTTTTCCGCTGCAGGAGAAGAGTTGTTAATAGAAATGGATGCACATGGCACAGTCTGTTCCAGAACAGTCACAGCTGTTCAAAGCTTTCCGTGCCCTGGATTGGGGGGTTTCAGGACCAGCTCCTGGGTCAGCTTGCACCGAGGCTAGCGACAGCTGTGCTTCATGCAGGTAACTCAGGTTTAACCCTTTGTCCCCTGACCATCCCCACAGGTCCAGCAGCACAGAAAGTCACAGTGGGCTGCGTTGGAGCAACCTGCTCCGCTGGACTTGTGGCAAATGTTGCGTCTGCATCCCTGCCCTTCTGTTCTCCCTGTAGGGTCCTGGTCAATACAACAAGCTGCTCTCCCTGGAAATGACCATCGTGGCGAAAGACAGGCTCCACTGTGAGCCACGACCTTCACCCACCGAGCAGCCAGCACAGCCAGGGACACGTTTGTGCGAAAGTCCCTTCTCATGGCAAAAAGGGGATCCATAGTCAGCTTTGGATGTCGTGTGTCTGGTGTAACTGTTGATACTGCGCAATGCCTTGGTTAAAATAGAAGCGACGAAGAGAGATAAAAACCTGCCCTTTTCAGGAAAAATGCAGGAAATCGGCATCTTTTGGCTATTTTACACTCCAACAAGAAAGATTGTGGGCCCGTGTTTTGCTGATTAGGGATACCAATCAAACTCAGACACCAGAGTGAAAAGAGCAGGCGTATTTTACTGGAAATAGCTAAATCATGTAACAGAATAATACAGAAAACATACAACAAGAAAAGACAGAATAGTGCACTTAAACAAACAGGAAAATACAGGGTAATGCATCAAATCGTTACTACACGAGAGAGAGAATAGTGATTAAGAAAGATCCATCACCACTTGCATATGTTACCATCATCCAGATCCGCAGTCGCCGGGGAGCCCCGGTTACAGCGAGGATTTGGAGAGCCTTTCCCGGCAAGTGGGAAACCCTACGCGGTGCGTCCACCCGTAGGTGAGGCTTCCAAAGTCGCTGTGAGCGGGTCCCGCCTTATATACCCCCAAATCAGCAAGCCAGAATAACTGGCACCTTTGTTTTGAGCGGAACATCTGGTTTCACTCTCACATTAGATTCCCCCGGAGCCTGGCCAGGGCTCAAGGGAGAAGCTAAGGGAGTTTCCCTGCTTATCTAATTTATTTATGTTCTTTTTAGAACAAGGCCACACGTCTGGTCCCAAGGCCGGACAGCTGGCTTCATGGCCTTGTTAACTTACCTGTACGCAAAAAAGAAGATACATACATTCAGGATAGACATGTTTTCATTACATTCATCATCAGTCAGGAGTCTATGATATCTAAGCTACATCTTTCATTAATGAGCATACATATTTCGTTAATGACTACATACTAAGTTAGCAGCTTTGGCTCGGGGCCTGTGGTTCAGGCTTCAATACTTCAACACTTTAGCACTTTTTACATCAGTATAGGCGGTTTGTTATAACCTAGTACAATACCTACTAGCACAACGGTTATCAGTTACAAAATATACAGGATTCATCTATAGGTCAACTCTGGCTTGGGCCTATTGTCCAAGCCTTAGCACTTCAGCCCGGTGGTTAATGCTTTAAGGGAAGTTCAGCACGTTGGGAAAAGGGATATAAGACCACTCTTCTGGACACTGTCTGGACTGGGCTAGGCTGGGCTTGGAGAGCCTGGGAGGGTCCCCGGGGTCCCAGCTTTCCTGCAGTGCTGACTGTGGCGGCTGCGGCCTGTTCTTTCCTGCAGTGCTGACTGCACCCACCTGGTGGGGCTGTCCTTGGGAAGGGCACCAGAGCTGAAAAAGCCCCTGGTAGAGGGGCGGGGAGAAGCTCTTCTCCAGAGATTTGCCAGAAACTCTCCAGAGCATCCCTTTTCCAGCGCATGAGATGCTCTGTGTGACAAGGGAAGGTGCCCATTAGTCCACAGTCCTGGGCAAGCGGGTCTAGGTGACCCTGCTTGAGCAGGCAGGTTGGACCAGAGGACCTTCACAGGTCCCTCCCAGCCTCAGCTGTTCTATGGGATTCTGTGCTTCGTTTGACTCCTCAAGCACCTGAACTCAGGCCCGATGCCTGCTGGAAAGGATTCTGGCGCAAGGGATGATGATCCCAAACTCCTCCACTAGGATTCATCCCAAAACAACTTCTACCTAGTCCAGAATATCGTATGGCACACACAGTCAGAAGGGAGAAAATGTCCTTTTATTGTGGACATCCAGTGCAGGAGCCCAGGAGTCACAGGGGTTCAACCAGTAACAAGAAATCAGCACCTACAACGACAGAGCCAGAAAGCACTGGTAAAGCCACAAAGGCAGGAACAGGCATGGCTTGGTTCCCCTTTCTTTGGGAAACACAGTTGACAAGGAATTGTTGATATCCCAGAAGAGAGCTACTGCTGGCCTTAGCTCCGGGGTGGCTCTGGCACCTTATCCCCTCTAAGGTAATGCCCTTAGAGAGCTGTGCACGTGCAGAGGTGCACAGTGCCCCTGTGCCACACAGCAGGGCTCCCCTGGGGAGCTGCCACGGGGTTATTTCCAAACCCTGCATAGCACCATCCCTCGCCGTCCCTTGCCAGTCAGTTGGACTGACTTAGAGCAGGGTGGAGAGTTGGCAAAGATAGGCAGCAAAGCCTGGTACACACCTGGGGCTTCCTGATCTTTCGCACCTCCCTGCTTTTCTTCTGTCCCCTTCTTTTCCTCTCTTCTCTTCTTTGCTTCGTGGCATGGCCTCTCCTCTGCCCAGGTCTCTTCTCTCTTTCGTTTCCTTTGGCCGTCGTCTTCCTGGCAGGAGCCTGCAAACCTTTCCATCCCACAGCATGGTTAGACAGGGAAAGCCAGGATCAACTGGAATCAGTTCTTGATTTAACCAAAGCTGACTCGTTTTACCTTCTGTGCTCCGAGAGGCTCTTCAGTTCTTCTGCGCATCCCAGGGATTCTACCACGGTCTCAGTGGTGGCTGGAGACAAAGCAACGGGTGCCTAAAACAGAAAGGTCGTCATTAGCAGGTGGCAAGGGATGCCCTGAAGTAGTAAGCAACTGCTTGGCACGTTGCTGCCTTAGCTCTAAGAGGAGATCTCTTTGGCTGGTTTGAGTCAGCCCTTTCTTCCAAGGTTCTCGCTCTGGAACACAGTGTTCACATGGGTGGGGGACAGTCCATTTGTGGGGGCCATTCAGCAGAGAGCCTGCGATCCCCTGCCAGGCAAGGAAAGGCTTGCCCACTTCCTTCTGCCAGCATTTCTTCTGCCCTCCCAAGACAGAGCTCTGCGGATGTCCATTTGGTGCAAGACAACCTTCTGTGGTGGGAGGCTTTGCTTTTGAAATCTATCTTTCTGTGGCGTTTTGTAGGTATTTCCTCTGATTAAGCACATGCCTAAGGCATAGGAGAAAAGACCTTTCCAGTTTTACTGACAGCGTATCATTCCATGGGGGGAAAAATAAAATGCAAAGCCACAAGAGACTGAACGCCAGGAAGAGGCACAGCAGCTACTTGGACTCAACAGCAACTGCCCTGCTCCTGCCTAAGACACATTGTTGCAGCGCTTGTGGAGCTGCCATACCTCCGCCCTTTCTGCTCCCACCACCGCCTCTCCCCCCGCTGCTCTCTGGAGGATGAGCAGAGAGGCTGGTGCATCCAGGCAGGCTTTTGCCTGGTGCTCGGCATCTGCTTCGCCTGGAGGGCCGTGCTGCTTTTCCAAAGGCAACTCTGGAAAGCAAAAGCGTGTGCAGCAAAGTGACTGGTTGGAAGTGGACAACAGCTAAAGCAAAACCCACAGGAAGCCCTACCCCAGCTGTCTGCTCAGGCTGTGACAGCCCTCAGTCCCTCCTCATACCTGTGGGTCTGTCCACGGGCTCAGGTGACGTCTGGCCAGCCATCTCCTCCCCAAAGATGTCGCTGCCGTTTTCAATCAGAAATTCCACCAGCAGCTTCACCTGCACACATCAAAGCCTTGGTTTCAGGGCAGGTGTCTGAAAACACGTCAAGCAGCCTTTCCCGCTCCTGAGCCTTGCTTCTGCGCAGAAGGCTGTGGCTGTGGGGCTGCTCTTCCAGGCAGCCACTCCACCGGCATTTGCGCAAGAGAGGAGCAAGCTCTGAGGGTCCAGGCAGGCTGCAGCCAGCCGGTCAGTACAGCGTACCTTCTCGGTCACCTCCAGCGCGGCCTCGAGGGGGAGCAGCTCCTCGTCAGGTGGGCCCAGCAGGTTTGGCCCCAGGCAGATGGCCAGGTTGCTGGAGGTCATTCTGCTGGTGGACACGTGGTGGCCAATGTTCTGCAGCAGGGAGAGCAGCCGCTGGAGGAGGAGGAGATGGGCTGCAGGCAACTTCTCGGCCACCCTGAGGGAGCAGGAACACAACGTTAAGGAAGCAGATGCTGCCCACAGCTGTCCCTGAAGCTTGCACAAGGCAGGCGGGAGCCAGTGCCTGTGCTGCGCCACTTTCCAGGTGCTCTCAGGCAGCGATCAGGAGGAAAACACACTGTTGCTTCCCAGCTCCTGGTTTCACCCAAGCCCACGCAAGGGAAGGCTCCCTGCCCACGCCCTTTCCCCCCGAAATGCAACCCCAGCCCAGCAAATGCAAGCTGCCAGAAAATGCAACCTTCTAAGGAGCCCGTCCCTTTTCAGGCAAGTCCCAGGACTCTGCCACTCCCTACTCAACAGGCAGGCTGCTGGCCACACTTACACTTTCAGCGCTTCCACCCTGGCCTCCTTGCTCGGCCTCTCCATGGCTTGCATCCAGTCCTGGTAGACGCCGACAACGAGGAGCTTGCCGGGGATGCTGCGTAGAAAGTCCTGCAAGGCCAAGGGCTTCAGGTGAGCCTTTGAAGATTCCAGGCCAGCCAGGAGCTCTTCCAGCTGCAGGGCAGAAGCGCTCACCTTCAAGATGGCAGCTAGCAGGATGACAGGCTGGTTTGCCAGGTCCACATCTGCGCCGCGGTCGAGGTCCTCCTTCAGCTTCTGGAGCGCTGTCCCCCTGTCGGATCTCCGGAATATCCCCTCCGTCGACGGTCCTCTCTGGTACAGGATGTCCAGGAGCTCCTGCGGGAGACGCAGGAGGACAGCTGCTTGGCTGAAGAAACAAGTGACAGCAGAGGCCAGAGCTCTGCCCCAGGCTGGGCTCCCCCCCGCCCCCGCAAAGGGTCTGGCGCCAGAAGCGGTGGCCGTGGGTGAAGAGCCCAGTGCCCCAGCCACCCCCGCAGACGCTGGGGACACTGCCTCTGGAGCAGCCGGAGGGAGGGCTGGGGCTCCCCTGTCCAGGCTGGCCTACCTGGATGGGCCGGGGCAGCGTGCCGGCCTCCTCGCAGAGGGCTGCCAGGGGCTGCCCAAAGAGCGCCCTGCTGCAGCCGGAGCCCGCCTGCCCTGGCGCCGGGGCAGCGGCCGGGCTCTGCCGCAGCGCAAAGGGCCAGGGCAGCCCCCTCCTCCTCCTGCTGCTGCTGCCGCCGCCGCTCCCTCCCGCTGCAAAGGGAAAGAGAGCAAGAGCCCGTCAGTGGGAACCGCCAGGCCAGCGCTCCCGGAGCCTGCCCTGCCCTGCCCTGCCCTGCCTGCAGCGCGGTGCTGAGTGCTGCGGCGGGACGGGACGGGACGGGACGGGCAGGGAGCCGGCAGCTGGAGCCAGGGCTCTGGCTCAGCGGCTCCGGCTCGCAGTCTCCTGAGAGCCAGCGGGACAGCGGGACAGCCCCGCCCAGCCCTCGCCCTGCCCTCCTCCAGGCTGCGAGCAGCAGCAGAGGGAGGCTCCCTGTCCCGCAGAATCACGTCCAGCGGCCGCTGCCCAGCGGGTGTCCTTGCTCGTCCGGGTGACGTCCGTCCTCCCTTGGGGTGCCCGACCTGCGGGGTGACACTCAGGGAACAAGGGAGCACGGCTCCTCCCGGCTCTGGCCGAGGAGCAGGGACCCATCTGCCCGGCTCTGGGGACAGAGCTCAGGCAGGCAGCACCTCGAGTGCTCAGCACTGTCGAAGGGTCCCGAGCACTCAGCTCTCTCCTGCTGCAGTGTGATGGGCACCGATTTCCTCTGGCCAAAGGGCAGCAGCAACAGCATCCTCAGTTGTGCAGACGTGCCGGTCCAGGAGAAAAGAAGGCCCTCCCTGCCCTTCGTTCCCAAACTTACCTGGTGAGTGGCAAAGTCCGCCTCCACTGGTAGACGGGGCTGTTGGAGGCCCTTGCTTGGGGTCAGCCTGCAAGAAGCAGGCTGCACTTAGAGAGCATCCCCGCGGCAGAAAGGGCCACCAGCAAGCGGCCACCCGGCACCAGCAGCCTGAGGGCGGCAGAGCGGGGACCCTCTGCCCTCCCACGCTCTCTACCTCACGTGGCAGGTTTCCTCCCAGCACCACCAGCAAGGACATGCGGCGTTCCTGGTAGCTCCCCAACCCTCTCTGCACCCAGGCTGGCACCGCGGGACCCTCCCTCCCTCCTGCACAGGCTCACCCCACTCGCCGCACAGCCCTGGCACCCCGGCACAGCCAGAGGTGGGTGAAAGGCAGCCGTTCTCACCTCTGTCTGGCCCTCCATCAGCCTCTCCAGGCTCCTGGCGCTGAATGTCCTCCACTGGGCAGGAGAGAAAGAGTGGAAGGAGGTGAGCAGCGATGCCTCTGCTGCTCGGCTGGAGGGCCAGTGCTCGGGGACAGCGGCCAGACTAGAGAGACACTCACTCCATGGCGTCGGCTCAGCTCCTTCTGCAGGAGTTTGATGGACGGGACGTTGGTCACTCGGGCTCCCGTGGCTCCTTCGGGTGTCCTGTCACCAGGAAAGGACAGGGAGAAAGCTGGCTGAGCCCCAAGCCACCTCTTTTCCCTTGTCAGGCAGCTCTGCCCGAGAGCTGCCCACAGCCGCAGCGGCAGCTCTCCCCACCTGGGGAGCTGTGTTCCCCCATCCGGCCGCGCCTGAAGCACCCCCCTAGCTTACCCCAGCAGCTTGCCCAGCCACAGCTGCTTCAGTGCCCGGGAGCTGCAGAAAGAGAGGAGAACCAGCATCAGGCCCCGCTGCCCCCCAGCCCCTGGGCCCCTGCACAGCCTTGCCCCTTGGGAAGGGCTGAGGGGCAGCACGAGGCCCCGTGGGGCAGGTCAGGGGTGCTGCCCAAGCCCTGGCTCCCTCGTTGCTGCCAGAGCAGCTGCTCCTGCCCTTCCCTTCTGGGGACCAAAAGGTGACCAGGGGATGCAGGATGTGGGAACGCATCCCCATCCCTCCCTGCCCAGGCTCTGCATGGAGGGCAGAGGCCATTCACAGGGTGGCGTGGGCATGGTTGGGACTCTCTCCTGCCCAGCCGTGGGACGTGGCACCACGACTCACCCGAAAGTGGCAACACAGGTGCCGCTGGGCCAGATGAGGAGGATGGAGGTCCCGTCCTCATCGCTGCTTTCCTCCTCCTCCTCCTCTTTGATGTCCCCCGCTGTCTCCTTCCCGCTGCTCAGCACCCACAGCTGGTCCAGGGCCAGGCGGAGCTGTGGGCGCAGGGTGGTGCCACGTCTGTGGAGAAGAGAGACAGGCAGTGAGCCGGAGGTGGCCGCCTTGGGGTGCCCCCGGGCAGAGCCCTGCCCCCCACCTGCCCTTGTGTGGTGGTTTAGGCCCTGCCGGGACCCGAGACCACATTGCCACTGCCCCTCCCCCACCCTCCGACCGGAACGGGGCAGCGAGTGAAATACAAACCCCGGGGTTGCGATAACGAGACGTTTAATACAACAATGCAACAACAACAAACCAAACAACAACAAGAACGATAACAACAGCAATAACAGTAATAACAATAAACAGAACAAGGGATATAGCGATACAGCAGTGAGGAGAGCGACCCCACACCACGCGTTTACCAACTGAGCAATCCCACACCACTGAGGGATCTTCTGAGAGGCCGGGTAAGGGAGACAATTGCTCAACCTCCTCCAGGGCAGCTATACCAAAGGCTCACCAGTACTCTCTTGGGTCTTTAAATTACCCTCTCCTGAGGTAATCTATACCTAGGATGCACGGGGCATCTGGGACAGTCACAATGGGGTGCTTACGCCAGTCCTTCCCAGTTAAGCTTACTTCAGCTTCTAATAGGGTCAGCTGTTGGGACCCCCCTGTCACTCCGGAGATACAGATGGGTTCAACCCCACTGTATGGCATCAGGGTGCACTGTGCACCAGTATCTACCAAGGCCTTATATTCTCGTGGGTCTGATGTGCCAGGCCATCGGATCCACACCGTCCAGTAAATCCAATTATCCCTTTCCTCCACCTGGCTGGAGGCAGGGCCCCTCTAATCCTGCTCACCATCACTCACTTGTTGTAAGAGTGACTCCTGCAAGAATGACTCACTTGTCCCCTCAAGACGGTCAGACATAATGTTGGCCATTCTATTCTGTCTGGGGGATTTCCGACTGGACACTGGAGCTGCGTCTCTCTTGGAAGACTCCCCTTTCATGGTGGTCTTCCCTTTCAGCTGCTGTACTCGTGCAGCTAGGGCGAGAGTGGGCTGTCCATCCCACCTCCTCGTGTTTTCCCCATGGTCGCGGAGGAAGAACCACAGGGTGCCCTGTGGTGTGTACCTTCCACTGCCCTTCTCTTGGGTGGGGAAACGCCTGCTTCTAATGGCTGAGACATCGGCCCGTGCAGGTGGAATGTAGGACATGTCCTCTTCCACTTTCTGGAGCCTCTGAGACAGTTCCCTTACAGCTGAAACCCAGGCATGTTGGGAGGAAGGGAGATTTCCCTCATATTGCTGGAGCTGGCCAATCACTTCGTCCACTGTTTCAGTCTGGGTGTCTTGCCACCAGGACGCTACTGCTAGTGCTTTGGAATGTGCCTCTGGTGCACTTTGCAGGAACTTCCGCCACATCAGCTGTGTGCAAGGGGCCTGATCTGGATCCGTGGGTGACCGCTCATCATTCAGATCACCATAAACCATGTCAAACACAGCCAATTCCCTGAGGTTCTGAATGCCTTTCTCCATGTTGGTCCCCTTGCCTAACCGACATAGAACATCATCCTTGTAGGGGTACCTCTCCCTTACACTGAGCAGGAGTCGCCTCCAAAGGCTGAGGGTATGAGCCTGTATCCCTATTGCCTTGTCAATACCAGCCTCCCTGGCTAAAGATCCCAGCTGCTTGGCCTCTCTCCCCTCCAATTCCAAAACACCAGCTCCACGATGCCAGCATCGGAGCAGACAGGTTCAAATTTGCTCGCCTGGAAGGCAGCTGAAATCCTTCCGCATATCTCGCAACTCACTCAGGGATAGAGATCGGATGGTTACCTCCGGCTCTTCCTCCTGTTCTCGTGATGGGCCTGGTTCATCATCACCCTGTACACTGCGAGGGGATTTTTTGGTATATTTGGTTTTCTGTATCGGGGCGAATCATATTGGCAGTGCTTGTCCCTCTGGCCCAGCTGCTGTGCTAGTGGAGGCGACTGGTACTGGCACTGCCTGTCCCTCTGGCCCAGCTGCTGTGCTAGTGGAGGTGACTCGTACTGGCACTGCCTGTCCCTCTGGCCCAGCTGCTGTGCTGGTGGAGGTGACTGGTACTGGCACTGCCTGTCCCTCTGGCCCAGCTGCTGTGCTAGTGGAGGTGACTGGTACTGGCACTGGCTGTCCCTCTGTCCCAGCTGCTGTGCTGGTGGAGGCGACTGCTACTGGCACTGCCTGTCCCTCTGGCCCAGCTGCTGTGCTGGTGGAGGTGACTGGTACTGGCACTGCCTGTCCCTCTGGCCCAGCTGCTGTGCTGGTGGAGGTGACTGGTACTGGCACTGCCTGTCCCCCTGGCCCAGCTGCTGTGTTAGTGGAGGCGACTGGTACTGGTACTGCCTGTCACTCTGGCCCAGCTGCTGTGCTGGTGGAAGTGACTGGTACTGGCACTGCTTGTCCCTCTGGCCCAGCTGCTGTGCTGGTGGAGGTGACTGGTACTGGCACTGCCTGTCACTCTGGCCCAGCCACTGTGATAGTGGAGGTGACTGGTACTGGCACTGCCGGTCCCCCTGGCCCAGCTGCTGTGCTAGTGGAGGTGACTGGTATTGGCACTGCCTGTCCCTCTGGCCCAGCTGCTGTGCTGGTGGAGGTGACTGGTACTGCCACTGCCTGTCACTCTGGCCCAGCTGTTGTGCTGGTGGGGGCGACTGCTACTGGCACTGCCTGTCACTCTGGCACAGCTGCTGTGCTGGTGGAGGTGACTGGTACTGGCACTGCCGGTCCCCCTGGCCCAGCTGCTGTGCTAGTGGAGGTGACTGGTATTGGCACTGCCTGTCCCTCTGGCCCAGCTGCAGTGCTAGTAGTGGCGACTGGTACTGGCACTGCCTGTCACTCTGGCCCAGCCACTGTGCTAGTGGAGGTGACTGGTACTGGCACTGCCTGTCCCTCTGGCCCAGCTCCTGTGCTGGTGGAGGTGACTGGTACTGCCACTGCCTGTCACTCTGGCCCAGCTGCAGTGCTAGTAGTGGCGACTGGTATTGGCACTGCCTGTCCCCCTTGCCCAGATGCTGTGCTAGTGGAGGCGACTGGTATTGGCACTGCCTGTCCCCCTGGCCCAGCTGCTCTGCTGGTGGTGGTGACTGGTACTGGCACTGCCTGTCCCCCTTGCCCAGCTGCTGTGCTAGTGGAGGCGACTGGTATTGGCACTGCCTGTCCCCCTGGCCCAGCTGCTCTGCTGGTGGTGGTGACTGGTTCTGGCACTGCCTGTCCCTCTGGCCCAGCTGCTGTGCTAGTGGAGGTGACTCGTACTGCCACTGCCTGTCACTCTGGCCCAGCTGCAGTGCTAGAAGAGGTGACTGGTACTGGCACTGCCTGTCCCTCTGGCCCAGCTGCTGTGCTGGTGGAGGTGACTGGTACTGGCACTGGCTGTCCCTCTGTCCCAGCTGCTGTGCTAGTGGAGGTGACTGGTACTGGCACTGCCTGTCCCTCTGACCCAGCTGCAGTGCTAGTAGTGGCGACTGGTACTGGCACTGCCTGTCCCCCTTGCCCAGCTGCTGTGCTAGTGGAGGTGACTGGTACTGGCACTGCCTGTCCCTCTGGCCCAGCTGCTGTGCTAGTGGAGGCGACTGCTACTGGTACTGCCTGTCCCCCTGGCCCAGCTGCTGTGCTGGTGGAGGTGACTGCTACTGGCACTGCCTGTCACTCTGGCCCAGCTGCTGTGCTAGTGGAGGCGACTGGTATTGGCACTGCCTGTCCCCATGGCCCAGCTGCTCTGCTGGTGGTGGTGACTGGTACTGGCACTGCCTGTCCCTCTGGCCCAGCTGCTGTGCTGGTGGAGGTGACTGGTACTGGCACTGCCTGTCCCCCTGTCCCAGCTGCTGTGCTAGTGGAGGTGACTGGTACTGCCACTGCCTGTCACTCTGGCCCAGCTGCAGTGCTAGTAGTGGCGACTGGTATTGGCACTGCCTGTCACTCTGGCCCAGCTGCTGTGCTGGTGGAGGTGACTGGTACTGCCACTGCCTGTCACTCTGGCCCAGCTGCTGTGCTAGTGGAGGCAACTAGTACTGGCACTGCCTGTCCCCCTGGCCCAGCTGCTGTGCTGGTGGAGGTGACTGGTATTGGCACTGCCTGTCCCTCTGGCCCAGCTGCTGTGCTGGTGGAGGTGACTGGTACTGGCACTGCCTGTCCCTCTGTCCCAGCTGCAGTGCTAGTAGTGGCGACTGGTACTGGCACTGCCTGTCCCTTGGCCCAGCTGCTGTGCTGGTGGAGGCGACTGGTACTGGCACTGCCTGTCCCCCTTGCCCAGCTGCTCTTCTAGTGGAGGCAACTGCTACTGGTACTGCCTGTCCCCCTGGCCCAGCTGCTGTGCTGTTGGAGGTGACTGGTACTGGCACTGGCTGTCCCTCTGTCCCAGCTGCTGTGCTAGTGGAGGTGACTGGTACTGCCACTGCCTCTCCCCCTGGCCCAGCTCCTGTGCTAGTGGAGGTGACTGGTATTGGCACTGGCTGTCCTTCTGTCCCAGCTGCTGTGCTAGTGGAGGTGACTCGTACTGGCACTGCCTGTCCCTCTGGCCCAGCTGCTGTGCTGGTGGAGGTGACTGGTACTGCCACTGCCTGTCCCTCTGGACGGGCTGCTGTGCTGATGGAGGTGATTGGTACTGCCACTGCCTGTCACTCTGGCCCAGCTGCAGTGCTAGTAGAGGTGACTGCTACTGGCACTGCCTGTCCCCCTGTCCCAGCTGCTGTGCTAGTGGAGGTGACTGGTACTGGCACTGCCTGTCCCTCTGGCCCAGCTGCTGTGCTAGTGGAGGCGACTGCTACTGGTACTGCCTGTCCCCCTCGCCCAGCTGCTGTGCTGGTGGAGGTGACTGCTACTGGCACTGCCTGTCACTCTGGCCCAGCTGCTGTGCTAGTGGAGGCGACTGGTATTGGCACTGCCTGTCCCCCTGGCCCAGCTGCTCTGCTGGTGGTGGTGACTGGTACTGGCACTGCCTGTCCCTCTGGCCCAGCTGCTGTGCTGGTGGAGGTGACTGGTACTGGCACTGCCTGTCCCCCTGTCCCAGCTGCTGTGCTAGTGGAGGTGACTGGTACTGCCACTGCCTGTCACTCTGGCCCAGCTGCAGTGCTAGTAGTGGCGACTGGTATTGGCACTGCCTGTCCCCCTTGCCCAGCTGCTGTGCTAGTGGAGGCGACTGGTATTGGCACTGCCTGTCCCCCTGGCCCAGCTGCTCTGCTGGTGGAGGTGACTGGTACTGCCACTGCCTGTCCCCCTTGCCCAGCTGCTGTGCTAGTGGAGGCGACTGGTATTGGCACTGCCTGTCCCCCTGGCCCAGCTGCTCTTCTAGTGGTGGTGACTCGTACTGGCACTGCCTGTCCCTCTGGCCCAGCTGCTGTGCTGGTGGAGGCAAGTAGTACTGGCACTGCCTGTCCCTCTTGCCCAGCTGCTGTGCTAGTGGAGGCGACTGGTATTGGCACTGCCTGTCCCCCTGGCCCAGCTGCTCTGCTGGTGGAGGTGACTGGTACTGCCACTGCCTGTCCCCCTTGCCCAGCTGCTGTGCTACTGGAGGCGACTGGTATTGGCACTGCCTGTCCCCCTGGCCCAGCTGCTCTTCTAGTGGCGGTGACTGGTACTGGCACTGCCTGTCCCTCTGGCCCAGCTGCTGTGCTGGTGGTGGCAACTAGTACTGGCACTGCCTGTCCCCCTTGCCCAGCTGCTGTGCTAGTGGAGGCGACTGGTATTGGCACTGCCTGTCCCCCTGGCCCAGCTGCTCTGCTGGTGGAGGTGACTGGTATTGGCACTGCCTGTCCCTCTGGCCCAGCTGCTGTGCTGGTGGAGGTGACTGGTACTGGCACTGCCTGTCCCTCTGGTCCAGCTGCAGTGCTAGTAGTGGCGACTGGTACTGGCACTGCCTGTCCCTTGGCCCAGCTGCTGTGCTGGTGGAGGCGACTGGTACTGGCACTGCCTGTCCCCCTTGCCCAGCTGCAGTTCTAGTGGAGGCGACTGCTACTGGTACTGCCTGTCCCCCTGGCCCAGCTGCTGTGCTAGTGGAGGCGACTGGTACTGGTACTGCCTGTCACTCTGGCCCAGCCGCTGTGCTGCTGGAGGTGACTGGTACTGCCACTGCCTGTCCCCCTGGCCCAGCTCCTGTGCTAGTGGAGGTGACTGGTATTGGCACTGGCTGTCCTTCTGTCCCAGCTGCTGTGCTAGTGGAGGTGACTCGTACTGGCACTGCCTGTCCCTCTGGCCCAGCTGCTGTGCTGGTGGAGGTGACTGGTACTGGCACTGCCTGTCCCTCTGGCCCAGCTGCTGTGCTAGTGGAGGCGACTGCTACTGGTACTGCCTGTGCCCCTGGCCCAGCTGCTGTGCTGGTGGAGGTGACTGCTACTGGCACTGCCTGTCACTCTGGCCCAGCTGCTGTGCTAGTGGAGGCAACTAGTACTGGCACTGCCTGTCCCTCTGGCCCAGCTGCTGTGCTGGTGGAGGTGACTGGTATTGGCACTGCCTGTCCCCCTGTCCCAGCTGCTGTGCTAGTGGAGGTGACTGGTACTGCCACTGCCTGTCACTCTGGCCCAGCTGCAGTGCTTTTAGTGGCGACTGGTATTGGCACTGCCTGTCCCCCTTGCCCAGCTGCTGTGCTAGTGGAGGCGACTGGTATTGGCACTGCCTGTCCCCCTGGCCCAGCTGCTCTGCTGGTGGAGGTGACTGGTACTGCCACTGCCTGTCCCTCTGGCCCAGCTGCTGTGCTAGTGGAGGCAATTGGTACTGGCACTGCCTGTCACTTTGGCCCAGCTGCTGTGCTAGTGGAGGAGACTGGTACTGGCAGTGCCTGTCCCCCTGGCCCAGCTGCTGTACCAGTATGTTCACTTTCAGATCCTGCAGCCCTTTCTCCCCCTTCAGGGCAGTGAACAGTAGTAAAGGTGACATGGTAAGCATGGGCAAGCCCCCAGCACATTGCAATGAGTTGTGTCTCCCGGGGTTTGTCAGATTGGCAACAGACCTTTTTCAGATACTCCACCAGTTTATCAGGACTCTGCACTTGTTCGGGAGTGAAATCCCAAACCGTTGGAGGTGACCACTGACTCAGGCACTTGCCCATCTTTTCCCACACACCTTGCCATTTATAACTATCTGCCCTCGGGGCAGGTTTCCGGGTGCTGCTCTCATTGGAGAAATACCGCATGGCCCAAAACAAGATCTGGCAGACATTCAGAAAGCATTGTGCCGCAAACACACTGGCCTGGGTGCTCCAAGGATAGCTAAAACTCTGAAAAACCGAGAGGATCTCTTCCCCTGGCTCACCCATAGAGGGGGTGAGACCCCTAACAAAAGCCCAGGCAGCAAACAGGTACCGGTTCACCCCCACAAGCACTGATGCAAGCCCATTATAAGCAGTCAGCAGCCAGTATAGCAAAATAAAACCCTTGACACATTTTCCACCGACAACAAACGCCAGCACTGGGAACACACAGCGGATATAAGGATTAATCCAGCCCCACCACGCAAGCAAGTTGGCCAGCATTGCAAATGTTCCTTATCAAACAATACAAATAAAAACAGAAAAATTGCACCTAACAGATTGCTCTAACACACCTTCTCCTTTTGTCCTTATCTCAACCCTCTCGTGCCCCATGCTGGGCGCCAAAAAGGCTGTGGTGGTTTAGGCCCCGCCGGGACCCGAGACCACGCTGCCGCTGCCCCTCCCCCACCCTCCGACCGGAACGGGGCAGGGAGTGAAATACAAACCCCGGGGTTGAGGTAAGGAGAGGTTTAATACCACAGTGCCACAGCAACAAACCGAACAACAGCAAGAACAAGAACAATAACAGTAATAACAAGAAACAGAACAAGGGATATAGCGATACAGCAGTGAGGAGAGCGACCCCACACCACGCGTTTACCAATCTTCCCGCGCTTGGGCGCCCGGACGTGAAGTCAGCATGGTATTGAATAACCCGGCTAGAGCTCCCTCCCCACTGCTGGGGAAACTTAACCCTATCCTAGCTGAACCAGGACACCTTGGGACAGACATTGGTGCATCCAGCACCAAGGGCCCAGGGCCTGGGGCTGGTGCCAGAGTGTCCCCGGCCTGGTGCCAGGGCCAGGGATGGGGGAAAGGCAGTGGGGCTCTGAGGGTCTTACCGCAACTTGGCGACGACCAGTTCCTCCTGGAGGAGGAGAAGGCGTCTCTCGCTCCTCCTGTGGCCCCGGGTCAGCCACACGTCCGTGCTCAGCACCGCCTCAGCGTCGGTGAGAGCCTCCCTGCGGAGCAGAGAGCGGTGGGCATGAGAAAGGCTGTGGCTGAGGGGCCCGGCCGTGCCCGCCCGTCCCCGAGCCCCGGGGGGAGCCTACCTGGAGTGCCAGCAGCAGTTGGCCTGGCCCATCCTGCCCGGGACAGGAGGACCCCTCGCTCTGCACCAAGGATGTGGCCCAGCTGGCCACAGCGAGGATGGGAAGCAGGGTGCCGGTGCCGGGAAGCGCTGTTCGGCCAGACCCTGCCTCCTCCCAGAGCTGCTCCGTGCCAGCACAGCCCCGTGCTGCCGGCTCTGGTGGCTGCTGGCTCCAAAATGGCCGACGCTGGGAGCCCAACGGAAAGTGGGCGGGGCCTCGTGCTGGGGGTTCTCTCCAGCATGGCCCTGGCTGTCTTGCCCTGGGGAGCCCAGAGCAGGGCAGAGCAGAGGGGAAGCACCCCCTCCCTCCGCCTGCTGCCAGTGGTCTGCCTGCTGCAGCCCGGGATGCAGTTCGCCCCCAATGCCCCAGGGGTACTTTGCTGGCTCCAGGTTGCTCAACTTCGGGTCCACCATCACCCCAGGGCTCTGCACAGCTGCTTTCCAGCTGGGTCTCCCCCAGCACATACAGCTCCAGGGGCTTGTTCCTCCCCAGGTCCAGGACTTTGCTCTTCCCTCTTCCCCTTCTTCAACGACAGGAAGCTCCTGGCAGCCCCTTTCTCCAGCCTGTCAAGGTCCCTCTGGTTGGCAACACAACTCTCGGCTGCAGGAGCCTCTCCTCCCAGTCATGTGCCTTCTGCAAGCTGTCTGAGGGTGTGCTCTGCCCCATCATCCGGATCACTGAATGTGGACAGGGCGCGCATCATGCCGCGCAGGGCTTTGTCACAGAATGATCAGAAATTGAGGGGGAAGATCCACTTTTGTGTGTGTGTGTGTGTGTGTGTGTGTATTATAAATATGGTGCTTCTCCCTGTCATCCCTTCAAGCCATTAAAAGGTGCACAGGCTCTCTCGTTTTTCATTTGAATGTCACACCTCTTCTTAGTACTGACCTTACGTGCAACGTTGTATCGGGCTGTACTCTCGCATAGACTGTTGGATAGTACCTAGCCTAGATTAGTAGAGAGCAGATTAATCTGCATTACCGGTGCTAACACCAGTGACGGGAGGTTGCATCTGGCTGTTCAGCCAAAGGATAAAAATCAAAGGTGTCTCTTGAACTCAGTGGGCTATTGACTGAATTCATCACGCTCAAAAAACAAAAGGTACAGGAGAAAGGCATATTCTATCTTGACTGCTACAATGCATGTTTTAGGAGGTATGAAGATAAACCCTCCATGCCCCTCCGCCCACCCCCTTCCAAGAAAAAGGACTAGAGAAAAAAGATGCAACTTCTAGAGCAATGAGGCTTTTAATAGCCAAGTAAATTTCCCTGTATCATGCCCATTCAATGAGCTACTTTGTCTGACACTCTGCCTTACTCGGTACCAGCATAAGACTCTTCCAGGAAATATTAAACAAAAAAAAAAAAATATATTGCTGTACAGCCAGTTGCCTGCGTTACGCTATGGAAGATGTAGAATTCCTCTCTGATCCACAACTTTCCACCTACAAGCAAAACCGTAGTGAAGCTTTCCTCCATTTCCAATGCGCTCTGATGGCTCTTCCCCAGGGAAAGCCTTTCCTCTGTCACTCTGGGGGCATAGCTGGTCATAGGCAAGGCAAGCCCCGAGCCTCACGCACCATCCGAGGCCACCACCGTCCTCCTGTAGCCATGAGCAAGATCTCAAACTCCTTTTCCGCTGCAGGAGAAGAGTTGTTAATAGAAATGGATGCACATGGCACAGTCTGTTCCAGAACAGTCACAGCTGTTCAAAGCTTTCCGTGCCCTGGATTGGGGGGTTTCAGGACCAGCTCCTGGGTCAGCTTGCACCGAGGCTAGCGACAGCTGTGCTTCATGCAGGTAACTCAGGTTTAACCCTTTGTCCCCTGACCATCCCCACAGGTCCAGCAGCACAGAAAGTCACAGTGGGCTGCGTTGGAGCAACCTGCTCCGCTGGACTTGTGGCAAATGTTGCGTCTGCATCCCTGCCCTTCTGTTCTCCCTGTAGGGTCCTGGTCAATACAACAAGCTGCTCTCCCTGGAAATGACCATCGTGGCGAAAGACAGGCTCCACTGTGAGCCACGACCTTCACCCACCGAGCAGCCAGCACAGCCAGGGACACGTTTGTGCGAAAGTCCCTTCTCATGGCAAAAAGGGGATCCATAGTCAGCTTTGGATGTCGTGTGTCTGGTGTAACTGTTGATACTGTGCAATGCCTTGGTTAAAATAGAAGCGACGAAGAGAGATAAAAACCTGCCCTTTTCAGGAAAAATGCAGGAAATCGGCATCTTTTGGCTATTTTACACTCCAACAAGAAAGATTGTGGGCCCGTGTTTTGCTGATTAGGGATACCAATCAAACTCAGACACCAGAGTGAAAAGAGCAGGCGTATTTTACTGGAAATAGCTAAATCATGTAACAGAATAATACAGAAAACATACAACAAGAAAAGACAGAATAGTGCACTTAAACAAACAGGAAAATACAGGGTAATGCATCAAATCGTTACTACACGAGAGAGAGAATAGTGATTAAGAAAGATCCATCACCACTTGCATATGTTACCATCATCCAGATCCGCAGTCGCCGGGGAGCCCCGGTTACAGCGAGGATTTGGAGAGCCTTTCCCGGCAAGTGGGAAACCCTACGCGGTGCGTCCACCCGTAGGTGAGGCTTCCAAAGTCGCTGTGAGCGGGTCCCGCCTTATATACCCCCAAATCAGCAAGCCAGAATAACTGGCACCTTTGTTTTGAGCGGAACATCTGGTTTCACTCTCACATTAGATTCCCCCGGAGCCTGGCCAGGGCTCAAGGGAGAAGCTAAGGGAGTTTCCCTGCTTATCTAATTTATTTATGTTCTTTTTAGAACAAGGCCACACGTCTGGTCCCAAGGCCGGACAGCTGGCTTCATGGCCTTGTTAACTTACCTGTACGCAAAAAAGAAGATACATACATTCAGGATAGACATGTTTTCATTACATTCATCATCAGTCAGGAGTCTATGATATCTAAGCTACATCTTTCATTAATGAGCATACATATTTCGTTAATGACTACATACTAAGTTAGCAGCTTTGGCTCGGGGCCTGTGGTTCAGGCTTCAATACTTCAACACTTTAGCACTTTTTACATCAGTATAGGCGGTTTGTTATAACCTAGTACAATACCTACTAGCACAACGGTTATCAGTTACAAAATATACAGGATTCATCTATAGGTCAACTCTGGCTTGGGCCTATTGTCCAAGCCTTAGCACTTCAGCCCGGTGGTTAATGCTTTAAGGGAAGTTCAGCACGTTGGGAAAAGGGATATAAGACCACTCTTCTGGACACTGTCTGGACTGGGCTAGGCTGGGCTTGGAGAGCCTGGGAGGGTCCCCGGGGTCCCAGCTTTCCTGCAGTGCTGACTGTGGCGGCTGCGGCCTGTTCTTTCCTGCAGTGCTGACTGCACCCACCTGGTGGGGCTGTCCTTGGGAAGGGCACCAGAGCTGAAAAAGCCCCTGGTAGAGGGGCGGGGAGAAGCTCTTCTCCAGAGATTTGCCAGAAACTCTCCAGAGCATCCCTTTTCCAGCGCATGAGATGCTCTGTGTGACAAGGGAAGGTGCCCATTAGTCCACAGTCCTGGGCAAGCGGGTCTAGGTGACCCTGCTTGAGCAGGCAGGTTGGACCAGAGGACCTTCACAGGTCCCTCCCAGCCTCAGCTGTTCTATGGGATTCTGTGCTTCGTTTGACTCCTCAAGCACCTGAACTCAGGCCCGATGCCTGCTGGAAAGGATTCTGGCGCAAGGGATGATGATCCCAAACTCCTCCACTAGGATTCATCCCAAAACAACTTCTACCTAGTCCAGAATATCGTATGGCACACACAGTCAGAAGGGAGAAAATGTCCTTTTATTGTGGACATCCAGTGCAGGAGCCCAGGAGTCACAGGGGTTCAACCAGTAACAAGAAATCAGCACCTACAACGACAGAGCCAGAAAGCACTGGTAAAGCCACAAAGGCAGGAACAGGCATGGCTTGGTTCCCCTTTCTTTGGGAAACACAGTTGACAAGGAATTGTTGATATCCCAGAAGAGAGCTACTGCTGGCCTTAGCTCCGGGGTGGCTCTGGCACCTTATCCCCTCTAAGGTAATGCCCTTAGAGAGCTGTGCACGTGCAGAGGTGCACAGTGCCCCTGTGCCACACAGCAGGGCTCCCCTGGGGAGCTGCCACGGGGTTATTTCCAAACCCTGCATAGCACCATCCCTCGCCGTCCCTTGCCAGTCAGTTGGACTGACTTAGAGCAGGGTGGAGAGTTGGCAAAGATAGGCAGCAAAGCCTGGTACACACCTGGGGCTTCCTGATCTTTCGCACCTCCCTGCTTTTCTTCTGTCCCCTTCTTTTCCTCTCTTCTCTTCTTTGCTTCGTGGCATGGCCTCTCCTCTGCCCAGGTCTCTTCTCTCTTTCGTTTCCTTTGGCCGTCGTCTTCCTGGCAGGAGCCTGCAAACCTTTCCATCCCACAGCATGGTTAGACAGGGAAAGCCAGGATCAACTGGAATCAGTTCTTGATTTAACCAAAGCTGACTCGTTTTACCTTCTGTGCTCCGAGAGGCTCTTCAGTTCTTCTGCGCATCCCAGGGATTCTACCACGGTCTCAGTGGTGGCTGGAGACAAAGCAACGGGTGCCTAAAACAGAAAGGTCGTCATTAGCAGGTGGCAAGGGATGCCCTGAAGTAGTAAGCAACTGCTTGGCACGTTGCTGCCTTAGCTCTACAGAGGAGATCTCTTTGGCTGGTTTGAGTCAGCCCTTTCTTCCAAGGTTCTCGCTCTGGAACACAGTGTTCACATGGGTGGGGGACAGTCCATCTGTGGGGGCCATTCAGCAGAGAGCCTGCGATCCCCTGCCAGGCAAGGAAAGGCTTGCCCACTTCCTTCTGCCAGCATTTCTTCTGCCCTCCCAAGACAGAGCTCTGCGGATGTCCATTTGGTGCAAGACAACCTTCTGTGGTGGGAGGCTTTGCTTTTGAAATCTATCTTTCTGTGGCGTTTTGTAGGTATTTCCTCTGATTAAGCACATGCCTAAGGCATAGGAGAAAAGACCTTTCCAGTTTTACTGACAGCGTATCATTCCATGGGGGGAAAAATAAAATGCAAAGCCACAAGAGACTGAACGCCAGGAAGAGGCACAGCAGCTACTTGGACTCAACAGCAACTGCCCTGCTCCTGCCTAAGACACATTGTTGCAGCGCTTGTGGAGCTGCCATACCTCCGCCCTTTCTGCTCCCACCACCGCCTCTCCCCCCGCTGCTCTCTGGAGGATGAGCAGAGAGGCTGGTGCATCCAGGCAGGCTTTTGCCTGGTGCTCGGCATCTGCTTCGCCTGGAGGGCCGTGCTGCTTTTCCAAAGGCAACTCTGGAAAGCAAAAGCGTGTGCAGCAAAGTGACTGGTTGGAAGTGGACAACAGCTAAAGCAAAACCCACAGGAAGCCCTACCCCAGCTGTCTGCTCAGGCTGTGACAGCCCTCAGTCCCTCCTCATACCTGTGGGTCTGTCCACGGGCTCAGGTGACGTCTGGCCAGCCATCTCCTCCCCAAAGATGTCGCTGCCGTTTTCAATCAGAAATTCCACCAGCAGCTTCACCTGCACACATCAAAGCCTTGGTTTCAGGGCAGGTGTCTGAAAACACGTCAAGCAGCCTTTCCCGCTCCTGAGCCTTGCTTCTGCGCAGAAGGCTGTGGCTGTGGGGCTGCTCTTCCAGGCAGCCACTCCACCGGCATTTGCGCAAGAGAGGAGCAAGCTCTGAGGGTCCAGGCAGGCTGCAGCCAGCCGGTCAGTACAGCGTACCTTCTCGGTCACCTCCAGCGCGGCCTCGAGGGGGAGCAGCTCCTCGTCAGGTGGGCCCAGCAGGTTTGGCCCCAGGCAGATGGCCAGGTTGCTGGAGGTCATTCTGCTGGTGGACACGTGGTGGCCAATGTTCTGCAGCAGGGAGAGCAGCCGCTGGAGGAGGAGGAGATGGGCTGCAGGCAACTTCTCGGCCACCCTGAGGGAGCAGGAACACAACGTTAAGGAAGCAGATGCTGCCCACAGCTGTCCCTGAAGCTTGCACAAGGCAGGCGGGAGCCAGTGCCTGTGCTGCGCCACTTTCCAGGTGCTCTCAGGCAGCGATCAGGAGGAAAACACACTGTTGCTTCCCAGCTCCTGGTTTCACCCAAGCCCACGCAAGGGAAGGCTCCCTGCCCACGCCCTTTCCCCCCGAAATGCAACCCCAGCCCAGCAAATGCAAGCTGCCAGAAAATGCAACCTTCTAAGGAGCCCGTCCCTTTTCAGGCAAGTCCCAGGACTCTGCCACTCCCTACTCAACAGGCAGGCTGCTGGCCACACTTACACTTTCAGCGCTTCCACCCTGGCCTCCTTGCTCGGCCTCTCCATGGCTTGCATCCAGTCCTGGTAGACGCCGACAACGAGGAGCTTGCCGGGGATGCTGCGTAGAAAGTCCTGCAAGGCCAAGGGCTTCAGGTGAGCCTTTGAAGATTCCAGGCCAGCCAGGAGCTCTTCCAGCTGCAGGGCAGAAGCGCTCACCTTCAAGATGGCAGCTAGCAGGATGACAGGCTGGTTTGCCAGGTCCACATCTGCGCCGCGGTCGAGGTCCTCCTTCAGCTTCTGGAGCGCTGTCCCCCTGTCGGATCTCCGGAATATCCCCTCCGTCGACGGTCCTCTCTGGTACAGGATGTCCAGGAGCTCCTGCGGGAGACGCAGGAGGACAGCTGCTTGGCTGAAGAAACAAGTGACAGCAGAGGCCAGAGCTCTGCCCCAGGCTGGGCTCCCCCCCGCCCCCGCAAAGGGTCTGGCGCCAGAAGCGGTGGCCGTGGGTGAAGAGCCCAGTGCCCCAGCCACCCCCGCAGACGCTGGGGACACTGCCTCTGGAGCAGCCGGAGGGAGGGCTGGGGCTCCCCTGTCCAGGCTGGCCTACCTGGATGGGCCGGGGCAGCGTGCCGGCCTCCTCGCAGAGGGCTGCCAGGGGCTGCCCAAAGAGCGCCCTGCTGCAGCCGGAGCCCGCCTGCCCTGGCGCCGGGGCAGCGGCCGGGCTCTGCCGCAGCGCAAAGGGCCAGGGCAGCCCCCTCCTCCTCCTGCTGCTGCTGCCGCCGCCGCTCCCTCCCGCTGCAAAGGGAAAGAGAGCAAGAGCCCGTCAGTGGGAACCGCCAGGCCAGCGCTCCCGGAGCCTGCCCTGCCCTGCCCTGCCCTGCCTGCAGCGCGGTGCTGAGTGCTGCGGCGGGACGGGACGGGACGGGACGGGCAGGGAGCCGGCAGCTGGAGCCAGGGCTCTGGCTCAGCGGCTCCGGCTCGCAGTCTCCTGAGAGCCAGCGGGACAGCGGGACAGCCCCGCCCAGCCCTCGCCCTGCCCTCCTCCAGGCTGCGAGCAGCAGCAGAGGGAGGCTCCCTGTCCCGCAGAATCACGTCCAGCGGCCGCTGCCCAGCGGGTGTCCTTGCTCGTCCGGGTGACGTCCGTCCTCCCTTGGGGTGCCCGACCTGCGGGGTGACACTCAGGGAACAAGGGAGCACGGCTCCTCCCGGCTCTGGCCGAGGAGCAGGGACCCATCTGCCCGGCTCTGGGGACAGAGCTCAGGCAGGCAGCACCTCGAGTGCTCAGCACTGTCGAAGGGTCCCGAGCACTCAGCTCTCTCCTGCTGCAGTGTGATGGGCACCGATTTCCTCTGGCCAAAGGGCAGCAGCAACAGCATCCTCAGTTGTGCAGACGTGCCGGTCCAGGAGAAAAGAAGGCCCTCCCTGCCCTTCGTTCCCAAACTTACCTGGTGAGTGGCAAAGTCCGCCTCCACTGGTAGACGGGGCTGTTGGAGGCCCTTGCTTGGGGTCAGCCTGCAAGAAGCAGGCTGCACTTAGAGAGCATCCCCGCGGCAGAAAGGGCCACCAGCAAGCGGCCACCCGGCACCAGCAGCCTGAGGGCGGCAGAGCGGGGACCCTCTGCCCTCCCACGCTCTCTACCTCACGTGGCAGGTTTCCTCCCAGCACCACCAGCAAGGACATGCGGCGTTCCTGGTAGCTCCCCAACCCTCTGTGCACCCAGGCTGGCACCGCGGGACCCTCCCTCCCTCCTGCACAGGCTCACCCCACTCGCCGCACAGCCCTGGCACCCCGGCACAGCCAGAGGTGGGTGAAAGGCAGCCGTTCTCACCTCTGTCTGGCCCTCCATCAGCCTCTCCAGGCTCCTGGCGCTGAATGTCCTCCACTGGGCAGGAGAGAAAGAGTGGAAGGAGGTGAGCAGCGATGCCTCTGCTGCTCGGCTGGAGGGCCAGTGCTCGGGGACAGCGGCCAGACTAGAGAGACACTCACTCCATGGCGTCGGCTCAGCTCCTTCTGCAGGAGTTTGATGGACGGGACGTTGGTCACTCGGGCTCCCGTGGCTCCTTCGGGTGTCCTGTCACCAGGAAAGGACAGGGAGAAAGCTGGCTGAGCCCCAAGCCACCTCTTTTCCCTTGTCAGGCAGCTCTGCCCGAGAGCTGCCCACAGCCGCAGCGGCAGCTCTCCCCACCTGGGGAGCTGTGTTCCCCCATCCGGCCGCGCCTGAAGCACCCCCCTAGCTTACCCCAGCAGCTTGCCCAGCCACAGCTGCTTCAGTGCCCGGGAGCTGCAGAAAGAGAGGAGAACCAGCATCAGGCCCCGCTGCCCCCCAGCCCCTGGGCCCCTGCACAGCCTTGCCCCTTGGGAAGGGCTGAGGGGCAGCACGAGGCCCCGTGGGGCAGGACAGGGGTGCTGCCCAAGCCCTGGCTCCCTCGTTGCTGCCAGAGCAGCTGCTCCTGCCCTTCCCTTCTGGGGACCAAAAGGTGACCAGGGGATGCAGGATGTGGGAACGCATCCCCATCCCTCCCTGCCCAGGCTCTGCATGGAGGGCAGAGGCCATTCACAGGGTGGCGTGGGCATGGTTGGGACCCTCTCCTGCCCAGCCGTGGGACGTGGCACCACGACTCACCCGAAAGTGGCAACACAGGTGCCGCTGGGCCAGATGAGGAGGATGGAGGTCCCGTCCTCATCGCTGCCTTCCTCCTCCTCCTCCGCTTTGATGTCCCCCGCTGTCTCCTTCCCGCTGCTCAGCACCCACAGCTGGTCCAGGGCCAGGCGGAGCTGTGGGCGCAGGGTGGTGCCACGTCTGTGGAGAAGAGAGACAGGCAGTGAGCCGGAGGTGGCCGCCTTGGGGTGCCCCCGGGCAGAGCCCTGCCCCCCACCTGCCCTTGTGTGGTGGTTTAGGCCCTGCCGGGACCCGAGACCACATTGCCACTGCCCCTCCCCCACCCTCCGACCGGAACGGGGCAGCGAGTGAAATACAAACCCCGGGGTTGCGATAACGAGACGTTTAATACAACAATGCAACAACAACAAACCAAACAACAACAAGAACGATAACAACAGCAATAACAGTAATAACAATAAACAGAACAAGGGATATAGCGATACAGCAGTGAGGAGAGCGACCCCACACCACGCGTTTACCAACTGAGCAATCCCACACCACTGAGGGATCTTCTGAGAGGCCGGGTAAGGGAGACAATTGCTCAACCTCCTCCAGGGCAGCTATACCAAAGGCTCACCAGTACTCTCTTGGGTCTTTAAATTACCCTCTCCTGAGGTAATCTATACCTAGGATGCACGGGGCATCTGGGCCAGTCACAATGGGGTGCTTACGCCAGTCCTTCCCAGTTAAGCTTACTTCAGCTTCTAATAGGGTCAGCTGTTGGGACCCCCCTGTCACTCCGGAGATACAGATGGGTTCAACCCCACTGTATGGCATCAGGGTGCACTGTGCACCAGTATCTACCAAGGCCTTATATTCTCGTGGGTCTGATGTGCCAGGCCATCGGATCCACACCGTCCAGTAAATCCAATTATCCCTTTCCTCCACCTGGCTGGAGGCAGGGCCCCTCTAATCCTGCTCACCATCACTCACTTGTTGTAAGAGTGACTCCTGCAAGAATGACTCACTTGTCCCCTCAAGACGGTCAGACATAATGTTGGCCATTCTATTCTGTCTGGGGGATTTCCGACTGGACACTGGAGCTGCGTCTCTCTTGGAAGACTCCCCTTTCATGGTGGTCTTCCCTTTCAGCTGCTGTACTCGTGCAGCTAGGGCGAGAGTGGGCTGTCCATCCCACCTCCTCGTGTTTTCCCCATGGTCGCGGAGGAAGAACCACAGGGTGCCCTGTGGTGTGTACCTTCCACTGCCCTTCTCTTGGGTGGGGAAACGCCTGCTTCTAATGGCTGAGACATCGGCCCGTGCAGGTGGAATGTAGGACATGTCCTCTTCCACTTTCTGGAGCCTCTGAGACAGTTCCCTTACAGCTGAAACCCAGGCATGTTGGGAGGAAGGGAGATTTCCCTCATATTGCTGGAGCTGGCCAATCACTTCGTCCACTGTTTCAGTCTGGGTGTCTTGCCACCAGGACGCTACTGCTAGTGCTTTGGAATGTGCCTCTGGTGCACTTTGCAGGAACTTCCGCCACATCAGCTGTGTGCAAGGGGCCTGATCTGGATCCGTGGGTGACCGCTCATCATTCAGATCACCATAAACCATGTCAAACACAGCCAATTCCCTGAGGTTCTGAATGCCTTTCTCCATGTTGGTCCCCTTGCCTAACCGACATAGAACATCATCCTTGTAGGGGTACCTCTCCCTTACACTGAGCAGGAGTCGCCTCCAAAGGCTGAGGGTATGAGCCTGTATCCCTATTGCCTTGTCAATACCAGCCTCCCTGGCTAAAGATCCCAGCTGCTTGGCCTCTCTCCCCTCCAATTCCAAAACACCAGCTCCACGATGCCAGCATCGGAGCAGACAGGTTCAAATTTGCTCGCCTGGAAGGCAGCTGAAATCCTTCCGCATATCTCGCAACTCACTCAGGGATAGAGATCGGATGGTTACCTCCGGCTCTTCCTCCTGTTCTCGTGATGGGCCTGGTTCATCATCACCCTGTACACTGCGAGGGGATTTTTTGGTATATTTGGTTTTCTGTATCGGGGCGAATCATATTGGCAGTGTTTGTCCCTCTGGCCCAGCTGCTGTGCTAGTGGAGGCGACTGGTACTGGCACTGCCTGTCCCTCTGGCCCAGCTGCTGTGCTAGTGGAGGCGATTGGTACTGGCACTGCCTGTCCCTCTGGCCCAGCTGCTGTGCTGGTGGAGGTGACTGGTACTGGCACTGCCTGTCACTCTGGCCCAGCTGCTGTGCTGGTGGAGGTGACTGGTACTGGCACTGGCTGTCCCTCTGTCCCAGCTGCTGTGCTGGTGGAGGTGACTGGTACTGGCACTGCCTGTCCCTCTGGCCCAGCTGCTGTGCTGGTGGAGGTGACTGGTACTGGCACTGCCTGTCCCTCTGGCCCAGCTGCTGTGCTAGTGGAGGTGACTGGTACTGGCACTGCCTGTCCCTCTGGCCCAGCTGCTGTGCTGGTGGAGGTGACTGGTACTGGCACTGCCTGTCCCCCTGGCCCAGCTGCTGTGTTAGTGGAGGCGACTGGTACTGGTACTGCCTGTCACTCTGGCCCAGCTGCTGTGCTGGTGGAAGTGACTGGTACTGGCACTGCTTGTCCCTCTGGCCCAGCTGCTGTGCTGGTGGAGGTGACTGGTACTGGCACTGCCTGTCACTCTGGCCCAGCCACTGTGATAGTGGAGGTGACTGGTACTGGCACTGCCGGTCCCCCTGGCCCAGCTGCTGTGCTAGTGGAGGTGACTGGTACTGGCACTGCCTGTCCCTCTGGCCCAGCTGCTGTGCTGGTGGAGGTGACTGGTACTGGCACTGCCTGTCACTCTGGCCCAGCTGTTGTGCTGGTGGGGGCGACTGCTACTGGCACTGCCTGTCCCCCTGGCCCAGCTGCTGTGCTGGTGGAGGCGACTGGTACTGGCACTGCCTGTCCCTCTGGCACAGCTGCTGTGCTGGTGGAGGTGACTGGTACTGGCACTGGCTGTCCCTCTATCCCAGCTGCTGTGATAGTAGAGGCGACTGGTACTGGCACTGCTTGTCCCCCTGGCCCAGCTGCTGTGCTGGTGGAGGCGACTGGTACTGCCACTGCCTGTCACTTTGGCCCAGCTGCAGTGCTAGTAGAGGTGACTGCTACTGGCACTGCCTGTCCCCCTGGCCCAGCTGCTGTGCTGGTGGAGGCGACTGGTACTGGTATTGCCTGTCCCCCTGGCCCAGATGCTGTGCTAGTGGAGGTGACTGGTACTGGTACTGCCTGTCACTCTGGCCCAGCTGCTGTGCTGGTGGAGGTGACTGGTACTGCCACTGCCTGTCACTCTGGCCCAGCTGCAGTGCTAGTAGTGGCGACTGGTACTGGCACTGCCTGTCCCTTGGCCCAGCTGCTGTGCTAGTGGAGGTGACTGGTACTGGCACTGCCTGTCACTCTGGCCCAGCTGCTGTGCTGGTGGAGGTGACTGGTACTGGCACTGCCTGTCCGTCTGGCCCAGCTGCTGTTCTAGTGGAGGCAACTGCTACTGGTACTGCCTGACCCCTGGACCAGCTGCTGTGCTGGTGGAGGTGACTGGTACTGGCACTGCCTGTCCCTCTGGCCCAGATGCTGTGCTAGTGGAGGTGACTGCTACTGGCACTGCCTGTCACTCTGGCCCAGCCGCTGTGCTGCTGGAGGTGACTGGTACTGCCACTGCCTGTCCCCCTGTCCCAGCTCCTGTGCTAGTGGAGGTGACTGGTACTGGCACTGGCTGTCCTTCTGTCCCAGCTGCTGTGCTAGTGGAGGTGACTCGTACTGGCACTGCCTGTCCCTCTGGCCCAGCTGCTGTGCTGGTGGAGGTGACTGGTACTGGCACTGCCTGTCCCTCTGGCCCAGCTGCTGTGCTAGTGGAGGCAACTAGTACTGGCACTACCTGTCCCCCTGGCCCAGCTGCTGTGCTAGTGGAGGCGACTGGTATTGGCACTGCCTGTCCCCCTGGCCCAGCTGCTCTGCTGGTGGTGGTGACTGGTACTGGCACTGCCTGTCCCCCTGGCCCAGCTGCTGTGCTGGTGGAGGTGACTGCTACTGGCACTGCCTGTCCCCCTGTCCCAGCTGCTGTGCTAGTGGAGGTGACTGGTATTGGCACTGCCTGTCCCTCTGGTCCAGCTGCTGTGCTAGTGGAGGCGACTGGTATTGGCACTGCCTGTCCCCCTGGCCCAGCTGCTGTGCTAGTGGAGGCGACTGGTATTGGCACTGCCTGTCCCCCTGGCCCAGCTGCTGTGCTAGTGGAGGCGACTGGTATTGGCACTGCCTGTCCCCCTGGCCCAGCTGCTCTGCTGGTGGTGGTGACTGGTTCTGGCACTGCCTGTCCCTCTGGCCCAGCTGCTGTGTTAGTGGAGGCAATTGGTACTGGCACTGCCTGTCACTTTGGCCCAGCTGCTGTGCTGGTGGAGGTGACTGGTACTGCCACTGCCTGTCACTCTGGCCCAGCTGCAGTGCTAGTAGTGGCGACTGGTACTGGCACTGCCTGTCCCTTGGCCCAGCTGCTGTGCTAGTGGAGGTGACTGGTACTGGCACTGCCTGTCCCCCTGGCCCAGCTGCTGTGCTGGTGGAGGCGACTGGTACTGGCACTGCCTGTCCCTCTGGCCCAGCTGCTGTTCTAGTGGAGGCGACTGCTACTGGTACTGCCTGTCCCCCTGGCCCAGCTGCTGTGCTGGTGGAGGTGACTGCTACTGGCACTGCCTGTCACTCTGGCCCAGCTGCTGTGCTAGTGGAGGTGACTGGTACTGGCACTGGCTGTCCCCCTTGCCCAGTTGCTGTGCTAGTGGAGGTGACTGGTACTGGCACTGCCTGTCACTCTGGCCCAGCTGCTGTGCTGGTGGAGGCAACTAGTACTGGCACTGCCTGTCCCCCTTGCCCAGCTGCTGTGCTAGTGGAGGCGACTGGTATTGGCACTGCCTGTCCCCCTGGCCCAGCTGCTCTGCTGGTGGTGGTGACTGGTACTGGCACTGCCTGTCCCTCTGGCCCAGCTGCTGTGCTGGTGGAGGTGACTGGTACTGGCACTGCCTGTCCCCCTGTCCCAGCTGCTGTGCTAGTGGAGGTGACTGGTACTGCCACTGCCTGTCCCTCTGGCCCAGCTGCTGTGTTAGTGGAGGCAATTGGTACTGGCACTGCCTGTCACTCTGGCCCAGCTGCTGTGCTGGTGGAGGTGACTGGTAGTGGCACTGCCTGTCCCCCTGGCCCAGATGCTGTGCTAGTGGAGGTGACTGGTACTGGCACTGGCTGTCCCTCTGTCCCAGCTGCTGTGCTGGTGGAGGTGACTGGTACTGGCACTGGCTGTCCCTCTGTCCCAGCTGCTGTGCTGGTGGAGGTGACTGGTACTGGCACTGGCTGTCCCTCTGTCCCAGCTGCTGTGCTGGTGGAGGTGACTGGTACCGGCACTGCCTGTCACTCTGGCCCAGCTGCAGTGCTAGTAGTGGCGACTGGTACTGGCACTGCCTGTCCCCCTTGCCCAGCTGCTGTGCTAGTGGAGGTGACTGGTACTGGCACTGCCTGTCACTCTGGCCCAGCTGCTGTGCTGGTGGAGGTGACTGGTACTGCCACTGGCTGTCCTTCTGTCCCAGCTGCTGTGCTAGTGGAGGTGACTGGTACTGGCACTGCCTGTCACTCTGGCCCAGCTGCAGTGCTGGTGGAGGTGACTGGTACTGGCACTGCCTGTCCCCCTGGCCCAGATGCTGTGCTGGTGGAGGCGACTGGTACTGGCACTGGCTGTCCCCCTGGCCCAGCTGCTGTGCTAGTGGAGGCGCCTGGTACTGGTACTGCCTGTCACTCTGGCCCAGCTGCTGTGCTGGTGGAGGTGACTGGTACTGGCACTGCCTGTCCCCCTGGCCCAGATGCTGTGCTAGTGGATGTGACTGGTACTGGCACTGGCTGTCCCTCTGTCCCAGCTGCTGTGCTGGTGGAGGTGACTGGTACTGGCACTGGCTGTCCCTCTGTCCCAGCTGCTGTGCTAGTGGAGGTGACTGGTACTGGCACTGCATGTCCCTCTGGCCCAGCTGCTGTGCTGGTGGAGGCAACTAGTACTGGCACGGCCTGTCCCCCTGACCCAGCTGCTGTGCTGGTGGAGGTGACTGGTACTGGCACTGCCTGTCACTCTGGCCCAGCTGCAGTGCTAGTAGTGGCGACTGGTACTGGCACTGCCTGTCCCCCTGGCCCAGCTGCTGTGCTAGTGGAGGTGACTGGTACTGGCACTGCCTGTCCCTCTGGCCCAGCTGCTGTGCTAGTGGAGGCGACTGCTACTGGTACTGCCTGTCCCCCTGGCCCAGCTGCTGTGCTGGTGGAGGTGACTGCTACTGGCACTGCCTGTCCCTCTGGCCCAGCTGCTGTGCTAGTGGAGGCGACTGGTATTGGCACTGCCTGTCCCCCTGGCCCAGCTGCTCTGCTGGTGGTGGTGACTGGTACTGGCACTGCCTGTCCCTCTGGCCCAGCTGCTGTGCTGGTGGAGGTGACTGGTACTGGCACTGCCTGTCCCCCTGTCCCAGCTGCTGTGCTAGTGGAGGTGACTGGTACTGCCACTGCCTGTCACTCTGGCCCAGCTGCAGTGCTAGTAGTGGCGACTGGTATTGGCACTGCCTGTCCCCCTGGCCCAGCTGCTCTGCTGGTGGAGGTGACTGGTATTGGCACTGCCTGTCCCTCTGGCCCAGCTGCTGTGCTGGTGGAGGTGACTGGTACTGGCACTGCCTGTCCCTCTGGCCCAGCTGCAGTGCTAGTAGTGGCGACTGGTACTGGTACTGCCTGTCACTCTGGCCCAGCCGCTGTGCTGCTGGAGGTGACTGGTACTGCCACTGCCTGTCCCCCTGGCCCAGCTCCTATGCTAGTGGAGGTGACTGGTATTGGCACTGCCTGTCCCTCTGGCCCAGCTGCTGTGCTAGTGGAGGCGACTGCTACTGGTACTGCCTGTGCCCCTGGCACAGCTGCTGTGCTGGTGGAGGTGACTGCTACTGGCACTGCCTGTCACTCTGGCCCAGCTGCTGTGCTAGTGGAGGCAACTAGTACTGGCACTGCCTGTCCCCCTGGCCCAGCTGCTCTGCTGGTGGTGGTGACTGGTACTGGCACTGCCTGTCCCCCTGGCCCAGCTGCTGTGCTGGTGGAGGTGACTGGTATTGGCACTGCCTGTCCCCCTGGCCCAGCTGCTGTGCTAGTGGAGGTGACTGGTATTGGCACTGCCTGTCCCCCTGGCCCAGCTGCTGTGCTGGTGGAGGTGACTGCTACTGGCACTGCCTGTCACTCTGGCCCAGCCGCTGTGCTGCTGGAGGTGACTGGTACTGCCACTGCCTGTCCCCCTGGCCCAGCTGCTCTGCTAGTGGAGGTGACTGGTACTGGCACTGGCTGTCCTTCTGTCCCAGCTGCTGTGCTAGTGGAGGTGACTCGTACTGGCACTGCCTGTCCCTCTGGCCCAGCTGCTGTGCTGGTGGAGGTGACTGGTACTGGCACTGCCTGTCACTCTGGCCCAGCTGCTGTGCTGGTGGAGGTGACTGGTACTGCCACTGCCTGTCACTCTGGCCCAGCTGCAGTGCTAGTAGAGGTGACTGCTACTGGCACTGCCTGTCCCCCTGGCCCAGCTGCTCTGCTGGTGGAGGCAACTAGTACTGGCACTGCCGGTCCCCCTGGCCCAGCTGCTGTGCTGGTGGAGGTGACTGGTACTGGCACTGCCTGTCCCTCTGGCCCAGCTGCAGTGCTAGTAGTGGCGACTGGTACTGGCACTGCCTGTCCCTTGGCCCAGCTGCTGTGCTAGTGGAGGCGACTGGTACTGGTACTGCCTGTCACTCTGGCCCAGCCGCTGTGCTGCTGGAGGTGACTGGTACTGCCACTGCCTGTCCCCCTGGCCCAGCTCCTGTGCTAGTGGAGGTGACTGGTATTGGCACTGGCTGTCCTTCTGTCCCAGCTGCTGTGCTAGTGGAGGTGACTCGTACTGGCACTGCCTGTCCCTCTGGCCCAGCTGCTGTGCTGGTGGAGGTGACTGGTACTGGCACTGCCTGTCCCCCTGGCCCAGCTGCTCTGCTGGTGGTGGTGACTGGTACTGGCACTGCCTGTCCCCCTGGCCCAGCTGCTGTGCTGGTGGAGGTGACTGGTATTGGCACTGCCTGTCCCCCTGTCCCAGCTGTTGTGCTAGTGGAGGTGACTGGTACTGCCACTGCCTGTCACTCTGGCCCAGCTGTTGTGCTGGTGGGGGCGACTGCTACTGGCACTGCCTGTCCCCCTGGCCCAGCTGCTGTGCTGGTGGAGGCGACTGGTACTGGCACTGCCTGTCCCTCTGGCACAGCTGCTGTGCTGGTGGAGGTGACTGGTACTGGCACTGGCTGTCCCTCTGTCCCAGCTGCTGTGATAGTAGAGGCGACTGGTACTGGCACTGCTTGTCCCCCTGGCCCAGCTGCTGTGCTGGTGGAGGCGACTGGTACTGCCACTGCCTGTCACTTTGGCCCAGCTGCAGTGCTAGTAGAGGTGACTGCTACTGGCACTGCCTGTCCCCCTGGCCCAGCTGCTGTGCTGGTGGAGGCGACTGGTACTGGTATTGCCTGTCCCCCTGGCCCAGATGCTGTGCTAGTGGAGGTGACTGGTACTGGTACTGCCTGTCACTCTGGCCCAGCTGCTGTGCTGGTGGAGGTGACTGGTACTGCCACTGCCTGTCACTCTGGCCCAGCTGCAGTGCTAGTAGTGGCGACTGGTACTGGCACTGCCTGTCCCTTGGCCCAGCTGCTGTGCTAGTGGAGGTGACTGGTACTGGCACTGCCTGTCACTCTGGCCCAGCTGCTGTGCTGGTGGAGGTGACTGGTACTGGCACTGCCTGTCCGTCTGGCCCAGCTGCTGTTCTAGTGGAGGCAACTGCTACTGGTACTGCCTGACCCCTGGACCAGCTGCTGTGCTGGTGGAGGTGACTGGTACTGGCACTGCCTGTCCCTCTGGCCCAGATGCTGTGCTAGTGGAGGTGACTGCTACTGGCACTGCCTGTCACTCTGGCCCAGCCGCTGTGCTGCTGGAGGTGACTGGTACTGCCACTGCCTGTCCCCCTGTCCCAGCTCCTGTGCTAGTGGAGGTGACTGGTACTGGCACTGGCTGTCCTTCTGTCCCAGCTGCTGTGCTAGTGGAGGTGACTCGTACTGGCACTGCCTGTCCCTCTGGCCCAGCTGCTGTGCTGGTGGAGGTGACTGGTACTGGCACTGCCTGTCCCTCTGGCCCAGCTGCTGTGCTAGTGGAGGCAACTAGTACTGGCACTACCTGTCCCCCTGGCCCAGCTGCTGTGCTAGTGGAGGCGACTGGTATTGGCACTGCCTGTCCCCCTGGCCCAGCTGCTCTGCTGGTGGTGGTGACTGGTACTGGCACTGCCTGTCCCCCTGGCCCAGCTGCTGTGCTGGTGGAGGTGACTGCTACTGGCACTGCCTGTCCCCCTGTCCCAGCTGCTGTGCTAGTGGAGGTGACTGGTATTGGCACTGCCTGTCCCTCTGGTCCAGCTGCTGTGCTAGTGGAGGCGACTGGTATTGGCACTGCCTGTCCCCCTGGCCCAGCTGCTGTGCTAGTGGAGGCGACTGGTATTGGCACTGCCTGTCCCCCTGGCCCAGCTGCTGTGCTAGTGGAGGCGACTGGTATTGGCACTGCCTGTCCCCCTGGCCCAGCTGCTCTGCTGGTGGTGGTGACTGGTTCTGGCACTGCCTGTCCCTCTGGCCCAGCTGCTGTGTTAGTGGAGGCAATTGGTACTGGCACTGCCTGTCACTTTGGCCCAGCTGCTGTGCTGGTGGAGGTGACTGGTACTGCCACTGCCTGTCACTCTGGCCCAGCTGCAGTGCTAGTAGTGGCGACTGGTACTGGCACTGCCTGTCCCTTGGCCCAGCTGCTGTGCTAGTGGAGGTGACTGGTACTGGCACTGCCTGTCCCCCTGGCCCAGCTGCTGTGCTGGTGGAGGCGACTGGTACTGGCACTGCCTGTCCCTCTGGCCCAGCTGCTGTTCTAGTGGAGGCGACTGCTACTGGTACTGCCTGTCCCCCTGGCCCAGCTGCTGTGCTGGTGGAGGTGACTGCTACTGGCACTGCCTGTCACTCTGGCCCAGCTGCTGTGCTAGTGGAGGTGACTGGTACTGGCACTGGCTGTCCCCCTTGCCCAGCTGCTGTGCTAGTGGAGGTGACTGGTACTGGCACTGCCTGTCACTCTGGCCCAGCTGCTGTGCTGGTGGAGGCAACTAGTACTGGCACTGCCTGTCCCCCTTGCCCAGCTGCTGTGCTAGTGGAGGCGACTGGTATTGGCACTGCCTGTCCCCCTGGCCCAGCTGCTCTGCTGGTGGTGGTGACTGGTTCTGGCACTGCCTGTCCCTCTGGCCCAGCTGCTGTGTTAGTGGAGGCAATTGGTACTGGCACTGCCTGTCACTCTGGCCCAGCTGCTGTGCTGGTGGAGGTGACTGGTAGTGGCACTGCCTGTCCCCCTGGCCCAGATGCTGTGCTAGTGGAGGTGACTGGTACTGGCACTGGCTGTCCCTCTGTCCCAGCTGCTGTGCTGGTGGAGGTGACTGGTACTGGCACTGCCTGTCCCTCTGTCCCAGCTGCTGTGCTGGTGGAGGTGACTGGTACTGGCACTGGCTGTCCCTCTGGCCCAGCTGCTGTGCTGGTGGAGGTGACTGGTACCGGCACTGCCTGTCACTCTGGCCCAGCTGCAGTGCTAGTAGTGGCGACTGGTACTGGCACTGCCTGTCCCCCTTGCCCAGCTGCTGTGCTAGTGGAGGTGACTGGTACTGGCACTGCCTGTCACTCTGGCCCAGCTGCTGTGCTGGTGGAGGTGACTGGTACTGCCACTGGCTGTCCTTCTGTCCCAGCTGCTGTGCTAGTGGAGGTGACTGGTACTGGCACTGCCTGTCACTCTGGCCCAGCTGCAGTGCTGGTGGAGGTGACTGGTACTGGCACTGCCTGTCCCCCTGGCCCAGATGCTGTGCTGGTGGAGGCGACTGGTACTGGCACTGGCTGTCCCCCTGTCCCAGCTGCTGTGCTAGTGGAGGCGCCTGGTACTGGTACTGCCTGTCACTCTGGCCCAGCTGCTGTGCTGGTGGAGGTGACTGGTACTGGCACTGCCTGTCCCCCTGGCCCAGATGCTGTGCTAGTGGATGTGACTGGTACTGGCACTGGCTGTCCCTCTGTCCCAGCTGCTGTGCTGGTGGAGGTGACTGGTACTGGCACTGGCTGTCCCTCTGTCCCAGCTGCTGTGCTAGTGGAGGTGACTGGTACTGGCACTGCATGTCCCTCTGGCCCAGCTGCTGTGCTGGTGGAGGCAACTAGTACTGGCACGGCCTGTCCCCCTGACCCAGCTGCTGTGCTGGTGGAGGTGACTGGTACTGGCACTGCCTGTCACTCTGGCCCAGCTGCAGTGCTAGTAGTGGCGACTGGTACTGGCACTGCCTGTCCCCCTGGCCCAGCTGCTGTGCTAGTGGAGGTGACTGGTACTGGCACTGCCTGTCCCTCTGGCCCAGCTGCTGTGCTAGTGGAGGTGACTGCTACTGGCACTGCCTGTCACTCTGGCCCAGCTGCTGTGCTAGTGGAGGCGACTGGTATTGGCACTGCCTGTCCCCCTGGCCCAGCTGCTCTGCTGGTGGTGGTGACTGGTACTGGCACTGCCTGTCCCTCTGGCCCAGCTGCTGTGCTGGTGGAGGTGACTGGTACTGGCACTGCCTGTCCCCCTGTCCCAGCTGCTGTGCTAGTGGAGGTGACTGGTACTGCCACTGCCTGTCACTCTGGCCCAGCTGCAGTGCTAGTAGTGGCGACTGGTATTGGCACTGCCTGTCCCCCTGGCCCAGCTGCTCTGCTGGTGGAGGTGACTGGTATTGGCACTGCCTGTCCCTCTGGCCCAGCTGCTGTGCTGGTGGAGGTGACTGGTACTGGCACTGCCTGTCCCTCTGGCCCAGCTGCAGTGCTAGTAGTGGCGACTGGTACTGGTACTGCCTGTCACTCTGGCCCAGCCGCTGTGCTGCTGGAGGTGACTGGTACTGCCACTGCCTGTCCCCCTGGCCCAGCTCCTATGCTAGTGGAGGTGACTGGTATTGGCACTGGCTGTCCTTCTGTCCCAGCTGCTGTGCTAGTGGAGGTGACTCGTACTGGCACTGCCTGTCCCTCTGGCCCAGCTGCTGTGCTAGTGGAGGTGACTGCTACTGGTACTGCCTGTGCCCCTGGCACAGCTGCTGTGCTGGTGGAGGTGACTGCTACTGGCACTGCCTGTCACTCTGGCCCAGCTGCTGTGCTAGTGGAGGCAACTAGTACTGGCACTGCCTGTCCCCCTGGCCCAGCTGCTCTGCTGGTGGTGGTGACTGGTACTGGCACTGCCTGTCCCCCTGGCCCAGCTGCTGTGCTGGTGGAGGTGACTGGTATTGGCACTGCCTGTCCCCCTGGCCCAGCTGCTGTGCTAGTGGAGGTGACTGGTATTGGCACTGCCTGTCCCCCTGGCCCAGCTGCTGTGCTGGTGGAGGTGACTGCTACTGGCACTGCCTGTCACTCTGGCCCAGCCGCTGTGCTGCTGGAGGTGACTGGTACTGCCACTGCCTGTCCCCCTGGCCCAGCTGCTCTGCTAGTGGAGGTGACTGGTACTGGCACTGGCTGTCCTTCTGTCCCAGCTGCTGTGCTAGTGGAGGTGACTCGTACTGGCACTGCCTGTCCCTCTGGCCCAGCTGCTGTGCTGGTGGAGGTGACTGGTACTGGCACTGCCTGTCACTCTGGCCCAGCTGCTGTGCTGGTGGAGGTGACTGGTACTGCCACTGCCTGTCACTCTGGCCCAGCTGCAGTGCTGGTAGAGGTGACTGCTACTGGCACTGCCTGTCCCCCTGGCCCAGCTGCTCTGCTGGTGGAGGCAACTAGTACTGGCACTGCCGGTCCCCCTGGCCCAGCTGCTGTGCTGGTGGAGGTGACTGGTACTGGCACTGCCTGTCCCTCTGGCCCAGCTGCAGTGCTAGTAGTGGCGACTGGTACTGGCACTGCCTGTCCCTTGGCCCAGCTGCTGTGCTAGTGGAGGCGACTGGTACTGGTACTGCCTGTCACTCTGGCCCAGCCGCTGTGCTGCTGGAGGTGACTGGTACTGCCACTGCCTGTCCCCCTGGCCCAGCTCCTGTGCTAGTGGAGGTGACTGGTATTGGCACTGGCTGTCCTTCTGTCCCAGCTGCTGTGCTAGTGGAGGTGACTCGTACTGGCACTGCCTGTCCCTCTGGCCCAGCTGCTGTGCTGGTGGAGGTGACTGGTACTGGCACTGCCTGTCCCCCTGGCCCAGCTGCTCTGCTGGTGGTGGTGACTGGTACTGGCACTGCCTGTCCCTCTGGCCCAGCTGCTGTGCTGGTGGAGGTGACTGGTATTGGCACTGCCTGTCCCCCTGTCCCAGCTGTTGTGCTAGTGGAGGTGACTGGTACTGCCACTGCCTGTCACTCTGGCCTAGCTGCAGTGCTAGTAGTGGCGACTGCTACTGGCACTGCCTGTCCCCCTTGCCCAGCTGCTGTGCTAGTGGAGGCGACTGGTATTGGCACTGCCTGTCCCCCTGGCCCAGCTGCTCTGCTGGTGGAGGTGACTGGTACTGCCACTGCCTGTCCCTCTGGCCCAGCTGCTGTGCTAGTGGAGGCAATTGGTACTGGCACTGCCTGTCACTTTGGCCCAGCTGCTGTGCTAGTGGAGGAGACTGGTACTGGCAGTGCCTGTCCCCCTGGCCCAGCTGCTGTACCAGTATGTTCACTTTCAGATCCTGCAGCCCTTTCTCCCCCTTCAGGGCAGTGAACAGTAGTAAAGGTGACATGGTAAGCATGGGCAAGCCCCCAGCACATTGCAATGAGTTGTGTCTCCCGGGGTTTGTCAGATTGGCAACAGACCTTTTTCAGATACTCCACCAGTTTATCAGGACTCTGCACTTGTTCGGGAGTGAAATCCCAAACCGTTGGAGGTGACCACTGACTCAGGCACTTGCCCATCTTTTCCCACACACCTTGCCATTTATAACTATCTGCCCTCGGGGCAGGTTTCCGGGTGCTGCTCTCATTGGAGAAATACCGCATGGCCCAAAACAAGATCTGGCAGACATTCAGAAAGCATTGTGCCGCAAACACACTGGCCTGGGTGCTCCAAGGATAGCTAAAACTCTGAAAAACCGAGAGGATCTCTTCCCCTGGCTCACCCATAGAGGGGGTGAGACCCCTAACAAAAGCCCAGGCAGCAAACAGGTACCGGTTCACCCCCACAAGCACTGATGCAAGCCCATTATAAGCAGTCAGCAGCCAGTATAGCAAAATAAAACCCTTGACACATTTTCCACCGACAACAAACGCCAGCACTGGGAACACACAGCGGATATAAGGATTAATCCAGCCCCACCACGCAAGCAAGTTGGCCAGCATTGCAAATGTTCCTTATCAAACAATACAAATAAAAACAGAAAAATTGCACCTAACAGATTGCTCTAACACACCTTCTCCTTTTGTCCTTATCTCAACCCTCTCGTGCCCCATGCTGGGCGCCAAAAAGGCTGTGGTGGTTTAGGCCCCGCCGGGACCCGAGACCACGCTGCCGCTGCCCCTCCCCCACCCTCCGACCGGAACGGGGCAGGGAGTGAAATACAAACCCCGGGGTTGAGGTAAGGAGAGGTTTAATACCACAGTGCCACAGCAACAAACCGAACAACAGCAAGAACAAGAACAATAACAGTAATAACAAGAAACAGAACAAGGGATATAGCGATACAGCAGTGAGGAGAGCGACCCCACACCACGCGTTTACCAATCTTCCCGCGCTTGGGCGCCCGGACGTGAAGTCAGCATGGTATTGAATAACCCGGCTAGAGCTCCCTCCCCACTGCTGGGGAAACTTAACCCTATCCTAGCTGAACCAGGACACCTTGGGACAGACATTGGTGCATCCAGCACCAAGGGCCCAGGGCCTGGGGCTGGTGCCAGAGTGTCCCCGGCCTGGTGCCAGGGCCAGGGATGGGGGAAAGGCAGTGGGGCTCTGAGGGTCTTACCGCAACTTGGCGACGACCAGTTCCTCCTGGAGGAGGAGAAGGCGTCTCTCGCTCCTCCTGTGGCCCCGGGTCAGCCACACGTCCGTGCTCAGCACCGCCTCAGCGTCGGTGAGAGCCTCCCTGCGGAGCAGAGAGCGGTGGGCATGAGAAAGGCTGTGGCTGAGGGGCCCGGCCGTGCCCGCCCGTCCCCGAGCCCCGGGGGGAGCCTACCTGGAGTGCCAGCAGCAGTTGGCCTGGCCCATCCTGCCCGGGACAGGAGGACCCCTCGCTCTGCACCAAGGATGTGGCCCAGCTGGCCACAGCGAGGATGGGAAGCAGGGTGCCGGTGCCGGGAAGCGCTGTTCGGCCAGACCCTGCCTCCTCCCAGAGCTGCTCCGTGCCAGCACAGCCCCGTGCTGCCGGCTCTGGTGGCTGCTGGCTCCAAAATGGCCGACGCTGGGAGCCCAACGGAAAGTGGGCGGGGCCTCGTGCTGGGGGTTCTCTCCAGCATGGCCCTGGCTGTCTTGCCCTGGGGAGCCCAGAGCAGGGCAGAGCAGAGGGGAAGCACCCCCTCCCTCCGCCTGCTGCCAGTGGTCTGCCTGCTGCAGCCCGGGATGCAGTTCGCCCCCAATGCCCCAGGGGTACTTTGCTGGCTCCAAGTTGCTCAACTTCGGGTCCACCATCACCCCAGGGCTCTGCACAGCTGCTTTCCAGCTGGGTCTCCCCCAGCACATACAGCTCCAGGGGCTTGTTCCTCCCCAGGTCCAGGACTTTGCTCTTCCCTCTTCCCCTTCTTCAACGACAGGAAGCTCCTGGCAGCCCCTTTCTCCAGCCTGTCAAGGTCCCTCTGGTTGGCAACACAACTCTCGGCTGCAGGAGCCTCTCCTCCCAGTCATGTGCCTTCTGCAAGCTGTCTGAGGGTGTGCTCTGCCCCATCATCCGGATCACTGAATGTGGACAGGGCGCGCATCATGCCGCGCAGGGCTTTGTCACAGAATGATCAGAAATTGAGGGGGAAGATCCACTTTTGTGTGTGTGTGTGTGTGTGTGTATTATAAATATGGTGCTTCTCCCTGTCATCCCTTCAAGCCATTAAAAGGTGCACAGGCTCTCTCGTTTTTCATTTGAATGTCACACCTCTTCTTAGTACTGACCTTACGTGCAACGTTGTATCGGGCTGTACTCTCGCATAGACTGTTGGATAGTACCTAGCCTAGATTAGTAGAGAGCAGATTAATCTGCATTACCGGTGCTAACACCAGTGACGGGAGGTTGCATCTGGCTGTTCAGCCAAAGGATAAAAATCAAAGGTGTCTCTTGAACTCAGTGGGCTATTGACTAAATTCATCACGCTCAAAAAACAAAAGGTACAGGAGAAAGGCATATTCTATCTTGACTGCTACAATGCATGTTTTAGGAGGTATGAAGATAAACCCTCCATGCCCCTCCGCCCACCCCCTTCCAAGAAAAAGGACTAGAGAAAAAAGATGCAACTTCTAGAGCAATGAGGCTTTTAATAGCCAAGTAAATTTCCCTGTATCATGCCCATTCAATGAGCTACTTTGTCTGACACTCTGCCTTACTCGGTACCAGCATAAGACTCTTCCAGGAAATATTAAACAAAAAAAAAAAAATATATTGCTGTACAGCCAGTTGCCTGCGTTACGCTATGGAAGATGTAGAATTCCTCTCTGATCCACAACTTTCCACCTACAAGCAAAACCGTAGTGAAGCTTTCCTCCATTTCCAATGCGCTCTGATGGCTCTTCCCCAGGGAAAGCCTTTCCTCTGTCACTCTGGGGGCATAGCTGGTCATAGGCAAGGCAAGCCCCGAGCCTCACGCACCATCCGAGGCCACCACCGTCCTCCTGTAGCCATGAGCAAGATCTCAAACTCCTTTTCCGCTGCAGGAGAAGAGTTGTTAATAGAAATGGATGCACATGGCACAGTCTGTTCCAGAACAGTCACAGCTGTTCAAAGCTTTCCGTGCCCTGGATTGGGGGGTTTCAGGACCAGCTCCTGGGTCAGCTTGCACCGAGGCTAGCGACAGCTGTGCTTCATGCAGGTAACTCAGGTTTAACCCTTTGTCCCCTGACCATCCCCACAGGTCCAGCAGCACAGAAAGTCACAGTGGGCTGCGTTGGAGCAACCTGCTCCGCTGGACTTGTGGCAAATGTTGCGTCTGCATCCCTGCCCTTCTGTTCTCCCTGTAGGGTCCTGGTCAATACAACAAGCTGCTCTCCCTGGAAATGACCATCGTGGCGAAAGACAGGCTCCACTGTGAGCCACGACCTTCACCCACCGAGCAGCCAGCACAGCCAGGGACACGTTTGTGCGAAAGTCCCTTCTCATGGCAAAAAGGGGATCCATAGTCAGCTTTGGATGTCGTGTGTCTGGTGTAACTGTTGATACTGTGCAATGCCTTGGTTAAAATAGAAGCGACGAAGAGAGATAAAAACCTGCCCTTTTCAGGAAAAATGCAGGAAATCGGCATCTTTTGGCTATTTTACACTCCAACAAGAAAGATTGTGGGCCCGTGTTTTGCTGATTAGGGATACCAATCAAACTCAGACACCAGAGTGAAAAGAGCAGGCGTATTTTACTGGAAATAGCTAAATCATGTAACAGAATAATACAGAAAACATACAACAAGAAAAGACAGAATAGTGCACTTAAACAAACAGGAAAATACAGGGTAATGCATCAAATCGTTACTACACGAGAGAGAGAATAGTGATTAAGAAAGATCCATCACCACTTGCATATGTTACCATCATCCAGATCCGCAGTCGCCGGGGAGCCCCGGTTACAGCGAGGATTTGGAGAGCCTTTCCCGGCAAGTGGGAAACCCTACGCGGTGCGTCCACCCGTAGGTGAGGCTTCCAAAGTCGCTGTGAGCGGGTCCCGCCTTATATACCCCCAAATCAGCAAGCCAGAATAACTGGCACCTTTGTTTTGAGCGGAACATCTGGTTTCACTCTCACATTAGATTCCCCCGGAGCCTGGCCAGGGCTCAAGGGAGAAGCTAAGGGAGTTTCCCTGCTTATCTAATTTATTTATGTTCTTTTTAGAACAAGGCCACACGTCTGGTCCCAAGGCCGGACAGCTGGCTTCATGGCCTTGTTAACTTACCTGTACGCAAAAAAGAAGATACATACATTCAGGATAGACATGTTTTCATTACATTCATCATCAGTCAGGAGTCTATGATATCTAAGCTACATCTTTCATTAATGAGCATACATATTTCGTTAATGACTACATACTAAGTTAGCAGCTTTGGCTCGGGGCCTGTGGTTCAGGCTTCAATACTTCAACACTTTAGCACTTTTTACATCAGTATAGGCGGTTTGTTATAACCTAGTACAATACCTACTAGCACAACGGTTATCAGTTACAAAATATACAGGATTCATCTATAGGTCAACTCTGGCTTGGGCCTATTGTCCAAGCCTTAGCACTTCAGCCCGGTGGTTAATGCTTTAAGGGAAGTTCAGCACGTTGGGAAAAGGGATATAAGACCACTCTTCTGGACACTGTCTGGACTGGGCTAGGCTGGGCTTGGAGAGCCTGGGAGGGTCCCCGGGGTCCCAGCTTTCCTGCAGTGCTGACTGTGGCGGCTGCGGCCTGTTCTTTCCTGCAGTGCTGACTGCACCCACCTGGTGGGGCTGTCCTTGGGAAGGGCACCAGAGCTGAAAAAGCCCCTGGTAGAGGGGCGGGGAGAAGCTCTTCTCCAGAGATTTGCCAGAAACTCTCCAGAGCATCCCTTTTCCAGCGCATGAGATGCTCTGTGTGACAAGGGAAGGTGCCCATTAGTCCACAGTCCTGGGCAAGCGGGTCTAGGTGACCCTGCTTGAGCAGGCAGGTTGGACCAGAGGACCTTCACAGGTCCCTCCCAGCCTCAGCTGTTCTATGGGATTCTGTGCTTCGTTTGACTCCTCAAGCACCTGAACTCAGGCCCGATGCCTGCTGGAAAGGATTCTGGCGCAAGGGATGATGATCCCAAACTCCTCCACTAGGATTCATCCCAAAACAACTTCTACCTAGTCCAGAATATCGTATGGCACACACAGTCAGAAGGGAGAAAATGTCCTTTTATTGTGGACATCCAGTGCAGGAGCCCAGGAGTCACAGGGGTTCAACCAGTAACAAGAAATCAGCACCTACAACGACAGAGCCAGAAAGCACTGGTAAAGCCACAAAGGCAGGAACAGGCATGGCTTGGTTCCCCTTTCTTTGGGAAACACAGTTGACAAGGAATTGTTGATATCCCAGAAGAGAGCTACTGCTGGCCTTAGCTCCGGGGTGGCTCTGGCACCTTATCCCCTCTAAGGTAATGCCCTTAGAGAGCTGTGCACGTGCAGAGGTGCACAGTGCCCCTGTGCCACACAGCAGGGCTCCCCTGGGGAGCTGCCACGGGGTTATTTCCAAACCCTGCATAGCACCATCCCTCGCCGTCCCTTGCCAGTCAGTTGGACTGACTTAGAGCAGGGTGGAGAGTTGGCAAAGATAGGCAGCAAAGCCTGGTACACACCTGGGGCTTCCTGATCTTTCGCACCTCCCTGCTTTTCTTCTGTCCCCTTCTTTTCCTCTCTTCTCTTCTTTGCTTCGTGGCATGGCCTCTCCTCTGCCCAGGTCTCTTCTCTCTTTCGTTTCCTTTGGCCGTCGTCTTCCTGGCAGGAGCCTGCAAACCTTTCCATCCCACAGCATGGTTAGACAGGGAAAGCCAGGATCAACTGGAATCAGTTCTTGATTTAACCAAAGCTGACTCGTTTTACCTTCTGTGCTCCGAGAGGCTCTTCAGTTCTTCTGCGCATCCCAGGGATTCTACCACGGTCTCAGTGGTGGCTGGAGACAAAGCAACGGGTGCCTAAAACAGAAAGGTCGTCATTAGCAGGTGGCAAGGGATGCCCTGAAGTAGTAAGCAACTGCTTGGCACGTTGCTGCCTTAGCTCTACAGAGGAGATCTCTTTGGCTGGTTTGAGTCAGCCCTTTCTTCCAAGGTTCTCGCTCTGGAACACAGTGTTCACATGGGTGGGGGACAGTCCATCTGTGGGGGCCATTCAGCAGAGAGCCTGCGATCCCCTGCCAGGCAAGGAAAGGCTTGCCCACTTCCTTCTGCCAGCATTTCTTCTGCCCTCCCAAGACAGAGCTCTGCGGATGTCCATTTGGTGCAAGACAACCTTCTGTGGTGGGAGGCTTTGCTTTTGAAATCTATCTTTCTGTGGCGTTTTGTAGGTATTTCCTCTGATTAAGCACATGCCTAAGGCATAGGAGAAAAGACCTTTCCAGTTTTACTGACAGCGTATCATTCCATGGGGGGAAAAATAAAATGCAAAGCCACAAGAGACTGAACGCCAGGAAGAGGCACAGCAGCTACTTGGACTCAACAGCAACTGCCCTGCTCCTGCCTAAGACACATTGTTGCAGCGCTTGTGGAGCTGCCATACCTCCGCCCTTTCTGCTCCCACCACCGCCTCTCCCCCCGCTGCTCTCTGGAGGATGAGCAGAGAGGCTGGTGCATCCAGGCAGGCTTTTGCCTGGTGCTCGGCATCTGCTTCGCCTGGAGGGCCGTGCTGCTTTTCCAAAGGCAACTCTGGAAAGCAAAAGCGTGTGCAGCAAAGTGACTGGTTGGAAGTGGACAACAGCTAAAGCAAAACCCACAGGAAGCCCTACCCCAGCTGTCTGCTCAGGCTGTGACAGCCCTCAGTCCCTCCTCATACCTGTGGGTCTGTCCACGGGCTCAGGTGACGTCTGGCCAGCCATCTCCTCCCCAAAGATGTCGCTGCCGTTTTCAATCAGAAATTCCACCAGCAGCTTCACCTGCACACATCAAAGCCTTGGTTTCAGGGCAGGTGTCTGAAAACACGTCAAGCAGCCTTTCCCGCTCCTGAGCCTTGCTTCTGCGCAGAAGGCTGTGGCTGTGGGGCTGCTCTTCCAGGCAGCCACTCCACCGGCATTTGCGCAAGAGAGGAGCAAGCTCTGAGGGTCCAGGCAGGCTGCAGCCAGCCGGTCAGTACAGCGTACCTTCTCGGTCACCTCCAGCGCGGCCTCGAGGGGGAGCAGCTCCTCGTCAGGTGGGCCCAGCAGGTTTGGCCCCAGGCAGATGGCCAGGTTGCTGGAGGTCATTCTGCTGGTGGACACGTGGTGGCCAATGTTCTGCAGCAGGGAGAGCAGCCGCTGGAGGAGGAGGAGATGGGCTGCAGGCAACTTCTCGGCCACCCTGAGGGAGCAGGAACACAACGTTAAGGAAGCAGATGCTGCCCACAGCTGTCCCTGAAGCTTGCACAAGGCAGGCGGGAGCCAGTGCCTGTGCTGCGCCACTTTCCAGGTGCTCTCAGGCAGCGATCAGGAGGAAAACACACTGTTGCTTCCCAGCTCCTGGTTTCACCCAAGCCCACGCAAGGGAAGGCTCCCTGCCCACGCCCTTTCCCCCCGAAATGCAACCCCAGCCCAGCAAATGCAAGCTGCCAGAAAATGCAACCTTCTAAGGAGCCCGTCCCTTTTCAGGCAAGTCCCAGGACTCTGCCACTCCCTACTCAACAGGCAGGCTGCTGGCCACACTTACACTTTCAGCGCTTCCACCCTGGCCTCCTTGCTCGGCCTCTCCATGGCTTGCATCCAGTCCTGGTAGACGCCGACAACGAGGAGCTTGCCGGGGATGCTGCGTAGAAAGTCCTGCAAGGCCAAGGGCTTCAGGTGAGCCTTTGAAGATTCCAGGCCAGCCAGGAGCTCTTCCAGCTGCAGGGCAGAAGCGCTCACCTTCAAGATGGCAGCTAGCAGGATGACAGGCTGGTTTGCCAGGTCCACATCTGCGCCGCGGTCGAGGTCCTCCTTCAGCTTCTGGAGCGCTGTCCCCCTGTCGGATCTCCGGAATATCCCCTCCGTCGACGGTCCTCTCTGGTACAGGATGTCCAGGAGCTCCTGCGGGAGACGCAGGAGGACAGCTGCTTGGCTGAAGAAACAAGTGACAGCAGAGGCCAGAGCTCTGCCCCAGGCTGGGCTCCCCCCCGCCCCCGCAAAGGGTCTGGCGCCAGAAGCGGTGGCCGTGGGTGAAGAGCCCAGTGCCCCAGCCACCCCCGCAGACGCTGGGGACACTGCCTCTGGAGCAGCCGGAGGGAGGGCTGGGGCTCCCCTGTCCAGGCTGGCCTACCTGGATGGGCCGGGGCAGCGTGCCGGCCTCCTCGCAGAGGGCTGCCAGGGGCTGCCCAAAGAGCGCCCTGCTGCAGCCGGAGCCCGCCTGCCCTGGCGCCGGGGCAGCGGCCGGGCTCTGCCGCAGCGCAAAGGGCCAGGGCAGCCCCCTCCTCCTCCTGCTGCTGCTGCCGCCGCCGCTCCCTCCCGCTGCAAAGGGAAAGAGAGCAAGAGCCCGTCAGTGGGAACCGCCAGGCCAGCGCTCCCGGAGCCTGCCCTGCCCTGCCCTGCCCTGCCTGCAGCGCGGTGCTGAGTGCTGCGGCGGGACGGGACGGGACGGGACGGGCAGGGAGCCGGCAGCTGGAGCCAGGGCTCTGGCTCAGCGGCTCCGGCTCGCAGTCTCCTGAGAGCCAGCGGGACAGCGGGACAGCCCCGCCCAGCCCTCGCCCTGCCCTCCTCCAGGCTGCGAGCAGCAGCAGAGGGAGGCTCCCTGTCCCGCAGAATCACGTCCAGCGGCCGCTGCCCAGCGGGTGTCCTTGCTCGTCCGGGTGACGTCCGTCCTCCCTTGGGGTGCCCGACCTGCGGGGTGACACTCAGGGAACAAGGGAGCACGGCTCCTCCCGGCTCTGGCCGAGGAGCAGGGACCCATCTGCCCGGCTCTGGGGACAGAGCTCAGGCAGGCAGCACCTCGAGTGCTCAGCACTGTCGAAGGGTCCCGAGCACTCAGCTCTCTCCTGCTGCAGTGTGATGGGCACCGATTTCCTCTGGCCAAAGGGCAGCAGCAACAGCATCCTCAGTTGTGCAGACGTGCCGGTCCAGGAGAAAAGAAGGCCCTCCCTGCCCTTCGTTCCCAAACTTACCTGGTGAGTGGCAAAGTCCGCCTCCACTGGTAGACGGGGCTGTTGGAGGCCCTTGCTTGGGGTCAGCCTGCAAGAAGCAGGCTGCACTTAGAGAGCATCCCCGCGGCAGAAAGGGCCACCAGCAAGCGGCCACCCGGCACCAGCAGCCTGAGGGCGGCAGAGCGGGGACCCTCTGCCCTCCCACGCTCTCTACCTCACGTGGCAGGTTTCCTCCCAGCACCACCAGCAAGGACATGCGGCGTTCCTGGTAGCTCCCCAACCCTCTGTGCACCCAGGCTGGCACCGCGGGACCCTCCCTCCCTCCTGCACAGGCTCACCCCACTCGCCGCACAGCCCTGGCACCCCGGCACAGCCAGAGGTGGGTGAAAGGCAGCCGTTCTCACCTCTGTCTGGCCCTCCATCAGCCTCTCCAGGCTCCTGGCGCTGAATGTCCTCCACTGGGCAGGAGAGAAAGAGTGGAAGGAGGTGAGCAGCGATGCCTCTGCTGCTCGGCTGGAGGGCCAGTGCTCGGGGACAGCGGCCAGACTAGAGAGACACTCACTCCATGGCGTCGGCTCAGCTCCTTCTGCAGGAGTTTGATGGACGGGACGTTGGTCACTCGGGCTCCCGTGGCTCCTTCGGGTGTCCTGTCACCAGGAAAGGACAGGGAGAAAGCTGGCTGAGCCCCAAGCCACCTCTTTTCCCTTGTCAGGCAGCTCTGCCCGAGAGCTGCCCACAGCCGCAGCGGCAGCTCTCCCCACCTGGGGAGCTGTGTTCCCCCATCCGGCCGCGCCTGAAGCACCCCCCTAGCTTACCCCAGCAGCTTGCCCAGCCACAGCTGCTTCAGTGCCCGGGAGCTGCAGAAAGAGAGGAGAACCAGCATCAGGCCCCGCTGCCCCCCAGCCCCTGGGCCCCTGCACAGCCTTGCCCCTTGGGAAGGGCTGAGGGGCAGCACGAGGCCCCGTGGGGCAGGACAGGGGTGCTGCCCAAGCCCTGGCTCCCTCGTTGCTGCCAGAGCAGCTGCTCCTGCCCTTCCCTTCTGGGGACCAAAAGGTGACCAGGGGATGCAGGATGTGGGAACGCATCCCCATCCCTCCCTGCCCAGGCTCTGCATGGAGGGCAGAGGCCATTCACAGGGTGGCGTGGGCATGGTTGGGACCCTCTCCTGCCCAGCCGTGGGACGTGGCACCACGACTCACCCGAAAGTGGCAACACAGGTGCCGCTGGGCCAGATGAGGAGGATGGAGGTCCCGTCCTCATCGCTGCCTTCCTCCTCCTCCTCCGCTTTGATGTCCCCCGCTGTCTCCTTCCCGCTGCTCAGCACCCACAGCTGGTCCAGGGCCAGGCGGAGCTGTGGGCGCAGGGTGGTGCCACGTCTGTGGAGAAGAGAGACAGGCAGTGAGCCGGAGGTGGCCGCCTTGGGGTGCCCCCGGGCAGAGCCCTGCCCCCCACCTGCCCTTGTGTGGTGGTTTAGGCCCTGCCGGGACCCGAGACCACATTGCCACTGCCCCTCCCCCACCCTCCGACCGGAACGGGGCAGCGAGTGAAATACAAACCCCGGGGTTGCGATAACGAGACGTTTAATACAACAATGCAACAACAACAAACCAAACAACAACAAGAACGATAACAACAGCAATAACAGTAATAACAATAAACAGAACAAGGGATATAGCGATACAGCAGTGAGGAGAGCGACCCCACACCACGCGTTTACCAACTGAGCAATCCCACACCACTGAGGGATCTTCTGAGAGGCCGGGTAAGGGAGACAATTGCTCAACCTCCTCCAGGGCAGCTATACCAAAGGCTCACCAGTACTCTCTTGGGTCTTTAAATTACCCTCTCCTGAGGTAATCTATACCTAGGATGCACGGGGCATCTGGGCCAGTCACAATGGGGTGCTTACGCCAGTCCTTCCCAGTTAAGCTTACTTCAGCTTCTAATAGGGTCAGCTGTTGGGACCCCCCTGTCACTCCGGAGATACAGATGGGTTCAACCCCACTGTATGGCATCAGGGTGCACTGTGCACCAGTATCTACCAAGGCCTTATATTCTCGTGGGTCTGATGTGCCAGGCCATCGGATCCACACCGTCCAGTAAATCCAATTATCCCTTTCCTCCACCTGGCTGGAGGCAGGGCCCCTCTAATCCTGCTCACCATCACTCACTTGTTGTAAGAGTGACTCCTGCAAGAATGACTCACTTGTCCCCTCAAGACGGTCAGACATAATGTTGGCCATTCTATTCTGTCTGGGGGATTTCCGACTGGACACTGGAGCTGCGTCTCTCTTGGAAGACTCCCCTTTCATGGTGGTCTTCCCTTTCAGCTGCTGTACTCGTGCAGCTAGGGCGAGAGTGGGCTGTCCATCCCACCTCCTCGTGTTTTCCCCATGGTCGCGGAGGAAGAACCACAGGGTGCCCTGTGGTGTGTACCTTCCACTGCCCTTCTCTTGGGTGGGGAAACGCCTGCTTCTAATGGCTGAGACATCGGCCCGTGCAGGTGGAATGTAGGACATGTCCTCTTCCACTTTCTGGAGCCTCTGAGACAGTTCCCTTACAGCTGAAACCCAGGCATGTTGGGAGGAAGGGAGATTTCCCTCATATTGCTGGAGCTGGCCAATCACTTCGTCCACTGTTTCAGTCTGGGTGTCTTGCCACCAGGACGCTACTGCTAGTGCTTTGGAATGTGCCTCTGGTGCACTTTGCAGGAACTTCCGCCACATCAGCTGTGTGCAAGGGGCCTGATCTGGATCCGTGGGTGACCGCTCATCATTCAGATCACCATAAACCATGTCAAACACAGCCAATTCCCTGAGGTTCTGAATGCCTTTCTCCATGTTGGTCCCCTTGCCTAACCGACATAGAACATCATCCTTGTAGGGGTACCTCTCCCTTACACTGAGCAGGAGTCGCCTCCAAAGGCTGAGGGTATGAGCCTGTATCCCTATTGCCTTGTCAATACCAGCCTCCCTGGCTAAAGATCCCAGCTGCTTGGCCTCTCTCCCCTCCAATTCCAAAACACCAGCTCCACGATGCCAGCATCGGAGCAGACAGGTTCAAATTTGCTCGCCTGGAAGGCAGCTGAAATCCTTCCGCATATCTCGCAACTCACTCAGGGATAGAGATCGGATGGTTACCTCCGGCTCTTCCTCCTGTTCTCGTGATGGGCCTGGTTCATCATCACCCTGTACACTGCGAGGGGATTTTTTGGTATATTTGGTTTTCTGTATCGGGGCGAATCATATTGGCAGTGTTTGTCCCTCTGGCCCAGCTGCTGTGCTAGTGGAGGCGACTGGTACTGGCACTGCCTGTCCCTCTGGCCCAGCTGCTGTGCTAGTGGAGGCGATTGGTACTGGCACTGCCTGTCCCTCTGGCCCAGCTGCTGTGCTGGTGGAGGTGACTGGTACTGGCACTGCCTGTCCCTCTGGCCCAGCTGCTGTGCTGGTGGAGGTGACTGGTACTGGCACTGCCTGTCCCTCTGGCCCAGCTGCTGTGCTAGTGGAGGTGACTGGTACTGGCACTGCCTGTCCCTCTGGCCCAGCTGCTGTGCTGGTGGAGGTGACTGGTACTGGCACTGCCTGTCCCCCTGGCCCAGCTGCTGTGTTAGTGGAGGCGACTGGTACTGGTACTGCCTGTCACTCTGGCCCAGCTGCTGTGCTGGTGGAAGTGACTGGTACTGGCACTGCTTGTCCCTCTGGCCCAGCTGCTGTGCTGGTGGAGGTGACTGGTACTGGCACTGCCTGTCACTCTGGCCCAGCCACTGTGATAGTGGAGGTGACTGGTACTGGCACTGCCGGTCCCCCTGGCCCAGCTGCTGTGCTAGTGGAGGTGACTGGTATTGGCACTGCCTGTCCCTCTGGCCCAGCTGCTGTGCTGGTGGAGGTGACTGGTACTGCCACTGCCTGTCACTCTGGCCCAGCTGCAGTGCTAGTAGAGGTGACTGGTACTGGCACTGCCTGTCCCCCTGGCCCAGCTGCTGTGCTGGTGGAGGTGACTGGTACTGGCACTGCCTGTCACTCTGGCCCAGCTGTTGTGCTGGTGGGGGCGACTGCTACTGGCACTGCCTGTCCCTCTGGCACAGCTGCTGTGCTGGTGGAGGTGACTGGTACTGGCACTGCCGGTCCCCCTGGCCCAGCTGCTGTGCTAGTGGAGGTGACTGGTATTGGCACTGCCTGTCCCTCTGGCCCAGCTGCAGTGCTAGTAGTGGCGACTGGTACTGGCACTGCCTGTCACTCTGGCCCAGCCACTGTGCTAGTGGAGGTGACTGGTACTGGCACTGCCTGTCCCTCTGGCCCAGCTCCTGTGCTGGTGGAGGTGACTGGTACTGCCACTGCCTGTCACTCTGGCCCAGCTGCAGTGCTAGTAGTGGCGACTGGTATTGGCACTGCCTGTCCCCCTTGCCCAGATGCTGTGCTAGTGGAGGCGACTGGTATTGGCACTGCCTGTCCCCCGGCCCAGCTGCTCTGCTGGTGGAGGTGACTGGTACTGCCACTGCCTGTCCCCCTTGCCCAGCTGCTGTGCTAGTGGAGGCGACTGGTATTGGCACTGCCTGTCCCCCTGGCCCAGCTGCTCTGCTGGTGGTGGTGACTGGTTCTGGCACTGCCTGTCCCTCTGGCCCAGCTGCTGTGCTAGTGGAGGTGACTCGTACTGCCACTGCCTGTCACTCTGGCCCAGCTGCAGTGCTAGAAGAGGTGACTGGTACTGGCACTGCCTGTCCCTCTGGCCCAGCTGCTGTGCTGGTGGAGGTGACTGGTACTGGCACTGGCTGTCCCTCTGTCCCAGCTGCTGTGCTAGTAGTGGCGACTGGTACTGGCACTGCCTGTCCCCCTTGCCCAGCTGCTGTGCTAGTGGAGGTGACTGGTACTGGCACTGCCTGTCCCTCTGGCCCAGCTGCTGTGCTAGTGGAGGCGACTGCTACTGGTACTGCCTGTCCCCCTGGCCCAGCTGCTGTGCTGGTGGAGGTGACTGCTACTGGCACTGCCTGTCACTCTGGCCCAGCTGCTGTGCTAGTGGAGGCGACTGGTATTGGCACTGCCTGTCCCCATGGCCCAGCTGCTCTGCTGGTGGTGGTGACTGGTACTGGCACTGCCTGTCCCTCTGGCCCAGCTGCTGTGCTGGTGGAGGTGACTGGTACTGGCACTGCCTGTCCCCCTGTCCCAGCTGCTGTGCTAGTGGAGGTGACTGGTACTGCCACTGCCTGTCACTCTGGCCCAGCTGCAGTGCTAGTAGTGGCGACTGGTATTGGCACTGCCTGTCCCCCTTGCCCAGCTGCTGTGCTAGTGGATGCGACTGGTATTGGCACTGCCTGTCCCCCTGGCCCAGCTGCTCTGCTGGTGGAGGTGACTGGTACTGCCACTGCCTGTCCCCCTTGCCCAGCTGCTGTGCTAGTGGAGGCGACTGGTATTGGCACTGCCTGTCCCCCTGGCCCAGCTGCTCTTCTAGTGGTGGTGACTCGTACTGGCACTGCCTGTCCCTCTGGCCCAGCTGCTGTGCTGGTGGTGGCAACTAGTACTGGCACTGCCTGTCCCTCTTGCCCAGCTGCTGTGCTAGTGGAGGCAACTGCTACTGGCACTGCCTGTCCCCCTGGCCCAGCTGCTGTGCTAGTGGAGGTGACTGGTATTGGCACTGCCTGTCCCTCTGGTCCAGCTGCAGTGCTAGTAGTGGCGACTGGTACTGGCACTGCCTGTCACTCTGTCCCAGCCACTGTGCTAGTGGAGGTGACTGGTACTGGCACTGCCTGTCCCTCTGGCCCAGCTGCTGTGCTGGTGGAGGTGACTGGTACTGCCACTGCCTGTCACTCTGGCCCAGCTGCAGTGCTAGTAGAGGTGACTGCTACTGGAACTGCCTGTCCCCCTGTCCCAGCTGCTGTGCTAGTGGAGGTGACTGGTATTGGCACTGCCTGTCCCCCTGGCCCAGCTGCTTTTCTAGTGGTGGTGACTGGTACTGGCACTGCCTGTCCCTCTGGCCCAGCTGCTGTGCTTGTGGTGGCAACTAGTACTGGCACTGCCTGTCCCCCTTGCCCAGCTGCTGTGCTAGTGGAGGCGACTGGTATTGGCACTGCCTGTCCCCCTGGCCCAGCTGCTCTGCTGGTGGTGGTGACTGGTTCTGGCACTGCCTGTCCCTCTGGCCCAGCTGCTGTGCTGGTGGAGGTGACTGGTACTGCCACTGCCTGTCACTCTGGCCCAGCTGCAGTGCTAGTAGAGGTGACTGCTACTGGCACTGCCTGTCCCTCTGGCCCAGCTGCTGTGCTGGTGGAGGCGACTGGTATTGGTACTGCCTGTCCCCCTGGCCCAGCTGCTGTGCTAGTGGAGGTGACTGGTACTGGCACTGCCTGTCCCTCTGGCCCAGCTGCTGTGCTAGTGGAGGCGACTGCTACTGGTACTGCCTGTCCCCCTGGCCCAGCTGCTGTGCTGGTGGAGGTGACTGGTACTGGCACTGCCTGTCACTCTGGCCCAGCTGCTGTGCTAGTGGAGGCGACTGGTATTGGCACTGCCTGTCCCCCTGGCCCAGCTGCTCTGCTGGTGGAGGTGACTGGTACTGGCACTGCCTGTCCCTCTGGCCCAGCTGCAGTGCTAGTAGTGGCGACTGGTACTGGTACTGCCTGTCACTCTGGCCCAGCCGCTGTGCTGCTGGAGGTGACTGGTACTGCCACTGCCTGTCCCCCTGGCCCAGCTCCTATGCTAGTGGAGGTGACTGGTATTGGCACTGGCTGTCCTTCTGTCCCAGCTGCTGTGCTAGTGGAGGTGACTCGTACTGGCACTGCCTGTCCCTCTGGCCCAGCTGCTGTGCTAGTGGAGGCGACTGCTACTGGTACTGTCTGTGCCCCTGGCACAGCTGCTGTGCTGGTGGAGGTGACTGCTACTGGCACTGCCTGTCACTCTGGCCCAGCTGCTGTGCTAGTGGAGGCAACTAGTACTGGCACTGCCTGTCCCCCTGGCCCAGCTGCTCTGCTGGTGGTGGTGACTGGTACTGGCACTGCCTGTCCCCCTGGCCCAGCTGCTGTGCTGGTGGAGGTGACTGGTATTGGCACTGCCTGTCCCCCTGTCCCAGCTGCTGTGCTAGTGGAGGTGACTGGTATTGGCACTGCCTGTCCCCCTGGCCCAGCTGCTGTGCTGGTGGAGGTGACTGCTACTGGCACTGCCTGTCACTCTGACCCAGCCGCTGTGCTGCTGGAGGTGACTGGTACTGCCACTGCCTGTCCCCCTGGCCCAGCTGCTCTGCTAGTGGAGGTGACTGGTACTGGCACTGGCTGTCCTTCTGTCCCAGCTGCTGTGCTAGTGGAGGTGACTCGTACTGGCACTGCCTGTCCCTCTGGCCCAGCTGCTGTGCTGGTGGAGGTGACTGGTACTGGCACTGCCTGTCACTCTGGCCCAGCTGCTGTGCTGGTGGAGGTGACTGGTACTGCCACTGCCTGTCACTCTGGCCCAGCTGCAGTGCTAGTAGAGGTGACTGCTACTGGCACTGCCTGTCCCCCTGTCCCATCTGCTGTGCTAGTGGAGGTGACTGGTACTGGCACTGCCTGTCCCTCTGGCCCAGCTGCTGTGCTGGTGGAGGCAACTAGTACTGGCACTGCTGGTCCCCCTGGCCCAGCTGCTGTGCTGGTGGAGGTGACTGGTACTGGCACTGCCTGTCACTCTGGCCCAGCTGCTGTGCTAGTGGAGGCGACTGGTACTGGCACTGCCTGTCACTCTGGCCCAGCTGCTGTTCTGGTGGAGGCGACAGGTACTGGCACTGCCTGTCCTTCTGTCCCAGCTGCTGTGCTAGTGGAGGTGACTCGTACTGGCACTGCCTGTCCCTCTGGCCCAGCTGCTGTGCTGGTGGAGGTGACTGGTACTGGCACTGCCTGTCCCTCTGGCCCAGCTGCTGTGCTAGTGGAGGCGACTGCTACTGGTACTGCCTGTCCCCCTGGCCCAGCTGCTGTGCTGGTGGAGGTGACTGCTACTGGCACTGCCTGTCACTCTGGCCCAGCTGCTGTGCTAGTGGAGGTGACTGGTACTGCCACTGCCTGTCCCCCTGGCCCAGCTTCTCTGCTGGTGGTGGTTACTTGTACTGGCACTGCCTGTCCCTCTGGCCCAGCTGCTGTGCTGGTGGAGGTGACTGGTACTGGCACTGACTGTCCCCCTGTCCCAGCTGCTGTGCTAGTGGAGGTGACTGGTACTGCCACTGCCTGTCACTCTGGCCCAGCTGCAGTGCTAGTAGTGGCGACTGGTATTGGCACTGCCGGTCCCCCTTGCCCAGCTGCTGTGCTAGTGGAGGCGACTGGTATTGGCACTGCCTGTCCCCCTGGCCCAGCTGCTCTGCTGGTGGAGGTGACTGGTACTGCCACTGCCTGTCCCCCTTGCCCAGCTGCTGTGCTAGTGGAGGCAATTGGTACTGGCACTGCCTGTCACTTTGGCCCAGCTGCTGTGCTAGTGGAGGAGACTGGTACTGGCAGTGCCTGTCCCCCTGGCCCAGCTGCTGTACCAGTATGTTCACTTTCAGATCCTGCAGCCCTTTCTCCCCCTTCAGGGCAGTGAACAGTAGTAAAGGTGACACGGTAAGCATGGGCAAGCCCCCAGCACATTGCAATGAGTTGTGTCTCCCGGGGTTTGTCAGATTGGCAACAGACCTTTTTCAGATACTCCACCAGTTTATCAGGACTCTGCACTTGTTCGGGAGTGAAATCCCAAACCGTTGGAGGTGACCACTGACTCAGGCACTTGCCCATCTTTTCCCACACACCTTGCCATTTATAACTATCTGCCCTCGGGGCAGGTTTCCGGGTGCTGCTCTCATTGGAGAAATACCGCATGGCCCAAAACAAGATCTGGCAGACATTCAGAAAGCATTGTGCCGCAAACACACTGGCCTGGGTGCTCCAAGGATAGCTAAAACTCTGAAAAACCGAGAGGATCTCTTCCCCTGGCTCACCCATAGAGGGGGTGAGACCCCTAACAAAAGCCCAGGCAGCAAACAGGTACCGGTTCACCCCCACAAGCACTGATGCAAGCCCATTATAAGCAGTCAGCAGCCAGTATAGCAAAATAAAACCCTTGACACATTTTCCACCGACAACAAACGCCAGCACTGGGAACACACAGCGGATATAAGGATTAATCCAGCCCCACCACGCAAGCAAGTTGGCCAGCATTGCAAATGTTCCTTATCAAACAATACAAATAAAAACAGAAAAATTGCACCTAACAGATTGCTCTAACACACCTTCTCCTTTTGTCCTTATCTCAACCCTCTCGTGCCCCATGCTGGGCGCCAAAAAGGCTGTGGTGGTTTAGGCCCCGCCGGGACCCGAGACCACGCTGCCGCTGCCCCTCCCCCACCCTCCGACCGGAACGGGGCAGGGAGTGAAATACAAACCCCGGGGTTGAGGTAAGGAGAGGTTTAATACCACAGTGCCACAGCAACAAACCGAACAACAGCAAGAACAAGAACAACAACAGTAATAACAAGAAACAGAACAAGGGATATAGCGATACAGCAGTGAGGAGAGCGACCCCACACCACGCGTTTACCAATCTTCCCGCGCTTGGGCGCCCAGACGTGAAGTCAGCATGGTATTGAATAACCCGGCTAGAGCTCCCTCCCCACTGCTGGGGAAACTTAACCCTATCCTAGCTGAACCAGGACACCTTGGGACAGACATTGGTGCATCCAGCACCAAGGGCCCAGGGCCTGGGGCTGGTGCCAGAGTGTCCCCGGCCTGGTGCCAGGGCCAGGGATGGGGGAAAGGCAGTGGGGCTCTGAGGGTCTTACCGCAACTTGGCGACGACCAGTTCCTCCTGGAGGAGGAGAAGGCGTCTCTCGCTCCTCCTGTGGCCCCGGGTCAGCCACACGTCCGTGCTCAGCACCGCCTCAGCGCCGGTGAGAGCCTCCCTGCGGAGCAGAGAGCGGTGGGCATGAGAAAGGCTGTGGCTGAGGGGCCCGGCCGTGCCCGCCCGTCCCCGAGCCCCGGGGGGAGCCTACCTGGAGTGCCAGCAGCAGTTGGCCTGGCCCATCCTGCCCGGGACAGGAGGACCCCTCGCTCTGCACCAAGGATGTGGCCCAGCTGGCCACAGCGAGGATGGGAAGCAGGGTGCCGGTGCCGGGAAGCGCTGTTCGGCCAGACCCTGCCTCCTCCCAGAGCTGCTCCGTGCCAGCACAGCCCCGTGCTGCCGGCTCTGGTGGCTGCTGGCTCCAAAATGGCCGACGCTGGGAGCCCAACGGAAAGTGGGCGGGGCCTCGTGCTGGGGGTTCTCTCCAGCATGGCCCTGGCTGTCTTGCCCTGGGGAGCCCAGAGCAGGGCAGAGCAGAGGGGAAGCACCCCCTCCCTCCGCCTGCTGCCAGTGGTCTGCCTGCTGCAGCCCGGGATGCAGTTCGCCCCCAATGCCCCAGGGGTACTTTGCTGGCTCCAAGTTGCTCAACTTCGGGTCCACCATCACCCCAGGGCTCTGCACAGCTGCTTTCCAGCTGGGTCTCCCCCAGCACATACAGCTCCAGGGGCTTGTTCCTCCCCAGGTCCAGGACTTTGCTCTTCCCTCTTCCCCTTCTTCAACGACAGGAAGCTCCTGGCAGCCCCTTTCTCCAGCCTGTCAAGGTCCCTCTGGTTGGCAACACAACTCTCGGCTGCAGGAGCCTCTCCTCCCAGTCATGTGCCTTCTGCAAGCTGTCTGAGGGTGTGCTCTGCCCCATCATCCGGATCACTGAATGTGGACAGGGCGCGCATCATGCCGCGCAGGGCTTTGTCACAGAATGATCAGAAATTGAGGGGGAAGATCCACTTTTGTGTGTGTGTGTGTGTGTGTGTGTATTATAAATATGGTGCTTCTCCCTGTCATCCCTTCAAGCCATTAAAAGGTGCACAGGCTCTCTCGTTTTTCATTTGAATGTCACACCTCTTCTTAGTACTGACCTTACGTGCAACGTTGTATCGGGCTGTACTCTCGCATAGACTGTTGGATAGTACCTAGCCTAGATTAGTAGAGAGCAGATTAATCTGCATTACCGGTGCTAACACCAGTGACGGGAGGTTGCATCTGGCTGTTCAGCCAAAGGATAAAAATCAAAGGTGTCTCTTGAACTCAGTGGGCTATTGACTGAATTCATCACGCTCAAAAAACAAAAGGTACAGGAGAAAGGCATATTCTATCTTGACTGCTACAATGCATGTTTTAGGAGGTATGAAGATAAACCCTCCATGCCCCTCCGCCCACCCCCTTCCAAGAAAAAGGACTAGAGAAAAAAGATGCAACTTCTAGAGCAATGAGGCTTTTAATAGCCAAGTAAATTTCCCTGTATCATGCCCATTCAATGAGCTACTTTGTCTGACACTCTGCCTTACTCGGTACCAGCATAAGACTCTTCCAGGAAATATTAAACAAAAAAAAAAAAATATATTGCTGTACAGCCAGTTGCCTGCGTTACGCTATGGAAGATGTAGAATTCCTCTCTGATCCACAACTTTCCACCTACAAGCAAAACCGTAGTGAAGCTTTCCTCCATTTCCAATGCGCTCTGATGGCTCTTCCCCAGGGAAAGCCTTTCCTCTGTCACTCTGGGGGCATAGCTGGTCATAGGCAAGGCAAGCCCCGAGCCTCACGCACCATCCGAGGCCACCACCGTCCTCCTGTAGCCATGAGCAAGATCTCAAACTCCTTTTCCGCTGCAGGAGAAGAGTTGTTAATAGAAATGGATGCACATGGCACAGTCTGTTCCAGAACAGTCACAGCTGTTCAAAGCTTTCCGTGCCCTGGATTGGGGGGTTTCAGGACCAGCTCCTGGGTCAGCTTGCACCGAGGCTAGCGACAGCTGTGCTTCATGCAGGTAACTCAGGTTTAACCCTTTGTCCCCTGACCATCCCCACAGGTCCAGCAGCACAGAAAGTCACAGTGGGCTGCGTTGGAGCAACCTGCTCCGCTGGACTTGTGGCAAATGTTGCGTCTGCATCCCTGCCCTTCTGTTCTCCCTGTAGGGTCCTGGTCAATACAACAAGCTGCTCTCCCTGGAAATGACCATCGTGGCGAAAGACAGGCTCCACTGTGAGCCACGACCTTCACCCACCGAGCAGCCAGCACAGCCAGGGACACGTTTGTGCGAAAGTCCCTTCTCATGGCAAAAAGGGGATCCATAGTCAGCTTTGGATGTCGTGTGTCTGGTGTAACTGTTGATACTGCGCAATGCCTTGGTTAAAATAGAAGCGACGAAGAGAGATAAAAACCTGCCCTTTTCAGGAAAAATGCAGGAAATCGGCATCTTTTGGCTATTTTACACTCCAACAAGAAAGATTGTGGGCCCGTGTTTTGCTGATTAGGGATACCAATCAAACTCAGACACCAGAGTGAAAAGAGCAGGCGTATTTTACTGGAAATAGCTAAATCATGTAACAGAATAATACAGAAAACATACAACAAGAAAAGACAGAATAGTGCACTTAAACAAACAGGAAAATACAGGGTAATGCATCAAATCGTTACTACACGAGAGAGAGAATAGTGATTAAGAAAGATCCATCACCACTTGCATATGTTACCATCATCCAGATCCGCAGTCGCCGGGGAGCCCCGGTTACAGCGAGGATTTGGAGAGCCTTTCCCGGCAAGTGGGAAACCCTACGCGGTGCGTCCACCCGTAGGTGAGGCTTCCAAAGTCGCTGTGAGCGGGTCCCGCCTTATATACCCCCAAATCAGCAAGCCAGAATAACTGGCACCTTTGTTTTGAGCGGAACATCTGGTTTCACTCTCACATTAGATTCCCCCGGAGCCTGGCCAGGGCTCAAGGGAGAAGCTAAGGGAGTTTCCCTGCTTATCTAATTTATTTATGTTCTTTTTAGAACAAGGCCACACGTCTGGTCCCAAGGCCGGACAGCTGGCTTCATGGCCTTGTTAACTTACCTGTACGCAAAAAAGAAGATACATACATTCAGGATAGACATGTTTTCATTACATTCATCATCAGTCAGGAGTCTATGATATCTAAGCTACATCTTTCATTAATGAGCATACATATTTCGTTAATGACTACATACTAAGTTAGCAGCTTTGGCTCGGGGCCTGTGGTTCAGGCTTCAATACTTCAACACTTTAGCACTTTTTACATCAGTATAGGCGGTTTGTTATAACCTAGTACAATACCTACTAGCACAACGGTTATCAGTTACAAAATATACAGGATTCATCTATAGGTCAACTCTGGCTTGGGCCTATTGTCCAAGCCTTAGCACTTCAGCCCGGTGGTTAATGCTTTAAGGGAAGTTCAGCACGTTGGGAAAAGGGATATAAGACCACTCTTCTGGACACTGTCTGGACTGGGCTAGGCTGGGCTTGGAGAGCCTGGGAGGGTCCCCGGGGTCCCAGCTTTCCTGCAGTGCTGACTGTGGCGGCTGCGGCCTGTTCTTTCCTGCAGTGCTGACTGCACCCACCTGGTGGGGCTGTCCTTGGGAAGGGCACCAGAGCTGAAAAAGCCCCTGGTAGAGGGGCGGGGAGAAGCTCTTCTCCAGAGATTTGCCAGAAACTCTCCAGAGCATCCCTTTTCCAGCGCATGAGATGCTCTGTGTGACAAGGGAAGGTGCCCATTAGTCCACAGTCCTGGGCAAGCGGGTCTAGGTGACCCTGCTTGAGCAGGCAGGTTGGACCAGAGGACCTTCACAGGTCCCTCCCAGCCTCAGCTGTTCTATGGGATTCTGTGCTTCGTTTGACTCCTCAAGCACCTGAACTCAGGCCCGATGCCTGCTGGAAAGGATTCTGGCGCAAGGGATGATGATCCCAAACTCCTCCACTAGGATTCATCCCAAAACAACTTCTACCTAGTCCAGAATATCGTATGGCACACACAGTCAGAAGGGAGAAAATGTCCTTTTATTGTGGACATCCAGTGCAGGAGCCCAGGAGTCACAGGGGTTCAACCAGTAACAAGAAATCAGCACCTACGACGACAGAGCCAGAAAGCACTGGTAAAGCCACAAAGGCAGGAACAGGCATGGCTTGGTTCCCCTTTCTTTGGGAAACACAGTTGACAAGGAATTGTTGATATCCCAGAAGAGAGCTACTGCTGGCCTTAGCTCCGGGGTGGCTCTGGCACCTTATCCCCTCTAAGGTAATGCCCTTAGAGAGCTGTGCATGTGCAGAGGTGCACAGTGCCCCTGTGCCACACAGCAGGGCTCCCCTGGGGAGCTGCCACGGGGTTATTTCCAAACCCTGCATAGCACCATCCCTCGCCGTCCCTTGCCAGTCAGTTGGACTGACTTAGAGCAGGGTGGAGAGTTGGCAAAGATAGGCAGCAAAGCCTGGTACACACCTGGGGCTTCCTGATCTTTCGCACCTCCCTGCTTTTCTTCTGTCCCCTTCTTTTCCTCTCTTCTCTTCTTTGCTTCGTGGCATGGCCTCTCCTCTGCCCAGGTCTCTTCTCTCTTTCGTTTCCTTTGGCCGTCGTCTTCCTGGCAGGAGCCTGCAAACCTTTCCATCCCACAGCATGGTTAGACAGGGAAAGCCAGGATCAACTGGAATCAGTTCTTGATTTAACCAAAGCTGACTCGTTTTACCTTCTGTGCTCCGAGAGGCTCTTCAGTTCTTCTGCGCATCCCAGGGATTCTACCACGGTCTCAGTGGTGGCTGGAGACAAAGCAACGGGTGCCTAAAACAGAAAGGTCGTCATTAGCAGGTGGCAAGGGATGCCCTGAAGTAGTAAGCAACTGCTTGGCACGTTGCTGCCTTAGCTCTACAGAGGAGATCTCTTTGGCTGGTTTGAGTCAGCCCTTTCTTCCAAGGTTCTCGCTCTGGAACACAGTGTTCACATGGGTGGGGGACAGTCCATCTGTGGGGGCCATTCAGCAGAGAGCCTGCGATCCCCTGCCAGGCAAGGAAAGGCTTGCCCACTTCCTTCTGCCAGCATTTCTTCTGCCCTCCCAAGACAGAGCTCTGCGGATGTCCATTTGGTGCAAGACAACCTTCTGTGGTGGGAGGCTTTGCTTTTGAAATCTATCTTTCTGTGGCGTTTTGTAGGTATTTCCTCTGATTAAGCACATGCCTAAGGCATAGGAGAAAAGACCTTTCCAGTTTTACTGACAGCGTATCATTCCATGGGGGGAAAAATAAAATGCAAAGCCACAAGAGACTGAACGCCAGGAAGAGGCACAGCAGCTACTTGGACTCAACAGCAACTGCCCTGCTCCTGCCTAAGACACATTGTTGCAGCGCTTGTGGAGCTGCCATACCTCCGCCCTTTCTGCTCCCACCACCGCCTCTCCCCCCGCTGCTCTCTGGAGGATGAGCAGAGAGGCTGGTGCATCCAGGCAGGCTTTTGCCTGGTGCTCGGCATCTGCTTCGCCTGGAGGGCCGTGCTGCTTTTCCAAAGGCAACTCTGGAAAGCAAAAGCGTGTGCAGCAAAGTGACTGGTTGGAAGTGGACAACAGCTAAAGCAAAACCCACAGGAAGCCCTACCCCAGCTGTCTGCTCAGGCTGTGACAGCCCTCAGTCCCTCCTCATACCTGTGGGTCTGTCCACGGGCTCAGGTGACGTCTGGCCAGCCATCTCCTCCCCAAAGATGTCGCTGCCGTTTTCAATCAGAAATTCCACCAGCAGCTTCACCTGCACACATCAAAGCCTTGGTTTCAGGGCAGGTGTCTGAAAACACGTCAAGCAGCCTTTCCCGCTCCTGAGCCTTGCTTCTGCGCAGAAGGCTGTGGCTGTGGGGCTGCTCTTCCAGGCAGCCACTCCACCGGCATTTGCGCAAGAGAGGAGCAAGCTCTGAGGGTCCAGGCAGGCTGCAGCCAGCCGGTCAGTACAGCGTACCTTCTCGGTCACCTCCAGCGCGGCCTCGAGGGGGAGCAGCTCCTCGTCAGGTGGGCCCAGCAGGTTTGGCCCCAGGCAGATGGCCAGGTTGCTGGAGGTCATTCTGCTGGTGGACACGTGGTGGCCAATGTTCTGCAGCAGGGAGAGCAGCCGCTGGAGGAGGAGGAGATGGGCTGCAGGCAACTTCTCGGCCACCCTGAGGGAGCAGGAACACAACGTTAAGGAAGCAGATGCTGCCCACAGCTGTCCCTGAAGCTTGCACAAGGCAGGCGGGAGCCAGTGTCTGTGCTGCGCCACTTTCCAGGTGCTCTCAGGCAGCGATCAGGAGGAAAACACACTGTTGCTTCCCAGCTCCTGGTTTCACCCAAGCCCACGCAAGGGAAGGCTCCCTGCCCACGCCCTTTCCCCCCGAAATGCAACCCCAGCCCAGCAAATGCAAGCTGCCAGAAAATGCAACCTTCTAAGGAGCCCGTCCCTTTTCAGGCAAGTCCCAGGACTCTGCCACTCCCTACTCAACAGGCAGGCTGCTGGCCACACTTACACTTTCAGCGCTTCCACCCTGGCCTCCTTGCTCGGCCTCTCCATGGCTTGCATCCAGTCCTGGTAGACGCCGACAACGAGGAGCTTGCCGGGGATGCTGCGTAGAAAGTCCTGCAAGGCCAAGGGCTTCAGGTGAGCCTTTGAAGATTCCAGGCCAGCCAGGAGCTCTTCCAGCTGCAGGGCAGAAGCGCTCACCTTCAAGATGGCAGCTAGCAGGATGACAGGCTGGTTTGCCAGGTCCACATCTGCGCCGCGGTCGAGGTCCTCCTTCAGCTTCTGGAGCGCTGTCCCCCTGTCGGATCTCCGGAATATCCCCTCCGTCGACGGTCCTCTCTGGTACAGGATGTCCAGGAGCTCCTGCGGGAGACGCAGGAGGACAGCTGCTTGGCTGAAGAAACAAGTGACAGCAGAGGCCAGAGCTCTGCCCCAGGCTGGGCTCCCCCCCGCCCCCGCAAAGGGTCTGGCGCCAGAAGCGGTGGCCGTGGGTGAAGAGCCCAGTGCCCCAGCCACCCCCGCAGACGCTGGGGACACTGCCTCTGGAGCAGCCGGAGGGAGGGCTGGGGCTCCCCTGTCCAGGCTGGCCTACCTGGATGGGCCGGGGCAGCGTGCCGGCCTCCTCGCAGAGGGCTGCCAGGGGCTGCCCAAAGAGCGCCCTGCTGCAGCCGGAGCCCGCCTGCCCTGGCGCCGGGGCAGCGGCCGGGCTCTGCCGCAGCGCAAAGGGCCAGGGCAGCCCCCTCCTCCTCCTGCTGCTGCTGCCGCCGCCGCTCCCTCCCGCTGCAAAGGGAAAGAGAGCAAGAGCCCGTCAGTGGGAACCGCCAGGCCAGCGCTCCCGGAGCCTGCCCTGCCCTGCCCTGCCCTGCCTGCAGCGCGGTGCTGAGTGCTGCGGCGGGACGGGACGGGACGGGACGGGCAGGGAGCCGGCAGCTGGAGCCAGGGCTCTGGCTCAGCGGCTCCGGCTCGCAGTCTCCTGAGAGCCAGCGGGACAGCGGGACAGCCCCGCCCAGCCCTCGCCCTGCCCTCCTCCAGGCTGCGAGCAGCAGCAGAGGGAGGCTCCCTGTCCCGCAGAATCACGTCCAGCGGCCGCTGCCCAGCGGGTGTCCTTGCTCGTCCGGGTGACGTCCGTCCTCCCTTGGGGTGCCCGACCTGCGGGGTGACACTCAGGGAACAAGGGAGCACGGCTCCTCCCGGCTCTGGCCGAGGAGCAGGGACCCATCTGCCCGGCTCTGGGGACAGAGCTCAGGCAGGCAGCACCTCGAGTGCTCAGCACTGTCGAAGGGTCCCGAGCACTCAGCTCTCTCCTGCTGCAGTGTGATGGGCACCGATTTCCTCTGGCCAAAGGGCAGCAGCAACAGCATCCTCAGTTGTGCAGACGTGCCGGTCCAGGAGAAAAGAAGGCCCTCCCTGCCCTTCGTTCCCAAACTTACCTGGTGAGTGGCAAAGTCCGCCTCCACTGGTAGACGGGGCTGTTGGAGGCCCTTGCTTGGGGTCAGCCTGCAAGAAGCAGGCTGCACTTAGAGAGCATCCCCGCGGCAGAAAGGGCCACCAGCAAGCGGCCACCCGGCACCAGCAGCCTGAGGGCGGCAGAGCGGGGACCCTCTGCCCTCCCACGCTCTCTACCTCACGTGGCAGGTTTCCTCCCAGCACCACCAGCAAGGACATGCGGCGTTCCTGGTAGCTCCCCAACCCTCTGTGCACCCAGGCTGGCACCGCGGGACCCTCCCTCCCTCCTGCACAGGCTCACCCCACTCGCCGCACAGCCCTGGCACCCCGGCACAGCCAGAGGTGGGTGAAAGGCAGCCGTTCTCACCTCTGTCTGGCCCTCCATCAGCCTCTCCAGGCTCCTGGCGCTGAATGTCCTCCACTGGGCAGGAGAGAAAGAGTGGAAGGAGGTGAGCAGCGATGCCTCTGCTGCTCGGCTGGAGGGCCAGTGCTCGGGGACAGCGGCCAGACTAGAGAGACACTCACTCCATGGCGTCGGCTCAGCTCCTTCTGCAGGAGTTTGATGGACGGGACGTTGGTCACTCGGGCTCCCGTGGCTCCTTCGGGTGTCCTGTCACCAGGAAAGGACAGGGAGAAAGCTGGCTGAGCCCCAAGCCACCTCTTTTCCCTTGTCAGGCAGCTCTGCCCGAGAGCTGCCCACAGCCGCAGCGGCAGCTCTCCCCACCTGGGGAGCTGTGTTCCCCCATCCGGCCGCGCCTGAAGCACCCCCCTAGCTTACCCCAGCAGCTTGCCCAGCCACAGCTGCTTCAGTGCCCGGGAGCTGCAGAAAGAGAGGAGAACCAGCATCAGGCCCCGCTGCCCCCCAGCCCCTGGGCCCCTGCACAGCCTTGCCCCTTGGGAAGGGCTGAGGGGCAGCACGAGGCCCCGTGGGGCAGGACAGGGGTGCTGCCCAAGCCCTGGCTCCCTCGTTGCTGCCAGAGCAGCTGCTCCTGCCCTTCCCTTCTGGGGACCAAAAGGTGACCAGGGGATGCAGGATGTGGGAACGCATCCCCATCCCTCCCTGCCCAGGCTCTGCATGGAGGGCAGAGGCCATTCACAGGGTGGCGTGGGCATGGTTGGGACCCTCTCCTGCCCAGCCGTGGGACGTGGCACCACGACTCACCCGAAAGTGGCAACACAGGTGCCGCTGGGCCAGATGAGGAGGATGGAGGTCCCGTCCTCATCGCTGCCTTCCTCCTCCTCCTCCGCTTTGATGTCCCCCGCTGTCTCCTTCCCGCTGCTCAGCACCCACAGCTGGTCCAGGGCCAGGCGGAGCTGTGGGCGCAGGGTGGTGCCACGTCTGTGGAGAAGAGAGACAGGCAGTGAGCCGGAGGTGGCCGCCTTGGGGTGCCCCCGGGCAGAGCCCTGCCCCCCACCTGCCCTTGTGTGGTGGTTTAGGCCCTGCCGGGACCCGAGACCACATTGCCACTGCCCCTCCCCCACCCTCCGACCGGAACGGGGCAGCGAGTGAAATACAAACCCCGGGGTTGCGATAACGAGACGTTTAATACAACAATGCAACAACAACAAACCAAACAACAACAAGAACGATAACAACAGCAATAACAGTAATAACAATAAACAGAACAAGGGATATAGCGATACAGCAGTGAGGAGAGCGACCCCACACCACGCGTTTACCAACTGAGCAATCCCACACCACTGAGGGATCTTCTGAGAGGCCGGGTAAGGGAGACAATTGCTCAACCTCCTCCAGGGCAGCTATACCAAAGGCTCACCAGTACTCTCTTGGGTCTTTAAATTACCCTCTCCTGAGGTAATCTATACCTAGGATGCACGGGGCATCTGGGCCAGTCACAATGGGGTGCTTACGCCAGTCCTTCCCAGTTAAGCTTACTTCAGCTTCTAATAGGGTCAGCTGTTGGGACCCCCCTGTCACTCCGGAGATACAGATGGGTTCAACCCCACTGTATGGCATCAGGGTGCACTGTGCACCAGTATCTACCAAGGCCTTATATTCTCGTGGGTCTGATGTGCCAGGCCATCGGATCCACACCGTCCAGTAAATCCAATTATCCCTTTCCTCCACCTGGCTGGAGGCAGGGCCCCTCTAATCCTGCTCACCATCACTCACTTGTTGTAAGAGTGACTCCTGCAAGAATGACTCACTTGTCCCCTCAAGACGGTCAGACATAATGTTGGCCATTCTATTCTGTCTGGGGGATTTCCGACTGGACACTGGAGCTGCGTCTCTCTTGGAAGACTCCCCTTTCATGGTGGTCTTCCCTTTCAGCTGCTGTACTCGTGCAGCTAGGGCGAGAGTGGGCTGTCCATCCCACCTCCTCGTGTTTTCCCCATGGTCGCGGAGGAAGAACCACAGGGTGCCCTGTGGTGTGTACCTTCCACTGCCCTTCTCTTGGGTGGGGAAACGCCTGCTTCTAATGGCTGAGACATCGGCCCGTGCAGGTGGAATGTAGGACATGTCCTCTTCCACTTTCTGGAGCCTCTGAGACAGTTCCCTTACAGCTGAAACCCAGGCATGTTGGGAGGAAGGGAGATTTCCCTCATATTGCTGGAGCTGGCCAATCACTTCGTCCACTGTTTCAGTCTGGGTGTCTTGCCACCAGGACGCTACTGCTAGTGCTTTGGAATGTGCCTCTGGTGCACTTTGCAGGAACTTCCGCCACATCAGCTGTGTGCAAGGGGCCTGATCTGGATCCGTGGGTGACCGCTCATCATTCACATCACCATAAACCATGTCAAACACAGCCAATTCCCTGAGGTTCTGAATGCCTTTCTCCATGTTGGTCCCCTTGCCTAACCGACATAGAACATCATCCTTGTAGGGGTACCTCTCCCTTACACTGAGCAGGAGTCGCCTCCAAAGGCTGAGGGTATGAGCCTGTATCCCTATTGCCTTGTCAATACCAGCCTCCCTGGCTAAAGATCCCAGCTGCTTGGCCTCTCTCCCCTCCAATTCCAAAACACCAGCTCCACGATGCCAGCATCGGAGCAGACAGGTTCAAATTTGCTCGCCTGGAAGGCAGCTGAAATCCTTCCGCATATCTCGCAACTCACTCAGGGATAGAGATCGGATGGTTACCTCCGGCTCTTCCTCCTGTTCTCGTGATGGGCCTGGTTCATCATCACCCTGTACACTGCGAGGGGATTTTTTGGTATATTTGGTTTTCTGTATCGGGGCGAATCATATTGGCAGTGCTTGTCCCTCTGGCCCAGCTGCTGTGCTAGTGGAGGCGACTGGTACTGGCACTGCCTGTCCCTCTGGCCCAGCTGCTGTGCTAGTGGAGGTGACTCGTACTTGCACTGCCTGTCCCTCTGGCCCAGCTGCTGTGCTGGTGGAGGTGACTGGTACTGGCACTGCCTGTCCCTCTGGCCCAGCTGCTGTGCTAGTGGAGGTGACTGGTACTGGCACTGGCTGTCCCTCTGTCCCAGCTGCTGTGCTGGTGGAGGCGACTGCTACTGGCACTGCCTGTCCCTCTGGCCCAGCTGCTGTGCTGGTGGAAGTGACTGGTACTGGCACTGCTTGTCCCTCTGGCCCAGCTGCTGTGCTGGTGGAGGTGACTGGTACTGGCACTGCCTGTCACTCTGGCCCAGCCACTGTGATAGTGGAGGTGACTGGTACTGGCACTGCCGGTCCCCCTGGCCCAGCTGCTGTGCTAGTGGAGGTGACTGGTATTGGCACTGCCTGTCCCCCTGGCCCAGCTGCTGTGCTGGTGGAGGTGACTGGTACTGCCACTGCCTGTCACTCTGGCCCAGCTGCAGTGCTAGTAGAGGTGACTGGTACTGGCACTGCCTGTCCCCCTGGCCCAGCTGCTGTGCTGGTGGAGGTGACTGGTACTGGCACTGCCTGTCACTCTGGCCCAGCTGTTGTGCTGGTGGGGGCGACTGCTACTGGCACTGCCTGTCCCTCTGGCACAGCTGCTGTGCTGGTGGAGGTGACTGGTACTGGCACTGCCGGTCCCCCTGGCCCAGCTGCTGTGCTAGTGGAGGTGACTGGTATTGGCACTGCCTGTCCCTCTGGCCCAGCTGCAGTGCTAGTAGTGGCGACTGGTACTGGCACTGCCTGTCACTCTGGCCCAGCCACTGTGCTAGTGGAGGTGACTGGTAGTGGCACTGCCTGTCCCTCTGGCCCAGCTCCTGTGCTGGTGGAGGTGACTGGTACTGCCACTGCCTGTCACTCTGGCCCAGCTGCAGTGCTAGTAGTGGCGACTGGTATTGGCACTGCCTGTCCCCCTTGCCCAGATGCTGTGCTAGTGGAGGCGACTGGTATTGGCACTGCCTGTCCCCCTGGCCCAGCTGCTCTGCTGGTGGAGGTGACTGGTACTGCCACTGCCTGTCCCCCTTGCCCAGCTGCTGTGCTAGTGGAGGCGACTGGTATTGGCACTGCCTGTCCCCCTGGCCCAGCTGCTCTGCTGGTGGTGGTGACTGGTTCTGGCACTGCCTGTCCCTCTGGCCCAGCTGCTGTGCTAGTGGAGGTGACTCGTACTGCCACTGCCTGTCACTCTGGCCCAGCTGCAGTGCTAGAAGAGGTGACTGCTACTGGCACTGCCTGTCCCTCTGGCCCAGCTGCTGTGCTGGTGGAGGCAACTAGTACTGGCACTGCCGGTCCCCCTGACCCAGCTGCTGTGCTGGTGGAGGTGACTGGTACTGGCACTGCCTGTCACTCTGGCCCAGCTGCAGTGCTAGTAGTGGCGACTGGTACTGGCACTGCCTGTCCCCCTTGCCCAGCTGCTGTGCTAGTGGAGGTGACTGGTACTGGCACTGCCTGTCCCTCTGGCCCAGCTGCTGTGCTAGTGGAGGCGACTGCTACTGGTACTGCCTGTCCCCCTGGCCCAGCTGCTGTGCTGGTGGAGGTGACTGCTACTGGCACTGCCTGTCACTCTGGCCCAGCTGCTGTGCTAGTGGAGGCGACTGGTATTGGCACTGCCTGTCCCCATGGCCCAGCTGCTCTGCTGGTGGTGGTGACTGGTACTGGCACTGCCTGTCCCTCTGGCCCAGCTGCTGTGCTGGTGGTGGCAACTAGTACTGGCACTGCCTGTCCCTCTTGCCCAGCTGCTGTGCTAGTGGAGGCAACTGCTACTGGTACTGCCTGTCCCCCTGGCCCAGCTTCTGTGCTGGTGGAGGTGACTGCTACTGGCACTGCCTGTCCCCCTGGCCCAGCTGCTGTGCTAGTGGAGGTGACTGGTATTGGCACTGCCTGTCCCTCTGGCCCAGCTGCAGTGCTAGTAGTGGCGACTGGTACTGGCACTGCCTGTCACTCTGTCCCAGCCACTGTGCTAGTGGAGGTGACTGGTACTGGCACTGCCTGTCCCTCTGGCCCAGCTGCTGTGCTGGTGGAGGTGACTGGTACTGCCACTGCCTGTCACTCTGGCCCAGCTGCAGTGCTAGTAGAGGTGACTGCTACTGGAACTGCCTGTCCCCCTGTCCCAGCTGCTGTGCTAGTGGAGGTGACTGGTATTGGCACTGCCTGTCCCCCTGTCCCAGCTGCTTTTCTAGTGGTGGTGACTGGTACTGGCACTGCCTGTCCCTCTGGCCCAGCTGCTGTGCTTGTGGTGGCAACTAGTACTGGCACTGCCTGTCCCCCTTGCCCAGCTGCTGTGCTAGTGGAGGCGACTGGTATTGGCACTGCCTGTCCCCCTGGCCCAGCTGCTCTGCTGGTGGTGGTGACTGGTTCTGGCACTGCCTGTCCCTCTGGCCCAGCTGCTGTGCTGGTGGAGGTGACTGCTACTGGCACTGCCTGTCCCTCTGGCCCAGCTGCTGTGCTAGTGGAGGCGACTGGTACTGGTACTGCCTGTCACTCTGGCCCAGCTGCTGTGCTGGTGGAGGTGACTGGTACTGGCACTGCCTGTCCCCCTGGCCCAGATGCTGTGCTAGTGGAGGTGACTGGTACTGGCACTGGCTGTCCCTCTGTCCCAGCTGCTGTGCTGGTGGAGGTGACTGGTACTGGCACTGGCTGTCCCTCTGTCCCAGCTGCTGTGCTGGTGGAGGTGACTGGTACTGGCACTGCCTGTCACTCTGGCCCAGCTGCAGTGCTAGTAGTGGCGACTGGTACTGGCACTGCCTGTCCCCCTTGCCCAGCTGCTGTGCTAGTGGAGGTGACTGGTACTGGCACTGCCTGTCCCTCTGGCCCAGCTGCTGTGCTGGTGGAGTTGACTGGTACTGCCACTGGCTGTCCTTCTGTCCCAGCTGCTGTGCTAGTGGAGGTGACTGGTACTGGCACTGCCTGTCCCTCTGGCCCAGCTGCTGTGCTAGTGGAGGCGACTGCTACTGGTACTGCCTGTCCCCCTGGCCCAGCTGCTGTGCTGGTGGAGGTGACTGCTACTGGCACTGCCTGTCACTCTGGCCCAGCTGCTGTGCTAGTGGAGGCGACTGGTATTGGCACTGCCTGTCCCCCTGGCCCAGCTGCTCTGCTGGTGGAGGTGACTGGTACTGGCACTGCCTGTCCCTCTGGCCCAGCTGCAGTGCTAGTAGTGGCGACTGGTACTGGTACTGCCTGTCACTCTGGCCCAGCCGCTGTGCTGCTGGAGGTGACTGGTACTGCCACTGCCTGTCCCCCTGGCCCAGCTCCTATGCTAGTGGAGGTGACTGGTATTGGCACTGGCTGTCCTTCTGTCCCAGCTGCTGTGCTAGTGGAGGTGACTCGTACTGGCACTGCCTGTCCCTCTGGCCCAGCTGCTGTGCTAGTGGAGGCGACTGCTACTGGTACTGTCTGTGCCCCTGGCACAGCTGCTGTGCTGGTGGAGGTCACTGCTACTGGCACTGCCTGTCACTCTGGCCCAGCTGCTGTGCTAGTGGAGGCAACTAGTACTGGCACTGCCTGTCCCCCTGGCCCAGCTGCTCTGCTGGTGTTGGTGACTGGTACTGGCACTGCCTGTCCCCCTGGCCCAGCTGCTGTGCTGGTGGAGGTGACTGGTATTGGCACTGCCTGTCCCCCTGTCCCAGCTGCTGTGCTAGTGGAGGTGACTGGTATTGGCACTGCCTGTCCCCCTGGCCCAGCTGCTGTGCTGGTGGAGGTGACTGCTACTGGCACTGCCTGTCACTCTGACCCAGCCGCTGTGCTGCTGGAGGTGACTGGTACTGCCACTGCCTGTCCCCCTGGCCCAGCTGCTCTGCTAGTGGAGGTGACTGGTACTGGCACTGGCTGTCCTTCTGTCCCAGCTGCTGTGCTAGTGGAGGTGACTCGTACTGGCACTGCCTGTCCCTCTGGCCCAGCTGCTGTGCTGGTGGAGGTGACTGGTACTGGCACTGCCTGTCACTCTGGCCCAGCTGCTGTGCTGGTGGAGGTGACTGGTACTGCCACTGCCTGTCACTCTGGCCCAGCTGCTGTGCTGGTGGAGGCAACTAGTACTGGCACTGCTGGTCCCCCTGGCCCAGCTGCTGTGCTGGTGGAGGTGACTGGTACTGGCACTGCCTGTCACTCTGGCCCAGCTGCTGTGCTAGTGGAGGCGACTGGTACTGGCACTGCCTGTCACTCTGGCCCAGCTGCTGTTCTGGTGGAGGCGACAGGTACTGGCACTGCCTGTCCTTCTGTCCCAGCTGCTGTGCTAGTGGAGGTGACTCGTACTGGCACTGCCTGTCCCTCTGGCCCAGCTGCTGTGCTGGTGGAGGTGACTGGTACTGGCACTGCCTGTCCCTCTGGCCCAGCTGCTGTGCTAGTGGAGGCGACTGCTACTGGTACTGCCTGTCCCCCTGGCCCAGCTGCTGTGCTGGTGGAGGTGACTGCTACTGGCACTGCCTGTCACTCTGGCCCAGCTGCTGTGCTAGTGGAGGTGACTGGTACTGCCACTGCCTGTCCCCCTGGCCCAGCTTCTCTGCTGGTGGTGGTTACTTGTACTGGCACTGCCTGTCCCTCTGGCCCAGCTGCTGTGCTGGTGGAGGTGACTGGTACTGGCACTGCCTGTCCCCCTGTCCCAGCTGCTGTGCTAGTGGAGGTGACTGGTACTGCCACTGCCTGTCACTCTGGCCCAGCTGCAGTGCTAGTAGTGGCGACTGGTATTGGCACTGCCGGTCCCCCTTGCCCAGCTGCTGTGCTAGTGGAGGCGACTGGTATTGGCACTGCCTGTCCCCCTGGCCCAGCTGCTCTGCTGGTGGAGGTGACTGGTACTGCCACTGCCTGTCCCCCTTGCCCAGCTGCTGTGCTAGTGGAGGCAATTGGTACTGGCACTGCCTGTCACTCTGGCCCAGCTGCTGTGCTAGTGGAGGCAACTAGTACTGGCACTGCCTGTCCCCCTGGCCCAGCTGCTCTGCTGGTGGTGGTGACTGGTACTGGCACTGCCTGTCCCCCTGGCCCAGCTGCTGTGCTGGTGGAGGTGACTGGTATTGGCACTGCCTGTCCCCCTGTCCCAGCTGCTGTGCTAGTGGAGGTGACTGGTATTGGCACTGCCTGTCCCCCTGGCCCAGCTGCTGTGCTGGTGGAGGTGACTGCTACTGGCACTGCCTGTCACTCTGACCCAGCCGCTGTGCTGCTGGAGGTGACTGGTACTGCCACTGCCTGTCCCCCTGGCCCAGCTGCTCTGCTAGTGGAGGTGACTGGTACTGGCACTGGCTGTCCTTCTGTCCCAGCTGCTGTGCTAGTGGAGGTGACTCGTACTGGCACTGCCTGTCCCTCTGGCCCAGCTGCTGTGCTGGTGGAGGTGACTGGTACTGGCACTGCCTGTCACTCTGGCCCAGCTGCTGTGCTGGTGGAGGTGACTGGTACTGCCACTGCCTGTCACTCTGGCCCAGCTGCAGTGCTAGTAGAGGTGACTGCTACTGGCACTGCCTGTCCCCCTTGCCCAGCTGCTGTGCTGGTGGAGGCAACTAGTACTGGCACTGCTGGTCCCCCTGGCCCAGCTGCTGTGCTGGTGGAGGTGACTGGTACTGGCACTGCCTGTCACTCTGGCCCAGCTGCTGTGCTAGTGGAGGCGACTGGTACTGGCACTGCCTGTCACTCTGGCCCAGCTGCTGTTCTGGTGGAGGCGACAGGTACTGGCACTGCCTGTCCTTCTGTCCCAGCTGCTGTGCTAGTGGAGGTGACTCGTACTGGCACTGCCTGTCCCTCTGGCCCAGCTGCTGTGCTGGTGGAGGTGACTGGTACTGGCACTGCCTGTCCCTCTGGCCCAGCTGCTGTGCTAGTGGAGGCGACTGCTACTGGTACTGCCTGTCCCCCTGGCCCAGCTGCTGTGCTGGTGGAGGTGACTGCTACTGGCACTGCCTGTCACTCTGGCCCAGCTGCTGTGCTAGTGGAGGTGACTGGTACTGCCACTGCCTGTCCCCCTGGCCCAGCTTCTCTGCTGGTGGTGGTTACTTGTACTGGCACTGCCTGTCCCTCTGGCCCAGCTGCTGTGCTGGTGGAGGTGACTGGTACTGGCACTGCCTGTCCCCCTGTCCCAGCTGCTGTGCTAGTGGAGGTGACTGGTACTGCCACTGCCTGTCACTCTGGCCCAGCTGCAGTGCTAGTAGTGGCGACTGGTATTGGCACTGCCGGTCCCCCTTGCCCAGCTGCTGTGCTAGTGGAGGCGACTGGTATTGGCACTGCCTGTCCCCCTGGCCCAGCTGCTCTGCTGGTGGAGGTGACTGGTACTGCCACTGCCTGTCCCCCTTGCCCAGCTGCTGTGCTAGTGGAGGCAATTGGTACTGGCACTGCCTGTCACTTTGGCCCAGCTGCTGTGCTAGTGGAGGAGACTGGTACTGGCAGTGCCTGTCCCCCTGGCCCAGCTGCTGTACCAGTATGTTCACTTTCAGATCCTGCAGCCCTTTCTCCCCCTTCAGGGCAGTGAACAGTAGTAAAGGTGACATGGTAAGCATGGGCAACCCCCCAGCACATTGCAATGAGTTGTGTCTCCCGGGGTTTGTCAGATTGGCAACAGACCTTTTTCAGATACTCCACCAGTTTATCAGGACTCTGCACTTGTTCGGGAGTGAAATCCCAAACCGTTGGAGGTGACCACTGACTCAGGCACTTGCCCATCTTTTCCCACACACCTTGCCATTTATAACTATCTGCCCTCGGGGCAGGTTTCCGGGTGCTGCTCTCATTGGAGAAATACCGCATGGCCCAAAACAAGATCTGGCAGACATTCAGAAAGCATTGTGCCGCAAACACACTGGCCTGGGTGCTCCAAGGATAGCTAAAACTCTGAAAAACCGAGAGGATCTCTTCCCCTGGCTCACCCATAGAGGGGGTGAGACCCCTAACAAAAGCCCAGGCAGCAAACAGGTACCGGTTCACCCCCACAAGCACTGATGCAAGCCCATTATAAGCAGTCAGCAGCCAGTATAGCAAAATAAAACCCTTGACACATTTTCCACCGACAACAAACGCCAGCACTGGGAACACACAGCGGATATAAGGATTAATCCAGCCCCACCACGCAAGCAAGTTGGCCAGCATTGCAAATGTTCCTTATCAAACAATACAAATAAAAACAGAAAAATTGCACCTAACAGATTGCTCTAACACACCTTCTCCTTTTGTCCTTATCTCAACCCTCTCGTGCCCCATGCTGGGCGCCAAAAAGGCTGTGGTGGTTTAGGCCCCGCCGGGACCCGAGACCACGCTGCCGCTGCCCCTCCCCCACCCTCCGACCGGAACGGGGCAGGGAGTGAAATACAAACCCCGGGGTTGAGGTAAGGAGAGGTTTAATACCACAGTGCCACAGCAACAAACCGAACAACAGCAAGAACAAGAACAACAACAGTAATAACAAGAAACAGAACAAGGGATATAGCGATACAGCAGTGAGGAGAGCGACCCCACACCACGCGTTTACCAATCTTCCCGCGCTTGGGCGCCCGGACGTGAAGTCAGCATGGTATTGAATAACCCGGCTAGAGCTCCCTCCCCACTGCTGGGGAAACTTAACCCTATCCTAGCTGAACCAGGACACCTTGGGACAGACATTGGTGCATCCAGCACCAAGGGCCCAGGGCCTGGGGCTGGTGCCAGAGTGTCCCCGGCCTGGTGCCAGGGCCAGGGATGGGGGAAAGGCAGTGGGGCTCTGAGGGTCTTACCGCAACTTGGCGACGACCAGTTCCTCCTGGAGGAGGAGAAGGCGTCTCTCGCTCCTCCTGTGGCCCCGGGTCAGCCACACGTCCGTGCTCAGCACCGCCTCAGCGTCAGTGAGAGCCTCCCTGCGGAGCAGAGAGCGGTGGGCATGAGAAAGGCTGTGGCTGAGGGGCCCGGCCGTGCCCGCCCGTCCCCGAGCCCCGGGGGGAGCCTACCTGGAGTGCCAGCAGCAGTTGGCCTGGCCCATCCTGCCCGGGACAGGAGGACCCCTCGCTCTGCACCAAGGATGTGGCCCAGCTGGCCACAGCGAGGATGGGAAGCAGGGTGCCGGTGCCGGGAAGCGCTGTTCGGCCAGACCCTGCCTCCTCCCAGAGCTGCTCCGTGCCAGCACAGCCCCGTGCTGCCGGCTCTGGTGGCTGCTGGCTCCAAAATGGCCGACGCTGGGAGCCCAACGGAAAGTGGGCGGGGCCTCGTGCTGGGGGTTCTCTCCAGCATGGCCCTGGCTGTCTTGCCCTGGGGAGCCCAGAGCAGGGCAGAGCAGAGGGGAAGCACCCCCTCCCTCCGCCTGCTGCCAGTGGTCTGCCTGCTGCAGCCCGGGATGCAGTTCGCCCCCAATGCCCCAGGGGTACTTTGCTGGCTCCAAGTTGCTCAACTTCGGGTCCACCATCACCCCAGGGCTCTGCACAGCTGCTTTCCAGCTGGGTCTCCCCCAGCACATACAGCTCCAGGGGCTTGTTCCTCCCCAGGTCCAGGACTTTGCTCTTCCCTCTTCCCCTTCTTCAATGACAGGAAGCTCCTGGCAGCCCCTTTCTCCAGCCTGTCAAGGTCCCTCTGGTTGGCAACACAACTCTGGGCTGCAGGAGCCTCTCCTCCCAGTCATGTGCCTTCTGCAAGCTGTCTGAGGGTGTGCTCTGCCCCATCATCCGGATCACTGAATGTGGACAGGGCGCGCATCATGCCGCGCAGGGCTTTGTCACAGAATGATCAGAAATTGAGGGGGAAGATCCACTTTTGTGTGTGTGTGTGTGTGTGTGTATTATAAATATGGTGCTTCTCCCTGTCATCCCTTCAAGCCATTAAAAGGTGCACAGGCTCTCTCGTTTTTCATTTGAATGTCACACCTCTTCTTAGTACTGACCTTACGTGCAACGTTGTATCGGGCTGTACTCTCGCATAGACTGTTGGATAGTACCTAGCCTAGATTAGTAGAGAGCAGATTAATCTGCATTACCGGTGCTAACACCAGTGACGGGAGGTTGCATCTGGCTGTTCAGCCAAAGGATAAAAATCAAAGGTGTCTCTTGAACTCAGTGGGCTATTGACTGAATTCATCACGCTCAAAAAACAAAAGGTACAGGAGAAAGGCATATTCTATCTTGACTGCTACAATGCATGTTTTAGGAGGTATGAAGATAAACCCTCCATGCCCCTCCGCCCACCCCCTTCCAAGAAAAAGGACTAGAGAAAAAAGATGCAACTTCTAGAGCAATGAGGCTTTTAATAGCCAAGTAAATTTCCCTGTATCATGCCCATTCAATGAGCTACTTTGTCTGACACTCTGCCTTACTCGGTACCAGCATAAGACTCTTCCAGGAAATATTAAACAAAAAAAAAAAAATATATTGCTGTACAGCCAGTTGCCTGCGTTACGCTATGGAAGATGTAGAATTCCTCTCTGATACACAACTTTCCACCTACAAGCAAAACCGTAGTGAAGCTTTCCTCCATTTCCAATGCGCTCTGATGGCTCTTCCCCAGGGAAAGCCTTTCCTCTGTCACTCTGGGGGCATAGCTGGTCATAGGCAAGGCAAGCCCCGAGCCTCACGCACCATCCGAGGCCACCACCGTCCTCCTGTAGCCATGAGCAAGATCTCAAACTCCTTTTCCGCTGCAGGAGAAGAGTTGTTAATAGAAATGGATGCACATGGCACAGTCTGTTCCAGAACAGTCACAGCTGTTCAAAGCTTTCCGTGCCCTGGATTGGGGGGTTTCAGGACCAGCTCCTGGGTCAGCTTGCACCGAGGCTAGCGACAGCTGTGCTTCATGCAGGTAACTCAGGTTTAACCCTTTGTCCCCTGACCATCCCCACAGGTCCAGCAGCACAGAAAGTCACAGTGGGCTGCGTTGGAGCAACCTGCTCCGCTGGACTTGTGGCAAATGTTGCGTCTGCATCCCTGCCCTTCTGTTCTCCCTGTAGGGTCCTGGTCAATACAACAAGCTGCTCTCCCTGGAAATGACCATCGTGGCGAAAGACAGGCTCCACTGTGAGCCACGACCTTCACCCACCGAGCAGCCAGCACAGCCAGGGACACGTTTGTGCGAAAGTCCCTTCTCATGGCAAAAAGGGGATCCATAGTCAGCTTTGGATGTCGTGTGTCTGGTGTAACTGTTGATACTGCGCAATGCCTTGGTTAAAATAGAAGCGACGAAGAGAGATAAAAACCTGCCCTTTTCAGGAAAAATGCAGGAAATCGGCATCTTTTGGCTATTTTACACTCCAACAAGAAAGATTGTGGGCCCGTGTTTTGCTGATTAGGGATACCAATCAAACTCAGACACCAGAGTGAAAAGAGCAGGCGTATTTTACTGGAAATAGCTAAATCATGTAACAGAATAATACAGAAAACATACAACAAGAAAAGACAGAATAGTGCACTTAAACAAACAGGAAAATACAGGGTAATGCATCAAATCGTTACTACACGAGAGAGAGAATAGTGATTAAGAAAGATCCATCACCACTTGCATATGTTACCATCATCCAGATCCGCAGTCGCCGGGGAGCCCCGGTTACAGCGAGGATTTGGAGAGCCTTTCCCGGCAAGTGGGAAACCCTACGCGGTGCGTCCACCCGTAGGTGAGGCTTCCAAAGTCGCTGTGAGCGGGTCCCGCCTTATATACCCCCAAATCAGCAAGCCAGAATAACTGGCACCTTTGTTTTGAGCGGAACATCTGGTTTCACTCTCACATTAGATTCCCCCGGAGCCTGGCCAGGGCTCAAGGGAGAAGCTAAGGGAGTTTCCCTGCTTATCTAATTTATTTATGTTCTTTTTAGAACAAGGCCACACGTCTGGTCCCAAGGCCGGACAGCTGGCTTCATGGCCTTGTTAACTTACCTGTACGCAAAAAAGAAGATACATACATTCAGGATAGACATGTTTTCATTACATTCATCATCAGTCAGGAGTCTATGATATCTAAGCTACATCTTTCATTAATGAGCATACATATTTCGTTAATGACTACATACTAAGTTAGCAGCTTTGGCTCGGGGCCTGTGGTTCAGGCTTCAATACTTCAACACTTTAGCACTTTTTACATCAGTATAGGCGGTTTGTTATAACCTAGTACAATACCTACTAGCACAACGGTTATCAGTTACAAAATATACAGGATTCATCTATAGGTCAACTCTGGCTTGGGCCTATTGTCCAAGCCTTAGCACTTCAGCCCGGTGGTTAATGCTTTAAGGGAAGTTCAGCACGTTGGGAAAAGGGATATAAGACCACTCTTCTGGACACTGTCTGGACTGGGCTAGGCTGGGCTTGGAGAGCCTGGGAGGGTCCCCGGGGTCCCAGCTTTCCTGCAGTGCTGACTGTGGCGGCTGCGGCCTGTTCTTTCCTGCAGTGCTGACTGCACCCACCTGGTGGGGCTGTCCTTGGGAAGGGCACCAGAGCTGAAAAAGCCCCTGGTAGAGGGGCGGGGAGAAGCTCTTCTCCAGAGATTTGCCAGAAACTCTCCAGAGCATCCCTTTTCCAGCGCATGAGATGCTCTGTGTGACAAGGGAAGGTGCCCATTAGTCCACAGTCCTGGGCAAGCGGGTCTAGGTGACCCTGCTTGAGCAGGCAGGTTGGACCAGAGGACCTTCACAGGTCCCTCCCAGCCTCAGCTGTTCTATGGGATTCTGTGCTTCGTTTGACTCCTCAAGCACCTGAACTCAGGCCCGATGCCTGCTGGAAAGGATTCTGGCGCAAGGGATGATGATCCCAAACTCCTCCACTAGGATTCATCCCAAAACAACTTCTACCTAGTCCAGAATATCGTATGGCACACACAGTCAGAAGGGAGAAAATGTCCTTTTATTGTGGACATCCAGTGCAGGAGCCCAGGAGTCACAGGGGTTCAACCAGTAACAAGAAATCAGCACCTACGACGACAGAGCCAGAAAGCACTGGTAAAGCCACAAAGGCAGGAACAGGCATGGCTTGGTTCCCCTTTCTTTGGGAAACACAGTTGACAAGGAATTGTTGATATCCCAGAAGAGAGCTACTGCTGGCCTTAGCTCCGGGGTGGCTCTGGCACCTTATCCCCTCTAAGGTAATGCCCTTAGAGAGCTGTGCATGTGCAGAGGTGCACAGTGCCCCTGTGCCACACAGCAGGGCTCCCCTGGGGAGCTGCCACGGGGTTATTTCCAAACCCTGCATAGCACCATCCCTCGCCGTCCCTTGCCAGTCAGTTGGACTGACTTAGAGCAGGGTGGAGAGTTGGCAAAGATAGGCAGCAAAGCCTGGTACACACCTGGGGCTTCCTGATCTTTCGCACCTCCCTGCTTTTCTTCTGTCCCCTTCTTTTCCTCTCTTCTCTTCTTTGCTTCGTGGCATGGCCTCTCCTCTGCCCAGGTCTCTTCTCTCTTTCGTTTCCTTTGGCCGTCGTCTTCCTGGCAGGAGCCTGCAAACCTTTCCATCCCACAGCATGGTTAGACAGGGAAAGCCAGGATCAACTGGAATCAGTTCTTGATTTAACCAAAGCTGACTCGTTTTACCTTCTGTGCTCCGAGAGGCTCTTCAGTTCTTCTGCGCATCCCAGGGATTCTACCACGGTCTCAGTGGTGGCTGGAGACAAAGCAACGGGTGCCTAAAACAGAAAGGTCGTCATTAGCAGGTGGCAAGGGATGCCCTGAAGTAGTAAGCAACTGCTTGGCACGTTGCTGCCTTAGCTCTACAGAGGAGATCTCTTTGGCTGGTTTGAGTCAGCCCTTTCTTCCAAGGTTCTCGCTCTGGAACACAGTGTTCACATGGGTGGGGGACAGTCCATCTGTGGGGGCCATTCAGCAGAGAGCCTGCGATCCCCTGCCAGGCAAGGAAAGGCTTGCCCACTTCCTTCTGCCAGCATTTCTTCTGCCCTCCCAAGACAGAGCTCTGCGGATGTCCATTTGGTGCAAGACAACCTTCTGTGGTGGGAGGCTTTGCTTTTGAAATCTATCTTTCTGTGGCGTTTTGTAGGTATTTCCTCTGATTAAGCACATGCCTAAGGCATAGGAGAAAAGACCTTTCCAGTTTTACTGACAGCGTATCATTCCATGGGGGGAAAAATAAAATGCAAAGCCACAAGAGACTGAACGCCAGGAAGAGGCACAGCAGCTACTTGGACTCAACAGCAACTGCCCTGCTCCTGCCTAAGACACATTGTTGCAGCGCTTGTGGAGCTGCCATACCTCCGCCCTTTCTGCTCCCACCACCGCCTCTCCCCCCGCTGCTCTCTGGAGGATGAGCAGAGAGGCTGGTGCATCCAGGCAGGCTTTTGCCTGGTGCTCGGCATCTGCTTCGCCTGGAGGGCCGTGCTGCTTTTCCAAAGGCAACTCTGGAAAGCAAAAGCGTGTGCAGCAAAGTGACTGGTTGGAAGTGGACAACAGCTAAAGCAAAACCCACAGGAAGCCCTACCCCAGCTGTCTGCTCAGGCTGTGACAGCCCTCAGTCCCTCCTCATACCTGTGGGTCTGTCCACGGGCTCAGGTGACGTCTGGCCAGCCATCTCCTCCCCAAAGATGTCGCTGCCGTTTTCAATCAGAAATTCCACCAGCAGCTTCACCTGCACACATCAAAGCCTTGGTTTCAGGGCAGGTGTCTGAAAACACGTCAAGCAGCCTTTCCCGCTCCTGAGCCTTGCTTCTGCGCAGAAGGCTGTGGCTGTGGGGCTGCTCTTCCAGGCAGCCACTCCACCGGCATTTGCGCAAGAGAGGAGCAAGCTCTGAGGGTCCAGGCAGGCTGCAGCCAGCCGGTCAGTACAGCGTACCTTCTCGGTCACCTCCAGCGCGGCCTCGAGGGGGAGCAGCTCCTCGTCAGGTGGGCCCAGCAGGTTTGGCCCCAGGCAGATGGCCAGGTTGCTGGAGGTCATTCTGCTGGTGGACACGTGGTGGCCAATGTTCTGCAGCAGGGAGAGCAGCCGCTGGAGGAGGAGGAGATGGGCTGCAGGCAACTTCTCGGCCACCCTGAGGGAGCAGGAACACAACGTTAAGGAAGCAGATGCTGCCCACAGCTGTCCCTGAAGCTTGCACAAGGCAGGCGGGAGCCAGTGTCTGTGCTGCGCCACTTTCCAGGTGCTCTCAGGCAGCGATCAGGAGGAAAACACACTGTTGCTTCCCAGCTCCTGGTTTCACCCAAGCCCACGCAAGGGAAGGCTCCCTGCCCACGCCCTTTCCCCCCGAAATGCAACCCCAGCCCAGCAAATGCAAGCTGCCAGAAAATGCAACCTTCTAAGGAGCCCGTCCCTTTTCAGGCAAGTCCCAGGACTCTGCCACTCCCTACTCAACAGGCAGGCTGCTGGCCACACTTACACTTTCAGCGCTTCCACCCTGGCCTCCTTGCTCGGCCTCTCCATGGCTTGCATCCAGTCCTGGTAGACGCCGACAACGAGGAGCTTGCCGGGGATGCTGCGTAGAAAGTCCTGCAAGGCCAAGGGCTTCAGGTGAGCCTTTGAAGATTCCAGGCCAGCCAGGAGCTCTTCCAGCTGCAGGGCAGAAGCGCTCACCTTCAAGATGGCAGCTAGCAGGATGACAGGCTGGTTTGCCAGGTCCACATCTGCGCCGCGGTCGAGGTCCTCCTTCAGCTTCTGGAGCGCTGTCCCCCTGTCGGATCTCCGGAATATCCCCTCCGTCGACGGTCCTCTCTGGTACAGGATGTCCAGGAGCTCCTGCGGGAGACGCAGGAGGACAGCTGCTTGGCTGAAGAAACAAGTGACAGCAGAGGCCAGAGCTCTGCCCCAGGCTGGGCTCCCCCCCGCCCCCGCAAAGGGTCTGGCGCCAGAAGCGGTGGCCGTGGGTGAAGAGCCCAGTGCCCCAGCCACCCCCGCAGACGCTGGGGACACTGCCTCTGGAGCAGCCGGAGGGAGGGCTGGGGCTCCCCTGTCCAGGCTGGCCTACCTGGATGGGCCGGGGCAGCGTGCCGGCCTCCTCGCAGAGGGCTGCCAGGGGCTGCCCAAAGAGCGCCCTGCTGCAGCCGGAGCCCGCCTGCCCTGGCGCCGGGGCAGCGGCCGGGCTCTGCCGCAGCGCAAAGGGCCAGGGCAGCCCCCTCCTCCTCCTGCTGCTGCTGCCGCCGCCGCTCCCTCCCGCTGCAAAGGGAAAGAGAGCAAGAGCCCGTCAGTGGGAACCGCCAGGCCAGCGCTCCCGGAGCCTGCCCTGCCCTGCCCTGCCCTGCCTGCAGCGCGGTGCTGAGTGCTGCGGCGGGACGGGACGGGACGGGACGGGCAGGGAGCCGGCAGCTGGAGCCAGGGCTCTGGCTCAGCGGCTCCGGCTCGCAGTCTCCTGAGAGCCAGCGGGACAGCGGGACAGCCCCGCCCAGCCCTCGCCCTGCCCTCCTCCAGGCTGCGAGCAGCAGCAGAGGGAGGCTCCCTGTCCCGCAGAATCACGTCCAGCGGCCGCTGCCCAGCGGGTGTCCTTGCTCGTCCGGGTGACGTCCGTCCTCCCTTGGGGTGCCCGACCTGCGGGGTGACACTCAGGGAACAAGGGAGCACGGCTCCTCCCGGCTCTGGCCGAGGAGCAGGGACCCATCTGCCCGGCTCTGGGGACAGAGCTCAGGCAGGCAGCACCTCGAGTGCTCAGCACTGTCGAAGGGTCCCGAGCACTCAGCTCTCTCCTGCTGCAGTGTGATGGGCACCGATTTCCTCTGGCCAAAGGGCAGCAGCAACAGCATCCTCAGTTGTGCAGACGTGCCGGTCCAGGAGAAAAGAAGGCCCTCCCTGCCCTTCGTTCCCAAACTTACCTGGTGAGTGGCAAAGTCCGCCTCCACTGGTAGACGGGGCTGTTGGAGGCCCTTGCTTGGGGTCAGCCTGCAAGAAGCAGGCTGCACTTAGAGAGCATCCCCGCGGCAGAAAGGGCCACCAGCAAGCGGCCACCCGGCACCAGCAGCCTGAGGGCGGCAGAGCGGGGACCCTCTGCCCTCCCACGCTCTCTACCTCACGTGGCAGGTTTCCTCCCAGCACCACCAGCAAGGACATGCGGCGTTCCTGGTAGCTCCCCAACCCTCTGTGCACCCAGGCTGGCACCGCGGGACCCTCCCTCCCTCCTGCACAGGCTCACCCCACTCGCCGCACAGCCCTGGCACCCCGGCACAGCCAGAGGTGGGTGAAAGGCAGCCGTTCTCACCTCTGTCTGGCCCTCCATCAGCCTCTCCAGGCTCCTGGCGCTGAATGTCCTCCACTGGGCAGGAGAGAAAGAGTGGAAGGAGGTGAGCAGCGATGCCTCTGCTGCTCGGCTGGAGGGCCAGTGCTCGGGGACAGCGGCCAGACTAGAGAGACACTCACTCCATGGCGTCGGCTCAGCTCCTTCTGCAGGAGTTTGATGGACGGGACGTTGGTCACTCGGGCTCCCGTGGCTCCTTCGGGTGTCCTGTCACCAGGAAAGGACAGGGAGAAAGCTGGCTGAGCCCCAAGCCACCTCTTTTCCCTTGTCAGGCAGCTCTGCCCGAGAGCTGCCCACAGCCGCAGCGGCAGCTCTCCCCACCTGGGGAGCTGTGTTCCCCCATCCGGCCGCGCCTGAAGCACCCCCCTAGCTTACCCCAGCAGCTTGCCCAGCCACAGCTGCTTCAGTGCCCGGGAGCTGCAGAAAGAGAGGAGAACCAGCATCAGGCCCCGCTGCCCCCCAGCCCCTGGGCCCCTGCACAGCCTTGCCCCTTGGGAAGGGCTGAGGGGCAGCACGAGGCCCCGTGGGGCAGGACAGGGGTGCTGCCCAAGCCCTGGCTCCCTCGTTGCTGCCAGAGCAGCTGCTCCTGCCCTTCCCTTCTGGGGACCAAAAGGTGACCAGGGGATGCAGGATGTGGGAACGCATTCCCATCCCTCCCTGCCCAGGCTCTGCATGGAGGGCAGAGGCCATTCACAGGGTGGCGTGGGCATGGTTGGGACCCTCTCCTGCCCAGCCGTGGGACGTGGCACCACGACTCACCCGAAAGTGGCAACACAGGTGCCGCTGGGCCAGATGAGGAGGATGGAGGTCCCGTCCTCATCGCTGCCTTCCTCCTCCTCCTCCGCTTTGATGTCCCCCGCTGTCTCCTTCCCGCTGCTCAGCACCCACAGCTGGTCCAGGGCCAGGCGGAGCTGTGGGCGCAGGGTGGTGCCACGTCTGTGGAGAAGAGAGACAGGCAGTGAGCCGGAGGTGGCCGCCTTGGGGTGCCCCCGGGCAGAGCCCTGCCCCCCACCTGCCCTTGTGTGGTGGTTTAGGCCCTGCCGGGACCCGAGACCACATTGCCACTGCCCCTCCCCCACCCTCCGACCGGAACGGGGCAGCGAGTGAAATACAAACCCCGGGGTTGCGATAACGAGACGTTTAATACAACAATGCAACAACAACAAACCAAACAACAACAAGAACGATAACAACAGCAATAACAGTAATAACAATAAACAGAACAAGGGATATAGCGATACAGCAGTGAGGAGAGCGACCCCACACCACGCGTTTACCAACTGAGCAATCCCACACCACTGAGGGATCTTCTGAGAGGCCGGGTAAGGGAGACAATTGCTCAACCTCCTCCAGGGCAGCTATACCAAAGGCTCACCAGTACTCTCTTGGGTCTTTAAATTACCCTCTCCTGAGGTAATCTATACCTAGGATGCACGGGGCATCTGGGCCAGTCACAATGGGGTGCTTACGCCAGTCCTTCCCAGTTAAGCTTACTTCAGCTTCTAATAGGGTCAGCTGTTGGGACCCCCCTGTCACTCCGGAGATACAGATGGGTTCAACCCCACTGTATGGCATCAGGGTGCACTGTGCACCAGTATCTACCAAGGCCTTATATTCTCGTGGGTCTGATGTGCCAGGCCATCGGATCCACACCGTCCAGTAAATCCAATTATCCCTTTCCTCCACCTGGCTGGAGGCAGGGCCCCTCTAATCCTGCTCACCATCACTCACTTGTTGTAAGAGTGACTCCTGCAAGAATGACTCACTTGTCCCCTCAAGACGGTCAGACATAATGTTGGCCATTCTATTCTGTCTGGGGGATTTCCGACTGGACACTGGAGCTGCGTCTCTCTTGGAAGACTCCCCTTTCATGGTGGTCTTCCCTTTCAGCTGCTGTACTCGTGCAGCTAGGGCGAGAGTGGGCTGTCCATCCCACCTCCTCGTGTTTTCCCCATGGTCGCGGAGGAAGAACCACAGGGTGCCCTGTGGTGTGTACCTTCCACTGCCCTTCTCTTGGGTGGGGAAACGCCTGCTTCTAATGGCTGAGACATCGGCCCGTGCAGGTGGAATGTAGGACATGTCCTCTTCCACTTTCTGGAGCCTCTGAGACAGTTCCCTTACAGCTGAAACCCAGGCATGTTGGGAGGAAGGGAGATTTCCCTCATATTGCTGGAGCTGGCCAATCACTTCGTCCACTGTTTCAGTCTGGGTGTCTTGCCACCAGGACGCTACTGCTAGTGCTTTGGAATGTGCCTCTGGTGCACTTTGCAGGAACTTCCGCCACATCAGCTGTGTGCAAGGGGCCTGATCTGGATCCGTGGGTGACCGCTCATCATTCACATCACCATAAACCATGTCAAACACAGCCAATTCCCTGAGGTTCTGAATGCCTTTCTCCATGTTGGTCCCCTTGCCTAACCGACATAGAACATCATCCTTGTAGGGGTACCTCTCCCTTACACTGAGCAGGAGTCGCCTCCAAAGGCTGAGGGTATGAGCCTGTATCCCTATTGCCTTGTCAATACCAGCCTCCCTGGCTAAAGATCCCAGCTGCTTGGCCTCTCTCCCCTCCAATTCCAAAACACCAGCTCCACGATGCCAGCATCGGAGCAGACAGGTTCAAATTTGCTCGCCTGGAAGGCAGCTGAAATCCTTCCGCATATCTCGCAACTCACTCAGGGATAGAGATCGGATGGTTACCTCCGGCTCTTCCTCCTGTTCTCGTGATGGGCCTGGTTCATCATCACCCTGTACACTGCGAGGGGATTTTTTGGTATATTTGGTTTTCTGTATCGGGGCGAATCATATTGGCAGTGCTTGTCCCTCTGGCCCAGCTGCTGTGCTAGTGGAGGCGACTGGTACTGGCACTGCCTGTCCCTCTGGCCCAGCTGCTGTGCTAGTGGAGGTGACTGGTACTGGCACTGCCTGTCCCTCTGGCCCAGCTGCTGTGCTGGTGGAGGTGACTGGTACTGGCACTGCCTGTCCCTCTGGCCCAGCTGCTGTGCTAGTGGAGGTGACTGGTACTGGCACTGGCTGTCCCTCTGTCCCAGCTGCTGTGCTGGTGGAGGCGACTGCTACTGGCACTGCCTGTCCCTCTGGCCCAGCTGCTGTGCTGGTGGAGGTGACTGGTACTGGCACTGGCTGTCCCTCTGTCCCAGCTGCTGTGCTGGTGGAGGTGACTGGTACTGGCACTGCCTGTCCCTCTGGCCCAGCTGCTGTGATAGTAGAGGCGACTGGTACTGGCAATGCTTGTCCCCCTGGCCCAGCTGCTGTGCTGGTGGAGGCGACTGGTACTGCCACTGCCTGTCACTCTGGCCCAGCTGCAGTGCTAGTAGAGGTGACTGCTACTGGCACTGCCTGTCCCCCTGGCCCAGCTGCTGTGCTGGTGGAGGCGACTGGTACTGGTACTGCCTGTCCCCCTGGCCCAGATGCTGTGCTAGTGGAGGCGACTGGTACTGGTACTGCCTGTCACTCTGGCCCAGCTGCTGTGCTGGTGGAGGTGACTGGTACTGCCACTGCCTGTCACTCTGGCCCAGCTGCAGTGCTAGTAGTGGCGACTGGTACTGGCACTGCCTGTCCCTTGGCCCAGCTGCTGTGCTAGTGGAGGTGACTGGTACTGGCACTGCCTGTCACTCTGGCCCAGCTGCTGTGCTGGTGGAGGTGACTGGTACTGGCACTGCCTGTCCCTCTGGCCCAGCTGCTGTTCTAGTGGAGGCGACTGCTACTGGTACTGCCTGTCCCCCTGGCCCAGCTGCTCTGCTGGTGGAGGTGACTGGTACTGGCACTGCCTGTCCCTCTGGCCCAGATGCTGTGCTAGTGGAGGTGACTGCTACTGGCACTGCCTGTCACTCTGGCCCAGCCGCTGTGCTGCTGGAGGTGACTGGTACTGCCACTGCCTGTCCCCCTGGCCCAGCTCCTGTGCTAGTGGAGGTGACTGGTACTGGCACTGGCTGTCCTTCTGTCCCAGCTGCTGTGCTAGTGGAGGTGACTCGTACTGGCACTGCCTGTCCCTCTGGCCCAGCTGCTGTGCTGGTGGAGGTGACTGGTACTGGCACTGCCTGTCCCTCTGTCCCAGCTGCTGTGCTAGTGGAGGCGACTGCTACTGGTACTGCCTGTCCCCCTGGCCCAGCTGCTGTGCTGGTGGAGGTGACTGCTCCTGGCACTGCCTGTCACTCTGGCCCAGCTGCTGTGCTAGTGGAGGCAACTAGTACTGGCACTGCCTGTCCCCCTTGCCCAGCTGCTGTGCTAGTGGAGGCGACTGGTATTGGCACTGCCTGTCCCCCTGGCCCAGCTGCTCTGCTGGTGGTGGTGACTGGTACTGGCACTGCCTGTCCCCCTGGGCCAGCTGCTGTGCTGGTGGAGGTGACTGGTACTGGCACTGCCTGTCCCCCTGTCCCAGCTGCTGTGCTAGTGGAGGTGACTGGTATTGGCACTGCCTGTCCCTCTGGTCCAGCTGCTGTGCTGGTGGAGGTGACTGGTACTGGCACTGCCTGTCACTCTGGCCCAGCTGCATTGCTAGTAGTGGCGACTGGTATTGGCACTGCCTGTCCCCCTTGCCCAGCTGCTGTGCTACTGGAGGCGACTGGTATTGACACTGCCTGTCCCCCTGGCCCAGCTGCTCTGCTGGTGGTGGTGACTGGTTCTGGCACTGCCTGTCCCTCTGGCCCAGCTGCTGTGTTAGTGGAGGCAATTGGTACTGGCACTGCCTGTCACTTTGGCCCAGCTGCTGTGCTGGTGGAGGTGACTGGTACTGCCACTGCCTGTCACTCTGGCCCAGCTGCAGTGCTAGTAGTGGCGACTGGTACTGGCACTGCCTGTCCCTTGGCCCAGCTGCTGTGCTAGTGGAGGTGACTGGTACTGGCACTGCCTGTCCCCCTGGCCCAGCTGCTGTGCTGGTGGAGGCGACTGGTACTGGCACTGCCTGTCCCTCTGGCCCAGCTGCTGTTCTAGTGGAGGCGACTGCTACTGGTACTGCCTGTCCCCCTGGCCCAGCTGCTGTGCTGGTGGAGGTGACTGCTACTGGCACTGCCTGTCACTCTGTCCCAGCTGCTGTGCTACTGGAGGTGACTGGTACTGGCACTGCCTGTCACTCTGGCCCAGCTGCTGTGCTGGTGGAGGCAACTAGTACTGGCACTGCCGGTCCCCCTGGCCCAGCTGCTGTGCTAGTGGAGGCGACTGGTATTGGCACTGCCTGTCCCCCTGGCCCAGCTGCTCTGCTGGTGGAGGTGACTGGTACTGCCACTGCCTGTCCCCCTTGCCCAGCTGCTGTGCTAGTGGAGGCGACTGGTATTGGCACTGCCTGTCCCCCTGGACCAGCTCCTCTGCTGGTGGTGGTGACTGGTTCTGGCACTGCCTGTCCCTTGGCCCAGCTGCTGTGTTAGTGGAGGCAATTGGTACTGGCACTGCCTGTCCCTTGGCCCAGCTGCTCTGCTGGTGGAGGCGACTGGTACTGGCACTGCCTGTCCCTCTGGCCCAGCTGCTGTTCTAGTGGAGGTGACTGCTACTGGTACTGCCTGTCCTTCTGTCCCAACTGCTGTGCTGGTGGAGGTGACTGCTACTGGCACTGCCTGTCACTCTGGCCCAGCTGCTGTGCTAGTGGAGGTGACTGGTACTGGCACTGGCTGTCCCTCTGTCCCAGCTGCTGTGCTAGTGGAGGTGACTGGTACTGGCACTGCCTGTCACTCTGGCCCAGCTGCTGTGCTGGTGGAGGCAACTACTACTGGCACTGCCGGTCCCCCTGGCCCAGCTGCTGTGCTGGTGGAGTTGACTGGTATTGGCACTGCCTGTCCCTCTGGCCCAGCTGCTGTGCTGGTGGAGGTGACTGGTACTGCCACTGCCTGTCACTCTGGCCCAGCTGCAGTGCTAGTGGAGGCGACTGCTACTGGTACTGCCTGTCCCTTGGCCCAGCTGCTGTGCTAGTGGAGGTGACTGGTACTGGCACTGCCTGTCACTCTGGCCCAGCTGCTGTGCTGGTGGAGGTGACTCGTACTGGCACTGCCTGTCCCTCTGGCCCAGCTGCTGTGCTGGTGGAGGTGACTGGTACTGCCACTGCCTGTCACTCTGGCCCAGCCGCTGTGCTGCTGGAGGTGACTGGTACTGCCACTGCCTGTCCCCCTGGCCCAGCTGCTCTGCTAGTGGAGGTGACTGGTACTGGCACTGGCTGTCCTTCTGTCCCAGCTGCTGTGCTAGTGGAGGTGACTCGTACTGGCACTGCCTGTCCCTCTGGCCCAGCTGCTGTGCTGGTGGAGGTGACTGCTACTGGCACTGCCTTTCACTCTGGCCCAGCTGCTGTGCTAGTGGAGGCAACTAGTACTGGCACTGCCTGTCCCTCTGGCCCAGCTGCTGTTCTAGTGGAGGCGACTGCTACTGGTACTGCCTGTCCCCCTGGCCCAGCTGCTGTGCTGGTGGAGGTGACTGGTATTGGCACTGCCTGTCCCCCTGTCCCAGCTGCTGTGCTAGTGGAGGTGACTGGTACTGCCACTGCCTGTCACTCTGGCCCAGCTGCATTGCTAGTAGTGGCGACTGGTATTGGCACTGCCTGTCCCCCTTGCCCAGCTGCTGTGCTAGTGGAGGCGACTGGTATTGGCACTGCCTGTCCCCCTGGCCCAGCTGCTCTGCTGGTGGAGGTGACTGGTACTGCCACTGCCTGTCCCTCTGGCCCAGCTGCTGTGCTAGTGGAGGCAATTGGTACTGGCACTGCCTGTCACTTTGGCCCAGCTGCTGTGCTAGTGGAGGAGACTGGTACTGGCAGTGCCTGTCCCCCTGGCCCAGCTGCTGTACCAGTATGTTCACTTTCAGATCCTGCAGCCCTTTCTCCCCCTTCAGGGCAGTGAACAGTAGTAAAGGTGACACGGTAAGCATGGGCAACCCCCCAGCACATTGCAATGAGTTGTGTCTCCCGGGGTTTGTCAGATTGGCAACAGACCTTTTTCAGATACTCCACCAGTTTATCAGGACTCTGCACTTGTTCGGGAGTGAAATCCCAAACCGTTGGAGGTGACCACTGACTCAGGCACTTGCCCATCTTTTCCCACACACCTTGCCATTTATAACTATCTGCCCTCGGGGCAGGTTTCCGGGTGCTGCTCTCATTGGAGAAATACCGCATGGCCCAAAACAAGATCTGGCAGACATTCAGAAAGCATTGTGCCGCAAACACACTGGCCTGGGTGCTCCAAGGATAGCTAAAACTCTGAAAAACCGAGAGGATCTCTTCCCCTGGCTCACCCATAGAGGGGGTGAGACCCCTAACAAAAGCCCAGGCAGCAAACAGGTACCGGTTCACCCCCACAAGCACTGATGCAAGCCCATTATAAGCAGTCAGCAGCCAGTATAGCAAAATAAAACCCTTGACACATTTTCCACCGACAACAAACGCCAGCACTGGGAACACACAGCGGATATAAGGATTAATCCAGCCCCACCACGCAAGCAAGTTGGCCAGCATTGCAAATGTTCCTTATCAAACAATACAAATAAAAACAGAAAAATTGCACCTAACAGATTGCTCTAACACACCTTCTCCTTTTGTCCTTATCTCAACCCTCTCGTGCCCCATGCTGGGCGCCAAAAAGGCTGTGGTGGTTTAGGCCCCGTCGGGACCCGAGACCACGCTGCCGCTGCCCCTCCCCCACCCTCCGACCGGAACGGGGCAGGGAGTGAAATACAAACCCCGGGGTTGAGGTAAGGAGAGGTTTAATACCACAGTGCCACAGCAACAAACCGAACAACAGCAAGAACAAGAACAATAACAGTAATAACAAGAAACAGAACAAGGGATATAGCGATACAGCAGTGAGGAGAGCGACCCCACACCACGCGTTTACCAATCTTCCCGCGCTTGGGCGCCCGGACGTGAAGTCAGCATGGTATTGAATAACCCGGCTAGAGCTCCCTCCCCACTGCTGGGGAAACTTAACCCTATCCTAGCTGAACCAGGACACCTTGGGACAGACATTGGTGCATCCAGCACCAAGGGCCCAGGGCCTGGGGCTGGTGCCAGAGTGTCCCCGGCCTGGTGCCAGGGCCAGGGATGGGGGAAAGGCAGTGGGGCTCTGAGGGTCTTACCGCAACTTGGCGACGACCAGTTCCTCCTGGAGGAGGAGAAGGCGTCTCTCGCTCCTCCTGTGGCCCCGGGTCAGCCACACGTCCGTGCTCAGCACCGCCTCAGCGTCGGTGAGAGCCTCCCTGCGGAGCAGAGAGCGGTGGGCATGAGAAAGGCTGTGGCTGAGGGGCCCGGCCGTGCCCGCCCGTCCCTGAGCCCCGGGGGGAGCCTACCTGGAGTGCCAGCAGCAGTTGGCCTGGCCCATCCTGCCCGGGACAGGAGGACCCCTCGCTCTGCACCAAGGATGTGGCCCAGCTGGCCACAGCGAGGATGGGAAGCAGGGTGCCGGTGCCGGGAAGCGCTGTTCGGCCAGACCCTGCCTCCTCCCAGAGCTGCTCCGTGCCAGCACAGCCCCGTGCTGCCGGCTCTGGTGGCTGCTGGCTCCAAAATGGCCGACGCTGGGAGCCCAACGGAAAGTGGGCGGGGCCTCGTGCTGGGGGTTCTCTCCAGCATGGCCCTGGCTGTCTTGCCCTGGGGAGCCCAGAGCAGGGCAGAGCAGAGGGGAAGCACCCCCTCCCTCCGCCTGCTGCCAGTGGTCTGCCTGCTGCAGCCCGGGATGCAGTTCGCCCCCAATGCCCCAGGGGTACTTTGCTGGCTCCAAGTTGCTCAACTTCGGGTCCACCATCACCCCAGGGCTCTGCACAGCTGCTTTCCAGCTGGGTCTCCCCCAGCACATACAGCTCCAGGGGCTTGTTCCTCCCCAGGTCCAGGACTTTGCTCTTCCCTCTTCCCCTTCTTCAACGACAGGAAGCTCCTGGCAGCCCCTTTCTCCAGCCTGTCAAGGTCCCTCTGGTTGGCAACACAACTCTCGGCTGCAGGAGCCTCTCCTCCCAGTCATGTGCCTTCTGCAAGCTGTCTGAGGGTGTGCTCTGCCCCATCGTCCGGATCACTGAATGTGGACAGGGCGCGCATCATGCCGCGCAGGGCTTTGTCACAGAATGATCAGAAATTGAGGGGGAAAATACTTTTTTTTTTTTGTTCCAGATTATAATATTATAATATAATAATATATATAATTTTATATATAATGCTACCATATTATAATGCCAAATATATATATAATATGGTTATATATAGTATATATATGTTCTACATATCCTTACATATTCAGAAGGCAGTTCTGGACATGTGGTTGCAGATTCAAGCAGAGCATTTAAGTGTAGCACAGTTGCTAAATTACTCCCTAGCAGTGCTCTAATATTCAGTCAAAGTCCTTGTCTAAATGCATACTCTGGGTGAGTTTAGATGCAAGTAGCGGTCTATATTCAAACCACAACTGAAATGCAATACAGGTGCCTTACTCAATGCAGCTTCCAAAACACAAGCACTTACAGAATATATTTCCTTCCAGATGCAAATATGTGGAAGGAGACACAAGTAGATGGAAGTGTATCATGAAGGTGAACACAATCCAAAAAGTGGTTCAATGAATGATTGTTTTCCACCACTAAAGAAATGGGAGACTTCTCCAGTGCTCTTCTTGGGGCCACACTGCATATTCCTGTCTTCCTATAAAAGGAAATTGCAGGGGTCACCGCTTCCCAATATAGTCTTAGTTTAGGTGAACCCATACTCCTTTGAAAAATTGCGTATTTTCACAGTGCACTAACAACCAAATACTTGGAGAAAGTACGAGATACAAAATAAAAACACAAAATGCACACTGGCCCAAAGACAGCATTAAAACTTACAGAGAGATTTTAAAAAGATGATCCATAACTTCTCCTGATTAAGGAATAGTTTTCCAAGGGGTTGTAACATCAATAAAGCTTTCTTGTATTCAGATTTATCCTTGAGACCCTCTTCTAATCTGTTTTTACCAGACACATCCTCATATTAGCTGATGAGCAAGACCGGCCAGATAGGTTCATCTAATGGGTATTGACACGAGTACTGCTCACAATTTTCTCACTTAGGAGAAAGACTGCACACAATATTTAAAAATCCAACCACACATACAATTCCTCAAAAAAAAAAGACAGACATCTGAAGCGAGGCTTGGGTAGCTAAGTCTCCCTAAGGTCATGGCTCTGATCTATTCAGCTGTCATGTAAGCCTCTACACACCAAAATTCCAGCTATATCCACTTTCTTCTTGTTTTTTCATACCCAACTTTCTCAGACATTGGAGTTGTGCTCTTTTGTTACATGCTGTTTCTCTTTTGTTAAATGTTGTTTAGTGAGAAATACAGAAAACATTCTTGGGGCAGACACTAAAATTCTGTCTTTAAGGAAGCACAAGTGTACCCTCATTTTAAGAATCCAGAACAGAACTGTAATGCAGTGCTCGCATAATCAGGACAACTCATATCAGAGCTACAGATATGCACTGGCTATCTAAAGCTTTTTCTGTATTATTAAATAAAACAGGAAAGTGAATACTCTGCAGAATTGCTAAACTTTTTTCCCCTTTGCTCCCTCCACCCCCACCCCAAAAAAATTAAAACAAAACAAGAATAGCAATGCCCAAACTGTTTACAGCATCAGTTTCAGGAATATATAATCTTTGGAGACACACCTGAGCATCGTTTCAAAGAGTACTGGCATAGGCTAAAACAATGCCAAGGATCAAACCAACAACCAACCAGTACAGACAACTATTCATTTGGGGTCTGGCAGCAGTTTACTTTGAGTACAGATACAGCTTCAGCACTTCAAAATGTTCTGGATTCTACCTAGGAACATGGAGATTCAAGATTTACTTTTGTCTAATAGATTTGACTTAATTTTTATCCTGGGAACAGTACTATAATTTACACTTAGATATTCTTTATTAATGTCTATAACTTTGACTTCAGTTTCTTATTTTTCCTCCTTTTTCCAACTTCCCTTAATTAACATGTTTCTGGTACTTTTTGCTTCAGAAAGTAGCAGACACATTACAGGTGAAGCACACTTCATGATATTCATTAGACTTGGCTGCCTTCATTATTTAATTGCAGTAAAAATGTGTACATTAAAAAGAAACATTTCAAAATAAGTTATATATATTTGCTGTCAAAGCTAGTTAGTTATTTTAATTCTGTCCTAAGTGCAGTGTTTTGGTGTTTCCTTATGCAATCTAAAGTTATATGCTCCCTAATTCATTAAATTCTGCTGGACGAAAGAAAATATCCTGCTCTGATTTTAAAAAAGCCCCAATGCAATTCAAATAGAAAACTGCTGAGTAAGGCAACACCTAGGTTTTGATGTGAACTAAAGGGTTGGACTCCAGGACTACTGGCAGACTGTGGTATAGATGTATTTCTTTATTTGCAACTTAATTTCTATGTAATTAAATTCAATAGAACTTGTATCAGAAAGTGTTGCTCTAAAATTGTTTCCTTAAATACTTTAGAAAAACTGGGTTTAACAGATAAATAAAGAGCATGGAAAGTACACAAACACAGACATATAGAAAAAAGTTCATTAGATCTTTATCTAATTTAATTAGCTTTCACTGAGCAAAATCCACCTTAAAGTTATTTGTTAATCCTATTCACCTCATTACGGAAGAATATAATATGACCTAGGTATTTGACAATTATTTCTCTTGCTTCTGGTATGTGATTAAACTGTGAAGTTGGCTAAACAACAAGAAATATCTTCCCTTCAGTTGCACACTTGTTTCCACTCATGCTGTAATCATCACACCCCTACCACCTCCTGCTCCTGTAATTCCTGGCATATTGACCTGGTCATAAGAATTCATGCATTTCTTAGTGCTCATGACATCAATTACAAAAAAAAAAAAAAAAAAAGGAAAAATTAAGTGTTTCCTAAGAAAGAAAGAAGCACAAGGAAGGACTGAATTATTGTGTATGGTCAGAAAAAAATAGATTGTCTAATTCTTGCACTTTCTGTGCTTTGAAATGAAACTGTGCCTACAAGAAAACTATCATACAGAAGATTTTACCTCCACTTCACTAGTGAAGCGTCCATATCAACCCAACACATTCGTTTTTGATTGTCATACCTATTGGCCTGCCACTCACTTTATTACCCAAGTAATAACAGCACATGTAAAACCAGACCAAACTGAAGAATCAGTTCATAGAGGAATATCCAACTGTAAGCAACCACCTTGTTGCAAAACTCAAGACGACAGTTTGATCAGAATATTTACCCTGATCCAGTAAAGACTGTTTTCATTTGTGTGAAATTTTATGTAAGCTGATATTCACATGCATAAATTTGAAACCTGAGAGATTTAAACAAAATACTTGCTCTCCTCATGTTCACCATTTTACAAAAGACAGAAAAATAACACCTACAGCAGCTAAACTGCATTATTTCCTCTGGATCAGAGTCTGCACATGTGCTTGAACTAAAATATAATTTTCCCTCTCAGTACTTAACATCTGCAGCATAGAGTATTTCATACACAGCACAATACTGTGGAAAGATGACGATAATTAAGGCTGTGTAGACAAAACTCTTTTACAAAAGGTGTCCACAGAAGCTGCAAGAGAAGAAATAAATCTTATTGTGTATGATGCAAAACAAATCAGGAACAGCCTACCCTGGGAAGTCTCCACTGACACACAACCAGAACCATAATGAGCAGTTATCATTACAAGAATTACCTAGATATTTGTCTTACTATGGCATTAAGGAATATCATGTTAACTCCAATAATCATATTTATTTCCTATTTTTTGAGATAGTTTTGCAACAGAAGACAAGAACATATGCATCAACTCCTCTGACTGCATTTGTCCTCTTATCACCGAGATATCAAGTCAAAATGTATTTACATGTCAATTTTTGGGTACGCTGTATTTCACCACTGTTTGGAACTGAAAATGTGAGTGTATGTGACTCTTCAGAGAGTCCATTCTATTAACCAAGGCTTTGGATTTCATCCAGAATAAACTAAACGTTATTTTATATCGGGAAGTAGAATGTATTTCTGGACTGAAGATTTATCTTGTCGTACTGTGAGAGGCAAGGCAGGGCAAGGAATGAATGGATATGGACTAAAAAGGTATGAAAGCAAAGCTATCAAGACAAACACAGCAGCAATACTGTGTTAGGTCAAAGGCCCATCTCACTAAGTATCTACAGCAGCAGTAACACACACACACCCCCACCCCCCACCCCCCCCCACCCCCCCCCAAAAAAAGAACAGGTGGTAGCTACTTGAACTGTCTCAGTACCACTAATCAGAAAACACGTGTCACAGTCTATTCACAAACTGAATCATGGAAAGAAAAAAAAGCTTTGAGTTCCATATCAGGAAGACACCTAAATATTTAACACTTTCACCAGGCCTGCTCACTTTCTTAATACAGTTGTACATGCTTTGTTGAAAAGGATGCTTTGCATTCTAATCTAACGTCCCTTGAAGTTAATGTAGTATCTCCACCTTCAACAGACTTCGCATCAGGTCTAAGCCAGACTCACCAAAGAACTAATGATGGGAGCTATACTTACCAAAAACTTTCCACAACCTAAGATCCCTAGGTGCTTGCCTGGACTGCTGTCACCCTGATCCAATCAATCCATCGATTTTGCCCACTGGTGAAATGCTACTAAAATCAGATGAGCTACGCAAGCAAGAACCTGATAGATGGCTGAGTAAACAAGATCTTCACGGCTGATCTAGCTGGTGGGTCACAAAATGCAGCCATTAGAGCATTCAAGCAGCCTCTAATTTTTGACAAGGTTTTCTGAATCATGGAATCAATCATAGAATCATTCAGGTTGGAAAAGACCCTTTGGGTCATCAAGTCCAGCCATCAGCCCTACTCTACAAAGTTCTCCCCTACACCATATCCCCCAGCATCTCATCTAAACGACCCTTAAACACATCCAGGGATGGTGACTCCAGCCCCTCCCTGGGCAGCCTATTCCACTGTCTAACCGCTCTTTCTTGAAAATTTTTTTCCTAATGTCCAGTCTAAACCTCCCCTGTTGGAGTTTAAAGCCATTCCCCCTTGTTCTGTCACTAATCACCTGTGAGAAGAGACCAGCACCAACCTCTCTACAATGTCCTTTCAGGTAGGTGTAGAGTGATGAGGTCTCCCCTCAGCCTTCTCTTCCTCAAACTGAACAGTCCCAGCTCCTTCAATCTCTCCTCATAGGATTTGTTCTCCAGGTCCTTCACCAGCCTCGTTGCCCTCCTCTGCACTCACTCCAGCACCTCAATATCCCTCTTGTATTGAGGTGCCCAAAACTGGACACAATACTCCAGGTGTGGCCTCACCAGTGCAGAGTACAGGGGAATTATCACCTCCCTACTTCTGCTGGTCACACTATTTCTAATACAAGCCAGGATGCCGTTGGCTTTCTTGGCCACCTGGGCACACTGCTGGCTCATGTTCAGTTGCTTGTCAATTAGAACCCCCAGATCTTTCTCTTCCAGACAGCTCTCCAGCCACACCTCCCCAAGCCTGTAGCCATGCATGGGGTTGTTGTGGCCCAAGTGCAGGACCTGGCACTTGGTCTTTTCGAAGCTCATCCCATTAACGTTGGCCCACTGATCCAACCTATCCAAGTCCCTCTGTAGTGCCTCCCTATCTTCATGCAGATCGACACTCCCGCTTATCTTGGTGTCATCTGCGAATTTACTGATAATGCACTCTATGTCCTTATCAAGATCATCAATAAAGATGTTGAACAGAAATGGTCCCAACACTGAGCCCTGAGGAATACCACTTGTGACCGGCCGCCAGCTGGATTTAGCTCCATTGACCACCACTCTCTGGGATCATCCAGCCAGCCAGAGCTTGACCCAGCAGACCGTTCGCTCATCCAGGCCATGGGCAGCCAGTTTTTCTATGAGAATCCTATGGGGAACTGTGTCGAATGCTTTTTGAAAATCCAGATAGATAACATTCACAGCTTCTCCCTCGTCCAATAGTTGGGTCATCTTGTCATAGAAGGACATCAGGTTTGTCAGGCAAGACGTGCCTTTCATAAACCCATGCTGACTAGGCCTGATCCCCTGGTTGTCCATTATATGACTTTTAATGGCACTCGAGATCTAATTACTTATAGCAAAAGTCTTGTAAGATATGAAAGTGCTACAAAGCAGGAAGATCTATAAAATGTTGTTCAAGCATTTAAATGCTCAGATGTATACTTTTTTGTACACACATTCTTGTTTGCAGTTCTATAGACAGGACTTGAAATTATATACAGTGATCATCGGTTGCTACAAAATTCTAAATAGAATTAAGGAACTGGTAAAAGTTATTTCTAAGTATTTGTGTAGATGTGGGAGAACTTTAGCAGTCACACAGTAGACTGCAGTACTGAAATCTGTCTGAATACATGAGGTGTGACAGTGATTTCTCACAAACAAAAAATTCATGTTTTTATTATAGAACTGTTTATATTTTTTGTTGTATGTTCATCTGATTTATTCCTGTCTTTGCTAGTCATTCCACTTACATGGTTTCCAACATTGTGACATTAGTTCATGACTACCTGGAGGCAGTAACTGCTCTTTTCTCTGAAAGCTGAAGAGTTTAATATACATTTTTATTCCATCAATACTGACTTGCAATTTACCAGCCCTGTGTTGGTTTAGTGAATCATACACAATTTCTATGCCAAGGTCAAATTCAATTCTGTGACATAGGGGAGAATGGTGACATCTGAAAGTGCTTAGATAAAATTGACAGGTATGGGTAGAACTGTATTAAGGCCCAATTTTCCACAGTGGCTAAAGATCATAACTTACCCGACAGAGAACAGGATTGGTTGCTTGCCCTCTAGACCCTCTCCCAGAAACAGTATAGATTTCTTGGGTTTTCACTCACACCAGTGTTGTGAACTGATCATATGTCTCCTTCCTCTGGTAGAACTATGACCCTGTTATTGATGCTACTAGGAAAAATCTCTCACAGGAGTATTTCTTCAGCATTTTCTGTTTGGTGCCCCTGAGGATACATGGCATGAAATTCTCATCATCCCATTTAAAATGTGGAATTACTGGAATCCTGGAATGACTTCATTCTATGTCTAAATATTTTCCCTATTTGCCACATCTCAACTTGTCTTTCAGTAGAAAATCTATATGGCTTTTCTTCAGATACCTTGGGTCATATATCTGGTCAGGGTACATAACTCCTGTTTGAGCAATTCACAGAGCTGAAGACCAGACCACATTATGTAATTTATTGCATGTTTTATACCACTAATGAAGCCAAGAACTGGTTTTGGTATAAATTGTGTGGGAAGCTTGCTAAGATTCTGGCATCAGACAAGAACAGTCCTGCTGTGTATTTCCTCCTGAACAAGCCACAAAGTGCGTAAATGGCTAAGTATCAAGAAACACTATAGTTGGAACTGGGGGAAAAATATGCCTAGGTACTCCTAAAAATTAAACTGTTGCTGCTGCCAACATCATGCTTCATCCTCGTCCCTAGAAGGATTTTTTAAGTCTTTTTTCCCCCTCAGACATGCATCAGGTGGTATATACTGCAACACAGGAAGTAAGAACTCACTGCTGAAAAACTAATGTAAGGAAATGTTAAGTTGAAGACCAATTAAAGCTTTGCTTCAAGTTAATAATTTCATTTCAGAAACCGTGTCTTAATGAGATGAAGGTGGATGACCACTGGATCCCTCAATCTGCATTTTCTACACAATTACACTACATTTTCCAAGGTACCTAAAAGTGACATCTTTGACACTCCAGGAGAGTAATTTTCTTCTTTAAAACACTAAGGTCTGCACTTATGAAAAGGTAAGTGACCCATCTGAGCGGAGACACAGCTATTACGATAGCATGGCAGGTGCTGAAATATTAAAGCCATTTTCACATTCAGGAACACTTGCAGTACCACTTCTTCCAGTTTTGCCCCTGAGTGCTACTTAATGGTACATTTAGAATGATTGAAAGAGGACCCTGCACAGACAACAGAGATTCCACAGAAGCTAAAAATGCATTTTGTTTTCCTCGCAGAGATATTTTCATTTACGCCTTTCACTGGAGAGTGTTTGCAATGGTTCATTACCAGGTACTTAATGATAAACTGTGCTGTCAAAAACAAATTGCAAACAGTAAAAACATTAATGGCATACTCCATATGTTTTCAACAGTACCAACACAATCCAGTAACATGCTGTCACCTGAAATATCACTGATGAAAGGAAATCCAACTATAAAATCTAGGGACATTATTATAAAACATTCAGTTTTAACCAGTTTTGATTTTAGATATGTATCTGATCCAGAGATCCAGTGACTCTTCTGAGTGTCCCTCATTTCTGATTTCAAAGTATCTTATTAAAACCATTGGTATTATGCCAATTAAGACAGAGGAAAAGCATATTATTTCACTTCACATATGTAAAGCCACACAGAAATAACTACCAAGTACAGCATGTATCTTATACAGGTCTTACAAAACAGCAACCAAGATCAGCTCAGATTTCAGGTTTTGGGAATCTATGGTAATACTGTGATAGCATAAGAATACTTAATTTAGGGACTCTAAATTGCTGTTCAGGTTTCTAATCTGCAAATCTACAAACCCTGGAGAGGTAATGCTAATCTCATTTTAACAGATAGTAAAGATTATGAAAGGTAAATATTGCTGGTCTGTGGTCAACCACTTAATTTAGGAGCAGTACTGATTCTCAGTAGCGTCACTCAGCCACCAGTTTCAAACCTTTTTGCAGAAGGCAAAGCCAGACCATTATCGGATATCACAAGGTAAAAGTAAATTTGCTGGTTTAAAAGGCTCTGCCACTGGGTTCAAACAGATTATAAGAATAACAGTAATAAAAACCAGGGAACTAGAGATTTATTTTTAAGTAAAGAAATTATTAATCTCAAGTGCTAACCAGCATATTCAATAACACTAAAGGCTGACATATTTAGTGGAAGTGACTTTATTTTTATCCTTTGATGTGCAAACATGTCAGCAATCCTAAATTCAGCGCCTTGGTCTTTACAAATTTGTTGTTTAACTTAATAAACTCTACCAGTTTAAACCGCAAAACTTCAAGCAAAGAAGCACAACTCAAAAATAATCTAAGAGTTTCAAAAAATAATTCATCAACTAAAGACAGCTTGCCCGATTTGCTTAAAGGTATAACTGAATCCCAAGAGCCCCCTCACTGACTTTTAAACTGAAAACACATCTGCACATATTGCAAACCTCAGGAATGTGTTCTGAAAACTCCAGTCCCATCTCCAGCATCGCTTCTGCGGAACAACCCTTCACAATCAAAGTTATCATTTGGGGAGGAACTTGCCTGCAGTTGCATTCACATATGCTCATAGCTCAGTACCAATTGCCAGCAAGGGCATCTGCTAACAGGGGCACAAGTGACATCTGCTCCTTATTGACAGCCACTGATCTACATGCAAATATTTTCCAGCCTAAGAACATATCAATATCAGACAACTATTAGATGTTTCATAAACAGATTCATATTTACATACTTAGATTTAAAAAGTAACATGTAAGTAGAATACCATTTTCCTAGCTCTACCATTTTCTGCAGGATTGAGTGATGGTCATAACTACTGCAGACAGGCAGGCCTCATCAGGCAGGCTCTGAAAGTGATCAGCTTTAAAGTATAATTGTAATTAGCTGTGAAACATTCTAAGAGGAGGGAATTAAAAACTGCCTACCGAGGAACAGCTGGGCTATCTGTCATATATGGTTCAGCAGTAACTTGGTTCTACAGTTTTCTCTACTTGAAGCAGAAAAAGATTTCACTAGAAGAGTCTATTTGTGCAAATAGTTATTGCTTATTAGAAAGGATCAGTACTGCTATTAAAAAAAGCAAACAAAAAAAAATCAGATGTTTATGACACATATACAATATATCCCTTACAGAGATGTGAAATACTGTGAAGAATATTTCACATCCTTCATTTTAGGTCTCCCCCGGTAGCTATCTTAGGTTAGCAGCCTATGTTCTTGACACAGGCAATACAGAGAAAAATAGAGAGCAGGTGGCAGTTCAGAGGATTTAGGTCAGATAACCCGTATTCATGGGAGACTCACTATAGTGGACATTTGTGGATACTTACTGTTCCTGGACCTAGCAAGGCCACAAGTACTTTATCCCGCTCTGAGCACTGCACTTCAGGAAGCATGGCTCAAGTCAGAATAGAACAATGCAAAATTCGGGAAATGTAGTAAGAATCAGTTTTTCTCTTCAAGACAACTGATACAAACAGCTTTCCTGTATTCAATGATAATTGTAAAGAAAAAGTCAATTTCTCTCTTTTTCTTCTCACAGTTTTGGGGGTGAGGGGAGAGAAACTGCTGCTGTAATCTAACACCCACCCCAAATTCATAAACTGGGGAAGAATCTAACTGTACAAATACTTCTCACATTGACACAGGAGAGCTCTGGAGGATACTAGTCACGTCCCACTGAATCTCCTTCATGAGTTTCCATGAAGTCAAAAAGATTCATGAGATATTTACCAGTAATGGCTTAACTAAATTTAGGCTTGCCCCAAAGTGATGGGACTAATGCAATACAAGTTATTTAACCTGTGGTACCTGACCACTGCTGATCTTCAAAGAACTAGGAATACAAGGAAAACCATACACCACAGGCATAATCTCCCACTAATAGGGAGATCTGGGAAAATATGCCTTACAAATGGGAGAGAGACCTCAAAGACAAGAGCAGCTGAACTCCAGAAATCAGCTGAGACTGGCTCAGCAGTGTGCAACTTCCAATGATGTTATGTTCATGTCCCCCAATGGCTGTCCCACACAAGCTTCTGCTGCAGAATATAAACTGTTCCCTAAGTAATCTAAGTAGCAAATACTGTGCTGCCAAAGGACTGAAGTTCTATTGCCTTCAGAGATGAATGATGGCACTCCATTTCCAGCCAACACTGCAAAGTTCTCATAAAAGCTATATATCACCTATTGTAATTACAAAAGAGGTAACTAATACCATAGCTTATTCTTTCTGTGTTTCCTTTCTAGTATTTCTTTACTGACTACTTTGCCTTTTATGCTAGTTGGAACAGAAATAAATGGATGTTTTCTTATTTTGCAGAAGGATGAATACAGACCATTCAGACAATCTTAAATGATTCAAATTCATCTTCACTTCTAGGATATTAAAAGCATATATAATTCCAGGTCAGTAAGGTCTTGAGCCACCAAAATAGGGCCTTACATAATTTTCCCCCCTAACTTATGTAACTTTCACAGGTTCTTTTTAAATTTCTTTTTCCTATCTCCAAGTCCTGTTCAACCAGAACCTTAACATCTGAGACAAATACACTTGTATATTATTATGTATAAATATGAGTTGTACAAAAAAAAACCCCAAACAAAACAAAACACAACACAACATGAAACATTGTTAGAAAAAATACACACAAAAAAAGAATTTGAAACAACCATTAAAAATAGGCAGGATTATTGACTAGTGAGGTTTCCAGCTGTTTGATTATTTTAGGATAACTATACCGATCAGTATTCATTACCAAACTGTTAGGAAAATAAATTCTAAAAACAATAATCCATGCTGGAAATGCAGCTATGATCATTCTTGTGTATTTGAAAGCATCTTAGCCTTGATATCATGGGGGAAAAAAAAAAAAAAAAAGCAACAACATTTAAACACAATACAGTTAAAATTCAGCATGTGCCCAGCTAAAAGGTCTTCCTGAATATGGACACTTTACTGATCATGGTTTTTATCTTAAAGGCAGAGAGAGAATAAACACTTCTTTTATTAGTGAATGTACATATTGAATATAAAAGACATATTTGACTATGAGTGTAACTTTACTTACCACTATTACTAGGCAGCTAAAATCTAAAAAGTGAAACAAATACACTATGGAAACATTCTCAACTAAGATTAAAATGTCTTAGTGTCATTGACTTTAGAGAAACTAATAATCTGCCATACTAAATGTGTTTAGAATTAAGCAGTATGATAGATCAAGTCAGGCATCTCTGTTCTTTGAACAAATGAGTTAACAGCCATTAAAGGAAGTGAATTTTACTATACTTAGATAAAGTAAAGCTTGGTGGGTATTCTTGATCCCCAAAGCACTTATCTGTTAGGGGTTATGCCCTACAGATTAGGGCAAATGAAATTAAAACCAGGTATAACATACAAATTTGCCTCAAGAGTCTTGTCACACTGTATAAACCTGACACCAAAGGGAAAGGCAAAACCACAGGCAACCATTTTCAGCTTCAATGTGATTTCTTAGTTTCAAATCAAGACAAGACAGTATCCTTGTATATACTTACCAATCACTCCCAGAGATCTACAAGTGTATTTGAAAGTCTGGACTCTTTCTCTGAGATTATCTCAGGTAACTTACCCTAAATTTGATGCTATTACAGGATATCTCATAGCCCTTAAGAGAACAAAGATTACAGCATTTTTTTACAGGGAGATTATCTCGAGATGGTTCATGTAAGTTGATGGAAAAGCTATTTAGCCATCAGAGGGGCAGATGCCCTTCGATAGCTTTGACAAGCTGAACGCATCATCTCAGCAATACTCTGTAGGCCTAAAAGATGAATTGGGTTTATAAACACTTTGCTAGATGAAATCATCTTTGTTACCTGCGTGAAGCAGACCCTTAAAGTCTGCAAGCAGTCTTCAGGAAAGAATAAAGTAAGCAGTTCTGAGTTCTCTTTTTCTTCTAAAAAATAAAGAAACACAGGTATTGGAGAAATGGACTAAAAACCAGTGTTTCAGGAAAGTGAGACTTGCGACAGAGGTCTTTGTATTGCTGAATGGATTACTTTATAAACAAAAGGGGTACTTCAAATTGCTACAAAATTATTAATTACAACTTACTGAAAGATGAAACTGAGAAGTTCACCTAAGTTTTACCTACTCTGTTTTATACTCGGGGTTGATTTTATTTTTTTAAATCTGACCATTACAGACTTCCTACTGAAGTCCATACATGGAATTAGGCTCTATATTATTTCTTTTTTTTAAAAAAACACAACAAATTCTTCATTTAACATACACATACTCTTGAAATTGGGACCCCTCTTATCCAGAAGCTGACTGAACTTAAATTATGTAAACTACAGTGAGACCTTATGGTGCATTGGCTAATGTACTGTAACTCTGCATACAAGAATCTGGTGTAATAAATATATATAACACAGGACCTAGTAAAGGCCCCAGAGAAAACAAAACTTATGATTCAACCAAAGCAGCTTTTTCCAGTAGAGTTTACATTCTCAAGACACAGGCAGACAATGAGCAGATACAGAAGACAAACACGCATGTATAGAAGTGGCCTGCAACAGAGGCAAAAATGCCCTATTTCCTGTTTGTGAAACTTCTACAAGCACACAAATTTACAAATACGTTGTTGCTTTCTGACCTGTGATAAGCTAACACTTTTGGTTTGCAGATCATCTCAAAAGGAAATGGAGAGAGGAGAGATGGCCAGGCTGGTGAACAAAAAGGTTAATTTTAACAGCAGCTTAGGAGAACTTCCTTACACTATGCAGAGATAAGGGAATTCTGTCATGCAGTTTATACAAATATTTGGGATGTGTGAAGAGAAAAAAAAAAAAAAAAGAAGAAAAAAGGAACTCATATAGAAACTTTTGCTTATACAGAATATTTAACAATATTGTAACAGCCTGACAGTTTGTCTTCAGTCTGCTTAAAAAAAGAATTTACCCTAAAATTACAACTTAAGTGGTGGAAGAAGGCACAGTCCCCCATGAGAGTGAAGCTGAGGGGTAAGAGAAAGAGACCTGCATTTTGGCTATGTTGAGTCATAGCCATGCTGCCTAACATGTCTGAAAGGCAGGCAGAAATATTAGATGTTGGAAAGCTACAGAGCAGTCTTTTCCACCAAGCAGATTACCCTCTGAAGAATGACTGTGCCACCACATTTTTGACAACAGCAGCTGGAGAAGAGGTCAAAATACAGAGTGGATAAGGCATACCAGACAGTGCTAAAGGGAAAGATAAAGCCCCATTAACTTCCCTGGGGTAAATCCCTGACTGTACACCAAACACATCGTGTGCAGCAATTTCATTGGCTCTAGCATGAAAGCAGAAAAGGTCTGTTCAAAACGATGAACTTCCCAGGGGGGCATATTCAAGCAGCAAGCCTTTTATAAAAGTCTTAATTCGCATTCAACAGGCAATTACAGGCATTGGAAACTGTGGGTATGAGAAACTCAGGTCAGTACGAGGTAATGCTGCCAGCCCTAGCTGAGCACCACCTGCACCCTCAGCCAGGAATGGGCCTGTGGCTGAGCTGAGAGGCTAGCAGCCTTCCTCAAAGCCTCCGAAACGTCTGAAATGCAGGCAGATGCTTCCTGATCTGCTCAAGACAAAATCCAGTCAGGAAATAATCTCTCCTCTACCCACTGTATGTCTGCTTTTAACCTGGCAAGTAATGAAGGTCACTGCTTAACCTATGAATAACTATCACCGTTGTTCAAAATTGCAAAGCAAAGACAAAAACAACCTAGCTTTACTTTTTCCCCACTGGGCTAGTAGCTGAGATGTAATGTTAAGGGAGGAAAAAAAAAAGTGTGTCTGAAGGAGCAGAATAAAACTTCCAGTAAATATTTTCTCAATTAAGAGCCATAGCTCAGAACTGAAATGCATTTTCCCTAGCTAGCCCCTGCTCCCCAGCTTCTTTAGGCCCACATGTCTGAAATTAGTAGTAGCTCTACTCACTGAATTCAGCTTCAATTTCTGTAAAAACAACGAAAATACTAGTCCTAATTTATGTTTTGCAAAAACATAAAAGTTCTTCTGAAGGTTACAACTGGAACATGACCAGTATTACCTGGTTTTCCTCCTCTTTTCCCCCCGCCCCCCTCCATGTATGGTGTATCAATACCAAACTTTATTTTTAATTCATTTGATGCCTTGGTGGTCATGAAAGTCTGATGTTATACCACTATGCATTCCAAAAAGAACCTATTTATTAAAGATTAGGGATAATGAGAGAATATATTTTCAATTCTCTAGCAGTGTCAAAAGCCCTGCTATGAAAACACTTTCTCGTCTCACCTAAATTAGTTGAAATTTTATTATTCATTTTTTTTTAAAGGAGTGGCAAACATTATTTATTATTAAGCCCTTGAAACAGTAACTTTTTAAATATAATTCAAAAATTATTTCTTAAAAAATAAATCATTTTGACTCAGAAAACCATTCTATATCAAAACTTCCGGATGTTCTTTACATTTCTGTAAGAAACAGTTCTGCAAAATACACAGAATATTTTCATTGCTGAATTTTTTAAGAGCAAAATCATTCAGCCAAAACTTGATTTAAGTTAAAATATCTGAAAGATAATACAAGTCAAAGCTAAAGATTACACCTATATAAATAGACACTTGGAAAGCAAAGACATCTGTTGGCTTTGAATTAAAACCTGTACCTCAGCTCTTTGCACTTCCAACACTGGTTTTATACAACAGAGACTTGAGCTGCAGAGGTACTATCATCAGTAGATTCATCTATCACCATGGAGAAATACAGAAATATCTTGACAATAATCCTAAACTGTAATACAATGTCATCACATGGCTCCACTATTCTCTGTTAGGGAGCCATTCTGCACAAACGCCAATTTACACATTTTCCAGTTGCTTCCAGATAAAATTTTGTTCTGCTTTAGTTATGTTTTACTTCATAATTCTGTCTATCAATAAAGGCTTATTGCACTTCTACTAGTGCTGAAATATCCATGGATAGCCACAGCATACTCAGTTTGATTAATAAACAGGATTTGATGGCCTGAAGATCCTTTTCATTTTAAGGACTTCGTGGAGCCCACCTCAGAGACATTTGAGAATCTGGTCAACAGGCTGAACTCATTCATGTACTATAAACAACTCATGCTCAAAATCTTTCCCTTCCACCCTCAGATGTCAAGGAAAAGAGGTAAAATACAGGATTCAAAGGAAAGTACACACATATTAGCACAGAATGACTGGAAGGGTTTGTTCATCCTTGATCACTATGAGCTAGGAATACAGTATGCCATAAATTTTAACAATATAGTAAACACCGATTGATTTCATTAGGTCCTGCTCCTTTCATTTGGAGTTAAGTGCAACAGCATCAGGGTCTAAACTGGCAAAGTGGTATCTGCTCCAAAGAATCTCTCAGCTGCAAACATGACTCCATTCAAAGCATGGCAGGAGCCCCATAACTTATTCTAGACCAAAGGTATTCTTGACATAATGCCAGATGATATATAGCCTTTTCATAGCTATACAAGGGGGAAAAAAACCAAAACAAAAATAAACAAACCAAAAAAGAATTTAAAAAGGAAGATTTTAGAAAAGATTCCATAGTTTGGATAGCTACTGAGCAGCAGTCCTTAGAAACCCTGCAGTACCTGGAGTGGTGAGATGGCTTACCCCAGTCCTCCCTTTCCCTTGGGACCCACAGCAACAGGCTGCTGTGAGAAGCCCTCTGTCCCTCCCATCCTCCTCTTCTGGGAAACAGGACAAGCTTGTTCCCATCAGCACATGATAGCAAACATATTCCTACAAGGCACCTTTAGCAGAGAAGCCTCTGAAACATAATTGCCTCTGGTTTCTCCTATGGACTATGCAGTTCCAAACCACATCTGACCAACCATGGTGACACTGTCTTTGGGCATGCCACAGCATATGCATGCCTGAGTGGCCACATGCAGCTTTCCAGAATCAGTGGGAAGAACAGTAGGAAGAAGGTGCAACTGGCTATCGTAATGAAGATGCATAAAGAACCAGATAAAGGAAAAATCACTCTCCCAGAAGCTACTATCAGGACTATACAGAATAAAGTACATTTCTTCCTTACAGTTTTGCCAGTTCAAAACTTATTTGCATTCTCATTCAGAAGAAAGAAAAAAATATTTAAAATATCTAAGAAAAACCTAAGTCCCAGTTTGTACATAATCTGCTTTAACCCAGACATGAAACCTGGAAGCCATAGGATCCAGTATCATGGATCCAGGTAGACAAACTGTCAGGAGAACACACAAGTAACATTCAAAATCCTGCCTGTAAAACAATATCTGACCAGAGTCCTGAGTGGTTTCTGGAAGAACATTTTTACTTTGATAGACTGCAGGTTCCAGTCAATCTTTTCTTCTTTTAATCTGAGCATTTCACACCACTTTTTCACCAATCACCTCTGTGCTGGCATACAGAAAACATATGCACAAACACTGGTACACAGTCATGAGAGCAAGTCGTGTATATAATCCTTGAGGCCACGTGTCTGTTCTTGCAGAAAGCAGGAGGACCTTGCTCTACAAGGTGTTCTGACAGAGTCAACAGGGGTATTTATGCTGTGACATGCTCATTTCTGTCAGTAAGGGTGACAGTTAGGGATCCTCTAGAGGGGAAGTTTTTTTCTGAAGATGTTTCCGTGCTCTTTTTCCACTTACTGAATAACTAGCATATTCTTCTAGAACACAGCTTTAATGCTACACAGCAAAGAAAGGGTGGGAAAAAAACATGAGCCCTCTACTAACATAAAAAGATTAGTGACAAATAAGATTTTTCCATTCTCACAGAGAAAAAAAACACAAAAAAATTAAGAAATTTGTTTTGTTTGTTTCATGGCTGGCAGCTTCCATTTATTACAGAGACTGCTGTGAAGAAATGCTACCCACTGTCTTTAACAGTAAAAGGTATTAAAATTTCTACCATTACACATTTATAATTACTTGTGGGAATACTGAATAATAATTTAATGATCATTCTAGTAAAAATTTATTCATGTTTAGTAACTCCCCAACTCTCTAGGCAATGATCTTCAGATGCCAACTCAATCACTTATTCCTCCATACAGTTCCCATTATATTTATCAATGGAATGGCCTCTTTATTGTCTCCTTGTAAGACAGTGTTTTCAGTCACTTGTATTGTTGTCACACTAATTACTTGGGCTAATGTCTTCCTAGGTGAAAATAAGATTGGATTTTTCCTTCCTGAAAAAGATGAGCAACTGGTTTTTCATTCTTGGGAATGAATATTAAAGGAGAAGACAGTAGTTTTCAAGACTAAAATAAATAAATGAATGAACCCAGGTCACGTTTTGTTTCAGATGCTCTAAGAGTCCTCATTGTTCCAGAGCAAAAATCCATCACAGAAGCAGTACTCATCATATCACAAGTCTTTCCTCTTGCTGCTCCTCTGACAACCTGCCCAATATCCACGGAGATAGTAGCATCCCAAACAAGCGTGGTTTTCATGTGCACAGTTCAGAAACTTCAGATTACACCTGTCCAGCATGCAGAAGAAAGAGTTCCCTGAAAGCATTAAATCTCATCCAAGTCTGAATTCACAACCAAAAATGAACAAAGGCAAAAAGTGGGACAGGACTGTTTCAATGAAGAAAACTAAATAACTTCTTAACTGGCTTTCTGTGTAATGTAACAGGCAGCAGTGACAAGCCAACAGCATATTAAGAGCTGCCAGAAAAATATGGTACTTTGCTTGCCATATTTATAAGCCTTTTCTAATTACAAAGGTACAGGTCAAATTTAAAGCACACTGAGCATACTGTTCTTTCAAGGAAGAGTGTGACTTTTTTCTTACTATTGGCAGAGGACCAATTAATACAAATTAAATTTTAAGTATTTCTTATTTATCTCAGACAGTAAATGGCACATCATGTTTCCATTCTCGTCAAGGCCTAAGGCTAGATCCTCAAAGGAACAAAATATTTATTCATTAAAAACCAAGTAGCACAATAAGAAAAATTCCTCTGACCTTTTCCTGTATTCAGGAAAAAATAATCTAGCACTGTAATGTTAATTCACTTAGCTGTATGTACTGCAATTATTTAAAATATTGTGTTATTTTATACTAAGAACATAAGGGCACAGCACTGGCATGATTTATCTGCCATTTTCAAAACAGTCTGTGGTTTTTTTTATACAAACAATAAGAATTAACTGTCTTTTTGTTTGAAATCCTTCAGGTCTACAGAATTCAGCAAACATACCTAGAGCTGTGACAACTGTGGCCCCTAAGTGTCATAATTTTTAAAATTAATAAACCAAAGTAAGTGGAAAAAATTTAGGCTGCTGATGTATGAAGTAATAAGAAACGCCTCTTCTCATCCAAAGTATCATTTATCTTTGTTAAATATTGCGGCTGTGTCTCAGACTTAAAGCCTCACTTCTGTGCTTTGCTATGTCAAAGGCATGATGACTCCATAAAGGTTACTGGTTTTGGCAATAACTTTTTAATAGCAGAATTACTCTTTTTTGCTCCTTTCAGCTTTCCTGTAGTAAAATATTTCCATCCTGATTTAGCACACCCCAAATCACAACTTGTTTCATCCTTAGAGTATGCTTTCTGCCAAGATAATGAATTGTAACAGCTTTTCATATCAAAAGAATGAGTGAAATGCGAAAGAAAACTCAGGATGATACAGTTCTATTTATACCTGGCACCATTTTAACTTCTCAGAGCTGTATGAATATGAAACTGGTATACCACTTTTAATGTGAAACCAACAACCCCTACTTTATACAGCTAAGAAATCAGTCTAATCTCATAAAAATAAATTATTTCTCTGATTGCAAGTTATTAACCAAATGCACAGCACTGGCTAAGTGCCATGACTACCTAAAATGACATCACTTTATTCTCATATTTCAAACTTGCTGGTTTGGGGGGTTTTATTCTGGGAGTGGGGGAAGGTATTAGGAAAGGGTGAATAAGAGAAACCAAAACATCTTTGTTGCTGTTGTCATTGTTAGCTATTCCTGCCAAGGATACATATATTTATATAAGGATTTTCTTAAGTTTTCAGATGAAAGGGGATTCTCCTCACCCCTTGAAATGAAAGCAGATTTGCTCCTGCAGGGCCATGGCACCATGAAAACAACCATCAAAAAATCAAGCTGTTCCTGCCTGCAAGAAGCTTCCCAATGGTGATGTGATTAGAAATCAGAATTCAAAAATTCAAAGCCAAAATTTATTTTCAACTGAATTCAATTGTTTTGTTTTGTTTTGTTTTTAAAAAAAGATACTGAGAAATGCAAATGCATAAAAATATAAATGAGGGCATTCTGTAATTCTGCATGGTACCTTTTAGAACATAAGTTTAATGTAATGTTGCATTAGCAAGCTTCATAAGTACCATACAGTTAGTATACTACAAAAGTTAAAGACACTAAGGCAGAATGACCTAAAAAGCATTATATTGTTTGACTTCCATCTTCCCCTCCTCTCATTGTTATTCCCATATTCTACAACTCATAACGACAAAGAGTGAGATGAAGGTATTTTGATTGACTAACACTTACTTGGATATTCATGTATATAAGGTACAGGACAGTATTTTCAGATACAAGAAGTTACTTTTTTGGTTTTTAATGAATGCCCTGGCAACAGCTACTTCACCAATTGGCAAATGGCTCTAACAGTCATTTTTCTGTTTTATAGCTTTTCCAAAACAGCAAATTTGGAAAAGATGATAAATTCCAGGAAGAGGAGGGAGGAAAAAGACACATAACAGAGAAAAGATTACCTAAACTTGTTCAATTTATTGTCTTATTAAAAATGAAGAAAATTGAGTAGAAAATAAGAAATAGTAAAAGAAGAATGTGCAGTTAATACTTCCACCAAGTTTTCAGCTTTGGAATGGGGGTGGGAGGAAAAAGTATAATTTAGTCTTATAATTTTCAATTCAAACAACCAGAAGTGCTACAGGTATCTCTCAGAAGAACCCTTATTAGATAAGGAACACAATCATCATTCTCTTCTAAGCTTGCTCAAAACTTGGGTTTTATTACAAATTCAAAGCCAGCCACAGTGTACACAGTTTCCATGGAATTTATTGTTTCTTTTAGCTCTAGGAAAAGACTTTACTAATTTTTCCATATTAGGCTGAAAGTTTCACTTAGAGACAAAAATAAATGATGAAACATATTTTTAAAAAGTCATATACCTTACAAGAGCTGATGAATTTTAGACCATTTGTCTGCATCTTCCTTTGCTTCCAAAATCTCATGCCATCATCTGATTTTAAGGTTTTTTGTTTCCTTTTTATCCTTTCACTTGTGGTGCCAATCTGTCATCCTGCTACTGGACAACTCCAAGCCTTACACTTGTCAATAAACTTAACAGATTTTTATTCACCTCTCATTGTTTGCTCACCTATGTTCCTAGGAGAACACCTCTGTAAAACTGCCAGGATGGGGAAAGGGGAAAAAGAAGCAGGAGGCAGAATCAATCACTACCTCCTCTCTGAAGATGCTTCTGGAGCACTGCTGTGCTACCATCTTGCATTTGAACCCGTTCAACTTATCAAATCAACCTATTATCTGTTTTCGTTGAACCCTTTCTTTGCACTTATCTGTCTTTTTTTTGTTTTGCCTTTTTTTAGGGAATGTTGCAAAATGAATACTACACTTTCCCATTCTTTACCATTTTGATTTTTCCAATGCCACCACCTCTTCTCCCACTACCATTTTAGAGCATTTTCAGTTGGGCGTACATTGAAAGCAAAAGGATTACTAATCTCAATACCTCTTTGCTCACCTGTTGATTATTTTGCAGACACAACTTTGTAATACACTTCTCAATCTACTGTGATTCAATCTGTAGTCAAAGAAACTACTTAATTTTTCTGCCTCTCAGCCTTAGAGAGATATTCCAAAAGAATACATTCAGCTGCACAGAGTCTTATGATAAAATGTCTCCTCAATATCAAATGTTATTTTTAGCACTGTAGATTCTAGCTTTGCCTAATATAATACCTCTTATCCCAAGAAAGAATCACATAAACATGTAACATTGGTTAAACAGAACTATTAAACATCAGTTAAACAAAACTATTTAAATGTGCACATGTATACTTTTTCTTACTGATCAAACACTAAGAACTTTAATGGCACAGGATCACAAAAATATAAAATAGAGTTGTAAGTTTTCTATATGAAAATGTATTTTCCCTTTAAATCAATTTTACAGGAATAGTGCAAGTGCCGTTAATCTTGATTTTTAGATGTGTAATTTGATAATAAAGACATCTTAGCAGGAGTTTGAAGATCGAAGCATCTTGTACTCCATGCCAGGCCAAGCATTCACCCAGCCTCCACCATCTTCTTTCATTAGCACCTGAACTGCACTTTGAATCAGCGTGTGTGAAAAAAAGAGCACTGAAAACAGAAAGGCAAGTGGGTAAGCAGCTTGGAAAACTCAAAAGGCCAAGGGCATTGAAAAGAGGGGCTGACATCTAAACAGTCTCAGATCATTGTGTCAGATGGAAGAACAGTCCAGTGACCTAGAAATAGGTGAAAGTCTACACTAAAGCTGTGTGATGAAGCAGGAGAGCCACGAAATGCTATTTCACTTTACAGATTTTGCTTGTCTTACAGAGCTTAAATTATAAAGCATGGAGTAACAGAGGGAGGCAGAATCAAGACCCTGATAGGAGCAGAACATCTGACTACTGCAAATATCAACCTACACTCTGTATGTCTTTATATGCATAACCTCTGTAAATGATAAGCCTGCTTTGCAGTCTGGGGGAGTGGGGAAATAACCAGAAATTGCTTTAGTAACGATATCGGCCTCTGAGGTAGAGCACAGACAGGTGTTTGTACTACTACTCTGCCAACTTTCATTCTTCACACCCAAACAGAAGGCTACCTCCAAGCTCAGTGAACATACCACAGCTTGGTCATACCTTTGCAAAAGGAAGAAAACTTATACTTAGATGGCCAATCTAAAAAAGGTACCTCGACTGGGTTATCAATGGATATTCCCTCTGCCTCTCCAAAGGGCAGTTTATCCCAGCCACCCTGAGCACTCCATGGGCATGTCTCCTTTAGGTCTCTAGACAACTAGCACGGACAAGGCAGCTATGTTTTAGCATATTAATGTTCTGGAGCCTGATTCCATACTTTGCTTCCATCTATGGCAGGCAATTAAAATTTTAAAAAAAGACCCAGACCACCAAAACCCCAGACACCTGCAGAACAGAAACTATTTGAACAAAACCAACCAAACAAAAAAAGCTATTGAACTTCGTTCTGCCCTCAGCAGCTTCTTGCTCTGCTCTCTGGCTTAGCTGACCACAGCTAGTGGTATAGTTAAGTATGTTCAACACAGCCAGCACTATTCACACAGCGCCTGGGAACAGGTCGTCTCTACATACATAAACAAGCAGTCTGTAGCTGCCCCATGATCATTTTATTCTCAGGTGTATGCTATGCTTTACAATGTCTTGAAAGGACATGTAAGCATGCTGATGCTTCATGGCTACAGCAAATACACTTGCAGGTCTTAGATGACCAACTAACACTCTAGTTGTACTTACACTGGGGGTGGGAGCTTTCCGACCAGCATCACTATCAATTCAGGCAGAAAGTGAGCTATAAACACAACCAAAGCTGCTTGTGAAGAAGCTAATCTTTATGACAACAGACTTCTATTTTAGTTTTAACTTAACTGAGACATTTTAATGCCCTGATAAAAGGATAGTGAATCTTTACAAATACATTCATTCAGGAGACTTAATTATGCTGAGTAAATGGATAAAGCAGCAAATGAATTATACTGTTGGATAAATGAATTATATTGAGTAAATGGCTTATAATGAATAAAATTTTTGAAGTGGTTAAACAAATTACAGCAAGTAACTACACAGAGTGATTAAATTAATTGTTTCCTTTTCTACCAGTATCAGTATTTTGCTTTCCATCATGTACTGAACTCAAGGTTTGGTTTTAAAAAACGCTTCTACTATCTCTTGCATTTAATTCGTATTACATATTCCATGAACATAGTTATACAATCACATTGTTCTCCCAATCGGTTCTGTGTATCCCCAATGGAACAGAAAAACTGTGGGACTTGAATAGACACCAGACTCAGATAATAGCAAGACAATATTTTGTAGCAGATTCTAAAATTAAAAACACAAAATGTTTTCTTAGCTGCATATCATTACAACTCCAAAATTCATTCCAAAATTTATCTGTTCCTGGGTATTTTGAGTTCTGAAAGATATTTTGGTATCTGCCACATTAGTCAGATGCCCCACAGCTAATCATTTAAATTGATTTGCAATATGAAATATTTAATATAGGTCTCAAATGTTCGCACTTCACCTAACAAACTGAATGCCAAGTAGCTAGAAAAAAGTCACAAAAGCATACCATGACAGGCACTCCAAATGCTATATTCATTTGTTTTGATACCTAGTATAAAAAATCGCTAGAGAAAGCAGCAGTCACCGTGTTAAACAGTTCCAGTGTACCACCCCTAACGAAAACATCCATGCATTAAAATTACTTAAGCAGTGGCTAGAGAGAAAGGACTTTGCTTCTGCATTTGTGCCCTTCGTTAGCATCTTTGTTATAACATGACATATTTTGAAATGTCTACTGTAAATGTATAAGGGAAATTCAGAGCAGAGTTTGTAAATTCAAATACTGTATTAGTACAGTTTAAAATATAAATCTCAATCCCACTCAAATATTGACCAGCTTTAACTCCTACTAGACGTCCCTTTTCTTAAGGAAATTAAATTAATGACTCCACTTCTAATGCTTACTAGTAACTCACCTACCGTAACTCTTAAACTATGGGACCAAACTAAAAGCTCATGACAACGAGAATGAACACACATAACTTACACTAGTGTTGTTTGTTCCAACTCCCATATTCTTCTAGTTTTTCTGTCTCTAACATGGTATAAAATACACCAATTTCATTTTGGCTACATATTACACAAGCTAAGAGCTAAGAATGCTAGACTGCAGGATTTTATGAAAGTAAGTGAAGGTAGACTATATTGAACTACACATGCAGAGACAGACACTGGGCAGACAAAAAGCACTGATGTGACTGTCATTTAAGTGCAGCAGACATGCTGAAAATGCAAGGTGATAGACTGTGTTTTTTTCCATATGAATGCTACTTCTAGATCATACTAGTTTCCCAGTTTGTACTCATGTTTTAAAGTCATCTTAAAAAGTCTGGTCAAGAAGCTAGTCCACAGGAAAGATTGTTTTATTTTGGGTTCTATTTTTCTGCATGTCTTATTTAGGTGGAGTACTTTATCAGATTGGAATAAACTAAAATGGAATTAAAAATTATATGTCTATAAATTATGAGATCACACGATAGCAAGCTTTCAGGCTCCAAAAACTCTTTCGTGAAATGTGTTCTAATTGACTACACCTTTGAAGCTCAGTACCAACTTCTCTGGGAAAATAAGGATTGAAAATGTTCCTAGGTATAAAAGTGCAAATCTGCCTGGTTACAAAGTCGCCAATTTTAAAGCAGCTCAGCTACAGCTGCTACCAGTGTGTATAGGCCTGCTATTACCACGGGTTTTTTCAGGAACTGGGGGAGAGGGCACATTTTATGGCACTGAGAACAGCCCCTACCTCTCCACTTTCCATCCTTCAGCCAGTGCTCCCATGGCAGTGCCACTATATCTCCTGTTATGCAGATACACTGAAAGTACAGATGGTTCAAAAACAGTCTATAAAAGAATGCTTAAAAGTAAGTCATAGCCCAACTTCACTGTAAAAGATTAGCTTTATTTACTTTCAAGAAGAGACCAATACCCATCAGCTTAGTAAAAGCACACAAAATAGCACACAAGGTGGTTAACAGATAACAGAAAATTTATATTCACTTTTTCTTATAATAAAAGGACATGATGATACTCAGTTAAACAAAAATCAAGGAAGTTTTTAATCATGCATGTGCATTACTGGTATTTGGCTACTATTGCATGTATGTTCATAAATCATGATCTCAAGGATAATACACAATAGCCCTGCCAGATTCCAGTTCTTTGGGTTCAACAGTTTACCACTTTGTGCAGTCTGCTTTTGACTGCCAGAGTAATTTCTCCCCAGAAGTAAGTTAATTGTGTCTCTGGCGTGTGAGTAGTTTCTGGATGAACTTTATTGATGTTTCTAACACCTATACACTTTTACAACCTCCATCAGAAAAGCCCAAGAAGTTGAGGCCCGGCACCGCAGCACAGACATTAGTACATTTATTGTACTAATTAAATAAATCAGAGCAGAGACAGCTAGTTTGAGCTGGCTGATTACCTAGCACATACCTCTATCAAAACCATGGAATGACACTGATTCTCAAAGAGCAAGCCTGTGGAACTCTTTCTCCAGACAGAATATATGACCTTCTTTATTCCCTTCAGAACTATCCATCCATATATAGATAGGTATTTCACAGAATCACAGAATCACAGAATCATCTAGGTTGGAAAGGACCTTGAAGATCATCTAGTCCAACCGTTAACCTAGCACTGACAGATCCCAACTACACCATATCCCTAAGTGCTATGTCAACACCTCCAGGGATGGGGACTCCACCACCTCCCTGGGCAGCCCATTCCAACGCCTAACAACCCGTTTTGTAAAGAAATGCTTCCTAATACTTTGCAAATCTATAAAGCTTTTCAGCTTCACGGTAGAAGTTGAGAGCCTCAGTGAATAAGGCAGTATATTCAGCCTGAAAATATTATAATGGAAAAGCAGCAAGCGTGCACAATTTTCTTGCAGATTCCAAAGCTTCTGTAAGGAAAACTTGAACATATTTTAAATATGATATTTCAAAGAAACTAAACTGTAGAACTAAAGGTTTGAGGAAGGAACATACTACAATAAACTCCACACAGAAGTATCCCTACAAAATGTAATTTCTGCCTAGGGAAAAGCAAAAGAAATGACTGACTGCTGTGACTCTCATACTTGTACCACATGCACTTTCAACCTGAACATGTGCCTTTCAAACACAAGGTGACAGTTTCCAATGTTACCTGGTACTATATGCATGCCTGAGTTGAGAACCTCACAATTGGAGGCAGATATAAATGGCATCTTTAATTACCAAAAGTATCGAGGAGCTTCATTTTGCATACTTTTCCTGGAGGCAGTGTCACATTAATCACACACAAAAACACTGGCAGAGCAACAGTCACTCTGAAGGAAGTAGAGAGATCTCTAGAAGAATCTGACCCTTTTCAAACTACCAACACCAAGTTTTGGATCAATCTATATATTGAGATTTCCATGAGGTTTTTTATAATAACACAAGAATATCAGATGAAGTACTGTAACTCCCACTGAGAGCAACTGGGGATTCCCTAGCAACGCTGGCACCCTTACTTTGTGAATGCAGTCAAATCTCCCCCTCTTTTGTGGTGGAGATTAAGTCAGTGACTGCACTTCACAAACTTACTTTCTTGTTTGGTTGATTAAGTTATCAAACATACACAGTAACTCTCACAAAACAGACAGTATGAAAGAATTTTCCTTCTCCCTCTTTATAACTATCCCCCCCAAACCTGTATCCCTTTAGGCATTACATACATTAAAACACTGTCTCACTTTGAAATCTGTGATCTCCGTTTGGCGTTGCTGACATTTACATGGTTACTAGCACTGAAAACAAGGTACAAACTCCTTTCATTTTGGACAATGAGGAGGTATTCATCTACCACGTGCCAATCCTCATTTACAAAGCAGCTGGCAGTGAAAGGGATGGCTAAAAGTGATTAATAGCTACCTGTCAGCAATGTGCTCTGCCTACACCGACTGTAATTCTGAGTTCCTAAATATACCATACAAAGCCACATTTGAACCACTTAGCTATTATGCCATCACTGCATCAACCACACAGATGGCAAAAAGGATTTCTAAGTTGACTGCCAACAGACTGCTGTAAGTGCACCAACAGTGGCGGAAAAACCCTAATAACTCTACATAGATTGGCGTGAGAAATGCACCAGACTGACAACTTTGCAGACTCAGTCCACAAAACAGCGAGGGCAACAGCTGTGCCATCTTCTCCATACTGCCCCATCACTGCATTTCATGCTGACCTGGAGAGACCACCACTAGAAGCAAAAAAACATTTCAGTTATTTTGGCATCTCTGATGAGGCTGCTAGCAAGGGTGCCAATTAGTGCCAGGTTTCATCATATTTGTAAAGTGGAAATGTGTTTACTCAGAACTGGGCTGAGACTACCAAATTAATTTTACATAGAATGCTTAGCCACCAGGTGGTAACAACTTGCAGCTACTAATGATTTGGCTGGATTTGAATCCTAGAGGTAAAAGCAAAAGGCTGTCTGTCCCACTGCTAGTCCCTTGACATACTCTGACCTCTACTAAAATTTTGTACGAGGAAGGAAAGCTGTACAGCTTTTAGGCACACCAGGACATGAGGAAGATACCTGCTCTTATGTTATTTAGCTTTTCAAACCAACTTAGGACTGCATACAATACCACATTTAAGAGGACTGCTGTAAACATTTTACCATCTAAGAGCTGAAGTAAAATCACTTGTTCGTGTGGACCACAGTCTTCTGCCAGCCACTGATGATTTTTAATGCTGTAAGACACAGCATGCATGATACACTTTGCACTGTTTCAGTATTAGGAAAATCTGCTGGACTAATGCTTCCTACCCAAGGCCATGAGAGGTCCATTAGGTTTTATTATGCAGTACAAATATTTCCAAATGTCTCATATCACAAACGTGCACATAGCACAGAGGCATACTTAAAAGAATATTTATTCATTTTACAGTTGAGAGTTCTGCCCAAATGTTGTTTAAGGGAACAACTACCACTACAACCATTCTTATGTCTGTAGTACAAGTATCAGTAATTTGAAAAAATAAAGCATTATAAAATCCAGGGATTAAAACCAAGCCAAATTCCTTATTAACCACTGCAGTTGAGAGACTGTCCTTTACTGCAAGAAAACAATCTAATTTCTCATAAATAACTCCAACAATGCTGTATCTTGTAACTCTCTGAAATATCAGGCCACAAGATGTATCTATTAAGCACTACAAAATTTCATGATACTATATTTAACAAGGCATCCTTTTTGGTCATGTTCTTCTTCATAGTCAGCCTTCTGTGTGCTATTGAAGATTTTTTTTTCTGACAAGGATGTTCAAATTGCTTTTAATACGACTGGGAACCAAGGTAAAGTACTTCAGCTCACATTAGAAGAGGGATTAGTATAGCAATTTGTTCAGCTGAAGTATAATGAACTACATTTTGGTATTTGAAACTTGGAGACCTACTCTTCCTTAAAATATGCATTGTGAAGCTCCACAGGCAGATACCATCCTCCAATTTTCATACAGTTAAAAAAAAAAAAAAAAAAAAAGTCTTGTGCTTCATTTCAGCTAACTACCCAGAAATATTGCAAAGCAATCTTAGTTCAGTTGCTCGGGCTACGGCCAGGCCAGACAAAGAGAGTAGTCTTCCATGTTTTCTCCTTGTGGTAGAATATTTAACGCTTAAAAAATAAAAATAAGATAGCACCATGTCTTCTATCTTCAAAAATTAATTTCAGAATTTTTTTGAGTTTGGAGAAAAGTTCAGGGTTTCTACTCTCTCCCCTCAGCCTTCTGAGCGGGTCCCTACAGGAGGGTTTTCTGGAGTCTAATAATGTCCAGAGACAGAGTCCAACTCTTCTTTCTCCTAGGCAGGACATTCACGGCAGCTTTAACTTCATGAAGATCCTCTGGTGTCAACAAAGTCTTGGACTCACTCTGCAACTCTTCAATCAGCTGTCAGTGATTCTCCATCACAGCAGCTGGAGTCTAACACAGAGACCTCTACATCTCTACCAGCCTAGGTTAAAGTTGTTTGCACTACTGAGCTAGTGCAGGCAGGAGGGACATTAAACAAACTAGAAATGGGCAATTACATCAACAACCATCTCAAGAATCAAACTGTCCTAAGAGCGGCTTTTTTGTTTTCCTTTCTTATAACACTGGCTGAATTGTGGTGCTTTTTGACAAAGCACAAACCTTATAAACATACAACACTGAAGGGGAGATGAATTTATCTGGTTCACTGAGCTTGTCTCATCTTCAGTCATTTAGTGCTGTTTCTTTAGAGCAGGGGAATGCTTGTTTTCCCTTTTGATTTCTTTCCTCACCCCACCACCACTCCAAAGTGTTTACATACATGTTTCAACCATGGAGGGAACCAAGAAGAGAAAAGGACTTATTATATGTACTTCTGTGCGCAGGAATGCCTCTCACTCTTATTGCCCTCTTATTCCTTACCACATCTGATAAAAACTTATCTAAGGGCAAATTATGCCTACTGAATTATGCTGAATTGTTGGTATTTGGTACACAAGGCAATTCAAAACAATTATAGTTCCTAAAGCTGCTGCTTCTTAGATTGTATGGAGGATAAAGTTTTCTGTCCTACCATCATAGCCTCTTTTCTTTGATCCTGAGATCAGGACTCCGACCTCTGTATTGCTATAATCCCTTTTACCTTTTCTTTTTTTTTTTTTCCAGTGCTGTAACCAGATGTGAACACAGTCCTCCAAATAGGCTATGGCTGGCAGTCTGAAAACTCAACATGACTCCTTTTGATTTGTACTCATCAGCTTCTGCTTTCATTTCATAACTGGGCACTGCGCTCACTTTCTATGTATTACATTCGTTTGTTTTGCAAACACTTTTGAAACGTTCTCAACAGTAACTTTATACTCATCTAAAACAAAACAAAACTTGAGATCAGTATTGGAATTATGTTCCTTCACCTTCTGCAGCATTAATTTTTAAATGGAGTTTAGAAACTGTGCCCTTAAGTGTAAAATTTCAAGCAGCATGGGGGAGTCAAGTCATCCAGATTCCAAAAACTACCTTAGTCTTTTCCAGGTGTATAAACCATGAAACATACTTCCTGACTAAATACTACTTTCTTATCGCTTCTGTTTTGTACTATTATTAAGAAAGTTGTAAGGTAAAATGATCTTTACATCCTCTCCTAAAAAGATCAGTATGACCCAGATGTGCTATAACAAGACCACAGCACAGCCAGTTTGGACCAAAGCCCCCATCCCCAGGAGAGTCCTGGCTGTTACTGTCAGGAGAGGCTGATGTGATTTGTATATCACAACAGCTCACCTGGCTCCCTGGGGGCTGCAGGGAGGCTCTGCCTCATGCCAATGGACCAGCACTCCCAAATTTGTTCCACAGTCTAAAATGACTAAATGGTAATACTGGCAAATCCAGTGAAGCAAGTAGCCTTTACGTGGCTGGTTTTTATCCTTCTACAGAAACAAAAACGGGAGGTTTCAGGTATGTTCCCATGCTACAAGTATTTTTTCTAGTTTAATCACAGATGCTTTTATTATTCTTTTCATTCACAAAGCATTTCAGATCATGCAACTTACTAAAAAGTAGATTTTTACCTGTCCTCTCATCTTTGCCACATCTTCAATGTCTAGCACATTGCACAAAGATTCAGTCCCCTTCTAATCTGTTTTCATCACTGAAGCACTGTTCCTGTACCACTGTTAACCTTCCTTCTTACTTTATGCTTATGATACTTTCCCAGCAAGCCTCCTAAATACAGCAAAGCCTACATCTTTTCTTCTAATAAACCACCTCTGAGTATTCACTCCTGCTAGAAAGTTCACGTGCCTTTCTCTCAGTGGTTCAGTATGTTCATACCAGTAATTCCACACTGGGCAAGACAGAACATCCCTGTATATTATTCTGGTTTATTTCTTATTAATCATTCCCAAAGCAAGTATTTAAGCTATGCATTAACATCAGAAAAGTTACAGCACTGAATAACCAGAACAAAGTCATTCTCCCCCTGTGAGGAAATTGCAACAACAACCTGAACTCCGCCCCATATCCCAGTTCTTCAAAGGCTAGCACTTCCCCTAAAAAGCTGCATTATGGATACCAAAATACACAAGACCTACTTTTAATTAAAAACTTGCTAACAAAACAAGCTTGCTAACCATACACTGTCATTGGAAGGTAAAATAAACCATACTTCTTCCACTTTTTAATATGCTTTACAAGGTTTTATATACAATGAAGAGAGGAAGAGGTTTTTTTTCAAATGACAGTAGCGATTCTTACACCCTTGACTACAGAAGCTGGAGCCCAAAGAAAAGCCATAATATTATGTGATTAAAGCACACACAAGAAGCCACAGCACTGTTACTACAACAATCTGAGCCTGAAAAGCCTGATTTATTCCTAACAGAAGTCCTCCTCTTCCTATTACTGGAAGCCTGTAACAAAAAGATGACTCCTAAATCAAGCCTAGCAAGAACATCTAAAGATGCACTTAGGCTTCTTTGTTTCTGCCACAGACTGGAACTAATTCTCAGGTAAAATAGTTTGTCTTCCTTAATTCTGGCTGACCTTATGTGATTAAAGTCAACATTGCATAGGTTTCACAGCAGAGGTAACGGGAAGCCAGGTTGAATAAAATTCTCATGTCCTTTTGCTGAGAAGTAGCCAAAGTATACGGGTTTGGTACTAGGAGGCTGGTGTACATAAAAGGCACCGGCTTCCTTTCAGGTTAAACTTTTAGGGGATGAGGGGGATTTACATGGCCCAGAAAGTGTAAAATGTATGTATGGCTTTTCATATTTTTACCTAGACACAGTAAATAATACAGTCCCTCAGACCTTCAGAGGTTTTGATACAACACATGCGAAGTTATTTTCTCAACCTCTCAGTGCTTTAGTAGAGCAGTGTTTCAAACATCCACTTGTGCCAATAGCCCTCTCTACTGTCTTTGAAGTCCTTTAAAGCTATGTTGAAGTCCGAGTATTAACTAGTATAATTAACACTTATATCATGCAGGCAATTCCTGAATTAGCAGCTTGCTAATGAGCTTTGCTAAAGCCCAGCGCCTGAATGACAGGATCCTGCTGTTATCTTTGCAGTACAGCAGTGTAAAATACAGAATGAGAAACATGCTCTAAATACCATTATTTTGTGATATCATTTCCAAGGAATCCTTTCAACTTTGAGACAAAATCCACCATCTAAAGCTTACTAGATAGCATCAAGAGTGGTTTCTCCAACAACATAGTCCTCCTTCTTAATGCCTTCCAGTCATTTAATGTAACTGGAGTTGTCTGACAAAATCTAAACCTCTAAAACAATGTTAAGACTCTCCTACATCACCAGGGTATGGAGTACACACATCAGTATGCTTCTACTCCATCTACTTCAAGATACAGTATTATTCCAAAACTCTAGTGTCTTAATTGTTTATAAACCATGAAATAGAAAGAATCAGAGAGTTTCCATGGAGATCAACTGTTCCAAAATAGTATCATTTCCTCATTTCAAGAACCTCCTGATTGTTAGGTTTTGGGTTGTTTTTTTTCTTTCTGCCTTTCCTCTCACTTTTTTTTGGAAAACAATCCCTCACTTGTTCTTGGGAAGCATCTATACTTACTGGATAGGAAATATTAAACATTTCAACAGTATTTTTCTTTACAAATGGTACCATTCTTTTCAGTGTCAGTGTTCAGAGAAAAAAAATGCTATATAACATCAGCAAGATAGCAATTGTTTGGTGAATTGGGCAGAATGTACATTTTTGTTCATCCTGAAAATCAGAAACTGTGCATCTGGACTACTGAGAGCATATGTCACTACTTAAAATGAGTAATGGGCTCTCCCCTCAGAAGACAGGATAAAATACTGGCCAAGTGAACTGTAGAATAATGCTTAGATCTGAGAGTAGTACTGAAGATTAATACATCTTTGGTGTTACAGGGGATGAAGTACACAACCAACTGAGAGCACTGGGCTGCCTCTAACTCCTGCTTAATCATGAATCTATACCATATTCCAAAACAGAGCATGCCCTGTGTTACGGAGTTTCAAAATATATGCATATGTACTCCTGACAGCTCCACAGCACTAGCTACTCCCTGACCCGAGAAAGATGGAAAACAAACACTGCATTAGATCAGAGTCTGCAAGTATCAATTCTATAAGGGACGAGCAGGAGGTTAAGGCTAACAGGGAATGCCTTTTTTTTTTAACTGTCAGCTAACAATTTGCCACAGTGCTAATTTTGTGATTCACAAAGTACATACAAAATTCATAACAGGTAAATTGAAGGGCTCTTTTGTGCCTATGGGTTGAGACTCAGTAGGCATATAGTACAAATCCCAGGTTGCTTGTAAAAAAATTGGATAAATTTCCAGTACTAGGTTGGTGTTAGACATTTCAGAACAGGCTAGAAATACAGCAACATATTCTGATGTTTATTACTATATTTAGAAAGTCCTAAGTAATGTGGCTGAAATAAAAATTGAGCCACAATTCCAACACATTCTCTGATACCTATGTAAGAATACGCAATACAGAAAATCCTCTCATACACGATTTCCACTGCGCTAGCTCAGTGCCATGGCATGACTTCTCTTCCACATTCTGCCTGGCTGTCTCATGCTGGCTAGAACTTGCATCGTTAGAATTTAAACCTACATTTACTAAAATGGCAGGAAACAAATGATACCCCTTGACAAATGAAGAGGCTGGCAAGCTTTCCTGATAACCAACAGTCAACACTCCACAAAATAATAAAAAGCATCAACCTTCTGAAACAAAGTACAGGCTGTCATAACATTTGTAAATCAAGCCACATATAAGCTTCTTAAAAATTTATCTAGAATAAGTGTAGTAAAGCAAAGTATGTCCAAGTATATTGCTCTAGATCTTAAAGGTTAAGTTCCTTAGCAGAATTTGCTGAATAATGAAAAATGGAAATGCAAACTACTAACTTGAGTGAGATTCCAAATCTCTGTGAAGTATTTTGCCGCCTCTCAAATGATTCTCAGCCTTTTATGTATTTTTAAAGAAATAACTAAACCAAAGACCAAAATATTTAGGATAACTTCTTCCTGAAGTACAATTTTACCAGTTTCCAAGTTTTTTACTGTCCTTCAAAATTCTGCAGATCTATCTACTGACATACAGAACACTGGAGCAAGTTTATCGATGCAGAACCTCAGGTCCTTTTTCAATGAGTTGTTTTGCTGGTTGGTTGAGATTAACCCATCAATGCCTTACGTGTGATGCACAGTAAATTTCAAGGATGAAATAAATAAACAGTTGGCTATAAATTCAACATTGTGTAAATTCTAATGCTTTTTTAAAAACTGTCATTTCATCTTTTTAGAATAGCACATGCAGTCAAGACAATATGTGAACACTAATGCAATGTCTGTTTATACCAAAACTACAGTTAATCTGCTAATGTGATTATATGGCTGTGGCATGGTGATAACACATGAAAATGAAGGCTCTGACCTAGTCAGAACCCTCAGACCCAGTCAGGGACAAACTATGTCTCTGTTTTGCTTATTAGTCTAGTTTCATCCTAGTTTCAATAGTTTCATTCTGCCTGGTGATATCTCCACTCTTAGAAGACACTAATTTATTAAGCAGACTAACTAGGTTTACAGCCTTAGAGTGACTGGGCAAGTAACTTCCTGAACACAAAAAAACTTCATGAAGAAATTCACGGGTATCTCATTACTAGTTAATAAGGTAGGTGAATCCTATTTCAAACTGAACACTTTCTAACATATTATTTCAAAGAATGAAGTTGTCAGGGAAATTCGTATTTTGGTTTCGCAGACATTAAGCTTATAGCATCATGTACTCACATGTCAATGTTTTCTTTCAAAAACACATGTATTTAGCTTTTGTAAGTTTCTAACAAAATGGCGCGTTTTGTGGCCTGACCATTGAAAAAGGTCCTCTGTACACAAAGTAACATGGAATCTTCCCTCCATATTTCTAAGCTACAGAGAGTAGGCAGTAATGTATTGCCCTACCTAAAAGTCAAAACCAGAATTCACTGACATAACAAACCAACCTCGAGGAGAGAAGAGTTAATCATATTGCACAGTTTTCCTGCAGCAAATAGAAAGGCCAGTGTGGAGTCCCAACACTAAACTTCTGCTCTGAACTGCTGTTTGGGGAATCCCTTTTCTTCATTAATTACACAGGGATCTCTGCCTCTCTGGTAAATCTTGTAACATAGATGAAATCTTTTTTGTGCTCATTCAAACTAAGAAGGAAAGTTTAACACCACTCAACTGGGGACTCCCTAAGACATCATAGGTTAGACAGAGCCCATGATAACAAAACATATAAATACAATGATACACATTTTTTTTCATTATTAGAAAGACATACAATGAAAAAAAAAAAAAACCACAACCTCAAAATATTTTTAGGCTTTCCCCCCTTCCCCCTTTAATATTCCCAGAAATAAGAGCAGCTTCACCGGAAGGGGACAATTAGCTATAAGACTTATGAAACAGTTTTTGGAATCTCTTTCAAGAATTGAAAAAACAGTATTCATGGATTCTGCTGTAAACATTTCCACTGCACCTTCTCATTTTCCACCACTATGAACAACTTCATTGAGATCTTTTCTCTCTTTTCCACATGAAGATAAACTATTTCAATCTATACTTCTTGTGGACTAACACTATCTTAAACATGGCCATGACAGCAAGCAAAGGTTACCTGTCAAAACTCTAAGCATCCTAAATACAGGGGGTCATTTTTTAAGCCCCATATTTGGGATTGATCTAGAGCCTTTTGCAGTCAATAGTCCAAAATGCGTATCATCTTTCTTTGGCACTAGGTCAGACCTCTCAATTAGCAAGAAATTCTTTAGAAGGTCTTACCTGTGTCATTGGTGGGAGAGGGGAAATACTTAATAATCATTCAAGTTCTAGGATTAAGGAAAGATTCAGAAATGAAAGGCAGTGAAAAGTAACATCAGAGTCCTTTCTGTCCAACCCCATGTTGTCTATTCGGAATGCACTGACTTTGATGTATCCAGCTGGTGAAGAACTCACAGTATAGTTTATTTGAAGCATCTCTTAGTGTTATTAGCTAAAAACTCAGGCCCAGGTAAAATGTTTTTGGTGTAACTTCATATTGTTTCCTTCCAGTAGGAAAAATTACAAGAAAACAAGCAAGTATGACCTTAAAGCAGATTTTTGCCTCAAATCCTGGACAAACAGCAGGGAAGCTCAATGCTCTCATTTCTTGTCCAGGATGATAACACAGGAATACAGAAAGCACACACTAGAAAGTGAACAGGGTAAAAAAACCCCTCACCATTGTAAACACTATCCTTTTCAGCCAATAAGCAAAACAAACTAACAGTTCTAATACTTGTGTCCAAGGAACTGTAGCTTATATATTCATATAAAACATTTGTAGCCTAAATTCTTGGGCTAGTTTCTCTCTCTTTCATCACAGCCTTAAGATGTTTCCAATTCATGCAGAGTACCTTTGTTCTACAAATGGAGAACACGCTCTGATATTTTTGAATAGTCAAACCAGACAAGTTTTGCTTTTTCATAATTCACACTGTAATCTGGTAACAATCTAGCATGAATGTGGCTGCTCTAACATGAAAAAAAAAATTTTAAAAAAGAAATCAAGGTAAAAAGAAGCAAGCCTCCACAAATCCCAACTTATCCATTACACTGTCAAATAGGGTGTACTACCTTTTGTTGTTTGTACAGCTTGCATTACTTGCCACTATTTCTTCATGTAGGAGCTTTAATTTGAGGTTAGAGAATCAAACTGTTTATTTTAATAATGTCTCCCTACTACTTCACATTTAGTGCACACTTTCATTTTATCTCTGTATGTAAGAATAACACAGTTAACCCCAAAAGCCTTTATAAAAACACCCTTACAGAGATATATACAGAGTTCTGTATTTCTTTGCCGTTTAAGTTGAGTTCCTCTTCAAATGCTGGGGAGATGCAGAAACAGCAATTTAAGTTCCAATGACTTGTGCAGGCAATACTAATAGCAAGGCAGTAACAGCCATTTCTACATTACCTTACAAAACAAAAAGTCCCCAAATGCTGGACAAACTTTACATTTCATCAATGCCTTTTAAAAAAAAAAAAAAAAAAAGGCAAAACACAGTGTAGTGGTTTAACCCCAGCTGGCAACTAAACACCACGTAACTTCTTGCTCACTCCTCCCCCCACACCCAGTGGGATGGGGAAGAGAATCAGAAAAAAAAAAAAGTAAAACTCATGGGTTCAGATAAGAACGTTTTAATAATTGAAATAAAATATAATAATAACAATAGTAATAATAATTGTGGTGAAACGAATATAACAAAAAGATAGAGAAATAAAACCCAAGAAAAGACAAATGGTGCACAATGCAATTGCTCACCACCCACTGACCAATGCCCAGCCAGTCCCTGAGCAGCAATTTGCCCCTCCTGGCCAACTTGACCCAGTTTATATACTGAGCATGACATCCTATGGTATGGAATATCCCTTTGGCTAGTTCGGGTCAGCTCTCCAGCTCGTGCTCCCTCCCAGCTTCTTGTGCACCTCCTCACTGGCAGAGAACAGGAAACTGAAAAGTCCTTGACTTTAGGGTAAGCACTACTTAGCAACAACTAAAACATCAGTATGTTACCAATATTATTCTCATACTAAATCCAAAACACAGCACTGTACCAGCTACTAGGAACAAAATTAACTCTATCCCAGCTGAAACCAGGACACACAGTAAATTGGCCATGGAAAGTCAAGGGATGTTTCCCAAGTGCCTCTAAAAAAACTGAAATGATGAATAAAATTATGAAAAAGTTTGTTGAAAATATTTGAAACAAAACTGAACTCTTCTCCCCAGCTTGTAAAATCTATTGCACAAAGTTCCTCATTTATTTAGAATTCCCATTCATTGCTAAGAGTAAGATGTAACTACCAATAATTAAATTCACGTCAAATCCCAGACTCTCATTTTCACAGCCCAAAAACTGCAGCCTGAAGTAACCAAAAACTTACATCAGACATCCTTACTACCAAATTAAATGAGAAGTAATACTTTCTTTCAAAAGCAGCAGCTTATTTTCAAATAAAAAAAAAAATATTGAAAATCACATGATACCAGAGTCACGGACGCATAAAGAATGAGACTGAGACAAGCAGAACAATATAGATGCTATCAGTAATGCTGTACTGAGTACTGCTAACCTCAAAACCTGTTCATCACCTACAGAATAAATCTCCCATGAGGCTGCCCCAAAGGCAGGTTGAGATTCCTCAAAATGTCAGCATTGTGAAAGGGGCAGGATTAGCAGGTAGCCCCATCTATTTCTATAGAGCTCACCTGGGGTTCTTGAATGCTCAGTGGGAGACTGACAGACTCAAGAGTCTACCACAGTTAAGCCAGAAACCTGTTTCCGCACCTTTGTGCGGCTCTTACACGCCATAAAAACCTGCAACTAGACCTCAGTCACTGATGAAAGACAAGACCAAGGCCCAGGAGGATTCCTCTCCTATCTTGTTATAGATGTAGGATATGTGCCAGAAACACAGACAGCACAAGATTCCCATACTGAAAAGTTCCAAGAGTCACCCAATACTTTTCTTTAACAGATGAACTGCCAGGAAGTGAACAAGGCTTTCTCAAGGGGAGGCAGCAGAGATTTTCTAATTCTGAATTTTCTTCTGTATGTATCACCTGAAACACTACAGTTTAGAGACAGAACTTTGAAAAAGTATTAATACTCAACTTCATGTCCTGTTTTTCTAGTACCAAAGTAATACCTAAAAATTGCTAAAAGCTGACATTTTATATAGCTTATGAAAATACAGTTAAATACTTTCATGTATAATGACCAGAATAGACATCAAAGCAATGACAAATTAAGATATGCAGAATAAATTCAGGATGTTCCTATCTATTCTTAATATCACTATAGCAAATTCCTTTGTCTCTGGTGTCAATTTCAAGACATATTGTTTGCCCATACAGAAAACATACAACTGAAAGAGACTTAGTAAACTCAAAAAAACCCTACCACCAAAACCAAAAAACAACAAACCAGCTATCATAGACACAAAGCAGTTAACTTTTTTTCCTGTAAGTAGTCCAACTTATTACTATTTTTCACATGGATTTATTTTAGATGCAAGCACCTGGTGCACTGAATCACCTATCAGCTCTTCCATTACACCAAGGCATCAGCCCGGCCCTGTGCAGCTTGGTCTTATTATTAACTGCTCCTTTCCCAAGATCTGAAATGAAAATATAGCTCCGAAGACACTTACTTTAGGAGGAACAGTATTCTGTTAATGAATACACTGAAAAGTACAGAAGAGTCACTACTCTCAGGGGTTTTTTTGGGTTTTGTCTGGTTTGGGTTTTTTGATTTGGTTTTATTTGGCTGGCATATTTGTAGTAAAACCTAGAAAGGAGCTATAGATTCATAGAGAAATTTCTCCCTCTCCTGACACAGGAAACTGTATCTTTTGGGAGTCTTAAGACGAGATGTGTAGGGTGGTTTGACACACACATCCCCCTGCAAAGAAATATCTTTTCCTTAAGAACATAATGCAAATCACTTTTGACCAGCACCAGGGTCTTAACAAAAATTATTACATACTCTGCAAAAACTCTGGCCCTGTTTTTATGCTGAACTGCTGGTGATTTCACTTGTAATGGTTATCTCCTCCAAGGGAACACAAATGTAAAGAAGCATTTCTGGCAGCATCAATGAGATGACAGACCTATAAAGGTAATAAAAGATGCAGCCCACCAGTTTAAACCTCAGTCCATTTAATATTTTAAAGAGCTGGGACGTAGTAGTATTTGCTTGTGAGGAGGAGGGAAAAAATGAAACACTAGACAAAGACTGACTGAAACCTCCTCTGTCTGCAGACACTGAAAGGATCTCAGGATCAGAGCAGGATTTTACAGAGGTTCTACCCTTCACAGGCCCAGATGATGGGGGAAAGGAGTGAGAAGAGAGAATTCACATCCCCTTATTAAAATAAACTTACCTGAACTTATAATCTCTTTTCAGTGTCTTCATGGAAAAAAAAAAGCAGCTAAAACTCTATGAAGTCACTACCTCATTTTTTTTCTGTTTTTGGAGGAAATGCTGGTGGTGGAGGGAATACATCAAAGAAATAAGAAGTTCAGAAGGTCAGAATGTAATCTTGTAATTCTATCAGTTTACTACGTCTACCTGAGATGGAGTTAATTTTCCTCATAGTAGCACATGCGGTGCTGTGTTTTGGATTTGTGACTAAGTGCTGAAAACACATCAGTGTTTTGGCTATTGCTGAGCAGTACTTGCACAGCATCAAGGCTTTCTCCTTCTCCTCCACTCTGCCCCTCCCAGTGAGCAGGCCAAGTGTGGGCAAGAAGTTGGGATGGGACAGATCAATCAAAGGGATATTCCATGCCCATGATGTCATACTCAACATAAAAAACTAAGGGGAAGGCAGCTCTGGGGAGGCAGCCATTGCTCAGAGTCTGGCTGGACATCGGTTTACCTGTGGGAGGCGGTGGTTGCCTTTGCATCACTCTCAGGTTTTCTTTGTTTCACTTCCTCTTTCCTTCACTTATTAAACTATGTTTATCTTGACTCACACATTTTCTCAATTTTGCCCAATTCTCTCCCTCATGCTGGTGGGGGGAAGTGAGTGAGTGACTGGGCAATGGCTTACCTGCTGACTGGGGTCAGCCAAGCACAACCAACTGTTAGGGAAAATATTCTTTAAAGCAGTATTCAGAGTACTATTCCAGCTATTTTTCTCCAATGACTAAGGTGAAGGAAGAAGTAAGGAGGCTAACGTGGCACTGATAGCACTGAATTTAGAGCCTAATTTTAATAAAATACATTATTCAAATTAATGAGATTTAAGACAGTCATTTAAATTCAAGAACAGAAACTTAATAGCAGATGTTAACTGAGCTCTATTGTTGAAATTAATTTGTGTGAAAGATAAGACGTGCAATAGTAAAAGTGGGAACAGTATTTTGTGGCATAGAAGTAACCTCTGACCTATTCGATAAAGCTGCAGTAAGAAACCAGAAATTTTGCACGGGCATGAGTGCAAAATACATATATATACACCTGCAATTGTAATGAAGAGGAACATGTAAGAAAACTTCTTTCTATAAAAGGCCATAAACCTAACAAGTTTGCGAAAGGGACTGGATATTTACAGGGATGGTAATACTAGCAGGACTTACTGTACTTGGCAAATATACTTTTTGGGAGACCACATCTAAAGGTTATAGTAGTTTCACACTGTCAGTGGTTGTCACATAACCACTGCTCTTGCAGAATACAGTCTAGCAAGACCAGAGATAGGTAGCAAAAGCCATCCATGCTTCACTGCTGATACTACTATTAAAGGCTGAAAAAATTTATTCAAAGCCTGTTGGAGGTTTATTTTTTTAACTGCAGTACGCTTATACTACATCGATCTCTATTAGTCAGGCCTTGTATTTATCATCAATCTTTCTGGTCCCATATGCCTCTAACAAAACCCTAGAAATGAAGGTGGTCCTAATTGTCATTGTATTTCACCCCAATCAACACGAGGTCAAATGTTACCACAGCGAAACCAGGTCTTTCACTTGTGTGACCTCCTTGTTTTCAGTAGGATTTCATTCAAATTATCAAGACTACTTTAATAGTAAGAAAATAAATAATATGCAGGGGTGCTGGGACAGATTATCCCACATTACTGATGAGCATAACATCATTGCAAGAAAGTGCATCTGTGTTGAGGGGGGTAAACATGGAAAGCCCACTGTTTCTTAACACTGGTTTTGCCTCTTGTTGTACTCACACAATAAACAGGACATCACACCATTTGGGAAAACAAAAAATCAAAGCTGACACTGTAAGGGGAAAGGTCAGCTTTTCTGCCTTTCCTCTTCCACTCTGATCCACCCAACAACCCAAAAGGTAAAACACAATCTTTCTTTCTACCTTGCTACAGTTTTTAGCTAGAAAAGATAAGCTTCTTGTTTTACATCTTTCTTCACATATTTTAATGAAACAAAGCAAACACAAAAAACCCACCATGCAATCAGTGGAGGGAAGCATTACTTAAAAACAGCAATGCAAAGCATGAAGATGCATTGGAGAGACAAAGCTACTGAATCTGACAATGAGAAAATGGTCCAAAAAACCAAACTGATTGGGAAACCTTCAGTTTCATTAAGAAACTAAGCTAAAAGATACAGGGTGAAAGTGAAGGGCTAAAAAAAAAATGAAAATAAGATCACTGAATGCAATATGTAGGAGGAATGTGTTTCACAAATAAGCAGGATTTCACACAGTCCCAACAAGGTCAATGTAACTATTCAGAAATCTGCAAAGTGAAGCAACTCATGACACAGACATACCAAGAAAATTTTGCAAAGAGGAGGAAAGACTACTCAGCACTCATACAACTTTTTCCCTGTGGTATACAAGGGAAGCAGAGAAGAGAGCAGTGCCTTTACAAAGTCTGCCACCAGCAAAATTTATACATATAATTTTTCGGTCTCTTTCAATATTCAGTCAACTCCTACCTCTGTAATTACTCATATTTAAATGAACAATAATCTGGCTTGAAAGACACAGAAGGAAAAAGACTCAATTTTGTTTCACATATGTCATTTCAAATGATAACATGAAATAACCATTGCAGAAATGTCAGTTACTTACAGAAAGAAACTGAAAAAAAAGTTGTAATATAGGCACTCTCTTCTTTTTTCTTCCCTAACTCCTGTTCTTCCTTCTGCCAACTGTACATTTTTTCAATCAATAACTTAATTGAAACTTCTATAATAATATTACCATATTTGTTGCTAATTTTGTAAGGCCACAACTATATCTAGGGCTGTGCATACAGTTATCATTGCTATCATTTGAGTTTATCCAGCCTGCAGCATTAATAATGCAGATAAACTTAACCAAGACCCGTAATTCCTTCATCCACTGCAATAAAGCAAACAGTGCATTTAGAGTTTGTCTGGAGCATTAATATAGTAAAAATATCAAGAGCAGAGTTTTCTTTCAATTAGACAGAAAAAAGCCTTTTGTTTTTAATTACTCTTTTATATCTCTGGTTGAAAAACAGAGCTGGAAATCAGTTCTGGAAACAGTATCAGCCTAACGAAAAAAAAAAAAAAAAAAAAAAAAAAAGAAACCACCCTTAACAACCATTGTCTTCATTCAATCTCATCATATCCAAACTGGACTCTCCACTGTTTTTCACATTTACTTTGAACAGCAAGATAGACCACTGATGAAAGAGGATTTATCCAATTATTATGAGCAAAGTAGCTTTAACTTCCTTTAGATATCCACTAACAAGATATAAAATGACACTTCCCGGACACATCACCAGCACAATAGGGCCTTTATTGATTTTCATATCATGTTCTTCAGTCTGAGATGACTCTCTTGAGGACTCTGCTTCCCAGCAGGAAAAAAATTGCCTTTTCTATGTTTGAATTCAGGTCTATTAATGCATCTCTAGCTGGAGACAGTGTCATTTTAGTTCTTTCCCTCTGTAGTTGATGTGTCTACACCTTGCTGGCTCAGTGTCCTAATGGATCCCAGGGTTAGAGGTCAAAGTACAAAAACAAAAAAATGAAATTGCTTAGCTTGGGAATCAATAAGAAAAAGACTCTTAACAATCTTTCTAAGGGTAAAATGTGCAACCAATGAGGTGTGATAAGTGTGTTCAACCTTGTGCCAAAACTATAAATAATCAAATCCAAAAGAAGGTACAGCAAAAATAAATATAAGAAAGATTTAATATTATTGTTCAGCTTGCATTACTGCCATCAGAAAATTCACAGCTGAAGGAACAGATATTAGTCTTTTCATTCATCATTATGAAGGTTTCTGAGGTGCAATGCTGACATCATCTCTTCACTATACAAATTAAAAGGCTAAAAACCAATCTCAATAGTCAGATTACTTCGGAGAGGTGAGTTTCACAGATCGGGATAAGTTAACCTCAGTCATACGTCTGCATTTACCCATGACTATAAACTCAGTCTTGGAAAAAGAAAGAGCGACATGAACTCTTGTATTGGCAGGAAGAAGCCATGGGGTCCCCACAGCCTTGACTTGAATTTGAAAAGTACAACAGATTATCAATGTATGTGTAGTCCCTGGCTTGCAGAAAAGTATGAATTTGAAGAAACATTTAAATTTTTTAATATAGAAATAGCTATATAAAAATACAACACCTGCTGTTTTGTACTGCCTAGCTTTATTTATTATAGCACTTAACAGTCAACATTTACAGAGCTTGTATCAGCAGAAGATGGAAAAGGGAAAGTTAAAAGGGCCAAAATGTATGGCTCAATTTTTGTAAAAGACATAAAATATAATTGCATGACAGTTCTGACAGGAGGTAACTCCAGTTACAAGATGAGGAAATGGCTTGACAGTTAAAGAAATACATTTTAATAACAGACACTACGCATACTGAAAACAAAGCTCTCAAACCTGATCCCTACTACATTCACCCTTACGTAAATTCACTCCTCTGTACAAGGGTATAGGAGAGCATCAACATCTGGCCCAATAGGTTTAACTATCCTTTGTTCTCCATGAAGAATAGCTGTCCTGTGTTTTAAAGGCATAGGGTGAACACAATCTACATTAGACAATCTTACTTGATCTTGGTCTCCAAATCTTCTTGGCACATTACAGCCCCAGGCCACGTAAGTGTTCCTCCTTGTCAACCAGAAGAAAAGATCTGCTGCAGCATTCATAACCATCTAATACAGCAGAGTATCAGAGGCTTTATTTTGGGGGTTTAAAGGGAAGACCACATCCACGTGGACAGCCAATGATATTTTACATGTATTCACAGAAATGACCGACAGTTTTTTTTCACTTATCTCAACATTTAATGGAAGCAAAATTCATGCAATGGATGGTCAGCTGTATGCCTTGTTATTCTCCACAGTACATTTAAAATACTATACAACTAAGAAAGTGACAAAAAGCCAGTCTTAGGATACAATAAGAAGTCGGGTGAAAAGAGTGGACTGGTAGCTGGAAGCATGTGGATGCATTTCATCACTGAGATATAAGAGAGTCCTGCACAGAACCCTGAAAACCAGCATGGCAAAAAACCAATTAAACACAGTCTCTGCCTCTCCACTGCTCAGGAGTAGTGGCCCAGAGCCCAGTCTTCTTCACCCTATCCTCAGGGTGTTGTCACCTTCTCTGCTTGCCTGCCTGTGACCACAAGCAAACAATCTGGTAGATGGAGCTCAGGAATGTTCTATGCCCATTCCTGCCTCCCCGGCAAGATTAACAGAGATAATATACAAAGTGTCTGGGGAGAAAAAACAACCTTCCCCTTATCTGTCTCTCTTACCTGAAGTAACACAGCCACCAAGATCAGCACTGTAGGAAATCAGGCTCAGGACCTTATCATGAAGGCATCCGGTTTGTGTCTTGACATACATGCACCTGTACAGTTCCTCTCCCCGCCCCCCCATCTACTCAAAAATCACAGAATCACAGAATCGTCTAGGTTGGAAAAGACCTTGAAGATCATCCAGTCCAACCATTAACCTAACACCGACAGTTCTCAACTACACCATATCCCTAAGAACTATGTCGACCCGACTCTTAAACACCTCCAGGGATGGGGACTCCACCACCTCCCTGGGCAGCCCATTCCAACGCCTAACAACCCGTTCTGTAAAGAAATACTTCCTAATATCTAGTCTAAACCTTCCCTGGCACAACTTGAGGCCATTCCCTCTTGTCCTATCGCTTGTTACTTGGTTAAAGAGACTCATCCCCAGCTCTCTGCAACCTCCTTTCAGGTAGCTGTAAAGGGCGATGAGGTCAATCAAGTGTACCAGGTCATTACAGAAGGAGACCATAGTAAACCAAGATAATGTGACATGTAACAGTGTGACAGTCTATAAATAGATACAGGCATAATACCAGATACAAATATAAATACCATAATTTAAATGCCCATTTGACTCACACAAATGCCATGCCATACTTCCAATCACACTGTAACCCAACATGGCAACCTAAAACAGTCAATCACAGTGTAAAAAAAATAAAAGAATCAAGAGAAGAGATTTACTACCAGAAGTAAGGGAGCTGTCTGCTTTTCTCCCATAGTGCTATGAGCTTGAGTGGTTTGGGGTTTTTTGTACTTACCTGATTAGCTGCACTGCCTACACTGAATGTTTCTATATGATTTATTTTGCCTTTTCTTAGTGGACCACAGGCATCTCACTGATTTCGTTGTGAAACTCCTAGTTTCTTAAAACAAAGGATCTTCATCTCAAAACTGCGCTGCCTTCCTTATAAACATGTGGACATGGTGCACTGTTCTCTTTACATATAATTCAGAGCCAGTGATTTGTAGGGACTTTAGTCTCCTCAGCCCTCCAGCTATCATTAGTAATCCTTCATCACCTGCAACACTTTCTTCCATAGCACAACATGATACACCAGCAGGGTGTCTCTCTCTGGCCCTGGTCTGATTCTCTGTAAGCCAGGGAACATTGGCAATCTTTGTAGCACAGGCTCTGAATTTAATTTCCAAGTGACTGAATTCTTTGGACCAAAAGAAAAGCTTTGTATGAATTCACATGTTCTCTACAGGGCACAGACCTCACACTGACCCACCAGCTATGTAACTTATACAGAAGCATACAGTCAGCTTTACAAAACCACATTTTTAGTAACTCAGTTGAAGGTCTATTGTGTTATTAGCACCAAATGATTAATTAACCATATCCATACATTATATGTCATTGACATTTACTAGGACATCTATGACTTGCTTGAGGGGACATTTGCCATTCAGTTCTGTTGGCAAAATGCCTGCTGAGTGACGAGAATCCCAGTTTTGGCCAGGATGGTGTACAGAATGTGCACACAGCAGGAACTCAGTAACAATGATTCGGCCAATTGATTAAATCTGAGCACTGACCAGCAGGTGTCTTTTTAGTGTGCTTTGAATGGCTTTCCATAAAGCTTCGTGCTTCACAGTAGCTGGATACACATCAGTGTGGTCATACATCAGCACGTCAGGATTTTTTGCTTCAAGATGAAAGCATCACTCATTTGCAGATCTCAGAAATAACAGTTCTCCATGCCTCGAATTTAGGTATTTCCTCTGGAGATTTCTCAAAAATTAATGAGTTACAAAACAAAAGACAACAGGAATCTACTCATTTGAGTCCACTTTGATGAGGCAAATGAAAACCAGTTTGATTTGGGGTTTTTCCTCCCTTTTCCTTCCTGTTTTACAAGTGAAGGACCAGAGGAGCTCTGGCATAGCAGTGAACTCTTCACTGAAAACTGTCATTGGGCATTTGAAAACGAGCTGTATGTTTCTCTGTTGTACCAATAGCTTTCAGAGAACCAAACTACTGATATATACTTCTTTCGTGCTCTTCTGACATAGAGTTTGTCAAGTTTGCTAAAAAGCTCAAGGCAAAACCTTCCTGTGAAGGGGACCCATGGCATGTCAGCTCATCCCTGAAGTTTTCTGAAGTCTTTCTAGATCCCCATGATACAGACTTCCTATTCAAGTTCATGGAAGACCTTTCAGTAGTGCATAACATGCAAAACCACAGAAAATGTAACTCTTCTTCAGTGACAGTTCAGGAAATTCAACAGTCCAGGCATTTGCTGTTTGTAGTGTTGCATTAGCAAAAACTAACTTTTTATGCAACACAATTTTAAAAAATAACAGCAATATACCCCGCATCCAAATTAGAGTTTGGAATATCTGACTGAAATTACTATGGATAGAGAGGCATTATTTGGCATTAAAAAAAAAAAATTACCTTTATAATGACAACACATCCAGTAAAAGGAGTCACAGTATTCTCAGTCCCATACCAATACCAAAATCCCAAAAGCAAACCAAATTTCCACTCTAACTCCAGATGATTTCAATTACAAAATTGTCTGTCCACATCTTCATCTGATAAATTTGGTGCCTCTGTAAAAGCACCACTTCAAAACATTCATTTTCTCTATACAGAAAAGACTTCGCACGTGATAAATTGACATTTTGTAAATGAGGAAAAGGAAACGTGCTTTCACTCAACATGTAGTTTGAACTCCCCGATACAGAAACAAGAACTTACCGTTATTTAAAATGACACACAGAAGAAATAACTAAACTATCCAGAGGTACAACTGATGTTAAACATATTTTGTGGATGGATCAGTAAACGCCTTCCACATCACATGACAAATCCATGTCTACTTATTAGAGATCCAAGTAAGACGTAATCACAGAGGTAGTTTTATCTTACATCTTTGCCTTTTTTTTTTAAAAAAATCTTTCTTCATAAATGTAGTACTAGCCACTACCAAAGACAGAGCACTAAACTAAACTAACTTTGATTGTTGCCCTGCATGCAAATCATCATGATCTGAAGTTCAGGTACATCCTTAAAGTATTTGCAGTATGCAAATCAGATCAGAAAGTAGCTCACATCAAAAGTGAGAAAAGTTGTTCAGGAAGAGCTTGGCAGCTCTGTCAGTAGCAGTGACAGGCTTTGCACAGTCACGTACTTTATCTTTTGTTTAAAGCCTCAAGTGCTAGAGTACTTTCATTGGAGGAACATGGATGACACTAGGGCAAACTCCAAAAGAAGGAATCTGCAGTGAAATAAGAAATTTTACTGATCAGATTAATTTCTCTGAAGTGTTAGCATAAAAATACTTTACAGTGGAGCAGGTATGCCAGTGTTTTATGAGCAAGGTAGTTTGTACCATTGAAGTTGCAACAGTAATTACACGACACACTTCTCTAAGGTAAACACAGCCATCATCTGTGGGCTGAATAAACAAGCCGTTACTCAGGATCAGCTCAAGGCTTCTCAGCCCTGCGGAGACAACGGAGACCTACCAAGGAAACTGTTCTCGTCCTTGAGGAGGCAAGATTCAGCTTTCACACAAGCAGCAGAAAAAAGGGAAGAGTCAGAGGGGGCTGACAATGTTCACTGGCCACCAGGGAAATGGAAGTAGCTGGGGCAAGGGTTGAAAGGGTATGGAAACAAAAACTCAGACAAGAACTGCAAAATACAAGACTGCTGCTCAAGATATGCAAAAAAGTAGGGGGATAATGACTACTGCTCCACACACCGAGTCCCTCAGTAGCAGCAGAGGTTATGCAAGCATGAGACTGGCATTCTGGACTGTGGCACTGGCAAAGTAACACCATCAGAGGAAGGTTTACATGCAACTCCGACCCTGCCCTTACTCTCCCTCTTTTTTAACCAGTAATGTAGTAGCCATTTCCCTCTCCTCTCTTCTCAAATGGAGATTATACTCAGATGCATTTGAGATCTAAATTTTATGCAGCTCTTCAATACTACCGGGGGAAAAAAAAAAAAAAAGAAAAAAATCATCAAGCTAAAAATCTTAACCTTGACAGGAACATCAAGGGCTTGTAATCTTCCAAGTAATCACTTCTGCTTCTGTTTCAGACACCAAGCACAAGCAGCACTGAACCACAGTCCGCAATGCACAAGCCTAAGGAAGCTGAGGGCTTTTGACCCACCTCTTCCTCATGTAATTGTCACCTTCAAGTCTGGCTCTAACTCCAAGTTCCAGTTTAAGATTTGGGCAGTCTCATTACTCTTTCAAAATATATCTCTGGCTTGACTGTCCAAAAAACACTGGAAAGTATTATCTGGAATATCATTATAAATACAGCCAGAAGTATTTCCACCAACACACAAGGCTGAAAATATCCTTGAGGTTACAGTTTCCGTAACTAACAGAATCACTCAGCAATCTTATAAATAAGCTGGGAAAGGATTTAGAAATGCTTGACCTTCAGAAGTCAAAGAAAGATGTGGCTGTCCTCGTTACCATTTGAAACTTCACTGCCACTTGCTGAGGCAGATTTAATGCATCCTCTCAGCTTATCAGCAAAAATGGTAAATAGTCCACATTAATCAGAACATACCCATCTCATCTCAGTCTTTTGGGGATGAAGGTCCATTAGGGAATCAAAAACAGATAAAGCAGAACTTCAATTACTTGAATCTTCTACTCAGATTCTGCCTGAATTATCATTATGTTCCTCATAGAAAAAGGGTGGAAGAAGTGATTTATTTTCTGAAACATTCCCATCAAAAAACAAAAGCAGCACAATACATTCCTATTTCCTTATCCAATTTTTAAAGCACATAAGGGCAGGCAGACGTCAACAGGGCTAACAACTCAGTGTTTCCTGGATTTTCAGCAAGCAAACACTGCCCTTTACTCTGCACTTCTAAGATTGAAACAGGTGAAGGTGCTTTTAGGTAAGTTAAGCAAGAAGAAAAAAATACAAGGCTTTCCAGCTTTTACTCCATGTCTTTTTGATTAATTTGACAACCATTGTAATTCCCAATTCTCAAAATTAGCTGAATTTTAGAACATAAGTAGCCTAGATGTGGAATGTACACAAGCCATTATCAAAGATGTAGTAAGTTCCTAATATAACAACTGATTTGAATCTCAGTGACCTTGCACTGAAGATGAGGGCAAATACTTATAACGCAAACACATTATGGTAGAGTTTTCTCCTGATTATAAGACTTTAAGCATAAATAAGATTTCATCAACACACATTTCCCAAGAAGCTGTAACTACATTATTTCAGAAAACTCAGTGCAAGCATTCAATATTGTTTTAGACAGCCAAAAAATGGCTGGAAAACCATGGACTTAAGTTCCTTGCATCTCATATGTTTTTACTTACAACAGTGCAGTATAATAAGGACTACAAAACACTCTTTTTCACGTTGAAAAAAACTTCAATAAAAATAGATAGTATGGTTTCTCTCCCTGTACCTGATAACATTCTCCTATCTTACTCAAGCTCAGCTGAAACCCTCCAGGATAAGATACTTTTATGGTCCGTAATGAAGAAGCAAAACATGGAAGAAAAAGCATGGAAATAAAAAGACTAGTTGTGTGTGATATTGTCTGTAGTATCATACTCTTACTTTAACCACCTCTTACTGCTTCCCAGGTACTAGGCAAACGGCAAAGAGCCAAATTCTGAAGAAAGTCATATTAAGTGACTCCATGCAGCCACTCAGCATTCAGAGTAGTGACAGATTCATTTCTCACATGTCATAAGATGCTGTGAATGCTTGCAGTAAGTACCACAATGTGTTTTTATTAAATACAAAGGAGTAATGTTAATTTCCACAGAAACTTGTTACAACATCATAACCGTTGCAATGTTTCTTGATAGGAACAAAAGGAATTTGTGTCACAATGTAAGAAATTCCCCAGAAAACCTAACAGCATGTCAGGCTGCCTACCCAGCAGTTCACATGCTTCCTCAAAAGTATAACTTCTTCAAAAGGATACAAACTGCAACTTTCAAAACTTTTTTTTTGATTGATACTTCTGAACAGCAAGGAGAACAGGCCTACCTCTCAAAAAAAAAAAAAATCTAAAAAAAAATCACCACTTCTCTCAGGTTCAGTCTACTTTGAAGAGGCTGACATCATGTAAATCCATCCAGAAGGGGACATAGTAAAGCCACATCAAGTAATATTGTGATCATCTGATAAAATATTGTACATGAGTAAACACATTACACATTGAGAAAAAAATATTACTTTACAAATGCCCTCTTGCTTACAGTGGGAAACAATCATACTCACATCTTGGAAAGTGTTCTGCTTCTCACAGAAAGCATTTATGGAAAAGACAAAGGTATGTATTGGATTGTGAGTTCTAGCATTCAAAACATCAGTTATTCCTAGGAAAAAAAATGCTATCTGAATCTCCAGCTTGTAATGTGCAATTTAAATTTCCGTAACCAGACTCTTTGTGAAATTATAAACCTGAAGACTGATCACACCTAAGGAAGGACATATCCAGTATCAACATAGTTTCACTCTACCACTATGGATTGAGGCACTGAGAGGAAAAACTCAAGAACATAAGCTTGGGGCAAGTAGCATTTATGGTGCTGCATGCAAAAGCAGATTGCATACTGGAAAGCAGCACTTGGAAATGTGACAAATTTAGCCACTGGCATCCAGAAAGTCATTCTTGGAAGAAAGCTAAGTTTTTTTCAGAGCTTACTTTGTGTATTCAGGACTATTCTTCAGGTTGTGTTTGCTTATAGTTTGACAGTCTTTTTTAGACTTGAGAGACTTTTTTTTTTCCCCAGACTTGCAAATGGTTAATGTGTCCCCAGCCTATACTGAAAGGGTTATGGCCACTATTACTATTTATAGATGTTTCTGCTTATTACTTATGTGGCCACAGAGAGGATAAAATTGCTTTGGTGCTAATCCTCCATATTTAAAACAGATACAGACTCAACACCCAAAAGAGTCTGTGGATACTCAAATGGACTGGGATGGAAACAACTACAGTTTTCCTTCCTTCAAGCAGGGCAGAACGTACAAGTGGGATGGGGCAGAAGCTGCTCTCTGTCTGCCTTGTGCGGAATTCTCTCCCTCTACAGAGACTGCCTCTGGAAGCATCCCTACACAGAGTGCTTCTGTAACCCTTATAAAGGTCTTTGCTTTAGAGCCATCACCACCAAGCCTCCCAAGGGATGACTGGAGCCTGGAAAAAATTATTTATTGAAAGCAATTTATCTGACAAATATTGACATTTGCTTCAAATTCCTTTCAGCAGTTCATTATTCGACCAGCTCCGCAGACTGTCCAAATTCAGCAAATAACTCTTTCAACATGTTCTTTTCACAACCCCTGAACTCCAGTTTAGGAGTAATTTTTATTATTTGACAAGCACACTTGTCAAGCAAGTATTTTGTCCCCACCTTTGGTGTAGTAGTACTACAAAAGCAGAGGTAAGAGGACGCATGACTGCAGATCTATAGCATGTCTCTCTTCATTGCATATTCAGGAAGGGCTATAAACCTTGTAAGGCTGTAAGCCAGAAATACTGATGCAGAAGTGCTCTAGTTAAAATGAAGACCACAGGGTAAGTTTGACAGAGGATACACTCCCCAAAACCAAACTCTGCGATCACTCACAGAGAACAAAGGAACACAGTCACTATGCTCCACTCAAAGATGATGCGCTTGTGTTGCAAACTCACAGCCTGCTTCCAACCTGGAAGTGGATTCCATCATACACATCAACCTATGGGACTATTCAGGTTGTACAGACCTAGGGCCTGAAAAAACCATAAAAATAATCCTTACCTCTACCAGAAGATACATAATGCATCTCATTCTACAGCCTTACCCCTTGTGTCATCACTTATCACAGTACCAAGTATGAGCAACATGCAAGCAACAAAACAGGAAAACTTTTTAAAACAGTCATATAAGATCAAGCAATTGCAAAAGAAGCAGATGAGTAGAGCATTTGCACCACTATTTATAACAGGGAGTTCTTCCTGATGTCACAAGAAGATCAGGGTAAACAAGACGTAAGCATGCTTTTCACTACAGATATCCAAGATCAACTATTGCATAGAGAAAAAATTAAAAGGCTAAATATAAAAACTGAAAGCAAACTTACTGTTTTGTATTGCTCTGCTCTTTCACCACTCCACTACTACAACTCCACTGTAAAGAATACCTGCAAAGAGAGACACACATTTTTCTGGGTTGTTACTTCCTCCACCCCTCCTTGTAACAAGTCAGCAAAACCTAACTGGTGTACCAGCATACAAACTAAGGCACTCTTTTCTTGTACTTTCAAGTTCAACTCTTTTTGCCTGAGGAATTCTCCTGGCTCACGGGTTTGATGTCAGCCCTTGATTGTGTTTTGATGTTTCTGCAGATCTACGATTGAGTTCAATTCTCAGCAGCCAAAACAGACATTTGTCATCCTGTATGCATCAAATTTCCTGTGGCACACTGCCCACTTAATCATGCAGGCAAGGGGAGCTCTGACAAAGCAAGGGGCTGTCTTCAAGCCACTGTGACCTAGCATGTGTGGAGTCACATGTAATTACCATTACTTATAAGGATCACTCAAGGCTTCCTGGTGTTACTGCACAGCAGTTCAACCACGCCAGAGTGTTTGAGTAAATGTTTGCACGCAACAAGGAGCTGTTGAGAGGGTCTACAGCCACAGCCCCCAGTACATGAAATATTCAGCACATTAAATGTCTCCACTGATGCAGAGTGGTGGGTTTTCACTCTGATTTGATTAGCAGTGATGATTCTTTCATGAGGTGTGACTGTCCTTCTAGATTAGCATCAGCCCAGATGCCATGCAGCAGTCACGGAAAAAAGGAGATGGGAAAAGAACAGTCTGACACATTACAAGGGTACACTACTTTGCAGAGTCTCTATCAGTTCTGAGATTTCTTGTTTAAAATAAAATGCTGGAGCCTAAATTTTCATTTAAAAAATCATTACTATGTAGAACTCTAAATGTAAAAACAAATGCGAAACTCAAATCTCAATACCAGTAAGAGTTAACTAGGAAAAAAAAAAAAAAACAACACAGGTTTAACTCAGATTGTCTTAACACATCACAAAGGAGACATAAATTCTTTACCCATAAAAAGCTAGAAAAGTTACACAGGAAGATATGCTTCCATATTAAGTGTAATGATCATCTCCTAAGGAACAGTGTAGAACTTATTTATACTGAACCAACATTTAGTTGCATTGCTTCTAAAACTTTCACCTAAGTATATCTCATCATTATGCAGGCAACTGGCAATTTTCAATAATGATAATATGACTTTGGTGGCGTACTTTTAATACCAGCAATTTAAACTATTCCCCCATGGTAACATTCCTGTATTATTTCTATACTGTATCAGTGAAGTTCTGAACCTGAATCTGATGGAAGAAAGCAAATTCTGCAGGAAAAATCAGTTTATTAGACTGAGTGATGTAGCTAGAACAGAAAAAAAAGGGCTGGTATTCCTGAAAGCTATTTTTGTTTGCAATTCTGATCATTTGCCTTTCAACTGATCAGTTGCTTTTACAAACCTTGGTTTAGACACATCTCTGACTTTGACAAATCGGCCTTTGGAAAGGTTTGAAACTCTGTAGCAAGCATTCTGCCTTAATATGGAAAGTTGAATACGCACCCACTTGAAAAAAAACCCACTAACGTCGCAAGTTAAATGGTATGTATGCTATTACTGGCTGTACTAGAGCCAAATATAAAGGCTTTAACACAACTTCACAGGCACAGAATAGAGAAGTTCTGAGGGCTATTGGACACTGAATTTTCACAGTACATCAACAGCAGTTATTTAGCAGAAGAGGCTTCTGTCATTGTCACTGAATGGGAAAATTCACAGTATTCAATAAGCTTCTGCTCTCTGCTTCCTCTATGTGGGCTTGTATTAAAAAAATAAAGGAGGATATCAGTTTCTGAAGGCCAACTACCTTCCACCTGAAACAGGTTTAGAAACTGGATGTCTCAGAATCTACTTCATACCATTAAAAAAGTTTTAACAAAAACTGGTTTTGAATTTAGAAGACTTCCCTTTTCATGGGCAAGTTCATTAATATGGTGCTACAGAAGCAAAAATCAGGAGAGCAAGGGGTAGGGCAGAGAGGGCCCCATCATGCTACTAAATGGAACTTCTTTTCACTGCACTGCAGGCCCTAGACACAACTCCAGTTTTACATTTATCTCCCATTTAAATTGAGGTGACAGGATGCTGCAAGTTACAACCATGAGAGATACTGCACCTGCCTAGTACTCCAACTAGCAATTTTATTTTCCTAATTAGACCAGCAATGACAATATAGAAAATTGAACAGAGCTAAAACTGAGAGATCAATGATAGTAGATATCAGGTGTTCTGCTCAAAAGCATTTTAAAACACTATTATTATCACTAGTGCCAATTGTTGCATCGTAAACTCCAAGACAAATACACTGTAAAATTTCTTGTCGTTTCCTAACTTCCAGTATTACAGTTTATACTTATTGCTATGCATACAGTAAGGTTACCTACAGAGACAACTGATGAGATTCCTATTGTGGCTTGTGGCCAAAGACCACAGAAAGAAGGACTAAAGCTACATTCATTGGCTCTCAGCCACACACAGATTTTACTACACTCCACATATAAGGTGTCATTTACTTCTCTCTGTATTTCCTGCCAACTCTTCCACCACGACATTGCTCACACTTTCCTCAACCCTCAAAACAATGGAAATTGGGATAAGCGTATGCTCTTTTGATTACACGGAATGAAGTTTGCTAGCTACAGAGTTCATGCAAACGTGATGAAACTTCTATGCCAGAGCAGAATTTTGACCCTTAATTACCCAAAGCATGATTTGAAGACTACTATAGTAAAAGCTCCATTTTATTCATTCAGGTAAGGAATGTTAAAACCAAAATCCTGAATCGAATGTTTCTGACAAGCTGAAACCTACGTGTATAAAACCCACTTCTCTCTAAACAAGCACGTGAAATCTGTGGCAGTCTTCAGAGCATTTGGTTCAGCCATTCTCAGAGCTCTCCTTCCTTGGTACCGCTGGTGCAGGGGTAGCAGTATATCTGTGAACAAATAATATCCATAGCTACTCCATACAGACTAACAGAAGAGTGTGCACTTACATGTATCACCATGCACACAAGAAGCTTCTCAAACCACCAGAGAGCATACACTTTGCTTTGCAGAAATAGCCACAGGAATGCCATGAGCAACACTAGAAATCACTAATGATGACCAACGCCAGGCCTGGAAATTCTATGAGATGCCAGTTCTTCAAAAACTGCTGAATCTCCACTCTCTGATAAGCGTGGCCTCTTGAGCTGTCTCCAAAAAGCAACATGCAGAGATAAAGATACTTAAAACTGCTGAAGAAAAGTAGGGAACAGAGTAAATAGGAGAAGCCTGGCTTACTGGAGCAGAAACAAATAAATGCTGTCCGGCAGAATGAATCAGACAATGAAAGCAAACTGAGTAAATCAGCTAGGACAGACTTCCCAAAGAGTTCATACTCTGAAACATACTAATCTCTTAAAAAAATTCTGGTTTGATAGCATTTGTACCAATATTTTGCAAATTTTTGTAAAGAAAAATTTCTACCAAACTTGTACAGTTTTGTAGCTTGGATAGGAAGGCTGGAGTACCTGAAGAAACTTCTCATATCCTTCTCATTGCTATACCCGAGTTTACCTTCTGGGCTCTGAAAAATAATTTCTAACCGATAGGCTGAATTTTCAACTTCTATTGGGGCAAGTACCTTATTTTATACCGTTGTTTAATCAAAATGCAACACTCCAATAATAAAACGCTACTAAATAATCATCTGCATTCCAAGATTACCTAAACTTTAGCACAGGTTTACATTGAATAGGTTGAGCATGTGGATTACAGAAAGGTAAGATTCAGTAAACCAGCAAGTTAATTCTAGCTTTTTCCCCACCCCCCTTCTCATAAGCAGAGGTACACATGAACTGCAACAACATTAAAAGCCACAAGAGATTGAAAAGCATTTTCTGGAAAGCAATACCCAGATGCTTAAGAAGTTTAAAAAATGAAATAAAATAAAACAAAATAAACTACATCTGGAAAAGACTGAATGCTGTCCTGATTTTGACCAAGTTACTTTTGCTGTTACTATTTTGAGTCAAAAATCCAAACCAAATCAAGCAAACAGGTTTATAATCAAATTAACAGACACAGTAAATACATCTCTTGTCCCTGAAGTATGAGGCAATCATCATATAATCCTCCCCCAACATAAAATGCTCTTGAATTAAAAACAAAAAAACTAAACAAAAAGAAACCTAAAACCCCACACATAACAAACAACACAGATGTAAACAATCTTAATGCTCTGATACATTTTGATCTGAAGTTTGAGGCTTGGTCTGTTACAAATAAGAGTCACTCAGAAAATATGAATTAGAAAATTTGTTTCAAAGGGTAAAACCAAACAAGTACATCTCTACTCTTTGTCAAGTTTAAAAACCTGACAATCTCTTCGCCTCTTTGTGAGATTTCTAATATAAATATTAAAAAACAAATTAATTTTATTACGTTGGTATCATAGAAAAATTTTAGGATGGTAGCATTAACAGCAATTTTAAAAATAATTTTTAAAAATACTTTTAAATATTGTAAACTAAGTCTTTTAAAACAATACCACTAGCTCTATAATACAAGCACATAAACAATTGTTTCCACTGGCATAAACCCAAGCTCAAAGATCCAATACAGAAAACGTCAATTTGCCTGTACTCTTAAGTTTTTTTCCATACTGCATTTACAAATACTCTGTGTAGTTCCTCTCCAATAACAAGCAATGTAGTTCACTCTCCATCAGGAAAGTTATTCTGCAGATTAAACATACATTAAAATAACCTATAGAAAAAACTGTACGCGCCCTTTAACAAATGAGTATTTAGAAAGAGAACAATAAATTAATGATTAAAAATAAGACATGAAAAATACATCTACTCTTATCATATTAACATCTGGGAACTTCTCTGAGATTCCATCTGTGTATTACCCAACTGGAATCTTAACTCAGGCACAAACCTATAAATTAAATTATTGGCTAGCCAAGGCTGGCAACTATTGAGTCAGAAAAAGTACATGGGGACTTCAGAAAAAGAGGAAGAATGTGTACTGAACAACTGCAGGTAACAGCATGCAAGCAGATTCAGTCACTTAATCTGGCCTGTCAGGCTTCAAGACTTAGCTTGATTCTCTTGAATTCATTTCTTAACAACAGGGGGGTTTTTGACAGCAGAGGTGAATCATGATTTTCCTTTCTTATGCTGAAACACCTTGATCATTTTAAACTCAGAAGTTCATCTTCCAATTTCACTCTATTTCAATTAATAAAAATTTCAAATAATAAAAAACACAAAAAAGTGAAAGCTAAGAAGCTGAGCAGAAATGCCAGCACAAGGGCGAAAGACCTGAATGACAAAAATAAAGATCAAAAAACAGACAGGAACAAAACAAAACAAAAAATAAATCAACCCACCTGAACTGTACTACTACCAAACACCAGGAACCTCTCTATTGGGCCAGCCTAAATGCTGAGGTTTTCTAAACCTCCATAATTAATACAGGCCTAAGAAAACTAATGTAATTTTACTTTATTTTGCATTGGATCTTCACTGGGAAACATTGCAAATGGAGAAGTATGAAAAGAGTTTAAAGAAAAGAAAAAAGCATTTGGGTTTAAACCTTGTGAAAAATAAAGGTTGAAAACTCAGATAATTCTTGGAATCCTTTGAATATGAAAAGTTTGATGTTTGCAAGATACCAAACATCACAGGGCTAGCCTATTTCTCCAGCAATTTACAGCAAATTTAACCTTATCAGTATTCAGAACCAACTGTAGTATGGAGAAGAAAAACAATACTGGAGAAAAATAAGAAGAAGAGGAGATAAAAGGAGAACGGTGAGGAGGAAAAGCGTATCATGTCTTAATTGAACTAAGGATAAGAAAGGGAAGGATGATGTAGCTTGCAGCTATGGGAAAACACTTCTGATGATCCAGCATGCATGCCAAGCAAGGATGGAGACCCCCCCAGTACATGTCACTTTTAGAGAAAGTCACTGAAGAACAGGTTTAGCAGCATGCAAAGTACTGCAGCTGTTGTATGCTTGTTACAGTTGAATGAATATTTTGCCACAAATAATGTTTGACAAACCTAGCCTCTCTTTTCATCATGTTCCTAGAATACTGTGAATGGAATTGCATTATTCAAATGTATCTGAATCTGCGCAGCATTTCCTTACGTAGGGCTCAGCCGCCAATATTCAGAGGGTTGCTGAGCTGTGTTCAAAAAAAAGATAAACGTAATTTTTCCATTTCCTGACTAGATGAACAAACATAACCTACTTCTGTGAACAGACATGTACAAGTATTTAAAAATCGATTTCCATGAGTAACTGTCTATGTAACACATACAATAAGGAAAAAAAAGAGGATATGATAAACATGAGTAGGACTGCCTTGCACACCAATAGCTTGCTGACAAAAAGTTTACTATACAAACAACTACACCAAAACCAAGACACATTACCATATGCTGAGGTCAGATCTTTCTAGTAAAATTCCCATTTCCTGGCTGTTCATGAAATCCACAAATTAACAAAAGTTTAAGCAATTAAGTTTAAATACTTGAGTCAACAGTTAAGGTTGCTTACATTCATTTCATTGTATAATACTAATCTAGATCCCACTAGCATTCCTGGGATTAAGTATTAAATTGTATTATCTTTCTTGTATAACAATTAGTCATTTATACCTACCTAAAAAAAAAAAAGCAAAAAAAAAAAGCTTCCCTTTCAGTGTCCCCAGGATCTGTTTCTTGTATAGTACAGCAATCACCCAGAGCACAATTACTGAAATGAAGATGTTGGCAGCCATCCAGATGTCAGTAAGCATACAATGGGTATTACTCACAAGTTTCTCATGCGCTGTTCTGGGCTGTAATCTGCGAGTGCTAAAAACAGTGAGCTCCCAGCAGTGCTTGTTCCCTCCTTTTGATGCTAGATTCTTTTGTAAAACACTGTCAACTTAGATTACCAGCAACATTATTTATTTTTTAATTCCCTGTTGGTATTTATTTTTCCTATTCTCTAACACACACCTTTGAGATGGCTGTCCTACCACAAGAGCCTAGGGTACAGCATATGCATGAAATGAGTAACTAGAATCGCTGCCACCTTGAATTTAGCTGAGTGAATTCAGCTGAGTGAAAACAGCTAAGAGCTAACCTTTGGCACTTCTTGACCTGCTGGTAATGTGGCAGCCTTTTAAAACCAAGTATGAGCAATCAGATTTTGAGAAAAACATTCTAGGCATTGGTGAGAACCCTATTACTTTTGATGATAATTTGATTGTAGATACCAGTTTTGCACTCCTCAAGCCAAAACAGTGAGGCAAAATGCAGAGAGTTTTTTGAGAAGCTGCCAGACACCAGCCAAAGGTAAGTCAATCAGAGAAAGGAAAAAGGAATAAGCATTCCAGTTTTAATTTTATGTGTCTGTTTACACAAAGGAAGCTCAGTTCAGTTCCTGAACATGAAGCCACCCCTAGTAAAAACATTTCTGTTCTTTTGTCACCTCTCTTATATATGGACATGCCTGGTCACCCACCTTCACCATTCTGAATTCCAAGGTCAATTTTTAACTGGAAACTTCCAATACAGAAACAATAGCTGGTCCAGAGTGAGCAAAATCATCATTTGACAAATGCTTAGAGCACCATGCATCTAAATAACACCTATATGCCTTAGTATTATTGCTAATTACTAGTCACCCGCCTTTCTCTTTCTCCTGCCCCCTGAATGGTGAGAAACTGATAAAGTCACATTAGGAAATGCAGATTTTATCAGCTTTTTGTGATCTCAGGAAAAGATATGCTGGCAAAACTAGGCCATTTTTAGAATGTTGAATATTCTCTTTCCTAGGGCACGGAGATCATGTACTACTTGAAATGTTAAATCTGGAATAAAGGGGGTCATATGAAAAACAGGCTTTTCTGCATGCACACTTTTGTCTGCTAGGTCACTGCTAGATCACTGGTTTACTGAATTATTGAGTCCACAAGCCTGGCAGTACTGCATCTTTGGAGGCTACAGTAACACCTCTGTACTTTCAGTAACAGTAATTTTGCGTTTATCTATACACAGGCTTATATTCAGAAATTGACTCTCCAAAAAGCCATTATTTTGCAATGATGTGATATACAGTTTAAATATTATTTGCTACCTTTCCCTTAATCATATATGGAATACAGTAAGAAAGTGACTACACAGTTTATGTTTGACCTGTTCACTTTAATAGTAAGGACTGCTTCCTGGAAGACAGAAATGTGACTTTGAAATATGTCACTGTCCGAGTACTGGCTGGAAACCTACCTTCTCACCCTGGTGCCTGCATCAAGTTCTGAATAGTGATTTCAGTTGTGAACAACGTGTTATGTGACAAGGATCACACCCTTGTGAACTCACAGCTGTTTCTATCATTGCTTCCCACTTAAACTTTATACAAAATCAAGTCAGAGTCACCAGATCCTCCCATAACACACCCATCATGTTACCGTTCAGCTCCATGAATGCATAAATTGGAATACGATGAACTACAATTCAGTTCTAAATTCTGCAACATACACACATGGGTAATTTCTTAACTTTCCAGATTACACAATGACTTTCAAGTTTTTACAAACATTAAGGAAAATAGTCTTTAATAATGCAATGTCTAAAAAGAACTCACTAGGTACTACAAGGCTTACAATATGTCATTTTTAATAAACTAGCAGTGAAGTGTCTTAAATTGTGGCAGGTCATTTTCCTCCAGAATTTTTACATTGATGTACTCCAGTGTTTTGCATGTTTTCACTAAATATGTCAGACACAAATAAAATATAAAGGAGGTTTTGCTACAGCCAGAAGAGCATCACATTCAAGACAGCTCAGTACAAACTCCAAGCGTTCTAGCAGGACACGCTCTGTAAGTAATGTCACTTCATCTGCTCAGGACTGAAAATCTCTTTCCTCATCCTTTTTTAGTTTTGTCAATTGCACTTGTCAATGGCCTTCAAGTGTTGATCGGAAAAGTGGAAAAAGACCAGATCAAGCACTCCGGTGAAATCCCAGAGAACACTTGTCAGCTTTGCTTCAGAGCCTCGATCCACCCAGGGGCCCAGCACACCTCCTCTGCAAAACTCACCTCCTTGCTCTGCTCATTTCTGAGTTAGGAAATAGATTACTGAAAATTAACTTCAATGCATTACAAACGTAAATTATTGCCAGCACAAAGAAGGTTACTGCTACACATCCCAAGGCATTAAGAAGTGACCAGAAGCTGCGCCCACGCCCCAGCAGACATGGCCACCTTGCCTCTCACCAGGCTTCCCCTGCCCGCTTCCCAGCTCCCACCCGCCGAGCCCACATGGCACCCTGTCCCTGCACCCTACCTTTGGACGGACACCCGATGCAAACGCTTAAAAATCAGAATTCAGCCTCACGAAGCCTTGAAAAAAAGCAATGGACACGCATGAGGGGCTGCCTGCAGGCACGGAGTCTGCGAAGGGAACGCACAGCACCTTACAAACCCCACATGGGGCTCCCCGGGGGAAGCTCCTGCCGCCTCCTCCCCTCCTCCACGCCACCCTCCTTCTAGAAACCTCTCCCACGCTTTCTCCTCCAGAAAACGTTCCCCTGCGCAGCGCTTCTGCACCGCTGCCCCGCAGTGCTGCGCTCCCTGCTCTGCCTCCTTCCAGGCCAGCAAGACCGGGCCACGCGTGAGCGGTTGGTCACTGCACAAAGGGTGCCCCGCTTGGGAGCGTCCCCTGAGCCCCTGGGACAGGCAGCCCGGGCCCTGCCCTGGGAGGGGGGCATGCCCTGCCTCGGTGTGCTGCAGGTGGGCAGGGGTCTCAGCACGAGGTCTCCTATGTGACCCCGTGAGGCACTCGTGAGGGTGCAGTGCACCGAAAAAAGGAGTCACTAATGCTGAGAAAATTGAGCTGGGTGGTGGGATTGTTCTTTGGCATGTCTCCTTTATAAAAAAAAAAATCTCCCCCTGCATCGTTAACACCCATATGCTACAATCTTCAGCTGGGGAAATACAGTGCACCTTCCTGTAATGTTTTAATGGTTTTGGATCTCAATCCAAAGAAACAAGCTGGCACTGCTGTAACACAGCACAGCCTTCCACAGGCGGAGGTGTGCTGTTGGTAGTAAAATCCCAGCAGGTATAATGACAAAACAGTTGTAACCATAACCCTGGCATGGACTGACAATGGCTCACTAAGACATAATTCCCAACCAAATTTCTTGTATGAAATCATGTCTGACAGTGGCTTACTGTGTTTCAAATACTGATTGCATATGAGTCTGAACTCCTTCCTTTGGAGGATATTAACAGAGAGTCACTGAGCCTTGCAGTTCCCGCAGGGCTGTGCAAACATCACCTTTTTCATCCTTAAGTTGCTAATCAGACTGTATAAGTTTAGCTAATTTTACACTCAACTGCTTCAGCAAACAGATTTAAAAAAAAAAAAAAAAAAAATAAAATAAAATATTATGCCCAGAACTCAGGAAAGACTTTGAGGGCTAGTACAAATCTCTACATTTTCTGACACTTGTGTTGTCTTTTACAGTAAATACTGACTCACTAAACTGGGAAGCTTCAAATACCTAATGCTGCCCAGCTTTACAATGTGCTGTCATTATCTTGAGATATGGCAAGACAAAACAAAAAAAGAATGAAGGCTATATCACTTTAGACTGCAACTTACAACAGCAAGTTCAAAACCTATCAAAAGCACCACCAAGCTTTTTCTTTTCTACCTTTATAAAAATAAAGCAGAGGCAATCCATGGAATAAGAACTTAAATCGTTTTTCATGTGAAAATATTTCAAGAGAACAATGTGGTTTTCTCTCATCCACAGAAGAAACATTAAACCCACAGGCTCACTCTGCTGCAAAATTCAGTGAGAAATCAGAAATTACTGTGTTTTGATTTAGAAATGCTGCTGTGGTGTTGAATGGGAGCAGGGCTTCAGATGACACTAATCTCAGTACACAGGGGAAAATGGGAATCACACACCAGACTTCTCCCCAGTGATAGGAAGTAACAGTGCACAGCAGCAAGTGGCTTCTACCTGGAGAGCCTACATTGAAGAAGAGCAGAAGTGCCCCTATTACAACTCTGGAGCCTTTCTGAAATGAATGTCTTGTGTTGACTGAACGTTTCTGTGATTTCATTTTTTTCAGAGCAAAACAAGGAAATAAAAGTATTTTTTGAGAAAAATTGTTGTCAGTAGAATTGAGAAGGTTTCAGTCAAAGCAGTTTTGAGTGAAAGAAATTCAGTCAGCTTGACTTCAGTATGCTTTTACCCACACATGCCTCGAGTTATTCTTTTAGAGAAGACCACAAAGATTTGTTATCCTCTTAAACATAAAATGGAAAGACTGGCCTAAGTCTCTCGCTATCAAAAATACAAAAGCAGAAGCTCTGGCTCCTGAGATCCAAACAAAAACTGACTAATAACTATTCAGTGCAAAAATTACTCATTTGGGGTGTGGCATGCTTCAGTCAAGATCATTGTCATTATGCACAATGAACTTGTTGCAGCTGTGAATTGATAATTGATTCTTTCTCCAAAGGTTTCCTTGCTACATTGGAATCAATAATGAAAGTATCTGATATTTCCAGCTAAATATCAAGACACTGTAACTGTGTAACACACCCTAAAGCTGAGGAGGAGGATGGCACTGTAGCAGACAGTCAGAGAACAGAAACTCTGCATGAAATTATGTGTGGTTTCTGCTCATTCATTTAAGAGAATTACATCTACAAGGGACGTGGCCATTTGTGACTTGCCTTCAGAGTGCTATTGACTTCAGCATGTGAACTGACCCATTTATGGTCTTTTGGACAAAGGGTTTGAATTTTTTGTCTTTTTTGTCAGGGACCCGTACACTTCAGACTTCACTATTCACACGGATCTCTTCCAAGATAACATATTTTTTAGCCCACAGATCCCAGTTTTGATAAATGAAACTGTTGTGCCCCTTTTTTTTCTTTCTTGTTTTTTTCTTTTAAGACTTAGTCAATGTTCCTGGGGTTCCAGAGATGCACTGAAATTATGGGATTAAAATAATATGTAACTAAAGGCCATATTGTCTTCCAGAGATTGGATTAGCATGCAAAATAGATTTGCAAGATTAAGACACACTGCTTGAAAGGGTATTCTCTCTGCGCCAGGCCTGTAAGGGAAGGCTGTGATCAGTTTTCTGAGTTACATACTGAGATAGCTTCTTTCCTTTGACCTCAGTAGGCTTCAAAAGACCAAGAAAGACACTGGCCATCCACAGGGATGTGGGTTTAGATGTAAGTTTTCTCAAACAATGAGCTGTCTTTTTGAAGGAGGGAGTGATGGTGCTACTGAAGATAACATGTAAGACAAATGGTTTGGTTTACAATTTTTTTAGAAGACAATCTTTGGAAGGCAATAAATCATACTTTATTGGCTATAAGATCAGATATGTTCAAATAGCATTTACTGTAGTCCAGTGGCAAATTCAGTATCATAAATAGTAGCCATAGTTTATAGAGCCATTTTTCCGTTTTCCCAGTTCATCCTGGTAGCCATCTGTAGATCCAAAGATCTCAGTAGAGTAACAGTAGGTACACCAACCTGGAGTCACTTGCCAGATGCAAAATTTACTACTTGCATGTCTATAGCTCATAAAAATGACACACACTTCTGCCATCACTGTATCATTCCTTCTTTATTATGGTTTGCTGACTCTGTCAAGTAAGAAGTGCATTTTTTTTTATTTCACTCTACTGACACTTCAATAGATTAGCCTCCAGACAGTTTCTGTGGCCACACCTTCTGGCATATTGGAAATGCTTTACTATGAGAGATCAAGTGTGTGTCTAAATTCACTAACCAGTTAATTCTAGATTAAGAAATAAAATCTCACAATAGAAATTGGAAGAGTACTGAGCAAATAATGTTTCATAAATGTAGGGGATAAATTTACATACATTCTTTAACACATGGAGAAGAATCAAGAAATGATTGCAGTAAATCTGTATGAATTACAGCTAGTTTTGTTCTGTACTGAAAGCCATGACATGGAGCAATAAGGAAGAGCTCAAGTTTGTTATTTTGACAAGATTAGTCTTTTCTGGAAAAACATCTAACTGACAGTGTGTGCATATGGTCAAAAAGAGACAAGATAAATCATTAGTACTTCCATAGGATATTCAGCCTCAGGATCTCCTAGTGTTTTGCAAACTTTAATTAATTCTTGCATTACTTCAGCAAGATAGATAATAAAATACTATCTCCAGATTGCCTCCTCATCTGTAATTAGTGTCTCCTCCAAGGCTGCATATCAGACTGTTTCTGAGTCAGGAGCTGAACCCAAAGTTTCTAACTGAGAGTTCCTGCTCTAATAGCTCAGCTCTCACAGCAATAGCAGAGTGAAGTTAAAAGTCCTGCAGATATCTGGTTGCACTTCATCGAAAAAGAGTACAGAACCTACAAAAAGTGGGAGATGAATAAACTGCTGTCAAGGCCACTGGCTTCTGCCTTTGTAAATTCTACTCCAGGCTCCCTTTATCTAACACTTTAAAGAGATTTAAAACTCTGAACTTTGGTTCTGAATTCCTCTGTATAATACATAAACTTATCTATCTTGTGGGATGGTGATAAAGAAGATTGCATTGTTTTCATTGTCAGCTACCAGGAACTTGCTTAGCTGTGAGATCAGGCTATAAAGTTGTGGTTGTTATTTTTTTAAATGCTTTCAGAGCTCAAATAAAAAAGAGAGGAACCCTATTAGTATAATATTTATTGTTTCAGTTCCTTTCACCTACAGCTCCCTTTCAAATTGTCACAGGCTCAGACTTGAGAGAGAATTTTCCTTTTAGATTTATTTTGTTGATTAGAATTTGGACATGATATTCATTCTATTTTGAGGTTGAATTCTGACAGTAGGTGTACTTGCTAAATTTATGAGCTTTGTTCTAATGAAGAACTGACTCCAGCTGCAATGTGTATGAACTACTCCCAATTCCTTACTCAACTAATCATAAGATGCTTTGGCAGAACTGTGTTTCACAGGACCAAGATGTGGTCTTAGTACACCAGAACCTATAAAGCAAAGCAGTCATGGTAGGGGCTCGTATATTTCAGACAAAGGTGGCAAAATTTATTCCTTTTCATTCTTGGTAGAGATATTTCTGCACTAATGCCAACCAATGTATAAAACAGCGAAACTGGCAATTTGACATTTTTAGTAGAGTTGTATGATTTCATAACTTTTTCCTCACCCTTATTTACACTAGGGTTTTTTTTAATAGATTTCATTTTACACAGGTGTTTGCCCTTAACTTCTTACTGACACAATACTGTAAAATCTGTTATAAGTACTTATGAACTTGATCTAGATCTGATAGCACCTGGCAAGCAGCCCTGGAGTGCAACAGTTTTCTGGGTGATAATTAACAACATTTCATCACATAAATCTCAGTCAAATTAGCTATTTTTGTCCTCTGGAATTTTTCACAGAAGCTTCCATCTGATCTGGCTTCTGTAAATATCAGTGTGGACTACTGATGGAAGGTACACCTAAATCTGACTACGCATTGGCCCACAATGAACTAACCTCATCAGAAATTACAAGATTTTATTTCTTGGTGGGATCCTCCCCTCTCTCTCTGCCTTTTCAACTGAAGCTACTGCTAGGGCCTTTTCCACAAAGCAGTTTTCATGTGAGTGCTGAGCAGCATTATAAACATTTCAGAATTAATAAACTGACCTGCTATATTTGCTGCTGTCCTGTATACCAAAGTGTGTACTTTCTGGAACTATACTGTCCCTCCTCACTCCATTCCCTTCAAGCTCATTTTCTATAATAATGCCTACAAACATAACCAATTAATAATTATTATATTCAATTTCTTTCCTCTTGCTTCTGTTTCACCTTTCACATAGATGATGACAGTAGAACATAAAGTAGGCATGCTTCTAGTGGAGCAGAGAAAGGCTAAATATCCTCTCTGCATTAACTTTAAGCGTCTACTTTATGAGTTAAAATATTCTGTATTGTTTGAAAAAGTGTGAAAAAAGTGTTTAGCTCCTATTTCTATCACCCTGGGCTGCCATACCACAGAGAAGTTTTGTATCTTTTCACAGAACTCATGGTCTTCATTAAACTGTCACTTAAGTAATTTAGTGAAATTCATACAGTCATTCCTCTATCATCTTTAAAAAGAAAACTGGTTGTAAGAGGAGCCACTGAGGGTGAGGTGCAAAAACTTTAAGTTCTCTACTGTTTCCATGGGAGTGAGGAGACCCACTGTCTGTATGCTACTCTCCTGGGAGCTGGTGATGTTTTGCAATTACAATAGCCAGCATAATCACCAAGCAAGGTCCTTTCCTAAGAAGGGGTTAGTGTCAAAGTACAGATGTTGTTAGCCTGCAGTTAAAATCATACCTTTTCGCAAAAGTATGGATTTAAACCTGAAAGTCACTAGAATTCAGACCTTTGAAAATGCCCAGGTAAGAGAATCTGGCAGCATCCCTTATCTTTTGAATACCCCACAGCTGCTTTCTCTTTACATTGATACTGCTTGCAGAGGTTTTAGAAAGTATTTCAAACATCGTTGCCATGTATAGGCAACTGATATTGATTGCTTATACAAAATACACTAAACAGAGATGTAAATTTTTAAACCTGCTATGTGACTTTGCTTAATCCTCTATTTTAAACTTTGAATTCACTCAGGGAAGTTGTTGTAATTTTCCTGGTTCTAGCAGAGACCACGATGTACATGAGACATTGTCTCCTTTCTGAAAAGGCAATTCTATTCTTAGTTTGTCAGTGCTTGATTATTAATTTTTAAATATCATTTAAGTGGAAGATTCCCTGGAGTGTCAATTAGGTTTTCTCAATCTTAGTGACATCTGCTGTCTCTCTTAATTCTACTTGTGTAATCTGTGGTGTATTTTCACCTATTTCTTCCCACTAATTTAATCTTTAGCTATGTCGCTTTAGGCAGAACAGTTAAAAATGTGGAGGATGTGCCAGTGGGTTGGTAGAATCGGGTATTTGCACAATGTTGTTTTTACATTAATCTGAAGTTTGACAAATATTCTATTTATATTCAGTAGTGCCTTTGTGTAATAAAATGTGTCTGTACATATGTGCATATTTTTGGCTAAATGAAGTACAGAATAAAGGTATGATTTATGAATGGTGACAGATTTTTTCAGCAAAATGTGCAATATTCTATAGCTAACAAATATAAACACTTCCATTTACAATGCATTACCCACTGAATAATACTGGGGGGAAAGGCGGGTACATATATATGTATTATATTATAGATACACCCTCCCATCTCTTCTATTTCAAGCTCAAAATAAAAATCAGTCCCCAAATTGCTAACATGCAGGCACATAGCAATTGCTGTACCAAGTCAAAGCAATCAAATGACATACTCAATGTAGGTGAGTTCAGATGCTAGAGAAGCAGGTATTAACTTTTGATAAAGGACAAATTGTCCAGTAACATAAAGTTCAGGACTGGGAAAGAGCAGACTTTAATTAGTTTATAGCATGAAATAACTCCCCTGTAAACTAAACAGCAAAAGTCCTTCTGTGCCTATGATATTTTTCCTTGTTCATACTTGTACCTGTATCTATTTCTAATACAGTTCCTTTAAGAAGGGTAAATTAAATGAACAGAGTATCTGTGATGAGACTACCATTAATATGATACAACTTTACAGTAGTTTTATTATTATTCTCTAATCTGTTCTTCAGTGGTTACCAGGCAGATGAAAGTGCCTTGGGATGTTGTACTCTGCAAGCTGGACCCCTGAAAGAATCCAGATGTAAAAGTAAAAATTTCAAACTGCTGTTCAAACCTTTTTTTTTTTAAAAAATCACAATCATTCCTGCCATTTGGCTCATCCTGCAGTCCCACAGGCTCATGGATGGGAGAAAGCACAGAAGTGGCTGTCTGGAAGCTGTGGGAAAGGGAATAGTAAGTGAAAGGAACACAAAGGGAAGCTATGCATCCCATAGACACAAGTCTATGGGACAGGATGGGATACACCCAAGGGTGCTGAAGGAGCTGGCTGGGGTGCTCGCCAAGCCACTTTCCATCATTTAGCAGCAGTCCTGGCTGACCGGGGAGGTCCCGACGGACTGGAAATTGACCAATGTGATGCCCATCTATAAGAAGGGTTGGAAGGATGATCTGGGAAATTACAGGCCTGTCAGCTTGACTTCAGTGCCCGGGAAGCTGACGGAGCAGCTCATCCTGAGTACCATTAAACAACATGTGCCGGACAACCAGATGGTCAGGCCCAGTCAGCATGGGTTTATGAAAGGCAGGTCCTGCTTGACAAACCTGATCTCCTTCTATGACTGGGTGACCTGCTTATTGGATGAGGGAAAGGCTGTGGATGTTGTTTACCTTGACTTCAGTAAGGCCTTTGACACCGTTTCCCACAGCATTCTCCTGGCGAAACTGGCTGCTTGAGGCTTGGATGGGCACACGCTTCGCTGGGTAAAAAAATGGCTGGATGGCCGGGCCCAAAGAGTTGTGGTGAATGTAGTTAACTTCCGTTGGCGGCCGGTCACGAGTGGTGTCCCCCGGGGCTCGGTTTTGGGGACACTCCTGTTTAACATCTTTATTGATGATCTAGACGAGGGGATCAAGTGCACCCTCAGTAAGTTTGCAGATGACACCAAGTTGGGTGGGAGTGTTGATCTGCTCGAGGGTAGGGAGGCTCTGCAGAGAGACCTGGACAGGCTGGAGCGATGGGCTGAGGCCAACTGTAGGAGTTTCAATAAGGCCAAATGTTGGGTTCTGCACTTCTGCCACAACAACCCCCAGCAGCGCTACAGGCTTGGGGAGGAGTGGCTGGAGAGCTGCCAGTCAGAGAGGGACCTGGGGGTGTTGATTGACAGCCGGCTGAACATGAGCCAGCAGTGTGCCCAGGTGGCCAAGAAGGCCAATGGCATCCTGGCTTGTATCAGAAATAGTGTGGCCAGCAGGGACAGGGAAGGGATCTTACCCCTGTACTCGGCACTGGTGAGGCCGCACCTCGATTACTGTGTTCATTTCTGGACCCCTCACTACAAAAAGGACATTGAATTACTCGAGCGTGTCCAGAGAAGGGCAACAAAGCTGGTGCAGGGTCTGGAGCACATGTCGTACGAGGAGCGGCTGAGGGAACTGGGGTTGTTTAGTCTGGAGAAGAGGAGGCTGAGGGGAGACCTCATCGCCCTCTACAGCTACCTGAAAGGGGGTTGCAGAGAGCTGGGGATGAGTCTCTTTAACCAAGTAATAAGTTATAGGACAAGAGGGAATGGCCTCAAGTTGTGCCAGGGAAGGTTTAGACTGGATATTAGGAAGCATTTCTTTACTGAACGGGTTTTTAGACATTGGAATGGGCTGCCCAGGGAGGTGGTGGAGTCCCCATCCCTGGAGGTGTGCAAGAGTCAGGTCGACATAGCGCTGAGGGATATGGTGTAGTTGGAAACTGTCAATGTTAGGTTAATGGTTGGACTGGATGATCTTCAAGGTCCTTTCCAACCTAGATGATTCTGTGATTCTGTGATTCTGTAGTTCTTAAACTGAAGAAACACTGAAAACTCCTGCAAACAAGCTTAATTTCTGATAAAAGTTTTCATGAAACTAAATTATTCATCTGCCTTATCATGCTGCTGCGATGATGTCAGAATGTTTCCTGATTTTTTAATTAACATCAGTTAGAGAAAGAGGCACATTACTGCGGATGAGGCAAGGGAGACAAAGGGAAAGCATCTTCGAGGAGACAGGTGTGGCCAGAATTACTGCTCTTTGGGAAGTCTCCATTCCTTAAGGCTTTTGTGGACAAAAAGAGCAGCCTTAGGGAAATTATACTGCCTAGTTAAGTATCAGTTATTTGCTGAATGCTGACAGCTTCTGCTTGTTATTGAAGGCAGTATCAGCATAGTAACAATTGTTACTGGATGGTTTTTTCCTTCATATTAATCTTGAGTAAAGCAATGGTCACCTCTCCATCTCTTGTTTACAAATTAATAAATGGGAGGGAATGGTCTAGTACACACATGTGTGAACAATCACTAAGTGGGAATAATTGGTTGGATTTCACTGCACATCCATATTTAGGTCTATAAAACGATTAAATTAACCTCCTTGAATTAACATGTCAGCTTATTGCTGGGCATTTCTGGGTAGTGAATGCAGTCTCAATTGATTCCACCTTAAAAAGTGTGGAAAAAATTAAGTGATGCTGATTGAAGCACCCAACAAAAAATCTGAGAAATGAAATTAGACTACAGAGGGCTCAGTGAGCAATACTTCCCTACTCATCAGCAGTGCTTTTAAACAAACAGAACTTTTCAGGACAAGAAAGGAGGAAGGCTGTGGAGAAGGTGGAAAAAAAGAGTCAAATACTGATTTGGAAAACGTGATAGGCAATGGACCAGAGTGCATTAGCTATAATCCCAAATCAGTCTTCCTCCACCTGAGAGATGCTTGGGAGTTAGCTGCCACCTTCTTCTAGCATCTATCATCTAATCACAATTTGTAGTCCATGCTCAGGAAAACCAGATTTTAGGCAGCCCCAATTTATCATTCCTGAGGGATGGAGAGCTTATTATCTGTGCTGTACCTAGACCACAACTCAAATGCCTCCTCAAGGCTGGTGCAGCTGATGACCCCAGCCTGAAGATTTTTTACCCCAGACATTTGTCAATTGCTGTCAGCACTTCCACTTTTCATTGGACCACCTCCTTCAGCAGCTACAGCAGCATTTTCGGTCTGTTTGACAAAGTCAGTGCATTATAGATTTCCTTTGCTGAATATTTTCACTGACACTTTACCCACAGAAGACAGGCTTTTTCTCCCCTCTCTGGTCTCACAAGGCTTTGTGCCCTCTCACTGATGCTCAGGGTGTTGCTTTCTGCATGCACAACGAAAATAATTCTTTGGTCAATGCATTTTTAAACATGGATGCAAGTGTTAAAGACACCTCATCTTTAAAAATACATTTGCGTAGTGGGTTCTGTTAGCTTTTTTGAAACAAAACTCCCCAATTCCTGCCAACATATAGGCAGAGGAGTCCTGGCCTCTCTGATCGTATCTTCTAGTTCTTCAAAAGGATAATTAGGAGAGGAAAGGAAGGAAAGATGGAAAAAGGTTTGAGTGTGTAGTGAGAAAGAAGTACAGCAACTAATGTACGGTTAGGTGTAGGAAAGAAGATTGTAGCAAAGAGCCAGGTCATTTTCACAGGGGAGAGAAGTTCCGGTCTAAAGAAGCCAAAAGTTCCCTTCTGCAGGAGGGGATGCACACTAAAAATAACTACTACTGTCCAACTTAAAATTCCTAGCTGATTTTTCTCTACCCTCTTTGGTAAAGACATTAGGAAGCAGCATATTGCTCCAACTATGCTGAACCAGAGCCTCTTGAACAGATCTGCCCCGATTCTAGTATTGCTCTTGTACCTCATAAACTGGCAGTCATGCATCTGGTTCCTTCCAGTTCTGATCCAGACACAGCACACTCCTTAAATTAGACTTCCATTTATCTTACTTATCTTGATTTATGCAGTGTTCTGTGGAACATTCATCATGCAGCTAATCTTGAGTAACCTTGAGTAATATTTTAATCTTGCTGCCCCTAATTTTACCCTTTCTTTTTCAGCCTTAGCCTTGAAGACTTCTATTTCTGCCCTTGAAAAAATACCTGCAAGAGCTTAGCAGATATCTCGTACTTTCCTTCTAAATTTTTCTTCCAAACTCTTTTCTTCTCCTCAGCAGGTCTATTTCCCCACTACGGTTAAAACTGTTGGAAGATGTGAGGTGTTTAAAGGGGCACCTCGTGGGTGTGATAGTGACTTCCTGCAAAATCTTTGGGCTAATTTCACAGCACAAAGTGGTAAACTATTGGTTCTTGCCAGTTCTCAATATATGTTTTATTGAATTTGTGGATATAGAGGTATTTTTTTAATGAGTTTTTTTTGCTTTTCTAGAAACTTCAAAATGTTTAAAACTTTGTTAAATTCTTTGACAAACACTTCTTGTGTGCCTCTAGACCAAATTGCTAACCGAGGCATCAAACAACACCTCCTAGCCATTCTATTTCAGATTCTTTTCTTCAGGGACTAGGTCTTATTTATTTGAAGTTTAATACATTTTAAACCTTAGTCGTGTCCTCTGTTATCATTCTCCCACAGTCCCATGATCTGTGATGTCTGAGGGCACATCTTCAGCCAGGCTTCCTCCTAGCCAGATCCCCTCTAGGCTGCATTCTGCAGACTGTCCTTCTCTTCAGAGCCAAATATGATAAACTAGGATCTTCCCATATCCAAGCTCTCTGGCAACAGCTCTGCACTAAGCCCTGGCAGCAGAACTAGTAGCCTTTTCTCATGGTGAGCTCAAAGCTCTCTTCTGGTCTGGGGCCACATAAGCCTGAAATCAAGCCTGTCTCTCTCAGAAACAGGTCACTCCACTCTACCTCACTGATTTACATTGATTTACTAGGAGAGTACTCTCAAACCTATCAATAGTTTTGCACTCCTTCCTGTATTTCCTTTATCCCCCCCGTACATGCTTATTTTTACTTAGAAAAAAACTGGAACACTGGAAGGAATCATTTTGTATTTAGTTAGCAATTTTATGCAACTGAAGCATGAAAAATTTAGAGGCCATGCTAAAAATTTATTCTATAGCTCAACATAATGTGTGAGGATCTGAAAGGTCTCTGAACAGCAAGTGATTTCACAAACCATACTCTATGCACAGCAGTGCAGAGTGTACTAAGGACAGAATTGCAGCCTTAATGAGTTTTGTGCCTTGATTTCTGCATAGTTTAATACTTTAATCTGAAAAATAGACAGACAAATTTTGTAGTTCTTACCATCTCTGTGAATCCATTTGATGAGAGTTTAGAATGGGACTCATTGGCTGCTTTCTCTTGAGTTCACTTCTGAGCACTTAATGAATCCAACTTGAACACAGCAAAGGTGCATCTTTGTTGCCTCCATGTTGATGAGTCCTTGCTCTGGGTTTCTGCTGAAAACAAAAGACATAGGAAAGCTTTTATTGCGAGATTTCCCACAGGAGCATTTTACGTAGGCTGGGATGTTTGCCAGCAGTACAATATACAACAAATACCACTCCTTGGTTAAGAGCCTGAATATGTTACTGATGACTAAATGTATCTAACACGTAGTGTATGCCCAGGGATGTATATGAAGCAAAAAGGATGCTCTTGTACCAGTTTCCCAGGAACTATGTGTTTACTTCCCAAGTAACCACCACCACAGCTGGCACATTCATAGGTAACTCCGGCAAAGAAGAAACATGACAGTGACGACCTCACTTCCCAGCCATGGCACACATCTTCTTGATTATGAATGAAATATGTTGGTGGGATTACACAGAGAGGTTTGTCTGGTCAGCACTCTTTTCTGGACTGCAATCTTCAGAGCTGGAAATCTAATAGGCACTGAATTGACATACATGTCTATAAAATATTCCTGAGTATTGCAGAAGGTGTCCTAGTGGGAAGCAGGAAATAATGTTCCTAGAGACATTCTGGTAGTCATAAAAAACACCACTCCCCCAGAGTCTTCTTGCTTTAGCGACAAGTTACTGCACTCACTTGCCTTCCACTTGACAACTTGGGAATGTAACTATTCCTTGCTTCCAAGGGCATTAAGTAGACTCAGATGCCCATGTTAACTGTAAAATGTAATCAAACTGGAAAAAGTAGATTATAAGAATTTCCAAGTGCCTGTTGCAGGACACTTGACTTTGTTCACTTTTTCCCTCATATTCCAAAAGCCTTTTTTTTTAAAAAAAAAAAAGGGTACTGGAGATTCTGAGTTTGGGTTGGTTTTTTTTTTCCTACTGGGAAAGTAAACAAAGAAGATGAACATACATAAAGAAAGAAAAACTCCTACACAAATACTACTTGGGGTTGTCTTGGGTTAAAGCAAGTAAACAAAAACTTCTTCATGGACAAAAATTTTAGTGTATTTTTAATAGGATAATTTCTGTTTGAGAAAGGTTATGTATTTAAGAAACATATAAGCTTGGTCAAAAAGTGTTTTGACCAACAATGCTGTGTCATCTCTTTGGAAAAGATCCTCCTTTTATATCAGGTAGTTCAGATATAGTATTAAATATTAAGAGAACTTAAATGCCTGTTTAGCAAACACAAACCTTGAGTAGAAAACATTACCAATCTTATAAATTGGATCAGTTTGAATATGAAAAAGTAAGTAGATTTACATTCTTTGCAGAATAGATGAAAGACATTTAAACTGTTCATCAATAATTAAAGTAGTACTGAATATGGTAGTACTTTCCCATCTCACTGTGTGGTACATAGTTGGATAAATCCACCTTATTTTCATTCCCTTTTCATCCAGCACAGGTTCTGCTCTTTGTGTCCAATAACCCGCAGCCCGACTTGAAAGAAAATCTATTCTACAGTCACATAACTCCAATGAATAGTTTTATGACTTTTGTATCTTCTGAATGTTCCAGAGGGTTGGAATAGCAGCTAGAAGTGAGTAGTACCATGTCCCACTCCATCAAATAGGCTGTGCAAAAGTAAGAATCTGCTATGCAGCTAAGTAAGAAAATACTGCCCCTTCCAGTGGTCTCCGAATTATCGGTGAATTATTCAGTTCATTTCACGGTGCCAATAGCATGGTGTATCACTAAAAAGCTGTTGAACCTAAATAAATGTATGCATTTATTGTAAACCTAAAAAATATGTATTTAGGTTTACATTGAGTCTTACGTTCACTCTAAATGACTTTTCTGTAAAAAGTGAAATCATACAAGTAAAAATATAAATATATGATATGAAAAAGCAGTAACTTCTATACTCTTAAGGAAACTTTTTATTTGAGATGCTGAGGAGTGCTCTTATACGGTGATTCAGGGAAACTGAGATTGTCTCACAACAGTTTGTGTCAGCTGCTGACGGTGTAGCGAAAGGATGTGTTGTATGGGTGTCATGTGGGAGATGGCTGTACTGAAACAGTTACTGATTCAGCTCCATTGATTCTGGCAGGAATCTTCCTGACATACAGCTTGATATTGAAGGATGCTGAACTGCTCTCTTATTACCCCAGGGGATGGGGTCTCAAGAGCTTCACTGGAGACTATTTCTTATTGATTTTAGGTCTGCTTGTTGTAACATGTATCACATTACTCTTGCAGGATGGAGCCAGCAGAGCAGCACCATAGCAGATACGATGGCCATGTGCACATCATGGGTTGGCTGCATTTCTGGTACAATCCACTTGCATCAGCTGCGTGCAATCCAGTCTCGCAGGTTCACAGCCTGGCTGCACGCGGGAACAGGGCCAAACCAGGCATCTCTTCCAAAAGGCCCCCTCTTCTCAGAGGATGGATGAGAGCTGCAGGGCGCATGGCACACACCACCCGTGTACCTGACATATGATTCTCTATGCACCCGCAATACATAGTCTGGAAAATAATTGGGCAAGAAAAGAACTGAAGATTTCTATCTCTCTTTAAACAGACTGCTGCTCTTCTGTGAAGAAACTGAAGTGAAAAAAAAATTTCTATGACTTCCACGAGAGGTAATGCTTTGTTTCTTTGTATCACATTTTATATCTTTAAGGTAGCATTTTTAAGGTACCAAAAGCCAAAAATAAACCCTGGAACTAATTGCTAAAATTAAAATAGCAACTAGGAACTATCTATGGTTATGATAAAGATATACATATACAAAATATAAAATGCATTTTTGGTTTTATATAATTGTACACACCACTTCCATCAAGCCAATACCATTTATTTAGCACATGCGTGTGTTTCTGTGTGTGTAACCCTCCCAGAACAATATAAGTATTTGCTAATTAAAGTCTTACTACATTTATGCAGCCAAAAATTAGTTACTATTATTTTCATTCTGCAATTATTTAGCTGTACCAAGATTAGTTACTATTATTTTCATTCTGCAATTATTTAGCTATACCAAGGGTTTTTTTGAAAGATCAGAATTTTATGTTCCTGAGCACAACTGCAAGTTAACTGCTACACTCACAATGGATCGTATCTGTCTTCGTGGTCATGCATCAGCACCACTGTAACTCTTTATATTAAAATTGGTTTAGCTCTCCAGATGGTTTTTTAATGTTCCATTACTTTGGGATTCTAATGTAGTTTCCTGTAAGCATTTCAAGAAAAAATTTTTAAAAAACTTAAAAAAGGAAAGAAAAAAAGAAGTTAGCTTAAAAATTCATACCATTTCAGTCTCCTCTGTTACTGTAATGCTTGTGTGTGGCAAAAAATTTGGCAGGCAATCCTGCAAGAGGGTGTCATTCTGGCACTGGGCAGAAGGAGGCATGGGGAGAGGGGACGCCGCAGGGGCAGATGACCCCAGCGGTGCAGTGCTGACCCACCCTGCAATGCCGTGCTTACTTTTGTCCTGTCAGAGATCCTCATCAGTCACTTAGACAAAATGGAGAATTGGATCTGTTTTTCTCATCTGCACCCATGAAACACCTGTAGACACAGCTGAGTTAGCTGCCATCATGAGTGGGAGGAGAAAGAAAAGAGCAGACAAAACTTTTTTTTTTTCTTTACTTCCAAGCTTCAAAAACACTGTCTTCAAGTGTTAAGCTAATTTTGTTAAGAACCGTGTGTCTGTTATAGTAATAATTTTTTGTTCTGTCCTGAACCTGACTGGACCCCCAGAGACAACAGCCTCAATGCCATTTAGTAGCCCCTTGCTGGGACTAGAAATCCTTGCAAAGTTCATGAGCTTTAGGGACTTCTTTAACGGGAGTAACATGCAACATTGAGCAGGCCTCCCAGGCCTTTTAATTGACAGGTGACCTAACATTTGGAGCCATCATCTGTAGAAGATACAGAAAAATAGGGAAAAAACAGGTAGAGGGAAACAAGGAATGCTCTCTGGTAGCTCACAGCTCTGGATTGTGGCAAAGTCCTACACCCAGCTCTGCCAGGTACTACCTGAGTGTGTGTCTAATTCAAACACCTGACCTTGCTTACAGCCATGAATGACACTCCACATGCTCTTGGAGCAAAGTGTTTTAGCAGAACAGATCTGGAAGAATTTGGTCCCTTGTCACAATGAAGTCCAACAAGTCCCAAACTGCTCGTGCTGAAGTCAACTGGAACAGTTAATCCCATGCTCCAAAAGAAATACCAAAAGAAGACCTATTTCAGATGTTACCAAAGAATCAGCCAGTGTCTGATTTGCTACTTTCCTATTACAATTAAGTTTTCCAATGTAATGTATTTCATACACAGATTTTTCTGCCAGTGTGAATTTTTGCTAAAAACAAAAAAAATCTTACATTCTCAATTAGGTATTAAATGAAGGCAATGGGAAACTAATAATTTTGATACAATAAGAGGATATTAAAATGACAACTGAGCATTTCTCACTCATAAAGTTTCAGCCATAGTGGCTTTTCTGCAAAATATTATGTTATGTATCCACTGCAATGTTTAGAAGCCCCTTCTTAACCTCACTTATTTTCAAATAACCAGAAAACAGTGGTTGCCAGACCAAAAATAAAACACTGTTGTTTCATGCCAAGCGAGAACAAATTTTCTTTATCCAAATGAAATGAAAACAAATTGAACAAAAAATGCACAGAGTAACATTTTGGGGGGGAAAAAAGAAGAAAAAAAAGGACAGACTGAAATATATGACAGACGGTACTAACCATGAAGCAAAGGAAGAATTTGGAGGGACACCTCTACATCTCTTCTACCGACACTGTTTTTCTCTGTGAGAGTGACTATAACTGAAACAAGGAGATAACACTGAGTGAATAATACCTGGATAAAAATTTCCCCCCTATACTGAATATGGCTGGTGGTTAGGACACTCAGCTGGGTTCAGGCCATACTCCAGTGGATGCTGAAGACTGGCAGCATTGACAAAAAGACCAGAGAGCTCCTTCTCAGCATAACCTCATCATGAGAACATTTCACAGAAGGGAGGAGATGCAGATTTGAAGCTCTTCAGAGAGTGGAGAGACACAATTGAGGATTCCCTGCACCCCAGGGAACATCCCCAGTCCTTAGTTATTAAGCAAAAGGCTGAGACCAATGATACCATCTTCTAACCTTTGCATTAAATTACTCCCCAACAAATTTGAGTTGTCTTTCTGACTGGTTTACAGACAGCTGAACCCACATAGTTTGGCTAACTATCATAGGCCCAAACTATAAACATATTTCGTGGGTCTAATTGGCATAAATTACTCTTGCTGGGTGTGTGGGGCGTTGGATGTGTGCCAATTCATCTTGAAGGTTGTTTACGGATTTGATGTGTTAGAACTTTTTATCAGATCAATTATTTATGGCATCAGCTGGAGGAAAAAACAATTGTAAGTAAATGCTTACCAACCACTGAGCCAGTTTTTTTTAAAAAAAAAAAAAAGCTTGGATCCAAACAAAAATACAATCTATCTTCAAATTCTTTTACAGATATATTAGTACACTCAGGAAATTATTTTGTACATACTGCTGTTGAGCTTCTGTAATTAGATAAAAATATATGGCACCAAGAAGGCTCCTGGGACACCTTACAGCAGCCTTCCAGTACTTAAAGGGGGCTACAGGAAAGGTGGGGAGGGACTCTTGATCAGGGAGTGTAGGGATAGAATGAGGGGTAATGATTTTAAACTGAAAGAATATAGGTTTAGATTAGATCTAAGGAATAAATTCTTTCCTGTGAGGGTGGTGAGACACTGGCACAGGTTGCCCAGAGAAGCTGTGGCTGCCCCCTCCCTGGCAGTGTTCAAGGCCAGGCTGGACGGGGCTTTGAGCAACCTGGTCTAGTGGAAGGTGTCCCTGCCCATGGCAGGGGGGCTGGAACTAGGTGGGCTTTAAGGTCCCTTCCAACCCAAACCATTCTATGAACTTGCACACTCCCTACTCCTTAATTCTGTTAATAGCGAACAAAAGTAATAACAAAACTGATCTGGAAACCTTTTCCTGTCACTAATAATAAAGATGATGTTCGTTAGCTAGCTTAAAGGAAAAAGTAAAAAAGCAGATCTTGCACACAAACACAGCCAGTGTAGGTTCCTGCCTGTAGGTAGTACATCCATGGGAATGTACTGGTTTGAAAAAAACCACACCTGCGATACACAATTAGTTGTTGATATGGTAAAAACCAAAGGCAAAATCTTTAACAAAAGTGGGAAACCTCTAATAAATGTTAACAAAATCATAGCTTCACAGCCTTTTATGATTTAAATTATTGACTAAAAACAGAAGCTTCAAACCTGCTGATCAATTTTGAGGAGTTTTTTCAAGTTTCTCATTCCCATCAAATGATTTTTGGGTGTTCTTAATTTCTGAAAAGAAAGATGCATTAATCTGAGATGCCTAAATGCAAACTCATCTAGCCAGATATAGAAATGTAAGTCAAAGGAGCACATCATTCTTCAGTGTTTTGACAGACAAAATATAGTTTCAGAGAAATATTAATAGCACAAGTAACTTTTTTGGTGAAGTGTTGGGAAAATAGGCAGACAATGTCTTTCCAATGAAACATAACAAAACCCATCACTCAAAGAAAAATGCCACTGGAAATACAGATATTGCATATCATTATATGTAAATGCAGACTTGAACAGGAACTGTCAAAATAAGCCAAGTACTCCATTCTGTCTTCTTCCCTACAGTGCACATGCCGCTAAAATATTTTGGACTATATTTTTGTCCTCCTTCATTTTTCAGATTTTTGTAAATTAAATCAGATTTCAGAGAACATAGAATCATCGTCTATCACAGAATCATCTAGGTTGGAAGGGACCTTGAAGATCATCTAGTCCAACCGTTAAACATGCCATACGAGGTATCCTGGCCAGCTCTCTAGTGACAACTCTGTCTAGCACTTAATGGCACAATAGTAAGAATAAAACCCGTGTATTTAGTAAACCGAATTTTAAATATCCTCTGTCCAAAACCCCTTGTAAACAATGAGTAACGATTCCTATTTTACAGACTTCAACTTCAAACCTACAAAAGCTTACAGACCGATATAGCTCCACTCACATTTTGACCCCTTTTACTTTCATATGGATGAGAGACTAATCTATACCCTAAACTAAGAGAGAGAGAAATATTCTCAAATATGTCTTTTGGGACTGAGGCATACCCTCCATTTCTGTGTAAGCTACTTTTTAATAAGGTTTTTATTTAGCTTTTGAAAAGTTACAATATTCATAAGTTATGTGAACTTTTCAGTATATGACCCTGTGTGTAACTCCTGTTAACTCCAGAGGGAGTGGGCATTTTACCAGCATTGCTGCAGAACACCAGAGAAATCAGGCCCTGCAAAAAATAAAAGTATCAATATATTAAGTACAAAATAGTGTCCCCAAGCCAGAGGCCAAGAAACTATGAAGATGAGTATGGACTAAACAATGCAGGACAATGGTTAATTTGAGAATTAAATTACTGTGTTCAAAAGACAAAACTATTTTTTTTCCTCACAGAGCACACGGATACAAATTTCAGTTTGGCACAGTAGCTGAGAATAATGTGTAAGAGAGGTGCAGTGATATTAATCTTCCAGCTGAGAGGAATGTTATAGCATGTCCAACTGTGACAGTTTCTTTTGCAGACAACAGCAAAAATCTTTTGCTAAAGGACATCAGCTGGTTTTCCCCCTTAGCTGAGAATGCTTTAGTTAATGAGACTACTCGATTTGTTTCTTCGAATAAGTTTTTGACTTCATATGATTTAAGTAGCAATTCTAATTCAGATCCTTCTCTATGTATGAAACATTTTCTCCTGTCTAAATTATAAGTGAATAATAGCTTTACAAAAAAATAACTAACCAAGCCAAAACCAGTCCTACCTCAGCTCTCAACACCAAAATTATATTTAAAAAATGTAGAAAAGAGAGTGAGGAAGAAGATGTTAAATTGTAATCAGAAGCAAAAAAGCATTTGGATTTAGTTTGCATGGGTATGCAACCACAATAGAAACATTTGTCCAGACTAACACTTCATTTGCATGGGCACGTAGCCATGATAGAAAGATCAGTCCATACTGATACTTCGCTGCTGCACTGCGTTCACATTTGGTGTGAAGGATTAATGCTGAACCAAAGCGGTGGGCTGCGCTGGAAAGGAGCCTTCTGAGCTGCTCTGTCACCATGGCTTCTGCGCGAGTCAGCCACCAAGAGCAGAGAACTTGACTTTGCAGCCAGTCTTCAATATAAACAAACAGTGGAATTAATTTTCACTTGACAGGAAACACACACTGCAGACTACAAATTGAAAAACAATGTTTTGAGGATCTTAAAAATTGTAATCTCAAACTGTATCTTAATGTAGCAGTCATTGTATGAGAAAAGGATGACTTATTATTATTATATGGAGTTCTGTGTCCAGCTCTGGGGCCCCCAGTGTAAGAAGGACATGGACCTGCTCGAGCGGGTCCAGAGGAGGCCACGAAGATGATGAGGGAGCTGGAGCACCTCCCCTGTGAGGACAGGCTGAGAGAGTTGAGGGGGTTCAGCTGGAGAAGAGAAGGCTCCAGGGAGACCTTATAGTGGCCTTCCTGTACTTAAAGGGGGCTACAGGAAAGGTGGGGAGGGACTCTTGATTGGGGAGTGTAGGGATAGAATGAGGGGTAATGATTTTAAACTGAAAGAATATAGGTTTAGATTAGATCTAAGGAATAAATTCTTTCCTGTGAGGGTGGTGAGACACTGGCACAGGTTGCCCAGAGAAGCTGTGGCTGCCCCCTCCCTGGCAGTGTTCAAGGCCAGGTTGGACGGGGCTTTGAGCAACCTGGTCTAGTGGAAGGTGTCCCTGCCCGTGGCAGGGGGGTTGGAACTAGATGGTCTTTAAGGTCCCTTTCAACCCAAACCATTCTATGATTCTATGAGTCTATGATGATTCTAAATTTCATGCTTTTAAAAAATCATTTTAATTACATTATTAAGTCTAAAACCCCCTATTTCTACTGGATCCATACTTTTCCTCTCTGAGTCTAGGACAGCACTTAAGTATGGCTCTGTACTGACATCAATTAGTTATGCTATTGCACATTAATGCTGTAGAAAAATGAAACTGTTGACAATCAAAAGCTGAAGCTGTTGACAAGTTAAAAACTGCTGTGTTAATTTCACATTAATTCAAAACAAATCCCATTTACCAAAATGGAAACTTAGGACTTTTAAACAAAATAGTATGGGCTTGAGGTTTTGGTTTGTTGTTCTCTGCAATTTTTTTGCTGAAAGAAGAAACAGTGGTAGTCTGAATAATCAGAGATGGTCTAAATACGCCTAAATAAATAGTCAGACTGAAAACTGTCCTCAGCACTGGAGTCAAAAACTACATGAAATAAAGTAACTCAAAGGGATCTGGAGTTAAATTGTGGACATTTCTCCTCTTTTCTATTTGTTTTTGCCCTATTTTTCCACAAATTTTCAGGGCAGCTTTAAACTTTAGTGAACAAGAAGATAATATAAACTAAGAATATCATTTTTAACACTGTTGAGATGGACTGTTAAGATGTCTGTGGAATGGTGCTAAATGCAGTACCCTAACATCTCTTTTAGATTTGTGAGCTTCAAACAAATGCACCATTACAGTTTTCATTTGTTTTCATAACGCTATTTTATGCAAAAAATGCACATGCTATTGGCATTGGCTATCCCCACATGGATGTTCAGGACGAACTCCTGAGGAAAGGCCTCTGTGTATGATCTCATCCTTACCCTCTGGTTCCCTTTTCTATTGTTGGGAACGCCCTTATTTCATGAGAGCACTAAGTAATTTGATTTCTTCTGCAGTTTTTGACTGCATCAGGAGACTAGCTTAGATCTCCTTCCAAGCTACCCAGTTATGGAATTGGGAATCATGCACCAGGCCATGCTAGCTGGGTTATTTAGGGTCCTCTGTACTTTTCCTGGACTGCTGATCTGACAGCAACGTTAGACTGACAGGCACTCTGCAGGGACTTTCTCTGGCTGGGGAATCTCCAGAAGGATTTAAATGTCAAGGTATAATCTGGCAGTCGCTGATGTGGTGCCCTTTGTGATAGGCTATAACAACATCAGTGGCTCTTAAGAAGTAATCAGTTGTTATTAAGCAGCTTCACCCTGCTATTCTAAAACCTGACCCTTGGTCAAGGTGAGGACTGCTTTAACCAGCTTCTTCACTCAGCTGAAGAATTTCCATAACCCTTAACGCAATGCAGCCAGGCTGCAGGAGGCAAAAGTGCTCAGTCCTAAGGGCACATTAAAAACCACTCAGAAAGAGCATATTCTGAGGTTCATAGTGCCACCCTTAGACTGTCACGGCTTGGAGTACTTGGTGTTCAGGATTTTATGAAGAGATTTTATTCAATACAAACCTATGCGAAATTTTCCTCTGTGAAGGTCCTTTGGGAACAGCTATTGCAAAAAGGTTAGTCTTCCTGCAAGATATGCCCTTTGGGAGGTTGATTTCAGTCACAAGCACACACAGAAGGCTTCTCCCTGTCTCCACAGATCTGCATTTGAACGCCAAGAAAGAGGGCTGGGCAGGGTGGTTCTCAGGTGATGTCTAGTTCACAGTGCCTGAGAACAAGGCACAGCTGAAGCCAGAAAACTGACTCTCCAGATATATAGAAAGTTCTTACAATTTGTTAACTACTGTGTTCTTCCTAACGTCCTCTTAGATATTGGTATTCCCTCGACTTGGGATCACTGGTGCTTTGGCTGTATGTCTATCAAGAAACCATGCTCCCAGCTCCCATTCAAAAATTGTATGTATTTTAGGCACCCTCTATTGCTGACCCTGATCTAAGGTTGGCTCTTTATTCTCAACATATGACCAGGCAGCTATAATTACTGCTTTATGTGCCTAATATATTTCATCTGAGATAAATCTGTCTGTATTTCAGCTGGAGGCTGGTTTGACAAAGGGAACCCAGAAAAACAAGATTTGTTTACACTGTTGGGCTGGCAGCCTGTGGACTGCTTGACTTTTGTTTAGAAAAAAAAAAAGTCACTCTGTGAAGTGGTTTGCAAAACTACTGATATCAAGATTCAGAAAGTTAGTCTTTTTTACCATTAAAGAACTGTGGCATTTATAGCTTGCTTGCTGCAATTTTTTTTTTTTCCTAGTGTAAGAGTAGCTCTCAGGACATTCTGAAAAAGGAGAACTTGAAACATCCATTAAAAATAACTGAAGCTGAGAAAAAACTGAACAGATAAAATGACTGGGTTTTTTTTCCATAGAAAAAGGCCAAGAAACACACCGCATGACAATAGCCAAAGGAGAGGTTTTAAGTATAGAAGTTCTGGAGAGTTTGTGATGAGTGTCCCACAGTTCAGCCAGATAACCAGGTCACATACACAAACTTTTAGTCTGGAGCAATGATAGTTAGGTTCTGTGCTCCATGTCACGGAACCTTGGGATTTTTATTACTGATCTATATACTTAAATGGTGTATAACATTGACTATTAGTTCAATAGCCATGATGAGTCTTTGCCTTTAGATTATCTTACTTCAAATTATTTTATTGCCATGCCTGTAAATCCAATTACCAAAAATATCTTTCTATAAATAAATTCTTCTCAAATACTTCTTTGCCCTGTTGCATATAGCACTGCAGTCCAGTAGGGCATGTACAATCTTTCTTGTTTCATATACATAATCTCACTCTGCCTTTTAACGGCCGATGTTGTATGTCTGCCAATTTACTGTCTAGGACAATGGCTGGAACATGTTGTGTAGGACAAGCAGGGGGTTTAAACTGCAGCAGATTCACATGAGGAAAAGCTTTATAGAGATAAGGCCAGCACCAGCAAAGCCCTGGAAGAGACTGTCCAAGAAGGCTGTGGAGATTCAGTTGTTGGAGATATTCAGGGACAGATCAACAAGCTTCTATGAGGATAGCGGATCCCCTCAGGGTCTTCCTGGCACTTGTTCTTCTTTTCTTGCTCAGCAATTTCCTATGGCAAAACTACCTTGGGTTTGTGCTCATGAGGGAGAACGTGGAGATGAGAGTTATCACAGGACTGAGATTTAAGACAGACATCCTCACAGTGCTGTTGTTCCTCCTGTCTCAAGGAACAAGAACTTCCTCCTATACCCACCATGACCAGCCTCCAGATAATCCTTTGATCCCCAGATACCTACTCCTCCTCATTCCTGGATCTCCAGATGAAGAATGTTTCATCTGGACCTTCCCTCAGGCATGCCAGCCTCTGTCTCTGACAGCCCCTTACTGCTCTTTATCCATCCTAGCATCATATCCCTCTTCCTAAATGCTCCCCCCCACCTCTCCACTGGGGAGTGCCAGGCCCTGTTTTGAGCCAGAAGGGCTAACTATTCACTGCTCGGAGGGAGAGCCTGGCCCAAAGCTGCCAGCAGACAGGCAGTGCACAGGCATCTCCACGTTGTTGCTTTTCAGGCTATGTCCTTTGTCCTTCCTTCTTCTGCTTCTCATGGCAGTGTGAACTTCCTGGGGACTGCACGGGAGGGGAAGAAGACAGCAGGACAGGGGAGAAAGCAACATCCCCCAGTTGGAAGTGGTTGTTTTTCTTCAGTTTCCTGTGAATAGAGTGTTCTTCCTGCAAGTCCAGGTTGTCTTTTTATTTCCACTGGACATTTCTCTGAAAGTTCTGGTTTGAAAGTGATTAATTTTTAATTGTTCATGGGATTTTGTTTCCTAATACTTTGCGTTTTTATAGCCAGGTCTGTGAAAGGATCTTAAAACACTCTCCAAATGATAAATTAAGGCTCTCGAAAACTGCATGAGGTGGAAAACAAAATAATGAGGAAAGGGAGACCAATTCACTTACCTCTAGCTGAACCGTTAGTCTTCAAAATACCCAGGAGGAGGACCCCAGCTTTCACTGCTTACTCTTGTGCTTTAATATTGCTTAAACTACAGTGGTTGTGAAACTGCAAACAAATATTCTTCTCCAATAATTGTGTTGAATCATGGGGTGGTACTCATTATCATTGAGAAAGCTCCATGCATCCACTGGAGCAGGTCTACAGACCAAATATCTTCTTCTAGCCTTTTCTCCAATATTTCTTTCAAAACAAAAACTGGCAAAATTATCTCACTCTCATTAAACGTGTGTGTATATAAATATATATATGTATACTATATATATATAATAAAAACTATCTTTTCTACTACTTCAGTGAGAATATAATGTAACAAATAGACTTTTCTAAAAAAGGTATTCTGCTGGAAAAAAATAGGCCTCTATCTTACCTTACAGCAAAACTCTGTTAAAGTAGATCAGATTAAAATTCCAAATTTGTGGTTTGGAAGCCTCTTTTTAGGATTAGAGCAAACATGCTCTAACAGATTAAAGTGCAGGACATTTGCTGTTCTTGTCTCTAGGGCACCTGAACCACTGGTCTTCCCTTTTCCCAGTCAAGGCAGAGCTACCATTACATACAAGCTAATTGCTGTCATAAAGGGGGCACTTGTAGCTAACTGTTAATTGGAGCTGAGATAAAGAATGTGCTGTATATAAAGTAAATAGAAGCTCCAATAATTAAGCAATGAACAAAATTTAGGTGGTGTCTACTGTAAACAGGAACCTGTAAACGTGAACCTGACTGAAGTCAGCAGGAGACACTGTAGCAAAAGCCAAATATGAAACATCAGTTTAGTTTTTTGCTAGATGTTTTAGGCAGCAAATGTAGTCAAAATTCAGGTCTACTTGCAAGTATATCTTCTTGTTTTCCTTTTCTCAGTTCATTAGTTTCACAAATGAAAAATTTCCTTATGATGTATTTAGGGGTCTTGGGAAAGCTTGGAAGGAGAAGTTAGTCTGAGAAACTATTAGAGCTGCATTTTGACTTCATGTGCTATTTAACAAATTAGTAAAGGAAGCAGAGAATTAAATGTACAATTGAGCTTTAGGAAGGAAGACAAAGCAGCCACACTTTTCTGCAGGATAAATATGAGACAGAGAAGCTAAAATTAGAAGAGTACCTCAGTCATGTTCATCTACTGCAAGTCAGAAAGGTTCTTTGGGCACCAGGTAGCTGCCACTCCACTGCTAGTGACGGCTCTTCCAACATGAGTCTTGCTAGCTCTCTCTGATGCCAAATCAAGACAGGCTTGATAGTCTTTTGAAGAATGCAAAAGCTGCCCCAGCAGCAAGGTAGCACAGAAGGAAGTTTAGTAGAGAGCAGGAAAAACCTTAGTCCTCACAGTCAGACCTTGGCTGCCCATTCCCTGATGGTACTCTTCCAGAGCAGTACCAAAGGAAGGCTCCAAGCAGTACCACAGTCTCCCTGCTATTAGACACACATCATCCAAGCAGTTACTGCCCCATACAGCTTACTAGACTGTACTGATATTTTTAATCTTCTCACAGATTGCACCAAAGTGGACAGCCTTCAAATTACAGGCCAAGCAGGAATTTGTGGTGGTCATAGCACTGTGCACAAGGTTTTTGAGCCACCACACTGATGCCTAAGGTTGGAGGAAGCTGAAGTCCAGTACCACATGGCATCAGCAGGGTATGGCACTCCCGCCTGCTAGTGGAGTCATCTAAAACGTTATTTGGCTGGTTGGTTTGCGCTGAGAAACTTCTTTTACCTAGCTACCATTTCAGAGTCCATGTGTGTAAAATGAGCTTTTTTAAGCAGAAAACTCAATTCAGTTGTCTTCCTTGGAATTTCAGTGCTGACTCTTAAAATGCATATTGTGCATGCATATGTGAAGCAGGAATGTTGCATATTTGGAGGAACAAAATGCCATGCCACTGCTGGCATGCACATTTCCCTTGTGAGCTTTGTTCCTAGTAAAGCTCTTGATCAACAAGCAGCAGCTTGTACACAAATCACCGCAGCTCAAGCACTAAGCACACCACTGACACTGGCAGGACCTGTTGCAAGTTTAGAAGCATAATCTGAAGCTGTCACAAATGTGACCCCACTGCAATTCCCTCTGCCGTTAACAAGGTTTATTCAACACTCTGAAAATTCACTCCTCCATGGTAATAAAATATACTGCTTCATTATCTCACATAAACCGGCATAAAATAGATTAATTTTTAACGCGTTTATTATTAACATTGTGTTACAATGAAACCCTTGGCTAAGGGAGGGCAGTGTAAATACAGGGAAAAGCTGCAGGACACAAATAGATCTAACTGATAGAAATCTATTGGCAACGGTAAATGACAGTTACTTCTGAGAAACACAATGCGTGAGATGTCTGGCCACAAGAACCATGCACGTTAAAAGTATGGTTTTTATTTTGTAAGAATCAAAGTGTTTCTGTTGTGTCATAATTAGGTAAAGGTCTGCCTCTGAGAGATACCCATTAACCAAAAAGCAGAATAGATTCTCCTCGTGTGTGGATTGCTGCAAGCCACCAGAGCTGCTGTCTGCTGCACATCACCTGCGATTAGCACTGAACACGAGATTATTAACGGGACAGTTTTACTTTGATCGTGCAACAGTCATTGCTAAACCATGTGCCAAAAACGTAACTGTTTATCTATAATGGGCTATTTTTTATTTTATTTTTGTAACAGAACAACTGGGTGTTTTCAAAAGTAGGTCGATGGTTTGGTCCACGCATGAGTTATGATTGGACTAAAGGGGAAAGTGCTTGCTAGTTACTGGCAATATAAGTCATATTTAAAATCTGGTGCCAGTCTGGCCTTCTTGGTAGGGTGTATGCTATAAGAAATAGAAGCAGAAGCAGCAAAGAGTGAAATGAAATTGAATGCAATCAATCAAGCAAAAAAGGCAGATGCTGCTTATGTTCCTGTCTTCTAGAGTAATGTATGCAAGTGCCATAGATGTACTGATGATATTACTTCTACAGGCCAGAAAGGATCAGCACAAGTTAAGAAATAATGCATATATAATATAGCCTAAAATGAACCACTGCCCTCAAATACTGAGAGATCGATTTTGAAATATTTTCCTAAAATAGTACTTTCTCCTCAAAAAGAACTGACAACAAATCTGAGCCTCACCAAACAGTTTGGGGCACTCAGATGTTGGATGAGGAGGCAGGAGCCCCAAGCTCTGTCACCACAGTGTGACCCTGAGCATGTCATTCCTCCTTCTCTGACTTTTGTTCCCTTGAGTGTTTACACAGGCAGTCCTTGGGGACAGTCCTTTTGCTATGTAATACAAAGATAGGTTTAACAAAACAATCCCCTTCCCTCTCCTCCTCCAGTAATCCCAACAGTCTTTAGCTATTAATTGTATCTATATTTCCATTTCCAAGGTGTATTTTTAGGCTTCTCTTACGTTATTCCTGTGCTTCTTCCTTAGCTCTTCTGAAGGGAATGAAAATTCAAAAGTAAATTACTGAAAAAAGCAGCAAGGCAGGGATTTTTAGATACATGTATTTGTGTAGATTTGCACTGGCAGAAGGATGCACCTGCAAGTGTAAAGAGCTAAAGGGAATTTGGCTCACAGGATAGAAACCCAGAGGTTTGCTTTAACAGTCAGTAGTTCACCCTGCTGGAAGTATGCAATCTGTATGAGGGTGTACACATATATATTTATCTCTCTTTTTTATGCATTCACATAAAGATAGATTTCTAGCAGCTGTTTCAAATATAAAAAAAAAAAGCCTCTGGAGCTGACATGTTGGTAAAGAGCATTTGTAAAGAAAAAATCTTACTACACTAGTGATCTGTGTCCTACAGAGAACGCTTGCCTCAATTACAGTAGTTCTGGATTGCAAGATAGAGGAAATAAATTATAAAAAATATATTTTTTAAAAAGATGGGGTTTTTATGGCTGAGCTGAGCCAAGCCAAATGGTTTAGAGGAAAATAAAAGAATGCTGAAACTGGAGCCTTTAATTGGAAACGATCTCAAGAGCAGAACTGTTTGGGGTTTAGTCCCCCATGCAAACTTGAATTTACATGCTTTGTTGTCAGAATAGTATTTTTAGCTCAGAGGCAGGTCAAAAACAATGAAATAACTTTATTGAAATTTCATACAATCAATTTCTAAGCCTTCTTGAACCTCAAATTTAGTCAACATTTATTTGCTTTAAGCCACAAACCATACAAATTTTAAATTTTTTTTGGTGGGTAGGCAGCAATAGTTTGTATTAGACTAAGGTTTTTATTCTGCATGCACTTTCTGAGCTTCTGGCATTCCCTGGGTGCCTTTTTCCTCTGTTCTTGATTATTTGAAAGAAATGCAGATTCCCATCCCACTGCTGAAGTTCTAGCTGCACCGAGGCTCCTCCATGCATACACAGACCAGAACTGGCGGACGGGGACAGGAAACACCTAATCCTGGAGTGAAGCTCTTAAGAGTCTTTAGCCTTTTTGAGCTGAAAAATTTTGCAGCCTCTGGACTTTGAATTCATTAACCACATGATAACTTGTTAAAATTATGCTGGTTTGAATATTTATTATCCAAAAGCTATGGCAGTGAATATTCTACAAAACAAGCAGATTTTTTGCTCATAGTCTACTTTAAAAAGGGGCTGGGGGAAGGAATACCTGTCCAAGCTACTGCATGTGATGTGGCTGCAATCACATTAAAAAGAGAGACATTTTCTCTAGTATCAGAAAATGTGAAACACAATTTTACAACACTGTGAATTATTTCAAAGGAGTTATCCTAGAGTTACCCTGGTTTAACTTGAAGCAGAAATGGGAACAGAAGTTGACTTTCAATTATTGTCAGGGAAAATTCATGATGACGACTGAAATATGCAGAAAATTCCCACATAAGTGTGATGAGACAAAGTCCTGCCAACTTGTACTGCATCTTAAAGTGTAAACATGTCATGGCACAGAGACAAAACTACTTTGATTAGCACAGGTCACTGCTTGTTTCTTCCAAATCATTTCATTTTTCAGAATCCTGTTGTGCACATTCAACCTGCTTTTGCTACTTCTGTGGGAACAGAGACAGATCCTCCACCTCTGCAAGAAGTTTTCTCTTTCAAAATTCCAGGTGTGGGTTTAGGTGATGTTTTCAAGTTTGTCAGCGTGTTGTTCTGAAAAGGATGAATGATAAAGCAGACTGTGACTCCAGTGGCATGTTTCCAGATGCGATGCGTGTGAGAAATGAGGGAGTGACCAAATATAGTAGAGTGTAGGGAAAAAGAGAACATGGAGAAAACATTTAATTATTCAGGCCATTTGGAAAGATGTTTGTCAAGATTTTGAAAGGCCTATCATACACAACAGATGTGGATTTATTGCATAGGTGTGCCCTTCATTGCCTGATAGAGTGTTAGTCATATGGCTATCTTGCTCTACACACTCCTGAAATATTAGAGCTACACTGATTTCTGCACAAGAGCCTGGATGGCTTAGAAAGCAGAAAATAAGAAATAAACAAGCACCCACTGAATATAACTCATAATTTACCCAAAGATTAAAAAAAAAAAACCCACCTGTGTGAGGGAGAGACAGAAAAAGAAACATCATGGCTTTGGGGTTACAAGCTAAGACCTGTTTTCATTTTTCTCTGAGATACAGATGTGTTCAACTAAACCCTCATTAATTTTTGTCAAGTATTACAAATGTTGTTGCAAGCAGCAATGTTTGAGTCCACAAGACATGAATATTTCACTAAGGACTGGTAAAAGCTGAGAAAGGTATAATCATTGTCTTGAACAAAGACAGTGTCAGAGCTTCCTTTTGACCCAGCAAGAGGTGATTCGAGCTCACTATCTTCTGAGCAGTGAAAATCTAGTAAAATCCAAAAAACCTTCTTCCAAAGTCCACTAAAGCCAGAAGAAAGAACTCCTGTTGATTTCAGCAGGTTGTGGGTCAGGCAATTATGTTCTCAGATAGGAAGAGAAGTGACCAGGAAGAAATCTCCATCCAAAGTTTGCCACTAAAAATTGAACCTTAGAATAATGTCACTGAAAATGATAAAGAAAAAGATTTTTAAAAAAATAATGTTGCTGGCTTTCCTAAAGATGATAAAAGTCACAAAAGTGTAGAAAACAAATAATGGTATAAATAGGTGTAGACTTCTTTTCTTAGAATTTATTCCATATCGTCCTTGTTACTATGAGTTTCTGCATAAAAATAAGACATATTTTTGTTTCCTTGTGAGTTAATTTATTTTTAGAGGAAAGTTTCTTTCTGTTCTCTCACTGCTGCCTAATGATAAAACAAGTTGCATAATTTGTAATGAATACTACAAATTGAAGAGAATACAATGAAATACAAAAAAAAAAAAAAAAAAAAAAAAAAGGGAAGAAACTAATAGACTGCATCAGCTACTGCTGTGAAGTGAAACACTATTCCTCTTGGGGCTTTATCTCCAGAAGCTGGGTAGCTCTCATTGTGGTTTTAGCTGATACAGTGACATTACAGATGATCTCCTGAAACCCTAGCATAGGCTGAAAGAGAGCAAGCTGACAGACAGTTCACAAATGCGTATTTGTACCCATTTATAAATATGTTTGATATTTGCAATGGTCACTGACTTCAAAGCAAGGTTGCTCTATTAACACATGAAGTTTATAATAAGAATCCCTTCTGAGCCACAGTAAAGGGCATATTATCATTCCTTTCAGAAATACATGCAATGGCTGATTGTACAATCATTTTCATTAACATAAGACCTTTAATAAACCTCTCTTAAAAACAAGAAAACATGCACAGCATGTGGAAGGCTTTTCTTCGTGTCTCTAACTTAAACATTTTCCCTCCTTTTGTCTCGTTTTCCCAGAGGTGTCAGCAGCATTGTGAGGAGGAAGGGTTATGTCTGCTTCAGAACAACGTGAAATCTTGACTAGAACAGCTGCCTGAAGGCAGATCTCAGCAATGCTGTCTTCTATCTGAAATATGTGGCAATTCTAGTTAAAAATTAGAAGAGTTGATAAAGCTGCAAATTAAATCTAAAGTAACATCATCTACTAAATTTCTAACAGCACAGTAAGCAGCAATGTTGCCTGCACCCTTGTGCTGGCTTCCACGTCAGGACCAGACCCACCTGCCAGGATTTCCCCGGCCAGGTTCACAGTTACTAGTTGTGCAAAATGGTTCCTTTCTGTGAAACAAACTAATGGAAGGATATCATATCAATTTTCCTTCTATTTAATGACATGGTAACTCAAAAAGTTCAAACTCTTCAGAAGCTCTTAGGCCGATTAGAAATCTGGACAAATTAAAAAATAGTGCTCATGTAATAAAAACAGGTAACTCAGATAACAAGGAGAAGGGAAACAAAAATCTGTCTAGTCTGGTTTTGCTCACTGGAGCACTCAGGCAGAACCTGGTACCCCTCAGCTGCTGGTGCTCTCCAGTTTAGCAGAAATCTCTGGGTTTAGTTTTACTTTGGTGTCCGCTGTTTCCTTTTTCTCTTCAGGAGCAAAACCGCTTCTCTCTTACTATTTTTTGTCACAGATCCTATAATATCTGACTTCAGTTATAGCATGTACAGCTTTTAGATCAAGCAGAATGTAGTGAAAGGATGTGAAATACATAACAAAATAATGTGAAAGATGAAAAGGGAAAGAGTTTAATGGAGGGCTATTTAAAATGCAGGATGAGAGCAATTCACTGCCAATAAACCTTAGAAGAATCGTGTCTGAATTCCAGTTCTGCCAATTCTGGAGGCTTCTGAGGGACACGAGCAGCTTACAGAAGATGGAAGACCAAAATAAAATCAAACTTTTAGAAGAGGAACCATGACTGTACCCTCCAAACAGATTTATTTTCCTCAGAACAGATGCTGAACACTGTTTCAGACTTTCCCAGCAGTTTCCATAAAATATCAGTATTTCCCTACAGGATTCTGAATTTATTTCCAGTTAGAGCATCTAGATCTTCAGGGATAAAAAGGGAGACTACCAAAATTGCCTCCAGGTTGTGTTCTCCACCAAAGTACTTTGCCTGGCTCTATTCATCACCTTTCAGGTGCTTAGCTACAATACCCACTCTCAGCATTACAATTTCTACTTCCCACTGCTAAAACCCTACCCTGACCACCTTCTTTTCTACACTTTTCCCAGTCCTTTTTTTGAATCCTCATACGTCTACCTTCATGACTCCTTCCTCAACACCTCGCATGTTTGCCAGATCCAGGGAAGTTCAGCTCATGTCCCCAGACTCATCAGGAGTATTTTGTTTCAGCTCTTTCAGGTTCTGCAGGGGGGCCTGGTGGCTCCTTGACCTGTGTGTAAGGTGTACTCAGACCTTTACTGTTTAAAGGTGCAAACTACTACAAGCTCCAAGGCTGACATGAATTCCTTAGGCTTTCCAATATACTTATGCATTGGATGGGGGGGGGTTTGTTATCCAGACCTGCTGCACAAATATGTCTCTTGTATAATTGCTGTTGTGATGATGAGCAATGAATTGAGAGCAATCGTTTTGTCACTCACTTTCATCCTAAATTACTGCTTATTGTGCCTCTTTCAGTATTTGTCTCCAAACAAATCAGTCTTCAAGGCAGGAAACTCATCAACTCTGTGGCTAGAAGATGAAGAGAAAGAATCTGGACTTTTTTCTTATCCCCAACAAAGTTCATCATTTTCGACAAGGAATGAAAAGGACAATTTTGTAATCCTGGACTGGAACTCAAAGATCTGTATTTCAACAGACTTTGTAAATTTCTGCAAGTTACTTTAATAGTTTTCTGCCTTGGTTTCATTATCCAGGAAAAAAAAAAACAAAAAAAACAAAAACAACAAGAAAAAAACCCAACCCACACTAAATGTTAATATCTTAGTCTACATTTTCCTTCCCTGGCCATGAAGCTTCATGTGGCAAGGCTTTATTTTTTGCTTTGGGGGGAGGGGATGGGGATGTTGCTGTTCATGTCTATATTACATAAAGTTTAATGAGGCCATAATCTCAGTTGGGCTAAATCACAAAGAACTCCTATCAGTAGTATGAGTAAATCTACTAGGCAAGTCCATTTTATTATAAAAATAATGATATAGTTGTGTTGTCCAAATCAGACAGTGAAAAAGAAACAACTTTAAACATCTTCTCCAGAAAGACAAATCATAACAATTTGAGAATATATGATACTCTTTTACTGTCACTAATCTGCAGGCTGTTTCTAAAAATCAAAAAAACTACCTGTCTGAAATGCAGCAAATTATCAGTCAAATCTAAACTGAAGTTTGCGGTTTTGGGTAAAATAGAATTACTCATTGAACTAAAAATAGTATTTGCCAAAGTTGAATAGCTTAGCAAGGCCAGTCTCTTGAAGCTGGTAAAGAATAATGAAGAAAACTGAGAGACAGAAATAAGAAAAGCTACTTTAAAAATATGCTATTAGATGCCAGACAGCACAGCCAGGCAATTACATGGAGAGTGTCTTCGGTCAGTAAATAATTGCAAATATGAAACTGCTTACCAAAGACAGCACAAAACTTTGTGCTAGAGTAGAATATTCATTAACATTAATACTGTTGCCTTCCCTAACCTTATATAATCTCTAAAATACACAGGGACTGCTGATACAAACTTCTCCCTGTTATGCTGCGTAGAAGAAATACGCTGGGGACCAAAACAGTCGGTGGCTACGGGTGCTCCATGTGCTCCCATGCAAAAGGGATCTTCAGCATGAACCCTCTACCACCTTTATGAAATCTGGTCACCCTTTAGGGGACCACAGCTCAAATTCTGGGTAAGTTCAGTCTTAAATATGCAACAGAAATGTACCCCCCTCTCAGGTCTTGGCTGCCAGTTTGCTCTATTCTGCTGGGCCTTGCCAACTAATGTCTTATTGGCAGTTCTTCCCTGCTTTTCCCCTGCTATTGCTCTGGTCCATTGGGTCACCCCTCTCAATGATAATTCTACTGTGCTAACTCCATTCCTGGGAAACACATGGTGCCAAGCAAGGATCAGTCATGCTCCTTCAGCTCTACAGTAAACGTTTTCTCCTTTTTCAGATTCTGCACTGTCCAGAACTTCTTCACAGCAACTTTATGAGTTAAAGAATTAATGAGTAACTCTTGTCAGCCAGGCACACTGGATATAATTGATATAACTGGGTACAACTGATGTAACTGGATACAACCTAAACCATGCTTTTTACAGCTTTTTAATTAAAAAAAGCACAATTCCTTCAAGTTTAGAGCATAGACATTTTTAACAGACATGCTATAAGATTTGCCAAGTAGAAAAATAATATAATAGATCTGGGCCTGCTCCATGGGTTTCTCCGTTCAGCTTCCTACAAGATCGTAAAACACTCTCATTGTTTTGGCCTTTATCTTTCTGGCACTCCATGTGGCCAAAGCCTCAGGCTACCAGGCTACAAAGCCAAATAGCATCCAGACTAAGATGAAAAATGACCGTAATATTCGTGACTTACTAATAATCAGTAAAAGGAAGGGCAGAAGATACTTTGGCTGGCTAACACAACTTATGTTCCCACTTGGACAAAAGGTATTGCAGCTAAAACAAGGTAGATGCAATGCAGAAAAGATACGATGTTCTCAGGGTATCATTAAAGAGAGAAAGTTAATTTGTCTTTTGGGAAATACTGAAGGCCTTGAATCAGTCGTTCCTGGGTTTAAGCATGTAGGCTGCGACGCTAAAGACTTCAGTAAACAGCAATGGATTTAGGCTGTGATTTTCAGTGTCTGTATTCCATGGGGACTAGGTACTGCATGTCTCATAGCAGGCCTATTATCTCATCCCCAAGATAATTTTTCATTAGGGTTTTTATTAATTTAAATCAGATATGTACTGTGGAGGAAGCTCTTTTAATCCCCCTGCTCTCATAAATCTGGTTATATTACAATCTAAAGAGAGTGCTCAGTTTACAGCCTTGTTAACATGCTAACAAGCAAGATTTTACATTCTACAAGCTCCTTATTAAAGTGGTAAATTAATTAGCTTGCCCAGACAATAAAGGTCCAAGACCAGCAACTAATAAGAACTTAATTTTGCTTGTGTTTCAAACACAGTCACACACATTCCAATGACAAAGTTTCAAGGTCAGATTACTGGGTGTCAGGACTAGGTTTTTGCTTGGCCTCTCTGCAGAAAAGTAAAATTTGTCCTGCCTCCCTTTGTCTGCCCAGTACAAAGAACAGTTTTGGAAGAATTGACAAAATATGGGCTAGGTCAACAGTGAAATGTTTCTGCTTCTATTGTTAACAGATCATTAGTAGTACTTATTTTTTTCTTACTACATACCCTTTTTCTTTATGATTTTTCAGTCTGTGTTCATCACTGTGACTAGCATTGCCATTTCCAGTTGTCATTTACAAGTAAATGACCATCACAATCAGAAACCCCAGCCACCACTGGAGTCATTCTTTGCTGCTATAAACCCACTAGTAAGTAATAATTTTCTTCTGCAGTAGAAAAGGTTCCTGTAAGTATTTGGCTCTCAGTACTCACTGACTTTATTAATCTTTTATTGGCTTCCACTCTTTTTATGTCATTGGAGGGAAAGTTGCTCACTTCTAATGAATGAAATACAGGATTGAGCTATATCCTATTCCTGTCTGGAATTTCAAGAGTTTATCCTTGCTTCTACTCTGCCCATATCTATTAACAGAATTTCTCCTGCATCCTCTGACGCACAAGATTGTTTGCCCCACTGTTCTGGCCTATAACGTCCCACCCCTTTTTGCACCCTTCCTCTCCCAGTTTTTATTTCTTTGCCTCTGTATTTTTTTCAAAATCTGTTGTTAAGAACATAAAAGTCAGAGCTCAGCCTGAACCTTGCACTTGCAAGCCAAGTCTGTTCATTAGCTTCATGGAAACACATTCTTCATACAATACAGGAAAGCCAAGCAGCCATGCAGCCTAAGTTGGGAATGAGACACAGCTAGATTATTGGCAACTGGCAAACAGAGAAGCAAAGGATTATAGAAATGTAATCTATTCTATGTGAAATAGAGGCATGAAATATTATAACCTGTTAACATTAGCATCTGAAACATCCATAAGGCTGAGACAACCTATTGGAAACTTGCTCATTTAAAATTTAATGGTGTTTTCCTGTAGATATTTTATAGATAGGTTAGAGTTAAATACATTATAGGATTCTAAACTGTAGACATTAGTGGAAACAGGCACTAAAATCCAGAAGGGGGATATAATTTCCTAAATGAGGATAAGAGCTAATCAATCCATGTCTTTCTAAAATCTAATTATAAAGTCTAAATACTTTATGGATAAGAGATTCAGATAATGCCCAAGCTGTTTAGCAATTGGAAACATACCTCAGGTGATAGCTTTAATAGTGGGTTTTCAGCTGCACACAGTCCAATTGTGGCTACAAAGTTCTAGAACTTTGTTTATTCAATGCTTATTCAAGGACAGGAATACCAGAGCAAGGTAATTTTGTTTTTTCTAGAGGTCTTAAGCCATTTATGGTAATACATGAAAATTTCCTTCTTCAACTAAAAGACAGGCAAATAAACAAGAAGACTGTCCCACCCTAACCATTTATTGTTTACAAATATGCTGGGACAGGAAAACATTATCTACTTGCTGACAAATCCAGCTCTCTAAGCAGCTAAACCAGGTTTGGTACAGAAAGCTTGTTCAAGCCCTTTCTTTCCAAGTCTTGAAAAACTCTGCAGGGCCAGCCCAGGAAATCACATGCGCGTACTTCAAAAATATGAGCAAGGACCCCAAGAGCACCAAGGGGCGCTGCAGCCTCTTCCCTTACTGCTGGCCCATGGCTGATCCAGGTTACTGTCACCCAGTATGTTTTGCCCTCCTACTTGGGGTGCTGCAAGCTGTCACCACTGGCTCCCACTTGCCTTCCCCTGTGGAGCAACCAGACCTCGCTGCCCCCTGACAATGTGATTCACAATCACTTTTCCCTCACATTTGCTTCATGATAGATCTGCGATATCAATCAATTCATAACTTCTCCACATGTTCCTTGAATGCTCATAGCAGACAGTTTGGGATTTGGCATTACGTATCTCTTCAAACACCTTTGAGTCTAAAGCCTGGAGAAGTTGGACAGCACAAACCAATGTAGATTTTTCAAGACTGTGATTCTCAGGGAGAACAACCAACTTGCCTCTCAGGACCCCAGCCTCTTCTTTTCAAACATCTTAACATAAGAAACAAATTTCTGTAGCTGCCCAGCATTGAGATATAATGCACACAAGGTCTGAAGAAAATAGCATGGACTGCCTCAAATATCTTTGCTAAGATTGCCATGTATGTCTTAACAAGTGTCTGCCCAGAAGGAGCTGCACTGAGCATCATCTCACAGAAATGCCATAGATCTCCTTGCTGTTACAAGCGGGGCAAGAGTCCCATAAGGTAGGAAGAACAGAAGTCACTGAAGGCTGAGCTTTAAAATTCTTGCAACCTATTATTTTTAAATACTCTCCAAAAGCTAATTAAATCATCAGGGAAGACGTAAGAATTAGGATGAAAACCAAACTGTTGAGATAACCACCATGTTGCATATGAATTAGAAAGAATTTATGTTGATTTTTCTATTTGTCAGACAAGGTTCAAAAACAGATTTTCACTATATTAAGAGGAGAAAACTGCAGACTGAGTGGGCAGCAGGTGGATGTGCTTGGAGGAGTTTAGCTTGTGTAAGGAAATAAATACATTTGAACCTTGAATCATGAGAATAAAGGGGGCAAGAGCATGTGATTGAAAGGTAGCACTTGTTTAACAAACAATTTAGAGGTAGGCTATGAAAGATTCGGAGCATATATCAATATAATTACAACTCGAACATCAGGAAAAGATAGGCTTAATTTTAGAATTATTTTTTCTTCAAGAGAAGAAAAATACTGCTTCTAAAGGAAGAATTAGTCATGAAACACTGTACAAGCGAGAAACAAGAAACCAAGGTCATGTCAGATTTTTACAGTCAACGCATGTTAACAAAAAAAGCCATTCTTACACATTTTTCAAATCTGTCTTTTTTTTTCCTTCAATGTCAAATTAAGTACTTGTAGTAAGAATTCCAAGAACTAAAATCCAGTTATGTCAACAGAAAGTCTTTCAGCTTTGGTGCACTTGGCTCCATGATCAGGTTCTTTGCTTTCAGTAAGAGCTTTAGTTTCTTTATGATGCTCTGCACATACCTTGACACCACTTTGGTGATATATACCCTGTAAGGTTAAGAAGGCAGTTTCAATTCTGCATGCAGTGTATATTCAACCTGTATTTTTCAGCAGAGCTGGACTTCTGTATTTTATTAGCATGGGCATTTGTCCACCAGGAATTGGTGTAGACGCTGGTCTGACATTGTAGGTCACTTGACAGAGAGTGTTGTGGGCTGAAAGGGGAGGAAAGAACAGTTGCTATCAGTGTAGAATTTATAAGTGATCTGAAGGTATCTTTTCTCATCTGAGATGCCCCTTTTTATCAAAGGTAGATAAGGAGTTTTTTGCTTGTTGACAGTCTTGAGGGACAGCAATGTTTTCAATGCACAATCAGTCTAAATCAGACTGAATTGGTTTTCTTCAAAACTTCCAGTGAGCTATAAGTTCCCGCACTTGGGACATTTCAGTGAAACTCTGTCATGGTTGTCAGGCATGGAGCATCCACTTCCCCTGAAGAAGTGCCAGGCTCTCCATTGAGAGAACTGACTGCAACTCCCAACCCCTGCCCCCCTGCTGGGAGAGAGGAGATAGTGAATTCGGGAGTAATGTTAAGCCCATGAAGAAGGAAGGTGTGGGGAAAAGGTGTTTTTAAGATTTGGTTTTATTTCTCCTTACCTTACTTTGATTTCTTTGGTAATAAACTAATTTCTCCAAGTTGAGTCTGCTTTGCCTGTGATGGTAATTGGTGAATGATCCCTCCCTGTCCTTATCTCCACCCTCAGCCTTTTGTTATACTTTCTCTCCCCTGTCCAGTTGAGGACAGGAGTGATAGAATGGCCTTGGTGGGCATCTGGCATCCAGCCAGAGTCAATCCACCACAGTGAGTCATTCCAAATCAAGTGTTTTGGCATTAGAGAACCGATGGTTTTCCACAGACAGAACTGCACTGGAATACTAAATGTGCATATAACACGGGCCACAAGGAACTGCAAGTACTTCAGAAGACAAGGTTGAATTCTAACCCTGTCTCAACATATTAGAGGTATGGTCTGAAAAACTGTATCATGATATTCCAGAGGATCAACGTATTATATTCAAGAAGAAATAACCACCAACACAAATGCAGTTGACTAAGTAGCAGTTCTACGGGAATGGTTCATGAGCTATACCATAGCTAATAATGTCATGCTGTTGGTGAAAGAAAAAAAATCATCCTGGGAAATATAACCAGGCTAAATAAGACACAGACCAATCTCCTGTTCTGCTCAGCCTTAGTGAGACCTTGGCTAGAGCAATGCCTCTGTGAACCTGGGATATTTGAACAGACATTGACCACTTCATATTCACAGAAAAACAAAAATGATCGAAGACCTAGAAAACATGATCTATGAGGCAAGATCGAACTAACTGAGTTTGTCCAGTTAAAAGAGACAGAAGTACACAGGGTCATCTCTCAAAGTGCATAAAAGGCTGCTGCATGGAGGTAGGAGATAGTTCTCCATAAGGATGGATGGAAAACAGTTTACATTTGAGCTAGAGTTGAGCTATGTAGTGGGAAGAGTAGCACAGTACAGGATAGACAGCAGGAGATGTTACAGACTTTTCACAGCAGCAGGTATTAAAAAAAAAAAAAAAAAGCTAGGCAAAAATCTGTTAGGAATGTCAGTGGTTTTTCTCACCATGCGTTGGGGCTAGGAGTGAGCCAGACACTTCCTGTCATGTAGTCCCTCATACCTCCCAGGCTCCGATTCCCAGCCATGTCTCTGTGTAAGATAAATAAATTAATTCAAGCGTTCTGCAGAAAATATTCTTGCTCTTAATTGAAAGAGCCAGATAAGTTATCATCAGTGCTGCAAAGAGCAGCCTGAGAGAAAGAGAAAGGAAGAAGAGGCAGGTGAGCTCCGTACAGCCTGGCTGGCTGGGGTGACAGGGAGGCAGAGTGTGAGTCTGGCTCTCCTTACTCAACCTAGTTATGATGAGTAACTGGTAGATGCTTAGCTGCCTTCCTCTCTTCCCCATTCCCTTGACTAACAAGCAGTCTAGACATTAAGCTGCTGGGTAACACTAAGATTTAGATTTTCTGGAAAATATTTATTCCTTTTTATCAGCATACGGTAAGGTAAGAAGATTTGATGTACAAAAAAAGAAAAAGTAATTGATGTTTTATCTAGGGATAATTATCTGTCTTTCATGTTGCTTCTTCCTACGTAGAAGCTTAGCTGAAAAAGCTGTTTTACTTTTCAATTATATTTCTTCTGGAAGACTTTTTGCTTGTTAAAGCTTTTGAAAATGTGGAACAGTATCTACCTAGTAGGTCTAATAAAAAAAGGCTCTATTAATCATAATCAGAAATTGCAATCAACTCCACTACAGGTATAATCTCTCTCTCAAAATATGATAAAAGATAGGATCAATCATCTAATAAACTAGTCATTGCAGTATTTTTCTTCTTAGGCACATTCTCTTAACTGTATATGCTGAGTATCACAAAAATAAAATATCTGAGATAAAAAAATAAGAATATAATATTTACTTGATGGAAATGACTGAAAAGAAATGACTTCATTTTGTTTTCATCTTTAAGATTTACCAGATTTTATTCTTATAAGTAACAAGCCCCAAATCTGCCTGTTGAAGTTCCCAACTTACAGATGTTGAGATCTTAGAAATGTTGGGATCTTAGAAGGGGGTTCTTATCAAGTTTGTTCATTCTACAGATGTCATGAGGGACATAAATCAAAGTCAGGGTTTTCTGAAAGGCTTCTGCCTCTGTAATACATGGAACCAAAATCCTGGATTTACACCCACCTGGGTGTAGATCTGTTAAACTGTGGCTAAAACCCAGCTACTTTGTAGAGCCCTCATTAAAAATACATTAAAAAAAAAAATTAAACATGTTAAGATACTATTCTACATCCATGATGGGCAAGAGTCATATAAAGGCACCTAAATTTCTGCCTGATTATGTAGTCTAGAAGATACACATGGCATAACAGTAATCATGCATGCTATATAAATTTGCTATTAAAACTATGTATTTTAACTTTTCCTTTGAAAATAAAAAACAAGCTAATTAATCTAATCTACATCTTTGCTGAATACAGTCATTAGGGTAAGGGTATTCTATGGTCTTGTCAACTTGTGTGTCAGCAGTTTTCCTGGCACCAAAACCTTTGAATTCTTTAAATAGAAACTTAACAATTTACACTGATCACGCAGGGAATAAGTTAAAAAATGCCTCGACTTAGAATGAGAATCTAGTCTGACGTTCAGTGGGGGTTCTTAATTGAGAAATATTGATGTCAAGGAAAAAGAAGAAAGATGAAGGGATCACTCAGTTCTTCAGACCACTTAAGTCATACCAGGAATACTGCATCCACTCTTGGTCCTCCCAAGTTCAACAGAGACTGGAAAAACTGGAGACAGTCCAGTGAAGGGTCACCAAGATGATCAGAGGATTGGAGAAGTGGCATTTGAAGACAAGGTGAAGGAATTGGTTTTGTTGAGTCTGAAGAGAGAAGGCCTGGGGTGGATGTTATCAGTGTCTTTCACTACCTAAAATGTGTATATAAAGGATGAAGGTGCTCTCTGTAAGGATACACTGTGATAGAACAACTGGCAATGAGTGTAAGTTGCTTCAGCGGAAATTTTGCTGGGTTATAAACAAATAATTTTTAACCACAAAAATAATTAAACATTGGAAAAGGCTGCAGTGGTGGGTTGACCCTGGCTGGATGCCAGGTGCCCACCAATGCCACTGAATCAGTCCCCCTCCTCAACTGGACAAGGGAGAGAAAATACAACAAAAGTCTTGTGGTTCAAGATAAGGACAAGAAGGGATCACTCACCAATTACCATCACAGGCAAAACAGACTCAACTTAGGGAAACTAGTTTAATTTATTACCAATCAAATCAGAGTAGACAAATGAGAAATAAAACCAAACCTTAAAAACACCTTCCCCCCACCCTCCGTTCTTCCCAGGCTTAGCTTTATTCCTGCAGCGGGATGGGAATGGGGGTTGCAGTCAGTTCACCACACGTTGTCTCTGCTGCTCCTTCCTCCTCAGGGGGAGGACTCCTCACACTCTTCCCCTTCTCCAGTGTGGGTCCCTCCCACGGGGTGCAGCCCTTCAGGAACAGGCTGCTCCAGCGTGGGTCACCACGGGGTCACAAGTGCTGCCAGAAAACCTGCTCCAGCATGGGGTCCTCTCTCCATGGGTCCACAGGTCCTGCCAGGAGCCTGCTCCAGCGTGGTCTCTCCACAGGGTCACAAATCATTCTAGTTCACAACTAATCCAACACCAGGTAAAAAAATTAAATGTGTTGCAATATTCTCATCTACATGTAGACTACTACAACCAAAAAACATTTCTGAAGGCATTATTTCCAATTTGGACAATAAGATTGTTCCTTACATGTATTCTAAATGCACTATACAACCTGCTCCTCTATGTAATATCCTAGACACTGGCTCTGTAAAGAATTGGTTTTCTGCTTGGATTAACTTTTTCTGTATCAAGTATCATTTTTTCCTCTTTTATTTACAGTTCTTCTCTGACATCCAAAGGCAAAATTAACCAATAAAATGTGTTTATGTATTACAGCAGACTGTAAGTCTATGTGTTAACAAATAAAAAGCCCATATGGCAATGTCCTCTTTCGGTGAGCAATTGATGTACATTCCTTCTGTCAAAAGTCAAAAAGTCAACTTTAATATGTCAAAACTGAATTTAAAATTGTATTTTTGACAAAACTACAAAATTGTATTTTGTCAGTTTTAGAACGCAAAACTATCATACTGCAGGATATTTTCACGAAAATCCCGTCACACAGAGGACGCACAGCCATCACAGCCAGCCAGTGCCATAGCAGTTCAATAGGCATGTTGTATTGCCTCTTGGCTCTAGCAGAGGATTCATTTATGGAGAACAAACTTAGTTTTAGCCCAGACTCATCTCACCAGACTTTGGATACACAGCTGAAGCACTTAGAGTTGAGCTCGTAGGTGTTATTTCTACAGTTATGGCCAGAAGTGTTTAAGGAGAGCTTTATTTCTGAGTCGGTGTTTTAGATAGCAGTCTTTCCTGAGAAGTTTTTTAGGCTTATCTTTTACCAGACAGCACTGCTATTCCTAGAGGGTTTCCTGGCTTGGAGTTTGCCTTGTTCTCCTTTTCACCTAATGTCCTTACAGGTTCTGGTGTTTCCCCACACCATCTGTGGTTAAACTGTAAATGCAGCTCAGGGCAGTAGAAGTGGAGACTGGGAACAAATGTGTTCATGCAGAGTTAGAGAATCTATACCGGGTGAGCTAGAAAGAGGCAGGCACAAAGATACCTTCATAGATAAAAAGATTATTTCATCACTTGATTTCTATGTAAATTTCTAATTTACAACATTACAAGAGCTTGAAATAACACTTATTAAAAATCAAAGATACCTAGAGGACCTCACTGCCGTAGGATCAGAGTCCTGAATGCATCCCTCTCCTCCTATCCTCTGTGGAACATGAAAATCCATTTATCTCCACTTAAACAAATAGAAATTTGAGTTCTAGAGAGACCAGAGGGATCTCCCTGTTAGCATAAAGAGAAACTGGTGCCAAAACAAAACAAAATAAAGACCTTGAGATTTTATGACCAAATTGCCTTTCCTCACTTGTTTGCTGCAGAGGATGGAGACAGATGTTCAAAGTTAAATTAACTCAAACTTCCCTTGAAAAATGATATGCAAGACACAATTGAGTTCGTATTCCTACAGAAAACAGGAAAAAAAATAAGACTAGATTATTTGAAATTAGAGTTGTCCTATAAATCGAAGAATTTAGATGTACAATTCGAGCTCAGAATCACCACTCACAAACAGCACATTAGGGTTATTTAGATTCATACATTGTATAACTAAGCACTGAATTTGAATACATGCACATATCTAACAATTTCTAAATCCAATAAGTCAGTCCTGATCAGATTTTTTAGCAAAATGCTTATAACAAATCACAGAAACATTGAATGGTTTGGGTTGGAAGGGACCTTAAAGATCATCTAGTCCAACCCCCCTGCCATGGGCAGGGACACCTTCCACTAGACCAGGTTGCTCAAAGCCCCGTCCAACCTGGCCTTGAACACTGCCAGGGAGGGGGCAGCCACAGCTTCTCTGGGCAACCTCTGCCAGTGTCTCACCACCCTCACAGGGAAGAATTTCTTCCTTTTATGTAATCTAAATCTACCCTCTTTCAGTTTAAAACCTTTACCCCTCGTCCTATCCCTACACTCCCTGATCAAGAGTCCCTCCCCATCTTTCCTGTAGCTCCCCTTTAAGTACAGAAAGGCCGCTATAAGGTCTCCCCAGAGCCTTCTCTTCTCCAGCTGAACCCCCCCAACTCTCTCAGCCTGTCCTCACAGGGGAGGTGCTCCAGCCCCCTGATCATCTTCGTGGCCTCCTCTGGACCCACTCAAGCAGCTCCATGTCCTTCTGGTGTTGGGGGCCCCAGAGCTGGACACAGCACTGCAGGGGGGGTCTCACAAGAGCAGAGTAGAGGGGGAGAATCATCTCCCTCAACCTGCTGATCCCACTTCTTTCGTATAGTTTACTATTTTAAAATATGGAAAAAAACTAAAATACAATTTAGAATCTCCATTGCTTTCTTTACAATTACTGAGGTACTTCACACTAAAAATTTATCATACAAATATCAGTGAATGTTTAAATCTACAATCTCTATACCCTGTAAAAACTGTGATTCCTATTTATCCCAATAGTCGGAATTCTTCAGTAAGACTGTCACTTGCAGAACTTTTTGCCACTGGAGATGGAAATGTAATTTCTGTCTTCCTTTTAGCTAAAACCAATGTTAAACATAGATGAGTTTTCTTCAGTGTTGTTTTTACACATACCTTAGTTATCTAAGGTATCTGATAAAATCTTGGAGATGTTGAGAAAAACTTGTGAAGTGTTCTCTGCAAATTAAATGAATTTCACACAGCTAATAATTGAAAAGGTTGGACAAACTTGTGTAGTATTATTTTCTGTAGTTAATCAAAGAGAAGAGCTGATGGAAGTTTCACAGGATTCAAACAATAAAAAAAAAAAAAGATCTATTGTTGAATCAGATTCTTGGATAAGGTGTCTAAGGTGATAAGGTGATACTAAGGATAAGGTGAATACTAAGGAATTTTCTCTCACCTCTTGTAAAACATCCAGGGACAGTTAGAAGATGTGGGTTAAAATTAAACATACAAGTAAAGCAATTGATAGACACTTATGGCCTTTGTTCAGGATTTTTTTTCTTAAGTATTATGTACAAACCACTACATTTGTAAAACAGGGTATAACAGATGAAAGTTATGCCTTTCTTACATAGCCCTTCTGGAACTGCTCACTGACAGATGGCCTTACTGTCAGTATTAGGGCTGATTTTTATTTTTCTTTTCAGGCATGGTGATGAATATTAAGGCCTTGTAAAAAGAATGGACACATAGGTAAAATGCACTACTGATTGTATTAATTGCCTCAAAGCCTTGATTAAAAATGTAGAATTTTTAAACAATCGTCTTTGCTCTAAATTGGAAGGAGAGAGAAAAACATTCTAGGCACTGATTCATAATACTTCATATAGCTGTGTAATTAGATCTATACATGTTTTAAGCTTTACGATATGTTATTTTGCAACTGGCACATCATTATCTAAATTTAAGGATAAGTACAGCTTCTGGGTTTCAGCACAACCATTTTGAACAAAAGGGTGAGACAGTGGCTGCAATTACCTTCCCAAAATCTTTGAATTCTATGGTTTGTTTTGTGGTTGGTTGTTTGTGTTTTTTTTCTCTCTGTTACTTAAGCAAATAGTTATGGAATATCCACATAAAGTACAAAACAGACTCCACAGGAGGAAGAAATCTAACTATATCTGTGAACGTCAGAAAGCAAGTGAAGCACAGGCAGACTTCCAAAAGACCTCAGTCCATCTCTTCCAGGGTTAGTGTCCAACATGAGTCCTCAGGCACTGACTTTATCAGGTCAGAGACAGGTAGGAATGAAAACCAGCATTTTCCCTCAGGTAATGGGATAATTTTTGTACTACAACCTCAGACAAGGTGTCAGGTAATATCTTTACACATGGAGTAATAGATTTTCTTTCTTAAAGGCACTACAATTGAAATGGACAAAATAGATTGTTATCTCTATTTTCTACCTGGGTATCAATGTGGAGAGAAGTTAAAAGATTTGACCAAGAACCCTGTGATAGAACCAAGATTTGAACGTGCAGCAGAGTCTAGTCTCTTCTAGTACAATACCCCTTTGCTCAAATAAGCCCATCAACGTGACAGCATCACTGTTTTTAAACCTACATGCTTCTTAAACTGCCACTGTTTCTGTTTACTCAAGCATATTCAAGAAACCTGTTCTTACCACTTACCTAACACTCCCACCCATATGGGGACCCATACAGTTGACATATGAAGGTTATAAAGATGAACTTCTCAAATTACATCCAAGAAGCAATATTAAGGAGGACCTTCAAAGTATCTTCTTCTCTTCCAAGGGCAGACAGATGCCCAGACCTGCCAAATTAAAGTGCCTCAGTATCAACTCTCTAGAACAAGGCAGATACCTGAGAGACGCCCTTTATCCTCATAGCAGTCAGAGACTGAGGTACTTAACATTGCATGTTAGAAAACTAGTTCCTCTGACTTCAAAATTGGTACTACCAGTCCATTGATTTCTGGGTGGAGTGCAGCCACACTATTCCTTATGAAATCAATACTACTTATAGCATCACCCACTGTGTTTTGTGCAAACCACAGCTTAAAATTCCTTAACCTGTAGCCTAACTCAGTAATTCATCTTCTGAATGACAAATGCATGGGTAACTTTGACATTTTTCTTCTACTTTGACAGTTTTTGCTTCTGTTCCAGTGGTGCTTGTGAATGTAAGTACAGGGAATGTCTCAAATCAATAGATCCTGCCAAAATAGGGGTAAAAAACCCTTTAATTAATCTATTGTCCTGGATATACAGAAATAGTCCAGGGAGCTAATAAGATCATCAGGTCAGGAACCTTAAACTGAGAAGGTAGAAAAAAAATCTGTCAATCAGGAGCAAAGACATAATACCTTCTTCTTCTCTTATCCTGTACTTAAACCATTCTTAGTTGCATCCAGGTTGATTCTCAGTCTGTGAGCTCTCATCTTCTGCAGCAAGGTGGTGTTTCTTCATGAGCGGTTCCACTAAAATTTAACTAAATATAAAGAATTATACTGAACAGAGAGGCTAGAATATGTTGTGGTATATGTGTGGTTATAATTATACATATAGGATTTTCTCATGGTTAGTGAAAATGAACAATAAAGATGAATGCTGGCACCCCAAAGACTTTTTTTTTCATGCATATGTGAGTTCTTATAAAGTCTCATTATGTCTTTATCCAGAGAGAAGTGCAATGAATTATTCTTTCACGCTGTTGGGCTTAGACTTTTTAGTCACCTTCCTCCTGTGCCTGGCCTCCTCTCTCTGTGCATGATATGGTCACAGACAAGTCTGCAAGGTCAGATACTATAAAAATGTATCAAATATTAAATATATAACAAGTATTAAATATTTACTCAAAGCCTGTCCTCAATTCCAGAAGCAGGTTGCCTGTCTGCACATTCTCTGTAGATAAGCTGCAGTCAAACTGATCTGAGTAACTGAATTTTTCAGAAGCTTTCCAAAACCTTGCTCACCAGTTCCTCAGCTTTGTCTGCACCTTCTCTGAAAACAAAGAGAAATCCTTTAAATATGCCACAGCTGTGTGTTCAAGTCAACCTGCACGGCTTTGCCTTGGGAGCTCTACCAGTCTATTAACGAGTCTTGGCTGAGGAGCATGAGCACAAGACGGCAGGTGCCTGGCGAGCTGTTCCTGGCTATTCACATGTTGACAGCACATCTCAGCAAACAGTTGAAGAGAATGTGAGTGCATCCACTGGTTGAGCACAAGCTATTGTGTCACCCAGGGACACCCAAACCTCATGTTTGCAGGCAACTTGTGGCAGGCCTGCACAAAGCAGTCACTGACAGCGCAGACGTAACCCGCTTTCCCCCTTTACAGGTCACGATATGTTTATATGATCACAAGGACTTCATTGCTCAAGACTGATGCAGGGTGGGGGGTAGTGACAGCTAATTATTTTCTCCCCAAACAAGCTATTGCAAACAGAAGTTTTGTTGAGGAAGGAAGCTCTTTGGTTGCAAACTAGAGGAGCCAGCAGCCAGCTTACTCCCTGTGCATAGGGGAACAGACACAGCCACAACAAATTCCCAGAGCTGCTTCTGCCTGCTGGCTTCAGTCTGGATTTATCTGGATTAAGTTTCACCAGTGAGGAATGAAATAGCACCACTTAACTATCCACTCATATGAGTAATTCCAACTGTCCTGACAGAACTACAGGGTTATTCTATGAAATCAACACTTACTTCATTCTTACTTCTAGCCACATCAGTTAACAATCTCCTCCTAACATGGTTCTCTTTCAAAACCAATGGACTGAGATCCAGAAAATCTGGGGTTTTCAGAAACCACAACAGTTGTTCTGCTGCAGTCTTCCTCAAAGTGCATGCTATGTATAAACTGCAGTTAAGAGTTGTAATTCATGGGATCTGTCTGTACAGAAATCAAATTACTATAGCTAGCTGTTAATACTTTTAGAAACATATTTCCTGCCTGGTTTTCTTTAGGGCATCTTAGTTTTCAGCTTCAACTCTGTGGCATTAGAGAAGGGTCTACAGAGAGACTGTCGAGATACTTTGGAGACTGTGAAATATGAATATGACGGACAACACGATGGAAATTACCAATGCCTTGAGAACATAAGCAACATAAGCTCTTCTCTTCAATAAAACACATCTTTGCAAAAAAAAACCCTTAAAATAGTTTAAAAGCATTCTTGAGCTGGAAATATTAGGCTTGAAGTTCCATAAAACTCAGAGGAAAGTTCAGTGTCTTTAGAAGTTAATGGAAACAATGTTACTCATTAAGTCTAATTGCCCACTTTTAGTTAAGATATTTCATTTGTGGGCTAACCCCTCTCTCAGGTATCTCAGCGGGACTTTCAACTTCATATTGATTCTATTCCTGGATTATCCCTACAGCTATTAGCATTCTGGTACTTCATTTCTCTCACACTCATGACACTAGAAGTGGAAGTTGCATCCACAAGAAAACTTGAGGTTTCCTGGCAGAGGCAAGATTTCAGAGATGGTGACAAGTATCTCTGTGCTGCTATCAGGATCCACTTGCTTATGAAGAGTTGGGGGAAAGAAGCAGAGCCACAGCCTGATGGCAAACATAAACCTTCTTGGGCCCAAAAAAGCAAAAAGAGGGGAGCACACGCCTACCATAGAAAATGGTATTCAGCCCAGCTCTCCCGGTAGTCCTGCAAAGTTTGAATGCTACTCACCTTACATTTGCCCTTGACAGTGTCCTAACACTGGTCTCCAGATTCCCATGGGGATACACTCCTAAAATTAAATGTATGCTCATCAGGGCATCAGTGGTGACTTTGTGATTTATTCAGAAAGCACTAAAATATTTGGAGTAAAGGAAACCTAACAGCTCACACATTCAAAAAGTCAGTACACAAACTTAATACCTTGTTGAATATACAGGCAAACAGGCTTCACGAACCTCATGGAAGGCAGTGGTGATGAAAACATCAGTGAATTGAGTGACAAGTGGATAAGTCATTTTGTAACAGTTGGAGAGAATCAGACATCAATATCTTTATTTCTTAGTTGCGAATTACTGGCTGTCAGCTATTTGTTTTACGATTGTGATGTTTCAGTTGCTGTTAACAACTGCTTGTTGCTCAAAATTGCATAGAAGTCTTTACATAAAATATGATATGGCAATTTTTTCAAATTCCTTCTTCTCTAGGAATAAGTTTATTCAAAGTTATATAGAGATCTCTGTATTTTTGTTGACAATGTAAGAAGCCCATTTTAGCATTGGCCTGTTTGCCCTTTTTAGCTATGTTATTCTCTTTTAGGAAGAGTTTAAGATCAGCAAAATAATCCTAACACATAATATTCAACTATAAAAAATTTTCCCTTTTGCTTTCCCTGTCATATATTTCCTGTGAAAGCACTATCTTCTGAACAAACTGGTTGAATAATTAGATGGCAGTGTAATCCAACAGGGCAACACAATACCTGATCAGCAAGTTCTATTTTAAATCTACTTTCATCTTTACTCATTTGTCCTATTAGCTGCACAGTGTGGGGTCTGGGGAACATCTCCTCCTCTCCCTGTTTAACCAGGAGACAGCAGGTACAGAGTTCCCATGCCCTGACAGACAAGAAAATTTGGCAGCAGGTATAACAAGCAGTGCCTCAAAATCAGACACTGGTTATCAAGAAAAACACGTGCTATTTGAACAACCGCTCCATCACCACTGCTCCTCCTCCCTGCTTCTGACCCCGGCCTTTCCTGCGGTCACTCTAGGTGACCAAGCTACAGTCTAGTGAACAGTGGAGCTGCTTTTACCTTGTCTCGATATCTGTTTGACATCTACTATCATCAATAAGTTCAATAGCACAGAAATAAAATGAGAATTGAACAGCTTAGCCTGCTTACTACATGATGTGGCAACTGGTGTAAATCTGATGTAACGTGTTCATGCCTGTCTCGCTCCTAGGTAATTTATAATAGCCTCAAGTTCCAATATAAAAAGCACATAGCTTCAGGGAGACATGTCAACTTCCCTTACACGGGCTGTCATTCCCTTGGAAACATAATAATTAAGATGTCTGGTGTAACTGCTTCTGCCAGAAATATTTTTAGATTTCAGCCCATTTCAAGAAACTTAGAATTTAAGGGGAAAATTATTAAATGCTGCATGATAAACTACAGAAAGTATTCCTACTGTCAGGAGAAACACATGAACAGATACCCAAAATTCATTGCCAATAATGTGAAAACTATCTTGTCCAGAAAAAAAATATAAATGATAGCAAGATAAAATAAAAATAACAATAGTAAAGATGAGTATTAACTTGACAAAGAAAAAGGGCAGCTGAAATGGAACTGAAATGGTTCTTACTGATAGGAGAGATCCCCATCTGCTTAGGTATTTTCACAGGTCTGGAGGTGCTGGTGTGACCCACCAGCTGCCTCTCCAATGACCTATGTATTGGCCAATGCATGTTGATTGCTGGAGCTGATGAGTAGCTCAAAAGCATGTCCTCTCACAGCTGGGGAGTCAGAGGCTCTTACCTGACTGGAAGGGGCCACAAGAGATGAAACAAATGCTGTGAGACAGTTGCATAGTATTTAGTGTACTGCTAGGCTGTCAGAAATAGTTAATTCTCATTTAGCATTAATCAGTGAAATAAGACTCAATTAAACAAGTTGTAACCAGGATTAACAAGTGACATTAATTTGCCAGTTAGGAAATGAATATTTTTCTGCCCATTAGACATTCATCACGTAGGTTTCCATCTGTGGAGCTATTTAAAGGGAAATACCTTTGCTTGTGTTGTGTTCCTAGGTTTTCTCTGCTTTTCTCTGCAAATATTGCCACTGAAAGGCTCCGAAATTATAAAGACCTATATGAAAAAGCCACACAAGAAATCTGACTGCTCAGAATGAAGGAAAGACTGCTTAGCTGCAAGTGCACAAGCATCGCCTGCTTGTGAAGCTGATCAGATGAAGCACTGAGCAAGAAAGGATCTTGCAGGAATTACAATTTTTGAATCAATGCGACTGCATTATATGAATTGCTATGGGCTGTTATAGGCTTTGGTGGGCAGATAAGGCTGAGACCTGAGTAGCCAAAGAAACAAGTGTGTCCATTTTTAAGTTGCAGACTGGGGAAAAAAATTATAAAAATTAGAGAACAAAAGGTTAAGAAAGGAGATGAAAACTGTTAATGTCTTCAGATTGCACAACCCCAACTCCACACCATTCCAGGAAGGTGGACACTGAACTCCAACTGAGGCTATGTATTTAGTGCTAAGTGGAGCAAAATGATTACTTCGCAATGCCTTGCATAGCAGTCCCATTTATGTATATCATTATAATGTTTGTCCTTCTTGCAAGAGCATGATATTGTTCACTCATGTTCACCTGATAATTGTGCTTTTTTCTGCAAAATTTACTCCCACTCATTCTCCAGCCTGTAGTGTTACAGGTAATTGTTGCAAAGTTGTCTACCTCGCACTATCTTTATTGTACTGTGCATTGCTTGGTCCCTTTCTCTACTTCTGCACTCTGAATCTGAATAGTATTCTCCATTGTGTTTGAAGGATCCCTAGTTACATGTCATCTACAAATTTGATAAGTATATTCCATATTCTGTTACCCAAGTCACTAATGAGAATTCCAAGGCATACTGAGATCTGTTGAACCTCATTCCGTGCATCCCTCCATTTTGACAGCAAACCTCAATCATTATCTCATTCCAGAGCTCCAAATACTTTCACACAGAGCTTACACTTTTTCCTATTTGATTATGTTTCCTCCCTATTTTGCCTATAAGAATGTCATGTGAGACAATGCCAAAAACCTTAGCAGGTTTCTGACATATATTTTTTCTCTCCTTTCCAAAGAGTTTTGATTCTGTCTTAGAAGGAGATTAAGTAGGTTTCAAGTGACTTTCTTCTTGATAAATGAATATGGGTTCTTATCTTCTTGTCTTCTGGATGCTAACAAATATTTTGTTGAAGCATGAAACTCAGTATATTTCCAGGAAAGACAGGTCAATCAGTTTAACCTTTATGCCTTAACTCATTCTTCTTCTCCCTCATGAAAAATAGCTACTTTTTTCCTTTCTTTTTCTCTTCCACTTTTTTTTAGTGGAAGAATTGCCTGTACAACTGTTCCTATTATTTAAATAATTATTTCAAGTTTTAAGTGGTTATCTTAAATTGCCAGTACTTTACTTGCATTCAGTATCCTAAATGATTGTTCTGTGAAGAAATATTCATTTATTTATTTTATGATGAACATTACAGGTCTGGGTGACGACAGAAGTAGAATGAAATTTTCTAAATTATTTTTAAAAACTTAGTCTTAAAGGGATTATTTTTATTTTTGCAAGCATGGTAAACCACTGATTTTTAAAACATCAGGTTTTTTTAAGCAGTTGTTCTCTGTTAAAGATTCACAAGAGAGGTAACAGGATACAAGTACAAGGAATTTGTTTCCCTCAATTGAAGTTTGGTGACATGTAGAAATGAGCTCATGACCCCATCACGGTTTTTATCTTTGGTATAACCACATGATAACTTCATCAACACAGCTCATGCATTTTACAGCTCTCAGGAAGGCCAAAAGGATAATAGTCATAAGAAGGGTAGCAGTTGTTCACTGTTTAAGGAGCTACTTTGAGGAAGGTTGAAACAAAATAGACACAGGTAGATGCTGCTGCTGTTCATGATGTGCTGAGTTTCTGTTGGTCTTGTAAATGTGACTTGGTGACTTTGCAAATACTGAAAATCTAGGAAAGAAAATATCCCACCTTCGAGTGGGCCACAATCATGCCAAAATGTAGAGTAACTATGACAGGCTCTTATGAGTTAGTCCTCACTAAAACCAGACACCTGTGAGGATATGCTTAAGGCAATTAGCACCAGTTACAGGCTAGTATAAAGGAATGCTTAAGACAATACTTGGTGAGTTTGATGTTTTCCACTTTGTTGATCCTGAAAATATTCATCCTAGGACATTTAGAAGAACTGACTGAAGCAATCTCAAAACTATTAGCATTTATCATAAATAGCTTGTGAAACACAGAATATTTTGTAATTCAAATGTCTACATCACAGGAGATATCTGTAGATAATGCAGAAAAGGAATTTTCTGTATGAAGGATATCAATATTTTATCCTACCATCAGAAGGAAACCTTGCAGAAGAGGACAATTCATATGTTCGTACCACTGAAAAAAACTGTTAACCCTGAAGTCTGAATCAGTCCCTGCAGGGTTGTGGAGACCTATGGAATTGCACCTGGACACAAAGGTCCACCTAGACAAATTCTTACTATAAGTAACCTGAAGTGCTTCTAAGGACCAGAGAACTTTGGGTGAGATGATTATAAAAACTTTCTCCTACAATCTGGGATTCAAAGAGCTCTCCATCTTGCGAGACAGAAGAAGAATTTCATGAAGTAGACACCAAATTTTATTAGGTTAATATAATGTTATGTATCTTCTCCAGTCACAGATCTCCATAATTAAAACATCCCTTTTAAAGTGACTGATACATTTAGTTTATTTTTGTTCTCAATTTCTCCATCCATGGAGATGTTTTTTTTATTTAACCTTCTGTACTCCCATCTGCCTTTATATGATTATTCCAACTGAAAAATTCAATTCTCTGCACTGTCCATAAATAAATATTTTGTTGGCTGTATTTTGCAGCTGTCACAAACTGCTCAGCAACAGAGGCTAATCTTGTAGCTTTAATAATTCCATCTTCAACTATCTTGCAATTAATTTGTTCAGTTTTAACTACTGGAATGAATTCCCCATGCTTTGCAATTTAATACTAAATATACCCTAAATTATATTTATCTAACGTTTTATTTCAACCATATATTCTGCCACACTGTTTTCTTACAGTTCTTGAGCTTGCTTAGTTTGTTGATGATCTAACCTTGCCATTTCAAGTTCACGTCCAAAAGTGTGGTAATTCCCACAATATCCTGTCTTTTTTTCCCCTATGAATCCCCCTAGCTACATCAGAGATTGCCAGTCCTGTGAATAATGAATGAATAATTTAAGACTCAATTTCTTAATCTGTTGCAGTCATTCATTTTACAATGACTTTGATGAGAAATGAAGGCACTAACCATCTTGCAGGAATGAACATATCAGCTGTGATTTGTTAAAAGACTGGTTCTCGGTGAAAAAAAACTAGATAGAATTCAAAGTAATAATTGAAAGTGAAAGCCATGGGCATACAGATATTAATTAAAACCCTTTTCTTCCTAACCTGTAGTAACAGTTTAACACAAACCCCAGTGAGTTTCACATAGTGATAAATTTCATTTTCACCACCTCAACAGTAAAACACTAAGGTATGCAAGGACAGCATCTGCCATGTAAACAATTTTTCACTCCTTTCCAATCCTTGAGGAAATTAATATATTAAAAAATATTTTTTATAAATCTCCTATATATATCTTAGAATTCTCTAGCTTTATTCAAAACAATCACCTGTATAATATCTTCCAACAGAGACACTTCTTTGTTCTGCCGCCTTGATCATTAAAGTAATTTTTAATAGAAAGCATAGGATTTTTTAATATATCATTAACAATTAATATTTCAAGGACAAAATCTCTTAGAAGTTCTTGTTTTAATTCTGTTCTTTGGAGTTTCACAGAAAATCTAAGAGAGGCCAATTTACAGCAGTTAATATGCATAAATGCTGGAGGTGAGACTCATTAGAATCCAAAATTTTTGAGTTCGTTAATTAAAACGGTGTCTGTATATTAACAACAAATTAATTTTATTTCCTACCTTTGTCTATACAGGCTTGAATTTAGTTAAGAAAAGTTAGAGAGAACAAAAGAATTGTGATGGAAAAAATAAATAAACAACACAAATTTGAAACATGAGTGAGAAATTCTATCCCGTAAGATACAGAAATAGGAAGCCCATTTTCTTGTAGCTTATAAATGTAAATTTATTTCTAAAAAAAGTAATATGGTGTATGAAATCCCCTTATATATACACAAATAATGGATATCTAATATTCAATATATATTACACAAACTCTTTTTGTATTTGAAAGGTGAAAAAGAATGAGGATCAGCAGTTACTTATTTAAAAACCTTGCCAACAGCAAATATTGGAAGAAGTTATCAATAAGACAAAAATAAGCAGCCATGGTTCCATGAAAGCAACCCATTTCTTTCCCATGTAACAGCATTTAATCACGCTAGAACTAAGTAGGAGAGCCAAAGAGCAACTGGCACTGCAGAGAGAAGGGGAGAGGTTTCCATTTCCAGCCTTACTGGAAAAAAAAAAATAAAATTCCATTGTAAGTGCTAAGAGATGGAGGAAGGACTGGTGCATAATTCTGGCTATGACAGGACCATACCTCTGCTGGGAGACAACTCAAGGAAAAATAGCCTTTAAGGTACCCAAATCATTCTTATCCCCAACAGATTTTGTGTTTGGTGTTGATTTTATTAATGTCTCTCATCTATTTGCCCTCATGAGGACCAGCAGATCTCAAATGTTCCTTGCTTTGGCATATAAACTATGTAATCAGCAATGATTGTAGAGACTGAATCAAGTGCTGAGTGTACTTATACAACAGAACTTGTGTGGTTGCATTTTATTAGTTAGAGGAGGCTTTCTTGCCTGGAGTACTAACTTTTAGAAAAATAAAGACAACAAGCATAAAGTGAACATCGAGCCGAAGACAATAAAACTGCACACTAGCACAGAAGATTAAAGAAAGCACTGAGACACCCCTCACGCAGGGCAATGAAGACAACAACCTGGTATTTATCAGTACTTCTGGTGCGACTTCACTGGTGGACAACTGGGTGAGTGTCTTTAGCTCTCCTGAACCTGACTTGGATTTAGAAAATATATGCTGTATCTTAATCTGCTTAATAAGAGTGTGGTACCTGTCTCCAGTCATATTCTGGGTATACTGTGCTTCCAACTATCCAAAAAAACTTTATCACTTTTTTTTTTTTATTTTTACCTTCCTCAAAATGTCCCTTTTGCTACAGGTAAACATTATCCAAAGGTAGCAGGTCATTCCTTGTACTAAACAGGAAATCTTTCTGATGAGCAAGAAGAGGAGAGCATTTAGCAACTGATACCAGAATGAAGTAGAATTACTTAAGCAAGAAAAATATAGTGACTATTCTCTCCCTGTCCACAGGAGTAAAGAATTGTCTGTATATAGCTGAAAAGTCTCAGAGACTTTTCCATTATCTGCTTCCCTCTAGGCCTGTTCTGATCAACAGGCAAGCAGTGTGAACAGGGACTCTCGGATAGACATGAAGCACTATGAGGTCTGCTGAAGGTAACTAAAAAGCAAGGCCTGCTGTGTAACTGTTACTCAACTCCTGTGCAGATTTTGGCTAACCCAGCTCATGCTAAGGCCTGACGTATGCTGGGAGCCAGCACCATTAGGTCAAAGCCAGAGCACCAGGTCAGCAGGACAGGTGGCCAGAAAGAGCTAAAGGGCCATTATGCAGCTATGCTCACCTGCAAAGTGCTGTCTCCAGCAGCCATCCTCTTTTGTCTGGTGGTTTCCTCATAATCCACTAATTTATAGAAATGGTATAGACCAAGCCTCCAAGCTAGAGGGTACACAACATCAGTTTAAACAAAAAGCTTTTGAAGCAGATCCAACAACAGCTGGACTGCTGAGGCTTTTGTGCTTCCCGGTGTGATACAGAGGACGCCCACACTGCCACAGAGGAGGAAGGGGGAGCGCTCTCACTGTCGGCTAGGTAACCAATTCTTTTCTTTTGCTCATAGGTGCACGGTATTACGAGCCACAGGTTATAAGCTACGCAAACTTATTACTTGAATGGTGAATAAGTGAATTAACATGATAGACTAGTCTAGGCAAAAGAGGACTGAGCCCCTGTTTGTCAAGTTTGTTTACTGTATTGTTTAATGAGCTCATGAAATAAAGTTTAAATCACAGAATACGTTGTCCTGTGAATTTGAGAGATCCTAATGGACCTTGACACACTGTCAGATTTAAATTCCTTATATAGGGTTCCTTAAAGGCACTGCAAAAAAAATTTGGAACCTATAAACCGAAAAAAGATTGAATGCTGCTGCTCTAAGATGGCCTCCTTTTCCCCCAAGCAGCAGATCTTGAGCTTTGTTGAAAAAAGTTCTGAGTGGTTTTCTTGTCACAGTGATTTACCTCACTGTTTAAAGAGCGCAAACATTCATTGTTACACAGGTTTCATCTAATTAACTAACACACATGTCTTTTTCTAAACTAACCTTACAAAACATTAAAAGGCTTCCAACTTAGCCTTGGCATTTGTGTCCAAATAAGATCCATCCCCTTGATGACTTTTCCTTAAAATACAAGAAAGGCATTCTTCTTACTAGTACCACAAGTTCAGTGACTTCCCACATATAAAAAAAATGCTGCTTAGATTGCATGTGTATTTGTACACCCGATAACCCAGAGCTCTCCATAACTATTTTGAAACATCACCTTAGGAAAAAAAAAATGTTTTATGAACACACAATCCTTATTTACTCATTGGACTTAACTAGAACGTTTGTCACTACAATAATCAATCACACTAGATTTTTTTTGACTGACCATTGATAAAAATGCCTCAGATTTCAAGTGGCATATTTAATGTTTCTAGTTTAGGGAATCAGGTGTCCGAGAGTGCAAAGAGTTTGAGCACTGCAGCTCGTTTCCAGAACTAAGTGTGGCTACTCCAGCTTTTAGATATTCAGAAAAGACATTTCTTGTCAAGACAAAAAACCATATTTGATTCATTTCCAATAAATTATTTTTGAATTTTGCTGACTTTGCAAAGGAAAACATCAGCAACACCCACAAAGAACATAAATAAGAAAGACTGTGCAAAATTGAAACCAACATGACTTACAACTGCTAGTACGTTAAACATCGAAACGAGATTCAAATCAACACAGATTTCTTCCAAGTTCACCATCATCATTTCCTTAAAATTTCCCAGATCTGCCTTTCCCATTCCATTTCTACAACCAAAACCCTCAGAATGATTCTTGGCATTTTGACAAAGATAATAATTTCCTTTCTAGCACTGTTGCAACTCTGCGTTCAAAATACCTAATGCATGAAATGATTTTACATTTAACATTCCTCATGGCCTACTAAAACTCATCGCCTCTCACACACCATGAACCCATCATCTCTCTCTCTGTTGCTCTTTCACCAATTCTTCAACAAGCCTTTCACTAACTTGGAATATCATATCCTGAGAGAATCCATGTCTCTCTCTTTTTCATGCAGGTAATCTCTATGCTACATTATTTTTAAAAAGAAAATTGAAAATGTTTGACTGAAAAAAAAAATAATATTTATGTGATACAGTATGACTTTGTACTGCTCGGAGAACTATCAACATCAGAAGATCATCCTGTGAAGGTGCAGACTTTTTTCAGTAGACCATAAATAGCCTTTTCACTTTGGTATGACTATGCCTGATTTGCTTGCCTAAAATAAAGCATTTGAAAGCAATAGCGTGCCATGTTTCAAGAAGTTTAACCCAAACTTTGAAACTGACTGGGAGAAGAAATTCTTGAAAGGTTGTTTATTTCCATCACCCACTTTTCCCATGTCTTCTCAGTATTAACTACTCCAACCATGAAATAAATGAAGCAATACCAGTTATGGACATGCTGTTACTCAACAAAAGGAATGTAAAATTTGCACTTGCACCTAATTATAACACATATGCTCAAAGAAGTAAAGACACCAAATTTTGCAGTGACATAGTGGCACCACTGTACCTCTTTTAGTATCCATTTCTCCTGAACAACTGATAGGCAGTACAGATTTCAGACCAAAGAATCATCTCACATTAATTACTTTAAAAAAAAAATAAAATATTGAACTTGCCTTAACTCTTGCCTTAAATGTTTCTTCATGTATATATTTAAAAGCAGGAAGGAAATTTCTGTATGGATAACAATATGCTCACACGTTTTTATTGACTTAGGTTCATATTTTTCAGTTACTAGAATGAAAAATGACAGCACTTTCAAAGGTTTAGCCAAAATAATACATTCAATTATATGTAAAGTATGCATTACATGCATTCCTGCCAGAATTCGCAGGGATGCATTGTTAAAAAGGGCATACCAGTATTTTGAGTAAGTTAATTCATCTCTCTTTGAGCACAAAGCACTGTAATGTTAATGCTTTTTCTAGTTCAATTTAAGATGTCCCAAGTAATAAGACTTTCCCCATTTCTCCTTGAGAATTTATTCTAACAAGTCTTGCTGCTGCAACATCATGTTTTGCAATCAGCTTATACTCTAACTTTCTAAATTATGCAAATTTATATTTGCTCAGTTAATGCATGGTTACAGAAAGTACATACACTTATTTGTATTTCAGAACTAATAAAAAAATCATGAAGTTCCAATTTTAATTAATTTAACTTAGTTCCCATGGTAATCCCAAAGGAAATAAGACGGAAAACAGTGTTTTGTCCCTATGAAAAACAGATAATGGTAGATAGATTAGACAGATAGATAGATAGACAGATAGATAGATGATAGATGATGTGTCACTCACAAGAGAAAATCAGAAACCACTACTCTAGTGACTCTACCATTAAAGACAATAGTTTCAAATGTGAGATAAACTGCTGTGAGAAAAGCAGATGCATTGTCAATATATCTTCAAAAGCCTTCTTAGCAATTTTTCCATCAGTGTTTCACACTGTCCTACTTGGATCGATTTTCCCCACCTGCAGAACTCTCTTGCTGATAGATTCCATTACTTAAATTCGACAAAGAGGGAACAATTTGTCTATTTTGAGCAGATGGATTTACCAGCATGTATATTTTCATTATGACACTAAACAGAAACACTGAAAAGGCAGGTGCTAGGCACATGTTGGTTTTGCATAATGAATTTTTGCTTTATTTTTCTGGATACTTTGGAAAATGAATATAATTATTTTTAAGTCCAACAAAAGAGCTGGAATAAACCTACCCACTCAAAACTAATTGGTATTCAAGTTTATAATTACTGGCTTTGTCAAATAGATCTATTCTGATTATTTTGCTTTATTAGTACTGTCACTCCTTTTAAATTTTAACACTGTGTTTAAATCAACCTGTCTTTAGTAATTTATGTGAGTTACACAATTACACAGGTAGCAATTAGAGTAGCTCGGGCATCAAATGCAACTCTTGATAGAACTGTGGATCTGTACGTTCAGTTCATTAGGTGATGGTCATTGTTAGTGTAACAACAAATGGACAAATTATTTAAGGGATTTCTTCCCTATGTAATGATAGCTACTTTAAAAAGTGTATTTTACATAAGATCTATACCGATTTATGTCTTCTTTAATAATAGAAAGACCTGTATGGAAAAGGTAGCTCAGTTAAGTCACTTCTAAGTCTGTCAAATCTTCTGATCCTCCAATGCATTATTTAGACAATATATATTCAGTTGTGTACACAGCGCATAGATTTTCCTCTACTACATCATTACGTGGGATTGCATTTTTTCATTGTGAAATCTAGATGACTGCCTAAAAGTATACATTTAAGCAGGGATTTTCAAGTTCTTATATTTCTGGAACCTGTGGTGCAGCATACACTAGCATATAAGACATGTGTGACCAAGAAAACAAATATATTCAGCTTATTTCAAAACAGCAAAAACAAGAGCTTTCAGTTCTGCCCTCCCACTGCCTCAGCTTTCCCCTCAACACTGTCAGAGGAAACACCCCTCTCCTGTGACAACAGACACAACACGCACAGGTTGCTCCCATGGTTAAAGCATCATTAACGCAGCACACAGTTCACTGTGCCTGGTTGTCAATAAGTTGTGTGTATGTGACAGATGAGCATAGTTATAAAATATTTTTTTTAAAAAAGCATGCTGGAAAATGATCTAATTAACAGGGGTGAAGAGTTTCCCACGCTCCTTTGTAGTAGGATCCATACATTCCTAAGGTTACATTCAATCTCAGGAACAGACTTAGCCAGAAATTGTAGATAACCAGTAACATTCCTGGAGATACGACAACTGAAATGTACCTCTTCCCCTCCTGATTGTTTTTTGTGAAGGCTGAGGAAAAAAATTACTCCTAAGGAGAAAAACAATCTCATGCAGGGTGAAGCATGTATGTCAATGAGCAGGGCTTGGGAGCAGTGCAGAGCTGGCAGCAGCTGTGTTGCAGTTAGATGTATTTGCACAGTTCAGTAGATAATTCCTGAGCCAGTTAACTGGGAATTCATACAGCATTGCCACAGGTGACCAGGTACAGAAGGTAAGAGTGTTATAAACCCACCAGCCCCTCTGGAAAATTTCTCCTTCAGGGATATTCAAGCATTGCCTGGTTTTCCTGGCCTGTTTCCCACTGTACCGTACCTACACACGCAAGGAAAATGACTGCACATAACTCTTTGGGCTCTCTAGAAAACTTTTCTGAAGAAACAAGCAAGTCCTAAGCCTTAACACTACTTGGGTCTTAAGTTATAGGTTTTACAGGAGAATTCATAGTCTTGACTTGAACACACAGCATGAGATTCAGCTCATCTGGCTTTACATGTTTATAGTTGAACATATTCACATATGAGATGGTTACAGTTAATTCCTTTTATAACTGATAGACAGTTTCTTCCAGAGTGACATGCATATATAGGCTAATTCTGACTACCTTCCCTTTGTGGATATGGCCTTCACTCCCTCACCGAAGTACATGATCTGGCCCCACAATTAACATCGGCTTTAAAAATCATCCACTTTGTGAAGAATAGGATGAAAATAAATTAATGTATCACTGAGACTAGCTCATGTTCTTTTTTGAACTAAACATAAGTAAGTAGCCACATTCAGGCATTCTAATTTAAAAGACAGGAATATAAACTGATCCCCAAAATACATGAATACCTGCTTATTCAAGTGTCATGTACCTGTAAGGTTCCCCAGTTGTTTACTTAATTCACCATATCCAGCAGCTGTGCTCAGCACTTACAAAGAGCAGAGCTTGTCTTGCTTCAACTGATGTTGCAGTTGACACTCAGCACGGGCCCAGCAGAACAGTGGAGCTGCAAATTCGGGACAGTTTTCCTTGTAACTCATATCATAGCTGAACAGCACTTTTTCCCTGAAATTGGTAATTCTTGTGAAGTTACCTGTCTGATCTTGGAAACCCAAAGTTAAAGTAACACTCACTTGTGCAATTCTGATAAAACCACATATCATACACAAAACCTCACCTCCACCCACAAAAAGACACATAACTAAATGTTTATCAAACCCATAGGCAAGTGAAATCCATCCGCATTTTCACAACTTAGACATATTTTATATAGTGTTTTACAACACTAGATTGATTTAAAATAACCAGCTACTCCAAATAAGAAAATGGCTGGTATTTTATAGAGAATCTATATAATTTTCCTGTTGATAGATCAATAATTGCTGTCTAGAAAGTAGTATAAAAGACAAAATGATATGACAGATTCATTTGTAGACAAAGCATACTGTTTTATATTAATAATAAACATTTTCATACTGAGGGTAGTATTAATGAGACTCATTGATTTATTCAAACCTCCTTAGTTTTTCTGTAATCCATATTGAACTGGATTGAAAACTCACTGGCTTGTTTATAAATATTTTGCACAGGAATAAGAATATGTTGATCTGTAAAATATGTGGGCTTTTCTGCATAAAATGTTGATTTTCATTTTGTTCGAGTGTAGGATGTATGGGTGTACACTTCTTTCAAGTTGCTATATTTGTATTAATGCTTAGATTTGTAATTGCTTAATTTTTTAGGTGCTGGACATTTCACAGAGTGTGTAATTCTCCAAACCGCCATCCATAACAATTAAACAGGCAAAAAAAAAATCTATCATAACAAAGATAACAGTACATTAAACATCATCTAACGGAGTAGCATCTCTTCAGCTCAGCAATAAGAAAGACTGTGCCAGATTCACCACTGGTGCCAATCCAGTGGAGGCAGAAAAATCCTATGTAAGCCAACAGAATTAAATAACATACCATTTATATTAGGATAAATTGGAAAAGGATGTATCCACAACAGGCGAACAAAAAGTTTTTTAGTTTTGTTCTGTTTTTTTAAATTAAAAACAAACATCCAGAACACTGACCAGAGTACTGTGAATTTAATTCATAGGACATTACAAAAAAACCAGCATGATTTATACTATCAAAATGCACCACTTTAAATTTACAAACGTATGGAAAAACGTTCTCCTAAAAATTAAACCACTCTGTTCACACTAAAGCTGATGCCAGCGTACAGCCCATGGGTTCCACAGTACCAAACCAATCTGTTTTTCTGGCAGTGTGCAAAAACAGGGCATCAACGTGCCTTGCATGTGAATCAGTATGTTCCATAAATAGGTTTCAATTTATGATTTTCCTCTGTACTGCCCCCTCCCCCCCCCCCACTATCATCAAGAGACATTGGAATACCGTGGTCACAGGGCCACAATGGCATTTCAGTTCAGGAATTTATTTCTGCAAACAAATAATACAAGTGTGCATCTCTATTTTCCTTCAATTTGTGCTGTGTAGTTGGCACTAAATCAGTCTTCAAGTTACATCCTCGGTCACTAAGTCTGCATTCTTGTGCAGAAGTAAAACTGAGTATTATTTGTGGGATATATTATTTAATTGTTGTTTACCTGTAAACACACATTCTTAAGCGTTGCTTAGTCTCCCAACCACGCTTCCCTTCTTGTAGACCATTTCAAACACAGTATACTGTAAAATACACTATCAATGTTTCTAAGCACACAAACAAAAGCACTGAAATCCATCTGGGACACAGATCTTCACTGCCCTTATCCACAGTCACTACCATAAGGGTATAAAAATGGATGCTCACAAAAGGCTCAAAGATTTTCAGATTATTCCAGCATTTGTGGAATTATTCCAACATAGCTACATCATCTTGGCATTCAGGAGAAACACTTAAAAAGAAAGAAATAAAAAAGAAAAAGAGTTCATGCTTCTCTGATTTTCAAAATCCCTGGTTATACCTAAATGCCTACAACAGGCAGTAGTGCAGCACAATGACAACCAATCTGTAGAGCTAAGCACGGTGCCCCACGGTGGTGCTGAGGAGTTTATGTCCACACAATGAGCATTTTGAAATGGGGGTCACTATTTTGGATGGGGCCTAATGTGATCTTGTGGACTGAATGCCTACCAGTCCATTAGCAGTTTGTCACCAGTAGAGCCCATGATGCTTCATGGAGTACATTAGGCATGGCCCAGTTTGTTCTGGTCCAAATAAAACGCAATTTGTGCACTCCACAGTGCAAAGTTCAGTGACTGGAAGACTTCCTTCCAAAGCCCACTTCTGATCTGAACTAAAATGCTGATGTATGTTTGCAAATACATACATATGTACTCGAGTAACACTTAAACCAACTAAATCTCAATTTGTTATTTAACATCTGAATCCACAGTACCCTGTGATAGCTCTTGGGAGACAGGTTTGGAAATTTTCAGAACTTCATGTTGGAGGCATCAGTGAAAAAACAGAGTCCTCTAAGACCTATTTGGAGAGGAAAGGCAGATTTGTCTATGAGAAGTAGGGTCTATACTTTCCGGTTCTGCAGCTCACCCAACAATTTAAATCTTACAGTGGTATCAGCAAAAGTCAGCATGAATGTTTTGTACAATCACATTAGCAGCTGCTCAGCTTGAGTCATCAAGCAGCACACTGAATCTGTAACTTTACTAGATCATAAAGATAATAGAGAAGCACCTATATATTAATGTAAATTATTCACATAGTAAGCACCTGATCAAAATTTCTAGTCAAAAGGAGTCAGGAGAGTGAAGTAGCAAATTTCCTTAGCATCTGTTCTGATGGTGATGGAGTAATGGTTCACAGGCAGCAGCCAGAGTTCTCAATCAGCTTGGTGCAGTTATGAGAACAATCACTATGGACAGGAGTGTTTCAAGGAAAATAGAGTTCCAGATTAACAAATTGTCTGTGAATCATTACGGGATAGGGCATGAAATTATATTAAGCCATGGCAACAAAGGGCTTCCAATTATTTATGAAAAAAGTCAACCGAAACAAACTGCTGTAGCATTCATTAAACTAATGAGGGGAAGCACCTTGAATTGCAGTTTGAGGATAATACCTTGAGGTCAGAATGCAATTTGATGCAGCCCTGGTTCGATCTCTCTGCTGAGAACCATGACACTGTTTAAAAATTAAATTTTATAAAAAATCTGAAGTAGTAGATGTGACTGCCCTTCCTTCAGGGAACAAAATGGAGAAAACACCTATGAAAAGTGCCTCTAGGTGGTAAGAATGTTGCACTCTGAAGGACTGCATCTCTAAAAAGTATCAGCATCAAGTGAAATAATTTGGGATTGACATTAATATACTTGAGGAAAAGAAGGTGGGAAAAGGTTGAAAAGAGTAAAAAAGAAAAAAAGAAAGAAAAATTGAATGCCCACAACTTTCTAAATAGCAAGAGCAAAAATGGATAACTGCAAATGGCCTATTTCTAGGCACTATGGTAACAGTCACTCCCAGAGAGAAGCTAGAGCAATTCAGCCACATTTGTGTGGCACTGCAGCAGATGAGGTAAACCCTGGCAGAACTGACCTGGGTTTGCATCTGTCCCACAGCACAAGCACAGCAATACCCCCAGACTCTTCAGCCAGACAACAGCCTACTGATCTCAAGGGCCAACCTGAATTTCCTTGCATGCTTGATATTCCTACCCTTGATGAATTCAAGACGTTCCTATCTCATTTTAGATTGCTAGAGAAATACCTCCAAGATCTACCCAGAACATAGGCCATGACCTTTTCAGTATGCAGTTTTTGCTGCATGTTCAGCACTCTCCAAGACTGGGGATCTTTCAGATTCCTGTTCCCATCCATTCTCCTTGCAGCTATTCTTCTTCACCCTCCCACTAAGGAGTGGGGATCTCTCAGACCCACCAGCTGATCTCCATGGTAGTCTCTCAATCCTGCTGTTGGGGACTAAATTAAAATTAAATTATTTTGATAATAAAGTCTTTGCTAGCCTAATTAAGGAGTGATTGCTTAATGCTGGTAGCATACCCAAGGAGGCTATAACTTCTAGGAAGAGGGCAGAGATGAGCTGCGAGCCAAACTGAAGAGATGTATCCCTCCCCACATTCTACAGCTGACTTGAGCCTGGAAGAGTTCATCTGCTCAAGAGCCTTCTATGATATCCTGGTTAAAATCCAAACATGGGCAGGACTTTCAAAGCCAAAGCACTGGTCACAGTATTCACAATTCTTTGTCTTATTGCTAAGTTTAAAGAACAAATTATCAAGTCAGAACCATAAAATATGTATTGGGTTTGTGTAAATTCTAGCACTGAGTATTCAAAAGTTGGAGAGAAGGGTCTTAATACCATATGGCCTGTATAAGCAGTTACAAGTCTGGAAGCCCTGCCTCATATACTGTGTTTTATCCAAGAGATGAGTAAGCAGGAAACTTCCTTACAGCCTGCAAGTGTTTACTCAGGAAGAAGTTTTCTAATACTAGAAACTAGTCATGATGACACAACAAGATTCAATAACAAGACCAGAGTTTGATCTAGACAAAATTACACAAAGAATTATGAACAATTTTACCCAATATTAAGATTATAAGCATTGAAATTAAAATAGCAGAAGGGAAAAAGGCTTACAAAAGGAGAGGTGAATTTTCAGGGATTAATGTCTTTCTGAAAAAAAAAAAAAAATAAAAATTGAAGAAAACGTGCTCAAGCTCCAAGCAAAATTCTGTTCTTGTTATTGAAATCAGCAGCTTCTATTTTACAGCTTATGCCATCCAGGAGATCAGACCACGCAATCTTAGCAGCCCATTTTGGATTTTAAAATCTTTGCACCCACAGGACAAGAAAATTATCATAACACCTGGGCAACCCTAGAGCAGGAGTTTGCTCAAACATTATGCATGTCAGCTCTGAAATCAGCCTTCTGTCCAACAATCAGTTGTAGCACTTGGATCCCAGACAAGAGGGTTTTTCATTCAGCCCCATGTCACAATCACTTCTGATGTTCTAAAAGTAACAAAGCTCTTATTATTTCAGACAAGAGAGGAGACAAGATAATTAATTTTTACAACTACTGCAAAAGCAAAGCAACCCTCCTGGGTTCAGCTGAGTGTCTAAAAAAAATTTCTTCTAGTGCCACACCATTGTATCTCTCAAACTTCTGTTGAGCAACTAAAGTTGAGGCACTTAAACAGAAGTTTGAAATAGATATATGTGCTCTGTTATGTATAATATACATAACTATTTGATATTTTAATGTTAAACCAGTACACCCATTGTAAATAATATTTATTATACACTCAAGCACTGCATAAGGAATATTTCTGCAAATAAAATACCATCACAAATTATTAAAGGCTTCTGAAGTTGTGAGCAACTATAAATTGCTGGAAATAGAGAATACAGAAAGAGGGGGGTTTTCATGATGGGTTATACCATTCATCAGTCAAGTCTGGTGTCCTGTCTCTGTCCTATATCATATACCTCACAAGATAAAAGTCCTTCAATACACCTGCTTTGTTATAGAATTTTTTTCTTTGTAACTTTGGAAAGAAACATTCCTCTCAGATGTTACAAATAACAAACCAGCCTTGACAAATGAGATTTGATTACTTCTGCTTCAACCTGAATAACAATAAAATGTTATCACAAGATTATCCACGCACACTGTCAATTCAGGGATGATATTTGGACCAATTTCACTACTGATGTATGTTTATTATCTCCACATGTTATGGTAGTTTTAGATCAGAATTGAGTTTGTCCCTTAAACCTTTAATTTTCTCCTTCATGAGCTCACAGTAATAATCTGTCCAGGCTTTAAATAATTCAGTTATAATTTGCAAGTAAGTAGCGTTTTCTCTGCATCCGCTAGTATCAGTGAAAGATTAAAATAAAGTGTGTTGTGCTGCAGCTGAAATATGCTTCAGTGTGCTTAGAGCTGCTTGAAAGAGCCCAAAACAGTATTAAAAATGAATATAACTACTATATTGATTGACAGGATCAGTATTGCAGAAAACACATACTAAATTGGATTGTGCTCCACAAAGAAAGGAAGGGAAGAAATCAAGACTTTCCAAACAAGAGGACAAACCGAGAACAAAAGAAAACATGCTAACGTTTTCCAGAAAACATGACTTTTTACAAATACTGAAAAGTAAAGCAAAACAAAACCCACAGCAGAATTATTTGACCATATCCCTTTAAGAGCCCAAGGTACTGCTACAACTTGGATTATGATCTCAAATATTCCTGCCGGAGCGGCTATCCTTCACATTCTGTGTTCGCAGTCCTCAATCATTCGTTGGAGGGGAGAGCTGCTACAAACGCAGGGATAGGATTGGAAGTCTGGGGGTTGGATACATTTTTTATTTCTTTGCATTTTCAGTAGTCAAAAAAGAAAACCCCTCATCCATCACTTTGATAGAAGTCCACAGGGCATCCATTTATTCTATTCAGAACAGGATCTGATGAGTTCAGATCCTTATTTATGTTCTTTCAATGCTCAGACGTTACATTTTCTTGGCTGTTATCTGAGCATTACTATTTATTATTACTCTGCAATGGAGATCCTATTGTAATGAACTGTGATACACTGACATATTTCACGTTTGCTGGTCATATTAAATTTATTGCAATTACTCTTGAAAGGGATGGTGTAATTTACTGAAATCTCATTGTGGGAAAGGGAACTCCTGCAGGAGGCTCTCACTGAATTTTCTATGAGACTGTGCTAAGATCTTCTGTTCCAAGAGCTTGAATGATTGCCAGTCAGCCTAAGACTCATGCTTTACATAATAGAAAATTTTAATTAAAAAATGAGCAGTAAGTTCATGATAGATGTTTCATATCAATAGAGAGAGCACGCAGTTCTACGTTTTTTTAAGATAAGCCATGTGTTGAAATGAAATTCCAAGAAAGAAAATGAGGAAAAGGCTTTAAAATAAACCTTTCTTATGAAATAAGGCTGTCTGGCAAGATGTTTTGTTTCCAAAGAGGTGCTTTGTCTTGAGAAGTTCAGCTGGTTATTGGATATCTCGGTGGGAACTTCTGAGATGAGTGTCTGTCCTAGGTCTGTATTAGGTCTGCTGAGGACAGTAGGGGACCTCAGTCTAAGATCCAGTCTGAAAGCTCAAGCAAAGGAAGTGGCAGGAGCAACACCAGGAGGTGGAAAAGTTCAGTAGTTGCAGACTGCTTGAGAACTGTGGGTACATCTTCCCCCGAAGGCTCAGTGCCGGCTTGAGCACTGCCTTGTAATCATGCACCATAATAACTGTCAGCGTGCTCCCAGCACGGTTCTGGCCTGCACCAGGTACCGCTATCCCAAGCAGCGCCCAGGAACAGTCTGGGGGCAAAGTACAGGCAAGAGGTTGTTCCCAAAAGGCAGTATGCAAGAGGCCAGCCTGTTTTGGTGGCCAGTGTTTAGTCTTATGAACACAAGCCATGTGCAGCACTTTCTCCTAGAGCCAGCATGGGCCCTTCCCTTCAGCTGACTGGTGGAGGCGGTAGTCTGCAAGAGCTACTACAGCCCCTTTCCCAGCTCAGCCGTCTCCCAGTTTCTCCAGCCTCTCCCAGAGAACCACATGAAACTACCCCACTGGAGAAGGTTGCATGTGGGAACTGCCCAGACAGGCAGAGCACAGCCACAACTGGCTCTTCAGACCTTAACAACAGACACCCTGAAATGGGCCCTGACCCTGCCAAGGCAGCGCGTTACTGAGGTCAAGCAAGGTTGTATGCTGCATCAATATGCTGACACATATTCTCCATAGGCCAGTCCTTTTTCCAGGCTGAGCTTTTGGATAAATATTGCAAGATTTAATGTCATTTAAAAAAGGTGTTTGGTAAATTAAAAAATGCTTTAAATCAAAATGATCATACAGACGCATGATAGTGATCTAGGCGGTTTTCTTCAGCTATATTCATTACTGTTATGTTATTGATTTTGTTGATGTTGCACCTGGGATGAATTTGGCTACTTCTTCCTAAAAATACCATTTGAAGTCTTATTGATAGTAATCAAGTGAGCATCTCATTATATTATCCCCTAGTTTCTTAACAATAGGAGGGAATAACCACCAGGGAAGGAGGAAAAGGCTAATCCATAAATTTCTCATTAGCTGAAAGAGAGAGAAACATTTGCTTGAATAATTGAATATGTTTAGCATCACAGCCTGCAGTTAATCATGTTTACTTACCCTTACTTTTCCAGTATTCACACAACGATACTGCATGGGTTTTAACACAATATTAACAGCCATCAATATGCAAACTGACTCCTCAAAAGTACATCCAAAGATGCACATATTTAAAGCAATGAGAGAATACCTATATTCAGAGTGGTAATAAACTTTGCAGATAGGACCATTATTCTAATTAAGGATCAATAATAAACAAAACTCAGAAATTAAGCTAAAGTGAATGACTCACAGCAAATAGTGTACCAAATTAATTTGCTCTAATTTTCTGCTTGGGAGTTTATTATTTTTTCAAATTCTCTCAATGATTTGAAAATTTTTTGTTTACATAGACTATTAGATTTACCAAAATGCAAAATCTGTCCTTCATTTCTACTGTTTTATAAACTATTCAGAATACAAAAGAAAGCCTTTGATAAGACAAATCCAGCATATCATTGCAAACCATTTGTGACATGAGAACAGCTTGGAAACAGAAGAGCCAAGGGTGATTCTAGCATCATAAAATGTTAGAAAACTTTTCTTAATATCTCACTTTAATCTTCCCTGTTGCAAGTTATGACGATCTGCTTTTGTCCTTTTCACCATGTGTAGGGACAACAAGTGATTCTCTTGCTCTTCACGGAGAAACTTTTTTCAAGACTGAATTTCTCTTTTCAGTCCTGAAGCTGACTCAAAGCTTTCCTTGCAACCACTGTTTTCTAGGTTTTCTGGTTTTGAAAACTTTGCCATTGCTCTTCTATCGACTAACCTCCATCTGTTTGGAAATGCATTTCCCACTCTAGCTTCCAGGTTCTATCCTGGGAGAGGCATATAATGCTCCTGCTTTTTACATCCCACTCTGGCATTTGTTCACCTTGCCACATTAGTACAGTGATGGTTTGCATTCATTTCATGATATAGCATGGAAAACTGGTACTGAGTCTGTTTCTCAACCTGTATTTGTGCATTAGCACTTGTCCCTGACCAAAATCTACTTTAAGGCCATATCCCCTATATGTCAGGATCACCTGAAATTCTAATCCCATCTGCCAGATTCCTTACTCTCTCATCCATCTGATGGCATAAGCAAATTTTAGTAATCAAATTTTCACCTAAAATTGAAAAAAACATACTGAATACTCCTAGATCCAAGGGGAACACACATGCAGCTGCATTCAACACATTCTTTCAGTTTCACATGTGCATAAATAAGACTTTCACACTCTTGATTTTATTTTATTTCCCTCAATTCCTATTTTATCTCATACTGGACTGCCAACCTGTCATAAAGTATCCTTCACAAGAACTGAAGCTATGTTAATGCAATGGAAAGGTTCATGTAAATTCTGTGATTAGATTAGGTTTTTGGCAATTTCCCAGCAGAAAAACAAAAGTCAAACTTAAATCGTGAACATACATTAATGTGACTGTTGAAATACCAGTTGCAAACTTAGAATTTCTTAGGCATTTTTATTTGGCAAACAACCTCATATTTCTTTCTAAATACTCTGATTTCCATTAGACAAGAGAACCACTTCTCTAGGGCACAACTCATATTGCAAGTGAGATAACTTGGCAAAAACATCCTTATCAGAGTTTTTAGCAAAAAAAGTATATAGCAGTCAATGCTATTTAACCCCTTCATCAAACAGTGCCTCAGATAGCAAGGTAATTCAAATTGCTTCACCTTTCCCTGTAAATGTTGTATATGACTTCACTAAAGCACTGATTTTTATTACCTTAAAATTCCAACTCCACGCCTAGCAGCAGGAGGATCATAAGTAGCAAGTACTACAGATGTACTGATAATGAGTATACTTATAATACTCTGTACCACAGACAGACGTGAGCATGCTTTGCACAATCTCTGAGCCAAAACACCAAGTACATGTGCACAACACCATAGGGTTAAGACCAAGCCAGTCAGAATAGTGCTGATGATGTGATCCATCTTCCCAGAACTGAAACAAAATAGTTGCTGGCCGGGACCAAGACACAAGATGAAAATACACCCAACAAGCATAAATACGCTAAGCAACACATGGGCCTCTGGGTCTTTGAAAGCAGGTTTCACACTCCATCACTTCCATGTTCTAAAAAAGTTATTGTTTAATTTAAACGTAATAAACTGGCAATGTGTTGACAACTGGTGGCCCTTGCAATACATTTGGTGGTTGGGTTAATGCATTAATTTTTTTTAAAAGGTTTGTACCAAAATAGTGTCATTGGCATCATCTAAGTAGCTGCTGATCTTGCATGAAACCTACTGTATCAGTCTTTCGTGGAAACAGCATCACAGCTGGTGACATGTTGTTTTACAGAAAACCCAAGGCATTCAGATCCTTTGAACAGTGTGTGAACACACAGAGAGTAGCTGTGGATCTAGAGCATGGATGTTTCAGTTAATTTGGTGAGTATCATGCATTATTGAGACTAGTAACCAGCATGATGAGTACATTAGAAACTGTGCATTCAGATTGACCTATTTTTTCATACACAATTGCTGAAAACAACATTCATTTTCATTGCCATGCAGACCACAGTTAGTTCTACCTGTTTTGAATTCTAACCAGAAATCCTCATCACCCATTCTGTGCCTTCAGAGCTGCGTTTTGGCACAGGAAAACCTTCTGGTGGTATAAATTAAAACTAAGCAAAGCCAAGATTCTGGTACTGGCAACTAACTGCTGTATGGTCAAGGCTGAATTGAACCATACCTTCTTTAATATTTTTTCTTTTTAATTTTAACTCTAGCCTCTGCTCTGGAAGCAACAAGTATATGCCAAATTTCCAATTCTTATTGAAACAGGCTTTTTGCAAGGCAAGGAAAAAAACAAAACAAAACAAACAAACAACTAGAAATTCATTACCTTAAATATTATTTTAAATAGCTCTTCAATACTTTTCCTAAAGAGTTATTTGCTGAAGACAGTCTGTTCACAAGAACAGAGACCTGGAATGTGCCTCCTGCATCAGCAGGCTCCCTGTTCTGCTATTTTAGTGGTTTTACCCTTTTCGTATAATCCCACTTATCAAGTTATCAAACACTATCTTAAGAAGTGTCAGCTTTCTTACCTCCTCCAATATCCCCACATCTACGCAGTTCTACTGGAAAGATGTTGCAAAGATTATCCCTTCATTCTTGTCAGGGCTGAACAGATCAGGGTCTTCATGTCTCTTTGGGTAAAAGAAGCTCACTGCTTCACTGATCAGCACACTGCCTCTTCCCTGAATGCAGGCCAGTTTGAAAGCTGGTCTTCAGCAAAGCTGACCAAAGCTGGACACAACCGTCTACATGACATCTTATCAGTGTCTTGAAGAATGGCAGCAGTTCTTCTAGTTCCAATACATCTAACATCCCTCCTGACCACATGTGTTTCTTTCCTGGCCTCCTTAGCTGTTCTGAAAGAGAAAATGAAGGAAGAGCTTTTTCAGAGGTTGCTTCTGTATGGTAAGATAGCCTAGAAAATGCTGGTATACCTAAAAATCTTGGTTTATCCTGCTGCACAAGGAAGAATTACTGTTTTAGTTGTACATGTATGCAGATGGAAAATTTCAGAATAGCTGGGAAATTCGTGTACACATGCTAAATCATTGGCCTACATTTCTGCTGTGCAGTAGGTCACTAGACATTGCTCACAAGTATAAGTTTCACAAATACATGAAGTTTGCATGGGATGCATTTGTCCATCACACTGAGCTGACTTCATTATTTCTATGTTCCGGACTGTTTTCCAAAGCTGGTCTAGTGGTGTTGGAGATGTAAATGAGGTAGCAGGCACCAACAGAACAGCATTTATCTAGTATTACAGAATAATTGCTTTTAAGACCATCAGTGTTTGATAGTTTACATTTCAGTGATTTTTAAGAAGTTCACTGCTTTGAATCCTAAAATTGGTAAAACTCCCTATTTATTTTCTGTAAATACAGAAACAGGTTGTCCTAGAGACTGTAATTTTCTTACAGTCTGGCTTCCACTGTAGTCTGAGCTACAGCGTAATATCCCTGAAAAGAAAGCAAGTCTTTAGAGATCACAAACAACCAATTTCACAGTACAAGCAGTCGTAAATAGAGCTAAATTCCCTTTAGTAATAAACTATTCATCTTTGTGCTTCATTGAGTTCAAAGAAAAGCATTTTTCAGAGTTTAAGCAATTAAGTTTACATTTTATTTTCTCCTCTAGAAAGGAAGTTATCACAAAAGCATGGGATTAAGAAGCCACTGTGCTATTGGAGGTATTCTCTGTGTATGAAATTTCAATTTAGCAAAGCATGTAAAACCCTAAAGGCAGTTAAGGCCCAATATGCTAAAACCATTTTATTTTCACAGTGTATTTATTTTGTATCATCACTGACCCAGTTGATTAGCTGCTGAATTAGGATGGCTGAGCATTAGATTCAGCTCACAAGGTCTACCCAGTATCTCCTACCAAACCAAACTGACAACTAACTAGGCAAATTAGACAAAGCACATTTTGAAACAATATATAAGTAGTAGTTTCCTGAAAGGTGAAGAGGCTGTGTTCACATCAGAAATGCATTGCCTTTGAAGGAGTGCTGGCGATGGGACCTGGCAGTGCTCCACAGACCCCAGGGACAGACATTCCCACACAGATGCAGCAGTGCTCCTACCTGCTGATTGCTGTCTTCCCTCCCTCCCACCCAGCTGACGTGCACATCAGGCTGCCTGCGAGATCACCCCACTGTTGTTCCAGCCAGCACACACCAGAGTACTTAAACAGCTCAAAAAGTCTGTTTTTTGCTAAATGAGGCTCATGTTGACCAAAACCAATTAAGCAGCATTCACACCAGCAGGTCTGACATAATTACAATGTCCTGTGGAGAAAGCAGTAGGCAACTTCTGCACCAATACACCTCCTTACATGCTTAGTGCAGACACATCCCTGCCAGCAAGGCTGAATTCTGCATCATTGTATGAGCATTGTGTAAGTTCACCCCTCTTTCAGATGAAACCAAGCTATAGTGACAAGGGTCCAGTTTCACTGGCAAAATCATCCCTTTACTTTGCTTTTTATCAGCACACCTACGTGAGTCGAGATGCACACTCTGCCTGCGTGGTCTAATTCCCACGGAGCACAAATACTCCTGTGTCCTACAACTGGGAGCTAAACACAGGGACTCTAGGCAGCGCGTGTTCAACTGCTGTTGTGTCAGTGGGGATATAACCATGTCTCCCTGTGAAAGAAACACAAGATGCAGAACCAAGATCCCAGCCACTTACAGATAATGTTACAGATCCCATGGCTCTCTTTATAAGTGCAAGATTTTCAATCTTGGTGTCTTGGCCAGATTCAGCTTCAGGTAATTATAGTTTGTCAACCTAAACTTCCCATGCAGATCAGACTGAGTTGCCATGTAGCTAAGCAGTCCCTTTGTTTCATAGCTTTTCAGTAGTGCATGAAATGATCCCTGCACGTGATTTGAATACCTTTAAAGTTTGCCTTCAGTATGAAGGGAACTGCATGGAAGTAAAACCATCATTACTACCATCATATAGTTTCATACTAGACTTAGTGACTTTTATTTTTTACTGGATCCAGAGTGTTAGAACTGTATTGACAGACTATCCCACAGAAGATGTCTTTGCCTGTGTTGAAAAGCAAGTTTTAAATCATGTCTTGCAGTGGCCAGTTAAAATCCCTTCAGGGATCTTCAGTCATTCAGTGGTATGTGGTTTCTTTTACATTGGAATAAATGAAATGCCACTGAACTAGCTGCTTTGCATAGACTTATTCGTCTAATTTTACCCTTTTTTCAGGTACATGAAACAGTTGTGGCACAACCACAGTTGTTTATTTGCTCATGTTACTTGCATATTGCTCTGGCAATAAGCTGAACTAGTAGATCTGGGCAGATTTCTCTGTTGCAGTTGGATTTCACCATTGAAGCTGTATAGGTGGTCATCACCTACCCAAACTGATGACTACCCAAGCTGGATGAAACACCAGCTTATAAGCAGGAGCAATGACTGGAGAAATTACTGGGGGAAATGAGAAATCTCCCCAGGAAAATGTGAATGAAGACAAGGTGCTGGTACCATGATATAGCTTCAGCCCATTGAAAAAACCCTTAATTTTAAAACAAGACAGAATTTTGGAAACAAACAAGGAAGCAACTGGTGAAACATGGGACCTTGCTGTTACAAAATTTGTCAGGGAGATGTATGTAGAGAAGTAAAACTCCTAATGAGCTTTTTCCATGAGGAAACATGAAAACTAAAAATGCTGATGCTAGAATCCAGGCAAGAAATGTAGGAGCAGCTGAACTGGATCAAAAGCAAAGACCTAAATGTCAGCCATCAAACGGACAGAGAAAGGCAAGAGAAACGCGGACGTCCAGAAAAAGGCTGGGACAAAAGCTAGTTAGCGGGCAGAAAGACAGGCTGAAGGCACTATTTATTTATTTCTTCAGACACATGAACCTACTGCTGGGACTCCGACATGTAGGGACTTCACTGGGGTTAAGAGCTCTGAAAGTCTGAAAGGGCTGCAGCAAAGCAGCTGCAGTAGTGCATTCGCTACAACATCATACGGAAAAAGGGGAACTGAGGTAGGTGTGCACCTGGGGATTTTAGAAAAATTACCTTCCTTGTGGGAGCACTTTAGGAAGACAGATATCCTGAAATGTTTTCAATCTGCTGTTGCAAGGAAAGAAATTATATTTGATTTCATACATATATGCTAGATTTAAAATTAGCTCTGTTCTCCAAATGAGGAAGCCAGATTTATTCTTTGTTTAGTGGACACCTTTCAGGGGTTCTTTTGTCACATCTGTAGCAAGTAGTTACTCCAGCAGACCCAGTGAAAAATCCTCAGCCCACAACACCTCCCTTTCTCCCTGGTACGGGGACTTGCCAGCTGCTTATTTCACCATGCAACCAAAGCTCTTACCTCCCTTCAATGGCCTGTCCTTACTGCTCCAGCAAATGCTTACACGGTGGCTGAGGATGAGATGTGGGTAGAGGCCTCACGTGTGTGCTACTCTAGAGCTGCTGTTGCCCAATGCAGGGAGGCACATTGTTGGACAGATGTCCTGCTTCAGGGTTACCAACACAGTATCAAATATTTGTCTCTGAACAAAGGGCACATTTGCTTAGCCATGCATCCTCCCTGGTGCCTAATGATACCTCGTTACCAGTGCTGGCAGCAAGCGCTCACCCGTTTGTATTTTGTCAGCTTGTTCAGAAATTACCAGATGTCAGACTTCATGTGGAAAACAATCACAAAAAAAGGCATTTTCTACTCAACCTCTGCTCCTTCCAAATATGCTGGTTTAGGACTACCAACACAACTTTAGCTTAAATGACTAACTTAAAGCTATTTTCTAAGTGCATGTAACTACACCAGTGTAAAGTCCCATGGGGATATTCTTATAGTGGTTCAATACCTGCTTTAATCCAAATAAACAAAGTGAGCTAGGAATTAGCTACACAATGAATAGAGAGTAAACTGTGGTAATTCATGGAGCTGCATGGGTCCACACATATGGATCTTCATAAAACATGAGAAGATCAATCCTCGAGTACTTCACTGCAACCATTGCAGTTTAAATGGCTGCTGAAAGCTGATTAAAGAGATCCTCAAGAATCTTTAAAAAGAAAAAAATCCCAAACAACTTTTTAAAAAAATTTCTTCACTATACACAACAACAAGTATTTTTTCAAGTCTTTTATCATGTTTTAAAAATAAGTAGGAGCTGATGCAGTAACAGATCTTTGGTGGGTGCTAACGTATGAAATTACCAAAGCCTTTTCTGCCTGTATCATCTTTTAAACCAAATAGATCCATTAGAAGTTTGCATATCTTTAAATTTCATATTTAAGGACAGAACAGTATTACTCAAGATTTTTTCTTTTTTTGAAAAAAACTTTTCAGCCTGCTTTGGTAAAGACAGTTTGTATTGCTGCACAACCTGTAGTCGATACGCACACATCCTCACATATTCCCAATTAAATAATTTGCTTCCTATTTTAACAAAAAAAAAAATTCAAGTACTACAATAAGACACTAAGGATCAAGTTGAATCACAGGTTCATCTTGTTATACATCCTTTCAATATAAGTATGTATGGATGTATTTACAAACACACAGAACTGAGGCTCATTTCATATTGCTCTGATTCTATGTGGTGTTTCATTAAATCTAACACAACCTAGACAATGGACTTGTCCAATGTTCATTTAAATGGCACGGGGGTATTCTGACTTATTGCTTTGGCTTGTCTACTAAAATATTTTTCTTAAATCAAGGTAACCTCTCTACCTCCAAATCAATGTTAAATTTAGCACAGTAGTTCTGCAACTCTTGAAAACAGAAAAACAATTTAGCTCAGGAGTATTATCTTTTGATGCAGAACTCACCAAACAGATATCATCCAGTCTTCCCCTCTGTGCTGGGTTTGTGTGCAGCAGGGAGTTTTGGTAGCAGGGGAGGGGGCTACAGCAGCAGCCCCTGTGAGAAGCTTCTCAAGGCCCCTCCAGCTTCAGGTCAGACCTGCCTCTGGCCAAGGCCGAGCCAATTAGCAGTGGTGGCCGTGCCTCTGTGATAACATATTTTGGAAGGGGAATCTGGGAGAAGGGGTTGTAAGGAGGAGTTGCGAGGAGGACACCTATGCAAACACTGAGGTCAGTGGAAGAAAGGAGGAGAAGGGGGGTAGGTGTGCCAGAGCAGAGACTGCCCTGTACCCCGTGGTGAGATGGCAGGGCTCTGCCACCACGGAGGTCATCGGTGGAGCAGATGCTGATCTGCAGCCCCCGGAGACCCCACACCGGAGCAGGCAGCTGCGCTCAAAGAAGACTGGGATGCTGTGGGAAGAAAAAGTCCCTGCGGTTGTAGCTCAGCACTAGGAGGACTGTAACATGTGGGGGTGACCCACGCCGGAGCAGCACAGGAGCAGCTACATCCCATGGGAAGGACTCATGCGAGAGAAAGTGTGTGAAGGACTGTGTCCTGTGAGAGGGATACCACGCTGAAGCAGGGGAGAGTGTAAGAAGGCCTCCCCTGAGGAGGAAGGAGTGGCAGATTGACCATAACAGCCCGTTCCCTGCTCCCTGAGCTGCTGGGGAGGAGGAGGCAGAGAGGTCAGAACGAAACTGAGCCCGGGAAGGGTGAGAGGAAGGTGTTTTTAAGAGGTACTAATGCTTCTCACTGTTCTACTCTTGTCTGTTAAGTGTTGTCATTAGTGTTTGAATTAAAGTGATCTTTTTTCTTCTTCCCCTGACAAATCTTTTGCCCATGACCGTAATGGGAGCGTCATCCCCCTCTGTCCTTATCTCCATTCCCAAGCCTTTTACCTTATTTTCTCCTTCCCATTCCTGAGGAGGAAGGGATGAGCGAGCAGCTGTGTGGTGCTCAGTTGGCCTCTGGGCTCAAACCATGACACACTCCATTTTCTCCTTTCTACATATGATGACAGATGACATGACACAGAAGGGATGACCAAAAGAAATAAATAATTAAAAGAGTGCAGGTAAATATTTGCTGAAAAGTAAAAAAAAAAAAAAAATCTTGTTGGATTTCAGCAAATATACTCTTTACTCAAGGCAAACCAGTTACTCGAAACTACAAAGCATGAAAACACTGAAGAAAATATACATTGCTTACATGGTATTTTTGGATTCAAAAGACTATAAAGTTTAACAAGTCAAAGATTTTATGCAAGTACAGTATGTATCCTAAGGGATAAAAATACTGACATCACAGTCAAGATGATTTACCATAGTTAAAGAATATCACATCAGCTGTGAATGCCATTCACTTTTCTTTATGAGGTGCCAGGAATATACAGTCCATCTTTTCATCAGTGCTGTACTAAGCAAATTTAAGACTGGTATAAATCGCAGATTAAGAAATGAGGAATAGTCATTGTCCATTTATCCGGGGGGGTGGGTGGGGTGGGGGGAAATACAGCACTAAGCCCTGTCTCCTTTTCCATCCCTCACTCTTCAGCCCTGCCTGTCTCCTCCAAAGGCAAGATTCTGATGCAGCAATGGCACTAAAACTCTGCTGCCATCATAGTGACACTAAAATTCCCCACTACAGTAATTCTAAAAGGCTTCTCTAAACCAGTGGCACCTATTCCCCCTTCTGTCCTTGGTGCCTCTAGAAGTGATTTTTTTTTCCCATTATGTAAGAGCTTCTTGGCACTACACTAACACCATCTCCTTAAAGAAAGGACCAGCTCATTTCACTAAAGAAAGGTCAGTTTGCTGATGGATTTTGACAGGGTCAGCATAAAATATATAATTAAAATTGTATAAAGATTTAAAAATCTGAACTTACTCTCTGAAGTCTAAGAACCTTGATTTTTTAAGCTAGCTCCTTGCCAGAGGCTGTAGTGAATACCAGTAATTTATACGAGTTCAAAGGACTAGTGGACAGGTTCAGAGAAGACAAATCCACCATAAAGGCTTATACACTCCTCCCGGTCCCGTGTGCCCTTGATCCACAGGGCACTGGGGGGCACCCAGGGAAATGGTACTCTGGTTTAACTTGAAACTTCTGAAGCTAAAGCCTTTTTAAAACAGAACATGTATCAGACTACTCAGCAAGGATCTAGATCAAATTGGATAGTCAGAATAAGACACCTTTAGAGCGGTTTAGCACATATTTGAATATGGGCTGTCAGGAGGTCTTATAGACCTTTCATGGAAAAGGCAGGCTAATGCACACATGCCAAGCTTCAAGACTGTGGTGTAAACTGCGTAGTCCTGCAAGGAACTGATTCAACTCGAGATCTTTTATTCACCTTAGTCTTCTGCCTTCCATCACATTTTGATCAGGATTTCTAGCATTCTAAGCAACTTAGAGATTTTAATCTTTGCCATTTTACTTTGCGGGTTGTTTTGTTTTGCTTTAAAAATAATCAACCTTCAATAGCATCATCTCCTCCTTCAACCCTTTGGGTAGAAATCATTCTCAAAGTTACACCTGTTTTAAGCCCAGAAGAGGTATAATTCAGTTTTGAGTCAGGTAACAGTTTTTTCCCCTTCATAAAAGTGTCACAGTTAAAAGCCTTTTCTCCTAGCCCAGCAGAGCTAGAAACAGCATCCATAGACCACTGGAAAGGAAGGATGCCCAACCTCCCTGGAAAGCATAATGCATGTTTCTGCTCCTACTTAGACACTGGGCTTAAAATCAGACAGTGCTTTAGATTTTGTATTTAAACTATTAGAAATCATCTACAGCAGTCTAAGGGCTCAGAAATAGTAAGTACATTTAATCCACTAAGGCTCTTCCCATCTGAAGACTTCAAAGCACTTAAGTTAATGTGGAGGTTTGAACTCAGCCAGCAGCCAGATGCCACGTGGCCGGCCGTTCACCTCCCCATCCCCTCTCTGGTGAAATAGGGGAGGGACAAAAAGAAGAGAATTCGTAGGTTGAATAAAAAAGAAAGAATTTACTAAATATAACAAGAGAACAACAGTAACAATAGTGAGTCCAAAAAGAAACAGCAGCAGTGGCTTACCGAGCATGGCGACCGCCCCCCCCCAACAACACCACGGCCCGACGAGCAGACGGCATGCGCCGGAGAGAGAGAGAGAGAGAGCCTGCCCACCTAAATCCCTGGGCATGACATCACATGGTATGAAATACTCCAATGAAAATTAACTCCATCCTGGTCGAAACCAGGACAGTCTCCACCCCTTATTCCATACCATTGACGTTATGCTCAGGTTTCCAAATACATTTTAAGGAATCACCACCCCCTTTTTTCCCAGGTCTCACAGATATCATTCCCTTAGTCTATGGGCCATCCTTTCACAATGTTTGCTGGGTTCATTTAGTCCATAACTTCAGGTTCCATCTGTTATGACAGTCTATAAAGCTGAGGAATGAGGCAGAGTTGGCTCGGTGGAGCAGGAGGCTTTGGATGTGGCATGGGGATGTTGCAAGGCACCAATTGCCATAACAGGGTTATTCTGACAGTCTGGTTCATTGGCTATTCTCACCTAAAATCAAGTCTCCCTGAGGCACACATCGGACCTCTCCATCCTTCTGCATTACCCACCAAGTGCACCCAGGTCCTTGGGCAAAAGTAACCCCATGCATGGGTTTACCTTTACCCAATGCAGAAGTAACCCAGACAGCCTTCCCCAACATATTCCTAATGTGCACTACTGGGACTTTATCCCCATCCACGGTATGTAGGAGGTTTGACTGAGCAGGGCCAGCTTGCTTGACAGATCCGCTGGTATTGACTAACCAGGTGGCTTTTGCTAAATGCATGTCCCAGTGTTTGAAAGTTCCACCATCCATTGCTCTCAGTGTAGTTTTCAGCAATCCATTGTTTCGCTCAACTTTCCAGAGGCTGGTGCATAGTAGGGAATGTGATATATCCACTCAATGCCATGTTCTTTGGCCCAGGCATCTATGAGGTTGTTTCAGAAATGTGTCCCGTTATCTCATTCAATTCTTTCTGGCGCGCCATGCTGCCATAAGACTTTCTCCTCAAGGCCTAAAATGGTGTTCCAGGCAGTGGCATGGGACACGGCATGAGTTTCCCACCAACCCGTGGCTGCTTCCACCATTGTAAGCACATGGTGTTTGCCATGCCGAGTTTGTGGGAGCATGACATAATCAATCTGCCAGGCCTCCCCATATTTATACTTTGACCATCCTCCTCCATACCAAATGGGCTTTAACCATTTGGCTTGCTTGATCCTAGCACGTCTCACATTCATGGATTACCTCTGCAATAACATCCATGCTTAAGTCCACCCCTCGGTCACGAGCCCATCTATATGTTGCATCTCTTCCCTGATGGCCTGAGGAGTCATGGGCCCAGCGAACCAGAAATTGTTCACCCTTATGTTGCCAGTCCAGATCTACTTGAGACACCTTAATCTTGGCAGCCTGATCCGCCTGCTGGTTGTTCTGATGTTCCGCAGTGGCCCGGCTCTTCCGTACATGAGTGTCTACGTGGCGTATTTTCACAACCAGATTCTCTACTTGAGCAGCAATATCTTGCCATAATTCAGCAGTCCAGATGGGTTTGCCTCTGCGCTGCCAGTTGCTCCATTTCCACTGCTGTAACCACCCCCACAGCACACTTGCCACCATCCACGAGTCAGTATAGAGGTAGAGCACTGGCCACTTCTCTCGCTCAGCGATATCCAAGGCCAACTGGATGGCTTTCACCTCTGCGAACTGGCTCGATTCACCTTCTCCTTCAGCAGCTTCAGGAACCCATCGTGTGGGGCTCCATACAGCTGCTTTCCACCTTTGATGTTTTCCCACAATGCGACAGGACCCGTCGGTAAACAGGGCATATCGTTTCTCATTATCCAGTAGCTCAGTATATGGTAGGGCCTCTTCAGCATGTGCTACCTCTTCCTCTAGCGCCATTCCAAAACCTTTGCCTTCTGGCCAATTTGTGATCACTTCCAATATTCCTGGACGGCTGGGGCTCCCTATTCGAGCCCGTTGTGTGATTAATGCGACCCATTTACTCCACGTGGCATCAGTTGCATGGTGTGTAGAGGGGACACTCCCTTTGAACATCCAGCCCAGCACTGGCAGTCGGGGAGCCAGGAGGAGCTGTGCTTCAGTCCCAATCACCTCTGAAGCAGCTCGGACCCCTTCATATGCTGCCAGTATCTCCTTCTCGGTCGGAGTACAGCAGCCTTCTGATCCTCTGTATCCCCGACTCCAAAACCCCAGGGGTCGACCCCGAGTCTCCCCTGGTGCTCTCTGCCAGAGACTCCAGGTAGGGCCATTCTTCCTGGCTGCAGTGTAGAGCACATTTTTAACATCTTGCCCTGTCCGAACTGGCCCAAGGGCTACTGCATGAACTATTTCCTGCTTAATTTGTTCGAAAGCCTGCCACTGCTCCAGGCCCCATACAGAAATCATTCTTTTTCTGAGTCACTTGATAGAGAGGGCTGACAATCTGACTGTAATTTGGAATGTGCAGTCTCCAGAAACCCACAACCCCCAAGAAAGCTTGCATTTCCCTTTCTGTTAGTTGGTGGGGACATGGCTGTTATTTTATTAATCACCTCCACTGGAATCTGACAACATCCATCTTGCCATTTTACTCCTAAAAACTGGATCTCTTGTGCAGGTCCCTTGACTACATTATGCTTTATGGCAAAACCAGCTCTCAAAAGGATTTGGATTATTTTCTCCCCTTTCTCAAAAACGTCTTCTGCTGTACTACCCCATATAATGATGTCATCAGTGTACTGTAAATGTTCTGGGGCTTCACCTTGTTCCAGTGCAGTACGGATCAGTCCATGGCAAATGGTGGGACTGTGTTTCCACCCCTGGGGCAGTCAGTTCCAGGTGTACTGGACACCCCTCCAGGTAAAAACAAACTGTGGCCTGCATTCTGCTGCCAGAGGGATGGAGAAAAATGCATTGGCCAGTATCAATCGTGGCGTACCACTTGGCCACCTTCAACTCTAGTTCATATTGCAGTTCCAACATGTCTGGCACAGCAGCACTCAGCGGTGGCGTGACTTCATTCAGGCCACGATAGTCCACTGTCAATCTCCACTCTCCATTAGACTTTCGCACTGGCCAATGGGGCTGTTAAAAGGGGAGCGCATCTTGCTGATGACTCCTTGGCTCTCTAGCTGACAAATCAGTTTATGGATAGAGATTACAGCATCTCGCAACTCACTCAAGGACAAGGATTGGGTGACTATCACTGGCTCTGCCTCCTCCTGTTCTCGTGATGGGCCTGATTCATCATCACCCTGTACACTGTGAGGGGATTTTTTTTGTGTATTTCTTCTTCAGTATAGGAGCAAGTGACACTGTCATGGGTTGGTTCTCTGGTTCAGCTGCAGCGCCGTCCTCGGGCTTGTAGTGGCTGCAGTTTCTGTTACTTGGTTACTCTTAAATAGCAGCTTAACCATAAACAAAACCTGAACCACATGCAGGAAAACACTAGCTCCTAACAGCACAGCAACCATGTTTTTGTCAACATTTCCAAGATATTTGAATTCCCCAAATTTCTCAAACACAGCTGTAAATAGCCCCAGGACCGATGACTGCATGCTATCATAGATGAGCATCACTTAGTACAACAGAAACAAAACCTTAACCCACCTCTCATGGAAGGTGAGCAACAGCATGGGAAATAGGTATTGCAAATGAGGTGATAAGATCTTAAGGAGCCAAGCAATCCACATTTTATCCATTTTGTTGTTATCTCAAACAAAAAGAAAAACCTCGGGGCCCCAAGTTGGACATTGGGTGCCAAAAACTGTGAAGGTTTGAACTCAGCCAGCAGCCAGATGCGTGGCTGGCCATTCACCTCCCCCTCCCCCCTCTGGTGAAATAGGAGAGGGACAAAAAGAAGAGAATTCATAGGTTGAATAAAAAAGAAAGAATTTACTAAATATAACAAGAGAACATGGTATGAAATACTCCAATGAAAATTAACTCCATCCTGGTCAAAACCAGGACAGTTAAATATCATTTCCATTTTTACAGAGGAGAGACACAATTCAGCTTGTCCAGAGCCATGGATTAGGTCACTGCTGTGACCCACACAGCTAGATTCATGGAAATTAAAAATTACACCATTTAGGAGCAGAAAGACACAAAACTCATTCTGAGGGGACTCTAAAATAGAGTTCCTGTAAAGTTTACCTCTCTCTGTCTCTCCACACACACTATGGTGTGGCAAACCAGAAAGACTGAGGTCATTTTTTTCACTGTGATTAATTTTTTAAGTAATAACTAGCACAATTACGTCAAACGCATGCCAGTAAAAGCTTTATACTACAACTTCAAGTCTCACATAATTCCACAATTAAATTAGAGGTCTTATAGCTGTACATACACACACATGCACAGCAAAATCTGAATGCTGCCTGCCCAAGCATTGAAATCCATGCATCTCACTAATGGATAAACACTATCTACCTAAATATATCCACTATATTGATACAGCCACTTGCTTAGATACACTTACGTTGCTGTCAAAGTGCTCATACTGAGACAAGACATTCCTAGAGTAGTACTGTCTCCTCCCCACATCAGATCAGTATGCTCCTAAAGTAGTTAATGCAGCAAACTTTACTAGATTTTTTTTTACTAAGATGAGCCTGAAGGACCCGTGATGTTACATTTTGTTTGTTTGATACTCCCAAATAACTGGCAGGGGTAATCTTAGGGATTCTGGTCATCCTTAATAAACTTTCAATTTCACTTTTTACTGATACAGAGAAATGATTACTTGTTTTGAGACTTATTTACTTATAGCAAACTGCTTAGCAACTTACTTACTTATAGCAACTTATACTATTTTTGAATATTGCTAATAATCCTGCTTGCCCAGACTGTTCTGTGGAATTTTACCAAGGACTACTGTGTTCATCAAAGCAAAGCAGTTTACTGTGAAGATCTACCAAGAACTGCAGTGTTCAGCAAAATATTATGTTTTTGTCCTTGGGAAACAGATGTGCTCTAACTAGTTGGGTCTTGGTAATGAGTAAAGATAGCCATATACGGACGGTAGAAGTTCCATTGGTTCTCTCAGATAAGATAGAATGAGTAAATCGGCTGAAAAACTCTCTTGTTATTCAAGAAATTGGCCGAGAGAATCTGCACATGCTCCAGGGAAAAGTACAAGATGAGAAAGACTGTGAGCCTTCCTCCCAATGACCCCGGAAGACGCCCACCAGGAGGCAATGTGCAGGTGCAAAGAGAACATAAAACTGCTGACATCAGCCTCTAGAACTAACCCAGCCTTACTCATGCATACGTATGTCTGTGTTATGTAATCAATTAATATGTATATCCACACTCTATAAGTTTTTGGTAAAATGTGCGGTGGGTGTGCAAGCTTTGTGCAGAAATCCCCTTGCACCCCGCCGCTGCAGTAAACATATCTGCTTTATAACTCTCTGAGTTGTAGAGTCTGTTTTCCACAAGTCAGTTGGCACCCCAGATGGGACCCTCTCTGTCCGGCTGCAGGCGTGCCCCGAGGTTTCTTTCTCAGAGAATCTCCCTCGCTCTCCCAATCTTGGCAGGGGCAGACAAGGACCATCTATCGGCGGATCAGGTATCTTGGAGAAAGGGGAGACCTGTAAGTCGTGAGGAGACGTCCTACACGAGGCAAAGAGCCTTGGTGCTCGCCCCTGGGGTTGGGGTTCGAGTCCCCAGGTGGTGGTGGGCCCGTGGGTGGCAGGGTGGTTTTGACACTGACCACATTGGTATCCTAGGTCGACTTGGGTACTCGTAGCACGGGGGGTACGGGAGTGGTGTGGCATTGCCGTGTTACCATCAAATGTAAAATCTGGTACAATTTATAATAATTTAGTCGATATCAATCAGGTGTGGATCTGTGGTAAATGATAAATGGCAAACAGCTCATGGTATATGATTTATGCTTTTGGCTTTATGACTTCTATGATTTAGCAATTGTTGTAATTGGTGTTTTGATGTTTGCAGTATTTGTCATTTGATGTTGTGTGAGTAATAAGTGTGCCCCTTTGTGTGGTTGTGTGATTGTTCTGCGGGTGTGAGACGCAGCCCAGCTGCAGAGTGTGGAGTTCTCTGACCCGCAGTTCCGTTATCCCGCGAGGGAAGCGGCCGCAGCGGAACGAAGCGCAGGGCAGACTCTGTACCAGTGGGGGGGTAGTGCAGGACCAGTGAACATTCCTTAGTACAGAGCGCCCCAGTGCCCGCCCGCTGGGTCACTGGTGCTGCCTGTTTGTTCAGGCTCAGTGTTTTAAGTGTCATAGGTGAGATATCTCCTCTAGTGGGAGGCAGTAATTCTGTGTTAATTGTTGTCTTGAATTTAGGTGCATACTCTGTGGGGAGAGTGCACCTTTGTACCATCTGCCTGAGGGGGATATTGTCAGCTTACAAGCGGCCAGAGTGGGGGAATGATCAAAAAGTGTCCTCTAGGCTGTATTTTAAAACGCTGGAAGAAGATAGGGGCACCTCGAGGCACAAGTGTGAATAAAAAGACACTAATAAAATATTGCAATCAGTGGTGGCCCCTATATAAATTGGATGAGGGGAAAAATGGCCCCTTAATGGGTCCTTAAATTATAACCCCTGCTACAACTGATGCTGTTCTAAGGAGGGAAGGGAATTGGGATGAAGTCTCCTATGCAGATATGTTTTTCACCCCCCTGACGCTGTCCCTGTCCCCCGTCCCCAGCTGGCGATGACGGTGGGGCTGCTGGCCGTGATCGTGTACCTCTACACCGTGGTGGCCTTCAACTTCTTCCGCAAGTTCTACAACAAGAGCGAGGATGAGGATGAGCCCAACATGAAGTGCAATGACATGATGACGTGCTACCTGTTCCACATGTACATGGGGGCATTGGAGACGAGATCGAGAACCCGGCGGGGGATGACTACGAGCTCTACCACGTCATCTTCAACATCACCTTCATCATCATCATCCTTCTGACCATCATCCAGGGTCTGATCATCGATGCTTTTGGGGAGCTGCAGGATCAGCAGGTGCAGGTGGAGGACATGGAGATGGAATGTTTCATCTGTGGCATCGGGAGCAACTGTTTTGACACGACCCCCCACGGCTTCGAGACCCACACGCTGGAGGAGCACAACCTGGCTAATTACATGTTCTTCCTGATGCATTTATCAATAAGGACGAGACGGAGCACACGGGGCAGGAATCCTACGTCTGGAAGATGTACCAGGAGCGCTGCTGGGATTTCTTCCCTGCCGGAGACTGTTTCCGCAAGTCATTACCCCCTCCATCTGCTAGGGAGGAAAGGCTAACGTGACAACACAAATTTGTCTTTATTGTGGAAAGCCCTTACTGGGAAAAAAAAAAAAAAAAATGTTATTTTATGCTATATAGCATAGTAGACAGATAAAAGCCTTAGGGCTTTCTGTAGGCTGGAGTCACCAAAAATTTTACTACCTTCCAAACCAAAATAAAATCAATTTTTTTTCTGCAGGATAGATTGTGCCTTCAGATATGTTCGTTCAAATCCTATGGGACTTGCACATGCATATCTGAGTGTAGCCTTAGTGACAAATGCTTCCCCATTCCAAAAGATTGTGTTATCTGTTATCTATATCTTCCTGTTTCTTTTTCTATCACACCTGAATCTTAGAGGACACTATAAAAAGAAGTGTAGCATGTTCTATTTGTTGACAGTTTCATTTGTAAAAGAAGATTCAATAATGCTATATCTGTGCTGGTCATCAGTAAGTGTAAACGGGGTCTTGCTGACAGTGGTATACCTCAGCTGCATTTCTTTCCTCCTCTCATTGTGCCTAAAGATAAAAGTTGAAAATGCAAAAAGATAAAAATAAAAGCAGGGGAATACGAGCTACCCTTACCAAGTTCATGAAAATACAGTGATCCGCCTGAACACTAAATAAAGCAGAAAGATCCCAAAAGCCAACATATTACACAATAAGACTATTTCCTCTTACACACACACACAGATATAATAAACCCCAGGGTCCAGCTCTTCTCCTCCCATTCCATCCTTCTGACTTAATACATCGCCTCAAGAATCATTAAAAAAATTAACAAATAAAGCCACCAACATTTTATCAGTGAGTATGTTGGGGTTTTTTTCTCCACCTAACAGCTTAAAAGCTGTCTACGTCTTAGGGAATTTCAAAGGAAAGGAAAAACTATTCAGGTAGAAACCATGTGCTACAACACCAGTGGTCTTTATTGTTTTCTCCCCCATTCATTACATTACCAGCTACATACTAACAGATTCCCACTGACCCCGAACAGAGACATATACTAAGATCAAACAAGGCAAATCTACATCCAAGCCTTAAATTTTGTTGTGACATAAGACCATTCAGATGGGAGGTGTTTCTTTCGCAACATCCAGGTTCAAATTGCTTTTAAGTGTTCTTGATGGTAATTTAAAAATGAAAGTTGAAAATTCCATAATTTAAGCCATTTGAATTTTAACAGTTCTGGAAAACTCAGTAATAAAACTGTTGTTCTTTGCAGCCAAAACTATGCTTTACAGTCCCAGAGTCCAGTTTCTGGAAAATGAACAATGATTTTGTTATTTACTTTCCATAAGAACACTATTCTGTAAGTGAGCTGCTCTGCAATAACCTACATTTTGGATTTATTAGGCAATGATTTTAAAGTGGTATGCATAATGGGGGGGGGTGTATTATTTATACTGACTATTATTAATCCTAACTGACTTCCTGCAATGGGTTCAAGCTAGCTATATACAGGAATAAAGAAAGCAACCTTCCTGCTTTATGAAGTCTTTCTCTGGATATTTAATAATGATTTAACAAATCCCTGCTAGCCATGACCATCCTTAAGAACCCAACAGTGTCCCTCCTCCAAAGCTGTCTTGCCCTGAAAAAAGTTCTTCCTTTAATACCTTGAATAGAGAACTCCTAAAAAGCTGACAACATTGCTAATAATTTTTAAGAAGCTCAAACCATCTAACCAAGCACTCCTGTAAGAAAGAAAATCCCTGTGTAAAGTCAGTTGGAACAATAACAAATAAACAAGAAGAACAAAAAACCGTAACACCACACAAAGGCATTTTACCTGTAGTATTTAGCTCAGATTCAATAGAATTCAACTAATCTAAACTTTTATGTCCTGGTGACCCACTTATAATCCAAAATCAGAGAGACTGGACATATCTACAATAACACAGGAGCCTGTTTCTGAAGGGAATTTGCCAGACTCCTTTATCTGAATGCTTAATATACTTGTTTTGAGTTGTCTTTTTTTTCCCTTCTCTTGCCTTTTTTTTTTTAAAAAAAAAAGACAATCCTTTTAGTAAGTTACTTAGCTGCAGTGAAGCATCCGTGACCTGACTGCAACCACCACCACAGTCTAATCTTGTAATTAAAATAGATTACCATAGGTTTTTCTATATTCTTTTTTCTTCAATCACATATCAAATCCTGCAAATCCAAGTTTTCTGTTTTCAGACCATTTAAAACCATTACAGCTCCAAATCACCATACTGTCATTAGTGGTCTAAGCTGCCAATCACATATTGTTGTACCATCCTGTTTGAATGGCATAAGATTTCTAGTTAGCTTTCTGAAAGCACAACGTTTTGTTTGAAGTAAGTTTCTCAGAAAATTATGTGTAGTTGCAGTGTAAAAATAAATGCAAAAAATGCTGGAAATAAATAGCTGTAGAAATACTGCCAGTGTACATGGACTTTTGAAAAGAATAAAATAAATCTGGATATGGTAGTTACTGTCAGCATTATCCTTCCTATAGAAGAGGAACTGAAAAGCAGACAGTTACACAATTCCACCATTTAGTAGCAAAACCTACTAGTCCATGAAATCAGAAGCTGTAAGAAAGGAGTGTTTTTTTTATTGTATCAAAATAGCAGAGAATAGGAGCTTGGCTCTTGCAGCTCCCAGAAGGCCTCAAAGCCTTGAAGCATTAAATCATAAATCTGTTAAATAAGCAGGTCTAAGTTTGCAGTAAGTACAAACAAGAATGCAAAACCTCTTTGAACTGGTTTGGAATAGCTGATGATGCAAGTTACTGAGAAACCTATACATGTGGTAGCTGCAAACACCTTGCTCGAAACAGACCTATGCCTGCCTCTGTTTTCTATGTTCTGCTTCGCAGGAAAGCCAACCCTAGGTAGGAAGTAAATAAAGAAGAATCTCTAACATGTAGAAAAAGTCCAATCTACCTTTTAATTTTACCTATTTTTTTATTCTACATTTACTCTCGCAGTACAAGAACCAGGAAATGATAGAACCAAGCCGTAGGAAATTTAAACCTCTCCTCCCACCCAGTGCAAACAAAACAAAAACCCACTGCACTTTTTTAATCAAATGAATAATTAGCAAATCTTATTGTCACTTCTAGTCTTTGGAGATCACAATTTCGGGCAGAAATCCATAGATCCTTGAGTACTCACAGAAATAATAAGATTCTTCAGGATTACTTTGGAGTAAGGGCTAAAAACATTAGTATTCATTCTTGAGGATTAGATAAATTTTCTCTGTGAACACATTGTTTAGTACTGCCCACAGCAAGGCTTTTACCCTCTTTTCCTGGAGTGTTTAGTGATGCTCCCAAAGACGACAGCAGAAAACTAAAACAGTACAGAAGTATTTTTATACAGATGCAATCATTAGTAGATCAAACAATTCAAATGAGGAAAATGGTATTTTAACCATACAGTAAAATATATATGAGGCGCATCAGAAAGTCAGTCACAGAACTGGATGTGTAGTTTATTATGTGTTAAAAGAAAATGAAGTTACTATCTACAAATAACAGAAAGAAAGAATGAACATAGAAGGAAAATATCAATATACAGAAGTTGCTACTACCCAAAAAAAAAAAGAAAAATAGAAAAAGCCTTATTCCTAGTCATACAAAAAAGATCAAAATATTTACAATATACAGACTGGATCTCCATAACTGGACAGGGAGAGCCACATGCTGATCAAGGTCCTATGACAGCAGCCCATTGAAAGAGAAAATTCAAACATGTCAGCAGTCTAGTACAGGATTATCCTTGAGAAAGTGAGGAACAGTGTCTCAGTAGGTCCTCTTGATTAAAAGAAAATGACCCAACTGACAGAGAAGTCACCTCCTTGGAAGAACCAGAATAAGGCAAAAAAAAACCCTGATGGCTGAAGAGAGAGGTGGGGAAAAAAAAAATCTCAATGCCCTCCTGAGTTGGCCCTGAAGAGCTCAGCTCTTTCCAAAGGTGGGCTCAGGGTGAGTCAGAGTGGAAGTTTCCCCCACTTCTACTGTGCTCTGCCTCAGTCAGTCCCACTACTGCTTCATGGAGAGCAGCCCAGCTGCCCACCCATGCCTGCTGCCCGACATTCCCCCCACAGCACTGCCGCCTTGAGATGGAATAGCCTATCTGGCAACATGCTACCCTCAGCAGCTCCATGAGCAGCCTCCCCACTCCCATGTCCAGCACTCCTGCATGCCACCACCACTGCTCTCCATACACCCTCCCCACAGGAACAGAGACTGTATGAAATATGCTGTAGAAGATGACTGAGGACACATCACTACAGCGCTAAATAGACAGCAGAAGCCGCCACTGGAATAAATAACTGTGAGAAGCTTGGGGAAGAGGAAGGACAGGCAGGTGAGCTGCCAAGTGTGACCAGTAGCTGCTCGGTCCACGAAGTGCTTTACTCTCCAGTTCTGCAAGCACGGTAAGTCATGACGTCTGGCTAAAGTGAAGACAGCTGGCAGAGGCAAAATTTTCTGACTGCAGGAAGGCTTCATAGGCAAATGTTTACCAAATCATGTCCACAAGTAAGCAGTGCTTTGTTTTAAGAAGGCCACAGGGTTTTGAGAGAACTGCAAGGTAACTGAAGAACAGCAAGAGCAGCATCACTAAAGCTAGTTGCAAAAAGACATAGTGATAACTACTTTTTAATTAGCCAAGGATAAAGTCACAAGATGTCTTGAGATACTTCACTGATATATATACACTGAGGATTTGCCTGCTGTACAGCATGAAGTAGGAAGTATGCAAGTCTCAATTAGAGTTGCCAAAATGGTGCATGGCTAAATGGAGGCCTTGTGCCTGTAAAAGTTTTGTTCAGTATTTAGTTCCATGTGATTCAGCTTCTGAAGTGGGAAGAAACAATTAAGTTATTCTGAAGTAAAAAGTACTGTCAGTATTTTCACAGGCTATAAAACAATAGATTTGCTTATTTTTGGATATGGACAATACCTTATCTCAGGAATATTTGCCCAGTTACTTGGGAAGGACTACAGCAAATGTTTAGAAAACTACATGTTTTCAAATTGAAGGCTAGATGGAATTTGAGCTTTTTTGTTCTTCCTATGGATCTGTGGAAAAGAATTTTAACTAGACTTAAGAAAGAAAAAGTCCATATTAGCAGCTTCATTTTATTCATTGTATCTAAAACTTGCATACAAATACTAATTATATGGTATTGTAAATGAACCACTGGTCTTTGCAAGTTTTATTGCTTCCAAAATTTTGTAAGACTGACCTTGGAATAGTAAAACAAGTGCTACTTGAAATGCTTTTTTTTCTGTACCCAAATTGAGTCAGTGAATGGAATTAAATGAAAATAAATAATAAGATCTGTGCCAGCTGCTATCAGCGCTATTTGCTGTACTCTGCCTTCCTTAGATACAAATTCTGGCTCTGTAGTAGAGAAGATAGTCAAAATCTAAATAAAGTTTCAATAAATACTTACTTCTAATAATCAGTGCACATCAAAAATAGACTTCAACCAGAGATTACTCTCTTTTTATCCACACCATTAGTACACCATCCAAAGCATGAAAAGTATGCCTTGTCACATGTCCTTCATTTGAGAGTTTGCTAAATTTTCGTGCACTACAGCTTAAAGAAATACTGGGTTAAACACATATTTCCCTGATACAAGTCACCTAGCAGACATGTTTGCAGATACTTTAAAAGCTGCAACAAAGTTAATCATCCATACTTGTCTTTTGCTTTTATCATCTAATACAATTTTTTAATGTAGAGTACCTGCCAATAGCATTAGAACAGACAAGACTGAGCCATTTTGGACATACTATTTTAGAAAAAGAGATTGAAATCAAAGATTTGTAAGCTGTAAAGATTAATATTCTTTTTCAAAATAGTACGTTAAAAAATTATTCTGCCTCTTGTTGCACAGTATATGTTTTATTATTACTGTTTGCAACGAGGAGGACTGAAAACACTAAAGAGGCGCAGAAATCTGTTTACTCATGAAAAGCTCACTGTATTTTACTAATGCTGTTTTGGACTTGTTATGAAGTCCTGAGATCTGCATGAGACCTATGAGAATAAATCTCAACTCACCTAAAAATGCTTGGAAGTATGGGAGGACACTCCTAAGGACTGAGAATATTTATCAAGTTTTGATGACAGATCAGGACTCAGAAGATTTGTTTGTGATCTGTTAAACCTCACTTAGTTTTCAGAACATTTTACAGAAATGAGAGTTTCATGTATTGAAAGTTTTCTGTAAATACAAACATTTATAAGCAATCAATACAACTAATTACTATTTGTAAAGACACTGTATAATGCATGATCAAATACCTGTTCACAGACAAGAAAACCCGAGGGACCCAACTTTAAAATAGGAATAATATTTTATTTGCACAGTAGTATACAGAAACATGCATTGATTAAGTACTCAAACTCAGTAAGATGGGACAACTACTTTTTTCTTTATTTCATGTAATAAATTATTGCATATTTAGTGCATATTCAAGGTTTCTAGAGTTATCATTATTTAAAAGCTTATAATTTTGCTTAGGATACTTTGTATTACCTTCACACAGAAGAAAATATTTGTTCTCCAGTGGAAAGACTATGGTGCACTGGGTCCTTTGTGTGGTTTCTGTCCTTCTAGAACTACAATCTAAAGTATTAGCTCATACATCCATAACAGTAGCAAAAACGATATGTCACCACACACAAATAAAAACACCTCGAAGAATACATTTTAGAAGACTATCATCATCAGCTTGCCAGGGTGATTCATATTATCTTAATAGAACAGCTGTTAATCTAAGTGATATTTTCTATAGGAACATACAAGATTTTATTTATTTATTTTCACTCCTGATGGTGGGATTGAAGACCAGGATGAGAGATATCCTGTTCGTGACACAGCCAATAAGCCCACTCAAGGAAAACACTCTTTCTGTCCCTTAGTTAAAACTCTTACCCCCCTGAGCATAAACACTTGTAAGTGTTGGGGTTTGCCACATGAATAACAATTTTGTTAGATGTGTTAGAAAATACAATTCTATTTTAAGATAGCTTATAAAAATTATAATTATAAAAATTTCCTCCATGTCAAGATGGAGGAAAGCAATGGTTTTCAATCCCTAATGTTTGTTCCTGAAGGCTGCTTTTACAGAAAGTGGGGCAGGGGGTTGGGGGAGGAATAAAAAAAACATTTAAAAAAAAAAAATCTTACAGCATAGAGGACTACTGCTGGTATTCAGCTGTGTATCTCAAAAGCTCTCCTATACAATTTAAATTATTTGACTAAGCTTTTCTCATTAAAAGAAAAAAAAAAAATTCAGAGCAGTTTAAAACCCAGCAACAGGCGATTACAGCCCCACACCCTATTCATTAAAGAAAAGATAAGTTAAAGGAGACAGTAAGTAGGTTTTCTGTCTTGAACAGTTCCTTCCCTAGGCAGAGTTTGAACAAACCTCTACACCACAGATTAGATTTTGCTTCGGTTCTCCATTATATCCCAAGGCACAGTGTCTCCCCAGTCCCCCTGGAGCAACAGCTGTCTTTTAGGTTTGAAGATTCTGACTTACATGCAGAAACAAATTAAAATCTGACATTTGTGGAAGTTGCTGAACACACATCTTGGTGCATTCAACCTTCTCCCCACAGACACTGCCCCCACCACGGCAGCTGCTGCCACTGTAAAGTGATGCCTAGCACTACTGGAAGAAGGGACAGGAATCTCCAGAACAAAGGAAAGGGAAAAACAAACAGGGGAATGACTTTTCACGTGCTAGCATTTGTGAGCCAGAATTCCAGTTTATCTGAAGGCAAAATATAAACAAGACCTTTAAGATGAACTTTGTATTTTTCAGCATGTGACATTTTATGTGCAGAAAACTGTAAGCTTATTATGCTGACACAAATGTAATTCAATGAGAAAAGTTAGATGGTTTTGCTATTAGGCTGAATATTAAGTTCTGTACAAACCAATGATGCTAAGGAATCAAGACACTTTATTCCTTCTCAATTTAATGGGACATTGGCATTTGGATCCCTTCGGCATCTTCACAAGTCTCTGTCTTAACGTTTATGTCTAGCATGCTTCAGTAATGCATTTCAACCTCTGAACTTGCTTGGCAATACAGGTACAATACTAAGTAAGCACAGTAAGAAAAATCTCTGAATATATTTCTAGGTATAGTCTATAGAACTTACTGAGTCACGAGAAAAAAAAAATAATCTGAGGAACAGATATTGGCACAACCTAACCCGAAAGGTTTTTTCAGCACAGTGGCAGACTGGACAGATAAAGGAAGACCGTGTGACTGTAATTCATCTGGATTTTAACAGGGTCTTTATCACAGTGCTACACAGAAATCTCAGAGAAACTGGCAAAGAAATAGCATACCACAGTATGGTGATGGAAAGCAACACCAATTACTAGCAGTGATATCACACAGGAAGATGGAAAGGTATCATATGAAACTACATTCTCCTTGCTACCAAGGCCAGTATTATTCAGTATGCCAATACAGGACCTGGGAGAAAATTTGACCTCAGTAGCATTTGCAAAGCAGCAGCAGCAATGACTATAAAGTTGCCATTGATTTATTTCCTAATCTTATGTTTTTCTCAGAATTTTGTGAAATTTTTGTCTGTTCAAGATGGATAAAAAAATGAAAGTATCAGTTCAGAGCAGTGACAGGCATTTAAGGATCAGCACCATTTGTCACTTTCTTTAACCGTATGACTGACAGTATACTTAAAGGAAATACCATCTTTAACGAACAACACCTTGCAATATTGGAGACAATTTTGTTGATTGTTCATGATAAGCAAATACAAAGTGAATACACAGTACAAATACTAACTCAACAAGCAGCTTATTGATCTACAGTGATGTATTTAATAACTTTTTGCTGACACACACAGACCATTTAGAGCCTGGAGTGACATTACTTTTGCTGCTGACATTCCTACCCCCCGAACTGCAGTTCAGAAGAATGGTGTGGTACATGCATACACAACTAAATTAACTTCATAGTTAACAACCTCACCCCCTGAACTGAAGATTTAAAAAAAAAATTTAAAAGATTAAGAAGTGAGGAGCTATATTGCTAATAGAACTAAAAAGCCATCTTTAATACATAACAAAAAGAAAACCCATCAAAATATATGCTGCAGCAAAATGGTATATATCAAATGAGGTCTGAATATACACGCAGATTCACCTTAATAATGAAAATAATGTGTATCAAGCCTGGAAGAAGAGGCAAAAAGATACCTAGACAGTACATGCTTCCCCCAAAACAGTGATGAAATTATACTACTTTCCCCCGCCCTGTGTCCATGTACTGTCATTGTACCATGATCTTCAATACCATAAGAGGTAAGCTCTCAGATACAGTACCCAGTAAGTGTCCAGCCATAAGGCTGTCAATGTACCACTATTTTAAAATTGCTTCATTTTTAAAACATTTTTAAGGTAAGGAAACATCTTTGCAAACATTTGTCATCTTGTGCTTGCCAGGAAAATAAAGTTAATGTGGATGAAGGTAGAGAGCGAGTTTAAATCTTAGGCAGCCACTCTTCATTAGCTTCCTGTATACTGTCTCCCATTCTCCAAGAAGCATTACTCATTGCAAATTAAGTTAATTCATTTTTATTAAACATGTTTAAAACAAGTCAACAACAAAAATAACAAATGAAAAACAGACCTTGCATGCTTCTCCCTCTGATTTTTTTTTTCCTTTGCATATTTCTGCCTCATATTATATATGTTTGGTCACTGTGTAATACAGTCTCTTCTTTTTACAGCATGTGGCATAACGGTGCCTCAATAAACATGATCTAAAAAACACCATTGGTTTATGCCCTAGAAACACTTTAATACTCACCTGCTTGAAAGAAGTTTCATTTTAATGCCTTATTGGTTTAACCTATTTAAATGCAATAAAAATCCAAGAAAAACAGAAGTTAATTACACATGGCAGCAACTTCTATTACCACTCTTTCAGAGTTTGAAAACTGGAAAAACTTCTTAACTATTAGGAAAATTATTTTGTCAATAAGGTTTATTAACTCACAACTCCTGCAGAATTATAGTCAAGACTTCACTTAAAGGTGAAGAGGAAAGAAAAAAATAATGGTGGATAATGAGAAGTATATGCTTATCATAATACATATAATCTTATGAATTTACATAAGGGTCTGCTGGAAATATGTTCATGAGGCTCCTAAGCCTTATGGATAGGCTAAAAAAAAATAATTTAAAAAATCAGCAAAGATATTTATTTTCAAAAGATATTTAAGGTGACTTACTTTCATCTTCCATCTTGTTTTTAAATATTACATTGCATATAACAAATTTAGAATACATGATTGACTTCAGTTGCAAATGTGTGCTTCACATTTAGGGGAAGATGGAGTCTGAACTATGAGTTTACTTAGGCTTACAACAGATTTATTGCACTAAAATGAAGAGCTATAGGATCCTGAAACGTCAGATTGATGTCAGCAAGCTGTTTGATATGGCACCAACCACAGAATGTTTTTCTAAAATACCTTATCAAAAAAAATCTGAAGACATTATAAAAAACCCCAACGAATCAAAAGGGATATAAAGGAACACATCAAAAAAGCATTAAAAAGTATGACATTTCAAAGAGATATGGAAGATTTAAGGATGCCATTTAAATGTAAAAAGAAATGAGTCACTATTTATTTACCCTGAAAAGGTTCTGAAAGGTCTGCTGGCCACTGAGATCCATCTCATAGGGCCATGATTTGATAGTCAAAGAAACACTATGAACATATAATCTGATGATTTGGCTTTTACCCCATCAGCTAATTTAAAATATAAGAAATAGGTTATGCTTATGGATGATTTTTGTTGTTGCTGATACTTCAAACACTCCAGTGGAGATCTTATTCTTATAGCCCATGCACACAAATTCTCTTGAGCTTAATTTACCTCAGATGCAGGATAGTCCATTTTAATTTCAAGGATTAATAATGTAAACTCAACCATTAGCCACTGAGCCCTTTTTTAATTCTATTTGAAACACCAAAATCTAACAACATTCCTGCACTTTCTATCAAGATAGGATGTTCTACAATAAGCTGAACAGAACAAATTTCTGAAGATTCATAATGGAAAGCTCATACCCTAGCTCCTTAAATATAATACTAGATTATTTTAGCAGCTTGCCTTTTTATACTGTCTGGTATTTCCCCCTTGCCCATTGTTTTTTCCTTCAAGAACTAGACTGAATAGTCTCAGCTCAGATTTTGTCAATAGTGCTCACACTTCTTCAGTTCTTTTTTGGAAGTTCAGATGGTGCTTAAATCTGATTCAGCCATCCCATGTGTATAGCCCACATGCTATGTTCTGAAATGCGTAAATTAGATGGGGCAATATTAAAAATGTGCTGAATTATGGCTGATTTACCCAAGAATTCAATCACGCTGTAACAGTAATCTGACCTGCCAATTTTCTTTGATAACAGCGCTATTGGCTCAGAAATTTTTCTGGAGGGACCTCAAACTTCTGACTGTTGACACCACATAATTTACATCTATTTTTGACATTTGTCAGTGGTGCAGTTTTCAATCCAGGTAGTGGATAGTTTGCTTATTCTATATAATAAAGATTTTTTTTTAAACCAAGTTACATTATAGAAATTCTGCTTTACTGTGAGCTCTACTATATCAATACATACAGATAAAACTGCCACATTGCTGATTTTGATCAAAACCATGTGTGTGAGAAGTCTAAAATTCCTGATACTGAACCAAGTGCAGTGATGTTACCGATATCCTTCAGAGTAAGAACTTTCTTTTTTCACCAGTTGTTGCTACTACTGACCACAAATAGTGAAACACTTTTTGGTCTTCACATCACAGGAAGGAAGGTAGAAGACTAACATGTACAAGAGAAAGCATAACAGCTTACTAGTGTTCTGACAACCCAACTGTTACCTTGCAAACTCTAAATTTTTTAGTTTAACCCCTTACTTCAGTGGGATCTCTGAAAAAAGATTACTTAACAAGAAAGTCCTTCTAGTGATGACTTGTCCATGCTACAATAGGGAAAAACAGGCAGTACAAAAAAAATTCCATTTAAGGACAGGTTGGGGGTGTTCTTTCCCTCTCCCCCATTGACTTCATATGGAAAATACCCAATCATTTCAAAGAAATTGTACAAGAAATTAATTCAACATTTATTTTCATTCTGCTGCAGGCTAACCTTGGCAAAACTGCAAGTGATTATACAGTATGTCTAGAACTGAAAAGTTCCACTTTCAGTCTACAAATTAGGCCTCTCTTCAGCATACACAGCAGTTTAAGAACCAGGAATAGTTTTATTACTGCTTTTGTGTTCTCCAGCATGTGATTAGTGAAATGATGAAATGGGAACTTTTGACGAATACTGGTATATTTATATGAACTCTCCTTGTTGACTTCCCCCAAAATGTCTCTCAGCACATATCATAAAAAGACAGAATGAGAGAGAGAGAGAGAGATAAATACCCTTAGTTTTTGTTGTATCTTCAAAAGTTCTTTCCCTGCAGGAATATATTTTTAAAGCTTCAAGAGGTAGTATGCACACAGCTTGCTTGCTCTCTTTTCACTTTTAACACGTAATTCCACATGCACAGTTTTGAAACTGACCCCCTAATACTGAGGTCATTTACTTCCCGCTAATAGTAATACAGAAAAAGCAGTTCATAATACATTACAAGTATTTAGAAGAGACATTCAGTTATATTGTTGTACGCAACTCCTGTAACAAAAGTCTTAGAGAAGCCCAAAGACATAAATATTCAACAAAAGTCATTTTCTATTCTGAATTTCGCTTTCTTTTTATTGATTGACTTAAACACAAACACAAAATCAAAAAAAATATTTTAAAATCAGATCTCATTCAATTCAAAAGCATTTTCCCCAGATCCAAGGTACTATGGACAGAACAAGTCCCTGGTTCTCCATTGTTATGCAGGAAGGCAGACTGCAATCTGACCTGAAGTTAATAGAATTCTGCAAAGGCAAAGAACTATGTACCTATGTAGGTTTGGGGTGCAGGAGTACAACTAATTAGGAGAAGTTCTGAAAACTCCTATACATCATCTGTAAGCAGTAGAGATATATCTCAGTAAAGACTTGTATTTCACTTGTGGTGATCAGATCGCACCACAAAGAACGCACATAGTATCTCCATTCTACAGATAGGAAGATGGAGATAGTAAGAGACAAAATAATTTGACCAAAATTACCAAACAGATAAATGGCAAATACCCAGCCCAGTGCTCCTTCCATTAAGAAACCCATCCTTCATAGAGAAGGGCATAAGTTCACAGTAAGAGTTGACTCCCCTCACGCTCCATAATCCTAGCTGCCAATCTATGTAAACCTGCAATGTATTGGATAGTAACATACCTGCGAGGCATCTCTCAGTTCTCCTTTGATGCATTACCACTGAGCTCCACGAGCCCCTCCCATATCCCACAGGGCTTCCCAGAGCACAGGGGCTTATCAGAACTCAACCCCACTATCACATCTTACCGCCTCTTCCGACAGAGATAAATAATAACCACAGCATATAATCAACATTAGTCCTTCTTTTACTCCCCACTCAAAATCTCAGCTAATTAGGGGAGTTTTTAGGAGTCCTGACTGTTAAAGGTGAACTCAAAAGGTGGAGACTATTGCAGGAAGCATTCTGAGGGCATCATCTTCTCTTTTTATACTTTTAGAACTTTGCCTTAAGCACCTGCAGTGACCTCAGTTCATGCAGTACAGCAAAGATAAGGTCATGGAGAGAGAACAGGAACCAGTCTTTCCACTGGGAGAAAAAAACATAGAGGGAAGAATTTATATAATACATAATACAAGCCAAACTCTTGCTAGGTCTCATACTCCAAATACACACTGTACTACCACTTCATTATCAAGGGTGCCATATCTTGCAACTTCACTAAGCATCATGTGTAAGCATTTACTGTTAAAGCTTTACCACTCAGAACCAAGTAATTTAAAAATAAAATAAAAATCAGAATAGTCTTTTCCTTCATATTTTTCTTCAAAAAATTAACGGGCTGAAATAATATAAGACAATTATGTACCAAAAAAAATCCATGCACACAGTCATAGGCACAAATCCCAATTTTACATCCCCTCATTACATTTAAACTCAACATTTAGGACTAGCAGCACTGGAACAGATAAAAATAAATTTGAAATGGACTTATGTGCAAAGTGATTCACATTTGCTTCTCATTGAGATGGCAGGAAGTTCAAGCTGAACTGGCAGAAACGGTGTTTGAGCTACCCTCCAAACAGCCAGATGATCCTGCAATTAACTAACAAGGATGGGTGGATTACCGGGTGATCCATCTAGCAGTGTTAATGAACCTCATTGCCAGCAGACACATGAGTCTTGGGAGCTGCCAGGGATATAGAATTGCATAGAAGAGAGCACGGAATGAACAGTGTGTGTGCTGAAGTGAAATTATTTGCATTCTAGAAGTCAGCAATATCTTGCCTGGCATTTAAACTGGCTGAAACAAGTCATATTTTAATCCGTATTGATGTGCCTAAAGCAAACCTTGCTTTATCCTGAATCAATCCCAGCTCAGAACATTATCATTTACATCAAGTTATAGACAGGTGAAACCTGTTGATGGGCCCAATCCTGCTCACAGGCAACAGAAGGGTTCTTCCCCACTGTTTCAGTAGTCAGTAAAATTCTTGTGATCCAAGATTTGTCTTATACACACACACACAGAGATTTGATTTATAAATGTCTTGATTTACAAATAAGTCACAGTAAAGGAAGTCTGAAATAACAGCTTCAGAAACTTATGTATAAAAAAACCTCACAAGCTATTTTCCATTCTTTATCCTTCATACATGCATACCAATGCAAATACACGTTTTCAGAAGAAAAGTTCTTTCCTCTATTTTTTTCTGTAGAACAGGTAAAGAGAGTCTTACTACCACTTTGATAATATTTTTCGTCCAAGTTTCTCAAAGTATTCTCTAGCATGCGAGACTATTAGTGCCTCTTCACCAGTGGAGAAATTGAGCTCAGGTGCCAGAGATCTGAGGACTCCAAGTGCATAATAATGCAAGTACAATTTAGGACAGGTCAAAGAGAAGCTATGTTAGCTATGATCATAGGGAGAGAACATTTGTACATCATTTTCCCCTCTGCTCCCCTATTTTCTGTCAAGTGATTGCAGAGACCCAACCTATATAGAGTTTCAGAAGGAGGAAAAAAAAAAAAAAAGAGTGAGGAAACCAATAATTTCAATGTTAACAAAGCCATGCATCCATCCCTAGGAGGGATGGACTCCTAAGGAGCTTGCTAACTGCCACACTTCCTAAGGAGTCAAACAGTAATTAGTGTGACAATATGGAGAGCTGGCGTTAGGTTGAGTCTATAGGAGTGGCTCACCCAGTATTATAACAACACCGAAGTGGGCTGTTAGAAACAATCACAGACCATTAGCTTTTAGGCAAAAGGAATGTTCTTTCAGTTAGGATAAACTTCATAGCCAGATCTCTCAGATTTTAAATATTACTAATTTTACCACCACACAAGGCAAATTGGAATAAACCAGTGAGAGTGAGAAATGACACCTTGCCCAAGTCTCCTAAGCACCCTCTTGTCATAATAGCTCTCCCATGAAATAAATTGTGGTGAAAGGGAGACAGAGGCAGCAAGTCTTCAACAAACAAGAACGGAAAAACTTGAAGCAAGAACATGAAAGGGTGGGTGGGAAGGAAATGCTGTTCACCTATTTGAGGTACTTAAACTTGCTAAAGATTATTTGGAAAGTCTCAGAAACTAGAGAAACTTAACATAAGGTTTTGTCATCTTATGTTTTCTGACAAAAAGCTTGTTAATCTGTGTGAGAACATTCATTTTATTCACACAGTGTGATTTTTCAGAAGGTCCCGAGAAAAACATTGGTACCACAACGGTTTTGTACCAGTTGATACCTGACTCCAGTCATTTTTAGTGGAAATCAGGCCCTTAACCAAGAGCATTTATGGCATTTAGGACAGACAGATGGAAAAAAAAAAAAAGACAGTTACAAGAATCACAGTGTTGGGATATTAAAGCTAAGTCTGAGAAACCACATTCTGCAAATATTTAGCACAGACAGTATTTGCTAAGGGTTCCCTTGCACTCAGGGCTTCACTCTGAAGTATTACAGAAGAAAATCCAACTATTAACACTTTCTCAAGAAACAAATATTGGCCAGGTTAAACTTCTCTTACCTGGCATTCATCCCTGCATGTAACCAAAATGCTTGGAAAATGTAAACCAAAGCCACATCACTACAGTTTTGTGTCCCAGTTTCACTGCTAAGTTGCAGGTGGACAGCCTGTTCAAACTTACATGAAGTGTTTGTGGAGAGAGCTGCCTACAGCAGGGACAGCCAAGGGGAAGACAGCAATGAAGAGAGTGAGGATTTTGAGCACTCCTGTGATGAGTGTCACTTATGAAAATGCAGCCACACAGATCTCTCTCATGCCTCTCTGTCTTAGGAAAATGGGTTTAAGAGAGGGCGATGTATCACCTGATCAAAGCCTACACAGAGCAAGGATCTGTTGGTACATCAGTAGTCAAACAGTTCTCCCTGATAAGTGAGGGAGAAGCTGACAAGTAGGAGGGAAACTTTAAATGCACCTTCCCACTCCAAGCAGTTACTTGGAGCAGCACACCATACAACTCTTTTATAACAAGCTCTTGTTTCAAAATTCTCAGAGATAATGGAAATAAATTCATCTTTAACATAACTCTTCCAGTTTCAGTTTAGTTTGTCACCCACATGACACTTCCAGTAAGTAAATAATTTCAAATGGGAAATCTCAGATGGATTAGTGTAAGTTTATTGATTGTCAGGGTAATAATTCTGAGGCACAGAAATCTGAGACCTCTTGACCAGAAAGGGAATAGAAAATACCTGTTACAGAAGCAGGCTTTTATGAAAAGATAATTTAGAGGCTTCAGGGCAATAAAGACAAGTTTGAGAGAGTTACAATCCATTTTTAGATTGTATTACCTCTTAGTCCTTTTCCTGAAATAACCTGCTTCTCCGCCTCCCTCTACTGTAATCTTCCTGCTTTCCTTGTCTTTCTTCAGAGCAGCAAAAGAATGAACATTATGAATTATTGATGTGAGCAATACAGAATTCTCATCAGGAGAATTTTTTTTTTTCCCCAGCAAAAGCTCAGGAGAAAGGTTGAACAGGAGCAGAAAACACTCAGCACAGGAAGGCATGCACATAACCATTTGTAGCAGCTCTATACTTCCCAATGCCTTTCAGAAATCACCGAGACAAGTGGCATGAGCTAATTCCACCAGGAAAAAAAAAAAAAAAAAAAAAAAAAGAACTACACCCCACCAAACCCCAAACTAAACCTAACCCATATCATTCCTCATAGGCATTTGAGTGATTGTTACACTGAACTAGACCCCAGGTCCCAGTCAGACCCAGCCAATAGTGTCGATGAAATCACATATACTATTTCAAGTCACATATCAATATTAGAGATAGTCTTACTAGTATTTCTTTGGAGTTTTGCATTAACAGAGGAATCTGGTCCTTGTATTCTCACAAAGGGAAAGAGCTTTTGTTCACATTTTTTCCTTCAGTGACCCAGCCTAAATCAAACATCCAAGGCTTAGTGCCTCAAGGCTTTAGCATTTAATTTCTTTCTTAAAAAGTGACAGTTACAAATGACCATGTATATGAGTTGAGGCCATGTCTGTATGCAAGAGGACATTTAAAAGGCCGGGATACTCAAGGGCTTAGGGGGGTGTTACGAAGGCTCTCAAATAAACAACCAACCACCAAAAATAAAAACATTATTATTAACACAGTTAACTAGCTCTCCGTAAATTACAGGTTTGAATATCTGTGAGAGGAGAACAGAACAACTTTCTAGGGTTTAACAGCAATCCAAAACACATAACAAAGAACTCTATAGGGTTTAATGGCAACCCAAAACGCAGAACAAAGCCCCACTCCCTAGGGTTTAACAACAACCCAAAACGCTTTATCACTCACCTGACAAGTGAGGGCTCTCAACCTCGAGGACCTGCTCAGGGCAGCGTCCCGACCCGAGGCACCTCGAGGAGTTTCCTTGGGCAGCTCCCGACCCAAGAGGAGAGTCCTCGACCGCAGCGTGCTGCTCCAGGGGACGAGCTCAAAATGGCTCCTCCAGGGGACTCCATTTACACCCAGGCCCAATCTGACCTGTAGTCAATAGCGGCTCCTATTGGCCAAAGGCCCCAATGACCACGAAGCCCTGAGAACAAAAGCAGCCAGGAGCTGCTGCACTTCAGCAGCCAAGAAGCTCTGCTTTCATTGGGCGGGGGCACCTGCCACAATCCACCCCGTGAGGACAGTCATGATTCGGCTGGTTTCCTTGAAGTGGTGGTGCAGTCACCTCTTGCCTCCAAGGTTAAAAGGGAGTGCGGTCCTGGTGAGTCTCCATACTCGTTGTGGGTTGTCATCCCTAGATGATTATACAATCAAATCTTAAAAAAACCCCACAACCCTCCAACCATACAATGTATTACAATCAAAATTGAAGGAAGCTGATTAACCATTCCAATTAGGAAGATTCAAACATATCCAGTTAATGCTTAATATGGCAACAATTGCCTCAAGTCTCTTGCCACTTTCTTCATTTTTTGACCTAAAGTGACACTAACACAATAGCACCAAATCCAATCACATTCTTCTGAATGCTGCCAATTTCACAAGATTCATTCGCTGCCACCACGTTGTCATCCAAGTCTTGATTGTCCATACGGATCCCCATGGCCAAGCAGGATGCCGAAGTCATCTGTTCCTCCAAGATCCTAACAAAAAAACAGAACTAGGCCTCCAATCAGAACCCGGGCATCAAGTTAAAAATTACTAATTATCTATTGGGCACTAATATGGTGAGTTCTTCCACCTTTCCCTGAGGCTTCCCAAGCATGTCAGCTATGCCCATTAGCTTGAGGGTAGTATGGGGTGTGCAAACCCCCTGTATTCCTTGTGTGCCCACTCCTGGAACACCCCGGCAGTAAAGTGGCTCCTGTTACCTGATTAAATGGATTTGGGTGTTACCTTCTCTATCTGCCGTGTGTGGCAATAATGATCTAATTCCACACAGGCTTCCGCAGTTTCTCACTGCCCGACTGCCGGGGGGGGGGGCGGTTTCCAGAGATCTTAACCCCTTCTCCGAGCTTGGTTTTAGCGAGCTTTTGAGCCAGTCCATAGCAAGCAATTGTCGGCGAAAGCCATGCAAATGTAAATTGCCCGCCGTCCCACGTGGCAGCAAAGCCATCTCTGCTTCTGACACAGAAACCACAAAGAGCCCGTCCCACACCTGGCTGCGCCCAGCCCGGCCCCGCAGCTGACAAAGGCCTGGATGGGCATTCAGCCGCCCATAATCGGCTGTTAATTGCCACCTTTTGTTTGGTTTGCGGACTGGCCACACCGGAGAATTCTAAGCAGAACGCAGAACAAAGCCCCACTCCCTAGGGTTTAATGGCAACCCAAACCCCTTTATCACTCACCTGGTAAGTGAGGGCTCTCGATCTAGTCCCCTGGAGCAGCACGCTGCGGTCGAGGACTCTCCCCTTGGGTCAGGACGCTGCCCAAGGAAACTCCTCGAGGTGCCTCGGGTCGGGACGCTGCCCTGAGCAGGTCCTCGAGGTTGAGAGCCCTCACTTGTCAGGTGAGTGATAAAGCGTTTTGGGTTGCCGTTAAACCCTAAAAAGTTGTTCTGTTCTCCTCTCACAGACATTCGAACGTGTAATTTACGGAGAGCTAGTTAATTGTATTAATAATATTTTTTTTATTTTTGGTGGTTGGTTGTTTGAGAGCCTTCATAACAGGGGGTCCAGTGTAAAGGGGCTGGTAACACTAATGTATACACCTGACAAATACCTATAAACTTCTACAGACATCGTGGTCAGCGATTGGTTACTGGAAGACCCTAGGTCCACATTTTCCTCTGGTACTTCTGGGCAAGATTTCACAGACTGAAGAATGTAGAAACATGTCTGCTGTTATCTGTATCCCAGAATTCTCCTGCTGAGAAGAATGCAGAACATGCACTCAATATTTGCAGGCATAGGATTGAATGTGTTTTCCAGTCTCCAAGGACTGTATTTACTGTTTTGGATATACATCACTGGGATCACATATTAGGGGTTCATCAGGAGTTCTTTGAACATAAATGCATCCCTTCAGTCTGTTCTGTTACCTTTCCCTTTGCTCCACTAAAGGACATCCTTTTCTAAGCTAGTAGTGCCATATGTTAACTGTCAAAGCAGGCATCAAGAATCTGAATCTAACTTCACATCTACATTTAATAGGAAAGAGGGAGATACCATTGATACAGAAGAAAAAAGCAAAGGATATCAAATATGCAAGTCAAAGTCTTCAGAAGTGACTGCTCGAACTATAACAACAAATCAGCTTGAACAGTTTCAATACCACTCAGTTTTCCTTTTCACGGTTGCAAGCATGTCTGCTTTCACCAAGTGTCTTTGCTTCCTTTCGCTAAGACTAGTGAAAATGCATTCTCATTTTTTAACCTTTCTCTCACATCTTCCACTGATGTTTTTATGTCAGAATTATCTCCTTATCTTCAAGTATAAGCAGTGTTTCATCTTAAATTTTACTTTTGTAAACTATGGGTAGAAAACCATAGATGAAATAATTAACAGATCCTCCAGATTACATCTTTCTTTTACATATTCTGCTCTTGGTGATTACTCCTTCTCCCTAACTGTTCTCTCACCTTAAAAAAAAAATATTTTTCTTTTTTTTTTTCCTCACCATCTCCTGTTCTCTTTTACTATATTGTTTTCTATGCCTGTGTTTTGTACTTAAGCTTCAGAGTTGGTTCAGGATAACTCCTACTTTATATTTGTGAAGTGTCATGTAACTTTACAGCCATATCAGTTATTTTTAGTGCTAAAAACAATGATTAGGATGCTCCGTTTTACAAGGCTATAAACTGGTTTCCACTTAAAATGGAAATGAGTAAGATCTTCAACATATATCAATAGAACTTGTTTGTAAAGTTTCATGCCCTAGTAACTTTCATCTTTATTAAGGCTGAAGAAGTCAGTCCCATGTGTCACATTTAGAGAAACACTGGCAGAAATGGCCCTGAAGACATAATAACCCACTAGTCCAAATAATTTGCACTTTAAATGTAAATGTCTGTCTTTCAAACCCCTGAAGCTCCATCTCCCAAAAGCACCTCTAGAGATTTATCATCTGAATTCAAACATAGATAAATACTTTCCATAATTTAAAAAAAGATAAGAGAAAAAAACAGGTAAGTAAAGGAGAGGAAGGATAGCAAGCCTGACAAACTAATGAATCTGCTATGGCTAATCTATTTGTGGTCTAACTGAACAACTAAAACACTTGAAATAATTGATAGTAAGCTCTAGAAAAGCACACATGAAGAGTCCAAAGACTGCACATCTTACACACAGCTTCTGCTTTGGTTCTACTTACATATATATTCATTGCTTCAGTGAGAAAGTAACTTCAGACTTTTCAGCAGTATAGACATATAGAGGGAGCTCAGGTGAAGTTACTTTTATAAATACTATATATTCTATATTTAAAATACAATATTATATATGGTTTGTAATATTTTACATATTAGAAATGCAAAACAGAGCCGTGCACATACAGTTTAGAGTCAAGAGGAGTAGAAAGGTCATTGGGAGACACATATTTAAGCAAATCCCAGCAAATTGCTATGCTTTGTCAGTTGAGTCTTCTTAAAACAAAGCTCACAAAGCTTTCATAATTTGGGAGCTATGAAAGGACAGTTAGTTTTAAATAAACAGGAGGAGATGAAGCTTATTATAGAAAAAGATCTAATTTTTTAGAACAGTACAATGAGCAATATGGACTGTGCATAGTTTACAAATGTAGTCTCAATTGAAAATTAATCCTTCCCTCAAATTCAGACTAGATTTGCAATGACACATGAAGAGAAACACATCAAGACCCCTCAAAAAAAGTGTTGGTCTACCACCTTTCCACTTCACATTCAGTCAGAAGCATGATTTAACTATATTTCTCATCTGTTGTTCAAGAAGAGAGCAATTGATTTTTGGATCAAAATCTGCTTTTAATTAATAAAAGATCTACAGTTGTAATATACTCTATACAAAGCACAGAATGACCTCACCTAGCTGAAAATCTACCAATTACTACTGGGATGCAATAATCAAAAAGTGTCCTCCTTATGAAAGATGGTTAAAAGTAGTTTCCTGCTGGATCAGATGAAGCCTAGAATTGTTTCTTAAACACTGTGTTGCTACTGAACAACTACAAGTCACTTCAAGGAATAATTATTTTACCTATGCCTACAGTGCAGATATCCAAATTATTCTAGTCTTCTTCATGAGGCTGCTACCCTAAGTCCTTGACTGAAGAAGAAAATCTAAATTATACTGATATTGAAGCCTGTGGGCTGTAACTGTAACAGAAATTCTTCCCACTCTAAGTAGACCTATTCCAACAGGAAAAACACAAGTCAGATGCTAAGCAAAGAAGTTATAGAAGACAGGAAATCACTGTACTTTTGAATGTTCAAAATTTAGACTGCTTTGTCTTTCTCAGTCTAGAACCATATGAGTTATTTTCTGCAAGACTACCTGAAATCACAAGTTCCTCTGGACTTCAAAGCAGTACAAAGGAAAGTGAAGGGTGATGTCATCCTTTACCTCACATATTCATTAAGAGCTGCATTCAGGGGAAAAAAAAAATATTAATCATCTAACTATTCTTACCACATGCATCTGCCTTCCTAGCTATGGCATCTGTCCACATTCTTTTTTTGTCTCCTTTCAGGAAAGTACGTAAAAGATTCTGAAAAACAAATTGCATGAGGAGAGGTAGAAAATATGAGGGAGTTGAAAAGCTACAGTCTTCCACAGCTTTGAATACTTAAAAAAATTAGCAACTCAAAAGAACAGTCAAATAATATATGATTACCTATGTATCTATATGTATATACATATATATGTATGAAACCATATATGTAGTTTTTAAGTGAAAAATCTTTGGTCAAGTACATTATGAAGTTCCCCTACATACCTGTTATTAAGGTTAACAGAAAATTAATGAAATTTTCAATAAAAGATGAACTGGTGCAAAGACATTAGAAGTTTCACATTCTGAATCAGACTCCTTATTCTCACATCTGCACAATTTTCCCACTTAATTTACATATCAAATTAATTCCACTCACAGATTAGAAGATTTGAGGCTCTCTGTTCTTACTGTATTTGATCATGAAGAATTACCTGGCACACTGACATTTTGGAGAAAAATCAGGTTTCTTACTTTTCATAGGCTATTTCTTTTCATAATATTTTAAAACAAGAGATACTAACAAAATAACTATATATGCTCACAATGACTCATGGTATGGAATTCAGGGTCTAGGACACTAAAACAAATAAAAGAGAAAGCTAACTATACACTTCTGTTAGCGTGACATCTGTTTTATCTAACTTAAAATATGAAGGTGGGTGCTATTCCCACAGAGTTGAGGTCTCGGTATACATAGTGTGCAAAGGTACTATAACTAAGTATACAAGTAGCTCCACTGATACCCAGAGTAGCATCTGTCTGTTACAGATTATGCTTGAGTATGCAAAGGAATTAAATTCAAAGCACAGTCCAAACATAGCTTTAGGCAGTCCACGTGTGATCTAAAGAGAGGTTAATTCAGTGCAGCTATCCTTGCAAGCAGAGTATCTCACAAATAAAGGAAACTGCCTGCAAAATACCTATGAGCAAATAAGAGTAAGCAAGGCAGGCATGACTCAACACCTCCTTTGCCTTAACACTAATTGTTTGGAACATTGGGGAAAATTGCCATTATATCTAGTCATTTCATACTTATAATAAAAAGGTGCATTGTGAGGAAAGAATGATAAAATAGTCCCCAAGCTGTCATGCAACTACAGAAAAATGAATCATGAGACCTTTCGTCATGTTTTTGTGTCTTATTCCTTTAATACACTATTTGGATTATGGCATCCAAAACAGAAGGGGAGGGGAAGCTGAAGCACACACACAAAACAAAAAAAAAACCTCTTTCAAGGTCCAAGTTCCAGCACAATCCTGCTTATGTTATGCAGCGATAATATTAACAAGAGAAAAGGCAGCCGATAAAGAAGTAAAACACCTATTACCACCAGGAATTTGGAAAAAGGGTAAAGATTTGGTCAGGTAGAATGATGGCTCCAGCAATATTGGGTATTCAGTGAAGGCGCTTTCTTGAAATAAAAAATAGTTTGAACAAGATGCTATAAAAGACCAAATCCTGGCATTATGCAGCATGTCTAGGATTCCAGCTTTGGAGATTTGGTTTTGCCCCCGTAGACAGGCTGGGGGTGGGGGGTTGGGGGTCGTGGTGTTGTTTTACATTTAAAGAAGAGTTCCAGAAGAACTAGTTTCTACCAGACAACAGATATGTAAAAGAGTCGAAGCGGTAGAACAACTTAAAGAACAGGCTTCAAAAAGCAAGGAAACAAGCAGGCAACAAGTAGTCTAGCTCTATTTAAACAAAGCAAGTGGTGGAAAGGAAATAAAATGTGCCATAGGCTAAGCTGATTTTCTGGTGTATATAGTAGCAAGATGCAAATATAACAGCAGCTTTCTGGAAATAGAGCAAGTATGACAGCAACAGTTAGATTTCTAAAGCAAGATGAATTTATAACTGTAGAGCTTGCATCTGTACTAAAATTGAAAAGAATGCTCTGCTTCAGACATTAGAGTTTGCAAGACTGGTTTATTCCTCTGCTCTGCTAAAAGCTTGGTCATTTTGCTTGCTGTAGGTGAATAAAACAAGCACATAGAAAAGCAGTTGGTATGGATCTGTCCAATAGAAGTGTTTGTTCCATATATCAGGTGAATAACTCCTTTCTCATACTGAACATTAGGTGCCTTCCCAGCATGAACATATTGAAGAGAAGTGACTAGTGCTTCATGGTGCATCACTGGTACAGTGAAACTAGAATTTACTGTTCTAGAAACAGTCTCAGGAAGACTTGTTATCAGAAGTAGCAAGTCAATGCAAGCCTGTGGATGAAGAAATTATCAGAATAGATAATTTCAGGAAGTGAACAAGGACAGATTATCAAGAGGGATTTTTGTTTGTTTTTAAACATATATTTTAAAAGTCAAAGCCATCCAAAATAACAAAAAGGACAAGTAGTAGTTTCAGACATAAAAACAGCCCAGTGGTTTAATTTTGAGTTGACAGTAACTTCTACAATCAGCTGGAAGAAGTGAGAGACACCTCTTCCACCAGACCACAAACTGCCTAATGTGACCAACAGCAGGTAGTTGCATATAAGAAAACATGAAACATTAGTAAAAGAAGACTTGTTATTCTTGAGCAACTCACAGTAATTCCCAGAAACTCATTATAATGCTCTCCCCCAGTGAGTCCCAATCACTCAGCTAAACCCAAAAAAAGTATCTGGGACTACAGTTCCTAGTAGGGCCCGAAAACTGATCCCAGATCTAACTGGGTACACCTGAAAGGTCATCTTTCTTGTCAGATCACCCTAAACTAAGCACAGTCCCATACAAACGTGCAAGTCTCCTCACTTAGGATTATTTCACATTAGTCTATAAGAGAAGTTTAACACGTTACTTATTCAGGCCTCTATTGTTTTATTGCCAACCACAGCCTGATCATGCGCCATCATTAGTTCTCTACCACAAGAGCACAGCCCTCCTGTTATTGCCTGGAGTTATCAGATACATTAAATATTAAGCACCTTTATCAGGCTTGCAGTTTCAACAAGAAAAAAGCGCCATCATCCTCAGAAAAATAATTTATTAAAACACTTCCTCACAGCAGGGAATCAAACAAAAGCACTAAAGCAAGCTCTTAATGAGTTATATTGGGACACACATTTCCATAGAAAACAGAAAAAGAAAAAACCTCTACAGCCTTAAAAATTAACAAGAAAAAATTAAGACTGCCAGTGTAAAAGATTCCACAGTAGGAAAACAATAAAAGAGTACTTAGGCACAAAAAGTAGGAACAAGTCATTAATGAAAAAAATATCTGCTTATAAAGCATTAAGTCATAAACACACAAATGCAAAGTTTCTGTTGTATTTGTTTGCGTCTGTCTTTTGAAGAGCTTGCTGTTACAGTGGGTACTCAAACTGAATGGGCAAATTTACAGCGACATCTGTAAATACAGAAGGCTGCAATGACAATCTCATGCTAGTATTTGTAACCAGATGCTCTTCTGAGGAGCTTAACTACTATTTAACATAATTTGTAGATCTTCGTCTGAAAAGGAGATTCCTTTGACAATGCCATACAAACAGGGTGAGAAAAATGTATGTATTCTCTGCTATAAACACTGACACATCAAAACCAGTTTTTAAATCAGATGAGTGCTGTGAAGAAGATAAGAAACCTGGGAAGATGTCTAAGAATGCTACTATGATCTTTCCATTAGTGGGGTCCCATAGAGTCCCTGCACTTTTACACTGCATAGTATGGCTAGGCAATGCAACATGGACCATTTCTCCCCTTATTCCCATCAGGTCTGAACCAGCCCCCCAGCATAACAGCACAGCAGTACCATCACAGAGCCTTTACCTAAATACTACGAAACACTGTCCTGCAGAGTTATCGAGACTTGAGCAGGGTCTTCGTGTTGCAAGGGACTACAAAGAAAATGCTGGCTTGAGAAACCCCTTTATTTATCCCAGTGAGTAGCTGCTGGCCAAAGTACCTGAAGGTCAGTCAGAAACCAGCTGTTAAGGTGGTTTTCATTCACAGACATCTCAAACATCAGGAAGTATATAAAAAAACATTTCCAGCTTTGTATGCATTATCAAAACCAGGCTGGAAAACACAGCACAAGTAATTTGGACATCTTCAGCCAGTTTCTTGGTATGTCATGGCACAAAAAACAGCCAGCAGTTACAGATGGGTGCAAGAAGTTTAGAATCTCGTTTGTCCTTCACCTGAAGTACAAAGGTTACCCTAGGCCAAAGTTACATTTCACAGAAGACATCCTGTCTGCTAATACTGAGAAAAAGTGAAAGCAAGTCTAAAATTTAAAGTTATCAGGAAGCTCACTGCAATACAGAATCCAGCTTGAGCCAATCTTGTTCTGTCAAAGCCAATTGTGGTCAACAAAAAAAACAAGAACAGGTTCAAGTGGCTAATCTTTTTCTTTCTCTTTAGATCAACTGTATTACATTTCCCTGTAAAGATCCAGATTTCATGGTCTGATTTCATTTTGAAAGGCAAGAGCTGACAATACTATTGAAATCTCAGAGGCAGGTTGATGGCAGAACTATGTACATTCTATTCCTGCTGCAAGAGAGTAGACAAAAAGTTGTGTCATGCATATGTATGGTATCAACAACAGAAAAAAAAAAAAAGTACATCAACTTTAATGCTTAGTACTTCACATTCACACATTTCCAGTAGAAGACAGAATTTGCAAGTGTCTACCCAACAGATTGATATTCTAATACCACACCCAGATTTAAACCTGAGATTCAAGCAACCGAAAGGTAGAAAGAAAACAACAAAGTCATCAAACATTTGTAGTGTAAACTAAATGGCCACATAGAGAGTGCTCCAAAACACATACAAGTTTATCAAGCCTGTCAGGTATCAGATAAATCAGGTCTGCCTGTATTAAGACTCTCATTTTCAATGGAAAAATTTGTTATGCATAGCAAGGCATATGCACATTATATAACCAGGGACTGTAACAAGAATGTCAGGGAAAAAAAAAAGCACCCAATTTCCACTAAAAATCAGTAACATCCTAACAGAGTTTAGCAACCAAATCAGTTGCGTGTCATTCATGCATTCCCTTCCAAAATAGCTATCTGAAAATGAAAGTCATGTTAAATTGAAATGCATTTTCCACACTCCCAGTTCAGGGAAACAATCATCACTGAATTACCACAGTGATATTCCAGAATGCACACAATGACTGATAATACATTTCCACAGTTTTGAAGTTCTGTTGCACAAAGATCATATTTGAGAGGAGGAGGAATTATGGCATGAAACTATTCAATTTATAATAATTTGTAGCATGAATATACTAGTAGGTGTCTTCAGTCAAGTAATTAAGCTACATTATCTGCTTATGAGTTCAGGATAATGACTGAGGAAAATGATGGAAACCTCTGAAGGCCATCCTGAAATCATCAGTAGATTTAGTGCTTCTTCCCACAATCCATCCCCTTCCATTCACTGAAACTCTCTAATAAATTTAGCCTTTTGTCATATTATTATACAAAGTCAGAATGAGGCAGCAAGTGCTCAAGATAATTTTATAGAAAAAAAACCCACTTAAATCAGAACTGAAACTTTAAAAATAAAAATCTTTGTCTAGGACTTCGGGTGGTAAGACCCAAACTTTATAAACTAAAGTTTCCACATATGATCCAGGTAGTTAGTTTTAAGTCAAGAACATGACATTTAAAATAAGAGGTATACTGATATTCTGTAATTTATGCCAAATCTTTAATGTGTTTTGCATGAAAAATGCTACTACAAAATTACTTGGCTCAGTGCCCAAGGTAATTACACTCCTTACACTGCTGTCTTGATTTGCTGCCAAAACTGGTAAAGTAGGCATTTCCCTCAGACAATGCTGTTAATGAAAACTGTCAAAGTCCTTTCAACACTCCTTATTTTGTTATACTTAAGTTGTCATCTCACTTGGGTGGCTTGCTAGACTTTTGTTCTCGACAATGTATTTCTAAGCAATATGCTCATATCTTAACACACTGAGTTGTTTCCCATTCCTTGAAAACAGCACTCTGAACAAAAGAAGATTTCCCTTTGGTTTTGAGGAAAAAAAATAATACAAAACCACCACAACCAAAAACCAAACCCACCCCCCCACCCCCATCACCAAGACAACTAATGAAAAACAACTCCCAGCAGAGCTTTAACCTCAGCCTTGGAAGCTGAAGGCAGATGAATTATCATCTCTTCCCCACTGAGCAAAGTTCAGGCCAGGAAGGCTGTGACAAGCGAGTTTGAACACTTCTGATATCAGGGGCCTGGCTTAACACAGCATAGCCAGTCTTCTGCTACTGGATCTTGTGCTGACTGGAGATTAAAACACCCCCTTTTCACTTCCTTATCAGAAATGGAAAGGCACAGATGTCTACAAAGCCAGTGAGAGGGAAAGTTAAAAAAAAGAAAAAGAAAAGAACAAGTAAAATTAAAATCAAGCTCCCCAGCACACAGGTGTGTTTTGCTGAGGTATTGCTATAATAATTGCACACATTGATGAAGAAGCACACCTTCCTACAGCCATGCAGAATCACAGTGACATGGGGATCTCTTATTAATCCTGCTTGTAGAAGTCAAACAAGAGATAGCACAGCTCTCACTTTCCAGGAAAGAAGGTAATTTTTTCTGACTATATGGGTGTGCTAATAATTTCTACATGTTTTCTCTCACCAGGTGTGAACTGCAATATGAGGCCCTAGCATGGAATCCCAGGAAATGAACCTGCCAGATGAGGATGAGAGAGAGAGAGTCAGTGAACACGAGGGATGATTACTCAGAGGATCCAAGAGCTTTTGCTTGATTGCCTGTAAATTCTTCAGTTCTGCCTCATTTAAAAGCTTGAGCTCTTGCATTCCTCTGTCCTGCTGGACAGATGTGTGGCTGAAAATGCCTCCCCTCAGGTGGGAGCATTTTCTGAGAATTCCACAAAGTGAATGCTATAAAGTTATTTGAATAAGGGCAGCTATCTACAGCTTTTCCATGACAAGGAAGCATTTGGCCTTAGCCTGATTGCAAGCTTTTCTGAATCAGCTAAAAGAAATATCAGATGGCATCTGTAGCCTCTTGTTCCCTGGAGGAATGAGATATGGTATAATGTGGGTGCACTGTGAGGAAGTCATTGCTTCTCCTGACATCTGGATAAAGAGACGACTCTGTTTACTAGAGCAACCAAGTGCACCATTCACACAAAGAATGTTTGTCAGACTGTCTTGAGGAGAAAAAGCATTGCTGTGCTCATATTCAATCAAAGTGGAGGCATGAAAGCCACAGGAGGATGGTGGCTAGAGGCTGAGCATCTGTCTCGCACATAATCCAAGCACCATGGAAAAAAGAAAAAAAAAAAGGGGGGGGGGGTGCGAAGAAAAACAACCGACTTGAAAAGTGTATCAGAAACAAGGAGTACTACAATCATTTCATCCCAATCCACCATCTCACTAGCACACATTATCATTCTCCCTTTTTCCATGTCTGCAGAAAGAATCAAACACAGCTCTATCATACCACTCTTTGGTACCCGTTTTCCTGCAAGCTCACAGCTGCTAATGTATGTTACAAAGAGAGGCAAGCATGAATCCAGGAAGCTTACAGTGGCCTCCCTTCAACTTGCCAATGTTCCTTGTCTACTCTCTGCCAGTCTTCCAGGCAGGAACTCTGACTGCAACAAGTACAAGGTATGTTGATTATATTGACAAATGGAAAATGTTTTTGTTTTTTTAAACCAAACTCAGAGCTACCTACTACATGAGAGAGGTCATGGCTGCTGACAATAATTAAAAAAAAATATTTGGAAAAGATCATTTGAAAATAATGGAACTCCTGGACATCTTCAGATCATTATTTGATTAGGTCCTGGTTTACATTTCATGTAAGACACCATAGGAGTTCATGCTTATGTCTCTGACATATTAATATAAAAATTAAGCACACTGATGAATAAACATTTCTTCCTGTAGCCAGACAGAATCTCACTGGGGTGTGAATAAAGAACATTTTATATGCTTAAACTGTAGAAAGAGACAAAGAGAGAATTGGGATAAGTCAGGAAACATAAAGTTTGAATTTTCATATTTTTGTTATCCCATTAGAAAAATCAATACAGAGCAGCAATAGATAACATTAAAAAGTCCAGCAAATATCAGAAAGATGCTGCATGCAGAACTAAATCACATCAAGCTAATAGATACAGACTGCTAAGTGAAATGTAAATTGTCCTCCAACCTTTACAGTTTATGAAGGGTATGTTTTCAGAAAAAAAAAGTTAACTCCTTTCTCTATCAAAACAAAGTTAGCATTGGAAGAAATCTTATTTTGTCACAAGTGACTGGAAGAAAGCAAGATGATGTAACCAAGGCAATCATTTGCATATTAAAGTACTGCAGGTGGTATCATCACCTCAACCTACTCACCACATTTCATCACTTCACTTCCAAATCCAGGGCCTTGGAAGGCAAAAAGAAATAGAATCACTATTTCTGTTTTTACACTAGTGAACAAACCTCAAAATATGATCAGTTTCCCATTATCTTTCTTAGGGGCATTCATTCAATTTTCCTATCTACTTCTGTTTTTCTGCTTCTCTTTCCAGATGCACCCTAACACTTTGCTGGGTGCGATTTGCCAGTCTAAAAATGACAATTGCACAGCCTGATCCTGGTAAAAGTCTTATATCCCACAGATGGGTTAGAAGAAAATAAAATCTCTCCAAGTACCCCAGAGCTGAAAGAGAATAGGAATTTTGAAGTGAGACATTTACTGCTTCTGTGATCCTTTCAAAACCAAAAGGAGGGTATAAGAAACAGAAGCTGCAGTTTCCTATCTATGCTTTCCATGTTCTCTACTCCTTCATTTGTCACCCTCTGTCTCAAGAAACAAGACAATAGAACTGTATTTTGAAAAATTAAACAGAGGCACTAAGTATCTGCACAAAAGACATTCAAAGAGATTTAATCAAACGACTGTAATTTCCCTCCTTCCTTTAAAAAATATTCTACATGAAGAAAGATGGCAGTTTGTCAAAACTAATACTTGACTAGGTCAAAAAGGTTACTTAAGTAATCCAAGCAACTTGATAGTTTACTGATATCAACAGTTGCATAGCTGCTTGCTAAGAACAAAGTGCTAGCCCACTGTAAAACGTTTAAGGAACCTAACCTTAGACATTCAACTTTGGAAGCTGCTTTTTTATCACATTACATAAAACTTCTCAAAGGCAAAAAAAACCCCAAAGTAATTTGCTCACACATTTAAACCTATTTCTACTCCTTATCAAGATCTTACCAAAACTGCCTTCTCTGTATTATACTAGCAAAAGATCTGAATGTTAAGAGAATATAGTTTTGCTCTTGTTGCCAAGCTGGTTCTCAGCATTCAGTACCTATCTAGCCCAATCCTACATAACAAGTAGCACTTGCATTTGAGAAGACCATTGAAAAATCCATAGCTGCTAAATGCTCACTGTACCACACAAAAATTCCTCTTTCTTTTTATACCCTTGATGTCACTCCTAACTTCCTTTTTTAGGTACTTACATTTTCTAAAAATTCTTCATTTAAAACAATTGCTTATAGACACCTTCACAACCAAACTTAGAGCTCTTTCTGCAGCTTGCTTGGAGGCAAGTTTTGTTTTATCACAGAGATCAAATCCATCTGAGAAGACAAAAACTTGAGATAACAGTCACCTGAGGTGGGTTTTTTTAACAGTATGATTCTATGTGTCAGCAATCTCAGTTAATTATCTTGTTTGAGCAGTTGTCCTGATTGCCCCATCTAAGACTTAAATGTTGGAAAGGAGGATTGCAATCTGCAATTACAGAAACCTTTCTCTAGGTAGGGGAATGAATTCCTAGTGTAAGCAAGTTTCCTTCTCTAGTTCTTGCTATAACCTGATGATATCTAGTTATGTTGCTTTTTCTGGGAAAGATTTATTTTTTTGAGTAACAATCTTGGTGAGATCATTTATTGCTATGAAGTTTGGGGTGTTTCATGCTGTAACAGAGAGGAACTGTTTCTAGTTGAGGCCTTTCTTAGTCATGCTAGGTTTTATAAGGCAAGCTATATTTCCTAAGGAAATAATAAGATGAAAACTCCCTTAATATCCCTCTTCTATAGCACTATCCTATGTATATCACATGGTAAAATAGTTGAGGAATTTAAAAGAAGCAAAAGGAAGAAATTAACAAAAACATTTTATTAGTGTGGGACTTTATGTCACAATTTAGTGAGCAGATCCCCATTTGTTTAGTATTATTGTTACTGCTTTTGGGATCAGCACTCTGTCATAAGCATCAGGTAAGAGTAAGCTTATAAGATTAGTTCCTATTTCTATGTTTTTTTCAGTAATTAATCAACAGTAACATTTCTTGGGAGTATCTAGGTTTTAGCTGTTTCAAGACTGTTGAGTTTCAAAATTTCCTCTTGTAGAAAGCTATGCAGAGCTTTTCCACAGGATACGATTCCATTAATATTTCACTTTAAATTTAACTGAAAAGTTCTTGTCCCCAGCTTGAGATAGTGTAAATAGCACTTTTAATGTTTTGGAGCAGCTCTGAATGTATACCTGCCATTTTACTTCTGATGCAATTCTTTCTTATGGATGGGCAACCTAACAAGAACTTATCATAGTTTTACATTTAATTCATGAGGAAATCGTACGCTCTTGTTTCTTGAATGGTTTTCAGTACCCAAGCTTATCTCCAGTTTCTTCAGGAATGCAGAAATATTCCTATAATCCATAAAATTTGGGATGCTTCTTCTTGAAATCAGCTAGGTCATGGGTTATAAATTTTATATTTGAAAATTGAGGAAATGTAAGAAGTGTTTAAACTACAGAGCCAGTTTCATGCAGCTCTCCAAGTCTCTCAGATCTCAAAAGATTTTGTGATTTAGACACCTGAGTGCTGAAGTGATTTTTGAAAAATGAGTCTGCGTTAATGAAAACAAAAATAAAAAACCTGTCACATAATTATTTTTAAAATATTATTCTATTTGAATTGAATCATCTCATGTTTCTTTCTCAAGAAACAGTACATAACTTCCAGAAGATTTTTTTTTTATGTATATTTTTTGGTTTTTGACTGTTAACTGCCACTTCAAGCTTAGGCATCAGTTTATGTTTGAATATCCCTGTACAAGAATAGGATATAATTTCCACTTTTGAGGACTACTGTGGAAAACGGAGGAAGCTGATCTATTACATCATGATTTGTCAAAGGGCGGTATGGTTATTAGGAAAAAAGGAAACTGTTGTTCTACTCTTAATGTAAGAGATGATTACTACCAGAATAGGCATGAGATTTGTTTCTCTTGATACTTCAATAAAAGTTAATTATCAATAATTTAGGAATGTAAGATTAGTTGTTTAGGATAATGCACGCCTGGGTATTTTTGAGTGATGACTCCAGAAAACTTGCACTGTGGCTTGGACTGCATAACTTTTTTTGTTGGTTTGTCTTCAGAAAAGAATAGGAAGTATTTCTAATAACATGTAGTAATTTGAAGTGAAAAGAATAACACTTTTGCTTTTAAGGGTGTCACTGAAAAATCATACTGAAAACTGAATGGCATGTAAAAAGGGGCCATTAATAATTAGTATGTATTAGTATCACAGTTATCTTCTATTTCTTATAATGCTACTCAGTAGCATAACCTGGTTTTTGTTGTAAAATAGTTGATGAATACAAACTTCTTAAATAGCCATTTATAAATCTATATTCAAAACTGCTGAATGCTTAATGAGAGGGGGAAAGGAAAGACAGTTTTGGTCTCTGCAACCTTCCCCAATTTATGTTATATGCAACTTAATAATGCTTTTAGAAATCAATTTAAGTTGGGCTATGGACTTAAGCTGTTTCACAGATGATTGTGTACTCGCTCTGTAGTCTAAGCCAGCTGGAAGCTGTGTGGCTTCTGCTAGTTTTGGCTGAGGCCAAGTTAATAAGCCCTGTTCAGTAGCAGAATATGTTAGATAGGTTATGGCACCATCGTAATGAGGCCATATGCTCCTGGGCAGCACAGGGCATGGGCAGACAGTGCACCAGAGCACAGGCAGGGCAGGCCTGAGTCTGCCCACTAAATATGGTGACATGAAAGCTGAATGGTAAACCAGCAGAGTGTCTATGAAGCAGAGTACAGTTCTATGTCTTTATGTCCAGTTCTGGAGAAGAAAGGATGGCAGGAGTTTAATCTCATGATTTAGCAGCTCATGTTGAATGAAGCCAGGAATTCTCTGCTGGTTATTTGTCACTCGCTTAGATCTTGCCTGCCTGATGGCAGTGTATGTGGCGCTGAGGGACATGGTTTAGTGGTGGACTTGTCAGTGTTAGGTTAATGGTTGGACTCAATGATCTTAAAGGTCTTTTCCAACATAATTGATTCTATGACTCTATGAATGCATTCTTGCCTATGGAACAAATTGGGATGGAGTTATGGTAAAAGATGTAAACTGGTCTGCATGCTGGAAATCCAAAATGCTACCTCTGCTTTTTCCAGCAGTGAAGGGTAACTTGGTCTCCTGTACTAGAAAGGAGACTTTGTTGTTCTTAGTCAGCTGTACTCCTGACAGGATGAGGTATGCTTATTGTCTTGCATGGAATTATTTATTTATTTTATTTTCCTCCACACCATCACCTGAAATGATGAGAGAGAGATATCCTGAGAAGAGAGTGTGTGCATGTTTATGTGAAAGACACCCTATGGGGAAGAGGAGAGCACTCCAGCTTCTTCTCAGTCAAATAACATGGCTGAGCAGTAGCTAAGTCACTTCTAAGTCAAACATGGTGCAGTTAGGGCAAGTGCCTAAGATAGTGAGATAGCACAGGTAGTGGAGAAAGGTAGCAGGACAGCCTTATGCCTGCCAGACTTCTGGAGGTGCAGAAGCAGCAAAAGTAGTAACCAGGCAGGCAGTCCAGCTAACACGGATATGGGTAGCTGACCATCAACACTGCCCAGTCTGGTGACTGCTCCCTAAATACCTCCATGTCAGGATGTTAGTAGCCTGGAAGCTTACAGCCAAGCTGACAAAGGGTGGTGAGAGGCTGATAAAAGAGGTATAGGAATTGCCCCAAGCATTGAAAAGCATTGCTAAGATTCTCATTTTTCTACAGTAATTTCATTATAAGTACTGGTACACTGTTCTCAAATAGGTTTGGAAAGTACATACATAGTTGCTAGAACTGCATTCCATACTCTTAAGAAAGATGTCAAACTGGATCATTTTGAAGTGACAGAGTTGACCCAGCACCAGCAGTGCTTGCTTTTCAAGCAGCTATAATAAAAACAGAGTTAGATTTCCCTTTAATCCCTGAAAAATATAAAAAGGATCAGCAAAATTCCAGTGATGATCAAGCCCCAGACCTTGCAGACTAAGGTGGAAAAAAATCTATCCTAAGGCTTTATGATGTCAGAAACTTCTTCTGGTTTCTTGTCTGTCTAGTACATTATAATGATAAAATAATAAGAAAGGATATGAAATTGGGAACTAGGTTGTTTTTCTGAATGTAGTCTAGGAATATTTAAATTTAAAAGCACAGCAATGATTTCTGTGTAACATAGATGCATACCCTATTAAATTCAACCACATCGAGGAAGCTGGTTACATCTGAAGGATTTCTTCATTTTAAATTCTATATACTGTTGTACACCAGCTCCAAGCTAGCTGGTTAAGTCTATCAGTTCCTTACCCTTCAGGGTCTAATTTCTTGTATTCTCTAAATCTCTAGGATTCTAGGAGCATAAAGGCTGAAGGATTGGTTAGGACTGGGCCCTGAGGTCTCTTTGACCTTCTGTCTGGTGAAACACTGCTGAAACTTCTATGTATTTCAGGGGTTTTGAGTGATAATATTTTATATGTGCTTCTGTTATAATTTGCTAGTTGGAAATAATGCCTCTTAGGGGGTGATATGTTGGTTTTTTTCTTTTTTCCATCAGAGAAGATATTACTTAGGGAAGCAGTTAACTGTCTTGTATTATATCCGCACAGTATATTCTTGGCAGGCAAGCCTCAGATTTGATAAAGTATGACCTATAAGCCATATGGATAGGTTTTATTAGTTGTGGATTGATCCTGTGGATGGGATTAGATTCCATGAGCAAGGACCTCTATGAAGAAACAACTCTTGCTCCTAAGCAAGTTAAAGGAGGAGATACAGCTCTTGTATTAATGGTGATGGATCTAACCTAGGAAAGTTCAGAGATGGCAGGCAGCAGAAAAAGAAATCAGGAGTTGGGAATATAAAGTCATTGGGTATACTTGTGTGGCACAGTGACTATTCGGTGTTTGGAGCGGGGAACCCACTAGGTGTGGGGTTTTTTATGACACTATTAAATGCAAGTTTGATGTTTAGCTTGCAGAATTGAAAATAATACCCTTCTAAATATAAACCAAGTGAACACAAGGGTCTCTACAGGGAGTTTAGAGCAGAAGTAGGAAAGAAGATATGACTTGACCTCACTGTTTGAGCTTGACAGTAGCAACGTCCTTGGCTATCATTGCACAGCAAAGCATACAAATCATACACCTAAACAGCTTCTGTTTTTAATGTTAACTTCACGTTAACTGTGGGAACAGCTATTCCTACTGACTTTGGGAGCAGCTTGTATTATATATTCTTCAGCAGACATCTCTGCAAAATGAATTACAGTATGTTCTCACAGGCAGCACCAATGTGCCATTCTTGCATAGTAAGTTGTATCAGTCAGCACATGACCCCTGTGTTTTGAGATTAATGCCTTCCAACTAAAGACTGCAATCTGCATTATTAAGTAATCAAAGCAATAAGTTAAACTGCAGCATTTTGATGCCTTATCTCATTCAGAGGCAATATATTCAAAAGAATGAATCACCAACACTTAACTGTTCCTTTCTATTACACTTTTTTTAAAGTAACAACCTGATTAAACACTCGTACAAAGGCCACCAAACTCAACTTCTAGCATAATGCCACAGTTCATGAGGTTCACGGTAAAGGACTTTCACTTGCAAATGACATCTTTATGGTCTAAAAATTATGCCAAAGGGTACTTAAATATATGTATTTAATTTGGCTTTAGCTGTCTGTAACATATTATTTTTAACAGAAAATGCGTTGAAATTATAGTAAAATTAATAGCCAGGAAAAATTACAGCGTCTCTTAAAGACCAGCTAAATGAATAACCTACCTCCCCTATTTGATTTATTCACAAGCCCCAAAAAATGTAGAGGCCAAAAATGCTAAACAATGCAAATTCCTTAAGATACATGCTAGTATTAAGAAATATGTAATGAAAAATGAGATAGTATAAATTCTTTCTAACTTCAAATGACGAACTGTTAGTTTTGGAATATCAACCAGTAGAAGGGAGAGTGGTTGCTGGTTTTGGGGAGACTTTTAGACTAGAAAAATTAAGACCAGAGATTTTATACAAACCTATTTTTAGCTATATTCATGTCTACTCACTATAAATTTGAAGTCCAGGATATCAACACCCTAGACATGAAAAGCTCTTAGCCAACTAGCAGTCATCTCAATATTTTAAATTACTCAATAACTTAGACATTTAGAACTCTTGACATGGTTAAAAACCTTAAAAAATGGTTTTGGTAATTGAATACTGTTTCACTAGACCAGTCTTGGACTCATTTCAAGCACGAGGAGGAAAAAAGAGGTACCTGATAGTGCAAACACTTTTTATCTATCTGTATCACCATCCTTTAAATCAATGCACAAAGTCAACTATTAAAACAGCACACACACGTTTTAGGGGTATGAAATTGTATTTGCATAACTAACTATAAACTTAATAAAATATTACTTTTGCTCTATCTTTGTTTCATCCATTCAACACCAATATGCTTTCTTTCATCATCTTAGACTGTTTCCACAGCAGATTGCATCTTTCTTTTTGCTCATTGGTTGAACCGTTTAAAGGGAAATATAACAAATAGAGAAACATCATACAACATATTCTGTAGGATACTCCACCAAAATAAACATGATGGCCCACCCTCTAGTACTCTCTGTACTAAACTGCAATTAGTTAAGTCACTGTACATAAATCACATCGTGTCCACAATTCTGTAGTCCTGGCATCCAACTTACTGACAAGCAGAATAGATTCATATTGACTAGAGAAGAAAAGTACAGGCACGAGTTTTTTGCACAGCACATAGTAGTTAGCCCTACACATGCTTAGATCCTAAGGCTTAGAAGTTCAAAGGAATTTTTCTTTGCAACAACAACTTTTCCACCTCTCCAGCCACCCTCTCCAAAAAGACTAAAAACAGAGTCTAAGGCCCTGAAAGACTGAGACCAAATATATTTATTCTTTATCAAATAAAGACAAAACACATTTCCTGAAGGAAACAAGGAGATTTTTCAAAGGCATTTAGGACTCTTTTGCAGTCAAATTTTTGTGTCCAAAATTATAGAGAAGTTTAAGATGATTGGCAGTGTTTGCAAAGAGAACAAAAGATGGTTTAGACTCTGAATGTCAACTTTCTGTAACTTATATCTATCAAGGTCTGGCCAAACTCATTTGCTGTGGAAGACAGAAGCAAGGAATCTGTTTTGACTTTCCCAGCTCCTAACTACAGATCTGCCTCAAAGTGCTGTCTTACAATGCTGCTTTCAAAATGATTAAAATTGCACATATGACAATTGCAAATATGACAAATTAAATGAGTCATAAGACACAAGATGAAAAATTCTCCTTCCTTACTCCCCAATTAAACCAATTATTTTAACAAAGTAAATTCAGATCTCAACATTTCAAACCCCATCCTGAACAGAAAATTACCACTGAATGATTAAAGGAAATACAAATGATAAAGTGATCCTTGGCTTTAGAGTACTTTAGTCCATTAGAACTATAAAGGCTTTCAACTTACTGAACTTCAACTTTCTGGAGTTCATATGAAGACAGCGTTTCAATGTCAGTAAGAAGGTTTAAGCTGCTCATAAAAAACAGTCAATGTGGTACTGTTTGTAGATCCCTTCTTTTGATTTTTTTTCCTTCAGGGAAGGATATTTTAGCAAAATTTCTGAACCTATATTTTAATGAGAGAGCTAAGACCTGATTTCCAAAACACATACAGTTAGAATAGTGTGAGTGCTCAGAAACAAGTAGCTGCAGCAGGTAAGGCTGCAGCTCCTAGGTGAAGGCTCTCTTAACAGTATCTCTTCAGTTGGAAAAATCAATTATAACTGTGATCAAGTATTTTGGAACAGAGTTTTATTTTAGTTTTCAAATCAAGCTCATATAACTTTAAAAATAAATAATCCACAACTTGTTTTATCTACCATCTAAAAAGAGGCAGAAATTTTCCATAGTATTTTTCTGAGTGCAATGATGCACATTAATGGCTGTAGTGCCAGGCTGCTCAGATAAAAGCAGCATATGAGATCAGCCTCTGATATATGCTTAGATAGTGTTCCAGTTCAACATACAGAGTAAGTATTCTTTCTCGCTAGAAAGAACATTTTGTGTTTTGAGAACTCTAGGCTTATACTGGAAGAGTACAAGCCAGATATTTTTTTACATTTGTCTTTCAATGCATCACCCAAAAAGAAAAATGCTGAATAGATCACGTACTTGGTACATAACACTAGTAAATGTGTGGAAGACAAAAGGACTCAAATCCAGGCTGTCAGCCCTTTATCAAATTTTCCCACAAACATCTTCGAGGACTTTTCAGAATGTCATGAAAATAGAGCAGTCCCAGGAAGGTGCCATTTGGTACTCCAGAGCGTTCTCCTTCTATTTGCAAAGAAATATCACAGGAACAGCCTGTTCTCATAGAGGGATGGGAACTAAACCTCTCTCTAACATTTTCAGTGCCAAGCAGCCCGTCCCCCATCTGTCTGCCAGCAGGAGAGAGAGAAAACAAATGAAAAATGGAAAGGAGAAGCGACCAGAATTTGGGCATGGGAAAGAAACATCTGGTAAAGGGACAAAAAAGAGGTGAAGAGAATCAGACAAAGAATCATGCAGCAGGTAATGGAACAAAACCATGGAAGAAAAGTTCCAAAAAAAGAGAGACACACACACAAACAAAGGGGGGTGAGCATAAAAATAAAGGAAATTTTCAGGAAGAAAGGAAGGGAAACATAATGCCAGACGTACTGTAGGTGTTTACCTGGATTAATAATGAGAGATTTGATGAACAGAATGACTGAATAACTGTGTTGTGATTGTTCTAATATATATTTTTTCATTTGTTTTGATCTTAGTTTTAATCTGAGCTTTTGAAATCCATGACATAAAATACAAATTAAAGATAGTTGAATGAAAGTTATTTTCTACATTTGAACAGGCATTGTGAGGGGGAAAAGAATCAGCTGCTTAAATGCAAACTTTCTGAGTTTTCCGATTATTCCTACACAAATGGATGAGCATTCCTGTGTGCCTGGATGATAAATATGGGTAAAATAAGAAAGCAAGCAAAAGAAAAGAGAATAAAATTAAGTAAATGATCTTTGATCTTTCTGTAGAAACATACAAGTAGTTGTCACAGATGAGATGACCCAGCAAAACGGTTTAATAATAATATTGGTATGATGGACTGTCAGTCCTGAACATTTCAGAATTAGGAATTGGGCTTTTTAGAGGCAATTGCCTTTAAAATAATCAGACATTAAAAATGTAAAGAACATTTTTTTTTGAGATAGCTACACTTTGAGCTTTAAATATCATTCTTTGGAGTATTTTCTCTAATTTTTAGCTTTTTTTTTTTTAAATGTAATAATCATAAGGCTTTGCTTCTAAATACAAAGTCAGTAGATATCACTTCCTCAAAAATCCTATCTGTAGTAAGGTGTGCAATATAGTTCTAGCCAATGGTAAACATGGTGCGAAAGGGCTATAACACACAAAACTGGGAAGCAGAAGAGCAAGGAAGCTATTGGAGCCATTATACCTCTGAAATCTTGTGTTGTCTTCCCTTGGAACACATTAAGTGTGACTGACACAGGAAGAATGACCCTTCGCAAGCAGTTTGGTGTTGCACGTTACAGAAACATGTGCTATGCTGTTCTTTGCTTAGAGATTCAGAGGAAAAACAGGGAGACATAGCTTTACCAGTTATCCTCAATGCTCATGATATTCTTTTCTGTCATCCAAAAGACAAGGTAACTCCCATGTGTGCTAGATATCTGAAGTTTTAAACCATTACTCAGCAGTTAGAAAAATTACCAGAACACCTGTCTGGACATACATAATTCAAGTATAAATTCATGTTTGGATTGACTTTCTTCCATGTCACTGACCTGCCTTCTGTTGTTCTTCAGTGATGGTGTAAATACAGTCGATCAACTATGCCATCTACCTTCAAGTTCTGACAGCTTTGCTGGCAGTTAAAGCATGTTTTTTTGACTTTCTGTCTTAGTTTTACTATAAAGAAAACAGAACAATAATTCATGGTTACTTCATTCATGCTGTCATGAAGATGATTAACCTAATGCTTTCCCAAGGCATTGCAAAGGAAAATCATCATTCAGCTGTTGTAGGCTTTCTATTACTGATACACAAATGTAACAGGTAACAGTCATGAAATGAGATTATCATGCAGTATATTCCTACTAATTCTCTTTATTTTGGGTAACTAATTTGCTGACTCTGTACGTCTTATTCCTAGGAAATATTTACCTAGTTACTACACCATTATTTTTTTTGTTTATATATTACCAAAATTCTAAACTCTTAATAAAAGTCTAAGATACAATGAAAATAAACCATTCCAACAGGCAGTACAGTCCTTGGGATTGTACTACCCCAGCAGACATTTAACCTCCCACAAACACAAAGAAACTAAACAAGACCAAATGGAAGGCTGTGTGGGTGGCAGAGCATTTCTAAAAATATCCACATTAGTTGCACTCTAAAATTACTTTTAGTATTAGAAGAAGAACTTTAGCCATACTAAGAAGGGACCAAAAACTTCTTGCATAATACACATTAGGTACACATTTTAAAACTAACTTACATGTTTTCAGTAGCTGAATCATTAAGAATCCATTATTCACCAGTTATAGTATGTTATTTGAAGACTTACTGCTAGTTGGAACCCATTTAAAAAGGAAGCAGTACGTACCAAACATTAGCCAAAGAAGTATGGCAGTGGCAATATAATTATGTTTAAATGACTCAATATTTATGAACAAAACACTTCTGCCCATCATATTTCAGTATGATTTTCTCCTACCCTTGTCTCTATCTTCCTATATAGAACATCTTCTCTGGCAACAGGGTAGACTAGGCACACCACAGAGTCTGTAAGACATTGGTTTTCTACATATTTTGTTGTTTATTTCTTTATATTGTAACACCAACTGTATTGGCTTATTTAATTAAAAAAAAAAAAAAAAAAAAAGGTTGACCAGGACAGCTCCTAGTAATTCTTAGCAAGTTATCACAGCTGCTCATTTTAATATTAAAAGTGCTCCCACTTTGTGGTCAATCTTGAACAGGCATAAATGTATCAAGTGTTTAGAAAAGGGAAAGGAAAAAAAAATTAGATACAGATTTCCTTCTACAACTTTATCTTTTGTATTTTGTTGTGTCATAAATATTATTATAACTCTCAGTAATGTTATCCTGGTGGGGTATCAGAGACAATTCACAGAAGAAAATATACCTGCTTCAAAACATAGCAAGAGCATTTCAGAAAAGATTTCTATATATGTGCAGACTCTGATGTTTGTAGTCTCACTGCATATTTAGAATTTACATCAAGGTATTGGAAAATCCTTGAGACAAATGCATAATTCATATTTTGTATGTATTATACTCATGATATGTATTATATTCATTTTTATTGATTTCTGTTCATGAAGTATTTGCAAAACCCATAACTTTCTCAAGATGATCATATATTCTAATTTTATGACTCATTAATTTCTTTAGAGCTGACCTCTAAAATGATGACACTGTTGTCATTATTTATTCACCTTAACTTCTGCTATACTGGTTATTTTATGGATTGATAGATTACATAGGGTTGTTGGACTTTTTGAAACACACTTCTGAATATTTGTCCAGTTTTTGTAAGTGAGGTCTTTATTCACAGACTTCAAGACTTTTGTAACTAGTAAATAACATGCAGTTTCCAAGAACAGTATCTGAAACATTACTTTATTCCAAACTGATTTTTTTGTTTCTCATTGCTGAAACAAGTATGCTGCATAGGTTCATGAAAAAAGAACACAACAGTCTTTTAACCATGTTTAATTGACTTGAATTTGAAACTAAATTTAATATTTGCAAAATGCTTTTAACATTGTTCATTTAGAACATTGTTCATGTTCTGTAAGGTCACTGTGTACAGCAAAGCATAAAGATATTTTAATATGCACCTATCTTCTCTATACACACTTACAATTTCCTTGAAACAGAGCCACAAACTGGTATAGATCAGACAGATAGCAAAGCACTACCAAATATTATTATTTAAGATTAGAAGTAAGAATGAGCAGTATTTATGTTCCTGTATTTATGTTCCTGTCCTTCCTACATAACTTTGGGACATACATCCTCTCCCTCATTCCCATTTTGGGGAAATTAAATTTAAAATTTTACTTTCTACTGTTTACAAATATTTTTCCACTCGAAATTATTTTCCAGTTCCAACATCATCAATATTCTGTCCATGATTGTTGGTTGTAGGAAAATGTAAGCATTCAGCATTTATTTTTTGGACAGTATAGTACAATAACGGTACATTCATCCTAAAAGCTTTGGGGAGAAAGGCTATGGGTGGTAAATCAAGCCTTGTTCCCCTGTAATTTATCACCTTGATAGCAGGGGCTAAAGCCATACCTTGAATTTTACTTTGTAATGCCAACAGTCTATGGTGATGATCCAACATTATCATGCAAGGTAAGTGACAGTGCTTTTTCAATTCTGAATCCAGTTTACATCAATATCTTAGGGCATTGCTAGATTCTAGGGTTACTTGAACCTGTCATACCTTGTGGTGTCACAATACAGATTATCAGTTTAGCCAAAAAGTTAGTGGGTTGCATAATTAGCATTTAAGATGCTTTTGCCAGCTAAGAAAACCTTTCTAAAGGAGATATGTCCTCTTGCTTAGGGAGCAGAACAACACAGAATATACAGATTAGAGCTTTGATTTTGGAAACAGGTCCTTCCTACTCACTGTATCTAAAGCTGACAATTTTTTCTTACTGTACAACAGCATAATATATCAATAGGGGATGGGTATTTACTATTCAATTCTGATGTAAGAAAACTGTTTAATGTAGAGCCATATGACTGTAGGGGTTTTACTGTATTTTGGTTCTCTTCCATTTGCCCCATGCTTAATGACCGAAATTTAGTTGTTTAGAACATAATGAATGGGCTTTTGTCTCAGACAACTGCTATTGCGTACTTATGCTTTGGCACCATGACTGATTTAGCTACTGGGCATGACATTCAACCATGCATCATATCCATAGTCAGTTAAAGCATATGCAAATACTGGGCATTTTATCAGCTCTTGCCTAACCTTGCCTTAAGCATGGAAAATGTTCACTGGTTTAATACAGAAGAAAAATAAGTGTTAGCATGTTAAACAATAATCTAGCCTTTCAGCCTCCATCCCATCCCACACCTTCTCAGACTTTGTGATTCTCCTATTCAATTTTTACTGCCCTCTCACATCTTTAAGTATTTGTTTTCTAACTAGGTGTTTGCTTTTAATGCTTGCAATATGAGAAACTATTGTTACTATAGATTTGTCTGTATGTATTTTTCACCTGTCATTGTCACTATTTGGTATGGCACTTTCCGTTAAGATGTTTCTACAGTTGATGACAAAAATATTTAACAATAAAAGCACTGTCAACATGACTGAATCAGATACTTTGAGAGGAGATCAGCTGTACCTCTAGTAGATTGCATTGTGTGTAGAGGGTGCTATAGAAAAATCAAACTGCAGATGACTTGAAAGGGAGTCAAAAAGTGGACTACAAAGTGAAGTCAGATTTCAGGCAATGTTCTGAAAGCCTTCTCTGGAGAGAAAAAAAAATCTGTGTATAGACCTGGGAATAAGAAAACTGCCAGCCTTTACTCACAGGACATCAGCAAAATCTTTTCTGTGGTTCAAAGCCAGCATTACAGAGCCTAGGTTACTTGCATCAGATTTACTGAGCTTTGAAGTATACACTATAATAATAAAACTTGACTAATTATGAAGTAACCTTTAATTAATCAAAGGAATACAAAGGTAACATTTTATGAAAGCAGATAGAATTAGAATTGGGGTTTCAACCAAAACCTTCCTGCTTTTTCATTAAAAAAATCTGTCAATCAGTTTTCAGGCAAAATTTGGAATCTTAATTTCTGAAGTATATCTAGAATATATATGTAGGATCACAGTTTGAGCATCTCATGCCCCTATTCTGTGGTCAAAAGGAAAAATGTGCTGGAATTTGAACTACCTCTGCCCTTGATTTTTGAGGTATTACAGTGCATTTTCTGTTCTTATAAGAATTAGAGCTAGTTGTGCATCAGAATTGTAGTCTGATGGAATAACGTGGCCTGTAGGAAGTGAGATACATGAGCTGAAGAAGGAGGATTTACAGCTGAGTCATGTAAATTAAAAAAAAAAAAAGCTTCTAAAGAAAAACAAAATTATCTAAAAATAGGCCACTTCTCAATCATCCTAAGTAAGAATACTAAATATAGTGTAAGTTATGCTTAAGCCAACCATTTTCTAACTGAGAGAATATTAGTTCAGGTAGAATCAGTTACTTCTTTTACATTGTCTGTTAGACTATAAGGTCAGTACTGCTGACCAGTTCTCTATTATTTGTTTATAGAGCAACTAAAAATGAAGAAAACAAACCCTAAAGCATAATTATTTCCTATCATAAAAATAACAAAAAATCAGTATTTTTTCATGTACATATATCTATATATACCTATATATGGGGGGTGGAGAGGGAGGGAGACAGACCATGGATTTTCAATGTTTTGAAATTCAGGGGAGACATTTTTATAATGAGTTAGCTCACAAGTAGAATATACAATATTAAACAAAATGAAGATTATAGAATATATTTAGCTGTGGTATAACTTCATAGAAGATAATAGGCCTATTGGATACAGGATTTAAACTTAGTTCAGCCATAACTCCAGAAGTTAGGAGATAAAATATAGCAAGATTTTCTTATGATTTCAGCAATCCACAAAAAAGCAGTTTTCGGTAGTGTCAGTTCTCCAAAATGGTCACTTCAAGACTTTCTGTAGATGCTCATGTCTCAGATGCAGTGCAACAGAGAAGACAACAAAAATGTACAAATTACAGTGCATGACTCATAAGGTCCTTCTGGTAGCTCTATGTGAGTCTCAGCATTCACCACACATTAAAAGAAAACTTGAGTGAGTATCTAAGGCAAAAACCTTCTTTGAACTGCACTTTTGTACATTACTGTGACCTTATAACCTGTCTTATATCTATCTGGTCTTTAAGGATGCAACCACATGTTAGAGTAATTAGCAATTTTAGCATTTCATGTTTAGAGGGAGAAAAAGCACAATGAACAGTGAAAAGTGCTGCAGCTTAGTCTTACCTTGCATACCAAAAATTCAAATGGGGTTTTCTACTTGGTGTCTGCAAAACAGCTTAACTGTACTTGGTTTTGTAACTGCATTTGACCAAATACTTCCTCATCTAGCCTGTAATGACTGGCAGGATATTAGAAGACTTTTTAACTTTATAATTTTGCTCATTTTGAAAGAATAGTACTTTCAATGGATATGGCTAAAATGGCAGTATCTGTATTGACAGAAATTTAGTTTAAAAAAAAAAGCTCATTTCAAATCTTAGCCAGCTTATTTATCACACTCAAGCTGCCAAGAATTGATGTGCAAAATCTGTCAGTTCTTAAATGCCAGCTATTGCATATTCAAAGCCTCTTCAAAGAATATTTCCTTGGGTTACATCACACACAACCACCCACACCCCCCCAGATCCTGCCTACACATTCAAATAATTCAGGTAGCAGGGTGACAGAGCAACATTAACCTATAACATCTGAAGGGTTATTTAGGCTTTTATTTTGATCAAGGTTTTTAAGACAAAATGAGAAAACAAATCTCGCCTTTTCAACCGTAACTTTCCAAACATCTATATTCTCTCTTAGAGACTACTACTAATAATGAGTGCCAGATGATAGAGACCCTGTAAGTAATGATTTCTGCAGGAAGTCTTGTTAATCAAAAATTTCACCAAAATAGCTTAACAATCTCACCCACTGAAACTCCATGTTGTGAACATTTGTAAAGCATAATTTCAGGAAGGATCCCATTCTGCTACTTCACCTTCATAGACCAGTACGTGCCTCAAGATGAGCAGCTTTCTTTAGATAAAGGGATGGGTTCAGGCACAGAAGGATTATTCAGCCTGAGTGAGAATGGCAGAATTTGGCCGGAATGGCCAGGGCAGTCTTTGCAATGTCAAGCCAACACATTATTTTAAAACAGCCGGGAAATGGGTATTTCCAGAAACAAAAAGAGCTATAAAGAAGGAACAAATTCTGTCTTAATTTAAGCAGGGATGCTGGTTTTAATTCATCTAATTGTGTTAAACTGCTAATAGGCTAATTTGAAGAGCCCAGCACATTCAAGAGGGGATATTTAATTAACAAAATCACGCTTCACACAATGCCAGACAAGGGGTCAATCCTTGAATGAGGAGCTCCCTAGAGGGGGAAAAAGCATGATTAATGCTGCAGAAATTTCTCATTCATTCTTCTGCTGCTAAATATCATTGATTGGGAAGGACACTATTGTTTCTTAGTTACTTCATTTGGCACAGCTTTCCTTCTTTTCCTACACCAGCTTGTCTCTTTATCTGATCCCTGCATCCTCCCTCAGCTAGATTTTGACCTGTGTCTGGCTTTATGCATTTGCAATTATATTTATAAACCCAAATAGGGCTGGACTCCGAAGTGTTATTCATGTAGACTTCTGTCATGGTGACAGTAGTTTCACTGATGCCAATTTAGTATCCCTCTACAAGTTCCAACTCTATGTCAGGAAAATGGCTGCATTTGGCTTTGAAGGATTTTACATGCTGCTAATAATGCTGAGCAAACTTCAAAAGATTCATAGGAAGGGTTCAAAGTTCAGCTACTGTCCTAGTCAACCCAAATGTCTTAGCTTTAGGATGTGACCTTGTATGAGCTGATTACCTCAGTTCAATTTTATTTCAAGGGATTGCTCAGAATGAATAAAGGTAGCAGAATCTAGTCTCCATTTAGACAGCATGCACGCACAAAACTTAAGCAGTGACAAGCTGTGGGGAATATTGATGAACAAGGAGAAGAGATTGTTTGAACAAAAGGCATTTTAACAAGCAAAGAAAGACTACTTGGTGAACATATTCAAGAGTCCTGGCAGGCATGATTTCATAGGTAGAATTCAGAATATTTTCAGTCAGACAAGTTTTCTTCCTTGCTCCTTAAATCAGGGCAATTTAAGTTTACTACTGCTCAACTGAGGCAACATCCAAGACAATATCTATAAATGTCGGGAAGAATCTTTAAAGGTAGTTTTTGTCAGTGGCAAGATGCTTTCACTCCTTCAATTACAAAACTACGCCTGGGGCTATATTAACCACAACCTTTCATCAACAGCCAGAGTTCTCAATTAGCAATAAGAGTTGCTTCTGGCTCAATACTTTTCATAGCTAATACTGTGCTTGTTATCCTCCAGTGTTTTAAGTTATGATTAGTGACCTTTGGTTATTTATCACATGACAGTTATCTGGTATTGACAAAGGCCTCAAAGATAAAGTTTGTTTAAATGTATGTGGACATATATACATAAACCTTAGGATGAAAATTTACATTTATATTGCATGCAAAGACTGCAGCCTTCTCTTTCTGGCATTTCTAGTTCTTACAGACTTTAATCTATGGACAGTGTTCAAACATTATAAAGTATAACACCCTTCTATGGCACTTTTCCACAACATACGTGGAATATATGATTCCTCCCTGCAATTCCATCCGTACACAATACTTGTGCAAAAGATTTTGAAAGAAAAATAGTTAAGAACCTATAAAAAAAATAGCAGGAGGACAATGGTGAATGTGTGGGCCTACTATTTTGTCCTTTGGTAACAGTCTCAGAAAAAGGCAAATTATACTTACTTATACTTAATTATAGTTATCAGCAAACAGGTTGAGAAAAAATATCTATTCAGTGGACACAACCTAATTCCTTTTAAGTTTCAGTAGTAACTAGCAATATGTTCTCCCTTCACAACCAAAATAACTGCTTTAGTTACTTCACAGTTGTGGAAACAACTCACTTGAAAAAGGTCACTTCTTTTCTTTTTAACCTGTTGTATTTGTATGATTCATCACGAATGCTCAGCAATCTTAGGCATATTTAGAGACTTGGTTGCATCAATGCAATTATAACAAAAACAGTTTTATGGCATATCTAAGGAAAAAAAACATTTTATGAAGAATATGGGCATGATTTGTCTTGGATACATCTATGATCTTACTGTAAGGACTATGAGAATTCTTTACCATCATTTGTGAATCATCATGTTAGAACTGGCCAGCAGAATTCAAATTCATTATTACGAGAATAATTTCAAGTGGAAATTTCAGTAAATCACTTTAGAACAATCACGTTTCCAAAATAAATCCTTTATAATCGTGTATACCTTTAAAATATTTGAATAGAATAAATATCTGAATCAGAGGATAAAGTCTTTTCTATAGGTGAGCAATACCTTAAAAACAAAGATTATTTATTGGAAATTTCATTGTAAACTAAGTCTTCCACTTCTGTTCCACCCTCTAATTGAAATACAAATAGAACATGATCCTGAATTACACCTTCAAAAATTAGATTAAGTGATTTAAATGCATGTGTATGACCCTTGTTCAGTGCACTGTTTTTCTTATAGCTTAATTGCAAATCAAGAAATACGTTCTTCCTGGAGAGTATGACACTCCTTCAATTGTTAAACAACAATTCATCATAATCCAAAGCCTCCCTATGATGGACTCATGTAAGCAATAGTAGCACAGCTTTACTATACTTCTCTTACCTGTAACATCACTACCAAGTGGTATTTCAAACTTTATTCTAAGCAACTATTTACCAAACTAGACTGCAGTGTGCAAGTAGACACACATACATTATGCTGCAATACATTTAATTTACAGTACAGCCCTAGACTCTAACTGCCTGAGTTTTTAACTGTAATCTTCAAAATGCTACTAAGTGCCATTACAAAGAAAAAGTATTAGAAAAGCAATAGATGGCATTCTCCCTATAGCACAGATACAGTCCTTAAAAAGTCCACATTCTCCTATAAGAAATAAAAGAGAAATTACATAAGAAAATAGAATACATATTTGATTTTATTCAGTGGAGGAATATAGTTTTTCAAACTTGGGATTGAAGCTTATAAACTTCTGTTAAGGCTTTTAAATTTAAAGGTAATCTTGATTTTTTTTTCTGAGCTAGTGATTGGCGGGCTCCAAATTCAAAATACATGCCTCCCATTTAAGGTCCCCTGTTAGATTTTCTATCAGCCACCTGCAGGTAACCAGATGTTAAGCTATTTGATAGCATTTCCTATTATCTTTCTACCTCTGAAGACTTAGAAAATGATAGGCACAAAGATTTAGCTAGCATTCAGTCCGAGTCTGGGCTGTGAAACTCCCACCATTTACATAGGAGTTCACCAGTGCTCAGCACCTTCAGAAGCTGTAACTCCTTGTTTCTGCAATGAAGACTCTCTGGAACTTTACAGTCAATAGGTTCTATGTGGAAATTTTGGGCTTTCAAGATCTTTCTTGCCCCAATTTGTCTTATTTATCTATCATCTTATTTCTCAATGCGTAGCTCCACATGCAAGGGCTTCCTAATAATCCTGAAGTCCTATACCTGTTGGTGTTCTTACACTTTTACAGCTAGTTAATGGTCTGTGTTAAATAATTCTTTAAAAAATTTCCTTAGAGAGTGTGTTTGTGGTGCCTAAAAGCCTCATGAGCTGGTAGTGAGTGAATCCCATGAACACAGAGGGAAAAAAGTTCTTTTTATTTGTCAGATTTTAAGATTTTCATTTAAGATAAGACCTAGTGAATAAAAGGCCAGAACTAGTAAAAACTAAGGAACAAAATAATATGTTCAATATAAACTTATATCTCCTTCACTTGGAAGCACTTCAGAAGACAGCATAGTTAGAAAAGAGAGCATAAAGGCAATCCGAGGATTAGTTACACATTAGTTACAGTAAAAGCATACAGTATTACATCTTCAGGCCTCAGAAACCACTCTGAATTCAATGATCACAATACCGACAAAAAACAATAATTCTACATGGTGTTTCAGAAAAAAAGCAGAAATATATTTCTTTTTCAAATTTGAAGATCTAAGAAATGGCCCTTCATCAAAGAGAGATAAAGATGTGCTTATGCTTATCCCTAAGAAGAAAAGCTTTTAAACGGAGATTTGAGGATGTGTTTAAATGGAGCTTAGAGTAAGGATTTCTCTCTGATCGGGACATGCCTTTGTCTTCATAATATATGAAATACCAGAGCAAGGCTCTACAGCCACTCTGTGACCAGAAAACTCACAACGATGGCATGGTCCAAGGGGACTGGACTGGTTTAAATGCAGTCAAAATATTTTGCCTGGTTAACTTTGTAGTAGGGAGACATTTCTTAGCTTCTGTGTGGAATGGAGTAGCTATGGATTTCCCATAGCTAACCTAGCAGCTTTTTTTGCAAACCACCCCTCATCTCCTTTCCACTCCTCAATGCTATCATGCCTTCTTGAATGAACTCTCCAGGGCAATTTCTCTGTATCCTTTTTGCAAAGCCACAACAGCTTTTTGTAGCTATCCTGTCCTATGTAGAGAATGTCCAAATTGAGAGATGGAAATCTTGATCAAAAATATTTTAACCATTTAACACTTTGAACTTGCTTCAGATACTAGAGCAATAGAACCAGAAGAGTTCTTATGATGGGACCCTGAGTCATCAAGAGATTTGAGATGGATCTGCCTTGGGTTTTTTCTCATATTTTGTGTCTTGTAAAGACTGAAAAGACTTTTAAACTCAAAAGCAAAGTTTTAATAATCTATAAGATGGAGGTTTTTTTACTGAGAAAACTAAAACTGTCAGAAGAGAAAAATAAAGGGTCTATCCTATGTCCTTACAAGTAAGTGTTTGCTTCCAGACTGTGTTTCAATTAATCTGTGAATCACAGTCACAGCTTCACAGAGCACTTCAGTGCTTCAAAAACAAAGTTTTAGTTTCTTCTGTGATCTGACTGCTTGGTCCCCACTTTTGCCACCATTGCTTTGCAAGCCACCAATTTCCCAGCTCCCAGATCCTGTTTGCTCCCTCCTCTGACTCATGTTGAATCTAGAAGCTTTTCTCCCCAGCAGCTAATTCATTTGCTCACCTCCTGAAGGCATTTTCTCCCCTCTTGAAGGTATTCCTGCTTCCTTCAACAAAGATATCTTATTCCTTAGTGAATTTCAATGGCAAATCAAGAAAAAAGAGAACAGATACTGTCTTTCACAGGATTACCTACATTACCCTGTTCAGTTTCTCTCTTTTGGAACCTAATAAAAAAACTGAGGGTCAGTGTCTTAGTCACGGAGGAAACTACTGAGCGTGCATGAGTGCTATATAATGTAGAAGGACAGTTCTTGCAGTGAAAGCATTAGTCTAGGACCTCAGAGACCACAGGTTTACTGTGACACGGCATCCTTTTGGCCTCGCTATTGCACCCTGAGGCTAGTAACATATCCTAGCTTATATAGCTGATCTCAAGATGAGAAGTGAGCTGCTCAAATACAGTAATTGGGTACATGTTAGTAACAATAGCTGTAGAAAAATATGAAAGAGACAGTTTTTCATTGACCAGATCTGAAAAGAAAAGCACAAAGCCTGAGCTGCTTCAGGTTTAAACTAGACAGGACATTTGGCAGAGTAGCTCTGCAGCTGATTCTTTTACCTACATAGGATCTTAAAAGTGCAGAGGAGCAAGAGTATCACATCACTTTAGAGCTACAAAAGAAAGATTCTTCTATTATGTATTTGTGCTTAAGATGTTAGACAAAATTAAATTTGAGGGGGCTAATATGTAGGATACAAAATGGAAACTCACAATATGGTGGATGCATAATTGACTGTCAGGATTATAGGCAGTGGCCTGATGTATTAAGATACTCTTCAGAATGAATTCAGTCACTTATTTGTAAGCAAGATTTGGCTTGCAGTGTATAGCGTTCCAGCCAAACCTGTAGTACCGACTTCTTCATGAGCCAATAATTTCAGTTCTCTATACAGTGTTATAATTTTCAGGACCTCGAGTCTTTTGCTTCTCTTGATACTGGCACCAGTTAAGAGGATTGAATGTCACTTAAGACTCTTTACTAGCTTCCAGAAAAGCACTTCTTACCTAACATGCTACCTGATAATGAGGCAGACAGAGAATTTCCAGTATACCAGGTCAGCGCAGGAGAACTACACTTATTTTTTCAATTCAGTATCCTTAGTGGAGAGGCTCATCCTGAGCCTACTAATGACCGACTTCATAGTTTCTGTGCCAGACTGTAAGCATAACACAGCAGCCTCTAATATTTAAAACATAACAGGTAGCTTACTATTTTTTATTTTAAGGAAGAGAGAAGGAATATTTTGTGAGCACTGAGAGCGGCATTGGTGGCAATGTCCTGCATTTTCCTGTGCATCTCTTCTGGGAGGGAAAGAGGATGGAGCAAGCCATGGATTTTCTCACCAAAAATGGTACAGAAGGATCTCCCTGTATACAGCATTCAGAAATATGACCACAGATGACATGAGGTAGTCCTGCTTGTTCAAAGTCTGCCACAGGCTACTGTAGTAGTGACCACAAGTGCACTCTTGCTTTTTTACCAAAATCAAACTACACCTTCAGTACATCCCCAAAGCTATTTCACAGAATAATTATTATGACTGGTTGTCATTTTCCATTTAGCATCCCTGGGTAAACTTCAGGTTTATCTTTACAAAGTTATTTATAAATACTGTAAAATATATAAGTGGCTTTGGTCTTGCTGTTTTGTCAAAAGATATTTGCATTATCTCTTCACAGTGAGATACCATTATGCTCAGATACACCCCTTAACACTAGGTAGTTCAGTTATAAAAACCTAATGCCAAAATCTATTTAGCCCCCATGCAAATTGTTTGGAATGTGAATGTGAGTCAGTCCCACTGCAGCAGTGTGCCAGTAAACATGACACACTGCAGGTACAGCAGCCTGCAGAGCACAGAGCAAAACCCTAGTAGTACAGACCGTAAAGTTAACTAACGTATGCAAATTCCCATTTCATTAAATAAGCACGAATACTTTATTTGTCTACTGAAAAAATACGGCAGACAAAAAACCCCAACATTTAAAAGTATGTGAGGTTTCGATGTCTACATTTTTACAGGTTTTAAGACTAAACACAAAAATATTAACCAACACTGATAACCAACGAAATATTTCCTACTGAGGAAAAACATAGTGAGAACCAGTTTATAGTTTGAGTGATGCAGGTAAGATGCTCACCACCGCTTCTCCCGCTTCCTACTGGTAATGTGAGAGGTAAGTTAGCTCTGTCATCCTCAGATGGACAGTGAATACTGAGGTGAATAGGTGTCAATAAGAGATTTGCTGTAAGTGACTAAACATTATAGCATGTTTGGTTTCTAGGGAATGCTCCAACTACCCATTCAAGTAGAAAAGAGATTCTTGCAGCCTGCTGCACAATAAATATATTTTCATTTTGGGATCATGATAGTATGTGAATTTTATTTACTTATTTGGCTTTTTCTTGCCATTCTGTTGCAATAATAAGCACTGTAGAATATGGCATTTGCTGCTGCCTACTTCAGCAACAGGAAAATGAAAAATAATTTTAAGCTCCTCAATATTTTTGTCACACTAAAAATGTGAGAACAATCAGCTTGTCTGTAGAATGGAGCACCTTATCAATATAAAACTGTCACCGAACAAGCAAAGAAGAGGAAGAAAAATAAAGTTGTGCTGTCATTGCATAAACTAACAACATAAAAATAAATGTACCGAAGAAACAGACTCTTAAAAATGAGAAATTTCTCTGGTAGCCTACATCTTTCAATATATGTCAGATACATTCCAATACTAATGAGGAAAACCATTTAATTAAGAGAACAGTAGAGCAGCAAGGATAGATTCCATCACAAAAGAATAAACGTGTGAACATTACAAATATGCAAAACTGTATAATGCAGGTGTTCAATATAAAAGGATTGCACACTGATTTACATTGTTGTAACTGGGAAAAAGTCAAAATTCCTGTCATAAAAAAAGGGGACAACCAAAGAATATATTATTTGTATTGTTTGGCTGCACACTGCAATCTAGCTATTTTAATTTATGTTGCAGTTTTTATATGAAAATGTTGAGCAAGCTGCAACCAACAGGAACAATAGAAAAGTCAGATAAATGCATATTCAAAGATTTAAGATATTTAAAACATAAAAGAGAGTGAATAATGGCAAAAGAAGGGGGAAAACTATCTAGAGATCTAGTATTAATGAACGAAAATCCTATTTCAAGAAAAAGAGGATAAGTGGGATATAATAGGTCTATAATGAGAAGTTTCTGCAATATTACTGCAAATGAAAGAAAACAACCCAAATCACGTCTCCTGGGGACCATACAATGCAAAGCTTAACCCTAGATTTTAAAAGTCCATGGAAATGAAATACATTGCTCGTGCCAATAACCGGAAACACCTCTACTTCTTTGCTTCAAAATTATAATACCTCATGTGAATACTCGTGAGAATGTTCTCACTGGATTTTGTATTGTTATGATGCAGCACTTCTCTGAGTGTGAGGAGTTTGGAATAGAAATGTATTTTTTAATCATTGTAAGTCTTCTATGACATGTTAGATGTTATAGCACATTTAGTTAAATTATAGGTGTGTTTATTATATTCTGTTTTCATTAATTCATGAAAACTTACTATTAAAATGGTTACTTTATCGCAAATTGGCATTTTTGTCTCATAAGAATATTTTCCCCATAGTTAGGAATAATTCTCTTCGCATACTCATAGCAGCCCTGGTATACCACCACTCTGAAAGCTATCAAAAGAGAGAAAAAAAAAAAGATTCAATGGATTTTTGCAGGGATCAATGTTTCTATAATTCTCGATGGTGTGTGAAATTTGGGATTGGAGTAACAAACAGCATACTGTAATTCACTCTAAAATGAATGCATTCAGCATCCCGGCACTACCTCACTACAGTATGTATTAAAAGCTGTCATCTCAGACATAGTTTGTTCCAATTCTGTAAATTCTGTGCAATACCAAAAAATTTAAGTTAGTTTCATGATGCATGCCACAGAGCTGGGTTTTCACATCTGAGGTTTAATATGCTTCAGGTTTTTTTTCAGCTGTGTAACAGATCCAGAGACATAAAAGAGACAAATATTTGTTTTAAATATATATAATATGTATTTAGTTTCCTAAAAGTCCTGGTGCACAACAGTAAAACTTGCTATTTCACATGGTACTTTAATTCTAATGACTTTCAATTTTTTCTTTCTTTAGGTGTTAGAAGACCCTAAGAAAGAAAACGGAATAAAGATAAATATACATACACAGAGATGCATATGTGTGCAAACACACATGTACACAATTTCTTATATTGTTATTTAATTCAAAGAATCGTTAGAGGCTGAGAATTTTAACTGAATGTCAGCAGAGCAGTATACTTCAGATTACTACAGAAGTAATAAAATAACTGAACTCTGGAGCTCTTCTTCGCTAATGTAAACTCTCATACATCAACTGACTGAGTGACCTATGGAAATTTATGCCAACAGACCCAGATTCATGCCTTTGGTTTTCTCACACCACTTTCTCTTCCAGTTTCTATTTTTGCTGTTAACATTTAAATATTCTTATTTACATTGCAGCCTATCAACATTCTCTCAATATATTCTATTCTTTTCCTAAACCTTAATAGATTGACTCTTGTTACATTGTTACAAACACACAAAAAACCCCAAAGCCAAACCAACCAAAAAAACCCCCCAAAACCTGGAAGAACTTAAAAAAACATAAATGTGATATATCACTTAAACAGTTTGCATATTAATATGAAATTAGATATTTTATTCATACAGTGCCAGTTTCTGGCTTCCTTGGTACATGTGCCACCTGTAGAGATCTGTAAAGATCTTCAGGATATTAAAGATTTTAGCTACTTTCTCACAAAGAAAAATCTTGTATGATAAACATGCCCTTAATATAAACAGCGGAAAGTCATGTTGACAGCTTTTTCTTCTTTGGCAGATTAGTTGGAGGTAAAGTATTTTAGCATAAAAAAGTGAAAGTTTAGTTTCTTAGACAAAAGTTCTTATATGTCCTCCTTCGAGCCCATGAAGTGTTCTCTCTCTCTCTCTTACTCTTTGCATTACCAGCCATGGGAGACAGGGAATTTAAGAGAAACTCCTTCCATGCGCAAAGATATGAGAGTTTTTGATACCCTTTTTCACAAACACATTGAGATTGGGTCTCTCATATATGCAGCTCACTTTAGTGCCTCATTAGACAAAAAGAGAGAATAAAACTACAACATCTGTAAACAAGTAATCATAATTCAGTGAAAAAGATTGGATATGGATGACAAGAGGAAACATGTAGCTTAGGAAGGCATCAACTGGGCGTAGAAAGTTTTATGCTTTAGTATTTTTTAGATGCAGTCACAACAGGTATCCATATGACAGTAATTGAAACACAAATGACCAATGGCTGATGAGAGAGTATTTGTCTGGCTCCAACAAGCTTCATTATTCAAAAAAGGTTTTTTCCTTCTCTTCATTTCCTTGTCATGGAAACCTACTGATGTTCCAATTAGGAATACTGGACATTAACAAATTATAATAAGTTTAGCATATCACAATTATTCACTTCACTATCTATACTTCCCCTCACATTACTAGGAACAAATCTTAACATCTATCAATTCCACTTTAACCAAGGCATCAGAATCTATATCCATTACTACACATTTCAGCTTTAGATATAACGTGTTCCAACAGCATCCTTGCAGGCTCAACAGTGCTTCCTGTGTGTTTAATCCTACCAGTACCATATTTGGTTTGTTTAATGCTACCTTTCATAGCTTATTAGAATTATTTCAGATTTTCAGTTGGCATCACTCTGGGTGAATTGAGTTTAACAAAATATTTTAATGATTATGTTCTTCAAGGAGCAGATTTTTCTGCCCTCATCTCAACGTAACATGCAATTAGTGAACTCAGCACACTATGCATGATAGCACCCTGGATCCTAAAAATGCAGGCAATAAAATATATTGTCTACCTTTAAAGAAACAGGGAAATAATTTTATGGGAGAAAATACTTCTCAATGAGATGTCCCTGACACCACAGATGGATGAAGATGAAAGTTCAGAATAAACTTAATAGATATTAAACTTGGCTACCTCCTGTTCTGAGGTCCAGTCAGCACCATCTCCCAAAGCATTACATCTTCAAGACCTTTGTGGGGAATGGTTCCCATGACAGGGGTTGACAGCTATGACAAAAAGATTTCTGTTTATAGGGACAAGACATTCTTTCCTTAGGAGCCAATTCCAAGGAATAATAATTTAGGAAAGAGGGCTGTCCTGAGCAAAAAATGAATGGTATTTCTCAGAAAGCTAAATCTACCAATGCCTGGAACAAAAAAGAGTCATGAAGACAGCCTATAGTCATGTGCAAGGCTAAAGACAGTGGTCTAACACTTAAACTCTTATTGGTCTGAAGCCCTAACTCTTAAGATGAGTTCCAGTTCCCTATTTTAAGCCCATAATGATCAACATTTGGCTTAGAAGATAGAGTGCTCTAGCCAAGATTGGCACAATAGGGGAACTGGAAGAGAAGGAAAGGATCTCATTTGTAAACAATTCTGTAATTGCTTTTATTTTGGCCTTTGGAACACACACTTTTCCACCAATAAATGGCATCTTTATTTTCCCCCTGCTGAAGCATTCATGAAAATTTACCTCCTCTGTTAATCTTGGGTGTTTTGGGACTAAGTAAAGATGTTATGATAAATAGCACACAGAATCAGGTAAAGTAATAGCTAGTCTCTCACAGAAGCCTCCCAACCCTAGGTTTTCTTTCTAAATAGGTTGCTGAGGACATTCAGACCAGGAGTACAATTGCTAAGGCTTTTTTCTGATAGAAGCAGCATGACATTATGTAACCAGGTATGAAATCCTCATACTACTGAAGCAAGACAATTGGAATGTATGGAAGTTGTTAAAAATTTCCATGCATGAATTCAAATTAATTGCCTCTTTGAGGGCCAGAGGTGAAAGGAGACTTTTCATACATGTATTTATTTCCTGAGAAACACTGGGTATAGTGACACACATATGTGCATGCAGGATCAACTTACTGTCTTTAACTCTCTTTACTCAAGACAGAAAGTAGATTGAGAAAGCTGCATGCACCCAAAAAGGGCTAGAAAATGGAACTGTGTGTTAGCAAAGCACTAGCAGATGCAAGGAAAAAACTGTGCTTTCTTGTCAAGAGCAATCAGCTGTGTGGGTACATGTTCAGGCAGTAGTATTCCACAGAAAATAGTGTCACACAGAGAAAATGAAATATCTTAATGCACCACCTAGCCAGTCACAGTCACTCTTTTTTCTTTTTACTCCTTTTTGGAGAAATCTTTCATTTGTGGTGTTCTCCAAAACAGTTATTCAAGCACCAGAGAGAGAAGTCAGTGTTCTTGAATAGCCAATTGCAAGTGACTGAATTTTGGTCTGTATTCATCAGGAACTGCATCAGGTATCATTTTCTAGTCCTGGAGGTGAGGAGAAGAGTTTGGGATTAAGAGTTCAGAGCTTTTAAGGCCTTTCATGAGAAGTGATTTACTGTACTGACCTTTTTGGAAACATTTGTAACAGAGGGATTAGAAAGAAAACAGCTTGGAAATTTCTCTGTGAACAGGGGGTTTCCACAAGGCTTGTACAATACTGACATCATTGAATGGATCTAATCACTGTCAACTAATGTATTTTCACTCTGCAAAAGGTGAATTTCACTAGCAAAATCATATACAAGCCATGCAAACCAAATATAAAGTTCATAAAATATAAAAACAGGTGTTGACTCAGAGTTTTCCAGCTCTAGTTAAAATAAATATTGGCCAGTGCTAGTAGAACAATGAATTAGAACTCTTTTTTGACATGAAAAACAGCTTCACCACCGGTGTTCTGGAAAGAAAATACAACAGCAAAAGACTTTTTCCTCATGATCTGATTTGCAAATTAGCAGTACCTTGCAAGTCCCGCACTAGGCGGTGGCAGTGGGAAAAAGGCCAGCATTATTGCTGGCAGCAAATGTATTTGTAAGGGGTGTGCAGGTTTAGTGCCCAAAAGATGACTATCTGTGATTGCTTCTGATCAGTCCTGGAAGACTCAAAAGCAGAGTGAAAATCTGTTCTTTAACAGTGCTTTACTGCTGTGTTCCTTCCTGGGAAGCTCTTCAGAGAATCCTCAAAGCATCTCCTTTCTTTATAGATTTCTTTCATGGAATCTTTCTTTACATTTGACTGGTCCCAAGAAAAAACATCCTAAATTCCTCCACAAAGTTTTGTTTCTTCTTTTCCATATCCTGGAGTGTTTTAGCCCTTCTGTAAGTTTCTTGACCTAAACTATCTCACTTTTAGAGACACAGAATATCTTCGATTATTAAAAATTGCATAGGTATTGCGTAAAAAGTATTATACACTTACATCTATGCATACTGTGTACATTGCAGGACTGAAGCCAAAAAGCACAAGCAGGCAGTTGACAATAGAGAGGCATAAACATTTCTCTAAATAGTAATTTTATTCTCAAGCCACGTTCCCTCTGTTTTAAAGTAATACATACGGGAGGAGCCAATATTGTACTAAAATCTTTGTGCTTGTTATTGCAGTGGGTTCTTGGAACTGTTATTTGAAAGTCAACTGCTGAAATCCGGTACTGAGAGCTGTCATCTGCTGCCTGCCTACAAGCTGCCAATAGATTTTCATTTCTATTGCCATGGAAACATAGGTTGGCATAACTCAGAGACAAAGAAAGAAAAGTGTTTTGAACAGCCAGAGTTTTCAAACTTTGACCCAAGATGGAATTTGCCTTTATTAGCCATAAAGGTCACACTGTGAGAGTCAGGCAGGAATAACATTTGGCATTGCCCCTTGTTCCGATCTCCCAGCTGTCAAAACTGTGACCTTGGCCAGATTATGTCATGGATACCTTCTAGCTGAGGCAGCTGCCTTCCCAAGGAAATCAGACATCTGGGAGAAGTATGAATACCTGAGCTTTGTCTCACCTGGAAACAGGACAGAGCTGGAGAACACACCATGTGTGAGAACCTGAAAAGGGCTTGACAGGTACCATAATCATTTCAGGCCCTGCCTAAAGACTCACATATTGTATCCAGAAAATATATTAAACTGTCCCATTGCAAGCATAAGGCATTTCTGAACTCCTGAAAAAAGAAACTCTTTCGATATCTGTTATATATCTTTACATAATACTTCCATTACAGTATTGTAATAGAATAATATAAGAAGAGGAGTCAAAACTTACCAAGCTTTAAGGTGGAACTCCCCTGCCCCAGATTTAGTAGCCATTTCCCAAGTCTGTCAGGTATTGAAACATTCATGTATCTGCTTTTATGACACCTCACAGTGATGGACTAGAAATGTAGGTTTCTATAAACATTAGCTAGTTTTCCCCCATCCAGTTTTTTTCTCTGATATTTTGAAAATTGATTCATCCATTTAACTTCATACATGGCAAGATGTCGTTAACTGGGGAAGTTATCCCAACTTTTCCATTTTTTTCCCAGATATCGTTCATGGGTTTGAGCAATCATTTGACTTTCAAAATTAACACAAGGAAAACTACAGTTTAATAACTTAAACACATTGAAGGTTCTGCAACACTACTTTTCTTCTTTTAGTACATCATTCCCAGAGATCATACGGAAGCAAATAGGTTCTGTGTGCAGGTATTGTGCCTGCATTCTCAAAACATCCATCCCAAACTACTGCCCTAAACATAGACTGTCAGATAATATGGAAAATGAATAAGCAAGTACAGCAAAAGCATATTCTGCTTCTGTATCTCTCTTTAGCTGTTACCAGAAGATTTGCAGAATCTCAGTTCTAACATGCAGCATCTTGCATGTTGCTACTGTAGTCTTAATTTGAGTTAGGTAAAAGAAATACAGTCTGCACATTTTATTTTATTGTTAAACTGTTTAAAAGCTGAAAAGGCAAGGTAAAATATACTATTGTAAGGACAAAAAAGTGTCACAGTCTTGCACCTCTGTGATGCAGGTAACCCCACACACCTGTCTGATTCCTGTTTTAAAGAATTCAAGGACTAAAGTCACAGATGCTGTAGTTTGACAAGCTGCTTCCAGCCCAATAAGGTGGAGCAGCAGTGAGGGTTAGCAAAGGGTTACCACATCTATTATTTCAGGGCTGTAATAGCAGCTTTTCATTAAAGTGACATCTCTTTTCCCTCCATACTACCTACCATTTTTTATTTTTAAAAGAAGTTTACTCTAACCTATATCACAACTGATGAAAGGTCATGGTAGTTAAAAATAACAGTTTGGTCTTTATTTGGTTTATGGTATTAGAAGCTTTAGGATTGTATTTCCATTCTTCTAATTATATATGTTAAAGGTAGAAATGGCTCTCTTGAAATGAATGACACCAAAGGATTACGTAATCATGTAGTTGCTGGCACACAGGAAATTAAAAGCAAAACAAGAAACAAAACATGACTCATAAGGAAGTGCAAAAGCTGACAACTGGCAGTGTCACCCCTTTGCCAGCTCACAGAACTTGGGGAAGCAATTAGTATCTGATGACCTGCAGACATTTACCCTATCTTTATAGTTCATTCCGAAGTAAACCTAAGAGTCCTTGGATGAAACAGCTTTATTCTACTTTGACAGTCCTCCTGAGTACCTCCTGTGACCAGAAGAATGGTCTCAAGGGGATCGCAGGCACTCTGAGAAGAAAATTAAGTAAGGGAGGTCAGGAATGATGAAGGTGGAGAGAGCAAACAGAGGCAAACACAGAAGTGACATTCAGAGAATTAGGAGATGGAAGAAAGTGTTCAGGGTAAGCAGAGGTGAAGAAAGACATGGTATCTTTAATCCAGTAGAAGCAATTGTGTCTCAAAAAATGTCAAGATGCTGCCAGAAAGAGGGAACAAGGACACAAAGAGGAAGTTTAAAAAAAAGAGTGGATTCATGAAAGTGCCACACAAACACCCCTCATAAACTATAGGCTAAAATGTTGTCTTCGATCAACTACTGCAGTGATTGACATGCATAACTGTTGGCACTTGCACTTTCACTAGATTATTTCCTTGCAAGGCATCCTAAAACATACCTCCTTTCCCACATCTAGCAAGTCATGTTTAACATCTATTTATTTTAAACACTATAATCTCAGACTTCTTTGCCATTACTACTGTCTATTGAATACTAAGCATTAGCCACATTTCTGTTTCTCAAGTCACTACTTTTTACACTTGAACATTTACAGCATCTCAGAAAGTTTAGGTCTTCTTTTAAGACAAAAGGAAGATTTTCATTCTTGCTATTTTTTTTAATAGTTAGGTCAAATACCAATACACAATTTTCTGTTACAGTTATATGGCAAAAAAGGCTTGCTTTTAGGTGAATGGGTTTTGAGATGGACTGAATAAAGCAGCAGAGAGGGACATCCTAACAGGCATCATGACTGACACCCTATCAGACAAGACACGTGCAGAGCAGGCATAGAGTGAAGCATCATTTGATGGTCCTGACTGACTCATTTGTCAGGACCAAGGTTTCCAAACTCAGAAACCTACCGAACAAAAAATATAGGGATATATTGAAGCCTCTGCCAGACATACTGTGATGGTTTAGCCCCTGCCGGGGTCTGAGACCACGCGGCCGCTGCCCCTCCCCCACAAAGGGAGTGAAATACAAAGCCCCGAGACTGAGATAAGGAAAGGTTTAATTCAGCAGTGCAACAGCAACGAAGCAAACAACAACAATAACAATAACAATAATAACAATGAACAGAGCAAAATCTCTACCAATACAGCAGTGAGAACAGAGCCAATCCCACAGTACACGCGGTAACCGACTGTCCGCTTCGGCGCGCGGATGTGACGTCAGCAGGGTAGCTGAATAACCCGGCTAGAGCTGCCCCCCCCACTGCTGGGGAAACTTAACCCTATCCTGGCTAAACCAGGACACATACCTAGGAAAGGTATTATTTTTCTGAGAATTTCTGAAGGGATTTTCTGAAGATCTGGGCTCCAGTACTGTGGAGTTCTGGCTGGACTTAATCCGTGGCTGAAGAGAACACAGAAGCTGCTGTGCAAAAACATTGTGGACCCAGTGCAAAGAGAGGGGAAATTTTCTGGCCTGTCTCCAAATACAGTAACTGATGACTAAGCTTTGCAATTCAGTGGGTCTTTTCTTTTTAGTTGTTTGAAAACTTGTCTATTATTTCAGGACTACTGGAAAACTTGTGGCTTCCCAAAAGCCTAGTAAACCCAGCAGCATAGATTAACCTCCCCTCTCTGAGTCAAGCACTCCAAAATAATGCTTCTATAATTCTGTCAGCCTCTTTTTGTCTAAGCTTCAAGAGCCAGTTATATGAAGTGCCAATTAGAGAGAGGAGTCATCTTTGACAAGGGTTTCTAGAGCCACTTTGGCATGTCACATACCAGTAGGGAGATTGCTCCGTGCAGTGGTCCTCCCAGAACTTGACAGTTATCTATATTCTGTGCTTCTGCACAAAATGTGTCTGAACTCATTATTACAGGCACTAGTTATCCTATAGAATTTTATTCCCCAGTAGCACCAGATGAACAAAGCTTTGCCTAAACAAAGATTTGCAGAAATTACTCTGGTGCAAACATGGTCACACCATACTTTGTATTTAGAAGTTGCTGAAGTATGAAAGATTTTTGCTCCTCAGAGAATTCTGCGCATGGAGTTACCGCTTGACAGAGCCTGGTGCAACAGCGTCTGTTCTTTAGAGAGCATCTCTTAGAGTGTCAATGACAGTTCTCTCATCAGTGCTTTGTCTCAAAAGAAACTTGTAACTAAATTCTTGACACATTTTAATATTTTTTGCCATCATGAAAAGTGGGACAGAGGTCTCCATTTATAAGAAAATGATACTATTTTTTCAAGAGGAGTTATTTAAAAGAAAGAGGCATATTTTGCTATATCAAAGGGTGCAAACTAAATGGACTTCAGGAGAGTAGTCACTGTGAAGTATTAAAGAACAAAGATCCTTCCCTGTTGATGAGGGTTGGAGTCATGGTAATGAAAGTGAAGGACAGGTTGATCCAAAACTTATTGTAGAAAGGTAGCATTAAGGTTTCCTTTTTGTAAATTTGTTTATTTATTATTGGTGGCCTGCAAAACCATGTTAATTCTAGTCATGCATTTTTTATAAGCTGGACTGCCAATCAACTTAAAATCTGTGGAAAGTTTGTGATGAAGAATTCATCACTTTTAAAGTATTATGTAATCATGTCTGTGGAACATTTATCACACTAGGGAGTATTTTATCTATCTGTTAGAGAGTATATAAATCAGTGGTTTCAACATACTGCAGAAACTTGGTAAGAGAATGTAAGACATTTCCATTCTCCAAAATAATCTATTGGCAACCAGGCAAATAAATGTTAGAAAGATAAGTGCATTAGCACTTAAAGTGCCCAAACAAGAGAAGTTAAGGTGAAATCTATGATATTAGACAGAAAATATTATCTTGCCAATGCTTTTACACAGAATTTTAATTGGCTGCATAGTGAGTGCAAATTACCATTTGTGATTTGTTGCCACTACTACAATGTTTCATTACAGTGAAGTAGTTTTTGGAAAAACATGTAACAGATCTGCTTCATTTTCTATATCCTAGTGCAGAAACCCTATGACAAATGGTAATTGCTGTATCAAAAAGGACTAGATAATTCTCAGTGTTCCACATTCATGCTGCTATGCCACAACAAAGACATTGATAAGGCAGTTGTTTTACAATATTGCATTGAAAAATAACAAATAAAGATCTCATTCTGATTTTTCACTGGCAGAGGTGGGAGAAGTGAGGGGAAAAGATTGTTTTAATCTTTCACTGCTGGTTGATGCTGGAAGTGACACTTCTCTTTTTCTTTTTTACTGTGCAGCTTCAGGGAAAAAATGCTGGGAAGAACCAGCCAGAAATTCCAGCCCAGAGACATTGCTGTAAAAATAGCTGAACTATAGATCTCTGTATGTTGAGAGAATGTCTTCATTATATTTTCGCAGACTTACGCTGGCTGCCCTTTCAATCCAACTTCCTCCCTTCCTGTTCAGTGGTTTTACTCCCCACTTGAATCTCTTCTTATCTTCTTCCTCAGCTTTGTCACATTCTCCCCTTTTACCTACAGTGTCTCACTCTATTTTTACAATACCATTCCCTAACTAGAGCTGACTTGGGAAAACATATATAATATATTGACACTTTGTAGAAAGTTTGTTCTGCTTTGCCCTGCTACTTTAACCCCAACAGTTCAGTTTGGTCTTACAGATTGGAGATGTCTTTTATTCAAAAAAACTTCTTTCTCCAAACTTGCATAAAGCCCAACAATCAGGACACTGTGTTCTTGGTTACCCTCTAGCAAGTACCAGTATGCTGACTACCCTAATTCTTCCTTGATATCAACAGTAGCAGCTTAGCAAGGGATTTGAAACACATCAGCTAGGGACTGTAGTAGGTAATACACAACTTTAAAAGTTTAGAGAGCTAAAAACTTTTTCCCAAAGAAAGCCTGGTCTGTCTGTGCAGGTTATGTTGCCACAGAACTCCAACAATGGTTATAAATACGTCCCCAAAGATTGGTTCACAGGATAAGAGAAAGACACTCAATATATCTAGCACACATACATGACATCAGATGCTTTGACATGATACATCATTGTATTAATCTAAATAATCTATAGAAAAGAGCAATAATGATGTTATCAAACATAAAGGTATTCTTTCCTTGTAGCATGATCAGCTTCCAAACTGAGTGGTATCAAAGAAAACAATCTATCTGAAAACAAAACATCTCTTTTTCTAGCAGATAAAAAAAGCATTTAAGTTTGCCTGCTTTGCCAAAAGCATTTTAAAGCATCCCTTTGTACAGACTTCATTTACTTGGACCTTGCTATCACCTTATCTCCCTCTGTTCATCATCAGCTATCATTAAGCTCTCTTGAACTCTAAAGGTTAATTAGAACATAATTGTTCTCCTTTACAGTGACTGATACATACACTCCAGAGATCCAGAGGCATCTTCCAGTAAAAAATGTAGACTTCTGCTACTGAAGTTATGAAATAAGGAACACATTAAAAACACAACTTTTTTATTCAGATGGAGAATCAGGAAACAAGTGGAACCAGCAAAAAGTGCCTGATGATATCATGACCTTAAAAGACTTGCTTACCATGAGGAAACATCCTTTCCAATGCCTCATCCATTTTTTCCTTTCCTTCTTTCCCCCCAAACAAGAAAACTTTATGAAGGATGTTCAGACATCTCTAAGAATACCAGTTTTTTCCTTTTAAATAATAAATAAATTTAACTCAACCATCACCATTTAGGATCTGTTGTGAAAGAACTTTTTTGAATATTGATAAGCAGTTACTATGACAGGATTAAATAAAATCTAACCAGTAACAATATAACTTACATTAAGCAGTGGGGTGTCTTGAGAAAGGGGTTTAAAGGAATCATGGGGAGGGAGATAAAACTACCCTCGTGATTCATATTTTTCATATCATATGCAAAATACAGCAGTAACTCAAACTGCAGCTGCAGCAGCTGAGCAGTTTGTGAAATTTGTAACTGGGATTAGCTGTGGGTTTCAGCTATGTTACTAATATATCTAATATTTAAGAAGAAACTATTTTGAATGAGAAAAGTTTAGTTTCATAGCTTTATATTTTGATTTAATAACAAAGTCAACTTGATAAAGGCCAACAGATACTATAGGAATAAAACCAAATGTTTCTAACCTCAGGCTTGAGAGCACAAACCTTGTTTAAGGTTGGGTTGGCTAGTCAAACAAAAAGCATGTCTTGGTAGCTTTAAAAGGAAGGCATCAGAAAGAAAGCACAGGCTCACCATAGCAATAATGGATTTCAGCATTCCAGGGAAGTCCAGTTTCTCAGTATGTAAAATCTGGTCAGAGTACTAGTCCAAAATACTAAATTCTCAAGTATGCAATTATATCCATGAAATCCTAACTGCAAACACCTTTTAGATTTTTATGTGTTCTAGTCTTAGACAGGGCAAAAAAAAAAAAAAAAAAAAAGTTGACCAGAAAGAGAGAGATCTAGAGTAGAGTGCAAGTCACAAACACAGCAATATTAGTTGAATTTGTGTTCATGGATAAAATTCCATATTGGGGGGCAGGAGCGAATGCTTTCTTAGAAAAGACTAAAATATATCTATAGAAGACACTTGTATTCTTCACTTGGCAACTGTACTCTAAGGGAAGGATTGAATTGGCATGAGGGAGATGGAGAAAGGGGAAGGAATCATTGGACAGGAAAAGAAGCTGGGGGAAACAAAGGTCATATGGTATTTTTGTCAAATTTCCTCCCAGATATGAAATCCTCTGCAGGAAACAAAGAGGAAGCAGAGAATGAGGAAGGAATTACAGACAAGAAGGAAGCAGCTGAAACTTATTCGAATAAGTTTTTGGTAGGAAGATGGCCAAGAAAGAAAGCAAAAGAGGTCCCTATCTATGCATGGAATTACCATGACAGGTACTTTACAATATGACAGTAGGAGAAGAGGACCAGATATGCAGATGAAGCTGGAGGTTGCTTTAGCAATCTTAAAATTCAGCAAGAGGGCAGAAGAGCCAGAAGCAAGAAGTTTCTAAGGAGTCAGAAAACCACTGAACCAAAGCAAGGCCAAAAAGAGAGCTAGGGGAGATGATGAATGTGTAATGTTCATGCACTACAACACTAGACAGGCATTGTGATAGGAGACTTGAAGACACTGATGGACAATACCAGATAAGGCCATCTGATTAATAAGATATGTAGCAGGAGCTATGCTTAGTAAAGCCTGATATCTCCTTGTAAAATCAAATAATCATATTAAAACAGAGCTTGAGATTCAGTTACTGTGTGGACATGTAGTCAAAAGTCCATCTGTGGGGAACAAAATGTCAGAGGATGAGTATGTGAGATAGTGAGGACAAAAAAAAATTATCACTGGTAAGTTAGTGGGAGACAGCATAGAAAGCTCCAGTGTATTAAGTGCTTTAATCTGAGTATTCAGTAGAGAGTCAGTTGTTGGTGCCAGACATGAAGAGAGTGTGAATAACAGCGACCATTTTAGAGAAGCAATGTGTCTTCCACACACAACAAGGGAAGGGGAAAATCTGACAATGAGAGAGGCATGAAAGGTAGAGAAAGTGGTGAGAAAGAGACAGGTGAAAAGGAAAATGGAAAGTAAAAACATGAGATATAAATTTGTGTAGTAGGTTGGAAAGGGAAAGAAATAAAGGTCACAGTATAAAGAAGCTGAACAACTGACAAAATAGGCATCAAAATGCAGAGCAAGAGTGTTGTGAAAGGCATGGGTGAGTACAATAGAGATAATGGTTGTAAAATGTGTTGCCCCAAAGAAAAGGAATAAAAAAATCATCTCTTAGACAAGTGGATAGGGAAAAAGAGAGAGGATTTTCAGGAAAAAGGTTTTGTTATTGTCAGCAGGCATTTTTGACGTTTGGTAAATCTGAATTAGCTTAGGTTCATTGGTATCAATTTTGGGGAGTGAAATTTCCATTGGAGGTTCAAAATCTATGAAAATCAGATTTTAGATAAATGGTATTTACAAACATGTATATGCTGAATCACAGATTGTAACATATATCCAGTTGGACATTAGCCCTGAATATTGTCAGTGTAATTAAACATTTCAGAAAAGAATATCTCAAGCTCCAGAAGCCTGTACAGTCCAAGAGAAAAGATAATCCAATAAAAATATCTAGAAACTTGTTACCTCTGGTAGTCTTCTTTTCTAATTAAAAGAAAATCTTGTTTTCCAAAGACAGTTTTATTTCCTTTTTTAATTATTAAAGGATGTTGCCTGTCCTTGTAATTCCTGAGATCAGTTAAGGGATGGAGTTCAAATAGTCAAGATATGCATGCAAGTTATGATTGCTTAGATTCAAGTTTCTGGCAGAAACCAGGTCAATTCTGTGTGCCCACAGTACTTTTTGAAAGGTGTTCAAAAGTCTCAGTTATGTTACAAAATACAAAATACAGATGAAAGCATTGCACTTAGAAAAAAACCCACTCAGTTACTCAGTTATAGGAAAGGAAAAAAATCAGAAGATATTGTTCTTGCTCTCTTTTGAAGAGCCTTGATCAGTGGTACAATCATTTTCTCATTCACATCTCAAATAGGAACACCTTTTGAGCAGCCATTTCATACCGTATATTTAAAAATCTGATGAAAGTAATGTTACATTTATTGAGAAAGCTTATCTTCATCTCTAAAACTGTTTTCAAAATAAGCATAAAGTTTCCTTCTACAAAAGTTAGACAAGTGTTCTGTGTCTAGCGTATTGTTTGATTAAATTGTTAAACAAATAATCTTGTTGGTATACCACTCCCAAGAATCTTGATAAACACTTCAGTTGGGTATCTATTAAAACTTCTGACTGCTTACAATTATTTTCTATTATGGTAACATGTGTCAAGCATCAAAAAATTATTGCTTGTTTATTTCCCATGTCAGTCTGTCTAGATATGCAATTTTCTTTTTCTGTTTACCACTCCTAAAAATGAAAATATAAAGTAAGAGTGGTAGAGAAATTTAGCAGTAATTGGTAGCGAAAACAGCATCATCATTTAAAATCATACCATGCCATTAGACTTTGTTGTGATAAACTACTGGGTTCATTTAGCTTGTAAATCACTTAGACCTTTCACATTAGATGAAGAAATAACAAAGGTAGGGTTCATGCAATCAACTAGTAATACATAAAAATTAACTAGTCACCAGCTGCTCCACCATAATTAATGGAAAGGTGGAATACAGATCTTGTCTTGAGCAAAATGAGATTACACACTTGGGAATATGCTTAATCTCCCTAGGACAAGGTGGTGAAGTTACAGCGATAAAGTGTAAAGTGCTTGGAAAACCCAAAAGGTACTTACAGACGAGCATGGACATATACAATTTTAAAAAGACAGCACTTCTTCCATCACCATTAGCATGCTTTATAAACTATTTCGATATTAATTAAGAAATTCTCCAGATTTCTTGCATGAGCTGAATAGGGACTTCACAAAGGAGACAAATGGAAACCAAGTCCAAAATCCTGTTCAGTTACTAGCTATATTCAAACTCCCTTCAAGTCATCACACTTTACCTAGAAGAAAGAGAACTTTTGATGGCTGGTGACGCACCATACAATAAGAGTTCTGAAAGCAGTGGGTTTAGAAAGCTTGTTAAAACTGGGCATATATAATGACCTTAGAAAAGACAATTATTCAAAATTGACAATTAAATAAACTAGTAACTCCTACCAACCTTTTGCTCTACCATTTAATTTGGAGCATTTGAATATGTGCAAAAGCTATGGTTTGTAGTATTCTGTACTGTTTCATTAAGGTATCTATGCAAATGAACAGACTTCTCAAAAACATTAACAAGCATGTACAGATGCTTCACCATAGCTTTCTCATTATAACAAATGATTTTGCAACACTTTCTTTAGTACTACACAGATGTCCCATTCACCCTGAAAGGGAATATGCACTCTGTTGGTTAATCCACCTGAAAGAAAGCCAGCCTAAGAAGACCAGAAGAATAATGTTAGTGGCCTACCTACAATTCATACTCTCTAAAGACCCATGGGTCAAAAAAAAAGACATTCGGTAATAATGCTGACACAGCGAGTTCAGTTCAGTGACCATTTCACTGCTTTTAGCATAAGCATATGGAAGACTGCTATGGGATCTCAGAGCTGGTTATACAATGTTGGTAAAATGCTCATCGGGTGCTGAGAACTACTAATGATTTTACAAAAGCAAGCTTCCGATCTTGAAAAACGATATGCCAGAAGATTACTATGTTCCCATGAGAGTTAACAATTAAGGTCAACTTTGCATAACAATCTTCCAGGTGAAATCAGAGCTCTCTGTCACAAGAGTCAGGGCCCTGAGGGCACCAACTGGACTTATTGGTCCTGCCCAACTTTCCTCACCAGGCCTGATACCGACCCCAATAAGGCCTCAGATGTGCCCAGTGCCCAGGGCTGGGGCTGTCCTCGGCTGCCCCCCAACCTGCCCTGCTCCCTGGCTGCCAGGCTCTGCCCTGGTTCTCACCATGGGCACCCCCACTGCCACTCCTGGCACCCCAGCCCACAGGGAGTTGTCGGCTCTCACTGCGCACCAATGGGCAGATAATATCAAGGCCTTTTTCTCCAAACTTTCCCTCTTCTCTTACCCACATTCACTGAACATTTAAGATACAGTGCATGCTTAGCCTAGCTTGATTTCTTGTTGCTAAAAAGGCTGCTCCATCAGGTCTTCTAATCAGTATAATCAAGAATACACTTATTATTTTCTAAGCACGTATTGCAGTTCCAATTGTTAGTATAACAAATGAAAAAAGGGAACAGTAAACCCCTCTGCTAGTTGTTTTCAGTATTCATTCATTTCACTGTAGTATTTTTAGCTTGCTGCTTACTATTATTCACTTCTTCCAGAGCCAAGACTTGTCAAAGCCTTCAAGAACTGTGGGTGAAAAATTACTTTCAAGACCTTCAGCTGGGAACAATGACAACTCTGGCTTTGCCTTTCTTTTGCAAAACACCTCTCAGGACAAGCACAATGCATTTGTAACAATTCAAGCAAAACTGTTCTGCACCATGCAGTAACTTGTTTTATTATTGTATGAAACATCATTGTCCGTCGCCTTCAGAAAAACCTCAAAAATGCAGTTCACTACAATAATCTTATTCACAATGTATCCATTCTTCTTTTTCATTTACATTTGAAAGTACTGCTCCTAGTCTTCACTACAGAACAGTATTCACAAGATTAAGTACTTCTGCCCATTGAAAGGATACCTTTGAAAAAGTGAAAACTTTGGTTCTAATTGAAGAGAACTTAATTTCTTCAACATGCCCTGTTATCTACCTTTACAAACTCTGTTCCAACATCCCTGATTAGTTACCTTTTTTATCTAGTTTTTCTCTACTGAATGATTATAAGACAAGTCACTCAGTACTAGAGGATACATCATGTAGGAAAAAAAAAAACATTTCAGCTTGGGAATAAGTCTAGCTGTAACTGGGGAGTTAAAAAAGAATGACAAAAACATTATGTTTAGAGACAAAAGAATGATGTATGGAAGTTGGCCAAATCAATAACTAATTGTAAAGTATTCATCCACTCCAATAATTGAAATCTGCTGCTGGCCACCTGAGTCCTATTTAGCAGGGTCAGATCATAATTCAGGTGACTTTTGTACTTTATATTGATTTTGGTTAGCAGCAGATTTGTGGTTCAGATAAACTATTCATTTCTCAGCACTGATTCAGACTCAATGAGAGAAATTACATTTGATTAAATACTTTTGTATTTAATCCTTAAAAACCTGTGAATAAAAATTTTTTTGACCATATACTAATAACAAGTCTTTGTGCAGATAAAAACTGCTAGTTTTATTTTCCTCTTTAAGCTTACAAAACCAATTTAAACTGTATTACAGTAGCATTTGTTTATTCATTCATATTAGAATACATACAACTATTTACATGTAATCCCTTTTTTTCAGGGAATATCATAGTTATCAGACCCATGGACAGTTGGAGCAGTAAGAGATGCAAGTAAAAACATAACAAATCTTTAGAAATTAGAGAAGTTTTTTTGATTATGGAAGAAAAAATATTACTAACTTGCTCTTTTTTCATCATGAAAACAATACAGTATTCCTACACACTAGAGCAGAAAACTTTTCCACACCAGTTATGAATCTTCCAAAGACAGTCCAGTTATGGTGATTAAGATGAATGTCAAAAAACAGTAGATGTAGTCATTCTTGATTCTGGATTTCATTAACAAAAACATACTGCATTTTCAAAAAACCTGAAATCAACCCCACAAATCAGGACCTTCTTTATATGTCCATCCCTACCCTAACCTATATGACCTAATTTAAACCCGTTTGCTACTTACTTCCTTAGAGATCTGCCTCATTTATTCTCTAAACCTGTTGCTAGCATAGAGAGAGTAACCAGAGTTATTCTTCAGTCTTGTTAAATGGACTTTCCGTGCACATAGCCTCATTTCTCAGCCTATCATGCTGAATCCAGGAGCACAGATGTACATGGTGAGCAACTCAACAGAGAAGCTGCTCCAGGTAGGTCAGAATGGCTTCAGAAATTCTCCAGTTTATTCTTGTTTCCCATGCAGCACAGGAACCGTGAGATAGTTGGAATAACCCTGTCACATCTGTGGCTCAACCACATTTGATCAACAGCCCTAAGTCAAACTACGTATCAGCTATAAAACTTGATGAGATGCTACTTCCCAGGGTCAGACTGTATAGGCAAGTGCAGTCCCAGAATCAAGCCCAGTAGAGAACCAAAACTAATAGAAATAAATTACTGAACTTTGTCGTGTTGTTTCCTCACTGCAAAGCATTATGTTTACTCTTTCTTTAGTGAACTTTGACAATTCTATTTCATATTTCACGAGCTGAAGGAACACAACATAATGGGGGAGATACTGTCTTGGGAGTCACCCTCACTGAACTGTGATGGGACACTAGATCTCTTTGATGCTTCACTGTGTGTCTGGAGTATAAACTAGAGGGATCAGGGCCTGGCTGTAGGGAAAATTATTAGTAATATTTATACACACATTCTGCAGAAAGAACGTATTTCACTTTTCACTCATATGATGAGCAGTTCGTGATAGTTCAGTGGTGCAAACTGATGCTCCCTTTCTCCATCCCTACAACTCCTGTTTCCACACCTTCAACTACGGAAATTTTGATTTCTTTCTATGTGTCTGTGTCTGCCCGCACACACACGGCTGTAGTTGTGCCTTATACAGGGCTTGATTTGACTACTGTTTATAGTTGTGTATCAGCAAGAGAGGGCCGTGTCATGTCTGGGAATTCAAATACCAATGTTCAGCTTTTGCACAGGGCTTCATAACCCAATCTCAATTAATTTTGCCATTTGAGCTAACGTGGCAAAATAAACCCAGCTCTCGGAGGGATTTTTTTACCGGTGTGGGTCTGTCAGGTATCAGGTCTGATCCTTTCTCTATTTCCTCAGTAAAGTTGCTATGTTTCACAGCTCATTCAATGCAACATTTAGTACCTGTGATGTATATTCTCAGAGATCTACCAGGTTCTCATTCATTAAGTGGGGATACAGGAAAAAGCAGAAGTAGACTCTCAGATGCTTGAAGACATTGTGACACTTCCAGCACAGGCAGGTTCTTTCTGCCTTTTTCTTCCACCTTCCTGGATGACTCCAGAAAGGAGCCAAGCTCAAAGGAGCTAACAATGGAAACACCTGCAACAGCCCCTGGGAGGTGAAGAAACAGGATGCTGAGGCACAGACAGCAAAGATCAGAGAGGGAAACAGAAAACTGTATTCCAACTCTTAGGCTGCCAGCACTTCTTGGGAGTCCTAGCAGTTCAACACAAGAAAAAGGAAAGCAGCAACAAAGTTGTAGTCTGAGAGAACCAAGGCAATCATCAGATGAGAAATAATAGCAACAAAATAGCAACTTTTTACTTCTTTCAGCCCTGTGGCATGTGCAATTCAGGCAAATTAAAATATCTGAACCAAGATTTTTTTCCCCCTGCTCTAAAAACCTGAATAATATTCTGCTAGTACTTACTATAGGTATTTGCTGTTTTACTCTCACCTTTATCATTTTTGTGATGCTCTGATATAATTTGCTATTCACCAGACAGAATGTGCAAGAGAGACATAGGAATATCTAGTAGTTCTACATTTTCAGACCTACGGAAGCTTGTGGCACCCGTGTAAGCTTTGCAGGTGTCAGATAATTAAACAAATGACACAGAAGTTGAAAGATTTTGATTTAGAAGCCAAAATAAGCTGTCTGTCACCCTGGCTGGTTGTTTAGCAAATGCTGTTTAACTGCTCAACTATTTAATTTTTTCCAAGAATTCATAGCCAACTTTATGAGCTGGTAAAATCAGTCATCTTTTAAAATAAAACCCCTCAAGTATCAGACTCTCCATGTGTATTAAAAATATCAGAAGGGAACTGAGAAGGGAACAGAATTCAATCTTGTTTTACAAGACCATGTTCACAAAGTTGTCTTTGCAAATTCAGCAATTCTTACTCTTTTATTTATGCTGTGTTGCTTAAAGTAAAGTTTACTGGTCCTAGTTCTCCCCTGAAAGTCAAGAACACCCCCGTTAAAGATTTTTTCAATATTCCTTCATTTCTGGGGCAAGAAACTTTACCTTTATCAGTTTATTTGATATTAACCAGCAGTAAGCTGTAAACTACAGACTGTCTTCTCTGTCTTTTTTTTTTTTTTTTTAAACTTTGCTGCCAGTTCCCATCCATCCTAAATATCTTGAACCCTCCTGCTATTTTCTTGTCTAATTCTAACACAGATGAGAGGGGATATTTTCCAATTTTTTACTGGTAGGAATTTAGACAATTTATGCAAAAGCCTTTCTCTAAATCCATTTTTAACCCAGCTGACCCCTTTTGTGAATGAATCTAGAATAAACAATGTCATCTGATGCACTACAATAACCAGAAATTAACTGCTTATTCACCTCAGTGGGTTCTCATAGACAATCCATTGTAGAGAACTCCCAAGAACTGTATCTCCCGGAGCTGTGTCTTGTCTGAACCAACTACTCTAGCAACAAAGAGAAAATCTATTCCTAGTCCTAAAGAAAAGCAGCTTCCTAATTAATATAGATAGCAGATTATGAAGCCTAGTCCTATGTCCTGACTAGAAGCTGTTGAACAGGAAAAAACCTAGGTATTTAATTCTCATGTGAACAGAACTTAAAAAACATTTCTACTTCTGGTGCATGTAAGTAAGCAGTTCTAAGACAATTTCTGTTGACACCAGCTGGGAGGTACCCTTTGACATAACACAGAGTACAGGACTTCTACTGGCCAAATTGCACTCTGATAGGTAAATTGCAGAGAGTAGTTCGGAATTATGCTGATATTAAAAAAAAAAACACCACAAAACCCAAACAAACAAAAGATCAGCAATACTTAGCGTATTGCAGGCCTGCTGCCAAATCTCTGAGCTCTGCAAATATGAGGGGTTTGAGGCATTAGTATAGAAAGCACAAATGTTCCCTACTCTCCAAATAATTTTCAGGAAGTGTAGCATTGCTGAAATCAAAATCTGTGATTAAATATATAATTTTCTATGAACACCAGATCTTTATTAAACTACACTGCAAGCTAAATAAACTGAGTTATTACCCTAGAATTGCTTGCCTCAGGACCTTTAGGTCAAATTCTGTCACACTAATTGATGCTAATAATAAGTGACATTACAGCTGTGTCTGTACGAACAACTTTACTTACTCTAAGCCCCCAAAAGATACTTTACAATAGCTTGTGCCCATTAATGAAGTCTCTTAGTTCACTTAAAACTTAATTCCAGTGCTTAGAAATTAAGACCCTCTGGGCTATCATACTATGCAGCTGCGTAAATATCCAAGTCTCAAATCCTGAGTTAGAGAGTCTTTAGACCGTGCTTTTCAACATGAAAAATCAATCATATAACTTATGCAGTGACCTTCTGTTTCTTCAAAACAGTTATTTTAAGTGCTCGCAGTTGTGACCTTCCCCAGTGTTACCTGAGGCATAGTGGTGGCACTTTCACAGAGTATCATTTCACATTAAGTGAACAGCTGTTTTGAATAGTGCTTTAGATTTTTTTTTCCTAAGGAGTGTTATTTTAAAATAATTTGTACTTATATGGTCTTTTCTACTTTTAAAAGCTTTTGAAAAGACCAGTAGAAAGACTTGTTAGCATTTTACTCTGGAGACAGAAGGGACAGAGGAAGGTGATTGTTAATCTAGAAAATCCCCTGCCACCTGTTCTTGTTTGATGAAACAGAAGATGTAAGGCTTGGATGCAAATCTGCAGTACTTGATTTCATGCTAAGGCAAGAGCTTGAGCTCAACTGCTTAAAGGTACATCTGTGCAAGTGTAATGCTGGATCTTTAAAATAATGGGATACTTCAGCATGAGCCTGTACTCAAGGAATGGAAGTAAAATGAAAACTTTTCTTTCAGTATTGTGTCTTTTAAGAAAACTCGTGCACTAGACCAATTTCTATACCAGTGTATTGGGTTTGGGTGTGGTGGGGTTTTGGTAGTGGGGAAGGGGCTACAGGCGTGGCTCCTGTGAGAAGCTGCTAGAAGCTTCCCCAGCTCCAAGTCGGACCTGCCTCTGGCCAAGGCTGAGCTGATTAGCGATGATGGTTGTGCCTCTGTGATAACACATTTAAGAGGAACCTGAAAGGGGGAGCAGTGAGGGAAATACCTATGCAAACACCAAGGTCAGTTGAAGAAAGGAGGGGGCGGTAGGCCGGAGCTGAGATTTCCCTGCAGCCCGAGGAGGTCCATGGTGGAGCAGATGCCCACCTGCAGCCTATGGAAGACTCCACACTGGAGCAGGTGGCTGCGCCTGAAGAAGGCCAGGACTCTGAGGGAAGCCTGTGTTGGAGCAGTCTGTTGCTGGGAGGACTGCCACCCAAGGAAGGAACCCACGTTGGAGAAGGTCATGAAGAGCTGCAGCCCTGTGGGAAGGACTCACGTTGGAGAAGTTTATGGAGGACTGTCTCTCATGGGAGGGACCCCACGCTGGAGCAGGGGAAGAGGGTCAGGAGTCCTCCCCCTGAGGAGGAAGGAGCAGCAGAAACCACGGGTGATGAACTGACCGCAACCCCCATCCCCTGCCCCCCTGCGCCGCTGGAGGAGAGGAGGTAGAGAAATCAGGAGCAAAACTGAGCCTGGGAAGAAGGGAGGGGTGGGGAAAGATGTTTTTAAGATGTGGTTGTATTTCTCACTGTCCTACTCGGTTTGATTGATAAATTAGTGGTGGTGGTGTTCAAATTAAATCGATATTCTTTTTTTTCCAAATTGAGTCTGTCTTTTGCCCATGACCATAATTGGTGAGTCATCCCTTCCTGTCCTTGTCTCAACTCTTTTGTTATATTTTCTCCTCCCCATCCCGCAGGGGAGAGGAATAAGGAAGTGGCCACGTGGTGCTCAGTTTCCCTCTGGGCTCAAACCACAACAACCAGACAAGGTTCATTTCTTCACTGTCCACATGGACTGAGTAACATTACCAAACAAGACCGCACCAGCTACATCTGCACACATCACAAACATGTCCTAAACTTCATGATGAGTTCCAAGATTAGTCTTTGAACGCCAGCTTTTACCCTGGTAATATTTGCCGTTTGTCAAAATACTGTATAAAAATAACCTTTATGTATTTTTAAGGCCAATATTCTTTAAATATTTTTTAACTGTCAGGCCTTTAAACTCAGCCTGCACTGTGATTATAACTTGTGGTGGTTTAGCCCCTGCTGGGGTCTGAGACCACGCGGCCGCTGCCCCTCCCCCACAAAGGGAGTGAAATACAAAGCCCCGAGACTGAAATAAGGAAAGGTTTAATTCAGCAGTGCAACAGCAACACAACAAACAATAACAATAACAGTAATAGTGATAGCAATGAACAGAGCAAAATAGCTACCAAATACAGCAGTTTGAAGCACGATGTACAAAACCACGAGTGCACCGCGCTCCCGCGCCAGGAAAATGTGACCTGCCAGGATGTGACGTCCCCATGGTATCTGAATAACCCGGCTAGAGCTCCCCCCACTGCTGGGGAAACTTAACCCTATCCTGGTTAAACCAGGACATAACTAAATCTAATGTATCTCTGTCACCAAATCATACCATCAGTTGCATCTGGGAGACTTCATGTTTGAAAATACTGTATAGCAAAACATGTTGCTACATCCATACCATACTCTTAATAGTCACACGTGGAAAAAGAATCAGCCATACTTTTTTGTTTTAGCTTATATTTTTAAGGATAAAAGCCCTAAAAACAGGCCATGGAAGAAAACCATATATGCTTCTAACAACATATGTTTCTAACAACAAATCTCATATCATCAGCATGACAAACAAGAGATAAAATGCCATCTATGGAATTACTTTTAAGAATACAAGATGTTGTTCACATTGCTTTGTACTACTATGATTCAGGCTCTTGAAAGTACTATGCAGAATTTTGACACTTTTCATTGTAAATCCTAAAGATCTTATATGAAATATTTAATGTTTTCAAGTAGTAAACCTGCGTATAGACAGCTTCCATTCTGATTTACTGCAAGTTTATGTCACAGCTCATAGAATATATCAAATGACAATTTCTACATTAACTATTTTCTATAGCTCCATAGAATTACTTTCAAAAAGTTAACTTTCAGGCTGCATTCTAACTTTCCTTAATATATGATGGCCATCCAGGCTGTTTTCTCTTACCTTTCATTTCTAAAAGTATAAATGCTAAAACTCAAAACAGAGAAGAATTATGCACAACTCCCACAACATTTGAGGCAATTTAGATGGTCAAATAAGGAAAAGTGTTGTCATTAGTAATCCTGTGAATCACTGAATAACGAAAGAATGGAAATGACACCAGTTCACTGCTTGGACCCATTCTTCTACCAACTTTGATATGTTTCCTTTACAGTGTTGTTGCTGTTGCTGATGGATTTGGCAACATGCGATGTAATTAAAAACAAAGTGTTAGTTAAATTGTATTGCAAACATCTGCAAATTTCGCCACATATTCTTCATTAGCACAGCAACAGTCTTGGAAATACAGCTTAATCTAAAAGCTATTCTAAATTTCCTGTGACCTTTGAATCTCCTCTTGCCTTGCAGTCTAATAGATCAGCCTCAAAACTGTTCCCATAACATAGACCTACAGCTGCCAGTGACTAGTGAGAAACACTGTTCATACTGCAGTGATTAAAAGAAATAATCAAATATTAAAGGAAAAAAAGGAGACTTTATAGAACTTAAAAGCCATTTGATTCAGGTGCTAGCTAAGAATAAAAGATAATGGTGTGTTTAGATACTGCTGTGTTAATATTCATAGGTAAATGAAAATTTTACATACCTTGGGAAGGGATGAAATTGAGATGGCATGTGACTTTAAATTCACGTTAAATGTTTCATTTTACAGTTTTAATCAACTGCAATGCAAGACACACAGAATAAAACATGGAGATTTTAAACTATTAAAATTAAGATGGTAAAGCATTAAAAATCTTTCAAATATAAAAATAGTGTAGGTATGAAGCCTAACTTCATACATATAGTGAGATAATTAAAAATTACATATATAATGCAATATAAATAAAGCAAAATTACATATAGTCAGATAATCATCTGATAGCAACATTTTATCTCATTGTAAAACAATGAACAATTATTATTACTTATACAGCATAACACAGTGTTACTTTAACTGATACCTTAAGGTTAGGGGAAAGAATCAGCTTGGCTCATCTTTTGAAAAATCACTGTGGAATTTGCAACAACAATCAGAAGTCATGCTGCCAAGCTACTGGGACATGTTAGATGTAAATCTGTGACCCTTTTTTAAAGATGGAGCACAAGGCCAAAGATGGTGATGTTTAGAGCAATTTTTGTAATTTAGTACCTGTGAAGTAGCAGCTTTTGAAAAGAATTAAATACATCATACATCACTGCAGAGTTGTTTGCTTGTTCTAAACAAAATAAATTCCTCTAATTATTTATGTATGTCAGTGTATTGCTGATTCACAGCTCCTTTAATTTTCGGCTGTTTGGCATTTTGCCTTGGACTTGCCTCAGATCTCTATCATTTGTCTTTGCAATGGAGTAATCTCTTCCTTGGCAAAAGATGTGACACTTACTTGAGATACTAAGTAGCCAAGCAGTTGTTTCCTTAAAGACAGTGAGAAAATATGTTTTGAATAAAGAAGCTTTTGAAGAAAATAGAGTAAGTGTCAGGGGCTTAAGATGTATATTCCAGTTCAGGAGGGGTATTACTGATACTGCACTATTTGTTTTCTATGAATATGAAGTGGTCCAAGAAGTTGTTTATTTTCCCACAGTAAAATAATGAATGCTTGTAGGGATTTAATCTAGTAGATGACAGCAAATCCAGAGACTGACAAGGACACTAAACAAAAAGAAGGAGGAAAGAGTCTTGAAATAAAATGAAGGTTTAAAATAAAGGCCAGTGGGATAGCTTAAATAGGACCATCACAGATGACTATCAGTTACTGATACTCTGAATTCAAGGTTGACTGCCATTTCCGAGAACATTCTCTTCCTGAATCAGAAGTCTTGCTGCATGGAAAACCCAACAGTCTTTCTCATAGGTACCCGAGTGAAATTCTACATCTCTGGTGGTAAACAGTGTTTTCATCAAAGAAAAACTGATCAGAATTTGTGTATACTTTAATAATTATATTGCAAGGGAATTTTATACAGGTGTCTAGATCATGTAGAGTGATACATTAACACATACTCTCCAATGTTGCCTAAAGGACACTATGCTAACAATTTTTTTAGATACTTTCTTTGCTCTGAACTACTAGAAGTTTGAGGTTGTTACAGCTGAGGAATGATTTCAAGTCTGCTTGATTCTGCACTCATGAACTAATATGCTATTTTAATTCACCCAAAATAACCTTTTTCCCCATATCTACCAGCAGGCATTTAAAAAACAAGGTATTCCATGAACTGTGTTTATGCATGTTACAGACAAACCTTAGAACTGATGTAAACAATGAAAGCAACAAACAAACCAGTAATAGAATAGGATAGAATTATTAGGAGTAATAATTTAAAATGTTATCTCAGATCTGTCTTTTGCTTGAACTGATTTTATTCTTTGTTGTTAAACCCATTTTTGATAGGGTTCTGGCCTAGATCTGTGCATAAGTCAGATGGCTGCCAGTAAATAAATCATAGTTGTCAGCCCAAGATCCAGCAAATAAGGCTACCACTCCCAGAAGCCACAGAAAATGGAAGAATTGCAGAGAAATTTCTTGGAGGTGTGGTAGGGGGAATATGATCTTGAAGTATTATTTTGTGTAGACTTTGTGGACTGAGTTCAGTAAATTGCTTTATCACCGTATATCCCAATGTCTAGTGAGGCAGACAGACAGTATATTCAGTCATAACCACAATGGGGATAATTAACTTGCAGTATGGATCCTCTTAAATAAGCACATTTTGAGACACTGGTGACACTGTAGAAACAAAATATTTTTCCTAATGCTTCGTATGAGACTGGGGTTTGGAGTCAGGAATAAACAGATGAACACCGAAAAGGCAGGCTAAACCTCAGATTTTGAAAGCTGCAGAGCCTGTATAACTCTGGAGAAACCATTACAAGTAGAAGAACTGCTAGGCAGTCAGGTTTTTTTTTAAAAAGACAGCATAATGTGTTGTCTGTACTCAAAAAAGGCTGCTTACTTCCAAGACCTACCAAAGGAGACTCCACTGAGATGCAGGGAGGAGGCTGTTTGCTGAAGGAAGAATTTTGGACATGTCTGTGGCCTTCACCTAAGAGTGATGAGAGAAATAAAGGTAATTATTTCTTCAGTATGCATCTATAATTTATAATTTATTGTGATAAAAAAACTAGCAATAATTGAATAAATAATTTTTAAATTATTATGCTGCTATTAGCAACAAAATACCATTATATATGTAAATATTTACCCTTCTTCCTCTTTCTTGCTCCTTCCCTGTGGTAGCCAGAGGTACCCTGAGCACCATGAGCTCTACTGAGGAGCAGTGGGGTGGGCGGCAGGTGCCTGGGGACAGCCTTCCCCAGGGCTCCCCCACCCTGTGCCCAGGACCCCACGTCAGACCCCCGGGGCACTCAGACCCTGCCCTGGTGGTGCCACAGCAGGGTCGGTCTCCAGCTCCCCACAGCCCTGCCCGGCCATGGGCCCCATGAGCTGGGCCCACCCGCAGGCCCACGGCCCAGCCGGGCCTCAGCCTGTCCCCAGGGAGGTGCCCGATGCCTGGGGTTGGGGCTGCCCCAGTGCCCCTGGCTGCCCTGCTCCCTGGCAGGTGTTGTGGCTGCCAGGCCCTGCCCAGCCACCCCCTGGGAGCCCCTGGGCCCTGTGGCTCCCCAACACAGGTAGTGACCCCCCTCTTGGCTTGTTGACCATGCCCTGTCTTGCTGCTGGCACCGGAGATGCAGCAGCCACTCACCACCAGCTCCCCATAGGGACACTGAGGCGGGGATCCCTCCTCCACACAGGCCATCGCCAGTTGTGGTGGTTGGTCGACAGATCGTCTGTCAAGATAAGCTTGAAATGCGCAGAGACAGAGCAGGAGGAGATTCAAGCCAGGGCTGTGGGACTGAGGCCATTTAGTCCCTGGGCTTTATTCTAAAACAAGCCTCCCCCCGCCAGTGTTTGAAATTTTAGCCAAAATTTAGGAGTTGCCTCTGGTGCATGGTGCTCCTCAAAACACACTCCCAACCACTCAATGCTGTGTCTTGAAAACCAGTGTTTTCCCCTCCTCAGAGCTGATGCTAAACAGACCTAATGCCTTGGTGATTTCAGAGTAATTGTTGCTGGTATCCTTTTTAAGTGCAGGAGAGGTGGTTCACTTTGCTTTCAAGTTCCCTCCACAATCAGCGCATACAGGGGCAAAGGCAAGCATTTTCTACAGCCTTGCCGGAGAGCTAGTGACCTGTCAGGCTCCTGTCTCTCAGCACACAGGCACCAAACGAGCCCCCAACGCATGGGACAATCTAGCATCATGTGTAGCTCCTGGATGAAGAAACGTAACTCTAATTGCCCCCCTGAGTAATTTGCACTCATAGACTAAGTGTCAAGATTGAAAAATTAGCACTCTAAATCATGTCATGGCCATAGTAAGGAGGATGAAAGTACAACTTAGTGTTTTCTTCAACACTGATTAGTCACTGAATATATTCAAGTAATTGTGCTTCAGTGTAGAGGGTAAATGACTTTTTTTCTCATGGGAGCCATATAGCTATAGAACAACTTTATAATATGAGATAAACTTCTAAAACACCAGTTGTAGAAGGGGTTTTGACATTTAAGCACTTCCCTGGCTTCTGGGTATCATGTTAAATACAATACATTTTCCCTGGTGAAATAGGTCTGTAAGACAGAAATATGCTGTACATTGCATAAACAGGGAGGATAAAGTTTTTCATGGTTTACTGCCTTGTAAAAAGGGAGAGATGTGGCTGCCGAGACTCCTGTGCCACAAGCTGGGAGAAAACATCAAGGCACTTCATCCTTTCTTCTGTAACTAGTTCACACCTACCAGTACATGACATCTAACAAATCTAATACTTTAAAATCTTTTGCTTAAAGTGGTTACAGTGGTTCCTTTTCCACACAGTCCATGTGGATGAGCAGCATCCAGAACTATGCAAAATTGATGCTAGTTAATATTTACCAATATTTACCTTTTGTTTGGCTACAGATCTCTCTGTCATTAGTAAACACCTATGACGCTGTTTAACAAGCATTACAAGAGTTCTGGGGAACTAGTTGCTTCCTGTCTGGCAAAAGCACACACCTGGAAGAATGTGCAAATTCCTGCTTTGTATACTGGGAGACATTTCACCCATCATTATGTTGAGCTGTCACTAGGGCCTGATCACTGAAATGAGCAAATTTTCAAGGTAGTTAAAGAATACTGTACACCAAAACCTATTTTTTCTTGTGCTCTTTCAGGGGAACAAGTAGTCAACGTAAATAAATCCTCCTTATTGACCTTTTGCAACAACAGTTGCCTGAGTTCATTTCAGTGCTTGGATTCTCCTTTAAGAAACAGAGTTATGGAAAACATATTCTCTATACAATAGTCTTCAGGAAGGTGGACACAAAGGATAATAGGATAATAAAGGCCATAATTAAATCTGTAAGGGTGATGATACTACAGAGAAGTACAGGACAAGCTTCACACAAGTTTCTGGGGCATTCACACTCTCTTAGAGAGAGCCATACTAAGATGCCTGTTTAGTTCTTTTGAACTTCAGAATAGTGGAAGTCTAGATAAAAGTCTTCAAACTGCCGTTTGCTTATAATCTGATTATTTAAGACTCAGCCCTCCACATTGGTTAATCATAAGCATATACTGAATGCAAATATATCAGTGTCACAAATAACAAGCCCAATGAATTCAATATAATGTACTAGTTGGGATCAACAGTGTTGAAACCATCATAAGAATTAACAGGAGTGGATAAATAAAGTCTTCTTGTACCTAGTTCCTAATTAAGCTTTCTTAGCTGTATTTAACAAAAGATATGGTACACTCCTGAGATATAGCAAGTTTTTTACTTCTTAAGGACCAAGAATCTTCTGTGGCTCTGTAATAAAGTTCAACATTTCTGTTTCTATATCGTTGGCAAATAGTGCATTAAGTCGTAGAGTATCTAAAAAAGTTTCTGCAAATGTAACAATGCATTTGATATTGCAGCTTACGTAGGCTGCTAGTGATTTATTCCCCAACACTCTGTGTCTAGCAACTTTCAGAAACAGTGCATTAGCACCTGTACAAATTACAGCCATTACACATTTATCTTCATGCTCTAGTATCACCCCAGTCATAAGATCTGGTTTTGGTTCAATAAGAAGTTGTTGGAAACCATACCTTTTCTGCTCCCTTGAGAAAGACATCAATTTCCATTTGTAATGGAATCAAACAAAAAAAATCTATATACTTAAAAAAACTTAATTTGACTAGAGAAAGACAAAAGCAAACCTATACTAAAGTTTTGTTGCAGTAAAAACATCCGTGAAATAGAAGAATTTGGCCTTTTGGTATAACTGGGATAGCTATAGAGGCCTTAAAACGTGAAGTTCTGGCTTAAATGACATAAGTTATACAGAAAAGATTCTCTTCCTGGAGCATCTTCTTGGACTCCATATGTCCATCACTGTCATTATTTGCTCCTGCCAGTAGATATTAACTGTATTAATCCCACAGGACCTTCTTCCAGGCCTCTATTTCCCCCCAGACATACGGGAGTTGTCAGCATCACCTTTGGAAATAAGTTGTCTTTTTACTTCCTCCACTCTGCTGAGTAGTTTCTCAACCTGTGCCCTCTAGATGAGTCCTCGCCTGTGGTCCTACTGGGTCTTTCCTCTTCTGTTTCTCAGTCCTTTTCCAGTAGTCCTAACATGTTGACTAGTTTAACCCTTGCCTTGGTATAAGGAGCTTTAAATCTAGCGATGGGAAATACTAATATTGTTTGAAATGGTAGACTGCAGCTTGGGAAACATTGCGTATCAGTTCCAACAGCAGTTAATTGGTGAAAACAAGCCCTTAATAACAATCCTAATCATGAACTCTTTCAGCACTGCTGCAGTAGAAGTGAAGGGGAATCAAAAGCTTGGAAATGGTGTGAGGGTTTAACACCTTCAGGCACGTGTCAAGTCTTCTCTGGTTTCACAGCTCTCAGACAGAGTGTCAGTTTGAGAGCATTTTGCATGACTTACTGTAGGTAGGTAGATGTTGCCTTTTCCTTTCACCTTTTTGCATTTTCACCAGAATAGGCTATCTTGGCTGTCATGAAAAGCTAGAATACTTTACCTGGCAAAAAAAAAAAAAAATATACTGGCAGCACGCAGCTGCGAAAATATGTAAATGTCAGTCTGTGAAAGTAACTAAACAGCAAAGGTTTTACATTCCAGGTCCCACTCAATATAAGCAGAACAATGTTTATTCAAATGAAGTTATTAAAAGAGAGTATTGGTGTAAACAATGAAATGAGCTAGTTTTGTAACCTTAATAAATAAAATTACGAATTCTCCCAGCTGAAACACCAGTGAATCAATTTAAGTCAATACTTATTCTAGTAAAAACATTAAACTTCATATTACAGTCATTAACAACAGCCACTGTGGAAATGATTTGATCTTTCTACTGCTGTCTTTTGGATACACCTCTCGTAGAGAGCATATCATGTTCCTGCAGAGTGTCTGGGGTTTGGATTTGCCATTCAGGGAAGTGTATGCCCAAACCCTTATGGCAGCCCTAAAAGCTTGGCATCTTACATCAGGGATGAATTTGGAACCATTGTGGACTTTGTCAAAGCTTTACTTTTTTTCCAGCTTCACCTCTTGAGTCACTATTTTTGGCATGTATTACTGTGCAACTGTGCAAGATGCAGCCGTGCTTAACATTATGACAAAGGCCTTTGAGGATGCCCAGCATTTTCAGAAGCATATGCAGTATCAGTGGTGGTGTAGTTCACTACATTTTGTCTGGGTCCAAATGCTGCTGCTGGGTGGATGATGAAGTTCCATTTCAGTCCTTCACAAGCTTTCAGGGAGAAAAATTGTTAGTTTATTGAGATGCTGACTTAATGTCTGCGGCTCCTGAAGTCCTTGAAGCAATTCCAGCAAACAGTTTTTCCAAATTTGCCCAAATTTCACTTCAGTCAAGTGTTTATGCTTTATGATGGAGACAAAAATGAACACATACCAAAACAACTTCAATACAGCCACATTCAACATAATTTGTTTCTTTTAAAAAATCTAGAAGATAAGCTATGGAACAAAGAAAGACGTGTATTAAATGTGTTTTAATTTAGGAATAAAAAATAATTACTTAGCACCAGTTAAAACTCTTAAACAATTATATCTCTGTTACTCAAGATTCTGCTGGATTGCAAGAGAAATGAAAATTGTTATTTTTGTAACCAAAAAAAATCTTTGCTCACAGAAGTCAAACAGAAAACAACCTTCATTATGCAACACATTTTATACTACATTTTAGAGATTTTTTTCCCACTGCTTTTGCCAGTAATTGCCCTCCTGTACAGCTCAGATGAAGAGTCATAGCTCTTTAGAAGCCATTTCATATAATAAATGTTACTTGGTTTGTTTTTCTTTATTCTGCTTAATTAATGCTAATTCTGTTTTTCTCTTCTTTTCTGTCAGTCTAATGCCTGTTAATGCCTTTCTGGAAAAAAATTATTTAAACACTGAAAGTCCAAATATAATTTAAGTTCCATGACAATATATCTACATCTGTAGGAAGCAGACAGAAGGAAGCTGCTTCTTTAAAATTGATTTGGCAGTGTAGAAGCTGAAAACATCCATCCAGATGGAACCGAGATTCTCTAAAGGTTTTGTGTTTTCAAATAGAATAAAATCTTATGGCTTTTCTAGTCCATCCTTTCAGAGGGATATATTATTCTGTGGAGTGGCACAACTCAAAGTTGTAGAAGAAAATATAAAAGCAATAAACTACTGCTATAAACTCAAAAGGTGATAAAAGTTTTTAAAAGTTCTGTATAAATAAAACTTATTCTATCAATTTGGTGGTAAAGGTTGCAGGCATGTATGTTTTGCTTCGTGTACTGTCTGAATGAAAATGAAACAATTTCTTAAGTCACCTTTCAATGACTAGATGTATTTCTCCTGAGGCTTTTAATCTGAGGACATGTTTGTCCATATCCATCTTACTGAGGCTGAAGATTATTTATTCATTGAGGTTCATCTACATGAAATTTAAGAAGATGAACAAGTTCTACAGCTGACTAAAACATACAAAATACCTATTGTAAAGTAAAATATGTATAATTCAGAACAAGAGTATGGCTTGAGTCTGAACCTGTAATGAATTTTGTTCCACCACACACTGAAATGGAGAGACTTTCTCGTTTCCTGACACGGGGTCAGATAGAGATTTGTTATATTTTGTTTAGGGCATGAGACCTCATTAGGTCTCTTCTGTAAGAAAATTTGATGTTTCTTTAAGAAAAAAACTTTTTACTTTTCTTATGGCAGAAGTAGGAAGCAAAAGGAACTATATATGGCAGTGTAAGTCTGCCACAACTACAAGCTTGCCTTGAAAGGCACCTACAGAAATTAAATTAACTGCTTTCTAGGAAAGCTTCTTTGTTATGCAAACAGATAATGGTGTTGCAAAACTTAATGCTCTGTTCTGGTTTTTTATCTACTTCTTTCTAAATTTCTTTCCTATATTTGGCTGACATTTTCCTTGAATTACAGAAAATTTATTTGCTTTAACTTTCTTATGCTCATTTCCATCTTCGATTTTTTTAAGCTGAAAGCCTAAAATTTAGAACAGAATGAAAGCTTCAGTGCCCTTGGAACATGAGTGCATGTCTTTGTGACCAGGGACATCGATTCAGTCTGATCAGTGTTGTAACATAAAAAAAGAAATAAGATGTAGTCAGTCCCACAGGCTACGGAGTGATTCTACTACACCATCTCTATAGTCAGGCAGTCTGAAGAGGAACAGATGGAGCAGCATGCCCTATGCCAGTCTTGGTGGAAGGTTAGTTCATCTAAGTTTTTAAAGTGAAGTTACATGGTCCTGTAGAAACTTTCCACATTTCAAAGGACTGTGGACAGGATGGGTGATGTCATTGATGGGGTGGATAGCCTAGATATAAAACAGAAGGCTGAGGAGCTAGGGTTAGTTCCTCTAAGGCATTGAACATTCTCAGTTGCATAAAGAAACTTAGTAATCAATAACTTTCTTTGTGCAATTTGTAATGTCCAAAATTAGCGGAGATTGGAGACTGTTGAAAATGTCACCAGTTATCTATATAAAGGCTAAATCCTCCAGGGATGAAATCAGAAAACAAATAAGTTTACAACAGTCTTTATGAATTCTGATCATATTTTCCTACAACATCAGTGATACATGAGTGGACTTAAAAATTATGTAGCTCAAGGAATAAAAACAGACTATAGAAAAATAATTAAAATATATCCCTTCAGCTGAAGCTTGTAAGATGGAGAATAGCAGAATGGTCCAGATAAAGCATAAATGCTTATGCTTTTACTATGCCTGCCCTTTCAGTCTGATCTAAAGGATCACAATAGGGGAGTGAAATTTTTTGTGTGTATGTCATATTCTGAACTCACAAATTACTTACTCCCTAAACTACCCTGTATCTACTGAGTATTAGATAAGGCAGGTGTCAGTCTTGAACAAAGCCTGAAATGTGCAGAGCTCGTTGTAAGACAAGGCCTCGATTCTTACAATGCAAAGATGCAACAAATTGTAATCCATATCTAATACAGAGGGGAAAATGTGTCATAGTTGAGAGAACTGTTGAAGGTCACATAAAAAAATTTGTATTGAAACCAGGTGTGAAAGTCAAATCTGCTTCCAACCCAGTTTTTTAGTCATTTACTCTTTTTTGGTCTTAATCTTAAGAACAGATTGTCTAGCTAACAAGGCTGAAGAAATTGCTTTATACATTTTAATAGCATCATTTAGAAAAATGCTGCTTTAATAAAATGCCTTTCTAGCAGACCTGCACTGTAGCATAAGAGAAATGTGTAGATCAGGTAACATGAGAAATGTGTTCCACTGTAAGGGGTAAATTCAATGTTGTTGTATTTGATAGAATAGCAATCAAATCCATACCCTAAGATACTGCAAGAGGTGCATACCCTCTTGAATATAACAGTCTTCTCTAGGTTTAGGCTTAGATGGCATGCTAAAAATAGGCAGTTCTTTCAGACTTTGATCATTTTTCTATTAGGCCTCTTGCCACAAGTAACAATTTTATTTATTACAACACGGTCCCATGTTTGACGTATTAAATTATCTTATTTTCTAAAAGCAAGGGAAAAAAAATGAGAGAATCTCTTCCTTTTGATTTGATATGGCAGTACTAAGACGAAGACTTCATAGAGCAACCCCTGTGAATAAGCAGCATCAGGGCCTGGCCAAAGATTTTCCCTTTTGTGGTGCAGTACTTTGTAGTATAACACAATGTGAGAGAAGGGATTTATCCTTTCTCATAAAAACTGTAACTGGAAATCTCTTATCGTGAAAAGAGTTCAGGGTAACTTGAACTGGTTTGGCTGTGAAGTTAAGGAAATACTAGAATGTGTGTGTGGATATCTACAATCAGAAATGGTGTCAGCTAATGGTATGCACATTTCTCTACCAATGTACTTTTTCATACTCCTGTTTTAAGAGGTTTCACTCAAATTACATAGTTTCCTGTGGTTTGCCTTTGAAGACTCCAAATGGAGACATTGTAAACCCAAAAACCTTAATTTTTGCTAGCATTTGGAGTACTACTGGTTGTCTCTTTCTCCCTCTGGACCTAAATTATAGCAGAAAAAGTGGTAGATAAAGACTATCAGAGGAAGTACAACACTCGAATCTTCCCTGTTAGGTGAAAGTTCTTCCTTGGTGTGTCAGAAAAGGGAGTTCATCTGATCGAATGCTGAAATGAAATTCTGGTCTTTTGCACTTAAATAAAAGCATTTCACATAATATACTCCCCATAGGGAAGTTAGGATAAGTTTATTTTGTGCCTGCAATTGTGGGGATGTGTCAATATCTGGAGAATAAATTGCAGTAAGTTGACTCAACTTGCATGAAAACATCTTTACTCAGATCTCTGCAAGTGCATTTGCTATTTGCTCTTGCTATTGTTCTCATCAGGAGATAATAAAACCTGTTACAGAGAATTGGAAAATCAGTGTTTTTACAGATAAGTGATACTTCAAAGATTTTTTAAGTTTGCCCTTTTCCAACTCACCAATTTATTTCACTGGATGTCCGTTCATGACAGGGTTATGATCTTAAGCAGACTAAGTCGAGATATAGTGGTGTGGAGGAGATGCAGTGCAGTGAATGCTCAAAGTCTGAAATTTTGGTAGTAGCATGGTGAAAGTGGAAAGTATGCCACGTTGTGTGGCATACTGCTCTTATGAAGTGATGCATGCCTGTGAGCTGAAAAGCAGTCCAGGTACTTCTAAATGGTGTTATTATTGTCTTGTAGATTTTGTGGGTTTCCTTACCGTGTTTTGGGAGATATCTTACTGGTTTAGATCTGTTATTTTTCTAACTTTCATAGAATGCTACTACAAAATGATTGTTGGATGGACTGTGTTTAATTATGAATGCCGTATACTAAGAATGTTTGAATTCCTGTAAGGAGTTATCTTTCACTTCCTCTTTCTTTTTGTGACATGAACTGGTTTTTATATATCCATGATATAACTGCAGTCCATCTTTAAATGATGGAAAATCCTCTACTGCAATTATTTTCTGAATGATTTTACAAAGTAGAATTGGATTTTCTTCCAGTTTTGTTGTGTAGCTCAAGTCCTGGTTTTGTATGTTTTCACTTATATTAAATGGTAGTAGTAAATATGGCCTGTCATTTGAAAGCAAATGTACACCTGGACCAGTGTACTGTGACTGAAAATTACCAGAGGGAATGGTAACACAGACGGTAACACGGAACTTTTGGGGAGATTGAGAGCTGGTTTTGGTTCCCATCTTTTCATTTGCTATATTGAATACAGCCATGTAGAACATACAGATGCCTCCAGACCAACCTCTTGTGCATTCCTTCTGCCTATCCCCAAAACTCCCAGATTAAAAATCTATGGCTCATTAAACAGGAAGGGCGGAGTATATTGCCTTAGAAATATTACTGTCTGTCAGGATTGCCTTGTCCCAGAGCGGAGACTTATCTGTAAAACCTGCACACAATTACTTTTTAATGATTTTATCCTGGCTCATTAGGAGAGCAGCTACCACTGAGACTTTAAGAGTAATCATGCAGCTGTACCAGTGATACAGCTACCGTGCATCTTGGAGAGGCACATCAGCATTTACTGAACTGGCATTAAAACCTAGAAACGGTAATTGAGATAGAAAAGAGATAATACAAAGCTTGCAAAGTATGTCCATGATACTGTATGCTATAGCAAGAACAAGGATTTCCCTGCTGGAATTTCATTGCCATTCTCTTTGTATAATTTATAGAATAAATTTGTAGGTCACTGTTTAGAACAATACACTTTTAAAATTTTGGATTTGAAGTGTATTGTTAGCCTCTGCTTGCTTTAAAAAGGATCATAATGAGTTATACCTTTGCTGAATGTATCTGAAGTTCCTTCTTCCTTCTATTTTAGCCTGTTTGGAACATAAATTAAGTTATACTTTTCCAATCACCCATGAGAATTTGGTTTCACACAGTTGATCTGACTAAAAAGCAGAATTTTGGAATTTCTGGTGAGATACGGCAATTGCATACACATAACTTATAGCTAGTGATTTAAATTAATTCTCCTTCTGGTGCGTAAGGACAGGAAGATTTTTTCCATTAACTGCTGTCTAGCTATCAGGTAGCTTAATCTTGCTCAATTCATGCAGGGTCTTACAGGACCCATAATCTTGCTCACTATTGGAATAGATATTGCATTTTGAGGTACCTTGTATCATCTCTCACTTCAACTGAAGAAAAGTTGTTAGAAATTTACCCTTCTTAGAGAAAGTTAATTCATTATGTGAACTGTGTTTAACAGTTCACATCAGGACATGCTCACGTATGAATGCGTGCACAAACTCACGTACACACAAAACCCTGATGGCAGTTTCACAAATAGGGAGCAACGGAATACAGGGCATTACCCTTTATCTTCAAAAATCAAAGACCAAATCCTTGGAAAGAAATTAAAAGGTCAAGGAGATGGCTTCTTTTTCATGATGCCACATTTTGAGCCTTTAGCTTTTAGATTTTGTTTGGCACTGGGAGAAGCAGTATCATCTTTAGAAAGACTTTCCAGAAGAGAAGAACAACACTAAGTTCTGATAAACATAAGAGGAAAACCACAAGAATTAAAGGATATGAATGAGTTTAAACAAGCTATGTTGTTAGTTTATTTTTATTTAAAAAGAGAATGTCATAATGTTTTTTCCTTAAGTGACTCAAACTGTAAATCAAAATGCTATGAGCAAACCAATGCAATTATACTTGTAACTTTTACTAGACACACAATTAATCTGGTTGCTCATGTAGAATACAGTAACTACACACTGAAACATGGTGAAGTTTGAGACTGCTTTATACCCTAGTGAGTAAGCAGTTGTAATGAATATTACTCTTTACACATTATTTAATATACAAAACTATCTGCAATTTCACCAAAGGTGCTGTAGATTTAAAAGGACTGATAGCTAAAACACACATGAGCAAAAATGATAATTTGTTTCTTGCCATAATGAGCTGACCAGACTAATGGATGGTGAAAAAAAAAGTGCTTTTCCCTATAAACAGCTCGTGTCTTTTACTAACATAGGAAGGAATAGACCTAGCAATGCTCTGAAGGCAGTTGAGAGTGGTGAACAGAATTTCTATTTAACAATGTCAGAGTAGAGCTGTGCCGATTTTCCCTCTTCCATTTCCCACTGCCTTCTAACAAGTGCAACAATGAAATTCTTATATTTGTAGAAAGCTTATGTTGTGTGTATAAGTTTTACTTGCCAAGGATTTTATGTTTTTTGTAGTGCATAGAACTTGAGTGACTATAGTGAAAACTTCTCACCTCATTTATCCATCTGTAAACTACATCCCAAATAACTTTGCATCATTTAATACTGTGATGATCATTCTTGAGATACATGGTGAACTGATGGGGCAAAGACAGCAAAGAGCAGCAGCCAAGGAAAGAAGCAGCAGTGGGAGACCTGAACACTCAGGTTATACTTTTTTTAGCACACTTTGTTGATACCTAGCACTGCTGATTGTTGCTCAGTCTGCTAGTTCAAGTCCTTGATTTACTTCCTAAGAAGCATATAGCTGTTTATCGCTGAATGGTGATGACTGTTCCGCTTGCCAACCAGCGCAGGGCAGGTGCTGCCACTGGATTGGGTTTAGATGAAGTCTGTCTGCTACCTTCACTGCAAGGGACCAGTGACCTCAGTTGCCTCAGGGAGCCAGCCTCAACATTGTTGTTCAGCATTTAAACTGGCTGTTCTCTATCGCTCTCAATATTTAATACAACATGAATATTTTGTATATGCTATAGAAGCATGTTTAGATCCCTGTTGAAAATCACTTACAAAGACAGCTGGTTTTCCTTCTGCAAGTAAAACTTTATCAGCAGCAACCTCTTTCCTATGACTTGAATACCTATGGGTAAGTTTGATCAACTAAAGAAAGTCAGGAGACAATCTTAGATTCCCTAAATATGACTTACATTTAAAGATGTAGCCCATGGTGAACAAATACATTCACCTTTCTCGCTTGTCTTTTCAACCAACTAACAATCAATTCTTATGTTTGTTTTATTGGTAGTTTATACGTTTACATATGGTTATATGTTTACATGTTTATAGATGGTATTTTAAAGACCACACTACACTATATTTTATTATATTGAATGTTATAGAATACTTCGTTCTTAGATAGTTATTAGTAATGCATCCAATTGAGGTAGTTTACTATTCTCTCCCAAGTCTATATACAACTCATAATGTTAGAGCGGAACACAAATTAGGAGAATGCTAGGGCTTTTCTGTAATTTGGTAACCCACTGTTCACATTTTTAAATATAGCAAAAATGTTTACTCAGGAAGTGTTACATTTTGATTTTTAAATCATATTTAAAATATTTCTTTGAAAATTTAAAAAAAAATTAAAATTTCTCTTCAGTTGGAGAACTGCACTTTAGGCAGTACCAACTATTCAGAATAGTTGTAGGCAATATATTTTAAACTAAGTGGTAGCTGTAAAAGTTATAACTATCTTTCCACTTAGAGCAGTTTCATCACTGGCACCGTACAACTCTGTTGACGTGACAGGGCTACAATAGCCAGAATATCTGACTGCAGTAGCACTCATGGCTTGAATACCTCTTCAGGGTAGAATATCAGTCATATAGAAGGGTTTCAGGTCTTTTTCCTATCTTACCTGTTAAAGAAGATATAGAATAATTTGGGTTGGAAGGGACCTTTAAAGGTCATCTACTCCAACCCCCCCCTGCCATGAGCAGGGACATCTTCAACTAGATCAGGTTGCTCAGAGCCCTGTCCAGCCTGACCTTGAAAGTTTCCAGGGATGGGGCATCTACCACCTCTCTGGGCTACCTGTCCCAGTGTTTCACCAAACACAGTATGTCAGGGAAGATAATATATTAAGATAAAAAGATAGTATCTGGCGGATAAGACATTCTTGTGGTCTTTATCTTCCAGTCCTTACAGACACAGCTTTTCCTACAGTGCCACCCAATCTGCTTCTGAATTCTTTCTTACCTAATTCATGCTGTGTTTCTGTTTCATATATCTGTTTAGTGGACTTCCCTGAAGACCGTATCACAGCTTTGAGGATCTGTGCAAATTAAAATGTTCCCTTCAAATAATTTGTCCACGGTGACCAGATCAAAGAGTAGGGACGAGACAGAAAGTGGTCCACTGATCTCCCAGGACAGGGACTGAGCTGAGGCAGTGATGAGCTGAAGAGCTGAGGCAAGAGCCACCACGGCCATGGTACTCAGGTCTGTGAAAGAAGCTTGCCCAGGACCAACACCAGTTCTTATAGAAGGATGCACAAAAACCACTCTAAGTATCTTTTTCAAACTGTACTTGAGAAAATATTTTAAGTGCTACAAAATTTAGATTATCCATACAAATTTCTCAGTCTAATGCTGTGTTGCTTTATTCAGTGTGCCATTCATAACACTGACATGAAGATAGTTTTTTAGACTAGCAAATCTAGCGTACAGATGAGCAAATCTTAGGAAAAGACATGAAGGAAATATTTCCTTCTCAAAAACACCACCAAAAAAATCCACCAGCAGAAAAAACAGAGGAGAATTGTATAAAATAAAAGACTAAATAACATAAAGAAATACTTAAAGACATAGTATTATCAAAGAAGGTGGAGCAGCTCTGAGAGAGGTGATAATAACTCAAGAGATGTACTCAGCTCAACAATGCTTTAGTTGGTTATGCTAGCAATGGGACCTGATAAAAGATAATCAAGAAAAGAGCAATGACAACTGGGTTCCAAATAGGCTATATAGACAAGATCTCAGAATATTACTGATTAAAAAAATAGTAATTCAGAACTGAGCCTTGTAACATCCAGCCTGTCTAGAAGTAACAAACATGAAGATCAAATAAAATCTCTGGAGGCAATAAGCAGAGACAGTTTTTTTCCCAAAAGTAACACAAAAATTCAGAATTAGAATACCAAAGAAAAATGGGATTAAATTTCTGGTGGAAAAAGTGGGAGGTTATGTATCTTTGGAACAAAGCCAAATGTGTGCTCCAGAGAAAAATAAAGAAAAACCCACAAGCAAAAGAAAAACAAAGAGAAGGTTAGGCATTCCCTTTGACAGAAATGGTAACTGACCTTTTTTGATCTGAGAATAAACATTGCCTTTCAAATTTCAGAGGTTTGAAGTACTTGACCTACTTCTTCCAAATTACCTTGGTGCATTTAAGAGTTTAATAAAATAATTGACACAAAGGTGCAGGTTGCACACTTAAAGTAAGTGGGCAATTGAGTTAACATAGGTGGATGTCAAATGACAGTTTATCTTCTCTCCTGTCTACTAGGACCACCGACTTAAGAAAATCCTCCTATTATGTAGACATCTTGTGACTTTATTTGTTCCTGCATGTTGTTCAACAGTGGTGAAAGGATTCAAGCTCAGATGTACCTAGTAGAATGGCATGTTCAAGGCCATATTATGCTTTAAAGGAAATAACAGCTCTGTGTTTGGAGTCAAATACTTTCTCACATGGAAGAAGACACAGAAAAACCTTGCCCTCTAGTGTCTGGAAAACTAGGAAACAGGCATAAAGCCTGTTTTCACTAATTGGTATCCAGTTCAGATTTGCTTGTAGCTTGAACAGTTTAGCTGGTTTGAATAACTGAAGTTTTCCTTAGTTTCAGATCTGAAAAAAGAAAGACAAACACGAAGTCACTTAATATTTGAATTAATTTTTCATTGGAAGAAAAAAGTGTTGATAGAGTACTTGAAAGTAAATGGAAATCAGTTATTAGAACAAGCTGAAGCTGGTTGCACCAGCAGCCATTTGAATAATAGGAATAGCTGTATCTGGATATCTTGCTGTTATGTGCATGAGTTTTATTTTTCAAATTTTTTATTCTGGAAAGGCAGGATGCATACATAATTTTATAGACAATATAATCCACTTTGCAATTAGTAAAGAAAATCTGACCCTGTCTGATGTAAATCTATCATCTTCCATTTAAAACTAAATTGTTTAATAAATAAAATAATGTAGCTTAGTGGAAAGACATTTAAAGAACACTAGTCTTGCATTTATAGAAATAATTCATCTTCTTGGTATCCAATCTGTGTATATCAGGGCAGGAATTGTGAACATTTCTGCTCATTTCTGCTCATTTCTGCTCATTTCCCTACTGCAATTCATTGACTTTCAAGATGGTTACTCTGCACTGGTCCTGTTTAAATGGAGAATTAGGGTGTGCCAGACATATTTCAAACAGAAGAATTAGGTATGGAAATAAACATAAGATTGTGAGGAACATAGCTAATTGCATTCTAAAAAGCATAGAATGAATAATCTTGCATGTAAATTGTCTACTTATTCGAATAAATAGTCCATTACTATACTGACTTCAGAGCTGTTAAATTGTGTGTTAAATAGGGTATTTATCTCCTGTGAGAACAAGGTATTCACTTTTTTTCACTATGGAAGGGATGCCAGAACATTATCGTTGGCTGATACTGAACAGCCCATATGGGTCAGCAGGAATCCAAGTTTGTTTTATACATTCTGTTATGGCAGACAGTCTGTTAGTTTATTTTTCCAAAGGATGCATAATTGTTGTTTCCTTGGCCAAATCTTATTTGCCTTACTCAAAATATTTTGTTCCATAAAGTTTATTGGAACTACCCTTAATAAAGTAATATTTTCCTTGTTTAATTGGAAATCATCCAAGTTTTCTATTTGTCATGGTTTCACAAAGACTGAAACAGGAAAGAAAGATTACAGTTATTTTTTCAACATATCTTTTCCTTTACTTGAAAAAAGAAATCAAACTGTCTCATTTTGGAATGTAATTTTATTAACTCATGCAAATTGTGGACTAATTTTCATGAGAGAGCTAACCACTACAGCCAGTTAATGCTATGTAAATAAATCAGTCAATTAAAAGACAATTGTTTTCAAGCATAAGCAAAATCTCTGACACATTCTAACAAATTAAATGGTAGCCATGCAAAGTTTCATCTTCTTGGAATGCCAATGATTTCGTTGTGTCCATAAAAAAATACCTTGGACCTGTTTACTTCCTGACTTTTTATCACCATTGTGTTTTCCTTTCTTACATGATAATAATTAAGTTTCTTTGGGATTGTCTACCAGTTACTGGCAAAGATCATGTAACCGATAATATCAGCCCTCAATAAATTGGATTTTTTTTACTGGATTGCATGAAATTTGACAGAATATTGCAATTTACAATTTCATAGTAAATAAATTATTCAAGGCAAAATGTTCAACTGACAAATAATTTAGTCTGAAAATGGTGTAATAGGCAAACTCTAATGGAGAAAATAAATTATTGCAGTATATCTTGAATACTTAATCATGGTGTGCTCAAGAAATCAAAGTCCATTATCAAACTATGCTCATGCATGTTATCCTTTCAGCAATTGATTTTGATTTTTAAAAGATAATAAAGTGTAATAAACCAAATGACTGCTGTATATCTTGTGAGAGTACTGCTTTTTAGAAATTTTGGAAGTATATTACCTATTACAGAATGAAATTGCAACTCTCTAAGTTATAATTAATTCTTATTTAAGTCATAAAAAGCCTATGTGAGAAATAAAACACTGAGAATATATGGCTGTGTATTATCATTACCTTTGAACCTCACAGTAGTTTTTGTGAAACTCTGGAGATATTATAGAAAGTAATATAAGATAGTACTAGTAATAAGATAATGCATAAATGTAATGGTCCAACAACAGAATACACACTATGTAAGTTTAAAACAAACATGTTAGAAAATCTTTTTTTTTTTGCCTGTATACCTGGCAGATGATAGATATTACCATAAAATGAATTGAATGGAATTTTAAGAAGGAGCAATTTTGCCCAATATCATATATAGCATGTGTGTCTGTGGAAAAGTACATCGCGTTCCATTGCGAGAAGACATAATTAAAGTTGTACATTCTCATTGCAGGAGTTAAGCAACCTGTGAGCAAGGAAATGAAGCTTAACATGGTCCATTTTCAGGATATGAAAATGTGGATTTTTTTCCCTAAAGACTCTTTAAAGGCTCCTTAGCTACAAGCAGGAGTTCAAGGAGTTTCATATTGCTAATAATTCTGTTCCCTTCAGTTATATAGCCTTTTACTATTGCTACACATGAGATACTGTGGCTTACATTTGCAAACTTAGGAAATTTTAGAACATCTCAGCATTTGACATAGTTTTTGCAGATGCTATCTGCAGCTCAGAAGATGTTCTCCAGTGTGCTGTGTATTAGCTGCGATAAACACTTCTTTCAATTTTGTGTGCAACCTCCACAGTTTCTGGAAGTTTTAAAGGGATAAAACCTAATGTGGATGATGGGAACTGCTGAAAGAGGAGACAAAATATTCTCCCAAATACTCCATCCCCAATTAGACCCCATCATAGGAATCACTCTGTAACATAAATATCCAGGAACTGAAATTCCTTGCTGTTCATATTTAGATCATCTACAAAAAAAGAAATCTTCTGTTTTAAAAAAACCCCAACCAAACAACTAAAAAACCCACAAAAACAAAACCAAGAAAAATCTGTATCTTACTAAAAGTGTGCTCATTATAAATAAAGCAGCAATGTGAATTATTCAAGGAACAAGCAACCCTAATTATGATGTAGGACGCAGTTCTCCTATCAGTAATGCAAACCACAAGTCAATATGCCCTGCATTCCACCCCGCCCCGCAGACCTGTAGCCTCAAGAATCTTAAACTCTGAGCTCAAAAAGTTGCATTTTAGAAGTCCAGAATTTCTGATCATTTCCTATTGGTAGTTCAGACATCTCCTGGTGTGTTACTTGTTGTGAATTCCATTCTAAAGAGTCTCAATATTTCCATATGCATTTGGAAAACATCTGTGTCTGAATCAAGACCAAACTCCACTACAGGATCTGGTCCCTGGAAGTTTTATGCTAAAATACCATACTCATGCGTCAGTGTTCAAGCTTCTAGATATATTTATGCTTTGCATCCAGAAAAAAACCTGACTACAGGATCTGGTATTAACAACAAATCTTCTCTCTGATCTCAAAGAACAAAGAAAATAAGGATATGCACAAGAGACACTCTGGAGGTCAAAGTTGAAACCCCGTTATGCCCAGGAGTTGTGTTTACTGTATGTTTCCTCAAAAAGCAGCATTTCAGCAGCATGCCAGGCAAGTGGTCCCCTGTGGCTTGTAAAGCAGGGGTTTATGTTGCTGTGTATCCCATGGAGGATTAATGATTGTACTGTGTCTCTGTCAGTCTCTGACTTGACGGAGAATGTCTTGGTAAGTGTTGCTATATATTCCTCAAGTCAGAAGGCGTTTGTGATTGTATGAGTTTCCAAAAAGGAAAAAGTATAACAGAAGGAGTTTTCTGTCAAAAATTACAGTATTGAATAAGTAGGATAGCTTGAAGACTGTGTTCCTTGCTGAGCCCAAAAATGACATTTGTAATGTAGATGAACAAATCTCCTGTTGCCTATAAAACAGATACTCGTGGCTTGGGTCAAAAGATTAGAAGACACTGGAAAACACTGTCAACAGAATATTGGAATAAGTCTTGGCATCACCTGAAAGCCTTAAAAGAAACTGAAGATATACAATTCCATATAACCTTTTGATATGCACTGTACTGTGAAAGTAGAGATCCTTTCAAACAAATATCTATTCCAGAGTTCATGTTTTTTATAAGAAGGATACATCTCTAAGAATGCTTAGAAATACCTATTTTAATTGAAAAAAATTACTCCCCCAAAAGATGCTTAGTTGTTTTCATATGATAATAAAGCTTTTGTTAACAACTTAGGGTCAGAAAAGTGCTCAAAGATCTCAAGCAAAACTCCAGCTAATAAAGAATATATTAAGAAAGAGAAGGACATTTTGCATGTGAAAAATTGGCAAAGTAAATAAAAAGTTTATTTTATATTTATATTATTAGATCAAGAAATTTTTAGTTTTCCTCAGCCGGAATCTTTCAACATCACCTTCAGAAGCCTAGCCCATCTACACGCTGTCCTTGGCAAGATTAGAGTTATAATTTAAGGTCAAATCCTTATGACAGCAATAGTCATTGGGAACACAAGTTCTCATTTCAGAAATATCAATAGCAAAATGCTGAATAACATGATGAAGACAGTGCAAAACTAATTTATTTGCATTAGACCTGCTACGTTTATTAGAAATTTTTTTTCCTTAAGAAGACTATGTGTCTGGTACTGGTACTGGAATTTCAACTTCAACTCCAACAGATTTCTCCATGAAGGGAGAAGGAAATGAGGAGAGGGCCAGGGAGAGAGACAATGTGAGAGCATTTAAATTCTCAGGTGGAGGAAGTGGCTTGTCTTAATATGTGCTCTTAAATTCCTAAAGATTTTCTGATATTCCAATTCCCATTAAATGTTAATGACTGTAAAAGTTAGTGCTGGTATCATGTAATTAATTGACTCTTTTATTTACATAGCAGTAACTGACTGTAGTGGTTAGCTCTCTTATGAAAATTAGTGTACAATTTGCATGAGCTAATAAAAAAAAATTATATTCCAAGATGAGACTGTTTTCTTTCCTTTTTCAAGTTGGGGCTGCCCTCAGCTGCACCCTGACCTGCCCTACTCCCTGGCAGGTGCGGTCCTGTCCTGCCGCGCCAGGGGAGCCTCTTCTCCCAGCACCCCAACTCCAAGGAGCCACCAGAGAGAGGATGGCAGTCACATTCAAGCGAGAGTCAGACATGTCCATTGCGATGAGGCAGGTCTGAGGTCAAGCCAGGAACACCAGCCAGCAAGTCAGGGTCGGGATCAGGCCCAGTGTCAGTGAACCGGTCAGGCACAGTCCAGTGGGAGGGGCAGGTCCATAGTGACAGGGCAGGTTTGGGTGAAGCTGGGAAGGCAACCTGCCAGTCAGAGTCCCCTGGCCTTGCACAGCCTGAGAGTTAGAGGCTCAGCTGAAAACAGCTCCTATGGGCAAGGGGCTGGCCCTGGCTGAGGCCTCTCTGCAGTGCTGTCATGGGGACTTTCCCCAGGGCTACTAGCAGAAAGGGGGGCAGCCGTCAACTGCCCTCTAAGTTGGTCCTGAGCCCCAGCAGCCAAATCTCTGGGAGAAGAGATGCTCTTGGGGCCTGACACCTGCCAGCACTCACTCAGCCCTCAGTCTATTTTGGTAGTTACTTATCTACCAAAGCCTTGCTGAAATGGAAGGATGGTTGTTTGCAGTTTTGTTTCCAGCTTAGAGAGTGACTTCCTTGATAGTGTGTATATTGGATGTTTCAGACAGCCTATTGCAGAAATAGAAATAACTGCCATTGATATTGTGATGACTGAACTGGTACTGTATGTCTGGCTGGACAAGAGCCCAGTGGAGCATCCTACCCTCCTTCATACAACCAGGAGCTTTTCCAAACCCGTTGTTTTCTCACAGATTTTATGGCTTGCAGTGGACCCTGGAGAAACCAATATAATTATTCTTAGCAGCATCAAGCTTGTAGGTAGTGTCAGCTGGCCTTATATCATATAAAGGCTCATTTAACCAATTCCTGTAGGACACTGAGGATATAATGGCGTTTCCTTGGGGCACTGTTATCTTCAGAGCACGTATAAGGGTAGCAGGCAATAATCACAAATACTGATAGGAGAGTTAGACACCTTTCATGCTGTGGGGAGAGGTTGGGACATGCTGAAGTTCTTAAAATGGGGATGATGTTTGATACTCAGATTACCACTTGTGATTGCTTAGTACCAGAAATTCAGTGAGTGATCACCTTGATAATTATAATGAATCATTGTGCCTTTCTATGGGACCCTGGATAGGCAGGTGTGCCACACTTGATGCCATTACTGAAATCACGCCTTGGTCTCTGAGGCCATGTATACTCACTGGTGCATGAGCTTAGAAATGTGTGGCACAAGCCTATGATGCCTTCCTGCAGCTACACGGCAATTCCATAGCAAGTGCTTATATTACTTGCTGAGAAGCATCGAAACCTGACATTTCTGGCCTGACTTCTAGAAACTCAAATACTGGTAAGCTGCTAAAAATGGTGGTGTGTCGATGAGTAGGTGATCAAAGGCAAGAGGGGTAAATGGTAATGGAGGTTAGCCAGTCCTAAGAAGAACAAGGTGTTGTAGTGACACTGGCTCTGCTTTCTGCTTCCTCCCTTGTGCTTTTCCAGACTCATCAGTATTGTTCTCATAGCCTACACTGATAAATTAATATCAGTACAGATGTCAAAGAAATATGGACGTTGAAAGATGTTGGGATCTGATGTCCAAGACTCGGGAAATGGTGCTACTTTTGGCAGGGCAAACCAGGCTGAACAGGTAATGTGGTTTGTGGCACACAATATTCTGTGTGCATGAGACAGAGGTATGCCTTGTTGCACACAACCCAAAACTCCAGGCTGAGCAGCCTTCATTGGTGCAACCCTTAAAAGTAACCTGAAAAAGTGGTACAGAAGCTGTCTGAGAGTTTTGGGTTTTTGATTGTGCACCATGACTGCATTCCTCTGTCCTTTAACCAATTTTAATTTTGAGATTCCCATTTGCACATGCTCAAGAGTTTCTTGTACTTTCATTGGTAAGATAAATTATAAATTAGACACAGCTGCTTCCCTAAAAGTAAATACCCTGTTAGGGAAATGGTAGTAACTTCTACTCCTGGTTTTAAATGTCTGTCTTCTTTAAAGTTTGTTTTTATCATCTCTGGATTCACATAATCAGACTTATCGCTATAGTGTGGAACTGCCATATTGTATGCTTCTTCAATATTAGCATATGCAACTGGAAACTTCTTGTGGAAAGCTTTATTTATGCTGTTGATTTAATCAAAATGTTCTAGATTAAGTTTGACAGGATTTTTCTTTTCATTGTTTTTCCTTCCATGGAGTATGGTAAGGTCACAAATCTACTTAGTTTAATGCTCTACTGTCAAATTTGCAATTCTCCTTATAAAAATTAACAGAAAAACCATATATACACACACACAAAATATTGGCTCTGTCATTAGGTATTTCATGAGCAAAAATAATTTAAATAAAACTGTTGTAAAAAATATGAAGAGGAGATAATTATATAAATGCATACTTTTAATCAAGCCAGCAATAATTTTTTCTGAGTTCTTTTGTTCCATTTTAAGAACCACATAAAGTTTTCTGCATTCTTAAAGTAATTATGTTTTGTAGACTAATATTTTCTCTACTGTAATATTTTACTCTCCCACTAATACAAAAAAAATCTCAAGTTTTTACCTTTTGATTCAATCTGAAAAGAACATGTTCTTCAAAGGCATTAGATAACATGCATTTTTCTGCAGTATAACATTACTTTCAAATTTGAGTTGGAAAGTTTTAAAGGCATTTCATTTTCTGCCCAAAATATTTTTCTAGATACAATAAACACAGTTTGCATCAGCTAGAAAGGTAATAGAAAGAGATGATGATACTTTCTACTTTGAATTAGAATCAGCCATTTCAGTAATGCAAAACTATCATTGTCTTAAATACCACAGCTTGTTTGTGTCTGGAATTTCAGAACACTGATTTTAAAGTTTTTAAAAGTGCACTTTAGAAGATCTAAAATTATAGACAAACTTTGATTGGCTATATCCCTTCAATGATCAAAGTAAACAGTCACATGAAATGTGTTTCTCATTAATTTAGACTGTCACCCACTTCATTTTCTATCTGCTAACATAAATTGCGACATTGTTTGGAATAAACATGAAGCCAACTATCAACATATTTTAACCACACTTTGAATTTTACAGCAGGCAATTACACAAATATCTTCTTTGTGATAGTTTGGCTACCCACTTTACTGTCAATTTATTTCTTACTAATAGCAGTACAATGTTTCTCTTCTTGGACTAATGTTGCATATTTTACTACCTGAAATAGATGCATAGACAAAACTTGAAAGGTCAGAAATATCTTTTTACTGCAGATTGAGTGTTCATTTTATAAATACAGGGCAGAAAATTCCTTCTTCCATTTTAGCAGCTTAGTCATGTGGTGCAGCTAGATCACTGTAAAGACCTCTTCTCAAAATTCATTTGAAAATTCTTCAATCCTTTCACCTCATGGAATATTCATCGTCTATATGTATGAGGTTTCTCTGTGAACTGTGCATACTGTTTTACATTGCCTCACTTGCACAGAAACAAATGAACTGTTTGAATTGCACAAATTGAATTTTAATCAAAGGGAGTGAGAATAACTTTAAAGGTACTTAAACCATACTCAGAAGTCAAAACAAAGTCTATTTTTCACTATGTGATATAGATAATCTTAAAGGTATGCTCCTGATGTTGTATTTTAGGATGTCAATGCTACAAAAAAAATAAGGATACTGTCAAGAAAAGACAGAGATTGAAAGGCAGAGTTCTTTTTAGGTGTGATTAAAAAATATAACTACTTCTTATTCATATTTCCATTTTTGTTAATAATTTATCCACAATTCTTTCTGAAGCTCATGTAAGTTTCTCTTGGCTGTACTAGTCCCTCTAGTGGCATTTTGTATGTAATAGATAACCATAAAAGCTTAGTTCTGTTTCTCATTCTCTATCCATGTACTACTTAAAATCTGTCAGTTGAACAAGCAGAACAACATTCAGTTTTAAATCTATTTGATAGTCCCTGTTACTGTTCAACCTGTGTTCATGTTATTCATACTGTGCATCCTTAAGATTAATTTCTTTTCCTGAAAAATTAGCATTGTTGATATCACTGGCCTTTCAGTCTTAGGAAACAGTATTTGGAGTAAGATGTGTGAGGTTGGTTGTTAGTTCTGAAATATTAAGAAGTTAAGGAATCAATGTTATCACCCTTTTCTGGCTTCTGACTATAAAATAATTTAAATTGGGTTTGTATTCTGCATTTTGAAAATACTCTTCCTTGTTCAAATTAGCTAGAAGTGATAAGAGTTTAAAAAGCAGTGCCAGTGACACTATTTTATTTCATCTTTCCCATCTCCATGAGAACACCATTTAGCTTAATACTTCTTAGGGCAAAAAGGATTAACTTCTGTCCACTGTTTACTTTCAATATAGCATCAAGTAAACATTTCAGAATTACTAGAATACACCTTGAAAAGGTCTTTTGGAAAATTAGGTGCAGATTATTAAAAGCATCTGTACCAAATATTCCAAATGCTTGCTAGAGTTGTTGTAATGGACTGATTATCCCATGAACAGCAGTTCAAACAGATTTGCTCTCTTCCAAAACCTCTTTTTTCTTAGAAGCAGCTATATTTCTAAATTGAAATGTCTAGTTGTATATTTATTTAATCACTGATTACTGCATTTTATGTCCAGTGACTATATATCTCTTTCAGTTCTGGAACGAAATAAAGATCACAGATCAAAAGACGATATGATTCATACTGTATAATGCTATACAGTATTGTAAGATTTAAGCTACTAATTCAGTTGCTAGGTTCCCAGATATACCACCTACCCTTTATCATTGTAGCTTTCCCCTATTACATCAGCAGCTGATGACTACAACAAATATATTTAGTTACGTGTATTTACAGAAATACCTTATTCTTCCCAAAAATGATGGTGGTATCCATGTAAACTCTTCCAAAGTTTTCTTGGAGGGCATTATAATTTACATTCTTTCTTATTTTATCTAATAACTATTAACAAAGCTGACAAAGTATTTAAGGTGATCCAAATAAATAGATTTCAGGAACCAAAGTGGAACCTTTTCTGTTTTATATGAGGTAATTATTTTATTTGAAATCATTTTTTAAAGATCAAAAGCATAGTCTTACTGAAAAACTGTCAGTTTCCACTAATTTCAGTGGACAGGATGGTCCCAACAGGAGTCTTGTTGTGTGTTGTGAATTGGAGATAGAATGTATGGAATAAAATGTTGACAACACTTATTCCTCAAAGTCATCAAAAAAAAATTTTGTTTACCCTCAGTCCCTCTAAGCCTGCATGGATCTTGTTAAACAGCCAATGCACATAGGTGGTTTTTTATATAACTTACACAGCACCATAGTAAATTATACTGATAATTAAACCCTGATGAATAGAAGCAACCATGCATCTAAAAAGTAGGTGTTAAAATCCTGTTCCGCATTATTCGAAAATGCTGCAAGGATTAGTAAGAGGCAGACAGCTGAAACTGTGGTAGCTAAGGATCTTAGCTAGCAAAGTTAGGCAGAAGTTCTTAAGAAATAATGAATCATAGCAAAGATAAAGCAACAGATACCTGTGTAGAGACAATCACTGTAAGCAGAGAAGTTTCAAAGTTCAAAGTAAGCCCTCCAAGGGGTTACTGGCAGAAAGGTAAATCATACATACACCTTGGATTTTCATTTTTTATTATTATTATTACTTGACCTTTTGCTAAAAGACATTTAAACCCTTTCCCATAGAGTTTTGACAAGATATACATTTTCTTGACGGATTTCTTCTTAGACCCATGACTTTAAAAAATGGCCATTTCAGTAATTCTGGGGTTCTTCCCCTCTGTAGGGGAATCTCACTTAATTTGTGTCAGATTTAACAGCAGTGTAATAGCTTCTTTTTGTTATTTCTGCGCTAGTTTAGCCCAACCTCTCACACCTGCCCAAAGAGACCTAAACAATAATATATTACAAAGGAAAGTGGCATCTCCTTTTTATTCAGGGTTTAAGCAAGCCTCTTGTTACAAAGACTCCTCTTATACTTATTCTTTTAATTTGGTAGAAATGGAATGAAGCAAAACTGCAGTCTGACATACCACAGGGTACTACAGACTAGTTGCTAGGTGTGGGTCAAATCAGAAAATGTGTAGCAATTTCTTCCTCATTTACCAAAGTTTTAGTTAAAATCATAATGGCTTTGGCATTGCAAAACTTAGGATGGTCTTCTGTTTCTTACTTCCCATCTGTAACACGTCCCATTTTCTTCCATGGTGTGTCTGATCAAGTAACCAAGAAATACCTTCAAAGCCTTTATGCTTGTAGAAGAAAAGTGGGTTGCAGTTAGAACGGAAGGTTATAGGAAGACAGACAGGGAGAAGGTCATTCACATTCCAGACAAAGGAATGATACTGCTTTTAAAATTTGCTACCTTTGGTCACTACCTATTTTATCCATTCCTGACAACTCCCACCTACATGATCAGTTCAGCTACCTGGGATTAACATTATTTTCAGTGACTTGGGTGTCACAGCAAAAGGCTGTAGCAAAGGTCAGGACAGAATTGCGTTTGTCTTCCTGAAGGCTACATGCTAACTCGCACAAGTGATGTTTGTAATACTTTGCTGCCTCACTCGGTCTTACAGTCCTGAACACTACTAATCCCGGGCATTGAATGAAGCAGGGATCGGGCAATAAAACACATTTTATACTAACAAAATAAAAAATCTGCAATACTTATTCACATGACAAAAGTCTCAAATCTTTCTTTTTAACAGCTGAGTCCTTGTTGTTTCAACTGAAATTATTTTTTTAAAATACAAATGGAATTTCTGAGGCTTTATAAATAAGGCTTGTTGGCACATAACATTCTTTAACAATTCTCCTAATACCTTATCGTGAACAGCATTTGGACCCTTACCCTGCTACCCTAACTTCATTTCCTAAGAAGTTTAGGCTGTTGTAGTCTGAGGAAGAAAGAATAGCATAGAAGATAAATTTCATAGATCTTGCAGCATTTTCAGGGTGCCATGGCTGTCCACTCGAAGCATTAAGCCTAAGAACTTTCCTTGTAGTCCAGTCTAGCCCAGTCCTGCTTTATGTGCTCTATTTCTAGACAGATACAGGGAACCTTCAATCAGACTAAGTCTGAAGGGAAGATGTCTCAAGGAATTCATCTGTACCCAAAGATACTGAAAAGTGTCTGCTGATCACAATGTCACAACCCAGCACCCAATAATGTAAATACATAATTTATAAGAATGATAAGAATGTAAAAAGCTGGGAAATTCACATATGAAAATTATGGAAGTAGCTAGACTTTGAGTATATTCCTATAGTAGTTAATACCAGTCTGCATTTTGTTATCAATTTTATCATCTTTAAAATTTAAAAATCTTTAAAAATTAAACAATCTGTAAATGTTAATTAGTACATAGTTAGAATAGGCTACTTGATGTCCTCACAAAACAGATAATTTTGTATGATCACCAAAATAAAGAGCAATCATTTGAACTGCAGTGTTAGGTCACATATTTGAAAAACTTAGCATATGTGCTAAAATATGCATGTGCATACATATATCTATACACACATACACATATATAAATATTTAACAGTAGGTCTGAAGGCATAATCCCATGTCTCATTACAGTTATGTGCCAAATTCCCTTGGACATCCAAATGCATTCCTCAAATGTCTGATAAATGAGTTGTCATTGCTGGTGGAAATCAACATGATGTCCAAGCAAAACTGCAGTTTTAGGGCTTCTGACACTGATAAATGTTAATTGTGTCTAAAAGTGTTAGGCATTTTGTGGATATTTTAAGTAAATAAACTTGATGACATATTACTATTTTGCAAAGTTCAATTAATAGCTTGTGACTGTGTTCCAAGATGTCTTTTTCATGTTTTAATGGCAAAGTAAAGTTGCCTGTGAGGTCCAAATTTACTGAAGTCATTGTGAATGACTTACTTTCTATATGGCAGCTGGATGTGTGCCAAGGACAGGTGTTTTTAGACTTGGAATAGTTTGTTTGGTGCTAACACTTTTTCAAAATTAGTTACAGTTAAAACATTTTGCATAGAATTTAAGACTAAGTGAACGCACCAGATTAGTTTGGTGGTGGTATGAAGGACCATTGCATATAACTGAAAATATTTTGACACATCAATTCTGGGAGTAGCTCAGATTATATCAGCTATGTTGAAATAATTACCACCCATGTCTCACATATGATATAGTAACTACATCCTATTGCTAGTTTTCCACAGGAACAATTGCTTCTCTTAGAGGAGATTAGCTCAGCTTGATGTGCAGAAATGTATACATCACATCACAACAGTTACTAAGATGATAGAAGCATGTATAGGAGTTACTGTTCAAACAGAACATTAATCTGTGGTAATGATAAACACGTCTGCTCTAGTGTCTGAAGCAATTTCTGCATTAAGCTGTGGTTGGATAAGGGCAAAAAGATACGTCTTTGTAAGTCTGGGGTTTTTGCCTTTATTGTTATTTGTACTGAGCCAACTTCAGTGTTTTCTCATTTTCATCTACAATACAGCAGCATCAAAAGGGAAAAACAATCAGGAAGATTCAAATCTTTAAGCAGATACAGTATTAGTTCAAGTAAAATTGTATATAACCACAGGGTTCGGTTTCAGAAGCAATATATATTAGAGCATGTGAAATTTTTTCCATTTTTCTGAAGTATTGTAAAACTCAAGTAGACTATTTAGATATAGACAGCTCCAATTTGTCCACAGCCAACACCATTCAAGAGCAAAATTCCAGTTTTATCACAACCTACAATATGAATTAATCTTTTTGACCTCACTTTTGGTTTCACAATTTTTATGAGTACAGTGTGAAATTTCAGTTCTTGCCTCTTCATGAAAGGGTCCAAAATCAAATTTAAGCTGTTAATATGTTTTTTTAAGTTTTAGCAGTAATATTTCAATGGCAGTTTGAAACAGGTCATTAAATCTGGGCATATAAACTTGCTAATGTGACCCAGAGTGCTTATAGAATTACTGTTATACATTTCCTTATGGTTGTGTTTACTATTACTTCTAATTACTAAAGAAATATCTCACTACGATCATTAATGGGTTCTAAATATTCTTAGAAAACAACCTAAGAAGTTTTATGGGCTATAAGGAGTGCAATGGAAGTCTTCTAACTTCCAGGAGATAAACAGTTTAGGCACAGCCTTGAAGTACGCCCTCACTTCATCGCTCTCAGTTATGTCAAGAGGACTATTTGGGTAGTGTGAACAGAATCTGGTTCACACTTTCTAGCAACTACAGGGTTTTTTTTCTCTTTCTTCCAAAGCATTTTGTTCATGAATAAAATTCTTTTATCATTTTGAGACCCAACTCAATTTGCAATTAATTCAGCTGGAATTATTTAATTGACTGAGATGGATAAAGCCCTTATATAAAAGCTTACCTGTCTTGAACTCCCAAGCTTGATTAGTATGTAATTCCACTCTCTCTTGCATTTTAATTCAGATGCTCTACTAAACCACAGTCATACCTACATCTCTGACAATACCTCTGCCAACACTATGAGGAAAATTTTGGCTCCTCCATTGTCAGTGAGGCCACAATATTTATTTTTGTGGTCTAGATGGTCCATTCCTCTCTTTCAGGATCTGTGATTTAATTCATTCTGCTGCCTTTATCTGGAATCCCTTTGCCCCGCTGCAGTAAGATTCCACTGACTAAATTTAAATATTGAAAATGTTCAGTGCCAACCAATTTGTTATTCTTGAAAGATTTCCAGGACAATTCTATTACTATTAGAACTTCCTGCAGAACATAAACTTCTTATACTGTATCTCTTGCTTTGCCCATTAATCCAAATAATTAATTTATTTGAAGAAAATGCAAGTGAAAAACAAGGTAACCGATTTGCCTGTGTCACCCCTTTACAATTTCAATATTTTGTTGCTTTTATAAATTAATATAGAAATGCAAAAGGAAATACTGAAGAGAAAGAAAGGGTCGTCGTATAGGCTCTTCTGTTGCTATAATGTGTAAGCTTTGAAAAATGTGTAACATTTTACAATCTTGTACATCGTATAATCTTATAATCGTGATTCAGTAGTTTTAGTGTAAAAATAATTTGAGGCAATTCAAAGCTTGTGCATGTAACAAGATGGGGATGAAACTACTATATTGCACATTTTGTCAGTAATTTCCCTAAAACATTGTTCAGTATAATTGGTTCATTGTCACTTAATTAAATTGCACCTTCTTACACAGTGCAGAGCATTAGTATTTGTGTGCTCAGAATAGGTCCATACTATATACAACCCAAATGAAAAGAAAAATGTAATCTAGAAACATAATTTACATAATTAACAGGCAAGACTTGGCAAATGACTTTCCTGGATCGTATATGTGTAGGAATCATTGTTTATAACAAAATGTTTAGCAGCATAGTAAATTAATGACTAAAGTGTAGATGTTAGTTCTGTAATTCAAATAATATTTTAAATGTCAGAATTCAAATACCTATTCAGCCCAGCTTTAGTACTCTTTCTAGCAGATTTATTTGAATATACAGTTTTCTTTTTGACTATCATCCCTTTGTCTTTCATTACCTTTTTCTGTATCAATAATGACACCTTATTAACCTTCTAATTTTTTCCCTTGATGTCTGTGGGGGCATGGGTTTTTGAACACAAAAAAACATCAAAAACTGCAAGTCTTAAAACACTTCATGTGAATTGCCACACATACCATACGCATAGTTGGGGGCTATGGTAGGAAGAAGGAAAAGTAGCAGTAGTGATCTAGTGTCAGCCTGTCATTAAAGATGCTAAAAATTAAAGATGTCAGTAAACTAAAAGGCCCACTCATTCAAATTAAAAAAAAGGGTGTATAAGTCTACAGAAACAAGAATATAATGTATAACAAAATGGAATTAACTTTCAATTTTATGGAAAAGTGTAATTTATAACCCTGAACAAGAGAAATACTATTAAAAGGTTCATTTCTGGTTAGACTGCCAAACCGGCGGTGTATTCTATTCACTAAAAAAGCTATTGGCTCAGACTTCAAGGGATCAGTATTACACTGTATTTTTTCTTAGTGCACGTTACAGTTAAGGTCAGTATGTGCAAGTGTTACTCTTTAAAAAATCCTAACGCAGGTGACTTGGTCCAAATATTACAGTAATTTTAACATCAGTAAATCCTATTGAGTGCTGCATGGAAAATGTGGTTTAAGTTTATTGTGAGTCTGTTGTCGGTGTCTTAATTAAAATGTTTACTTTGAACACACTAAACCACATAACAGTTGTGAATGATGGTTCAAAGGCCTAACACACAACACAACATGATGTTGTGTGGAATTTTAATGAAAAAGGAATGGCTTTTCTTTTTTTACAGGAAGTCACATTTTTATTACAATTAACAGAGTCTTTAAAGGTAAATTATGTATAGGTAACTACCCAAAGAAGAAAGGACAGCCTGTGACATGTAATTCTATGTCTATGCTACATTTCCTTTCCTGTTTGTTTGTTTAACAGAAAGATGATCCCTTTATTTAAGAAAATAACTATAAAACTAGAATAGGTATTTTTCAGTTCCCAGGACAGACCAAATTCTGGTTTGTTTTAGGAATGGGAATATATGGATTTCCTTGCTTCTACAAAAACATGCTCTCTAGAAATCTGAGGATGAAGTACTCAAACTGTGGCTCCTCTTTTTTGTCCTACCTGGTGCAATCATTCCTTACAAAATTTATTACTGCGCTGTTTACAATACTAAGTGGCTTTAAATTTCAGGAAAAAAATGGGTATACAAATAGGACTCTAACTTTTTATATTTAATATTTTTGCTGTCCTCTGTTACGTTTAGCATGTTTGCATACATCTGAAAGATTAGAGCATGGTGGTTAAGGTTGAATTTGGAGTTCAGGATAATACACAAGGTTATAAAAACGTAATCTGTGTGTAGATGAATGAGCGGTGTTTTTGCAAAGTTGTTGCCCCAGAAATTCTGTAGCCAGTTAAAAGTTAGTGAAGGGACACCTTAGAGAAAACGCCATCCCTTTTAGCTGTTTTGTTACCTAACAGTTTCCTGTGGCCTGTGGAGTTCAAGGCTACCAGGAGGCAAAGCTGTGCTTCGCATGTGAGAGGAAACATGAAAAGATTTTGTCTGCGCTCCTGTCACATCTTTCACTGCCTCCTTTTTGTATTCAGCTGTAGCCTGACATGACACGTAAAAGCAAAAGAAGTGGTAAACCAGACCTTCTAAACTCCTTGAAGAAGTCTAATCTGCCTTCATTAAGGGCAAGTCTGGTGGCACAATGAGCAGCGTGTGCCCACCTGATGGTGCGCAGCCGCACGTGGAGACGCCAAGCGCACCTAAGTGTACGGAGAGTGCACGCACACATCTGAACGTACGCACACATGCGTTACTAGGGCTGCCTGAGGAAAGCCTATTCTGAAAAGCCCAAATCTGTACCATGCAAGAGCAGATGGGGGAAGGAATCTCAGTTTACTTTTGCTGTGGGAACTGCCCTTTTGCATTAACACATGAAAAGTCTTTTTCAGAGGTTGCAGACAAGCAGTGGTACTGATTGTGCGTGGGGCCCAAATGATTCATCTAGATTTGGGGGATGTCCCGCACTATTTTTTTTTCCAGCAGTGTGGCTGGGAAGCGTCTTACTACTGAACCAAAATTGGAGCAGAAGAAAAATCTTCTCACCCATTACCCCAAAAAGCTAACCTTGCAATGTCAGTGTGACTTTCCTTTTGACCGTGTTATTGTAAAACAGAGCTGTGACACATAGAATCGTGGAATCATACAATAGCTCGGGTTGGAAGGGACATTTAAAAGTCATCTAGTCCAACCTCCAAATTCTAAAAATTGAACTTTCTCCTTTTACCTCCCCCATGAAGCTAAAACAAAATACTAGCGACTGTTTCACTATTAATAAATATTTCCTGGAGCTTTTCCTGTTAACCTTCTTTTTGAATAAAGGTTTATTTCCTTATAGAACATTGTTAATGCAGCTAAATATGGTAGATACTGTGTTACACTAGGCCCACTGTAATCTGAAAAAATCCCTTAAAAAAACCCCAAATATATTTTTGTGTTGGCTTTGCTCGTTGAGCAACTCCTTTGAAAATAATCCTTAAATTAATATTTGTTGAAATATTCTTTATTCTTGCATTACAAAGTAATTATTTCCATATATAGCTTCTCTGAACATCTATTTAGGCGCCTCAGCAGGAGCCCTGACATTCTCTGGTGCAGGATCTTGTAGCCGCATTACCCACCGACTTCAAGGGGATTTATGGACGCTCAGAAGCCCTGGGCATCAGACAGCTCTTTTTCTCCTCCGCGTGGATTTAGACACCTGATTTTAGGAACTCGTATTCAGAAATACGGCTATGAGTACCTTCCTATGGCTTTGGGGATTTTTTTTTTTTTTCTCTTTGTACAAATCCAGAAATTGAAACGCCGGCAGCGCCGACCGGCACACGCACCCTCACCGCCCTGCCCGCTCCGGCCCCCCCACCCCCAGCCCCGCGCGCGCCCCTACTACCTCAGAAATTTTTTTAGAAAAACAAAAAACGCAAAAAAACCCCACAACAGAAGAAGAGTAAACGCTCCGGGGGAGCCCGAACGCGGGCGGCTCACGCCGGCCCGTCTCCTGTAGCCCCTCGGCGGAACTTTAGGACGCGGCGCGCAGCCGGTCCCGCGGGAGGCCCGCGCCGCTCCCCGCGGGTGCCGGGCCCTCAGCCTGTCCCGCGCGCCTCCGAACGGCAGCCGCGGCGGAGCCCCGCCGCCACCGCGGCCCTGCCCGGGCGGAGCGCAGCGGCCGGGCTGGGGCTTTTTTTTTTTTTTTTTTTTTTTTTTTTTCCCTTCTCCCCCCTTTGCCTTGTCAACTAACCCCCTCTAGCGCCGAGCCGGCCGCATTTGACCTGCGGGCTGCCGGCAGCGCCGAGGCGAGGGGGCGCCCCTCCCCGCCCGCCTCCCGCGCCCCCTCAGGAGGGGCCGCCGCTCCCCCGCCCGTCCCCCGCCCCGCGCGCGCCGGGCCGCCCGTTGGCTGGCGGGGCGCCGCGCGTGCCGGAGCGGCCCCGGCGCGGGGCCGCGCTGGCCTCCCCGCGGACCCGGCACCCGCCGGGCTGGGCGCAGCGGGGGGCGGCCCCGCGGCGGAGGGGGCGATCGCTCCGCGGGGGAGCGGCGGGCACCAAAAAAAAAAACCAAACCACCCAACCCCGACAAACCCGCAGCCGGCTGCGCGGCACGCCAAGCGGGAGGGAGCGGCGGGCATCACACCGGAGCCGCCTGGTTTCTGATTGCTCCGCGGCGGAGGGGGAGAGACGGAGGCTGACTGAGAGGGGCGAGCGGCAGGAGCCGGGGACAGCGGCGGAGGGGCTGGGAACGCCGCCCCGCAAGTTTCCTTGATGCCTTCGGGAGCGTGAGGAGGCGCCCGGCCCTCCTCCCCCTCCCGCCTCAGGAGCCCGGCGGCGGGGGCGAGACGGCCGTGGGAAACCGAAGCCCCTCGGCGCTGCCTGCGGCCGGGGATGCGGGGGGCCGTGCGGCGCGGACGGGGGAGGAGGCTGCTCCAGCGGAGGAGGCTGCTGAAGCTGCCGCGGGCGCTTCTGCGGGGCTGAAGGTGCCACCGGCCGGAGCCGGCGGAGGGAGCGGGGCGCGACCTCCCCCCCCCCCCCCCCCCCTCACCGCCGCCGCCGCCTCGAAGTTGCCGGAGCTCTCCCGGCGCCCCCCCGCCCGCCCTCGCCCTCCCTCCGGGCCGCCGCCGTGCCCCGGGACGCCGCTGGTGGATGCTCCCGCCCCGGCCCGGGCAGCCCCCGGCGGCGGTGCAGGCAGCGCAGCCGGCCGGGCCGCACCGGACCCCGGCGGGGCGGCGGGCGGGGGCGCCGCGGCGGCGTCCCCCGCTGGCCTGAAGGAGGACGGGGAGCCTCGGCGGGCCGAGGACGCGGGGCGCTCGGCGGGCACCAGCCATGGGGTGTTGCGAGGTGAGGGGATTGCTCTGGAGAGTCGGCCTCTTCCTCCCCCTGCTGACAGCGCGCCCCGCCGCCGCCGGTCACGTCGCCAGCAACCACGGTAAGGGCGGCCGGGCGGGCTCCCGCCAACTTTCCGGCGGTCGCGGGGTGCGGGGGGCCTGCGGGGAGCGGGGGGGGGTGGTGTGTCCGCACTCGCGAAGCGGGGTGGCGACCGCGGCGAGTCGCGGCGGCTCTCGCCTCTCCCGGCCGCTGAGGGGGCAGAGGGAGTGCGGGGCCGGGGGCCGCCCCCTCCTGCCGCCCGCCACCCCGCCAAAGTTGGGTGTTCGGCGAGGGGGGGGCTCTGCTGCTGACCCCCTGCCCGGACCGCGTCCCGTGGGGGGCGAGGTGCCGTCCCCCGCCGGGCGGCTGCCGGGAGCGGCGGGGCGCCTGCGGGCTCTCCACGGTCACCCCTGGCCGCCGGGGTGTGTGACTGAGCAGCCGAACGGCAGGCAACGGAAAGTTACCTCCCGAGGAGGTGGAGCGGCAGCATCTTTTCAGTGGAATGTGGTTTTAAGGTTCGCTGTTCTCCTGCCGAACGCAAAGCGGCTTCGGGATGGGTTTGAGAGAGCTCACCGCGCCTTAAGAGAAATTGCTGCTCATCAGCGAACTGTTCAAAGCTGCCTGACTGTCCTTAGCACCTAATTTTTACCTGCTACGGTCTGAGTGTCCGAGAAAAATCCCATTTAAAGTCTTTGTCCCAGGTGCGTGCTCATCAGGTCTTACTGAAGACAGTAGTTTAATTCTGTAGGTTGTAGTGTGTGCGTTTAAGAAAAATGCCTCTAGATGAAGAAGGGAACCGTCCTATTTAGGAAAATAAAAATGCATAGCGCATCCAGAGGGTATCAAATTTTTGCGAGGAAGAACTGAAAGAACCCCCATAACTGATTGTGAAACATCATGTTCTATGTTATCGAACATCTGGATAGAGCAGAGCATTTTCTTAAATGTTTATTTAATGTACAGCTCTACTTCAGTAGTGGAGGATGTAGGATGCATCTATTCCTAAATTAGGAGACTCTTCCCTACTTTTAATATTATTTTTATACAATTTACCTTTCATGTTATAGGATTTTAGTGTGACATGAATGAAAATATGGGACCTGAAGGGCAGCTCTAAATGTTGCATCTGAGAGAAATTATTTTACCAGCTGTTATTGAAAGGAGCGCTGAAAATGGCTATGGTGGAAAGTAATGATCAGACAAAACAAACTGGTTTTAGTCACGCAGTACTATGAAATATATAGCTCATGTATTTTCACACTTCTGTTTTACAATCCATTTTCAGTGTTCGTTGCATCTATATGGGTAGCAGTGAGAAGAGAGACTAAAATATCTAGAAAATAGGAAAACACCGTAGTGCGGCCACAAATACCCTGAGCAATCAGGGTCAGTTATGGCAGGGACTTTCCAAGTTTAGCGTTATTCCTTCACCTCTTCTACACTAAATGCGATGAATAATTTCAGTTTGTAATTGTGTAACATACAGTCATATCAGGGCTGTATTAGATTTTGCCCTTACTCGTGTTTTAGAAGACATCAGACATTCACAGTAGCACAACACAGTTTTCCTTTTATGTCACTCTCATTAGTGCATGCTAATGTCTGCTACATTACTGCAAGGCCTAACAAGACACATGAACGGGGTTTAAAAAAAATCTCTTTGCATGTGTTACAGAATAGCCAAGACATCCTATATGCATCAAAGGTACAGAATTTTTATTAAGTAATGGAAGTTAGATTATGTTTCTAAACTAGTGTTTTGATATTCCTGGGGTTACATTGGTAATATTTAAATAGTGTTTTAAAAAGCAGGTGAAAAATGGTTAGCAAAAATGGTTGCCAAAGCAGTTTAGCCCAAAGAAAAGTCTGTCAAGGGGAAGTGGTTTTTTTGATGTTGACATAACTTTTCCCAGCAAGTTCAGGTATTGAGGTACTGGCTGCATAGAGTTCTGATGAATTACCTAACTTCTGAAGAACTTCTCTTTCTGCACCTTGTTTCAAAACTTCCAATAAGGCAAATGACCTCTTATCTTTGGTACCATCATTGTACCATAGAAGTCAAATAAGTAGTGTAACTCAGCAAAACACGTGGACTGAAAATATATCGAATTAATACAGGTGCTTCAAAACGCACACCCCACCCGATTAATAAAAAAATGAATACAGGTGCTTCAAAGCACACACCCCACCCGGTTAATAAAATGCTAGCAAAACAGTCTACTTCTAATGATGGCTTTCTCTAAATCCAGGAATTGAATGAAAGAAAATGAGTACAATAAAGAAGTTGCCCATTTTGTAAACGCTTAAATGAGCAAGTTTAAAATGCCAGTTACTAACATTTGGAATCCCAGCTGTGAAGAATTTTTTGAAATCTTGTGCAGTTAACTGAGAAAAAAAATTCTTAAATTTTCATAAGATGTTATTTTCAGAATGTACATCTTGGAAACATGCTTGCAATAATTGCTGTTGGGTTTTCACTAATAATTATAATAATTATAACTTAGCTTGGCTTTACTGTGTGATATATTTGGTCTTCTATTTTGATTTACAAATGTACCAGCATTAATACTAAATTGCGAAGGAATGTTTTGTTTGGGTTTCTTGATTGGGGGAAAAAGAGGGAAGGGGAGTAAGTTTATTAATCCAACTCGGTAAATAAGCAGCCCTTCCACTTCATTCTTAATGCTTTATTTCCTGTTATTAAAGAGGGATTTTCATAGAATTAATGTAGCCCACTCTTATAAATTATTGTTATGACTATGTTGGAATTAATATTTTTGTTTGTTTTCTTCAAACGGAAAGAAAGATAAATTTTTTTTGTATAGTTGAAGACTCAGGTTGTCATTCTTCACCTAGTAAATCAATGTGTGGTGCCTTACAGAATCTGTAGGAAGGCAGACACAAACAATACTATTGACAGGGAAATGAACTTACTCATTCATCTTAATGGAGTGGTAAGTTCAAAAACAAATTATGACCATGCCCAGGGCTTGTTACTGCTAAGAAAAACCCTGTAGGTAGGCAAGGCCATGGAGCTGCCAAGGAACAATGTACCACTGCAGTCTGAAACAGAACTGCTTGAAACATAAGCCTCAATTAATGGTGTAGGGTGAGCGCTTGCATGTTCATCTAAATTTTCATTAGTTGTCCGTGACATCCCGTTATGAACAAGTCCTGTTATTATGCAAGATTTCAGCCTGTGTTGTAGGCTTGTTGTTTGGGCACGATGAATTGGGCAATTACTCTCAAACCTAAAAATACAGATAATAGCATCTGAGCTGTGAACTTCATTGTGCAAAACATGTATGGGCTTTTAAAGTGAAAGTTGCATCAGGTAACAGTTTGACGGTATCCTGTGGTAAGCGTGCATGCGTGTGTGTTTCCACATCTATGTAAACTAGAAAGAATTTTTGTATCCTGGCTTCTTTCAAACTGTATCTGCCATTATGTGTCACCAGACAATTTCTGAAGTAAACTATAGAACTTGTGGAGTTTGTTTCACGTCTATCAGTGAACTGTAAAAGGAAGTTGTTGCTTTTTCAGTTACCAGCTACTGATACATCTTGTCAGGTTATGCAAGGTTGGTCTTTTTATGCTTCCTTCTAAAAGGCACCTGCGTTAATTTTCTTGCTCTTACAAAAAAAAAAAAAAAAAAAGAGGTAAGAAATAATGTCAAATGTCAGTTCCAAAATTTGTATAGCCTTTATTTTCACAGTGATTACACTTGATGTTAAATTGGGTAGCTCAAAGTAGGTAATAATGCTTTTTGATTCTGGTATTAAAATCTCAGACAGATTACTAATGACCTTGAGTTATTCATCCGTTCAAAGAAGTTGGCTTGTTTTAATTCACATATTTATTTTTACATAAGTGCAATCCATCACAGATAAGCACTCTTTCTGAATAAAGCACTCAGAATTTTCCTGTAGCAGTAAGGACACCAAGGACTAAGTGTCTCGTAGAGACTGAACTTCTCTGAATGCGACTGACGTAAATGCTAGAGGATATCTCTCTTATTTGAGGACTTAAGGTACTGTGAAGAAGGCTGTGCTGATGTCTATATTATACTCATCCTGGTGCCTTCTGCTGGTCAGTTGTCCAGCTAGTAGTTTTTGTAAGCATGTACATCATTACAGAAAAATGAGAAAATGAAGTAAACAAAACCATTGCAGTAAGTGTGTCATTCCCTTTTAAGTGAGTAGATAAAGTCATGAGCAAAATAATATTTTAGTTGCAAGCTATTAAGAACTTTAAAAAAAAATTGTTTACCCACAAGTCCCACATCCATATAGACTTGAGTCCTAATGAAGCCTTTGGAACACCTGCAATTGTAGATAATGCGTGAAACGATTTCTTATCCAAAAGCCTCAACTTGTATGCCATAAGTATCAGAGAATCATAGAATGGTTTGGGCTGGAAGGGACCTTAAAGATCATCTAGTTCCAACCCTCCTGCCATGGGCAGGGACACCTTCCACTAGCCCAGGTTGCTCAAAGGCCTGTCCAACCTGGCCTTGAACACTGCCAGGGAGGGGGCAGCCACAGCTTCTCTGGGCAACCTGTGCCAGGGTCTCACCACCCTCACAGGAAAGAATTTCTTCCTTATATCTAATCTAAATCTGCCCTCTTTCAGTTTAAAACTGTTGACTCTTGTCCTATGTCCACACTCCCTGATAAAGAGTCCCTCCCCACCTTTCCTGTAGCCCCCTTGAAGTACTGGAAGGCCGCTCTAAGGTCTCCCCGGAGCCTTCGCTTCCCCAGGCTGAACCCCAACTCAGCCTGTCTTCACAGAGGAGGTGCTCCAGCCCCTTGATCATCATCGCTCGAGCAGGTCCATGTCCTCCTTCTGCTGGGGGCCCCAGAGCTGGACACAGCACTGCAGGGGGGGTGTCACAAGAGAGGAGCAGAGGGGGAGAATCCCCTCCCTCGCCCTGCTGGTCACACTTCTCTTGATGCAGCCCAGGATGTGGTTGCCTTTCTGGGCTGTGAGCGCACATTGCTGGCTCATAGTCAGTTTTCCATCCACCAATACCCCCAAGTCCTTCTCCTCAGGGCTGCTCTCGATCCACTCATCGCCCAGCCTGTATTTGTGCTTGGGATTGCCCCAACCCATGTGCAGGACCTTGCACTTGGCCTTGTTGAACTTCATGAGGTTTGCATGGGCCCACCTCTCCAGCCTGTCCAGGTCCCTCTGGATGACATCCCTTCCCTCCAGAGTGTCGACCGCACCACACAGCTTGGTGTCACTGACAAGCTTGCTGAGGGTGCACTCAGTCCCACTGTCCGTCTTGCTGTCAAAGATGTTAAACAGCGCCAGTCCCAATACCGGCACCTGAGGAACACCACTCGTCAGTGGTCTCCACTCAGACATGGAGCCGTTGAGCGCAAGTCTTTGAGTGCGACCATCCAGCCAATCCCTTATCCGCCGAGTGGTCCATCCATCAAACCCCTGTTTCTCCAATTCAGAGACAAGGATGTTGTGCGGGACAGCGTCAAATGCTTTGCACGAGTCCAGGTAGATGACGTCAGTTGCTCTTCCCTTATCCACCAACATTGTAACCCTGTCATAGAAAGTATGAGATGAACAGATTTGCAATGAATACTTCATGATATAGTCCTGGCGTTGTATTTGGCAGTACTGAGTGCTGTTTGGACATTTTGTTAATTTGTTTTAGACAAATGAGAATGATTGGTATGGAAATATTAAAAATTAAAAAATATATAGCTTGGGCAGATACAGTTTAAAACCAAGTCAGTACAGTAGTTCTCATGTAATTTGAGGGTGTGAAAACACCAAAGAGGAACTAAAGTGTTTCCACAAGTATTCAACTTGGTCTTGTTGAAAAAGAAGGCAAGTAAAAATTTAAGCTAAATGTTATAAGCCAGTATGGAAAACAAACTGAAGAGAATAGTTGACAGTTAGTGAGCAGTGGTTTTTCCATCTCATGATTTATTCAGAGACCAGTATTTTTGGTTTCAGCCAGCATCTTGCCTGCGTCAGGAAACAAGCCTGCATAGTTCCTAGAAACCAAACTGACACTAGTGCAGAGAGGACGACTGCCCCACGTCTGCCTACTCTTCTGAGGTCCTTTTCAAATCATCTGCTGCTGGCTGCTCTCAAACTGGCCTTCAGTATTGGATCAGATACACCTTGAGTTTGATCCAGAATGACCGTTCTTATCCTCCTATGAATTTAACAGTTAATTTTTGGCCAGACAACACTTCTTTTGGCAAGTTAAAGAGTTTACAAATGAGAGAAGGAAAAAGCACACAGGAAATTCAGTCTTTTCTCATGGTAATTTCCTCCGTGTTTCCAGATATATATTTTTAGATCTAATTATTTAATCTGAACTCTACTTGAGAGTTTGTTTAGGGCATCTGATGTTAGACTTTTCACTTGAGAATTTTAGAAAAGTCTAGAAGTTCAGTAAATTGTTTTTCAGTAAGATACAGAGTAAGTTAATATCCAATTTGTTGGGTAAATTTTTTTGAAATGAAAAGCCTAACATGTTTAAAATATCCTTTAACTGAGTAGAGGTATTTAGAAACTGATACGCACGTGCAATATGAGAAGCATTTTATAGTTATTTCCCAGTATAGCATAGCTATGTTATATAGCATAGCTTATTCCAGCTGTGTGTGTAAGACAGAGTGTTTCTATTAGGATCACTGGATTTCTCTAATTTGACATTGACACAGAGAAGAGGCTGGCCTTTTGTTTGTTATGGCCATTAATTAATATGCTGAACTCTTTGACAGAGAGAACGGTAGATAGTATGGAAGTAGACAAGTGGGGAAAGAAATTATTTGTCCAAAATCTATCCTGACCTTCAGGAACCATGTTATCATGTAGGAGAGGTCGACAAAAATGTATCTATTATGAACAATACATCTTCAGAAGCTGTTTTTGAACTTGTAAATGATATGCCAATTTTTATGATAAGGTGTTGGAATGGAGAATTACTACTGAAAAGATGATTTCTCTTACATGATAAAACCATGAAATTATTTGCAGGGTTTCTTTCTGGTCTATACAAATAAACCTAACTTTATGAGAAAATGATTCCCCAAACCTTTCTCTTGGGTTATTTTCTAATTGTAGAGTGCCAGTTCCTTATCATTTTTGGTTTTGTGAACTTCTATCTTGGCAACTTGGGTAAAATTCAGGATTTTTCTAGTAGTGTTTTGTTTTTTCTTACTTGGAATAGGTTTGTATGACCTGTTAAAAACCTAAAGATCTATATTTTTTATTACTTTTAGGGCTTTTAAAATGCATGTGTGAACACTTCTTCATTCCGTTTCTGTACTTACTCCTCAAAGTAATTATCACTTTGTCTTCTGTTGTAATGATGCCAGAATATTTCCAGACCATACAAAAGCCTGTAAAATTTAACAGTGAAATTATCTTCAGATGGTTAATTTCTTTTGTAATCCCCTTAGTTAGTCTTCTAGTCTACCACTTATTCCAGCAATCCTTATACTAGTTCCAAGGTTGCTTTCATTACCAATCTTGCAACGCTTTTTTTTTTTTTTTTTTTTGTATGTGTAGGTAGGCTATTGATCATTCCCACATCTAAGAACAAGTCTGTTCAAAATAGGTAGGCATTAAAGAGAAGTCACTTCAATTAATGCAACATCCATTTGTAACGTAAGTACTAATTTTAATGCGTTACAGAACACAGTTTAGAGACTAATCTTGGCTTTAAATCAACTGCATGTTTTATATGGATATCTGAAGTTTGCTAATCCATTGTATTAAAAAACAACCCAAAACCATCCCAACAAAACCCAAAACAAAACCCCCTGAATTTTTTCCTAGTCAGAAGGAAAATTTTGCTGATTTCATTGTCTCACCCACAACATAATACTTTTATATGTTAGCATTTCTATCACTTATTATCTTGGATCTCTGCATTTGGACTAAATTCTATCATCCTGTAAAAAAACATAAAGATGCTGAATACTTTGATAATGGTATATTATAGAATATTTCATCGAATTATCAAATATTAATTTTATCTCTAATATTAATTTTAATCAATGAATGTATTTTTATGATGCTTTAGATACTTTTATAATAATAAAACCCCACCACCCAAACACTGCATGAGTGGTTTTTTTCCTTTTTATGATGAAGTTTATGATACTGTACAAATATTTTTCTGCACTTTTAAACAATTGTTTTACAGTATGTCATAGTGTGCCTCAACCTTTAAGCCAGCAGATACTATTACTTTTTTTTATGCATCTATTCACATTCTAAACACATAAAGCCTCAATAATGATTATGTGTATTTAAAGAAAGTAGGGGTACTTTGAGCTTTAAGGCTAGATTAAAAAATACTGTAATATTCTTGACTGACATTTCTTTTGACAGTCCAGTAGGATCAGTTTTTTAAAATTTAAACTAATTTATTTTATGAAGAAATTATATATAAAATTTCCTTTTTGTAGAATAATCTGGGGATTTAAAATGTATTTTCTCTCTAAATATAAAAGGTGAAAGTCACATTTAACAATTCTGAAATCTTGATTCAAAACCCAGGAAACATTTCATTAGCAAAAAAATCATAATGATATAACACAACATAGAATAAACTGTATGAGCATCAAACACAGACTTGAAACAAGGTGAATCAAAATAAAGAACTTTGGATTTGAATCTTTCCTGTTCTCTGAAAATCTGTGAGGGAGAGAATATTATAAAATCTGATTTTAAATGATCCCAATGATTTCAAGCTTTTATCCCTGACTCCCCCCACATACACTTCTCTGCCAAATCCCACACTGTGTTTCAAAGTTCTGTGTTACTGTGATTTACCTCTATGTCAAGAAGGAGACAAACTGAAAATTTGAGGAAAGATTAAATCCTGATTTTGTTTGTATTACCCACCAGAGAAGGCCATGCTTCATTCACTTGGTCACCAGCTTCGTGACCCTTAACATTTCCTTAACTCCGGTGTTAATGTTGCTTGAAATACTCTTCTGGAAAACATGGGGGTTGCGGGGGGGGCGTGCAACAGAGAAGAACACACACAATCTCCAGGATGCTACTGTAGGGGAAGATAAATGACCAAGGCAGGCCTCTATCCATGGATCTCTCTTCCTTGCGCCAGCTGGTACAAAACAGTCCCGGCATAAGAAACATGGAAAAGGTCTTTCGTCTCTCTTTTCAGCCGCTTTCCCCTATTCCCTCTTCCACTGTCCCCCCCGTGTTGTATGTGTTCGTACTTTAAGATTCTACTTAAAATCTCTAGGAAGAAACAAGTATTTAAAGGTGTAGTACTCTTTAATAGAAATTCTTGGTTTGTGTTCAGGTAGATTTGTAAGAAGCTCATAGAGTTTTTTCCTCTTAAGAGAGGTGGGTTTATTTGCTCTAAATTCCAGACAGTCTTTGAAGGTGTCCACTGTTTGCTGACAGGTTATCCAAAAAGAGCAATACCAGATTAATGAGGGCTAGATGCACAGCAGCTCCTCATAGGTCTGCGCAGCTCTGTTGGGTAACATAGGTGATACTTATGTTTGAAGCACTGACATAAGCATAGCAATCTAGAGTGAACATTTTAATATACAGATACGTTAACTGCATTTGTAATACAGCATTCCCTTCGTGCCAACAGGTTTTTGAAATTATACAGGTTTTAGCTTAGAATAAAATCAATGCTGTGTCACTTCTATGCAAAAAGAAAGGTAGGTAGTAGGCACCATCTGTAACAAGATACTGTGAAGGTGCACACACAGAATGAGGACATAGTAAAAGGTGTATTTACTGGGAGCTCTACCGTCTCAATCCATTTAATGGCTTCTGCACCTAGAACAAAAGGGGAAAAGTCACATATAGCAAACAGTATCATTGATGCATGTAATGAGTGATTTGTCTTGGCTGGGGACCCTTGGTTAGAGTGCACTTGCTGCTGTAATTTGTATTCTCTGGTTACTGGTTGCTTCATAGCTTAAAATAAAGGAATAAAAGAATGAATTAGAAAGCATTCCTTAAAATAATGAACTAGCATTTTAATCTTGGTAAAACTGATTATCTCTCTGAAATTTCCCAGGCCAGTTTTTCCAGTGGGTTCCAGCTGCTGGTTTAAAATCAAATTATGTAGGAAAAATTCTGCTAAAATTTAGAATTAAATTGTTCAAATATATTTTGGACATATTAAAAAAATATGAAAGGAGACTTAGCCATTTTTTCTGTAGTGCTTCTGTTCTTTGTGGCTGGAAATGGATTGCAGGAAAACAGTCAAGGGATTCATATTTCAAAATGTGGTTTGAATACAGCACTTTCTGCTAAACTAAGTGGGATCGTATAAAATTGCATAGTCCTTCATACTCTGTTGTGTCTGGCTGCTGAAGATCTTTGAAGTGGAACGTAAGGGAAATGTAAACCCATTGTTTCTATTAGAATGCTTTTATTTGTATTGCTGAAGTTGGTAAACACTTGCATGCCAGAATGATACAGTAGGAACACCCACTCAGAGGGTTATGTTAGCTTTAATAATTTAGTTTAGTGGCCTTTATTTTTCAGAGGAACATTTAATTTAGATAAATATGCATACTGCTAGTATTTAGGAATGAAGAAACATGATGAGAGGTGTGGCACACATGAGCTTCTCAGTCAAACTTGCGCTCAGACTGCCGTCAGATGCGATGGAAACCCTGCTGAGACAACAGTAGGAATGTCTACCCTGTGATTTTGGTATATGACAAAAAATGTCATTAAATTACACTGCATATTCCAAGGAGTTAGTTTTTCATGTGCTCAGAGGTAGGTGGCAGAGGTAGATACAACATGTTGGTTTTCAGTGGTCTTCAGCAAAACTCATTGTTATTTTTTTCTTCCTGTACATAACTAAGTTGTTCTCTGCTAGGAACATTTTTTCCTATTTTAAAAATCTATGATATATCAAAACTCAGTTTGTCAAAATGTTGAATGCAGATAAAGTGGATTTGTACCACACAAATTAAAGAGCTGAAACTTTCTTGCCATTTTGTGTACCTGGTCTCTTAACCACCTTCCTGAGGTCAGTGCCTCAGCCTCACAGCAGAAGCCTTGGCCAGCTGGCCCGTGGAGCTGTTTGACTCCCACAGTCTTGGGAACCAGCTACCTTTGATGTAGACTGTGAGCCATAGGGACTACTTCAGTTCTGGCTTTTCCTAACTTTCAAGTGTGGGACTTGATCATCCCATTAGTGTAAAAATGTAGTTAATATGAATTTACCTTTCCTACTGCAATTTTTATTTTTTAAGAAGTTCATTGTTTCTCTCCCTCTTCACATACCATTCACATAGGATGATGGTTTATTTAGATTGACAGTGTAATCCTCTACTAAATGATCTGAACTACTTAAAGACACGAGAGATGCTATCTTCCATGGCATAAGCATTAGATGGTCATGAGGGCATGTACCTTGCCAATAGATTATGTTAAGCAGCAAAGGAATTTTGAAACTTGCAAGTAAAATAGGCTCATTTTCAGGTACCACACAAGGATTGTCCTCTCTAGGTTGCCTAAGAGCTCTAATGGTCATGATCTCCCATTCTGTGGCTCTCTTTTATCACTTCAGTTGTCCTTTCCTTTCTTTCCTCTTTTTGACTTTCTTAACTTTATTCTTCTGCTAGATGGCTGATGTCCATCAGTGCCTACAATTTCCTTTTTACTTCTGTTTTTCATGGTTCCATTCCTCATTTTGTTGCATTTGATTTGGGATGTTTGTCTTCCTTGTCCTACCACTCTCTCTGAGCTCTGAATGAGGTGAGAGACTACAGATGAAAGCTTTCTGTACTTGACTTGGAAGCCAGAAGACACAACGAAAGGGCCATTTTGTGCAGCCTCGCAATCTTAGTATGGAGTATGCTTAGTTGCTCTGTGGTAACAGTATCAGCACAGTCAAATTGATTACACAGAGTCCGTTAAGGATGGGATGCACTAAGCATAGATAAGCTTTGGCAGTACCAAAATTTCAAATTGCTATAGAGAATGTGTTCAGCTTGGGTAAATGTAGGCTTATAGCAAAGGACAGCAGTGAATGTCTATAAAAATGGTTCAAATCATAGAAATGCTGGTGTTCTTTAAGTAAAGCAAAACATATTTTCTCTTCTCTCACTCTTGGAAATGTTTGAAAGGTTTTGTTTGAATTTCTTTGTAGAAGTCCGCTTCCAAAATCGGGTTTGACATAGAATATTTTAGACTGGAAAGTGTTGAAAAGGCAAAAAACTATGTTGTAAGATGAGAGAGTTAAGCAACATGAGCCATAACCGTAGATAGAATGGAGGTCACACTTGTAGCTAGTTTCCTGTTTCGTTCTGTTCTTGCGGCACATCTGTTGTTGCCACAGCACATCAAAAGTTCCAGTAATGCTTAGCCTATTCACTCTACTAATAATAATTTTCCTTACTAATTTTGTAACAAGTACTTTTGATTTTAAGTAATGTCCTGAAGCCTTAGCATTAGTGGGTTTCCATTATATTAGAGCAAATTAGGAAATTATTTTTAATAGCTATAGACTGATAGATGTATTTTATACTTAGAGGTGTGCCTCAAGAAATAAAAGTTGATTGAAATTGGTGCCACAGATGGATATTTTGAAAACAAAAGAGAAAATCAATAATAGATTAGGCTTGATTAGATGTTGACATTTAGAACTGCACATAGATAATGTTAAAATTTACTGACAACAGGCAGCCTTGTTCCTGATTTGCATTTGTACCTCCATTCTTGGTTCAGGTGGATCATGGCACATACATTGTAAAGGTTAATGAACAAATTACCATGTAGCTCATCTGATTGTTCAGGCTCTAGCCTGGAGGGCTGAATGTGTTATAATGTAGTTTGTCTTATGTAGAAATTAATTTGTTTAATTTTTTTTGTTATGTGAAATTCTGAATTGCTTGAATGTTTAGATGAGTCCAAAATAATTTATGATCTGATTTTCTGTCATAACTTTCTCCATACATTTATTTTATTCCTCTGCAATTTAAGCATAGTTGTATCTGATTTGCATTCTTTTTAAGGCAGAAGAGAGTGAGGATCATGGTCTTTAGTTACTTACTTTCCATTTAATAAATATATCAAAGAGTGATCCTAATAGCATCATTTCGTCTTGCTATGTAGTTTTTGTCAACAATATCTAGTTGTTTATTCCTATTTCATTTTGTCTCTTAGTCAGTTTTTAATGCAGAACAGTACTTCTACCTCCCTCAACAGGATTACCAAATTTGATCTTTTCACCCAGTTGGCTTTTGCAAAAATTTAAGCCTTTTCTAGTTCATAACTAAAAGTGATTGAAAAGTCTGAAGAGATTTGTTAACCCTGCCTCTCTGCCTTTAAATTCCAATAAATATATTTTTCTTTTACAAATAATAGTTTGAAAAATAACTGTTATTATTACTGCTCAAGAACTGAACATTCTTTGGTATTTACACTTTTTTGTATTTTTGATTTAAACCCCACTTTTGCAGTTTGAGGGGATCACTTCCTTGTCAGCAGCATGCACCCTCAGCAAGTTTGCTGATGACATAAAACTGACAGGAATGGCTGATACACCAGGTCTTGTTGCCATCCAGAGGAACCTTGACAAGCTGGAGAAATGGGCTGGCAGGAACCTCATGAAGTTCAACAAAGGGAAGTGCCAAGTCCTCCACCTGGGGAGGAACAACCCCGTGCACCAGTATGTGCTAGGGAGCACCCAGCTGGAAGGCAGCTTGGTAGAAAAGGACCTGGGTGAGGACACCAAGGCAAATGGTATCATGGGCTGCAGTAGGCAAAGTATTGCCAGCAGATTGAGGGAGGTGATCCTCCCCTCTACTCAGTGCTGGTGAGGCTACACCTGGAGTACTGGGTCCAGTTTTGGGCTCCCTCAGTACAGGAGAGACAGGAACATACTCGAGAGGGTCCAGTGAAGGGCCACAAAGGTGATGAAGTGACTGGAATATCTCTCTTATGAGGAAAGGCTGAGAGAGCTGGGACTGTTTAGCCTAGTGAAGAGAAGGCTTGACAGGGATCTTAGTGTACAGAAATACTTGAAGGGAAGGGTGCAAAGAAGACAGAGACAGGCTTTTTACAGTGAGGCCCGGCGACAGGAGCAGAGGCAATGGGCACAAGCTGAAACATGGGAGGTGCTCTCTGAACATCAGGAAACACTTTTTTGTGTTTTGAGAAACACTACACTGTGGTGGTTCTCAACTGCACCGTGGTGATTTTGGGTTTTGAGAACACCACACTGTGAGGGTGACTGAGCATTGGTACAGGTTGTCCAGGGAGGTTTTGGAGTCTCCCACGTTGGAGATATTCAGAAACTGTCTAGATGTGGTCCTGGGCAACTTGCTCTAGGCGGCCCTGGTTGAGCAGGGAGGATTGGAAGGTCCCTTCCAACCTTAACCATGCTGTGAATCGGGAAAACACAGCACTGTGCAATTCAAATTTTAGCTGTGAATGTTTCTGTTTCACTCAGACTTGTCTCTCCCTGGCCCCAACAATATCTGTAATAGTTTTCTATTGCATTTAATTAAACAGGGACAGGGAAAGAACATCTATGGAGGAAGAAAGTAAGTTGATTAGAAATTGAGAGTGGATTAAAACTTTTTCTTTGAATTGTAACTCTGTAATGATATTTTTAAAAATGAATAATAGTATATTTGCTTTTTTCATCCATTTTGTTCTTTTCAACCTTGTGTTTGTACTGGCAGAGGTGGATGTGTACCATTTTGAATTGATAAATAATTTCAGCATCAAAATTTTCATTGGTAAAATTGAATCTGTGAATAATCAGTGTTCTCACAGATATCTGTGCACTATGACACATTATGTAGGATTATTTCAAGAGGAATTAGTTAGGACAAATTGTACTAGGCACTCTTAAAGTGTGCAGATTCAAGAGAAACAGGCTGTGTGTCAGTGAAAGGCACTGTGACTTTCTTAAAGGGAGGTGTAGGAAAGGACAGCTGGACCATTTGGGTATCAGAGCAGAAAACCAAGACCAAAGCTAGAGAGATAATAATCACATAATGAATATACATGCTCTATATTCATTTTACTGCTGTAAGGCAATGCCCCAGAGAAATACAATGGCTTCCAGATCAGCTGTGACTGAAGAAGGTATCACAAGGGACACCACAGAGAATGGGAATTTCATAATGTCCAGTATAGTATAATGATGCCAAGCCAAGATTGGTGATAGAAATCAAATGCACAAGCCAGTAAGTTTTAATAAACCCAAACTTCTAAATATCGTGAGGTAGAGTCAGAAGTAGAGTCTGCAGTAGAGTTCTTTTTATTTCTTTTGTCTTGCAACATGTGGTAGATGGTTTCAAACTTTCCCATCTAGCCAGAGATAAAAAACCAAGACTCTTAGGTAATAGCTGCTGGGTTTTGAGAAAATCACTAAATCATGACTTGGGACTTAGTTGTATTAATATAGATCCCGGTCTTTTGTCTTTGTTTTCTCTCCTTAGCAGTCAATATTATTTCTGTGTTATTTGAATAAAAATTAAATAGGGCCTTTTGAGAACAAAGTAATTTTGAGAACCCTGTTGAGATGTTTGGCCTAAGTATCTTCTTCACTTGTACACATACCTCAGAACAGGAGTTAACAATGTGCTCTGTTAGCAGATATTTTACGTTAGTGTCTCCTTATCAGCTCCCAGTGAGTTTAATAACTACATATGCCAGTGTTTGTGGGATCAGATTATTTCATTTATGTAAGGGACTCACCCTATGAAGTTGGAAGGTCCCATTAATTTACCCGAGATTGCAGAAGTAGGAGTGCATGAAAAAATCCCCAAGCAGCAACATTTTTTCACAGCAGAATAACATACTGTATGTCCGTTTGCATATAAGGATGGCTGAAGTGCATCATCTGGAACTCTGCTCAGTTATGTAAATAAAATTAAGGATACACTGTAATTCAAAGGTGCAATGTTTGGTTTATATAAAAGGCATAAAGGTAATGAGTAGAAGTGGAGTTGCTGCATCACAGAACTCAGGTCTAAGTGCCAGACACTGACAAGACCGTGCTGATATTATGGAGTGTGAATGATACCAATATCAAAGTGTATCAAAGCAGTATCAGAAGCTTGGAATGGAAGCAAAGGACAGCAGAACAGAATTGTCTGTTTGGGGTTATTGCTATTAAGCAGAAGTTTGTTAGGTTTTTTTCCTTTTCTATTGTACAAATTTTATTTTGCCTGTGAAACACTAAAAATTGGTTAAAATTAATACAGTAGTTGCGTGAAGTGTTCTCGTGATGTATAAGGAGAAACCTCTTTGCAGGTGACAGGTCTGTGTGTCTTGCTCATATTCTCAGAGTTAAGACCAATTGTCACCATCTGAGCAGATGAGAATTTTCTACCTCTCCAGGTCAGATGAGACTGCCAAAGCAATTTGTGGTTGGAGATTTTTTCCTTCACTGTAGCATGTAATATACTGTACTTCTTAGGTTCATAAGGACTGCTATCTTAAAAGAAAAAAAAAAAAATCCTGCTATGGACAGGTTCTTCATAATACCCTTCAGTTAAGCATCTGCTTAGTTAAAGGTTTTCTGTTTTATAGTGTGTTTAGGAAAGACAAGTGAGTCAATATTCAAACTGTGCAAAGAGTGACTGAAGAACTGTTAATTCTTTTGCACTAATGTATGTAAACTTTTAACTGTGATTATGAATGCTTGAGTCTCTGACCTAAGGGATTCTTTCTTTTCTGATATCTGGTGTACTTATGTCCAAATCAGATGCGATTACACCAAATTCAGTGAGTACATTGTCCAAATGACCTGATCATGTGAGCTGCCAGACAGTAGCTCAGGTTGACTTCACAGTTTTTCAGCATGTACAAAAAAATCACTTTGACTGTTTGGTTTTGGGCCCTTTACTGCCTGGAACATATGTTAAAAGGTTTTTGATCTGGTTTAAACTAAGAGAAAACTATGAAGAGAATTTAAGAAATAGTCTTGATATAAAATGCTTTATGAATAAAGTAAAATTCTTGTTGGTGAGCTTCATGGAGGTAGTATTCTTTGAGCAAAGATAAACATATTTATGCAGCTGTAAGGGACATAAATATGATTTTCATTGCAGTAAAGTGATACAATTTATGACTAAAGTTCCTAAAATAGCAGTGGGCTATCCCTTTTTTCAGATAATGAAATGGAACAGTATATTTTTGATAAGGGAGAGGAGAAGAAAATAGAAAGAAGAAAGAGAAGATTAAAAAAATCAAATTCTTCTGACTTTTTACATGAATATTCTAATTTACAAAACTTTGGGTTTAGTTTGGCAGGAAAAAAGTAATGTGTTCAATAATATGTCATCTCTAGGTGTAAGCATACAGATTTGTAGACTCCAGGCAGGTTCTAGCACCTTTTTAAAAGTACATATTTTAAAAAATATAAAAAATAAATTAATTCCAGTGGAGGGTAGGATAGAAATGTCATCAACTTGAGTCCATTGATTCCATTTTTAGTGCTCAAAACTGCTACAGTTCATAAAATGCAGTTTTACAGGCTATTAGTCCATAATGTGGGTTATGTCCTTTGGAGACTTATGTTAAAGATAAATGGAGTAGTTAAGAAAGATCTATATTGCAGTTCTGTGAAGAGGGTTCAAGAATTATTTAAGAAGTGCTTCTTACTGTGTTCCAAGAGGAAATGGGTTGGAGGGGAGAAGTTACCATCAGCTTCAAAGGAAATTAGAAATGGAAGAGTCAGTTTGTCATTCAGCAAGTGGCTTAAATTCCTTGGAGGTGAGGAAAATATTTTTCTGTAACATTAGTGGCTTTGAAAGGGTTTTTTAATTGTTCTTGATAGAAAAAATAGTATTTGCATTAGTGGTACATGCTAAGACTGTTTACACTTCATCAAGTGGCTCTGTTGACTGTAGCTGGAACATGGGATTAGAAAGACCTCTTACCACAAGCAAATGCCTCCTATGATGCTGTATAAAAAACCGATTAGTTTTCATCTTAAATCTAGTTAAGTGATGTTCCCTCATTGCTACTGTTGGAAGGTTGTTCTGAACTTCAGTGCTATGAAATTAAAATGCATTTATAAAGTACATTTATTAGTGGTTGGTGCTTATTCATTTATGCTTGTGCTGGCATTGTCCCAAAGCTTAAGAACATCTTTCCATTCTCAATTTTTGTCTAGCTACAGTATTGGAGGAGGAGTCATATCTCTTATTTTGGGTTTTGGTATGCTGTTTTCATGTCTCATTCAAGAGATTTCTGATCACTATGACAGTCACAGTTACCTTCGCTTGTTCTTCATCCTGTTTTAATTCATTCTTTCTCGAACAAAGGTGGCCAGACCATGTGCAGCTTTGCTGGTGAGACTTTACTGTTACTTTGTGCAATAGTAGTATTTTTATTAGAAATACCTGACACTTTCTGTGATGGCATTTGTCTCCTCCATTCCCATGTGATTTGATTGGTCCTTGGTTGGCTTGTCATCAGCTGGTATGTGCACATCTTATCTTCTCTGTCTGCCATTAGGCTCCCACTTCATAAAAGAAATTCTCCTTGGCTCCCTTTGGATTGTCTAATGATTTCACATCTTTCCTTCTTTATTATCCCAGATATGAAGAATCATTCCTTCTCCCCCCATAGCCCCCCACATAGTGTTACAGCCTTCAGTTGTGTTAACAATGCTTCCCAAATTTCCCATGAAAAAAATATCATTAGAACAAGCCTACTTTGGCCAAGGACATTACTTAAAGAATAAATAAGATAAGTCTCATGACTAATCTTTGAGGAATTGCACAACGAACCACGCAGTTAAATACTGTCTCAAAAACATACCTTTTATACACTTCCTCACCTCTTTTGCTCTCTATTTAAAGCAGCTAAAAACTCTTTTACAACTTGTTTCAGTTTCCTAACCCAGATTTCTTTCTGACATTTATGCAACAAAATGTACATGATAAGCCAGAATGTTCACTACCAGTATGGCGTTGCCATACAAATAGTAATTTAATATCTTAACTATAAAACCACAAATAATATTTCATAATTTTTGTAGTTTCAAAACACTTTTCAGTTTGTATAATTCTGAAATAAGGCTGAAAGAAGTACTGCATTCTCAAAGTCAAATTGAATGAAATTACCCTCAAATTCAGCTGTAATTTTACCTTAATGCATTATAATTCAGATGTCAGCTTTTTCTTCCATAATTTGATTCTGCTTGGCTATTAGGATCGCTCAGTACTTACTCTGTTTTATTGCTCTTAGATGAAATAAATTAAGCTGTATAGCAATATAAAAGATAATATTCATTGTTATAAATTCGGCATTTACAAGAATGAAACATCTTAAATTCCCCCTTCATCTGTTTTAAATTAAGTATGAGATTTAAATCACTTGTTCTGTTTGAGAGCAAGCGCTGGAAATGAAGGGACTGTGGACAATCAAAAAAGCACACTGAGATTCTGATCAAGGCATTCATTATTGTTGGTGGGAAACAACGTTAAACAATAATTGATTGCATTCATGTAGAGAAACCTGACATGAGGTAGTATTATATTCGTAGTCTTAGAATGATTTTGAACAGGTGGGAAAGTGAGAGTAGCAAGCACAATATTTCAAATTGCTCAGGTATGGTGGTAGCTAGCTCTTGTAAGAAAAGAGGCCTTAGATCAATGTGGGTTTATGAAATGTGTAAAAAATTTGTATTCAATTTTAGATATTACCTCCCTTTACAGTTGCTTTTTTAACTAGGGATGTAATTGTATACTTAATTTTCACCGTAAAATATTTCCTTTTAACACTGATTCTCTTCATCTCATTCCTTATTTAATTCTCATTATAATCTCACTAATCCTTATTATAGGTAGGAAAAAATACATGCTAGTAAAAAATAATGTTTGGCCTGAAACTGTTCTTAGATTCCTAACGGTCTTAATTTAATGTGTGCTGACTCTATCAAAGAGATTGTTTACTCCAGAATAACTCTATCATTATTGGAAATGAAACCTTGTTGCAGACGGGCTTCTATCATGCAGTCTGAAATGAGAAGACAGCTTCCGTTGTCTTAGTTTTAGTATGTCCTGTAAATTGCCACATTTTGAAAGACTGTGATTTAGAATTTTAGACAAATCAGTTACGGATGATATATTTTTGATTCTAGATACAATTCTGGTGGCAAGTTGTCTTAAAGAAAATATGTGCAAAACCTGTTAGCTGCCTCCCCTTTCCAACTTATACATCATTCGTGATTTGCACAGAATAATAAACATGTTTCTTTTTAACAGAGTCAATGTTCATCATCTTCCTGTACAGCCCATCTATCCATTACCACTTTTCAGTGCCTTTCCTGACGTTTCCTACAATCCCAGCTCTCTCTTCTGTCATTAATTTTTTTGCTGTTCTACATAACATACACATTTTCTATTCCTTCCTTCCTTCCTTCCTTCCTTCCTTCCTTCCTTCCTTCCTTCCTTCCTTCCTTCCTTCCTTCCTTCCTTCCTTCCTTCCTTCCTTCCTTCCTTCCTTCCTTCCTTCCTTCCTTCCTTCCTTCCTTCCTTCCTTCCTTCCTTCCTTCCTTCCTCCCTCCCTCCCTCCCCTCCCCTCCCCTCCCCTCCCCTCCCCTCCCCTCCCCTCCCCTCCCCTCCCCTCCCCTCCCCTCCCCTCCCCTCCCCTCCCCTCCCCTCCCTTCCCTTCCCTTCCCTTCCCTTCCCTTCCCTTCCCTTCCCTTCCCTTCCCTTCCCTTCCCTTCCCTTCCCTTCCCTTCCCTTCCCTTCCCTTCCCTTCCCTTCCCTTCCCTTCCCTTCCCTTCCCTTCCCTTCCCTTCCCTTCCCTTCCCTTCCCTTCCCTTCCCTTCCCTTCCCTTCCCTTCCCTTCCCTTCCCTTCCCTTACCTTCCCTTACCTTCCCTTCCCTTCCCTTCCCTTCCCTTCCCTTCCCTTCCCTTCCCTTCCCTTCCCTTCCCTTCCCTTCCCCTCCCCTCCCCTCCCCTCCCCTCCCCTCCTGTATTTCCTTTTAGCCTCAGCAGTTCACATTATGCTCTTGCAAAATTCATTGACTGCTCTGATCCACCCACCAAGCCATTCTCTGCTCTGTAGGCACCATCAGCCTGTTGGTCGTTAACTACCTTCATCAAACTGCTGTTCCCACAGCATTCCACTTTCACTGGGTTTTTCCTTAACTGTCAAATCCACTCGATGTTTGGGTAAAAATATTTGTCCTTAACCAACTAACCTTTGGTCTTAGAGTTTGTTGATCTGTTGGCCCCTGGCCTTGCCACAAACAACTGTTTTGCTGCCTCTCCGCAGTACTTCTTCCTTCTTGCTACTTTGCCATTTGCATCTTCTGCAGGTAACACTGTACTCTCTTCTCCAGCTTTAGTTCCAAATCCTTTGTAGTTCCAACTAGACTCTGATTGATTATGCGTATAGCGATGTCACCCTTTAAAACCAGGGAGGGACCATTTTTAGGCAAGACAAAGCCATTGAATTATCTCCTCTCTAAGACTTGCATGACACCTGCAGCGCAGTAAATCTGGGGGTGGGTGCACTAGCTGATTCTTCTTCTGTCTCTCTTCTTTGTGACTTCTAGGGCAGCTAGTGCTATAGGGACACTGCAGCAAAACAGCCCACTGACTCAAAGGACTCTCACTCCACAAGAGGAGCTGGAGGAGGAGGCAGCTGGTTTAGGGCTCTACCCTTCCCCATACCAGTAAGCAGGCATGTAACCATGCTGTAGTGTATTTCTTTTAACGGTAACAAGAATAGAAGAACATGCAGTTTTGGAAGGCCTCATTACAAGAATTAAAAAACTTACACTGATGATAGTTCTTGTAGGTCACTCCGCAACCCAGTTTTCTCTGTGCTTTAATTACATCTGATAACATCTTCAATGAAAGGTGAAAACAATGTATTTCTATGGAACTGTGTATGTTGGAGCTTTAAAAGATGGGGTCTGTGTCAGCTACAGAATTTCCTAAAGGGGGAACATAAAGTGCATCTTCATATGCTTTTCAAAGTACTTATGCTTAACAAACTTTCTTGGGAAGAAGTACAGGGGCAGTAGTAATTTTACAGGATTGGTCTTTGTTGTGTTGGTAAAAACTATTTCACACTAGATAATAGATCTATATACTGGATAGATAAATAGATACGTAGATAGATGTGAACTTCAACAAGGCCAAGTGCAAGGTCTTGCACCTGGGTCAGGAAAGTCCCCAATATCAATACAGACTGGGGGATGAATGCATTGAGAGCCGCCCTGTGGAAAAGGACTTGGGGATACTGGGGAATAAAAAAATGGACTTGAGCTGGCAATGTGTGCTTGCTGCCCAGAAAGCCAGCTGTATGTATCCTGGGCTGCATAAAAAGCAGCATGGCCAGGAGGTTGAGGGAGGTGATTCTCTCCCTGTGCTCTGGTGAGCCCCAGCAGAAGAAAGGCATGGACCTGTTAGAGTGGGTCCAGAGGAGGCCATGAAAATGATCAGAGGGCTGAAACACCTCTCATGTGAAGAAAGGCTGAGAGAGTTGGGCTGTTCGTCCTGTAGAAGAGAGGGCTCTGTGGAGACCGTATTGTGGCTTTTCAGTATATAAAGGGAGCTTGTAAGAAAGATGAAGAAGGACTTTTTACCAGAGCATGTAGTGACAAGACAAGGGGTAATGGTTTTTAAACTGAAAGAGGATAAATTTAGGTTGGATTTAAGGAGTAAATTCTTTCCTGTGAGGGTGGTGAGACAGTGGCACAGGTTGCCCAGAGAAGCTGTGGCTGCCTCCTCCCTGGCAGTGTTCAAGGCCAGGCTGGACGGGGCTTTGAGCAACCTGGGCTAGTGGAAGGTGTCCCTGCCCATGGCAGGGGGGTTGGAACTAGATCATCTGTAGAAGTTCCTTCTAACCCAAACCATTCTATAGTTCTATAATTCTATGATATACTGGACAGCCTTCCCAGACAAATTGAGCATTTTCATGACATTGTAGTCTTGAGGAGCAAATAATAATTTTAAAATTATTCCCTATTTTTCCTTTAATAGAGTAATTCATCTCCATAGTCGTGGTGTTATTTGTCCGCTGCTTACATTTTCTGGGCTCAAACATTTCAAACAGAATGGCAAAAGAGGAAAAAAAAAATTGAAGAAAAATGGTATAAAGCAAATTTTAATTCAAACATTCCCTTTGCAATAATCATTCAAATATAAAGATTCCCGTATTCTGCAGTAAGGGTGTGGATGTAGTATTACAGAGTCTATATTTGGCATTGCCTTCAAAGTCCCTTGGCAGTGATCCAGCCATCCTCAGTGGCATTCCTCTTGCATCACTGGGTTGTATAACAGGCACTTAAGTCTCAAGTAGCCCTTCCAAGTGGTGCTTTGAACTAAGTAAGTCACTGAGTGCTACTGCATTTCCAGCAGTAGTGATGCAATGCTGTACCTGCCAAATCATGCTGCCCAAGATGTGTTCATTTCAGGTCAGTGGAAGCCTCACAAATGCTTTCCGCCTTCACGTGTGTTACACATGACAACCCCTTGTTACCAAAAAGACTATTTTCAGTCATATCAGAAGTGACTGCTTTAATTTTACACTGTTCTAGCAGGAAGTTTTTTTTGTTTAATTATTTTAAAAAAAGTATTAGTACTATGCTGTTAGGTTCCAACATTTTTTTTCTTCTGCTGGCATTTAACGAGCTGTGGACTGGGAAGAGATATATTGAAAAATACTCCCTGCATCATATCCCAATTGCCTCTTGCATTCTAGAAAATTTGAAAAAAACCATAAGATAATATGGAAAAGCAGTCTTTTTACTTTCTATTCTTGATGTGAAATCAGAAAAAAAGTTTGGTTTCTGCAATTAGATTATCATATATTCACAAAAGGAAAAAAAAGGGTAACTATATACGGTTGAATATGAGACCAGTTATTCAACAGACCAGGCATAACAGTTTATTATATGAATAATGGCATTCTCAGATCTATTTTATGCTCTTCAGTTATCTTTGAAATTTTAATCTCTATGTATGTGCTTTAAAAGTATATCATTCAAAGCTCAAAGACTGTATATAGTAGAGGTGAGTACTCCTCTGTGCTATCGCAATCTTTTAAAGCAATTTGGGTTTTGGTTAGATAGTCAAAACTTACTTCCTGTCAAGTAAATGACAGGATGTTGTATATTTATTTGTTGATAAGGTTAAGAGTATTGCAAACCTGATTATTTTGTAAAAACAATTGAGCCCTCATGCTGATGTTCCACTGTAGGTAGAGACCAAGACTTTCAAAGTTACCAATTATTAGCATGTACTTTAGCTTGACAGCCTGACCTAGCACCTGTAAAATGTTCATGCTGTGAAAGCTTGGTGCTTGACACCATAAATTATAAATGAAGAGCTAGTAGGAAAAGTGACAGACTCAGTGAAAGAGAGACTTACAAAGCTGAAAAACATTAAACTGACTGGCTGTGTGGATATTTAATCAAAGGAGATAAGAAACATTTTATCATCATGAATATAAACCTAGGATATCTCTGGGAATATTTGTCATGAGTGGAACAACTCTTCTAATAAGTTGCATTTACTTTGGTACATTTTTGAGGTTCTGCATTATAAAAATGAAAACACTTAATATAACCAAATGTTAACATGTTTTCTGAGTTGCCTTTGTGTTCCTTCCTGGGAGGTTTTTTTCACATGAGTTCTGTGAAACTCTTTCTGCACATCATGGTCACTTTCAAGACTACAGCAGTAAGGCCAACTGTATTACATATTTCACTTCTAAAGGAGATAAATTATCAAGCAGATGAGATGCCACTTCTGGAAGCAAAGGAGAAAAACTGATCATTTTGCTTGAGATCATTGACACCTTCGAAAGTCATGACTGCATCTGCTTTGATATGCCCACAGCTTGTGGATCTACTGATGACTTGTCTTAACTGCTGACAGCTAAAATAATTACTAACCATATCACCTCTAACAAGCAGGAAAAATACAAATGTAGGCTTGATAGCCCTCCCCTATCCTTTGTTTGTGACTTGCTTTCTTAGGTCATTAGGGAGATCAGGGAGCATCTCCTTTTATTTGAATATGAAATACTGACTTCATCCTGGTTATGTGGCATTGGCATAGATCTCTAATGGATAATAATAATAATGTCCTGTCACTTCTGGAGGCTCATTTATATGACCTGTGGATAAATTCTGGGCAGTAGTTCAGACTGCAACAATGCAACAGATGGGTATTGAACAGCTATGCTTTTCCACCCTCTGTACCACTTCATACAGACGTTGTTAGTGTTATTGTTAGCTTGGGAAAGCAGGGTAGTGAAGATCTGCCATTTATGGGCTAATATGAACCTTCAGCTTTCTGTATTGCAGCTTTTCTGCCTTCAAAATAGGAATGACCCTGCTTCATTTTATGATGTAAAAATATGGACTGAATGTAGGTAAACTCTTACTTAGCTGCCTAGAGTTAAGAAGTTATGCTGAACTACAGAAGTAGTAGAAGACAGAGAGGGTGTAGTGAAGAGTCTTTGGCTTTAGCAGAGGGGTCTGTGCCACTGCAGAAGTGCTTGCCTTCGTGTTTCATGACTGTGATTCCAGGTCTGATTTGCCTGTATGTCAGTTTGAGACTCCTGATTCTTGCTCTCAGCCTGCCTGAAGCAGCATGCTTTGCAGCTGTGACCGCACCTGGGAGAACACGCACCCTCAGGGGCCCTGCCAAAAAGCCAGAACTGGTCCCTTGCCTCAGTTCTTGAGCTAGACATCCTCAAACAGCTCTTCATGGGGCTGTGCTGCCAGTCAAGCACAAACTCTTTTTAGTTGCTTCAGCCTTTGTACCTCTCCTAACATCTGTCTGTTCTGTTCCTCGGAGTCACCAAACAGCTAATTTTTCATTATGGTTATTAAGTAACTACTTGAGTAAGCAGTGGCCATCTGTCTTCCCAGTCCCCATTTGTCACTCTATCAGCTGTTCTCTTCAAAACTTATTTCTTTAAAGGGATGTTGTGGAACAGGTCTGTACTGATTCTGGTTCTCCCTCCACTTGAAAAGAGATACGTGACCAGGTTGTAAGGTACCTCTGTCAACCTCCCCAGTTATGCATGGGGCAAAGCCAACAAACCTTTGCAATACCATTTCATACTTTAGTAATAGAGAGGCTAGGTCTTTGGATCAGTGCAGTGCAAGAAAGAATGGGTGCCTAGAGTGGGTTTGATTATGCCCATGAACTCCTGTGGGAAGTTTCTACCCCTCTTGAAGAGAAGTCCCAAGAAATGCAGAGTATAGGAGTAATAGCTATGGAATTATTAACTTCGTAATTAGTCTGACAGTTATGTATAGCTGTTATTATACTTTCCAAAAGCTTTTGTATGTTTTTTTTCACTTATGGATGTTGTCACGTAAACTTTTTGTTCATTTTATCACCACTCAAAAAAAAAATAGTAAAAGACATAAAAACAAGTCCTTGTAAGAATGCAAATAGAAGAGGTTAACAGCAAAGTGGAGAATATTAAATCTAGCATTATGACTCCACAAACCAAGTCCCAGGCTAATAGGATTGATTTACACACACAAGTCATTTGTACTTCACTGGTGCAAGGAAAGATAAATCCATTTGTCTGAATTTCACTTGTTTCTAATTTTCATAATGAAGATATATTCAGGTTAATAAACAGACCTGACAAAACTGTCAGGTATTCATGTTCATTTAGAAAAATCTGCCCAATAATCTTCTGTTGACATGAACATGATGGTGAATTGAATATCAATTAGTTTTTTCAAGACAGAATGAAAATTATTACATAGGGCAGCTGGGCTCCTATCATCATTTTGTGACTCCTACTTTTATCAGGCTTAGCTCTTGACCTCCTTGTATCTCATGCATGAAACCAAAAGCTTAGGAAAATAATACAGCTATGTGACATAAACCAGCTCTGGTATTATTTTCTGGACCTGTGAACATCATTAATTTATCTCGCTTTATTTTCACAGCAATCCCTGCTGAAACAGAATATGTTAGAAATGAAAGCTGAGTCAGTGGTTAAGAACACAGTTTCCCTGGCACCTAAAATCTCTTTTTTCTCATCTCATTCTTTGTGAGGAGTCCATTAAAGTAGAGCAGTCTGCTTCTACCTACCAGGACTTACTCTTCAGTTCTGTGTTCCCTGCCTGTCCTGCAGGGCTGACATTGCAGTGCTCAGCCCCTTCTGATGCATTACAGATGTAGGAATGTGTAGGATCTGGCTGATCTGTGTATTTGAGAACCTCCTTCTGTCTTACTCCCCTGTTTGGAAGTGCAGTGTTCAACTAAATCACTTTGAAATCACTTTGACACTGCTCTTGGGGAAAAATCTGTGTTATAGCCTAGAAGAGGTAGAATAATACCTATTTGTTCTTGATTCCATAGTTACCTGAGGAAAAATTAGGGGTTCATCTGTTTCTGAGGTTTTCTTTTAGGTGTGAATATGCTTTCTTTTTACCTCAGTAATTTTATTTTTTCTCGTGCTTGTGAATAAGAGTCATATTGCAGAAGGAAGCACTTATGTTAGACCTTAAAATACATAATGTTTACAGTTGTCTTAGGGCAAAACAACATGCTAAGTGGCAGAATATGTAGTTAAGATCTAACTGTGTACAATTTGGGATTGTAACTATTACCCCAGAAATATTTCAGTGCAGAAATTGTCATGTATTTCTGCACTGACAGATAAATTTTCGATGTTCTTGGTTTGTTTGGTGCCACTTGAATGTATCGGGTTGATTCTGACAGCTCTGCTTGGTATTCATGAAATGGAACATGGAACCTGCATTACTGGGAAAGGCCATATCTTTTACTGACTGGTGTTACATGCCTGTGACTGATAAATCATTTTAATTTCTCCTCTTTCTTTGAAATATTTATCTGTATTATGAACAGGGATTAAAGTTGTGTAATAAGGCAGCACTTTAATATTGAAAAAAGAAAGTCAATGTGTTATCCTATTAGAATAACCATTTAACAACTTCTGTCATTCATAAGTTGCTTTAGAGAGAAGTTCACCATCACAGTGGTCATATATGCATGTGCAGAAAAACCATCAAAATGTGGACAGTTGTATCGGTGTGAATGTAGGAGAATCTCTAGTTACACTCCACAACAAGGAGCTCCTGTTGTAGGTCATCATGCAGGGAGTCTTTTCTCAGTTCTGTTGTAAAACAGCAGTAAAGGTCGTTTCTCTTTCCTTCATTCACCTGGTTATTCCTTTTTGTACACCAGAGAAATAAGTTTCACAAGATGCTTTGTACAGAAAGCTGCTACAGAGATTTCATACCTTGGTTTAAGTAGTTGTAAAGGCTAACAGTCAGCAAATAGTCTCTATTTTAATTGTCTAAACAAGAAAAACTCATTTAAATGAAAGCATCTAGACATAATTGACTAATTTTCAGAATTAATCTGTTGTTTCTATCTGTTTGTTTTTTGTTTTGTTTCTTTTTAGAGTATTTTAGCACAATTCTAAGTAATTTTAATGTGATTAAAAACAGGCTACAAAAACAATGGAAAAAACCAGAACATAAAATTTTACTATTATGTCTTTTGGGTGCAAGGATTCATGTTTCCTGAAAATAAGTCTGTCCATCTCAGTTTTTTTATCTGACTATGTCTTAAGCTTCAACTTTGTAAAACAGGTATTTAAATATGTCCAGTATTTCAAATATTTTCTGATTTTAAAATTTAAAAATTGTAAGTATCAGTCATGTCATTTAAAGTAGAGGTATGATGAGATACAGGTATGTTCATGGGCTGTTTACAGGTTATAAATTGTGAATTATAATAATTGCTTATCAGAGAATTTTGATAGGTATTTAAAGTATTGCAATTGCTTGTTTTACATTAAAGTGGTATTAGGAAGAAAATAAAAATGCTGTTGTTAAAATAAGAAATGTTTGTGGTTGGATGCTTCAAACCCTCAAGTTAACTTAAAGCTTGTCAGCCTGTAGCCACAGACTTGTCACATTTTTTAAATCCACTGTCCTGCTTTCAGAAAGGTAGGTGTTAACAATACTAAAAATAAGCCACAGTAAATGCAATAGGCAACTAGCTGATTATATGTTCTAATTATGTTCTTTTTATTATTGAAATAACACATAAGGACTGGTGTCTAGTCCCTCAATATGAAAGTCAAAGGCTTTCTCCAGAAGGGCAGACTTTTATGACCATCCTTCAAAATTTATGGTCATAATTTCAACAATCATTTCTAGATAAAGAAAATCTAGACATGAAGTAGAACAATTACAGAGTCTTAGAAGATTTTGGTAAAAGACAAATACCTTAATCCGTTGGTGCTGTAGAAGTCATGAAATTAATTAGGCCTATTTGTAGAATTTTGAGTGTCAAGTATTGCTGGGTTTGATTCAGATTTAACATTTTTTTTCTAGCGACTTCGGAGGTGCTGAGGCACACAGATTATTTGTTTAGAGTGTGAGCTTTTCTTCATCAGACTGTGGTGACATGCCTTGTTATTTGAAAATAATTATAAAATTGCATTTTTGTTCATGCAAATGTAAGTTAGGTGGATGTTCATATAACTCCCTGTTCTACAGATACAATCATATATGATGTTCATGGCTTGTTCTTCTAAAGTGTTGTGATGATACAGTTGGGGATCAGTTACATAGCATAAATAATGGAAGACAAAAATCCAAATGGTTTGTGAAGCAATGGCTTATTTCTTCCTTCTACCTTCGTAAACTCTGATTGATGAAAAGTATATGGAGTTGAAAAAATAAATATTTGGCAAATGAAATTCAAACAGAAAGGAACATGTAAGCTTGCAAAAGTGGTATGTAATGACTTGCAGAAGTAATATGTAAAGTCTTACCCACTTAATTGTTCAAATGAAATACCATATCATTCCAAGGTTCCATTAGTTGCTGCTTCCATTTCACTAACTTCAGGGGTTTGACAGTATATGGAATAATGGTACTGAAAATACAGCTGAAATCAATTGCCTCTGCTTCCATCAGTTCTCTCAGTAGGTACAAGAATTACTCTTTCATTTTAAATAATTAGATAAATTAGATCTCTCAGTGTGGTGTCTTATGATTTTAGGTAGCAAGAACAAAGTACAACACTTGGTTTACTTATCTTGCTTATTACATGGTACAGTCGCATAAAAATATGCATTTCATACTCTACATTCAATAAAGTCTTCCACCAAAAAAGCACAAGAAGAGAATAAATCAGAGCTTCATCTCACTTTTTCTATTTAAGACTTAATCCAGTGAGGTTGGTCTGATGTAACTGAGGAGTCTGCAATGGTTGGCAATGCCTAATAATAATAATACAACATGAGAATAAAGGGATTCATGTTGATTTTTCAAGTGAGAATGGAAGAAGGGCAATGTGAAAAAGGATAATGTAAAACTGAAGCTTTTGGTATGAAAATGTTGGCTTACATTCCAGTGAGAGATGGAGCAGTAGGATTACAGCAGCCTTCCACTCTCAGGAGAATGTGCATGTTTGCACGTAAGGTACGGGAAGGATAATTATATTGGCTCTGAAATAGCAGGAGCACTATGGAAGTGTAGGAAAGCATAAAATGATATAGCAAAGAGCATAAATTTTAATTTCATTTAAAAAATGCTCTTGCTAAGACATAGGTGATAAGGTTCTCTAGGAAAAAAGGTTGAATCAAAAAGGTGGGTAGTAGCATTTTATGCAAAAGAACCACTGTTTGTTTTAATCTTGTTAGTTCAGAGCCACAGGATTTGAAATTATATCTATCGAGGTAGTAGTAGGGAACAGTAAGACTGAAACAGATAACTGAATTAAATTGGAAAATAGGGTAAGTTATTTCTTAAGCATCTGTATGTAATGTATGGAAGGAAAAATGGTCCTGTGGGGGAATCAGTTTTTGAAGATGTTCACTGGAGACCTCATGTAACTGGGAGTAAAACACCTTACCAATTTAAAGACAGGCAGTTATCCAACATAAGATATATTGCAGCCAGTCTAATAATGTTGCAAAATTCTTAGGACTGAGAGGGTGAATTTATCATAAATAAGATGTTGGGTTTTGTACATGAAAAATTATTCTGACCAGTTCTTATTCATTGGAGGAGAATTCTAATCGTGTGTTTGTGTGAGAGTGCAAGTGTGAAAATAAAAAAGATGAATTGATCAATTATTTTTTAAATTTCTTGACTGGAAAATAATTGATCAATAAAAAAAAAGCCAGTTTTGGGTAACGGCTCAACCTACATTAGAGGTAATGTGACAGCAGAAACTAGAAATATAAACACTTGTAATAATTAATGGAAAAGAGAGAGTACATGTGGAAATCAATACATGTTATAAGTATGAAGTGTGGAACATTGAAAATAGAAGCTAAGTGTGTTAGGTAAAAGCCAAAGTATCACAACAGTCAGGGCGATGGGACTTTATTGTATTATGAATAAAAATGTTTGTGTGAATGATATTGAACTATTTTTAGAAAGATGCAGAAAATAAGGTGTTCAGAATTGAGAAAATTAGAAATTAGTAATTTATTCACACAACATGAAGAATATGAAATACTTCCCATCTGGCGTAAATAGTTCTCTTCCAAGAGTCCTGAAAGAATTGGCTGAGGAGATCTCTGGGCTACTGATGGTAAATTTAATGAGTTCGGGGACTCAGGGAATTCAAGAATATTGGAAGAGTTTAGGTGTTAGAGTACTGGTTTGAATAGAAAAGGGAAGCACCATTAACCAGGTAACTAGATTTTTATAAAAATCACAGCCTTGGAGAGGATTGGAGGAGTCATTTAGCCCCCCCATCTGCCCCAAGGCAACATGAGATTATGTAGAAACCGGGTCTGACAGTGTTTAAGGTGTTTTAAACACCTCCTACAGTGGTGATTCCCCAGCTTCCCAATTAGTCATAAGTATCCCTCTTCTTTACAACTGTAGGGGTACTAAGGATTTTCCTGAAGTCTAAAACTCTTTTTACTGTAATTTAAATACCTTCTTCCTTTTTGGCCGTTAAGGTAGAGAACAGATTATCCCCTTCTGCCTTAAACAGCCTTTTACACACTGGAAGATTGTTAGTGGATAGTCCTTCTAATTTAACCTCCAAGGTAAATGACCCTGGTGCACTCAGACCTTCCAGAGCACAGCCTTTCTAGAGATCTTATCGTTCCCGTTGCTCTCCTGTGGTGTCTTTGTAACTGATCCAGGTATTTTTTGAAGTCAGGCACTAAAAACCAGGCACAGCACTTGCCACTAAAGGCTTAGAAATGCTGAAGAGAGGGTAAGAATTACTCTATATATTTTTCTGGCTATAATCCTGTTTATCTCAGTCAAACAGCATCATCAATACTTTGTTTACTATATGATTTGCTATGACTCCTATATACTTTCCTGGCAGAATTGCTATCTAGACAGGTGCTCCTCATCCTTTATTACTGCAGCTCATTAATCTTGCCTAAACCAGATAGTTGCTGCATGCAAAATAATGGAAATGCTGGAAAATGATTCAATTGATACATATACAATGAATGCCAGTTAATTTGTTTTATGGAAAACAGGCCTGGTCAAAAACTCCAAGCATTTAAATAATTTTTCCCAGCTGATTACATGTTAATTGCCTAAGGTAACTTGCATATTGCATATCTCCCTCTTCTTTCTGTATTCCTCAAGCAGACATGCTGCAGAGATATATTTAGATTTTGTAAAGTATGACAAAATACCACAAAGTGTTCCAACAGTGAAAAAGCTTACTAGTTTTTTAGTAAATGGATTTTAAATAGCTGAGGTCTAAGAAACCTTAAAGTAGTTTTCAGTGACTGGTAAATCACAAAATTTGAGGTATTACTTTTACACCATGCAAAATTCTAACTGGTCAAGATTTTCATTAGTAACAAGGAAATAAATATAAAATCAATAGCTGACAAAAGAGTAGTAAGTAAATAAATAAAGAGGATATGCAGACATGGAACAGCCTTTATCACTTAACAAAGGTCAGCCCTTAAAAGTAAAACTTGTTTTAATATAAACAAACGGTTCTTTGTCCATTCAAGAACAAAAATGCAACCCAAACTGAAAAATAATGATGAAAAGGAGTGATTCTGTAAAGGACAGTGATCTTGATAGACTAATAACTGCCTATGAGTGCAATGCTGCAGTGAAATATAGGCTAATGTGACCTTAGATATGGAAACAGGATATAAAAATAGGCAGGGTTCTTTATCTCAATATATATTGTTAGAAGGAATGATTTCAGAATACTGCAGGTGATCCTGTTTTTAAAAACGAAAAAGGCCATAAAACCTGAAAAAGAAGTGCAGACACTTTAGAAGAGAGCAACAACTCTCTTGAGGCCTGGAAGTGAGAGACTTTAGAAGCTCAGTGTGTTTGTCTTATAAATATAAACTGATTGCAGTCAATAAGTAAGTTCTCAGAGAAGAAAAAAACTGTGCCACTTTTACCTATTTCTGGGTATTTCTGGGTGTCTGATACCAAAACCTTTCATCTTCTATTTGGGCATCTTTTTACCCAGTGCATATGAGAGATTCTGCATGCAGGACATCCGTAGCTCAGAGCGCATGGCATGAGTTTGCTGGCTAAAGCCGCAGAGCAGCCAATATAGGGCAAACGTGCTGCCAGGCTGGGCAGCACACGCGCCCCGCTCCCAGCGCAGGCACCCGGCGAGTCTGCCCGCCCAGCAGTTGTCACCTGGGTGGGATGCGTTGGAGTGAGCTGGCCTGCAGTCTTGCCAACTTGTTTTCTTCTAAGTTTCGGCACTTTTTCCTGGGTTTTTTCCACTCTGGTATTTTTCTGCAACTCCCTCAGTTACTGGTGTTTTCTTAAGAAATTAATGTCTGTTTGTCATTCTCGTCTCCTTGAAAATCTGTGGCTTACCCACTATAGAGGTAACAGTGAAATAGTCCACAGTGAGTGAGAGATGAAGCTGAGTGATCTGATGGCCTGTTCTGATGTCAGACTATGATTCCATGAAGTAGGCCAAAATCCTTTATTCATTTAAAACTGTTAGGTCAGACTGTCTGGAGATGTGTAAAGCAAGAAGAGGAGAAAAGAAACGTGAAATTAATGTTTGGAAGGCTTTTTCCTTGGTTGTACAGACAAGATTGTAGAGTTCATCTTCAGAACAGTATTTTGGAATTAGAATTAAAATTCCACACTGTCAGTCCTTGGAGCTCTGCTCATCATAATTTTAAATAAAACATTTCCCTCAGGACCAGGCAAAACCTCTGAAAAGATTAATTTCAATTGTAAAGTCTAATAATAGCAGTGCAAGGTATGTCCAAGAAAAAGGAAACTGGAGCTCAATATGGCATAATGAGTTATAATAATGTAATATCTATTAATGTACTCAAAAACAAATCTGAGCACATTTAAATTCTAAGTATGAATTGTGCAGTTAGCTGAAACAATAGATTTACAGCTGTGTGGTTAAGTCTGTATATTATTGTTGGGCTAGTGACAGCATCCCTAGATCAGTTATGTAAGGAAGGACATGCAAATGCTAAATCTAAGTTCTTTCTATCCAAAGAGATTTTTTAAAAGATCTTTGAGTTCATTTTGAATCGTGACATGACTTTGTAATGGTAGGCCTACACTCTTTCACTCTTGTTCCCTTTGCAAGTTTTATACTCTACGTCACCTCAGAAAAACTGGCTGCTACAAGTAAAAGTTGGATGTCAGAAGTGTCAATAACATTGCTTAGTTGCAACCAAGTTATTATTATCTGCAGTAGTTCCAGACACAGACTTTTGCTTGTGCCGGCAGCTAATGGCTTGTCCATAATGGCCACTTTGCATGAAGTCTCATTTAAGAGGAATGGGGCTTTTAATGGCATACAAAGGAGTATACATAAGTAAAAGTAGGGAGAAGGGTCAGTAAACACAGCTTCCTGGTCCCATTAACTTTTTAGGGAATTTTCTCATTTTAAGCATCATATGTAGTGCCCACTATCTCCTTTTAGTCTCTTTGTATGCAAATTTCCAGCTCTTTTGAAACTTCCACTATTCTGCAGTCAGAGGAGAAGCATTCATTCCTGTATGTAATTCAGATGTCTACATGCAGGCATTCTTCTTAGTCTGGGTTTATTTGGCAGAGTGAATTTTCTGCCAAGCAGCTGCGAGTTGGAAGCTTCTTGGCAGTGCATATTAGTCTGCCATCAGGTCTGTGCTGCTGGGGATAGACTGCTTCTTAATTACCTCATTTAAAGATAGCTTGGGTATCTCTGTCCCACACTGAAGTCTATCATGTAGGTATCTCCAAATCACTGAAGTGTGTGAGGATTTTATTACTTTATCAGTGTCCTCATTTGTATAACTGGCCTTGTTGGTTTCACCGCTTTACTGGGGTTTGTATTTCTTTGCCATAAACCTAATGTTTACTTGATCTGCCAGTATTTGCACATTTTTGATAGATAATTATTTTATGTCTTGTAATACAAGTACTGTTGGAAGGACAGTCTTTTAATTTTTATGATTTTAATTTCTGACTGCAAAGATGATAGCATTCTAATTCTGGTTAGTAGCTGTTTAGTTGTTTGAATAATCCCATTTGAGGTTCTAACAGATTTGGTGGAGCATATATGAGCATACAAGAGGCTTGGAATGTAAAATGTATCAAAAATTGTATTTTAACAAAACTCAGTTATTTGATGGGGATCATTTGGTAAATGTATACAAGAAATGTTATTAGATCATAGTTCAACTAAATTTAAACTTATTTTACTTTCAGTGATTAATTTATTCTAGTTTTTAATTTTTTTGATGTATAGCTTTGAGCTTTCAAGTAGTACTTGATTGGTTTGGGCAAGGAATTAATTAATTCAAGCTCCACTGAAGAAATGAATTAGTTTTCCTTCCTGTATTTTGGGGCTTGTCTGTGGAAGTATTAGTTTTGAATACCTGGATGATGTTTATTAAATCATGGTCCTGCTACCACAAAAATTGTAAAACTGAAAAGACACTTCAAGCCCCGATGCTGTTTGTAGAAAGAATTCATTTCTGCCTGGAGATCCATAAGTAGCAAGATATAACCTCAGGTGAAAACCAAGTATATTTACAAATAGTCCATGTTTGCTGGGTGGAGAGAGGTGGGGAGGAGCGATGGAGAGAAGAAAACAAACTCCTAAGATGAACTGAAATGTTCTCAGAAACCAGCTAAGCATTTGTTCTTCTCTACAAAAAGGAAATATCTAAACTCAGTGGCTTTATTTTTTTGGAGGTGACAGATCCGCAGTACTTTATAACTTGAAGGTTTACACAGGAGACTGCTGCATCACAGGCCGAGTGGGAAGACGCTTTTCTGACTCTTCAACAGAGTATGGTAGCCTGATGCAAATAGAAAATACTATGACAGCTGTAAATCACAGCTTTTTCAGTAAGCAGAAGGCAGCAATAGTCTCAGTGGGGATAGTGATTCCATTTTCTGGAAGTAAAATAGGGCTTGTAAAAAAATGTTTAATTTATGCTCAAGTTATTCACAAAGTTTCTTAAACTGGTGAAGTTGTGGAAAGCAGAATACTCCCCTTTGTTGAATAACCTTTTTAAAATGTCATTAGTTTCTTCAAATAAATCATTAAACTTTTATTTGGTTAATGTTGAGCTTGTTGCCTGACTGCAAATTTGCTGATAAGACTATTTCAGTTTCAGGTTAAAAGTCAACATACATTCAGATATAGGGGAACTCTAATTGTCACTAATACAAAAGACAAAGGAAGATGCTAGGTCAAGTTTCCTCTAATAAGCTGACGAGTTCATACCCTTTCCATGCCAATGTGCCTTTTCCATAAGGCAAAAAGCCATGATCTGGCTTCTGCTGCTGCTGCAGCTGCTGCTGTACTGCTTTATAGAAACACATTATAGATAGCTGTACATTGATTATTTGGACAGATAAGAGGTGGAAGATGTGCAACAGCATAAACCCCCCAAATGTATGGCTAATGGTGTCACGTTCCAAACCAATAGCTTCATTTTTCTTCATCATTTAACCATCCAAAGAACTGGAATTTGTGGGCTGTAAGGAGAAAATGAGCATTCAAAACACGCCAACTTGATGATTAAAACAAACTGGCCCATACAATACTTGATTCTATGTTTAAATCCTAATTTACATTTCTTAAATTAGAGGGTCAGATGAAACAATTCCATTAGAGGGCAGCAGTACATGTAGGTACAATGTCTCATGTACTAAATATTTAGTTTACAGTCAGCTTCCTTATCACTATGAACTGTGTTCTGTGTAATTTTTGCATATTAGTGAAGAGAAAAATGAAGCTAATGTAATTTAACATATTACAGTAAGGGAAAAACTTTTTTATATGCAGGTACAATAATGCACATCCTGTCATGTATTTAAAAACCAAAACAAATGTGACAAGTGTCACAAAATATATTTAGCACCTTCCAGCTAAAATATCAACTCTAAAGTTGTTAGTCTTTCTGTGTTCTTTCTGAATTTTACAATTTGTATGATGTATAACTTTATTTCTGGGAAATTTTGGGTTTAAAAAAAAAATCTTGTTTTTCCTTATTAGCTTTAATGCTTAAGTCCATGTGCAGACTTTCTAGATTTCCAGGCAAGGGATGGCAGAAATGTGCATGCTTATTCAGGCCCCTTTTAATGATTAAGCATTGGTAGTGTATTGTGATTTGGCAGTGACTTCTTCAGGTTTTCTATGAGTTACATCTTCTGAGACATTTGGTAGTGAAATGTAAGCCATGAAAGCCTAAATGTTTAGGTTCTGTTTTTATTAATACTCCATTTTAATTGCTTTAATAGCTTTAAGCAGATATACCTGGCTAGTATAGCTGGTTCAATTCATACCAGTTTAATATTTTACTATGTTGTATGTGTCTAATTCAAGCAATACCACAAACATACCATTTCTTTTTCCATTTTCAGTTGTGTTACTTGATACTACAGCTGCCCTCGGAGAACTAGGATGGAAAACGTTTCCTTTAAATGGGGTAAGTCACTTATTATTTTGTTTTATTGTCTTGATTTTGGCATTCTGACACTCTGGAAGTGAATGGCAAGAATATCTACCTGGGTAGATATTCTTGCAATATAAACTTGTCAGAAAGATTTTAGTTGTTCTCAGTACTGGAGCAGCCTGTGTTGTAAGTAGGAATAACAGAATGATGTGAGGACACGTTATTATGCCCTCTTCTTGCTTTTCTGAGTGTTAAGAATCTATCTTACTTTGAATCTGATTCTAATTGTTACACATCATAAAGTGCCATGTTAAAAAGTCCTATGCTAGAGTTAGTACTATGTTATGAATACGTTTTTTGTGAAATAAAAGGAAAAATAGTTTTCAATTTTATAACTTGAGAAAAAATTTTAATAATTTAAGAGAGGATTAATATGGACTTCAGCATCTGGTAAAATGGTATCAGGTTAGCTAAATCAGAAAAACATTGTAAATACGTTAATGTTATTTAACCAGTTTAAACATTTAGAGAAGATATTTAACTAGTGCTTTTTTTCCTGCACCGATCATTCTAGATTAAAGTTCACTATTGCAGTTTAATGTCTTAAATGGGTTCACTCTACTGTTAGTACAGATTGCCCGGAGGCACTTGACATTGCGTACAGGGCCCCAGAGCTTTAGAGGTGTCTGGTATACTTGGAGATGGTGTGGCCAGGTGAGCGTAGGGAACAGGAGCATTTTACTCTTTGAAGTTCAACCATCAGTGCTTTGCCAGTGGCTATAGTTCCAAAACCTGTCTTCTCTTTCCACCCAGCTAATGCACGTAACAGAGTATCAGAGGCATTTGTAGTTTCACTTTTTGATTAAGATACAGTATACTGGAGCATTTAACACCTTTTTATCAGCTTCTAGTTCTGATGTCACTGTAGATATTGTATATCACTTATTTTTATATTAGCTGGCATTATCTCTTAATTCTTGTGTATGAGGCATATAATTACTTGCTTCTTTGAAATGAGCTCAGAAAATACTGTTTTTCTGAGTGAAAAATCTTGTTTTGTTTTTAGTTATTTTATTTCTTGTGATACATTCCAGAAGAAAGTAGAAACTGTCTATCCTCAGCACCATTTTTATAAAATGCCTTCTGTGTCTCTGCCCTCAGGGCTTTCAAGCAACGTGACATTTCTTAATCTCAAACTATTTTCAACTTTATGGATTACTCTTTTTCAGGGTTTTCCAATTCTTTGTATTCCTAGACATAATTTCAGTCTGTTACAGATGCTTCTGAGGTTTACATTTTGTATGCAGTCTCATGCAATCTTGAGTTATAATTCAGAAAGTTTTATTTCCTTCAAAAATCCTGAACAAAGCAAATACTGTCATACAATATGATGAGAAAATATAGCAAGGAATTTCTGCTTTAGCAAAAAGCAAATACTGTCATATACTGTGATGAGAAAATATGGTGAGGAATTTTTTGCTCTAACTTTGTGATGAGCTCTATTGAATTGCACAGGGAGGCTGGCTTTTGGAAAGCACGTTAAGATATAACTTCAGTTATTCTCTAAGTTCTTAGAAGCTTTATTACCCCAACAACAATAATCACAATATACAAGCACAAAAAAACCTGCACTCAAAGTTGATTTAACACACAGCTATTACAACATAACTATTTTGGTTGGTCCTACATACCCTTAGCAGCATATTGAGGTTTTCAAGTGTTTAGGACCTTTGCTGTGTTTTAAAAATTGGCAGCACTTACTACGATGCGGGGAGTTTACATTTGAGTCAGTACTTGGGATTCAATTATTAGAGAATTTCCCAAATAAGTACAATTTGTTTTTTTTAAAAAAGTAGCTAGAATAAATGTGTGGGAGAAAAGTGGTTTGTAGCATGAGGAAAACATACAGAATAAGGCTTCCTGAGACATAAAATAGGCAGAAGAGGCTAGAGTGGAAACTGAGAGGAAGTGGGTAGATTGAGTATGGAGAGGTAGTTAAGAGAAGTGTGCATGCACTGTTACCTCAGGAAGAAGATATGTCTGATGATGAGTTAATCTAAGGTGCAAATGGGTTAAAGATTCATGTGCACTACAACAAATAAGTTTTCGAACAAACTTTTTGGGAAATTGTGCAGGTGAGAATCCATGATTTGGAGAAGCACAATCCATATAAGATACTGGTCACATACCGCAGAAGATGACTGGATACGCAGACAAACAAGGTCCTCTATTTCTCACAATGGAATGACGGAAAATGCGTTAGGTCAACATGCCAGGAAAGGCTGCTGTGAGCAGTAGGACCTGGTGGCAATGCTGCACCTCTGAAATGATGCAGAAAGAAGGAACAAACAGAAAACCCCAAATAAATAGTGGAGACAAAAGACTTATATGGAATGAGAGTTATTTCTCTCACTCACTGACAGTTATGCAGAACTGCCGATTAAAATAAAAGTTTGCTGATTTTTCAGTCAGTGTCATTCTGACAAACTTCATTAAAATATACCAAATGTACAGTTTGGTTTAGGTATTTGAACATACTGAAAAATTGCATAGAGCTATTAAAATATGAAAAGTTGCATTACTTTGGCTTATAAAATACTAAAGATACTGAAGTTAAAAACTAAACTGTAATGTATTTCTAAACTGTTTTTATTTAAGTTATTCTGGGATCCTGTACCTTTTACAAAGGTAAAAAGAAACTTGAACTTACAAGTGCTCATGTACTTTAGAGAATATGACATTTGTATGCTTCTTCATGTCATTTTTGTATGCAGTCTCTGCAACAAAAGGCCAATGTTCGTGTTAATTATGACTTGATTCTTACTAAAATGTAAGGCAAAATAGTGCTTTTGGGATCGACTAATAACTCCTATTATACTTACTGATTTAGTAAAGAACAGTAAAACTGGTGTATTTCTAAATCTTGCACAAACATCAGAGATGTTGTATTATGTCCACAGTGCTATCTAATCTGACTTACTTATCTATCCTAATATAATGCACAATATGGCATAATTATTGGTGTAATTAAGAATATCACTGCAGAAATAAGAACACATTTGTCCCATGATGGGCACATCAGCATTTTCCCTTTTCCTGGAGCAGAGTGACAGGTTTTGTTTTGTTTGTGCTTTTGATAGGGATTTTTGTTCAGGTACTGCATAAATCGTACATGTTACTTTAATCAAGCTTTTTTTCCCCCCCCAAAATAAATGCATGTGTCTGGTGTTTACATGTGTAAGAAAAATGTCATTGACATATAGTTACTGCTGTGAACATTTTTGGGGTTAGGAGGGTGGGATGATAGGTTTTCCTGAGACTGTGACATTAACAGAAGTCATTAATTTACTGACATACTCAGTCACAAAGAATGTTTCTATTGAGTATGCCTCAGAGATTTTCAACTAACAGGCTAGGGTGAAATAGGAGAAAAAATCAGGAGGTATTCTTTTGGAATTTGCAGAACCTTAACCTTTACCTCCCAGACTTGTTGTTTATAATAGATTCATAATGTAATGTTTGCAAGCTTTCAGCAGTTTTGGTAACCTCTAGCGGTACCTACCCAAGCAAGTAAATATACAACACAGTAGTTTTGTATGTGGCATTTGTATGCAATCCCATCATTTAGCTGCAGATGAGTCATGCACAACTGTGTCATCCATTCCTTTGTAATATAATACATGATTTTATTTTTTCATTTTCTTCCCAGTTATTTGTGCAACCTTCCTGAAGCGTGAGAATACAATAGTTTTTCCTACAAATTTGTTTTCTTTATTTGCTTGTCAGATTTCTTCCTTGTATTTTGAACAGGTAATAAATTAAGTGCTTAGAGCTACGAAAATGCAGCGTAAAACATTAATATCTTTGAGGTCAATAGAATCAGCTTTTGTTGGTTGAGTTCCAATTTAGCTTCTCAGTGATAGGCTGTCTAAAATTTCTACTTTAATAATGAACACATCTGATACTTCCTCTGTTCTTTGGGCTATAGTTCAAAATGACCGATTGATTTATGAAAAAGCCTGTGCTATGGAATGAAAGTAGATCTTTACTCAACAAACTGTCCCTCCATAACCTTGAAAAGGCAGAATAAGGTTTTTTGGATTGGTACAAAAAATGGGAAGGAACTCCTTCATAGGTTTCAAAAGAGGATGTGAATGTGTGCTATGGGCAGGCCAGTCGAGTTTGTGTGAACTGTTATCCAGGGTTCCAGCTGAAGTCTGTTCACTGACCTTGGGGTCAGGATTATTTCTCTTAGGTTTTCTCACTACAGCCTGTGGTGCTGTGACTGTTAGAAGGGCAGGTTTTTTTCTAGGGGATTAAGCACTGTTTAAGTGGTTAATAAAGCTTTGAAAATTAGGGAGGACAGGAAAAAACCTGAAAGCCTAACTGAAATGTGGTGGTCCACAACCTTCACTTATCTATTAGCAGTAATACTAATGAAATAATGTACCTTTGGCAACTCCAGTTGTTGGGTTTTTTTCCTTCTGGCTTCACTGTAACTTCAAAAAAATTATTATTTATTACCCATTGCATTAAGCAATGTAACACAATTTTGTGAGCAAAATTTGCTTATGAGCTATGGTTTGGAGACTGTTGTCATAAGGACCTGTCTATTCCTGATAAACTTCTTCTATAAGTACCCCTGCTTAACTCTAAGAATGCCGTATTTTGCATGAGCTGAACCTACTTTGCAACTGTTGATTTGGGATAAAGTGTTCTTATTTGAAGAAGAAAATTAATCGTGAAAAAAACATTCTGCTTCTGACATTAATCTAAATTTTAACTTGTGTGTAGCCACTTCATAAACTTCCAAAAAAGTTTAAAATTAGCATAAAAGGAGAGGAAGGTGACTCATAACACAAAGCTAAGAGAAATTATTCACATGTGGAAGGGGCTTGTTCCAGCTTTCTTGACTTGTCAGGCAAAATGTATAGCCTCAGCTGTAAAGAGCCTACTAGAAGTCCTCTAAACTATTTGACAGCTGTGTGAGTGATGAAACTATATTAATCCCAGTTCCCGGAGTTATTTGAACAGCTTCCTTGTCAATTGTTAATTTTCCTATTGATTTATCCACAGAAGTAATTCTGTTTTGAATATCTTCTTTCTTCAGGGGATCTTTAAAGTTTTTTAAGAACTCTCACTAATATACAGTTTTAGGTTTTTTTTTTCTGTTAAGAATTTGTTGAGACTGGACTTGTCAAAGTACTGATTTTTTTCTCCCTACTACACTGATTATTTTACCCTCTCTGTTAAAATAATTGTTTTATAGTAAATGCATCAGTTAACAATTCACTTTTTAGCTCCTTCTTAATTAATTAGAAGACATTTCTATAGTGTATGGTAACACATTTTTGAATGGCTTAGTACTATTTGTCACCAGTACTCACTCACTAATCTTTTTTCAGGCTGCAATCAGAGATGATACTGAGGTTTTCCAGTGCCAACTTGCAAACATTTTTTTCAATGTAGCTGCATCCATCTTCACCTTCATTTTTTCACTGATATCTCTGAAGGTGATTGGGCCAATATGTCTTGGAACATTCTTTTACAATATTTAAGATTTTTAACTGTTTATTTTCTTAAGTAGATTGATTATTTTTTAGAATTCTCCTAATTTCCTTTGAAGTCACATAAAAACAGAACACTTCTAAAGGAAGAGAGAGAAGCTTAGGCCTCTTCTTTTATTAAAACTATCAATTAACAAAGCAATTAGCAAAAAAAGTAGCATTCTCCAATACAAATTCATTGGATGCATAAAGAGTAGAAAACAGTGTAAGAAGTTAGCTAAGAAAGTGGACTTAAAGAAAAGAACAAAGAAAGGCAGTACAACTTTACTGTGTGAAATGATAACACAAGAATCAGATGCAGCTTTAGGCACAACACACAATATAGAAAGAAGGAATTTAAGGTGGAGAAATGATAAGAGAGAACAGAGCAAGTAATGTGAAAGTGGTAAAAGATAGCAAGATAAGCAAGTAAAACATAAGTATCTGAGATACAAGACTAAGATGTGCATAGTGAAATCACTAATACACACAAAAAGTGAAGTTAGTGCATTAAACATGCTCAGGTAGTAGTATGGCATCATAAGAAAAAGGGAGGGAGTGTATGGTAAATACTGTGATACTCAGTGTCCACAATTTAGTTCTATATTTCATATTATCTTGTTATCTACAAGCAGAGAACTACATTTTACAGAAGATAACAACAAATAAATAGTACAGATAATAGCATGAAAGAAATGCAAATTCTGCTCACTGTAGTTCCCAGTCATTTGGATTTGCCTATGAAATAGAAACCTGATAAGTTATGTGTATTTGGAAACATACACATTTTCAAATCCATATGGCCAATTCAATATTGATTTTAAGGATTAAGGTGATTTAAACATTTCATGTAGCAGGGTGAATTATAATATCATCAGTGCTTCTAATCTTCACTTTTAATACTGTGACTATCAGAACCCAATAGATATTTAAATTCTTTATGACCAGAAAGAACAATTCATCAGATCACCCTTATATCAGAGGCTGTAAGATTTCAAGCCTTGTCATTGCATTTACTCAGTAACAAGTAATTCACTGAAGTAATTCTTTTTAAAAGACACCATAATTTCCCTTGGTAGTTTGTTCCATTAATTAATTAGATCACTGCATAAAAAGGGGTTCCTACTGTCTGATTCTTCTTTCTCAGCCTTATACTGTATCTAAATCGATCAAGTCCTTCATTGTTCCTTCTCCTACTTCTCCGAAGTTCAAATCATTGTGTGGTTCTTCTTTTTTGAAAATACGGACACAAGTATGTACTATTTGCAGTCAATTTCATTATTTTCTACTGTTACAAATCGTCATGCCTCTTTTCTTTCCGATTCTCCCATTAACCATCAAAGAGAGTTCCCAGTAGGATTTCTCACTACAGTAATAATATTGGGAGCTCATGTTCAGCTGGTTCTCACTGTGACTCGTAATTGTCTTCCAGAACTGCAGTTTTATACCACATAGTAATCTATCTGTTAGGTAAAACTGATATTCCCACCCCTAGATATGTAAATATACATAATCTTTCAATGAGTGTTCCTGACCAAAATATTTACATCATTCTGTGTGACTTTTGTATTCTAAATATTTACCAAACAACTTACCTTTGAAAAGTCTCATTAGAAAAAAATCAGTGTTTCATTTTTATAGCTAAATATGATATTTATGATGCTATATGACTATACAATGGATGATAATGCTTCTTAATCTCTGTAATCTCTGCTTGAATATTGTAAACTACTTTTTATGCATAATGTGACACCCAATATAATGGCTGAAAAAGGTCACAGCATGTTATGTTCACTAAACCATCTTCATAAACATAGCTTAAGGGCAGGACTTGTGGGGTGAATAAAATACTTTAGGGTATTTAAAACCAGAATTAAGAAATCTAATTGTATTTATTAGTTCCTGGTCTGCTCTGTGGTTGGAGAATCATGATTAGTGAACAAGGAACTGTAATTCAAAGACATCCTCTGCTTCTTAATATGACATATTGTGGTGGATTGACCCCAGGCAGCAGTTTAGCCCCTTCCCAGTCGATTGCTCACTCCCACCCAACAGGATGGGGGAGAAAATCGGAAGGGCAAAACCTTGTGCGTCAAGATAAAGACAGTTTAGTAAATGGGGGGAAAAGAAAGTGATGCAGTGGCACTTATTCACCATCTCCCAACAGTGGACCGATGCCCATCCGGTCTCCAAGTAATGGCTCCATTGAAAAAACTACCACCCCCACCCCCCAGTTTGATTTCTGAGCATGATATTCTATGGGATTGAATATTCTTTTCGTCAGTCTGTGTCCCCTTGTCCTGGTTTCAGCTGGGATAGAGTTAATTTTTCTTCTTAGTACCTAGAATAGGCTGTGTTTTGGATTCAGTGTGGGATTTGGCATGAAAAGCATGCTGATAATATGCCAGTGTTTTCAGTTGTCGCTGAGAGACCAAGGACTTTCCAACTCCCCATGTCCTGCCTGCGTGCAGGTGCACAAGAAGCTAGGAGAGAGCAGAGCCAGAGCACTGGACCCAAACTGGCCAGTGAAATATTCCATATCATGTAACGTCATGCTCAGTATATAGAGGAGGGTCAGCTGAAAAGGAGGGGGTTCTGTCTCGCTTCCGGGATTGCAGTTTTGGGATCTTGGTGTTTTGGGATCGCTAGCTGGGAACGGACTGGGTATCAGTTGGCGGGTGGTGAGCAATCGCATTGTACATTAACCATTTGTATTTTCTATTATTGTTTTATTTTATTACAATTATTAAACTTTTTATCTCAACCTATGAGTCTTCCTTTCCCCCTCCAATTCTGTTCCCATCCCCCGAGTGGGAGAGGGTGAGCAAGCACCTCTGTGGTGTTTGGCTGCCGGCCAGGTATAAACCATGACACCCCTCCCCACCTCTTGCCTACCCCTAGTCTGTTCCTTGAGAGGGCAGAGTGAGAAACAGAGAAGGCCTTGATGCTGTGCAAGCGTTGTTCAGCAACAGCTAAAACACTGGGGTGTGATCAGCACAGTTTTGGTCACCAGTCTAAAACACAACACCATATGGACAACTATAAAGAAAATTAACTTTATCCCAGACAGACCCAGTACACATGATTAAAATTAAAGTTGTGTGAAAGTCAACAGGAAAAAATGTCAATACCAAAATAAGACTATCTGAAACTGTTTCACTTTTATTCCAAGAAAATCATGGCATCATTTAGGTTGGAAAAACCCTTTAAGATCATCGAGTCCAACCATAAACCTAACATTGCCAAGTGCATCACAAAGCCATGTCTTTAAATGCCACACCTGGTGACTCAACCACTTCCCTGGTAAGTGTGTTCCAATGCTTGATAACCCTTTCAGTGAAGAATTTTTTCCTAATATCCAATCTAAACCTCCCCTGGTGCAACTTGAGGCTGTTTCCTTTGTCCTATCGCTTGTTACTTGGGAGAAGAGACCAACACCCACCTCACTACAATCTCCTTTCACGTAGTTGTAGACAACAGTAAGGTCTCCCCTCAGCCTCCTTTTCTTTTAGGCTAAACAACCCCAGTCCCCTTGGTTGCTCCTCGTAAGACATGTGTTCCAGACCCTTCACCAGCTTCTGAGGCTCTTCCTTGGACACGTTCCAATACCTCAAAGCCTTTGTTGTAGTGAGGGACCCAAAACTGGACCCAGTGTTCGAAGTGCGGCCTCACCAGTGCCGAGTACAGGGGGATGATCACTCCTCTAGTCCGGCTGGCTACGCTATTTCTGACACAAGCCAGGGTGTTATTTGCCGCCTTGGCCACCTGGGCACAGTCTGTGGAACAGAGAACTGCAGCCATGTGGATAGATGTTGCAGAAGCAGCAAGAAACAAAGTTTTAACTAAGAACTGAGGACAGTTTTGAGAAAAAATGCATCCAAAAGTCAAAATTCTTCCCTCTATTACAGCAGTTCAACTGCAATAAAGATATGTAGTTACATCTATGAAAGCTCACCAGCAGGATTTCAGAGGTGTCACAGAGGCTGTAGTTTTAATAACACGTTTAATAAAAGGTAAGGATTTAGCTGTCAGAACATTTAACAGGGATGAAGGAAAAAGAAGGAAGCTAATCAGATTTCCACACAATATGGAGAATTTACAGACATGACATTAAGAAAAATATTTGAAGTCACGTATTTGAGCTGTAATTTCGACATAATCAGACACCATGCTCTGCAGTGCCATATTTAGAATCCTTTTTGATGGTCAAGACATTATATGAGAGAAAAGGTAAGTTGAGAGGGTATTTTTTTAGATTAATTTCTATCTGCAGGGATTAAACTATTAGGTATATCCAAGATCTAGTTCAATGTGCAACAAATCTTTTCTAAAGGAATTGCTGTTGCTAATAAGAGATGACTTGCCTGTGGGAGTCAAGTTTCTCATTTCTTTTAGGAGCATCTTTTAAAACATAAAAGATTTTCTTGAAAACTGTATGTTTCTGGGACTGTCAATGTCTAAGCGATTTGGTGCATGCCTGAATTTTTGTTTTTGTCTCCATTTCCTTAATTTGCTTGCATATGTAACCTGAAAACCCTGGCCACAGAATTAGCTGTGACTGTGCTGGGAATCTGAGTATCTACTGGATTAGATGCAGGGTTACCAGAGCATGTTCCATCTGAAATGGTTAAATTCACAAAATGTTCTAGGCGCTGTGAAGAAGAAATATTATTTGTCATCCTCATTTTTTTTTAGTGTATATATATTTGGGCAGTATCCTGATTATTTTTCATTTGGTTTTGTGTGAAACATCTACTTACAGATTCCATGGAGGATAGTTATTGGCAAAATAAATTGTTGTGTTCTTATTTGGATATCACAAACACATTTTGGCCCATTTGTGCTTGCCACTGTGCAGTCACAGATCTAAAGCGTTCATAGCCTGAACAATGAGATATAATTTGCTGTAAATTAAAAAAAAACCCCAGCAAGCCACTTGTAGGAAAGCAGATATAATGAAGGAGAATTATAAACATATTTGAATGGTTCAGTACAGAACAGCTATATACTTAAATAGTAATCTGTAATAGTAAAGCAATAGAAGTAATCTCTAAACTGCTCAACCAAAAGCAATTTATTGTATTTTTAGTGTATTATGTGGTAAGTTTGAACTTTATGATAGTAATGTTGCATATACTTTTTGCATTATTTTTCCATTCCTGTTTAATTGAAATGGTACTCTATACAAATATATTCCTAGTAGAGGCAAAGTTTCCTGTCTATAACTGGAACTATGGGCCACCTGTGAAGCAGAAGCATTTTTTGTACTGGTTTTTGTAGTAGGATGATAATTTACTAAGATATCAAGCTAGGAGCTTGTCCTCTCCTTTTCATCCTTCATGACTATTCAAATATTTAAACGTAAAACATACCAAGGGGGGGTAAAATCCATATTGAAGCCACATAGCTGAAATTCAAGTGTATCAACTTAATAGTGAAATGATATGACCCTTAGTGAGTTGGGCTCTTTCTTGTCCAAGATGTAACTTCCCTGACTCCCTCCTCACACCAAATACACTTTGCTTTCTTACTTGTCTGTATGTTTCCATGACCATTAAGGACTCTGTTTTGTTGGGTGTTTTAAATCACCTTTGAGTAACATCAGGAACACAATAAAGAAGGAAATAAAGCAGGCAGTCTTGTAGTCCTTGATGCAGAGGAGTGCTATTTAAAATACCAACCTTTTTTCCTTAAAACATTTGCTTGTACTGTGGTTAGAAGCAGTTCATGCACTTAGTGCCCAGAAACTGCCAAATAGCAAACGTAAACCTATTTACTTCGTTTTCTTAGGATACTGATTTTAATGTATCTTGTGTACCACATATACTTTAATTATAATGCACAAAGAAAACTGATTATTATTCAGTGTATGTTGTATACTATGTAGCAAAAGAGAGCACAAAGTGGCAGTAGCAGTATTTATATTTTCTGTTACGTTTCTCATTGTAGGTATGAGAAGCATTATAAGTAGTGGAGCACAGAAAACATCTAACCTTTTCATTTGTGCAAGCCCCACAAAATGTGTGCTAAATCCTGTATTTTTTCAAAAACATGTTGGTTGGAAGTTAAAATAAATAAGAGAACCATACATGGGTTGCACATCTATGTACTCATAGGATGAAAAGTAGCTTTTAAATCTTTGTAGTTTGCACGTTCATCTCTTGCATTCAGATGTTTACAATATCTTGGCTACCAAAAAGGTCAGTAAGAAGAAAAAAGCAAGCATAATTTAGTGAAAATTAACACATACTTGCCTTTTTTTGTATAGAGAAAGAATCACATTTTGAGAATGAAAACGTACTGGGTTGAGGGAGGAAGAATGATTCACTTAAGCTGTGTGGGGTATATTTTCAGCAGTGTTGAATTACAGAATTTTTATGGTTTCTGCCAGCATGTAAAAAAAACTTCAGTCATACCCATTCCCAATTAAATATATTGTTCTGATATAGTTTAGCGTTCACTGTGCACACACATGGAGCTAGAAAGAATGCCAGATTGAGTGTTGCCTTCATTATAAAACCATGGAAAAGAAAAGACAAAAGGAAAGCGGAAGAAAAGCAATATTTATGGAAATACCAGGTGCATACTGAACATCTCTTTATCTGAACCACTGTATTTTCAGAGACTTAAGAACTGCTATGCTGAACTCATGGGAAATACCCCTTGAAATTCCTGTGTGCTTAGGAAATGGTCTCATAAATGCTTAAGTAGTTGATAAATAGGTATTCTGAAAAGCAATCTCTCTGGATTGTTCAAAAGCCACAAAAAAACCTTTTTTCCAAGAGAATACTGTAAAAGTGGCAGCAGCAAAAGATGCTCACGGCCAGTTGCTGCTTTTTACTCATATGCTGTGTTCAGTAATTGAGGGAAACTCTAGGCAAACTGCTGCTTTCATTTTAACATTTTTAGTGACAGGAATAATTTATTTTCTAAAAGTGGATCTTCTATGTATAATGAAAATGAAAGAATTAATATATTCTTAAGGATTTGCAGTAGGCTGACCTTATATTGGAAGCCCTTACAGAATTAACAGAAAAGGAAGTTAAAAAAACCCTTTACTTTTGATGCTTTTACAGATGTTTAAACACATTGAATGAATTTTTGAAGTTACAGAAAAGTAACCAATTTATCAAGAAATCTGCAAGCTTGAGACATTCTCTAAGCCTCTTTTAAATACTTAAGTACAGGCATAGTCAGTCCGCTTTGCAAATTGCAGTAAATCGTTTATGTTCTAATGGTGCTTTAAATTATGAGATGCAACATGGATACCAACAGTTTTAACAGCTGTAAGGATGGGAAGACTGTATACAAATAGTTTTTCTGCTGTGCTGGAATTCTTACCAAGTGGATCTTAGTACAGCAATTAGGAACAGTTTGGGACGCAATTAAATACTGCTCTATTTCCCAGACTTTCTTACCTTGTGGTGCTGAGACAGACCCTTCCACTACTTTTCGATAAAGTGTGTGATAAGAAGGACTCTATCACTACCATGTTGACATTGTCTGCAATCTTCACGTTAGTTGCAGTCTTCAAGGGCTTAATAAATTTGGTCTTCCTTGTAGGTGGAGACAGAGTTTTCTCTCTGCTTTTCCTTGCTCCACTTGTTTTTCCTTTGTGTGTATTTTATCTTCTGTCAGAAGGTCCCTGTTTTACCAGCTTCCTCACTGACATGTCCTTCTTTGTCCGTGTATTCATGCGAAAGACTCAAGTAGACATATAGGCTATGACACTTGCTAGCTAAAAGACAGACAAGAAGCAGTAGTAGAGTAGTGTTGGATTGTGAACACTCCTTGCCTATTAACCTCCTCCTTGTTGCTTTGCAGTGATCCCACTTGCTGTCTCTAAGAAAAGTCTTCCATGAACTCAGGGCTGAGATGAGATCCTGGCCCTCTTATAAACATTGAAGTAGTAAAACTAGGCCTGAGACTACTGAAAAAATTACTCCAGCTGGACTGATAGTGTGGTGTTGAAGAAATTCTTCTCTGCTTTTCTCTCTCTGTCAGTAGATATCTGTCTCTAAACCTCTAGTACAGTGCTTGAGCTTGAAAACTCTTCTCTGAGGAAGAGTTAATATTTAAAGTGTGCAGCAATTGCGAGTCCAAAATATAAAGAATTGAAAACTTCAGATTTAAGAAGAGACACTTTACACAGTAATTTGCACACATGATTTCATGTGCATACCCTGCAAAGGGATCCGAGCGAGTACAGAGGCCTTTACCACATGGATTATGTATTTATGTAAGCAGTCATAGCAGAATTGGATACTCCATATAATCCTGGTAAACTACTTCAAATAGTGGAAAACAGATAGTTTGTAATATGTTTATTGACTGCTAATAAGGAAATTGAATTATTTTTAATAATCACAATTCTGTGGAGAACAAAATAAAAAGAAACCCAATAGAAAATCCAGGCGTTTATGAATAATAATTTATAACTATATTTCAGATTTAAGAGGATAATCCTCCTCTATTGTATTTGATCAAAAGAATACTTTCCTAAGAGTTTAAAACATAATACGTGACTTGCCGAAATAAATTGAAATATCACAAGTGCTGTTGAGATGTAGAACACATTTGAAGAATGCAGATGTTCTAGCTTTTTGTTTTATTTTGTTAAGACAAGCATATAACCTTGAACAGAAATAGATGGTCTCACTTGGCAAAATGGCACAGATTTAATTTAATATTTCTGGAGGCTTGATGATCTTGTGGTTTTTTTGGAAACAACCAAAAATTGTCCAGTGGACACACTGAGACAAGGTGGAGGTGAACCTGCCTCTGGTATTTTAATGGTCAGGAAGGATCTTATCAACCTGATCTGTTTAAAAAACCAAACCAATAAAGTCTCCCAAACAAGGCTATCACTAAATGGAAGAAATATGTATGAATTCAACTAGCAACAGTTATTTTAAGGAATCTATTAAGGTTTCTCTAGAATTGACTAGTAGTGTTAAAAAACTGCATATTGCAGAGTAAGTAAAAGGAACAAAGATTAAGTTAGCAGACACAACAGCTAAATAACATGATGATATGCTTAATATGGCCTTGTTCAGTGATTTCTCTGCATGTCTTTTAGTACTTTTTGTCAGCTTTCCATGCTATAAGGAATACTCCCAATTTCTTAATTTTTCTTAAGGAAGACCTCATTTTGTTTTGCCTCTCAGCTAACAGATACATAGATACTCTTGCATTATGCTTATGACTAGTAAGTCATGAAGTGGTGAGCATTAGACATGTAATTTATGACATAAAATTTGGCTAGTAATGTTCAACTTACTGTACCATAGATGCTACTGCATACTCACACTGGGTCTTGGTATGTCAGAAGAGCGCTACTAATTTTATATCAAAATAGTTTAAAAGGTTGATAGAGTTCATTATTAACACTAGCATGACTAAGGAGATTGCTTTGGTTCCCTGTTTCATGTAGGATAGCTAAGGGGATTGACTTTAGCTCCCTGATTTTTTCCATGATGATTAAGGGGATTTGTTTAAACACCCCATTTCATGTGGTATAGCTACTATAAAAGGATTAGTTTGGGATTCCACTTTCACGTGGGAAAGCTAAAGGGATTAGCTTTAGCTTTTCATTCCATGACAAAATAACTAAGGGCAATTGCTTTTACTGCCCATGTGGTTGCATCAAGATTTTTCTTGCCTTTTCTTGTTTTAGTTTCTTTTCCTCTATTCTTACTGCCCAAAGTTATTTTACTTCAAGCTTTCTGCCATGCAATTAGAAGGCCCATGGCCCATACTGTACTTCTTATCCATTAAGGGAAATTAGTGAGAAGTAATGAAATTCCATGTGTTTTTGTTCTCTTCCTCATTGACACTCAAATGTTAGTATTTCATTGATTAAAATCAAGTGTAGGAATTGCCAAAACCGATCACACTGCTAGTCCATCTAATGCAGTATTTTATTTCTGGCACTGAACATGACCGTGAGCTTCAGCTGTAGATGAGGGACTCAGGGGACTATTTATGCTGCCCATTGGAGCAAAACTGCAGAGATCCTTGATCAAGTCCAGTGAAGGTATCACCTGAGCCACAAGTAGTGTAGCCAATTCAGTGCACCGCCAAATCCAAGCCAACAGTCACTCTGGAAGGACAGGATTTTTTAGCTAGGGAGAAAAACCTTAGACTTGTCTGCTCAGAAACTCTCCTGGTGTTTCTGCACCGCGTTGCTTCTGTGAATATACCAGTTCCAGTAGAAAAAGCTCCGAGGCCTTTGTAGCAAACTGCGTTGTGCAGCTAGCACAAATTAATATTTTCAAACCACTTAGAAGCAAATGAGATGTCTATATGTAAATTCAAAACAGGTACTTCAAGCACATCTAATGAATTTATGTCTGTGCTATTAAATAAACCAGGACCTGTGCCCTGGCTTTGAAGGCAGGCGTCTCCACAAAGCCATTTTAAATACTTGCTCTGTCTAGGGAATGAGTAGTTTTTACTATAAATCCAGACACTAATGAGCTTCTTTGACAATCTATTTTTATATCCTTTTAATTGTTATTTATTTGTGTACTGGAAGTGCTTAAAAATTTACGTTTTTGCTTACCAACATGTGCCTATCTTCAACAGGTATAGGTATTTCTTTTGAAGTGGTGTTCTTAAAGATGTGTTTAAATTATGTGAAGAGAACTGGCCTTCTGTATCCATATTGTGTCAGAATACATATGTATGTAAGCCATCAGAAAAAAACAGACATTTGCTTTTAGCTTAATAACCATTAGCTTGCTACAGGCCTCATCCATACCACTTGATGGAAGCAGTCCCTGCCTGACGTGCACTATCCAGATACACCATGCCCAGAAGGTGTCTAGGGGAGTGCTAGTTGGCAAAGACCAAAGCCACACCGAAGGCTCTGATAACAAGTACGCACTATGGGTGGTAGTGCATCAGTGTTTGAGCCTACTGCCCGAGCCCTGTCTGCTGTACTAGAACAGACATACCTTTAGGGACAGTATTCTTAAGAGAATACTGGCAAAAACATATGCTGTTCTCCAGTTTCCGTTCTCCACAATGGAATATAGCAAAACTTTTCCAGCAGCTGGCGTTATTAGCTGACAGCTCAAAAGCTGGTTATTTCTATTATGTGTGCAGCTACTTCTGTCTTACATATTCAGTCATGACTGTATATGAACATGAGAGATGTGCAAATAGCGGTACACTCCTCTAGGATTGTGTGTGCTTAGATCTGGTCCACTGAGTTGTACAATTGCCTGTTTTGAGATTATAGCGCATTCTGGAATTTCTTTCATGCTTTGTGCAGCTCAGTAGAACTCAGTGTCTGATTTTGTCCCTTCAGTGCCCTAACTCAGCTTTAAATTTCAAAGGCTCTTTTGTTGTGACACTTTGAAAGATGATTTTATATGAAGTTTTGCACATTTCTGAAGAGAAAAAAGAAAAATGCAACGGAGGAGTTCTTCCGGAATCACTAACCTCCTAAATACTGTATATCTTGAGCCTCTTACGGAATAAATAGTAGTATGTTAAGAGAAACATGCAGCAAACAACCTCAGTAAAAAAATCAAATTCTCTGTAATGTATTTGATGTAGTGGTACTATAAGAAATTTGGCTTTAATTCAAGACCAGCTGATTTACCCACAGTATAGAATCAGCATCTGATGAAGACGAAAACAACTCAGACTCTCCTCCCCACCCCCGCCATTTGGGTCAGTGCAGGAAATTTCCTGAGGGAAAATGTTTTGTTCTTCATAGTTATTTTGATTTATATACTGAAGACTGTTTCGAAGGGTGAAGGATTTCCTTCTTTGACTGCTACAGAAGAGCCAGGATAACAGCGTAAGAGTTACTGCAATGGCTTTAATCTGAATATTCCTTCCTCACGGGAATTGTGACGAATCTACAACCTGGTTGTCTGAGCTAGAGATCATTTATAATCTATGATTATTAAATTTTATATTTCTTGATTCCCTTGGAGTAATGTAACTTCCTGCATGTATTTTAAAGTTATGAATATACAATAAAATATGGTAGTAGGGATAGCAAATTAATCACAGGCAATGGGATAAATTTTGCGTAAGAGTAAAGCTCGAATCTTTATGGAGTATTGAGACAGGTTTTTCACTTCTATCGTATTTATACCTTTTTGTGTAGTACTGTTGTATAGAGTAGGGCTTTTTAAAATTTTCATCACATACGTTTTGTGCCTGCAGAATTAGGGTTAGTCAGAAAAAAGAGAGAACTTCAGTGAAGACAAACTTAGACATAGGAACATTTACTAAGAGTAATGAATTGTAGGGTTTTTAACAAAATGTCAAAAATAGGATAATGGTAGTAGTTGTAATACATGGTTATAGTCAACTGCATTACATTATAGGAAAGAGGAAAGAAGCCTAGAAAGCTTTTTTGGCTTTCAGCCCCAGAAAAATGTTCTCTTAAACTGTTCCACTGAAAAGAAGTTTTTTCTTTTCAGTATCTCCGTTTTTCTTCTCTTATCAAAGTAAATCAATTAAATATTAGTGATATGTTGCCAGTAAGCAAAAAACCCAACCTTACTGTAGGTGTCATAGTTCACTTACCACCAACTCTTGGAAAGTTTCACAAAAGAAATTTAAACTGAGACTTGACAGTTTCTGAGAGCAGTACGGGAATGATTAAATATTTATGTGAACTGTAGTCCAAAATTTCCTAGCATTTTCATGCTTTGTGAAGTCTTCAATGAAACTTTATAATTGTGTGCGACTTTAACCTACATCTTGCTGATTCACAGGATGAGTAGAGGTTCAAAACATTTAATTGTATATGCTGCCTAAACACGATTTTTTAATTTATCTTCTTGTGATATTATGAAAAAGTATATTGTTAAGATTCTGTTTACAAGTGTTAAAAGTCAGATGGGGGATGTTTTTGGAAAGCTTCTAAATTTTAGCAAAAAGAAATGGTTGCATTTGAAATGGCATTTCTAATTCCTTTTTTAGAGTTGTAATTTTGCATACAACTATTATAAGTGCTATGTAAAAGAACTGAAATATTGTCAAAACCGCAGTGAGTGTTAAACTACTTGTTAAGAAGCAATATACTTTGCTGAAGCCACTATTTTCAGTGATTGTACTGAAAATGAAATGGATTAGCTACTAAATTGTAATTTAAAAATAAAGTCAAGGATATCGAAGATACCAAAAATATTTCTGGAGATTAGTGAAAAATTGTTTCTGTTCAATTCTGTGGGTGATTTTATACAATTTTCAGTTACTTTGAATAGAACCCTTTTTGATTTTTTTTTTCTATGTTTTGACTTCTTCAAATTTCACTTCATTACAAGAGTTGAATGTTTATTACTCATTGTTGATGTGCTTACATTTGCACGGATATGTCAGAGCTGGTTTGTTTAAATTTTAGGAATAATGATATGTAATTCTTGTAGTTCCTTGGCATAGGGCATGTATATAGTGCTGAGCAGTGTCGTGAAAGAAATTCTGCATCAACTACATCACACCTGGATTCCTTGGAAGTGGAATTCAATCATTTTTAGATACTGTATGGTTCGTATGGCAAAGGAAACACAGCCCTGTAAGTTCATAGCCTCGTCTGATACGATTTGTAATTACTTTCATTACCCTCAGGAATACGACATCAGAAGAATAATATTTTTATTCAGAATCCTAGTTTGTCTAAAATAATGCCACAGCTAATGCTGACTGACATGATATTTGAGACAGCAACTTTCTTAATACCAGGATTTTAAAAAATCCTTTTAAAGAGTAAAGTACATTTTGAGACCTTGAATTAAAGGCAGATGTAAAGTTCTTATCATTCATGGATTTCTCTGCTCTTTTTCATTTATTAAAGAGGGGACTAAATTTTACCACTTGTAGGTGAGTGTGGAAGGAACAGGGAGAGTGTTTTGGCCACCAACTGAAAGTGGAGTACTTTCATATCTACACCTAGACACAGATGGCATCTGGCATACCTGATGGTCCTCCTTGATCTAAAAATATATGCAATATAGGTTAATAGGTATGTTTTTGTACCTGTTAAAGTCACAGAGGTGGGTGATATGGACAGTAAATGCCTCAAAAGTGTGTGAAACCCTACAGAAACTGTAGTAACAAAAATCTCTGAACCATTGGGGTATAGAAGTTGCATGAATTAAATGCATCTTACCAAAAGTAAATTCATCTACCTAAAACAAGAATGGAGGCAGGACAATGACCACAAAAAAAAGCAAAGAAAGTATTACAGTTAACTGCCTCTGGAAGTGAAGTGCAAATATTTGAGCCTGTGTTTATGGACTAAATATATGCTCACCTGGGACCACACTGGGCATTTGGCTTGATCTGTAGATTTGCACAAGGGATTTACTGCATTTTCTGTCAGAGAGGGAACATGCCATAACGGGGTTTTTAGGTATGTAAAAACCCCAGAATCTTTAACTTCTGATATGGCACTTGTAGTGCACTTAAGGTTTACAGTATGCATCCAATATCTAACTTTCCCTTTGCCTTGGATGGGGCCACACAGCCAAGGACATTTTGTTGTAAATCTCTAGCAGTGTACATCAGTTATGCAAATGTTGCTCAGAATACAACTGGAAGGACCAACATTTTAAGGACAAGGGAATTCAATAACAAGTTTTAGCTGAAAATTAATTTCCATGTCCCTAAAATTTTTAAATAAAATTAAATACTAAGGATTTTCTTCTTAAGTGAGTTGATAGATTGACATATCTTATAAAAAGGAAACTCAATCTAATTTTAAAGACCTTATAGACAAATGACAGAAATATTATTTTCTTCTTTTCTGATTCTAATTTGAGAATTCTGAAGGGTGTCTTCTTGTTCCTTGTAGAAATATTGTGCATCCTTCGCTATCCCAAACACAATGAAAATAGTCTTCAAGCTATGTGACAATATAATTTGTATTTCTGGTATCATACCTTTTGGAAGAGTTGTTGAAAAGTTTAGACTTAGGCTACCTAAGAGAAAAAATAGCACTACACAGAAGTACTAAAGGAATTTTGCCGTGTGGATCCTGGAATTAGTCAATAATAAAGGAGTGATCAATACATGCCCCATTTTTACTCTGATATTCTTTGTAGGCAGATAATTCTTCTGTAGACAGATAATTCTTCTGTAGACAGAAATACATTTTCCAGCAGAACATTCATAGAGTTTTAGGTAACCATGGCTATTTTCAGTTTTTTCACTTTCAGTTTGAATTAATTAAAATACTGTGTTAAGTGCAGAGAGCATTTGTTTAATTAATTAGCTGCTGATTTGTGAATAGCAGTAATGGTATTATAATATAGAAATATCTGTAGATCATTCTCTATGATCATGCATTTCTTGTGATGTGCTGCATTTTAGAAATTGCTATTACATCCCAATTGATGTAAGTCTAGCTTTTCTGTACCCTGCTGTCTCACAAGTTTTCTGGCTGCATTTGTCAGTTCATTTGGTTTCCTTCTACTTCTTTCCAATCTGTCAGCAGGCTTGCAACATTTTCATTCGTGCTAGCTGCCTTGGTTAGATTCCCCTCAGTGTTCAATCTGTTCTGCATTCATTTTGCCACGTTCTGTGCTGAATTTATAATTGTGTCTAGAAATAGTAACTGACAGTTGGTCAGTTGGAAAATGGGACAGTGAAGAAATTATGATGACTCTAGTTTAATGTACTTAAACCAAAAATGACAGATCATATATAGGATAATTTAATAATAAAGCACTTCATTTATGACAAGTGCATTATGATTGAATTTTCTGAGTCAAGTGTGAAATTTTGCTTTTTTAGAAAATATTAATGCTTTATAATTCAAATTTGTAGTCTTCCTCTTTAAACTTTCACCACCATCTGGAAAATATTCCCAACTATAGCTAGCCTTCAAGATGGAGATGTCATGATCCCAGTTATCAAACACTGAGTGAGGATTTACTCCAGTCTCCCATGTCCACATCATCTAAATTAGGTTAACTGGGAGGTTTTTTTATTGCCCATGTATGTTTATATTGCTGTATCAGTTGATTATGGTTTGGGACTTGCAAGTCAGCTGAGCATATTCTGTCATTAGTATGTCATCTCAGTGCAGTATTAGAGTATCGTGCTACTGGAGTTCTTTTTCTTTATTATATTCATATTCATAGGCATAACTTCTAAATCTCCAATTTGTAAAATAGCTATCAGTTAGTACCTGCAAAGCACTGTAGATATTTTTTTAAAAAAGCAATCATGCTTTCAAGACAATACCAAACTGACCAACCCCCCTGAAGCATAACCCTTCGGCCTTCCTCTGTGTAAGTACATGTCAAACATAAATATGATAATTTCCAACTAGCAACAATTTGGAAACAGAGATGTTGGTCTGTTTAGCATAGTGACACTATGTGATAGCATCTACTGTTGCTATCTTAAATTCTTCTTTATTACAAGTATGCATTTGCATTAAGGGTGTGTCAGCAAATGAATACTAAAATGCTTCCTGGGAAATTTTTGAATAAAAGATGTGCTCTGATTGTTAGAAAGGCCTTTTGCAGGAAGGCTATGCTGGAAATGTTCATTACAGTAACTGATTTAAGAAACAGGAATTAGTAAGAGAGTGCATCCCTTTTTAGGTCATGTTAACCAGGTAACATTGCATGTGTCACATTCAGGAGTCATTAAGAACAGCTGGTTTTGGACACATATTCAAGGACTGAGGATAAAAAACTAGAGATGTTGACAACTAGGCTAGCCCTACTCTAGTTTGAATTATGAAATCCACACAGAGAAAGAGACAATACAGAGATTTTGAAGATGCCATCATTTGAAGAGAAAAAAAAGGGAGGCATAATGTAAGAGATTTTTCTCAACAGGTAATAATAACATGATCATTTCTATAAAGTTTGTGAATGATGAGGTCATTTCTTCTTGGTATATATTGCTGTTACTTTTTTGTGTTATGTATGTTTCATTACCAAATATAGACATGCATTAGAATTCTAGTTTTTACTCAGGCTGATGGGTAGAATGAGATAAAACACATCATGTCAAATGTTTACCAGATGTCTGAAGTGGTTCAGAAGAATTGCATCTATAATATAACTAAATTGCCAGAAAAGCGAGTAAAGATAATCAGTGTAAGTAATCTGAAAGTGCATGAAAGTGACATAGGACAATTGGTAAAATTGATGCAATATAGATTAGTCGTGAGTTTTATCACTATTTCAAAATGTCACAGTATATTACCTTGCAATGGAATATACTGGTCTGAAAAGTACACAATGATATTTCACTACAATATGAATTTCAATAAAGCTTAGTAGCTGAGTATATTTGCAGTATAAATTTGACAGACCAGTTGCTATTTGGGAGACAATTTGCATCAAAAAATCAATAAAGAATCATGGTAAGGTTTAGTGTAGTATTGCTTCAGATACACTAGGTGTTAAAACACACAGTAGAAATCTTTCAGATCAGTAAAATGGATCATTTGACAGGTAACTCCAATTGATTTTGGCACAACGCAGTTAGGTGGGAGTTTGGTCCATTCATAAATTTAAAATAAGAATAAATTTAAATTTATTAAATTTAAATCTGAAATTATTAGAACAAATGTTAGAAATGCAAATTCATGTGTCCCTTCTCCTACCAAGTAAAACTAGCCAATATTCCCATGTTCAGTGATATGATAAAAAAGACTACAAATTTTGCAAGAGATAAGCTGTGAGGGTTGCAGGTATCCTGGAAGGCAGGATCTTGACAGACTGAAGAAGTAGCCGCAAAGATATCTGAGATATTTTAAAAACAAACAAAGAAATGAGATAAAGTACCATGATGTGATAACACATCACAGAAATTTTGGCAAGACTAGGCATTGCTTACACTGCCTGAATGTGAGGATTGCTTGGAGTCTAGCACAATTTAACAGATATGATATGATCCTGACCTAACATACAATGCATTATTCATTCAAAACATCTATATCACTCAAATACATAATTTTAATTTAGTCACACATATGTTTCTTACTGCAGATTACATATATTTTAAACTACTTTGCAGTTTCAGAGAACTATTCATGCATTTGAATCCATAGTAGGGATAGGGAATTTTTCCAAACATGCATTTTGTAGAACTCAAAACATGCTGTCAATTTGCTGGTCAATGGGTCTTTGGTCAAGTAAATGTTATGGTTGTACCTGTGTATCTTTTGAGCAGCCATATGAGGAAGGCCTTTCAGCTAGGATTTAGTGATATGCTAACTGAGTCACCATGGCTTCTGGCTTCAGAAGAACGCTGCTGGAATAGCTTGTGTTTTGCTAAAAAACACCCACAGAAATAAACTCTTTGTTGTAGATGTTTTGCATGTGGTTCATTTAGATCTGCTTTTGTAACAGATCACTAGAAAACTTTGAATTTATTCTTTTGTTTTTTTCTGTTGTAGTTTACAGAGTCCTGTTTTTCTTTACATGTGTAATGCTCTTCCAGTTAAAAACCAAAAGTGTCTTGCAATGAAGCACTGTTCGTGTTCTTTGCAATTTATACTGAACTATTCTGCCCCAGGCAAGTCAACATTGTTCTGTTGTTTCTCAGTTGTTTGTTGTACTGACTGAATACTTGCCAGCGTATAATTGCGTGTTTTACTGAGAGGTCATTCAGTAAGTAGATCCTTCACAATGGTTCTAAAGCGTTAAGAAAATAATAAATGCAAGTTTAGGTTAAAAAGGAAAATACCTGCTGCTTATCAGTACCTTTTCTGTTACTGTAAGCTGATTAATCACATCCATGAAGTTTTGAAATCTTTTTTAAAAATACAATTGGGGGCTTGTTTTATTTACTCAAAAGTCCTACATGTAAATACGAACCATCTTTCTCTACTGAGCTTGCTTTATTTCTGTTGGAAGCTCCAACTCGAAGTCCCAGTACTCGTACTTTCTTCAGTACAATTTGGAAATCTTTTATCACTACGTACAGTAGTTAAGATTCTTTCTTACATTGTTTTTGTTAGTTGTAGACTGGCTCCCAGGGGACATTTTGTTCATGTTGCCAGTTCAAGAAAGAAAAATACATGGAAAATAGAGAGGGGGAAGAGGACTTGGTCAGGAAACTGAATTTAGTAGTTTTCCTTTTAATTAAGACAGGGTCAGTGCACCCCAGCAATGTGACAGTCCTCTGTTATGCAGTGAACAATATATGCAGTTAGGGAAGATTTCGTTTCTCCTCTGTGGTGCCCTGCATGTTACTATTCTTTTTAACTAAAAATTAAACTGAATTAATGCTGTTGCTGTCACGATACCAGCCTATTAAGAAAAAATCTATTTTGGAATCAGATAGGAAGTTCAAAAAAAGAAACATTTTTGTTTACATTTTCTGTCAAAAATCTATGGCGTCTATAATTTTTTATACAATTGGAGGAGAAGAATAGAAAAACACAGTGATTAGGAACACCATGTAATTAGGTGGTTGTATCAGGTTATCCTTACAGGATTTCTTTTTACTTAATCTAAGTAAATGAGATTACTCTCAGCTGCCTTTTACTGTCACAAAACATTCCTTATTTTAGGCTGTGGAGCATAAAAAATTGAGTTAGAATTGAGAATAATCAAACTTTGCATTTAATCTGTTCATTGATAGCACAGGGAGGAAGGGGAAGAGAATGATGATTTTTAGAAGCAATCTACATCTGTTAGATAGAAAACTATCTTTGTATAATTTTTTAAAATTTCCCACTTAATGGAGATGCGGGATTATGATTAGTTAAACTATTGGCTGACTGACTATTGGCCATGCAAGTGTAGCAGTACCAGTAGAGTTGTACCAATAAACACTTAAAATGATAGCTCTTCAAACTACAGTTGTGATGCTTAGTATGCATTAAGTCTCCACTGTGTGTATATATATATACTTGAAATATAAATATTCTATTACAGAATTTATACCTTTTGCAAAGAGTTCATTTAAGTTGCAATCTCTCCCTGTCCCATAGAAAATGAGTTGTTTACATTCAGCCTGCAAATAATTCCAATGCTGTTATGAACAGACACAAGACAAAAGAGAAATCATATACAATCATTATATGTGTACTCTACTTAATTTAAAAGCTAGTAGAAGTTCCCAATGTTCACATTAGCTCTGCTTTCACCTTTAAGAGAATTTACTCTCACTGCTTCACCACTGCCTTATACAGTGCCTACAACAGATGAAATACACCAGAGTTTTAATAAGGTTTTACTGTAAGTGTTTTATGGAGATCAGAAAGAGCTATCATATAATATGATGAGTGGACACTTACCATAAACAAACGAAAACATCACAATGGTTTTTTATACAGCATGTAATTATACCAGCTGTATGTTTTTTGCTACAGGAGGACAATAAATCTATCTTGGAAAAAGTGCATAAAGGCCACAACTTATTTAATAAAGGTAAAGGGAAAGTACCTTTATAGTTAGCTCTTGTAGTGACAGGCAGCTCCAGTGGCCAAAACCAGAAATTTAACATTGTCAGATTGACATTGACAGAAATACGACCAGAAAGGTCATATACATGCATGATCTCTGCTTTTATTGGTATGGATCTTTTGGGGCTAGACACCTAAGGAAAACTTTGAAGCATATGTCAGTCTCTTAAGTCTCTTGTAACTGTAAAAGGTTATGATATAGAGATGATTAGTCTTTGTTGGAGTACTACAGTTTGTTTCTCTTCAAGTTTCCTACTTGATATTAAGTGCCTGCCATCATACAGTAAAATTAATTCACTATGCTGAAGAGATGTAAGTGAACAGTAAGCTAAGCTGCAACAAAGGTTTTACCTGGTTTCATAGATTACAGTTAACCCATTTTTCCTATTATCCCTCTCGCTATTATTAGTCACCTAATCTCTTATAAGTGGAATGGCAATAACAAGCCATGAGAAATGGTTTAAAGGCCAGACAGCCTAGTTATTTGTGTAGGCCCACAACAGTGTACACACTAGTAGAGAAGGAGGTGTAGAGTTCTGGTATGATTTAAACAAAGAAAATAAAAAATCAGTAAAGATGTTTAGAAAGGGGTGACATGGTCAGAGCAACAGTCAATTAAAAAAAAGCTATAGCAGTCATGTTTTGCATTGACTGAATTGGGCTTGTAGAAGTGAGAATATTCCTTTCTAAGAGATGAGTTCCAAAGACCAGAAGATAAAGGATCATCATGCCCATGATCTGTAGGGAAGAGAACAATATTTGAATGTGGTCAGATGACTCCTGAGTGACAGATCCTGTCACTGTTAAGTGGCATATTCTGACAATGCTAAGACTGGTGAAGGCAATGCCAGTAAGTCAAGCAAGAAAACTCACAAAATCGTAAAACCATAGAATAATGTAGGTTGGAAGGGATCTTTTGGGGGTGCACAACCCTTTGCTCAAGCAAAGCTAATTTCAAAGTTAGACCAGGTAGCTTAGGGTTTTTCCAGGTAAATTTTGAATATTTCCAAGTATGGAGATTCCTCATTTTCTGGGCAGCCTAGTTCAGCACTTGACTATCTTCATTGTGAACGGGTTTTTTTTCTTTATGTCTGACCAGAGTTCTCATTGCTGCAATGTGAGGTGGTTTCCTTGTATCCTTCCACTGTGTGCACAGCAGTCTGGCTGTGACTTTTCTGTGACCAGGCATTAATTAGCTGTAGGCAGCATAGTAGATACTGCCTCGGTGTTCTTTTCTCAGGCTGAACACAGCTTCTCCTTAGACTTCACGTGCTCCACCCACATGACCATCATGTTAATTCTCTGTTAGACTCACACCAGTATGTCAGTGTTGTTCTTGTACTGGGAAGTCATGTTCAACTTGTTGTCTGCCAAGACTCCCAGTACTTTTCTGCAGAGTGGTTTTCTGGCCAATCAGTCCCCAACCTTTACCACTACATAGGCTTATTCCCTTCCAGATGCAACATTTAGCACTTGCCTTTGCTGAACTTTCAGAGGTTTCTGTTGGTCCATTTCTCAAAACCTCTTTGAATGACAGCCCTGCTCTCCATGGTATCATCCTCTCCCTCTGCCCAAGTGTCATATGCAAACTAGCTGTGGGTTTATTCAAATGTATCCACAGATACAATGGCAGACCATGCCAAAAGCCTAGATAAAGTCAAGGTAAACAATAACCACTGCTCTCCCCTTGGCCACACAGCCACTCATCTTATCATAGAAGTCAGTCAGGTTGATCAGATGAAATTTGTCCTTGGTAAATCTGTGCTAGGTGATCTCAGTCACATTCTTCTCATTCATGTGCCTTCTTTTGAGAAAGATTTGCTCCATAATCCCCCCAGGGACAGACATTAGGCTGAACCAGTCTGTAGGACCCAAAATCTTCCTTCATGTCCTTTTTGAAGGTGGATATAAGATTTGCTTTTTTCCTAGTCTGAGATCAGACCTTGCCAGTAAAGGCTGAGGCAAAAAATCTAGTGAGTACCTTAACTTTTTTCATGTCATTTGTCCTCAAGTTCTCTGCTTCACTGAGCAGTAAGCCCACACTTTCCCATTTTGTTGCCAGTGTACCTACAAGAGCCTTTACTGTCACCCTTTACATCCCACTTCAGGTTCAGCTGGGCTTTAGATTTCTTAATTCTGTTCCTACATACCCAGGGTATGTACTGCTATCTACCCCTTCTGTATTCCTCCCAGGATGGCTTGACCCTGTTTTAATTTTCCGTACGCTTCCTTTTTGTGTATGAGCGCAGTCAGGAGTTTCCCATTTCCATGTTGACCTTCTGCCATGCCATTGCTTCTTGTGCATTGCGGCAGGCCATTCCTGTACTAGAAGATCAATCAACCAAATATTGAAGACCAGTCTAGAATATCAGGACAGATTTGAGTTACGTAAAGATGAATGCAAAATATTTTTGCCTAGAGGAGTAAGCTGAGAAAAGTGAAGCAATTTTTCTGTATCTTATCTGCAAACATTTAATGAGTTAAACTTTTGTACAAATCCTTGGATGAAAAAAAGTTATAACAAATTAATTTGACCTGTACCAGAAACCTGAACAGACAAGTTTTCATGCTTATTATCTATGATACAGTGAAAGGAAACACAGTATAAAATTAATACACTTTTAAAAGTAAAGTAGAACTGCATCTCAACATGGTAAGAACACAAAATTATTAATATTACTGCTCACACAAATCACAAAAATCACTGAACACAATGCACTGCATTATTTTGATCACAGAAAAAGCAGATCCCACTTCCTGTTTGCAGGTGTAGCTGAACTTGCTCAGAGGTTGCAAGAGAGAAGTATTTTCAGGCTGGAATCTTCAGTGTTGCTTGTTTTCAATATTAAAGACTGATTATAATTTTCTTTTAAAGTAATCTTTTGTTTTTAAAATTCTGTGACAATATAAGCACATGTACACATGCACAAATACATGTAGATATGTGATGGAATTACCTGTATGAAATTTTATGTCAGGGTTTATAACGGTCACTGGAAAATATATTGAAGTATTCAAGATTTGTAATTAGCCTTTCTTACTTTCTTCCCTGGGCATGCAAGAGTTCAAAAGTTATCCCCTTGGCCTTTTTTTTTTTTTTTTTTAATTTACACTTTAGACAAGTATGAATTTACAGAAAACAAGTTAGTAGTACATAAACCCCCATCCAGCACTCCAGTCTCAGAGACTGTCTGAATTATGTATTAGAAATTGGACAACTTGACAAGCAAGTGTGAGCTTCCTAATATAAATAATTCCTTTCTTTGCTTCAGATAATTTCATTAGCTATCTATTCTTTCTCTCATAATATATCAATAGATTTAATAAGGCACAAACAAGGATCTTCAAGTTTTCCAGATAACTGTTGCAAGTACAACAGGAATTTAGAATCTTCAAATAAGTCTTGATCCTTTTTGGATCAGTAGTTACCAAGAGGTCAATTTAGTTTTATGCTTTTAGGTTTTGTCCGGTAATGTATATTTTGATACTAAAACTGTAACTCACACTGTGTTAACAGCAACAGGTGAAACTATAGGCACAGAAATTTGGAACTCAAAAACTGCCCCAGAATTTCACTCAGGTCAGTGAACAAAAGATGCATTTCCTTCATGTCAAAACCTACCAAAATCATATTTCCAAGTGCTAGAAAGCTTATGAGGTCTTTAAAATAGAGTTTCATCCTAATACCCTTAACAAGTGAAGGATATTATCAGTGTTATGATTATTGTTAGTACTGTTATTCAAGCCAGTAGGAAAGCAAATATCTATGGAAAATAAACAATATATTGTGGTTACTGTAAATATATACATGTGAATTATTGCAGTAATGCTAACATTTATTTCTGTTTCTAGAAAAAAAACCTTTCCAATCTTAATGAGCTTAGTCCAACCCACTTTAAACTAGAGACCCTTTGAAGATGTGGGATCTTGTCCAGGTTATGATAAAATGTATTAAGATTTTGATATTGGGGTTTAATTTTTTGGTAGATTTTACATATTTTTATCAGATTTTTGACATTTGTGATTTTAATTATGTTTAGCTCATAGAATGCGAAATTACTGTCTTTGTCATTATTATTGTACACTGGTTGAATAAATTGTTTAAGCATAATGGATTTTGTGGTCATTTTGTAGGGCAAGTACAAAAAAATAATGCGACAAATGTCCTTTTTTCTTTTTACCAGTGATTATGCCACAAGTCAAAAGCTATTTTGACATACCTTTCATTTCACATCTTTCTGTCCTTTATATTTAATGAGAGTCTTACATATCGTTGTCTGTATGTGAATTCCAAGAGATTAAAAGATCAGTACCTTCAACATCAGTTAGTAATTGAACTAACTGAAGAAACCAAAATAGAAGAATTATTTTAATCTATAAAATACTGTGTTCTGTATTATGACTCAAATTTACTCATGTGATTTGCTCGTTAACTACCGCTGTTCTCCTAAGACAGTCATTAGAAGCCATGAAACTGAAATGATAGTACAATTTATCAAACCAGTCACACTCCATTGGAAACACCAGTGTGCTTGTAAGGAACTAGACGGTAAGGAACCTCTTGGCAAATTATTCCGTGAGGGACTGCAAAAAAGGGAAGCAACAAATGAAACACTCTCAACCCTCAATATGAAAAAAAAATCACAAACCTACAAAATATTGCTTAAGAAAGGTGACAGAAAGCATGCGAAGATATTCCCAAGTGCACTAGAAACACGGTCTTGAGAAAAAGCAGAAAGTTCTTTTTGGATGACTGCTCATGAGCTGGGTGCTTCACAAGAAAGACTGTATCTTCTGTTTCTTGATTGTATCCTCATCCAAAGAAACAATGTTCTTTTTTGTCTTCTGAAAAGAAATGTGACTTCATCAAAGAATTAACTGTCTGTATTAACTACTATGCTTTCTACCAGGAAACTGAATCTTGACCTGTTTGCTCTGTTAAAAAATAATAAATGCTGACATTAAGAACTGTTCATTCAGATAAATATTAGCCATTTGAAGTTTTATGGTCAAGGAATATAAATAATCTAACTAAAATAATTGGTTTTGTGACCTGGATACTGAAACCTTATTTTACCAAAAGACAGGCCCATTGGTACACTTGGAGATCTTTTTTTTTTCCCAGAAAAGAAACAAGTTACTTGTGAAATATGACATATGTGTTGCCATCATTAACATACAAATAAGATCTGAGAATTAGAATGCCCAATTTCAGTTAATCTGAAGACTTGCCATGGCCAATGTCAGGAGGTTGACAAGTGTCCTGTTCACTCCCCTTTTCCTGGTATTTTCAGTTCTCTGTAATCTAGTGAGACACACTGACATGTGGATTTCTGAAATAAGTGAAAAAAATCAGTACATTTTAGTTCAGCTAGTAATATGCACTCTCACACGCATGAATAATTTCACTCTTGAAGATTTGGTGTGTCAAATAGAAATAAAGACCTTTTAATTTTTTACTGGAGATAGGATCTAAGGCTGTTGTAGAAAATGCAGAAGCTCTAGGTTATGTAAACCAAAACTAAAATGTGGGGTCATTGTGGTCATTATTTCCTTTCTCCTACCTGAAGTATTTTTTGTACTTGCTAACAGGTTCCTAAATAAAAAGTTCATTGAACCATAATGTTAAATAAAGCAGTGTAATCTCTTAGAAAACTCATGGTTTTTGTAGTAAACCCTGAGTTAGTACATGATTTGAATTACAGTACCTGGAGGGAGTTTAAGTTTGGGTAGAACTTTGTGACTTACTATATAGGGATTGAAGTGAGATTTAAACTGTGATGTGAGCTACTTCACAGTCTATCCCGTCTGTCAAAGAGAGAGAAAAAAATAGGTATTATTGACTTTTAATTTCTGATAGCATGTCAGAAGAGTTTGATTTTTTAGTTTCTTTATGTTGGCATGGCATGCTCACAGTGGTTTTGTATCCAACTTGGGACATTATAGTCTAGGGGACTGTACTGCCATATGAGTGAAAAAATTAGCTGAATCATTGGCCTCAAAGGATACTAGATTACAGTTCAAAATCTGCCTTGAAGGTGCAACTGGAGTTTCTTGGGGGTCTATCCTGGGATCTATCCTGTTAAATATCTTTTATTGATGACCTGGAAGAGAAGCTGGAAAGTACCCTTGTAAAGGCTGTGAATGACACCAAGTTGGAGGGTGCAGTCAATATTCTTGAGGGGAAGATTGTCATTCAGAGGGACCTAGGCAAGTTAGAGAAATGGACTGATAGGAACTTTGTGACATTTAACAAGGACAAAATCAAAGTTCTGTGGCTGGAATGGAGTAATCACTGAGTGGCTAGCAGCTTTGCTGAAAAGGTCTGACTTACCAGTCATGGTGGGCAGCCGTGTGCCCTCGCAGTGCTGAACACTAACAGGATGTGCTCTATTAACAGGAGCATAACAGCGGTGGTGATTATTCCTCTTTATTCAGCACTTGTTAGACCATGGCTGGAATACCTCATCCAGTTTGGGGCCCCCAGTACAGGAAAGGTGTTGATTAACTTGAGCATCTAGCAGAAGGTCACCAGTATGGTTGTGTCCTTTGAGAGGACACTGAGGGAAGTGGGTTTGTTCGGCCTGCAGAAGAGAAGTCTTTGGGAGGACCTAAGAGCAGCCTGCTAGTACCTACAAGGGGAAAAAGACAGAGCCAGACTTCTTGCTGATGGGTGTAGCAGGTTGGTGAGAGACAGAATAGAACAAAATGGGGAAATTCTGACTGGGTATAAGGAAAACCTTTTTCTCCATGAGGACAATTAAGCAGTGGGACTGGGTGGCCAGAGAGGCTGCAGATTCTTCATCTTTGGAGGTTTTCAGGACCTGACTGGACAAAACCCAGAGCGATGTGGTCTGAATTCATTGTTGATTCTAGTTTGAGGTGGAGGTGGGACTAGATGACTTCCCAAAGGCTCTTCCAAAATGGTTGATTCTATAATTAATACATTAAAAAGAAAAATATTTCTACTTGCATTAACTCGTTTTGTTTAAGAACATCTGTTGGCAGTCCTCTATTCTTTTGCCTCCAGACTAAAAAAGCTGGGTGAAAGCTAAGCATTTTTGGTCAGACTTGGTGTTACCAGCGTAAACTTAATTAAATTTATGTGATGCAATGTTGTGTAGTGTTCAAAGTTTCGCAGATACCTGAATGAACACATACAATGTTTGAAACACATTTTGACCCAGTGGCCTAACAGTATTTGGGAACAAACAGATCATTTTAACAAATATATAATAACAAAGTAAATTGTCACATATCCTTGTGGCAAGTTGCTTATTTTTCACATCTTTGTAAAGCAATTTCTAGCTAACATCATTGACCTGTTTAGGCTTTTTTCATATCAAAATGACTTGATGTAAAACTTGTGTTCATTATCTTTCATAAAAAGGAATTTGAGAAAGATACAAAGTTTAAGTATTACAAAAATAAAAATTGACACTGAAGGTTATTTCTGCAGCCTATCAAATCCACTGTACTGCTCTGAGAAGTAAAGCCTTAGAGTAAGTTGCTGTCTTGATCAAATTAAGGTGCTTTTGCCATTTGTTTCTAAATAGTATCATAGGAAGGAATTTCTGAGAAGAATGTATTTCAGTTGAAATTAATTTCTCTCTACGTTCTATACCTCCACAAGATTTTTTTTTTTTTTTTCTTCAACATAATCTCAAGTTTGAGGCTGTGATACATATCCTGTGGACTTTGACTGTATATTAGAGTATCAGTTAGGAAGATATGCAGTGGTATTATTATCACCTTTATTAACTTACTACATTTCTCACAGTCAGTGCTCTGGATCAGCCTTCCAACAGGAAGAAGGGGATCTCTGTGTACCTGTACCAGCGGGGCTTGGTGTCCCAGGAGATGCGTTCCCCTCCTGTCTTCCATGGATTTTCCCTCTGTCACTCCAAAGGGTTCAGCATACCTGATATTTCTGTAAAGCAAACAGGTTTTAACCTTTTAGGCTTACTGAGATCAAGATAATGCTGATGAAATAACACCAGATTCTTCCCATGAAAAGGATCAAATCATAGTTTGGAAATGCAGTAGAAAAGAAGTGGCTTATCTCACTCAAGCTACCTTGGGGTCAGCCAGTAGTGGACCCACATGTGGAATTAAGAAGCTTTCAAAGCCTGAGAAAGCTTTTTCTTTCTCTTCCATTCTCACACCATTACACTCTGTATAATGATCTGCCTATCTACAATAAGTCATTTTTTTGCAGTTACTGGTAGCATACTCAGGGTCCTAATTTGACATTTTTAAAACAATATTTATTGTGGTGAGAACTGACACGGGGAGCATTTCTTTAAAGAACAGCACTAGATAGTTTTATGTGAAAACTGGGTTCACTGCAAGAGGTTAGAAAATTTAATCAAAACATCTGATCTATCATAATAGAGCCTTTTCTCAGTGTAACTTAATCCTTTTGATCAATGGCACATGAAAAGTTCTCTGTTTCACAGGGTCACAAAAGTTATTTTTTTCCCCCTACTTCAACTGAAGCCTACTTTCAAGTACAAAGCCAGACATGCTGTTTCAGACAGCTATCAGCAACCATTTTGTTTCATCAGAGGCCTGGTGATGCCGAGGGAAACCAAAGGAAGATCTGCAAATAGGTGTCAAGAGTGACCACGGGCATTCCAGCGTAGGTTGCAAGGAGCATGTCACTCGTAGCTGAGGACTGTGGCATTTGGATGAAGACTTTTAGAAATACGGTGTCAGGAGTGAAATGTGCATATCACAAGAGGTTTAAATCACAACAGCTGCTTTCAGATTTTCTTCAGCCACAGTAAACAGCAGTCATATCTATACTTACAAAGAAACAGACACTGGCAGTGAAAGGTGCTGAATTCATTTGAATTCATTTAGATAAAGATTTCCCCTCTTCAGCTGATTTGATATGTACTTGCACGTCCACACATATTTTATACAAGAACATGAGTAAAATGTGATTCTTTTCCAGTGGATCTTTTCAAAACAATTGTTTCACATGAATATTTCTAACAGAAAGAAAATTTGAAAGTATTTGGCCCATATAGAGAAATACAGATTTTAGCTTGGTTCACAAAGTTCTAATAAAAATGTTAAAATTTGTGAGGAATAGCTCTTCAGCATAGCTATGTAACAGATTTTTTTAGCTGATTTAATGCTTTTGGGTGGAATAGTTGGATTAGAAATATAATATGTCTTGTAATATTTTAATCTTTTCATTTTATTTCTATTTTTATTTCCAGATATTGTAAAAGAATGGGAAATAAGATATACATGTAAATGGAAAAAAGGCTTTATTAAAAGTTTACTATCCTGCAAAGAACAGCATGTTTAAAACTTTTCTTTTTTTATAGGTGATGGGCCAAATCTTGTCAACTTAGGCTTTCTAGTGAGTGGTGGGAAATAAAGTTCAGTAAAGGACAAAGATTCCTAAGAGGCTGAACATTACTAAAGATCTGTCACGAATTAAAGTGTCTACCAGAGCTTCTCTGCTGCATTTGGTGTTGGTATTTCCCGTCCCATTGCAGTGAGGGATAACACTGGATTTGTTTACTTACAGAATGAATATTTTCCATATTGAGAAAAACATTAGCATTAATGTGCGGTAAGAGTTGTATTAAAATCTGAATACCCCATACTCAATTGCAGGTAAAATAATGAACATTTTCTTCACTGTGATTTGAGGTATCATGTTTTTGATTGTGTAATATATTTAGTTGAGCAGAGAACAAATCTTGAGAATTTGATCCTGGAAGGTGTAATTTGCACAAATGTTAACAAGTGGCACATGAAAACCCTCACTCTCCAAATACAGAGTTCACTAAAAACCTCCCATCTGCAAGGCAACAGGCCATGGGCTGTAGTGGGGCAGTTTCTGCTTTCAGATGTCATCTCTCATTACAGAATTTTGCTGTCAGATTTTGAGGCTGAGGGTATAGTATGGCCATTGGGAGAGTGATGCAGGTGAAGCAACTGGTAAGAGATGCATTATCACTCCGTATAAAGTATAAGTGGTAATTTTACTAAGGTGATGGTGGTATGTGGACATAAATTAGGCAAAGTTTGTAGGTGGAGGTGATTTAATTCATTGGACTACTTCACACAATCTTTCATGCACAGAATCCTTTCTTCTGGTCTGCTTTAGACAGAGTAGAAAATTTATCTGCTTTTTCCATGATATTAATTAGTCTAGTAAAAGGTATGACCTTCACCTCCAAATCTTTTGTTATCCATGGAATAAAAGAGTTTATTTCAACATGTAAAAGTGCAAGCAGGTAAACCAGGGGTTCTCAACCTTTCCTTCACCACAGACCCCCTTTAAATACCTTTTGTGGCCACAGACCACCAAGACTTAATTCACGATTTAAAGCACCAGCCTGCATCAAATATGTATTTCAGTTTTCTTATGAAGGGTCTTCAAATTTGGAGAGAAGAGGAAATAAGTTAATCTGTTAATGCACACACTCCTATTATCTTTATTGCAATGACTCCATATGAATTTAAAATAATAGCATCAACACTCTTCTTGCTCAAATGGCCCATTTTATGGTATTTTAATGTGCTAATTCCGAATTTGATGCCAATTTTTACATTACAATTTGATGAAAAGTTTTTACAATTCTTCTCACCTCCCCACTTGTTGGTCTGTGTTCAGTCACCATGTATTTTTGTTTACGGGTCCAGGGCCACCACTTGGAGGAACAGACTTCACCCCCGTTGTGGCCCTAAAGAGGGCTGTTGGCTTAAGAAAATGTCTTTAAGAGAAAAAACGCTTAGTTAAAGCAGGTCCCACCAACCATACCAGCACCAAAACTATGACCACATGGAAACATTAATACAACATACACATACAAAAGTCACATGAAAACAAAAGCTAGAAAGCCTTCGTGGACCCCCTGTGACAACATCCGCGGACCACAGGTTGAGAACCACTGAGGTAAACAATGATCTAAACTTTAAAATCTCAAAGCACAACTGCAAATCCTTAATATGCAACAGCTACTAAAATATTGTTTGTCTAGAGGAATTACTTAAGCACTGTATAATTAAGAGTACATTAGGAATATTGTTTCCAATAGTATTTTTATTCAGAATTTCATAGAATCTTTCAAATTTGCATACCTAGGTGGGACTAAATAAAAATGCAAGTTTCAACATGTGAAATGTGATCTAATTTGCATAAAATACACATTTATAATAAAAATCTAGAGCTCTGTGGGAGTAACTAGGGCTACATTGTAGATAATTAAATCTTTAGCTTAAGTTCATTTAAATATATGGAGGATTTATAGAAATAAGTACACTTAAGAGACTTGTGTAAGCAAATTTTAGTAAATGCGTAACTGTTTGCAGTACAAAGGCTTAAAAAAGATTATACATTTCTAGAAAAACTGAGTTTGACACAGAAGAAGAGAGACAAGCTCACTAGTGGGACTGAATGTGTAGGCAATGAGTAATTGCTCATTCATATTAAACAACTCAAGCTACTCCACTGATCTGCGAGGTGTAGCCAGGCATCAGAAGCCCAGATTCTGTACAACTTAGGGCAGTGTGAGAGCTACGACTCCTTCACATTTCCATTCAGTTCAGTGAAAGTTGAGACCATGAAATGTGCTGATTGTAGGAACACAGGGACCACATATAAAAGGTTTTTGAACAACTGTCCTGGTAATTTCCTGTTTTATTAAGATAGCTTGGAAGAAAATAAAAAAGTTGATAAGATATAATTTAACAGATATGTATGTGAGCCCAATTAAATGATTTATGTAGTCCCTAAGTAGACCTAGATTAAGAAGAATTGAGGAAGGAGCTGAAGCTCTTTTTGAAAAGTATGTGGACAGCCCTTAATAATGAGCAGTTTCATTCCAATTTGTATGCTTCTTATACCAGTATTTCTGTTATGTTTTACTAATGCTGCTCATATCTGAATGCAGGGGATGGTCCTTAGCCATCTCAATGATCAGAAAAGAATGTTGTTATATATGACATGTAGACTTAGTGCTTCAATCTGTGTAATTAAGTTAAAATATCTTAAGCCATTCTGTGGATTTGTAACACAGTAATGTTATGAAAATTCAGGAACCTTTTGCACCTCCAGTAATATTGTTCCTCTTCAGCTGTTTTTTTACATACTAGTTTAGGAACTGTTTACTTATAAATGGAGACTTCTGTGGCTCAGTTTTATAAATGTAAATGTGTCTCACCATTCTAGCAAAGACTGCAGCAGTCCAATTCTGATTTCTGAGGAAAGTCAGTAGGAAGAGATAAAGAAAAAAATCATGCTCTCTCCTTCAAATCTGTACCTGCAAATCTGAGAGTGCTCTCTAGAATGACCCCAGTGCCCAGGTTGATAGTTATGAAAGAAATGTATGTTCAGAATAACACAAATGAAAAGATGTTCATGCAGAGAACAGAATTAGTGTTTAGTCTCTGTCTTCCTAAAACTAATGACAGTTTATGAAAAAAAAAAATTACTTGCTACAATATATAGTCAGTGTAGTGCAGAGTGTGCCTGCCCATTAGTTTGAGAAAAGTTAATCCATATGCAGCCACAGCATTTTCTCGAAAGCTGCTCCCAGAAGGAAATGTGAAATCCCTGACAGCAACCTTCCATCTAATGCCTAAATCTAACTGGAACAGCACTCCAGGTAAGTGCTGAACAGTGGAACCCTGAAGCTGAGTTTGAGTTTTCTTCATGCCAGTGTTACGTTTGTGTCATGGCATACACTAAATCAGGAGTATGTGCCTTTAACAATATTGTCTTCTTTTCCAAATAAGGAAAATATCTTTCTTACTTGTCCTTGGAATACTCCATGGCACAAACAAATTACTTAATGCCATTCCAGTTTACTGATAAAATGAAGCTATGTAATCAACTATACTTTGGAAAAAAATGACACAGGCTGTTGTAAACACATAAGGCATCTCAACAGACTGTCTTGTAATCTATATTACTTAGCTGTGATGAAGAATGTCTTTTGCCACAACAGCGTATTGCTAATCTCTCAATTCAATGCATCCTGTTCAGTAAAGCTTCCATCAGAGATCTAATCCTGCTTCTATTTAAGTCAGCAAGAAAAATAGAATAGGTTTGAGGCCAGTATATGCAGAGAACTATGTAATCTCTGTAAATAAACAGACATTTTACTTGTAATCAATCACAGGGCAAGGAGCAGCAAATATTAGGAAAATACATACAGACAATTTGCTTCTGTTACTGTACATTAACCCTATGATTTTACTGGCTTAAAACTTTTAGTGCATCATAGTAGATAACACTGAAGTAAATGTTGCAAGGACAGAAAAGTGATTTCTGTATATTGCAATGCTGCGTGTCCCTGAAGAATAGAACGTGGTAGGAAAACTCCCTAGGGTTTGTGTTCAATCCAATACCCGGCCAGTAGCGACACAGACTATTTATTTCTTTGTCTGATAACTTTGCAACATGTATTCTGTTTTGACTCCTAAAAGGTATAAAGTATTTTGAAGAATTTTCTTTCCAGTCACTAGCATAGCAAAGACAAGAACGTAACAGTGAATTCATATGCTTTGGCTCAAATCTTTTTTTTTTCCGTTTGTGATCTTGTCCTGGTATTTAGAATACCAAGCCTGATTTTTCAAAACATTAATGCATTGAAAATGGTTAAATATGCAGATAGAGTGTTAAAAGATTTACGATAAACGGTATCTTAACTGACATATGTTAGTGTTGTGTGCGATGGAAATGTGCCATTTCCCATAGAAGATGGACACTTTGTCACTACAGAGGCATCCTGTTTCTAAGACAGGTGGCTTGTAACCGCTGTTGATACTGTCTTTGTTCAGATTGAGTAAATGTCACAAGAAGTACAATGTAGTGCTGTTTATCTTTGTCATGAGTGGAAATGACAGATTGCACGTTGACTCTGAGATACCACCACCTCATCAGCTGTTCTCAGGGAAGCAGGCTAGGATCGCGTGCTGTTCACACAAGTTACTTAATTTTCCCGTTTCAGCACCTTTATTATAGAAGGTGATCCTCTCCTGCCTCAGAAGGGAATTCTGAAGATGAGTACACTAGTGATGGTAAAGCACAAGGTGGTGAGAAAAGACCAACTAGCTATGATCGATTGTAGCAGCTCAGCCCCATACGTGCATACTGAAGATGTTCTTACAGTGATAAAAACATTTCTAACTCACTCAGAAATTAAGGGTTGGAAAAGAAGTGGTGGTTTGCAATGTTGGTAGCCAGTGCCTGTCTGGTATTGAGTGGGAGAGTATAGTTGAAAGTTTTTGGAAAAAGGATAATATATACAGGTCTGTATACATAAGATCATCTCAGATAAGAGATCTTAACTAGCAAAGAGAAATAGTTTTTCAGAAAAGCTAATGAAATAGAAAGTTGAATGGATTTTTTCTTAGGAATTTACTGATTTTCCTTATGTTTATGGCTTTTTTAATATTAAGCATGAAAAATACAGTGTGTTGGTACCCAGTTCCTTGACAGCAGGCTGTGCAGTTTCATTATTCACAGGCTCAGCTGGCCCATTTATAAAGCTGGCCCATTTATAAATCTCAACAAAAGTACCTAATGCAGGTATTTTTTTACAGAACTAGATTCTGGAGAAATATCGAAGTGGGTGATGATGAATATGCATTTATTTCCTAAATGAGGAAAAATGTGTTAATTCTGTGTACAGCAATAAGCTCTTTGAATTTTTCTCTTAGATGCTAAGATTTTGGGCTAAACGTTTAGAGGAGTAATCCCAGCATAAGCTTGCCAGAGTGTGCATTCTTTCAAATACAGAAATGTGTACATCTTTCTTTCCAGCAAATAGGGGAAAAAAAAAGTGAAGAAGGTATAAAGCACAGTTTACAGAATGAGTAACTCAAGCTTTGGGTATCTCTCAAAGTGTCTTCAGCTTCCTGAGGAATGTGGTACATTAATGGACACTTCAAGCATACATTCTAATGTAGTGCTTTCTATGTCGTGGAGTAAACGCAGTCACTTAGGCCTGTTAGCTTTTTTTTTAAGTATACTGTCAAATATATTACATACCAAAAGGAAGACAGGAACACAGTAATAGCAAAAGAGTACCTTGTTTAATGTAAGTTGATCTATGAGACACATGAACAGCAACACCAAGTTGTCTGTAGATCTGTGTCCTACAGCTGCATTTCATCCTGCTGACCATGCTCTGCAGCACAAGAGTTTTGTGCTGGAGTTACCACCACGGCAAGGGCAAGACACAAGATGTGCTGTATGTGGTTCCAGTTACATGCGTGCTCTCCACCAGGCAGCACGCAGAAGAGACCAAACAGCAGAGGTGCACTACTGAGCTTTCCTTCCCCTTCATTTGGGTCACTATTTTCATGCTCTGATTCTCACAAAATATTTGGAGTTGGTGTAGCATGGAGATTTTCTGTAAGCTAAGCTAAGAGGTTCAACAGCTATTAATGGAAGGAATTACAGACAGGCAGGCAGCACAGAAACCTCATTTCTTTAGGGAATCAGCTATCTCTTTTCATATGTTAGTGGGTTTGAAATCTTTTTCCTTCTTACTTTAAAGTCTCCTGGTCTTATTTTTTAGTAAAAGGCGGATGAGACACTACCATTAAAATACTATTGCAGAAGCTGAATAAAAGTAATTTCAATGTCTGTGAAATGCTGATGTGAGGTGGCAGAGCTATCAGTAAAGTCAGTTGCACGTAGTTTAAAGGAACAAAGGTACTGAGTCCTGAAGGCAGACTTGGACAGTAAGGAATTAAAGATTTATGAAAGTACCAGAAAATAAAGGTCGAAGTGACAGTGTGGGGGTAATGTTGAGCCCTCCAGATGTTTAGGTGAAATCATATGGAATTTATTTTCATATATTTTCTGTGATTTGTAAAGAAGGCCTAAAAGTAAATAAAGTAAAACAGTAAATGCATATTTCAACAATTTAATACATAATAGGCCTGCATGTCCCTCTTCCTAGCTAGATTAATTTCTTGCTTCAGATGCAGTAAGCCATATCCTGTCCAGAAAGTCTGTTCACCTCTCTCAGGATATGATCATTTAATCTGTTCTTTGGTACGCTTTCATGTTAATGATCCTTTGTATCCTAGACAGACTATTTTAGACTGTTCAATGTCTTGAAACAGTTTATCCTCAGACTGTTTTATTTCCTTTACCAGTAATTTCACAGAACGTACCAAATCAGAGAAGCCAGTATTAGTTTCTTTTATTATCGTGTTTCCAATAGCTAGCATTTCCACTACCTTTAAAAGACTCCATCTTCTTTCACAAGTTAAATAGATTTGTTGTGTATTGGCAATTTATTTTCAAATATATACTTTAAAGAAGGTTAGACAAATGGTAATCTGTTTGCAAATGCTGTAATTAGAAATAGCAATCACAACATCTTTTTTAAACAGCAATTGCTTTAGTAGTTTGCCATATGTAAATTACCAAGAATTTCTCCTTTGATATCTTGGAAATTCCTTTTTTGTATAACCTTAACATCTGTGACAAGTTCAATGAAATTCAAAATACAGCTTGATGGAAGAGAATGCTTAAGAGAATGTTTTCACTCTGTGGTGCCTCAGAAAGGGATCATCATAGATTCTTTCATAAACTACTTGTTATAAGTAATAAAAAAATCAATTAGATCGATTAGATAGATTAATTAATTAGGTCTAGGGAATAGATTAGTTTATAAATTGTATTTAATATGTAAAAAGGCATATTTTCTGTCAAATGAATCTTAGGAACACTACATTTAACAGCCCTACAGAAAGGTTTTCTTTCACATGTTATCCTTATAATCATCATAAACCTCCTACATGATAAGCAGTGTAAGTGATACACTGCACAGCATTCTAAATAAAACACTGGGCCTCCACCAAGCATTCCATGGTCTGCAACATGATTGTGTTGGAGGGTAATCCAATAAATCTTACTGAAAAACTAGAGTGGAGAAGAATTTGTTTCAGCCATTTTCTCCTCACAGTAAATAAATACAGATATTACAGTGTGTATGGTGGTAGGAAATGACATGGTGGATCATATTAAGTCTTGGAGATGAAGATTCATGTGCCATACTTAAATAAATAATCACAAAATAGCAGTTTCTGCTATTTTAAATTTGCACAGCTATATATGCTGTTGTTATTGTTTTAATTTTTCTTCTTACAGTATTGGCCACATGCTATTACCTAAGAGAAAGACAAGAGAATTAAAATAAATACAATAAAGAAGATACATTTGGTACTAACGGATAATTTTGTGGTAATTCTGTTCTTGTCTGTGTGGGAGCACAAAGGATGCTAGTGCTCCCTCTTCTGCTTCAGCAGCCCCAAAGCAAGTGGCAAATATTAGCATTTATTGTGGCAAAAGGTTGTGTTTCATTTGAATGTCAAGAAAACCTTGAAGACTCTTCCAAAGCCGCAAATGACCTCATTGGAAATGCCTCGCATGAAAAAAATAAGTGGGTAGAAGTGAAAATTCAGACTTTGAAGCAGATGTTCAGTCTTAATCCCAGAATTCTTTTTAGGGGCAAAAGATGTACAATTAAATACAACTTTAAAAATTGTGCAGAGAGAACTAATTTATTTAACAAGCTGACTGACACCAGACCTCCTGGTAGTAAATTTTACTTTCTTTAAAATCTCAAAATAGATACATGAAAATTGCAAAAGAAAAGTGCCGTGCCATTGGTTCAGGTGAATGGTGCAAAGACAGAACCCGACACAGGTACGGAATATTTTAGAAACATGCTTCCAAAGAGAGCATGAAGTTGAATACTGCTTACTGGAAAACTGGACATTTGTACTTCACATTTTTGAAGTCCCTTTTAAGTTCTGTAAAATTTCCCCCTTTTCCCTGATTATATCTACTGTTAGAGAAACAAATACTTTCATAATCTTATGTGGAAAGACAAAACCCAGCATATTTTCAGTCTAAGTGGGAGTTTGGGATCATTTGGTCTCAAGAAACCACCAGAAAGATATACGATATAATAATCCTCCATGTTTTCTTAATCCTACCCATAAGGTATACCAACTTGCTTGTGGAAATACTACAGGATTTTTTTCACATGTTGCAGTCTGAGAACATGCTCTTGGCAGTTTTTTAAACCTTTCTAGTTTAGCTGTGAGAACTGTAGCATATTATCAGTGGTAACCATGAGAGCACACCAGATATTTACAGTTAATTCCATGCACTTATTTAGATGTGTTCGTTGAGGGAACAGTATCAGAAAGGTTTGTTCATTACGATTTGCTGAACTCTCATCATAATCCTTCTTGCTCTCCCTTTTTTCCGTTAGATTCCTGGGAAGAAATATGTAAGTATGATAAAAAAATGCAGAAGGGACTGTGATATATGAAAAATCATTAAAGTACTTCAAATCACAAAATAATCACTTTTGTGATATTTAGAGATATGCCACAAAATTCACAACTCATGGGGGATGGAGGTGTGTCTAGGATTTTTTTTACTGCCTGTGTCTCAGTAGAGTTCATGGGATTCCAAAGGAAAGCCAGTTTTAAAACAAAGGAGTTTATAACAGTATCCTTAGACTCCTTGGGAGTCAGACAAGCTCCCGCTACATTGTGACTTCACAGATCTGTCTCTTTGTCATCGCACAGGGGCACCCATCCTCCTCCTCCTCACTGCTGACGTACCAGCTCCCAGTTCAGCCTCCCCTGCATTGTGGACTTCAGGCAAGGAATGCCTTGCTTTTAGCCAGTTAGCCACTTTTTCACCATGGATTCAAGTTCAGGTTTAGATAAAATACCTTGAAAAGTATTTATGTTCGATATCCAAGCTGAACAGCACAGCTACAACCTGGGGTTTTTTTGGTTTTGTTTTTGTTTTTTTTTTTTTTTTTTAATAATAGGCATAAGCAAAAAACTGGAAGAATACTTGCTCTATTTACACTGGATTAAGCCTGAGTAGTGTCCCAGATAAACACCCCGATAACTTGCTGTTGATGCTATCCTGAAATACATCTTTATAGGGATTTTATCTTTCTGCATCAACTGTATTTCCCAAGAAGTGCTATGTCTCAGTGTAATACGCAAGCCTTTATAGCTTACATTCTTTCCAGTATCCTTTAGGAGTTGTAGTGAGAAGCAGCCCTTCCTCTTGAAACACATTTAATATGAATTTATTCAGGAGAGAGCCCTCCTCAGTCTTAGCACTCCTCTACCTACATTAAGTAGCATTTCATTCCTTTGAAGCTGCAACCATCTCTTTGTAAGACATCAGTGGTACTTGATGGTTTATCGAGGAATTGTTAACACAGTCATGGCTGATCCCTTCCCACCTACTTTCCGACTCTGTACTTTTCCATCTTTTATGATGAAGTGCCCTCATGACTGACCTTTCTGTTTTGTATCAGTCTATGTGTGTGTTATCAAATATACTTGATGAAAACATCTAATTAGGATAAGTATAGGTCTTTTCACTGAGATCAGATATAGTGCCAATCAACTACTTAAAGCAACATGTAGCTGGAGTTAAGAGTCCCTAAAATCTATCTTTTCCAAGGGCTACAATAAAGCAGTTTAAAAAGACTGCTGTTTGAGGTAATCTGTTGCTTTGGGGAAACATGCTGTTTCAGGTAACAAAGCAAAACCTTTCTTCATATCTTTTCATGCTGAATATGGGCAGAGTCCTAGTTACAGAAATTCTAATGTTCCTTTAGACAAACAGAAACACAGTGATAAAATACATGTTCTCCACTCCCTAACCTCTGTTCTTATTCTGCCAACATTCACATGAGATGCACGTAAAGGGAAAATGTGCATTAAAGTGCATTACACTTTGATTTATAGTGGCTAGTATTTCTCCTTCTGTAAACTGTCATACTGCTTGACACAAAATGGTTGCAGGGGTTTTTTTTCTCTTGTTTTTCAAATTTTCTATCTTATATGGAAGCTACTGCATGTATTTTTAATTCAGAAAGTGTCTTTTTGAAGTCCTGTCTGTATTTCTCTTTAATCTCTTTTTATATTACTTTGTCTAATATTTCTATTTAAAATGTAAGTCAAAGGGATGCAGTCTACATATTCTGTACTTTTACATGCTTGCAGCTCATTCCCTTACAGCTGTTTTTTCTGCTACATTGATGAAGATTTTTTTTCTTTACCTGTCCACATTTCTGCTCTTTTAATCCTTGGATGTGGCTGGTTCACTCTTTTTTATCTTCAGAAATGCCCTTCTTGCTGTAATGCTAGCATGTACAGTAGGACTCCTCTTAAGTGTTTTCCCTTTGCTGGATATAGATGTCCTTTTGCTTGTACTCTATCTTCTGTTCTTGAACTAGTTCTATTCAATATTTCTGTTCCAACTTGATTGCTTGCTGCTTTTAGCCTAAGTAATCCATCACACAGAACTTCTAATAAAACTTTTCTACAAACAATGTAAACTCTGTTCTGTATACAGCCATCACATATTTTGATGGTGATCCCTTCAGTGGTAGAGGATAAAAACTTTTGATGACTCTATCTGTCTGCATGATCTAGATTTCAAACTGGGGCAGCTGTAGTTTCCATGATATTTTTCCTTTTTCCACAAAGACAATTTACCTTTTTTTTTTTCCCATACCATCTGTACAAATCTTTCCTTTTGGTTTAGTAGCCAGGCTAAAATGTACAGTATGGCTTAATTTTTTTATGCTTATTAAATATCAAAAATGTAACTGCCTTAAAAATAATTTTCATTGTACGGTCTTCCTACTTAAATCAGTAGCTTTGCTTCAGTAACCTTGAACTTCGCTTGAGTAGTTATCACTGCCAATGGGCAATGTTGTACTGCCATTATTAAATGAAAAAGTCATTTATTTAATAGGAAATTGTTCAGCACAAATACCCAATGGGTTGAGCTCTATAGCTCTGCAGTTAAAAGTTACTCTATTGAAAATGTGATGGGCTTCTGAGCACCAAAGTGTTTGCTGCTTCCTGCAATGAGGAATTTTGCCACTTGAGTTTGTGCAGCCCTTCCACTGAAACTAAACATTAAAGGTAAATGTAGATAAATGTACAGCTCCTTTTTTTTTTTTTTTTGAGCAGGCAGTTACAAACATATTTTAATTTTTCGTATCTTGCATATAAGATTCTACACCAATTTGATTCACTAAAATCTTGAGTCACCACAATTATTAACATCTCAGTTGATATTTGACTTGGTTATTGTAGACCTGTGAAATATGGACTGAAGATGCAAATTTGTTACAGAGAAGATAATGTGGGGATAGTTTATTAAACAGTCAGAGTAGATTTGCTATCAATAGGTAGGCTTAACTCAAAAGTGGACATTGTCTGAAAGCTGTGTTCTAGCAGGAGATACTGTTCCACTAGCAAACTACATGATCCAGACTTATTATCACAAAGCTGGAGGGAAATTAATGGAATAACAGCCCTGTCAATAGAGTGAATTGCAGTAGACTGACGTGGCCACAGTTTCATTCACGTTCAGGAACTATCAGGAATGACTATATGGTCAAAAGAACAGCTGGCCAGAACAGAAACCACTCATTTGGTGTCTGCCTGGGAGAGTTCTCAGTGGGAAAATCTGAGAGGGAAAACCAATTTAATAACTACCTTCCTCCCTTATCAAAAAATACTATGTTTAAGTTTGGGTGACTCTGTGCACCTATGATGTGCTTTACCTTTCATGACATTTTCAACAGATGAACTATACCAGGACATGAGTACTAGGAGGATTTAAAGAGTAAAGAATCATGACTCATAGAATCATAGAATGGTTTGGGTTGGAAGGGACCTTTAAAGGTCATCTAGTCCAACAACAATCCCTGCAATGAGCAGGGACATTTTTAACTATATCAGGTTGCTCAGAGCCCCATCCAACCTGGCCTTGAAAGTTTCCAGGGATGGGGCATCTACCACTTCTCTGGGCAACCTGTCCCAGTGTTTCACCACTGTGAATGTAAAAAATTTCTTCCTTATATCTAGTCTAAATCTACCTTCTTTTAGTTTAAAACCACTATCCCTTGTCCTATCGCAACAGGCCCTATTAAAAAAGTCTGTCACTGTCTTTCTTAGAAGCCCTGTATAAATATTGAAAGGCTTCAATAAGGAGAATGTGTGCAAGCACGTGGGTTGCCTGTATTTGGATGTGAGAGCAGCTTGGGCATGTTCACCTAATAGGAGCTTTTATCAAGTTCGAAGCAACCCGCACTGCCACATTTGCTGACATACAAAGCAATTAAAATGGACTGTGTTGTCTCTGAAAAAAGACCAGAAAAAGATCACCACCACCCCCCACCCCCAAGCACAGAATTAAGTAGATGTAATGTCCAAGGAAATAACTGTTTCTCTTCTGGAAAAAGTTTGATTTTTCTGGCAAAAATAAATAAAAATTTAAAAAATTGTCTGCACTTGACACTAAGAAGCTACAGTTGCTTTTAAACATATTCTTCATTAACTGTGACTTGTTTGATTATGCTTCCCGTGTGACTGACTAAGAAAATAAGTAAGTTTCTCAATGAAAAGCCAAAGTGAAGAGATAAATTGGCTTAACATAAATGATATCCGTAGTTTTAATCAAAATAAGAATACACAGTCTGGCTAGTGCCTTTTCTCAGAGCAAACCAGATAGTTATTTAAACCCAGCTAAGAGCTGTTGAAATGAATGAATGAATGAAATGAGTATTTAAACTCAAAATCTGTTTTATTGTCCAGGTTTAAATGATGCAGATATCTGGGAGTAGGCTTGTCTTCAGTACCTTGCGTTGGAAATTTTTTCTTGGTTCCTTAGAGAAGAGAGCTCTGTCAGTATGATGGATTTTGTAATGCTCTATGAAGTAGTTTGTTCTCCTGCTTCCTTCTCTTCAGATTGCCCTTGAATTTAAGGTTGTTAAAATAAATGTCAGTGTTTTGCCAACGTCTTTGGCTGAACAAGTAGGGAATGTTTTGTCCATCTTAATAAACAAAGGACACATTGAGTTTGTAAAGAACAGGCAAGCTGCCAGTGTCTGGAAGATACTGATGTTAGTTTGTGTGTTCCCTCTCAATTGTCCCCTATTATAAAGTCAGCCGATTAGGCTCTGTGAAAAATTTCCATAGCTGAAATTACTTATTTGTGAAAATGATGTCAAATAGATTGTTTGGGTAGATATATTAGTGATTTAAAAACATAATGTGGCCATCAGCATAATCAGTTTGGAATAGAAGGTGCAGCAAAGATGTCTCTGTTTCTTCCTCCCACATTTACCTTGTTTGACTTGCTAATTTAATCACTAGCACTGAAGCTAAGGCTCAAATTGTCAGTGGGAGAGGTGAGTCTCTCCCACTAATGTTGTTAGTTAAAATTTCTGTCTGATTTGAAAGTAAATTATGGAGGGAAAAAAGAAGAACAAAAAAACCAACAGAAATGGTTGGGGGCATGTGGTAAAGCCATTTTTCCCAGTGGGGCAGGGAGGGTGTTAAAAGGTGTTTGAATTTAATGAAGAGCTGCTGCAGTAAGAGCCCCTCTAACAAAGTTCTGGTTTTCACTGACTAAAGAGGGGTGTTTTACCGCTAGTTCATGCATGGCTTTATAACATGCACAGTTATCTCAAGATAAAAACACATGCCAATTTTATTACTGTGGCATCCTTTGCACTTGGCTTATGGTTGAGTGTCTTTGATTTGAGTTGCAGTAAAATTGATATGTCTTGTATTCCCCACATGTTTCCTCTAGAAAAAAAAGATTTTGAAGAGTGAAAACCTGGCTTTGGATGACTGTAGGCAACAGACACATTGAATAGCACTGCCTGAACCGAGATATCCACGTTAAATATTTTCTTACTTATTCTGTTGCCAATTCAGAGACGAAAAATATATATCACTTGGCTGGAGTTATTTGGTAATAAACATAATAAAGCTGTGAAGTAGTTCTGAATTCATAACATGGTCCTGCATTAATTTTGTTATTCATCAGTGTAGGAAGGAGTATTGAAATCACCAGCATTGACTGTACTTATAAATATGACTTTTGTTAGTAAAGGGAGGTACATGTATGTTGGGAAGTGAATTACTTTCATGCAGAGAAATCATATTTTGCCTTAAAATAAGAGAATTGATAGCCCACAATCCTTCTTCACTGTTCATAAGTGCAAAGCTTATTGTTAGTCGCTGAATTATTATATGTTTACAAGCTCTATATGATTCCAGAATTTTCTCAGGACTCAGATGTAATGTGTTAAACTTATTGTTCAGTATTTCTGATACAGGCAGATATGCAAAGTATATTAAAGTCTTAAGGAGCTGGTATAGAAAGAGAACCCTGTGATCTTTCAACACTGTTCATTTCAAGTCTTCTCAAAATACTCTCTTTTGGGAATCACTCTGGATTTTTCTTTTTGAGAACTGAAATATGAAAACTATATACATTTGAAACGTTTGATAGCCCATGCTGACCCTGAATCTAGAGCCTCCATACGGTGAACCTCTGTATACTTGATACAAACTTAATTTCTTAGTGCCTTTTTTCAAGGATTAACAGATACACAATCAAACTTACTGATATATAATTTAGACCAGTTAGCATACTGTATGTATGAAATAAGTAATGGATTTTTCTTATTCATAGTGTGAATGATGTACATTTCCCTGGTGCTCATCCTGTCACTAATTCCAAAATTTCATGCTAGGAAATGAATTTTAATTATACATTAACTCTTAAGATGGCAGTCATGTTACTAGTATCCTAGGTTTTCCTTTCTCTCTTCTCCTTCCTCTCTACTAAAACAAACAAACAAAAAATAGAAAATTATATAAGAAAATATAGTTTATATAAAAATTCATATGGTGTTTATGTCCAACTTGTTAGTTCATTTCTCTGCTTATTTATTCCCTCTATTAATCTTATTAGTAAAAATTTAAATAATACATCTTGCTGATCAACTTTGCTGACATGCTTGGCTTCGGTGTTTCACTATTACTCCTACTGATTTTTATTTCAAATCAGAATCTAAACTGTTTAACAAGGGTGAATCTTGCCCTATTCTAGTAGCTAAATGGTATTTTTCAGGTAAAATATCGATCCTGTAGGCTTTAAAGGTAAAAACAAAAACCAAATAATGTGCTTCAGTTTCCAGAGGAAACATCTCAAATTAACCACAAAACAGCAGGGTCTTTATTTCCCTCCAGCACCCATTCACCAATCACATGGTACCATGCAGTTGTGCATTGGTTGCATTGCAGACTGGGTTATCTTTGAGATTTCACCAGATCAATAAGCTTCAGTTTTCCATGTGAATGTATAATTTGGTGGCTGCTAGACTGATTTGCATTCTGGGTCAGTATGCAGCTTGGTAAAGGAACCAAGGAAGAGAGGCCTCAGCCACGTACTGCAGAGACCTGGGGAGTGGCATAGTCATTGTGGAAGAGAGAGTCTGAGTGCTTTCATTTAACAAATGCTATGGCCTTGTGGTTCATGGGTGACCCTACAGACATCCATTCTGGGAATCACTGCTTTAAAGGCAAATTGCTGCCACATTACTTGTTCTCAGTGTTTGTAGAACAAACTGTACTAGCAATGCCTTGAGTTGTCAGGCCCACTGAGGCCTCCATGATTGCTCTTTGTTGCATCCAAAGCTTTGCCTTTCTCCTGCCTTTGCTAATGAAGCATGTATTTTTTGTTCTACCGCTCTCTCCGCCTGTGTTTCTTCTTGCTTTCTCAGTAAGGAAGAAGGAGTTGCCTACCAGCTTTAAGAACATCCTTCATGTGAAGCTTCAATGTGATTGCTTTAACCTGTGCTATGGATTCTTACTGGTTTATACTCATAATATAGAATCAGACTCATTCAGGTTGGAAAAGACCCTTGGGATCATGAAAGACTTTTCAGTCCTGCCTGAAAATCTTAACACAAAGTTGGCCAAAGGGTCTCCAAAAATGTAGTAACCAAACAAACCAGAATGAAGTTCCATGTAAGCCTGATTTTTTCAGTAACCCAGAATCAGTACAATTTATTCATATCACCGTATCCTGATAGAGTAATACCATCCTTTAAGGCTTTCCAGAGCAGGGAGAAAGGAGCAGTCTTCTAATTCTCAATGTATACCTCTTGCAGCACAACAGTGAGATAAGGGGCTGAGAGACTTGTTTGCAGAACTTCTCGATTCTTTATTTTACCAGCTCTCTTCATTTTGCTTTCAGTTTTCTTCACTTTGCTGCTTCATGCAGCAATATTTATTTGACTTAATTTGGACAGATAATCTGGATCCTAATGCCACTGAGCCCTGAAAATTGCTTATTTTCTGATACAGTGTTGTAAATACAGCAAAAGTAAGTAAATACTGACCTCCTTACTCTCTAACCACCTAGATGAGCTTTGCTTTCTGTCACATATCAAGTGTGCATTTTTCCTGTCTGACCAGCTAGCTCTTCTTACACTTGCTCATGTATTTTCCAGACCTCCCTTCTCTCCTTGTCTTCTGTTTGAGTCTCATTGTTTGCAGAGTGGCTTGTTACCACGAGACTTTATTTTGTATTTTTTGATTGCATTTGTTGTAGTGATTTGTAAATGTTGATCATACTTCAGGGGAAGTATTTGCCCATTCTGTAAGTCTATTAAAAACTTATTACTTGAAGCAAGCTTTTCCAGAGCTGTGGGTTTATGAACTTGTAGAATAATAGTTGTTCTCCATTCTTATATTGCGTTGTTTGGCCAATCCTGTAGCTCATGAGAGGCCTATTATCCAGTGTGGTCTTGCTTCATATTAGTCTTCAAAGATTGGTTGATGAAAAAAAACTGTACCGATTTTGTCAGGATTTCAAAAAACTCATATATGTCATAATCTGTCATAAATATTAGTGACTGCCTAAGCAGGTTTTTGTTGTATTTCCCTGAAGAAAAACATTTTACCCAACAGCTTTCTTTTTGGAGAAAATTGGTCAGATAACTCAAGGCGCTTTCAAAGGGAACTTTGTCTGTCACCAATTTTGTTGGAAAAGGAATCAGAGATGTCATTTACTCCCTCAAGCTGATGGGTTTGTAAGAATGTAACTTTCCATTTCTGACTTTCAGTATTCTTTGCACACAACAGATTTCTAAAAGAACTTATTAATTTTTGCTTTTGGAGAGTGAATCAGAGACGTAATGCAAATTCTATTTATTTTTTCCCTTCTAAACATTTTAGTTTGACTCTTTTATATTTTCAGAGATTGCTGCTTAGTGTTCTCTTAGTATTTTGATCATTTGTTACTCCTTTTCTTGTGAGCACCCTGACCCCTGTTTTGTCTGAGTACAAGAGGACTCATCAGAGATGGCCACCATGTATTTCTTGGCCCTTTTGTCTTTCAGAAGGCAAAGGCAGTGCCAGCTCTGCTGTTGCAGAAAACTAGCAAATAGCTTTACTACAAGAAGCACAAGGAATTGGCCAGTATTTTCACCTTTCAACCTTTGGAGCCCATGAGCATGTATTTTCTTCAGTACAGCATCATCCAGCTGGTGATCCACAGCTTCTTAATACTGAATTGGGGGGAGGGGGTTTCTCTTTTTCGTTACTTTCTGATGGTTTAGCTTTACCACCATGCCAGTTGTACTACTGTGTGGAGACAACCGAAAGCACATAAAAAGATAAGGAGCTAATTTCCTATTGTCAAAAGGATGAAAGTCTCAAGAATCTGTAATTCCTACATGTCTTCTGAAAACTGAAGGTTGCAAATGGGTGAGAAAGGCAAGTTTTTAGTGGCAGGGGTACACCTGCAGTGTAACTCCCTGATTAGCAGGTCTGATCTGCGGCCCAAGTAGGAGCATTGCTTGCAGCTGGCCATGCTGGAAGGACAGAAATGAAGGAACAAAGGTGACTAAAGATGCATGGTGAATTCAGGGAGAAGGTTTTTGATGTTGTGAAAGGTGGATTTAGAACACAATTTTTACAAGAAGTCTGAACTTCTGTTTTTGGAGAAGAATTTCTTCAATCTAGGTAAGTTCAATGAGTGTTGTAAAGAGGGTGTTGTGTTTGTAGGTATTTTTCTCATAGGTAAAGCTCTGTGCTTTGAGTTTTCTGAGTAAGTAGCTTTTTTTTTTCCTTTCCTCTTTTTTCTAAGATGCTTATATGAATTTTAATCACAGTTTAGCTACATGACCCATTTCTGAGTCACTTGGACGTTTTGCTGTTAAAGTTTAGCTGAAGGTCAGCTTTCTTCAGAATTTATGTGTCAGTGTTTTTATGCCCTGTAAAGATATATTAACACCTATTATAAATCCTTCCTGTCCTACTGTTGTTTTTATTAAGATTGTACTGGTGCCTATACACAGCAGTTCAGTAGGTAACAAAGTCTGGATCCATTCTGAATAAACACCTAGTAAGTTTTAGTTCTTGCTTCAGACAGTTTCTAATCTAGTTCTGGCATAATACTAGTGTCCTGCCTTCACAGAGGAAATTTTTTCTCAGTCAGTTAATAGCTGTGAGCTAACCTTTTTTGATGAGAAAGGTTGAATTCCTGAAGTGATTGCTTTGGCTAGTAGACTGTGTAAAGTTCAGGGAGGAGTAGTTGATCTACTATGTGTGAATACAAGCAGGCAACACCTTTGCTTCTGGAGTTCCTGAAATGATGTTAATATCCCTCTTTAATTGGTGCCCTCTTGACAATTTTGCCTGTGTAACTTGCTTTTCCTAGTTAGGCTCTTTTCCTTAACTCTTGTCAAAAGGCTTTTAGCTGGAGCAAAAACTACAGCAAAATCATTCTAGCTCTCTTTGTGCTATTAATATTGGCTCTGCTTTCTTTGGCAGAGATAGCTACGTTCAGTTCGTGCAGCTCTGTACTCCACCTTACACTACCTTTTGATTTTTGTAACTGAAGTAAATTTTATTGTTGCTACTTAAGCCATACTGCACTACGTAGTTCTTCGTGAGTTTTGAAGTGTATGGATGCAACTTATCAACTCATTTCTGCCCAACAATACTGGTAGATTCTAATATACAAAAAAAAAAAAAGTTCTGTGAAAGCACCTATGTATACCTCTCTGACCCTGCCAAAAATTTCCTCCAGATGCCCACTTTTGTATTGTGAATGAGTCCATTATAACAATCCATTACTGAAATATCCTCTTTAAAGGGTTAGCTGAGGTAAGGTGTTTGCCTTTTTGGAGGAAGGGGTAGAAATAACAAATTTTTGTGTGTGGAACAGTTGAGATGGAGGCATGTTGTCAGAGCACTCACAGGTGTTGGATGCCTGTGAAGGCTCATCTGAAGTGTCTGTTCAGAGCAGGAGGTTCATAGCACTGAGAATTTTTCTTGAGATGTTATGCTATGATGAGTAGGCAAGAGGGCAGCTGTAAGGTGGTCTTTCTTTTAATGTGCTTACAGTAACTGCGCTGCAAGTTTTCGTGGATGCGTGACCGTGTGTGTGAAAACACATCCTGTGCATGTTCATTTACGTAAATGGACCCCACAGGAGGCAGTGTAGCCTGGCAGAGATGGAAGACCAGGTCTCTGCCTTCTCCAATCTCTGCCATTATTTTAGGTGTCTCTGTGTCTCTATTCTTTCATCTGTAACATAAGGCTGAGGTGCCTTGTAGAATTTATGTGTCAGTGTTTTTATGTAGATGGTGTACTGTTTTATGTAGATGGCATACTGAATTCATGTACCAGGAGGAATACTAAGATAAATCTTTCAAACCAGAATGAAGAACAAAATTTCATATTTTTAATTATTTATTTATGAGGCAAAGTGTTAATGAAATTAGCTTAATCAGAATATTTCATTTAGGTTCTCTTGTTTTCTGAAAACTTTCTGAACTTCAGAATATTTGCAACATTTTAACATGCCAGAATAGTAAATGTTTTGTTGTGTTTTTGTTTTTGTTAATCCCATAACAAGCTGATTCTCTGTGATAAAGTAATGAATTGCTAAAGCAGTGGTAACTGCTAAGTGTTTTCACTCTTTGCCAAGACCTTTGAGATCTACTGATTAAAAAGTTCTGACAGAGGTGATGATACAGTTATCTGTCATGGTGGCAACTGAAAAATAATGCATAGGAATTCATGTAGAAATTATTAATGTATTGCTGTAACACCTGGATAGCTCAAGTGAATAAGTATTAGGTGGATAATTGACAGAAAGTGATGCAAGTAATCTAAATCTCATTCTAGTCTTGAAGTCTGTCAGTAGAGATGTTTAAAAAGTAGAATTTATGACCTGTGGAAAATTCGAATAGTTGCGCTACAAAGCATATTAAAATCCTATAAAGGATGAAAAGGCAAAGCAATGAATATTTTCACATAATGAAAAGTTTCCAGAAATATGTATCTAAAAACTAGGAGCAAAAACTCTTTGCATTTTAAGTGTGTTTAAATATTTAAGTGATTCTGGATATTAACATAATTTTCCATATTGGAAAAAGCATTTTCAAATTAAGATTATTCTTCATGTTCTTCTGACTTAATTTTGTCAGAATCAACCTGAATAAGCAGGTTTGAATTGAATAACATTTTCTGAAAGTAACTTTTTTAGTTAAGAGGTTTTTTTGTCCTGTTTGTATCCTTATTTTAACACATACAGTATCAGTAGGTACTCCTGATAACGTCCTGATCATTATATAATATGTTTCTGTGTAAAACTTGCTGACGTTTAAAAAATAAAAACAAAAAAACCCCCCAAAACCAAAACCCCTCTCCTTACAAAATTGTAGAGCAGCAAGATGACATCAGAGTTATCTCTTTTTGCCTGTATCTGCACTTTTCTTGCTGTTCAAGTAGGGATCTTGGGTTCTTTGAGGTCTTGTTTGTTTTTTATGTCTCTATGGATGACTGGTAAGATGGGTATAGCTTTAGTTTATAATTTAGTATATAGTGGTATATATAGGATGTGTAGGGCCATCTGTTTTTTCCCTCAGGCTTGCTTTGTGAACTTGTCAAGCTATATTAGGATTGTTCTTGTAAGAGTGTGACCATGAAAATAATCCATAGTACTTTTAGTGCTCATGTCCCTGTATGGCAAAAAAGGTGTTAGTTACAGATCAGGTCTCAATGTGGTTTGTGTGTTACAAAGATGAGAATGATGATGATTGCTCTCCTTCTTTACAAACTAAGGAGAGGTAAGAAGAGCACACAAAAAGAAGCTCGAAGTTAGAAATAAGTCAGCAAGATGAGATGTGGTTATAATCAGGCACATGAAGTTGTGCATCTGGAAATGAGGATTTAGTAGTTAAAGCTAAAAAATGTCTAGATTCATGTTCCTGAGTGATAAAAGGCTGGTGATGGGGACTCTGCAAAAACTTTAAAATCAGTAGGAGTCAATATCTAGAAGATAGAAAGATATCTGAACACCAGTATTCATATGGGTGCTCCTAAGCAATGAGTTTGTATGCAAACCACAGGAAGAGGAGTCTCTCTTGAATGTGATTTTGATTAGTTATGTTCTTAATTCAATCATAAAATACAAATATTCCCACAGCATCAAGCATTTCATTCATGTTCAGAGAGCTTGAAGTGGAATAGAATATAATTTCTGTTTTAGCAATATTAAATTATATACGGTGCTAACAATATATTCTATACCAGTATTTATTTCTAGGTTCACTTTCACTGATCTGTTGCACGTTTTTTAGGTTACCAGTTCCTCTGATATTTTAGGAGAGGGCTATATTTTGATAATGGGCCATTCCATATCTAGTCATGTTGAAATACATTTCAGTTTGTCCATCTCTTATTTCTTTCATAAGAAAGAAGAAGATTTAAAAATAAAGTATACTAAAGTTGGGAAACATTGTTCACCTGAAATGTAATTCTATTCCTTCTGTACATAATATTTATTTCAAAGGCTGGTTTTTGTTAGTTTTAGACTTAAATAGATAACAAATCTCAGGCTGAAGCCCTCTTACCATATGTTACAGTGACATTTGGCATTTCAGTGAATTAAAGCTAAAGTACTTTTTTTCCAATATCTACATATTTCTTTTGTTAGAAATGTGAGTAACCATTTATTATTTTTATGCATGCAGTCTAAACAGGATTTGACAGACTTTATTAAGGTTAAAAGCATAAAGAAGTTGGGGGGGAACCTTCAAAATTCTTTAAGTTTTGAAGATTTTGAAGTAATGTTCAAGGAGACTCTATGTCGAATACTGTGAAGTATTTACTCTTTAACACAATTGGATTCTCAATATTACTATTAATAAATATCCCTTCCACAAAACTACTCTTCCTTTCTCTTTATCAAATGTCAGATGAGACCTATGGAACAATCCAAGTGTGAGTATTTTAGTTTCCAGCTGCTTCAAACCAAGAAGAAAACTTTGGATTAGAAACACAGTTCAATACAAATGTTAGCGTGCAAAGCAGAAGTCAAAATGGTTTATTTGTGTTTGCTGTAAGACTAACAGAATATAGCTTCCTGTTTGAACATAAATATGGCAAGTGGGATCCAGCTTAAAAAAACCCCAACCTTAAATAGAAACATCTCTAAATAAAGAAAATGCAGCTTAATGCTGTAGATTTATTTCTTGTTTAAAGTTTTCGCTAAGCATAGAGTTTTAAAGGGAATGATTCAGACTTCAAACTATCTCGTCCAATTCAGCAAATTCTCATGGCCAGAAAAAGCATGGCATAAGGACTTAATTTTGAAAATACAGACATGTTTTGCTTTCATATGTTCTAACAGTGCTTTATTTTTTTACAGTATATATAACTTAAGAGATCTAGATTCCAAAAAAAGTGACAGGAAAAATAGGGTTGGCTGTTTTAATCCACCATTCATTTCAGAGTGAATGGAGTGTTCTTGTGGCACTTGACAAAAGTGTGTGTGTGTTTTTTATTATTTTATTTTGCCAACAAGCAGAAAAATTATTTTACTTCAGTCCACTTTTCTTCCTGATGTGGTCACTAAATAACAGATACTTGGCTCTGGGGTGTACTGCCATTATAATCAGAGAAGATGGTTTTGTTGGTAAAATAGGTGATAGCTTATGTATTTCCTGAAGGAATTCTTGAAGAAATTTCCTAAAAGCTTCACGGACTTGCTGGTCTAGAATTTAACATATGGTTCATTTTAAGCACATTTTGATGAAAGCGTAACAAGTCCAATCCACATAGCAGATTTCGGGCGATTTTTTATGATATTGATGTTATGACAAAATTTGAATTTACTTCATTGGGATGAGAATCTGTTATTTCATCTAGAATCTGGGAGACCTGCATCCTCTTAGCATATCATGATAACTTGTATTTCAACTAAACATCAACAGATGGATTTAATATCAGGCTAATAACAAAACAAATCAGTTCCTAGATGTGTCTGACTGAAAATTGGCTCAGCATTCAGTTGAAAACTGAGTCTTTCCAGTCATTGGTTTAACTTTTTTTTGCTGACAAACATATACTCAGTATTGATACTACATATCCCCATGCAGTAGAAAGTCTTCAGTAGTTTATTTGGTGTTTAGCAGATACTAGGAGTTAAACTCCTGTACTGTGTATCAGTTACCCCATCTTCATATATCAATGGCTGCATAGTAAGCTGTTTAAGTCATGTGAAAAAGCAGATGATGTGGCACAGAAGGACCAGTTGGTGACCATGCCAATGTGACGCCATGCAGTATTCTTACTGTGCAGTACAAAGTTGCTGGGCACCACCAAAGAAGCCCCATAAAAAATATTTGATATAGCTTTCCTGTGGTTTTCCAGACCCCCTCTCAACACTTCTCTAAAAGGGGGGGGGGGATGAAGATCACCTAGAGGAGAATGTCCACATCAGACCCTGCTTCTACGATGGGTGTTCATGCTGCTGCTCCAATGGAGTCAGCTTGGATATGTTTCCAAGAAGTAAATGATGTGGGTGTTTGGGGGGATTTTTTCTGTGTTTTTTTTTTTTCTCAAAAATATTCTGTATAGAATACTTCTCCACACAGTGTTTTGTACTATTTTACTGCAGAATTACACCAAGCAGTGTTTCCAAGTATTGTAACTTATTCCATGTTGGACTTCAATATTGTTTATTAGGCATTCTGAATATGAAAACTAATTTAGAACTGGATCCCAAAAGGCAGTTAGCTTTAAAATTGGCTTGTTTGCATTTGAGTGAATTGCAAGAGCTAAATCTCTGTCCAGGACCTAAGTAAAAACAGTACTTGTTTGTCAGCTGCAGCAGTCCAGTGTGGAATGTAAATGTTCCAGGTGTGCATTTTGGTGGTCTCTTGCTACCTCTTGAAGAGCTTCCATGTTGCCTGTTTCTCATATCACTTATATCTGCAGAACATCACCAGTTACAGCTACCTTGTCTAATCATAAGGATGTCACCTCTTCAGTAGTTAACGGTTGTGATGGGGATTTCTGTAGCAGCTGGTAGGCATTAGGCATTGACCCTTGTTACATTTCAGTGAGGCTTCCATGCTCTGGTGGTTGTGATTTCCTTGAAGTCCAGCCTCTGTTGCTAAGATTACCAGAGGAGGAAACAAAACTGGTGGCAGCAGCAGCATCTGCTGCTCTTCATTAGGACAACACTACCTGTGAGAATAGATTTGGATGAAGGAAAGCATCCTTTATTACACATTTTATTATGCTCTGCGCTGTTACTCAAGTTAGTCTTGCTTGATAGGCACCAGTTGTATAAGCAGTTATTTGGAGGTGGTGGGAGGTACTCTGAATTGCAGCACAGTTTATTCAATGCTCTGATTAGGTAATTTTCTAATGTTGAAATCTGTAGTCTATCATTTGGGTCCATCTAGGTAACAAATCAGTAATCAGTGATCAGTTGCTTCCTCAACAGGAAATAATATATAATTTAATGTTTACCCCATATCTTAGAGATTTTAATTCTGCTGGGAGGGCTTTGTTCTCTCTGTGTCTGTCAGCTTCATCTTTGGCTTCAAGAGTTCAGTGATAGCATTCAGTCTCTGCTGGATTGTGCCCGTGCTCCCTGTGGCCTTACCACTCTCCCCTGGGCTAGAAGCAATGGCTTAAGTTTCAGTTACTGCAGTACATTGTGCTGCCACTAGACCACCCTATCAATTCTTCTAAAGCTTTTTATTGTATCAAAAAATTTAAACATGGAGAACTTGAGCTGCCATTTATGGATGAGCCATTTAGAGCTTATTGAATTTAAGTAATAAAGGATTCATAGCTTAATAAATTTCCATTTGCCTTACACTTTATGATATGACATAAAGACAAGCTTGGAAGATGTACTGAACTACTCAAATCAATTGGGATTACATGTAACAGAGTGATTCATTGATTCAGAATGTCAGTTTTTCGCCACCCAATAAACCTTAATTTGCTTTTCTGTTGTTTTGTCTGCAAATGATCAATATTTAGAATATCAGTGCAACTGTGTTGCTTAAGAGATATATATTTTCTTAAGGGATTCAAACCTTTTTGTGTAGTTTTTGTCAAACTGGTCATTAACCGTTTGATTTGGTATATCTATTTAATGCCTAAAATCAGTAGTTAAATATGCACAGTGATTTCTAAAGATACCTGAAGAACTGTTAAGCTCCTTTGGGAGCCTGGTGTAGAAAAGAAGTAATAACCTAGGGAAGAGGGACTCAAAACATCAATCCCTTGTTCTAAGCAAGCCAATACCAAAGCATCCTTCCTGTTCTAGGATATTTATAAAATACTGTGTGGGTTTGAGATGCTGAGCAAAGGGTTCGTTTAGAATGGTTCATTTAGAACTTTCTGTCCATTAGAGTTAAGTCATCTTCCACTACAACTGAAAGCACAAATGTAGGCTCAGGTGTCACAACTGATAGCTATTTATTTCAGCAGTGGCTGTACCCTCATCACAGCACAGAATGGAAATCTTGTGTATGTAAAGACAACATCAGAATCTTGTTTCAGAGGTTAGCAATGGTGCTATTTATAGAGAGATCATCAACTTCTTAAAAGATAAATGTTAAAATAGACATTTGAGTAGAAAAAGTTGGAAAAATGGATATTTACTCAAGACAGTTGCATTCATATATTGCTTTAAACCTCCCTAAATTGCATTCTCAAGAATTTCCTGGAGAGGAAAGGAAACGCGGAGGCCAAACGCTAGTGTTGTTCTGTTACCACAAATATGCCTCTTTCTTGTAAGAAATGTTTTTCAACTCCTTTGTATATCTATTAAACATATCTCTTTATTTTGTCTTTTTTGATAATATGTGGGTGTTAAATAGCTTTCCAGTTTTCTTTTTAAAATATGAAATTGGCTTTCTGGCTTGCCACGTTCTATTATAATTTTGTTTCTCCCAAATGAGCTAACACATACTTCTATATTTCTTGGCTTTTTTTTTTTATTAAGGCAAAGTATCTTAGCAATTATGCCAAATAATGTTCAAAAGAGTTTAAAAAAATCTAGTAGTAGGAAAATAGAGGACTGTCTTAAAAGGAGAATGTTAATGTTAGAATGAGATTGACTTTGAAGAACTTTATTTTAAACACCAACAATAACATTCCTTATATGTTTCATTTTACTTTAAACTTTGATGTTAAACATTTACTGTAAAATAATTAAAATGGAAATAGACTTACAGGACAGCACTTACTGTTAATTACTTATTAGATATTTTGATTCTAAATGCACAAATATCTTAGTAAAATGAAAACGGGTAGGCAAAGTTGGAATTTAATACAAAGAAACAAAACGGTGTATGACCTTGTTGCTTCAGTACTAATTACACTTTAATTACTACGTAAAAAAAGTTTTAAAATAAAAGTACAGCTTAATATTCAGCAGTATCATAACTGTAAAGGAATGAGAAATCCTATTTGAATATTTTACCTGTGATTATTTTCTTTCTCTTAAACTTGTGGGCTGTAAGGAGAGCTTTTCAATGTTAGATGCCTTAATGTGAGCATTTTAACTGTAGTTCTCTGGTAAAATAATGTTAAAAGTTATTTTATGTTTAACATTTCTGTGAAAAATTGTAGTGCTGGATAGTCTCAGCTAGAGAGTTTATTTCTCCCAAGGAACTAGAAAATTGCTTTATTGCTAATAGAAGTCATAGGTAGGCATTAAGGAGGAAAAAGTGCCATCTAAAAGTTCTCTTGGATATACTTTTAATTACACTTCATTTGTTTCATGGTATTTACATTTTTAAGTTTCTCATGATGAAACATCAAAAAGAGAAGTGATCTTCCAATACACATAACTTGAGAGTAGAGTCTTTAGCCGATGTCTTCTGTTGTCTAACTGCATTTTCCTTGTGTATTTACTGTACATGCTATGTGTTTACTACAGCTCTTACTAGAGTCTTATTTCACCTGTACAATTTGCAAAACAGGTACAGAAAGGTAGATCACAGTAAAAGATAGGATTTTTATTATTGCTGCATGATGTATTGAGGATCAGCAGTTGTCTATGCAGTGGAAGTACATTCCCCCGTGTATATGGCAAAGGGCAAAAGTGACACTGAGTGACTTGTAGTATGATTCTCCATTCTGGTGTAACTTAACTGGGTGTAGATATGACTTGATATGGATGTTACACAATTGATGACAGAAGAGGAGTGATTTTATTCTTGGTTATCACAAAACATCAGCTATGAATGTGTATTTTTTTAATATTAACCAAAGAAACCTAAGCACAGTCTTTGGTTAAGTCCCTAAGATAATGGCAGCATAGGAGACACCAGTATCAGTAAATTAAACATGCTTGGGGATGTTCATTGAAATAACTTGCAGCTATTTTGGAGTCTGTTAGCCTCAGAAGAGGGTCACTGTGTGCAAACTGCATATTAAAAACAGCCTGTGAAAGGGTTTGATTTTTTTTAACTCTTGAAGTTGTGCCTGGTAGTTACCCGGGGGAGTGTTCAGATGTGCAAAACATGCAAGGGACCATTCCAACAATTAGTACTATCTAATAGTACAGTACAATATTGTCTAATAGAAACTATTAATAGAAAATAATAGTTCAATGATGTGCTGGTGCCTGGCCATTTTCCTGGACACTTAATTTACCAGTTTAGTGGCTTCCTTGGATATTGAAATGATGATCTACCTTTTAAGCTTTTTTGGAAGAAGCTGACTTTATAGATTGCTTGATAAGGGAAATGTTTGGTGTACTGAAAAGTCCATGAAACAAGTTATAGACAAACTAGTAGTCCAGCTGAAAGGCACCAAGAAAAGGGGCTGAAGCATATGACATACGAGGAGCAGCTGAGGAGTGGGGCTTGTTCAGCCCGGAGAGGAGAAGGCTTAGGGGACCCAATTCCAGCCTTTTCCCAGGTAAGAGGAGGTTGTAGAGCAGGAAAGTGGCAATAGTCACAGCCCGTGACAGTGAAATTTTAATTGGACAGCAATTTTTCACCATGAAACTCTAGAGCAGGTGCTGAGGGGAAGTGGTTGGATGCCCCTCCCAGGGATGAGCTGAGCAAGGCCCCAGGCACCCTCATCTAAATCTGCTGCTTGCTCTGATGGGTAGACAAGGTAGGAGTAGGTGACCTCTAGATGTCCCTTCCAATTTTTTTTTCCCCCCCCTGTGGTCATGCAGACCATCACTGCTTTTCTGCAACATGGTGAACTTCATAACAGTGGGAAAACTGTTACTCTGTGTAGTACTGGTGGGTTGTAGAGAGGGGGGATAACTGTAATATATTAAAAAACGCCATTCAATGTGGTAAGTAACCTGCTTGAGACTCACGCAACTCCTGTTTAGTAAGGCTTTTTAAGCAAGCAAAGTGGGCACATAGTTTGAATAATCTGTAAAACTAGATGGTGTTATATGTGCTCCATGCTGGACTGAAGACCCATATATGCATGTGCAGAGCTGGATCCTAGTGCTTTAAACTGAAATTTAAGTAAGGGGCAACACATTGTGCAAACTTGTTGTTTTGCGGTACTAATTCTGGATTTTCAGTAACAAAATGATACAACTAGAATCTTAGAATGAGTGAAAGGTACTCTGTAATTTAGCCGGCTGAACATGAGCCAGCAGTGTGCCCAGGTGGCCAAGAAGGCCAATGGCATCCTGGCTTGCATCAGAAATAGCATGGCCAGCAGGGACAGGGAAGGGATCTTACCCCTGTACTCGGCACTGGTGAGGCCACACCTCGATGACTGTGTTCAGTTTTGGGCCCCTCACTACAAAAAGGACATTGAATTACTCGAGCGTGTCCAAAGAAGGACAACGAAGCTGGTGAAGGGTCTGGAGCACATGTCGTACGAGGAGCGGCTGAGGGAACTGGGGGGGTTTAGTCTGGAGAAGAGGAGGCTGAGGGGAGACCTCATCGCCCTCTACAACTACCTGAAAGGGGGTTGCAGAGAACTGAGGATGAGTCTCTTTAACCAAGTAATAAGCGATAGGACAAGAGGTAATGGCCTCAAGTTGCACCAGGGAAGGTTTAGACTAGATATTAGGAAGCATTTCTTTACAGAATTTGGTACTTCATCTGTATTCATAAACTGACACTAATGACTTTCTTAATTCAGCAAGGCGTTGGAATGGGCTGCCCAGGGAGCATATACTTCTAAAAAGCACTATTTTTTTGTGGGGAATATCTAGACACATTCAGCAGGCATACAGCATAGCAGATCTTTGGATTAAAAGTATATCTCACGTGTTCATTCCTATCCCAGATTACTTCCAATACTAACTTCTATTATGGTTTTCATTAAATGTTCCTAACACTTGCTGTATTTTTGTTTGATGTTATTCTTTCTACACAGATAGGCAACTACTGACTTGTAACTGTAATGAAAAGTCTTGAAGCAAGATTTAAATAACTGAAAGGAAATTATTCTAGATTTATTTCCAAGGGGACTCCTTTGTACTGTGGATTTGCCTATACTGGGGAATAAGAAATACAAACGATAGATTTCTTTTACCGTTTTACAATTTGACTGTCATTGCTAAAGACATATTTTGTTTTTCATTACTTGTACGATTTCTATAATTGGAGGAAGTTTTCCAGAATCAGTAACTCTATCAGGAGCATCTGAAGATGTTCACTGGGAAGTACATACATGTGAAGTGGTGCAGGGGATTTCAGACAGCCGTCGAGGAATCCCAGCTGTGGTTCATCTTGTCTTCTGGATTCTGTTCAGGAACATTCCTTTTAAATAAAGGAGTGGTACAGACATTTTGTCATTCTGTAGGACTGTGGTTTATGCCTTGCATTGTCATATAAAACCTAATAAAACCGTTAAATGTACCTTGGAAGTGCTATTTGTGTTTTGCCACTGGAAAGTACCATTTGAACTAGAAATAAGTAACTGGCATCTTAAAGTATATTTCTGTTAAAAATGAACAATATGCACTTTTACTGGAACAGGTGTACTTACTCCTAATATCAGAGACATATCACTTGTAGCAGTGATATGGAGGGAAGAGACAGACCGATCACCAAGTGAAGTAAAATGTTTATTTTGGAATAAATACACTTTTGAAGAGTAAGGCATGGTTGTGAACTGTATCTCTACAAAACGTGAAAAGTAAACATGTTCTAAAAAACCGAAAAGGACAGTTCTTGTTAAAGGTTGTAATCTTTGTAATGATGGGGTATGAGTACTGAATCTGGAAACTGGGCATGAGCTGACCACATTGTTTTGTTAAGACAATAACAAAACTAAAGAGTAGTTTTTATCGAAGGCAGTGGTACATGTGCTGTATGTGATTGAAGACAGAATTGTGGGACAAGCATCACTTGATGAGCACTCGGTAACTATTGCTCCATGAAGAAAATTCTGGTTTGTTTTTTGTTTTTCTTCCAGTTGAGTGGTAGAAAAATCAATGGACCTGTCTTTATCTACTTGGTATGTTACAGCAATCTCAAACTAATTTGAATATGGATTTTCTTTTCTTTTAATTCAGAGCGAAACCTGCAAAATACTGAAAAATAGAATTTTGTCTCCTATTACCAAAGCAGCAAGGGTTTAGTCTGCAGTGGGACTTAAAACCCCTTCAGCTGAGCAAATTCTTCTCAAGTTTTGAGTTGAGCTTCACAGCCCTTTTGAGAACTTTGCTTAGACTCTTCTGGGCACTTCTCTACAAGTATGAATATTAGCCCATGCTAATGGGAGAATCTAATACACTGATGTATGTATTTTTGTAATTTTATGCGCAAATACATATTTTGAAAAATGGTATGCTCTCAAAAGTAATGGTTTATTTAAATCACATGCTGTACATCTTCATGTTAACTGCTGTCACAGCAGTTCCATCAGCATCCTATCAAGTCTGTTCTGATTTCCTAAGAAAATACCTCGATTGCTCTGCAGGGGCCAGAATGTACTAAACTTCATCTGCTTCTCTTGCCCAGTTCGTTTAGCCTGTAGATGTGTAGAATTTAATTATAAAAACTAGACTAGAATGATACAAAACTTTGATAATATTATCAAATTTTAATAATAAAATTAAATTGACAATATCTTAACATAAATAATTGATTGTCTGTGTTGCATAGCTTGCTGAATTAAGAAAGTCATTAGTGTCAGTTTATGAATACAGATGAAACACCAAATTCTGTAGAAGGTTTTATTAATCAGTAAGACACATTCCAAATTAATTGAATTGTTAGATCATAGGATATTAGCCAGCTCTACAAAGCAGCCTTATCCCCGTGGTTGTGCGAAATGCAGAATATTCTTCACCAAGGCTAATAAAATAGGATCAACAGTTTGAATTGGAAATAAATTAACATAAGGAAAAGACTAAGGAATCTTTCTTCAAAAAATAAAGGGAGAACAGACTTTCATAAATGAAAAGCAAACTGAGATGGTGTTCCTTTGAGATTGTAGGGTCTCTTGTGGGGAGACATGCAATTCTATAACAGGAAATCTGTGTGAACAGAGACTGAAGATCTATAGGTGCAGAAGCACGTGGATATTTATAGTGGTTAAATGTACTGAATTTGGAACAATTCTTATCCTCACATTGTCAGATTTGTTGTTTATTTCTGTAATAGCTGTGTTTAAGAAAAACTCTGTTAGATACTGGGTAGTCTGAAATTCCTAAATATTTTAAGATTTCTTTGAAAAGCTCCCCTGAATATATCGCTGCTTGGACTTTTCTCGCTTTCCTATTACTATTGTACTCATCATTTTCTATCTGACTGTGTAGATTTATGGCCCAAATCATACATCTCTATGCTTGCAGACTGATGGCCTGAAGCATTCTGGTTTTAGTGAAGGGGGAACTAGAGCACAAAGAGGTTAAATATATTGCCCAGTTGTTCCAGAGAAATTTGGCAGCACAAGCGCTACGATCAGTATTTCCTAAACAGTAGTTGAGCTCTTCAATCCCAAACGATTCTTCCAGCTTTCAACAGATTGCTGTTTTCCTGTTGCCACATCACCAAAATAAAGAATGAGAGGATATGACACTGAATCTGTCTTTTAGTACAGTGTTCTTGAATTTGTTACTTGAAACCCTCATGTCAGAAGACATCATGGGTTCGCTCCATCTTGAGCCATCTCCAACCCAACTTGAACAAAGAGATTTTTTTTTTTCAGAGTAATGAAGAGGCTTACACTACAAGAGTGGTATGAGAAATAACATTTGTATGCCTCTTGGATTTCAAACATTTTTTGCAACTTCTAATTATAATCTTTATATGGTTGAAGTGAGGTGTATAACATAATTTTGAATGGAAAAAAAGGGTTGGTGACAATCCAAGTAAATTCAGTGGGTGTTGAACATTAAAGAAAGTTTCTGTGCATTCAGTTTTGAGACACACACTCCTTGCTGTCATAAGAGAAGTTGCAGGTATGCACTGACACCCCCCTGCCCCAGAAAAATCCCTGACAAGAGTGGTAAATAGTGATTCTTAATAATGAGATTTTTACTTTTCCTCAGCATGTTTAACAAATGAATAAACAAGAATTTTCACAAAATGAAAAAAACTTAAAATGAAAAACATCTTTTAAATAAAAGTATCTTTAACTTTTTCCCCAGTCTTCATCAGAATACTGATGCCTCAGTTTATTTCCATTATGCAGAATATCAATTGCAGTTTTCTTACATTGTCAAAATTACCAGAGGCCTGCAAGATTAGTGCTGCCAGGTATGCCGAAGTTAAGCGTGCTCTATTTAGGTGGCCTGCCTTAAATTTACATTTTTATAGGCATGCTTCTATTATGGAGAGTAAGTAATGTTAATTTCTAAGAAAAAAAAATATAGGTGTAATCTTGTAATAAAATCTGTAATTCAGCTTTTGGAGGTAAGGGTTGAATGATATGCAACCACAGGGCCTACAAAGTAGAGCTGCAGTCCTCTCTGAGCTAACCTTCATCTTAACCTTCACAGATGGAGCTCAGTGAGTTAAAAACCCAAAACTTTATTATCCATGCCCAGTAGAGTAAAGGTTGTTTTTCTTTCTCTGGCAATATTAATGATTTTCAGCTGACTGCATTTTAATTAAAACCACCAGGTAGTCTCTTGGCTCAACACACAGGAATGCTGGTGTTTGGCATCTGCGGGTGCTACCTGTGCGCACACACACACACACAGAGCCTGTGCAGCTGAAGTGAGAGTCATTTCTTTGTGTAAGGAAGCACTTCACTCTTGTATTTTTGGTGGGGTAGTATCAGTTACCGCAGGAAGGTTGTCCAGGAGATAAATTCCTGAGCTTTTCAGAACTAAAGGCAGAAAATGAGCAAGTATTTATTGCTTAAACAAGGGCTGTGTTATAATCCATGCAAGTTGAAAATTCTCATTCAAATGTTCATTCACACAAACTGTGCTTGTGTGTACAAATGCATGCAAACTGTCTTCACCCTCATCAAAAATGAAATGCTACAGAAAATACCATTGATCTTTTAGTGTAATTATTCTTTTGATGATGTGTGTACACAGAAGTCGAGAAACTTAAAACAATGTTCTTACTATGAAAAGTTCTCTGCAACACATACACAGAATGTTAAGGCTAAGGCTGCACTGTACAAAATACAGAAAGGGAAGGCAAAAGCAAGTTATACTAGTCTGAAAATATTTTAGTTCTACATGCCTTATGTGCTTTTTACACCACCTCTACCTAGCAAGTTGCCTATGAGAATATTATAAGACAAAACTCTGATGGCTTCTTTTACTCGGAAGAATAAAGCGGAATAGACTTTCTTTTATTTCAAAGTATGCCTGCGAAACAAATCTGTGAATGAGAACATCAATTTTTTGTTGCATTTGCTATTTTATAATGATGCTTTCACTGAAATTATAGCACATGGATACACTGACCTTAATGTGAACTGAAGGAAATGTGGAAAAGGTGTTCTTGGGACAGTCCTATTCATCTTTGACAGTACTATTCATCTTTGCTTAGCCAGGTAGGTAAGGGCAGACTTGGAAAACCATAAGATTCAACTATGCATTTAACTATTTTCTCCCATCCAGCCAAATCAAGGCTCTTGTATTCTGTTGTCTCTAATTTTTGTTGTGTTTGTTTTTTTTTCTTCTCTAACTTTACTGTAGTTTCAGATTGTAATTTTGCTTTGACAGGGGAGCCCTGGAAAAAACTTACAAAGATACACAGGTTGTCTGAGACAGCTGGAGACTTGGAGAGTCTCTTTATCCCTGTCTGTTTACCCTGTTCTTAAATTTTGCTGTGAATCTACTGTTTGCCGCTGCTAGGGATAGGGTGCTGAAGCAGTTGGGGCTTGCACTGAAACTACTATCTAGCCATTCTTGCCTCCTCTCCTGCCTAATTAAAAAAAAAAAAAAAAAGTCTGATTTGATACTATGCAATCTGGAAAATAAGTGGTTGAAATAGATGTAGTTGGAAAGTGAGTGTTTGTAAGTAGCTGCTGTCATGCTGAAGTCATCTGGCAGAACATCAGTTTCTCTGTCTTCTTAAGAACTCAGTGACACTTTGGAGGGTGTACTTAGAAAATCAGCCCTGGCAATTTTTCAAGTTTTGAATAATTATACTCTATCATGCATATAATACCTTGTTTCCTATGTTCACTGGTTATTTTCTTCTCTAAAATATTTTAGTTAACATAGGGTGCTTTAAAATCTAGTGCAATACTTCCCAAACTCCTTCTGCTCGCAAAAAAATTTGTATCTGTGACACAATTTGTATGGTGTGTGATCTATACTAGCATAAACTATTGTGTCCCTGCTGGGATGAGGAATGTACTCATAATGAGACCTTGTGTTATAACCCATATTTTGAGAATAGGTAGTATTCATTCAATTGTAGTTTTTCATCTTTGTCCTTGTGGACATCAATCTTCCCTCCATTAACGGTTCCCTTATAAAGTGCTATTAAGATTAAAATATTTAGATTAAAATACCTCAAACTAAGATTAAAATACAGGTGTGTAATACACTTTATTTCTACTTAGAGTGCAAAAAAATTATATGGCAAAGCACACTGTTGTGAAAGGTTAAAAATGGAAAGGCTTCCTAGAATTGTCTTCAGTGCTCCTGTGATTTTTCTTAAGACTTTATTGGGGTTGAAGCCTGTGTTATCAACGTTATCAAAGATTACTTTGTTTCTTTTAAGCATAATAGCCATTTCAAAATATAATGTTGAAAGTAAGCAAAAGCTGACTTTAAAAACTAAAAGAGCGGGCTCATGGGGCTTAGTTTGTATTAAATATTATTGTATAAATAAATAACTGATAGCATGCAGTGCTATCAGTTCATGACACTTAATAGCATAATTGCAGGTATTCTGTTAGAGTATTCCAGCAGAACACCAATTTTAAAGGCCAAATATTCTGTGGGAAAATATAAGTTAACAAATAGCTGGAAAAAACAAGAAACTATGCAGTGTACTCATGTTTTTTCCAACAAAACTTTTTTTGACAGCTCTGTTTGAAATAGAGTAACTTTACATAAATACATAATTCGGTTCTAAGTACCTACTAATTTCAGCAAGGCAGGTCCTGTCAACAGAATGAGCCCACAAAGAGAGTTTCTGCACACCAGAGATTTTAAGATTACTTTATATGTGAGTTGCTAAAATCTAAACAATATTTTGTGAACGCAGTAGGAGAAAAAAGCATAGGCAAAATGCAACAGCTAAGACAAAATAAAAACTTAAGTCCTTGATTTCAAAGATGCCAAATGTGGAGTTCCTTATTAAGTATCTTTTTGCTCAGTTTTCTAGCCCTGCATTTACTTAAGCTTCCCAGCAGAGCCTCTGAATCACCTGAGCTGACTCAAGAGCTGTTGTTTTATGTACAAGAGACTACTGTCTTATTTTATTGTTACATTCACTACATTGACTGTTTTCTTGTCATCCTGCCTGTCATTCTCCCACCTGCCAAAATCTCACAAACAGGCTAACTGTTTAGTTAAAAGTGCTCAGTATCAATGTGCTCAGGCAGTAGTGGTTGTAAGAAAGCACCCATTGTATAATAAACCTCCTTTTAAGATGGACAACAAGGGGCATTAGACTGGTGAGGTCATCCTTGTCCTGTGGGATCCTCAAGGCAGAGGCTGACCATGGTCAGGAAGCAGCAGGAAAGGTGGGAGCTCGTGCCCAGAGCCCTTGTTAGGTTGAATTTTTTTCAGATCTGCAGGTTGTAGTCAAGGCACAGCTTATGGTGCTGGTGGTATTTGCACCTGCACCCAGAATCCATTGTGGGAGGTTTTTGTTGTGCTCAACAGCCTCAACAACAGTGGATGGAGCAGGGGACTTGCTCACAGATGCATCACCAGGCAAAGCAGCTTGTTATTGGGCCCACTGTGAGCATTATCAACGTACTTGATGAAGTTTCTGTGTAAAACTGGCAGGGAAGTAAGTGGATTTTCTGGTAGGGGTGGGGAGCTAGAAGGCTGAGCAGAAATATTTCCAAGTCCTGCTGTCTGATTTATGAGAAAAGTATGTCATTTTGACTATGATTTGTTCACTATCATAAGATCTGCATGTATATTTATACTGTATATATCTTTTTTCTGTATGTATAAATAGTCATCTTGTATAACATTGAATTAATAAAGCATTCTTTATAAAGAAATCAGTGTGTAGTTAGTGCTCCAGAGGTCCAGTGCTAAAAAGAAATGTTAGGTGGCTAGTTCATACACCGTGATAACATCTGAAAAAGAAAGGGGAATGAGCTCTTAGTAGCAGCTCACTGTGGGATTTCTTGATAACTTGACAGCAACGATAGCACGCAAAGTTTATGCCCCAAGCTGCTTCTGCTACACCTCTCCGTGTTCTCACTCTGTCATGCTATTACAGTTTACTGTAAATCACATTGCTGAGATGATGAAAAATACTTTTTCTGCAACAGGAATGCACTCAGAAAGGAGCAGTCAATATTTTTAAAGTTGTTTGGCTTGTGGAGTGCTCCCTGACGCAGCAATTGTTTCGGCCCCAAACAACTGAACTGCAGTGAACTGCAGTGCAGCTGGAGGAACCAACCGGTAGTGTTCACATGGCTTGTGTGTATGGCAGGGGTAGAAACAGAATTTGAAAACGTTGGGCACAAGCAACTCCACTGCACTATATATAATTAAATAGCACTCTGAAGCTGTCTCCAAGGAGAACCTTCAAAACCTAACCCTGAAGAAGCCTAAGTAGGGGGAGATGGAGATGGTAGTTGCTCAGAATAAGAGAAAGCACCTGGGAAGCATGGAGTAGCTGTAAAATCTGAGTCCCTGACCCGAATGCTTCTGACCAGTCTTGGGACCTCTTAGTAAGATGTCTCTTATCTTACTGTATTTGGACCAGGACCGTTTTATACTTTCTTCTCATTATTACTTGCTTTTTTTATCTCAAAACAAAAAGCCTGGCCATAAATCTAAATAAAACTCTTTTGTATGACTCTGTGGATACTAGAAAGCAAGGAAAGGGCGAGTGGAAGCCAATACAGACACGCATTTAGGGTCCTCTGTCTCTTTAGGGCTGACAAATATGATGGACCCGTGTTTACAGACAGTACTGACAATATGTAATATATTTGGGGAAAGTGGAGTCAAAAGAGAGATTGGTATCAAGCATCAGAGTCGGTGTTATTGACACACTGCATGAAGGAATTAGGATATGGAGAGGACCTAACTCTGAAGAGCTCTTGAGTTGGTACAGAAATCTTACAGCACTTTCTAGACCCAATGTGAACTTTCTGTAGAGTAGCATGGTTTTCTTCTTGGTAGAAAGATGTTTTGGGTAAGTGTTATAATTCAGTCTTCATAGTAAATAGTTTTTCCCTATCAGGTAGAGACTGCTGAAAGTGACTTTCATATGAAATTTTTTAGTATTTTTTCTTTTTGTTCCTAATCCTGGGTCCAAGTGCCTTTTTTGCATATACAAAGTTTATGTAGGAATACACATGCAGGGTAAAGAATTAGGAAATCTGTGAAGTTATCATGGGTATTTGTGTTGGATTTTAAATAAATGTCTTCTATATAAAGTTGGATATAGGAATCACAGTTCATGGGGAAAAACATTAATTTTATTTTTCTTTCTGAAGAGAACAAGAGTATTAGACCCTACTCTTGAGGAGGTTTTAATTCATTTGTGTGTATTTATTGTGGTTTTGCCAGCTTGTGGTATGGAAAAAGAAAAAAGAAAATAATTATACTAAAGCCTCAAGTGTTATATCCAACCTTCCAGTTCATTCTGTGCCTGTCTTCTGTTTTGGTTAAACATCTACTGATTTTGTATTTACAATGCTAAGATCGAGTTTTCTAGCTGTGGCCAGAACAGTGAGCAATGTAGTGGCTCATCGGAGCATAAAAAAAGTGAATACTAACAACAGTGTTACTCTTTCCTCTCACATCAAATTCACATGTTGTCCCCAGAATTTTATCTGATACCTCTCATCTGCAGCAACTATAAAAGGTGAACTTTAGAGTAGCTAGCCTACCTGAACTGTCTGACTAAACAGCTAATTAGCCTTTCTGAAAAGTAGCCTGTTTATTTTCAGAAACCAATATTTACTACTGGAACTAAAATGAAACTGTTGTATTATTATTAAGTGCTGTTACTTTGTTACACATATTTTAATGCTTTCCTGTTGTTGGTGGCAAAGATGAATGAAACTTTTATAAAGTTGGATAGAAATGAAGAGGAAAGTATATTAAACTACCCTAGCTTGCTGCACACTAATTGTTATGTCAGATCTCATTAGAAAACAGATGCACACACAAAAGCATGCTTATTTTAACATACCTGCTTCAAGAAAGGACTCTGCAAATTTGAGAAGGGATTGCAGGTAAATATTCAGTATAAATCAATTTACAAAAACATTTTTCCTTTTGACTATCCTCCCTCTCGTGTTTCAGCAGAAGAGCAGAATAGGAAGAATTAGGGAAGATATGTACTGTGTTTTGGGGGGCAGTGGGGGTGGCAAAGGGCTTGAATTCAGCACACTGCTCTAAGGAAGTACTACTTTTCACAGGTATGTAGTCTCAACAAAAGTGATTATCATAGAATTATGAGACTATGATTAGCAGATTATATATCTCAATGTTTGGTTTTTGGACCTATTGTTTATATGCAAGCCTCTTATATCTGATAAATAAGAGCAGAAATCGTAAGATAGGTGTCTTCATGAGAATTAAAGAGCTTTGATAGGGTATGGAAGAAAAATGTGCAATTTGAGTGGCTATATATATCAAATAATATGCAGCAAAAATAATACATCTTTTTTTAATGTGAAGTTAATAGCAACGGTCTGTTTCAATCATACATGATCATTGTCTGTCTATGTCCATCCACATAGTTGTGATTGATGAAGGGGAGAAAAATGTGTTGAAGGAATGACAGATTGATCTCTGGTGTCTATGGTTATATGCTGGGGTTTTTTTCTACCTCCTCTGGGTTGTGTCTTCCTTCTCAGGTAGTCTCAGTCCCTTGTTCCTTTACATGAGGACACTTTGATCCTGTGGCTTTTTCCTTTCTTAGAGGCCCCCATTTTTCTCTTCAGGATAAGCAGGGTTTGTAGGGAGATGCTGTGTTCCCAGGTCTCATCCCAAATACAGAAAGGTCAAACTCAGGAAGTTTTGAAGTTTGCAAGGTCATGTCTATAAAAAGGGAGAAACGTTGCTTGTGATTTCTTTTGCATTCTGTTGCTATGAGGGAATTGCAGAACTCAGCTTTCCAATTTGATCATAAGCTAATAAGTAAATTTTTAGGAAACTGGGAGTGTTCTATTTCTCCACGATTATTATTCTGCAATAGCAAAAAGTAGACAGTAATGTATGAATGTCAGAAAGCTACTAAACTATTATATGTTCAGTCATTTGATGACAATGGTTTATGTACTCAACAGTGTGATAGATATTTTGCCTCTGCAAAAATGGTAGTTAGTCCTACAGTTTTAGGTGGTTAGATGCTTTTTTTCAATGAGACAGGCTTATATTATGAAATCCTCTATTTAAATATGCTATCAAGAGCCAGACTCTTGGAAACTTCCCGAAGACCCTCTCTTAGGCTAAATACTATGCTAGGAAAGTAGTCACGTCATATACCCCAGTGCAGATAAAGTCATTGCTGTGGTCCTGAGGACAGTCCTGGAGTAACAGAGAAATAAGAAGATAAAAACTGAACATGAAGTTGTCTTTTCCTCTCTTCCCCTGGACTTTCAGTTCGTGTGGAACCTCTTAATTCTACTGGATGGAATTTCTTTTCCTAACTTTTAAAACTGAATTGTACTGCTTACTTGCCCATGGCCCCATGAATACTCCAACATTTACGTTCTAGAAAACTGGAAGATCAGTTAAAAGCATCATTTAAGTAACAAAAACCCCTACAAAATAGTGTGTTTCATAGCAAAAATTTATCTCAGTCTACAGAAAAGAAGTTAAAGATTTTTAGTAATATTCTATAAAGATTGCCTGCTTCTGGTGTGCATTCTTTCAATGATATTAATCTAACTTTTATGAAAGCTTTTTTCAGTGTTTCTTAATTAGACCAAATACTCATGGAACTAATAAATAAGTGTGTGAAGACAATCACTGATGTAGAAGTTCTAAATAAAAATCTAAATCTTGCTAGTGTCCTTCATCAAAAAAACCCCTGTGAAGACATGTGCCAAGAAATCTCTTCCTTCTTTTTGCTGCTCAGAAATTACATACATGAATCGGTTGGTTTATTTTCATGTTAAAAGGACATCCTGCTGACAGGCAATATATTAAGTAGGGACATTGGGCTAACATCTCAACATTTGTGTCCTACTATAATGTAATAAAATATTGTTCTCTTAGTTGTCACAACAAACTTCCACCTGAAAGAGAAAGTTCTTGAAAAATATGCAAAGTGTAATCTTTCTTTTGGTAAATGATAAAAGAATCTGATGTCTAATTTGACCTATAGTTAACATTCCATGACCACCCACAGCTGCAGTGATTTGTCATTAGCTTGCAGCTGCTTAATATGTCTGCAAACCACATTATCTACAGTGGGGTCCAAATATGGCTCTAGCTTTCAGCTGGGTGAAAGAATCTCACTGTACTTAATGAAGTCAGTTGCTACCCTTGCAATTGCAGAATCTGGAAAATATATAAGGATAAATATTATAAATTGCAAAAGGAGGGGAAAAATTAAGCTAAAAATGATCAACATATGTTTAAGTATCTCCTAGAGTTAAGAGCAGATGGAAGTATGTCAAGTTTAAATATCTTTGCCCTAAATAGTGTGCTTTTAAAATGAAAATTGTGGTTCAAGCTTGTTATCCTCTATCAAATATGGAGTTGCTCTTGAACTCAAGCACTCAAAATTTCACTGAATTGCATAAGTATTACAGTAGTTTGCTATTGCTACGTGTTTTCCTTATTATCTTCTCTTTGACTTGTGATTTTCAGCCTTATAAATTCCCTTCTGAATTTTGTGCCAGACAGACACATGGCACAGCCATGTGGTCTGTGCTCACAAAAAGATCTTGAAACACCTGGTGGGGTGAATTGTGAGGTGATCACGTTGTTGACTTTGCTTGTCAACACTAACACTGGATGGCTAGAAATAGTTAAACTCAAGTTCTAGTTTTATTTTCGTATATAACATAACTGAAACAAATACTTACTAGTTAAAGGCTGTGACATTTAATGTTATTTCAGCTAGAAGGGAGTCATTTCTATAGAACCTGACGCCTCTGAAGAAGATTCAGAATCTCTGACACAGAAGAGTAAGAGAGTACAGCGAAGATGCCTTTATTAGGCCTCCCATTCAGTGGAGGTAAATAATTTCATATGGTGGGACATTTCTACCCTTTATTTTTAGCTCTATGTTCAGCCCATCCCTTCAAAGGGATAAAAGATGGAGACCTAAATATCCTTTATCCATCACTGAGAAATGGTTTCCTGAAAACTGCAGCCAACTTGGTCAGGATACACTCCTAACAGAGTTGCCCACGTTGGTGAGTGATGTCTCATGTTACAGACAAGGTTCTTTTGGAAAGCCAAAGTTTGTTCTCTGTATCTTAGGGGGAATTATGTGTTCTTCGAAGAAAACAGTGCTTAGTGAACTAAAAATAGAGTAAATAAATGGATAAATCTCTCCAACTCACTCTAGGGGTTTTTCCTTCAGAAATCTGAACAGACCTACAGAAAAATACACTTGTTGAAGATCTGTACGTGTCTTATCACGGGAAGTAATACTTTCTAGCTGTTCCCTAATTTGAGGGAACCTAAAGAAATTGCAAACCTACCTAAGAGCCTGGCCTACTCTGCCCAATATGCGGCCATAGACAAAACAGTGCTCAATATGTACCCATGTAATTCGAAGTCGTGCATGCAACACAAAGAATACAGAGGATCTGTTTTACGCAGAGTTTATGAATAAAGCTATATGAAGCATTATTCTGTCTACCACAATAAACCAAGATAAAGTGAAATTTTCTCCTTTGCTGTCATTAGCTTTGCCATAAATTGATTTAGAAAGTATCTTTGTTTTTTATCTAATTGGTAATATGACTAATGGGAAGGGGGAGGCTGAAAGAGCACATAACTTATTCATTATCATAGTTCATATCTCTTTTTATTCAGACATATCTGAGGAATGCAGCACAATGTAGAAAAGAGATGTCTGAGAGGTTGCTCTGATGGTACTGTACTCTAGTGAATGGAGTATTTTCGATACCAGCTTGTATGTAGTGTAGGATAATTAAGAGCTTTATGCTTCCTCCATTTGTGCACTCCGAAATGGGATGAAAGGAAGGAGCACTGGGGAAGGGTAGCAGATTGTTTTCTTCCAGTACATTTTAAGGAGTATGATTGAGCCTGGGCTCCCCCAGGAGACAGTACTACTTTACAAGCTCCCAGTAAATAAGCAATTACATGGGAAGCATGAACAAATTGATTTGCTGGAAAATATTGGTTATTGTTTTGTTTTCCTTTCTCCTCCCCTTTTGTTTTCACCTGTTCCTGCTCTAGAGTTCAGAGACTAAATGCATAAGGTTGATATGGATAGTGTTTTATTTAAAAACAAAACAAAAGCTGACTTCAGGTTTTTAGGTATTTAATTGTAGACATATTTTGGACACTTTGTTAAAGATGGTTCTAACCTGTAATGGAAGTTTTTCTGCAGAATCTTTATGCACCGCTCTGATTCAACCTAGAAGATGAGTAAAGTTGTAATGCATGAAGAGAGAATATGCAAATAAATTTAAGAATTTGCATGCACATAAGCTGAGCTGCTACAGATATTATTCAGCTTGCTCCACTTCCAGTAATTGGTTCTTCTCTTCATCTCTCAGGTTTTATTTCCAGAACTTCTGAGGTCAGTTAAATGGCAGGATATGATGCCATTGCTTTTGGCTTTCACTTGCGTGTATCAACATGATCCCTTGCAAGCCAATAAATACAAGTTTTTACCTTTAATAATCCCATAGCTCTAATCTTGGTTTTCCCCCTTTCAATACCCTGCTCAGAAGGGATAAGTAGCTTGGAAATGAAATGAAGTCGTGAAAGGTTATCAGTACATAGCACTAACACTTGTTAGAACGATGGTGAAAGGCATGAGGTGATCAGTGAAAGATGTGTCTTCAGTTGTTCATCAGTGGTTTGGTAGCAGGTATTTCAGCCAGGTGTGTGCCTCAGGAGCAGGCTCCATTTCGCCTGGTAGCACAACCGTTGCAGAGGAATGAAGGCCAGTTTTGAAGGAGCCCGTTAGTAATGTGCTTAAAGGAATATTGTTGTGCTGCAGTAAAGTTTTGAAGTGGCATCGCTTCAGTTCGTGTGGCTATGTGTAGTGCCAGATAAAGGCATCCACAGCGATACAGCAAGCTCCTCATTACTATAACTTGCAGCGCATGCTGGTAAAAATCAGTGATCTGTCACTTAACACTCCTCTCATTACCTTTAGTTTTGCTTCTTTAGTTTTATGTCTTAGTTTGAATTAATGTGTTAGTGTTTGTAAAGCACTCCAAAGATTAAAAGCCTTATATAGCTGCTTTGTATAATTATTATTTTTAATTGTTTCCATTTGGTATAGTTTCAATTAAAAACACTAATTGACTAGTACTAATTCAATAAGAAGCAGAAATGACAAGATTTTTTTTTTTTCTTAAACACTAAAGACTTTAGGAAAGAATCAGGGAGAGGTGGGAAGAAGAATAGAAAGATATGTGCGTACTTCATCCATATTAACCCCCTTGACTGCTTGCGAATTACAGTAACTTAAATATGCCAATGCCCACATAAAAATAGACTCTGAGATGCATTACTTTTCAGTGGGAAAACCTGGAGCTTGTGAGGTATTTATACAGTTTCTGCCATCACTGGTACTGAAGTGCTTTTCATCTGACTGATTAGCCAGGAAATGAAAATGGGAAACTCTTGAGTTTCTGGGTGTGCATAGCCAGGACTGTTGTTCAGCCGTGATTGTGGTATTCAGTTAAAGCTCTGCTTCTTGGAGTGGTAAAGGCAAATGAAGATCTTCCACTGCTGAAGGGGAATTTCAAATACCAGAATTGAAGATTCAAAGCCTGGAAAGCAAGTAAAAGGAAACTAATATTTGGAACTTTGTGCATTTAAGTCAGATTTATGACTGGATGCAATGCACAATTTTTGAACAGGTTAACTGGTAAAAGCAGGCAGTCATTTGACTCATAGTACTGTGTGCATTAAATCATAAAGTAGACAAGGTCAGCTCTCAGGCCGAGGGCTGAGAATATCTTCTACCAAGTGTCTCTCCCTGCCCTGATGTTATTCTGGCTCTCAACAGGCCGAAACAATTTGCAGGGTTGAGGTGTGTGGGAGGTGAACATGCAAACGTTTACTGTAACATTATCTCTGCTATTTTGGAGATCCAGCAAGTTCCCCCAGGCCACGTGCAGCCAGCTATTGTGCAGCATTACCAAAATACCCAGCACAGTGTCTTTACTGAGCAGTATTATAACATTGCTGCTCCAGCTACTCTGATCGTACTAGGTGCTAGAAGAGGCAGAGCCAGGATTGCTCTAGCTCCCCATAGTCAGGAAATAAAGCAACACAGCAGCAAATAAACATTGCTATTAAACATCTAATATCTATTGGAGCCTGACTGAATTATACCTACAGTCAGATTTATTTATGTTTTAGCTGTAGTTTTTTCTCAGTCGTTTGTCTTATTCCAATTATAAGTGTAAATTCTTACACTTCCTTAAGTATTTTTTAGTCATGATATCTCTTATTTACTAATGGGTGACAAAGCCTGTTTCTTACATACACACACCAGTTAGTCCACAACAGACCCGTGTGTTTCACCATGTAAGTATTGCTGTTCAGAGCTATCACATTCTCCATGTGTGCTTAGTTAATCCCATAAGTCTCATTCAGCTAAGTGAGGATTGCTAGCCTCTTGTTTGAGTTAACCTGCCAACATCAGCATTATTCAGTGTTTTGCCTTAGCACAGGGACTCCGCAGCTGCTGGCAGCCTCTAATTGTAGCACACAACTCTTATGATACATTCAGCTCTGTTCTAGTAGCAGATACCTGTAAACCACTGGTTTATATATTCATTTTATTATTATGATTTCATCTGTAAACCAGAGGCCAGCAAGCTATGGCACAGGCCCCAGAGATGGTGTACAGACAGATTTTGAAGGGTACACAGCAGGATTGAGTAGAGCTATAGTATCTGGAAGAGGTGTAGACTTTCTGCTCTCCTTCCATTCAATTCTGAATATGTTGGGAAGTGTTGCATTACATAAGGATAAGATGACCCTAGAAAGGTGATCAGCAGCACTTTTCATCACTGAATTGTGGCATCTCTCACCACCTGCTGAGGTTCTACTAGTGTGTCTCATTTAGAAAGAAAATTACAGTCTGGCATGCTAGCCTTGCAGATCCTTCATGCAAGTCAATGAATCTTTTATAGTCCATAACGCATTCAGGGAAACAATGGTCTTGTTCCAGAGTACTAAGAATGGCATTTTGTATGTTAATGGTTGGCTTCAATTATATATCAGTTTGTTATAAACAGCCTTCATGTATATGCATGTATGTGTGAATTCTTTTTTTGTTTTTCTTTCCATTTTTATTATGTACCCCTTTTCTGAATGCACTTTGCCTTACGATCTAGAATGGAAGAAAAAGTGTATTACTATTCTGGCTCCTGTTTTATACTTTCTCTGCCATATCCAGACAGCAGAAACATTATTCCATGAGTAACTTTTTCATGGGTGTATTATGATACTGCTGTCTAGATTCTGGTAAATCAAATGGATTGACTGCCTCAGTAGTTTGAGCCCTCCATCAGATTATATGTTTTGAAACATCAACATGGTTTCTTGGCATCTCGATCTTTCCTGCATAAACGTCCACTTTCAGGACCTGGGACTCCCTTTTCTTTTGGAACAGCCACAATGTGCTCTACAGAACTACAGCAGGGTTGTCCTATTTTGCCTTCTGATCCCAAACTGCTATACTGGCTAATCCCCAAGTGGGAGTCTGAAGAAAACATTCGTATGAACCAGAACAGTTTCCAGAGCAAAGTTGGATCATCCGGAGCAGCTCATCCTCATGGCCGTTCAGTATTCAGCACTTCCTGTAAACAACAGAAAAGCATCTCACCGTTTTGAATTTTCAATTTTGAGTTCATTAACAGTTTTCTGAATCGTCCTGGCCACTTCAGCCATAGACCAGTTGTTCCACAGCCCAAGACTTATCAATGCTTGCATTTGGAGAACACAGAATAATCTGCCACTTTCTTTCCTGTATTCTCTTGTTTATATTTCCCTAGTTATTCTTTATGTGACTTTTTAAAAATTCTGATCTTGTTCTTCCCTTTTACTCCTACAGATTTTGAGGGGTTTGCCACTGACTGTCAATAGGCCATGCCTATATGCTGCTGCCTATGTAGAAAACAGATGTCATGTTTTCCTCTAAACCTGTGCTGCAATTGTAGTTATAGTTCTACAGAGCTAATTTAATGCAAGCTATATATTTATATGCATTCCCTAAGCAACTTTAAATCAGCTTGATTTAAAAATGTAAAATCATAAGTAGTTTAATTGCTGTTTTATTTTGTTTGCTATGCCAACTTGTACTTGCAGTGTTGTCTGCCTTTTTTCTTTTTTTTTTTTTTTTGTTGTTCTTTTAAATAGGCATATTTCTTAAGTTCAGTATTATCACTTGTCTTATTGGGCTTTGGAAGTCTGAGCATCTATTTTCACATACAGAATTGTAGATCTTGAAAAAAGGTGGAGGCAAAGAAAAATAAGTTAGAGGGAATGGGGAAAAATATTAACTCAATAACTTTAATTTACAGTAATTCTGTAGTTCTTTTTAATCTTGCTGTTTTCAGTGTCATGTTTTAAATGCCAACTGTATGTTAAAATGTTCATTTTATAAGCATGTTAATTTGAGAAAAGTCTTTTTTTCTGCAATTGTGATGTAGTATAGCTTGTTCCGCTTGAATGCCACTACACCAGCTATGTGTTTTAATCTGCATTTGCAGATGGAGCCAGCAGCTTTGCATGCCAAGTGCAGGTCCTTCTCTATTGTTTCTTAGCTTAGACCTTTCTGATCTCATTTCTATGGAGATCATCTCACTGGAGATAGTATAAGGGAATTTTTAAAACTTTTAAAACTCTCTGTATTTCTATCATTCAGCTTGTTTCCATGGAAATGGGATCTAAAAGATTGTCAGTAGTGAACAGTTGAAAGTGAGAATTCACTTGTAGATTTCATTAGATGACTCTCAGCTGAGAACTGCAAATATTGATGAACAAAATAAGTAATAAACCATTTATAAAAATGACAAAATAAGAGAACCAGTTAAAATATTAGAAAAATACTATTTGCTTTCTTTTTACCCTCATTGGATGTCATAAATATAGAAATGCTTGCTTAACTCTCCTTGGGTACGTGAGTTGAATGGACACACTTGTAACTTTCTCCGGACTGTTTTTTAGGATAGCAGCAGTTCTTTACAACAAACATAGCCCATCCCTTTTACTATTAGGGACGTGACCAGTTCCAAGTGGACATCTGTGGACAATGGGGGATATAAGTCAGAAAATTACATTGCTACAGTTCAGGTTCACTGAATTTTCAAATGCCAGCCTATGTTTTTGTGTAAGAAGTAGTTGACAGCTATATTTCCAAAATTACCTAGCTCTCTGAAACCAACAGAGTAAACCCAGATCTGTATAGCATGAACCTTACATTTTGTTGCTTGCTAGAGAAAGGAAATCTTTCTTCTGTTGTCAGATAGATAAGAAGACTTTCTACTGTTGATGAGTTCCTTCTACAGATCTGTTTTCCTAGGAGGTAGTCAAATGCAGAATGGCTGAAGCCTACAGGTTTTGTTCCCCAGTCTCCTATCCCATGTTCTTTTCAGGCACAACTTTTTCCTTCAGTTCTCTGCATGGAAAGTCAGTACTTATCCCTATGTGTTTTGCCCAACAAAAAAAGATGTGTAAGACTATTTTATCCAGGGGTCCCATTGTGTACTTAATATCCTAATGTGTTGCATGCTAAGTTTGCAACATTTTCTTATTCAGCAGTGAGCTAAGATACACTGGTTAGGAACTGTGTAAGTGCAGAACCCTTCATTTTTAGAGCATTATCTTTTGAGTGAAAGGATAAGGAGAAAGGGGGCACAACCTTCTAGCTTAAGATAGAAATGCAACAAAATTTGTAAGGGCAGATGGTCTCTTCCATTACTTTAACTGCTGAGTAAGTGCGTGGCCCTAAGATATCCAGTGTCCCTACCTTTTCCTTTAAATGAAATAAAATGTCGATAAAAAGCATCTTGAGCTATGCAAGATGCTGAAACTGCCGTCCTAGATTACCAAACTGCTGCTGAGATCAGTGCCTGAATAACTGTTGTCTGAGATTAAAAACCCACTATTAATTCATCAATCAGTGTGACAACTTGTGGGAAAAGTGTCTTTCACTGCATGTGAAATTATCTAGATACCAGCTCATTGTGAAATAGACATTTTCAACTGCTTGATATAACTACCCTCATTAATTGGAAAAGCTTTTTACAGTAAAGTTTGACATACAAATAAAATATTCTAACGAATTCTTCAAGCACAAACAGGACTGCTGCTAAATAGTGAGAATCTGCTTGGCCTTGCTTCTACACAAATGACACAATGGAAGTTGCCAGTGTGGGAAATGAGAGACTCAGGTGACATGGTGGAGAAGATCCTGCAGTGCAGGTCTTCACGTGAGAAAAGATGCACTATTCCTGGCCCTGGTCCAGTGCCGTGACTGCTTGCTACTAAAGAGGAGCTGTAGGGTTGATGTGGGAACATGCAACTTCACAGTGCTGCCACAAAGGGCTAGGAGGTGACGACAGGGCGAGCTAATATCCTCTCAGTCCTTTCTGTGTTGCCCCTTTAAATGCAATGTTTTGTATGGCTAGTAGTGGGCAAATCATGCCAATTGTCAATTTAACATCTTTTCTTTAAGCAACACTATTTGACCTCAATACGGGTTTGCTTAAGAGGCTGACTGTGGTTTAAAGATAAGTCAAGATTCAGAATTTGTTGAAAAAATTGGTGTCTTCAGGGAAATTATGACTGCTTCCATCAGGCTGAAAATGGTCCACTTGTTTACTTTTCTGTAGCATGGTATGACAAAGACATTTCCTTATCGGACAGTAATGTGTTTAAAAATAACATAAAATATGTGAAATGTAATCTCTTTTTGTATTGTTCATACAGCCTTTGCTGATACAATCTACTGAATTGTAATAAATGGCTCTTAGAGATTTTGTAAATCTGTAGTGTTTGGTTTAAAATAAGAATAACAAAAACAGGGGAACACTGAAAACAGATTTCAGTATTACATATAGCTAGTACAAGATTTAAATTAGGTAACTGCTTCTTTATAGTGTTCTCTGTACAGCTGTTAAATATTAGTGAAGTTCTAAAATGAAACAGAAGGGTTGTTAAGGAGCTTGTAGAGATATGAAAACAGTTGAGATTTTATCGAACTGGTTTGTAGCCTGATCTCCTGGTTTGTACTTGAATGTGACAAGTAATCTTAAAATCTTCTATCACTCTTCAAATTCTATGTTCTTCTATTTTAGTGACATTTACTCCTCCTTTATGCCACATATGAAAGTAAAATGTAACCTCTTATACCTGGCTGCTGTTCATTACAATGTTAAAACAGAATTTTGAAGTCTTTCCTCCAAACAATGTTTTGAACACTTCATAAGTCATAGAACTTCAGTTGTAAGAATTAGCTTTATGCTGCTGCTTCTTCCATCAACATTATCACAGGTTTTCCTTAACTGAAAGGAATGTAATAAAAAGAATTTTGAAAGTAACGTAGTGCATTGGGATGCCAAGAGGCTTGGTTTGAAGGAAGTCTGAACTGTCAGCTTCTTAAACCAGACAGCTTCTGCCAACTTTTGTCCATGTCAGGTTAGGTATGCTGGGGGGAGCTACCATGTTCTCATGCAAACATCACCAATAAGATGCTTTTGTTCATTTGTTTTTAAGGTTTAAGCAAAGAAAAATTTTGCACAACTAAAATATTTATAAATACTTCTTAGAGAATTAGAATCATAAAATGGTTGGGTTGGAAGGGACCTTAAAGCCCATCTAGTTCCAACCCCCCTGCCATGGACAGGGACACCTTCCACTAGACCAGGTTGCTCAAAGCCCCGTCCAACCTGGCCTTGAACACTGCCAGGGAGGGGGCAGCCACAGCTTCTCTGGGCAACCTGTGCCAGTGTCTCACCACCCTCACAGGAAAGAATTTCTTCCTTATCTCTAATTTAAATCTACCCTCTTTCAGTTTAAAACTGTTTCCCCTCACCCTCTCTCTACACCCATCTTTCCTGTAGCCCCCTTTAGGTACTGGAAGGCCACTATAAGGTCTCCCTGGAGCCTTCTCTTCTCCAGGCTGAACAACCCCAACTCTCTCGGCCTCTCCTCACAGGGGAGGTGCTCATCTTCGTGGCCTCCTCTGGACCCACTTGAGCAGGTCCATGTCCTTCTTATATTGGGGACCCCAGAGCTGGACACAACACTGCAGGGGGGGTCTCACAAGAGCAGAGCAGAGTAGAGGGGGAGAATCCTCTCCCTCGACCTGCTGGTCACACTTCTCTTGATGCAGCCCAGGATACAGTTGGCTTTCTGGGCTGCAAGCGCACATTGCTGGCTCATAGTCAGCTTTCCATCCACCAACACCCCCAAGTCCTTCTCCTCAGGGCTGCTCTCAATCCACTCCTCACCCAGCCTGTATTTGTGCTTGGCATTGCCCTGACCCATGTGCAGGACCTTGCACTTGGCCTTGTTGAACTTCATGAGGTTTGCAGGAGCCCACGTCTCCAGCCTGTCCAGGTCCCTCTGGATGACATCCCTTCCCTCCAGCGCATCAACCGCGCCACACAGCTTGGCATTGTCAGCAAGCTTACTGAGGGTGCACTCAGTCCCACTGTCCATGTTGCCAGCAAAGATGTTAAACAATGCTGGTCCCAACACCAATGTTGGGGGAGGTTTTGATACGATCCCAAGCATGAGATTAAGACACAAACGAGGTCAAATGCCGTATACCCAAAACAGGTTTTTTATTATTAAAGAAGTGAAGAGGGGTAGCGATAGGACAGAATGGAAGGAAAAGGCAGAAATAAAGCAAGGATGCGGGATAGGGCTGCAAGAATAGTCACCACCATGGATCCAGCAGCGTCCCATTGGTCCTCAGTCTTCAGTTCTTCGGTGCTGGGTGCACACAGATCTGGCTTTGATGGTAGATGCACAACGAGCAAAATTTTCTGCTGCCTTTTTAAGTTCATCATATCCGCTGATTAGCATATCTGCTCGCCTTTAGTTTTTTTTCTCTGGTCCCACAGGTTTTGTTGCATGTGGCTTCAGGGCAGGAAGGTTTGCCTCTTGTCGGTTCATTAGCAATGCAGGCGTGGTGTCTGGCCTACACAATAGGGCCACAAACGGCTACAGGATGGGGCCAGCTCAGCACACCTCTGCCCCTTTGAGGCTTATCTACGGAGTCTGACAATGCAACCGCAAAGAAGTGGGGGGGTGCATCCTCCAATACACTCCCGCTTCTCTGGGCGACATCCCCCAGACCAATTCACAGGCCGCAGCAGCTTCTCTTGGAGGTTTGCACAGACACAAGCTTTGAGACAGTCATAGGACATTTCAGTCTCTCACAACCCCTGAGGGACACCACTCGTTGCTGGTCTCCACTCAGACATCGAGCTGTTGACCACAACTCTTCAAGTGTGACCATCCAGCCAATTCCTTATCCACCAAGTGGTCCATCCATCAAACTCCTGTCTCTCCAACAGAGACAAGGATGTCACGTGGGACAGTGTCAAGTGCTTTGCACAAGTCCAGGTAGATGATGTCAGTTGCTCTTCACTTATCCATCAACGCTGTAACCCTGTTGTAGGCCACCAAGTTCATCAGGCACAATTTGCCCTTAGTGAAGCCATGTTAGTTGTCACCAATCACCTCCTTATTTTCCATGTGCCCTAGCGTGGTTTCCAAGAGGATATGCTCCATGATCTTGCTGGGCACAGAAGTGAGACTGACTGGCCTGTAGTTCCCTAGGTCTCTCTCATTTTTTAAAAATAAGGTCATGTTTCCTCTTTTACAGTCAGCGGAACTCCACTGGACTGCCACGACTTCTCAAATGTGATGGATAGTGGCTTCGCCACTTTATCCGCCAGTTCCCTCGGGACCTGCAGATGTATCTCATCAAGTCCCATGGACTTGTACCCCTTCAAGTTCCTTAGATGGTCTTGAACCTGATCTTCTCCTACAGTGGGTGGTTCTTCATTCTCCCAGTCCCTGCTTTTATATCCTGTGTCTTGGATGGTGTGGCTGGAGCCCTTGCTGGTGAAGACTGAGGCAGAAAATTTGTTGACTACCTCATCCTTCTCCATATCCTGGGTAACCAGGTCTCCCATTTCCTTCCAGAGAAGGCCCATGTTTTCCCTAGTCTTCCTTTTATCACTGATGTACCTATAGAAGCTTTTCTTCTTGCCTTTGACAGTACTGGCCAGTTTTAATTCTAATTAATTAATTAGGAGCTACAATATGAAATACACAAGAAAACTAGCGTGCAGTTATATTGTTTGGCTTTTTGTTGTCTGCGCTGAATTTAACTATTGCTTAATATTTCCTGGCAGTTTTTATCAGAATAAAAATGCAACACTTATGTAACATTAAAAGCAGATTGTATTTCACACAGGAAGAATGTGTCCTTGTCAGAGACTATCACAGATTGAGTTCTGTCAGACTTTTCAGTAAATTACATTGACATTTTGGGGTGGTGGAGTTCACCTCATTTGTACTCAATATCTGGGACTAGTAGTTAAGAGCACATGCCAACAAACTCACAGCTGTATTTATAACCATACCTTATACGGTATGTCTTAGTGTGAGGGCTAGGTTGAAACGTTAGATACTAATCTCTTCTGAAGATATTTTGTATGTATGATGATTAGACTACTACTTCTGTTATACACTTTTATAAATGCCTTTTAAACATTTTTCTTGCCCAATGCATGAATTTTTATAAATTGGGAGTTGTTATCAGGCTATCTGAGAGCACAATGGAAAGGCACAGGCATGAAGCACGCAAGGTATGCTTTGAATGAACTAAAGTACTCTCCATGTTTGATCATCTTGTTTTATTCTTTTAAACCAGTTATTGAAGTGCTGAGCTTTTACTACACATGTAATAGATTTATATTATTAACTACACGGTTAGCAGCTAACTTCAGGGCTTTAATTTCTAAGTTCAAATAGAGATATTGATTCAAAGTGAATATATAAATATTTCTAAAGAGAATCTCATGGTAAGGGGAAGATATGTTGGATTATTGTTTTCTTAATTTTTTTAGGAGGCAGTAGTGTGTTGAGGTTTCCTTGCTTTAGGCTAGTTTACTCTCATTCTGAAGGCTGCTCTGTATTTTAAAAACTACATTGTTATCCCACCTACTACTCCTTTATTCTGGGTTTGGCGTGGTGGCATTTTTTTATTTTTTGGGGATTTCTTTGTTTGGTTTTTGTGGGTTTGTTTTGAAGGGGTTTTGGGGATTTTTTTGTTTGTTTTTGAGACCTCTCAGGAGTGTATAGCACATCTTCCTTTTAATGTGGTTTGATACACAAATAAACGCAGAAAACCTTTTGTGCTTCTGTTTGTTTTTTTCTAAATCTACATTGTGGTTATATTTGTATATAACACAAATTTGTGTAATAATGCTTAAACTTATAGTACATGTTTTATGTGTGAAGCAAAAGGTGGTATGTCCTTGGCTCATGTAACAGATATGGTAGGCAAAATGGGGATCAGCAGCTGAAGGACATATATATTGTGTTTTTAAAGAACCTCTTCTGATGAGGTTTTAAGGCTTGGAGCTGTGGATTTTTTTTTTTTTTTAAATTTTAAAATTATTTTAATTATTTTCTTTAATCCTTCACAGCTGTGGAATTTTGAATCAATTCAAGCTGTGTGGGTTCATGCTTAGCAAAAGGAAAGAGTCCTGGCCTCTTCCAGAGCATTAAAGTCCCCTTTTTCTTTCCCAAAGCCAAGGTCTACTTGGGGTATTATATTGCTTGCTACAGGGTAGACTTTAACCATAGTTCAAACAATGTAGGGACAATGGCACAAGAAGCGCTGTGCTAACTAGTCCTTCATCATGCAGTTTTTACCAAATCTGAGTTTGTTCTGGTCTTGCCATGAATGCTGAAGTAGCAGCTTTGCTCTTTCCTGAATGCGTACAAGACCTAGAGGCCAGAAGTTCTTAGTCATATAAGAATCTCTGAAGAGTCAGCAGATTGTTTGCCAAGTTGTCCTGGTTTAACCAGGATAGGGTTAAGTTTCCCCAGCAGTGGGGGGGAGCTCTAGCCGGGTTATTCAGATACCATGCGGACGTCGGACGTCGCATCCTGGCAGGTCACATTTTCCTGGCGCGGAGCGCGGTGCACTCGTGGTTTTGTACATCGTGCTTCAAACTGCTGTATTTGGTAGCTATTTTGCTCTGTTCATTGCTATCACTATTACTGTTATTGTTATTGTTGTTGTTTGTTGTGTTGCTATTGCACTGTTGTATTAAACCTTTCCTTATTTCAGTCTCGGGGCTTTGTATTTCACTCCCTTTGTGGGGGAGGGGCAGCGGCCGCGTGGTCTCAGACCCCGGCGGGGGCTAAACCACCACACAAGTCTTTGCCATTGTCTGACTATCATATGAGAAGTATGTTTTGTGATTCTTGGGACAGGATCTTCAGACAAGGTTATCTTCTTGCTGTAATAGGAAGAATCCCCAGAAGTGATGGCCTGCGAAGGCCTTCACTTACCTGGCTTTTCTGCATAGCTCCCAGGTGCACACTACTACTACACTACACTACCATGACCAAGAATCCCAGTCCTCTGGTCACATCTGGCAGCACTTGTAATTCCTTTTTCCCCATTAATTTCAGCCACTGCTTAAACCAAAGTTTTCAGTCTAATGGAGTCACAGGTTATTTTTTTTTTCTGCTGCTTCCAACATGATGGATCAGTTCATTCCTAAAGAAGGTGGTACATTCTTCCCAGCCCCCATGTTGTTGTGTGCTTTTGTGTTGATTTGTTTTATTTTTACATAAAGATTATGTGAAAGGTCTTGGAGATGTGCATGTTCCCCCAAATCCATGTTGTGACATTATTTGTTCTTAAAATTCAAAGTAAAGCCAGTTAGTTTCTACATGTTCACATGGGCCTTAAGAGTTGTCTGATGTCTGGGAATTTTTCTGAAAATGAGGACTGAAGTCTTAAATAATACCTTCCTCTTTCAGAGGAAATAAAGTGAACAGATAAAGTTTGTCTTTCCACAGTGTTACTAAATGGGTTTTATTGCTCAGAAAGGGTAAACTGGACTTGTACTTCCTACATTTTCTCAGTCTGGTAGGCCACAGGCCAACCATATTTTCTTTGTAATACTGAAATAAGTAGGCATTGTGAATATTCAGCTGCTCAAGTAGTCAAAATGCATCTTTAGGACTGTAGCTTTAATTTTAAAAATATTGATACTGTGTGTATTAGAGTAGAAAAATATGCAGCAATGATGTATCATGGGCTAACCGAATTTGAATGTATGTTTGAACAATGATGTGTAAGGTCAGTATCTTGGTTTTGTACTCAGAATTGAATATTGCGCATAATTTGAACATGTGCTTCGGCGTGTTATGTGTGTACACTGTATGTAATTAATAAAAATTGTAGAATGCCTTACAGTGAATTTAACCAAATTAACTGCAAAATTTGAGAAAGTTGGTAAGAGTTAAAATAGTCCATAAACTTTTCAACATCTGCTTTCTCTATTTTAAGATTATGCATCTTTCTTGCCACCAAATAATTTTAACTAAATATGTATTCATAATAAATCTATTCCAGATATGCTAGACCATGAACATGAATAATGTATATTTTGATGTTTCATAGCATTAAAACAACGTAGTCTGGTGATTTGAGTGATATTTATGAACAGGTTTTTGGCTTATTTGATATGTCAATGCCATAAGACAACAGTGGATCTAAACCCATGCAAAAACTTCTGGTGGAACACACTATTCTTGGATGAAGAACTGTAACTAGTTGTGTGTAGAAAACATCTATATCTAATGCTATATTGATATGAGGAGTGCTTAGTGGAAAGTTGGCTCAATCATGTTGAAGCTATTTTGGGCATGTTGGTAATCCTTTAGAGTGGTGGATTATGTAGTAAATTAGGCATTTGATAAGCCTTTCATACGTAGCACATGGCTAATTTTTCAAAGATTCATGTTTTTTGAGAGCCTCTGTGCAGCCCTCTGGCATACCAAACAGGAACTGTTCTAGCAACTTTTTTTCAGCATAGATGATTGAATGACATGCCCAGGAATGTTCTCAGACTTATTAAAATTTGCTAATATAAACATGGCCATTATTTCCCACTTCTACTGAGCCACATTATTTTTTAAATGTTTTTATTAATAGAAATTTGTCATAGAGTTTCTGAAATAAAACTTGTTGTATCATTCTGTAGTTGGTATCTGCTTTTAACTACTGTGTTTCCACTAAACTTTAAGTAAATGATTATTCTTAGTTAAGCCATAGGTGCATATACATGGGGCACATGTCTGTGTGTATATGTGGGGTCTGTGTATATGCATACTCATAATATGTGTTTTTCTTAGTTTTCAAATGATTTTATTTTCTTTCCAGTGGGATGCCATAACTGAAATGGATGAACACAACCGTCCCATTCATACTTACCAGGTATGTAATGTGATGGAACCAAACCAAAACAACTGGCTTCAAACAAACTGGGTCTCCCGTGACGCTGCACAGAAAATTTATGTGGAAATGAAGTTTACCCTGAGGGACTGCAACAGTATTCCATGGGTACTGGGAACCTGCAAGGAAACTTTCAATCTCTACTACATGGAGTCAGATGAGTCTCATGGAGTAAAATTCAAGCCAAACCAGTACACCAAAATTGATACTATTGCAGCTGATGAGAGCTTTACCCAGATGGACTTGGGTGACCGCATTCTTAAACTCAACACAGAAGTTCGTGAGGTTGGGCCAATAAACAAGAAAGGATTCTATCTTGCTTTTCAGGACATTGGAGCATGCATTGCTTTGGTCTCAGTCCGTGTTTATTACAAAAAGTGCCCTTTCACGGTCCGTAATTTGGCTATGTTTCCTGATACTATACCAAGGGTTGATTCTTCCTCTTTGGTGGAAGTACGGGGCTCCTGTGTGAAGAGTGCTGAGGAACGTGATACTCCAAAATTGTATTGTGGAGCAGATGGAGATTGGCTTGTGCCTCTAGGACGATGCATCTGCACTGTAGGATATGAAGAAGTGGATGGCTCCTGCCATGGTAAGAAAACATGGTTTGATTTAAAAAAAAAAATTATTTTCTTTTAATTTTAAAAAAAAAAGTCTTATGATGTTATATGCACAGCAAATAGCTTGTTGTATATTGGAAATATTACATCACATGTTCAAGGAATGCCTCTTGTCCAGAAATAAGCAAAGTTATTTGAAGTCGTGATATTATGGATTTCTAAGAAAACATTTAGTTACTAAAGATGCCCTTCATTTTGTCTAACTCTAGGTGCTCACAATGTGTATGTGTATAGATCAGCTAGTCACTGTGACTCCTTCTGTAGTTACTGGAGGTAAGTGCATACTTTGGAGCAGGATTACTCTGCCATGTTTTAGATATCTATTGCAGGATGAGAGGAGCAGTGACTGGAAAAAAAAAATCTTTTTCCTCCATATGCCTAAAAAGGGAATCGAGTCGTTAACTTGGACTTAGATCTTTTCTGTGAGTACATAAAGACAGAGGAGATGAATTCACCTGAAGCGATAACATCTTTGTCCATGCTTCTGCAAAATAAAGGGGTTTGTTAACGTAGTAGAAAATCAGTAGGTATCAAGTTTGATTAGAGACTTTGAGGCCCCGTTCAGAGTTAATGCAAAAGGTTAAAATCGAAAGTGCTCAAAATGGTTTCATCACAATATAGAAGTAATGCTATATATCTAGTAGTGTTTTTTCACAGACACTAATGTAAAAATGTAGTAAGACATTGTGAAGCAGGTGTCAGTACATCAGTACACAGATAGCTGTGCTTGGTGATTTCTCCTCAAGAATTTTGCCGAGACCACACTCTGCTGGTATGTATAGAACAACATAGCACTGCACCTTGTCACTATGACAGAGAATTAAGGATGTTTCCAACCAAGGTTTCAAGCTGGAGGTGACTACAAAGGGAAATGTATTTTCTTCCTTTACCAGCCCCTCACTTTCATAGGTAGGACAGTGAACACATGCAGGAGCAAAAAGCATGTCTCTGCACAATCTAAGCGGTGGTGTGGTTCATTAACCCTCTCTATGCCACTCTTGAGAGAGTGGATGCGTTTTGTCAAACTTTGTGATAACTGAATTTCATGCACAAATGGAAAAATTCAGATTACTTTAGAACATGAATACATTGCTAAAACATTGTAAATGCTGTGGTATACTTGAGTAAAGCCCAGGACTCTGAGCTTTTGTGGATTCAATTTTAGACTAGTATTCATGGAGAACGCACATTGAGACTTACTTTCCACCAGCCAGGACTGCTGGATAGGTGACACTTAATCATAGAAGGCATCCATCTTTTTTTCCTGCACAGTTTCGTAGTAATTAGTTGTTTTGTTAGCTTCAGAAACAACTACTAAAGAATACATGTTCTTTGTATGTTCTCTTCTACTATACATGATAGCTTCAAAATGACTTGAGAATAAGGTACTTTTTCAGTAGTAATGATTGTAAAGAAAGCCTCAGTAGCCACTCAGATACCAGTCTGTTTTGGTTCAACATTTGCTTTGTAGCAAAAAGGAAGAGAAAGAGTCCATATCCATAAATTATACAAGTGACATTGCTATTGTCCAAATATTTTGCTCAAGAGCTTCTCAGATTTGATGGTATTAGGCAAGCTGCAGAGCAACCTTGGATAATATACAGCATTAAAAGCACACTATGCACTGTAATCAGAAAATGAAAATCACTTTGTTGTCTGATCTTGCTGGCATTAATTATCAAAATATACTCATTGCAAAGATACAATTTTGACATTGCCATTACTGGAAGCAAGTATAATTTTCTACATAAGGTCAAAAGGTTTCTCTCTTAATGGGATAAGGATTTTCTTCCAAGACATTAACCCTCAAATGAATTTCTGCCCATTACGTGAGTCATACTCTAGAACTGTACATGAGCAATATAACCATCAACCAAAGCCCACAAAAAATATCAGGAAATTTTTCTGCTATGCATGGACTCCACACATTTATTCAGTTGGCAGTCCAGCTGCTGCTGAAAAGGCGCCTCCTAAATGAAATGGAATATCCAAAGCCTTGAGCGTTCGCATATTCTTGTCTAATTTGCCCAAAGAGTAACAAATTACTATCTTATAAAATTATAATCTAATAGAGCTTCCATACCTGTTTTGAAATAATTTTCATAGGTGTCTGGTGTTGTCCATTTAGTCATCTTCAGTGTATTTTAATATTAGTACTAGTTCTGACAGTTACGTTTGTCTTGCCTTCCTTCATGAATGTCATGCCTAAGGCAAGCCCAAATGTGTAAGATACTTTCAGAACTAAAGAGCAACAATTTAATTTCACTAGTGCCCACTTTCCAGCTCTTGTGCTTAAACCATGAGTTGAATGGGCTCTTGTCAGAGTGGCCACATTTCCCTTTGTGCCAAAGCTGCTGGTGGAGATGCATGCTGGGGCAGCTGGGAATGCATTTTTACAGTGTGACTGTTTAGAGCGTTGTGAACTGAACTGAGATCACTACCAATGTTGATAGCAATCTTTCAGACAGCCATAATGTCCTCTTTTGAGGTATTGCTTCTTAGCAGAGACACAAATCAGAAATGCAGAGTTGAGATTTGTCACTTGTCAATACATCCTGAATTAACTCTTTCATACCCATTAAATTGTAAAATACCTGAATGTTACTAACTTTCTAAGGGAAAATTTGTAAAATTTGCATTAAATTTGCGTTTAGCTTCTTTTAAGGGGGGGAGGTAGGTGGGGTGAGAGAAGAAACCACTATGTCTTAATCTGCTAAGAAGATCTGAGACCTATTTATACAATTTTCACATCTTCTAGGTCCCTCCCCCAAATCCCAACCCCAACTCCTTTTGTCCCTCCTATTCCACTGCTAGAGTTACAAATCAGAGTCTTGGAAGTATTTGACACCATTCTGTCAGTGCTTCTTGTAGACATACTCTGTGACATACTCAAAACTGACAACTATTTCTTCTGCATGAAAATAAGTTTCAAAATAATAATTTTTTATTTTGAAATCTGTTCTGGCAATTAATTGAGTAGTGGACAACACTTGCTAATACTTGAATATTTTTTCCTGCTTGCAAATGGTGTCAGACATTAAATTATACACCAGCACATGGCTCAGTGGGGAATAATAAGCTCTTCATGGCAAATATAGCTTATCTGTCACAGGATTGAAAAACTAAATTTCTGTTTTGATATTTGTGGAGGTATGCACTCTCTGTTCAGGAAGTACTAAATGACATAAGGGATGGCATTCTGCCTTTGTCATTGCTCATAGTTTCACAAAGCAGCAAGAATGAGAATAAAGAAGTCTTTTGATCAGTTTTACCACGGCTGTTAAAATCATAGGGAAGCAAGTAAATTAGATTTTGGCAGTTGAAAATAACCTAACTGGCAACATTTCAGTTATTTCAATATACGTCAGGTTTATGCATATCTCTCTTTGTGAATCTATCAGTATTCTCTATCCATTGTATTTGCATTTAAAAGCATCATTTCAGAGTGAAAGTGTCCGAGAAGAATTCACAACTGGATTAAAATATCCATACTTATTAAATGTATACCCCAATGTGTGTAGAACAGTTCAGAGGCAGATTGATAGAGAATTTTTCATTAATTTGGGGACTGTCTTCCTTTTTCTGAAGTCAGTGGGGAAAAGTCACATTGATTGCAAGAGGTTCACAGCTATTTGTCACGTAGATTTCTTAATGGCATAACCTGAAAAAATACCATCCTCTCTGAACTGATTGTGTAAACAGTCTATTGCTCTTTGATTTGAATCTGCTTTCAAGTTTTTTTCCCTCAAAACCCTGAAATAGCAGCAGCATTCACATATTCTTCTCTTTCTTTAGGCGTTAATAAATGAGTTAGTGCCACTAATATGGCAATGCTAATCATAAATGGCTCTAATGTGAAGTGCTTGCTTTGCAAAGTCATTGGTACCAGCCCCGTTCACAAGTCAAAGCATAGAAGGGGGAGATGCTGCACAGGATTCTAATAAATATCAATTAAAAGTAGCAAGTTCAATGTCATATCTTCTCTAAATGTCAGTCCAAGACAAGAGTTGTGCTAAATTTAACAAATGTATAATGTATTATACAGGCTATATCAGGGCTTTGGGTGTGTTGTTTTGGGGCTTTTTTTTACACAGAAACAAGTAACACTATATAAACTTAGTTACAACAGTTCAGTTCTTCTTAGGCATGATATAGGAATAACTGGGTGACTGTTAACTGAAGTCTGATTCTTTAATGATTTACTGAAAATTATCTGAATTACTCAAGTTTAGCAATTAATTGCAGAGAAAAATTCAATTACATATAGCAAATACCCAATTATTATAGTAATTTCAAAATTTATTTTAGTTGTAACCAACGAAACACAATGCAGAACTCTATTTTAACTGTAAAAAGTTGATTGTTCATAAGGAATATCCTCAGGAACTGCCCAGCCCCCAAAGGGTGTTGTGTGGTATGGTTGAAGAAATTTTTTAAATGTAAAACAACAGGCATTTACAGACTCACGTGGTATATTTTAATTAAAACAAATAAAATAAGAAGTGGGAATGTAAAGTTCAAATTCTTTGACCTCGAATTGCCTGAACGTAACTTTCTAGGTCTACTACAGCCTGAACGCATTGAACATTTGTTTAATTGAACCAACACTTCTTTCTGTTATTCATTACTTGAATTTGTGGTAATGTTTAAGTGTTAGGGTTTCTACTTTGGCAGCGTATCTTCAGCCATTTCATCTGATTCAGTTGGAAAATGTTTTCATTTTGCAAATATGAACTAACCCCGTACTCATATAAGTACGTATAGCATGTCTTTGTTACTGGGAAACCAAGAAGTTAATGTTACAGTCATGCTTTAGTTACCTGCCTGCTGGCATGAAAACAGGAAGAGGGAAAAGGTAAGTTTCCGAATAGCTACAGAGATACAATATTGTGTAAGATTCCTTTTGGTTTTTCTCCCATGTATATATTTACTCATGAAATCTACTCTTCTTTGCCAGCCCATAGGCACTGAAGGAAGATCTGTAACAGAAAGGCATAGAAAGATATGGACTACCAAAAAAAAAAAAAAAAGGGACAAAATAAGACTAAATTTTAATTTGGAAGACTGCAAATTATCTTTTTAAGAGAAAATCTTTCCACCACAGGGTCCTTCCTGCAGCAGAGCTGGCACAGTTCTCTTGCTCTGGAGTAGATCCCGTTGACAAAGGGTGCAATTTCCTGCCAACTCTTTTGGATAGATGGAGATGGGAACTTGTCAAGAGAGGCTGAATGAGTGGAGAACCAAGAAGATCCACAGAGTGTTTTTTCTGTGATGTGAAACGGCACAGGTGCAGAAGGTCCTGGGACTTCCTGCAGCTCCATGGCTATATTAGCCAATATGGTCTGTCTCCTAGACCACTGCAGGTGATTTTCTTGCAGATAGAACTTGCTTCAATGCCCTTAAGTATATTTTTCCTTTCAAAATACAGGGCAGACAAGTAAGAAGAATGATAATACAAACTTACAAATTTAAATTAAAAAAAAATTCTAATGGAAGCCTCAGTTCCCCCTGAAATTGAAGCCTTTTAGTTTCCTCCTTTTGATTTCAATTTCCTCCTTTCAGCTGAAACCTCAGTGAAACCTCACAGTGAGCCTGCCTCAAAGATAGTCATTGCAGTGTACACACGCAGCAACGTTGTGCAGAAAGCCAGTGTCAGTTTGTGAAGGAGCAGGAGGGGGGGAGGTAGGTGGGAGCATGTGTAGAGGTGACGCCAGAGGTGGCACAGAGAAGATTAGAAGCAGTGGTTAGATATGGTGATACACCCATCAGTATCAACTCCTTTGTTTCCTCAGCACCATTACACAGTGTGTTTTGTTTAGCAGGCATCCCTTGATAACATCTCAGAGAGCAGGGAGAATGGAAAGCCTATAAAAATCACTGAATTCTTCCCCCTTCTTGGATTTCAGAGAGGGAAGTTGTGTATCACAATCTTTTCTGCACTTGGCTCTTATGGAGATAATTTAAATGTTTTTGGTTTTTTTAAATCGTATCTGTGACTTATTGTCCAATTCAAAAAATTATTAAATAGTTGCATTATTTTTTAAAGTATAAACAGCCATATGATTTATTGGCATTTATAGCAAATTCCTAAATATGCAAATGCTCTGGAAGAGGTTCACACTTTTCTACTGTGCTTGAGAAATGATGGTTTATTTTACATAATTTGTGTGAGTCTGAGGAGGTTTAGACTTCACCGTTTTCAATGGTGGTACTTAAGACCTTTGTGATTATTAGTGATATGTATTTTCCACTGAAAAACCTACTCTTCAGCCCCTGTAAGGCTACACAATATCTGTATATTTTAGCTTGAATTCTCAATATGGATAAAATGGTATTGTGGTTTGACATTTCCAAATTCAGTTTTTAGGTTGAACCATTAAATAGATGTTTTTAGTACAACCTAAGAAAAAATTTGGAATTGTGGATAATAGCAGATCTTAGGTAACAGTATAGAAAAGTAATTGATAATGACTTGTTCAAATCTTCTGAATATACTTAACCACATATAACTGCTAGAATAGTGCAAAAAATGGGATTTGATCTGAACTCAAGAACTATATACATTAGAAAAAAAGGGTATATATTTACAGTAGATTAAAATTTAAATTACTCTCTGTTGCAGGGGGACATTGCAGATGCTACTGATAGCACTTTTATGTTCATACATACTGGTTTTAATTCCTAAATGCCAGGTCACGTGCCAAGCTATTTCATGCTGTATCTCTCTTTATTTGCACTTTGCTTTTCCACTTGCACAGAGGATCCTTTTGTCCTTAAGGCTTGCGATTAGTGTGAATTAAAAATAACGTTGTTGCCTAGCTGAAGTAGGAGGAATATTGTGTGTGATGGACTGTGTGAAATGAATGTGATATTTACTGTCAGAAAGATGAATTTTTGTGAGTTGGACCGTTCTGAAGAGATCTGACTTTCTTTAAAATTACATGTTTGAGTTCGTTCTTATACACTGAGTACCAGACTAGCTCCTGCAAAGCTTCTAAAGATATGCATGTTTTGGGGTTTGGATTTATTTGTTGTGTTTTGGGTTTGTTTGGTTGGTTTTTTTAATTGTAGCATTTTGATTTTATGTAGCAAGGAAACTGCACTGATACTAAATGAACACAAGTTGTTTGCACACTCTTGTTACATCATACTGACTTATCTTGCATTATTTTGAGCAAATAAGGAACCTTACAATAGCCACCATAACCTGGTTTCCACTGCAAAAATTCAAATTTAAAGCCTTGATTTTCTAACTGCATCTGAATAATTATGCATGTATAGGAAACTTATTGTTTGCAAACTGAATCAATCCTGGGAAATTATTATTTTTCACTTTGATACTGAAATGTGCATTGAAGTACAGTATTTGGTGTGAAACCTACTTTGATAGTGGAACAAGGAAAACAGGTTTGTTTAGGAAAAACTGTCACTACTTTCTGTTTGTGCACATAGGCATGAAGTTTCAGAAGCAAAAGCATGCTGATTACTCAGATATGTCTTCCCTCAGGTTTTCTGTTAGTGTATACTGTTGGATATTGATCCTGCCAGCTATCCTTGATAAACAGTAGACAAAAATTGTCAAAGGGATTGCAGTGATGGATTTTGTTGGTGGTGTGTGTGTGAGTCAGTAATATAGCTGCATGATTTGACATTAGCAGCAGGCCATAGTAAATAACAATTATTTGTTCTTGCTCTGCTGAAAGAAGTACACTCCGGTGACCGTCACGTGTAAAACATTGTAATGCCACTGGAAACAAATTGTTTACGTTTTATAAAATGCACATATAAATACAAATGTATTTGTATATCTATTCAAGTGTGTATAGAATAAGTGCTTTGTAAAACTCTTGTTTGCTTTATTATTATCTTTTAACTTGCTGTGCAGATTTCTCAGCTACTTTGCTATCTTCCCCTCCCCCCACCCTGTGCATTAGGCTGGTGTGTGGCATGTCTCACCCTGTAGGGTCGGTACTGGGGCTGTGTCCTAGGGTTTTGACACAGAGGATAACAACATTTAGATCCACAGACTCTCATACTGTAGGTGTGAAGAGGCTGGAGCATACAGCCCGAGAGCTTGCAAGGGATTCTTGTGCATGTGAGGTGCCAGAGTAGGAAGCAAGGACAAAGTCTGTAGGTCTCATTCACAAATCTTTTGTAAATCTGTGTGCAGATGGATTTCCCTATAAATGATAAGACGCTGTCTTCCAACGATAACCATCTAGTCATAATGGAATTCTTGGTGAAGCCTTATACTTGACTTGCCTGTCCCAAAATAGACTTTTAGAGAAATCTGGTATTAACAAATTCAAAAATGTTTATTTGTCAGAAATAACCAGATGCATGACAACATACAAGTTCCTCTCATATTGGTAGAAATAGGAATAACAGAAAGACTGACGGGTTGGATGCTATAGCATAGCAAGAGATGAAGAAGGAAGGCACTAACCCTACGTTACTGTCCTGTGTTCCTTCACTGTGATGGAATTTGGCCTCAAAACATGTGTCACATCCTGGAGGGACTTAACAGAAACGGTGCCTCTCCATTCTTGGGTAATACAACTTTTCTTGCTTGCCATAATTTTTTCTCTTGTTCTGGGAGTCAGCTTGAGCTCAAACATTTCAGATTAATTTGACTTGGAAAATGTTCGTTATGCTTTACACTTGATCAACCTTAACTGTTTCAACAGTCAAATATGTTGAACATAGGCGAGTTTTGCCTGAGTGAAAACCTTGACCTGCTGTATTTAATGGATGTAAAAGTTCAGCATTGGTTGCTTGTTTTGCATTACTGCCATTAGAGGCTTTCCTCCATCTGGAAGAGAAGTGCGATGGGGTTTTCTTATGGTTGAGTATGTTCTTCTCAGTATGTAGGTGTCTTCAATATGCTGAAAAATGTACATCTCTTGAGTTCTGAAGAGGTCTTTTGTGACAAGCACATGGAGGAGAGTAAAACCATGATGGTTCACTTATAAAGACCTAAAAATGCTTGTTGCATACAAAATGCCTTGTGTTAGGCATTGAATTCGTTGAAAGTTGTGAAAGATAAATACTTTGTGAGGAAGCTGTGATTTGCAAACTTGGCCGCTAATTGGACAAAGGAACACTTTGATTGTGTGTACAGCACAATTATGTAAAAGTCATGTCTTAAGAACTTCCATAGGCATGTATTGCATCAAAGTAACAGTTCTGGCTTAATGAGGGTTTGATATATTTGTCTGTGTCGAAATTCAGTTTCTAGAATGTTTGTTCATCATTGACTTTTTGTGGTGGAGCCCTGAATAATAAAAATAAGTATAAGCTGAGAAAAAATGGTAGTCAGGGTACTCAGTGAAAGTTTCCAAGTTTTTATACTACAGTATATTGTGGATTTTTTTAAATAATGATAAGGAATTTCACTTACATACTTACATAAAGTGTTAAGATGTATACGTATATAATGTTCAGAGAATTCTGGCTCAGAAATTCACAGAATCGAGGAATTTTATTTTTTTAAAAGATGATTTTTCTCATGCTGCTGCTGAACACAAGCACTTAAATTTATAGTTTAAAATAATTGAAACATTTTAAAATATCATTATTATTTCAATATAGAAGATGTCCCTTTGAGAACACATAAAGGTGAGCTCAAAAATCTGAAGATAATCACCAGTACTTCCTCCGAGGCAGGTTATTAATCAGTAACACATTCACAAATAAACCATAAAGCACATTCTGTAATGGAACTGTTCCCTTAGAGGTTTCCCATCATTTTATTCAGTCAATTATTAAAGCATTTATGCTGAGAAATGTAATTTCAAAAGCAATCAGTAAAGAGTTTCCTCTTGCATAGTGTACCCTAGAAATCACAAGCAGGAGTGAAGTAACTGTGCAAAGACATTTCTGACAGAAAGTTTGTCTTGAATACAGAAGAACATGCATAAGTGTTTAAAAACTTGAACTATATTTGCTTTTTGCATTTAGCCAACTGACATCCTTTTCTGCATAAAATTTAAGGTTGAAAATATGAAAAGCAGTTGTTTTACACAGCAAGATTGATGTAAACTGTAAAGTCATTCTTTGTCATGGACTACGTTAGATTTCAAGAGCAATGTGGTATTTAAAGAATCTCAGAAATCACCCTCACCAAACTTTGTGTTGTGTTGGAGGCATTATTTGAACAAAGCAGTTTGGAGGCTACTCACAAACTTAAGGTCTTGCCAAATGGGGGGAAAAAATACAAATTGGATGGCAAATGCAATGTTATTAACTGCAAGATTTATGACTGACACGTTTGTGTAAGAGAAATGGGAGAGGAAGGAAAACTCCCATGAAAGTTGAGGTGCCAGTTACATAGATTTTTTTCTGTCCTCGGTAGTTTAGGTTGGGGTGTGCACCACGCTACTTCTTGAGGGGGCAGAAGTTTGACCGCGGTCACAGCTCCTCCCTAAGCAAAACTACATTCCCTGCAGCATATCACCTTGAACTGCTGCTCGAGTGCAACCTGTCCTGGAGCTGCTGCAGGGTCAGAGAGCAAGGGTGCGCATTGCTCCCTGACCTCTGTTGTGCAGGGAAAGCTCAGTGCCTCAGCTGGATGGAGACGCAAGGGATGGTCAGTTCTCCACTGCGACTTACAGCACTGAGCCTGCAGTTTCCAAGAGAAGTGATGAAGATGGATGCCTTTTCAGCTGCAATGCTGTTTGAAGACTTGCAGGTCTCTTGGCAAGAAGAGAGGATCAGTAACTGAAATTTCAAAAGGTCAGCAGCTATATTACTTTTGGATGCTGAATTCTGAAAAGGAAACTGGTTCTTTTGGGTCTGTAGTGACATAATGCTTTAAGTGTCTTTAGTGATTTACAGTCTTTGTGGGGAGCTGGAAGACCTGTGCTGGGAACTGTGCTGGGCAGGCAGCATCAAATGCTCGCTTGCAGAACAATTTCACATGGCATCTGGTGGTAATATAAGAAGAAAATGCAGCTGAACATCTGAGACAGTTTGGAGATGCTGTTCTGTTCAATTTTTTTTTTAAACGTCTGTCCCTGCTCTGACATATCTGTGATAATCTTGCAAAGGTGTGGTTGCTGGTACTTGTTTTACTGCTTTATTGCATTATTATTATTAAACGTTGTTGTTATTGTTCTTTACTGATCTACTTTGTAGAATATTCCTGCTTGCCAGGCATCTCAGTTCCCATATCAGTGTACTCTGAGCAAAATGGTCATGCTTCAACCAGTGCTTCCAATTTGCTCTTCTGGTCTTACTGCTCATTCAGCATCAGTCTTGCGGGTGTTTATGTAAATATTTTAAAGTTTGTCTCTCTCAAATGGTCTTGTCTATCTTGGATCTGATCTCACATAACTTCTTCAAATAATCTCATTTAGATATTCAGAAGACACACACAAGGCATTTTGTACAGTTCTATGCAATTTCACAAACATTTAAAAACAAAAAGACCCCCAAAATATTACCTGAAGATAGCAAATTCCTAAAACTTCAGGTTCATAATTTTATTATGATACATAACAATTGAATTGTATCCAAAGAGCTCATTTGCTGGGAAATCTTTGGAAGAATCTGGTGACAAGTTTACATGTATATCCCAAAGATACTGCTTTCATTCTCCTTTTAGGTAAGTCACTGGCAGAAAGTTTTCTGTTAAGATGGTTTTGGCATTTTGTTGATGGAAAGATATAAATACTTCCCAAGATAAATAGAACAAAAGAAAGTCTGCAAGCTGATCAGTGATTAAACTTGACTGTAGGATTCAAAGAATTGAACTGAATCCAGTGAATATGCTTTATATGTGCGAACTATGTTTTCAGTATGCCTGTTGAACAGGTATCTAGTTGTTTAGACTAAAATTTTTGGAAAGCTGGAATGTGTTTATGTTCTGTTTCTTCTGTATCAGACTGCTCTAAGCGGTGGATGTGTCCATCTAAGGTGCTTTCAGGCAAAAAGATTGTATTTGATTGAGTGCATATCTCTGCAATTTTCCCCACTGTTGTTTTGGTTCCCTCTTTATATGACTTTTTTCCTTACAAGCTTTTTCTGCTACTTATACCTTATTTTTCACTTGCTTTTATATTTTTTTTTTAAAAAAATGTAGTCCTTTAATGTTCTGTACTATTAATAGTGTGGCAAGAAGTTGAGTTTGTAGTAGGGGAATAATTCATTACTTGTTGCTTGAGGAGTACACGTTTCTTTATTCTTTTACATACTTCTAAGACAAAAATATTTTCTAAATGTAAAAATTGTTTGACTTCTCAGAATGAGAAGATTAGGCTATTGGTAGAATTTTAAAAAAATTATTATTGCCAAAGATAATCCACAAATTCTCATGTTTCAGCATCCAGACAGTATGTTCCTGTGCTGAACATTGGTGTCCAACTGCACAGGGTAGTTCTGTGAGGTTTTAGAGGAACTTAGGTGTTTGTCTGGTGCCGACAGCAAGGGTATGGAAGAAAACATAGCCTATAGAAATTAAAGGTAATTCTTACTCGTTTCTGTATATTACCTTTGCCCTCAGGTTTATGCAGTTGATACTTTGTTATAATAAGGATTTCAAGTAGTGCCATTATGCTGATGGTTCACAGCAGCTTCTTAACCATCATTTGAATTAATGTGTCCTGACATCATTTCAGCCGCAGTGAAAAGTGGCTCTGAGTTACCTGTGGAGTCAACCTCCATTTCCCCACAGCCCCTCTCACGGGAGCCCTTCTCTGCTGCTGGTGGTCTCCCATGTCTCACTCCTTCCTTGGCTTCTTCTCTGAGACACCAAGCTGCCAGTCACTGCTCCCTGTGTTTCCTCACCAGCAGCTCACAGAGTCTGCCTCAGACCTGATCTCCAGACTGTTACCTGTCACCCGGACCTCACCTGCCATGTGTCCATTATGTTTAAGAGTTGTCCTAATCCAAGTGGCAATACATAGGATTTGGTGACTGAAGTAGAGATCTAAAGGGCTAAATTAACAAAGACTTACTGTCTGACACATCTTAGAAATGGAGTCCCATGGTGTTTTAGTTGATGTGCTGAAACTCCTTTTCTTGAAGGGTTTTGTGGGGCTTGGTTTGGGTTCCATTCCATGTGTCCCGTCCCCGTCCCTGTCATGTGTGTGTCGTGTTCCCCTCCCCCCCCATTTTACCTTTAGGAGTCCCATCAAATCACAGGAGAATATTTTGCAGAGAAGAATCTTCAGTTCACAAGAGGTGGCTGACCTGGTGATGGTGGTCTTTTGAACAGAAATTTCTATGAATCTTTCTATCCTGCAAAGTAAATGTCTTGGATCTTGGCAAAGGAGGGTGATCCTTGGGAACCAACCCACTGCAGTAGGCTTGTGCTGTTCTAGGGATATGTCTGCTAACGGTAGAATAAATTATGTAAAATAGGTCTCATACCTACCATTGAAACATCTAACAAAGTCAAGGGCTGCACTTGAAATGTCTCTCTTTAAAGAAGCGTTGCTTCAAAGGGATAATGATCAAAGCATGAATAAATTCCCAAAGGACATGGAAATGTATGCATAGAGAGATTATACTCCAAATGCTAACAATGAATGTTTAGTTATTTGGTATCTGTATATTATATAATAATAGTTATGTATGTGAAATGTCTTAATTTTGCTGTGACAACTTGACAGTATTCCCAGATGTTAAATATTTCAAAGCTTATCTTACATATATTCATAAACAAGATGAAAGTGTTAATTCTAATTAAAATGATGCACAGTTCAGTAGCAGCCCTAATAAAGTCCCAGTGGAACAGTGAATTTAATAGCAATACATCTATGCAGAGTCAAAATTTAGATTTCAGTTTTACTGCAAACCAATCTTCAAGGAAAAACTGAGTAGTCAAGACAGAAAAACTGTAAAAAATGGTATTCAAAAGTCATCTGAATACGTGCAGTATTTTACTTACCAGTATCTATGTGTACTGGCAGTTTAGGCAAGAAATTGGGGGGGGGCAGGGACACACACACACGACCCTTCCAAAACTAATGAGTAGTCCAGAGTCCTGAAGTATTTATTTTGCTTAGTGAATGTGATCTTAATGGTCATATTTGCTGTCATATTTGCCATCATAGTCACCTATTACAATTTTGTTTGCAATTATTTTAAAGCAATATTTGAGAAACCACAATTTTGTAATGTAATATACTTTAATGCTGAACTATTGCTTTGTGGAGAAGCCTTGTACATGTGTATGTTCAAAATGCTTTCACAAGGATAGCGAGAATTTTAGTCTTGAATTGTTGGGATATCAGAGACTGGAATAATAGTTAAAGATGTAAAAGCATTTTTTATTTGTAACTCAGAATAAATTTTCCACCACATTTAACAGAAAACATAAAAGAAACTAAAAAGTCGCACCAAGTTAAGAGGCAGTAAAGACTCTGGGGAGAGACCTAGGGGAATGCCTGAAGACATGGTTGGTTTGTAGCATTTAGGATGCAAGTAAAGGCAAATCCCAGAGTAGGAGGATATGTACATTTTCTTTTCAAAATCAGAATAGGGATTCTTTGACTCACAGTAAATGAATAATACATTTGATTACCTCTGCATGTACTTCTCTTTGTAAACTATGTGTTAGAATTTTGCGTATTTATCTCAGTTTTTTAAAATTTTACATGCAATTACCATAATAACCAGCTCATGACAAATCATGTTAGTAAAAGAAATTCTGTGTTTTGAAGGAATTTGAGTTTGCAAAATGTCTTTTTCAATTCCCAGTAAAAATCTGGATTCTCTTCAAAGGAAAGTTCTGGGGGAAATTTAGATTGATCAAAAGATTATTTTTTTTCCCTTCTGTATTATGCATTTTAAAATGTTTTCCTTAAGAAACATGAAGTATACTGATGATGCAAAATTTTAAAAATAAAAATAAATTATAGATTGTTACTGCAGTATAGAGAATTCAAAACTTTGGAGTGGCTTTTGGATACCTTGATATTGTTGGATCCTCTTTTTTTTTAAAATTATTTTAGCACAACCATGTAAAATATTTCACCTTTTGTCAGAAAATCATATTCTGTTCACAAGTGATTAATATCTGGGTTTTGAGTGGTTCATGTTTCAGGGTTTTTTTAAAGTATTTTAATTTTCATATACTGACTCTGATTTTGCAGGCTGTACAGTTTTTGTAACTTGATCAGGTGACTAAAATTTTGAAATAAAATTTCATGTGTTAAAGTTCATTACATTAGCTGAAACTCCCGATATTTAGTGAAAAGTCCCAAAATAAACTACTGTGTTTAACTGAAAACCAGATCAGCAGAGATAGCAAAAGAGAAAGAAATTTGTTTACATCCTTAATATCCCTAAGGAAATGGCCACCATGTCGACAAAGCTTTTTCAGTGCTCTGAACTTCTTGAGGTCTCTGAATATCTCCTGATCAGTCTGTGAGAGACTGGCTAGGTTCCTCTTGGTAAACTTCATTAGACTTTCCCTATGGTGAATGGCTCAGATTAGCTGGAAAAAAGGTTGTCATGAGTTAATATATACATATATTTATAAAATGAATCTCAGTTTTGCTAGTGCAAAATGCAGATCAGTGTGTTGTGTATGTTGCAGACTCCGGCCAGACGGTTAGAGTGGAAGCAGAGCGACAGTTCCAGATTACTGCCGTTCTCATCCTTCTCTTTTCTTCTGTGCAACTAATGTATCAGTGATTTATTAGCTATTGTTTCCCAATCTGTTAACCTCCACCAAATTCTGCAATCATGTCTGTCAGTTGGTATTACCAATTTTAGAATAAAAAATGCAAGAAGAGGCAAGAAAATACTCACTGTTATTATAGCCAAATGATTGTTTTGGACGAGCATGAGCTTTAGAGAACTCTGCAAAACCTTCCTATTTGGTAAAGAGTTTTCACCCTAGCCTGAGTGAGATATAGCTGCTCTACTGAAGGAAACAGTCCCACCCATAACCTAAGAAATTCTTTCTCAGAACTTTGGAAAAGGAAGAAAGATAAGTTTGCTATCCTTATTGATTCTGGATAGCTGCAACTGTTACGGGCAGCAGCAGAGAACACTAGAACAGTTTAAAGACTGCAAACCTCTCTCCGACAGCTACATCACTATTAATTATACCATAACAGAACAGAATAAGGTAAATAATAGCGGTAAGTGGTGGAATGGAAAAATGGGATAAGGTATAATTTGTGTTATTTGATCACAACCAAGGATGATCCAAGAAAGACTTTGTTGAAAGGGAGTCTTGGACAGGGAAAATTCTTTCTCTTGTTCCTAATTTGTGTGGTTGATAATAGATAAACTGTGAACTTTTAAAGCTTTCTACAGTAAATAACTACAATGCAAAAATTGGTTCTTGATGTATTAGTGGTTCTGAAACCTAGGCTTTAATCTGATAGCAGGAGTGAGGTGGTGTAGGGCCGTATGAAGTAAATTGAGTATTTCTTTCAAGTCAGACATGACATAGACTTGCAAAGAAATTACTGAAGTATACTTTGATCAGTGGATTTTTAAGGGGTTGTTTAGAAATTTCAGTGATAAACTGGAAACAATGCTAATTAAATGTTCCAGAGTTTTTCTGAAACGCTTCTTTTGAACAATTGGTATAAGCTGGAGGCTGCTCAGTACATGTTTCAAACTGGGAAACCTGCAACATCCAATGTGACTTTAGCTGAAACTAGTAGGAACTATACATTTTCAAATTGTAGGATTAGTCCTGTTTGCTATGGTAGCAAGAACGTACCAACATACATATACCCAAGAACACACCCAGATACTGACGTACATGCCATCTTTAATAAATAAGTATTTTAGAGAGTTTTTTTCCATTTGCAGAAAATGGTGTTTGTGTGAATTCTTCTCGCTAGCCAGGCTAGCAGGCTTTGTTTTGCTGTTGCCTGTTGCTGGAGCTGATTTTCTAATACAGTAATTAGGATGAACCTAATGATAAGCCAGCATCACTTAGCCAGGTCCTTTGCTATTCAGACTTTTAAAACACCCTCACTTCACTATTTATGTTAGAGTGTAGGACTTATGTTTGGATCCTACAATGCTGATGTGTGCACATGAAAAAACTGCACACTAAACTCAGCATTTTCAGTGTCAGGCCATTTAATTGTTAGCAGCTCTGCATTGTGAACCCGGCAGGATTTTTTTATTATTTTGGGGGTGGGGCGATGATGCAATTTAGGGCTAGTGAGTGAAAGTTTTGTCGTTTCAAAAGGAAAATAATGGCTAATTTCCATTAAAGTCATGCAAATCAGAATCAAGTCAGTCGTTGACTAAGTAATTGTTAATACATGTGTGCAAATATAATCAGAAAAAATCTAGTCATCAACTTTATAGCTGTTAAATGCTAGTATAGGCTCAGATTAGAGGGAGGACAACGCTTACAGAGATCAGCAGGCACAACCACCTTAATAATTTTCCATTAGTGTGATTTAATACATATGCAGCAGTTCTTCATACAGTTTGTTGACTGGGGTTTTTTTCAAAGTATAAATGAGCAATATATGAATCAAAGTTGTAGGAAAAATGTATTTTAACAGTTCGGGCTGTTTTATGCTAGTGATCTGACACTTACATGCAAAGTATTATCATGACATTTTTAAACTTAGAACTAGCTTTGGGGTGTGTTTAAAGCTAAAAATATGATAACACAAACTACCATGAATAGAGAAACCTTGCAAAAACTGAATTGTTCCTCTAAAGGAAGAGGTGGCCTGACTAAGTGAGAATAAATCTTAAAAGGAACCCACTCATTTTGCAGATATCTGTAGCAAAAGAAGTAATCGCAATATAAATCAAAAAATCTGCAAATTATTGTGGGAATGCTCTCTGTGGGCATATATTGTTGTTTTAAAAATATAGGTCATGCTAATCACTATAGCCTACAGAGAGAAATAATCTTTTTTTTTTTTTTAATGCTAAAAGTAAAAATGTTGCTTGCAAGCTGTCTGTGGATAAAATGATATGCCTTCATAAAATATATTGCCTAGTCTAATGATCCAAAACTAACCACATCATTTTAAAAGGCAGCGTTGAGATTGCTCTTAGCCCTTAAGTGTTGAATTGGAATAAATTTCTATGTGACAATACTGTAAGGGAAAGAGATCCAGAGAGGAAATATTCTTTAATATCATACCACTCTTGTACCAGTGCCTGGATCATACTAATTTTGTACAAAATCTCCTGTTAGTACATTTGAGGAACCTGTATCCACGATGCAGCGGACACATCTCCCTCCCGTTTGTGTCCCGAGGCAGGCAGGGGGACCAGGGCTGGATGCTGGGCGATGCAGCCCAGTGGACAGTGTCTCACTGTGGTTGTGTCTGGGTGTCTGTGCTAGCTGGGGTGTTTGATGGGAATAGGTGTATTTTTCTGAATTATTCCTTCTACTCCTTGCCATAATGGAGACATAAGAAGCTGAATCACAGTTCCCACAGAAGGGGGCTGGCGTGAGTGCAGCCACCCCTGCTGCCTGGGAGCAGCCTTGGCATGAAACCCTCCCTCCATGGGAGCAGACCAGAGTTTCATCCTAGAAAGACCAGGAGGGAAGTAGGACATGTGGCAGGGCTGGCCAAGGCCCAGAAGTGAGATGGAGAACCAAGTTATTTTACAATGTCAGCAAACCTTTTATTCAAATACCAGTCTTTATACCCATCACCTTTTTACCAGTGCTGCAGTGTCGCACAAGGTCTGCAAGCACTTCAGTACCTCAAGTCACCACTGATGGATTTGGTTAGACGTGACCGGTTAGCATCCCTGGTCCCGAAATCCCTGTAGCAGAGATTGTTAATTATGGTACTGACTCTTTTACATGATGTTACTTCTCCGTAGCTAGAAACTATTGTAAATGTATTGTGAAATATGTAATTTCCTGATCAGAAAGAAGTATTTTATCCACAGCATGAAAGATCTAATTAAAAATGTTTAAAGATGGGGTTTTTGTTTGGTTGGTTGTGAGGTTTTTTCTGAAGTGGTATCCAGTCTTATAGCAATAAAAATAATATAATTTGTAAGGAATACACAGCAATGGTGGAATCTACTGGACAGTAATGCTTACCATTAGCAGAAAAGGTACAGTATATAATAGTAATTTAAAAAGGGATTTTTCTTTCAAGAGAAGCCTGTAAAACTGTTATCTTTATTTCTGATTTGTGGACTTCTGTGCTCTTTAGGAATAAATTAGGTAAACCTGAAAGAAATGAAGGTGCAGTAGCTATAAAACAACCTATTGATTTTTGACTAAATCTCTGGTAATTTTTACAGTTGCCTGCATCCAAAAAAACCACAGTGTAGTTACTAGAGAAGCAATGTAAGTAATTGGTATTTGATTGGCTCTTTATACCTGTACCTTATCCCTCTTTACCTAAACGTTAATAGCATCAGCAGAGCAATTTAACCTGAAACTCAAGAACAGGAGCACAATGAAACTTTTGTTACTTCAGAAACAAGTAGTAATAGTATTAAAGATAATCATGTAGTGTTTATTTTTGGCTTTAACTTCCAGAATATCAGTACTTTTGCACATATATTCTCAATCACAGAATCACAGAATTGTCTAGGTTGGAAAAGACCTTGAAGATCATCCAGTCCAACCATTAACCTAACATGGACAGTTCCCAACTACACCATATCCCTCAGCGCTATGTCGACCCGACTCTTAAACACCTCCAGGGATGGGGACTCCACCACCTCCCTGGGCAGCCCATTCCAACGCCTAACGACCCGTTCTGTAAAGGAATGCTTCCTAATATTCAGTCTTTCTGCAACTATTACATTTTCCATTTCTGAAGGGTGTCGGGTTGTGCTTTCTGGGTTTTTTTGTTGGTTTGGGTTTTTTTTTTGTTTGGTTGGGGTTTTTTTGTTAGGTTTGAGGTGTTGTGTTTTTTTTTTTTCCAGAGGACTACAGCAAGGATATAAAACATGGGCACAACAGCTGTCATTACTGAGAAAATTCCATGATAAAGCTATTAAAATAATAATAGGTAACTCCTGTTCTCAAAAAATACTTGTAACTGGGAGAAATGCATGACCTCAGTTTCACTGTGAACAATTAGATGTGGCAGGTATCTTGAAAAAGGGATAACTTGAGGAAAATCTTTAAGTATTTTTCTTCTGCATTAGACTTCTGTGGTAGTGATGGTTGGAGAAGGTAATAAATCCTTTTAAAAAACCGTCTAAAATCAGTACACTGCAGTTTATTGAGTATATTAAATACAAGGGAAGTTAGTGGTATTGTTTTGGCCTTTACCATTTCAGAGATCTTACTTAATACCTTGTTAAAACCATTAGCTAAAAAATAGTATTGTTTAATCCTTGCTACATTTCTTAAAGTAATTTTTTGTTGGTTCTGAATTGTTACTGTACTGCTGTATTCTGAGCTTCATGGAGCATTCATTCTGCATCCAAACTCTGTATTGTATCAGGGTGAAAAAGAGAGGCAATACTGGTTTTTCACATGTGGAAAATAGATTGAGTGAATGTGAAAACTGTTCTGGCTTCACTGCAGAGTTACAGCAAGTACTTTCATATTAGCAGCTATTTCTGAGATTTTATTGTTAGCTTTATTTTTTGTTTTAAGGTCACAAACTTTGAAATAGTTTGGATCAGCTTTTAAGCTAATGTTAATGTTCATAGCATCATTGTCAGAAATGCACAATATTGGAAGGTGTGAGGCCAGTCTCCTCTGATTCTTTGTACAGTTAACAGAGATGGTTTGGCTCTACCAGCCAGTGATTCAGAGCAGGAGTTGAACATAATCCACTGAGATCTCCTTTGAATCAACTGATGTCTTTTCATTGCCTAAAAAAAGCTTCTCACGGCAAACCTTATGAGGCTGAAGTTAGCTCTTTTCTGTGTTGTCTTAGGAGTTATATAACAGAATTGCCAGTGTGGGGGGGGAAAAAAAAAAAAGGCACAAGTGACTGAATGTATTCCATTTATTAGCAGCGTCCCTGAGATATTTCACTCTTCTTTACTCTTTGCATTTAAACGTTGTCAAGATGTTACATTTCAAAACATAATACTTCCCTCAGGAAAGTGTTGTGGCAGAACTTGCCATAGTCAGTATTCTTAATGCATCTGCCAAGGAGTGTTTATCTCTCTTCTCCCTCAGGTTGTGATGCTCCTCTTCTGAGGGGATGTCTGCTGGTCAGTGTATTTCTCATTCTTTCAAGAACAAGTATTTGCATATCAAAGGCTTGATATGAGTAAACATACTTTATACTTCCATCTGTCATTCTCTTCCCATTGAGACACAAAATAAGAACAGCGTAGCAAGAGGTTTATTTTTTTGTCCTTTAATACTATACCATTTTGCTTTGAATTATGAAGGATGCCTAGATACAGTTTTCTATAGCTGTGTTTCTATTAGGATCTTTTGAAGCTATCCTAAAAATAAAATCAGTATTCATTGAAGAAGTGGTACTTCTAAGAAAAAAAAGAACACCTTCCTTCCTCATTTCTTAACTCTGTATTTTCTAATATTTAAAAAACAAGAAATCATTTCAGAATGTACTCAATCTTCCTCTATTAATAAAACTTCATGTCTAAGCATCTTTACCTTCCTGCAAATTTAATATTCCTTAATAGGAATTTCTCTTCCTTAATAGGGATTTCTCTTTTCTAAAGCGGGCATAATTCCTTAGTATCTACTGAAAATGAGACCAGGTTTTGTTTTCATTTCTCACTTCTGCGCTGTTTTTCAGTAGAAATTTTTCTGTGTAATTTCAAGGAATGAGTTTGTTCAGAAACTGGTATTAATGATGTGTTAGAGATTGCCAGCAGAAATCAAATTGTCATTATTTTCAGTGCATGTGTTCATGTTTATTTTGAAAGCTGAACTCATTCATTTAGGGGCCAATTAGGTGAGCATCCAGCTTATATCTCTGTGCCCAGTGCAAAAAATGCCTGGTGCTGTCAGGGTCTCAGTGGGCTGAGCAGCAGTTAAACGAGGATCCCAAGGGAACAGCTGTTCCTCTAGTTATTAACTGCTTCTGGGATGGTCTCCACAGGGTCAGCAGGGAAAATGCTATTGGTCCTGTGCTCTCTCCCATCTCAGCATTTGTTTCCATGGAAGCAACTTTTCTCCCCCTTCAGCTTACATCATACAATTTTCGGGATGAAAATCCAGATTTGGTGCTGAGTTTCTGGTCTCTTCCCTTTTTATTATTTCTGAAGCTCTGCTGTTTGTAAATTGGCAGGAGTTCATTGTGTGAGACAAAACAGAAGATCAGCTGAGGTTTCTTTTAGTTTGAAACCAAATCAAGATTTACTGCCAAAGAGTTAAATTATCTTTGATGGAGAGGATGAGCTCGCAAACTCTTTAGAGCACAGCTCTCATATTTTCATTTATACTTTTCCACTACTGAGCCCAGTAGGGTCACAACCTCAACTGGGGTCTTTGAGCAGTATTTTAAAGCTATAAACTTCTAAGACATTTTCTCAGCAGTTCAGAATGCTGGATGCCATCAAACGCCTCACTCTCTGTTGTCCTTAGAAGCCATCTCTTTGACAAAGGTTAGTGTGGAAGAAAAATACTCAACTAAATGTCATCAATCAACTTCTTGTGTCCAGAGGAAAAAAAAAAAACCCAGCCCAAAAAACTGCCTATGAAAGGTCTACGAATGAAGCTGAATGAAGCTGGACGTTTTCCTTTTTCCCATTGGTAAAGATTTTGTAAGATAAATTAAGCTGAAAAGAACCACTGTGCAACTACATGGCCTTAGTCACTGGACAGCTGTAGTTGCTGAATTAAAGTCTCTTTTGTCATATGGGAAGGGATGCAATCCAGCAAACTCTTTTTTAGATGTGTCGTTTTTGGTTTTTTTTTAATTGCTAGGACAGGTATGCCAAAAATAATCACTAATATGGCAGAATGCACACAAGGAGCATCTGCATATCTTAGGACGTATTGCTGCTTTCGTTCATCATTTTGCTTGATGTTTCTCATATACCATCAACCACAGTACTGAAATAATCAGTGGAATGTATGCGATTTCTGGCATTTCTTTTCTCAGTCAGGCCTTGATTTGTAGAGCTTTCTTTTGATGGTCCAGTTCATGGTAGGAGTTCAAAATAGAGCAGTTTCTGAGGAGATCGTTGTTAAAAGAGTAGATTCCTATATTTCCTAAGGAAAGAAACTTGTTCAATGACAGGACTTTTTGCTCTTGGATACCATAACTTGATCTTTGTCCTCTGCATTCCCTGAAGGGGACACAGATGACCCAATGTGAAGATTGCTTCATATAGATTGCTTTATAAATTAGAACAGTGATGTAAAGTGGCATCCGGTTCTTACTAGAACTTGATAGATGATATGAATCTTAGGACTGATGTTATTAACATGACCTCAAGCATGAAAAGAAGGTAAGTAGATACACTCTCTGCTAACCATAGTTGATACATTATAAAGTTGTATTAATATTCAGATGTAGTGAATTCTAGTGACCTAAGCTGAAGGTTGACTACGTATTGGGTGATTTATGACCAACTTTTCATCTGTCAGGAATGTTTTCTAAGAAGCAGGAGATAAAAGAAGGCCACTTGGAAAACTCAATGATTATTCAAGTTGAGTAAAAAAAGTCCGACAAGACCCTGTATTTCTATCATGACAGATGGGTCTAGTAGAATTTTCACAAAACATAGAGACAGAAATCTTTGGCTAGCTCTTCAAGGTGGTTGTCCCTTTCAGTGATAACTTGCCTATATGTTGCTTTTGTTTTACTTGAGGGGGTTGCTTTTCACTTTGGAAGCTGCAAATGGTAGTCTTTGAGGAACAGGAAATATGTCAAATCTTGGTTTCCAATTGATGCTGAGAAGAATGAGTGAAGCCACCCTAATGCTGGACCATCTGCTTTTCCATTGTAGTGTTAATAATTTTTGTTCCAATGGGACTTACAATATAAAAGCCCCTAGCATTATAAACATTTTACCTGTGACTTCACAGTTAGGAAGACATACATGTATCATTGGTATTTTTCAAAAGTATGTATCAGGCAGTTTGGTTGTTGTAGGTCCCATCCAACAGAGCTATTCTATTTAGTAACAATTGAATAAGTCATTCAACTAAGCATTTATTTTGAATTCTGGATTGTATATTCAAAGATAATGATGACATGTTTATATTATTGTAAAAAAACCAAAAAAACCCAACTCAAAACCCAAGAAACACTACACACAAAAAACAAAAAAACCCTGAAACAAAACAAAAAAACCCCAGACTACCTTAAAAAAAGCTTAAGCACTTAAATAGAATGGAGAGGAGTTCTATTATTTAGATTTAGAAATTTTAAAGGGGAAATGATATTTTGAAAAGTCTGAATAAATATGTGGATATACATGTTTCAATTCCACATGATTTCAAGTAATTTTTTGATCTAGTGAAATGAATGTGCATATCAGTCTCCTGATACTTTTTTTTCCCTCACAAAACATTTGGAAAGGTCTGGATTAGTTTAGAAACCACCTTTTGCTTTAGTTTATCATAAACTTTGAAAATCAGTACATTCGGGTAATGAGGAGGGACTGGAAAGCAAGGATGCAAAGTAGGACAGAAATATGGAAACTGGGCATTTATCCTGTGTTTTGCTGCAGGTGGCAGCAAAGCCAAGAAACGTTATGCAGAGAGACATTGTCTGAGTATCACTATCCTTCAATTATTCCTACCGCTGCTGAACTGGTATCAAATGGTAGGTCACTAATATTTCTTTCAGTCTCTGCCATAAAATGACTTAATGACTTTGAAAAATCTAACAGGTTCCCATAAAATATAATGGCATATAAGTGGCTTCCAACATGATTGGCAGATTTTTAAAAGCTGCTCTGAGACAGAAGAATGGGTCATCTTCTGTATATTTGCTAAACTTTAAGTGAATTTTATCAAATGCCTGTTGTTAATGGAAACATCAAAATATTTTTTTCTTTTCAATTTCATGTGGATTAGATTAAAATGCAGTGGTGCTAGTTTTAAGTTGCAAAGTAAGATTTTGCAGAAATATTTCTGTACACATCTCTCTATGTCAGCAGGGTACCCCACAGAGTCTCTGGCAAGACTGGAATCTTAATTAAAGGAGTTGCATATGTTTTACATTAAAAAGTCTTTAGCAGTATTACCCCCTCCAAAGACGTTGAAATGGTATTGTAGCAATGAGTACAAAGGATCTGCCTGAATTATTCAAACAATGAAACAGTTCAAACTGATCTTATCCATCGTGGCTGAATTTATCTTAACATAAATTGTTAGCCCAGAGGTTAATGGAGGGAGATCATAGAATAGCTCCAGGAATCTAGGGCTTTACAAGGTCAACAGTGTTTTGGAATTGGGCTTGACAAGAAGGAACCTAAGCTGCCTGCATTTGTTTGGCCAATTGCAGTGTCAAAAGCGAGAAGGCTTTCTACTGAGAGTACTTCTATTACAGTATTGATTTAGCCAGCAGCTGAAGGAAAAGAGGATTGAGAATTTCAAATGTAACAGGAGGTTTGTTTGAAAAGAGAGACAAATAATACAAACTGATCACTGTCGGAGGAATTATGGTTTGTGTTGGCATGGTGGAGTAATCACAACAAAAGTGAGATTTGTGTTTGTCAGGAAAAAAATAGTGATATTCTTTAGAGATATACCAATACTAAGAAAATAGATGATAAAGTAATAAATAATACCCTTACCATATTTTCCATTGTGTTGCTTATAATAACCAAGTGCTCTAATCATAAAACAGAAACCTATTTTTATAGGTGCTGTGTAAAAGTTGCCACAAGAACTTTCCTAAAAATACAGTTATAGCCTGTTTGGGTACAGACACATAAGTGCAAGGAGTCAATGAGACATCGTTGGGCAGCGCAGTCTCTACAGTCTATCTGAGAATTAGGTTTTAAGAAGTTTTTTGTGTAGGCTTGATGGAAAGTGAGGGAGCTTCTCAGTAGGAATAATGAAATTATTCTTCAGATATTTATGAAGGAGGGAAGCACAAAAGTGCCCAACTGGAAAGGTGACAGGGTGGTAATGAGGATTGGTATCTGAAGCCAACCAGAGATAGCAGAGTGGGTAGTAGGCTGAGATAAATGAGCTTGGGTAGACCACAAGCAGGTTTCATGAAGATAAGGTACTTATATTTGATGTTATAAAGGGGGAAAGAAGGCTGAAAAGATGGGATGTAAAAACATGGAGGGGTGGTCTTTGCAATAGTATTCTGAACAGGCATGAGCAGAGTAAAATGTCTTGTCAAGGCAGGAGAGAGAGGGAGTTACAGTAATTCAATCTTAAGAAATGAACTTGAATGTGCAGATATCTTGGGGACATAACAGGAAAACACAGGCAACAACTGTCTTGATCGAGGAGAAAGCAAGAATCGGATAAAAGCCTGGTCACTTAATCTACCACAGAAGTGGGTAGGAACAATATTTAGAAAGCTGTGCTTGAATTAAGTTGATCAAAGTCCACTTGGAAAGAAATAGTGGCCTTAGGCCTACTTATTAATAAATGCTTTCTCAGATCGTCCTAAAAATGGGTGATTGTTTACTCTTAATTAATAGGATTAAGTAGCAAACAGAAAACTTTGGATATATTGAACATTTTATATAAGAGTGGGAGTTCCCATAAAGAAGAGGGACTTACAGCCTCAGAAAAACTGTGTATAATTAAGGTAGTATATTTAGATTTTTCGGAATATGACTCCAAAGAAGGACGAATTTTTATGCTTTTCTTTGCTGGCTAGTACTCCTTCATCTCACTATTTATTTTACTATATACTATAGAAACCCTTGGCAATACATCATTGTTTAATATTTTCTCCTATTTAGAAGCATATGTACAGGTATTTTGATCCTCTGAAAGTATATTAAAAAAACATTTGCCATATACAGATATGTACCCACATGTGTACTCTCTCCCACATACGGAGCCTATTAGTTTTTTTCCAAAATTACTTTTATGTGATACAGCACTGAATTCCTTCACAGATGGACCGTTCTTGTTCTTCCAGTATCTGAGAATAATTATCATAGCAATTAGATAAAGAGATTGGGTTCCATTTCACATGGGACATTGTGTGATTTAGATTGATGAAGTAAGAGCTGACATGATTTTGAGTCTGAGGCTTGGGTTTTGGGAGCTTTTTTTGCATAATTGTATTTTCAAATATTTGTGAAACTTCTGCCAAAGCATTTTTATTTTTTAATGCTCTTGGAACATATGCTTGTAGTCCCCAATGCTTCCAAATAACTCCAACATTGTCATTTTGTCTTAAGCCCAGGCTGTTCATTTTGACAAATGTCTAGTAAATTTTAGAGGTATTTTAAACATTGTTGTAGTGCCAGTTATTTTAACTTATTCCCATTTAACTTGTCACTTTTGTCCAGATAAAATTCCAATTGCTTTCATACAGCTTTGAGTTAAGGCAGAAAGGGAAATCTTTTCAATTAGTCTACTAGAAATTATTGTATTTTAAAGTCCTGCATTTATTGTATATCTTTCTATTATTTTGATCAGAATTCTACATATGTTTACTTAGGAGGATTAATTTACTTCCAAAAGATTATTTTTCAACTGTTCCGCAGTGCCAGGTAGAGCTGTTGTTCTACACAAATGTGATTTGGATTGAAAGCACAATGCTCACAAATGTTACTTCAAAACAAAGACCTCACAGCAAGAAAATACTATTTCCCATTTCAGTTTTACTGTAAAATACTTGACCTTTTATTTGAGATGATACATTTTTCCAGGAATAAGCTGCACGCTTTCAGGGATCTGAATTTGATTTGTCATCTGCTTCTATCTGCATCTTCCAAAAATGTCTTGTTATTGGTTGAATTTAAATCTCAGTATGAGAGTTGTTCCTGGAATGCTCTATTCTGTGGTAGAGTTTCCTTTTTTGACCTAAGGTATTAATTTTTCATCTTGCCTCTACAGCAGTGAACTGTGCTGCAGTGAAATTCATTCCATACCTTCTGAGGCTGGATAACCCTGCTGTGATTTTTTTGGGTGTGTAGTCTACCTCCCACTGAAATTAAATGAAGCCTTTGCTCTCACATCACTAGTGATGATACTGGGACCTAAAATGGTGCACATAGAGTCCTTTTTAACAGAGGACTTCTATATGCTGTCCTTCATTTTTCTCAGGAGAATCTGTAATGACAGAAACTTAATCCCTTGAGGGAACATTGATGAACCACATACAGTGTGTGTACAGCATTACTTACCCTGAGTCTAGCTGTAAGTGGTGCCATTGAATGTAGACTATCCTAGTCACCAGCACTTACTTTCTAAAACATAATCATAAGCCTTGGCAAAAATGCAAAGAAAACACTGTGGTTTTTAAAAGATAGGTATGTGAAGACAGTGGTGACTGATACCATACATAACTCTAAGCTATAGAGAAAAGACTTATCTGTCTTAGCATTTTGTACTGTTACTGGTCATCTGGTGTCTCGACGCCTTCCGTTTTTAAATCATTGCATAGAGACATTCCTGTTGATCTTCATGGAAAGAGAATAAGCTTGCTTAATTCAGAAAGCTTTGATTTGATGTGTGTTTTGTGAATTACTTGGTGCCAGCTGAGTATGAAGGGGAGAGACAGAGTCTTCCCTTGGTTTTATGACAATGCTTATTAGATTGCAACCTTTGGTCCTCCTGAGCTTACCTAAGCTAGTGCTATTGTTAATTATCAACTCAAAGGACTCAGAGCATAAATACTGGCACCAAGCTACTGGCACTTCCTCCATTTTTTCCACTGGCTATCAAAGTTAATCCAGTGCGTCATCCAAGACAAGTATTTTTCAGTATCACCAAAGGAAGGCACAGCTGCTGCTCTACTTTGTCTCTTCAGTACAGCCTGAGAAAGGCTAACTGAGTCTGCCAGAATTTTGCTTTGGTTTGTGCAACAGCAGATGCATCTTCGATCACTTGCCACCCTCTCAGGTCCATCCATGCAGTCTATAACATGGCTATATGCAAGCTTCTGAGGCAGTATCCAGGGCATTTTTGTTCTCTGTTCTTACCTCTCCTTTTTTTTCCTTGTGGTTCTGTTTCTGTTCACTCATCTCCTCTGTTTAGCGTGGTCAAGGCTCTGAAGCTAATCACAGCATTTCCCACATCGCACTCTCAATCTAAAGGGGAATAGGGCTGGCCATGGCTCAGCGTCCCAACAGCAGCCGGCCAGGCCCCACATGGAGCTGTCTCAGCTGGCACTGAACTCCTGCTCTTTGGCAGCACAGGCGATGGGAATGTTTCTGCTGGGAGTTTGCAGCGCAGCCACAGAGCTTTTGATTTACTCACTGAATAATCACAAGCTCGTGGCAGCATCCTGATCAGAGAGATGGTAAAAGTAACTCTAACAGCGCTGTGCTCTGTAGTCAGATCATGCTAGCTGCACGTCGTGGGTGAATCCAAATTTGGCTTTGGTCGTACTTCATCAGAGGATGCTCACATGCCTCAAAGAAGAGACTCAGGTTCTTTCAAATAATCTGTCCATTCTCCAGCTCTTCTGTAACTTGGAGATTTGTCTTTTACCTCTGAGCACTGAAGGAAGTGAGGCTGATTCCTCTTGCCTGACCTCCTGAGTGAAATCACAAGGCCTCTAGCTATGCATTTAGGCACCTTGCTTCTATTTTGGTTCTTATATTTTTCATCGAAGTATGTGGTTATCAACTAGTGAGCTCTGGTGATGAAGAATCCTCACTTTTATGCATGTAAAACAAGAGTAGGGTTCATCTGGGATTTATCATTGCACTACCTCAAATGGTTTGATTGTAAAGTTTTCCTAACCATGAATCTGCATGATATAGAAAACTATTTAGATTTTTTATAACCTATAAACTTATTTGCCTTACCTTCTTAAGGTTTTTTGTATTGTCCTCTTGTAAACAAGCATCTGAGATCCAAACCAAAGCAGAAAATCAAAGCAGTAAAGTGCTTCAGTGAGTGTTGTGAACTTAATTATTTAAAGGACCCTCAGTGTCCCTAAGAAAACTGTACATTCAGATCTTGACTGAAGATGTTTGCCTTCAAAATGCCTCACATCAGCAAGTCCCTTTAACACTTGGAAGCTTTAAGTGATGTGTTCTGGAAAACTCCATCCCACCTATTTTGTACTTAAAATGCTGCAGAAACACTGAGATTACTTTAACCAAAGGTTATTATTCACCTAGTTGGAAGTGCAGAAGGGAAGTTATATACTAGCTATAGCCAACCCCAAGCCTGAGAATATTTGCATGTTGCCTTTTTGAAGTATTTGACAAGAGAAATCACTTGAAAGTGTTTAGGGGATCACCAGGAACAGTGAAGAGAGAGGAAAGGAAGGGGACTCTGGGGTAATAGACTTCATCATCGGAAAGGTGATGTGACTCATATTCTCACAGGACCTCTTGGAAAGGAGTGCATGTTTGGAGCCACAGTATTTCCATGTTTCCCACGTGATAATCTGACTCAGAACTGACCCCAGTATAGAATAAGATGTTAGGGGTTCCCTTAGGGTTTTCTTCCAAAACAATCAAATGTCTGATGAATGGAGCTTACTGCAAAGTGCCAGCTGGAGTGGTTGCTAATATTTCAAGGTGAGCACAAAATCTATAATTAATTTGAACCTTAATTTGAGTAACAGTTCTGAAAAATAGTCATCTACATATGCATTAATTGAAGCATTGTGAGGAACACGCTGACCGGTACATACTTGGACATATAAAAAGCAATGCAGTGAAATCAAAGAGTAAACTAATGAGATTATAATGATTTGAATTCCTAGGATCAGATGGGCTAGGGAGAGTATTTTTGGTGTTGGAACCTTGTACATACTGTAGTTTTCTTCTTTGATAATTTTGAAAATTATGTTATCACTGATCAATTCTAATTGATTTTAACCTGCTTGTAGTGATCCAGAGACACACAGTATCGTCTGTTGAGCCGTCACTGGAGTGAGAATAATTTAATTGTAATTGCGTTTGTTGGATCCTGCAGTGACAATATCATACTTTTTCACCTAATACTAGAAGAATGATGTAATTGTTTACCATGAAGAACAAGAAAGTGTAATTGAATTAACTGCCGTTGAACATCTTGCAAATGTTTTGTTTTTCACTAGTGTTACACTTTCCAGCATTGCTATCTGTATATTCTATTAGACTAAATGAGAGATGATTAGCGTTAAAATAGGGGAAACAACAAATAAAACTTCTGCTAATCAGACAGATACACTCAGATTTATGACGTGCCAGGCTCTTTGGATTCTGCTTTACCTCTACTTTATACAGAGTTGAGAAGATGTGTTTTTCTGTGATGGCCTCACCTTATTCGTCTGCCTTCTAACTCTTTAACTGTTGAGTTAGTCACGTACACTGTACCATTCATGAAACAATTTTACTGTTAAAATTTTATCAGCTGCCATGGCTTTGGTTCCTAAACTGCCAATATGATATGAAGAAACATAAAATGCAAGATTTAGCTGCGTATGTACTTGGCAGTTCTGACGGATGTTGACTTGCTTTGACTTGCCTTTTTATCAGCAAAAAGGTTCAAGAATGAAGCTCTGTTGGCCTAGTTTCCACCCTACTTCTACTCCAAAATAGCTAAATGATACAGACCAGTTAGATGATTATAAATGAAGTGCTATATTTATCAATGTACTTAAGTTGCTTAGCATTCCTTTGATGACGGAGAGCAGCTGTGAATCCAGCTTACTGAGTTACTGTACTGTGGTTACTGTTTGTAGGTACTGATGATGCCTCTAAATGATTTCCTAGTTTTTTTTATTACTGTTTTTGCAGGGGTTCGTAGTATTCCTATGTAAATTAATTAATTCTTAGAAAGCAATTAGAAAATGTACACAAAAAAGTACCATTAAAATGAAGGTTAAAAGTATATATGAGTAATTTAATGGAGAAATACAAAAATGCTACTATTAAAACCATCAAAACCGCTTAGAGAATATTTAGAGTTATGGTAATGTCTAAAAAAATGTAAAGGACATTAAAACAAGTTCATATTTACAGTGTCTTGTACTGATCACAAAGAGGGAGAAGCTACCCTAATAATACCAGAAAATTTTCAATTTTAACTTGCCATTTCTTCTTCCATGTGAATCCTACGGGAGAGAATCTGTAACAACCAGGACATTACGTTACAGAATCATCTTGACTGTCATGGTTTAACCGCAGCCAGCAGTTAAACACTATACAGCTGCTTCCCCCCTCCATGGAGGGGGAGTCAATCAAGGGAAGAAAGAAAAACTCATGGGTTGAGATAAAGACAGCTTAATAGGACAGAGAAAAAAGGCAAAATAATAATAAGACAATATACAAAACAAGTGATGCACAATGCAGTTGCTCACCACCCGCTGACTGATGCCCAGACAATCCCTGAGCTGCCATGTGCCCCGGCCAACTCCCCTATACTGGCCGTGATGCCATATGGTATGGAATATCCCTTTTCTTGTTTGGGTCAGCTGTCCTGCCTGTGTCCCCTCTCAGCTTCTTGTACACTCCCAGCCTCCGCTGGCTGGGCAGTATGAGAAACTGAAAAGTCCTTGGCTTAGGATAAGCACTACTTAACACATGGATGTTTTAGGTGTTGCTATTAACATTATTCTCATCCTGCATCCAAAGCACAGCACTGCACCAGCTTCTAGGAAGAAAATTAACTTTAGTCCAGCTGAAACCAGGACATTGACTCATCAACTTTAAGGAATTGCTGAGACAACAGCATGATCATCATTGTGCTAAGAATATGCATAGCATAATATATAATGATATGCCAAAGTTTTCATTAGCCCTCATTTACTTATAATAATCTCATTACTCATTTTCAATATGGACATTCTAAGTATGCATGAAAAGAATTTTCATGTATGTATTTAAACATGTGTCTATATGTCTATGTGTCTATATTTATATATATGAACATGCATTTTTGTGTGTATATTCACACATGCATTGCTCCTGTCTTCTTGGGAAGAAATACTTAATTCAACCAGAAAGCAATTTAAAAGATTTATACTTTATGGGATAGTCATTATCTCTGTCCTAGGCTTGAAGTATTTTTATTACACTGGAACCAAAAATTTTACATCAGTGGGGTTTTATCAGATGTATTTCAGACGTTTTATTAATCTCAAATTTTATGACACATGCAGTAATTATTTTTTTATCATTTTTACTGATTTGGTTTTCTTCTGACTGTTAACGTTGCTTTCTTTAAAACAAGGGAAGCATGCTTTTGACAATGCTGCTTATTGTTTACTTCAGTTTTGTAAACTTTGTCCACCAAAAGACTTGATTTCATTGTAATACATACTCTTCATAAGGTAAGTCTTGTTACCTTTCTGTAGCATTAGTATCATATTATTGTACTTTATAGGATAGATTGGCATGGGTCTTCCAGAATTATGACACAATGTTAAAAAAAATATTTCTCATCTTTCTTCACTTTCTGATATCTCCTGAACACAACCTACTGCTGCATGTTTCAAATCCATAATTCATTGCAATCCACCCATGTAAAAATATTATGCATTTAAAATACTGCATTTCTTGCTAACTAGAAAAGGGTCTCATATCTAAAGGAAAGGAATTTTTAGCTTAAGAAAAAAGAGAAAGAAATCCTGATTTCATTTTGTTGTTTCAGAGCGCTTCCTGCTCAAACTGCAAAATGTGTATCGGCCGATCTTTCTGTCACTTGGTTTCCCAGTGTATTAAGGAAAAGAGCTGTAGAACAGTGTTTTCATAGGTAAAGCTCAAAATTGTGAAAGAATGCCCCAGGAAATACTTCATATTAATTTTTCATATATTTAAGAAATCCAAATGCCAGCAACTTTTCTTTAGCCAGCATGGGTTTCTTTCAGGCACATTGTCTGCATTAGTCATATCATTGTGAGATCCATCCATCCATCCATCCATCCATCCATCCATGCATCCATCCGGCCAACCTCAACTAAGGAATGTGGCCAGCAGGTGCAGAACCAGGATGAGCAGCAGTGTTTCCCGGAACCTGACCCTCCTGCACAGTCTAGCTGGAGCACTTACTGTTTACCACCTCAGCAAAATCCCACTTCTGAGGCGATACGGAGGAACTGCAGACATCGCTGTGTCCACAGCATAGAAATGCATATAAGCAAACAGTTCGAGAGTGAGGGTGGGGGCAAAGCTTCCTTGCCTGATAAAGCAGAACCCTCCAGCCTGCTCTCTCCCCAGGGTGGAGGGGTCTGTTCAGTTTGGCTGATGAGAGAAGCATCCAGAGAAGCAGCCTTCTCTATGCCTTGCTACAAAACCGTCTGTAAAGTTTGACCAGCCTGCAGCATCCCCAGCCACCTTGTCAGCTGAATGTAGCTTTCAAACTTCATCTCCCCTTAGCTGTGCAACATCCAAAACACAATCTGGTCACCATATTCCTCTTCTCCACTCTGTGTAGGTATTTTCAACAATGTCTTATGGCTATTGAAAACAAAATATTTTGCAATAGCTCGTATGCCTTTGTCACAGTTTTACATAGCTGAAGCTTTATCAGGTTGTGCATAAAATCTTAATCTCCCACAAAATTGATGGATATTTTGTTCAGCATCAAAATTACTTAATTCCCAATGGCTCTGTGTTGTGCAAAAAAATAGGAGCAGGAAATTAGCTTACACACTGAATTCCTGACTGCCCATAGGACTTGACCATCAGCTCGTTCCCTGACTTAGCTCTGCACCTCAGCAAGTTCTCTCCGAAAATAAATCCTGTGTAGTATAAGCAGCATGATAAAGCCAGTAAAAGCCATTAGGCATCAGGGATTGCTTTTATTTAGCAGTACATAGCCAAGGAGACTAGGGAAATAGGCTGCTCTCAGTTTAGATGCTGTTTTTGAAGTGTCCAGTTCCCCATTTTATTCCCTGTAGGAATGAAGGAATTCAGGAAGAATGTGAATTCAGGAAAAATAACATATCTCATTTAAAACAGAAAAGGACCTACCATGAGTGGGCATACAGGAGCAAAAATTATAGCATCTTCATTAAAAACACACATTAATTTCACAAAATATAGAAGAGATATCAGTAACTTTGTTACGGTGTCTTCTTAATGAAGAAACTAACAAAGGATATCTGAAAGAGATTCTGGATTTTCTGTACTTTCCTAGCTCCTGAATTTCCAGATTATAAGAAATAATGGAGAAAATACTTAAGAGCATCAAACCCTCTGCCTCAAAATAAAGTGAGAGTTTTCTTTCCAAAAATCTGAAATGTCTGTCTGAAATGCCAGTGCTCTGAAAACTGTAATTAATACTTAATATTCTTTGAAATAGGGTACAAAAATGAGAGTACTTTTTTTATCAAAATCTTGTTAGAAGGATGCTTCACTGAACATTTGAGTAGAAATCTGCTGCCTTGGATATTGAAAAATTACCATTAAGATTGCATTAGTTATTCACCACTTCAATTCCAAACTTCTATTTCAGAGGTAGACTACAGCAGGAGAGCATAGCTTTTATTATCTCTTTTGTTTAATTTTTATATTGCCTAAAACTAATGGTATTATAATCCTTCTGAGGAACAAATTTTTAAGTCTTACTACTTTACAACTTTGGAAAAGGTATACTAGTCTCTTGTGACATTGAGAGTTGTGTATATTTATCAGTTAGATGCTTTTATACCTAATTATTTCATAGGAACTATTTATGTTAAATTCCCTTCCTGTAGCTATATGATAATTAAAAATGAAAAAAAGTAAAATGCAAATAATGCTGGCTGCCAGTTCCTATCATAAAGATGGTCTTTTCATAACTTCACCAAAATTAAACGGTTTTGTGTAAAGTACACCTGTACAAATTCAGTGCTGCTTTACAACAGCGAAGGACAGGAAAGCACACATGGGTGTGTACTAAATTTCCTATTTTTCTGCATCAAATTAAAATATCTACTTTCTGACATTCTTCAATAAATTAAACTCAGCATTACTCATTCTCCTGCACCAGTGCCTAGCCAATATTTTCTTTTTTCATCCTTGCATATTTTTATCATTATTCTTCTCTTCATTCTGGTTAACATCTTTATCTTGGACTTTTCTCATCCTCATGCTGTAGCTAAGTCTTGGATATTGCCTTGGCATGAAATGTCTGTGATGCAGTCACTTCTGTCCTTAGAAGTTAACCCCTCTTCCAACTGTCTTCCAAAGTCTCTCCAACTCATTTACTGCACAACTCTTTGGACAACAACAGCTGTTTTCTCTGTTCAGAGACACCAAGATGCTGCAAAGCCCACTCCTGTAACACAGTATTTGGCTATATTGTCTTTTCAGACTTGTTGCATCTTGTGTAAAAAAAAACACACAACCCCCCCCCCCCCAAATAAACAAACAAAACACAAACCCCCTACTTTCACCTATTAAGGTCTTTAGAGCCTGTCTGCACTACACCTGTGCTCACTTGTGCCATGTAGGAAGGGTAGCTTTGTGTGTCCCATAATGCCAGCTCTCCTTGTTCACTTATATTTTCAACCCAACACCTATAGAGTTTTCCTTTTGTTGCCTCCCTCAGCTGGACGCAGGTCTCCAGGACTATCTAAAGTCTTCCTCGTTGTCCTCTTCCACATCCCTCTTTCAAACTCTGCATGCAGCCCAGACAGCCCAGTTTGGCAGCGCACATATTTTGTCTATTAGGTTTTGCAGGGAAGAGCTCTGGGGCCGGTGTGCCTTTTTGCAGCGCGTCCTGGACTGAGGTTGGGACACCTAGGCACTGTTGCAGTATAGCTAGTAATACTAATAATGGAAGTGATATGCTCCAAATAAACAGGCTGCCTCACCAAGTAAGCATCTGTAGGAGAAGAATTGAAAAGAAAGAAAAAAAATTTCTTTGAGATTAAATCTTATGTGAGGTCAATGAATTTAGGGTCAGAGGAGTATTATCTCTCTGATTAGGTTATGCAGTCTTATCTAAGTCAAATATTATCTTTTGGTTTGTTTTCTTTATATTACCAATATTCTGTGAGCACTTTTTAAATTGTAAAGACCAAAATCAGCAAGTAGAATTTATAGTTCATGAAACCATTTGTTCTGTACAACTGCTCAAAGAAGCTGCTGAAACTCTCCCATGATCTGAAGCTGACTGACTGTTGTCTTATGTTCTTGTAAAATTAATATCTCACAACTTATTGTCATTTACTTCTGTGACTTTCACAGAAGTAACAGTGAAAGAAGAATGGTTACTATTATTTATACAATTGAACCTACTGACTTAAGTTGAATACAAACCTTTTGTTTTTAATTCTCTCCAAGTGCCAAATAATAAACATCAGCTTTTGTAACTATTTCAGCAAAATATAGTTACGCTGAGAAGCTTTTTCTTTGTACTTTTGCTAGAAATTCTCTGCTATAGCTGATGCAGAAGACCTTATAGGTACATCAGCAATTACTGATTTTGCAGTAGATTCACAGATGATGCTTTTAGAAACAGCTAATGCATTTGAATTTGATAGTCTACACCAATTAATATCCACAAGCTCAAGTATCTTGTTTATGGAAAGACTTTTTGACTGGGTCATTAGGTTTTAGAAAGATTTGTAATTTTCCAGGAATTTGATTCCACTGTTAAATCACCAGGGGACTCCTCACTTCTACTTGAATATACTTGAATTATGATGGCAGGAAGTGAAGATGAGATGATTGTATTGTTGGCTGAAGTACTGTACGAATGCAGATATTACCTTGGGGTTTCTGCTCTCAACAACTGAAACATCCATATGGAAACAGCGCTGGTCGCTGATTCTGATCTCGTGCCTGTTCTCATCTGTTTATTTTCTATTAGTTCTGTGCCAGAATGGCAGATAGTAACCTCCCTCCTTCACCCCCACCAAGGTGTTCACAAAAAATCAATGATTTTGATGCTGTTTTCTCCTTTGGGAATGTGAAGGTAATCTTTTTGTAGTCACATAAGTAACTCCCAGTTATGCTTCACTTAATCCTACATTTGATGCTCTTAATCAAGAATTAGAAGCACAATATATAATGTAATAAGCTAATGTTCATGTAAGAGCTTTCCTAACTTCTGAATACACACAGTATTAGAAAATCATAGAAAATCATTAGAAAAACATATTGGAAAATCACAGTCATAGAAAATCATTCCAGTTATCATAGTTTTAGGTACAATAAACAATTCTTATAGGGAAAAAATAATAAAATTAAACTGCATGAAGGGACTGGTTAAAAATTTCTTTGATAAGCCTCTGCCAGTTTGTGCACAGGAAGATACACTAAGCTCTAACAGAGAGCTCCTCCCAGGTAAAACAATCCTTCGGAAGCTGTTTGTTTGGTTTTTTTTTTTTTTTTTAAATGACTGTTTAATCTTGACAATTCAACATTTTAGTTAACTCAGTTAAAAACTTCAGAGAATAAAGCCCCTTGAATTAAGTTAAATAAACCTACACCTATTTCCTTTGCCTTCTGTGCTTTTAAGAATTAAATAACACTGTTCTAAGGTGATGAGAGATTTTTTTATTGAAGTAGCTTAGACCTAAAATGTGATATCCATTTAATCTTGTGTAATTTGGATTGTCTTTACTATACATTGTGATATTGGCATCCTGCTAGTATGGAATCAATTTCAGATTAAAAATTTTAATATCAATTCAACACTTTAAAACAGTTTATTTTTGCAATAAAATATTTGATTAATTCATTTTGAAAAAGGAGGGAGATACTTTATTTTGAAATTTCGTAGTATTTTTTTTCCAAGCATTTGTTTACACAAAAATATTTGTCATTTTTAAATTAACCTAAGCAAGAAATTCTGATTCAGATGATCTGTGGATTTTGGATCTTACTAACTCAGATTGATAAGACTGCAGTGGGCTCTAGAGCACTTGAAAAAAGTAGCATGGTTTGGTGCTTTCTAAAATAGCTAAAAGAGACCAGCCTTCCTCTGTCAAAAGGATTTCAAAGGTAAACTGATCAGGTGAGCAAGAGCAGCTCCTCTGGAGACTGGTTTGTCAGGTACGGAAAAGCAGTAAGAGGCATCATTTACAAATAGGTGAAGGCTGTAAAATGCAAAGCTAAATGTGCACAAAGTGTGGCTGGATTGCCTGCATATGAATTAACTAAGTGATTTTTTTTTTTTTTTTTTTTAAATCATGTTGCAGAAATGTTACGGAAAGTGTCCTGATGTATTAGTGAAATTCACCACATAATTCTCCCAAATGCAGTGACAGGGCATGTTTACTGAGTGCATTTGATACTGCACTGGACAAAATGACAACAAATGACCAGTAGAGACAACTGTAAAGGAGTTGGATAATTTCTTTTGCCCTTTCAGTGGTCCTTGCAGTAAGCCCACTGCTCTCTAGCCTAAGAGCCATTTCAAGATCCTTCCAGGGTCAAATGGAAAATCATCCATGTCTAACAAATGACAGAACTTAGGTTAGTAAATATTACTGATCTTGAGTTTGTCACATATTGACTATAATGAGAGTATAAATTTTCTAAAATTGGTACACCAAACATCACCATGCTGTCTGAAGCACAGGGGATGACAAAATGCAACGTTATTTTCTTCATTATTTTTTAGGCAGGAAACAAATTTTTTTTGCTTGTGAGTAGAATGTGTTCTTCAGTAGGGAGAGAATTCTCTTTTTTTGATAATAGGATACACAGAACAAGATGGAAAATATATTAAAAAGTTTTATTTTGCTACATTTTTAGTGTGAATGGGTTTGTAGGTGTAGTTGTTTTTGTTACTTATGTTCCTCTGATGCTAACACCAGTGCTATGGATGACAAAAAGCCATATAAGAAAATTTTATACAGTGCAGTAAATGTGTATAATGTCTCAGGGATTGAACCTGTGAGAAGAATTTGTACAGAGAATTGTGAACAAACCTTCTGATCAACAAACAAAAAAAACCAAACAAAAAAAGAAAATCTGCTTTTTAAAGATAACTTCTGGATCGGTTAAACAGGAGAGCTTTTACAGAGTTCAGAATCAGTTCCCTGTGGTTTGGTTTTTGGTTGGGTTTTTTTGACTAATAAAAAGAGAAGAGAGATTACCACCAGTTCTGCACTCTGGCTAGTAAGTATGTTTCAATAATTACAGTAGCTTTCATAATTGCTGTATAAATAAACCTAATCAAAATGTCTTTTTAATAAAGAAATGATTGGAGATCACTTGAAGATGTCACTCTGATAACGGTCAACTCTTCTCCAATAATGTGCCTCAACACAATGGTGCCTCAGGCACAGACAAAGTTGAAAATATTGGTGTAATCTTGTGAATTCAAATGGTTTGTTTTAGAAGAAAAGCATGATGGCTTCATGGACACTTTTTGTAGTATTTAATTCTGCGGAAAGGTTTGCATTATTACAGAGTAGTAGTACGTCATGCGTCTGATTTTTTTTTTTTTTTTTTAAGTTTTACATGCATCTAGTCAAATCCTAAACAAGAAAGCCACTGCTGCTATTTCTTAGTTCTGTTGAAAAGAATGATCCTAGAGGAAATAATGGTATTTGTGAAAAAACAGAAAGTGTAAGAAGGCAAATGCCTGTTTTCCCTTTTTCATACTCTTTGACACACTGTCTTCGGAAACAAGATCAGTGGGAAATTGCTACAAAAAACAATTAAGGGAAATAGAGCAGGAAAAGAGGAGGATGGCATTTCTTTAGGGTCAATTAATATTTTCTAGACTTCTAGGAAAAAAAACCCCACTGGCTAGCCTTTATATAAACTTATGAAAAAGAAATGCAAGTACAAAAAATGAAAGAATGTCATGAAATACTAAAAGGAAAACTAAAAGTAGGCATACTAAAAAATCAGGCATAACATCCTGCTATTGGAAAGGAAATAAGGAACAAGCATACACAGAAGGTATATCTGTATGTTCACGGTAGTGGCAAACCTGCTGCTGACATTGCAGTGAGAGCAGGCTCAGGTCCCTAATGAATGGAAACAAAGTGATTGTGTAAAAGAGTTTTGAAATGATGGTAAGACTAGTGCAAAACAAGTTGGTTTTGGTTGTGAGGGCAGTGGAGTGTGACAGGAATCTCAAGATACTGAAAATAGTTGAGGCATATATTTGTATACATGTGTATGAATTATATCTGTGTAACAGAGAATGAGTGCTGTGACAGAGTTGAGCAAAAAGATAACGTTCAAGCAGCTGATCAGAGTTAGAGTTCTTAAATCTTACACTGTAGGAGGAGTCAGATCCATTTCCAGGTTCATAAGCCAGAGGCCTTAATCTGAGCCTATGGTACAATCTGCCTGGGGAGTTTGGTTTAGTGGCTTCAATTTAAATTATCTTTAGCAATTCATCTCACAGTTTTAAGTGAAGTCCTTCCACCTTATTAAAATGTTCTGTAGCTTTTCCTTACTATGACACTGTTGGTTTGCTCAATCAGAGAGAACAAAAGAATAAATAAATGCTGGTGTCACTTGGAGCCCTAAATGAGACCATAAAGGAGCCTAAAATTAGACCAGCTTCAGAAGAACACATTTAAGCTATTGAAACTTCAGTCAAAAAGTTGTATCCCTTAGAGAATTGCTTGTGCAGTCATCAAGGTGCAAGTCAACATAGCAATAGAAATGCTGAATTTTTTGCAGTTTTGCAGTGCCTTATCTCCATTATACTATTTGCTTGTGAGGTTTCCACTTAGCTAAAAGCTAGAACGGAAAAAGTGGTTTGTTAACATCAATTCTAGCTGCTGCTAGAATCAGTGAATTAATCCCATCAGAAATACATTTTTGTTGCTGTACAAGTACTCTATGCTAAACCTAAAATTTTCTTTCATTCCTAACTATTAAAAACCAACAGGAGAGCTTAAAAACTGCAACATACTCAATGCCAAAACTATCACGTTACCCTAAAGTTAGGACAGTCCAATAGGGCGCTGCCAGAAACTGTTCGGTAAATGGCAGCTTGTTCCAGAGTGGTGTTTTGTGAAAAATGAGGGTGCACACCTAAAGCACCCTACTTCCAGTCTCTAAAACTGGTGGCTGAACTTCTTTCATCAGTTTATGCAAAGCTTCATTTTATAGTGGAGCAATCTGTTGAAGCAGATTGGCAGAGCTGTGACTGAGCTCTGAAATGATCATGGGAGTGGAGGAGTCATAAAGTTTAGCAGACATTTAGAAGATGTTCGGAATATGCTAGCAGATGTTTAGCAGTTTAGCAAATTCTTGCAGAAAGGCTGTTCGATTGTAAGGAAATAGTAGCTAAATCTTGTTCAGGAGTTAATCAGAAGCCTTAGGAGGCAATCCTATCAGCCAGAAAGGAAGTATTAATTTTATACAGACGATAATGATATTTTCATTTCTTCATTTTCAGAAGTGTTTTACTAAACAGTCCTGTAAGGATCTGAACTACTTTTGCAGAATCTTATCTCGGTATTAATAATAACTTTAGTTACCAAATTTCAAAACTCTTTCAATAGAAAAAGAAATGGGTTTGGTTGGGTCCATGTGTCGTTTTTTTTTTCCTCCCAAGTGCTAGTGATTTATTTACATGGTGGTAGCTGTAAGTAGAATGTAAGTGTCTGAGTGAGTCATGCTGTGCCTGCATAATTCCTACCTCATCCTTTTTCTTTAAATATAACATCAAGGCAATAGTACCTTTGACGTTTCTGAAGAGTATAGCTACTAACTGAGCTTGTAAAAGAAATGTGAAGTGATATTTGATAAGCATAGTCTTTGTCCTGAATTCTTGACAGGTTTCTGAAGGAAAGTTTGAGTGCCTGGAAGGAAAGTTTGAGTGCTTACAGAAGAGCAGTATTTTTCTCCTCTCCCATTTCTCCATTCCTGCAACATACAATGCCTCAACCTCCCAGTGCTTGACACTATTTTCAGGGAAGTATCTTCATCTTATGCCATTAAGTCATTAGCATTTTAGAAGGTGTTCCTGGCTGTGTTGATGTTACATGTGGTAAAAGACATAGTCCTCTTCCAAAGGGACTTCATTGGACATGTCTGCTAGAGGCCTGAGCTATCTTGAGTGTGACATTTTGCCAGTGTTTCCTCTTCTTGGGAACATATCTTCCACACCTGCTTCATAGCAAAACTCTTCTATTTCCTTTCATCAGTCACCTCCTGGTAAGGACCTTTCCATGTCCTAGTCTGCGTGTTAATGGCAAGAAAGACATAGTGGATTCTAGCACATGCGTTAAGCTTACACTCATCTCTGGAAATTAACGTTTTTCCTTACTCTTTGCTTGTTAGTGAATTCACAAGGAATAATTGGAGCCAAGCACATTTCTAATGTCCCTTCAAATGCTAAAATGATCCCATGTTTATATCAACAATCCTGCTCTGAAGCCACTGAACATGCACCAAACTTCACAATAGTTCAGTAAAGCTGAGCAAAACTGACTTTTAAAAAGAAATGGGCTTTTCAGCCTCAAGTATTGTAGAGGCACTACTTTACTATCTTCTTACCTCACAGACTTGCAAGGTATTACATGTATAATTCTTTAAGAACACAAAATAGTTCCAAATATTGTGAGACACTCTGTCACAACAAAAATTTTACAAAAGTGTAAAGCGTAAAATGCTCTGAGCTGTGATATTTCTCACACATTTCCTGTCTTTGATGGAGAAGTGAGAAGGTGAGGCTGAGCTTGTGTGGATTTGTCAGGATTTTGGTTTGTTTTTTTTTTTTCCTTAAGTGCTGGTAAACTAGCAGTGACTAGAAACTAGCAGTGATTATACAAACTGTGCACTGTCCAGGGGATGTTAGTCCTTCCAGATATATCAGATTATATGGTTAAAATTCTGATTTCCAAAAAGAAGCCCTTAGCACTGGCTATAGGATGCTTTGTGTCTTCCCTGATACGGTGGTCTTTGGGTTCCATTTTACATCCTAGCTCTTACTTCACCATGTTTATTCATCAATGCCATATGTTCCAATAATCGATGACATTGAAAGAGTAGCAGTGTTAGAGTACTAATAACTTTTTTCTGTGAAGCACCACACCAGTCTTGCATAATGCTGAATGTACAAAACAGATCACTGGAAAAATAGCTTGTATTACAAGTCTGTAATGAACTGTAAGTCTTGTTAATCATTCATAATTGTGCTCAGAAAGGAAAAGGGCAGTGGTTAATACTGAATTCTGCAAATGGCAGAATGCTGATTAAATATGAATATGCACGGAAGTGAATCCACTGAGCAGTATCAGGCAAAAGATATTTTGAGTCTGCTCCTACTTTTCCTGTTCATGAAGTGGAAAGAAAATAGCTCAAGGAGGACAGGCATATTTAAAGAAGAGGGAGGAAAAATGAACAGGATAGATGAACTGCGGCGTTTTGCAAAATTACCTAAATATAAATGCATTTTCATATGAAAGCTCGTATGAGACATGCTCATAATATAGAGCAAAGTGTCTATGTCGTATAAATAAACACAGTTTAGTAAATGTGGTTCTGTGATACTAATGTTTCTCTAACAAGAGAAATTAACTTGAACTACCTGAAATTCGTGGTCACTTAGTCAAGGATGAAAGAGGTGTATTTTTTTTCTGGGATTTTTTTGTTGTTTAAAAATGACTATTTTAAATATCTGTGGATTTGTGTTTCCAGAATTTTAATTGATACATGGGAATCAAATACCTTTTTATTATTTAGTAAGATGGAGCTTATAGCATCTTTAGCACTCTTGGTCACTGCTTCTGTAACGAAGCATACATTTTTATATTGTTGGAAAGGCACATGTTTGTGTGCATTCAGGTTTTCTTTCCAGTAGGTTACCTGTGTGAAACAACTTAGGTCATCTTTTGCTCAGTTTTGTTTTATTTGGTCTCAAAAATATTTAAAATGGCTGATCACTTGCACAGAACGAGTAAAACATGCTTCACAAGAGGAATCTCTTATTTTATGGAATTTATTGTTGCATCAGTACTGCATTTATAGCTTTTTACTTTGCTTCTGTCTTTCTAGCTATTAATTTTATTTAAAATCAGTTAGATCTAAGGACAAGTGGTCATGCATTCAGTATCTGTACAATGAAATCCTTTACTCAGAAATACAGTCTTTTATCTCTGTTCTCTGATGTTTAGTACATCATCAGTACCATTTGGGTTTTTTCATGCCACGTCAAAAGCTCTACTACATACTATTAATTTTATTTAGCATCCACTAGCAAGCTCTTCAGGGTAGTTGGTCACACAGTCCTGAAGATATATCAAAAGTTGACCCAGAAAGAAAGGCTTTGTGCCTGTTCTGTGCTTGTACACTTGAAGTGCTTCCAACCCTTCTTCATTTTACAGGCATCTGGAGTGTTCCACGGTACAGCAGGTTGTTTCTACCAAAATGATAAAGTCTTTATTTTTCACAGCTATGTGCTGTTTATGCTAGAGTGCACAGGACTGGGTCTAACAGAAACATGATTCTCTGAGTTAGATGTAGATATCCTCTGGCTGCCACTGACTTAGAAACCTATGAATTTAGGTGTGGTGAGGAATTACTGTCCAATAATAAATAGATATAAATGTAAAATGTGACAAAAGATACATGGAAACACTTTCATAACAGTCTAATATTCTTTTTGATCAGTTGCTTGTTTTGAACCATAGGGTAAACTTTCTTTCCAATTCTGTACTGAATTTTTCTTGACATCTGTCCATTCACCAATTTTGGCACTAGTACACTGGGAAAAACTGCCTGAGTATGAAGGTATGTATGTATTTATTTTCTCCCCTCCTTTGGCGGAGAGAACTGGAAAGGCAGTGCTGCTGGCGTTGTCCCAGTGCAACAGAAATGTTTCATGTTTCTCCAACAGATGACTTGTGAAATAATGTGGCAGAAAGGTTGCTCGCTCCTCATTTAACATTAATTTAGACTGTAGATACTATGATGTGCGGCTTTTCGGCTGTGGCTTAACCTTGAGAAATGACTTCCAAAAGAAGGTGACAGAGTGCTCCGTGCATGCTGCTCCAGCAACTCCTTAACTAAACCAGCTCAAGTTCTCCATCCTTTGGGGGCAAACTACACCAAAACAACAGCAGAGACCGTTCAGTCTTCCTATTGTGTGCAGGCTTTTCTTTCTTCTGTCAAAAAGTAGCTTGACTGATAAGGCTGAAGATCTTTGACAGAGTCCCTAAGTGATAGAACCTTCTAGGTCATAAAATTTACATCAGACTTGGAGTAATGCTGCTATAAACATAAAGTGACACACCACATAGGTAACATGTTCATGCAGAAGGATTCTCTAATATAATGACTGAATATGACCTTCCTTTAGGCAGGCTGCTTCATGAGTGAGGGCTGAAAAATACCATGTGGTTCTTATGATATATGGCTTGCATTAGAGGAGCATGACATTAGCTTGTCAGCAGCTTATCTTGCAAAAATCCAGAGGTTCAGGTTTTGCTTTGTAAGATGACAAAAATGGAGAAAGGATTTCTAGATGCTTCCAAAAAGAAAATTGCAAGAGTAACATGTTATAAATCTAATATTAAAATATATAATGTATAATAATATATCAATACAGACCATGTTTATATAATATTTTATAATACAAATATATAATAATAATGACACTAACTCAGTAGGGCAATACGAACTCAGTGGTCCATGTGTGTGATGTGTGTTATGCTTATTTTGTCTGGCATACACTTGCTTTTCTATTAGTTCATGTACATTTGTGTGAAACTTTAAAGTGTGAATAGACCCCCAAAGATCATTTGGATATCTGCCTATGGCCATATGTGCATGTTGCTATAGACACACAATGTTTATACGCAGAAAGATGTCAGTTGTACTTACCTTCTCCTCCACTCGCAAAGGCACAATTTGAAGAGGGCAGAGTGTTTAGATATCTGAGAAGATACTGCTGTACTTGTGATGTTAATTTCTTTTTACATAAAATAGGTGGTGATACACTTGTCTGTGCTTTGGTTAGCTTAAAGATTGTCTGCTAACCTGTCTATATAAATAATTCTTACCTATTTAAAAGGAAACAAGTATGTGGATTCGTTTTCCAGACAAAACATTTAATTCACTTCCTACTTGTCTTATGGTAGGCACTGTTCTGCAGTGAATGGAAACTTCACATGCCAAGAAGTTCCATGGTTTGTACTTCATAATGCACAGTTAATTTTAATGACTGAGCGAACCATTACCAGAACAACTTCAAGTTTTGAAATCACACTCATAACCAAGTTTAAAAAAGAAATTTTTTTATTTTTTTGTCAAATGAAGATTAACTGCTACCCCATGTACTTCTTGTCTAGCTTGCTTAGGAGTTTTGTTTTAGATTTTGCTCCTTTGTGATGAGTTAATACCATAATACAAATGTGGCATTGGGCCTAATAGATGTTGTTAATATGTAGGACAGTTGTATATTACTCTAGAATCAATAGTCACATATTTGCTCAAGTGTAGTAGATTCATAAACTTTTAAATAGACAAAGGTCAAGAAATGTTAGTCCCAAATACTTAATAATTTCCTTTTTTCCTTGTTAAATTCAATTACTTCCAAAATGTTTGGCGAGTATGTACAGATAACTGAATGGTATAATGTGACTCTTAATTTGCTGGGCTAAATATTGCTTTGACTATGAAGAACAAAGTGTGTAAAATGAACACAAAACATTTTAAACTTTTTTTTTTTTAGTTCAGATACAAAATAATAAATCTTTACCATGAAAGAAAAGTGTTAGTTCCTGTTTTATCAGATCTATTCAACCAAGTTTAACTGATTCAGGTTTTAAAGAGAACTTCAAATCCTTCAGCGAATTTTAGTTTCCCGTAACAACTTTTCCCCATGTTTAATGTTTTTCTGGAATAATGCTTTCCCAATAACTGACATACATTTCCAGTGATGCAGGTTCAGCCCACTTCTTTTTCTGTCCTAAAAAACCTAGTGCAAATAAAACCTACTCTTCTCTACAAAAAGCCTGTTAAATATTTGTGGGTATTTAACTTATTCTTTTTTCTTTTTCTAGGCTGATCATATCTCATTCACTTAATTTTTCTGATCTGCTCATTAGTTTATTTAAAAAAACCCAAAACAAACCAAACACAACCCAAAACCACCCATGTAATTCATTCCAAAAATCTTTTTTATGGTTATGTCTGTTCAGTTTGCTTTGGTTTACATTAATGAAGTATATAATTTTCCTTATTGCAACCTTTTTCAGTAGAGACTTCTAAAGCTGTATACACTGAGTTAAGCAAAGCTGCTCTTTGTTTTGGTAATTTATCTGGGTAAGGATTTGAATATTATAATGTAAACCATGAAAGTCTTAGTTTAGGTTTGTAAAACTTTTGTACATAGGAAAAATAAAAACTTTGAGCTTTTCCAAATTCACATTTGTTTTTGTTTGGTGGTTGGTTCTTTTTTAAAAAAACCCTTACTGTATGGGGGTTTTCATGTCTTCACACAACTCTGTTAAGATGGTTGCTCTGTCCAAGAGACAAAAAGTGAAGCATGTTTAAAGAACAAAACTAGTTCTGTGCACGTATCTCTGTAAAGACATGGATATGTGTGCTTGGCAATATATAGAAAACCACCATAGATTTATAGGACTGCACATGAACTCTGGAAGTCATTCAGACCATGTCCCTGACACAACTAGATTACTAATATCTGTAGCATTCCTAATAACTATTTATATAGATGATTTATAGATTTTTTATAGATGATTATTTACAGAAAATAAGTCCTCAGGCTTCAGTCTCCTTACTATTAAGCATCCTTCCAACCTAAATGTCTTCCTTGTTCTACTTGCTATTAGATATGAAGTACAGGTCATCTCACAGTCCTTAAAGTGGCCTTCTGGCACAGCTGAAAACTGTTATGACCTCAGTCTTCATTTCATGCAGTTAAATAAGTCCAGTATAGTTAAGCTTTTTTAAAGTCGTGTTTTCTAGATGCTGAAAGCTTGTTGCGCTCTCCTTGATAAGCATCAAGTCCAACTCCCTGTTCCTTGCTGTACTACCTAAAACTAAACCATATGACTAAGAGCATCACCCAGAATGTTGGACCTTGCTCTTTTTCATACTTAAAGATATATTTTTTTACTTGCAATTCTGAATTTTTAAATGTGGAGTTTAATCTTGTCCTTGCATATTATCTGAAAATCTAATAAGCATAGTTTATCCTCATCACAGATTTTTTTGCTTGCAAAAGATTCTTAAACTACTTAGCACTGACCTTACCTGCTGGCAGGTAATCAGTATTAGAAAAACTTATGGGTTTTTCCCATAGATATATAGTCACCTTAATGCAAATGTCATATCTGAGCATGCTCATTTGCACTTCCAGTTTGGAGAAATGACAGTAATATGGAGTTCTTTAGCATGAAATAGCTATCTGAATAATGTCTTCTATGAACAAGACAATATTTGGAAAGCATGCCTTGGTTAACATTCTTTCTAGTTTATTTCTTAGATTATTAATAAATACAGTGCTAGAGAGGCTTACTACTATGCAAGTTTTAATAAAAAGAGAAGCGCAGAGTCCTAGGCTGTGAAACTTGAGCTTTTCTTTTTCTTTCTTTGTAAGTGGCATGATTTAATTTTATTTTAGTGAGAACATGTTAAGCTGAGTGAATAATGTGATGGGCTGCCTACGGTAGGTTGAGGGTTTTGTAAACGCTCTTATTTATTCCATATCTTTTAAAAAAATATATTTCAGAAGCAAGTAAGTTTTTATGTAGTTATATTCATCTGCACAAACACTCCAGCTATACGAGATGAAACTTTCCATGCCTTCCCTTCTCTTTGCAGAGCTGTTTTTTAAAGGCTCTTTCTGGCCCCAGCTATTACCATAAACTTTCCAATCTCCTTTATCTGCAGTAAACAGGCCTTTTGCATCAATTATTTTTTCCTGATTGAAAAATGGGCATTCCAATTACTCCTCGTAACAAATGTATGACAGAACTATTGATTTCTGAACCACAAGCTATTACTGGTTGTACATAAAGAAGGCTTGGTAAGTATATACAACTATGTGTGAAAACCCCATGCCCACTCAGCAGCGCAATCTGATAAATTCCTGATTGACGGTGCATGTCCTGTTGCCATCTTGGGCTGGAGGGCTCTGAGTGAAACTTATTTATATTTCTCCACATTTGAAGGACAGCCCCACAAAATATATTATTCTGCAAATACAGTGTCAGATAGTACTACTGATGATATCATATTTGTTTGTGTTAGTTTGATGTAAGTGTAGGTCACAGAGTTAACACTTCTTGTGGCTATTTTTTTTCACCTTTCAACTCTCTACAAGAATATTAGAGGTGTTGGCTGTGACTTAAATCCAGGATTTACCTTTTTCCTGCCCTGCAGGTAGTGTTGTAACTGGAACATGAAGTGGGATTAATAGCGTATTCTAATGTGTTACCTGCAGAGATCATAGCGCTCATGGAAATGTGAGGCTAGGAGGCACCCCCAGAGATCTTTTAATTCAGCTGTTGGCATTGATGAAGGATGTGCTGTACTTTATACCAACTCTGAAAGAGGTTTTGTCTAAGATGTTTAAAACTTTAACTGAAGGAGACTACAAGCTTGCTGTTGCTGCCTTTCATCACTGTAAGGTTGGAAGAACTGTCCCTGTTATTTACATTGATTCTCTTTGTTGCAGTTTAAGCATATTTTCTTTTTGTACATCATCATCTACTGGATAGAACCCTCATTATCATGACAGAGAAGGATGGGGGTTTTTTATCCCCCTTCTGTCCCTCTTTTTTTGTATCAACAAAATCCATTCCTTTAGTTCCACCTTATATTTTTTGAATCTCTTCTCATTCTTCTTACCTCCTTTCATGGTTGTTTTGCATACTTTTAGAAGTGTAGACTTATATATTCTGAATTCTTTGTCATTTAGTTCAATCACCTTATGTCTTATTCCAGTTATTGCACAGGGAAATGAAGAAGTTAAATTAAAAATGTGCAATGAACGTCAACAAAAAGCATTACCCAACAATAACATTCCAGAGATATGTTCCCTCTCTTTTTTTTTAATGAACTTGAATTTGAAAGATACCCATGTACATGAGATATTAAAGTTAGATTTATTAATGGTTTGATTTATTTTGGAGAGAGATGTGAAGGTTTTGTTTAACAGCACAGCCTAGAAGTATATGATTCATGAATAACTTTAGACATGGACCATGTAAAAATTTGTTTTTGCAAGCTAATGGTACCTGGATGATTTTGTTGTTTATTTTAGGCATTTCTGTGTTTAGATACCATATGTGTGTGTGTACATGTCTGTATAAAGTTATTTAAATTCCATCCACCCGTTGCACTCTAGAATGTGTTGTGGCTCCTTCTGAAGGAAGATGTTATACAGATTGACTTAGGTTAGGGGACTAAATTTGGTAAGAAAAAGGATTTGGTGTAGATTTTTTTTTTTTTCATTTTGTCACTGGAAAGTCTGGTCTAATGAAAAAGTTTTAAACAAAAAATTTCAAAAGTAGTAGTAGTGGTGTAACCTGAATTAAGGTTTTTGTCACTATACTGAAAAATCAGGTCAAAATCAAGTAACTGCTTGGCTGGTTAGCCAAAGCAGTATTCTCCCAGCTCATTACAGGCTACCAAGTGCAAGATTACATTTTGCAAACCTGAGGCTTGTACAAACTCCAGTGATACTCTCTCTCCCTTGCTCTTATCTTGCTCTCTTTCTACCCTGTTATCCTCACAGGGTCCCAGTTACTCATCTTTAATGGGGAGAGATCTGTAAAGCCATAAAGTTGGATGGCAGGCGTCTTTTGTTCATGGTCTCATAAGTATACATATTAAAATAAGTTACTTGAGTCTTTTGGGAAAAAGTCCAAATTGTAATGTTTTGACAATTATGTCACCTCTGGTAGTACTTATTCTACTCAGATGATGATAGTGCCCATTAAAATGAGAGCACAGCACACATGAAAATAAAATATTCTCTACCATCTACTGTTTTGAATGAAGAACAGAGTAATAAAAATTATACTGAAATTTGGTCTGTTTTTAATTGCTCTGCAATGCACAGCAATTGATAGCTAAAGTGCTAATTATTTTTAATGTAATTACATTTAATTATCATAATTATTACTCATATCTCCTGTCCTAGTAGAGAGATGTTAAGGGCCTTATTCACAGAACTGTTATGTTCCCATCATGCAGGGAAAAAATGAATAGGGAAATTACCGCATTTTTTTGAGACAAACTGTTCTAGTGACTGCATTTTTGGGGGACTACAATTTGCAGTAAGTGTCCATCACAGTGTGAAACTGAGTCAGCTTTTCAGAACTCTGCCCACAGCTTTTCCTCTTGGCTTGTGTGAATGGAAATCCAGAAACTGGGAGCAGACACCAGATACTCCCATTTCTGGTCTTATGTTTTATCCAAAAAAGAATCCCCTGGGACTTCAAAAAAGACTCAGCAATTACACTTATGATTGCAATTACAGTAGTGATTAAATATGAACTGTTCCAATTGATTTGTTACATTAACAAATATGTTTATTAAATCAGTATTACACAGCATGCAGTTAAGATACACTGTTCAGTATTTCTGGCGTTAGAGCAGATATTTCATATTTTATCATAAAACCTATCAGAGTGGCATGTCTATGCAGCGATGCTCATATTCCACGTTGCAAATAATGTATAAGGAAATTTGGTTTCTTTTTTAAAAGCACTAACAACTAAATATTCAGAAGTAGTCACTGGATTTTTGCTTGCCTTACTTGAGATATAACTGAATTATTTCGTCTCATACACTTGAAACTCATAGAAGGTCATGGTGCTTGATATGCCTGAAATTCAGCCCTGGATCATCATTTACAGTCTTTTGGAATTTGATCTTCATGATAGCTAAATAGTAGATACAGTATTCCTTAGGGAGGATCAAGATCTTTTATGGAAAGTCTGAAAATTATAAAATCAAGTGTATATTGACATGGGTAGCCTAAAGTATAGCATTAAAACTTTGAAAAACTTTAAAATCAATGGGAAAAAAGTGTGCATAGCTGAATGACAGAAGGAAATACGCTATGCTAAAGCAAGACAGCACATGCACGTCTGGACAGAAATGGTGCTTGTGCTTCACTGTGTTTCTGATATATCTGAAACGTAAGAAAGTATCGTGTGGCTAGATGGTTTCTCTTCAGTCAAGAACACCGTGACTGATAATGTCTATGAAATGGTTTCTATATATTTGATAATCTATTATTTTTTTTTGTAGGTTGTAGTAAATACTGTAACTTCTTGCTTGCAGAAATGTGTCTGCTAGCCTGTTCCTGACACCTCTTTTAGATCTCCTCCCTAGCCTACTTTTCATCAATAATAGCAGGAATGTCTGATTGGCAGGATTTGGATACTACATTCAGAATAACTGAATTCTGGTTGGGAACCTAAAGCTTTTTTTTTTTCCCCCCTCTTCAACAGCTAGTTCTGAAGTAGGAAAGATGGGTTCATATGTGGGTTTTTTTCCAGCATTGTAAGGTATGTTGACCGTTAGGAGAAGAGCACAAGACAAAAAAGGGTGGCAACCCACTGAATTCCACATGCCTGTTCAGTGCATCTGTTAGTCTACATTTGTCAGGATGCTTCCAAAGTTACTTGATGTTATGAAACAATGTTTAAAAAAACCCTATGTAGTACAGGCAAAAAATTGCTGATATTTGCATTTCTGTTGATCTGTACTTATAGATTTTTCAAATATACAATAGAGATGTCCGTTATATTAAAAGCTAAAATTAAAACTTTTATTAAGCATGGCTATTCTAGTTGGTTTTGAATCAGAGGAAAAGCTAGTTCTCCACATAGTCACAGGCCAAGCTCTTTGAAGAAGTATGACTAGGTGATGTTTTCATATAGAATGTTTGTTCATCCCACTTCCTTGAGCCAGTGTTATTCTTTCACCCCTTGTCATTCTTCAGAAAACACTGACAATTATACTGAATTCTGATGTGAAGAACTGTTCTGTAGTCAACTCGCTTGTTGGTTAAAAAACATTGCTTTTTCCTCCTACACTCTTTTTTTGCTAATTCACTCACAAATACTTTTGCTCCCTTAAAAAGGGATGAAGATGTTTATGTGATACTTGCAAGTTTGTCTTTAGTTTTGAACTTCCATTTAGTGGGAGAAATGACTGAAACAAAAAAACTGAGTCTAGAAACAGTCTTGTTTTAGCACAAAGTCAATTTGTGTGTTTCAAATAAATGCTTGAAATTAGGAGTTTATAGAAGGAACAAGACTTTCCACTGAGTGTCATAAAGCAAAAGCCAATAACTTTTACCCTGAAACTCCTGGTTTTGCAGGGGTTCCTCAAAACCATTTCCAGAATCCCAGCACTTCCAGGTTGCTATTCCTAGAAACAGTGTTGTTGCAAAAGAAAAGATGAATAGCAGCAAATTCGGCCTGGCTGCAAGTGACATGGTTTTTACCCCATCAGCATTTGATTATTCACATTTACAATTCAGCTGAAATATTTATAGGTATTACTGAAAAGGTTTACATTACTCGGTCAACTTATATTTACAATAGTTAATGTATTATCTATATACATTTTTTTTGTAATTTTGATACATATTTGGTGAAGGAATTTCAACAACCTTGAAGAAAACTGCAGTAAGATTTCTGACTTGCTATTGTACTTCTCTGTATCTAATCATTAATTCACCAAATGAAATCCTGCTATTATATTTAAAGTGTTATCATATTTGCTTACCTTACCTTGTTCATGACCATGTAATTTTATCCTTTTTTGCTTTAGCCTTTGCTTTCATGCAAACATGCTACAGTACTTGTCAGTCATTACTGTCTGGGTAGCCAGGGATCAGGTTAGGAAGGCCAAAGCCCTGATAGAATTCAAACAGGCCAGGGATGTGAAGGGCAATAAAAAAAGCTTTTACAGGTGTGTTTGTGATAAAATGAAGATTGGGAAAGTGTGGGCCCTCTCCAGAAGGAGAAGGGAGACTTGGTCACCTGGGATGTGGAGAAGGCTGAGGTACTCAATGACTTTTTCGCCTTAGTCTTCACCAGCAAGGGCTCCAGCCACTCTTGTCGGAGAAGACAGGTTCAAGACCATCTAAGGAACCTGAAGGTGCACAAGTCCATGGGACCTGATGAGATGCATCTGCAGGTGCTGAGGGAACTGGAGGATGAAGTGGTGAAGCCACTATCCATCATATTTGAGAAGCTATGGCAGTCTGGTGAAGTTCCCACTGGCTGGAAAAGAGGAAATGTAACCCCCATTTTTAAAAAGGGATATAAAGGGGACCCAGGAAAGTACAGACCAGTCAGTCTCACCTCTGTGCCCAGCAAGATCATGGAGCGGGTCATCCTGGAAGATATGCTAGGGCACGTGGAACACAAGGAGGTGATTGTTGACAGCCAACATGGCTTTACTAAGGGCAAATCCCTTGGTGACTTTCTGTGATGGGGTCACAGTGTTATTGGATAAGGGAAGAGCAACTGACGTTATCTACCTGGACTTGTGCAAAGCCTTTGACACTGCTTCACACAACATCCTTGTCTCTAAATTGGAGAGACAGGGGTTTGATGGATGGACCACTCGGTGGATAAGGGATTGGCTGGATGGTCGCACTCAAAGAGTTGCGCTCAATAGCTCGATGTCTGAGTGGAGACCACTGACGAGTGGTGTTCCTCAGGTGCCGGTATTGGGACTGGCGCTGTTTAACATCTTTGACAGCAAGACGGACAGTGGGACTGAGTGCACCCTCAGCAAGCTTGTCAGTGACACCAAGCTGTGTGGTGCGGTCGACACACTGGAGGGAAGGGATGTCATCCAGAGGGACCTGGACAGGCTGGAGAGGTGGGCCCATACAAACCTCATGAAGTTCAACAAGGCCAAGTGCAAGGTCCTGCACATGGGTCAGGGCAATGCCAAGCACAAATACAGGCTGGGCGATGAGTGGATTGAAAGCAGCCCTGAGGAGAAGGACTTGGGGGTATTGGTGGATGGAAAACTGACTATGAGCCAGCAATGTGCGCTTGCAGCCCAGAAAACCAACTGTATCCTGGGCTGCATCAGAAGAAGTGTCACCAACAGGTCGACAAAGTGATTCTCCCTCTCTGCTCCTCTCTTGTGACACCCCACTTACAGTGCTGTGTCCAGCTCTGGGGCCCCCAGAAGAAGGAGGACATGGACCTGCTCGAGCGGGTCCAGAGGAGGCCACGAAGATGATCGGAGGGCTGGAGCACCTCCCCTGTGAGGACAGGCTGAGAGAGTTGGGGGGGTTCAGCTGGAGAAGTTTCCTGGGAGACCATACTGCAGCCTTTCAATACTTGAAGGGAGCTTGTAAGAAAGACAGAGACTTTTTACCAAGGCCGGTAGTGACAGGACAAGGGAACAACAGTTTTAAACTGAAAGAATATAGGTTTAGATTAGAGATAAGGAATAAATTCTTTCCTGTGAGGGTGGTGAGACACTGGCACAGGTTGCCCAGAGAAGCTGTGGCTGCCCCCTCCCTGGCAGTGTTCAAGGCCAGGTTGGACGGGGCTTTGAGCAACCTGGTCTAGTGGAAGGTGTCCCTGCCCGTGGCAGGGGGGTTGGAACTAGATGGGCTTTAAGGTCCCTTCCAACCCAAACCATTCTATGATTCTACGATTATTGCTCTATAAAGGTTTTTTTATATTGTATCACAATACCATGTCTTCTGTCTCATATTCACTATTTCTTCTTTCATATTGCCTCTCTCAAAAGGAAATTAGTCTTTTCAAAAGCACTGTTAGCCATACCAGCTGCACCATGAAAAGTATAATGCACTTCAGCATTTTATTTCCCAAAATAATAGTAATTACTTCTATACGGTTGAAAACTCAGCTCCTCGGTTTGTCCTAAGTTTTGGTCCCCTGAGCATCCACTATAAAAAACCATTTTCTTCAACTCTTTCATTAAGTGAACCAACTAATTCCCTATGAAATAAAACTTTATTGCAATTCTGGTGATGGTTTGCTGTTAGGACTTCATCAGTAACTGGAATGGATGAGATTTATTTCATTTGCTCAGCCCTCACATTAACTAAGCTATTATGAACTGAAGAAACATCAAAAAAGAACAATTGTGTTTTAAAACCAGAGTACCAAATGCTGTGTAATGGAAACATGGCCAGTTTGTGGTGAGGGAACTAGCCACAGCCAATATGGAAAGTGTCATTTTGTATTTGTTGGTTTAGAGATTATATGCTTAGCAGCGTGAGGCTGGATGTTGTTTCTGGATTTATAATTGTATTTACAATATTTTAGTGAACTTCAAAACTGTTCAAACGGAATTTGTGTGCAATAACAAAATCTAATTTATGTTTGCATGCATAAAATTGCATATAACACTCAATAGTAACTTACGTTCTTCAATATAGGCAGTGTGAGATTATGCTTCGCTGTAAAGGAATAATTGCTACATATTGGATACCTGTAGCTATAATTGCTCTCTGTTGCTTTGTATTTATCTGTCATTGTTATATAAGTGTAATTCCTGAAGTCTTCAAACCAGGATATTTTTACGAAGCTGATTTTATTTTAGTAGGATGCATTGTTCATGATAAAATGCTTATAGGTTGACAATATATTTCTTGTATAGTCTTGAGATCATTAAAGGGAAGGAACTGAGCAAAAGAAAAAAAAACATAATGACTGAGTATGGGAGCAAGGATATAATGGAAAAATGGGTGTGAATAAAAGAAAAAGGATCATAGCAAATACTGTCTTTTCAAGGAAAGGAATTTGGAGATGCAAGACACAAAAAGTAGTGCACTAGATGCAGATATGCTGATGAGGGCTTTAATGTCTATTTCTTTAGGTGTTATACCAATATTATAAATGTTGATATTTAATTTCTTCTCAGTGTCCTTCCTAAAAAAAAATGGAAGATACACAAGCTATCAGTTTCTGATTATAACGTTACAGTGAATTCTCTTCTCAGTAAGTTGTATAAACACAGATATCAAATTATATTTTGCCAAATGTTTTCATTGGCAAATATAAAATTGTTTTCAACAATCCTGTACTATTTTGCCTTCATTTTCCAGTATGCAGCCTTTGGCTAGGCAAAGAAACAATTCAGTCTTGGACTGTGTTCGAGTTTTCTGTCACCAAAAGAGACTCTTGGGAGTCACACTCCTGCTAACTTCCAACTGACTGCAGTAGTCCTTGTAAGATTTTTGAAGTACCTTTCTTGTTCAGCAGTGTCTCTTCCAGCTCAAATTACTTGCAAATCAGTTAACAATTTTTTTGCTTGATTCTACAAGAAACATGGGAGTTGTTTTTCCTCCTCTTGAAACAGCTGTGGATTTTTGCCATTCTTCTACGTATTTCTTGCCTATTTTCCAACCTTTGAACAAAAGCACCTGCACATTCACATCCAAGAATCGCCTGTGCTAGTTCTATAATTGTCCTCTGCACAGTGTATTCTCTTGTCTTGCTGATCATCCAATATGTATCCAATGCATCTTCCAACCCTTCCTACCTCCATCACTGGGCTCTTAGGTAGGGCAAAATCTGCACTGATGTCTAGGAGTTGCAGTCCTCATCAGAACATAAGTTTCTGGGACTTGGATTTCAGCAGTTACAGATGTTTCATCTCACGAAACTGGAGTATAGAGTTCTTCGTAGATGATACTTCAACTGTGATACAGCAAAGCTGTTTTCTGCCAAAGGAAAATCTGTAACAGAAAAGAGTAGAAAAAAATCAAAACCTGAGGAGGTTGGTAACGGGTTTCTGAGCACTACAGGTTTTGTTTTCTGGGCATTCAGTAGTTACTGGAGACAAAGATGAGTCTATATGAGAGATCTTAACTGTTCTGAAGATGTGCTTGGGCTGAAATTGGAAAGATTTTTCTTTTTTCAATCAGAGTTTATCTCCATGCATGTTTTCCTGCACAAGTACAGATCGAGAGTGAGAGAGCCAGTAGACTAGCTGAGAGAGGGCAGGATTTAGTAGGCAAGGTTGAAATACACAGAACAGTGCTGGATGCCTGGGCCGACTTGCTATAAATGCTGCAGCTGTCTTAGTGCAGGACTCTGTTGGGCATCTGCATCCTCTCTGCCCGCAGGGTTGCACTGCAAAATACGGGTGTGGTAAAATGTCTTGATACAGGACGAGATGCTGTACCAGTACCTCCAACACAGTCTGGTTTGTGCATTTCTGGTATATTGTAATGGGTCAGGCAGGTCCCGTCATGGCTTGGGATTGTTTGTGGAGCAGAGGAAGGGCATGGGTGAACCACTATGGAGAAGGAAAATGAGATGGCCAGTAATTGATTCATCTGTGTGCAGTGTAGGGACAGACTCGTATTGATATGTACACAGACTCATGAGATATATTCATGTGTCTGTACAATAAAATAGTAAGTCCTCTTTTAGTTTTTTCCTTAAGCTTTACTGTAGTGTGAAGAATACCAACATGAAATGGTATTATACCGGAAATAAGACAACATCGTACATGTTTTTAGTGTTCATTGTTCAGCTTGTTGCACCATGCTGTTTATGTTTCATTTTGTTTTAATTAAATTCACTTCTCACTGAAATTAGTTTTCTATATTCTAATGAGCACTCACTAATTCACAGGTTTTTTTTAAGTGACAGATTTAACATTTGGTCAAAAAACCTCTAGTAGATAAAAAGATAAAAGGCTAAGGTTTTAGTAGAAGATTAGTCTTCTCTAAGTCTGTGGGAATAATTAGAGATCTAGTTGACCTATGAATATTTATAAATGTGTTAATTAAGGGTTGTGTGAGTGAATCCACCGTGCTGTGTCACATATTCATTAACCCTAGCAACTCCCAGATGTTCATCGTATCTGTGTTACGGACAACCCACAATTCAGCTGTATTTACCAGTTCGAGGAGGTCTTCCCAAGGTGGCGTTTAAATTTGTGTATTGCCAAAGTAAGTAGCAGAAGCTCAAGAAACGCTCCATGAAACACTGTGGTTTCAGTTTCACAAATGTAGCTGTAGGGGTGATGCTATAAAGCTGTCCATTCCTTGAAGAGACAAAGGACTTTTCAAAAATGTATTTCTCATTTATTGGATTTGATTCAGTAACTTTGTATCTATTTCTAAAAAATGCATAACCAGTTATAAATGAGTGTTAATAAGGGAGAGGTTTATTGTGTGTGCTTCTTAATAAAAAACCCCCTGAGATTTTGCACAGTATTTTTCTGAAATTGCCCTGTTAATAACTATTTAAGCATCGTAGTGAATTAAGACACTTTTCAGCAATGTAGCTCTTAATTTGGGTAGGCTGAGGAATTGTCTTCAGACTTGCAAGAGCAGTGCCTGGCCAAAGATCCATGAGCAAGAGCCATTTCGGACTGCATTGTCAGTGCTTGTAAGCCCACCTTCAGCTGGACTGGGAATGTCAGAGCCTCTTAGGCTGAACCACTCCTTTAAGGCCAGACTGGACTGCAGTATTGTTATCTAACGGTATGTTTACAAAGGGTCACATTAGCCAAGAAAAGTGAGTGAAATCAGTTCAGAAAATGTCAGTATTGTTTCATACTCTGAATCAATTTTTGAAAGTTTTTTCCTCTTTCTGGAAGAAGATGATTAGCTGCTGTTTCTTCTCAAAAACCAGAGCTAAAGGCACTCTTTATGAACATTGACGAGTTGCACTCTGCTGCTTTCCAGAACATTGTATGGTACATAGTTAGCCCTATATAGAGCCAAGTCAAGGATGTCTAATTGAAGTATACATTGTGTTTTGCTAACACAAGTCTCCTTGAATTGCATCCAGACTGTACTTGGAGATCCTGGAGGATAAGAAACCCTCTCTGGTTTGTCTTAGTGGTTAATTTGCTGTTAAAATGCACTGCCTTAATCTGGGCTGAATCTATCCAGCTTCTGTTTCTGGCTGATGGAAGGGTTTTTTTGGTGTAGGCTGGTTTTTTTTTTTTTGGTCCTGTCCTTACTTCTTTCAGTACATCAGAAAGCTCCTTAATATCTGTTGTTTCTTCCCTTTGAAGGTCCCTTATACTGTAATTAAGTCACCACTAAATCTTCTTTGTGATAAATAAATAAATAGATTGAGCTCATTAATACTCTGACCATAGGACATTATCTCCAGACTTCAAATAGGTTTTCTGGCTTTTTTCTGCACTCTTCCTAGCTTTTCTGTCACCCTTCAAAATGCGGTCCTCAGATCAGGATAGGGAGTAGTAAGACTCAGCAAGGATCTTGCAAGGGCTGCATTAGACTTTTCTTACACCAGCTTCTCAGTAGGAGCGCCTGTTAACTGTGACCCTTACACCTATTTTAGGGCCAGTGATTTCCATGATGCATTCTGCTTCTCTAGATGTGTATCCCATTCTTCTGCCAAAGGACACGTTGTGAAATAGTTGCAGAGGAAGAGGAGGCAGAAGAAAAGGAGAAGCAAGGAAGGAAGAGTTTTCAAAAACTGGCACTGAAATTACTTTTCTCTATCAAGGCATAACATTGACTGTTATTTTTCAGCTTTAATGGTAGTTTTAGTCTGATCTGGGAAGATGCCAGTGACATGTTATCTCAATAGTGACAACTGTTCTGTATTTTTGAATAAAAGTAAAGTATGTGTGTGTCTCCCTATTGCACAACTATTTTGAATTGAAAGAAAATAATATTAGGAGTTAGCGTTTTTTTAAATGTTCACATTACATTAATTTTTAGAAAAGTTTTTAACTGTAAGAGTATGCAGGGCTTATTAGAACAGCAGTAATCTAGCCTCAGGCTATATGGAAATAATGGAAGTCAGAGATGAAGAAAGCCCTATTAATTACACCATCTTGCATGTAAGCAGTGGAAACCCTTGTTGCTTTCTGTGTATGCAAAATCTGGACTTAGAATAGTTTAAACAGCACATGGCTGACTTTTGAGTTGCCAACGTAAAACTAGTAACATTGAATGTTGCCTCTCAAGAACTAGGAATTTGGCTCCAATGTAACAACAGCTGTGCTGAGTCCAAACAAGTCGGCTGCCCAGCTGCTGCAGGTCAGGTTAAAGCACCTGCTTCCCTGCCAGATGCTCGACAGGTCCTAGAGGGTTGCTGTGGGCTGCTTTCAGAAGCACCTGCAAGTACCTGTGGCCTTCATAGACCAGCTGGAAAGGGCTGATGAAGAAATTGTATTTATTAAGCAACCTCCTTTCTGTTTTGCCAGCTTTATGAGGTGCCTGTGTGGCTAACAGGTGATGGGGAGTGGTGGGAATCAAAAACAGTTGAGGCCTGTGGGGGGTCTTTGCTGTTAGTTGTTAGTCCTTACAAGTATATTCTGTTTTCTTCCTGGGGTGCAGTGTTTCTGCTCCCTTTCTTTTCCCAGTCTCTCCAAGAAGAAGGGCCGTGGCCTGTTATCCACAGTCTTCCCACAGGAGGAGGAGGTGGAGCAAAGAAGCTGGTGGTGGTGTGGCTCCTCCAGCCACTGTGCCCTTGGTGGAGCGGGGCGTGGGGGGGATGCTACTTGCTGCAGTAAAGACAAGACAGGAGCCCTCTGAATGAGGTTCGGTGGCTCTTTGCCTGGGAAAGAGCTTAAACAAGCGGTCAGTGTTTTGTGTGTCTTTATGTGAAAGAACAGGCAGCACGGCCCTTCTAGTAAAGTATCAAAAATAACTTTTTTTTCTCCCTGATATTTTCCTTAAACAACATATTTCTCAATTTGGACATTTTTTACTTTACACTTGGCTTCCATAACTTGTGCCAAAAACCTGCGTATCACACAACTGAAATGGAGGAGACTTATTTAGGTTAAAGTTTCTTTGTTAAACTACCCTTCATTCAGTGTTCAACCAACATTGTGTTCCCTACCAGCCATTACAAGACTTAGTTGAAGATAGACTTGAAGCAATAAAGACTTGCTTTGTCAATGGAAAAAGATCTACTGGTACTTAAATTTTATTAGGTTTTATTAAAACTAAGCATAGTTGGGTCTGTTTTGGTGTATTATTTACATATTGGCAACCTAGGACTCACCTTAGGCTGATGAAAAATACTGACGTTCATAACCAGCTGTTTTGCTTGAAGGGCATAAACAATTTAAAAGGTAGAAACGTTTAAATGTCAGACTAATTATCCCACTGTGGTCATGCTCTCAAAGGAGAGTGACTCTCTGCAATATGAAAGACCATGCTTTTATTTCCATACTAACACTTCTTTCTGTAAACTTATCTTGCAATAAGCATTATTGTTGGAGTTAACAGAGATGCTAATATCAGTATTCCAAAAACAGACGTTTCAAGCCCATCTTTGGTTGTATCCACCTGGCTATTTCCTTCTCTCTTTTAAATTTTAAGCTTTTAAGTGTAATAGGGTTTGGTCTTTTTTAAGTTACACTTTTTTAACAGGATGGTTATGATGTGAAAATTCATTTCAAAATAGTTGGGGTTTTTTTTGGATAAAACCCCTTTTGTTTAAAAAAAGATAATTAATGGAAACATTCCTAACTGGGGTAAATGGCATACATAATAATGGTAGAGCTCTGAAAATTGCTAATTTTATTTTATTTGCATATATATTTATTTTCTAGATCATAATGTACACTGTACTTTTTACATTTCAGAAAATACACTTCCTAGTATAAATACCATGATGCTAAATTTACTTCCAATGAAAGCAATTGAAACTAGTTTCAGGAAAAGCAGATAACACACACTTTATCTTTTCTCTGATGATCTGGTAGAGAATAAACATCTCAAACTGAGAGAAAGAGATAAACAAAAGGCAAATTAGCAGCTAATAACACTTAGTGCTGGCCAAATACCTTCCTTGTTTTTTAAGTGTGGCATTTTTTTGTTCTGTCATTATCACCTGCACTAAACACGTTTTAACAAAATAGCCTTCTTGGGGAAAAAGATGTATTTATGGTTGTTTATTTTTAGAGGTATTGGTGGAAGAACAGATGACTGCATGGCAAACTAGACCAGGATTTTTATGTAACAATTACATTAGAAAAGTGTATAAAAAGGTAAAAACATAATAAGCTGTGCTACTTGTTAAGATGTGACTCATTTTTTAGTTGCTTCAGTAGGTGGGTTTTCAGAGAGATTCAGCAGCACATCCGAGTTGGAGACACCAGGCTGTCTTCTTGGTCCCAGTCCTGCAGGAGTGTTGTTTCATCAGTCCTTGAATTAAGATAACAAAAGCTCAGCTCTGCCTACTGAAGACCATTCAAGTAGAAGTGAGAGATTTTTCTGGCAGTTTGTAAAGAAAATAGTCTAGAAGGAAATCATAAGAGTAAAATTGTATTTCAGTATCTGTATATCAGCACTTCATTGTCTGTACCCGGTTTGAGATAGACAAGCTCCCACATTTATCCGGGGCGGGGGTTTACAGGAAATAGAAGTCTACATGTGAAAAGAGGTCTTAGGTTCAGCAACCTGTTTTATATGGGAAATTAAAATTGAGCAAACTCTTGCTTCTAGTAGCCTGGAATAGATGAGAACTGACTGTCTGTCATTGAATGGCTCCTTAGTGCCCTTTCCTGAACCATCATCCTGTCTTCAGCCTTTCCTGATCTTTACCAGAAAGTTCATTCAAAGTGGAAGAATACAACCAAATTTAAACAATAACAAAAATCAACAGAAGTAAAATAGGGGGGCTATGCAGAGCAAAATAATTTTCAAAATTCTGCAGCACCATGCCTCATCATCTGCTCACTCTGGTTATGCTGATTAATGACTGCCATTGCTCACCAAGTTCATGGTGATGCTGTTTTTAACTTTGTTCTTAGCTTGTCTTTTTACTTGTGCCATCCATACACTTATAACTTGATATATGAAAAGTTTTGTTTCTTGATTGCTGGGATATTTGATAGTTAACAACATGATAAGATCAAGAGTTTTGCATGAAGATCATATAGGGTAGCAAGTGGTGGAGGGGGCAACACTTTTCAGGAGGTAGTCGGTGACATGAGACTCAGATTGCGATTGCTGATTTGTTGATATGTTAATGTAGAGTAATTATTCCAGTGATATGTTAATGTAGAGTAATTATTCCAGTGAATTGGAGCTGAAAGTCAACATGTATATTCATTATTCAGAATATGATTCCTCATTGTTAATCTTGGTTGGGATACCTATTTCCAGAACACCACCCTACAGCCTTCCCATACCGCTTTGCCAAAGTAAGATACATTGCTGGGAATGTTTCTTAGAATAAACTTTATTCTACTAACACTAACTTTAGGACTGAAAGGCACTTTTCTAAAGTAATTTTTTTAAAGCGTTTTGCACTGGCAGTGAGGATAGTTGCATTAAATTTGTTTCTGTAAAAAATTGCACTTATATTGCAGTCAATGTAACGGACAACCAGAATAGGTTACAATATTTGAAAATTACTGTGAACATACAATATGTTTATTCTTTTATAAACTACTTTCCTCTGTAATTCTTGTGTAGCAAGAGTTGCGCAACTCTTGAAATAACATCTTTTCTGACTCAGTGTCCTCTACATTTATGACAAGTTTTTGTTCAGCTTCATTGTTAATGAGATGTCGTTAAGGAATCCAAAACCAAGGCTGTGCCTTTAGCTCAGATGTAATTCAAATGTGCCTGTGAGAAACTGGAACAAATGTGTTTTCTCATTAGAATTAAGCTATTTCTGTTAAAGGTCTACAGACTGTATTGTCATTTACCCTTACTAATAGAATTACATATTACCAATACATTTAATGATCTCAGGCAGTTTAGAAACTGAAATATTAAAATGATCTGTGAAATTCAGTGTATATCTAAAAGGTTGTTATGATTCTCTTAAATTTAGCAAGAGACCTAGATGTTATTTCTCTAAACCAAGTCCGATGGCCAGGGTTGTTCTATAATTTTTTTAAAATGTACAGTATTTTTTATGCATGGGATAGTGAATTTCTTCTAAATTTTCTCTAGTGTTACCCAAAAAGCAGATTTATGCCCAGCGTGCAATAACCCAATCTTAACACAGTCAGGAGAGATACTGTATTTATTCAGGCCTGCGTGCTCGATGGACTTTTCCACAAATCAAGCACACCAACAGCAGATTTTCATGCTGCTTTTATACACAAAAATCAGAGATTAATACTTTTCCATAACACACCTATTGGATACTAATTGGTTAGTGATTAACATACAATTATACAGCTTATCTAATGCTTCTACTACAACACATGCTCAGGGGAAGGGTCTTAACCTGGGCAGGGGTCTTTTTGACCTGTGGGTCTGTTTTTTAGTAGTATAATGAAGGTAGTTCACTTTCAGGACACTCAAAAGTTAGTTTCATTGCCAAGTTGAGTAAGCAAATAGTCACTTTGCCAAGTTGTCAAATGACTCATCCTCAACACAATCCCATACATTGTTTTTATGATCCGGGGCATTCTAGTTATTTTCTAAGGTATGGAGAAAAAAGCTTATTCTATATAAATTCCAATGTCTCACCTGACCAATCTTACAGTTATCCCCAGGTGAGCCATAACTAGTGCTACTAGCATAATCATTAACCATGGCTATTAGTAAATATGAAATATACTATATCAATAACTACTAGATTTTTTGTTTTTAATCTGCTGTCAGGATCAGCAGTGTCAGGTGAGTAGAATGAGGGAGAGCATCCACTTTCAACATTTCCCATCACCTTGGTAATAACGTGGATTTCTCCTGTGGCTGCAAGCTGAGCTGCACCTTGATTTAATAAATAGAGAAATTATACCACCACAATTGCTCACATGAACAAAGTCACTTTGGTGGCTCAGTTAATGTCTTCCCTAATGACTCTGGCAGTTCATTTCCAGGCTTGTTTTGCACCACCTGCTCCCAGCCCTGCCCTCCGACTGTCCCGCATGGAGTAGGCATGCTGAGGGGACAGAGCCCCAAGGAGTTGCAGGTCCCTCAGCTTCCTGCTGGAGGGTGTGTGGGACTTTGGAGGTAACAGCTTTGCCTGTATTTGCACTATTTTTCTGTTAAGGAAAAAAAAAAAAAAGTTTCCTAGTGAAACCACTTGAAATGTAGAGCTCAAGGTTGTATTGGACTACACAAGCTGCTCATTTTGTGTCACTTAGATGCTTCTAAACACTGTCTCAGCAGCTGTAATTTGTGAACTTTAAGCTCCTGCAGCCTTAATTCAAACACCTGAGCTATTTCTTATCTTCTGTCAAGAGTAACAAAGTAGCTTTCAGATTGTGTGTTGCCTTTTTTTTTCCCCCGAAGATTGCATCATCTTTAGTGAAAAAGTAATATTCTATCTGGGTCACTAATGTTATCTTAATTATAGATATATAAAACAGATGGAACTTGTATAAGTTGTACAAAACTTGTTTTCTTTTAAAGGATAGGATTTTTTTTTCATTTAACAAAAAAGGCATTTTTAGGAAATATACCCTTTTCTGTTAGCAATATTTGCAACAGATTCATCTCTCAGTGGCAACTATATTAGACAAACATTTTCTTAGTTATTTGTTAGATGAAACTCCTAGAATATTAAAACTTCCCCCCCTGAGTATACCTGCTTCCTGTTCTAGCTATGTGGGTTACAAAGTTAGTAGTTTAGGAGTCATTAAAAATTTCAAGTGACTTTGTTTTATTCACATAAGTAAACATTTTTAACTTAAAGAACTAAGATCCTCCGGGGCAGAAATAGCAGCCCTCCCTTCACATGTAGATGCAAAATGGATATTTCCTGCCTCTTTGCTGCTCTGAGGCAGACAAATCTTCCAACAATTTCTCAACCAGTAGACCATAAGACATTACTTGGTGGTCCACAAAACTATTGGAAAGAAAGAAAAACATTAATAACATATCAATTAAGATAAAAAATGAGCTATTGCTTCTTCAGCAAGTAAGGAAACAATAACAGTGATAAACAGTCAAAGTTTAGCTCAATATCTGCTTTAGGTTGTTTCTGAGAATGTTAATTGTCTATGTTTTTTCTTAGCTATTATTTTTAATGTTCAGGTGATCTACTTAGATACAAATAGGTTGCAAAACAATATTCTGCCTCACCAGTTGCATAAAGTTACTAACTTGTAGATCCTTACCGTTCAGGCCCTACATAGCTTGGAAGCGTTTGGTGTAGGCTATGTCCATTTTTTTTAATGTGACCTTTTATTCCTGGGAACAAGGAGAGTATTGGGGAGTGGAGGGAAGATTTCTGCAACCTGGACTTCCTGGAGAAGAGTTTCATTTGTTTCATGTATCTGAGAGTCTGCTGGGCTAAGAAGGCAGACGGGGAGGAGAGTATCCTGAACAATATTCGTGCACGTAACTCAAAACGCTGTTGTCTCTTCTTCCTGTTTCTGTTGCCTTTTAAATGAGAACTAAATGTCTCGGGAAAACACCTATTAGGAACGCAGAGATTGGAAAATCCGAAGGTTTCTTTATTCAAGGAGTTGCAACTCTTGAGTCCCAGCTTTCCCTCTGTCCCCTGGTGACACCAGGACTGAAGTCACCTGTCCCAGGTGCACACAGACCACTTCACGACTCTGCAAGCCTATATGTTAACTTGTGCTTACTGCAACAGCTGTATCACTATAAGATACCTCAGTTTTCAGAAGAACTCTATAGAATAATATACTATATAATTAAATCCCTCTGCGGATTCTCTTAGAGAGAGTTTGTATGATGTTCAGTAGGAAAGCATGTGTTGGGATGGCAGTAACTTTATAACTTTTCTCATGCTGCTTCTATTCTATAAATGCTGAGGTGAGGGTTTGTTTCTTAAAAGAAAATAGCGAACTGATTGCTGAGATGAGCTTAAATTCGAAATCTGGAAGGCAAGGAACAGATTGCACATCAAACAATATTTTCTCTCTCAGCGGAAAATAGTAACAGAAGGATTTTCAGTTGGAGGAAATCATATGAGTAATGTAAGTAAATTGCCTGCTATTTAAAACGGAAAGAAAATTGCAAATGCAGTTGGCAGAACCCGCACTGGCAGTATTATTTCAGTAAGAAGGCCCGAACAGGTAGATGGATAATACTATGTATCAGCTACCAAACAGACCGTTGCTTTTTTTTTTCTCTGCATCTCTACTTCTAAATTTCAGAAAACCTTTATCTTTTTAAAACTAGTTCACTAATATTCAGCAAATGGGTCAGCATCCCCCATCTAAATAGTTTCTGCATTAAGAAGGGTTTAGCTTTGAAGTTCTTGAAATGGCAAACACTGACATAATATGATTAATAACTTGACTCATTCTAACGACTCCTTTTTGAAGGACAGCTTCCCCCCCGCCCCTTTTTTTTTTTTGAGTGACTAATTTAGGGACTATTTTGTGTCTACTTCTACAATTATAGAGAGTAGCAACTTCACTATATACAATATATTTCACTAGGAAAATGCCTTGAGATGAACTATGATTCTGCTGTGCTCGGGAAACTTCTCAATACACAACCAGTGATCTAAAAAGTCTGTTTTCCATGTCTACCTTTCTGAGTTAGAGCTGAAAATTTGACAACACTAACATTTCACACATACAAACTAATACAAATGAAACAGGACAGGACTTATACTGGAATAAGGATGTTTCTGTGATGGTTTTCAGAAGTTTGATCTGTTCTTACAAACATCTGAAGTACCAGTTTCTTGCTTCAAATGTACAATCCAGGGGCACCTGAGGTTGCTGTCAATGGCTACTATAGTATCTTTAATGTTAAATGATCTTTAGAGTAAGAGACCATACTGACAGCATATAATTTCAGTTCCTGGAGACAGTCTCCCTCAAGAGAAGCTACTGCTGCCAGCCACCTCTCACGTAGGTACTCCTGCTGTTACAGTTTGCAGGCTGCTTTACTGCTCAGTGCAGTATTTTACATGTGGAATAAACATGGTGTAGGTTGTTACAGATCTACCTTGCAGACATTAAACCAGCTTGAAGCTGGAAGAGATGCAGAATCGACAATGAACCATATTAGCGTGCCCAGCAAAATGGAAATATAAGAGCGCAATGTGCCAGCTCAAGGCAGTAATTAAAGCAGGAGGAGGCTGTTGCTGACCAATTCCATCAGTTTGGGAATGGCTCAGGCAGTAACCTGGCCAGTGCTGCCACAGCTGCAGTCTGCCACTGACACTGCAACAGCAAAACTACCAATATCCCCATCACTGTGGGTATCCACATTGCCTGGCACTGCTGCTTGTGACGTGGCGCTGCAACGTTATTGTGTCCTTGGCTGGTGCCATATGCTGCATGAGGGAAGGATTTCATGCATGATCATACTGGGAGGGGGCATCAGGGGAATGTAATTTGATTTAGAGACTGTAAGGACCCTCAGTTTTCAGGATGCTGTTTGTGATTCACAGCAGCTTGCAAAATAAGGACTTGAATACTCTCAGATCCCATTGATTTAATAAGACTGAGGTTCTGACTAAGAATGCCATCCCTCCAATTTCTGAAGCTACAAAGATTTTCAGTCTCTGTGTGGTATGCCATGTATGTGCAACTGAACCAGAAATTATAAGGATAGCTATCAAAAATCAAGGGGATTTACTATGACTTTAGCTTTTAGCCTAATAAAGAGTGTGCGCTATCAAAGCATCAGTTTTTATGCCAAGTAGATGGTGACAGCAAGGAAGCAACACACCCGGCATGTTGTTATCTACTGATAAATTGCAAGGTGGAAAGATGGGCAGGCAGCTTCTGCGCATCTGGGTCACTGTAATTTAAATTAGGCATTTAAAATATTTTCCCCAGGAAGAAAAAGAAAATTGTTTTCCCTCACATGACTTTAAATATAAAACTTATTTCTGTATAACACTAACATTTGCATCATAGGGCTTTATTTAATAAAGCAGTCATTTTGTTGAAATACATAAATGAAGCATCATATTAACAGAAAGTTGGTATGCATGCTAAAAAGATTAAAGAAAGAGTAACCTCTTACAAATCTGCAGGCTCTTCTGTCCAAATCCACTATGCCTTAAAATAGCTTCCACACATTTTGGTTTATTAGCTTAGGAGGTGTTAACAGAGGATGTTTTCATGCAAGGACAGAAATTCAGCTAATGTTCCCTTCCTCTCACTCTTTCCCTGCACATTTTATTTGTTCATATTGCTCATTATAAGAGGTCTCTTACTATAGTAACCCTTCAGTGCATGAGCTTATGTAGAGGAAATAAAATTAAATACAGCAAATTTAATTGGAATATATGTATATTCAGTGAAATGTGATAAAACACTCCTGAAATTCCATTCTCATCTGGGAAGGGATATTGCTTTAATTCTGACCTATTTGTTAAATATTACAAAAAATGACTGACAGTGTTACCAACAATATTTTGCATACTTTACTAAAGAACCCCGACATACGGAGGTCTGTAACGCAAGCGCCTCCCAGAGCTGCAGGCTGAGCTGACATCTCTCATGCATTCAGATCTTGTCACAGATACCCCTGGTGACAATTGTAACCAGCTTTTCAGCTCACCAAGAAAAGGTCTGTCATTTTTACAACCTTGCCAGCTGAAAAAAATTCTTCTACTCTTTCCATGACAGGTATCTTGTCCCACACTGCAATTTCAGATCGTTGAGATCCTCCTCCACTCACTTGGTTCAGCTGGGCTTTGGCAGCAGTCACACATTTATCCTTTGTTAAACACACAGGTCTAAGTAGCAGCCAAGTGACACTCATCAGGTGGTTGGAAGCAGTCGGCATAGCATGCCTTAGCTTGGGGCTGCAGTGATTTTTCACACCTACTAGAAAAAATCCACCCATTAGAAATCAAACTTAAATTTATGGAGAAAGCAAGTATACAAAAATAAAACAGACAATTTGGTTATATGTCTGTTTATAAAGCACTTTTCTTATGACTGGCTGAGATTTTTTTTAATTTATTTTTATTTCTTTTTTAGGCAATGCTCACGTTTCCCATTGTCATTAAGGGCAGCTTAAGACTCGCTGTCATAAGCTAAACCACTTTTTTCATTGCAGGTAAAAGGAAAGTTGTTATTTAGACTAAGACTACCTCAAAATACCTAGCAGGTAGAAATTATTAAGTAAGCTTCAATCCCTAGTATGTCACCAGGAATGGGGAGTGGTGGAGAGTTGCTTTTCCAGGGTTTTGTGAATCCGGGTGGGGCATTCAGGAAGGGCATGGCCTAAAAGCTCGCTACCAGCTGTGTCTTTTTGGCTGATTTTCAGCATGGTCACATGTAGAAATATTTCCCTGGTCTTTCACTGTTTCTTCTCTTGGTTCAATGTAGTACATAGAGGTTCCCCCCCACTGAGGAAGATCTGGGTCTGCTGCTCCTTGACAACTCAAGGTAAAACAAAGCCAGGTCAAGGGCAGGCAGGTGTCTGTGAGGGCAGCCCCCAGGGAGCTGCAGGTCACTTGCTCTGCCTGTGGCTGAGGAGTCTTTTCTCTTCCCTACCCCAAAAAGGGCTTCCCCACTCTCTGCAGAGAAAAGTCCAGGTAACAGAGGAGGCAACCCCTGGTCCAGATCACAGTACCTCCATGTGTCACTGTTCAAAGCAGAAAGCCCTGTTCTCAGATGCTTCTCCACCTTGTCCTCCTGTGATCCTTCCTCCCACCACCACCAGTCCTTCCCACTGGTGCAGAAGGTCTGTCCCTCACTCATCCCACTTCATTTGTTGCGTCTCCAAAGCCCCCAGAGGCTCAAGCTGAGGAGCAGGAGAGGATGTGGGAGGGAGTCCTAGGAGGAGGACAACAGGGGACCCCTGCCAGGTATATGGGAGGAAAGAAAGTAGTTACCCCTCTCCCTGCCAGCTCCTAGAGGACTTACATCCCTGTGAAACCTCTCACCTAAGGGGCTAACTCATTTACAGCAGCTGTATAGAGAGTACCGTGGGGGAGACTGATTCTTCCACAGTTGTGTGACTGGATGGAAAAGTGGAAAATGGGAGAAAGGAGCCATAGAGAGGAATCATAACTGAACATTGAGGCAGAAATAAATAACACTATCAGTTAATTGTCTGTAAAATTTCATCTTTTAAATGTTATGTCAGTGTTTTCTTTAAACATGTATATGAAATTTTAAATATGCACACATAGCCAAAAGCAATAACCTTCAAAACAATAAAGGAAAAAATAAATTATGTCTTTTTTCTCATATGCTGAATTTCAGCCCTGAGAGGATTTTACTATCGAAATTATAAATCACTGGTGCATTACTGTTATAAAAGAAATGTGAGTCATAATTTGAAATGTAACTCCTGAAGGAATTGGATGATCTTGGATTATTAAAATATTTTTATGTTCACAAACAGAACAAGCAGAACAATCTGTCATGGTATTGGCCAACTAATTTTTCAGGACTTACCTTTTCCTGTTTGTTTTAGCAGTAGCTGTGATGCACACAATTTGGCTTCCATCTCCTAAAGAGAGTGTTGTTTGATGAGTATGTGTTATTCTCAAATGGGTTTTGAATACCTCTATTTTTAGGAATAATTTTCAAAATGTTGGTTGTTTGCTGTCATATACCTTGAATGGAGAAACTGTCTGTGTGTGCAGCTTTCGTTTAGATTCAGGATCCTATGCTTTCTTCCAAGTACAAAAAAATAACTCTGCCCTTTACTGTCAGTGGCCAAGATACAATCAGCGAGTTGATGAATTTGCAAACTCGGTGATTAAAACCATCATTAAGTATATGTGGACAGGGTGGTCAAAGTGTGTTGCACTCAGTGCCGCAACAGCTTTCTAGCAATGAGTGCGTAAGGCTGTTAGCAGAGATCTAAGCCTGATGCCTAATTTTTTATTTTACCTAACTCCCAGCAGTTGCCTTTGAAAAACAGCACCTTTTAAAGCCGGGCTCTCAATTTTGACAATCCTAGAAGCTAAATTGCATTTGAAGGAGAGATCCATAACAGCAAAACATTTTATCAGCGTTGATAGGTGTGACTCCAAATGAAGAGATCCTCAAGCACTAAAAACGGCTAGCAGCCTGTTTTCCTGAAGACAGAGATTAAGAAGCTTTGCAGCCAGGTAGGAAACTGAGAGGGACTGGCTGTGCCTTCTGTCCCCAGCCAGTGTCCCTCTCCTGGAGTCCAGCGCCAGCCTCCCTCAGGGAGGTCTACATGGCCGCAGCAAACTGCTTTTTGAAGGGAAGGAGGTGATCAGCAGCTCATGCGCTGCTTAACTGATGTAGCCAACGCATGGCTCGGAGAAGGTACATTTTCTTTATCATTCAAAAATGTAATAGTCTGACTGGCAGCACAGATTCTCAGTTTAAGATATATTGGTTGTCACTATTATCTAGTGTCAAATCCTGCACTCCTCAGCAGGATCCTAACAAAACTGGCCGAAGGAGAACTAGTATATCATTGTATTGAAGTCAGTTGAAGTTTTAAATGTTAGCTGATGCAATGTGAATTCAGGGCGCTGCACCTCAGTGACACTGGACAGATTGCAAAATTTGATACAAATGGCCCTTAAAGTCCAGTGTTCCCCCAGAGAGTGAGAGATCTCTTCACTTGGAGACAGTTTACAGAATCTTTTTTTCTACAATGCTGAGGACCAGCCTCCTCTCATCACTGTTATTGGGAACTCCTGGATGTTAAGTGTTCTTGAAAATCAGCCTAACAATGCAGAAGCCCGACTTCAAAGAGGTATTTTTTAAGGGTGTGCTGAATTTTATTTTAAATTTGAATTTGCTGTTTAACTTATGTAAACATAGATAAATAAAATAAGTATACATTTATAAGTACATATATTTGTAGCAAATCTGAATAATTTCTCTTTTCCTGCGGTGCACCAAGCACCCACCTTAACTGAGTGCAGGTTAACTTCTTTTTATGCTAAATACATATACTTTCTTACGCTATATGCATACCGCCCCAAACTGCTGTAACACATTTTAAATTTACAGATGGATTGCAACAAACAAATTCTTACAAAGACTAAACATTAAAAGAATATATAATTATTAAAATATTTTTTCTAGAGGATGAGAAGATCCATGTCATATTAAAAAATAGCTATTTTTTGTTACTAGAGGCAATTTCCATTTTCATTTAGGATATTATTTGCAAAAGGAACAAGCTAGGATATTCAGGTTCTTATCTCGTGAGTAAGATGACTTTGTGAAAAGATTTGTAATACATTGTGCCTTGATGTATGAATATATATATTTAGTGTTATTCCAGAATACTCGATCATGGTTCAGGTGTCAGGACAAATTCCTCTTACATAGTTTTGATCCTACGGTATGATTGTGCCTGTGTATACAGGTAATACAGAATTGAAATGAGGATCTTTGGAAAGCAGGGCACCTCCATCTTGCTGATTGTTCTGATTCAGTCAGGCCAGAGAGTGAGTGTGCTGATACAGCAAAGTTAGTGGACTGTTCCGATATACAAGAATACTTCTCAAAAGCGTAAATCTCAACATAACACATTAGCAATACAATCACAAAAATCTGCCCAGGGAGTAAGATATGGGACTGAATATATCTACATAAAAAAACTGACAACAAAAACCACCTTTGGTCAATAACTACTGCACTTTAGCTTTCTCTTCTTCCCACTCCCTCTCCCTTTGGACTGTTTTCTTAATACAAAGTAGATGCAATTAGAATCACTCGTCAATAATAGATCATGTGAGATTATTGTATCAAATGCTGAAAATTCTTACAGAAAATTTCTTTAACACTAGCAATATATCCTAACTGAAGCATGCAAGTGAGCATAGTGTCAGGTTGTTTTTCTTCCGTAGTTGCAAGAGGATGCTAAACAACACTATCAGATAAAAAAATGTAAATGTCTCTCCCCAGTAGCAGCCTACGGTATTTGCAGGTTGCCCTTTGCTGTCTGATGAAGACAAAAGCGTATCCTCTGTCCATGCTCAACATTTAAAAGGTGAATGCTGAAGGGCAGTGAAATAATTACCAAGAATACAAACCATTTTGAGATAATAAGCTTTTTTTAATTAATTAATTTCATTGCCACTTTTATATACTTATGATTAGTGAACTGTCAAACATACCTTTACACTTCTAGTAACCTCTGTAGCAGTTATCAGTGGTGTTAGGAATTAGCCAAGGTGTGGGCCTTTACTGTGCAAAAGGCTTCCAGCATTCCTTCAGTTTTGGGCTAACTACCGTTGAAAAATCTACTTAACCACTTTGTTTATATCTAGAAAAGATACAGTGTATTTATCTATTTATAGAAAGTAAGAAATAATAAATGTATGAGCTTATGTATGGGGCATTATGAATACACAATAGCAGTTTGTGTCTTATGCCAGTAGGACGGCCAGAAGGGTTTTCCAGATAGTTGTTTTCTGCTGCCTTCCCCTCCTGTGTCCTATCAGGATGGTTTTTTTAAAACCTTTTAAACCCATGTCAGAAACAAATAAAGGAGTGTTTCTCTGTCAAAGAGGACCAACTGCATTATAGGTTTGGCCAGACACAGCAGCCAAGGGAAGGGCAGTGATCAGTACTGGTGGCCAGTAAGAGTAAGCTGGGCTGGGGTACAGCAGGATAAATTTTAAAAATGGACAGAAAGGGTATTGGAGTAGCTGCAGTTAATAGGAAATGATCTGAGGGAAGAAAATCTGGGAGTTTAAAAAAGAAGTTTTGGTTTGGATGCGTGAAGCCTCTAAGCAGCCAGGTCTGCAAGAAGACAGTTCAAGGATAAGGAAGGATGAAGACCCTTGGGGTGGAAAACCTTTAGGAAATGCAGACTTGGGGGTAGTAGAGAAATACCAGGGAACTCAATGGCAGAAATTGCTGTAGGATTTCAGCTGTGGGGTAAGGGGCTGGGGGAGGGACTGGGGAGTTAGTGGGGACAGCCGAACCCTCACATGTCTGACTTGGTTTTGAGGCAAGAGCTCAAGACAAGAATACCATGAATACCAAGAATACCATCCTTTAAGGGGAGAAAAAAAAAAAAAGAAGTAACAGAAATGTTGTAGCCTTACCTAATGTCCTTATTTTTATACAAGGTTACCATGTTTTTTCTGCTTTATGTATCAGTCATGCTTTTGAGGTATTTTCAGCTATGTGGAGGTCAGAAGGGAAGTCTCCCTGTCTCAGCAGAGACATGTTCCAGTGTACAGAGACAGGAAGGGTCCGAAACCCACACGTGACACAGAGAGGGGACTGCAGTAATGGAGATGTGGTGGGAACGCTGTGCTACCTTTCCTCAGCTTGCGGTATGCTATTTTGCAATAGCACAGTGTATAAGAACAGGAGATGGTGCTACTGTGGCATGAATGTGCAGATAAAGTAAAATTTCCTGCTAAATGTTTTTTTCATTTTGCAAGGTTGTCTTTGTAGCAGCATATGTGGAGGAGAGGAGGGCAGGTAATTTGAATTCCTTTGTTGATGCTTGTCAAGTATTAACCACAAAATCAGTGCTTGCTTCAGTTCTGTTTCTTTTTTAGGTTCTTACTTAAATCTTTAGTCTGTTTAGTTCCTTTTAAACCACGCAATTCCTCACAAAGATGAGTCTCCTCTTCCCTGCATGCTGCTACTTTCCTCTCTTCTGTATTCTGTTCCAGGCCTCACTAACTGAGAGTCTTCACCCACACAGTTAGCAAATTTGGCTATACCACTTAGTCTACATTATCTTTATTATATTTATATTTGTCTTTATTTTTGGCAGCTTTATTATTCTTTGCTTCATAACAGGTTCATCTCTTCCTTTCTGTAGATAGGCACCTTTTTTCTCTTCTTTTTCAGACGTAGTTAGCTCTTTCTGCCTCATACCACTACAGTCTTCACAGTGTCTTTCAACTTGACTTGCTGTCTTATTCAGTTATTTTTCTGTCACCATATAGCACTAGGCAATGTTTTCCTATGCTTCTACATCTGTCAAATTAAATTCCTTCTGTATCCACTCATATTTTATTACATATTTTGTAATATCCATTATAAAACTAGTAAACAACTAACTTTCTGTCCATAAAAGGATAAAACTCAAACTTTCGCCATTTAAATAATAATGGAATTTGTTTCCCGTTATGCTTTACAAGTTGGCAGAATATGAAGGTACTTATTGGTTGTAACTGGGTAGCATCCTTCCATTCCCTAAAACAGAAGCATTGAGGTTGTTTAATATGCCTGTATTGGTCAAAAAGCTCTGTAAGAATGGGGATTCTATATCTTTATATCATGAGCCACTACAACGTGTCTTTTTAAAATAATAATGAATAATAACAAAATGCTACATTATTATTTGAAATAAATATTCCAAGGATCCATTGATGTTTTTCATCCTTGCTTCGTTAAATTGTCAAAATAGCAACATATTGTTTTTACAGCCCACAAAGCAATACCTCAATGCTTCAAGATGTTACTTTTCAAGATGCAGCAAATAAACCCCCCAAGTTGTCATTAACCAACTTGAATCACAGTAATAGTGACAGCCTGGTTTCCACACTGCTATGCCAGTGTAACTTGCCATTTGTTTTTATACATTTGTAAACAGAAAGCAAAACTCAATTTAGATACTTAGTCAGAACCCTTAGCAGTCTTGTTAAAAAAAGTTCAGTATATACTTCAGTGATAAACAACATTTTCAGTGTCATCAGCTGTAATAAGAATATAACATATCTGAAGCCAACTGACTGAAGTATGTCAGTCATTTTAGGATGCTGAGCTATGTAAACTATTGAATAAAGTGCAAAACTAGAAGTGAAAATGAATTAATCTGAAATGTCTGTATTTGAATGGACATTTTATAGTACTCTGTTCATCAGGACACAGAAATAAAATTCCGCTGACCTTAAGAATAAAATAAATATCCTTCAGGAGATCTATTTATACTTCTTAGATTAGGACATGATAGGTACATTGGATTATGAAGCTGGTTCCACTGGGGTAGTGCAGCCTTAACCTACTTTGTGTACTTCATTTCACTGCCTTTTTCTCACTTTTGTTTCATTTTCTTCTATGTTAATACATAGCTGAAAAATAATGTTCATAGCCCTCAGCATGACTTTCATAAAATGGTGTTTACTAATAAGTGCCATTTCCAGGTAATGATTTAATCCTGATACTGGACAGTGTCATTTATTGAATAATGATCACCTTCTGCAGTATCAGTTCATCCCGGAATTGCTCTTGCATTGATTATTAATTCTATTTAAAAGTAATAATAAAAAGGAACTAATTTGGGTTTGAGTCTATCTATTAGAATATATTTTACTTTCTCTGAAATTTTTGACTGAATAATCGATGAAGTGACAGTTCTCCCTCTTATTTTTGCTCATTTTGATATAAGTTTAATTGCAGTATTTATATGAAGCATAAAAACTAAATATGAACGTAAAGAGCTTTTAAAGGTACGAGATACAACATCCAAGAATTTTCCTTTAGGATGACAGATAAAAGTGGTGCACTTGCAACTAGATCATGAAGTTGGTTCTGATAATCATTTAGATCCAGGTCTTCAGTTAGCATTAATCAGCCTCCTTCATAAGTATGAGACTATTCCAATTCTTTACTTCTGCATATTTGTCCCTGATAATTTAATTTTGTTATGTACACATTCACTCTTCTGGTAAGAAATGCACAATATATTGCAATGTTACAACCGACAGTTTATTAGAATAACGTTTGAACATTTCTTCCCAATAATTATACTGGGGTTTGAATCCAAAATTGAATTAATGAATAAAAATGTGTGAATATGAAACCATCCGTGTCTGTTAACTGCTGAACGCTTTGATTCACTTGGAGATTGATTGCTACCTCAGTAAAACAGGCATGGGGTTTTTTTCAAATTATTATGTGACATGAGACAAAGTTTAGCAAATGACATTGTCTGCATTTTCTTTTTTCCCTTTTTATTATTTCGCACAACCGAAACCCAGAGTGTCTAGGTGCCTGCCACAAGAACACGAGCTTTTCTGTCATAGTGGTCCTTTCCCCAGTTACTGTGCCCCACCAAGTGCAGCGGTTCCCAAATAGCACCCACCACTTTGGGGTTCTCATCTGCACTTTCGGTCATTTCTGCCTTTCTCTGCCCCGAGGTCCAAATCTCTGAACTCTGCTACACTCAGCTATGCATCCAACTTCCACTGTCTTTGTAAGACTATTCCAGTTTAGTCATGTAAGGGTTATATAGACTCCTGTTAAGTAGTATAAAAACACAGCTGTTTCACCCTGCCCGAGCATGTCTCTTGAAAATTTCTGGTTTATTTTTGAATCCTGCCATCTAGTAGGAGACAAAGGCTTAAATAACTCTAGATGATGGAATATGTCTTACTTAGATGGGTGAAGCTTCTGTAATGTCAGTGGATTCATGCGCTTCCTGTATCATTGCTGTTTTCCTTTTCTTGCTTTTTTTGTTTCACACTTATTTGAAGATCTGATGCATCTCCTTTGAGTTCCTCTCTACTTACCAGCCTTCCATCTTCCCGACTGAAGAAAAGAAAGGGTAGAAGAACAGTTTATATAGTTTGGAATGATACTGGTCCTCAAGGCAGCTTTTTATTTTGAATTAACACTGGTTTATCTGAAGATGTTGACCATTCCTCAGAAACTTCATTTTACCAAAATAGAAAGGGAACCCTAAGGATCATTGGAAATGAGAACAACTCAGCTGCTTGTGAAAGGGAAAACTGAGCTTCATCACTAATCAAATTCTGTTCTGGTTGCACAACCCTCGGCCAAAATAAACTAAGAACAAACAAGAAAATTCCCATCTACTTCTTTCACTCTTCTAAAAAAATGACTCCTCATCAGTTGAAAGAAACTCTAAGATAATGTTGCTATAATGAAAGGCAACAAGAAATAATGTGGAATGACATTTTATTGCTAAACAGGTACCTCCTGGGCTATTACATCTGAATACTGAACACTGCATTCTAACACTGTTGTAAATCTCACAGTTTTAGGTAACAGCTTTTAAACTCTTGCAGAGGTACCCATTACTCAGGGGGACTGTGGAAGTTTTCTAAAGGACGGGATATTTTCTTAATTATGATATTAATTATGAAATGAACTATCTGTATTAGCTGAGATACTCTATAATACCACTGTAAAATATAACATTAACTTTAAAAAATAAAAGAGGAAAAAAGTTCTAAACTATAGTCAACTGGGCAGGAAATGATATGCATTTTTTTTTTTTAAGATGATACAGCAAACTTTTTTTTTAATGTGCTGGTGGCTTTGAAGGAAAAGACAGAAATCCATTCACCTATTGCATAGAAAAACAATTCCATGAAAGTATTTCATATTTTATGAAAGAAATACTTTGTTTCTAATCAGGTTTTATAAAGCTGATAAATTCAGACTTTTCAGTAAAGTTTTTGTATCACTAAATAAATTTTTCTGGACTCTTTATGGCTTTAACCAGTGTTCTGGGACTGACATTCAGAGATGTGAATAGATTTGGGAATCAAAATTTCCTCATTCAAATATTGCCTGAGTATGTGGTGTATGTAGATGCACACTGATTGATTGTCCTCAAAAATACAGGCATGAAAATTCACACATTATTTTGCACTGAGTCTTGAAGTTTCTTTCTTCATAAATCTTTAGTATAAATACCTGCACTGTATTATTATAGTTCTTTGAGATTTTACAAGTTACTGATAAATATTAAGCATCAAAATGCTTTAATTTCAAATTCTGAAGCGTGAGACCTGATTGAAGTACAGTTTCTGTAACATGTGATGGAAATATTGTAGTTGCTGAGGTTAGTGGTATACCAGGCTCTCCTTTCTTACAGGCCTTATTGACTCTCTTACGACTATTGACTTTCTTCAGGCTTTATCTGCCATTCTGTCCTTTCAGATGTAGGTGGAAACTGGGAGTCAGAGTCAAGGTCCAGTGCTGAATAAAAGTGGTGCCACTCAGCTGGATGTACAAGTACCATACTAAGTGGTCTCTCTGTAAAGAAATAAAATACACTCATAAAATAAACAAAAATATAGTAAACATTATCTGAAATATTGCCCCCTTCCTAGGAAGAAATCTACCAGTGCTTCTGCCTACATCAGTGTTCGACATTGGTTTGTTTTACTTTCCATAATCAAGAAATTAAAGTTTAGTTTGCAACATTTGCATTACAATATTGTTAGAATAACGTTAACAATTCTATAATCTTCTGCATGCATTTTTTCCCCCACAGATTTTCTTTCAGTTGTATCAATTTGCATCAGCTTAAAATGTGCAGTGTCATTTGAATTTCATCATATCTTAAAATAAAAAGCCTCTCGGTCAAAAATTAAATAAGTGAAAATCCCAAACCTCATTTATAACCTACAGCCTAAGATAACTTTTTGATTAAAGGCAGATGATCTTGTAGTCAGATTGTAAAACATTTTACTGCTTTTTTGTAATTTATGTGATTGAAGCATTCCATATTAGTAGCAGCATATTTGGTTTGTGCTGAATATTTCTGAGTGTTTTTTTAGTGCTCTGTTGCTGTTCATGTTAAGCAGATTATATCCATTATATTCCTCACCCATTTTCTAGATACATAGCAAGGATTAAACTTCACTTTTAACATGCAGATAATAAATTATCTGACTTCTGAGTGTTCAGACTTCCTCCTTGCTCCTACTGAAGTAAATGTGTGATGCCTACTTACCATTTGTTTTCTCTTCTGGTGGGCTAGCAAACTGGAATCCAGCTAAAATGCTTCAGCAGTCAGAGGCAGTGCAGTAAAAATATCCATCTGCGTTTTGAAGGATGTTACTAAATGAAATTGTTATTAAAGAAAAATCAGGTGCAATACTGATTCCTCACATACTCTTTGAAGCTGTTTTCCATAGCATATGGAATATAAAGAAAACAGTATATGTTACCAATGGTGACTGAAATCAAGAGACTTGCCCTTGGGAAGCAAAAATATATTTTGATTATTTATGGTCTTGCTTAACTTAACAGACTCCTTTTCGTGTGGTATCAAGCAGTAATTACAGTTGATAATGGTCACTGTGTTTGGCAGAGATTAATGCTTATGAGCACAGTGGTCAGTGGCACATTTCACCACATGTGAAGGAACCATTTGGACCCCACAGATTTGCAAATTTCTGGTCTTTCTTAAGGCCTCTAACAGGCGGTTCCCTTTCTGATATTCAACTGACAGCTTTAGGGAGGCTTCCCTTATACCTAAACCACAACATTTTCTGATCAGTCTCCTAAAAATCACATTTTCGTAGTTTTCTGAAAATTTAGAAAATTGTGTGTCTACTTGCAATAAGTTCAGTGCCTGCCTACCAGGTAGGTAAAAAGATTTTTAGAAAACTGCCCACCTTTAAAAAATAGTCACATGGAACAAAGAATAACTTTTAATTGTTGAGGGCCTCATCAAACGAAATGCTGAAGCTGTGAAATGTGAGGAGCACATTACGTTTTCAGCACTGCACTCTCCTTAATAGACTTCAGTAAATTACCCCCATTCAGCCTCTGCAAGCGCCAGTGCGGTTCACGTTCACTGCTCCAGGCAGCTCATGCCAGTGTGCAAAAATCAAAATGCTGACAGGACCCCAGCCTGGCTTTCTGCCTGCCTTTTGCCCAAATTTCTGGACATTATATAGCATCATCTGGTTTTGTATGGGGGACATAGTTCTTACTAGCAATCTGTTAGTGAACAACATATTTTCTGTTAGTTTAGATTGGAGGAGACTAGATAAAATCTATGCATCAGTCAAACGTGGAGGATTTTTTTTTTTTTTAATAAAGGAAAATAATAAGTAAGAGGAGTTACTTTTCACCTCAAGCCATTCTGCAAGGAACTGGGATGTGAAAACTTGAAAATCTGGAAGACTAAAAACCATCTTGAGTCATTTGCATCGTGAAAATCAATACTGTGAAGTTTAAGAGAGAGGGGGGAAGAATTATTTATACAGTAAGTGCTACAATTAGTGTTTCTTCAGGCTACAAGTGACTAATGAAAAGATGTCATGAACTGGAAAATAACAAATACTTGGGAGGGTCTCTTAAAGAAAAAACAATGAATTTGTGTGCAGGAGGAAATCTCAGCCGTAAATTGCTTTAATTTCTTCCAGTGGATGACTGTTTAAGCTATCATGCGATGTACCAGTGACATTTCTCAGCTTTTTTTTATGAGAAACTGAAATCTTTATTACACATTCATTTGTAAGTTAAAATACCTGTGTATTTTAGTGAAAAACTGTCTTTAGCTATAATAAGATTTTACTTACATGATTTTCATATTACAATACAAGTCTTTTCTTAGCAGCTGGGTCACAACGTTTCATTCAATAGGAAAATAGAAGTTGCCATGCTGACTCAGACAACATCCAGCTACTCCAGCTACCTTTCTTTGACAAAGCCAGTATCAAACACTTCAGAGGGAAGTTTAAGATCTCCACAGATGTGATATCATCAGCCACACATTAGCTGCTCTCTGGATATCTAATAATTAGATTCCTGTAAACTTTAATAGCATGAAATTGTATATCCCAACATTTTTTTTATCAATTGTTCTGGAAATTCTTGATATAAAAATATTTTTTATTTCAAAATATGACTACATTCTTTATTTCAGATCTTACAACAGCAAGCATCATACTACGTGCTGTTTGGAATCAATACATCTCAACTTTTATATTCACTTCATGTCCAATATCCATTGACTCTGATCGAGTTACAAAATAAGAAGAAATTAAATTTCCAAGGTCTCTTGCCCCTTAGTGTTCATTACCTCATTCATTTTTATCATGTCTTTACTATGGGCTTTTGTATTTAACTTGACTGCACAACGTTTTGATTAAGGAACTAGAGCAATGCAAATCACTGTGGTATATATTAATTAGATGAAAGATTGTCTAACCTGTAGATTTAAAGAAGCAGGTGTATTTGGGGAATCAAAGTCAATATGGCAAGTTTCTGTTGAAGTTTTATGAAGAACAGTTGTTGTTAGGAAGAGGATACTAAGTAGAGTTTCCAAGCTGCTCAGTGACTTGTCATACTCTGTAAATGTTGGGCTACAACAAACAGTGTGTATTTGAGCAACAGCCAAATATGGGGTTATGCATCCCCTGGAAAGGACTGCAGTCTCTAAATAAATGTTTACAGAGTCTCTCAGGGAACAAAGACTGACTTCAGTAAGCTTATACTGTGATATTAATGAGGAATTCCTTTGAATCCAGTTTGGATCCAAATATAGCATATAATTTCACATATCTTTGTAATTCTTCTGAGACATAAAGTATTCCACCTTTACACTTTTGACATACCTTATTGTATGTTTTGATAAAGAACAGAGGTAAATCCTATTGTTATTTTATACATACATATATATATTCTTTCATTTAGTGCATTGTGGATGTAAAACCTTCCATGGCAACGGTTAACTGTGATAAGTCACATACAGGTTAGCAGGTAGTTACATTTTAGAAGGTAATCAGTTACTTTGAATTAAAGAGCCCTCAGCATTTGGAATTTAAATTGTCAAATTAAAATAATTTATGAAAATGTTATTGCTATTTTTGCAATTGCACAGCACTTCTCATAGTGAAAAGTTACTGTGTATAGCATGCAGAAAGAAAAATAGCAAATCTGTATTAACCAGGCAGTTGGCATAGGGAGTGGATTATGGAATCTCTGGGGTGTAAAAATTGGGATCAGAGTAAAATTGTCAAAAGTACATCTGTCTAATTTTTCAAAGTCCATCTGATGTGCATATATATCTTTCTGAAAGTCTTCAGGAAGTAGTTATTCAGTAGCCAGATTTTTAGAGGTGCAAATTGATACTTAACACTGTGTTAATTTTCAGAAGCACCAGGAGGAGCCAAACTTTCTCTGAAACCCCTTAGTTTATATTTCAGTACATGCTGCTGGTGTATTTTCCATGATCAGAATTTTCAAGACTAATTATTACAGCAGCCTGTTCTTTCTTCCCATCTGTGTGTTTACCTCTGAGCAGCTGAAAAGATCAGGACTGTGGAGGCAGGCTCCTGGGTGGATTATTTACAAAAAGCATGTATCTGTTACAGCTAGCAAATCCCGTTATTGAGATAATTACAAGATGTTTATGAAACACTTTGGAGATGTTGTAGTTGAGACGACAAGATCATTTGGCTAAAGCTACCTGCAGAAAGGAGACTCTGAAGCCAGTGGCCCCCAAGCTCAGAGGTGAGCGTAACGGCCAAAGCAGGTTTTCCAGGCTTTCGTAGCAAGAGGCATGTTACAGGCAAGTATTTTTCCTCATAAAATTCTTTAAGAATATATACGCACAAATTAAGATTTGACTGTTTAATAAATGAGTATGAATAAACATAGCATGAATCTGATTATTTTTAATCAAGACTTTAATTCAGAGGGTAAGAAGCATTCAGAAAATCTTCTCTTAACACATTTGTAATATAACCAGGCTTCTCTGGATTTTTATAAACCATGGATTGTGATGGTAAAATTTCCAGCTGTACAAAAGAATCAACACAGACCCTACACTAACACGAACTTTAAAAATCAGTCTCTTAGTTTTAGACCCCTCTCAGCCTCGTGGACTTTGAAGTGTTTCTAAAAAAAAAAAAAAAAAGGAGCCAATTGTAAATATCTTTTCCTACTGCTTTGTTTTCTACAGCATTTACTACATTAACGCCTGCAAACAACTAAACAGGTACACGGCTTATTATAGCTTCAGTATCATCACAACTAAGCTTTTAAATGAGTACAAGTGAGAAAATTGTTTTTGAAAAATTAAGATCTCTGTCTTAAACATTCTGTTGCATCCAAAACCTATGCTAAAACCAAAATCTTCTATTTAAAGTCTACATCTAATGCCTTTTCGTGTTCCCAGCCTCTTTTGCCTGGCTAACCTAGCCCATCAGTTAACTTAGGGGACTGAGCCAAAGCTAACGTAGTATCAATTGAAGGGCTCCCTTTGACTTCAACAGGCTTTAGATCAGTCTGAGACGCACTGTTTTATAAACCTGCTGCTTATAGCCCCAGTGGACTAATTTTGCAAAAGTTTTATAGCTGGAGAGAGGTTGTACATCCACAGCACTTGTCTGACTGTGGGTATTCCTGCTGCTCAGTGGGCTGTGCCAGAGATAGCTCTAGGGAATGTGCAGAACTTCCCCACAGAGCAAATATCCATGTGGCTTACTGGATTCTTTGAGTGTCTGGAGATGTTGCTGCATTTAAATGGTACAAACAGCTGGCAAAGGCCTGGTGATCTTTTCCCATTACTTTCTGAATGTGTTCGGGTATGTGTTTGTATGAATGTGTGTATATGCATATATGAACGAGTCTGGTTTTACACATTACATTACTTCATAATCACAGCCCTCATTTACAGCTTCATGGAGAACGATTCTAAGGGGTACAGCGTATTTCCCCCCTTAATACATACAGAGGAGACTAATAAACTCAATGTGCTGTTAGGTTTCTGTAACTAGAAATATTATGTGTACAAAGTGTTCTGGATACTGATGTTTATTACTTTGGCAGTCACAGTTTGCTTGATGATATTTCAGAGAGTATGTAAAATAAATGAAAACTCTTCCATTTATGTTGGCTTTCTTATTGATGAGCATGACTTGTTAAAAGTATGTTTTCTGGCTGTGGAATATGATTCCATTTGAAAATGAGAGAAAATTTGGCTATATTTTATACAAGAAGTTTTGATTTTTTTTTCTGCTTACTGATTTTGTAATCTTGAATTATATGCATTTTTATCATAATGCAGGTTCCTAATAATAAATAATATATTAACTATATTTATTATTCAATTTAAATTTATATCAATATATGAGAAAAAACTTTTATATTTAAAATTAAAGGTGTCTAGTTAATTGAAGTTTAATTTGTATCAATCAAAAAATCACTGTGAAGCTCATTATCTACCCTTAACAAGTGTATGGAAGGCACACTTGGAAATGAATTCTTAGTAGTCTCTGACTGATTGTCTCACTATTAATAGTCTGGTGTTCTTGATGTAATTAGGAATATAAGCAGAATAAATAATTTTCTTTCTTTCTTTTTCCTATTAACTCCCAGTGAGGTTCACCGGATTATAGTGCTGTTGCTATTTTAAGTATCTTCCTTATTGATTTCCATATATGCCCTGGAGGAGGCTAGTTCTAGGTGAAAGCAAAATTCAGGAGAGCAGAATGCCTATTTGGCTATTCGAGTTGTTGATGTCTCCAAGACCTGGTGTTACGTCCAGTCTCAGCTCTTCTCCATTCTCTCTCTCTCCCCCTCCTCTTTGACTAACAGAGAGCAGTAGGGAGAGGTTGCCCTTCTCTGGTGGGTATTCTGCTGAAATGAAAATGAGCAACAATTGGTTTCCACCAGTTTGCTGAAACTAAAATAGGAGGCTTTGGATTTTTGTGTCGCGTTGTAATGTTTGTGGACAAGTAGGCATACAACAATCCTTATTCCCTATCCTCCTCCTCTGCTGACTTCATCTCTTCAGCATTCTCCAATCTGCCACCATCCTGATCTTTGAACTGAGACCTTGCTGCAGTCCTTGTCTTCTTTCATTCCCAAACCCAGTTTCCGTTTATCAGGTCCCAATGTTTATCTCCCATCTCAGGTTGCATTGTTTGGATCCGGGTTGATCTTCACATACTGTAGCAGTTCTCTTCTGTCCCCCTTCAGAGTCCCTTTTCTTACCCATAAACCTTACAAGCTTTGTTTCTGCATTCCTTTTTCATTGGCTCCAAGCCATAGGCACTTATTCCCAAAATTGTCAGTCACATTCCCTTCCGTTTCCCCAATTTTTTCTTAGCCCTTTGAGTCCTAACTGTTCCCTCTCTACTTCAGCTGCTCATTGGATCTGAGTCCTCCCACCTCCAGAAATATCCATAGTAGGATTTTCTTACCCCTTGCTCTTATTTCAAGTGTCTATCACAAATCTAGCCAGGTGCAGCCAGTACAAGATGGATCTAGCTTCATCATTGTACCCCTGGCCTTAATCATGTTGATATGTTCTCTGGGGATGATACCTGTGATGATCCATGCACAGGAACTGTGTAGTTCAAAACTTGCAAATTGCAGTTCACAGTGCCCTTACTCTGGTCCAGCTGCGTGTCTGTCGAAAGCCATGGCCTAGCTCACCAAGCCACATGCTCCTGTCCCAGCTTCCCAGTCACCGGTGTTAGTAATTTGGCAACCACACAGTAAGCAAGATCAAATCTGTCGTTTGCTGACACAAAATGAACCTGTCAAAAAACCCCCAGTTTACTCTTCACACTGATCCAACTCACTGCATACTCATAAGATCAATTAAATCTTATGCAAGGGAGGAGTCTGCTTAAAGTGGCCCAGTTGAGAGAGGAAAGAAAAGAAAAAAAACCATAGGGCTTTCCTTTTTGGCAGCAGTCTGACTTGCATATCTGATCTGCAAGTGTTTGGAGCAGATGCCATCAACCCTGTGTATGATTGAGCTAACTCCATATGCAACATCTTTTTCTTCCAGAAAATCCGGAATTTTCTAACACTTTGCTTGTGCCATTAGGATCACTCAGCATAAAAACCAGCTTGCCTTCTCAAGCCATATTTTTTCCTTTTCTGCTTTCCAGTGTTTTTGAAAGGAATTGTTTGTTTTTTCCTCAAACTGAGCAATCCTTTCTCTGTCCATTTCCTGTCCTCTGGTAAGAACCAGGCTACTTTGTTCAAGATGTCTTACAACACGTACTTAACTCTTTCTTCTACACTTTTTTTTCTTTTCTTTCTTCCTTTTTTTTTTTCTTTTCTTTTTTCTTCATAAGCAAGTAAGCCAGCAACAGGGGTTCTTGCAGTTTTTCATTTTATGAACTTTTGCCCTCATTTATTAGTTCAGTACCTTGGGCATGGAAATTGTACTCAAAAGAAAACAAAAGATCTTTTCCATAATTGCTTTGCACACTCACAAAATGCTGAACTATCTTAAGGGAAAGATTTTTATCTAGGTAATCATAACCTGAAATTGAAGCCATGACATGGAAAAGAGACAGATAAGTAGGAATGAAATTAGTACTTATTCAGGGTAGCTCATCCTTATCTTCATTCTGCACACTTCATTATGAACTATAGATCTGAAAAATGTTTTTCAAACTACAATTTCTAATGTTCTAAAACACACTCTTTCATCAGCTCCTCTTCTGACTTGTATACAAGGATAAATGAAGCAAGTAGTTCTGCCACCTTTTCCCCGTGGAAATGAGAGTTGTAAACTTCACAATCCAAATTTACTGATTAATGTAGTAGAGTACTCTCAGCTATGCAGTTTCCCATCTATGTAATGGATAGCACTGAGCATCAAAGAACATGTATTTACTTACGTAGGTTTGCAAGGATGAGCAAAGAAACAAGTTTGGCTGGTGAAAGAGTTTCTGCTAGTACTTGTAATGCAGGAACAGACAAAAGAATAAGTGAAATTTTAAAAATTAATTATTTTGGCAGGTGCAAAGAGTGTGTCTTCTACAGTGGTGTGAATACTGTGTAGCAGAGGGGTGATTCAGGTGAGCACTCGCTCAGTGGTCTCTCGATGCTGCGCCGCTGGCAGCAGCTGGATGGGCAGAGGGGTGGCAGCCCAGGGCAGAGCCAGCTCTGCAGAGTGCGGGAGGCAGAGAGCACCGTGGGGCTCTCCCTGTGTTATAACGGAGTTGGAACACACAGTGCTACTACCGGGGAAATCAGATACGTGGTTTTTTCAGTGTAAGGATCAGAAGCACATGCAGAGACACCACAGTAAGTTATTCTGTCCCTTAAACCATAGACCTGAGCTTATAGTCACTTGGATCTATTTCTCTATCCAAGTCATTACTTGGATCATGAGCGCTTTGTATCTGAGTCTGTAATAGTCATTTATCAGTGGGGAGAACTGAATGACTAGTTGGTCTTTATAATCTAACAGGGTGAGATTCATCATTCCGGACTTCAGATGTCTACATCTGAGCTAGCAGCTGAGGCTTTACTTCTGGTCAGTAGAAAAAAATCGGTGGTTTTGGTGCAAGATCAGTATGTTGTATTTCAGATACTTACTTTAAGATTATATATATATTAAGATGAATCACATCTTGAAGGAGCTTTCCCTCATTGCCTAGAAAAGGTCTCTAAAAGTGACTCGTTAAGTCAGATACAAATATGTAAACATTTGCTTTTGTTCAGACAAATGCTACCTATAGAGTCCACTCGTTCCTATAAAGCATCTGCTTTGTGTTTTGGGGGCAGCAGTAAGAAAAATGGATGCATCTTGGGAGTGTTGTTTAGTTCTCTAAAGCAGCCTTACTTAAAAGAAATATCTGAATGTCTTGAAAAGCCAGCATTTCTTGAAGGAATGGACTACCTAGCTCTATATTAACTTGAAAAAAAAAACGGATTGAAACAACTACTGAACATCAGAAGCTTATAAAAGCAGGAAGCAAAAGGCTCACAGGGAACAAACAGTGCTACCAAAGAAAACATCTTCAGTGTTTTCCCAAGATAGCAACATGAATATGGGGAAAGCTTTTATTACCTGTGATGCACATGCTGATATACAACTCTTTATTAACAATAATGATCGTGTGAAAAGGTGCAGTTCTGTTGGTCTGAATAGGAAAGACATCATGATACGATCTGTACTCCCTCCCCTGGAGTTCGGCTGTAATTGTAAGTTTAACACGAAGGATAACACAACATAAAAGTCTGCATTTCTCTGTTCAGTGTTGCTGTCTTTGTCTTTTCCCTGCAGAGTAAGACCCTGTCCTTGCCGTTCGGTGAAGCTGACAAGGTATGCGTCCCGCTGTCAGCAGGCACCAAATGCTGTTCTTGGTCACTTTGTGGGATGCCAGCCTGTGCCCGCCCAGGGCTGCTGCATCCTCTTACCAAAAATCTATTAAAATTAGCCTCTGCTGATGGGCACAAACGTGCTTTTTTTCCAGTACTGTCAAGGTGCCTATGGCTAGATGATTCTTCCTCCCCAGCTGCATTGCCTAACTTCACATGCAGCCATGTGAGTTCACACGTAGCAAGGCCTGAGATCCACTACTCTGTACTCTGACAGTATTCAGTGACACAATTGGAAAACACAGGTCTGAGAGGAACATGCTTTCAGACAGACTGAAGCCATCCAAGTATTTTGTATAATGCGTTGCTGCTGTTTTTAAACTATACAGACTACAAATGGAAATGGCCTTTCTTACAAAGCAGCAAAAGCAGGTTTGTCCCGTGAGTCACACCTTAGAATTTCCTGCTGAAACTGTATGTAGAGAGAGGAAAACAAGTGATCTCCTGGCTTTCTATACAGAAGTAATATTCAAAATGTGGAATCAGGCTGGGAAAGATTGTGAAACTTTGAAATCCATTCTAAAATTTAACCTAGAAGAAGAGTTGTGCTGTTTGTTGTGTGTCTGATAGGTTCTGTTAGCTGTAAAGGCTCTAAAGAGAGGAAATCATCATGCTAGTATCAGGTAAATGACTTCATTATTCATTAAATTGCTAATCTTAAAAAAAACCACATAAAAATTATTGACCTCTGGGTATTAGGCGCAGAAGTGTTGGATGTCACTGATTTTCAAAAATCTCTCTTAGCATTCCTAGTTATTTCGCTAGCTTAGCTTAGTTGCTGCAGACTGAGCAGAGCAGACATTTTTTTGTAGCTTTCTTTGTTTTTCTAATTCTTTCATAAGGACTAAACTCACTAGTGTTATTAGACAACATAGGAAAAATCACAAACATCAAAAAGCAAATATTTTATAAAAGTTGAGATAAATGTATTCCTTCACATAGGCGTTTTCAATTTGAAGTAAGTCCTGTCGTGAACCGAAATAGCTACTCCACTTTGCAGGTGATGCTTCTACATTCTTCTCTCCAAATAAAACACAACAAAGCTAAATAAAAACTCTGCAAATGTAAAGATCTTAGTGAATTTGGCTGTCTTGCTATATGGTTATTTTGCACTAGATTTCTGGTCTTTGTGTAATCTCCCTCTAGTGACCCTTAGAGTTGTCTCCGAATAGGGCTTCTGTATGTGGGCCACTGCCAGCTTCAGCCAGGCCAGCTCTCCAGCCTAACAGTGTTCCCTCACTTGCTGAGAACAGAATTGAACCTTTTGTGGGTATCTCAGGTGTCAAGACATAGCCTTGGTAAGCCTAGATTCAATTTAATGAAAGTTCTCAGTTTCTTTGAAAAACAGATTTAAAAACAAAGTTATTCTGGGTTGGGGTTTTTTTCTTTCTTTTCCCCCAATAAGTTTCATCCTTGCTAAGGGATTTAAATAGGGGATTTTGCTTTAGTTTTGGAGGTGGGGTTGTTTTAGCAGGTCTTTTGTTTGTGTGCTATCTTTCTAATACTGTGACATTTTTCATTAAGAAATTTGGGCCAGGGGGCTGTTTTGAGAGGAGGAGGAGGTTTTGCAGAGCTAGAATTTGCTACCTTTTCTTTCCCAAGGCAGATATTGCTAACTGGTTTTTCAGTTGTACTTGCTTCTTAAAACAGTCTTAGGACTATGTTGAGAATACTTTCTCCTTTGTCCTCTAGATTGAGTTGTTCCATTAAGATACAATTTAAGAATGCTTTTTTATGCGTTCCACAGTGATATTTAACAAGGTTATATGTAGCTAAAAGAAATTTTGTTTTCCTTTTTTTTGTTAGACCTGTTTGCTGCTTCACCCCCACCCAGTGTTGTGCACAATACTGATGAAGATCTTCGAACTTAAGCAGGGATTTGATAGGACAACTCTTACTAATTGCAAGGGAAAGTACGTGATTTCCTGGTAGGGAAATGAGCCTGCATAGGCTACTGTTATGCATGATTGCTTCTAGTACCCAAGGTGACTTAGTAAAGGTTACCTCTGGGTTTCTCTGCAGTACTGCATCTCATGATACACCTCTCTGTAAACTCTTCAGTTTGTAGATGGCTGCCAATATGTTTGTACTCCAATGACTTGAGACTTGTTCTTGCTGCAATTCTGCACTGTTCTTTCCATTGAGACATTCCTGTTCTTTGGGCTCTGTTGCCATACAAACCACGTATGACTGGTTGCCCCTCCTCTACAATCTGCCTATGGCTGACATATGGCAAGAAGTTCAGACTCACAGGATTGCCTCTGTCTTCAGTGCACAGGCTATAGCTTGTCCACTGTGTATACATTGTTTCTTAGAAAATCTGACAGCTAATGTACCTTTAAGCTTCTTCTGTAAGATCCTAACAGAACTGAGGATGCACCATACCCAACAAAGCTGATAATATGTAGAATTTCAGTTGTAAAGATTAGTTTAACCTTGCTTTTCTTTCTGAAACAGAACAAAAGCAACTATTGCCCAGCTATCCTGTGACATAACTTTCTTCTGCAATACTTAATTTATTAGAATGATAAAAATATGACTTCTTAAAAATTTCTTTTATGTTTGTATACACCAGACCAGCAGGTAATGCTTCTACATTCTTCTCCCCAAATAAAACATAATAAAGCTAAATAAAACTTCTTCTGTGGTAAGACCCAAGCAAAATAAAAAGTAGAAAGGCAAAAGAATGGCAGTCTGTAATAAACTATTGTACTTTATCAGCTTTAACATGTTATGCTGGACATGTGTCAGTAGTTTTTCTCACTGGGATTAATATAGCAAAGGAAATTTTTCTCTCAGCAATAAATATTCATAATTCCATTTAATACTGATAGGGAATTATGTACACATACTCTTAGACTAGAAGTATATAGTAAGTATGAGGATGAGGAGAGAAGTTGCTACAAGCCAAAGCTATGCAGAGGAAATGAAAAATCCTATCAACTGCATTGATCCTAGGGCAAAATTGCTAAAGGTTCCTCTTCTAGCTTTCATTTCAGAAGTGGCAGCAACGGTACTGAAAATATTTCCTATCAACTGATTTACTGGAGACAGCAATGATTATGCTTTGTAACAACAAAGCATGATGTGTACTGCCAGTCATTCTAAATCTCTCATGGAGAGGAAATCCTTTCTGTCGTATGCGATTCATTTTCTTATGTTTTAGGATTTCAAGATTGATATTTGTCATGAAGTAGGGGAGATGATTTTTGGTTGATATGGGATGAGATCAGGAACATGTCTTTGCTGCTGCATGTGTTCTGTTTTTCACAACAAAAAAGAACACGGTAATCGTGAATAATGCCAATTATTCAAAATTGATAATTGCAAGCTCAGTACCATTTACGGAAAGTTGAATGACAACTGGAAAGAATGTTATCGTGAGAGAAAGTGGTCAAGACTGCCTGAAATCTATTTGCTTTCTCAGTATCTACACTTAAACTTGTAAACTTCAGTGAAATACAAATGAGTTTTATTCCTCCTTTCCACTGAAATATGTATATGGATTAATATTGCAGACAACAGACCATAATATTTGTTTTCTAAGCACTTATCTAATGTGAAAATCTTGAAATATCATGGCAACAAAAGACCTTGCTATAGTAATAAAGCGGTGCTGGAATAGAACCCCCTCATTTGGATTTTTTTTGGATTATCTGAAAAGCCTATTTGATGCCACCTTAGAAGGCATGAGCACCTACTTTCTTGGACCAAATCTAACCCTTACATTATCATGTTGCTATTTTAACAACCTCATGCAGTAATATATGTTTATAAGCTAGTGAGCAACATTTAGGGGCATGAAAAACTCAATTTCCCAAAATCAAAGATCCTTTTTTTTCCCCCTTGGGAAAGGAAAGCATAAGACTTTTGCCTCAGGGCACGTGGCAACATAATCCCTGTCATTTTTACCTCCTGCAGCTCCACTGGGAAAACACAACCCAGCCGCATGTGTTTGTGGCTCTTCCTTTCATTCCTGTTTCCTGCTGTGCCTGTGCTATGACAGGGCAGCAGCAGGTGGCATAAATAAAGGAGAAACCTGGCAGAAAACTATAGGCAGCTTCTGAGATTTTGAATTTGACAATGTTTTGGAACACCATCATCTCTAGGAGAAAAGAACAGATTTTTTGTCTAAACTCTACTTTCAGTGCAGCAAGGATAAACTCCCCACCCTTTAGCAGGAAGTAAAAATAAAAGCAATGTTTTTACTGCTCCTGAGAACACAGTTTCATGATTAAATGATATTTGTGAGTGTGTTTTCCACTGCTATTGGTCTTTGAAACTGGTTTAAATGAAATTCTCACTCGCTATGAGTGAATGGGAAAGGAGGGACTTCTCCGTTATCCCTGTGTATGAAATACTATTCCGCTTGTTACCCGTGGAAAGGCTTTAGTGGTACCTGGAAAAGAAAAGAATGACCTTAGCTTCAGATTAGCTTTGGTAGTTGATTAAAATAGCTTCCTATTAAGGAAGATTCTCATTTCTTTTCCACAGCAAAATGACTTAGGCTGCCTCTTTTTTCAAGACCCCCTTGAGGCACTTAGCAATTTTGGAAGTACCAGGGACCAAAAGGGAGGACTCTGCCCTGATCAGGATAGCAACCATTTTGTGGCATTCCAAGCTCCCAGTGTGAACTTCCTTTTATCATCAGACCAGAAAGCTGAGGATGCATTGTGCCCAGCAACATGATAAAATGTAGATTTTCTGTTGCAGAGAATAGTTTGTCATTGCTTTTCTTTCTGAATCCGAACAAAAGCATTTATTGTCCAGCTACACTAGACAGCTGGAAAACCTTAATTTAATAGAACTATAAAAATACAAGTTGTTGTTTTTTTTCTTTTATGGATACTTATTAAATCTGTGAAATTTCATGACAGGACACTAACAGAAGAGATGTATTATAATCATATGACTTGTAATTTTATGGAATAGTTAAATAATATTAAATTAGTAGATCTTCATACTTATCTTTTATACTTAGTTGATTTTCTGAATCAAAGTTTTTCTTGTGTCATAAGAGTTAAAGACTTTGATACTTTATTTTGAACATCTCACATATCATAACAGAATATAAACCAAAATACTTCAATACATAGATTAACATTGTATTTAGACACAAGATTTCAATATTTTATGAAAAATGTGGGTTAAAGTATTTATAGTTTTCCTAGAATTTTCATTGCCAACAGTATTACTCCACATGTTTCTTTTTGTAACAATGGTAAAAGGTACTGATACAAATTTTAAGTGTCTCCCTGAATTTGCTTTGCAGTGTAAATAAGAGTAGGTGAGTAATCTCTATGTAATTTCTTGATGGAATACAGAATTCATATTCATGACAGTGAATCTGTCTTTGGGTGGCAACTAGTTATCTGTGCTTTACCAGTGGTAATAATTTGACTGGAAATTTATAGGAATAAATGCAAAATTTGCTAGAAAAAGTGGAGTCACTAAAATTAAATCTAAATTTGTGACACAAAAGAAAAAAAAATGTTGAAACCATAAATACACCTACGCGAATCTGAAGTGTATTGAGTTCTTCAGTTACTTCAGTAAGTTGATAACAGAAGGCTGTACATATAATTTAGAGGAGTAGAATTGAAGTGACAACTATTGCTCTCACAAAATATGGCCACAAATAATGAAAGTGAAGAATGAAGATGTTGCAGTCTCTTGAATCAGCATGAAACTGCATGGGCATTAAGAAAATTGGGTAATTAAAAAAATTCTGCTTTGCATCCTGCAAAAGATTGCTCACGTTCAATGAACAGAGAAGTAGTCACTTGGATGTGGAGCATAAACACACTGAGGTTGATGATTTTTAGTATGATTAGACAAAGAAATTCGAGCACAGAAAATCATACATTCCCTAACTGAACATACAGAGTAGAAAATTAACAGATTGAGTAAGGGGATTTCTCTGGCCTCTCTTTTGCATAGAGTGAAACAGATTATTAAGAAACCTAGATCTGAGATTCTTAAACTTGTCATGTGTGACATACTTCAAAATGCTTATGAAAGCCGTGTATTAAGAAGTTTCTTTCTAAGCATACAAATAGATGAGGAGAGAGGCTGTGAACTGCTTCTGTTGCCACTGCAGATGGTAGGATGTGACTAAAATATTTATAGTCAAAACTGTCTTGAAAAACACGTTTTCAAGAAAACAAACAAGCTGATTCCTAACGTTAGTCTGTGCTTGGTTAGATAATAAATCTATGCATATGATGTCATTAAAAAGTGTAAGACACTTGTCTCAAGTGTGGCCTATAGTATTTGTGTGGGCATAAACACTTTATTAGAAGACTCATTTGAATGTGAATAACTTTATATGATAGAAAGGACTGACTTATTTTTCCCATTCAGAGTGGATGGGAAATGAGTGAAAAACATGCAGCAGTGATAAACCAGTTAAGGTAACTGGGGAGAGTGTTAATAGAAGTCAGAGGGACATCTGGAAGTCAAATGTCACTGGAAGTTTAAAATATCTTTATTACATAAAAAAGAATAATGTCAGGTTTTTATTTTACTGGTCTGAACTGGCAAGACCTGCTCTTGAGCCTCCCAAGTCCCTGAGCATCAGTGGGAATGAAGCATCATCCATAGTATTGGAAAATGCAGCTAGGGAGCACTTAAACTGACTCGATATAGACTAGCCCGTGGGACCAGACGGGATGCACGCAAGGGCGCTGAGGGAGATGGGTGATACTGGGAAGGCTGACAGACACATAATGAGCCAACTAATGGTGGTCATTGTAGAGCCAGACTCTAAAGATCACATGGGCAAAAGAAAAGGTGCAATAGGCTCAAGTTGCAATACAGGAAATTTGTTCAGAAATAAGAGAAATTGTTTCCCTGATTGTTTTGAGGGTGGTCAAGGACTGCAGCAGGTGCCTAGAAGGGTTGAGGAGCAGATATTTAAAACTTGACTGGATGAGTCCCTGGGCAACTGATCTACCTGAGACTTGCTTAGTTCAGGGTGGGACAGATGTCTCCACAGATTCATTTCAACTTCAATTATTTTGTGGTTCTATGAATTAAGAATATTTCTGATGAGGTTTTTTCAATTATTGCCAGGTAAAACTGAATTAAACCATCTTCTTCAAACAAACAAATTTTAAATTTATTATTACAGCTGAATACACTTAGACTCTTTATGAAAATGTAGAAGGACAGAGAGTAAGAGAGGCTTTTATGCTCTCTTTGACTCTTTTGAAATATCAAATGTTATTTCAGATAACAAGTTTCTGGAGAATGCAGAAGTAATGAAGTTTTAACAGTATTCAACCCAGGGTTGTGGTGTCTTAGCTTGAGTTCTTCCTCTCCCCCATATAACTAATCAACTTTGAGAGCTGGAGTGCACATGCTCCTTTTCAAAGAACAGTGTAGCAGCCACTCTTTACTCTGGCCTTATGTTCATACTTTTATTACAGTCGATGTTTATATTGGAAAACTGTAACCTCCAGCATCTGACTGTAAAAAACAAGGTGGATATAATGAACAGTGCTTCCTGCTATTCAGAAACAGAATTAAGAATGATCCCTGCTTTGGTTTTTGGCATATAATAAGAAGTCATATTGACTTAGTATTTGGGGTTTTTAATTCTCATTAGGAAGTTTGCAGGGCATGGTAAAAAAAGATATAATTCACAGACGTTTCTCAATACCTAATAAAGATGTATTTTATTATGGGAAACACATGCATTGTCTGTTTCAGACTTTTTATTAAGAATAATTATGATAAGCACTTATGCAGAGCATTTAAAACAGATTCAAGCATGGTTATGTTGATGTTCCTTCAAGGTCTGATTCTCTAACAGCATTTGATCCTGTCGGATGTTAGTGGTGAGATTCAGTTGCCTAAACATAATGTCTAGTGCCATTTTAAACATCCTAAAGTAATTCTGTCTGGTCTCCAGCTACTTCTCAGAAAGGGCATAGGTATGTCACAAGTCCTGTGTTGTATTTGCCAGCCCTATGCACACCTCTGCATAAGAAAACAAGTCCACACAGAAGCAGTACTAAGTAGATTTATATCATCAGATGTATCAGTTGATGTGACTGTACTTCTTGACTTTATTTAAGGCCATATGGGCAATTATCCTGTACAGATGCTATAAGACACTGGGGTTTTGTTTCTTCATTGTGGCCTTTTCCAGTTTTTGATGCTGTCCCTCCTTCATGTGGAGAAAGCCATAAGGAAAAACCACTGTGTATAGATCCAAAGGCCTTGGTTGTCTTTCTCAAAAGTTAATTCCTTTTTCTTGCTGCTGCTTGCCAGTTGTCATTGCTAAAGGTCCACCAGACCTTTATTTCATTTCTGAGCCCCAGTCATCCAGCTGTGCTTGAACCCAACAAGAGCCCTGCTTTGCCTCCGTGTGCCACATAGGAAGTGGCACCTTCCTTACTACCACCTTCCTTAGTGCTGTTCTGTTCGAGTGGCATCTCTTTTTTCTATATATGATGCAGTATGTATACATGAGTCTCATTCCTCAGCCCTGGAGAAAATGAGTACCATGTGAGTCAGAGCAAGTAAAGCTTTATCTGATTTGTTTCTCAAAACTCTGATTTTTGTATTTATCAGACTTGTGCTTTAGCCTTTCTTCCATATCTGTGTATTTCCTTATTATGACTTCCTTTTGTGATAGAAATTCATTTATTATTTGATGCATAATGGTGCCTAATAAGAAGTTTATTCTTTTCTTCTGTATCTCTTAATGACAATAAATATTTTTGCCTGCTATTAGACACAAAAATATGTTAGGAATTAAAACTGTCAGCCTTAAAATGCTATTTGCTATCCTGTCATAAAAGGTGTCATTAATAGGATAATGATTTTCAGATGTTGCCTTATTTTTATTCTAAAACCCTACTCTTCCGTATGTATTAATTTTATAACTTTACATTACAAAGTAATCAAATTTTATTATGTAGAATTTTTTTTATCCTCAACATTGTGCTAGTTTCTCTGGGAAGTGATATTTTCACTTCACCAGCTGGGGCAGAATTCCACAAATCAGTCAGGGTTTCTGTGGGAAGCTGGCAAGTTCTAAGAGGAGTTTCTGTGTATCACAGAGGGATAGATTGTACAAGGTAGTTTTTTTCTTTGGAGTACTCCATTACATATCCCTGTCTAGAAGAGGTTATGAGGGTTTTTCTAGGTTCTCCAGGATGGAACCGATCGTTGCATATAGTTTGAGGTGAAAAACACATTATCCAGGCCATCTTATTTTGCTTTATACCCTCTCTTAGTCTTCCTTTCCACAGCACCTTGAATTTCAACAACATTTATTCAGCAATTAAATAACTCTAAATGGAAAGTCTTAAAAAATGCATTATATTGTTCTGTGTAAGTCAAATTCTGGGCTAGAAAACAGATGATGATGTGTAGACTTCCTTAGGTGCGTGTCCATTTGCATATTTGTATAGAGAGGTTGGACTTAGTTCAGTTATTTTTACATTCTAGATCCGATTTGCTACTTGTGACAGCACTTGAGAGTGTGAAGTATCTGCCTACTTTATTTTAAAAATTTAGTCTTGCTGAAGTGGATGAAAATCAATTTAGAACTGTGGGTTGAAAATGAGGAATGTTCATCCAATATTTTCATAGTAGGGAATAATTCAATTCAGCACAATCATACTTGAAATATAAACACATTTAAAACCTATTATTGTAATTGCATCAGCTGATACAACAGAACTAACCGGATTGATTCCCTAAAATATATATTGCAGTTACTAATATCTGTTGGAAGAAAATTTGTTGGCTACTTCTACTGCATACTGTGCATTAAATTTAAACATCTGAATCTTAAATTCTTTGTTACGCTTCAGGATTCATTTCTAGACTTTTTTTTCCTGATGCTGAAGAATATAACAGGTAAAGGAATCATCCCATCCCAATCATCTAGGATGATACCAGGACTCAATTTTCACATTGGGATGAAATGTTAAAAGATACAACATTATTTGAGTCACCATTCTTGAGAAGGTAAGATAATGTTATATCTCTTTCAAACATGAAAGTTAGTAGAGCGATCAGTGGTTTTTTTGAAAGAATGGTGGAAGTATTGGTATAGTCTTATGTTAATAACCTATCCTAAGTAAGGTTTAGTGTTCAAAGCGGCATAGAAGTTTATATTAAGTGTATAGTATCTACTATTTCATTTTACAATCACAGTGTTTACTTTCTTGTCGATGGCTCTGGGATGCATCAAGTTTGAAGACAACTAAGTAAAACACGACTTCTGTCTGATATAATCACATCGGAATTTACTGAATGTTTCATGGTTGTTCATTTGTTTGAGTGCTAATATAATTCTGAGTTGCTATGGCAGATGTGCCAAAGGCCCAGTCTTGCCTCAAGTTTGTGTCATTCAAGATCCCTTAAAAATACCCAGAAAGAACAGCCCCTGCACTGCAGAGCTTGAAATGTAAACCCTCATGTCATGGAAATACTTAGGATTTGGCATGACTATCACTTTTAACAGTCTTCACGTTAAGATAGATTTCCACTCAAAAGGACAATGTGTTTTAAATTGAATCAGGACTAGGAAGGGAAATTGACTTTAAGCCCAGTTGAAAGCTGGTTTGATTATGTCACATTTCCAACCTATAGATGTTCCAATACAAAATAACGAATAAACGAAGATAGAAAAATAGCAGATTTTAAAAATAATTTTTAATTAGTTCAAAAGCATTTCAGGTATTTTGTCAACTCTCTCATCACTACTGATGCCTACAAATAAGCTATCTATTTTTAGTTTTATTTCTCCTTATTTTACTTGATCCATACAGATTTATTTGTATGTGTATGTGGTCTGTGCACATATAGAAGAAATACCGTAACAACAAGAGTTGCACTGTCTATAGTTCTGTTTATCAAGATCTGAACTGTCTGTCTATGAAGAATAAACTTCTCACTCTCTCTTCCTTGCTGTGCTGATGACCAGCTGCATAGTGTAACTAAACACATTTATAGTTTCATAGAATGAAGGATATTTACATTTTTATTGCACAGGCTGCATACCATTCATAGCTTTGACCTTGGGTTACTTCTGTTCAGACTGGAACTTCATGGCCAGTGAAAATTTGTAAGTATATGGATTTCCTCAGGACTCACATTAATACTTATCTAGATTTCCTGGGCTTTGTCATTTTCCATTATTTCATGTCATGTACCTCTACAAACATATTAAGTTTTCCTTGAATTTGACTTGTCTAGTGTGCTCTTTAGCCATGTTCATGTTCTCAGTAATAGAGTAAACCTCTATGGAATGGAAAATATGAAAAGTTCAAAGTCTACACTTCAAACTTATCAAGGCGCTTATCTCAGTAGTGATGTATTCTTTGTTGCTCTGTCTTTTCATTAAATAGTGTTCTTGGCTGCTGGCATGGCATGCGAATGTTTTATTTCAAACTGTTCGCTTGGCCACCTGAGAGACTGTTCTTTGATTTCTGGTGCTATTAGCATGTTTTAGAATGAGAAGATATATATCTTATATATCAATAGTGCATAGATATTATATAGAGAGTATAAACATTAGATATAATAAGAGTGAGCCAAATCCCAAAGTAATAGTTAGACAATGAGTAAAGCAAACAACTTTTTATGGGTGGAAGTTGTCTAGGGTTTTTTCCTCCTATATCAGTTTTCACACTTTCAAGTTTAACTTTTGGAGGAGAAAATGTATATCCTTGCCAATATCCCCCTACAACTCTTTGTGCATCTCCATGTGTCTTCTTTGTTCCAGTGGAAAAAAATTCAGTAAAGACTGTAGTGAATTCATGAAACCCATTCGAACAGAAACTTGGTTTCCGATCTAGTGCATTGGGACTCTTCATCAGTAATTAAAAGACATAGAAACTGGGTGTTTATATATACATTTCTATGTATAAAGTTATCTGCTTATACAGCCAGAATGGTGTGTGTGGGGAATGTGCTTTTCAGCTATGGCAGCTACAGGTTTTTGGAGAATAGTTTGAGCAGCCAAAGCCTGGCAATGACAAGGCACTTGTTCTCCTTTTCCTCAGGAAGCCCATGATAAAGCTGGAGTTAGTCATGTGTTGCCAGATTTTCCTCCATTTCTCATTCTGGTTTATGAAGTTTTACTAATGCCACTGTACTCTTGTTCTTAAGTGTTGATGTAACTTACAGTGCTCATCTGTGAGTGGTATGGCAGGCTAACTGAGCGATCACTCATCGTGTAGCTAATTCTGGTTCAGGAAAATTTTCCAAATGGGAGACCACTTTCCTCAACAGTAATATTTACTTTTTCCCCTATACTTTGCCTAATTCAGTTTTGTGCTGGGGATACAGACCCTCAATCCATTTGATAGAGACAGAAACACTGAAAATCTTCTAATTCCTTCCTCTGATGCAGTCCACACAGCAAATTCACCTCTGAGCTGCTGCAAGTTGTTAGGAGGTACCTCTGTCCTCAGTCAGCCCGTTGAAGCTCAAGTTGTCCACAGCCTGGGATCACCAGCAGTTCTTCCGGACAGCTGGTAGGAAAACAGGCAGGTTGTTACAGATTGGTTACAACTTCTTTTTTTCCAAAACATCCATTTTCTGCAACTAGCATTTTCCAAGGAAAAGCTATTTCAGTGGGAAATTGCTGATCTGCTCTAAACACCACCAGCAGGAGAGGTCACTCTATAAGTTTGGCAGTCTTATTACACAGCTGTAGCTATGGACCTCTGAGTCACAGGCATTAATTTATGGGAATTGAATTCGTGAGAAAACAGGTACATCCTAGTGGGTGTAATGCCTCAAGTAGGGAACAAGACAGCAGAATCTGAATGCCAGTGATACAGATTGGGTATCTCCTACGAGCATGGCATGTTTAGACTGCGAAGTCTCTACCTGTTTGGAAATACACTCTTTTAATTGAGAACAAAAGCTGGGAGCTGCACAGTGAGGGCTGTTGTGACATGGAGCTATCTCAGGGAGAAACTGATCCTTAGTTAGAACTTGTGTTAATTTTCTTTGTAATAAGAATAGAATCTATTATTTTCTCCTAAAGATAATTTTGGCTCTTCAAAGCAAACAGGAGCATGAAATATGGCAAAATTGCTTTAATCACTAATATTATTAGATAGAAGGCAAGAAGAGCAGATCTGTTAAAATTATCCTTTTAATTATGAGAGCTTCTTTCTAAGAGGTCACATTTCTATTTGGAATCATATTTAGGCCACTTACCACATTGAAAATCTTTAATATTTTAAATCATGTCTGATTTTCTTATTTGACGGTATTACCATCCCAGTCTGGCAGCAGAGCTTATCAAAGTCCTGTCCCCTCAGCACTGTGAATTTGTTCACATTCTAAAACTTCATTTTTTATTAAATTAACAAATCAATAGCTAAAAGGATCAATGGATACAGTAGCAGCTGGTTTAATCTCAGCAGAAATGGATTGCTGCCAAATTCCATGTTGCTGTTTAAATTGAATCAGCCAGACGTATTTTGCTCAAAAAGCCAATTGTGGTGAAAGAAGAGCATTTTGTTTAAAAATTGTGTATAAAATTGGTGGTCCTTTGTGTGTGTGCGTGTGTAAACACACGCGCACACACACACACACAGTACCACCTTTTTCTTAAGAGACTTTAGGAAACAGAAATTGCTTTACTCAAGACACCATCTCAGTACTTTCTTATGGCTCTGTTTGTCCAAAGCTGGCACTGCTGTTTATAAAAATGAAAAAATATTTCTTTTTTTTTGTCTGTATTGTAGGTTTTCTGTTCTACATCTCTAAACATTTGATACTGCTTTCTATTTTCTCAGTTGTTCAGTGTATACATACAATACAGATCATTTTCTTTTTTGTCCCTGAATGCCAAATAGCTAAGTACAAAAGTAGGCATTTTACAATCCTTATCACACACCATTAGACACTAATGTACTATAATAATGATCTTGATAATTGCTCTCTCACCTCACAGCACACCTGTGACTCGGATAATACATTTTCAGATCTTTTATATAAATTAAATCTCCTATCAGTATTACATAATGAAAATTCTGCTGTTAATGTTAAATGGTGAACATGTAAAGTACCATATGTAGAACTGTGATTTAGATGGGCATGAAGCATTAGAAATTCCACTGTTTGATGAGATTAGTCTTTGGAGAAATGGATAATATAAATGTTTATTGAATTTTGAGCATGTAAGACAGAGGAGTGGACTAGGTCACTTTGTCCAGAGCCAGAAGTTTCCTATATTTTTTTTTATGTTAGCAAATTGTTTACAGTGGATTTAAAATGTCATAGGTTATAGAACTTCTTTATCCCCTGGGAGAATATTTCACAGCTGAACAGATATTCCTGTCTAAAATTTTCTTCTTATCATCTGGAGTACACTTTTTCCTTTGTTTTCCTTTTTCTTTTTTTAACTTTGTACAGTTACTCCACTAACCTATCACCCACCTTATCCTCACTGATTACCTCTTCTGTGTGTTTATATGCTCTATGTATTTGTACACTATCTTCCTCCTCTTCTGGAGTTTGCTGCTTAGCCAAGCTCCTCATATTTAGCTGTTTTAGTCTTTGTTAGTTTCTGCAGCACAATACGTTCTCCATGTTGCTTTTCTTTTAAATCATTCCAACTGCTCAAGCTCGTTCTGGCAAAGCGTTTCTCAGAAATGCAGATATTATTGCAGATAAAGTATCATCAGAACTGTCCATCAAAGTTCCCGGCTCAAGGTTGCAGTTTTGCACTTATCCGATGATCTTGTCAAAACCTTTAGTTATAAACTCAAGCCTATTTTTCTGTGATGTCTTACATTTTGGGTCTGTGTCCTTGGATTTTGCTACTTAAAGCAATTGTTTTCAGAATGTTTGTTTCCTATTTTTTATTAGATGCATTAGGTTGGACTGACCTACTTGTATTGGGCATCGTGAGATGCTCACCTGAACTGCTTGGCTTTTACTAAAACATGAGAAGAAATAATTTGTAGTATCATTCAGCCAGGGAAATCTGTAAAAACATCAGTATGTGTAAGTGAGAGAAGGAAAGCAGAGAACTTAAAAATGCTTGGAAAGTTGGGTTTTTTCGTGTACGTGTATTTTAAATGTAACGGGTTTACAGGCAGTGCATTTTGTGCGTTATTCTGAAATGTGATAGAATTTTTTAGAAGAGCCATTTTTGTCCAGTTGAAAAGATGTCTGACATTAAACTTAAGTTCCACAACATGCATCATGTTAGGATCATGCAGAGGATACTTAGAAACCTAAGAAAATTTTCATCCAGGTTATATGTACAGTCCACTCATTTTCAAGAATGGATTTGAATATTAAATAACATTTATTTTAATGGCAAAACCAATGTGATATAGTAACTGGTCAGTCAAGGAGGTGATTAAAAATGAGAAGTGAATGTTTAATAAACAATCTTAATTAAAGAATAGGGTGTCCCATAAGAGGCAGATTTAAAAAAAAAACAAACAACGAAAACCACAACAAACACTAGTCTTAGAGTAAATTGTGGTTGACTCTACCAAATATGAAAGGGCAAATAAAGTCCTTTTGTTTTCTGTCATTGCATGGCACACAGAGAAGTCCTTCTAGCAGTCTGATGCTGGTCCTTAAGTGTCATCCTTCACCTTCTGCAGCCTCCCAGCATGCTGTGCCCAATAGTATGAGAGAGACAAGAGCATCTCCCATCCTTTCATCTCCTCTTAGTGGCCTGATTGAATTGCAGTCCTGTTTACTCATTGACCACATCTGGCATTTATTCAATGAGATTAAAGTTTGTTAACCTTTATTCCTTTTTTACCTAATTTTGCTTAATTGTTTCTACTTTTGGCACATCAGTTGGACACGTTTCCTGTTTTTTTCCCTCCCAAAAGAGGAACGTGACACAGAACACATCTCACACCCTCTCTACTCTAAGATTTAGGAAGAATCTTTTTCTCCAGGATGTCTTCCCCAACAAACCTGTCACATGGCGGCCAGTTTCCTTTCCAGCGTCTCCTCATTTCTCCCAAAAATGAATCTGTTGGATCTGAAATGCCAGAGATAAGACCAAAAAAAATGTAGTGACCTTGCTATTAGTGCGTCATATCTGCACAGTCTGAGTCCTTACAAGACTGAAAGTATTTCTGCCTTTTCCGTTGAGCCTACTTAGATTTGAGATTTTACTGTCAGGAGTTTTTCTTTCTTATTTCTGAGTGCTTTCTAAAATCAACTTTTCCTTTGATCTCTTATCCCTACTTTTACTAAGTCCTGAGGCTCAGTCTGTCTCTGAGATCATAGAAATCTGCATGGGGAAGGCATCACTTCTGCCATGGTATGACCCAGACATTTCTCTTTAAGAGGGAGTGCTGCGCTATCTAGTTCAGGTCATCAAAAACCCTAGGACAGAGAATAAAGTTATTCTCCATCCATATGGCTGTTCCCAAGGTCTCATCCCTCATCTAGTCTCCTCTAATTCTTCTGAGAATTTATTTCTCATTGCTCAAAAATCCTTCAGCAAAGAAAAAGATCCCAGAAAGATTAGGAACGAGGTAGTTATATCAGTGCTGGCCATCTGGTCCCTGTAAGAGGGGACGCAGGGAATGGTCCTTCTGTTATGTACCTTCCTGTCCATGTAACCATAAGCCTCTTTCTACAGTTATAGCTGGCCTCAGAGGGAAGAGATCTCAGAATTTTCATCTCTATGCTTATATAGTTTTCCCCAAATATTTCCGATCATGTGGCAAAGAAGGAGGCCTTTAGGGCTCCTTTTCAATTGCCTGTCTCCTTCTTGGGAAATTATCTGGTCTCTGCTTGTCTCTTTTCTTCATAGCCAAAAGAGTCCAGCCATCTGTTTCTCCACTGTCCAGGTATTTTGAGCATTTCCTTGATTTCAAATCAAATATCAGAATCCCCTCAAAAAGGCTTCTGTATTTTGATGAGCATTATAAGGCAAACTGGTAGGTTGATGCAACTCAGATAACTGTAGAGAATAAAACACAATTCTTGGGCTTACCCTGGAAACATAACAGGCAATTGCCTGACACAAAGCTAGCTCCTGAAGGGTTGCCCAAAGGCTGTTGGATTTCTCCCTGTCCAGACCCGAATTTCTTTTCCTGTTGTTCCTCATCCTCTCTAATTTTGGCAGTAGCAAGTTAAACAAACTCAGTGCTTGGACTGTGCCACAGTTGGGCCCTGTGAGATGGGAAAGTAAGACAATATCTCCTTTATTTTTACTGCTGCTGTATATCAGCAGTTACCACAGTTTTACCTGACAGGCACATCTACCTTCTCAAATCCTCCTCTTTTGATGAGTCAAGAGGCATTAAGAGGACTTAATTTTGATTTTGAGGCTGACATTTTGAACCTCACTTCAGATCACCTTTGCTTGAAGATACATCTCATAGCTCACACTGAGCAGCATGGGCACAGAAAACCTCGTTCCACCTAGTGACAGGCCAGCAGATGTCAGAGATGCACGGTTGAGCAAGTCAGGTTGATAGAGTGTATGCACACTTTTAAAGAGTATGAAAGCATCCTGAAACCCCTGGAAATGTCCCAGGCTTCAAAGGGAGAAAAAAGACTACCTTTCCACGACAGTCCTAGGACCTTTTGTGATAGATCTCAGAGGTCTCAGAAACATCGCTGAGCTCCATTGCTTTGGGAATTTTGACCCACTTCTAACCATCTCCCATCACAACAGTGTGCTGAGAGACAAAGATTCTCTTCTGTTTTCTGTTTCCCTCCTTCATTTTTTTTGACAAGTTGTCATAGCAACATACTACCTGAGGCCAGGCTGGATCCTGGCCACTGATACTATAGAAAAGCCATGACTCAGTTTACACCTGTGTTACCTACCTAGCCTGGTCTTCCCCTCCCTTTTCAGCTACCACTTCCCTTTGGCAGAAAAACTGTGCTCTTCTGGCTCTAGATGTTTTCAAGAAGTTTCATTTTTGTATCAAATGAAAGAGATCTTACTATGATTATTTCCTAATGCTGTTGGGGGTTCAGGATTGACACTTGTCTTCAGAAAACTGAATGGCTGTATGTGCAGGTTCATGATGATGACAGTAGTTGCAACACCACCATTTCAGAAGTGGCCTAGCTTACACATAGTCACATTTTGATTACAGCTTCTGCATAGAAAGAGCTCAAATTTGTTTTAGTCTATTAACATTTTCAGAACATAGTCCCACCCCTTTCACCAAGACTTTTGGAGATGACGTCTCCAAAAGGTAGATCTCTTCCCATGCTTTGACAAGTAACTACTGGCTGGCTTGCAGGTCTGTGGAAAGCATGTAGGGCTCCATTTAATCTGCTTTCAGTGTTTAATTTTCTCTTAGTAGTTTGACCTTAGAATACAGACCTTAAAATTCACCAGAATTTGGGGTTAGGGATGACCACAGTGTGAATGTGCATATGAACACATCTTGAGGTGGCTCCAGTGACTAATGGGTCATATTCCCTTCTTTGATTCCCTCTACAGTAAGCTAATTGTGGTTTGGGGAGAGACAGAACATGGTGTGTTTCCTTCACCTTGTTGTTCAAATTGTCATTACTAGCACCTAGCAATTCTCTTCACTCACCCCCATCCATCACAATATTTCAGTGGGATGGAGAGTGGCAGGCAATAAAATGTCTCCTGGAATATAAATCGACTCCTAATTTGTTTTTCTCTAAGCCATTATTTCTTGTGCGATGGTCTTCTCCCAGGTGTTTTAGGCCTGTCAGTCAGTTGTTGCAGGCACTTGTTTTCATTTTCCAGGTTGGGGTATCTCTGGACCTGGCAGTAACAAAGCGAAACACCTAGCAGCTGTAATGCCATGTTAAACCCGAGCAAAATCCAAAGCTTGTCACACACAAAATCTAAAACACAAACTACATTACCAGAAGGGCAAACTGTTCTGCACCAGGATCTAGTTCAGTTCCCAGGATGTTGATGAAAGAGTGCTCTGAGCTTCCTGATCACTGGTGGAAGATTATTTGCTGTGAGACATTGACTGATAGAATAGGGATGTCTGTGCTTTCCATGTCACAGCAGAGTATTTTGGGACAGTAACAAGAACTTCAGTGCTTCAGTGCTGCCTCTATCTGCATTACAGATATTTACCTCATAGATGTGCTTTCTGTGTTACTTCTGCTGGAAGTTACATTTACTATTTGCTTATATCCTGGAAGCCAACAGAACAACTCACTGGCTGATTGCTTTCCAGGTAATCAGCTTGCCCAAGAAGGGTCGGTTAGTTCTGCTTCGTTTGTGAGCACGTCTCAGAAGAAACTTCCTTACAACACAAGAGCACTCAGCAAGCCACCAGTGCTCCTTCACTGAATTCAGTCATAGAGAATTTTGTGATACCACAAGCTATCTAATTATCAAATTGAGATGGACAAAACTGGACTGTAGTGCTTAAAAAATAAATAAAAATAAAACCACTGGGTTATATAATAATAGCTAAAAATAAAACCACTGGTATCTGGCATACAGTGAAGAAAAATAAAATAAATTAGGCTAGTTGCTAATTTACCATAGTAAATTTAGGTTGGCTGTTTTCTTAGGAGAGCCCAGTGAAGATCTTACATGAAATGTCCAGGTCTCTGACTGTACAGACAACGCCAAATCACTTCTATCTCTCTTTCTACTGTTTCCACTCTCCTTTGGTACAGAAGACTCCATTAACTGGACCCTCCTCCCTGACCATGAATGCCTTAACCACAGGATGCATCTTCTGCAAGTTCCCAGTAAATGCACAATAATTTACCAGATTGGTGAAAACAGCTTCTAGACTATGTTAGTAGGTTTCAAAATGGTTGCAAAACTAAGGGTTAGGGGTTATATATTATTATTATATATTTACTATTATTTATATTTATTATTTCATATATATATACTGCATCACCATCTGAACAGGCCGCCTCTGCAATTTGTCAGCTGAGCGTGTTAATGTACATATAAGTGTTCCCATGAATTGTCTCATACAAGGGAAATGCTGGCAGTTGCCAGGTGTTTTTCTGCAGTTAGGTGTTTTTCTCCAGTACTAACAAATTCTGATTCTTTCTGTTCTGTCCACTCTATTCTGGGTAAAGTCTGCGGGCAGTAAAAGGCTGCATTTTCCCTGTAACACCCTTCTGCCTTTGAAGCCCAAGAGAAAACATCAGTCATTTGTTCGGGTCAGTTCTATTTCTGTGTGCTTTGCTTGAACTTAATGTGTCAAAGAAGTAGAGACCAAAGTAATTCCATGTCCCTTAAATTATTTTAGTGCACTGAGATGAGTGAAAGTAAGATAGAAGCCATGGCACATTGCATCTGAAATGATGTTCAATTTGTTATAGCATATTAAATACTGGCCACTGCACTACTAACATTGAACCTGTTGGAACACTTGCCAGATTTGCCCAGCCACTAGGAGGATGCTATTATCTGCTAATAATACCACTAGAATTCCATGTTTCTGGTTAGTACGTAAAAGGCCTGCCCAGTAATTCGTCAGTTTAGCTAAAATGTCTCACTTCAGCAGTGAGTTGTTTGGTATTAACTAATAAAGGGTGTATTTAATAAAATATAATATTTAATTAAAAAAACCTCAGTGCTAACTTATCAAAAAGTGAGTCCAAGTAACAATTAGGAAGCAACAGCCCACCCCTATGAAACTGATCATTAGCTCTCCATCATTGCTTTGAATGTCTGGGCATCATATTTTTTATTTAAACAATGTGCCAACTGCAGGCTGTGCTGAAATGCATAACCATCCATTGCAACAGCTTGTCTGGCTAGCTATGTATAAATTGCAGTAATTCCAGCTGCTTTCTCACTCCACGGTGTATCAGACACCTCACCTTTGCTTCTGTATGTTTTATACAAAAAACAAGAGACAGATGATACTCTTAGTGGTCATTGAAATATTTTTGTAGGCAAAGAGACTTCCCTGCCCTGGGGATTGTCTTGGGGACTTCAGTCTTCCCTTATGTATGCAGAGGATAACACAAAAAAAGTATCTCTTCAACTTTTTATGGTTTGGGGGTGGCTTTAGAAATCTGGGCAAACTTGCATGTGTAGACTCAAGGAGCCATAAAGGGATTATTGTTATTTATGGTGTGAAGAGAGTTCTTCCTTTTTAGGTGCTTTTGAAAAGTCAAGTTACTTTTTGAATTCTAGCACTTTGCTACTGGCTATGAGAATGGATAATCCAAGAATCTTGATGGTTCCTCAGATTTGCCTCCGCAGTGGTGTGGTGTTTCCCTAGCCTGCCTCCCAGGCTCCTTGGCAGTTATTGAGGAGAGGGGGAAAGGCACCGTTTCTGTCTTTCACATCTCTCAGGCATAGTAGCTGGCTAAGTCATGTTGTCCTGAACAGCGTTCCCATCTTCATGGCTAAAGTACTATACCGTGTCAAAGCAAGGTCTTAGAAATTCAGATGAGTTCTCCTCCTGCTTGCTGGAGGTGAGTTATGACTGCTACTCATCAGGCCTCAGGGACAGTATGTCTAGTCTGTCCCCAGTGTCCTGAAGTGCCGGTGCACCTGATGAGCATTAGCATCAAGGATAGGAAGGTGGTTGCAGCCGTTATGCAATATTGTCACAGTTTGAAACTCTAGTTTTTCACAAACACCACAGGAGTCCTTTCCTCTGCCTTGCTGCAACAGTGATAGCTGATAGGGACTCTTTTCAAAACGATCTTGCAGAAATCTTTTCTTTCTGAATTCAGAATTGGAGTTTAAAGTTCTTCCTGGCTTTGACTGACCAGATGAGTTGGAAGTGGTTCTGATTTCTGAGTTCTTGCAGGCTCCTCATGAAAACATGCAATTTGAGTTTTCAACCAACCGGTTGGGGAGACTTTCAAAATACAGCTCCTGCTTCAGCCTGCTGGGGCAGGATGCTGAAAGCAGTGCCAGCCACACAAGTGAGAGAGTGTACAAGAGGGAACACAAATGTTGCTGAGGTAGCTTACCTAGTATGACCAGTATGACCTCTTTGGTATTTGCATTAATGTTTACAATTAATTTTTTCCTAACCTCCTGCTCAGCCCTTCAGTGGAAAGGCTGACATTGCAGTCTGGAAACTGTTATTGCTGGGTTTGATTTGATTATAGGGAATGAAGATTTTTCATCTTCCCATACCTCTTGCCAATTAAGATTGAGAGTCTCATAGTTGATTCAAATATCATTATTCCACAAACATTGTTAAGATTGCATGTACTTCAGTTTTGCATTAGAAAGGAGTCTATAAAGAAGCATCTGTAATACTATGGATGAAATTTTAATTAAACTTAATTGGGATCATGAAGGAGATACCAGAAGCATCATTAAGCCTAACACTTTATGTACCATGGAACAGAGGTTGCTTCCAGTTTTATACTTCAGCAATATTAAGACAAGTAACTCAAAGACATCCCCTTTCTGTTGGCTTTTTTCTGTTCTTACGCTTCTTTATTGCTGTGTTAAGTCCTTTTTCTGTCTGTGTTCAAAGAAGGTCTGAGTTCATTGTTTTCTTCCAAATATTATCAAAAGTGACTGGGAATCTTAACTGAGAGGCCTCTTTGTGTGATGTTTGTACGCCTTGAAAGCTTAGCTGTGCTAGATAAAAGAGACTGGCTAGGATACATTCTGAAAGTGCAGTATTTATAATGCATGATGGAAGAAAGGGGAGGAGGATGGAAAGAGCTTGTAATTAATTCCTATTTTTTATAAGTATTACGGATTATAGATCTGTAGCATGAGCTGATATCAAGCATAGTATCAGAGATGTTGCATGTGTCTTCCCAGAGCAATACAACCTGTAAATGAAATTACCTGTAACTCCAGTCTTGTGCCTTTCTTAATCAGACTGCCAGTCAAGTTCCTCTCTGTCAGCTGTGGTAGATTTGAAATGTGTACATGCAAATTTATAACTGAGATGACACTGCTCATATTATTTTCCATTTTTGACCTAAGCTGCTGTTTGCTTTGACCCCTAAAACATGTCTCATTTTAAGAATTACAAATCTAATATGAGGAGGTGGATTATTTACCATCCTTAGGTAATATAAGAGGATCTCATTTTAATAGATGTTTACATTTTGTAACAAAGTTCTTTTATCATAGAAAAGGCGTTATGCATCATCAAATGGAAAGATCTCCATTTTGGTTTTTGGTTTCTCTGAGTTTTAAAATAAACTTTATTTCAGAAAACTTATGCAAATTGTGAGAAGCAGAAACAATCACTATCTGTAGTATGTGTAGCATGATGAAGACTCCAGTTCCCTCAGAGCTCCAGATACTCTAAGATGCAGACTCAGCCTGTGATGCAGTGGGATCAAAGTCTGGTCTATTTTATACTTCCCAGGGTACTAAGCACTTATCCTCTTTTGATTCCCTTAGCACCTGACTAAGATGCACACATCCTTTCACTGAGGGATCATATATTTTTATCATCATATTTAATCTTTTTTTTTTTTTGTATAAAAATACAGAGAACAGCTGCTGTCTTATGGGACCTTTTCAAATTGAGAACTTGGAGTCCTAGACTTAAACAGCACAGATAATAATTCATGCTAACATAGAATACAGCTAGTATTGAAAAGAAAGGCAGAAGAGGCGCAAGATAATGTTTTGAAACAAAGCAACAGGAAGGTATTTTTTTAATTTCCGAATACAGTGAATGTATTTTTTTGTGCATTCATTAAAAAATTTCAGTAGGGAATATATATGGGTATTATGCCCCAGTACTCATAAAAACAGAATGAGTAGAGGAGGAAAGCAGATTCTGGAATAATTGCAGAAGGAAAGGCCAGGAAAACTAGCTTGGTAGGCAAGTAAGATCATCATGGTAGAAAAGAAAAATTTCAAATTCTTAGAATGAAACCAGTAAGGAAGTGAATAAAACAAGTGATCCATGGTGTCACTCTGCTAAGCAAAGCTAAAATTTATCTGTTATACAGGAATACAGAGTAGATTATCATAGTGATAGTTACCAATGGCCATACAGTGCAATTAAAATAATTATTATAACTAAAAAACTCTAAATGCTGTGCCAAAAGGGTGACAAATACTTATATATTTTTCTAAAACTAAACACTGGATGATATGCACATATTAGTGATTTTATATATTAATTGAAAATGTAGATGCAAAGTGTAAGTTACAGTATTGTGGCTGAGTCTGTTAACAGAGCCAGCTGTTCATCCCTCTCCAGTGTTCTATTCAAAAATAAGTCCATTAAATAAAACCAGTATAATATCAAAGAAATATGCCAAATGGTACAGTCCCTTGTTATTCTTTTGATAAATACAGATCACTGAGTTTTACAGTTCAAAATACCAAACGATAGCAGGAGTAGTAAGTATGTCATTTACTATCAGAATTGTAGACCCTGACCTTTGTCTCCCAGTCATTTTGTTCACAGTATGATAAACCTGAATATAAGTGGAAAAAAAAGGTGAAAACTGACCACATACAAGCAATCTGCCATCCCTCAATTGTGAAATAAATGTGATGTTAACTGCTATAAGGCTAAGACACAACCTTGAATAAGTCACATTGACCTCTCTAAGCTTAAAGGTTTTGGTTGGGATTTTTTTAGGATGGGGATAATGATTTTTTATTCCTTTGGAAAGCACTTAACACTGTGGTGTGAATCCAGTATAGTTGAAAGCTAGAAATAAGCTACTGCAGTACTTCTTAAGCAAATCTGGGAAACATTCAGATTTTATGCAGAATTAATAAGTTTTTATAGTGATAATTACCTTTGTTCTTATGCTCAAATTTCTCTATCCATACCAGAAGTCTTATTGGAGAGAGCTTTTTTTACATCAACCTGGTTATTTGAGAATTCTTATTAAATTCATGGTTCATCTCTGTAAGATTCCTGAAAAATATCTTAGTATGTTCAGTAGAAATACTTAACTCTGATATTTGTCATCAGTCACGTGAACTATTCTAGACACAAGGATTGAAGATATATCCCACATAACTACTTTGGTGAACAACAAATTGGAAACTCTGTCCTGCTAAAGGGCACCTTCATGACTTCTGTTTTATTAAAATGGGGTTAGATTTGCATCGCCAATGGATTTATTTATTCCTGTCTTATAAGTCCAATAGAAGAATATTTGGGGCGGTATTCAGATCTTTCCCTTGGGTTACCATGGCATTGTCTATATATTGAAATTCATATAAATCCAAATGCAGCAGTGGTGATGGGTTTGGAGAAGATGGCAATGTTTGGTTATGAAATTAAAAAATTACAGAATGTCGATTTCAAGACTACTGGGCAACTTGTCTGCTGACTTCTCTCCATTTCATTTGAGATGTATATATAAACAGGAATAACAAAGCAGAAATGCATGCTCCCCCTGTATAGATCATTCAGATATGTGCCTGAGCTGACAAAGACATTGAACAAAAGTTTGTGGTTTGTTATTTCTTCTACTGTTACTGTTGCTATTCATCTGTCTACACTATCTACACTACTCTCTGCCATTGCATATAATGTAACTAATAATTTTTAAGTTTTAGTCTATACTTTATACAAACATAAAACTTCAAAGCATGTATTTTTTTTAAAAAATGACTGTCTCTAACAAAACAGTTTAGTACTGTTTGCTTACCTGTCATTCATCAGCAGGACAAGGTTTCAGTTCTTACATAAATCCGAGGCTTTGTTTAAATACTGCTTTTCACTATTCTATAGTCAGTATTCCTGCTGTAGAGAAAGCAACATGCAGTGTATTCAGTGGGGATAGTCATAAATGTGTCTGCGTATGTAAATACAATGCAGTAATTTGAGACAGAGTACTACAAGTGGTTCTACATGTATGTTGGGGAAACCAAAAAGAAAGCTTGAATGGACTAATTACAGAATTGTGTGTGTTTCTTCCATCGCAAAATTGTCTGGAACTAAGACATAGGAAAACTAATTGTTATTGAGGTGAGCTATAAATTAATGTAGTTGCTCTTACCTTGATCATTGGGTGTAATTAAGGAACACTTTTCTGAAAGATTGACAGTAATATTTGATAACACAAAAATAAAGATCTTTTGGGTTAAAATCAATGGCAGTTTGGCCAGTGAAGTTTCTGAGATAATCTATCATTAAATATGCCTGTATTTTATAGGCAGATACCACTTGTGTAATAAGTAAAAAAAATGGAAACAAAACACAACCTACAGTTCTTTTAGTCTAAAGTATCATCTGCTTGTACTAGATATGGACATGAACAGGACATTTAAATGGATGGAGAAATTCCATAGTATAATGTATGGACTGCAAGTTTGTGAGCTTTATTAAAATAATTTTATGTGATACATTAACAGCCACAATAGTGATCAGTATTTGAATATTCTGTATGATGCAGACATGAAATGTGACTTTATTTAGAAGTACCACACTGTGTTGCTCCATGTCTTACAAGAATGATAGAACAGAGTAGATTACATATTTAGTACAGCAATGTAGAACATACAAAGATGTCATCTACCTGGACCATGACCATGACGTCATCTACCTGGACTTGTGCAAAGCATTTGACGCTGTCCCGCGCAACATCCTTGTCTCTAAATTGGAGAGACAGGGGTTTGATGGATGGACCACTCGGCGGATAAGGGATTGGCTGGATGGTCGCACTCAAAGACTTGCGCTCAACGGCTCCATGTCTGAGTGGAGACCACTGACGAGTGGTGTTCCTCAGGTGCCGGTATTGGGACTGGCGCTGTTTAACATCTTTGACAGCAAGACGGACAGTGGGACTGAGTGCACCCTCAGCAAGCTTGTCAGTGACACCAAGCTGTGTGGTGCGGTCGACACACTGGAGGGAAGGGATGTCATCCAGAGGGACCTGGACAGGCTGGAGAGGTGGGCCCATGCAAACCTCATGAAGTTCAAGAAGGCTATGTGCCAGGTCTTGCACATGGGTTGGGGAAATCCCAAGCACAAATACAGGCTGGGCGATGAGTGGATTGAGAGCAGCCCCGAGGAGAAGGACTTGGGGCGTATTAGCAGATGGAAAACTATGAGCCAGCAATGCGCGACTGCAGCCCAGAAAGCCAACCGCATCCTGGGCTGCATCAAGAGAAGTGTGACCAGCAGGGCGAGGGAGGGGATTCTCCCCCTATACTCTGCTCTTGTGAGACCCCACCTGGAGTGGTGTGTCCAGCTCTGGGGCCCCCAACATCAGAAGGACATGGACCTGCTCGAGCAAGTCCAGAGGAGGCCGTGAAGATGCTCACGGAGCTGGAGCACCTCCCCTGTGAGGACAGGCTGAGAGAGTTGGGGTTGTTCAGCCTGGAGAAGAGAAGACTTGGGGAGACCTTATAGCAGCCTTCCAGTACTTAAAGGGGAGCTACAGGACAGGTGGGGAGGGACTCTTTTGTCAGAGAGTGTAGGGATAGGATGAGGGGTAACGGGTTTAACCTGAAAGAATATAGGTTTAGATTAGAGATAAGGAAGAAATTCTTTCCTGTGAGGGTGGTGAGACACTGGCACAGGTTGCCCAGAGAAGCTGTGGCTGCCCCCTCCCTGGCAGTGTTCAAGGCCAGGTTGGACAGGGCTTTGAGCAACCTGGTCTAGTGGAAGGTGTCCCTGCCCGTGGCAGGGGGGTTGGAACTAGATGGGCTTTAAGGTCCCTTCCAACCCAACCATTTTATGATACGATTCTATGTGTTTGAAATAATTTTTAATAACCAAGAAGATTATTTTCCTGTGAGCTTGAAAGCACTCAGAGATAATACAAAAGAAAATATTATTCGGTTCCCACAGATGAATGAGAGCTTCATTTTCAGTGTTACTGAATATGGTAAATCAGAGCTGAAATAATTTGGGAGTCACTAATCATGTTTGATGTGTTTGAAAACCAAGCTTGTGAGTTTTTCTACAAACATGTCAAAAAGAATTCTGTTTTAAAGACCAAATGCCCAATATTATATGAACATTTCAGCATTATTTGCATCAGAAATTGCATACCTATACAATTCCCTATCTATTTCTGGCATTTATGTATTCGTCATGATTACAGTAATTAAGATTGTGTGCACAAACTCCTGATTTGTATATGCAGAGAAAACACGTGATTAAATAAATTGTACGTACAAATCCATACGTGAATGTGCAATCTTGGTAACCATAACTAAAAATGTAAGCATGTTTTTAAGTTTCTCCTTTTAAAAGTTGGATGATATAAAGTATTTCTTAATATGGGTTAGATTGTGTTCTCATTGCTATGATTTCTTGCTAATTATAATAGTGTAAAAGAGACAGTTACACAGAGAAGAAAAAAAAAAGAATTGAGTAGCTTTAGCTGATCTATTGTAAAAGCAATTGGTCTTGTGAAAGTTATGAACCCAAAAAATGAGCACCGAGATCTCAAATCATTAAAAACTTCAGTCTTATAATAAGGCCATAACAAGAAATGGTATCCTTGTAAATAGTGACTGCACTATTCTTCAGATTTTTATTGTTAATAACTGCCTGTAAGATTATTACATTCCTTCAAGGTATGCCTTCTCTAGAAAACTGTTCTGCAGTGTTGTAATAAAGTAATAAGTCATGTCAGGGAGAGCTTTAGTAGGCTTTCAGTGTACACCTTGAGCGTGTTCAGAAGCATGAAGCCGAGTGCCATTAATTATTTGAGAAGTGTGCTAGTAACTACTATTCTTAACACAGAAAATCAGTTTGACATAATGCCAGCCACCAGATGTCATTGCAACAACTAGCAGGCTGGAAGTTTTGGTACTTGTCAAAAGTTGAAACCTTGTACCTTCAGAAAAATTGCTTCCAAAAAAAGCACCTGTAAAATAAAATAATTGCTATCGTATGAATTAATTAACCCAGGCTAGGAGATTAATTTGTTATAGACAGAGAAAAGTGCATCTGCAGATTCAAAATCTCTGTTCTTGCACACAGAATAGAGAAATCCATGATGAACTACCATGTACAGAGTTGAAAACAGAAAGGTTTCTCACACTAGGGGGAGGAAGACAGAAGAAAACATGAGAAGAAGGATAAGACAGAAATATCAGTTTATAGTATCAGTTGAAGGGAGAGAGAGAAAATATTGCATGTATATGGTAGCATTTGATAAAGGGTATCATAAGATTGACAAATTGCTCTCAATATATCAAGAATTTTTGTATTTATATCTAGTAAGAAAGCACTTTATATTTTGTACCTATACCTGGTAGGAAGCACTTTCTAATCTTTCTAATAGCAGGAGGTACTTTTCTAGCAATTAGTAGCTATGCTCAGATCAAGAGATGATGATTTTATAACTGTTATCACCTGTCTCAGAGAGGTCTTTTTTAATATTCCAATAGAGAAAAATCTTTTTGGAAACTAACACCACACTGGCCACTACCTGAACGTATTTATGATACTGGGGAAAACATAGATACTTACTTGAACTAGACAACAAAGCTCGCCATGCACCTCTGAATTGGGAGATCCATCTTTTTATAATTATTGTAACGATAGAAGGAAAAAAAAGAAGAAAAAGCGGAGGCCATAGCTTAAATGGGCTTGACCATTTATTCAGCCCTATGCTAGCACCAGCACTGCAGATCAACCATCTGCTGTGGGTTTGCATTCATTGTGATCATGAAAGATACACGAATGATGACCTACTTATAGAAATGCTGCTTTCACTTTTATGATACGGAGTTAGATAATGTGTCCTCTTGTGGAAAGAAATATTTGATACAGTCTAATGTTTGCACAGTCTTCTGAGAAGGTAGGAGTCCTCAACTGTACATAAGAGTGTAAATGATTATGTGAAAGCAGAAGCTTTCATGGCCTTCCAAGGTGGATACTAATTCCTCTTGAAATGATATGGAGGAATTCCAGCAAACGCACGTTTCTTCTGCAGTTATAGTAAATAATATTTCTTACTGATGTTTTTCAGACTTCTCTTTTGTAGCATTCACTGCAGTGTTGAGAAACTTATCACACTCCTGCCTTATCCCTCCCCCCAAAAAGCCCACCCAGCTACAACTGTAGCTTAACCACTATTCAACTTTCCTTTATGAAAAGCAGTTTGATATGCCGAACAGCTCCCAGCAGTGTTAAATAAACTACTCCCTGTGTGTGTTATGATAGTTGTCCTTGGTCTAACAGATTTTTTTGATTTCCATATTGCTTTAGTTTGAGGACTACAGCAGCAACAGTTTCCTTCTTTTATTTCTGGAAGTGGTAAAGAAAGCTACAGAAGAATCTGTCCTCTTCAAAAATGCAAGGCGGGATGCGCCACTGCAACATGCATCGCATAGGAATAGACATGCTCCACTCACTTTACAGTGCACAAATTCTTCCATTTGGCCTTGGCTTGTGCATCTACAGTGAACTACACATGTTGAATAGAAGTTATTAAAAGTTTACCTGGAGATTCAAGCATTCTCCACACTATTCTGACATGTGGCAGTGAGCTTTCCTGACTTGTGCTGGCTACTGAAGTATGCTCCTCCTTTTTGGTCTTCTGTGTTACAAATTCCCACATAAGCCAGGGCAGCTGAGTAGAGGAATATTTCCTCTGCCCTAGAGATACCCTGCCCTAGAGATACCCTGCAGCGAAGATGCTAGGGTGTTGACTATTACAGCTGATTATCTAGTATTGGAGTTTTCAGGATTTGCAGAGGTGCAGAATGCTCCTTGACATTGGCATTGATCCAGGTCACTCAGATACCAGCTTTTTACTGCACAGGACTGAAGGAATGAAGAAAGCATTTTCTTAAAAATAAAGCTTTGCAATAATGGAACAATGATTAAAAAGCAGTAAAATGAATTTTTAAGATTGTACTTTTTAAAAGAGTTTTCACAGCTGCTGTGGGCAGATTTTGGGATTCAGTGAGTAACTTCTGCCACTTACTCCAGAGCCGCATTGCCCTGAAGTGTTCTCAGGGTTACATTTCTCCTGCTTTTCTAAGTTAAAGGTGGTTACTGGAGATGCTGGAGATGGCTGCTTGGAGGTGCAATGATCTTTTCCTTCCATTCTTTTCCTGCAGACCTTCCTGATCCCAGGAGTGTGCATTAGTATATTGCAGGAAATTGCTTCCCTTCTTTTTCACTTCTGTCACTTCTTGATTACCATTCTTGATTACCATTTCTATTGTGTGTCTTAATTAGCCAGACTGATTTCTTTTGTTCACTATCTTTCTAAAGCACAGTGATATTCCTTTAAAAATTATGCAGGGTAGAAAATAGTATTTGTACCATCTCCTTTAAAGATTTATGAAGTCTGTCTAATTGTGGATTTTATATGGGGTCTATCCGTAAGATATCAACAGGAATAAAGACTAATTTGGGTAAGGAGCAGTGCATTTGAGTATGTGTAGTTCCCACCTCAAAAAATTTATTAGATTTCAGGGATCCCTACAACAGACCCAGTAGCACAAAGCAGCGAAAAATAGTTGCTTGCCTCTTCAGGGAGCTGGTTTTGTCTCTTTTCTTCCTCTCTGTTGTCTCTGTTGTTTTCATCTCTCTTCTTCCATCACTAATAAAGTACCCCAGTCCTCCAGCCATTTTTGTCACTTGCCATTTCTGTGCAACATGTTGACTTTTTGTTCTTCTCAATTCCACAAATATAACTGTAGTGTGTTTTTATTCTCTGGCTAATAACAGCCTGCCTATGTATTATTGGTGCTTTGCAGATCAGTGAGACAACTTCATGACAGTGTACCAGATGAGGACCTTCCAGCATCAGTGTCCCTGCCAGAAACTGCTGACAGAGATCAGCAACAGCCGTGGAAATTAGGGACTAGATTTTACCTTTACCACCTTTACCAATTAACAAGTCTTTATGGCCACATACAGACATTTAGGCACATAGGTTTTCACTGCATGGAGGAATCAGAGATAATTGTCCCTATAAATAGTGAACCGGCTTTGGTGGTCCTGCTTGAAAACTTTGAGCCAAAGTTTGCAAAGGTCATGTGTGGTTTTTTAATGCTGGCTCCTTGTGATAATGCCAGTAAAGCAGTAATGTGGTAGTGCAGTCTCTGTGCAGTTAAAAACTGGAGTCTTCCCATTCTAATAGCTTCTGTTTTTTACCTAGGCAGCCTTTTTATTGACTTGGATGCCAGAAACAAATAAGTTTCTCTCAAATCATTGACACATCTTCGCTAGTCAGAGGATAATCACTAATTTCTTCCAGACGTATCTAAGCATCATGAAAGCTGCTTTTTGTTTTGTTTTTAGCCCGAGTATTTTTCACAGTTGCAGCTTATACAGCATACATAAAAGGACCTAACAAAATTAAACTGTGCAGTCGTCTCTGGGATCCCCATATCTGAGCTAAACACACACACAAAATAAGTTGCAGAAAGTTGCAATGTAGCAACTTTCTCTAAGAAATTAACTGTCTTGACTCATCAGTACAGTTTGTAAAATGTGTTTAAGGAGTAATTTTAAAAGGTTGCAGACACTCTGTAAAGCAGTGTAGCCTGTACTATGAATAGCTTTTATTTTTATGAATATGGTCTTGACCTGTAGTGTCAGTGCTTGATACTTCCAATCAAATGAGTCTCTTCTCAGCTGCTTATAATTTTGCCAATTTTGTATTCATTCATGCTGAAACATTCTTACCTTCCATCTACCTGTTGTAGTAGTAAATTTCATTTGCTATATTAGTTTTAGAAAAAGCTAGTTCTAAGAATTAAGTGAAAAACAAAGTTTTATCAGTATTGAAACCATTTTCCATCTCTTTCTTTGAGTAGTACCTCTGCATTTAGAATCATATTCTTAAATTCTAGTATGAAATTCTATATGAGTGTTTAGGATGCTGGTTTTTATTATTTTGGAAATACAAAAATGAGTCCTTAGTCAAGATTTTTTAAAGAAGGAGTTAACGTAGAATATGCACCTACAGGAAAAATCTATAAATAAGGTGGCAAATACAGTGGGTAGGCAACCTGTGAAAGTATCATCCTGCTTGTGATTAACAAAGAGCAGAGCATCAGTTACATGTATTATTCCTACACTGTCACTTGCCCCGTCTTGCCTGCAAATTAAGGGGAAGCCGAATATGGACAGACAGTCTTCCTCTCAGATCTTTGTAAATCCTTCTATTACTAGGCAATAATAGTAGCAGCAGCAGTATGAAAAGCAGCTTCAGTCACTGAATAATTATTGCTCTGTATGCGAAAAGCAAAGTCTAATAAGATAGTTCATTTTCACACTGCAAAAGCTGTTTGAGTCACCTCAGTGGCAAACAAGGTGTTTCTCTTTGTTGTTATCATTAGTCGTTAGTTGCCAACTTAAAAGTCTTTGAGAAATAGTTGACAAAGCACCTTAAGAAATGCAGAATAGTATTCACTTGTGCTTTGTAGTACAGATCCCAGCTCTTTGATGAGCTATTGAATTGTATCTAGTATGACAGGCAGTGATAAAATTAATATCATTGACTGTTCTTGTTTGTGTGAATTTTTTTGATAAACCACAGATTTAAAAACATGTTGTGTGACCTGAATTGTAGCTCAAGTTATTGTATTGCAACTAATGCTTTATACAGAGAAAAAGTGCATTGGTGTGAACTGAAAATACTGTTTGATATATATCAATTATCTCTTCTGTCATTTCCTCTAATCATTTTAATAAACAACCTCAATAGAATATTAAAATATGGGAATGGCAAAATAAGTCACTGGGGAAAAAAAAAGAATTATCACAAAAAGAAAGAACAATTAATTTCATTTAGCTATCTTCATCATGTAGTTATATTTGAGGAAGCAGCCTTATATCTGCCTCTTTTTCTTTCCTCTACCTCATTCCTCTCCAAAGTAATGCTCTTATCGGTTCTCCACCTCAAATAGAAATATTAGAGGGCAGAAGATACTGGCAAGAGAAGAGATTGACTGGAGCACACAAACACATGCATTTAAGCGCATGCCAAAGCACACAGATATAATCCAGTAGATTTACCGTGAACAAAAAAGGAAAATCAGTCTATTGCCCCCCAAAAGTTGGGTCATTCTGCCACTAAGTTTCCTAGGGGTGTCTGTTGTCCCCTCCTTACCATCTGTAGGAACTGAACCAAACTAGAGCTTTGCTTTCTTGATACATGATGTCTTTTATTCTTGTGGTTTCAACTAACCAGTATGTTCTGTAATTTGTAACCTGTCATGGCTGGTCTTCCTCCAATGGACTCTTCATGATGCCTCCTGTTTCTAGCAATTCCTCCTTCATAGTCTCACTAGCAGTTTGAACATGACCCAAAGTGAATCCCCTTTCTTTTCTCACAGTCCGTTCATGACCTGAATAAAACAAGGATCATGTGAAGAAAGAAGAGACTTGAGATTGCTTAATCACATAAGGCTGTCCTCATAGCTTCATTGTTCTAATTCTGCAATATCCTAATCTCAACTTTGTCATTGTATTCTGCCTTTTGTAATATACAATATGCATCTTTTGTTACATTATTTTCTCTTGTTCTTTTCTATACACTTCTTTGTTCTTTCTGGACACTTTTGCTAAAATATAAATTGGTTAAAATAATATTACAGTTTCTTGTTTCTGCACAGTGGTAGAACAGAACAGGCGTTACTGGATTGACCTTTTTATAAAGTGATCAGATGTTAGAGGGGTAAGAGGACTTTAAAATTGGAATAATTATATCTTGACAGAATATAACAAATATGAAAGATGTCAGTCTCATTGTGCATTAGTGGGTTTCAGTAAGCAATTTAAAAAAAATGTATGAGGTGGAAAAGCATAGCAAATTATGTGTTTCAGAAAGATTAAAACACCTCTTCCACAGCTACTGATGGTTGCCATTCATTGTAAATGACAACAGCCTTCTCTATTTTAATTTGATTGATGAGTTCTCAGCGAGCTATAAAAAATCCCATTTTCATGAGAAATGTCTTCCCACACACAGACCAACAGTGTCAGACATACCAAAAAGTTGCTCCTATGTTTCCTTTGGACTCTGCTTACTTCAACTAACTTGATAACTTGAAAACTTCTTCATTTCACAATGACATACTCCCACAGAGCAGTGAAAATGCTCCTTTTTTTTAAAACAACAAGGTTTATGACCACTAAGATGACCACCATGTTTGCATTTTCTGGATTTTTTGTCTATCCATCATACACCCCCCCAGGCTGGAGAAGAACTTAATGGCCATAACAAGATGGCCAAAATAAGATGGCCATTGACCAGTAAAGACTCTTCTGCAAGAGAGCCCACAACTGCATTTTGTAGTAATCAACGTATGATCTTATTTACTAGACTAGGCAATACAAAAGATCCTTAAAAATACTGTCCCATCCAGCATAAGATGAAACCTTTACTCCTCACTGCCTGAATAATGCCATGAGACCAGGCCCTGCGGCCCACCAGCCTACACCTGGGTCAGCCTTCGGCTGCCTTCCCCTGGGTTTGGAAATGTGTCCGTTTCCCAGATGGATCTCGGTGAAGTATGGCTTTCTCTGCACTTGCTGTAATATATATCCAACTACTGTTTTAGGTTGTTGGGACACCGTGGGGGCCTGCACCTCTCTGGGTACCGGTAGTGGTGGGAGCTCCCTGGGGACAGGCAGGCAGGACCTTTCCCGCTGCCTTGGACCTTTGGGGGTAGACTGGGCAGGGTGTTGGTCTGCAGGTGGGCCTGGCTTGGCAGGGCCTATGGGCAGGCAGGGCAGGGCTGTGCCATGGCGGAGCTGTAGCCGCAGCAGGGACCAAGCCCTTGGCCAAACGCAGCTCCCACAAGCAGGGGTCGGCCTCGTGACCACTCTGTCAGGGAGCCTTTCACCATGGCCTCAGCGGGACGACGGTGCCCTCGGCTGCACTGCCTCTGGGCCAGCCCTGAGCCCCCACAGCCAAAGCCCTGGCAGGGGGATGCGCTCGGGCCCTTAGGGATGGTAACGGCCATAAACCGACCATGCAGCCGTGCATGGGGAAGGGCGGCCTCCCACGGCACCTTGCACCACACGTGTACCATCCTGTTTGTAACAGCTGAGACTGTATCTCATTTTAGGCAGTAAATGTACATTGCACCTCTAAAGTTTTTTCAGTCTGCTTCAGTACCTCAGCAAAGAACATCAACATCAACTGTTTTGCAGCTGCTTGATAAATGCCTTCTCCCACTCTCTGCCCAGGCTGGGAGGCTGGCAAGCCATGAATCACTTCCTTTAAGTTCACCAGAGCTTTGCATAGCATTAATTGCTCTACATATGCATCTCTACATATGCATATAATACAAACAAAGCTAAATGTCATATGTTACATAAACATTAAATAAGGAAAATTATATTAATTACAAGGTTTCTATAGTTAAAAAACCTCATAGTCAAATTCTGATAAAGCTGTAGTAAAGCACATTTATAGAAGTGTTATCTTTTATGAAGCAAATTAAATTATCAGTGCTTCTCTGCATGATCTCTAGTATTTCATTGTAGAAAACTTTAGTGTCTTTGAATTGTTCATTCAGATACCCTGTTAATTACTTAACCATTAAGACAATATATTATCTTCCTCCAGGCTTTACAAAAGTCAAATCTCATACAGTTCGTATAATTAGTAACTCAAAAAGTCAGTTCTGTTAGATAACGTTAGGGAAAATAAGATGCTTCCCAGTGATTCGGAAGTTAGAAAAAATATATTCTGTGGTAACAAAGATAAAAACAAACTTTAGGGTTTTTTTAAATAGTCATCATTAGAACCTTTTTGAGACAGCAGCTTTTCATAGAATCACAGAATGGTTTGGGTTGGAAGGGACCTTAAAGACCACCTAGTTCCAGCCCCCCTGCCACGGGCAGGGACACCTTCCACTAGACCAGGTTGCTCAAAGCCCCGTCCAACCTGGCCTTGAACACTGCCAGGGAGGGGGCAGCCACAGCTTCTCTGGGCAACCTGTGCCAGTGTCTCACCACCCTCACAGGAAAGAATTTCTTCATTAGATCTAATCTAAATCTGCCCTCTTCCATTTTGAAACCCCTTGTCCTATCCCTACACTCCCTGATCAAGAGTCCCTCCCCACCTTTCCTGTAGCCCCCTTTAGGTACTGGAAGGCCGCTATAAGGTCTCCCCACAGCCTTCTCTTCTCCAGGCTGAACAACCCCAACTCTCTCAGCCTGTTGTCACAGGGGAGGTGCTCCACCCCCCTGATCATCTTCGTGGCCTCCTCTGGACCTGCTCGAGCAGGTCCATGTCTTTCTTATGATGTGGTCCCCAGAGCTGGACACAGCACTGCAGGGGGGGTCTCACGAGAGCAAGAGTAGAAGGGGAGAATCCCCTCCCTCGCCCTGCTGGTCACACTTCTCTTGATGCAGCCCAGGATTCGGTTGGCTTTCTGGGCTGTGAGTGCACATTGCATAGCGCAAATTTTCCATGCGCTAATACCCCCAAATCCTTCTCCTCAGGGCTGCTCTCAATCCACTCATCACCCAGCCTGTATCTGTGCTTAGAATAGTTTAAATTTTAGTTTACACTAACATATGCACAAAGAATTTGTGAAAATGATAGATGCAATAACTATGGGCTGAGTAAAGAAAATGTTATGAGAAATGCTTTGAAAATACTGATTTATCAACCCATAGAAAATGAAACTTTCTGCATACTTAAACATCTGGAACAAACATTTAACTTGCAATATATTTACTTAGGGTATGATTTTGCATGGGAAAGATGGGTTTTTTCATTCTCCAAATACAAAACCACAACCCATTTATAGTTAAAAGTTCCTGAGTTTCTGATTTGCCCATCAGACAGTTTCTGCACTAAGTAATTTTGTGTGGCTGAAACCACCACGGGAGAATAAACAATAGAAATAATAGGAAGCTAGGCAAAATCTGAGGAACTTGGTTAACATTAAGCATGTAAGTAAGCCTACTGATTAACCTCTTTACAGAGTCATATCCTAATCCTTATTTTAGATAACATGTGGTTTAGGACTCTAAAGTTAAATACAGCAACTAGTGCTTGTGTATGGTTTGATATCACAACCTGCAGTCACACACAGTGGTTTACATGTAGTAATTCAATCTGCAGTCTCATAGCACAACATTTACAAACCCCAGTTTTACAAAATGTTATGCATAAATCAGAAATTACAATGGAATGCATATATCATTGACTCCTTTGTGCAACTCTCCTGTAAATTTTAATTGGAATTGCTGTGAGCTACAGTTGGCTTACCATTGTCTTATACAGCCTTAAGCTCCCCAAAGTCACCTAAGGCCGAAGGAGCAGAGAGATTCTTTTTCTTTTCTTCAGAGGGAGATGTATCTCTGAAAACATACCAGTTGGGGCATTTTCTAAATGAGCTTTTAAAAACCTAGTTAATAACTCTAGTGCTCGCAAATTTTCTGTGAAAATGGTAAATTTACAATTATTTCTGTTAATTGTGCTGCTGAAACACAGTATTTGTTAGCAGAGACTAAGCTTACACAGCAGCTGAAGTGCTGTATTTCAGACTTGTGCTTCATATTCATTGATCTTGATAGAGTAAGTTTATTTTCTTTCACCTTGAATGTTGGCAATCAGCACTGAGTTATCCTGAGAGGTGAGTTATCCCATTTTTTGTGATCATTTGGGGGTTTTCAGCTTGTGTTATTTTATCTTGTTTATGAAGGGCTGGTTTTTATTTGAAAGTATCCAATAATCATGGTTGTGTGATTCTACATTAGACAGGGAGAGGATTATCAATAGCTTTGTAAACCTATCCATAGAAAAGCTTCCCTGATAGTTTTCCTCTGCCTCAGAATTTGTGGTATATACCTGGCTTAATGGATAAATGTATTTGGGTTGACTTCCAAAAGAACTAAGATGATCCACTTATCCATTATTTTTCCCCCATCTTTTCCATGAGTATATATGTGCTTTCTTTTGAGAGACATACCATATCAAAACCGTAATTGCTTTAAATGCATTACAGAATACCATTTCAGAATAAAACATTTACTTTTTTTAATTCAAAATGAATCTTCTCCCTGAGTTTTATTTTGGAGTAGTCAACTGCTTGAAGTTTAAACAAAATATTTCTCTTGAAAGAGAATGCTGTTTCTTTTGATCCAAAGTGGTTTGTCATTTGGGGGACAGAAGGGAAGAAGGAATGATTTCAGAACTGACAGACGTGAATTTCAGAAGTAGCAGGGATTTTAACGAGCATTCATTTTGCTTTGACTGAAACTGTAACCTGGAATTGCCAACTCTTTAATCACAAACTTCTTTGTATCGCACCACATGTATGAAAGGTAGCTATTAAAAGCAAAAATTCATCCTTAGATAAGCCAGAGCAGGGTTTGGTCATGAGAAAAGAAGAAAGGAGCAGACAAGCATAACACCCTTCCCCAATTTTGCCTTACCTCCTCTCTTCCATCCTTCCAGCAAAGCTTAGAGGAGTCAGTACCTACAGCCTATATTTACAGTGCTGCCGCCTTCTGTGCACCGAACCTGCTGTCTTTCCAATCAGTAGAAAATTACCACTCACTGTAATCACAGTTGCATCAGACTGGTAGCCTTCTTTCAAGGGGAAAATCCCTGCTGTTCCCACCTTTCTTATCTCTTAACACCAGAAATACTTTTTTTTTTTTTTTTCTGTCAGTGACAGCAGGGCAGGTTTCCTCCCTAATGTCTATTCAGCAAAGTCAGAAGAACACACTGGGAGGAGAACTGCTGAAATCATTGTGTCAAAATTAAGCTCGTAAAATTACATTTGAAAAATTGGCTCTTGGATTCTGATAGGCAATCAACTGTTATCTCTTTCAGTCCTATTTTTTCACTCCTTTCCCCTCAGCTACTTGTGAAACTGCTTTTATATCAAGCCAGTCCATTGGAATCAGAAGCAAAACTGATCTGTGTGTATGTTATCTGTGAGTTAATACTTTTTAATAACTCACTTAATATGAATTGACAGTGAAACCATAAAACGCATATTTTTGGGTACTTTTAAAAGAACACCTCATTTTAATATCATTATTTTGTCTTACTGCAAGAGAAGGAAGTATTGCCTAGTTCCTCTAGCAATGTAAAGAACATATTCTTGAATATGTCAAAATGAGAAAAAGCCACATGGATCTTTGAAATTATATTTTTAGCAATGGTTTCCATTGTACTGCTGGAGGAGTCAGAAGGAATATGAGTCTGTACAGTCTATACATGTTTGAGTTGCTCTTTCATTTGTTTCAGTTGTGATTTTGGATTGGGAAGTCAGAAGACAGTAACTGTAATACATGCTGGCATGTGTAAATGTGGTAGCTGGCAGGAGAAAGAAAGAAATCTCTGTTTAAACATGTGATGAAGTCTGAGAATGGTTTTAAAGTAATATTTCAGAATGCAAACTTGGCAGATTCATGATAAGATTTATTTTAACTAATTGTTTCTGCTTTAAAGGTCAGGTTAAAGGCACGTAAGGTTGTGCTCTGGTTAAGAATGGCAGGGACCCCTGCTCCAAGTAACTGGGGACACAGTGAGCTCTGACCATCGCAACATCCCCTGTCCCCAGGGCAGCTGCTGTCCAGAGCAGCCTCAGGCTTGCGGTAGTTTGTGCTAGAGGGTATTGGCATCTCCGTCCTAGATCTCTGAAGGTGGTTATAGCAGCATCTCCCAGCCTCTCATGCCAACAGGGTGCAGAGGACCCAGATGATGTGGTTCTTCTGTCAGAGGCTTCTTAGGGGACTGTAGGCAAGTCAGACCCAGCTATAAATACATAGGGGTGTCATCCTTGTCTCATCAAGGCATTGTGAGGGTAAAATGCAGGTCTCCATCACTTAAGTAAGAAAGCCATATAAGTAGCTTTGGTGGATAAGAAGTTATCTCACTCTTTCTTATTAACAGATGGAACCTACATAAAACAGATGATGTGCTTTTGTTTAGTGATATTAGTGAATCTGTCTAGATAAAAATTTCAGGCAGCAGTGAGGACTGTCTGTACATTTGGAATCTGTCTCTTTTCATGATTTCCCATTATATAACAAGAACTGCCTTTTTTTTTTTTTTTTTTAAGTCCATATACCAAAATCAAAACTGTGAAGAATTATATGATTAAAATAGCACATCTATCTAGGTTGGAAAAGAAAGGTGCATCATAGCTTCATGGAACAGATTTTACTTATGACCAAAACTTGCTTCTATTAATGAAACTTATTTTCTTGTTTTGCAGCTTGCAGGCCTGGATTCTACAAAGCATTTGCTGGAAATGTAAAGTGCTCCAAGTGCCCTCCACACAGTTTGACTTACTTAGAAGCAACTTCTGTCTGTCAGTGTGAGAAAGGTTACTTCAGAGCTGAGAAGGACCCACCAACTATGGCATGTACCCGTAAGTCTGATCAGTACCAGTGTCTGCAATTCTCTTCTCCTGTGCTTTATTTATTTCTTTTTGTATTTTAAAAACAAATTACATGAGTTTGTATATTTTGCATAGAATTCCATTCAAGATAACCAAAAGATATTTTTAAAATCAAAATTCAAACAGCATATTTCTATTTAGTCTAGATATCCCTAAAAATACTCATAAGTTTCTTAGTTTGGTGGCTTTTTAATTTGTAGTTCTGAGAAATAAAACAATGTGTGTAATCGTTGTCATATAGATAACAATGTGAAGTTTTAACTACGGGTATGTATTTTAAATTCATGAAAATATGTACAAAAACTTTCAAAAAACTGAGGAGTCATATAAAGAAAAAAAATGATATGACATACTCTGCTGTCTCCCAAAATTTAATTGAAAATTTTAAGACAAATATCATCCCAACACAATCAAATAAAAACTAAGCTCTCTAAAAAAGACAAGAAAATCCTAAAAAGAAAAAAAAAATCACAGAATCACAGAATTGTCTAGGTTGAAAAAGACCTTGAAGATCATCTAGTCCAAGCATTAACCTAACATTGACAGTTCCCAACTACACCATATCCCTCAGCGCTATGTCGACTCTACTCTTAAACACCTCCAGGGATGGGGACTCCACCACCTCCCTGGGCAGCCCATTCCAACGCCTAACAACCCGTTCTGTAAAGAAATGCTTCCTAATATCCAGTCTAAACCTTTCCTGGCGCAACTTGAGGCCATTCCCTCTTGTCCTATCGCTTGTTACTTAGTTAAAGAAACTCATCCCCAGCTCTCTGCAGCCTCCTTTCAGGTAGTTGTAGAGGGCGATGAGGTCTCCCCTCAGCCTCCTCTTCTCCAGACTAAACCCCCCCAGTTCCCTCAGCCGCTCCTCGTACGACATGTGCTCCAGACCCTTCACCAGCTTCGTTGCCCTTCTCTGGACACGCTCGAGTAATTCAATGTCCTTTTTGTAGTGAGGGGCCCAAAACTGAACACAGTAATTGAGGTGCAGCCTAATAAAGAGGAGATATAATTAAACCCTCTTGCATATCATCTTTCAGCACAGAGTTATTCCCTCTTACACAACTGAGATAATGAAAATTCTTTAATTTTTTGATAATTTTTAAAATACGTGATTTTGTGATTTTTGACTAACCTAAATTTGTCAGTAAGACAAAACTGATGCCCAGCAATCTAGGGGCAAAAATTCTGTCTGAGAAGAAATTTTTATTACTTTGATCAATTTACTCATCTGTAGAAACATAAAGCATAAATTTTCTTTTCACTTAATACAATATTTCTCATAGATTTTCATACGTGATTCATTACTGGGTTTCATTTATTGCTCATAAAGCAACTATATCTGTTTAATCTCAAAACTGGGAACAAACGGCATCATTTAAAAATCTGTAGCTAATGTATTTACAGATGAAATAAAGATGATTAAAATCTGTTTGAAAAATTTTCTAAGATACCTAGTTTTCTGTGTAGCATTTTGTTAGCTCTTTTGCTGGAGGATTTGATTCTAGTACATTTTGTGCCACAGTCCTCTTATTAAGAGAATTCTAAAAAAATTAACATGTTAAATGCATAAAGTATTTTAACAGACTAGGTATACAAAAAGCTTAAGAGATAAAACCATAAAAACAAAATATTGTTGCAATAACCATCAGTGTATAGTCATAATTTTGGTATGTTTACACTGCATAAGGCAGCACCATGTGAAAATAACTGAGCTGACAGAATTGAACTACTACTACCACTAGCAGAATTGAACTACTTCCTGCTAGTCTCTCCAAATGGCACTGTACTGGGCAAACTGGGAGTATAACAAGGTAATTTGAAGCCGATTTACAAAGTCATAGACACTCTGTAATCCTGAGGTTGTTACATAGACCAAGACATTGTCCATCCACCAAATGGGAGGTGCGATGGTCACTAGAAATTGTATTCCTGAGATCCAAGGCACTTAACAGAAAGTTGTCTAATCTTACCATAGGGTTTTCAGAGGGGAAAGGCAAGTCCCAACCTCCGGCTACTTTCGGGACATAGGGTTCAGAGAGGCACCCCGATCCAATGCACACGATCTGCTGTCAGCTCGCTCTGGAGCAAGGCCCTATCATTTTGCACAAAATATGTGAGGGAATAAATAATGTTGTTCCAGACTTCCCACAGGAAAATGGTAATTACAAATAATTCCACACAAATGAGTGCCCCAAGCACAGGCCATTAAAAACTTACCCACAGAACAAACACACATCCCAGGCACTCTTGACAGTTTCATGCTTAGAAAGATGGTTTTGCTCATGCATTATGCAGATGTGGTTCCGTATTATTTATAAGTCATTGATTTTTCATCTCCAAAAGACAGTTCTTCTCTGAAAAAATTACTCATACATGGCATTGTGTTTCCATAATTATCTTTCAGGGCACAATTTTAAGCCCATTAGTATTGATAAGGTAGGGAGGAGCATTAGAGCCCTGTGGCATCAACACCCCAGTGCGTTCCCAACAAAAGCAGGGTGCTGAGAGCTGCTTTGGCCAAAAACTGTCAGGAAAGACTTGCTGCCAGAGCTCTCCTGCTGAGGATGTCAGCCAGAGAAACTGAGAGTGGAGGCAGGGAAGAAATCAACCACAACAGAAGTACCAGTGGCCCATCTCACTATGACTTGGGAGAAATAAGAAATAAAGGACGGTGAACCACATTCCAGTTTCTGCCTTGCTCTCGCTTCAGCGCCGCCATGCATTGCCTCTCACTCAGCCTAGACTGCAAGGTATCAGTACTTCATTGACTGTAACAGCAGATGTATTCATCTTATACCTACGATGATGATTATTTCACTAATTGTCAGCTCTGCAAATGACACCAAGACTCTTGACAGGCAGACTGTGTTCTTATCTTCTTGCACATCATCAGTAATGAAGAATCTGCAGGCCAAATTATTCCCTAAGTGGTGTCTTTAGCCCCACTGCTTTCAAATTATGCTCTCAGTTATTAAAATTATGTTTCTGTCATAAATACAACCTCACTGCCTTCGGTGGGTCTGTGCAGATGTGGCTAATTTAAATTTAATAAACAAAGATACAGATATGAGTAGAATTCCAAATCCTTCCAAACTGTCATGCTTTACTCTAATAAAAGGAGTTGAAAAGTTAGGAAAAAAAATGAGCCAATTTGACTAAATACAGAGAAAAGGTTGTGCAGTAAGAAAATGCCTTTTCTGCATAACCACTTTTGGGGCAGATCTGCATTTTTGATGTTCTTTTGCACATTTGTATCCTGACATGTGAGATGTGACATAAGAGATTAAAAATTTTTCTTCTGACTTTTTAAATGAGATTGCTTGAATTAAACACAGAATGGTGTATTCCCCTTACAAATTTCTTCATATTCAAACATTTTGAACCAACTGTATTCATACCTATTTTGTTTGCTTCCCCAAGTCCTACAAAGCAATACGCCTAGAATAGGTAGATAGTTTATTCTCTCTCTTTTCATTCTTGTATAGGGTCAGACAGTATTTCTCACTCCAGAATTTTTCCTCAGTACTGGAAAACTTGCATATGCAGCATTATGGAAAATAAGGACCTTGATTTAAGAGACTATGAAATTAAGAGTTTAGCTTCAAGCATCCATTTTTTTCATGATGAGCTTCAAATCTAATTTCATTAATTCTGTGAAAGTGCATACTGTATGCTTTTCCAAAATTGTACAGTTCCCATTTTTGCTTCGTGTGACTGTATTTTGTAAAAGAAGAGTGTGCACTTTGCAGAAAAGCATAATAGAAATCTAATTTTAATAAGAGGAATGAAAATTACATTAGGATATATTGTTAATCTCTTTCTCCTAGCTTTTTTCACTTGATTGGCACTTGTTATCAATCTCTTGCTGCTACTCTTTCTCCTTATTGTATTTCTTTGCCATATGTGAGTACTCTATCAGTGATCTCTCTGCATACACAGTGAGCAACAAATAGCATCATATCTAATCCCCTGTCTGATTACTCTGTACATAAACTCTAACATTTCCCAGTATAATGTAATTGGATAAATTGATCCACCTTTTCAAGGTCAAAGGCAGGCAGGCTTATACTGGGTGTCTGAGTCTGAATGCATCTCTTTTCATGTTATACTTAAACAATTTTGAACCCAACAAACTTACGTTTGTCACAAACTGTATCCTCTGGTTTTAAGAGTCAACACTGTATTCCAGCAGCAAAATCAAGAAACATGCTTGAAGCCTTCAGCTCTACTGCCTCTATTGTTATTTTTATATATATACTTGTTTGCAATTTATCATTACACTCAGACTTGGAGTATTGGTTTGCAGTCAACGGCTTCCATTCCTCCTGCCTGCCTCACAGAAGAAGAAGAGATTCTGAAAAGGAAAAAATGTAATACAGCATTCTACATCAAGTGACACTACTTATATATGCTACATCTATGTATGTATGTATATAAAAAAGCAATTATGAACTCAAGGGGCACAGCCAGATGCTGATTCTGAGTGTTCTAAGACAGTGGTTAATTTTCACCCTTCCACTGTAAATTCAGTAGTCAAATAACACACACTTCTAAGAGTCCAATAGTTGGTAATGGACAGTTCTCACTTAAAAAACAACCATTTTTTTTCCAGGCAGTCATCACTCTGTAGTGTTTAAAATACTGCATTGCCCTCACTAGACTTCTGCAGCATTGTGTTTGCTCCTCTCTCCTTCCCTAAAGGACAAAATGCACTTCACCTTGACAGAGGGCAAAGCAAGATGAGGTGCAAAGTACTGCATGAGGCATAAACTCAGCTCTGTTGCTTTTAGGAGTGGGCCTGCTTCTCTGTAAGACATCAATGCCAGTCTGCTCCACGGAGAGCGTAGAAATACTTCTTACATTCTAATTTGTAAATGAAGCAAAAGACATTGCTCACACTTGGGCTGTGTTTCATCTAAGGAGCAGAAGAGCTTCATTTTTTTTTAAATGCCTATCCGTCTGAACTGTGTTTCACTCTTGTTCAAAATCCAAAGTCATGAATTTTGCTGTGAGGAACAGATCCATCATTTTCACCAATATACCTGTTTTACTTAAAAATCAATATAAGGAAATCCCTGAGAGCCTTGCACACATATGTCTGCAGAAGGGTTATTGCTGCCAAGTTTTTCTAATGTGTCAAGTAATCTTTGTATAATTTATAAATGATAACAAAGCAATCAGGCCACATTCATAAAAGCCCAGTGACACATAATTTAGCTGAATCTGAGGATTAGAATTAATTGTCTCTCTTTGTTCCAAGTTCTAAATCTTAGTAAATGATTCACTGCATGTCATTACAGCTTAATATTTGCATGAAATCACAGTTTAACTGGCATAATTTAACAGCAATTAAAAAGCTATTTAATCGTCATGCAAATTGGCATGAGGGGCCTTGGGTATGAAGCGTGTCTGCGTTTTTTTTCAGTATTTGCAGGCGGTCAGTCACATACTTTCAGACACCTCTAACATAGTTGATAATGTTCTCCTTATTCATTGAAATGTGAATGTACAATAATTCATGTTTTCTCTTACAGTTGAGGATTAAGTCCCAAATCATGAATATAACAATCTTCATTCTCTAGTACAAACAAAAAATAAATTTTAAAGAGAAGTGCATTTTACCTACTGTATTGGTTCTTCTACTGATGCCATCTCCATTTAGTACAACAAGAATCTGATAGAAAATTTAAATTGACAAAGCCAGACAAAACTCTCCTATTGCCCAGATTCACTGTAATTGCTGTTTTGGCCTGCCAAAGTTGATGAAGTAACAAAAAAAAATGAGCTGTGATGACCCATTGTCATAATATCTTTAGTTTATGTAAGATTAAATTTAAGCCAGTTTTAAAACATTGGCTCCAATCCTTTGAGCAATTACACACATGCTTAGTTTTAAGTGCATGAGTATTACCAATTATTTCAAGGGGATTACTGATCCACTTAAAGTTATGCACGTATGTAAGTGCGATTAAGGCTCATCCTCCATATTCCTAAAGCTCCTCATTGGTTTTAACAGTGGGAATTTGTTAAGACCAGTCATTATTTAATTCTCACAGCATGTTTTTAGAGGAAACGTAATTATTCCTGTCTTCTGCACATAAATAATAAGAACTAAAGTTGAAGTAATCTGTGCTAGTTTTAGCTTATTCTGATCTCAGGACTGTTTTACAGAGTAGTTAGAACCATCAACCTCACAGTAATTTTATGGGAAGTTTGGAGATTTGTACACCTAAGGCACTCTAAGGTTGTAGGGGCTTTTGGACGACATAAGCATCTTCAAGGCTGTACCTTCTTTCTGTTTTCCACACCACTGGAAAATGATGTATCAATGTAATTAGCCTTTGTTAGCAAGTTGCGTTTATAAATACTTACATATTACAGTATCTCAAATGCTTCAGTGTTAGACTTATCATAAGGTCACAGTCAAAGACCAGGAAGGAAATACTCAAAATATTCTCTGTGACCATAAAAATTGCAAATTACAAATATAATTTTCATCTGACAGGTTCCCGAAATATCGATCTTCAGTACAAATGAGCCATATACCGTTCAGCTAAAGGATTCTTTGATACGCTGAAAAATAACTGGTCTTTCCTCTCCAGGGCTTTTTGGCTCCTAACTGTGAGCTCTCTACAAATAGATATACAAATAAATACTCACACATTCAAAATATTTTAAACTTTCTTGTCCACTAAAAAAATGCAAAGCAATGTAACACCTCCAAATATTTTTGTTATCAAGTGCTTGAAATCCAGCAGCTAATTCATCATTTACTTTAGGGGAAAAATAATTTTAATGAAAACATGGTCTTAGTTATTTAAAATTAGAAATACCAGAAAGAAAAAAGCAACTCAAATGTTCAACTACAGTTCACAGAAAACCTTAACATTTATTAGTTCACATTATCCCTCCCACATCAAACAAACTTTTTTTCCCCTTTATGAGCCTTCCAGCTTTTATACCCTCATTTATGCCACATAAGTAAACAAATAGCATCACTTTGAAATTATGAATGTTGGTAAATAGTGGCTTTTTTCTGCTACTGTTATTGCCTCCTTCCTTCATGAAAGTTAGTACTCATTCTTGCTGCTATGTGTAGGTACAACTGTATAGTAAAATTATTAGTAAAATATAAGATATAGTAATGTTTTTTGTTAAAGTATAGTCCATTTTAGTATTCAGGATCATCTTTCGGAATTAAGAACTCAAATTATTTCAGTTATAGGTGCATATTTCTGAAGCACAAATAGGCTTGATTTTCTAAATTGCTCCATTTTGATCAGTCAAATAAATAGCTACAAGTTTGAAAATCAAATCAGTGTGTCACTGCTGTAGTAATTGCAGATCTTAAGGAAAAAAAGAAATAACGGAATTGAATGATTAGAAAAAAGTATTGTATTTTTAATTGTTTTTTTTCCTGAGCTTTGAGATCCTGATTTATATAGGAAATGTCAGGAGGAGCTTTGATATTTTGTTCTCCTTCCTAAGTAAAGTTCTGACCATTTTTCTGATCATCCTTTGGGCACAAGGTCTTGCCCTCATGCTACAGAGGGAACAGTAGAACTGGAATTTACAAGAGTGTTGATCAATATTTTTGTTTGTTTTCTTGTTTAGTTCTTCTCTCATTGTCTTAAAGTTTTTATAAAAGACATGATGATATTTTAATTATAGGACTCTCTCAGATTTCTCTGTTGGGAGAAATACATTCTGTGTAAGAATTAGCTGATGTCATTTGCAAATGTTTCACACAGTCTTTCAGGCTGCTTAATAGGCCCTGAAGTAATGAAAAGCTCACTCAAAGTTTGAACAGTATCTCAATCAAAACTTTATACTTAAGTCTTGCTGGCAGGTGGTATAAATCATGAAAACCTGTAAAGCAAGCTGAAAGTTTTCAAAGTTCTGCTAACCACTGGGTAAGCAATCCATGTGCACTGTGATTTTATGTTGAGAGCTGGAAATGCTTATTCAACTCATTCAGCTCAAAAAACCCGAGAGATTGCCAGTTGAGTTTACCACACTCATCTTACATATATCAAAACCTGGAGTATAATGCCTTGCATTTTGCCAAATCTGTGTTTCTTATGTAATTTTTATGAGCGTATTTTGGGACTCTATATAAATTGTTTTGGAAAACCATGTGTCTGTAAGTGCTTGGTTGAAATATGTTAAGTGGAAGAAGAATTTAATAAGAAATGGAGATAAGATTATTCAGACTTCCTTTAACAATTTCTGCCTTTCCTTCACCCCTTCATTAATTCCTATCTGAAAAATTATTATGTCGTAAAGTTCTTCTGTCAGACTGTGGAAGCTGATATATAAAGCCTCAGATGATTTACATGTGATCCTACACAGTAAATCAGCATAACAGCTTAAAACTTGTTGGACATACCTTGACTATTGTGGAATCCATGGGAAATGAGTCACTCAAGGTTCATCTGAGAGGACACAGAGACCTTTACCACCTGCTTGCAAGATGAGAGCTTTCTTATACTCTGCCTGCTGCTACTACTATATTTGCATCCCTCCCCACAGTCTTCAAGTATTATTTTTTCTTCTGCTTTGCCTCCATCCTTTTAGACCTTTAATTTCCAAGGTTGATGTCTTCACTGTTATACTGATGCTGATGAAGTGCCAGGTGGGAAAGAAAAAAAACTTGTAAACTGTCTCTTGTCCCTAATAGTCTTGGCCTGTTGCCACCTAACTCTGTTAATGAACAGCAGCAAGGAAATCCCTGGGGATAAGGAGTGAAGGATAGAAAAAATATCTGGCACTGCAGAACTAATACAAACAATTTTGCCTCTTGTCATTATTCCAAAGCTGCTGTTTATTTATTGTTCAATTTGACTCTTACAAAACATCTAAATTATAAGTACCAGAAAAGCCTACATTACTAGACATAAGGAAATACATTTTGTGGTTAAAGCTCTACCCCAGTATCCCACAAGATCAAGAGATATTTAGTGCAAATTTGTGTTATCAAGTCTAGGTTTGACATTACCAAGTCATTTTTATGTTGCCTTAAATTATTTCTGAATTAATTCTTATTTATTTATTCAGCTTTTTAAGATCTTGCCCATTTATTATTCCTGCTTCATTTTCAAGGACTGTATTTAGATAATTTTTAATTTTTACATTGAATTTGTTATTGAAACATAACTCTTTTGCCTTCAGACTAATACATTTTTTCATGTTTTGTTCTTCCTCCAAAATAGACAACTGTTGCTTAATAGGCTTTCCCCTCCTTCTTTGCAGGGCCACCTTCTGCTCCAAGGAATGTGATTTTTAACATTAATGAAACAGCTCTCATGTTGGAATGGAGCCCCCCGAGTGATACCGGAGGAAGAAAAGATCTCACTTACAGTGTCATCTGTAAGAAATGTGGGTCGGACGCCAGCCAGTGTGAGATCTGTGGGGGAGGTATCCGTTTCATCCCCAGGCACACAGGTCTCATCAACTCCTCAGTGACAGTGCTTGACTTTGTGTCACACGTGAACTACACCTTTGAAATAGAAGCCACGAATGGGGTCTCAGAGCTGAGTTTCTCTCCCAAGCAGTTCACAGCAATCACAGTTACCACAGACCAAGATGGTAAGTCCCAGCACTGCATGTCTGTTACTGTGTCCCTGTCACTTACGCACTTATTAGGGGGATAGTTTTGTTTCTTGGAAGTCTGGGTCAGCAAGTTAGGATGTTTTGCAGATTGTTAAATGTTTTAAGTGCTTTTGTTGAGGACTTCCAGCTTCTGCTGGTGAGGGCATTAAATGCTTTTGGCAGCTGGCCCTTGACCCCATTATTACACAGGGCACAAAAACATACCTTCCTGTTTAAAGTTAAGTGCAAGCTTTAACTACCTGAGACTAACTGTATTGGTAGTTCGTTAGAACTAGAGTCTGCGTCTGGTGCTTTTCCAAGTCCTTCCTTAAGATTTCAGTTTTGAAAGAGTAATACACCACACGTTATGTATTACAATTTCACAATACAAAGGTTAAATGAAAGTGAACTCACTTCTTTTAGTATCCATGTTTCACAGTACTTCTGCAGCATGCTTCACTGCAAGATATTTCAGCACCTGTATGAGCCAGTTCCTTAGGTGAGGTATCCCAATAGATTTTTTTTTGTTCCTTTAATTGTCCACTTTGCATTATTATTTTTGAGCTTTTTCTTCCCCCCATTTCAGTTCAAGTTCATGTCCAAGGTCAACCGTTATGGGAAATAGGGGAAAACATGGCAAACTAAAAGAGCTCTATATTTTTGTTTATTTCTGCAACTTTTTCCTCTTCCATCTTTAGAGGTACTTACTATGCCAGCAAACAGCATCATAGGTTACCAACAAAGCAATCTATATAGCAGTGTTATCTTCTGGACTGTGTTACTGTAGATGAGAAGGTTACTTCAAAATTATCCCTTGCTGACATTTGTTCCAGAAATTTTTTTCACCTACTGTGCAGTGACATTGCAACTGTAGCTGGAGTGTTTAATGTAAAACAGGAACCAAACCGGCAAAACTACCATTTTGAGTAGAAGACCTTTGATAATATGAAAGTATTTAGTAAAAATGCTAACGTTTGGGAGGATCCTGTTACGTTTCACTTGTAGGAAGGCCCTGGGTTCTTTCACTGATCAGCCTAGCAAAAATCTGCTTACCTGTGTATCTGGGACAAGTAGTTTTGTTGATGAGTAAGTAATGACTTGTTTGCCTTTGGGCATACAGAAATTAACAGCTTGCTGTGATGATGATAATGACAATGATGGTAAGACTAATAATATTCATGAAAATGGATTAGAAAAAGCATGAAAACTACTCACTCACCATTCGTGTGATGATGGTAACAGAAGAGCTAATTATGTAAGATGCCTAATGATATGTGCTTTGCACTGAGAATCGCCGTAAGCTCCTAGGCTACGTATGATGTTGCGAACCGGAATCTCTCTTTTCCTTTCTCATTAAAGGAACAAAACATGGTGCCAGAAACTACCCTTATGTATACTTATTTTTCATGGTACTAAATGCAAGTCACCAAACATGCACAGGTGGAGGTCACCAGAGATACGGTTTGTTTTTAAGCTGGCTAACAGCTGTGTGAACATGGCTTATGAGGTGTATTTAAGTGGTGGGCTTTTAAAAAATAATGTCTTTTGCTGTTGTCTGTTCCTGGTTTAACAATATAGATTTTCACTGCAGTTTACTCAAAACAGGGAAAAGACCAATGTTTTGATAATTTGTGACACACTGACAGTAAACTCTAGAGTGTAGACTGCTTACATTCCCTATAATAATTCTTACATTACTAAAAATGGTGTTGGAAGGGCTTCAGAGAATTTAAGACGAGATTTCCAGAATATCTGTCAGTTTATTTGGATATAAAAAGACAGCTTTGCAGGAGAAAGCATTGTAATAAATGAAATTGAGGCATCTATAAAATGTAGTTATAAAGATAAAACCGGTTTTGTAGGCTTATAAACTGTGTAGTTGTATAAAATCATAAGCACGTTAACTATATATTTAGAAGTAAAAGAGAGAAAGATAACGTCGTATGAAATATGTAAGAAAATTAATGGAATTTTCATTGATGGAAATTATTGAGAGGACAATAAACAATTTTTGTGAGTTACTTTTAGTCATGAATAGGAACTGATGTGGAGAAAGCTAGGGTATCTAACCTCAGAAAAGGAAGCTGTAGAACTAAAGCTTCAGAACATTGCAGAGATTTTATTAATGTTTATAAATCACATTGACATTCTCAGGTAAAAAGATTAGTGACCTTTTTTATTTTTATTGTTAGCCAGCTATTATTAAACAATTTATAGTTTTGCTTTTGCCATATTTACCAAAAATACTGAATAATTGCCTTTATATTGCATTTCTTTTTCTATCTATACCACCAAACACTAAACTCACTGTTACAATCTTTCCTTATAATCTTAATTATACTGAAATGGACAGTACTTATTTCATGGTGTTGCAGGTTTGTGCACATGATAATATAAAACAAAGATCCAAGATTATATGCATGATGTGACAACAAATCAAAAATATCTTAATGTGTGCAAGGACTGCATTACCAGAAGACCAAACACATTGCTTTAAAACAACTTTTCTCTCTTGATGTGTGTCTAATATGGAAGATCTAGATCTAGAATAAATTATAACTACACAACATATTTATCCTGTGTTCATACTACCTTTTGACATGTAATCTTTTCATAGAAACTGTTTTAATGTATACACATTCCATGAAGTACTAGACCTTTTTATAAATACATAAATTGTTTTCTTCAATTGTCATATCCTTGTTAAGAACGTAGAACAATATCTTCAGCTGTTCTAACTCCAGACCATTCTGTTAGCTACAATAATTTACGGTAGCTGAGGAGCTAGCATGTTATTTTCTTTAAGCATATTGGATTTACTTCCCTCTAGTGGCCCTTTCTTTTTTGATGGTTTATGTGAAATTAACAGATTCTTCTTTAAACAATTATTAGCTCGTTCTTCAGGGTTTTTTCTCTCTTTTTGGAGAAGATACTGCTGTTGGCATTTTGCTGAATAAAGTAATGCAATGAAGAGTACTGGGGGCGTCCATAGAAACTGAAGAATTGTATTCTACCACAGTTAGTGAGTAGAGCAGCCTGAGAGCATCAAAGAGGGAGAGTATTTGCTGACAGAAGGGAACTAATTCAGAAGTGATTAAGGCTCATCTTTAAGCACAGAGATCTACCACAACTAATATTAAAATCTTAACTGCCTCCTGATGCAATCACCAGCATCAACAAGATTAAGTACACTGCTCAGCTGTAAGGATGACAAGAAGCAGACTAAAGGAAAGTAACAGTCTGAAAAGGCTTTGTGAACTGCATCCTGCAAACCTCCCTTCGATTTGATGACTAAAGTATTACCAGACCTGATCAAATACTGAAAAAAATTACTAACATTAATGTAAGTCATATAAAAGGAACTTGGTAACATCCATGACTTTTTTTAGTTATTAATTTTGTACAAGTATTCATAAATTCAATATCCATGTTTTTGGTTTTTCCCCTGGGCTTCATAAGGAAACAAAGAACTGTGAACCAACCCATTAGCCAACATGAGTTCAATAACAGAGAAAGATTTCACAGATACTATGTTCTCTCAACAGAAGTGTGAAAAATGACCACTTAAGAGTCACACCAAGCTCTTGGTTAGGTCTGCAAGTTAAAAAGCAAGGTTCAGCTACTTAAGGCTTTCTACTGGACTAGAGATGCCAGCTGACCAACCACTTTGTCTGTCTGTTGGCTAGTCAGTAAAGAAAGAGTATATATAGTTCCTATATGATCACAGCACTGGCTGTGTCTTGTCCTGCAAGTGTGGCAAACAAGGATGGGGTAGGGATATGTTAGGAAGTGTAGATGTTGCAGATGGAGAGATGAGGGAAGTGAGCTATATGCTACTCTTGCATAGCTCTGTTTCAAAATGTTTTGAGATATCAAAATAATCCCTACTTTAAATTCAGATAAATGGACGGATAAGCACAATGAGCTTCTGCTCAGAAAAGCACTTAAGTAAACTCCCTGTTCAAAGAACATTAGCACATATTAAGTGCCTTCCCAAATCACTGCTAAAGTAATTTGTAAACAACTGAAAGGTAAAACATGTTTTCAAAAGAAGCCTCATCAAAAAATGTTTAACAGTACTGTTGTTCAGAAAAGTGCCTGGATGCCTTTTCTTTATGGGAGGGAGAAAGTTTTATACAGCAGTAAATATGCTGAGTAGGAAGTAATTGTACTCAATAGACTTTAAATCATTGCGTGAAGAAGCAGAGAATTATATGCTGAATTGTAATTTATGTTTCTCTTATGACTAATGGAAGGAAGAGACACCTCACTATATGACTTTCTTAGCATGCCTTAGAGTCTGCATTGCCTAAAGAAAATTCAGACGTACTTGAGGTTTTTCATGCATAATTAAAGTAGTAAATAATGAATAATTAAGGAAAACAGAGTTTAAAACAATAGCTCCTATTTCCAAATAATAGTCCACATACACATTCCCTCAGTGAGCATTCATATGTTCTATTTCTTGAGAACAGAGGGTTTTTTAACATTACGCTACACAGATTGGGAGTCATGAGTCATATCCTGAGTACGTACGTGATTATACAGACATAGTGGCCTGCTCTGTTTCAGTCCACCATTTCAGGTGCTTCACTGAGGAGCAGCACTCTGTAGTTATAGTGTTCTCTGACTGAAGAGTTTCCTTGTTGTCTGGTCTGCATCTTCACCACATCACGTCCCTCCTGCGGGACTCCATGCTGGCAGACCCCAGCTCACCTTTCACCTGCAAGTCCCACAGCAGTGACCTCCCCTAAAATCACAGCTCAGCCATGGGACGCTTCGTGGGCATCATTCCATTCGTGGGCTCCTTCCACATGTCTTTCCTGCCTTGGTGGAAAGTTTACACCAGAGAAATACTCCTTCTGCCATTGCATCCTGGAAATCTGATTTTCTCCCTCCTCAATTCTGCAGTTTGTGAGTGACTCTGGTCTCCGTGACATCAAAGACCTGCTACCAGTAGACAAAATTTGAGGCATGAGAGACTTCACTCTGGGCACACACCCTATCACTATATTAAAGACCTGTGTAGTTTTGCTGTGTCTGTCTAGTGTTGGCAGCCTGTGACTAGCTGAAGTTTACAGACAGACTCTGAAACTGCAAATCTGGCAGGATTCCTTTGTCTGATACATTTTATTTTATGTGAGCCATTGGCAGTTCTATCCTAGGCGATGTTTCCTAATCTGATGGTAAAATCTTGCCAGTGTCTGAAAGGGACTGCCTTTCATCTGATTCCTTTTTCCAAATAAGTTATGGCCAATTCATTGTTCCTAGTACAAGTGGCTCCTCAGACATATTTGCAGCCCAGTGTGGATGGTCTGTAGCAACAGCAACCTCTTATCCACTCTTAGAGCTGTGGGAACTGAGGAATACATGGATGGATTACAGTGTCTCTTCCAGGAATAAGCATGACCTTATCACCACGAATTATTGGCATATAGCATTATATAACAATACAGATGGTGTAAGTTGTTAAGAGCCTCATTCGACTGTCAGGGAAGCATCTCAGAAGCACTACCAGGACAGTTTATCAGGATTAATCTTTCTAGCTGATGACAGTATAGTTTCAGGATGCTCATTGGGGTGGCAGGGGAGTTCCCTTTTCACTCATCCTAAGTTGCTGCCCATAGTAGCATCTGACTTTCACCCTAATCAAAAGTCAGCTTTCCTTTTTTTTCCCCGAGTCTCAAATCTCTACAGATCTGATTGTCCTTTGTAACTTTAAAGTCAAGAAAGCTTCTCTTTTCATAATGACATGATGAACCCCTTTGAACCGTCTTCCAAACTCTGTATGCTAATCGTTTATAAATCTAAAGGAACAGCTATTTCTAATCACTGACTGTCGAAATGGAATAGCAGGCTGCATAAAAGCCTGTTATGGAACAGTCACAAAACAGCCTCCATCAGACATTGCCAGAGCTCAAGCCACATGAAAGGTCATTAAATTTTCATAGATGACAATAAATGAGAAATTTATGTTATTTGTTTATCTGACACCTACAGCTGTACTGATAGTTCTACCAAACCCTGTACTGTCATGGGAGCAGTGCAGAACAGTGCTGCTGGTACTATTTATGTGAAAAATTTGAAGAGAAGTATCAACGCCTTGGTTACTGGCTAGGGACAGTCTGTAAATGTCTATACTGAATGTGACACAAAGACAATAAGAGGGATCACTAACAAAAAAAAAAAAGGTTTGAGATGTGTACTCCCTATTTTAAGTCACTTCTGAACAACAAACACATTTAAATGATACATTTTAAAAAGGTATTCAGCATTATGTAATGAATATTCAATTTCAGTTTAACAGGCCAGCCTGTTAAACTATACGAATGTATATGTGTATTTATGTCAGTGTGTATATAAATTAAGCATTTACAGTTGGAAAGAAAATCACAAGGCAAAAATGCTAAATTTCAATTCTCAGACTTGTTCAGCTAACATTCTTCTGAACACTCCTCAGGTCTGCCAAAATTCAAAATTTTGAGGCAAGGTCTTTGTGCGGCATAATTATCACCCACAGATTTTTATTTGCTGGTCACCTCTGTACATTTAGACTACTTGCTGATGTTTCTTTACACATATGCCTGATTACTATACAGTAATCACAGGTAAAAAATGGCTTTTAAAACAATCTTGGTTTATATCCTGAAGAATTTTTAAATACTTATAAATTTTCTTTAACAAATATTTTCTTTTTCTGCTGGCAGATATTGATGTTGAGCCATTTCTTTAATGCAGCAAAAGTCAACCTGTTTCCATTTACCTTCATTTCTCATTCACCAGCATTATCCATTAATCTAGTCAGACTATGTGTAGCTTCATAATATGTTTCTCTAACTTATGCAATAAGAGGAGAACAAAATGAAATTGTAGTTTGAAGGCGGAGGGGAAAGAGGTTAATCAATACTGTAAAGTATTTTTCCCATAATATACTTATTACTGTGGTCTTTCAGCTTTTGTAATAGTTTCTTTCATTGCATAGCACACTATTATTTATAATCATTGGCAATTTGTCTGTGACGTGTTTTCAGCAAGTTTCTGATTTAAGTTGTAGCTGCTAAAATACCATGTCCAAATGCTGCAACAATTGTATGTTTCATAATAGTTTATTTCCATTTATAAAAGGGACATTTGTGGAGAAAAACGTAAAACAATAATTACAAATAAATTGGTAAGCATACAGCACGGGGATAAGAAAGATGCCTTTATTTTATTTGTTCCTATTGTAGTCAGTAGCTTTGAAGGTCATTCAGCACATAATTAAGCCCCTAAGAATGAGATGTTTGTTCATTGACTCTGGTGATTTTAAACAAGAATGTCAAATAAGCTTATTGGTGCTATCTGCACACCACTCAGCTAAGAACCATGTCAGGATAATCAAGCACATTTCAATTAGCTGGAATATCTCCCAATGAATTATATATAGTTAGAAGAAGTTATTGAGTATTCTAGTCAGGGTAAGGTACAAGATATTTCAGATATAAACTGATGAATTAAGTGATTAGAAACCTCTGCCACAAATGTTAATTGTCCGACTTAGGAAACTCTTCAGAGTTACATTAGGAACCTTCTTTTTTCAGAGTTTACATAAACATTTCTGAAAGCTATTTTATTTTGGAAAAAACAAAACAAACAACAAAAAAACCCAACCCAAACCAAAAACCAAAAAAAAACCCAACCACAACTCTGGTGTTCCCAGTACAAGAAAGTGAAATGAAGACTTCTGTTGCATTCTTGGCAAAAGGAGTGATTTTGGTCAAGGGTAGTAAAGGAAGACATTCATCACGGCTAGTCAATCTGAAACGAATTGTGTTTGTAGATGTCATGACTTTCACACAAATCTTTAGGGAGCATGTTCAAAATGAAGGACATGGTAAATTACAAACCAATTCTGCTGATGTTTGCTATGGGGTCTGTAAAGCAATTATGTTGGTAGCGGGTTGCTCCGATTCATTTACCTCTTAAAATGTAGCTTCTTCATTACACTCAACAACCCTTCTCCTTCCACTTCTGTGACTTTTCCATGTGCATTTGCCTTAGGCTCACAGTTTGGAAGTAGTTTTTTTTATATATACAATAATGGCATTAAGTTGTGCACATTGGAATAAGGTTGAGAGCAGATTCGGAATTATAGTTTCCTAAACTTCAGAAATCTATTTATTTTACAGTTCTGTTAGCTTCAAGATAATATTTCTGATAATATGCTTTTACCTTTGTGGTGGTTTGACCTTGGCTAAATGCCAGGTACCCACCAAGTCGCTCTATCACTTCCCCCCCTTCCCCTTTTTTCTCAACAGGGCAAAGAGGGGAAAGAATATAAGATAGGAAAAAAAAACAACCAACCCTTGTGGGTAAAACAAAAGCAGTTTTAATATAAGCAAAGCGAAGCAAAGGTCCGCGTGCGGAAGCAAAAAAAAAGAAAACAGATTTATTCTCTACTTCCCATGAACAGGCGATGTCGGCCCTTCTCAGGAAGCAGGGCTCCGATACGCGTAGTGGTTGCCTCGGAGGACCAAGGGTGACCCCACCCCCTTCCTCCTTTCTCCCAGCTTTATACTGAGCAGACGTCATATGGTCTGGAATATCCCTTTGGTCAGTTCGGGTCAGCTGTCCTGGTTGTGTCCCCTCCCAAGATCTTGCCCACCCCGTCCCACTGAGGGGGGAAATGTCGGAAAGAGCCTTGGTGCTGTGTAAGCACTACTCAGCAGTAGCCACAACACCAGTGTGCTATCAACACCCTGCCAGCTCCCAACATAAAACACAGCACCATGGGGGCTGCTATAGGGGAAAACCAATTCCGGCTCAGCCAGAGCCAGTACAACCTTTTTCTTCCCAGACTAACCATGAGAGACATCTGTTTACTACCTTCATATCTGTGTTACACTGTGGTTTCCCACTGTGGTAAATTTTATACTGGGTCTCCAATGAACAAATAATAAAGATTGCTCCTCTGAAAAGATAATGCTAGCCAGGATATTCACACTTAATATTTAGTCCAAAAATGCATGTTAACTTTAACAACCCCTGTCAGAAGTGAGCCTTCATACTCTAGTCTGAATCCTAGTCTGACAGAGATAAGGCAGGGGATGACAACCAATGTCAAGATTGGCCAGTGTATTAGTTGACCAGGAGCAAAGAAAGGTAAACAAAGTCACTCTTAGTCTGCCAAAACTTTTTTCTGTCTAGCATGCAATCTCTGTTTTCCATTGAGAAGTGATTTTTTGCATTTATCTTCTTTTAAGACTTCCCTTAAAACCTTCAGTTAAGCAGGAATATTATCAGATATTCAAGACATGGCTACAGGGTCTAAAGTGGACTTTTTCAATAAAACCATTTTAAATCAGTTTCATACTTTTTGGACCCTCTGGAGTGAGTGCAACTAATTCTGCGAAGGACTGACTATTCAGAGGATTTTGTCTCATTTGTTTTCACTTACTAAGGTGACGTGGAAGTTAGCAAACAGTGCATCAGATAAAAGTGCTTGGTTTTGGTGTCTGCGTGTAGGTCATGATAGCCAAAAGGAGAAGAAAGGTGATACACAGAACCCTTCTCAAGGAAAACACGAGCGAAAGGGAGAGGCATGTGAATAAAAGAATTTATAATCTAAAAAATAAACTTTAAAATTTTTTAAATTTAATAAATTTTAAAAAAACATGTATTCAGCTAACTAGACTGATCACCATTCTTTCTTGGAATAACAACGTCATCTCGTGCACTAAACTACTCAGTATTTAAAAACTGAAATTATAAAGTAAATATTTGCAAGAAATCTCTAATTGCAAAATGAGATCTAATGTCCCAAAGCTGTTTCACTGGAAGTCAGTTATAGCTGTCCCACTGGATAAAAAGCAAATGAGGCCTGGCTCAGCTAATGTATCCTGAACACTCCCGTTGTCTCCTCTACTCAGTTCTTTTGCCTTCATTCACAATATTCAGATAACGAGTCACAACTTTTCTGCTGAAGTTAATGGCAAACCCTATAGATTGTTCCACTGTTAATTAAGTCCCATTCTTCATTGAATTAATCCACATTTGCAAGAATTTTCTTTGTGCTTATTCTGTCTGAACATGAAGTAATATTTTTAAACTTGTCTTTTCCATATAATTTTAAATAATACATGCAGCAGCTTCTAAATCATGTGCTTGATCTATAATTGTATTGAAGTGTTTAGAGATTAATGTGCATTATCTAAGTGACTCATAAATTCTTACTTGTTATGCATTGCAAACAGCTGATGTATGGTCCTGTAAGTTACTGACAAGTTGTTCAGCCACTTTCCAATACTGTATTTTACAGTGTAGAAATAAATGATCACTTTATTATATTAAGTCTGTCTGGAAAACAAATTGTCTGATTCCAATGACTGGTTCATATATACATAATATCAAACTCTAAGCTTCATTTTTCAAAATCAGATTGTTGTCCTAAAATTATCTAACAATTCCTTTTATCCTATAATTGAAGATTAATGAGGACTAAAAAAATTTTTTTTTTACAGTGTAGGGTAATGGAGTAATGGGATTCAGGAAATTCAGTCTATAGTTCAAGGATGATGGGCTACAGTTTAGCAACAGTAGGGAAGATATGAGTCTGCCTTCTTCCCTCAACTCGTACATTATTCTGTCAAGCTAGAAATGTCATTTACTAATTAGACATGAGGTGAATTTTTGCTCTTTGCCATATGTTCATAGATACAATTTATTCTAATAAAGGGAAAATATTATTATTAATAAAAGGAAAATGCCAATTTACAGAAAGTATTTATTTCAGTTTATAAGTTATGCGACTCTGACTAGAATATGAAATCTTTGAAGAGAGGAAATAGAGAAAATCACATTTTGCTAATGTGGTGTTAAATACTATTTATCTTTTAAAATGCTTTCTTGTATTTGGAAGTGAATTTTATATGGACAAAAAGCAAGTTGACAGCATGGAAGATTAAAGTCTGTACCTTTTCAGAGAACATATGTGACCATGGAGCTGTATTAACTCAGTTCTCTGGTGTATATTACTTTGGTGCTTTAGGAGAAGAGCTTAGTTTTATCTGCATTTATCTCCCTCACCTTTTCCTGAAACAATCAGGTTCAGCAGTGCCAGTTTCAGTGGTAGTTTTTCTTACATGTAACATACTGTAATACTGAAAAAGTGATTAATCTCAGATGAACAACAGGATGTGTGTGAGATCTTTGAAGCTAAATTTCACTGTGAATAGTTTCTCATGTTGCAACCCATAGGAGTGAATGTAAAAGGAAGTAAGTTGTGTCCCAACACCTCCACCCTCGGCCCATACAGCTTCTGTATCCCGTAGAGCCACCTGCACCAAACACACTGCTAAGGCATTAGCACGATATTAGAATGTTTTTACATCACACTCCAAAGTATGTGTCAGTGCAGTTCTGTTCAGGGTATCTTTACAGGGTATCTTTATCTGTTTACCAAGTTATCTAACATCACATTTGCTTCATTATCTTCCCCTTTAAAATTTTTGTTTTTCTGTTATAACCATCAATCTGTGACATAACTGGTTTGTAAAGATGGCCTGAGATTTGTAGGTAAGCATACAAGATGTTAGCTGCAAAACTGGGTGGTGAGCAATTCATACAGGCTACTGCATGGAAAATCAGTTCAGATCTTGTTTTTCCATCACAGAAACACAGAATCGTCTAGGTTGGAAAAGACCTTGAAGATCATCCAGTCCAACCATTAACCTAACATGGACAGTTCCCAACTACACCGTATCCCTCAGCGCTATGTCGACCCGACTCTTAAACACCTCCAGGGATGGGGACTCCACCACCTCCCTGGGCAGCCCATTCCAACGCCTAACAACCCGTTCTGTAAAGAAATGCTTCCTAATATCCAGCCTAAACCTTCCCTGGCACAACTTGAGGCCATTCCCCCTTGTCCTATTGCCCGTTACTTGGTTAAAGAGACTCATTCCCAGCTCTCTGCAGCTTCCATATTCTTATATAGTAGCATTCTGGATAAACTTTCTAGAAATACAGCTACATTCTCATAAACATAATAAATCTAGGCTCTTTTAAGCAGCAGTGTGAACAAAGTAGTGTGAATTTTTCCATTTTTCAGTTTTAAGATGATGGTTCTATTGTCAGACATTAAAAATGTGTCTTTCTCATGCAGTTTTAGGGAGAATAAGACTAACATCTTCAAAAATAATTTGAGTGGGTGGAATATGTGTCAGTTTTTATGAGCAAGTCACTGTTACTCAGTCTCTCAGTTGAGGGAGGATTAAAATTAATTAAAATCTCAATCTGGAATTTTTTCTATAATTAAGTATAATTTAGAGGATAAAAAATGCGTAGTATTTACTACAGTTTTATTTCTGTAGGCATCCATATATTATAAAAAACTGTCTTTCAGTATATGTAAAATAGTTTAAAAATAATGAATTGCCTTGATTCATTAGTCTAATACTAAATACATATTAATGTGTTAATATCTTTTTGTTAGCTATAAGAAAATAATCACTTTACTTTTTTGAAATATTTTAATAATTTGGTAAGATTTTCACATTTACCGAACTGATACATGAGCTACATTTCTATGTAACACTAAAACTGCATTTTCATTGAAACTATCCAACCCTTTCAAAAAAGTTCCTATGTTCCTTACTCTCTATATTTATATTTAAACTGTCTTCCCACCTTTCTGTTTAAGTTTTTGCAGCGACACGTAAACATTTTAAGTACCTGATACATGTACAATCTATTTCCTCAGTGGAGTACTGTGAATTAAGCAGTGATGCAATGAACATTTAAAAGCTGAAGAAAATAAAGGCGTTAACCACACAAAGTTGGGTACCTCTTAACACAGTTACCAATACACACTGTGGGTGCTCCACCAAGTGAGAGAGTACGCACGGAGAGTAAGGAAAGTGTGTGCATGTTTTCTGCAGGACTGACAAGTTTTTCAGGGAACTTGGGTCTCAGTAGTATCTCGGTGAAAGGAAGGCATTGAGAGCTGCAGTTCACTGAGCACCTTTGAAAATACTGCCCTGTCACTGAGATGCTTAATGGAAACTGGCTTGTTTTACAAACTGAGCTGTTAGTCCTTTCTTAATCAATAAAATTCACTGGTAGTGTAACATTTATTTCAGAAGTATATGGGGTCACATATTATCTTGTACACTGATAGAAGCGTGGAGTAACTGTGAAAGTAAATGATTTAAGCACAGTGCGCTAGAGTGCTTCTAATCTCTTGATATAAGGTGAAACACCTTATCAATAAACTTTACACTCTTAAGCTTATTACTAGGTGGCCAGTGTTTTGACCAGATTTTTCTGTTTCCTACAGCATTAAAAAAACAGCTTATAGATTTTGGGTTTTCTTCTTTTTTGTTCTTTTTCTACTTAGAAATTCCTGCTTATCTATTGCGTTTTTTTAGATACCTTTACAATAATTAAAGATAAAAAGATTTAATAAGGGTAAATGTATTACAGTATACTGTTTGGACCTCAAAGCGTGAAAAGATTCCATTATTCTGAGTTAAAGCATTATGAGATAGTCCTTGTAAGAATTGCAATATTTGCAACAGGAAACAAGAATAGCATACAGATTTGTTGGCAGTAATACAAACACTCCAGATTTTAATAAAATAGATTGTTATACTTTTGGTGACTTTCACAGCCATTTTAATGCAAAATAATGTGTTCACTTCTTTGAGAGATTATTTTTATGTAGCTATAAAACGTCACATATTAAATTCATACACCCAAGTTGCTACCAAAATCTTCATTTAAAAAAGTAAGGTTCCAAATCAAATCACTGGTAAATTTTTCAAGAAGCTTTAATTCAGAATCATGTTTTATGTTTTACTATGGAGTCTAATGGCCTACATGTTTTTGGTCAAGTCTCCATGATAACAGGCCAATGTTATTCTGCATCACCCTCATCTGTCTGTGTGTGCGTTATCCCTTTATCCCTTGTGTAGCCCAGTTTCTCAAAGCTTAGCCTTCATGTGCCATATATTCTCTTGTAGGTTTTCTGCTGCATTCATATGCTGTAGTATTTGGTTGCTTTTATGCAAACATTTAGTCAGTGATCCTTGAAGGCAAGTAGGTAGAATTACTCTGATTTTAGAAGGTGGGGAATAAGTCTGTGCATGTAAAACCATGTAGAGCATAACCATCCATAAGGTGAGCATGGCTCCCTTGGGATGCAGATATACTGCTTTTCGGACTTGGAAGAATTCAGAGCTTTCTGTAGATTTCACTGGCAGTTAAACATACTTATCATTTGTACACAAAGAAGAAGGAGAAAAATGTTCACCACTAGCCCAGTAATTTAGTTGATATATTTTGAAAATTCGTAATTTCTTTTTACCAGGAAAAGTGTTTATGATCAATCCTGTAATTAGTACTGCTTTGGTTCATTTTTTCTTGAAGCATATTTCCTGTATGGCAGATTTGGTTACAAAATGCAGCATGCTACTTTTGGCTACTTTACTGAATGATAAATTGGGAAGGTAAGCAACTCCGACTAGCAGAGTAGGCGTTGATAATCCTGTAAATTCAAGGAGCTACAGTGAGTCTAATGAGAGAGGGAAATGCCCTCAAATAATCTTCGGCTGTTTCACAGCTAAAATGTGGAAAAACCTTCAGTATTTGAATGCCACTAATGATCTCAAAACAAAAAATATTGATTCCCCAAAAGATTACTAAAGATTTTAAAAATTGTAACAGTCTCTGGATGGAAAACTGTGGTTGAGGAAAGGCTGTTAGGAAAAAAAACCACAAACCAAACAAAAAGATTTCCCCAAAATATCCAAATGAAGTCTTTTCTTACATTTTAAATGACTTCCTAGTTTCTATAGAACAAGAATGGTAGCTTTTTTCTTATTCCATGATATAGAGTAGTATGGATTAATATGTGGCCTTCTGTTTCCCTCCTTCACTGTCTGTTTTCTGACATGAGTGGGTGGGTTTATGCCAGCGCTATAAACAGACATGTGGATGACTCTATGCAGTCTTTATTTCTTAAAAAAATTACTTATTTTAGTAAATTTAGCAAATAATAATAGTATAAAAATACATGCCTATCTATTTAAATTTTTAAAGGGATAGAAAAGAATTCCAGTTCAAATTAACTGCTAATTGTGAGATATTGGACCAAATAATCCAGATTATTCACCTTCAAAGAAGTTTAGAAACAAAACTGATATTTATAAAATATACACTAGCAACAATCAAACAGTCCAGGAACTGCCATTTGGATAGTAGTACATGCTTCTTCAGGTTGATGGACTCACCTTTGGAGTATTTCCTCACAAAATAACATCGATAGTCCACTTCTGTCCACCAACTAGTGGCTTTCTGCTTCAATAAAAAGTTATTCTGAGTATTTAAGTGGGAAAAGAACTGTTTGAAACATTAAATTCTTTCTGTCAGGCAGCTGGGATTTAACTGGAGCACACTCAGTTATAAAACAGGTTTTCATTGATCTGAGTGGTTGAATTCTTAACTGTAGTTTATTTTCCCTTTGATTTTGAAATCCATAAGTGCCAGTCATAGCTTTAAGAAGGAAAATCATTGGCATGGGAGTTTAAATTAAAAGTGATAAATTGAGACTGCTAGTGACCACTACCTCAGCCAAACACAAATGCCATGACTGTAGCCCTAAACATTGCTGCATGCTTTATTTTAAATTAAGTGTGACAAATTAGGCAGGAAGTTAATTGCTAGCTTGGAATAAAAACAATGATGATGATTGAAAAAGGCATCATAAAACATTTTTTTTACTTTGCAACAATCCCACCTGACATATCAAAAAATAAAGAAACACTAATAAAAATTAGTCTGATTGAAAAAGTGGGTATGGGTGCGTATATCTGTGGCACTAGCTGTGTGTATGTGAAGGTGACTTTCCTTTGAGAACACATTTGCCAGCTTAAAAATGTAGGAGCAAATTGAGAGATGCATGAGACATTCTTATACCTAGGTTGTAGGTTGTTGGGGGTTAGGTACATATATCTCTATCACTACTGACTAGATATTAGAGTTGCTGTCAACTGTTTTAGTGGCAGCAAGCGCTAGGATGAACAATTACTCTTTAAGAGAGTGTGACCTTAAAGACCAAGCGGAGCTGTAAATCCTTATAACTCCTTAACTAGTCTCTCATTTATTTTATGGTGTCCACTATGCACAGATATAAAAGCAGACACAACCATAGTCAGGAATTCACGGGACAACAGTTTCCCTTTTCTAGTTTCAGATTTAATGCTAGTTTCAGTATCAGTGGAACTATTTTTCAGTTAATCAGTTATTTGTTCTTTCTAGCAACACATTAGTTACTCATTAGTAGTATGAAAAGGCCCTTGGTAGAAAATAACTTGGTGAAATATTCATCCATTTGCCTCAGGTGAGAAAAAGTATTTTTAAAAAAGCTACAAAAGCTGAAGTCAATTCAAATGAGTCTTTACCTCCTAAACCAAAGGCGTAGTATTTTAAGTTGAACATTTAATATGAGTTACTATAGACCTCTCAGTGCAAAGGTGAGAGTGTAAATGAGAGTACTAAATTGAGCTCTTTGTTTTCCTTGTTGTTACCAAACAGCTTGCTTGGCACCCCTTTTCTACTCATGCACTTCCCTTCTGCTCTCATGCTTGATTTCTTTTCCCATTGCGAAGCTGATGGCATCATTTGTGGGTGGTGTTCTGCCTTGGAGTGACTGGTAATACATACGTTCATACATACATACATCACCAGTTGTCATGGGAAGATTGCCACATGTTACTTGTTCCTAGAGGGCATAGCCTTAAAGTTAAAAATTGCTTTAGCCGATCCGTGAGTGACATGAACGCACGGTGTACTTTAAGTATCCTCTGCAGTTTTAAGTCTTGTACCAGTTCGCGAATCATGAAGTGAGATGGTTGCTGTTCACTCTTAATCTGTCACTGTGGAAGCCCTGTTTATTCTGGAGAGAGCTGTACAGTTTTAATCAAAATTTGTTACTGTGCTACATCATTCTGCTGATATAATGTTCTTGCAGTATTGCTACCATACACATTTTCAAAACTTTAAGATTCAACCATAAACATTTGTTCAAGTTACAGTTTTTGTTGTTGAACCTCAGACCAAGCGTTAAATTTTAGTGAACTGTGAAAATAATTGTATTAGTCTGGTATCATGACCCTCAGAGAGAAGGTCTTATTAATTCGGAAACCTTTTCTTGCACAACTAAAACTTGCCTTGCAGCTGAACAAATGTTGTAAGATACTAGATAGTAAAGACAGAACAACTGATGCACAAGAACTGAATACTTAAATTGAGTGCTGAAAGAAAAAACACCAAAGCCCTGTGTTTGGGTTGCACAGAAAGCTGCAACTTCTGAGTGGGTTTTGGAAGGACAGATTTCTGCTCTCTTTAAACTCTGCTGTCTTGTAATACCTGCCTACATATTGTAGCTACTATCTGAACCCTAATGTTAGGGCTAGAACAAGGGACCTTCAGAGCTTGAAAGGCAGAGTTTGCAATCCTTATGCAGTTCACTGAAGCTCACACAGCTGTGTATGAGCTCACTAGAGAAACATGCAAATATTAGTGCATTTTTGCAGTCTCGTTCATCTGACAGCTATTTGAGATTTTCAGTGTTGAGACTGAAGGTAGACCAGTTGCTTTATCACTAATATCATAAAAGATTTGATGCTTTTTACAACCTTTCTATTTAGAAGAAGCCTGGAATGATTGTTAGCATGATCTGAAATTCAATGGTCCATCATTTGCAGCATTTAAAATCACCATTTTGAAATATAATTTTTAATAGAATTATTAAAATTGTGTAACTACACTTACTCAGATAAAATCTGCTAAATCTTGTTTTTATTTTTCAGACAGTTCTGCTATGATTATGGTCAAAATATGCTTAATAACTCATTATGTCTTTTGGGAACAGTGGAGACTCTTATGTACCACTTTGTTGGTAGTATCTATTGGCTATGGGCATATTCCTGCCTGGAGATGTACAATTATCTGAAAAAGAGTCTAGGCCAGTTAGTGCTTGTTGAATGAGTAGAAAATATTGTATTCATCATTAGAAAATATTCTGCAAGTTCACTTAGGTGAGCCGGCTAAGTACAGCCTTTCAGTCCCTTGACAGTAGAGTGGGTTGGAGGTCCCTGGTTTGATCTGCAGAGGAGTCACTGATGCAGTACATTAACATATGCAGGAGTCTGGCAATGTAAAACCTCCTATCATGCACTTATCTCAGTTGGCAATTAATTTATTTTAATCCTGCAAGTGAAAAGGGCAGTCTGTAGTCAGTATATCTTGCAGTTCAAAAGTGTTTAATTGTCGTCTAAATGAATTGGTTTCAGGCATTTGATTGCTGCTTATATTGCTCCTCTTGCTATGCCTGAGTAGCTCTATATATGCCAGCATTTTTTGGAAGAAACGTGTCTAGGAATAGATTCTCCTTACATACTCTGAAGCCATCATAGATTCTGCTGTGGCTTTTTCAGAGAAGGTCTGTGTGTAACCATTTACCAGCATGCTTTTTAGCAAAGAGATTTAACAGCTCTGCATTCATTTAGAAGGAAGGCATCAGCTAGGTGTCGTGTCCTTTTAAAGTCTTAACATTGATGTCAAAATCACAATATTTTCTTCTTTTGCTGGTAGCGGAACTCTCAGTTATAAAAAACATGATGATGCTTAATAAAATTGGTTCCACTTAATTTATCTCTGGAAATTTTAATTATCCTTGTACTATCTCTTCAAAAGTACAGATCTTTAATTTGAATTTCATTAATTTAATAAGTTCTGATTTTCTTTTGTAACAAGTTTTAAAAATAATTTTTTCTCATATCCAGTGATATCACTGACTGGATATAGGAAAGCAATAAATTAAGACATTTATAAAGCCTTTATGCAAAGTCAGACCTACCTAATTTCAGCCTTTCACTTCTTAAGAGATGCTATCCCCATGTTTTCATAAAAATGCCTTTAATTTTTTTTCTTTAAGGCAAAATGTATGATTAGCAGGACTGGTACAACTTAATTTCCTTCACATTTGTGTTTGGGGTTGTTTCCTGTATTTCCTATTAATTTGGCTGGAATATTGGCAATAATTGCTGCAACTGGTTCACAGTTACACATTTATTGTTGGGTCTGTCTTTAAGAAGATACTGGTTCTCGTGAAAGTTATAGAAATATATCCTTTGGATTTCTCTAATTTGTCTGAAATTTGCCAGTTGACTTCAAAGTTGTTTGTGAAGAACTTGCAAAAAGAGGGCAGATGATGGGCAAACAGCATGCTCCCATAAACTGTTTTGCAGAGGAGAAATTTTGTTTTATTTTAAAAGGCAGCATTTCATCTTACCTAGAATTATTTTTTTACTTTGTTGAAGACACAATGACAAAACCAGAATAAATTCATTACAGTTTTTCACTCTTGTCGAGCCTGCATCTTCTATGCACAAACACGCATATGGACATGTATATAAATATATATGCATGCATATATGCATATTTATGCAGAGAGAGAGAGAAAGGAAAAAGTTAAGTTTGACACATTTCAACTCATTCTGCCTGCCATTACAGGCAACACTTGGCCAGTACCAGCTTTGTTCTCTGAGCTGTGGCGTGGTGCCATTCCACATCTCCTCTCTGCACCTTGGCTATTTTAAAGGACCAACTTAGGAAATAGAGACATTACTGCCATTTGGAGAATGAGCTCTTTGCTTTATCACATTGCATCTCATCATGGCAAGCTCAGAACAGCAGTGTCAGAAAATAAGCAATAAACCCTGTTCTCCCTAAGCCATCCCACGGAGCTATAGCAAGACGGTAAGAACAGGAGTCGGAGCCTAAAACTGAAAGAAGGGGCCAAGCTCCAGCTTCTGCTGCAGATCTGAGTTGGGGTGCTCGGGCAGCTTGCCTGGGGGTGGCTGCCAGTACTCACTGCCAGCCGATGGCAGTGCCTTCTCTCTGCATCCTCAGAAGCAAGGCTGATGCCAGCTCTCACTCCTTCCGAGGACAGAACAGCTTTCGGCATAGATTTTTGTCTAATGTTTGATGGGTATGAAGGAATCATGAAAGCTTTTACAAATCGAGTTTTGCTTTTCAATCACTGTTAAATCAGCATCACAGTAAACCTACTAGATGTCATGCCTCACACTCATGTAGGTGACAGATCTGTCATGTCATGTCAGACCTCAGGGAAAATGGGACAGGAGAGACCCTCCCTCACACAGCCGCTGTACTGGAGAAGGTTCTGCATTGATCTGGAAGTCAAGATTTCTGCATACCCTCAGACTTTTATCAGTCAAAGCCTCACAATTCTGTACCCTGAGCAGCAACTATTATTTTACTCTGAAATCACCTGAAAAATTGGACAAGGTCATTTCTGGAAGATCTGGCATCTTCAATATAACCTTTGTTCTGCCAAAATTAAGTTTGATACTCATCCGTGACTTAATGTGTAAATTAACTTGGTTTGGACTAACTTAATTAGGAATTGGTTTAAACTCAGTTGAAATAAGAAATTTGCAATCTGACAAAAAGAGCTTCTGCATTATATTTGCTGTCCTTTCAGAAGACTCTTAATTTATGTTAAACATTTTTCTCTCAGCAAGGGTCTCAGTTTCTGCTCTCATACACAAATACTTTCTTATGCTTGTCACCAGCTGAAAAACAAGGTGAAATTCCACAACTATATAGGTCCTGAAAACAATAAGTCCCCAGGGCAGAGCTAATGCTTGAGAAGATACTAATGCAAATAGGGCAATCTTATCTTTTTGCTATACTGCAGATAAACAGAGAACTTAATGAAGCAGAGCTGGTAAGGCGGTCCCTCTCCCCATCACCAAATCCATGCCTTTGTTAAGTTCTGAAGCTTTCTGCATATGCAAGTTATGTGTGAATATGCAAATTAAATTATTAGAGCCAAAAGCTGTAGACTTGGAAATTATCAGAGCCCATTTTCTGTACTCTTGAATTACACAGGAGTCACTTGTTGGGCACTTTGGAGCTCTGGAAACAACACTGTGAGAATGGATGCATCCAGGGAAAATAGTGAATGGCATCTTTATGTCTCTGAACACAGGGCAGAAATAGAAATATCCCAAACAGCAGAGATCTAAAGACATTTTGGTTTTCACGTATACTAGAGTGAGGATTGTGACAGTTCTGATAGTCTTGGCATTTTCATGTTGATTTGTAGACCTGTAGGGTTCACTAAGTTGTAAGCTCTCCAATTTGTGGCTCAATAGCAAAACCCTCAGTAATGGGAATGCAGAACATCAATTGTTATTTTATTGTTTTTATTATTACCAGTGCCACTAGTAGTACTACTGCTACTGCTGCCACTACTACTACTATTTTAAGTATCACCGTCCCTCCTATGGTTCTTATGAACAGTCAAGTGCTTGAGTGTTAAAGGAAAAGAGGAATTTTTTAGTTGGATTATATCTTTTTCCACCAGGCTGTGAGATGCTAACCTTATTGTTGATGGAATTCTTAAATTCCAGTCAGGAATCTAGTTTTCATTTCAAATCAATGTTTTAAAAGAACATTTTTATTGCAGTTGCTAAATCCTAGTTTGGGAATGTGTTGTACAGGCATTTATTTAGTTCTTGGGCTGAGCTAATTACTTGTATCAGCCTATGTTCTTTAGAAGGATTACAGGCTAGGTCACCTCAGAGGGAGATCTTTGCTTGCCTCTAAGACACAGTTCTGGTTGCTAAAACAGATTGCTACAGGTTTCCATCTTAATATGTTCTGCATTAATGCTCACTAGCATTCATTCAATTTTTATTTAAAATTTTAAATCCCTCACCAACGAAAGGACAAAAAAGTAATTGGGGATAAGAAGAATAATCCTGTAGAAATGAATACCTTTCTAATTCTTCAAAAATACTTTATTATGTTTGCACAACATGTCCAATATCTCCTAAATGTAAAAGAAATCTTTCTTGGTGCAAGAATCTTCTAAGAACCATCATTTCCTGTTGGTTTTACAATCCCAGTAGCTGTATACTGTATATAAACTTACACAGCAGTTTACTAGTTTCTGCTGTGCAAACTGAAAATGTATTATTTTCTGAAAATCTACTCTATTTCTTTACAAGTCAATTTACTTGCAGTAGTTCTCTTCTGAAGTCCTGGTTATGACTTTAACATATGACACTAACTTTACTCATTAACTAGCAGTTATTTGTTGGGAAGTGGTTGTGTATACCTTCTAAGTATACCTTCAGCTAAAAGCTCCGAAATGAAACCAGGTACTGAAAGACCGCTGTGATCTGCTGGTGCTGCTGGTGACAGTGCCCATGAGAGGAGATGAAGGTTTGGTCTCTCTTCTCCCACCCCAAAACTAGTGAGATCCTACACAGCAGTCACCCTCTCACCAGTGTCTCGGTGCTTTCTGGTTTGCAAGGGTGACAAGAAGTGCTTCCTTCTGGACACAGAGCAGCAGCTTGCAAGGTCTCCTGTAGACAGTGTCCCTGTGCCTTTGCCAGTGTATTTAGAAGTGGGGCAACCAGAATTTGGGTGTCTTCTTTTAAGTGAACACTTTCTAGACCATCAAAAGAGCTGTTCAGGCTACCCCAAATGCAATAGTATTGTCTTAAGTGCTTCTGTCTGTGACCTGAGCATGCACACAAATATTGCATGCTAGTGCAGCATAAAATTCCCAGTGATGGGCTGCGGTATGACTGCTGTCCGCTGGGACCTCAGGAGAGTGTTTGAGTGATGCTGGGGTGTTAGGAATGGTCACGCTGTAATTTAGCTACAGTCCTTTAGACTTTGTGTTCACATCTGCAATGAGACACGTCAAGGATTTTTTTACTTCCGAACTTAAATAATTCTAGAGATATTTGAAACAATTTCAGGCATTTGAAACAGTTCTTATCAAAAGAAATGGCTTTTCTGTTTCCTGTAAAATATGATATAAAAGCCTGGAGTCCAATTATCCAGTTTTGTGATGAGTGTTTCTTGTAATTGGAGCACATATAAAATAATGTGAAGATAACACACCTTTATGGTAAATGTAAAGTGGACAGCTGTCTGGCTAATAAAGCACTATGCCTGTGCAGGCTTCATCACTTTCACCGGAGTGTATTTAATTAAGGTCCTGTGTGCCTAGAGGCAAAAGCATTGGAGTTTGAGGGGTGGAATGGAGTGACTGGAGACATGTACCTCTATTGACATTTGCAATGTAACTAGTCAGAAATGCGCTCTGAGATGTGATTGATTCACACAAATGTGCTGGCAAGGAAATTTTAGGTACAAGCGTTCTCACTCCTGTGTACTAGTTCTGTTTTTCACAAAGAAATGAAAGGTACAATTGATTTTCTTTAAGCTTTGTATGCTTACATATTCTTTCTAAAGTTTAAAAACAGGGCTATAACAAATGCATGTGCCAAAATGCACTTTGGAAAAAACAGGGAGTTGCAGGCTGAGAAAGGCAGCAAACTGTTAAACAGTTGAAACTGCATAAGATTTTAGAAGTGGGTAATTATATGAAATAGGATATAGAAATAGGAAACTATTCAAGCTTTAACTAAAAAAAAAAAGTAAAATTCATTTTGAGAGGATATAGAAGTTCAGATTATATCTCACAGCCCAAGTAAATATGGAAAGCTTTCAAAGTTTCTGCCTGTGTAAACTACAGCATTTTCATGGTTTTTCGTGATTTCCCAGCTCATCACCACTTAAGTCTCCTGAGCAAAGCTGTGTGACTAATTGATTTTTCATCTCACTGGCCATAATGAATATTGAAAAAATTATACTAATTGAGTATTAAAAAAAAAAATCTCAACCATAGGTTTAACTTAAGCATGCAGGTAGGAATCAAAGCTTTATTCTTTCTTCAAAAGCAGTCAGGTTTTGAACTTTCTAAATTCAACACCCTTCATACTAATTGTTTATCTTCTTTGCATGGCAAAACCACTTAGACAAGATAATTAGATGTTAGACATGATGGAGGGTCCATTTAAAATTGCAGTTTTTGTAAATGACAGGTCTGAGAAGCTCTCTGTACTATAGCCAGTGATTTCTGTCAAATGCCAATAACGGGGACTCAGATTTCTGTCTGATAAATAAATTGCTAAACATATTTGCTATTAAAAAAAAGTAATGTGACATTAGCCATAGCTATACCCTGTCATGGTTCTGTTCTTTGTTTACAGAGATTTTACATCATTCCCTAATAAAGGGTTCTCGTTTTTAGTAATTATGAAACCTTTTTGTGCCAGTCTTTAACTAAGCTAAAGATACAAGATGATTGATTTATACTCGTCTTTTTTTTTTCTTTTTAATATTATGGATTGATTCTCAAAGAGTAACTTTGGAAATGTTTTTAGAAATACAGGGGAAGAAAGATTACTGGCAGTAATGAGACTGTATGGTTCCAGTCCCTGTTGAAGTCAGGGAGGTTTTTACCTTTTGCTTCCCTTGAAGATGGGTCCCAGAATTTCTTTTTGGAATTTCCTGTGGCATTAGGTCGTGCCTATGCTGAGAAATGAAGAAGCATGTCTTTCCTTCTGGAAATTCCTCCTGGTAAATGTACTGTGTATACATGATTAACAGAAGTAAATTTCTCGTGACATGAAATAAGCTGGACAGAGATAATTTTATTTATAAAGTAATCATTTGTCTTCTGGAAGTTCTGAATTTCATGGTTTCAAGGACCTTTCTGACTGACAGTGAAGAGAATTGTATTAATAAATTTTTACTAATGATTATATTTTTTACCTTTTTTTCAACTTAACATGGAAAATGTGCTATACCTGATCAAATCAATTATCCCCTTAATACAGCAGTATTTTTTTTTCCTGGCAGTTATCTATACCAGATAATTCAGAGGAAAATTCAAGAACTGTGCCAGTTAAAAGATCATCAACTGAAGTGAAATGTATTTCACAGGATTTGTTAGACTTTATCCCTTTCAAAATTATTATTTGCTTTAGAAATTCTTGTTGTTTATGTATCAATATCCAGTCTGCTTTAGAGGTATTTGGTAAGCATTTACCCTTAGCTAGTGACAATTTATGACAGAGTGAATCTAATTGCTATTATTTCACATGGCCACATAAAGCTGTTAAAAGTATTTTTTTAAAATCTGACTCATTTCTTTAACTTGATGATTGCACGGAGGGTTTCCACTGTCATGCAGATTAAGTTCTGTAACTTGCTGCCGGAATATTTAGGAAGAAAACTTAGCAATCAGTTTCCAGTGGCATTTGACAGATCTGTACACGGGGCTGTGTCACACTGCTGCCCACGGCACCCTTGTTGTCCAGGATGGATGGGATCCTCCCATTCCTGCATCTGATTGTCTGCAGTGATTTCAGAGGGGTTTAGATTCCTTTGGAAGCTAATTGAGATAATGTGGGCATGTAACTATCATTAGGAAACCCCATGAAATCCTCACCGCCACAGAAATAAAACTTTAGACTTTCTTTCTAGGAAGATAAATATTCCTTTATTCTATAAAAATCTTCACATTGCCCTCTATTATTTGCAGTAGACTTTAAAAAAATAAAGCCATAACATTTATGATTCTCAGAGGCTTAGTCAGGAATTTGCTCACTGTCATAAAAATCCGTAGTAAAGCTTAGGCCTTTGGAGGCTGAAGGTGTGTGTGACTTCCAAAGCTGAAGGCAGTCCACTGAGAAGGTCTTGCTCACTGTCTGGGACAGTTCAAACCCAGAAGGTTACAGGAGTGCCTGCACATGTAATTGAAGCTAGTGCGGGATGATACAGTAAAACACAAAATTCACCATAAGGTTGGAAGACCATTCTGTCCAGCTTTTTGCCTAGGCAACTGAGCTACACTTTTTAATTGGTTTCTTGCTTATTTAAGCATTTTTTTCTTTTATTTTTCTAACTCCTTCAGCACCGCTTTACTTATCATATCCTATTCCTCTTCCTTTTATTTTTTTTATAATTTTGCACTCTTTAATTGTATGCTATTGAAGCGTATCTACATGATCTGCTGAAAAGGCTCTTTTTTATTTAATGGCTCTCCTATTTGTTTGACTGCTGATATTACACAATAAAAGGAACACAGCTGCCTGAGGTGCCAATTCATCACAGTGGGGTAGAAATAGCCCATAGTGGTAGGGTACTTTGCAGGGACAAGAAAAATAATGGAAAAATCTCAAAATTACTTTATTTTCGAAGTGCTTTATCAAGTTATGAGACAAGTAGTCTATCACTATTTGATTTTCGTGTAAATGGTTTTCAGAACAAGGAATTCTTCACTCGCGTAAAAATAATGCAAACATTTTTACTTCATCCTATTATTTTAACTCTTTCTGTACCGTTTTCTGCATTTTCACCTGAACTGTGTGCAGTTAGAAATTTTCTGATGACACTATACTGAAAATGACTATGATAATTTAAATGTCAACCTGATAAATGTAGCAATAATGCTATCTGATAGATTTACCAAGTGTTTTATACGACATTTGTGAATATCTGTTCTTACCATGTTAGCACCTAGTGACCCAGAATAAAAGTTCATATACAGAAGGCACAGTATCATCAAATGAAGAGAGGCCTTGGTAAATAGAGAGTTCTTCAAACCACAATTTAGGTTCTGAAAAATGAGGAGCAAGTAAATAATCAATTAGAAAAAGGGGAAGGGAAAAGGGAAAGGTAAAGCAGACAGGTGTGATTGCATGAGCCAGTAAGATTGTTACCAACCTACCATTTGCCAGACTTCATTTTTGGGGCATTTCATTGTGGCAAGATGGTAGGTAGGATCTGTATTTCTAAGCTCAAAGAGATAAACAATGGGTCAGAACAGCAGAATAATCGAATCAATAACAACTGACCATCTATTTTATCTTTTCGTTGTTTCTTCTGAATATAAGAACAAGAATGAAACCGAGACATCTTCCTTGGGATAAAGAATTTTCAAGTTAATTACACATTGGTTAGTAAATCATACTGTTTGTATAGCTACAATTATTAGATCATTACATCAACATATTTGTTGGACAATATTTAATATTGTACTTTCCTGCCAAAAAGACTTGTTATAGTAGACTTTATAAATACGGAAAGATCTAGAAGTCGCAAAGCAAGATGCAGTTTCTAAGCTGAATTAAAACCACAAAAGTTCAAATGAAACGCCTTTATGAAATTTAACATTTAAGATTAATTTAATTATGTAAAACAAAAAATACTGATATGTAAGGTAACATTTTCAGGAGTTCTGCTGAATAAGCCTCAACTCACACACCAAAAGCATTCCTACATGACGTAAGTGAAACTGGCAGCATTAATATCTCTTTAGTAAGTTGATCATTAGTAATACCTGGCTTGATATTGCCACCCAGTAAACAAATAACAGGAAGGATGACAGGGAATGCACTGCGTCTCAACTTAATGCAAAAATAAACTGTGATTAGAATATAAAGGAATTCAAAAGAATACAAAGGACATAAGGGAAGCTGGGAAGTGAAAAAGATTGGCTGAAGTTTTCTCTACATTATTTGTGAGGGTTACGTGGAGCCCTGTCTGCCTGTGCTAAACTCCTTTGCATGACAGGGCCCTGATCCTGCTCAGGCAGTATCCTATGATTAATATCAGTCTGAGAAAGGATAAACTTTATGTTAGAAATCAGACAGAAAGTAAATCCAATTTTCAGAGATACATGATGTCTTGGACCAAGCAGAATTTCCCAGTGCTTCTTGTGCTTCTGTGAGATAGACTGTGCTTGTGGAGAGAAGGTGCGCTGGTGTGAGGACCACTATAGTAGATCCTAAATGCAATTAATCTGATGAGCAAGACAGATGAGTTACTGACAGTTTTGTTGCTCCTATTTAAAATGCTCTATCCTGTAGTGTATTCTAAGTGACTGTTACCACCTCTGCAGGCATATTATCCCAAATGTGGACAAAAAAGGGTATACTGACACGACACAAAACTTTTGAATACTAAATAGAAAGTAGGTGTTTCAATCCATGTATTACTGTTCTAAGATAGCAGTTATCTATCTCCAGTATTTGTAGCTGGCTTCCCTGAGGCCACTGGAAACTCAGTTAAGCTTTATCGGTATTTCCTTACAGGTTCCATATGTACAAAACCATTAGCTGGCGTTAATAACATAGCATCTAACAAAATTTTTGTGTTTTGTTAGAATGTCAAGATAGTCCATTTTGCTGGCCTTTATTTTTGTTTATAAAACAAAGAATAATAAAGAATCATCGTGATTATCCAATTTGTATGCACATTGAACAGAAGTACAAAAGCAATGACAGCAGGGAGGCAGACAAAAAGAGTGCAAAACAGAAAAACTGGTCTTTGGAAAATAATGTTTCCTGTTCCCACAGAACTCAAAGACTCATCAACTATAAAATATTTGTAAGAATAAATGTGCTGTCTTATGAAACAAAATGCTACATCATTCCTTTTTTTTTATTTAATGGCATTATACTGGCAAATTTCATTTCTGTATTTGGATTTTTTTTTCTTCTTTTTTATATATGCTGTGAACATATTTGCTTAGTGAAACTCCAAAACATGTATTTGACAGGTTTAGGTTTCCCTGTGATGTTGCCTTCAGCATTACACTTCAGTGAAAATGTACCCGGGTGGTTTCCTTTGTGCATGTGACCAAACTGTTCTTGCAGTCATCACCTCGCCTTAGTTCCTCAGTGAGCCTCCCAGAGGGGTTGTGTGGAAAAAGGACAAATGACAACAGGCCAGCTTTTGTCATCATCTCTGTGTACATATGCAGTAAGTACCAGAGCAAACTGAAAATAGAGAAAACTTCATTAGCTGACAGCAGGCCAGAATAGTTGTTGGGCAGCAATTGACTGTTCTTGATGTTAATCTTTATATTAGCATGGCTGGCATGTGGCTTATCTCATGGATATCAGTATTAACTCTCCTGTGCCTGGCAGTATTTGAGAGAAAAAGTTTCTGCTGAACATCAAACTGGCAAACCCTTATGTATAGCAACTCTTAAGACAAATATCTGTAACACTTACATAGGCTACAGAAGACTCTCTGAGGTCTGTCACAGCAATGTCTGATACTTGCAGAACGCACATTAAAAAAACCAAATGCACTACTTGATTTTTATTTCAAATATTAATTTAAAGCTCATTAACAAGTTTTAAATATCGTAAATATAAATATTTTTCTTCTCCATGTATGCTTCTCAATGGTTACAAGGAAGAAAGAATCAAACTGTTGTGTCTTCTCTATAAACAACTGTCTTTTCTGTAAATGACTAAATATTATGCTCCAGCTGCTATATTTATGGTGAAAAATAGCATAGCTCTTAAAAGACTTAGGGGATCAGGATAAAAAAATCAGCGAGTAAAGACAGAAAGATATAGAATCAATAACTGCAATTCATAGCAGAAGTGATTTTTTTTTTCCAGTCCAGAATTAGATAATAGAATAGTAAATAATGAAATAATGGGTAAAGGACAAAACAGGTCTATCTACGGAAATATCTGAATTGTTTTTAGTACACTGTCCATCAGATTTAATGGAGCAGGATTGTTAGGTAGAAAGGATTAGCAAAGGAATTCATCAATTCAGAAGAATGTATTTATTCAACTGTATCAATCCCCTGTCTCCTGTGACATTAAAGTTAGAATATTGTCATATGTATATGTCAATCATAACATGTAAAAAAAAACATATCAGCAATATATAAGTAATACAATACATGCTTGAAATACTAACTTCTAATTCATTTTCTCTCCAGACAAAATTAAATCACTTTTACTATAATTTTAAAGGGATGACTCAATTTCTTGTTACTCAAGAAAATATGCAGCTTTTCTGAGGGCCTGTTTTACAAAGTCCTATATTCCTTCTAATTTTTATGTATCAGACTCAAACTCTGTGGCTTCAGACCTTGTGCATGATTTGGACATGCACAGCTAATGTGGCCTATTTCATGCCCTTCCTACAATCCTGCAGGAATTTCTGCAAGACAATATCCTGCAAGCTGCTGTAGGAATTGGAGGGAGAGAGTTTGGCTGTCCTTCATGACTAAGAATATCTTTTCCAGAATAACTTTCCTAGTAGTATCCTGCTTATGGCTTCATATCCACAAGGAAATAAGGAGACAGCTAGTAAGAAGAACAGCATGGACTTAGAAGAGATGCCTTTGCCTTACTTGTTTAGGGATGGGTATCCCTGGGTGATAAGAGATCAGAGATCTGCAAGAAAGAGGCCATTTGGCTCAGTGTAAGAGGGGATTTAAAATGTACTCAGTAATCTATACATGGAAAATGTAGATAATTTTGTGATATTGAGAGCTCTGCTAGAGCAGAGCTTCATAATCTGCTTCGGACAGAGCTGTTTTATTTAGTAGTGTGAAAAAGCACCGAACCAGGTAACTATTAGCTTTTTTTATTAAATTTTTATCTGCTCAGTTACCAAACTACTCTACTTCTCAACATATTTACTTTGCTTGTTAACTTCATGCAGTTTAAAAGGAAAATATGGTTTGCTTGCCTTTATTTTAAGCATTATTTTATGTAAAGTAGAAAATATTATTTGCATTTTCTTTCCATTTGTAAGAAAGTCTCTTGGTAACAAATGGAACCTTCAATACAGTAAAATTTACATGAAACAAGCTGTCATTTGAGAGCTATGTGGTTGGAATGACACCAGTCAATAACTGTCGTGGTTTAACCCCACACCCCACCAGTGGGATGAGGGAGTGAATGTGAAGATTGAAAAAATTCGTGGGTTGAGATAAAGACAGTTTAATAGGTAAAGCAAAAGCTGTGCACACAGGAAAGCAAAACAAGGAATTCACTCACCACTTCCCACTGGCAGGCAGGTGCTCAGCCATCCCCGGGAGAGCAGGGCTCCAGCACATGTAACAGTGACTTGGGAAGACAAACGCCATCACTCAGACTGTCCCCACATTCCTCCTTCTTCCCCCAGCTTTATATGCTGCGCGTGACGTCATGTGGTATGGAATATCCCTGTGGTCAGGTGGGGTCAGTTGTCCCAGCTGTGTCCCCTCCCAGCTTCTTGTGCACCCCCAGCCCACTCGCTGGTGGGCAGGGTGAGAGGCAGAAAAGGCCTTGACTCTGTGCAAGCACTGCTCAGCAGTAACTGAAACATCTCTGTATTACCAACACTGTTTCCAGCACAAATCCAAAACACAACCCCATGCCAGCTACTATGAAGAAAATTAACTCTTTCCCAGACAAAACCAGCTCAATAATAGATTGCATACCTCTGGTTAAGTTATTAGCCACCTGTTCGGGAACCCATTACAAGACCATGTTAAGATACTATCAGGTTGAGGTAGTATTTTGAGCTTCAGGCCTTTGAGGATGTTTTTCATGTAAAATCACACTAATAGAAAACTGAAATGAACAGTAGTACATACTCCTCTCCATAGAGGAAAAGGGGGAATATTCCATATGTTGCAATTTCTGCTTCCATCCTCTTGGAGAAATAATAGGTTTTTTTATGAGAACATTTTCTCACTTAATTAAAATAGAAGCTAATAAAGAAAACTTAATAATGCACACAAAGATTGCAAATGTTAGTGCAACTGATGGCCTTTACAGACATGTGGGAATGTTACAAAATTATGAGGTATTGTAGGCTAATTTGTTTACTGCCTTTCATGAGAGAGAAGGCATCATTATCCATATGCATATTTCTGCAATTCAGAGCTTAATTTTTCATAACCTAGCTCCTCAGAGTGTATCAATGTCACATGCAGAGTTACAAAGTAGAATTACAAAATCAGAAGCTAAGAAAGTAGTAAGACGGAGAAGTACGTTGGGCAGACTGCCAGAGGAAAAGAGATTTTAAGAATATGCTGGGATAGAAAAGGCGATGATCCCTTCTATGTGCTCATTCAGTCTGCACCACTGTGTATTGTCCATACACAAACGAGACAATCAGAAAACCCAGGTTTGCCCTTAATACTGAGAATACTGTTACACTTAACATGAAGATCTCATGAAAAAGATCCCAAAAGAAAGTCAATGTTAATGCAACAGGGTCCAGGAAGGAACTATCACGCCATTGTTTTAGGAAGAGGAAGGAGAAAGAAAACAACAGAAGTTGGAATAACATACATTCTCAAATTAAATGCATTTTGAATAGTACTACTGGAAAATATTTATGTGAACTGAAGGGCCCTAGGTGTTCAGAAGCTTCAATCTGTATCTTAGTTGAAAGAAATGGCACATGGTGACTTTAGCATTGACTCAGTACTGATTAGAGAGCAGTAACTACTGAGCAATCAGAAACACATTTCTTCAGTATCTGAATTTGTTAGAGGTATCTTATTCAGATTCTTACCGGCCTGATATGACAAGATGATAGCTGGAGGGGTATTGCTGTAGGCATGAAGGTAAAGAGAGGAGAGAAAAGCTGAAGGTGAGAATCCTAATTCAGTATCTCATCAAAAAGATTGTCAGAAAAAAACCACATCTGTGATTAATGCAGTATACCACAATTACCAGAATTGATTGTTTAATCTTAGATGAGACAGCAAAAGAATTTTCATGACGTATCAGCCCTCTAAGTGGTAGACATAATTAAGAAGTTTTTAACTGCAGGTTACTTAATGCTAAAGGAAGAACACAGTTTTAAGACAGGGATGTGTATTCCTGAAACTGCTTTACTGCTACCACTTATTTCTAGGTATAAGATGGAGTCATACTGCTGAAAAAGTAATTCTAGGTAGTTTAATCTATCTCTAATGTTACTGCAGGATATTCTCAATTGATAGAGAATGATTCAGGTTCTGTACTTATGGCTACACTTGGTCTCAGCCAGAAGGAAAAGTAGCAATAAAGTGAATGGAAATTAGGGCCAGATCCTTTACTGTTTTTCATCTTGTGTAGACGTGTACAGTTTTGCAAAGATAAAGGAAAATACCATTATTCTGAGCTGATGTCTTTTAGCTCTCATACTGCATGAATGTAACTACTTACAGAAGATACATTGCAATAATGAATAAGACTCAATATCTCCTCAAGGAACAGCCTCACTAATATGCCATTCTTTAAAAAAAATGTTACAGATACCTGATACAGACTCTGCAAAGTCTTACACATTTCTCCAAGCCATCCATGCGTACGACTTTCCTTCAAACAAACTAATGCTGAGAAGTGCAAAGTAAATAGATTTTTTTTAAGAGTGATGGTGTGGGGCAGGATTGATACTCTAGTGGATCATAGTGTTGTAGTTCAGAGCATTCTCTGCTTGTATAACCAAAGCAGAATGTATGTTAGTAACAATCTCTTATTAGTGCCCTCAAAAGCAATATCTTTGATTACTTACTTGTAAGGTTTAAATCTTAAATGACCAACACAGGTGGCATCTATCTGTAAATATAGCAGGGCTGGTTTCTCTCATTCTTTTTCTCTCTTTTGTTGCAGCATGGTGTAAACAGAACAACTCCTTTGGGAATCTCCTTTTTATTAAGGTGTTTCCTCCTGGAAACCCTGTGACCACACTGTTCCTTGGCCAGTCAGAAATACTGAGCAGGCACAGGGTGTTTGAGGCTGTGCCAAGCCTGAGCAGCTCCTGTGATTGCTCTTAGCTGCACTGGGGGCCAAACATCCTGACCCAGACTGCCCCAGTGACACGACGCCTGTCTTTTCTTTCCACTGCGTGTGCTGTCCAATTTTTGACTTAGGGAGAAGAATGAATTCATTAAAACCAAGCAATTTTAAAAATTGCTGAAGAGTCAATGCATACATTTTCATGTTCTTTGCAATTTTTTGTTATCTTATTCCAAAATTTTAATCCATTATTAAAGTGGCACCTGTCTTGCAAATGATTGTTCATTTTAACATAGTGATAAGTACTGAAAGGAGAACAAAAGATTAAAAGTTGCTAACTACTGAGTTAGTTTTGTGAAAACATCTTATAATTCCTACTGGATTCAAAATTAAACTAAATTAATTTTAAAACAGTAATGCTGTACTGTTCCCTCTGTTGAACTGTCACCAAGATCAGTGGTCAAAAGTCTAGTTCAGAAAAATTATGTTCCTGTCAGATCAGAAACATTTTAGTTCAGATTCTGAAAAGAACTAAGTTCTATCTCCCTGTTCATTATAAAATGTGCTACAGTAGTCATCCATTAAACAATACATAGGTCATATAAAGTCTGGATAAATTTCAGGGCTTTTTGAAGAAATTACGTTTGAGCCTTTGCATCTGTGAACATTGTCTGAATGATTTGATGTTGGCTTATGAGAAAGGTGTATTTCTTGGCTTTAAAAATGCACTCATAAGTAGAAGGCTTTCTAAGCAAGTCCTATCCTCTAAGCTGGATGGACTCTCAGCTGTTAAATTTCTACCATAGCTGTTAGGAAGAGTAACCTTCTCGATGTGAACAGAGCAAAATGTAGTGTGTGTGTCTGCAACAGAGAGGTCTGCTATGAACAATTATTCAAAACCTAGAGTGAGACTAGAAAGTGGCTTTTGAAAATATAGTTAATGAGAAACTGCCTTTGTAGTAGTAAGAACCTAGGGGAAGTCTGGCATAGAAAAGGCATCTAGAAGAGATATAAAAATGAAGAAGGGGTTGAACAGCAAAGAAAACTTCATATTGCCAGGAGGCTGTTTAGAGGGAAGATGAAGAACTACATCAACAGGACATTTAGCTGAAGGCTTCCAATGCACTGGACCAGTTAGACTTTGATAAGAAAGATAAAGGCCTTTGCAGAACTGTAGAGCTGCCTGGTGTCTTATTCAGATTTAATATGAATAATTTTGCATATTCCACTTCAATTTGCATGGAAATTACCTGTGAAAAAAATACTCTGAAGGCTTTCATGAGGTGAGGACAGGCTTCCCTCACCCACTGTCTTGCCATTCTTGGTCAGGAGGACATTTTGTCTGAGGATAGCAGGTGTTAGTCCAGCCTCATGAATATGTTTGCATTTCAGCTCTATGTCCAAAGAGGTGAGAAGTGTTATGAAGCAAAGTGAAATACTCTGAATTCACTCAGTGGATAAAAAACCTGCTGACAGAATAGGAAGAACTAATGTTCACCACCAAGAGAGAAGCCTGAGTTCTAGAGACACTGGTTTGTTAAATGTCTTTATGGATATCACATAAACTGGGTCTTGCATTAAAGCACTGAAAATACAACAGCAGTATGATAGCATTAAAAAAGTATAGTCTAATGGCTAGAAATGAAGGATATTACAGTAGGCCTGTCTTGACTCTGGAACCACATGGTTCTTCAGAGGTCCTCTGCCTCAGCAGCCGAAGGACAACATGGAATCAGTACCAGACTGACTTTTCATTGTAGAGCAAAATCAGGAAGACTGCAGTCTGAGAGTGCTGGGATAGATCTTATCTTGTTCCCCTTTACCCCTCTCTCTCTCTGTAACTGATGATCATTGCATCCCTTCAAAAAGATGGGAAACATGGATTTTAAAAGAATTTGAGATCCACAAAAATATTAACAATAGGCTCAGGATGTAGAATTAGACCTCCGAAGCCCTTGTCTTGCTGTTCAGTACATCACAAGACACACTCCATTGCCCAGGGGAGAATGTGAGCATGCAGAGCGCTGCTACGCTTCCCAGCCTATGTGCTGGCAGATCTGCTGGCAGCAGCCTAGAAGAAATCCAATATATATATATATATAAGGCTGACATTGTCCCTCTCAGAGCAATCTTTAGCTAGTAGGCTTTCTTCTTTGCCTCTTAAATGATGTAATGTGTCATGAATGGAGCCTGACAGATTGAGGGTTGTTGGGAAAAAAATTATGCTGGAGAACAGAAAAGAAGATAAGGGAAGATGGTGGGGACTTACTGTACAATGAGAGTGATGAGAAAGAAGAGGGAGACTTTTTGTTGGTGAGAGATTTCACGTGCACTTTGCACAAGCCCATAGGCTTAGCTGTGTTATTGTAGCCACTGCTGGGAAAACTTCTCAAGTTTTATTTTCATATATAATGAAGATGTATCTGAAACCTGTAAATTTTACAAAACTGCTGAGAAAAGGTGTATAAACTTATCCATATTTCTAATTTTAATTTAGTTGCTTTTATATGAATGCATTTCTACTCTAAGTTCTTTCTAAAGTAATCTTCTCTTTACATGAATTAAGTGCCTCACACACCAGGATGCTAATAATAGGATCTAATCATTAGTCCCAAAATCATAACTCTTTAAATATTAAAAATTATATTTCCATTAAATTTCATACACATATTAATTTAGACTCAGCTCAAGGAACTCTGTGATTCAAACCAAATGTTACTTGTTTCAATGCTTACTATAGCCCTGTGTCTACACGTTACAAATTTCCACCGTTCACTTTACCAAGTGAAGAGGCTCTGATTATATAATAGGAAAATAACAGTAATAACCTATACCTTTATAAGTATTGAAAGCAGCATGCCATTTAGGCTCAAATTATGCTACATTTCAGGTCTGAGTGCTTACAATCTTTGCAGAGGAGCTAAGGCTGGAAAAATCTACCTTTGTTTGCCAAGACCCCAGCTGGTGTCTCTCCTGTGCTGATATCCTTTTGATGTATAACCAAGCCAACTAAATAATGAGTGCTGGGCAACAACTCATTGTTGTTCCCAACTCGAGTGAAATGTCAGGGCATGATCAGAGTTAAGGGGATGCATGCTGTCTTCTGAGCTGGCAAAGCAATGAGTAGTGCAGAATATGTGAAAAAATCTGCCAGTTTAAGTGCAGTAAGCAAGCTCTTTCCCTGTGAAGCACTGCCACAGATAATGACATACTTCAGAGAGTTGAGACACTTGGCATTACATGAAACTCTTTGGGTTGACAACTCCTTCTCAGGTAAAGCAACAAATGATAAGGTCACAGGAAGGAAAGAAAGTGGCAGGACAAAAGGAACTCCTTGCAAGGTTTATGAGGCAACTCCCTTCCTCTCCTTCACAAGATGCAATTTACATAAATATTCAAAATAAACATCTCCCTTGGAGGTTGGACCCAACCTTGATTATAAATTAAAAATATTATATAAAAAAAGGAACAGAACTAGTAGGGAGTAAAGGGCCAATACAACACAGCTGGCACCTTTTCCTTAAAATTGAGTAAATTTCTCAAAATATCCTTTTCCTTTAGCTTTGCTTTCAATCACTGTGAAAGTAGCAGATTACAAAGCCCCTTGAAACCAAAGGGTCCAGGGAGATCCATGGCAATTATTCCATCTCTTGCTATGAGGATTCCCCAGTTAGGAGCTTTTTCAGATTTCCTCTTGTGAGTGACTCAGGAAGGTTTGGGGGAGAAGTGAGATGTGTCCTTGTCCCCCTAGAGGGGAGAACGTGTAAATAGCTTGTCTATGTTTGGAAATTAATTGAACAGCTATTGCACAATAAATTATTCCACATTAGCTGTCTTTATACACACATTATTGTGAAATATTTATTGCATTTTCTGACTAATTATTCAAAGAAAAACTATTTTTTCTAAGGTGGAATCATCACAGGAGTTAAATAGCTAGTTCTTTAATAATCATTCTTGTGAGGTGACCTAGATAGACAGCTTCCCTTCACTGTTCCAAGTGAAGAAAAATGTTTCACCTTTACCAACTGTGCAAAGGCCATACTAAGGTATACTCACCCAGTAAAGTGCAGTATCAATATGCGTATTTGTTTAGTGATCGAACACTGCTTGGGATTTAATTTCCATAACAATTCAAGGAAATAAACGTTTTGTGATCAGCATCACCGAGTTACTCAGAATAAAATATAAATGAAACCCACTTGTGAGCGGTTTGTAGATGTTCAATGAACAGGTCATAGGCATCCTATTCAATTATGCAATTAATTCTGTCTTTTCCCTTCTAGCACAAGTTTCTGGGTGGGAGGATAGAAAGAAAGTGGTATCTTGCTGAAAAAATGCACACCAGTCAGTTTTGTTCTGTTATACATGGGTGATACTGATGGAGTTAATTGGGCTGCAATGGGTAATGGAGATAGAATTTTGCTCAGCCTGTGTTTACTTTCCAGTTAGCCTGTACTTCTCATTTATTAGTAATTTAGTTCAAAATCCATGTCCCTGCTTCTTTTCTATTCATATTAATTAAACAGCTTTGTTGCAAGCAAAATTCTTTCAAGTTTAATAGCACTGGTGTTTGGACTTATTTCTCTTCTGTGAGTTAAAATGTGAGGCCTTAAAAACACACATTTGGGAAATGAGTGAGGGCCAAATGAGCCATCAGAACTCATTCTGGCTCTCATTTAGTAGTCTGTTCTCCTCAGGATGCAGTATAATGATGTTTAAATTATTATCTGCATTTGCTAAGTTAAGATAGGCTGTTCTGTAGGATGAAAAATAAATGCGGATTTAAAATACCCAAAGGGAGGGTGCAAAGAAGACTGAACCAGGCTCTTTTCAGTGGTGCCCGGTGACAGGACAAGAGGTGATGGGCACAAACTGAAGCACAGGAGGTGCTGTCTGAACATCAGGAGACACATTTTTACTGTGAGGGTGACTGAGCAGTGGCACAGGTTGCCCAGAGAGGTGGAGCCTCCATCCTTGGAGATAGAGGCAGGCAGTCAAGTCATCTAAGGATGCAGAGGGTTTCTCTGGGCACCTAAATTCCCTGCTGACAAAATCTTTAGCTTGCAGGAATAGTTCCTAATATGTGGCAGGTGTGAGGTTTATTTACTACTTTTCATAAGACATCAGATTGCTGTATAGTCAAAATTTGTTTTTCTCACTGTTGCTGGTTAATTTTCACCCTCTATAGCAGGAGCTGGTTTGCACTTTCCCTTTGAGCATTCAAAGTCAGTCCTGTCATCAGACCCAGGCAAAGTCAGGAAATTGTTCAACAGAGGCTCTTTCCCAGGAGCCAAGGGAAAAAATTTTAGGTCCACAGTTTGTAAGTGCTTGGAAGCTCCTCCAGAATGCATCTTCTGTTTTCATAAATTCAGGTTTTTTGAACAGGCAAAACTGTACCATGTAGATACAAAAAAATATTTACAATAGTAATTTTTTTTTTAATTCGCCTCCTTTTATGATATCTGTATGCTTCAAGAGTGTAAAGGAGTATAAATTTTAATAGGATTTAGTCTGCTTTGAGATTCTACCTCTATCTCATTATTACTTCATATGTAATCAGGTTTGTTTCTTGTAATCCTTTACAAGGAAGTATCCAAGTTGAATTAAGATTAAATTCCAACTAGAAAAGCCTTGTCCTTTCACAGTAAGAGACAGTAACTTTGATGGGGAACTTTCTTTTAGGCAATGAAACAGTGATACATCTCTCATTCAAAAAAAAAAAAAAAGAATTAGCGTTTCATGTTTCTTCAGCATAGTAACTGAATAACTGCTGATACCCCTATTCAGATTAAAACTGGGTTAGCTACTTATGTCAGCAAAAAAAAGAAGTAATTTAATTCACACTTGACTGTTTGACCCAACTCAGTGTGCATATGTCTGCCATAAAAGATATCTGCCATAAAAGAAAGCTAGTGATCGTAGGAAATTAGGACACTTTTACAGTGCTTCACCAAATAAACTGAGAAGTGTATGTACTGTTAACTTCAGTAGAAATACAGTGGCACAACAAGCAAAGGCCAGGCCAGTCCACAAAGAAAGATTTGTGTATGGCACCAATACCAGAACATGTCTGATACCACTTAAAGTTATTACTTTGTGTGAAGTTATTCATGGGTTATGGATCAGTCTATGCGAAGATAGAAATTGTCTACTTTGAAAAAGATGAAGACTGTGGGGCTGCAGCTTGAGTCTGTCACAAAGAGCTGAGCAACTTTATGTTACTTGACCTCGAATAGTATTTTTTTATAGGCAGGAGACAACTGGGGCTGGTGTGAGCTCCTGTTTTTGCAGACTGCATGAAAATCTGCCCATATTTAACTTGCGTAAATATCGAGGTACCTGTGAGTGCCCAGCACTTATGAAAATCTATTTATTTAGAGGACAACATGAGCTCTTAAGGAAAAAAAGTCTGTACACCACAATTCAAGACATAGACTTCAATTACTTAGTTTGAAAACAGGCAGGGACAATTTCCAAAACTGTGAATCCAATTTCCAAAAAAGGGGACTTTGTACTCTTTTTTTTTTTTTTTTTCCTGACCACCCCCTGAGAGAATGTGCATACAGCAAATGCCATATGGTTGATGTGTCCCCATGTTGTCCACTGCTCAGTCATCATTCACTTCTGAATTTCTGTATTGCAAACCGGCCTTGTCTCAGGTTTACAGATAGAAAAGCTAAGGCACAGAGGTATGAGGCAAGTGAGATTTCACTTACAGAGACACCACAAACCTCAAGAAATCTGTTTAAAATCCGACCTTGCATTATGCTCACTTTCCTCTCTCTGTTCACTAAGGCTGTACTTAAGAGCTTAACTAAAAGCTCTAGTAAATTACATGTTAAGAAGTATACTGAAGTATTTAACCAGTTAACGACTGATGAGTCTAACTACTTTCTATTATATAAAAGCATTTAGGACTTCAGTAATGAAAAAAAAAAGCCACTATGCATTAACCTAGAAACAGAGAATAGAAGATAACTGTGTATATAGCTGTGCAACATAGATTGAACTGAATCTTTGGTATTGCCTTAAAGAAATAAAATCTGGTAAATAATACTACAATACCATCCATATTTCCTCTTACTTCAATAATAAAATGAATAAAGGGACCAGATTAACTGCAGGAAGGAATTTGAGACATCCATCATCTGCTAAAGATGAGTCCAAATATTACCGTGGGAGACTCTAGCCAAACCCACTGTTCCTGCTCAGGATTTTTATTCTGCTGGACAAATTAATTCCTGAGAAACTCCAATACTAATGTCAGTGGAAAGCCTGACAAGGCTACAGCATTTGTGTACTTTCAAACCCTCATGTGAGAAGACATATGACAGTCATTATAATGTGGCTTGTTGATTTTTTTCCTGTGTCACATACAATACAAATAAGGTGAATTGGTTGGATTTTGCTGATGATGAATGGCCTTTATTTTTATAAACATTTCAGTGCTGTTTTAGTAATCAGTAGCAGAGGCAATTTATTGTTTTGTATATTGCTTCACTGTTAATGCCATTCCCAAGACAATTTCTCAAGTAATTCTGATTAAGTAAAAGTCAAAATACTCTTTGCTACCATGCCCATAGAATAATACTTACTGAAGATACGGAGCAAAAACAATGAGAAAAATGGCAAGAGCTAAATTGCCTGAGACAGAAGTCTAAACAGATAGAATTTTTATGTTATCCCTCAACCACTTAAACAGAACTGCTAGTTTATATCTTAAAGTGCTTCAGGAGGTAGATATGGGGGTTTTTTTGGTTTTTTATTTTTTTAAGTGCAGAGCTGGTCGTTCAGGAAGATTGTCTTCAGCAACTCCAAGCATTACCTCGACTTTCAGATGTTTATTTTGATATGCTGTTAGTCAATACTGCAATCATGACATTTTATGCTGGAAGCTGGCATGTCAATAAGCCCCTTATTCTCTACAGGCAGTGCAGTGGCATTTGCTAACATTTTGTGGTAAGTTTTTCATTGAACTGTTAGTGTGTGAATGTCACTAACTGAAGCAAATTTTAAATGAAAAAAGAAAGGCAAATTCCCAGTTTTTACTTCCATAATGTATGACTTGGGATATCTCTGATTTCTGTAGACTATTTTCTTGAAGCAGTCTTCTCTTTCAAAATGTGCTCTTAATTAAATGCGCACCAAATGCCATGCAAAGGTGAGATTTGTATAGGGCCATATCTTCCTTAGCTTACAAACCATGTTCTTTTATCTTTGGGACTTGTACTATCTGAAGAATATGGTTTGCTATCTTGAATTATACAGTCTTAATCTTTGTTTAATACTTGAAGCAAAAGAAATGTTTAAGTGCTTTCTTAATCTAGGTCTTACTCTGACATATCATCAAAATAGTGTTTTTTATCGTTTTCATCCTGTAGTTTTCAACTGATAAAAACCTACCGTCTTCAGATGCCTTTGAGCCTCTTTCTTTCAAATCAGCCAGCGCACCTACTCTGCATTCCTCCCCCTCAGCTAGACCTACTGCTGTGTGCTCTCTCTGCTTGTTGTCTTCTGCTAATTTTTTCTTTGTCTAGAGTTTCTCTCCCTGCTCTTCCTCTTTCATCTCAGCATGCAGTGTGTCAGCATTTCATGCTTTTTTAGACCAAAAGCTCCATTCCTTCACACATAGTAGCTAAATCACTGAAGAATATATGTGCTGTGGCTGAATTTCTGTTTGGACTTCTCTTATTAGATCTATGCTTCTGAATACTGTATGTGCTTCTGGCTTAACAAAGTAAGTGGGTTACTAAGGCATACAAGCCTGTATGTGAAAGCAGAATATTCTGCTGTAATTTCCGATATCAGATGTTCCTAGGTCATTCCACCATTTGATTACAATATATCAGGCATGAATTAAGGTTCTGGTGTTGAACTGGTATTGTCAAAACCTAGAAAGAATTTGTGATATAAACTACTGGTTTAGTTCCCAGCCTGCCGTAATGGTCGTGAGTTACAATTTTTTGTCTGCTATATTGTGTGATGGAAACTTACAGTATACCCTATCACAATGTAGATTTTGCTGTGTCAAAGGCAGCATGCACACCTTTCAAGAAACATCAGATTTAAATCCTTGCCTTTTTTTTTTTTATTTCTGTAAAATGTAGAAAGTAGTACCAATTTACCTCACAAAGATAATTTTGACACTATAATTTGTTACTACTTTTACAGAATCCTAGAATGGGAACATGGCTTTTTAGAGCCACAGCAAATATCATCTGGGACCATGCTGATTAAGATAAGAAATATTGAATGACTTCCCATTCAGTGAATATGATTCATCCGATTCAGTAACTAAAGTGGTGGAATAATGGATTCATGCATGTAATTAAGAATTGTATCATGGTGTCCTGGTTTCGGCTGGGATAGAGCTAATGTTTTCTTCTAGAATAGTGCTAGAATAGTGCTGTGTTTTGGATTCAGTATGGGATTTGGTGTGGGAACAATGTTGATAATATACTGATGTTTTCAGTAGTTGCTAAAAACTCAAGGACTTTTCAACTTCCCCTGTCCTGCTAGTGCTCAGGTACACGAGAAGCTGGGAGGGAGCACAGCCAGAGCCACAGATCCAGATGGGCCAATGGAATATTCCATATCATACAACACCATGCTCAGTATATAGATGAGGGTTGGCCAGGAAGCTCTATCTCTTTTCCATGATTTTGGTTTTGGGATTTTCTCTTCTCTGGGATTGCTAGCTGGGAACAAGCTGGGCATCAGTTGGTGGGTGGTGAGCAACCACATTAAGCATTACTTGTTTGTATTTTATATTATTACTATTATTATTATCATTATTTTTTTTTTCTATTTCAGTTATTAAATTGCTTTTATCTCAACCTATGAGTCTCCTTACTTTTATCCCTCCAATTTTTTCCCCCATTCCCTGGGGTAGGGTAGGTGAGCAAAAGTGGCTGCATGGTATTTGGCTGCCAGATGAGTTTAAACCATGACACATGGTTTAACTGCAGAGCGTTTATTTTGGTTGATGGCCAGCCATAATTCTGAACTACTCTAAATTTTGAATGCTCTACTCTGCAATTGTACATACTAAAAATAATTTAATATATGGCTACCAGTGATTCTTAAAGTAACAGTCATAGAATGATTTAGGTTGAAAGAGACATCTGTGCATCATCTGATCCGAGCCCCAGTTAAAATGAGTTAGGTCTAATGAGATCAGTTAGGTCTAATGAGATCAGGTTGCTCAGGGTCTTGTCCACCTGAGGTTTGAATATCTCCAAGCATAAAAAGACCAGTCTCTCTGGTCAACCTATTCCAGTATTTGACCACCCAAAGAATGAAAAAATATTTCTTTAACCAAAAGGTAATATGCTGCAGCCATCACTTCTCATCCTTTCGCTGTGCACCTCTGAGAAGAGTCTGGCTTCATCTTCTCTGAACCATCCTATCTGATACTTGTAGACAGCAATAAGATCTCCCCTGAGCCATCCCAGGGTTTAGCAGCCCTTTCTCTCCTGTCTATCAATCACTCCTGCAGATTTGGTATTGACCACAAATTTTCTGAGAGTTTACTCCATCCCATTGTCTAAATTGTTAATGAAGACATTAAGTGAAATTGGCCCCAGTGAGGTGGGTATTTTAGCTGTGTTAGATGCTTTTTCTTTTTTTCCCTAGAGCCTCTAAAACTGGTTTTACCCAGCTCCAAAAATTGCCTTGCTTTGAGGACGGTAATTGATGATTGCTGAGTTGCTTAAAGCCCTAGGGCTTCTGGTATCATACTGTGACTATACTTTGAAGGTGTCTGCTATCATCCTGTGCCTGTATTCCTTTATGCTGCAGTTAATTCTGTGGTTGTTGGTAGTTCATTCAACATACAATAACTCCTTGCCATTACTGCATATTAGTAACAGAATGTATATATATATGACAAAACACGCTACACCATATTATCATACAGAGTTAAGCAAAAGCTAAAACATATTAGATGAGGACCAGTCACCTGGCCCGGAGGTAGTTGCTGTGATTAGCTACATTAGTTACAGCTAACCAAGCTGAAGCAGAGCTTCACCTTTTATGGTTGGACTCAGTGATCCCAAGGGTCTTTTCCAATCTGAATGATTCTGTGATTCTGTGATTCAGGCACACCAAGTCCAGAGACCTACGTTGTTAGCTTAACCCAAAGTCTAGCCTGTCACAAGCAATGGCAACATCGTATTTACTGAACTGTAAGTCTACACACAGTAGTAGACTTGCAGGATATGCTTGAACCAAAATTTGGACACTGTATTTATCTTTCCTCGAAAGTATTCCTGATAGGTATTCTAATCAGTAGAGGTTTTTAATCACATCTAGTTAATCAGACAGAGGTCTCCTACCATATAAGGATGATATCTTTCTTCTGGGTGACCTGTATCTGGTGAGAAATGCATTGTATACACCATAGAGAAAAGGTTTGAGGCAACTCCATGACGCCCAGGATGACACATAACTAGAAACTCAAGCTCTCCAGGATGTTACTACATGTTTGCATCACCTCATTCTCGGATTGAAGAAGGGCAATGTTGCTGGCACGAGGAACACTATGCAGAGAGGCTAAAATAGCCAACAGATCTGGAGATAAAAGGCAGTGCAAAAAAGGTACCTTCATCAGCGACCACAGATTTTAGCAGTGCTGTCTAAAAGGTTCGGGTTTCTTTTGTAAAAAACTGCATGATTCTTAGTCTTTTTTTCCAGAAAGGTGATTTGTGACTTGTTGAACGATAGGCTTAGCAATGCTTAATTCACTTAGTTGAGCTGTCAAGCACTTGGCAAACTTTAAGACTGAACTAAAAATGATTGGATGGCAGATCTGAAGAGAAATGGACCTTGTAGATCTGTTACTTTTCTTACTGAGACTAAGATCTCTGATAATCCAAATTGTTTAAATACTTTTCTTTCCATTGAGAAACAGAATAACAGAATCATGGGCAGAGAGCCTAGCTCCAGATCATATGAAAGAACTAAACCTCACAGTTTGAACTACTTAGCTATTCTGAAACCTGTTTTCCCTGTATACAGTGAGGGAAAACCTGGATTTATTACATGTATTTTCCAGGTTAAATCTGTAGCTTAATTCAATTCACAATCAATTACTTATTTACTTATGTATTTATTAGATTAACATAATTTAGCATACACAAAGTAGTGCTTTAGTGCTAATATATTATTAACATTGGCTATGGTGTAGATTTTAGAAAGTTTTGTCAGTTTTTTGTGAGGTTTTGTCCTGCAGGCAGAACACCTAGTTCTGAAAACAATAAGCCCAATGAAGCCTCATGTGCCGTGGTTTCGAGTCTCGGGCACTCCCATGTGGATTGTCTGGCATTTCATAAGGGTTGAGAGCAGCCTTTTATTCAGTGAAGGATATTAATAAAAGCTTTCTACTCTGCTGAACTACTTACTTAATACTTGTGGAAACTTGATACCTTGAAGACTTCTACCCTATCTTTGGAAATATGCAAAACTTGATTGGACAAAGCCCTGAAAACTTAATCTAATTAGGCCCCGTTTTGAACAAAGGTCAGTCAAGGTGCTCTCCAAAGTGCCTTTCATCCTGTATTGTTCCCTGTTTTCATGCCCAGCTTGACCAGGATTGGCCAGCAGCTCAGAAGCCTCCGAGGAGATGCTGACGAGCATATATATGGCAGGACATAGTGCTTGTTTTTTCTACAATCCTAAGCTAACAGTAAACAGGGTCATACAAGTACTCTAAATTTAGGTAGAAATATCAAGCCTCTTCAAGATACATTTTTATAATAAAACAAACAAAAAAAAGAGTTGTAGAGCTTTTTTGCTTGCATTTGAGTTTTGGGTCATGTAATTAGCATTTGCAATTTGATTTTACAGAACACTGATTAAATGCAAAAATATGCAATAAGATGTATTGGTTTAATTAGACTGATTAACAGCATTTTTTTCACAACATCTGGTACATGCTTATACTGCAGGAATAGGAGAATCCCAAAAGATAATAGGCTACAAGCAAAAAAGGAATGAATAGTCCTCTGCAACAGAACTACTGAATTTTTTAGCTTTCATTCTTTTGTGTAAACGAGTTTAAAGAGGGAAGGTAAGATTTCTGAATATGTCAAATGTAAACCTGAGAACAGTCTTACAGTGAGCTCCATACTTGAAAAATGCTTACTGCAGTAATTACAAGACCTCTATCTGTTTCTGTGTCTTTTATGTGTAAAGGAAGAGGCAGTATAGGAGAGTAATTTATAGCTTACCCATAGGACCATGCAGTTGTTTTGACATTTTGATTTTTCACACATCTCTCTCTCATGGTTTGTCCCCAGGTATAATTACCTAACTAGTTCTTATTTGGTAAGAAAGTAAATAGTTATTACCTGAAGGATGCTGTCTCATTTTTAATGGTTTGGGGTTTTTTTCTCTATAAACATCAGAAAAATAAACACTGGTAGAAATTTACCCAAATGGTTTTATACATTTCTGTTGTGCAATACATTGGTTATTTTTTCAGAGGGAGTTCTGTTACATGGACCAGGAATGTTATGGACAAGGCTGAGAGCCCTTACCTTGATTTCCTTTAGCACTAGCTTGGAGAACATATATTGTGTTCTCCTTAGCTTTCTTGCCAGAATTGGGTAGATGAAGAGGATTTCCTGTTTTTGAGAAGAAAAAAAAAATCTTGCAAACATAGAATGATTTTTAAGGGATTCTTCTGAGCTGTCAGAAAGCAACATTCCCTCTCCTCAGTCACTTCGTGATTTCTAAGTATCAATGTTTGGGTGAGTGCAGAGCTAAATTACATATTATCTTCTGCATTGCACTGTCCTCATGGATTTTTATCGTATGGCTGTCATACACCACAGTCACATTCCTAAATTTAAGCTGTTTTGAATAAAGCAGTTCATATTTGCTTTTCTGTATACTTACTAATGACAGAAAGAGAAACTGGGGCTTTTCCCCTCTTCTTCAAAGGCGTGTTTCTGAATGTATTGCTTTGGCAAAAGCCGAAATTTTTGAAGAAGATGTTTAACCATCAGCTCATGAAAGACAATTAATATTATCCTATTTTACCTTTATTGACCACATTCAGTTGAATAAGATTCCTACCAGATTTGGGGAAACAACAAACCATCAGTCATGCCCTGAAATGCCCTTGTCTGCTCAGTAATTACGGAGAGAACTGACACAGACTGGTGTAGTTCAACACCACAATTATGTTAGCTTTACAGTGAGTGGTTGAGTGAAAAATCTCATTTCAAAGGCTAGATGATTTCTTTCCTAGCTATAAAAAAGTCTTAAAATGAAAAACCATTTTTGATATAATGTACTTATATCTTTCGAAGTGAGGTTTTTCTCCCACTTTCTCTTTAAACAGGAATAGAAGATATCTATAATAACTATCGTAGGAAAACTTAAAGAAAAGCTTCACAGACAGCTTTCTTTTACTAGCACTAACTGTATTTTATAAAATGTTTTAGTCTCCAATTTTGTCTCCATCTTAAAGTTGTAAAGCAGCTCAGGCTGTAAAAATATAACATTTTATATGATCCTAGAAGGACTAGAGAGGTTTAGGGATGGTATTGTGAATTAATGCCATCTATCTTTAGAGTGAGAAGTTAGCTTTAGGAGTTTAGATGTAGTTTACAACATTATAAGTCTAGTCTCTAATATCACTTCAAACATCCTCTTTGCTCTGAAACGTCTTTTTTTTCTTTCTTTTCAAATAAACATTCTGTCCCACTGATCAGATAAAAAAAAACTTTTCTCTTCTCAGTCCTGTCTTAAAGAATTATCCAGGAGAAATCCAATTCCACTGCACTTCTGGTTTTTCCTGAAATGTAAATAGTGCCGCATTAAAAACAGTTCTGCTAATATTCCATGTCTAGACTATACTTTAATTGAGAAGCCTTTTAAACCTAAATAAAAAGTGTATACAGGTAACAGGAAAATCATTATGGTATATGTCTATAGAACGATAAGGGAGTGTCCTATTTGCTGGTTGTCCTTCATTACTTATGGGTACCTGTTGGTATTCAGCTAGTCCGAGGGCTATACCAGCTTCTCAGCCATCTTTCCCAGTGTGTTAGCAATCACATCATCAGATGGCTTGTATGTGGGCCTATAAGACCACACTACAATGGAGTGAAAGCTGCCTATGGCCCAAATGCTAAAGACATGAACGTGGGCTCGTGTCCTCACACTGTAAATTGGCTGAGACTAGTCAAAAATAATCAATATGTTCAACTTTAAAAATAAATTTAGAAAAGTTTTAGTTTTTAGTACATGAAAGAAAATTAAATGCCCTGGGTCTACTTATTAACCAGTCACACTGAAATACAATATGGGGAATATTCATATTGTCTACATTTGGACATCTCCTTTATGGGCTCAAGACAGCCAGCTTGAATGTCCGCCTTCAGCCACCCACATAGCCTGGGAGTGAGAGGCATGTGCTCCTTCGGAATGTGCCCAAGTTAGGTGGTGGGAGAGCCCCTGTAGTACTGTCCAGTATACTTACACCACACCTATGGCTTTCACAGGAAAATACTGGGTTTTGTCATAAAAGAGTTAGCAGCAGGCTCAGGACACATTTCAAAAGCAGTGATGATTTCTAAGCCTTTTTTTTCTTCCTCTGATTAAAGCTTTCAGTTACCTGGCAGGAAAAATATATCAAATTCAAAGGAAAATTCATGTAACGTGAAATGCTGAGAATAATGTTGGTGAACTAATCTCAAAGATGCAGTAAAAACTTTTTTGGAAATGTGCCTCTGCTGCAGTCTCTACAAACAAAATGTTTAATAATTTTATTGTTAAGAGGGGATTCAGTCTTGAAAATTAATCTCTAGTGTCTTTCAGGTATTGTACACTTTAAAAATACTGCTATTAAAAAGACATGGGTGGCCTGGCACTGGCAGTGCAGTACTATTGACCTCACATTGCTTCATCTGCACAGCTATTGATTTTTCTTTTTCTCTTCATTTTGACATTTCACATGATTTAATCCAAGATTCATCATTTTGGAAATGTCAGGTTTAAGGTAGTTTTTTTATTGTTTGGGAAGAGTAATCTTTGAAATGGTTTGCTACTTATCTTTTTTCAGACAGTCGGCTAAACACATCGGCACTGAATCAACTTGGAATTGACTGAGTGTATTTTTTATTTCTTTCATAGTGTATTCCAATGTGCCTGCTTACTGAGTAGCTAATTGTATCAAAGTCAAAGATAGCAGTAGTGTTTTGGATAGATTTCCAGCATCTCAGCACATTCCATGAAAAAAAGCTCTCTGGGGATAAAAGCCTTTATGCAACATCACACTATGTGATGGGAAAGCAATAGAAAGCAAGCATGGAACATCCTAATGCAGTATATATTACAGAAATAACAGATAGTGTTTCTTGACATTTATTTGGCACCTAATAATTAGAATTATAGTCAACAGATGCATGGGGCACAAGAGGAGTAGGAACCCGAATGGAAACTGGCCGTCTGAACTCAGCAGAAAAATGTAAGCAGCACCGTGAACTTGAACTTGACGCTATGGAGCTGGTGCAACTGCCAGGTTCAACTTCATTCCTCTTTGCTCTTCAGATACAACATCTGACAGAAAGCCGAAGAGTTTCCAAAACACAGTGCAGCCTTGAATGCCCTTCTAAAGGGTGCTCTAACGCACATTTAAAGCTTAATGACTGCTGGAAATAAAACTTACGATGTTTGTTCACTGCATCTGTGTCCTACCAAACCCTCAGAGCCACACACCAAACTGTGTGACCTATCAAGAGACGTAAGGTGTGTGCCACACCTCAGAAAGCAAGGAGGAGCTGGCCACCGGGAAATTACAGAGGCTCTCTCCATGTTTAGGATTTCATTTCGACACAGGACTGGAATCAGAGGACATCTGCCTCCCAGGACAACCCTGGGAGATTGCCTCTTGCTGTCTTGCTTTCTCCCACTGCTGTGGGTCCATATGATGTAGCTGCCCTTGAACCATGTGGGTGCTGCTTACTTGGTTCCTGAAACAGCCTAAGAGCCCAGGGCTGGTCACTCCTGTGGAAACCCAGTTGTGCCTTGGTGCTGCTCTGGTTGCAGCAGGCTGTGGTTGGTCTCTGGCCCATGGAAGTTTTCTCACTGTTCAGATCTGAGCGGAAAAGTGCTTTTAGTTTCCAGGCCACACCACTCACTTTCTCATCTCTTTACTGACTTTTCTGTATCTGACAGAATTAATTTGTTTAGTCTGCTCTCTCTTTACATCACAGTTCCCTGTAGTATACACCATGTCTTTGCCCTACCCCACAACACAGCATCTTGCCTCAAGCTGAGGCTAGCTACTGCTGGTTACCTTCAGCATTTGCTGAACTGCTGGTCTCTCACAGTCCTTCCCAGGTTGTTACTCCCTAATGGGCAGCGTTATCTTGGCGTTACTTGGAAACTTCCCCTTCAGGGTTAGTGAGGGAGGAGAGATACATCTCACACAGAGAAATCCTGTGTTGTAAATGTCTCGGTGGAAGGTATATAGGTAATATGATAAACAGGGGATGGAAAATGTCTTTTGAAACAGTAAAGTGTGTATGGTTTACTTATGCTATGGGGGAGCTGAAATTAAGCTGGCAATTTATGGAAGCTGAAGCTGTCAAACAAACCATGATAAAACATTTCAAAGAAGGTATTATCTGGGTGGGATGAAGGCTGATTAATTAATTTTTGAAAGGCTTCTCTGTTCTTTGTCTGCTACGTATCTAGCATTACCTGGGGATGGCGGTAGCTGCATAAAGCTTTGTCCAGTTCCTATGTGCTCATCACCTTATTATTCAATACACTTGCTAGGATCCAATTTTCTTCAGTGTTGGTGATTCAAAATTTCTTCCATTAACTCCTACTAACATTCTCATGACATTAAAGAGATTCCCCTAAGCAAATAAGAATTTAATATTCTGTAAAAGAAGTTAATCTAAATTTGAATTACAAGATTTTATGAACTGCTAGCTCCAGTACACGTAACATTCAGCCCTTTGATGAGATTATTCAATTTCTTACCTAGAGGTTTCATAGGTATAAAGAGTGATGTGTTTCTCTACTCTTTGTAAAAAAAACTTTCCAGAGTTGCATCAGTTTTTGTCAATCTGAATAGATGTTTATTTAATGATTAGCCATCTACAAATTGAGCTACTTAGTTGTCTGTGGCATTGTTCCATTAATATTGGCAGCATCCTTATTTCTAAGTGCTTTGTGGATTAATGTGGAAACAAAGTTATAGCTAGCTGAATAACCTGCATACACTTTCAAACCGAAAAATGTATTTATTGAAGAACAATTTAATAGTAGTAGTACCATTGCGGTAGTAAAGGTTTCTTTGTAAAAACCCAGAAAAACCTTCCCCACTTCTGTATACTTGATAACAGGCTAGATAGCAAGTCCATTCAAAATGAGACTTTGATTTATTTTTTCATAAACTATTGATGGAATTGGCACAGCAAAGTGGAAATTCAAGAACATTATGAAAGCTAATCAATATCCAGTAGGAATAGTATCTCATTTACTCACTTGCTAATGTAGGAAAGTTTTCCCTTTGTAAAAATTGTTTTAGTGACTCTATTACTTTTGTAAGATTACAGGTAGCAGAATTTGAGGCTGAACTCATATTAATGTGGAAAATAAGGCCAGTGCAAGGGCCAGTACTTTGAGCTCTGGCTCTGACCAATCCGCACAGTTTGACTCCAGTGCAGATAGGCCATTTCAGAAAGTGTTTTGTCTTCATCCATAGCATTCCACCTAATGTAGTGGAGGGTGTCCCTATCCACAGCAGGGGGGTTGGAGCTAGATGATCTTCAAAGCTCCCTTCCAACCCAAACCATTCTGTGGTTCTGTGATGTATGTCAGAACTGCTACTTTAGTGGTAGCACCTAGTCAGGGTGTCTATCTGTTTATCAGGAAATTAAATTACACTACCAACCTCTATAATTTTTATTGTTAGTTTTATATTTGTGGTAATTTCATTACTTTCTTTTAATCTGAGAAATGTTTAATGCCTTTTTGTGAAGTGCATGGGGAGCATCCTCTGAAAAACAAAGCAAAACAAAGCAGAAATTTTTGTGTCTTATTAAATGATTTTAAAACTTGCTTTTAAAGGAACCCTATCAATGCTCATAGATTCCAAATATTTCTCATTCAAATGGTTTCTTCTTGCCATATTTTACTACTGCCAGTACTGTTTATAGCCATTTCTTGAGCAGAGTGCATCTTACAAACCAGAAGACGTAGTACTGCTGTGAGGAAATGGATGCCTTTGAAATGGTATGTGAGTTGGATGTACAGGCAGAGGGGAGGAGGTAAATACTTTGGCATTCTGAAATTATAATTTTGCAGAAAAACACATTAATATTAGAACTTGAATTTGTCCACCACAAAAACTAAGTGTTGCAAGACAGAGATAAACAATGACAAAGAATGAGGGAAGAAAAGCAAAATAAGGTTGGATATGTGCAGCACTGCCTCGAGCTCTTATCAGTTGTGACAGCCATGCAGTCCATGCATTGTGTTCCATTTTAAAAAACAGTAAAGCCTCCAGTGAGTGTATCTGCTGACTGATTGATACTCCTTAAGGCCCCATAGTACTTGAATCTAGTAAAAGTGGGTCAGCACAGTGATGTACACAGCACACTGATAAAAATAGTTTGTTAAATGAACATGTTATCTCAGCACTTTAGATTGTAAGAAACAGTTCTTATCATGAGATTTATAGGTGACCACTCATATATAAATATATTTGATGCCAGATCTTGAAGAAAGAGGATGACAAGAAAATGAGCAAGAGAAATTTCCTCTGCTCTTCGTAATTACTGGGTGTTCTGCAACCATGCAGCATAAGCGTTATCAGTTACATTATTAAATGTACCCAGTAGATCATTTTCTTACACTTTCTCTTTTGCATTTTGAAGACAAAAACCTGTATTTTTTCATATTTTTCAGAACAATTAATGACCACGTTTTGGAAGCTATTGGACAATATTTCAAAGTAGAGCTACTTGAATTGGTTATCTTGTATTATTCCTGACAAAAAGGTTAACATTTTTCTGCAGATAAAGTGTTTGCAAATAACAACATTGCTACTGATCTCCAATTCAACTCTATCTTTTTCATTCTGTGGTATTTAGTAGATGAGCAGTTTTGAGACTGTAGATTGAAGGTGATATGAACAGGAGCCATCATTTTCCTATATGTAAATATTGTATTTATTCTCTTCCTTTATCAACATCTCTACACCAAATTGTAGCACAAAAATACAAGGTGAAGGGCCCTAACTTACCTACTTCTGAGATTTTTCTTGACCAATGCAAGTAGTTAAATATAAATCTTAAGTCCTGGGATTCCACATTTGTCTTTGTTTTTTTTTTTTCTTCCACCTTTGCTGTTCAACATGATGTTCATTCTTCTTCAGAGAAAGGTGAAAGACTTTTTTACATTCTTGCTTGAAGACATCTATGCTGTGGCTTCAAAAACGGAACAGTGAAAAGTTTCTTGATGTCGTGACGTACACCATCACAGCATACATTTATTAAGCTAAAAGTCTTGCTGTGAAGAAGAGAATTGTTTGAAATACCAACAAGGGCAGGTTGAATAGAGGCTTTTCTTTAAGAGTCCTCCCCAGAAAGAGGCCTAGGATTTGGAAGGGGGGCATAAACATGTTCAGAAAAGCATCCTCTGAAAGGATGGACATGACATGTAACCCCTTCCTCCCTGTAAGAAGTCAGTGAGGCAGTGCGCCACAGCGCTGCAGAGGGCTGAGCTAATTGCTGGCACTTTCTTTTGCTAAGGGCAGATATTCTTTGAATAGGATGTCTGACTTTCTGCTAAATGAAATTGGAAGAAGTCCTGGAATGATTATTCCTTAATGAATGCCTTGTTGACTCCATCTCACCTAAACATACATCTCTCCTATATGAGGAGGGCAGTGCTTCCCTTCTAGCTGGGAAATCACTGGGAAATCACTTGAAATGTGTGAAGGCTGTGATGGTGGCTCTTTGGCAGGCAGCAGTTAATTTTAAAAGGTCATGAACTAACTTGAATAATATTACTGATTCGCAGAAGAATTAACAAAGTTGTGGTCTAGTTAACTGTGTCCATCTAGTACTTGTCTTTGTTCATGAATGCCAGGACAGCCAAATAAGAAGCAGCAAACATTCCAATACTGCCAAACCCTATAAACCATTGAGCAAGTTATGCTCTTTTTTGACAGATTTTGTCAGATTGTAATTCAATGAGGAGTTATGAAAGTAGAAGATAAATTAAAATAGAATGCTAATGTGATTTAAAACTCAACAAGGCATCTGTCTTTCATCACTGTCAAATGGGGCAGAAACACAGGTCTGTGAATGTACAAACACATTGTATGCATTTTCTGGCAATAGTCTTTCTTAAAATGAATGGAAGCAGCAGTAGCATTCTTCACATATATGAATTACATTAGACATGGTAATTGAGTCATTGTAACTTAAGGTAGCAAGTTCTAATTGGGAAATGTTATCTGTAAGAAAACAAAGATGGCCTTTGGGATGAAACTGAAAGATGAGGTGTCAGAAAAAGAGCTCCATCCTGGCATGTACTATGCTCCTCAAGGGTGGTAATTTGAAGTAATGAGTAGTCCTCGTTGAATGACCTTGTACATCTGCTACACTGCCTATTCAATCTGTAACTCACTTTCCATCAATTGCACTTTTAGTACAATTAAATGTGCCATCATAAAGCCCTAAAAATGAACAACACAATCTCTGCATATGTTCATAGCTATTTAGCCTGGGACTGGGAGGGTGGCAGAAGTCCATCTTAAACCTTCTGTTCATGCCAAAGTGCAATTTGTTGATTGAAAGATGCTAGCTGATGGAGCTGGAAGAGGATGGCAGGATTTACTTAGCATGCACAGAAGCACGCACAAAACAATTTGAGATTGGAATGCATGCTTGAGCCAACTTTCTGCTAAGAGGCCACCTGGATGGTGGCATGAAGAACAAACTGCCCTTTCCCTCCCCACCCCCACCCCCCCACCCCCCATCCTAGGCAATTTAAAATCCTTTACAGCATAGCACGAATAAGAATATGCTGCCATGTTGACAACAAAGAGACATGCCTGTTTTGTCAGAATAGTGATATCAAAGTAAGAAAGAATATTTTGGACACTTTTTGTTTTCACGTGGGTTCTGGTAGAGCCAGAGTCTTTTTTTTTTTTTAATCATTTGGTACATATACTAAAGAACTTAAATCCTCTCTAAGCACAAGTGAACAACACCATCTTGCAAGATGATCTATGAGGATGGAGCATCATTTCACAGAACTGTTTGGAGGGATTTCCTTGGGGCTGCTGGGCTGAAATACAGAGAGACACTTCACTAGCTGAGGTGCTATTCCTCCTGGAGGCACTTCCCAGCTGACTTACCTGTGACCACCTTATCACCAGTGGTGTGCCCACAGCAGAGGAGCAAGTACACATCTGCTCCTGGCCCTCTCGCACATTCCCTGTGCTTGCTACAGCCATGCCTTAGAAACAGGAAGATTCACCTACCTAGAGTCTTGCAAGACCCAGGGAAGAAGTTGTGATAGCAATCCGTAATATATTTGAACAATAAATCAATGCACCGTATTTAGAAAGTTGTATTCCTATTCAAAAATGAGGGAAAAGTAAGGAGGAATATAGATCAACACTGGTGCTGATCCAGCAATTACTAGGAGATTTAGGAGTCTGAAACCTTTAGCTATAGGGGAGAAAAACTCATTCCAATTTTGCACACAGCCCTACAGTATTTAGACAATAGATTGCATTTTTTTGGAACTACCACTAAACAGAGGTAAAAGGCATGGATGTTGGTGATTCCTTAGTTATTCTTAATATTTTTAAAGTATTAAATTAAGAATAGTTTTAGCATTTTGTAGAAACAGATAAAGGAGCAGCATGGATTTTCTCCACTGAATATATAAAAATTCCTCTGTCTCTGCATTTTAGCTGCAGTTCATTCCTCAGAATCTGTTTTCAAAATTATTTAAATGTGAATTAGCTGACTGTGATTGCATTCAGACCAAATTCAGCTGTGTAACAATGAAGTCATTTTATTTAATTTGCCTTTACACATTGAGGCAACCTATTCTGGATCAGTGGGTAAACAAATGTAACTGAGTAAAATATTTCTGCTGATTGCAATGTACAGTAGGGAACTGTATCAAAATTTCCTTTAAATTATCTTGCCTTTTTCTGTGTTTTAATGTAGTTTGATATACTTGAAACTGTTAATTTACAGGATGGAATTTTTTTGTTGTTGATATTGGCCAAAGCATGAAATCAAAATTTTTGTATTTATGTAGTTTTCTTCATTATGGTAGATGAACATGAAGATTTCATGTACTGAAGAAGGATCTATTTCCAACTGTCTTTCGGAAGAATGGCTGTTAGGATAAGTTGTCCACTTTTGTAACAAAAGTCTTAGAATCTCAGTATAATTGGGTGAGATGCTCTGGAAAGATTAATTTAAAGATCATATGCATTTCCTTCTGTAGGTAGCTTTAAGGAAAGCTGACTCTATATAGTCACTCTAAACATGCAGAGTCTGCTGTCTCTGTTCCAAATTCTAGTTAGTTAACTGTGAGCAGATCTGCGAAGGAGCTGGGCAGCTGTAACTCCCTCTGGATGCTGTGAGAGCTTAATACATTTGGAAATCCAGGATATATGACCAAATACATATCGTTCAAAATTGGTATTAATTTACATTTAATCTTTAACTGTAAGAGGTTATACCTTCAGTTGTAAGGCTCTACAGCAGCTATATAAACAGGGATCCTGGACCCAAACCATTCTATTTGAAAGGCAGTTTCACTGTAATGTGCAGAGAGGCCAATATCCAGCTGATTCTGGTTAGAGCAATGCTTCTAACACTGAGTCAGTCCAAAGTGATCCCAACAGTAACCAGCACTACTTATGCCTTATTTAGGATACAAATGGTCTCAGATAATTTCATGTAATTTTATTAATGTTGTTACATATTCCAAACATTGGGATAGCCTGCTAAGAGTGAGAAGAAAACACAATTTACGTGGCAATCATCATCTCCTCACTTAGGAAATTATTTCTTTCCTTTCCCTTCTGTTCTTTCTTTAATTCCTCATATCTTGGATTCAAGCCTTTGAGAAAGGGATCTTTTCGTCCTACCCACACTTTTCTTGCTAGATCATAAATAATGGATGATAATTGAGCACTTTGAAGTACTTTTATTGGCTGCCAGTGTCATCTCCAGTATTTATCTTGTCTACACTTTACTTCAGTGTTTTCAAATGCAGTAAATCTGAGACTCAGGCCTGGTAACAGTCTAATCTTTATGATCTCATTGACTAAGAATTCAGATGTACAATCACAGTTTTTCCTTCTATGATATCTTAAGAGCTTCCTTTTACCATGTTGTAAATTGTGCAAGACTAGATTTGTTCTGTCTCAGGAATAAGATTCTTAGTTTAGTCTGATTGTGAAAATTCCCGTCACTCATCAAATGTCTCATTTGCAATACTTGTGGTAAATCCAACATGTGGAGTTTTGGGATTCATTTGAATTCAGCAGGCTAGCTGTAATCAGCCGTCCCTGATAATTGTGGTGTATAAATTCTGTAGGATTTTAGTACCTCATTTTGATTGGAGGGTTTTTTAATTCTTTAGAAAATGTACTCTGCCTGTGTCTCAGATATATATTCAAAAAAAGCTTATGTGCTCCAGGATGAAACTGTGTGTTCACTACCATCCAAATCTTTTGTCATTCTGACATTTAAATATGTAAGTATATCATACAGGGAGAAAGCAGAAAATTTATAGGTGTAAACATAATCAGACTGGTTAAAGATTTTCTATTAAAATTATCATTAATGTTCATTTTTATCTATACAAAGTTTGTTTTTATTGAAAAGTTTTTGCTTTCCATTTAAGAAACAAAAGTTTGAAAAAAAGTTTGGCTGTGATTAGAGTTGTAATTTTCTCATGTCACCATCTTCTGTCTCCACCAGACAGGATCTCACATCAATTGCAATTGCCTGATGTCTCAAGGATTAGTTGCCTCTTTTACAACTAGAGAAGGAAGTATGGTGTGTGTAGGAAATCTGATAAAGGAACAAAGCACCTGAAGAGCAACTCATATGAAACACCACAGGCATTCCCAAATTAAAATGTTTAGGGTTATGGGCTGATTTATATGACCTTTTTGTACTTTTTACCCAAAGACTTAAATGGATAATTACAATGAAAACAAACTTTATTTTCTGCTGAGATTTTCTCTGTTTGGGAAAACACCCTTGTCTTCCAGGATGTTATGAGTCAGAAAGGGACTAGGATGGCTTCTATGTAGGAAACTTAAGGACAGAAGTATTTTCTGTCAGCTATTACTGGCCAATTTGACAACTTGCCATCTTTGCCCAGAGTACCCTGAGAAGGGTCAAAATAAGCCCCATGGAGAGGAAAATAACTAGTTTTGTGACTAAATCATTTATATTTCCTTTGGTTGCTCACCTGGTTGATCCTACCAGTAGCGTAAGTTTGTTCACAAGGTTAAGCCACACAGTTTTGTATTGTAGATGGACATGCTGAGATAAATAAGCACTGATTCTTACATGCACTTATTTTTAAGTAAGCAATGTCTAGTACAGTTGTTAAATAATAATAATAGACTCTGTTCTAGACCTGGTTTGATTTTTTTTTTTCATTATTCATTCACAGCAAAAAATGTTTCAAGGAGCAACTAATACAAGTTTCCACAAGTGTTAGGGATAGATATGTTTGTAATAAAAAAATCTCTTATGAAAATGAAAGCAAAAGTTGAAAAAAACAGTACTAGGGTGCTGCAAACAGAAGTGAAAATACGTTCTTAAAATTAACTACAAAAATGATCTCTCTGAAAACCTATATAGTTTTAATATTTTTTTGTCAGTTTTGTCTGGTTTTCATCTTTTATTTTTTTTCTTGTGTCACCATGGTTGCTTCACATCTCTTAAATAATGCATACAGACTTTCACAAGTATGCAGTGGACTTCAAGTTCAGACCTTGAATGTTCTCTGTCTAAAAACTTTTCAATAAATTGGTAAAACTTAACTGAAGCCATCTGGCATATCTCTGTTATTTATACTGTTGTTTGTTATCACTGGATAAGAAGACTCAGTTTAAACTTCCAAAGAAGTTTCATGTCTTTATTTTCCATTGCATGATGATAGTGTAATCATGAATAGAAAATACAGGGACAGGAGGGATGTTTTATTTTGGTTTGGTTTTTTTACATGCTGAGTCATCTCTCCATTCTAAAAATAGTTTGCAATAAATGTACATGTCAACATGATGACAAAAAAATGTAATACATTGTTAAGTCACCCAGGAGCTGCCTATTTTTATGCATTTTTAAGTTCACATGCCAGGCAGACTTAAAAACAATCCCTGTAGAGCACTGCTTTCTGGACAGTTTAGACAAAAAGTCAGTTCCTATAGGTGATCCATTGGACTAGTGTTGGTACAGCCTATAGATGGCTGTAGGCATTGTCACATCAGTCAGTGATGCAGCTGACAGCCTGATGTGGCACCCTTGTCTCTCAGCCTGCAGATGCTTACCCACCTGCAGCTAAAGTGATTGTCGGTGGCTTTCGGTGCACAGGCAGTGCACTCAAGCTCATGTCTCTGATTCAGTTTCAACATGCCTCAGCCACTTTGCTGCCAGAACACATATGAGGCAGCTTCCATCTCTGTATGTTTTCAGCTTGATCAGTTGCCAAAATGTGCTTATTATTTTTTGACCTGTGAAAGGAGACTAGATATTCCTTGTTTTATGTACTGCAGGATGTAGACAGTGAACATTCAAGGTTTTATGATTTACATCCAGACTAAATGTGCTATGCAAACTTTATTAAGTAATAGATCTTTTCACATGAGTTTTTCAACCCAGTCCCATCTTTACTGAATTAAATGGTTGCTGTTTTGATAGTGATGATACTTAGGACAGTGCTGAGTTCTTTAATCGAGAGAGTTAAGATAAGGAGTATAGCTCGTACTTTATAGGAAGCAATGTCTCAGCCAGTCTGAGACTTATGAAAAAAGATCAATCCAGTGGTGTATTAATTCCAGCACCTACTTTCTGTGATTATAAAAATCCACAGGCAATGCAGATGTCTCTTGGATAACCGACCCACACAGATGGGCTAATATTCCAGTTTACCCCTTTTTCAGTACAGCTGCTCCTGCAGACATTCTGTGTTTCATTGCAGTGCTTCCCTCCATAGGATCTTTTCCTCTTTGCTGCTGCAATAGTCCTGATGTCTTGAAGTCTCTCTGTTCCTGCATTTCCACTCATTCAATGCACGTCCATCAGCCCTCACTCATCCTCAGTTCCAGAGCATGGATAACAAATGGTGAAGAGAGGACTCCTGTTCCTGACCAGCCCAGAGCAGTCTGTCCACCCATGAGTCTGCCCCAGGCTGGAGAAGCAAAACAAACCTCCCCCAGGGAGTCAGCCAAATGCATGTACCCATTGTCAAGAAATTCCCACATTTTGCTGGCCTGTGTGCCTAGCAGATTACCTTCTGGTCAACTAGCTGACTGTCCAAAGAGCGGGTGTGCAGTGGTTTTGCTCGCTGCCTGACCAGGGGGATAGCATACGCTGACTGCCTCAGCCTTCAGATCAGCTGAAGAATTACTTTGTGTGTTGTACATAGGATCCAGTGAAAGTGTGCTGCATTTTACCTTTACTTGTGTATCTCGCTCCTGTGACTTCATGCATATTTAGCACTTTGTAAATTTGTGATAAACTGGCTCCCTCCTTACAAAACAGTTGCTGAATACCTGCAGATGGACTCCATGCTGAATGAATCTAGTGCATTTGAAATACACCAGTGGTGCCACAGATTGTGCAGATCCACTACAATATGCAAGATGCAAGCAGTTTCTCCATGCAGGTGCAGCACATTCAGTGAGAAGACACCAGACTTATCGCTACCACACACACACGCTGAAAGAGCCAAACCCCAAAAAACAGAATAAGACTCTTCATCAAGCTACTAAGTACAAAAGCAGGGCAGGCAGTAACCCTGCTCTCCTCGCACATTCATTTTCTGTTCCTGTTCATTATACGGAAGAGCAGCTGTATTGGATCACACTGTTGGTCCATCTGGCCTCATATCCTCTCTGGCAGTAGCCAAAAACTGAAGATTAGAGATAGGAGAACAGAAAAAGTTTACAAGATGCATTTTCTGAGTACTCACCTAGCTTCTGATAAGTTGTATTTTGGGGACTTCCTTGCCCAGTAGCAGTTTAATAGTTTATTATTAAATGCATGTTAAAAAAGAATCTGTTACATTCCTTGGCAAGGAATTCTGCAGCTTAATTTCGCACTTTATTAAGAATCTTCCTTTCAACTTCGCTTGACACTATCTAGTTTTTGTGGTGCAAGGAGCAATGATCACTCTTATGTCCTCCATAGCATTCATGATTTGACCTTCCATTGCATCCTCCTTTTCAGATTGGAAAGCCCAGATCTTTTCTGGAGTCACTTGTGTGTAAGTCATTCCACAATTTCGATGTACTACCTATTGTAGCTGTTTTCTCAACCCTATCCTGTTTTAATATATCATTTTTGAGATAAGAGGACCAAAATTACACACAATATTCAAAATGAGTCTGAAATGTGGACCTATGCTGTGGCAGTATGAATTTTTGTTTTGTTCTCTTTTCCTTTCTTCGTAATCCCTAACATTTCATTTAATCTTTTTAATACAGTTGAGCACAGAGCTGGCATTTGCTTAGATCTGTTTATTACAGCTCCAAAATCTTGGTCCTGAGTGGGAATGGTCAGCTCAGAGCTCATTTTACTTATGAAATTAGGGTTTCTTTTCCCATGTGTATCACTTTCTTCTGAATTTCATCTTCCATTTTATTATCCAGTCAGTCAATCTCATGAAGTCCTTCCACGGTTCTTCACAGTTAGTCCTCCCTTTTTACTACCCTGGTAAGTTTAGCAGACTTTCTCAACTCACCAGATTGTTCCTGAACATCTTAAAACAGCACAGGATAAACAAAATGTACAGCAGGAGTCTCCTGGTAACCTTGTTCCACTGTAAACAAAAAGACCATTTATTCCTGCCCACTGTTTTCTAACTTTACCCATTTATCTATCCATGCAAAGACCTTCCTTCTTTTAAGAGACTTTGTTGAGGGACTTCATCAAAGGCCTTTAAGCAATCCATGTAATCTATATTAAATGCATCCCCCCTTAACCATATGTTTGTTGACACCTTGAAAGAACTCCAGTAGGTCATGAGGCATGCCTTCCCCCTTAAAAAAAAAAAAACATATTTACTCATACCTGGTAAATCCCAGGTATCTGGGAAGCGGCTAACCCGAACACCAAGCAGCTCCCTGCTAGGGCTCACACAACTGCGAGGAGCAAGGACTAGAGCCTTAGAGCCAAGGTGGTGAGCAAGGGTTAGAGTTGAGGTCAAGGCACTCCACTTACAGGATGACCCAACCTCGGGCCACACTCAGGGCAGGGAGATGATGGCATCAGTGAGGGTTAACCGTGACTAAAGCCCTGCAGGCTTGCCAGGCTGCCCATCAGCAGAGGTGGGGGCACGGGAGCCTGCAGGACTCGTGCCCCTGGGGCTGCACCCAGCTCTCCGGCAGGGCTGGAAGTCAACCAGGGGATCGGGGAGCCAGGGTGCAGCCCCACTGTGCTCAGCTTGGGGTGTCCTGCTCACGCAAGAGGTGCTGCTTCTCTCAGCAGTCTGCAGTGCAGATCTCAGAAGGGCTGCCCAGTTTACCAGACTGCTGTATGCATGCACAAGCAGTGCATGAGAGATCATGTCTCCAAAGATTATTAGATTTCTGTCAGCTTCTTACATTGAAGTACATATGTATTCAAACTCAAGGAATGACTTCCTACTTTTATCGTCTTATGTAATTAAAAACTTCAAGTACACTTTCTTTTGAGATTTTTTTCTCTTACTTTATTAAAAAAGTTCTCCATAAAGCAAATTCCAAACAAGAACAGTGTTTATGCAGGATTGTATTTTCAGAGTCCAGTCATAAAAAATAATATTCAAATTTCAGGGAAACCTAATTTAATTTTTTATTGTAAGAATACCTCATATTTCATGTTCTCATCGTCTGAAATTAGAAAGGTACATTTCCTTTTTTTTTTTTTTTTTCAGCAGAAAATGGAAAACATAGCAATCTGACTTCTACTGAGATTTTTTTTCACAGTGCTGCTTTGTATGTAAATATCTGTTATTCATAGAGAAAAAATATTGCCTTCACTTAGCACCTTAATGAGAGAAGAAGTTTAGATAGCTTGGTAAGAACATACATATGAGAACTCTTCAAACTTGTAAATTGATTATGTAGAATATGAACATGTTTCAGACACTGAGAACAGTGTATATATGACACTTGAAATAGAATGATGATATCTGAATATTTCAATTATGTATTTATCACAACAATTGTATTTACATATGATTGTTGTGAATCATAAACTGTCTACAAATCATTCTTAAAAATATAACATTTTCTAAATTATTTCATCAAGCTGTTTAGGCACTGAGGTATATCAACTATTGTCTTGCTAGTTCCAGTTACTTGAGAATGCTAATAAATGTCTCCTATCAGCTATTTTGTATTACTTTTGTATTCAGGATTGTGTGCTTACAATAATGTCATCTAATAGTGATTATTATCTTGGAATCTGCAGCATGTGTTTCTACCTATTTTAAAAGGAAGCAAGCAACATTTTTGAAATTGGTATATAGATGTTATAACAGGATTATACCTGAATACCTGATGGGAGGTTCTGATGCAAAAGATTGCATTATGAAATGTTTAATGCATTGTTTTAAAGAAATTACATGGTGATGTCAAAGTTTATAGAATACAGTAGGGTTAATGTGATTGTTATCTAAAAAAAAAAAAACAGGCAGTTTTGTGACTGTGGATTAAAGGTGAGAAGTTTCTACTGGTTGAGGAAAGATAACTCAGTGTTTTATAGGCTTTTCCATATATGTATAGTTTTATGATCAAAAGTCATTAGCTTTTATGTCAGTGCAGTTATTTGTGTGTAGATATGCTTGTGTGGAAGACATAGCTTAAAGATAAAATGCATGCATGAGTATAGAGATAGATGGTATGTTTTAAATATACAATTGCATACCTCATAGCTATATTCCTTCCAGTGCTCTGTTGTGCAGCTCCACTGACCTCAGTGCTTGAGGGACAAATTAGGAACATACAGTACAGGAGATGCTTCCAGCTGAAGAGGTGCATTAGCAGAGATGCAGGGCATGTTTGTGAAAACACTCAGAAATTAGCAGGTCCTAGGTGGGGGAAGAGCAACATTTGTCTTGCTCATTCTGATCTCTGCAAAAAGAACCAGGAGGCACATTACGCCTCAGCTCTGCCTTTCCAGTCTAGCCGCTGAGAGGAGACGCAGATCATGGACTAGACAGGCTGAGGCCATAACACTTTCAAGATGCGCCATTTTATAATCTTCAGAAGAAATTTAATTGCTAAATTTCTCCTGTAGAATGGGCTTTTGTGGTGTTCTCTAAGGTCTTGTTTCACAGTTTGAAAAGTTAATGGTGCAGGACTTTATTTTGGGGGAAGGGAAAGTCATCTGCCTCTGGACAAGCACCACTAAAAGACAAAATTGCATACAGCTCCTGAGGGTATGTTTCTGAGCCTGAGTTACTTGGTGGAGCACCAAAGAAGGTGTGGGGTGTTTAGTGACTTTAAACATCTAAGCTGGGTGCTCTGCATCTCCTTCTGGAGGGACTGTCTGTCTGCACTATTTACACAGGGTCCTGATGCTCCTAACTTTAGATGTTCCCGTTGAATTAGTTGCCAAAAGTAACTGAGAGGAGATGATCTGAATACCTTGATGTGAATGTAATGGGAACTGACCAGGAAGAGAGGACTGATAATAAACACTGACAAACTCAAAGCTGTTACAGTTTAGAGGAGTTTGTTCTCAGAGCAGCCGAATCCTCTCTTGTCAGCCAGAGCCAATGAATTAATTATCAAAACAGCCTTTCTTCCTCAAGATTTTATGCATTCAGTCAAAGTGGAAATTTTTGGAAGGGCACATCAGGGGAAGATCTACTTGCATAACATGAGCAGTTACAAACCCAGTGACAATATACCTGACCACCCATGGCATGAGTAGTTAAGTCAACACTACAAATACTTTGTGATCTTGATCATTAATGAAGCATAGAAAATTCAGATTTATGGCAGAGTTAGCATGATGGCTCAGCAAATTAATGCCATTGATGTGGGTTCCTCAAAGGATAACAAGTACATTTTAGGATGAAAAACTGCAATACATAAATAGCCCATTTGTTTTCATTAACCATAAGGTTATTGGCAGGGAATTATTCAATGCAAGCAGAATAATATTTTTAGAAAACTATTATAATGTTACTCTGTATGATTTCTTTTGTTGATATTTTTAAACTTCCTTTCTGATCACATTTTACTAGCCCTTATTTTCTGAGCAGTATTTGTAAAGAACTAGTAGCTCTGGAGTGCACACATCTGAATTTGTCAAGACCCTATCATGGCCATGCTGGATAGTATCCTTTATATGGCATTCAAGGAATTGCTAAATGTGTGGAGGATATTGTTTTTCCTATATCAAAGATTCCCTTATTAGTTGCTGTGTTTCAGTGGCTGTTTTGCACAGGTTTCACCATATGTTTGAGTACAGAGGGACTTGAGATGATTGCCTCTTGTAGAATATTGTAAGCTGAACATGACAGAAACAGACATTGCCAGTTACTGAGACATGGGAATTAGGGGATCTTACTGTTTGGTTTTGTTTGTTTGCTTGCCAAAGAACTTTAGATATCCTGTGTGAACGCACTAACTTCTCAAACTTTCCAAACTCCTGACTCATGATTGAATCACGAAACAAAGTGTGATATTAGGCAGAAAGAATTATTTAAAATATTTAAGGAGGATTTGAAATAGGAAGATTTACTTAATGATAAAAGAGGCTGAACAATATTTTGCTGATGAGAGCATTATTTTATTTGTTTTTCCAATATAACAATATTGCTTGTAAACAATAGTGCAATAACCCTCGTGGTGCTTAACACCCATGGATATCTAAATCAGCTGTCAAACTGCAGGTTGTCTAAATTCTCAGGTTCTGCTTTTGTGCATGCTCTGAATTGCCTCGGTTTTGACAGCTTTAAGGAGCTTGGACACGTAGCATAATTCAACTCTAAATCTCATTCTGAGGATCAGGCACTTAAAAGTTAGACCCTGAAGCACTCAGCTCCACATCACTAATGTACTGTGTGGATACGAGCCATTAGTTCTTACAAGCAACTACCTAAGCTGCATAGCTGGGTGTTTTCTCTCCATAAAATTTTTGCAGTGCAGGAGACTATTCAGGGATAGATAAAAGCTTATTCCAGAGGAGAGCTGTATGTAACAAACCTGCCTTTCTGCTTGGAACCAAATTAAACAGAAGACTCTAATCAGATAGTACTTCTGAATTTCAAAAGGTTAATCGAGTCCATTATTTTTTCTTTGACATTAATCAACAAGGCACACTGATGGAAGAAAATCAGGAAAGTAAATGATACTTCTTAGGTACCCTTCCAGCTCCCAGCAGTGTTCAGTAGTGTGTTAGTTAATAAGGCATGTTTTCTCTGTTTCTTGCCTGAATATCTGTCAACCTCCTGATTTTTTGGACACCACAGAATTTTCATGGTCCCCTTTAGAAAAGGACCATTGTGAACTCTGCATGGGTCAGGAGGTCACCTAGACTTTGTCCCTTGGACAAGGAGAGATTGTGAAGGGAAGGACAGCAGTGATTAGCTTCCCTCCTCAAACATTCCTGCTTTTGCTTTCTGTGGGAAACACCTTTGTTGTGCTGGTTTGGCATAGAGGTAGTGGATGAAGAATAGTCTTGGAAAAAAACTACAAGGGCAGAGTTCAGCAGGCAGGACATTGAAGAACACAAAAACTGGTTAAGATAGTGCCAAGAAAAACAATAGAAATACCAAAGGGGCATAATGGAAGAGCTCTGAGAATTCAGGGGCTCTTGCTAAGACGGCAGCCATCAGATCATTAATTTATTGGAAATAAGTGACAGGCTCCTTAAGCTAAGTGATGCACTGATCTGGAAGTGTGAATACTCAGGTTTCTTTCTCACCTGAATCTCTGTCAGGAGATTGCCTACCGATGCATGAGCATGGATCTGTTGTAATAAACATAAAACCACAAGCTTCAGGACCTGAGCTAACTGGTAGCTAATAGTTGAAGAAGCTTTCCTTTTGAGAAGTTATTCCATAACGGCCCAGGATTCCACAAACCTTCCTTTGCAACATCTTTTACTGCCCATCGATCTAACTTCTAGGCTGCTGTATTTTCTTGGTGTTTTAATCTTTATACAAGTTAGATGAAAACTCTTTAGATTTCTTTAACTCTGGGGAGTTTTGTCATTGTGAGGAAAAGAGACTCAATCTTCCTGAAAGAAAAAAACACAAAAAACACATTTTTCTAATGCATTTAATATTAGTGTGACATGTTTTCAGAATATATGAGTACAGTAGTCCAGAAAGAGCCACTGCCTCTTCTGAACCTCAGATTGTAGACATAACAGAAGTTAGAAGTGAGAAAAGCTATCCATCCATTCTGACTGGCTGCTGTTTGCTTTTAGGGTTGATTGCCCTGATGCCTTCAAGTGGTTGCTTCTATCCCTTACCTTGAGAGCCTCAGACTCAGAGGCATGCAAACAGCCCTGTGATCTAACTAATAGAAAACGTAAATGCTCTCTCACAGGGAGTGTGTTCCCTGATATTTTGTCTATGGTTTCTTGATCACTTGACTGTGCTACTTCTATTCATTAATTCTCTTCTCAGTTCACAGAAAGCAGGAGAGAATCGCTGCAACTTACCTTCGTAGACTATTATTTGCACATAAGCAGTGTGCATCATCTTCCTTTAACTTCACCTCATAAGTCTCCTATTATTTGTTCTTTTCCAGTTCTTTATATCTTTCCATTGTATTTCTAGCACAGCTCAATACTGTCTTAGTATCTTCTCCAAAGAGTTAATCAGGCTGAGTGAATGCAGATGTATTCGCTTCAGTATACAAGCTAACTGGCTAACTCAGATACGTCTATGTGACACTGTGTTGGGTCATGTAGATATACCCAACTGAAAAAACACTTTATTTAGGATGTTGGCATATCTAAAGTTACTCTTGCATTGCTCAAGAGGTCACCTTTAAAGACGATCCATGGCTGATTTTGTACTAAGCTTCTGTGCTAATAGTAATGATGCATGTATTGAACGCTGTGGCTGAAACTAGGGGATACATTTGATCCACCATCTCAAAGTTCAGCATCTAAACAGGCAGCTCAAGTGTTCAATCTCTGCCACCCTAAGATGTCGTCTGTGACAAGTATGATAAATTGCCCTTTGGAGTTGCCTGTCTCCCTGTAACTACAGAGGGAATCAAGACAACTTGCCAAAACTAAAACCCAGTTTTTAAATTATTTGAGTAAAATAAAATGAATTCCACCTTACTTGACTAGAAATTGAACACCTAACATACATTTGACAGCAACAGTGCTTTTCAGTGATTCATGTACATCAAGTACAAACCATTGAATTACTGGCCTTCTAGAAGTGTTTCTCATTGTCTGTATGCCAGAGTTTAAAAGGGTGTGCTCTTCTGTGCATAGGTCTACATATTAAAGATTTAAAAGATACTTCACCCTATGTAAGACAGAGATAGACTAAACCATAGCATTTATTGTTATGTAATGATTCTTTGTAATGAACAGATGAGAGCATACCTTCGGAATCTTTTTAGCAATTATATAACATATATAACATATAATATATAACTTTGTAACATCACTGGAAGAATTAATTTATGAAGGTGTATTTATTTCGTGTCACTATGATTTATAAAATGCTTTGTCAAAATCAACATTTGTGGGGAAATTGTTTGAAGATGTACATTTTGAGTCAGTATCAGATGTGTCTCCATACACTTACACATATGAACTCAAAATGTTGAAGTACAGTAATTCTGACATTCTCTGCACATGCCAACACACACAGCTTTTACAGAAGGTTCACAGAAGATGTTCAGATAAAATATTCATTATTTTCTTGCCAAAAGAAAAGCATCTTTCAGACCCTTAAAGTACTGTGTGTCAGAAAATTACCTACAATCTGATGTAGTCTCGTATTTTGATATAAACAAGAAAAAAAAAGATTTGCTGAAATTAGTGTACATTTTAGGTTTGTCTTTGTTACATCTCAGGATGAGTAGCAATTAATGGAGTGAAAAGATTGAAGATTTCCTAGTGCTTTTTAACCTGCTTATTTTATTTTCAAACTTCTGAGATCAATTTAGCAGCAGGAAGTTCTGCAGAGCAATTTGGTTCCAGTTGACCCTGGAGGGGTTGTTGCTGAATGAGACTTACTTACAGCTGTGTTTCCATAATGACACCTTGCTACAATAAGTGACGCCTTCTTAACCTCAAGTTGTATTTCCAATAAATTTATAGCAATTCCCAGGTTACATTAGGAGGTTGAAAACAAAGTTCTCTGGAGAAATGTGTCACCACAGGTTGTCCCCACATCATAGGGCATCCGGCAGTGCTAGCACAACATTTATAACTTACATAACACATTGGCTGGAACACATCTTTTTTCATGCTGATTAACATCATTATAGTAGCAATCTGAATCCACGGATAAACCAATTTCTCCCACCTCCTTCTCTTTTAGCACAGGTTTCCTAAAAAGGAAACCCTATAAGCCACTCTGCCTTCATTGTTAAGAGGAATCCTGCATGTCAAGAGTAGTTCCCCAGGAGAGCATGCACACCAATTTCAAATGGTACATGCTACCAGCTGACAATCAGTGGCTTGCCACAATGTCTGAGTCAGAAGGAACAGTGAACAGTACAACACTTAACATTTGAGCTTGTGAAAGCAGCAAATCTGCTGGTTAAGAACACAGTATTCTGTTACTTCTGCTGTAGGTACTGCAACAAGGTTTATAATTGCCATAAGAGGTGATAGGAAGGGAAGTGATTTGCCTGGAGGGTCTCTTGCACCCTTCACTGTGTCATCAAACAGTTTGTTACGTGATCCAGAACAAAATGGCTGGAAGAAGCAAATAAAGTGAAGGGCTCCTTCTTCCCCAGTTACCATTTTCTTGCTGTGCCATTCAGCCACATATGTTATTGCTACCTGATGTGAGCTGATATGACAGTGCCACAAGATCCCAGTGTTGCCTTCTGCCAAACCGGGACAGAGACGCTCTGATTTTGGGAGAGCTGTTTCCTCAGGAATCCCAGTGACCCATTAGGTCTTTAAGCTGCTTATTGTCTCCTGCTGCTCCAGCAATAAAAGGCAATGGAAGGGAGCCAAGAATCTGCTTATTCTGCTGCAAATCCCTTTGGTTGTCAGAGGGCATTGATTTGACATGATTTCCATTTACATGACAGGCAACCCTTTTCAGTTGTGCAGATTTTTTTTATTCGCATGTGATTTCCTGGAATCACACCCTTCCACTAAACTTGTTTGAACGGAATTTATTCCTCTTGCTTCAGAAATACAGACTATATAAAGTAACTCCTTAAAACATATGTAGAAGCATAAGTGTGATTTTTTAAAGCTACTGTTATTTAAAGAAACACATTATTAAAATATTGTAAGTTGTTCATTGTACTATAAATTATGCCAAATATCTCACAATACTTTTTAACTTTGAGGGTTTTGCACATACACCTCATCAGAGAGAACAGAACATCTACACAGGCTGGCTGACAGCTGATAAGGCTTTATTTTATACGATTGCTTTTAAGTATCTTCTACTATAATCCATTTTGAAGCATCAGGGACTGAGCAGGTCCTGTTAGAAGTAAAGATCTAGGCGTGCTTCTGTCTCAAGCTTGCAAAATAATGAATGGCAGCACATTCTGTAAGTGAAAGAAAATCTGTAGTGTTGCAAAATCATATGCATGAATAATTACTGTCTTCATGCATAAGATCAACAATAGATGATAGAGAAATTAAGCAGGAAGGAAGAATAGCATTATGGGACGTAGTAGGAAAAAATTATGTTGAATCTACGTTTAGTCTGGAGGAAATTTGGGGGTTGAATCTATCATGACCTTTAGCCCACAAGACTGTAGCAGAATCTGTTTTTCAGTGATGGTATTAGGTTCACTTGGCTTCCATCCGCCATTTCTGAGGAAGCAAAGAAAATCTGCAAGGGGAAAGAATTTAAAATGGAGGGAGAGACGATAATTATAGCTTGCTGGAGGCCTATTTTTCAGTAAATGAAGTGCTTCAAAAGAACCATACTGTTATGCTATCTTTTGAATACAAACCTTTAGGGAACTAGTGTAAGAAAATAAAGTAAAACCATTATTTTTCTCCCCAAACTTGTTAATTTGCTAGCTCTAATGCCTTGTCAGGAAAACTCTGTGCTCAACTTTGAACTTCAAGGTTAGTGCCAGTAATAGTATCCCCTCCAAGCATTAGAAATGTGAATTACCACTGAAGTGATTAGGAAGATAAGAGACTCTATTATGTGAAGAATCAAATATCTGATCTAGTCCCTGTACTAATTGGAAGCAGCCTTGTATGGTGAGAAAAATAATTTGTACTGAATTCAGCATAAACCCAAAGATGTTTCAGCCATGTGGACATCTTTAATATACAGAGATGGGTTAGGAACTATTTTTTTAATAAAAGTTTAATTTATGTTCATATTTCTGTGGTTTTTTCTGTTTAAACTTGTACTTAGTTTTTAGTCTGTTATATAGACACACACACTTCTAACGTGAAAGTGTTCACATATTGGGAATAATGGAAGGTATTGACATTCACGTTGTACATTAGGATAGCTCAGGCAAAAGATTAAAGTAAATCTCTAAAGCACAACCAGAAAAGAATATAAACATAGATCTCCTGAATCCATATCACATTACTTGCTCATAAAATAGTGTCTCTTCCCTTATCCTACAAAGATAGCAACACAAAGATTAACAAGCAAACACAAAAGAAAAAAAGGATGAAATGCATCTCTGCTGGAGGAATAATAATCATAATGCAGGAATGAAGACCACTTTAGATGATAGGCAGCACAAATACAACCTTGACCAATAACACATGTCACACATGGCATTAGTAATGGTGACTGAAGGCTTTTGGCCTCTTAGCTTCTCTGGTAAATCCTTCCCTGGTAAATAGCTCAAATGATAATAATACTGGAGGCATTATCATTGATCAGGAAATGTAGTTTCATTACTTCCAGTTCTGTTACTGGAGTAAAGCATCTCCCCTAAGAAAACATATTTTTATTGCCTATTACCTTTCTTACAGACTTTCTAGAATCAGAATTAAAATCAATATCTTTCTTACTGTGCCCTGAAATTTTTCCAAGTGTGGAATCATGAATAAAATCTCAGACTTCATTTATTGCTGTGTATAATATAAAATCATACTCAGTGTCCAATAGTATAGAAATTCTAACATAGTTACAGAACCTAGGCCGGCAAAACACTGTATAAATATAACAGCATTTTCTGGTATAGAAAAAGGTGCAAAAGTTGTTTTTAACATCCAGAAAAACACTTGAAAATTGGATCTCGGTGCATCTCTATAATTAACAATTATAAATCCCATATATGTATGGTTTGACAAAAATTTGACAGTGGTTTTTTTTAAAGTATAACTGTATTTATAAAGAGAAACACAATCACAAATCTAGACCACTTTTTCCTTTTCAATCTAACACTATCAGTAGTTTACAAAAGAACTTTCTAGTATCACAATTAAGCAAAAGGAGAAAACATTTGAAAATAAATGTACCTATACCATATTCTGTGTCATTAATTTCCTAAAACTTTTGTGGAATGGGTTTTGGATGACTAGATAACCATAGCTTTTATAGTGTTAAGCATAGTTTACTGTGTGATTTAATTCATGCCAGTAACCTGTGATAAAAGCTTGAAAAAGTCCTTTTCTCTTAATCAACAGGGAAACAGTCTTCTTTTGTTTTCTGACCAACACAGACATGAAACCCAAGTCAACATAAATTAGTCCTAACAGCATTGATATTTCTTCCACACTCAACTGTCCTTCCCTTAACAAAAGAAATTGTTCCCCAACAAGAGGAATGCAGGCTCCCTGCAGGATGTTAAGGCAGGTTTCCTCCTCTAACTATATCGTATAAAGCTAGGAGGGATCAATTATTGAGTTTTCAAAGAGAAGCAAGGTTGCTGAGTGGACCTCAGTCAGTATTTTCCCCCAGCTGCAGTTGGGAAGTGGCTGAGGTAGGAGAGGAAGAAGAGGTGGGAAGGGAGCTGGATTGCCTCCTCTATTGGGAAACCACTACTCAGAAAACCCTGATAAACCCCTGTATTTTGGTATGTATGGTCTTTCCTGTACCTTGAAACAGGCAGCGGTCTTGAGGAAAGAATAATGTAATTACGCAGTTCAGATTATTATTGGTAATGGTAGAGGTATCAAAATGTCTAGCTAAATTAAACCACATTATCTCAAATGGCAGTATTTTACACATTGATATAATTTTAAAGCATAATTTTACACATTACCCACAGCCTTCTCGTGAGGACGATGTCCCAAGGAGCAAAGTTGCAGTCCTCACCGCAACGTGTGTACAGTCCAGATCCTCCTTCACTCCCTCCCCTCCAAATCTGTATCTGCTGGCCCTTCATTGGCTTTGGCCAAAACAGGCACAACGCAGGGGGGAGGGAGGGAAGAGGACAAGGGTGATGCAGCTGTTCTTGTTTGTTGGATGGCAGATTTTTTTAAGAAGGTGATCGTGCATATCTGGTAGGGCCAGTTCTGCCAGCCAGTAAAAGGCCATTGAGCTGTCATGGTTTCTCTTCAGAAAGAAGATTGAAATGAGATACCAGAGGGGTGGAGTACTCCATGTGCAGACAGACATCAGGCGAGCTTTTGTTGTCAGCTGCCATTGGGCCTGAAGCTACTTCATAGTGAATGGGCACCATATCAAAGTTGTTCAGCTCTGGAAACCAGGAGAGAAATGCTGTCAATTCTTTGCCTACTTTAAACAGTGTGAAACAAGAAATTGGAAAATTAGAAAATGGACTAAAGGAAAAAAGCTTCAGAAACCCTACAGATCACCTATTTTGAAATCAGACTGTTGCTGATAGTGGAAGCCAACTTCAGAAGAAGAGAAAGTCTCTAGAGAAATGACACTGAAATCCAATCATCATTTAAAATATACATATTCTGTCCTTTGTGTAGCGTATAAGAAAAGCGATTCTGAAAAAGAGAAGCCAAAGAGATTTAGAGTAAAATAAGCTCACTCTGAATTAAGGAATGAACTTTCATTATTCAATACAAATTTGAAAAGACAAAGAAACTTATCAGACTAAATTAAATGAGAATCTCACAGCATTGTAGATGACTCATTGTAATTCAAGAAATTTATAACAGTGTAGAGGAAAACATACAGAGCAGATGGTGCAAAGAATCCTCAGTACAAAACAGAGATCAGCGCTGAGCTCAAGAGCCAGAAACCATCCTTCAGCCTAGTACCAATGGCAAGAAAATGCTGCCATTAAAGTGATTAAAAGCCATGCTGTGCTTCTAAGCTTTTTTTTTTTTTTCAAATGGTTTCATTGGGTAACCAAATTAGAGCTCTCCTGCAGCTACTGGATTTGAAACAACTAATTAAAAGAACTTCCCATTGATTCATCATAGGAACATTAGAGCAGTCTTTATAAGTGCGCAAATAGGATTTACCTATCTTACAATTTTCTGGTTAAAAAGAGCTTTAATAATAAATGGATAGGATCTTTCGGGTCTAAATAACTTCTGCTCTAGTAAGCAACTGTTATAAGAAGCTGAAATTTCTCCTTAGAAAGTACTGCTTTTAGTAGCACTTCACAAGTAAAGAAATAGAACTGAGCTAGCTGCAGGTTTTAATTCCTTGGTTTTATTTCCCTGTTTCTTTGTACAATAAATTTCTGACTGGAATCCTTCTCCTAAAAGTCAGTATTTCCTCTGAGATGTGAATAGATAACCTCTGTATGACAAATACAGGATCATCCTTTTGAACATATGTTTTGCTGATTAAGGATACCAATTAAACTCGGACACCAGAGTGAAAAGAGCAGGCGTATTTTATTGGTGATAACCAAATAATATAACAGAGTAATACAGAAAACATACAGTAAGAAAAGACAGAATAATGCACCTAAATCAACAAATAGGAAAATACAGGGTAATGCATCAAATCGTTACTACACGAGAGAGAGAATAGTGATTAAGAAAGATCCATCACCACTTGCATATGTTACCATCATCCAGATCCGCAGTCGCCGGGGAGCCCCGGTTACAGCGAGGATTTGGAGAGCCTTTCCCGGCAAGTGGGAAACCCTACGCGGTGCGTCCACCCGTAGGTGAGGCTTCCAAAGTCGCTGTGAGCGGGTCCCGCCTTATATACCCCCAAATCAGCAAGCCAGAATAACTGGCACCTTTGTTTTGAGCGGAACATCTGGTTTCACTCTCACATTAGATTCCCCCGGAGCCTGGCCAGGGCTCAAGGGAGAAGCTAAGGGAGTTTCCCTGCTTATCTAATTTATTTATGTTCTTTTTAGAACAAGGCCACACGTCTGGTCCCAAGGCCGGACAGCTGGCTTCATGGCCTTGTTAACTTACCTGTACGCAAAAAAGAAGATACATACATTCAGGATAGACATGTTTTCATTACATTCATCATCAGTCAGGAGTCTATGATATCTAAGCTACATCTTTCATTAATGAGCATACATATTTCGTTAATGACTACATACTAAGTTAGCAGCTTTGGCTCGGGGCCTGTGGTTCAGGCTTCAATACTTCAACACTTTAGCACTTTTTACATCAGTATAGGCGGTTTGTTATAACCTAGTACAATACCTACTAGCACAACGGTTATCAGTTACAAAATATACAGGATTCATCTATAGGTCAACTCTGGCTTGGGCCTATTGTCCAAGCCTTAGCACTTCAGCCCGGTGGTTAATGCTTTAAGGGAAGTTCAGCACGTTGGGAAAAGGGATATAAGACCACTCTTCTGGACACTGTCTGGACTGGGCTAGGCTGGGCTTGGAGAGCCTGGGAGGGTCCCCGGGGTCCAAGCTTTCCTGCAGTGCTGACTGTGGCGGCTGCGGCCTGTTCTTTCCTGCAGTGCTGACTGCACCCACCTGGTGGGGCTGTCCTTGGGAAGGGCACCAGAGCTGAAAAAGCCCCTGGTAGAGGGGCGGGGAGAAGCTCTTCTCCAGAGATTTGCCAGAAACTCTCCAGAGCATCCCTTTTCCAGCGCATGAGATGCTCTGTGTGACAAGGGAAGGTGCCCATTAGTCCACAGTCCTGGGCAAGCGGGTCTAGGTGACCCTGCTTGAGCAGGCAGGTTGGACCAGAGGACCTTCACAGGTCCCTCCCAGCCTCAGCTGTTCTATGGGATTCTGTGCTTCGTTTGACTCCTCAAGCACCTGAACTCAGCCCCGATGCCTGCTGGAAAGGATTCTGGCACAAGGGATGATGATCCCAAACTCCTCCACTAGGATTCATCCCAAAACAACTTCTACCTAGTCCAGAATATCGTATGGCACACACAGTCAGAAGGGAGAAAATGTCCTTTTATTGTGGACATCCAGTGCAGGAGCCCAGGAGTCACAGGGGTTCAACCAGTAACAAGAAATCAGCACCTACAACGACAGAGCCAGAAAGCACTGGTAAAGCCACAAAGGCAGGAACAGGCATGGCTTGGTTCCCCTTTCTTTGGGAAACACAGTTGACAAGGAATTGTTGATATCCCAGAAGAGAGCTACTGCTGGCCTTAGCTCCGGGGTGGCTCTGGCACCTTATCCCCTCTAAGGTAATGCCCTTAGAGAGCTGTGCATGTGCAGAGGTGCACAGTGCCCCTGTGCCACACAGCAGGGCTCCCCTGGGGAGCTGCCACGGGGTTATTTCCAAACCCTGCACAGCACCATCCCTCGCCGTCCCTTGCCAGTCAGTCGGACTGACTTAGAGCAGGGTGGAGAGTTGGCAAAGATAGGCAGCAAAGCCTGGTACACACCTGGGGCTTCCTGATCTTTCGCACCTCCCTGCTTTTCTTCTGTCCCCTTCTTTTCCTCTCTTCTCTTCTTTGCTTCGTGGCATGGCCTCTCCTCTGCCCAGGTCTCTTCTCTCTTTCGTTTCCTTTGGCCGTCGTCTTCCTGGCAGGAGCCTGCAAACCTTTCCATCCCACAGCATGGTTAGACAGGGAAAGCCAGGATCAACTGGAATCAGTTCTTGATTTAACCAAAGCTGACTCGTTTTACCTTCTGTGCTCCGAGAGGCTCTTCAGTTCTTCTGCGCATCCCAGGGATTCTACCACGGTCTCAGTGGTGGCTGGAGACAAAGCAACGGGTGCCTAAAACAGAAAGGTCGTCATTAGCAGGTGGCAAGGGATGCCCTGAAGTAGTAAGCAACTGCTTGGCACGTTGCTGCCTTAGCTCTACAGAGGAGATCTCTCTGGCTGGTTTGAGTCAGCCCTTTCTTCCAAGGTTCTCGCTCTGGAACACAGTGTTCACATGGGTGGGGGACAGTCCATTTGTGGGGGCCATTCAGCAGAGAGCCTGCGATCCCCTGCCAGGCAAGGAAAGGCTTGCCCACTTCCTTCTGCCAGCATTTCTTCTGCCCTCCCAAGACAGAGCTCTGCGGATGTCCATTTGGTGCAAGACAACCTTCTGTGGTGGGAGGCTTTGCTTTTGAAATCTATCTTTCTGTGGCGTTTTGTAGGTATTTCCTCTGATTAAGCACATGCCTAAGGCATAGGAGAAAAGACCTTTCCAGTTTTACTGACAGCGTATCATTCCATGGGGGGAAAAATAAAATGCAAAGCCACAAGAGACTGAACGCCAGGAAGAGGCACAGCAGCTACTTGGACTCAACAGCAACTGCCCTCCTCCTGCCTAAGACACATTGTTGCAGCGCTTGTGGAGCTGCCATACCTCCGCCCTTTCTGCTCCCACCACCGCCTCTCCCCCCGCTGCTCTCTGGAGGATGAGCAGAGAGGCTGGTGCATCCAGGCAGGCTTTTGCCTGGTGCTCGGCATCTGCTTCGCCTGGAGGGCCGTGCTGCTTTTCCAAAGGCAACTCTGGAAAGCAAAAGCGTGTGCAGCAAAGTGACTGGTTGGAAGTGGACAACAGCTAAAGCAAAACCCACAGGAAGCCCTACCCCAGCTGTCTGCTCAGGCTGTGACAGCCCTCAGTCCCTCCTCATACCTGTGGGTCTGTCCACGGGCTCAGGTGACGTCTGGCCAGCCATCTCCTCCCCAAAGATGTCGCTGCCGTTTTCAATCAGAAATTCCACCAGCAGCTTCACCTGCACACATCAAAGCCTTGGTTTCAGGGCAGGTGTCTGAAAACACGTCAAGCAGCCTTTCCCGCTCCTGAGCCTTGCTTCTGCGCAGAAGGCTGTGGCTGTGGGGCTGCTCTTCCAGGCAGCCACTCCACCGGCATTTGCGCAAGAGAGGAGCAAGCTCTGAGGGTCCAGGCAGGCTGCAGCCAGCCGGTCAGTACAGCGTACCTTCTCGGTCACCTCCAGCGCAGCCTCGAGGGGGAGCAGCTCCTCGTCAGGTGGGCCCAGCAGGTTTGGCCCCAGGCAGATGGCCAGGTTGCTGGAGGTCATTCTGCTGGTGGACACGTGGTGGCCAATGTTCTGCAGCAGGGAGAGCAGCCGCTGGAGGAGGAGGAGATGGGCTGCAGGCAACTTCTCGGCCACCCTGAGGGAGCAGGAACACAACGTTAAGGAAGCAGATGCTGCCCACAGCTGTCCCTGAAGCTTGCACAAGGCAGGCGGGAGCCAGTGTCTGTGCTGCGCCACTTTCCAGGTGCTCTCAGGCAGCGATCAGGAGGAAAACACACTGTTGCTTCCCAGCTCCTGGTTTCACCCAAGCCCACGCAAGGGAAGGCTCCCTGCCCACGCCCTTTCCCCCCGAAATGCAACCCCAGCCCAGCAAATGCAAGCTGCCAGAAAATGCAACCTTCTAAGGAGCCCGTCCCTTTTCAGGCAAGTCCCAGGACTCTGCCACTCCCTACTCAACAGGCAGGCTGCTGGCCACACTTACACTTTCAGCGCTTCCATCCTGGCCTCCTTGCTTGGCCTCTCCATGGCTTGCATCCAGTCCTGGTAGACGCCGACAACGAGGAGCTTGCCGGGGATGCTGCGTAGAAAGTCCTGCAAGGCCAAGGGCTTCAGGTGAGCCTTTGAAGATTCCAGGCCAGCCAGGAGCTCTTCCAGCTGCAGGGCAGAAGCGCTCACCTTCAAGATGGCAGCTAGCAGGATGACAGGCTGGTTTGCCAGGTCCACATCTGCGCCGCGGTCGAGGTCCTCCTTCAGCTTCTGGAGCGCTGTCCCCCTGTCGGATCTCCGGAATATCCCCTCCGTCGACGGTCCTCTCTGGTACAGGATGTCCAGGAGCTCCTGCGGGAGACGCAGGAGGACAGCTGCTTGGCTGAAGAAACAAGTGACAGCAGAGGCCAGAGCTCTGCCCCAGGCTGGGCTCCCCCCCGCCCCCGCAAAGGGTCTGGCGCCAGAAGCGGTGGCCGTGGGTGAAGAGCCCAGTGCCCCAGCCACCCCCGCAGACGCTGGGGACACTGCCTCTGGAGCAGCCGGAGGGAGGGCTGGGGCTCCCCTGTCCAGGCTGGCCTACCTGGATGGGCCGGGGCAGCGTGCCGGCCTCCTCGCAGAGGGCTGCCAGGGGCTGCCCAAAGAGCGCCCTGCTGCAGCCGGAGCCCGCCTGCCCTGGCGCCGGGGCAGCGGCCGGGCTCTGCCGCAGCGCAAAGGGCCAGGGCAGCCCCCTCCTCCTCCTGCTGCTGCTGCCGCCGCCGCTCCCTCCCGCTGCAAAGGGAAAGAGAGCAAGAGCCCGTCAGTGGGAACCGCCAGGCCAGCGCTCCCGGAGCCTGCCCTGCCCTGCCCTGCCCTGCCTGCAGCGCGGTGCTGAGTGCTGCGGCGGGACGGGACGGGACGGGACGGGCAGGGAGCCGGCAGCTGGAGCCAGGGCTCTGGCTCAGCGGCTCCGGCTCGCAGTCTCCTGAGAGCCAGCGGGACAGCGGGACAGCCCCACCCAGCCCTCGCCCTGCCCTCCTCCAGGCTGCGAGCAGCAGCAGAGGGAGGCTCCCTGTCCCGCAGAATCACGTCCAGCGGCCGCTGCCCAGCGGGTGTCCTTGCTCGTCCGGGTGACGTCCGTCCTCCCTTGGGGTGCCCGACCTGCGGGGTGACACTCAGGGAACAAGGGAGCACGGCTCCTCCCGGCTCTGGCCGAGGAGCAGGGACCCATCTGCCCGGCTCTGGGGACAGAGCTCAGGCAGGCAGCACCTCGAGTGCTCAGCACTGTCGAAGGGTCCCGAGCACTCAGCTCTCTCCTGCTGCAGTGTGATGGGCACCGATTTCCTCTGGCCAAAGGGCAGCAGCAACAGCATCCTCAGTTGTGCAGACGTGCCGGTCCAGGAGAAAAGAAGGCCCTCCCTGCCCTTCGTTCCCAAACTTACCTGGTGAGTGGCAAAGTCCGCCTCCACTGGTAGACGGGGCTGTTGGAGGCCCTTGCTTGGGGTCAGCCTGCAAGAAGCAGGCTGCACTTAGAGAGCATCCCCGCGGCAGAAAGGGCCACCAGCAAGCGGCCACCCGGCACCAGCAGCCTGAGGGCGGCAGAGCGGGGACCCTCTGCCCTCCCACGCTCTCTACCTCACGTGGCAGGTTTCCTCCCAGCACCACCAGCAAGGACATGCGGCGTTCCTGGTAGCTCCCCAACCCTCTCTGCACCCAGGCTGGCACCGCGGGACCCTCCCTCCCTCCTGCACAGGCTCACCCCACTCGCCGCACAGCCCTGGCACCCCGGCACAGCCAGAGGTGGGTGAAAGGCAGCCGTTCTCACCTCTGTCTGGCCCTCCATCAGCCTCTCCAGGCTCCTGGCGCTGAATGTCCTCCACTGGGCAGGAGAGAAAGAGTGGAAGGAGGTGAGCAGCGATGCCTCTGCTGCTCGGCTGGAGGGCCAGTGCTCGGGGACAGCGGCCAGACTAGAGAGACACTCACTCCATGGCGTCGGCTCAGCTCCTTCTGCAGGAGTTTGATGGACGGGACGTTGGTCACTCGGGCTCCCGTGGCTCCTTCGGGTGTCCTGTCACCAGGAAAGGACAGGGAGAAAGCTGGCTGAGCCCCAAGCCACCTCTTTTCCCTTGTCAGGCAGCTCTGCCCGAGAGCTGCCCACAGCCGCAGCGGCAGCTCTCCCCACCTGGGGAGCTGTGTTCCCCCATCCGGCCGCGCCTGAAGCACCCCCCTAGCTTACCCCAGCAGCTTGCCCAGCCACAGCTGCTTCAGTGCCCGGGAGCTGCAGAAAGAGAGGAGAACCAGCATCAGGCCCCGCTGCCCCCCAGCCCCTGGGCCCCTGCACAGCCTTGCCCCTTGGGAAGGGCTGAGGGGCAGCACGAGGCCCCGTGGGGCAGGACAGGGGTGCTGCCCAAGCCCTGGCTCCCTCGTTGCTGCCAGAGCAGCTGCTCCTGCCCTTCCCTTCTGGGGACCAAAAGGTGACCAGGGGATGCAGGATGTGGGAACGCATCCCCATCCCTCCCTGCCCAGGCTCTGCATGGAGGGCAGAGGCCATTCACAGGGTGGCGTGGGCATGGTTGGGACCCTCTCCTGCCCAGCCGTGGGACGTGGCACCACGACTCACCCGAAAGTGGCAACACAGGTGCCGCTGGGCCAGATGAGGAGGATGGAGGTCCCGTCCTCATCGCTGCCTTCCTCCTCCTCCTCCTCTTTGATGTCCCCCGCTGTCTCCTTCCCGCTGCTCAGCACCCACAGCTGGTCCAGGGCCAGGCGGAGCTGTGGGCGCAGGGTGGTGCCACGTCTGTGGAGAAGAGAGACAGGCAGTGAGCCGGAGGTGGCCGCCTTGGGGTGCCCCCGGGCAGAGCCCTGCCCCCCACCTGCCCTTGTGTGGTGGTTTAGGCCCTGCCGGGACCCGAGACCACATTGCCACTGCCCCTCCCCCACCCTCCGACCGGAACGGGGCAGGGAGTGAAATACAAACCCCGGGGTTGCGATAACGAGACGTTTAATACAACAATGCAACAACAACAAACCGAACAACAACAAGAATGATACCAATAGCAATAACAGTAATAACAATAAACAGAACAAGGGATATAGCAATACAGCAGTGAGGAGAGCGACCCCACACCACGCGTTTACCAACTGAGTAATCCCACACCACTGAGGGATCTTCTGAGAGGCCGGGTAAGGGAGACAATTGCTCAACCTCCTCCAGGGCAGCTATACCAAAGGCTCACCAGTACTCTCTTGGGTCTTTAAATTACCCTCTCCTGAGGTAATCTATACCTAGGATGCACGGGGCATCCGGGCCAGTCACAATGGGGTGCTTACGCCAGTCCTTCCCAGTTAAGCTTACTTCAGCTTCTAATAGGGTCAGCTGTTGGGACCCCCCTGTCACTCCGGAGATACAGATGGGTTCAACCCCACTGTATGGCATCAGGGTGCACTGTGCACCAGTATCTACCAAGGCCTTATATTCTCGTGGCTCTGATGTGCCAGGCCATCGGATCCACACCGTCCAGTCAATCCGATTATTCCTTTCCTCCACCTGGCTGGAGGCAGGGCCCCTCTAATCCTGCTCACCATCACTCACTTGTTGTAAGAGTGACTCCTGCAAGAATGACTCACTTGTCCCCTCAAGACGGTCAGACATAATGTTGGCCATTCTATTCTGTCTGGGGGATTTCCGACTGGACACTGGAGCTGCGTCTCTCTTGGAAGACTCCCCTTTCATGGTGGTCTTCCCTTTCAGCTGCTGTACTCGTGCAGCTAGGGCGAGAGTGGGCTGTCCATCCCACCTCCTCGTGTTTTCCCCATGGTCGCGGAGGAAGAACCACAGGGTGCCCTGTGGTGTGTACCTTCCACTGCCCTTCTCTTGGGTGGGGAAACGCCTGCTTCTAATGGCTGAGACATCGGCCCGTGCAGGTGGAATGTAGGACATGTCCTCTTCCACTTTCTGGAGCCTCTGAGACAGTTCCCTTACAGCTGAAACCCAGGCATGTTGGGAGGAAGGGAGATTTCCCTCATATTGCTGGAGCTGGCCAATCACTTCGTCCACTGTTTCAGTCTGGGTGTCTTGCCACCAGGACGCTACTGCTAGTGCTTTGGAATGTGCCTCTGGTGCACTTTGCAGGAACTTCCGCCACATCAGCTGTGTGCAAGGGGCCTGATCTGGATCCGTGGGTGACCGCTCATCATTCAGATCACCATAAACCATGTCAAACACAGCCAATTCCCTGAGGTTCTGAATGCCTTTCTCCATGTTGGTCCCCTTGCCTAACCGACATAGAACATCATCCTTGTAGGGGTACCTCTCCCTTACACTGAGCAGGAGTCGCCTCCAAAGGCTGAGGGTATGAGCCTGTTTCCCTATTGCCTTGTCAATACCAGCCTCCCTGGCTAAAGATCCCAGCTGCTTGGCCTCTCTCCCCTCCAATTCCAAAACACCAGCTCCACGATGCCGGCATCGGAGCAGCCAGGTGCAAATTTGCTCGCCTGGAATGCAGCTGAAATCCTTCCGCATATCTCGCAACTCACTCAGGGATAGAGATCGGATGGTTACCTCCGGCTCTTCCTCCTGTTCTCGTGATGGGCCTGGTTCATCATCACCCTGTACACTGCGAGGGGATTTTTTGGTATATTTGGTTTTCTGTAACGGGGCGACTCATATTGGCACTGCCTGTCCCTCTGGCCCAGCTGCTGTGCTGGTGGAGGCGACTGGTACTGGCACTGCCTGTCCCCCTGGCCCAGCTGCTGTGCTGGTGGAGGCGACTGGTATTGGCACTGCCTGTCCCTCTGGCCCAGCTGCTGTGCTGGTGGAGGCAACTGGTACTGGCACTGCCTGTCCCTCTGGCCCAGCTGCTGTGCTAGTGGAGGTGACTGGTACTGGCACTGCCTGTCCCTCTGGCCCAGCTGCTGTGCTAGTGGAGGTGACTGGTACTGGCACTGCCTGTCCCTCTGGCCCAGCCGCTGTGCTGGTGGAGGTGACTGGTACTGGCACTGCCTGTCCCTCTGGCCCAGCTGCTATGCTAGTGGAGGCAACTGGTACTGGCACTGCCTGTCCCCCTGGCCCAGCTGCTGTGCTGGTGGAGGCGACTGGTACTGGCCCTGCCTGTCCCCCTGGCCCAGCTGCTGTGCTGGTGGAGGTGACTGGTACTGGCACTGCCTGTCCCTCTGGCCCAGCTGCTGTGCTGGTGGAGGTGACTGGTACTGGCACTGCCTGTCCCTCTGGCCCAGCTGCTGTGCTGGTGGAGGTGACTGGTACTGGCACTGGCTGTCCCTCTGTCCCAGCTGCTGTGCTGGTGGAGGCGACTGGTACTGGCACTGCCTGTCCCTCTGGCCCAGCTGCTGTGCTGGTAGAGGCGACTGGTACTGGCACTGCCTGTCCCCCTGGCCCAGCTTCTGTGCTAGTGGAGGCGACTGGTACTGGCACTGCCTGTCCCTCTGGCCCAGCTGCTGTGCTGGTGGAGGCGACTGGTACTGGCACTGCCTGTCCCCCTGGCCCAGCTGCTGTGCTAGTGGAGGTGACTGGTACTGGCACTGCCTGTCACTCTGGCCCAGCTGCTGTGCTGGTAGAGGCGACTGCTACTGGCACTGCCTGTCCCCCTGGCCCAGCTTCTGTGCTAGTGGAGGTGACTGGTACTGGCACTGGCTGTCCCTCTGTCCCAGCTGCTGTGCTGGTGGAGGCGACTGGTACTGGCACTGCCTGTCCCCCTGGCCCAGCTTCTGTGCTAGTGGAGGTGACTGGTACTGGCACTGGCTGTCCCTCTGTCCCAGCTGCTGTGCTAGTGGAGGTGACTGGTACTGGCACTGCCTGTCACTCTGGCCCAGCTGCTGTGCTGGTGGAGGCGACTGGTACTGGCACTGCCTGTCCTTCTGGCCCAGCTGCTATGCTAGTGGAGTCGACTGGTACTGGCACTGCCTGTCCCTCTGGCCCAGCTGCTGTGCTAGTGGAGGCAACTAGTACTGGCACTGCCTGTCCCCCTTGCCCAGCTGCTGTGCTAGTGGAGGCGACTGGTATTGGCACTGCCTGTCCCCCTGGCCCAGCTGCTCTGCTGGTGGTGGTGACTGGTACTGGCACTGCCTGTCCCTCTGGCCCAGCTGCTGTGCTAGTGGAGGCAACTGGTACTGGCACTGCCTGTCACTCTGGCCCAGCTGCTGTGCTGGTAGAGGCGACTGCTACTGGCACTGCCTGTCCCCCTGGCCCAGCTTCTGTGCTAGTGGAGGTGACTGGTACTGGCACTGGCTGTCCCTCTGGCCCAGCTTCTGTGCTAGTGGAGGTGACTGGTATTGGCACTGCCTGTCACTCTGGCCCAGCTGCTGTGCTAGTGGAGGTGACTGGTACTGGCACTGCCTGTCCCTCTGGCCCAGCTGCTGTGCTAGTGGAGGCGACTGGTATTGGCACTGCCTGTCCCCCTGGCCCAGCTGCTCTGCTGGTGGTGGTGACTGGTACTGCCACTGCCTGTCACTCTGGCCCAGCTGCTGTGCTAGTGGAGGCAACTGGTACTGGCACTGCCTGTCACTTTGGCCCAGCTGCTGTGCTAGTGGAGGTGACTGGTACTGGCAGTGCCTGTCCCCCTGGCCCAGCTGCTGTACCAGTATGTTCACTTTCATATCCTGCAGCTCTTTCTCCCCCTTGAGGGCAGTGAACAGTAGTAAAGGTGACACGGTAAGCATGGGCAAGCCCCCAGCACATTGCAATGAGTTGTGTCTCCTGGGGTTTGTCAGATTGGCAACACACCTTTTTCAGATACTCCACCAGTTTATCAGGACTCTGCACTTGTTCGGGAGTGAAATCCCAAACCGTTGGAGGTGACCACTGACTCAGGCACTTGCCCATCTTTTCCCACACACCTTGCCATTTATAACTATCTGCCCTCGGGGCAGGTTTCCGGGTGCTGCTCTCATTGGAGAAATACCGCATGGCCCAAAACAAGATCTGGCAGACATTCAGAAAGCATTGTGCCGCAAACACACTGGCCTGGGTGCTCCAAGGATAGCTAAAACTCTGAAAAACCGAGAGGATCTCTTCCCCTGGCTCACCCATAGAGGGGGTGAGACCCCTAACAAAAGCCCAGGCAGCAAACAGGTACCGGTTCACCCCCACAAGCACTGATGCAAGCCCATTATAAGCAGTCAGCAGCCAGTATAGCAAAATAAAACCCTTGACACATTTTCCACCGACAACAAACGCCAGCACTGGGAACACACAGCGGATATAAGGATTAATCCAGCCCCACCACGCAAGCAAGTTGGCCAGCATTGCAAATGTTCCTTATCAAACAATACAAATAAAAACAGAAAAATTGCACCTAACAGATTGCTCTAACACACCTTCTCCTTTTGTCCTTATCTCAACCCTCTCGTGCCCCATGCTGGGCGCCAAAAAGGCTGTGGTGGTTTAGGCCCCGCCGGGACCCGAGACCACGCTGCCGCTGCCCCTCCCCCACCCTCCGACCGGAACGGGGCAGGGAGTGAAATACAAACCCCGGGGTTGAGGTAAGGAGAGGTTTAATACCACAGTGCCACAGCAACAAACCGAACAACAGCAAGAACAAGAACAATAACAGTAATAACAAGAAACAGAACAAGGGATATAGCGATACAGCAGTGAGGAGAGCGACCCCACACCACGCGTTTACCAATCTTCCCGCGCTTGGGCGCCCGGACGTGAAGTCAGCATGGTATTGAATAACCCGGCTAGAGCTCCCTCCCCACTGCTGGGGAAACTTAACCCTATCCTAGCTGAACCAGGACACCTTGGGACAGACATTGGTGCATCCAGCACCAAGGGCCCAGGGCCTGGGGCTGGTGCCAGAGTGTCCCCGGCCTGGTGCCAGGGCCAGGGATGGGGGAAAGGCAGTGGGGCTCTGAGGGTCTTACCGCAACTTGGCGACGACCAGTTCCTCCTGGAGGAGGAGAAGGCGTCTCTCGCTCCTCCTGTGGCCCCGGGTCAGCCACACGTCCGTGCTCAGCACCGCCTCAGCGTCGGTGAGAGCCTCCCTGCGGAGCAGAGAGCGGTGGGCATGAGAAAGGCTGTGGCTGAGGGGCCCGGCCGTGCCCGCCCGTCCCCGAGCCCCGGGGGGAGCCTACCTGGAGTGCCAGCAGCAGTTGGCCTGGCCCATCCTGCCCGGGACAGGAGGACCCCTCGCTCTGCACCAAGGATGTGGCCCAGCTGGCCACAGCGAGGATGGGAAGCAGGGTGCCGGTGCCGGGAAGCGCTGTTCGGCCAGACCCTGCCTCCTCCCAGAGCTGCTCCGTGCCAGCACAGCCCCGTGCTGCCGGCTCTGGTGGCTGCTGGCTCCAAAATGGCCGACGCTGGGAGCCCAACGGAAAGTGGGCGGGGCCTCGTGCTGGGGGTTCTCTCCAGCATGGCCCTGGCTGTCTTGCCCTGGGGAGCCCAGAGCAGGGCAGAGCAGAGGGGAAGCACCCCCTCCCTCCGCCTGCTGCCAGTGGTCTGCCTGCTGCAGCCCGGGATGCAGTTCGCCCCCAATGCCCCAGGGGTACTTTGCTGGCTCCAAGTTGCTCAACTTCGGGTCCACCATCACCCCAGGGCTCTGCACAGCTGCTTTCCAGCTGGGTCTCCCCCAGCACATACAGCTCCAGGGGCTTGTTCCTCCCCAGGTCCAGGACTTTGCTCTTCCCTCTTCCCCTTCTTCAACGACAGGAAGCTCCTGGCAGCCCCTTTCTCCAGCCTGTCAAGGTCCCTCTGGTTGGCAACACAACTCTCGGCTGCAGGAGCCTCTCCTCCCAGTCATGTGCCTTCTGCAAGCTGTCTGAGGGTGTGCTCTGCCCCATCATCCGGATCACTGAATGTGGACAGGGCGCGCATCATGCCGCGCAGGGCTTTGTCACAGAATGATCAGAAATTGAGGGGGAAGATCCACTTTTGTGTGTGTGTGTGTGTGTGTGTATTATAAATATGGTGCTTCTCCCTGTCATCCCTTCAAGCCATTAAAAGGTGCACAGGCTCTCTCGTTTTTCATTTGAATGTCACACCTCTTCTTAGTACTGACCTTACGTGCAACGTTGTATCGGGCTGTACTCTCGCATAGACTGTTGGATAGTACCTAGCCTAGATTAGTAGAGAGCAGATTAATCTGCATTACCGGTGCTAACACCAGTGACGGGAGGTTGCATCTGGCTGTTCAGTCAAAGGATAAAAATCAAAGGTGTCTCTTGAACTCAGTGGGCTATTGACTGAATTCATCACGCTCAAAAAACAAAAGGTACAGGAGAAAGGCATATTCTATCTTGACTGCTACAATGCATGTTTTAGGAGGTATGAAGATAAACCCTCCATGCCCCTCCGCCCATCCCCTTCCAAGAAAAAGGACTAGAGAAAAAAGATGCAACTTCTAGAGCAATGAGGCTTTTAATAGCCAAGTAAATTTCCCTGTATCATGCCCATTCAATGAGCTACTTTGTCTGACACTCTGCCTTACTCGGTACCAGCATAAGACTCTTCCAGGAAATATTAAACAAAAAAAAAATATATTGCTGTACAGCCAGTTGCCTGCGTTACGCTATGGAAGATGTAGAATTCCTCTCTGATCCACAACTTTCCACCTACAAGCAAAACCGTAGTGAAGCTTTCCTCCATTTCCAATGCGCTCTGATGGCTCTTCCCCAGGGAAAGCCTTTCCTCTGTCACTCTGGGGGCATAGCTGGTCATAGGCAAGGCAAGCCCCGAGCCTCACGCACCATCCGAGGCCACCACCGTCCTCCTGTAGCCATGAGCAAGATCTCAAACTCCTTTTCCGCTGCAGGAGAAGAGTTGTTAATAGAAATGGATGCACATGGCACAGTCTGTTCCAGAACAGTCACAGCTGTTCAAAGCTTTCCGTGCCCTGGATTGGGGGGTTTCAGGACCAGCTCCTGGGTCAGCTTGCACCGAGGCTAGCGACAGCTGTGCTTCATGCAGGTAACTCAGGTTTAACCCTTTGTCCCCTGACCATCCCCACAGGTCCAGCAGCACAGAAAGTCACAGTGGGCTGCGTTGGAGCAACCTGCTCCGCTGGACTTGTGGCAAATGTTGCGTCTGCATCCCTGCCCTTCTGTTCTCCCTGTAGGGTCCTGGTCAATACAACAAGCTGCTCTCCCTGGAAATGACCATCGTGGCGAAAGACAGGCTCCACTGTGAGCCACGACCTTCACCCACCGAGCAGCCAGCACAGCCAGGGACACGTTTGTGCGAAAGTCCCTTCTCATGGCAAAAAGGGGATCCATAGTCAGCTTTGGATGTCGTGTGTCTGGTGTAACTGTTGATACTGCGCAATGCCTTGGTTAAAATAGAAGCGACGAAGAGAGTTAAAAACCTGCCCTTTTCAGGAAAAATGCAGGAAATCGGCATCTTTTGGCTATTTTACACTCCAACAAGAAAGATTGTGGGCCCGTGTTTTGCTGATTAGGGATACCAATTAAACTCAGACACCAGAGTGAAAAGAGCAGGCGTATTTTACTGGAAATAGCTAAATCATGTAACAGAATAATACAGAAAACATACAACAAGAAAAGACAGAATAGTGCACTTAAACAGGAAAATACAGGGTAATGCATCAAATCGTTACTACACGAGAGAGAGAATAGTGATTAAGAAAGATCCATCACCACTTGCATATGTTACCATCATCCAGATCCGCAGTCGCCGGGGAGCCCCGGTTACAGCGAGGATTTGGAGAGCCTTTCCCGGCAAGTGGGAAACCCTACGCGGTGCGTCCACCCGTAGGTGAGGCTTCCAAAGTCGCTGTGAGCGGGTCCCGCCTTATATACCCCCAAATCAGCAAGCCAGAATAGCTGGCACCTTTGTTTTGAGCGGAAAATTTCTGGTTTCATTCTCCTGTTGGATTCCACCCAAAGCCTGCCCAGGGCTCAGGGGGGGAAACCAAGGGAGTTTACAACAAGGCCAAATACGTGGGTTCTCAGCTTTGAACAAGGCTAAACAAGGGAAGTTGGATACATTCTCTCAGCATTTCGTCCTCACTACTGGTTATATTCTGTCTAAGCTGCATCTTTCACTACTGATCTTACATACTTTGTTAATGACTACATACTAAGTTAGCAGCTTCGGCTTGGGGCCTGTTGTTCAGGCTTCAGTATTTCAATGCTTTAGCACTTTTTACACCAGCATAAGTGGGTTGTTATGACTTAGTACAATACCTACAAGCACAATGGTTATCAGTTATAAAATATACAGGATTCATCTATAGGTCAACTCAGGCTTGGGCCTATTGTCCAAACCTTAGCACTTCATTTGGTCCTTTGACCTATAGGTGAATCATGGCTCTGAAACCATTTCTATGGTCTATGGTCTATTAGTTTTTGTTCATCAGTTGATGATGTCTCGTCAGGCGTGTCCTGATCCAATATCAGGGAGCGTTCTTAAATGATCCTAGGAGTGAACTTAAGACACAAATGAGGTTAGATGCCCTACAACCTTGTAGGCTCTATTTCCCGTAACAAGCAATAATAGCGATAGGACAGAGAGAAGAAGAAAAAGTCAGAAAAAGCGAGCAAACAGAAGAGATGCAGCAACATCAGTTACCACCACCATGAATCCAGCGACATCCCGTTGTCTCAGTCTCGGTGCAGGTGATAAGGTTGCTCCAAGCTCCGCCAAGAGAGAGATGATGTCAAAATCCCGAAATTTCAGCTCTGAGCCCTGAGAGAGGAGTACGCAGTCCTTTTATTGTCCCAGTCCCCACAATTCCTCCAAAGAGTGTGCCCATTTCCGCGGAGGTCATTGTACATGCCACCCTGTGTTCTTCCATGTTCACAGGCCCAGGTGTTCACAGTGGTCTTCACTTGGCTCACGTGCAAGCGCAGTTTGACAGGCACTGCCAAGGATGTCATTGTTCTGGCTTCAGGCAGATATGGTGGTTTCTTCAGGGACAGTTCATCTCCTTCAGAGCGTACTCCTCCATGGTGACAGGATGTTGAGGCCAGGTAGTGGTAGTGGAGCAGCAGCAATGTCGAGACAAGCACAGTCTTGTAAGAACATATAAGAAATGGTCAATGGTGGCTCTTTTGTGGCTTTTTGTTAAAAAGTACACTTTTATTTTTCCTGGTACCCTAATACAAACACAAATATGCTTCTCATATTCACAGCCTTATGTACACACCTCCACATTTTGATTTAGAAGATGCAATGCTGGCACAGTGGTAAAGGTGCGATGTCAGCCTTGCTGTGTGGGGTTTTCAGTTTCAAGTGCAGGTCAAGTACAGCTGATTTAGGAGAAGGCTGAAGTAATTTTCTTCCATTAATTTGCTACTGAGTTGTTTGCCAGGAAGAAGACTTGGACTTTTTTCTTATATTGAACTTTTGAGAGGGTCCTCTGATGTGCCAGGACTGTGTTTTGACATGCACTTCCTCAAATGGAGGAGTTCCTGTGGTGAGCTCAGGCTGAAAACATGCATAAATTGCTACATGAATTTGGAAATAAGAACCCAAAGAAAAATGCAGGACATGCCATACATATGAAAAGCTTACAAAGGTTAGGTCATAATTTGAAGGAGTGTAAAAGCAGTACCTATATTTAAAAAGCCTAGAAGGGCCAAGAATATAAATCTACAGTTTAACCTGGTGTTTTCTGTAATCAACCTCAGTCATTTTGCAAGGATTTGGTTGTCTGACCAGTGAACCCCCAGATGCAGTGAGGTGAAGCCATGAGGTGCTGGGGAAGGTGGCCCAGCTGATGTCTGTCACCTGTGAGCAGGCGCACAGGCTGTACCAGACGTATCTGAAAGGTTGCTATAGCTCCCTCAGATCTGCCTGTAAATCACAGCTCGATACTAGTGAATGACTCAAAACAACAAATAGTAAACAAATTTATGAGCAATGCCCTCATCGGCCCTTGATCAGTGTTTAGCAAATACAAATCTATGTTTGCTAGCTCCTGTTTTCCTTTAAACAGACCTATCTGTGTTTCCTGCTTGGAGGAGCTGATTTTACCCCAGACAAACATTAGGAAAGCTCAGTTTCATCCTCAATTTCCAGAGTAAAAATTTAATTTTAACTGAGGGAATAGTTGTACATACCCAGGGATATCATTTTGGCCCAGAACCTATGAATGCTTTTTATTTATTTATTTGTATTTTGTTCTATTCCATTATTGAAATTATGCTGTTTAAGGACTTCCTGAAAAATAGGTTAATCCTTTAGTCAGCTTGGCAGGAATTCTTTTTTTCTCTCATTCCCTTGCATCAGACCAGTGGTTAAAAAGTCATAAGTACAGGTGTAGGACAGTTGCCTGTGTGTCCTGATTTGAGCCCAGAGGGCAACTGAGCACCACACAGCTTCTTGTTCACTCCTTCACCCGCAGGGATGGGAAGGAGGAAATATAACAAAAGGCTCGAGAATTGAGAGAAGAACCGGAAGGGGTGACGCACCCATTATGGTCACAGACAAAAGGCAGACTCTTAGAGGAAGAAGAAGAACATCAATTTAAGTTAAACACCACCACTTAATTTTCCAATCAAACAGAGTAGGACAGTGAGAAAATACAACCACGTCTTAGAAACACCTTCCCCCCTGTCATGAATGAAAGTAATTTAGCGGCAAATCAAGATTTATTAATGACTAGCAACACTTAATCATTAACCAGTTTAAAGATTTACAAAATAATTTGGTAAAACACGTTGCGATTGAAATAGCAACTTAACTACAGATTCAAAGATGACAAGATTCACACTAACTTACTATATTGTACCTTAAATCTATACGTATATACATGCACATTCACAAATATAAAACGTACAAACACGCAGACACAAGTATTTGGATCCAGTAAAATGCGTATGTCACCACACTCGTCAAAATAACTGTGAGTACCTAAACACATCGGTAAGCAGAGAGTGAGTGGGTGAAAAATTTCCCTCTTCTTGAGTTTAGAGTTAATACGCACAACGCATCAGCATTCCTCAATGGACGATAATTGAGACTCCAACGGGTTGACTTCTCCCTGGCCTTCCGTTGGAGGAGTTAATGCCTGAGAGGCTCCTAGCTCAGGGGAGATGCTGGTCACAGACCCGCTGGGGTCCAGGAGAGCTCAAAGGGTCTCACTTGAGACTGCTGTTTACAGGGTTTGAGATAATTGATTTTTATCATATACTTATCACTCTGGCCTACCTGGGACAATGATATGTTCTGGCCAGTTGCCAAGAACTTGATGGGTGTGCAGTTCTGTTACTGTTCTGCTTGATGGTGGGCTGTTATAACCCAGCCAGGCTGTCAAAGGAGCATCTTAATGCTCTAAGTACTGCCATCAGCAGTAATTATCTCCTCAGGTTGGTATGTGGCCCAGGAGGGGAGGGGGGGGAATTGCACTCCCACACCCCCACTCCTCCCCTCTTCCCGGGCTCAGCTTTGCTCTCAGTTTCTTTACCTCCTGCCCCGGAGCTGTGCAGGGGAGCAGGGGATGGGGGTTGCGGTCAGATCAGGTCAGTTCATCACCTGTTGTTTCTGCTGCTCCTTCCTCCTCAGGAGGAGGACTCCTCACACTCTTTCCCCTGCTCTAGTGTGAGGTCCTTCCCATGGAAGACAGTCCTCCATGAACTTTCTCTAACACGAGTCCTTCCCATGAGCTGCATCTTTTCCGAAACTGCTTCTGCATGGGTCCCTCCAGTGGGTTGCAGTCCTCCCAGCGATGAACTGCTCCAGCACAGGCTTCCCTCAGAGTCCCGGCCTTCTTCAGGTGCAGCCAGCTGCTCCAGCGTGGGGTCCTCCACAGGCTGCAAGTGGCATCTGCTCCACCAGTGACCTCCATGGGCTGCAGGGGCACAACCTGCCCTCTCACCACAGGCTGAGGGGGGGTCTCTGCTCTGGCACACCTCCCCCCCCTCCTCCTTTCTTCCACTGACCTCAGTGTTTGCATAGGTGTCCTTCTCACTACTCCTCCTCACAACTCCCCCTCCTCCTCCCAGTTTCCCCTTCTTAAATACGTTATTGCAGAGGTGCAGCCACTGTTGCTAATTGTCTCGGCCTTGACCAGAGACTTGGAGCTAGGGGAGCTTCAAGAAACCTCTCACAGGGGGCCACCACTGTAGCCTCCTCTCGAGCTACCGAAACTCCCCACCACACACAAACCCAACACACTGTGTAAGATCTGTTTTGTCCACTTAATACTTTTGGTAGGTTTTTTTCCACTTAGTGTAACATGTTGGGTTGGGTATTTTTTCCACATCAGAGAGTACTGTACTATTATACCACTGAACAGTTATCCACAGGGAAGATTGACAGTGGATGGAAGTTTATTTTCTCTCTCATATAAATGCAGTGTCACAGAGAAAGAGGTTGTTATGTGCATATCTGTGTGTAGAGTTTCCCTTTTTTCAAAGGAAAACAACTGGTTTGGTTTTCTTTAGTGTTTGTTTGCATTCTAGAATTTATTTATTGTTTTCATTTCTTGAACTTCCCGAAGTATTTACAGGAGGGAAAACAGGTGTGAAATTTTGTGACTAGAAGCAGATTCTTATTTAATTTTCCTGGGGAGACTCTTGCATTCAAAAGATAAAAACAGAAGTCATAAAAATGTGTTATTTTTTAGGAAACAGCTCCTTGGAAGGTTAGAAGAGGTTAAGATTCCTAATAGAGAGGAATGGGGGAGGGTGTGTAATAAACTGGTATTTGTTAGTGGAAAGACAGATAGCAAAAGCTGTGAACCACTGGTCTAACTTTTTTAATGGTAGTTTATTTGTTTCGCTTACTCAATTGTCTTCAAGACTGTTGAACAATATGACTGGTTTTGTTGTAACATTTGGGAAAAATGCACATCAATACTATTAAAACAACATTAGTGCCTGGAGAGTATTAGACCTGCTTTGACATGCTTGACCAGATCAATAAAATAAGCAAAGATCATTTTCTAGTATGCAATTTTTGCACCATTTGAAATTGTTGTGTAGATAACAGTGCACCTTCTTTTCCAAAAGGGTAGAAAATCCATTTCTTAAAATTTGTTAACCCAGTAGTGAGATTGTTTGGCTGTTGGGTGCATCCACCCGTGTTGGTCCCCTACCAAAAGCTGCTAGAAGCAGTTCCTACTTGCTGCACTGCTGCAGACCTGCAGTATCAATTACAGCTGGCAGGTTTCAGAGCACCTTTGCCCCTACGGTTTGCCAGTAACCCAGTCCCTGCCACTGGCCTCCTCTAACAAGCTGGCTCTTCAGTGCACACAGCTAACTCACTGATGGGCTAAAACGCCCTGGCTGCTGCCAAGGCAGCTAGCAGAAATAGGATTCATTGCATCTGTCTTAGGCTGTGTCGCTTTATTTTACCCCAAAGAGTGAACTGAATGCACATTTTACACAGTTGAATTAAAACATTTAATGAAGATTATGCTGAATGTAGAATTTACTGTCTCTGAAATGTGGTTCTGCTCTGGACATGATGTCCTCGGAGCCAGCAGTGCAACCTAGTTGTGCACAGAGCCGGCAGTGGGGACTGGCACAGGCACTTCTTTCTATACGTTTGTATATAGCCATTTTTCAGAAGCTGGTCTGCACTTTAAACAAAGGAGTTACTGGGATGTACTTGAGACATTAATTCCAGGTTGTATGGTTTCCCTGAGAATTGCCATCTGTCATGCTTTTCTGTCTGGAGGTCACTCAAAGTTACCTCGGGTTGGTATCCTAAGACAGTAGGTTGAAAGGATAAACCGTGTGCTTCGTCTTTAACCCTTAGTTATCCTTTTCCCTTTCAGCACCCTCCTTGATAGGTATGGTAAGGAAGGACTGGGCTTCCCAAAACAGCATTGCCCTCTCCTGGCAAGAGCCGGACTTTCCCCATGGAGCAATTCTGGACTACGAGATCAAGTACTATGAGAAAGTAGGTCTCACTTACAGCATCACCCAAACTCAGATCTTAAAGAACAATATGTTTCATATTTTTAATATTAAAAAAAAAATACTTTAAACTTGTCACTTGATCCCTCATACAATGCTATATAAAGTAGGTGTTTTATTCTGTACTGATCTTTTGTTGTTAATGACTGTCTTGTTTCATGTCAAAATCAAGTAGAGCAGCAAGCAGGCAGCAGATATACTGTGTCATAGTAACTACATTTATGAACATGGATAAATGGATCATATGCTTGAACATATTTTGATTTATGGGTTATAAAAACTTTACATTAGAGTGACACCAAAACAATACAATTAAGGTGAATATCAATGTGATTTCATTTTGCAGCATTATTTAGCAATAATCTGAGTTTAAATGAGAGAGTGCACCAGCCTTGTTTAGAGGGTTACAAAAGGTTACAAGAGAGAGAAACTGCATGCATTCATGTCAAATTTCTGGCATTCTGTCAAAATTACGTGATTTCACACAAAAGAGGGCAACTATATGCATTACAAGTAAAGATACAAGGTGCACACACAGCATGTCTTGTGTGGTAATTTGAAGTCTGCTTCTCCCAAAGCACAAAACACATTTTGTCATTTTCAGCTGGCTACAGGGCCTTGTGTAAAATGAGTGTAAAATTTAGTGCTTATCAGTGCCTTCATTCCTGAAGATGCAGACAGGAAATTTTTGGTGTCCATACCTTAAACAGTTGCCTGCCAAGTGAGCTCTTGCTGTTTCTGTGTCCCCCTCTGAAAGTCACGATGGAATTAATGGGTATTTGAGAAAACCACAAAGAACAGAAATATAAGCCAAGTCATGAAAGAAATATTTAGGGATGTTAGGTTCTGTAAATATCTGAGAATTTTCTTCCTTGGCTGCACTTCTCTATTGAGATTATGCTGTTTTAATGATGCAGAAAAAAATGGTAAACTGGGAAAAAAAATACAATCAATTTGAATAGCACAGCTAGAGGGAGAAGACAGATTTCTTAGAATACTTGGTAGCCAGAGCAAGGAGACCTTACTTTCCTACACCAATGGGAGTCCTTCAGGTTTTGATCCATTAACATAGTAAGCCACATTATGACTTGCACTGCCCTTGTTTTGTTGGTTGATATTAAAATAACAACCAGGTGAATTAAACAAGAGAAATAGTGAGATTTTATTCAATTGATTAGGAACAGTTTCAAAGATCCAAAACCATTCATATGGATGTTAAAGTATAAAGTTTATATTTATAAAAATCCTTTATCAATAGATTATCTTCTAACATCTGTCAATACTAAGTGACATGGCAAATAGCTCTCCTTAGAGGTCTACATATTACTTAGTCTTGTCTGTTGTGCAGCAACACTACGTACGCAGCCCTTCGTTATATACAGTTTAAACCACTGCTATCTGTTCTGCAGCTTTTCAGCCCAAAATGCAGTGGATAAGCTGACCTAGGACATAATTAGAGAGCTTGACTTGGCTGGTGAGGAGAACAAGAATTCCTAGACATGCAGTCCAAGATGCTGTAAGTTTCTGTCACAGTAAAGAGAAAAAGTTTTCCTTTGCTTGAATAGTTTTGAGATGTAACCAGAGAGAGAATATCATGATCCTGAAATAACACTGTATGTTGAGGCCTGGTAGTTGAACTATCTTCTTTCCGGTAGGTTATGAATCATTCTGAAAACTGTACAGTTAGCAACATTTGTCACCTTAGACGGTAAGTGAGTCTTCAGAGCAACACACAAAGGATAGGTTAAATGCTTGACCTTAGAAATCTAAGATGCACTCTGAAAAGCATTTCTACATAGACCTTCTTTGGAGTCTTCATAGATGCTAAACATTTGCAAATTATCTCTGTTGGTACAGGATGTCTGTCCTATTCGGCAGTCTGTTATCTATCCATTCTAGTTTATAATCTTTTAATACCTTCCACAAACAGCCCAGTACTTTTAAAAGAAAAAAATGTCTCATAGGCAGTATTGTCTTTCCCTTTAAAAATCAAACTCCAGATATCAATATAATCTCAGTTTCCTTGCTAATAGTAATCAACTTTTCTTTTATACTTTAAAATTATTACTCAGACACTGACCAAAGCTTGTACTTTTTGAAAGATTCCAGGTCATAGTAATCTACTTACCTCTTGCCAAAAAGGTCACGTGTTTGAGTCAGATGGAGGAGTGGGACAAGATATGGCCTTGTTACAGCCTTGTAATGACACTGAGTCCTTCTGTAGGAATTCCCTCACGGGAAAGGAAACACACTATGCAGTGGGTATAAACCCTACCAGCTGCACTTCAGGTTGTGCAGCTGAACTGGAAAATGCTTATTCCTCCTCTTTTCCACCCAAACCCTTAAAGTTAATCATCAAAAATTAATGCTCCCTGAGAACTGTATTAAGCATACCAAGCTGTATGTGTATCAGCAACTGTATTAAGTTTGCACTCCCATATGGCCCAAATACACCAGCTGGATTATATTTTCTGTTACACACAGATGATATATAATTAGCTGAGGAAGCCTATCTATAGAGAAGAGATTTTAATGGGATGTACCCAGCAATATCCCAAGGCATTACAATGACATTTCCAAATAGAAGATATCTTTTGGAGCAAGATGTAGGATGGAGGGACTGGCTGATGTTTCTTCGCTTTCTTGTCTTTTGATGAAATTTACACTAAAGCCAAATCCCTTTGACAAAATATTTCATTTTGTTGGCAGACTCAATTTGCAACTCACGGGCAGTTTTCACATTAAAATTTTAACCCACATCCAAACAAGTGAGTGGACAGGATATGTAGCATGTCAGATATGACTTTTTCTCCTTTCCAGTATTATTTAGAGTTGAATTAATAACTGAAAGAGAGAAAATAAGTGAGTAGTAGAGGCAAGGAGGAAATTAGTTTTCCAATGAGATTTTAAAAAGAGATGAAGAGCTGACGGAGCCGAGAGATAGAGAAAATACCAGATTTAAAGAATTAGAAAACAGTATGACCTTGTTAATTTTTCTATCACTCTACAGCTGTATTTACTTAACTTCTACGAGAAATTATGCTCCTTCTTAAAATCTAATATTAAAACAAACACCATTATTTCTTTGAATATTCATTAATATGAATTAAAATGAGCCATCCTGAATTTGATTAGTAAAATATGTAAGAGACCTTGAGGTAAATGACTTGATAGGAATAATGTGAAGATTTAAGACCATCAGTGTGTAATGTTTTGAATGACAGAATTATTTTAACAAAAATTAATATGAAAAATTATAAACAAGAAAGTAATCTTGTCTTTCAGAATTGTTTACCTGCAGTAGTATTCTGTAGTTTAAAGCAAATCTATCTGTCTAGAAATATGTGCACCATATTATTTCAAAGCCATAGAAGTGTGGATGTACAGTAGATTACATACTCTGCACTCTGATGGCAAAAAGAGGTGACACTCGGTGCATGTATAGAGGTATGCACCTGCCATTTTTTTCCACACTTTTTGAGGAACAGATAATCTTGAGTTATGCTCAGTACCACACTGAAGCCTAGCACAGCAATAGCACAGTCTTGGGAGCCCTAGGAATGCACCAAGCTCACTTTCAAGCACATGCCCAAGTTGTTTCATTCCATCTTTTTTTCCCATGTGATCTGCCAGTGTAAGGCATGTGACTTATCCCGGTTTAGGACAATAGACGTTCCTCTGTGTCTTCTCCAGCTAAGGAGATATTTCATTATGTTCTTCTCAGATTAATTCAGTCCTGCTCAGGCAGAACCTGACCTTACTTGAATATTGACTGGAATCTAACCTCAATTGAACAGAAGCCATACGTGTTCTCATTAGACAAGATATGGACATTTCTTATGAGAAGCCACGTCACGTAGATCAGACAATCCTCTGAATTTCTGGGTGACATTTTGGAAAGGTGAAGTAAAATTAGTCATTTCTCTTCTATAGCCCTGTGCCTTTCTGTGAGGTCTGTATGACATGTGTGAGGTTCATAGACCCTCAACCTCCCTACTAATTAAATAGCTAAACCGTGCCAGTCTTTCCACCTCTTTAATTACAATCTTGCATAATGTTTAACTGAGTTAGAAAAATCACATTTTTTCAGACACAACTATGTTACAACTTCCCTATTTCCCTTAAGTACCAGCTAATACTTTCTTGGTTCGGTTTTTGCTTTTATGTTAGATTTTTAAATCGTGAAGAATAATATATGCACCAGCTCCAATCCACATGAGGCTGAAGGAAGCCTGCAGACTGTATGACATTATTCATGAGCGGGCATAGTTCCTTTGGTATTGTTGTGGCTGGACGGTTAGCATGTACTGGTTCTTTCTCTGGGCATATTCTTTTATTGTTGCTATACCTACCATAGCATGCTTGATAACCTTGCAGACTTCCTGACTAAATTTTAAAGTCAACATCAATGACAAGATTGGGGAACAGGAAAAAGCTTATAACAATAGGGATGAGCATATGAGCACTTCAGGTGTCTTGCCAGTCAGTGAGTATACTCAGTATAAAATAGCGAGCACTATGCTGTTAGCGTTGAATGATCAGCTGGGCAATTTTTAGCCTCATGCTTAATCATTCTCTTTTAAAATGAATGCTTAGCTCCCGTAATATTTTTCAATTATTTGAGATGCAATCTGCTGCCTACAAGTAAAATGTTTCTGATGTGACTAGAAGCAAGAAATGTAAGGCTCATGCAATAATACATTTACATCACATTTTCTCATGTTCTCATAAAAACAAGAACATTGAGTAATTTGGATGTATAAGAGCTTTTGGATACTTGTACTAAACAGACCTTGGTATTTGACCATAGCTGCAGGAAGAGATCAGCATGTCGTAGTGAGGTACCTGGGCTCCAAGGAGCACCTCTGGCATTCCTAGGCATTCAGTGCTCCTGGGAAATGAACCATGTCTGGTGAATGTTTTTAAGAAATAATCACTACAAATGCGCTTTGGGAGATAATCATTAAAATGAAATCTCCTAGCTTATTTTAGCATAGTAAGTGATGTTAAACAAGCTTCTCAGATTTCCTATTCTGCTGTTATTAACCTAGTTTCCCAAGGGAAGAACTGTAAAAGCCTTAGATTCTAAAAAGAGGAAAAAATAGGTCTCAGAACTGTTGAAAATGAGAGTGAATAATTACAAGACTCTCTGACCAGATATAATTTTTGCCTGCAGGAAAGAACCTAAGGACCTTGCAGCAGCCATTATTAATGACACTGATATAATTACTATTAGGAGAAAAAGAAACCTGGCCTCTAAATATCAATTACATGCAGCAAAGGGTTTATCAAAGAAGTTCTGAGTAGGCCGTCTCCATTAGGTGCCTGCTTTGGCTAGTCTCCTAATCGTTGTTGTCAATTATTTAGAGATAGCTTCTAAACCTTTGTATTTAATAATAAAGTAGCCTACAGAGCTATTACTATTGTCATTCATGCTGAACCAAAAAGTCTCAACGAGAAATATAATGCTGTTTAAGCAAGCCTAGTAGATTTGATTTAAAAAAAAACATAGTTCAGTCTCTGCTGGTCTTGTGTTCTTGTCTGTAGCCAATACCGTTTTCCCCAAGGAAAACTGCATATACAATGCTTATTCCAGTAACTTCCAAAAGACCTGCACAAATGTAGTAAAAGTGCATTAATGGTTTTGAATAAATGGTTTTCAAAACCTTTCAGACATAGGCATAGGAGGTATGTAAACTGTTATAAGACAACAAACACTGCTAGTTCCATACCTCAAAGGAAGCCAAGAAAGCTAACTCCACTGATAGCAGAGGTTGATTCCTGACAAAAGGAATTATTAAACATTTTTTCTAGCCATTTGGCATTTCAGCTTCAGAAAAAATAGTTTTAAAAATAGTTTACTGACCCAGCAAGAATAATAATGTTAACCGCAGGAATCAGCTGTTAATCTTAAGTATGTGATTACATATGGTCAAAAATCAGAAACAGCTGTTTAATAGTGCAGTAAGTTTCAGTTCCTTCCCTAGGACAAACTTTAGATGATTTTGATGAACATATTGTAAAAAAGAAATGTTGTCTCTTCAAAGGGGATTTAATACTTGCAAAAAATAAAGTGGTAAGAAGTTTAACATGTTTAATCCTGAATTAACAAAATAGCGAATGTACTCTCAAAACATTTTGTTATTGTTGTTGCTGTTGTTATTATTAACTAGTTTCATTGTGTTCACCTTATGGCAAAGTAAGTTTTAGCAGTATCTGAAGTTAGAGTTGTAGTTCCCTCAGTTACCTTAAAACACATTCAGGAGTCAACCTTTGGGTTTGAAAGTTTGACATATTTTTACAAAAAGAATGGTGAGTTTCATGAGCAATGACCTAAATATAACTCGTGTAGCTGTCAAAAGATGGCCATCTAAGCAAAAATAATTTCCTTCTTTATAAGTTAAATACAATGGCCAGGTCTCCATTTCTCTAAAATCTGGCAGAATGTTTCCTTTAGACCTTCTTAATATAAGAACTAGCTTAAAAGTTCCCAAAAGTCTTCATCTATGACCCCATCTATGACCCCATTTTTATTTTAAAAAACTGAAGCTACGACAGTGTTTTCATAATACACAAATGACTTACTGTTCATAAAATGTTCTTTCACAACCATAAAGGTGGATTCACAGATTAAATCAAAGAGATATGTACTTTGAGACATAAGTGAGGTTATATCTTTGTGTAAATGAAAGAATGTTCCAATATGAGGTATCATTTCGCTTACAGTTTTTTTCTGCAATCCTTTTCTGCAATTCAGGAGATATTTGGGGAGATACGGGTAAAAAGACATGTATTCATTTTTGGGGGAAAACCAGAGAAAGTTCCCTTTTTCCCCCTCTCCTCTGAGACTGCTTTGCAACTGCACACTAACCATGCAGAGGACATATTGTTATTAGTTTTCCACTTTTAATATTTTTTTCAGCTGAAATGGTTACAAAGCCACTGATTGCATAATATAAGCAACCTCTTTTTTATTAAGCGGTGATGTCCCCAAAGCGGTCATTCTGGGAGAAGGGAGAAAAATCCAAAGGGAAAGAGGAAGCTTTTTTAAGAGAGCCATTCCATTTTCATGCAATAGAACATACTATTTCTATGTTTAATATTAGTAAAAGCATTTTACCATGTATTAAATAAAAGCTGTGGATTGGGGGGGGGGGGTGGGGGGGTGGTTGTTGGAATGAAAAATGAACATTAGAGGAGCTTTCAATTTAAATGCATGATTTCATTAGCCAACTTGAATTCATAGAAAGGGTATGTTATTCAGTAACTCCCACATAGTTTTGTTAGTTTTGTAGCCTAATAAAATCATGAATGTTTATTTTGTTGAATTAAAGAAACATAATGTAAAAATTCTCTCTCTCTTTTTTTTTTAATGTATTAGTATTAATAGTTTCAAAGTGCCCTTTCTTGATGTTCTTGTCAGGCAGGGTGAGTTAACAACCTATTATTATGTACTCCTTACCGAGCAGTTAATAGCTTTAGAGTCTTTTGCAGGAATTCACCTGCTGCTCATAAACACATTTATGTTGCTGTAGGAACTTCACCAGGTTGATGCATCTTGTGTTTGCAATGACCTTGCACAGACTATCTGGTTTTCTTGCATATACTGCCAGAAGTACTACCATATTATATTAAAAAAATGGCAGTTCTTTAGTGACTGAGACAGCTCTTCATTTTTAAAAAGGTATTGTCAACTGTCTGCAAATTTCTTTAAAATTTTTCAGACTGTTTGTTTGTTTGTTTTTGTTTGTTTGTTTTTGTTTTTACCAACTCCAAAAATATTATTTCTGCTGAAGTTAGTTGAATTAGAAATGGGCACATCCCTGATACGAAAGTGGGAACAAAACTTGCTTTGTCAGTTTTGAAAGTGTAAAATCAGCATTTTAGAATCATAGAATGCTTTGGGTTATAAGGCACCTTAAAAATCCTCTAGTTCCAACCCCCCTGCCATGGGCAGGGACACCTTCCACTAGACCAGGTTGCTCAAAGCCCCGTCCAACCTGGCCTTGAACACTGCCAGGGAGGGGGCAGCCACAGCTTCTCTGGGCAACCTGTGCCAGCGTCTCACCACCCTCACAGGAAAGAATTTCTTCCTTAGATCTAATCTACATCTACCCTCTTCCATTTTGAAACCCCTTGTCCTATCCCTACACTCCCTGATCAAGGGTCCCTCCCCACCTTTCCTGTAGCCCCCTTTAAGTACTGGAAGGCCGCTATAAGGTCTCCCTGGAGCCTTCTCTTCTCCAGGCTGAACAACCCCAACTCTCTCAGCCTCTCCTCATAAGGGAGGTGCTCCAGCCCCCCCCCCCAGGGTCATCTCCATGGCCTCCTCTGGACCTGCTCAAGCAGGTATGTGTACTTCTTATGTTGTAGTCCCCAGAGCTGGACACAGCACTGCAGGGGGAGTCTCATGAGAGCAGAGTAGAGGAACATAATCGCCTCCCTCGACCTGCTGGCCACACTTCTCCTGATGCAGCCCAGGATACAGTTGGCTTTCTGGGCTGCAGTCGCACATTGCTGGCTCATAGTCAGTTTTCCATCCGCTAATACCCCCAAGTCCTTCTCCTCAGGGCTGCTCTCAATCCACTCCTCGCCCAGCCCGTATTTGTGCTTGGGATTGTCTCAACCCATGTACAGGACCTTGCACTTGGCCTTGTTAGACTTCATGGAGCTTACACAGAAGCCTGTCCAGGTCCCTTTGGATGACATCCTTTCCCTCCAGTGTGTTAACCACACCACACAGCTTGGTGTCATGACAAACTTGCTGAGGGTACACGCAGTCCCACTGTCCATGTCACCAACAGAGATGTTAAACAGCACCGGTCCCAACACCGACCCCTGAGGAACACCACTTGTCACCGCTCTCTACTTGGAGAGCCATTGACTGCAACTCTTTGAGTGTGACCATGCAGCCAATTCCTTATCCGCCGAGTGGTCCATCCATCAATTTTTAGTTTACTTGTTAAAGTTGCTTACTTGTTAAACAAGTTGAGTTTACGTGTTAGATTGTTTACTTTGTCCTTTAAAATTCATGTTAAACTAATTGGGAAAACATTTCTCTTTTTGCTTTATCCTCCTCTATTAACTCACTGAGGTGTTTGAAGAAAACATAAATTCAAATAATATGCTGTATTTATTGTTGGTGTAATGCAAGGGTCTGCAATATAGTCGTGACACCAGAGGTGAATTCAGCCCTTTTGAGTTAACGTTACAAGATAGATATTTGCTGTCTGCCTGCACTGACACAAAAAGATGCACACACATACTCACAAATACACAAAAAATATGATATTTCCGTGACTTTTCAATAGGTATTGATATAGTTATATCTGAAGAGGTTTGCATAATGAAAAATGCTACACAATCTCAAAGGATTGTCCCTATATATAGATCAGCATATTCCCTCTTGACTCTCATTTATTATTTGTATTGAAGTGATTAAAGTCAAACTTCAGTTAGTGTCAGACTTTGTATTTTAGAGCCAAAATTCTTCCTCCAAAATTGTTTTTTGTTAGGTTGCTTTAAAATCTATATTAATATTGTCAACATTATTCTATAAGTCCTGATTTTTTTTGAAAAGAAAAGTAATTGTCCCAAAAAACAGTACACACAGTTAGCATGTGGGAGACTCATTATCATATAACATTCATGTAGATTTAAATTAGTCCTATTGACTTCAGTAATTTATTCCAGATTCACAATAGCAATCTGAGTCAATTCTATCTATAAAAGGATTTTGCTTACTTAAATAAAAGCGTCAGCTTTACTCATACCACTGAACCACAGTTAATAGCTCTCTTATGTGTATCTGTGAACCAAGTAGACAACTATGAATAGTTTTGCTTTAAGTAGATCTTGTTTCCAAGCTGTTGTATATCAGTAAGGATCTTTTCTGTATTTTCCAGGTAGGAAATATTCAGTAGCAAATGAAAACAGAAAAGCGAGCATTAGTCTGCTCTTCTAAGAATAGAAGGTACTTATGTAGAAGATTTAACCTGGGCTCAAACCGCTGTTATAGTCAGCCCAGTTTCTCTACCTGTCCTAACACCCTGAAAGGCTGAAACATATTTTAAAAAGGAGTTGGAAAGGCTTGTTGCCTCAAGAAATTTTAATAAAGTATGTAGTTTTCACAAGGGTGTTGGTAATAATGTGTACATTACACACAACAGCTAAAATTTTCCAGCAAGGTGTTCCAAACCTGGCAAAATGTCCAGCACAGAGCAGTAGCCCTAATCAAAATCCTGAACCTATCTACCTATGGATATTGTAGGGATTCTGAAATTAGGTAAATTAAGCAGGTTTTGTCATCGGCACCATTAATGCTGAGTTTTGTGTAGCTGATTCAGTGTTGTACTACATTTTTAGGGTTGGTACATTTACATGAATTTCACAACTTTGAAAATATGTTGTGCTTTTTTTTTTTTTTGTTAGAACAGAGCATTGGCTGCATTGTATTGTAGCAAGGCACCATCACTGTAGAAGTCTTCTGAAAAATTGGATCATTGATATTGTATTGAAATGCAACTTCAGTTGTAAGATGCTTCCTTACATTAAAAATGTCTTCACACTTCAATGTGAAATAGGGGAACCACAGTTTTGGGTTCTGCCATGAAGGAATGCAGCAGTTTTGTGTGTGCAGCTGTGATTTTACCAATGCTAATAATATTAGGCTTGAGAAGATTGCCTGCCATATGTCTCAGCAGCTTAGAGACCTTCAGGTGTTTGGACTGTGGCTTTTTACATTGCAGGTTTTTTACATCACATGAGTTGTCCCTTTTTGTTATCTTTCCTCCAGGGTCTTGCATTTTCAATTTAAAAATTTCATTATCCAGTGACCTACTTCCCATCTGTAACTAGAAGTACCGTTTCTATGATATAGAGAGATATGTTGAGTTTGACTAACAAATCACTGATATTCATGTGATTGTTCACTATTTCTTATAGGCAAGGAACTAGTGTATATTCAATAAAATGACCAGGAAGCAGATTTAAAACAAAAAACCCCAGTATTTTTTAAAAACAGTTTGTAATTAAACTTGTTGCCTAGGGATGTTTTGGATGCCACAAGCAAAATTGGTTCAAAAAATAATTAAGTAAATTAATGGAAGAAAAGTCCATGAGCTGTAAAACATAGTGAAGCAAATTTAGTTAATTCAGAAACCCACTAATCTGCAGATTGCTGGACTCTGGGGAAGTGTTAAAGGTGAGCATAGGGAGAAGGAACCTGTACTGCTTATGTGGAGTCTCAGGTCTGCAGTGGCATATACAGGACCTGATTCAGAAATTTGAACTATGAATCTCAAATACCAAATGAATGGCTTGGAAATTAGCCCACTGCCTGTATGTACGTAGTTCTCTGGGCTTGTTTTACAACAAAGAAAGTCACAGAAGGCTTCCAGTCTTCAAATTTGCAGGACTGCCTTTGTTTCCTGTTGAGCTGTATTTGTCAGCAGGTTTATTATCTCATTATGAAGTGCACCTTAGTGTTAGGTATCTCAGACGAAACTCTGCTTTACTGTCCAAAGATGACAGCAAAACTTTTGAATACTACTTGAGTTGATTTTTACCATTAGTAAGCTCGTTCATGCTTGCAGTAGCTCCTTGCTTCTTCCCAAATGGAAAAGACAGTGCAGGGAAAAAGAAAATTAAAATGAGTGAGAAGAAAAATCTTCAGGGACAACTTGGAGAGGCTGACTTTTTTATATGCTGAAGTTAGAAAGACTTCTGGAGAAACTGGTGCAGGATACTGTTAAATATTTTTAATTAGCAAACAAATATTATCAGAGTAGCTCATAACTTCGAGAAAGATGGAATTTAATATCTGTGCTTATCTGAGAATTCAAGTCATGTTCCCCAGCTCCCTTTATTATATTTTGAATTGCACCTTGTTCCATCACCAACTTAAGGCACAGACCTGTTTTTATTCCTTTCAATTTAATCTCCTTGTCAGTACAATCAGCAGTGTCCTATCTGCTGCCTTCACATGTATTGTTCCCATTTGGCCAGCCATGTTAACCACACAGCTTTTCCTCTGCCCACCTCTCACCTCGTTGTGCTGGCGAGAATGTTAACACTGTTTTAGAGTCACCCTGTCCTCATCTCTCCTCGCTGAATTTTCTCTTTTTTCATGGTTCACCTCACATCAACTCATTTCTGCCTTCCCAAGTATATAATCCAATTAAAATGAGGTTTGGCTGGGTCTTGACCTTTCCATATTTTCTTTATGATTGCTTATCTGTTCTTCTGCTTTTCTTGTTGAGAGCTTCGCTTGATGTATGGAGAAAGTGATGACCTGACTGACAGGCAATCAAAATATAAAATATTGAAAGGCCAAACAGGTAAAGCACACTTTAGTGTTTCAGCTCCCCAAACTGTTACATCTCCGATTAATCACAAGGGAGGTCGAGAAGGGAGGGAAGAAGATTACAACCTGAAGTGGCCGATGCCTTAAAATGCTGCAGGTTTCTTCTCTGAAGCAAATACTAGAGCCACAGACAATTTTCTCTATGGCCCTACTTTTTCCTGTTAGAGTTTTTGTCTTAGTTCAGATTGGTCCTCAGATCTTCGTAATCACTTTTCTAAATTTACTTTAAGTTTGTTGGTCAGCTGGAAACCAAATGTACAAGATTTTTAGAAGTGTTGTTTTATGAATATCAACGGTATCTTTGACTATTATTTCTATTATTGTAATTTTTTCTTATCATTCTATATTGCAATGATAATTTATATAAGCCTGTTGATCATATTGTAATCAGATAGTAATTAGTGTTAGAAGCACATTTTTGAACCTATGAGTCTTTTCTCTAATATGTTCCAAATACTACTGCTGTCATTCATGTTAACAGATACACTGTAGGTCAAAATAGTCTTCTAAGAGAAAGTCATGCACAAAATTAGTAAATATAAAGGAGCTTTGAAAGACAGACTTTGAGTTTCCCAGATGTAGGTAATTTTACTGATTTCAGTGTAATTACTCTTAATCTACAACAATTTATGTAAGATGAGAAGCAAGATATGACATGGGGCAATAGGCATTCAGGAATCACATTATGGAAATATTTTATTGCAAAGAAAGAAAATACTTTTTGAGAAACATTGGGGACAAATTAGCTGTAAGAGGAATACAGGCAGTATAAATCAGGGCATCATTAGATAAATTAGAGCTGTTGTGGGCTATGGTTTTCTTGGAAAACACAGACAGTAGGTACAAACTCCATAGTTAGCTGTTATTTGTCTTTAACAGGTTCTGTTTGAACTAATTAATCACATACTGACTACACCTAGTAATTACCTAATGGTTTATTCTAATGTGTACTGCAACATTAAAGTTCAGGTGACTCTGGAGGTAATTAAGTGACATCATAGCTGATTCCATGAGAAGTAAAGAAGAGGTTGGAGATTTCATTTCATGATGGACCAGAGCTATGATTAACAAAAATTCCTATCTTCCAGAATTGTGGTCATTCCTTTAAAATAATGATGCTTCCTCTGTAGGTCACACTGTGTATATCCTTCAAACTAATGTATCTAGGAAAGAGGAAAAATGTGACCAAATGGTCTCATAAAAGAATCTTTTTTATTACTGGTGCTTTTATTTAAACATCGATGATGTCTAAATCATAGAACTCAAAATCTTCTTTACTTTAATGTGCTACTTATTCAGCTTTGACATTGTGCTTTAGTGCACAGGAGAGATCTAGTCCCTGTGGTATATAGATTGAATCTCTATTAGTATTTCTCTCTGTTAAGCGATAGCACTCTGAAAAGGCTAAGCGGGATTGTATGGCTTAAGTACAGAATTTTCATGTTGGAGGACAATAGATATAAACTAGAAAATGTATTTGCAAGCAGTTGATAGTAAATTCAATTACTGTCTCCCTGCATTCTTTCTGCACACACACGTTTTGAAGTTGTAGGTACCCAATAAGTATGTTTTGGTCTGGCAGAAGCCTCTGAAAACCATTTCCATGTCAGTTTAGGAAGTCTCTTCAGTTACTCGTGGGACTCAATGAACTGAACACCTTGATTGTCATTCGTAACATAAGCTAGACACAGAGTAAATTGCAAGACAGTGGTAATTCCTGGATCTTATATATTCTAAATGATAGAAAATTATATTTGATTATATTTTTCAGTTGCTAAAATAAGGACTGATAGTATTTTGATTAGAGCCATGTTTCTCTTTCCCACTCAAATATTAACAGTGACAAATCTTGTACGCCTGAAAGTGCCTGGATTTTTATCAGTGCTTCACTGGTAAAGTTAATCTTTTAAAGGTTATTTGAGCACTGTAAGAAAAATTCTGCATTTCAGCTTTTATTTGCATTTTTTTTTTTACACTAAACATTTTTAGTTATATGTACGTTTTCTCACCCATATCATCAGAATGTTGTAAACTCATTAATTGCATTTGAGTCTAAACTGATAAAAGTTCATCACATTTTGGTCAAACTTTATCAATATTTTTTTTCATATATGTGCACAGTCTTCATTTCTGTGCTGTTTCCCTCTGAAGGAAGGTGGGGATTAAATTGGAGAGTGGCATGTTCACATAGGGGTGGCATGTGGAGGTTTATCTGTTTGCAGGTGATAATGTCATCAGAGAGTCCCCTTTCTTTTGAGCATATGAGAAAAATGGTAATAGTCATCACGATAATATAACATCTGGGTATTGAATGAATATTACATTCACTAATAAAGTAGCTACTTTCAGGGAGTGAAGAACTGTCATTTAAACTGATGATGTCATACAGTGGAAATGTTTCATTACAGCATATGTTGATGGGACAGATCCAGCTGTTCTGGTGCATTGCAAAAGCAGAAGGCTTTTCATTATTTTTTATACTCTGATCCCGATACTCCATTAAATCAGTTTGTATAGTCTTAGACCATTAGCACCATTGTAACTTCCATTCATTCAGTCTGTTTCTTTAGATATGAAAAAATGTCTTGACTATAAAGCCAAGTATAAAATTAGGATAGATACAGATAGATGCTCATGCGGAGGTGGCTGCAGGAAAGAGTTTGATTCTAAAAGGTATTCATTTTCATGCACAGACTGTGTCCCAAATTTGTGAACAGTCTCTCATAATCAGAACTGAATCAGCCGATAAAAGAATTCGCTCAATAAGAAAAATACAATTTCCTTAGAAATAGAGATAGCATTTTCAAAGTTCATGATAGAAGTCTGTTTAACTTGGATAGCTGGTCATAGGCTTGGTATTTAATTGTGTAATAACATTGGCATTACTTGTCATTTGGATTATTTTTATGTTTTAATTACAGGTTTTCACCAAGAGAAATCTGTAGTAGGCTATGGAAGAGGTCTTCTGAATTTCCTCATATCAGATTCTGACTGGTAGTTACATATTATATTAGATAGACTTCTTTAACTTATGTTTAAACCCTCAGCCCCTGTATTCTCAGAATGGCTTCTTGGGAGTCCTGTGCCATCTTAAGATCACAAATGCTGCTTTGATATTAATGTGAAGGATCAGAGAATTTCTTGTACTTCTTTTATGTGAACTCTGAGCCATATATGATGGCCAACAGTTCACTTACTGCTTACATGCAACGGGAAATACAGCGATATCAGTGAAACTTTTCTTTTGCAGATTTTGCAGTAGTCCTCTGTAGTTATCAAGAAATACAGGACAGATGTAGTCCTTGACATTTCCCGTTGATCCTGGTCCTGTCACTGTCCAGGTCAGAGCTATGTCACAGGGCATACTGTGGCTCCCTCCAGCCCACAAAACCATGCTTCCGTTCTATGGAAAATAGAGTGCATGGCAGGAGGGCTGATATGTGTCTAAATTTTGCCACAACATAAAATCAGGGGCTGGTAAAAGCAGACACTAACATCCAAGAAGTACATCTAAGTCCCGCGGTTTAAAATTCACTTTTTGAACCCAGAATCCATGCCAAAGTAAGTGCATATTATCTGCGGCAAGAATAGGACAAAGCATCCCATACCCCTCTGCAGACTAGAATTGTATTGTTTTCTTCTGAAACCATCTTTAGCCTTCCTGAGAAAGATCATGGCAGAAGGAGTGGCCAATCTTGAGAGTCACCCCCATCAACTTCAAATTGCATCTCTCTGTGGAAAGTTCTGGCTTTTCAGGTCAGCTGCAGGTCTTGTCATGAGGAGGGAGTAATGGCAAAGCATCCGCTCTTTGGAGAATTGTCTTATGTATGAATCCAGTCCTAAAAGGCTGATTTCTTTGTGTGAAACATTCACATAAAACAATGTGAAGTTTCCAGCTATTAATCATTTTGTCTCGAGTTTGAGCAACTTTCTCCTCAGGTACAGGCTTCTGAAGCTTTTTCTTCTCAAACACACCAAGGTGACAGGTTCCCTTTCCCCTGTTTCACTTGCAATAACAAATCCTACCTCCTTTCCTGTATAACAACAGTATTACTTTTATGATCATGTACTCCTAGACATCGTTTTTCGACTGTGTGATGGATGGCATAAGAGCCTGCAGAAAGGAAAGAAGAAAAAAGATGGGAGGGCACGGAGATGGGACCCCTCAGGGCCCACCTGCAGGCAGCCCCAGGCTCGTGGTGAGGGGACAGCAAGTCAGACAACCCTTAGAGGTGACCAAAATACCTTCCACTGCCCAGAAGGGACAAGCAGAGATGGCTGCCCCTCGGGAAGCTGCTGTTAGCCACAGCCTGCCCACATGGACGGACACATTTTGTTGATGAAACGTTACCATCACAGTCCTTGTCACACCCATTACCTTTGATGAACTACAAATAATAAATTATGCTTGATAACGGCCTGTCCACATCCCTGGTTAGGGAACCGCTATATCCTAAATGCTGTTTTATACAAGCAGTAGTTAGCCTGTAGTAACAGATATAACATAACAGATACAGCTCAGATTGTTTTTTTCGGAAGTGATTCCCAGTTCTTTGCAGCCACTAGCCTTGTTCAGCAGGCTTCAGGGAGTAAATCCTTATCATTGGATCTTGTGGAGTCTCCACCAATTTTTGACCAAATTTCCATTTCCATCCTCCTGTGAAGGAACCTATTTCTTTTTACAATTCCATCAAATTATTTCTGCAATCTCTCCAGCAGGTCAGAAAAAACAGTAAATCGTTAAATGCTTAGAAGTTGATTTCAAGCAGCAAGGTAGTCTGGGAAAAGGAAATGGCTTGCAACTATTACATCATACAGTGAAATCCCTTGGATGCTGGTCTCCTCCTTATCCTGCAGGTTGTGGAGCCTAAATAAAAATTTCCAGAGCATTCCAGAGTGTAAAGTCTCTGCCCACCTACGTCTGGGTCATGACAGATGGAGCACATAGTACTCGCTAAAACTTTAAACTGAAGCATACCAGTATCTGTATAAAACAAGCATTTGCTGTTTACAGAAACTTTAATGAACATATCCAGAATCTTTCCTTCACTGGATGTCATGTCTTTACCTGGACTGAAGTGCAGAAGCAGTCTTGTATTGATATTGTGTTTAACAGGCAAGATCACAAACATTGGGCCATACCTATGATTCAGTGTGGTCTTAGGACAGTGCAAAATCAGGTGTTTCTTTTTTTTTTTTCTAATTCTTAGTTTGATTTTAAGCTGGTCACTAGCTTGTGTTGAAAGACTTGGTCTCTTTGGGCAGAAATGTACACACTTTAGTCAGCAGCTTCATTACTAAATAACCTCAGGTCTTGTGTTCTCCAAGTTTGCATACCCTGGCCAAGTTACATGTTAAGATATATGAGCACTCTACACATCAAAGTCCCTGGAAGTTGCACATATAACAAGGCTATAGAATAGAAATTAGCTATTCATGTCACACTGAATGTTTGTGAAATGTCCCTAAAGCAGTATGTAAACTCCTCTGTATGTGTGGGAGTTCTCTAGCTCTTCACAAATCTGAGTATTAACCCATTATACCTTTTTTGTTCACATACATGCTATTTTTCAAGTTGAAACAAGCTTAATCTCAAAAAAAAAAAAAAAAATCACTTTAACCAGTTGGCGTTCTGTCAGAAGAAAATGTATTTTCTGAAATTTCTTTAAAAATTGTATGTCTAAAATCCACTAACTTGTTCAAAGTAAAGTTATAGCATTTCAAGTAATTGGGGGAGATCTGGTAGTTGTAGAAGTTGTTAGATAGTATATTAATCATAGTCACTATCCACAAGATTACATGTACACTGTGTCTTACTATTCAATTTAAATAGACACTTCTTGCTGTTTCAAAATCTGGTAATAGACTGTAGAACAAATCAGCACTTCCTCTTACTGTAGTTTCTCAAATTATTTCCACTGTTTGAAGTGAACATTAAATGCAGTTATTTTAGATATTGGTCATTGTTGCCTTCCTTCTTCTTCACTTAACAGAATCATTAGGTTATTTTTGTGTGTTTGTTTTTTATTTGGTTTTCTTAGCCATCTCCTTGATGCCTACTGGGATAATACTGATATACCTGATGCCCTATGCTAATGTGACTTTGTTACACCATGACTGAATTTGACTCAGCATGTTTTATATAAAGCTGTTTGTTTTATATAAAAAATATATGTATGTTGATCAGAAGAGATTAAGAACCCAGTGGACTCTTAACTGAAATCTGTTCTTCTCCTGGTTATATCTCTTCTGTGAACCATATTGTTTCCTTCTTAACAGGCTGGAAGCACCCTTTGAATACTTTATACATGCTCTAATATTACTACATGGTATAATAAATGTATATGGTGCCCTGTGGGTATTACAGTTGGATTGTTAAGCATATGCCAAGGACATTTCTGCTCATATGTCAGTTTGGAGACAAATCTTGCTGCAACAAAGTAAAGGTAGCCTTAAGGCACCATATAAAATATTACAGATTACTGATTTATCAAGTGACAGTAACTAACGACAGGGAATAAACTCTCTCTTCTTCTAAGTCATCACCTCATGTACAAGTATCACCAGTGACCTGTCTAGCAAAGCAGCACTTAGATTTGCACAGCAATCAATGTGGCTGGTCTCCATACTACAGCAGCTGGTCTGCAGTGGTAATTCCCAGTGATCTCTGCACACTGTAATTCTCAGTGATCTCTGCAAGAGTCAGGAATCCTCAGCAGATGCCCAGGGTCAACTGCTAGGAGATTAGCAGGGAACTTTTGCAGAGAGTTTTGCTCCTTATACAGTGTGAAAGGGAATTTCATCTATGACTACATGGAAAGAGAAGTTAAGTTCAACAGCAGTGAAGCAGTAGAACCATGCTAGAAGTTTGCAGACTTTAAAGAAAAAGTTAATTTTTATTTTCTTTTACCCACAGGTCTACCCACGGATAGCGCCGGCATTTTGGCACTACCTGCGGGTAGAAGTGAGTAGCGGGTATTTGAATACTCCCACATCTTTACTTTACAGCTTACTAGTATTTACTGACCTCCTAGTTTGTCCATTGTGCAAAAACAATTAGCAACCATTCTAGGTGCCATTTTCTGTGAATGTAGTCTTGTACTAATTCCATGTTGTTTTGACTGCAGTGTAATTACTAACCCAAGTCACAAAAATGTGATGTATTTATATACAAGATTAAAGACAAAAAATTGAAATCTAAGTGAAGGCCATATCATACATTATGACTATAGCACAAAATCAAAGTACAGAAACCCATACCTGCACCTCCTTTTATAAACACATATTACATTCATGAGAAGAATATGGAGCTTCGTTCTGCTATATCATTTTTGCAAAGTTCGTACAACTCAATTTGATACCATTTCTCCCCTCTTTTGTCCCTCAGGAGCATGAGCAGCTCAGCTATTCCTCCACAAGGTCCAAGGCTCCAAGTGTTATCATCACAGGTCTCAAGCCAGCCACCAAGTATATATTTCATATCAGAGTCAGGACGGCAGCAGGATACAGCGGCTATAGCCAGAAGTTTGAATTTGAAACTGGAGATGAAAGTAAGTTTCACTGAAGGGAAAAAAACCCCAATACAACAGAAGTAGCATCTAATTCTAAAACAGTGAGACACTGAGAGTTTGAATGGCTGAATACATACCATTTGCTTATCACAAAATGACCACTGCTATATGATAAAAAAAAAAAATGTAAGCCTCAGCTTCACACTTCTGGATTCATAACAACAAATAAAAATTTTAGCCCAATGCTGCAGCTGAAGGAATGAATGTTTTCTTCTGCAAAATTTCCTTATGGATCTCTTCCAGCTTGAGATATTCTATGATTCTATGATCCTTTCTTTGCTTAAAGAAGGCCTTCCTTTTAATCTAGAAATACCATTAGGCAGGCTTTACGGAAGTACAACAGCTTCATGCAAGCTCCCAGAACATAGTGAGTCTTTCTCTGTAGTTGTTAGACTCTACAAACAAAAAAACCCCAAAACTTCTATATGCATTTCCGTCAACCAATAAGCCTACTAAATTTGCCAGTAAGAAGCAGAAAGCCTGCATATTTCTACAGAATATGCAGAAAGGCTTGATGCTATGTATGATGTTCATGCTCTGAACAGTTTTTTCTTTAAGTCAGGTATTGCCCTCCATGTTCAAAGAAACTGCAAACAAGGTATTTACAAGCATTTGAGATAAAATTAGTGTAGTAGATACAACACTAAAACACTCATTAATGAAATTACTTTAATTAACCAATTACGTATACCATGTTTTCCATCAGTGTTTTAGAATTCAAGTTGCTTAAGCTAAAGTACAGACTCAAAACTATGTAAGTGTTTTCAAGAATACCCATGGGTTTGTGTTCCATTTTAATTTCTTCTTAACTTCTATTTCAAAAAGGTTTTAGGGATAGATTTCCAAGTGCTTAATGCCTAATTGGACTTTTTAAAATTTTCTGGGTGCCTAAGCCAATTGGTTTGAATAGGAGTCGAGCACCTGGGTGCTTTCAAGAATTCCAGTAGATCCTGTCTGCATATTCTGATGCAAGGCTTTGGGCTCCCAGGGCCATAACTCTTATAAAAAGTAAATGGTATTTAAACCTCTGTGAGCCTATGTCATGTTTGTGAAAACATGAACTTACCCATCTACATCAGGAAGGCTGTGGTTCCAATGACATTTGTCGCATTGGCACTGCTGATAGAAACATCTGCTGGGAGTGTGTTTCCACCCACTCCCTCCCAGCCCCACGTCTCCTTCAGTTGCACTAATGAAACTGGCTCTTGGGCTGCATGGTGAGTTAGAGCTCACAACACTCTTAAACATTTATTACCTCCATTACATCTAAGCTCTCAGTGTGAATCTTGGTAGTGAAACATAAATACTCATTATATATTTGATGTTTACCAACATTTATTGCTTAAGCTTGTGCCTGACTAAAAGTATTTGATTTGTTATAAATATAAATCATGTGATTGAAAGGAAATGCAGACAGAAGAGGTTTTGTTTATGATCCATTGAGATAGAGGTCAAGAGAAATTCTGCCACTGTTTGAAATGGTACCTGGAGCTAGATAAAGACTTCAGTTTAATTAAAAGGGTAGTTCAAAGGACTATGGTCTTACTCAAATATTTATACAGTACTGCTTTAGATTTCAAAGGGGGGAAAAAAGCAAAGCAAGTGCCTGCTGGTAAATATTACTTATTTCTAATTGAAGCAGTACTCAGTGACCAGTCAAATGATGCCCTGCTTCTCTCCAGATATCTTACTTCCTCACAGTAGTATTTTGAAAATTGCCCTGTTCTAATCTTTAAGGCAGTATCAGATGATTCTGATCATTCGATTTGTACCTCTTTCATAACACAGGCCAAATGTCTGTAACTCTGTAACTTTTCCGGACAGCTAATGACATCAGATTGAAATGTAACATCTGCCATATACAAAGACTCTTGATTTAAAGTGTTCTAGTAATGGGGAGCTCACCATATTTATAGGTAGATGGTGCCAGTGCTTAAGCCTCATAATTAAAACCCTTTCTTGCCAAATTAGAAGCCAAATACAATCAGAAATCTCTTCCTCATCTAAATGTGTTTGCCGTTTTTAAGAATTTTCTTGTCTTTCCCGTAAGTGATATAAATGCTCTCTCTCACTAAAAACACACCAGTTTTTCCAAACATTGAATCATTTTGTAGCTCTCCAAAATTTTAACATCCTTTTTGAAGTATAACATCAGAGCTGAACCTGTTACTAAATTAAGCTGGAAAACGAAATCTGTTTATGATGCCATAAACAGACCTAACACTTCTTACCTCCTTATAATTCAGTTTTCTTTTACTTATAGGTCTAAGCACTTGCTGCCTGAACTACAGCATTCTTACAGCTGTCTTACACAGCTGAATAACGGGAACATAACAACATTTTTTGTCAGTACCATTGTATTCCAAGATACTGAGCTACATTTAGATGGAGGGGTTGGGAAGAGTTGTGTTATATCAGTACACATAAATGTTAATTTGCCCTTGCTGGCATGCATTTATCTTAAAAAACAGTCTAAGTCAAGCTGTGTAGGACCTATCTTCATCATTTACTACTCTGGCAGTATGCAGCTCAGCTGAAAATTTTCTGATTTTTTAATATATATTCATCTCAATTATTCTGAAAGATACCAAATAATATTAGACCAAGACAGACTATTGCAAGTCCCTTCATCGCTACCCATTAGAAACAAGTTACTTGGTGAAAATTCTACATTTGCAATTACTTTTTGTGGTCTTTCAGTTAGCCAGATTTTAGTTAATTTAATGTGAGCTATACTGATTTTATATAAAGTTAACATTTTCATGAGAAGGCTGGGAAGAATAGTCTTTTAAAAGTCTATGTTGTCACAGAAAATTTATCAATCAACAATCTCATAAAAATGACAAAAAATAGTTCAAGTCATGTGTTTGATAGAAATCCTTCTCAACTGGCATTAGCTTGTAACATGCTTCAGCTCTCTACCAATTGTACATGTCTTAGCATCTAGAGAAGAATTCCAGATGAACATCCAAGGTTATTCCGTTTACCCTGCTTGAATATTGACATAATTTGTTACTAAATAGTGGTAAAGTGAGCAATCCAAAATTGGGGCTTTTCTTTAAAGCGATAGACAAGTTGTAAAAAAGTAATGGTTCATCAATTGTGAGACATGTATAGCAATGTCCTAAAACATACTGTCCTTGGCAGGGCAGTGCTGTGATGGCTTCTCCAGTTTAGTGGTTGAAACACTGTCTGTGCCACTTCAGTTATATAGGATAAAACCAGATACATCATTACTAGGAACACTAAAACATTTTGATATAATTATTAATGGTGGTGCATGAGACAGAAAGAAGACCAACTCTCTAGCAGTAATGAAAGAAGTTAGTTAATCATGCAAAGTTGATCTGGTTTTTGGGAAGCACCCTCACTTACTGACCAGCAGACTGAGGCAGCCATTGCTTGGGGAGCATGTTGTTGTTGAACTCTTCTCCCTGCTGCAGAGACCAATAAATGGAACATCTAAAAGAGCAAAATTTGTACTTTCTTTGTGAAAGAAAATGGAGTTACCTAGAAAAGTCAGAAAAATTCGCTTCAAAGAAGGAGGGGTGGATGAATGGATGTTATCAGGCTTTCTTCCACTGTTAAAATTAAGAGGTTGCTGCTGGGAAACCTTTGCAAAGCATAGTAACTACTGCTTTTGACCATGTTCCTTATTGCCATTTTATTCAGTCTCCCTGTTTCAGCACCTTACAGGCAAAAAAAGCCGACAGGGTTTCATACAGTCCAGCACACACAGGTGTACCACTGCTGTGGCTATAAATTGAAGCATAACCTCACTCGTAGTTCCTGCTTTTATGTATCATGAGTACCAACTATCTGAGTCACCACAAAAAACTCTGGTCCTTCCTAGGATAGAATAAAATGTATTCTAAGAATAAAGAAATCATTTGTCCCAGGGCAAACATGCTTTAATCTCTGTTTTCTCTCTCCCTCTTTATTTTTCTCTCTCCCTCTTCTAACCAGCTGTTTATGGAAGACATTTTTTGTTTGATTGGGTTGGGTTTTTTAAGTTAATGATTCAAAGCATTCTTTTTTTCTGGAGGAATGTTTTTTACTATATCACCTCAGAGGCTCTTGTGCCTAGAGGAACTTGTAAAATATTGAACAATTTACAGTTGTTGGGCAGTGCAGTGTTTTCATGCTGTAACTCTCTTGTGCATGGCTTGTTCTAAAACTGAGAGTATTCTCCATGTCAACCTTCTTGACATTAGGAAAAAAAATCTGAAAGGGAACCAGGTGGCTTGTTCCAGAAGGGACCTAAGGGGCAAACTAGCATGTGTGCAAGTGTGGACTAGTGCTTGGGCTGAACAGAGTGATAAATGTAAGCACATGATGATTTTTAATCCAGAAGCAACATCGACTTTGTATGCTTCAAATAAATAATGTTAACAGTAAAAATATAAAAAAAATCAGAAATGTTAATAGAATACCTGATTAGGTATTTCATAAATTTGAAGACTGTGAAAAATTAATTGGCTTAAAACCCTGATCTTGATGAAACAATAATTTTAATTTTTTTACTATAGGCACAGATGGTGACTTTCTTGTATTGCCAGATCTGCTGAATTCTCACATGCTTCTGTCTCTTCCTACAGCCACAAAATCTATCTTTAACTTTTCAGCCTCAAATCCTGCTATTCTGGATTTGCCACCAGATGTCATTTAGACTCTGAGCTCCATTCTTTCCAGAACTCCAAAGTTCAAGGGAGGGATCTTGAATCATTGATTCTGATAGAGATCCAACATTGTTTCAGGCATATGCTCTGATTCATGCCACGACAGAGAAGCCATCCCTAGGATTTTTAGAAAGATATTGACGTACCAATGCAAAATGTATTTTATTTTTTTAGAATGTTTGATGCTTTGTCATTAGTAAATTAAATTTCTGATTGAAAAAAACAAATGAGAAGGCACGTATCTTGTATTAGAAACTGTCTTGCTGGATCTCTCCCCATGTCTGCTCAGTCCTACTGTTCATTCAATAGTAGTGAGCACTGAATACCTCAGAATGTCTCATTTTAATCTTGAAGTATTTACTTACTCATATTTTTTTAGCCATTTGTTCTTCAAATTTGACTTTGGCCTACCTGATTTCTGTAAGCACCCAGAAGCCCCAGAGACTTTGCTTTTCCTCTGCATTTCCTAAACAAGAGCAACATTCTTGCTCAGATTGCAAACTGCTTGCCCAGGCTTTCCATTCATCCACTGCTCAGGAAGCTAATGTTAGGGGGAGCACTTGAAAGAAGGCTTTTCAAGCGAATACACACCAAAAAGTTTTACATTCTTATGCTAGTGATGGCATTATTTTTTCCTTTTAAAAGTTCTTTTTAAGATTGCCTTTCCATTGCCTCCTCCCTTTCCCACATTCCCCTTTAGATTGGAGCCCATCAGCTCACTGGAACACAGGAACTACAGCACTTCTGAAAATGGAAAGGTTACTCTAATTGGACTTTATATTTTTCTTTTATTTTTCTTAAGCACTGTTGTGTACAATGCCTTGTAAATCCATCTGACAGCCAGTTCCTGACTATTAGAGCTTCAGCTCTCACCATCCACAGTCCTCTATCTTACAGTTACTCACTATTATCTGTCTAGCTGTCTCTCTGTCACTTTTTTATCTTTCAGTCTGCTGGAAGGTCTGCTGCCTTATAGATGTCAAACTGAAAAAACTGAAGGGTGTAGCTAAGAGACAGAAGTGAGCTGTCATTTAGGACTTCCAGCCCTTTTATACCAAATATACAACCTTTTAAAAGATTTTTGGAGAAATTTGCTCAAAGAAAAGAAAGGAGAACAGAGATGGAAGGTTCTCTCTGTGTTTCATCCTTTTCCACCATGACTAAAATGTCTGCACCATTCCTTCCAGTCTGCCCAGTGAGGAAGTGAAGAAGCCTTGGGATATTTTCCTTCAGCCTGGAGAGGAGGGAAAGTGCAGCTCCTCCTCCACTCATTTGGCTGAAGATCCCAGAGAAGAGCTGAGACAGGGCAAGGATGTAAAGAGTAGTTGGTGGGGACAGTACTGACATCAGGCTGGATGCAGAAGGGATTTCTGTGCATGGTGTTAATCAAGGAAACTGGAGTGATGCAATTAGACACTTCAAATATCATTTCAGGTATAACCTGAGCTAAGCATTAAAAGTAACAGGAGTGAAGAGTTTATATGGATAGTATTCTTCTGGGTACATGTATCATATATGTTGAAGTTTTAAAGTCAAATCACTGCTGTGACTAATCACGTTAATTGCAGCCACAATGTGTTTGAAGTGTTTTGACACCCAAACGTTATAGTATACTATCTAATCATCTGCTGGAATAAGTAGTAAATCCTCCCTTTTCCATGTCTTATACTACTCATTTTTTAAACTATGTTTTTGTCAAAATGAACTTATTGAGCAGACAGGCATAGAGAATGAAACGTACTACCAGACAAAACAGCTAGCCCAGCTAGATAGGTACTCAGCTCCCTTATGTGGTTTACATATTCCTGTTGCATCAGCATTTCCTCACCCCCTTGCCTATCAGCTTTAACTGTCAAATGGAGTGTGGCCCCATAGATGGTACAGCCACATTCATCCCTCTGAACACAGAGCTGCTAACCATCACTGGACGGATTTGTGTGGTGCATAATTGGCAGATATGAGACCGTGCACTGGACAGTGTAGAGACAACAAAATAATGATTTTAGCTATATGAGTGCTGGCCATGCTGTCTAACAAATGAGATTCTGGAAAAAATGCCATGTACTTCAATCATGAAATGCAGCACTCTAATATGTACACACAAAGAGATGAAATAAGGTTGCAGGAACTTGCTTGGCTTTGCAACCTATCATAATTGTTTTTTAAACTGAGTTTTTCTGTCTTGCATAATCAAGAATAGTCCTGAGGAGAAACACAGGGTCATATACCAATATGCACAGCTGATGAAGGGAAGAAAGAAGGAAGAAAAATCAGGAAATGATGAGAAGGTTTCAAGAACATGCACAACAGAAACAATACATGTTAAAGCTCTTATTTACAACTTGAACTTTACCTTAAGAGAAAGCTGGAGAAATGAGAAAAAAACAGAGAGATTGAGAGACATGCTGAATTTCATTTAGAATGGCAAAATGATGTAAAAATTTTAATTATTGAGTGTCCCTGACTGCTATCTTTTCACTGCCCAGATAGCGTTTTATGTAACCTTTTACCTGTGTGAGGAGTTTCTGTATGTGCATACACATGTGCTTATATATGTGTTGTTCACTGCACTGTGCCTTTATTGATTTCTAGAAGGATCACTTCAAACAAAAATAAGTATTTCCATCATTTTGCCTTACCTGTCTCTCTGTCAGTTTTTAACAAGTCCACATCTTCCAATTATACTTGTCTGTATACTTGTCTGTCATTTGACATTTTTATCTGACAAGTAAATTAAGGTCATCAGGAAGTTTCAGGCTTGAAAGCCCCTTATAGTGATTTGGCTACTTGAAAAAAAAATCCTAATGTATTGGACACTGGCACCTCTGCCAACACAGTAAAATACAAACAAGAGAAAGAGAATGATCACTTTTTAAGTACATACAGTCTCAGCTAAAAATTGTACTGCTTAGAGGTAAAACTAAATCAGTCTGGAATTTCTCCCCTTTGTGAATTTGGCTCTGGTTCCTGATAGAAAATATATGTTATTAAACTGATAGGTTGCATTCTGTTTTAGCTAAAACACCAAGAAATAGCAGCTCCATTCAGCAGAAATCATCCAAGATGTGACTTTCTTCATCTCAATCGCTGCGGAGTGCTTTTTTGGACTATGGAATCAGTCCCTATATTTGCACCTTTAATTCTCATGAAGAAAGGCCCCGCGTTGTCTCCTTGGCAATGAATGTCTGTAGAAGAAAACCACAGCTAATTTATCTTAGCCGATGGTTTGCTTTTCTTCTGCTGAATTCACTATTTTTGCACACATCCTTCTTCTATTAAAAAAAAAAAAAAAAAAAAAAGAGGGCTGCAGCTTGTCCTCTCACTTTCATTGCTGAGATGGGCAAGATAGACTCATCTAAAACCTCCTCCTCCATTTACAGCTTCAAACTGTGCTTGGCTTTAACAGTCCTTGCAACATTTAGCACAACCCCCGCCAGTCTGAAAATAGTATTCAGCGTTTGATTTGGAGAGCCTGTTATTATTTGCATTGTTACTTGTGTGGCATGGTAGTTCTTATGTTGTATTTTTCCAACTAAATGTGGCTCTGTGGAACATAACACAATGCAGAGCTAGAATCCATTCCCATAATATCACTAGATACTATTTTGGAGATTAGCTATTCAGTGAGTATTTGCTACATCATTTATTGGAAGATGTATATATTTAACTTGTCTGTGGAGAGCTTATGACCACAGATACTGAATGCCTTGTAATTTACTGCCTGTGCATATCTCCATTAAATTATATGGACAGAAACCTAATGGCAGAAATTTAACAAGTTGGTTTTGCTGAAAATTTGACATAAACTACTATTGTTTTTATTTGCTTTACCACTATTACAAAGCCAGTATACACTACTAATTTCTAAACCACTCACAACTATTACTGAGATGCCAAACATTTTTCTTGGAAACAGCATTTTAGGAGGCTTTGGACAGCAAAGTGCGCATTGTATTTGGCTTCATCAACTGCAAAGTGAGAGAAAGTAACCTACTGAGCTTTCTAGGCAGCAGCCTAGGTGATTTCCCTAAGCTTTAATCATCTGGTGCCTGAAGCAAGCTGAAGATTTTGCTTATAGAACAGTTTGCAAGTTTACAAAATCAAAGTTGCTTTCCTGATAAATCTAAAATTTATTTTCTTTTCTACATTTACTGCTGTTGTCAGAGGTCACTGAATGGAATTATTTATTCTTCTTTCAGAACAATGTTATGTTTCTCATGGAAACAGACAGTAAGAATTAGTTAAACGTCATGTAGCAAAAATGTTCAAGCATAACTGAATTTAAGAAATAAAACTTTGGAGTCACAAGACAGGAGGTAGACAGAAAACTGAGCCAAATACTTTTTCTGCTCATGTAGTACTTGGACAGTGAGGACCAACCGGGCTGTAAGTAGGTACTTTGTCAATGTAAAGATTTAATAGTATACAGAATAAATTAACAAAAAGAGCAAGTGTCTAGAGACTGGATCATTTAGGTGATCTTTTTTAATTCCTAAATGTCCTACAAAAAACAGAGAGAAAAACAGGAGGCATAAGAAAATTGGGGGTTTTTTCAGCTACAGTGTTGCCAATCACCAGAGCATGTTATAGGTAAAACTGTATACATTTTGTGACAACAAAACTAAACATCAGACATACAGAAGAGGGTGTGAGGCTACACATTGTGGTTTTTCTGCTTTGCTTCCTCCTGAACCCAGTTTAATATCTCTTCCATACGCAGCACTGCTGCTGACTGCACTGGGACAGTTGGATGGAGAGGAGTTCTGAATTAGATGCAGGATTAAGCTAAATAAAGCTAAAGAAAAAATATGTTCTATTTTTGTGTCCAAAATCTTGTCATATTCAAACTTCAGTAAGTTGTAAGTGTCTGATGATGCCAGCTCCTCATTTTAAAAACCTGAAAACATCTTCTCGCCTTCATCATAGTTGGGACATGGATTATGGTTTTTCACTTCGCACATCTGATGTCCTTGCTAAGCACCGAGGAAAAGGTTATCACCCATTCTGCAGGAACCCTGAGTTATGGAGCTTTAACCTCTTTTCTTTGTGCTTCTCTTTCAGCTTCTGATATGGCTGCAGAGCAGGGACAGATTCTTGTCATTGCCACTGCTGCTGTTGGTGGATTCACTCTCCTGGTCATCCTCACTTTGTTTTTCCTGATCACTGGGAGGTAATTAACACCACTGTTCTCATTACTCAGTCAGAGTAATCAAAACTAAGAATTTAAGAATAATACTTAAGTCATTAAACCACATTTTCAGTGCCAAAATAAGGGTTAGACATACCAGGGTGCACGGCCTCTCTGTTCAGCACTGCTCATACACTTCTGTGGTGAATGTTGTCTTTCATAGAAACCCAATTTGGCAGCTAAGCAATTATGTCAAATCAGGAAATAGCTTGGCTATTTTTAAAAGAAGTTTATGGACCTCTTGTCTGCAGAGCAAGAATTTAAAAATGCAATGTACCTGCACCCTCAAGGCTCTGGCATTAGAAGACAAAAAACAAAAAACCACACTATTTTTTACAAAATCTCATAACTGGCAATTGCAAAGCTTTGGAGGATGTAACCTTAGGATTTTTTATGTCTTGGGGTTGGCAATGTAGCTTGCTAAAGGCACTTGAGTGGACAATTTTTTATTACTTTTGTACTTTAGTGGACATTTTTTTATTACTTTTGCTATATTAAATTTGCAGGGAAAATCATACACAATTATGTATATATCTTATATGCAGATTTCTACATCTATTAAAATAAATACAGGAATTATGTAATGAAATGAAATTAAGAAAAACTTTACTCCAAAATACTAGAATGATTCTACTGCCTGTGATATCACTGGTGAACAGAAAATAGCTTCCTGAAGGTCCTGTTTTATTACTTTTTGGCTTTTTTTTTTTTTAAATTGGATTCAAGATATCCCAATTAAATCTGCAATACAGCAGTACCGTTGCACTGGTAGGGTAATTCACCAGTCTGGACAATAATTATTTTTTATAACTACCCTGATTCTTATACTTAAAATTCTTTAGTACAGTGCTGATTGTCCACCTTCCTTCAGTTGTTGTGTTGATCAGGATCAAATAATGACATTATGCAAATTGGATGAGAAAACATTTTGATTTGAGTGGCCAGATGCTATGCTCAATTACACACTGAAGGTTTTAAGGGAACTAGCAAATTCTAATTGGACATGCTAAAAAACACATGTAGAGGTTGGAACATCAGTCCTTGCTGGAGCTTAGATTCCCACAGGCGTAGCTGCTTCGATGGTGCCTTGTTTCCTTTTTCACTGAACCTCCAGGTGTTTCCTGTGTGATTTCAGGACTTCACCTAGGACTTCACCTGCTTCCACCAGGAAGCAAAGCAGAATTTCAGAGGACAAAGACATTATGTCCTCATCCCCTCTGTGAGACATCACTGGCACCGCAGTGCTGCCATGGATCAAGAAAGCCTAAAACCAGACTGATGCTCTGTTAGAGGTATGGGCCTTCGAGCAGATGAGTTGGGCTCATAGCTCCTGCAGTAGGCTCTGTAGGGGAGTTGTGTGGGCTCTAGCCCCTCCCTACCTTTTTCCCCCTCTCTCTCCTTCAGACACATAAAACAGCTGGTGGAAGAGCCTCCATGTGAGGAGGATTCTTTGTGGAGTCTCCTTCTTACCTGGCTTGGGGACAGAAGAAGTTCAGTGTTGGGATAGGATTCTGCACTATTCCTATCCTGGTTTAGAGCCTGTGTTTACGCTTAGAGAAAAGGTGTTACACTGACTCCTGAATGTGATAATGGTCATCACAGATAGGCTAATATCAATAGACAGTGCTGCACTTTCAGATTTGTAATTAAGTTTCTGTTTTATTCATTGTCTGGGTTTGAGCCCAGAGGATAAATGAGCACTATGCAGCTGCTCATTCACCTCTTCCCCCTCAGGAATGGGAAGGAGAAAATAAAGCAAAAGGCTTGGGAATTGAGATAAGGACAGAAAAGGATGACTCACCCATTATGGTCACCCGCAAAAGACAGACTCATTAGGGAAGAAAAAGAACATCAATTTAATTCAGACACTAACAGCAACAAAACTTAACAGGCAGAGTAGGACAGTGAGATGCATTACCACGTCTTAAAATCACCTTCTCCCCCACCCCTCTCTTCTTCCCAGGCTCAGCTCTGCTCCTGATTTCTCTACCTCCACCCCCCAGCGACAGAGAGGGGCAGGGGATGTGGGGCTGCGGTCAGTCCCCCCCCCCCACCTCGCATTCTTCCCCTGCTCCAGCATGGTGTCCCTCTCACGGGAGACAGTCCTCCACGAACTTTCTCAGACATGAGTCGCCACGGGCCACAGCCCTTCCCGAGCTGCTCCAGCATGGATCCCTCTCATGTGTTACAATCTTCCCAGCACCAAACTACAACAGCGGGGGCTTCTTCCCACAGAGTCCCAGCCTTCTTTGCGTGCAGCCACCTGCTCCAGCATGGGGTCCTTCACGAGCTGCAGGTCAACATCTGCTCCACCAGTGACCTCCATGGTCTGCAGGGGGGTCTCAGCACACCTCCCCTTGTGCCTCCTCCTTTCTTCTACTGACTGTGGTGTTTGCATAGGTGTCCTCCTTGCAACTCCTCCTCACAACCCTAACTCCTCATCCCAGGTTCCCCTTCTTAAATACATTATTGCAGAGACACAGCCACAGTTGCTAATTGGCTCAGCCTTGGCGCAGAGGTGGTATCTGACTTGGAGCCGGGGAAGCTTCAAGAAGCTTCTCACAGGCTTCGCTGTAGCCCCCTCCCCTGCTACCAAAATCCCCTGCCACGAACACAAACCCAGCACACAGGTATGACATTACATCTAATCTGAAAAGAAAGTGAAGTCCTATCAGTGTAGGACAGAGGTTTTATTTGCAGTACCCCAGCAACCAAATATGGCACTACAGTAGCTACCATTATGTGAATTAATGCTCCCTCTGCTGAATAATAAAACCAGTTAAGTCTAACATTCTGTTAAAGTTAATGGGAGCACTTAACATTGGAACATATTGTGACCTTAGATAATCTTAGAAGCTAAGTAAATATTCCTACGGTTACTACAAATGCTGACAAAGAGTAGGGTCTTTCAGAAGAGTGAGAAGTTACTCAGACAAGGACAAACTTTTGGAGAAAAAGATTGTGTGGAACCCTTACATGGAATCCTGAAACATAACTCAAATGCTTCCTTTAGAAATGTCCTGGGTTTGAGTGAGCGCTGGGGGTTTTTGGTAGCAGGAGAGGGGGCTACAGCAGTGGCCTCCTGTGAGAAGCTTCTCGAAGCTCCCCCAGCTCCAGTCAGACCCGCCTTTTCACCAAGGTCGAGCCAATTAGTGACTGTGGCTGCACCTCTGTGATAAGTCATTTAAGAAGGGGAACCTGGGAGGGGTTGTGGGAGTTGTGAGGAGGAGTTGTGAGGAGGACAGCTGTATGAACACTGAGGTCAGTGGAAGGAAGGAGGAGAAGGGGGGAGGTGTGCCAGAGCAGAGACTGCCCTGTACCCCATGATGAGACAGCAGGGCCGGCGCCCTTTGCAATCCATGAAGGTCTACAGTGGAGCAGATACCGACCTGCAGCCTCTGGGGGGCCCCACGCCGGGACAGGTGACTGCTCCCAAAGAAGGCTCGGACCCCATAGGAAAAAGGCCCTGCTGATGTAGTTTGGCCCTGGGAGGATTGCAACACGTGGGGTGACCGTGACACGTGCCCGTGGGAGTGACTGATGTCGGAGTTGGAGGACTGTCTCCTGTGAGAGGGGGGCCGCGCTGGAAGAGGGGAGGAATGCCATAAGTTCCTCCTCCCCCCCCAAACCCGAAGTGGAGGAAGCAGCAGGACTGACTGCAACCCCCATTCCCTGCCCCTGTGCTGCTGGGGGCAGGAGGTAGAGATATTGGGAGCAAAGCTGAGCCTGGGAAGAAGGGAGGGATGGGAGAAAGAGTTTTCAGGAGGTGGTAATGCTTCTCACCGCCCTACTCTGTCTGTAAAGTGTTGTTGTTGTTAGTGTCTGAATTAAATTTTATGTTCTTTTTTTCTTCCCCTAATAAGTCTGTCTTTTGCCTGTGCCTTAAAGGATGAGATCATCCCTCCCTGTCCTTATCTCAATTTCCTGTGTCTTTTTCTTCTCTCTTTCACAGCATTGCGGGGGAAGGGGAGAGTGAGCAGTGTCTTTGCTTTATTTTTCCCTTCTCAGCACTGGGGGGAAAAAGGGGGAAGTGATCAGCTGCATGGTAGTCAGTTCCCTCTGAGCTCAAACTATGAAAAGAAAAAACTCATTAAACTCAGATGTGAAAAAAATATGGAAATTTTTTTTCTTCTGTGTTTATTCCTCCTGTTTGCTAATGTTAAGGAGATCAGAGATACCCTTCTCTTAGCTTTCTAACATCTTATTCAACGGGACCATTTCAATTATGTAAGGTATGAATTCATTTTGAAGTGCTGCTTAAATGCAGTGATAAGAGTGTATTCCACAGAAGACAGAGCAAGAAAATTTTGAATAAATACTCAATTTACTCTAGGACTGGAGGCAAATTTCTGCGTGAAAAATGGGATTGGTACCCTACAGATGTGCTCTGCTTCACTGTTTAGAATTAACAATTTGATGAGCTGTCGAGTCGCAGGGCTGCTGATGAGTCTATTCATAGTGGAGAGGCTGGGTTAAATGAGCACCTGCCTCTGCACTTTGCTGAGTGATTACCCACCAAGAGCAAGCACGAAGCACGGCTGTCGATTGCAGATAGAAAAATGAAAGAGACAGAGACTTCGAGGCACAGGATATGCAGTGAGATGGGGGTCTTGGCTAAATTCCAGGATATGCGATGTTAAAGCTCTGTGTGATTTATTCTTATCATTACAGAAATTATTCCTCTCCGATTGTTCTGTAGCCAACACTAACAGGGAACAGGGAGCTGGAGCTGGAAGACTCCTCTGCTGGTGGTTACTCACCAGCTTCTGTAGTCAAACTTTGGGGCCACATGCATACTTGGCAGGATTGGACAGGGTTAAAGCCCCATTTCTCTGACTGTTCCCTTGGGCAGACACTTTAAGTGTACCAGTTTGTGTTCAGTGTTCTTGGCAGCTGGCACCCTACAGGCCAGTTGTTCAGATCCTAAAAATGGCACTGGCATGCTTAGTGGTCCCAGAAACGTGTACAATCTGAAGATTTCCACAGAAGCTGAGAATTTACTGGTTGCTGCTTACCTCCGTAAGGGTACATAGCCATGACAGTTTAGAAGTTTCTGCCCTTCTCCCCATCATCACCTCTGTAGCAGTGAATGATTTGTGAGTGTTCCTACTCTGTTTAAGTAGTTTATGAGGAGGGTGTGTTTACATATTTCTCATATATCCATAGTTAGTATTTTACTGGATATACTATCTATAATTATAGTTTAGTTTATTTTATAAGGCTAGTAATGAACACATTACAGAGGCCAGTCATTTTTTCCAAGGTGGTCTTGGAACTGAATGTCTGTTACACGAAAGCACATGTCCACATGCACTGCTGTTCTCCACCCCACAGCCTTAGCCTCACCCTTAGACCAAAAGATTTCCCTCTAAATCATACTTCTTAGGCTGTTCAGTGCGTGAGAAGGAGCTTTAAGATCAAGAGCAAATATTTTTTCTTGACTGAAACAGTTGCTCCTATCATGTGACCCTCTAAATCAGCATTAACAGTCCTGCAGGTAGGCAGCATTCAGGCTGGGCAATATTTCATTACAGGGAGCCTGAAAGCTTGCCATGTGGCAGTTTTCTTCAACATATCCTTGCATTGTCAGGTAAGGTTGCTAGCAATTCATGAACATCCACATAGTTCTGGGTTGTTTGCCAAGGATTTGCAATTTTATAGCAATCATACAGGCATCTGCTGAATCATCATATTCACAGAGCAGGCTACATATTGTTTATCCTATATGATAGGTGCTATTTTAGAAGAAATAATAAGTCAGTGCCTGGCTTGTCTGAGTAGCACAGAGCTACTCAGGAAAAAAAAGGTGGTCCTAATGTGAAAAAATATTTTCTTTTTTCATGAAACTTTGTGAAGTCATATAAACTCTTATCTTATGAAGAAAATGTGGGCTTTTTTGACCCACTGGATATGACAGTTAATAGGATATGGTTTTATTAGCACAAACCAATGTATGCAAACAAGAATGCAGGGAAGTAATAATTTATTAAAGTATCAGGATTCTTTGGAGGAGGCAAACTTGGAAATAAAGTATTGCATCAAATGAATTTAAGTATTCATTTTCATACTAATCATTCAGCCATGATTTATTTGTATCTAATCTGTTTGTAGTTCTTCATGCATATTTCTCTCTTTCGATTCATCACTAAATATATATTCCAAATGCAAAGGTTTTGGCTTTCATAAAAGTTCAGATAAAACTTAATGTACATTTATTTTATGCATGACAACTATTTTAATTAAAACCTCACATGTTTTTCCTGAAAGGTGCCAGTGGTACATAAAGGCCAAAATGAAATCTGAAGAGAAAAGAAGGGCTCATTTGCAAAATGGACATTGTAAGTAGTTCAACACTGTGTTATATAATATCTATATCATGTTTTAAATTAAGAATGTTCATTGTTTTCTGTACAGCTTTTGCCCTTGATGTTTTAATCTGGCCATTTGAATAGTTCCTCCATTGTCTGCACCATCAAGGGTATTTATTTTTATTTGTATGTCCTCTTGAACAATTTCACTGAATTCACTCTAGTTAATAAGGTTTTTTGGTATTCTATTAATAATATTTATCAGTTTTTCAGGTATATTTCTTTGAATTCTCAACTGGTCTGGACCATATTGAACTTCTGCCTCAAAATTCCTCTCTTGGTGACTATGTGACTTATTTGTATCCAGTTCTCTTTGGCTATAGGGATCTACACTTCCAGCCACCCAAGAAATAAAATGTGGAATGGGTTGCCTTCCATCATGTTCCTACTCACTGATCAGTACAGTGAGAAAAAGTCCTGACAACCTCTCATGGGCAGTATATTAGTTTATGTAGTTTAGTTTAGCTACTTATTTAAATTACTAGTCTCACTGTTTTATGTTAGAGTAGCTATTTAAAGTTTTTATTTATTCAAAGGTTATTATACAAAAGGTATTAAATGTTTGGGGGTTTTTGTCATTTTTTATAACATCTCTGGAAATATTATGATCAAGATAGAAGGTAAATCACCAGAAGTCTTTTTTCAGGTGACATCACTATATCCAGCCAAGTGGCTCTTTCTGTCAAGGAAAAGGGCACATTTCCCCATAAAGCATACTCTCTAGGAAGATTTGTTTGTCATTTGTTTCCAAACATGGTCAGAAAGGAAAGAAGACAAAAACGTTCCTGCTGAAGAGTTTGATATATGCCTCTGAGACCATGACTGAATTTGAGAAAAGCCTCACTCAATGTCTTTAAGGCCAGGGTAAATGATAACTGTATTTCATGTTGACACAAAGCTTCATCTCAGAGGCTTCTCATTCATTTGCAGTTATCTCAGCATCAGACTTGAGGGGGCAAGTTTCTACTCATGTATGTGCTCCATAGGACCAAGGATAAAGAGGAATTACTGTGATTTACCCCAGCAGCTAAGACTCTATTGCCAATAATACTCCCTCCTTTACACTGAGCACTCGGTGCCTCCATAAGAAGTACGTCCTTCATGCTAGCAGCAATCTTTATCTGACTGCTGACTGCCTATAGATTTGATATCCAGGATCTCAACTTGAAATGTGGGGTTGTGCAGTCTCTGCTGGGATTGGTATAAGGGTGACCTCTCCTAGACTGTCTGAAGCTATTTAAAAAGAAACTCTTCTGCAAGACCTGGACTGTTTAGCGTTGCCTGTTCCTGTTTGCAGATTTGTCATGTCCATGCTTTACATCCTATGCTTCTGCTGTGCGCAGAAGAAAACAATCTCCTCTTCATCCTTCCTCTCTCCCTTGGGAGCTCAGTGTGAGTGAGAGGAAGATCTCAGGAAATAAAATCTTTGAAGTGAGTTAGGAGAGGTCTGTGATCTTGCTGATGACATCCCACGATGTCTGGTGCCTTCCCCGTTTCTGTATCGTGTGCGTACTCTATCAGCAGTGGTCCAAATGGCTGTTGCACACTACTTAATGAAGCCCAGCCACATTCATGTGTCCTGAACATGTGTTCTTCACCTAAATGAGCATTCTTCACGCTAAATGAGCATTTAGGCTCATCAGATAATGAGCTGCTTTAGATTCAGCTCCTAAGTGATAAGGGGAAGAAAGCTGAGAGGTACTTGATTCTTTTAAAAGAGGTTCTCTTGACCCAGCTGCAGTACCCTCCTCTTATCCTGATAAGTTGATGCATTATCTACATCAACTTCTCTTAATGGGTTGAAAGTTTTCCAGAACTTAATCACCACATGGCAGCAGCCTAAAAAAATTCCCATCCAGATAGTCCGAGAGAAACAGCATAAGTTCTTGGACATGCTATACTCAAGAACACAAGGGATATTAGTCATGCCAGAAAACGATGGGTTGCTGGAGCCTGCCAAAGCAATCTGGCACCAACCCACTATTGCCACAGCCATCTCCAAGGAAGCAAACAAAAATTATTGAAGCCTTGTAAATAGATTTGGATATTTTTGTTCTCGTCTTGCACCTGGCTCTCTGGTTGTTCCAGATGATCAGAGGAGAACAAAGCAGCACAGTCCTCCAGGACCCATCCTCAGAGAAAAGGATCTCAAAGATTGGACCTGTTTGGCAAAAGGAATGTTCAGCCATCCACCCATAAATGAAAGGATTGAACTAGAAAGCACTGTTTTCAAAGTAAAGGACAGATTGCCTAAATTGCCCAAGGAACAGCAAAGGGGAATATAAACTGCTTTGGCAGTAATCACTGTTAGTCTTGAGGATCGGCTTTTCCCCATATCTTTGAGTCCTCACTTGGTGTCTCTGTAGACACCCTTTCAAGTGACCAGCTCAGAGCTCACATTTTCTCTCATGACTTGCTGCATTTTCCAGATTTACCAGCTGTACTTGAAGCATTGCTTAAGGATGTGAGCTAAGTGCAGAGACTCCAGGGATTCTCTTCAGATTAAAATACTAAATAGCATTTGGAAAGGAAATGCTCACAATAATAAAATAAATAAATAAATAAATTAATTAATTTATCTTACCCAAAATAGCATTTTCCTTAAAACTTAGCTAAGGCTGTTATTTTTTCCTAAGGAGAAATTTCAAAAAGCCTTATTGCCCTCTTAATTTTCCTGCCTGAAATGCTATACCTCAGGAGACGCTTGTGTTCAGCTGGGACAGAGACAAAACAGCATAAGAGTTTGACACTATCTTATCAGTTGAATACCAAAGACTGAGTTTTCTAAAGGCCTTTGACTTTTTGTTTCCATGGGACAAGATAAACTCTGGGACCTGTGTAGCTAGCAAACATGACAATAACTAGGGGTATAAATAACATTCAGAGAACCTAATACCCATATTTTCTCCGTTATTTACACTAACACTGGGTGTTGGTTATCATTGCAAGTTGAAAGGATGTTTGATGTAACAATGCGCTGCAGAAATCCTGAAGAAGTATCCATGCTTTCAGTCACCCAGAACATCTCAGGAGATTTGAGCAGGGTCCAGCAGGACCTTGCTTACAGTTTCAGCCAGTACTTCTGAATGTTTTTGCTAGTGTTGGGTTGGCAGAGGCTTCTCTGTCTATGGAGTTGTAACACCCAGGTCTTTAATGTCTCAGAAGCCTCACCTAAAAAGGCCACTTGAAGGATAAGAGGAAATATTTAAGTTTGTGCTCAGTCAATCTTTGAAGGCCCTGGTGCTGACAGCGACTGGGAACAACTCATGTGCATTCTACAGTTGGCTTCTGTGAAATCAGTAGCAAGCATTAGTAATTTTGGGTCGTTATCCTTTTCTGTGGGTTCTGTAAATTTAAATGTGGAAGATTTAATATATTATTTCCAATCCTTTCAATTTTCTAGTAAAAAAACCCCTCAAAACCCAAAAAAAACCCGTTTCATTACAGTGCATGAATGTCAAAGAATTCTTGATTCCTAGTGTTCTCTCTTTTTTGCAGTACGTTTCCCAGGAATCAAAACATATATTGATCCAGACACGTATGAAGACCCATCTCTTGCTGTCCATGAGTTTGCAAAGGAGATAGATCCTTCAAGAATTCGTATTGAGAGAGTTATTGGGGCAGGTAAAAATATACTCTCTTTAAAAAATGTCTAAGCTTGGAAAGGCTGCTTTTCTGAAGTCACCAGCATAATGCAAGTGGTCAAGTGTAGTACAAAATGTGGACATATTTCTGTGACAGCACAAGTTCACTCTCAGGTGTGGTGTACACGAGGTATTGTATTTAGCTAATGTTCCAAATGTGGGTATATTGAAATAAGGAGTTCTTGAGAAGTAGATTCTCCAAAGCAATAGGTTTATCCCAAACCGTTTTTTAAGGCTTTATCAATGTTTTGGGTAGGGTTGTTTTTTTGGTTTGTTTTTTTTTCTTTGTTCCAAATGTACTCAAAAGATGGTGTCACCATTTGTCATAGTTAATGTCACATGTTCTCTGTCACTGAGGGGGAGATTAGATCTGAATGTCTGTCTGGGGGGAGGTAAGATCAGAATATAGAAGACTGAGAAAAAATTATTCTCAAATAGAAAATAGGTGGAGTAAAAGGGGGAAAAGGAGAGGCTGGCTTGGGGTAGGCTTTCCTGTAGCTGCGCAGAGAAGGATCATTGGCACAGTGGGAAAAGAGGAAGATTTGATGAGAAGGTGTGGAAAGTATGAAAGGTGACGTGGAGCTGGGAAGCAGGATGACTGAGAAAAATAGCTGCAGGATCTGCTCTTACATCCCTTTTTGTCTTTGTCCAAGTGTGTAGTGGGAACAGAGAGGAATTACATCTGAATGACCTTTTTAGACCCTGTTCTCATCTATGGGGTGTTTATCTTCAGTTGAGAACATCTCATTGGGGATGTAGGCCATTTCACAGCTGTTTGAAAATAGGTTTCAGAAACTCATTATTCCTGTGTGTATATTGGCCTTTTTTTCTAAGGGAGATAACGTGACTGTCGCGGATGAAATATTTGACATGGTTATGATTTAGCAGCAATTCAAGATTTATGAATGGTCTCAGGTGTATCAAACGGTTGAATTTTAGCAGCACTTAATGACTGACCAATTTAAAGATTATCAAGGTAATTTGGTGGAATATGTTATAACTAAAACAGTGACTTAACTACATATTTGAGAATTACAAGATTCACACTAACTTACTACAAGGTACCCTAAATCAAAGTATATGTATGTACATATGTATAAACACAAAGCATATACACACATAGACAGACGTAAATATTTGGATTCAGTGAAATGTGTAGACACCCACACTCCTGAATGCAAATGTGCATATTCAAGCACATAGATAGGTATAGAGGTGGATGGAAGAGGCTAGCCTGTAGTTAAAATTTCCCTCTTCTCAAGTTTAGAGTAAATACTCACGATGCATCAGCATTCCTCAACAGGTAATTGAGCCTCGAGAAGTCTGTCTTTGCCCTGGCCCTTCGTTGGCCCTTCGTTGGCTTTCAACCTCGAGGATTCTGTGCCTGAGAGGCGTCCCAGCTCAGGGAGATGCTGGTCACAGCCCGCTGCGATCCAGGAGAGCTTGAAGGGTCTTGCTTAGGGTCGGTATCTATAGGGTCCGAGATAATTGACTTTCATCAGGTACTTTTCCATTTCAGCCCAACTTGGATGTTGAAATACTCTCGTATCTTCCACCAGTTGTGCAGGCCCAGAACTTCCTAGATTTTGAAGTTCTGGTATCACCTGCTTTGGGCGATGACTCAGGTACAGATGTACTAGGCTGTCAGGAGGTGATTGATTGTCATTACCATTTCCAAGCAATAGGAGAGGCAGGACCCAGGTTCATTAAGGGGGTGCTCTGGTCCACTGCCTTTCACAACCCATGTTAGGTTGGCATGTGGCCCAGGGAGGGGGAATCGCACCAAGCACCGAGCGGCCCAGGAGGGTGGGGGAGTTGCACCACCACAATGGTCCTCGTGTTTTCACGGATCTTACTCTTTGCTAACGTGCTATGTTTGTAGGCATGTCTATTCTGTGCGTTGTTATCCTCTTGTCTTCGCTTTCATTTAATTGTCAGGTTTCGCTACTCAGGAATGCGCCGTGCAAGTGTTCCCATGCATTCACTTTTGGAAAGCCTTTGTAGGGATAAAGGCTCATGGCAGCTGTCTAGAGTTCGCTAGAGAGGTCCTGGTGGCAACTCCGTGGTGACAGAAAATACTCCTTTGTGGTTAGCACAAGAAAAGTGAAATACTTGTCAAGATCAGAGTCTTGTAAAACCATTTCTTGAAACTTGTGTTCTGACACTCTAGAGCAGATAGCATTTCATTATTGACCAGGTCCTGAGATTGTTTGCTCACTGTTTTACCCAGGTGTAGTTTACTGAGGACTTCAAGAGACAAGGCTAGAAAAAGGCCTTACAAACTTACCTAACTAGTGGATCTCAATGCATGGTCTGTGACCAACATGTCATTCAGAAGGCCCACCAACATTTCTCACAACTATAACAAATTAAACCAAAAAACAGACTGACAAGGAGAGTCTGAAGTTCCTCTGGTGCATTACATCCTCTGTGTTGTTACCCACAGCCTGTCAATGGCTGTTGAGCATTAATAATTTCTCAGCCCCAATAGAAAGGGAAGGTGGAGAGCTAAGGGTCTGTGTCAGAAATTTTGATGAGCATGGGTACAGAATCCTGAGCTCTAATTCCAACTCTGAAATTTAATTTCTTCCTGTGAAAGACATTAACGGTATACCTGTCTTCAGTTTAAACAATATGGATATTTCTGTGTCCTTAAGATATTAAGAGTGACTGAATTTTGTAAATTACTGTCTTAAAGGTACTTATAATACTGACTACACAGATGTTTTGTCTTCACCTCACTGTAATTTTGTTTCAGTAGCAGTAGTTAGTATGTTCCATACTCCAATACCCATCTTTGAGCTATCCATTCTGGGCTTTCTTTAACAATGTTGTTTTATTACTTACTAAGTAAATGTCAACATACAAATGCTTTTTTTTTTACCTTATTTACTTTCTCTAACTTTTGCTGTCAAGAAAAAAATAAAATATTCACAGTACAACAAACTGCAAAAATCAGTTACATCTTGTAGAAGGGGGTCAGTGGAAAAAAATTTATTTTAGTTTGCTCATAATGAGCCCACCAAAGAACTCATGCAAGTATTGTCAAGCAAATTACTATCAGAAAACATAATGCCCTTTGATCCTTCTTTTTTATCTTTGTTTCATATATCTTAGTCACTCAAGAAAGGAGAGGTATTTTTCAGTTGAGATCCCTCATTTAATGATACGCTACTATGCTGATAGCAATGCAAATGTCTCCAGTGTCACTAAAAAGTGTTTTATGCACTAGAAAATGTCATGCAAATAATACAACAGAAATAAAACCAGGTCTGTTAGCAAACAGGGGAGAGAAAATATTGACCTGAAAGTAAGAGAGAAAAATTCTGTTTCGTGCTGCAGTCCGTATCACTGGAGTCCTTTAGAGTCTACCTGATTGCTTAAGCTAGATAATATGTAGCTGGCACTGTGCACCATTGGAATTATGAGCTTGAGAGAGCCCCCAGAGGGCTGACTTCTGCAGAAAACATTCTATCTGATTTCTTTTATTTCTTCCTTTTCTTCAGACATACTATAGATATCGATGTTTTAGATTATAAAGCATATTGAACTACATTCAGCACTGGTATAACTGCTGATTTCAAAGCGGTTGAATACAACAGACAAGGATTGAGCTTATTGATTTTAGTTCAGATGAAAATTGTGTCCTTATTCTCAACTTAATTCATTTATGAAAATTCTTTGTTCAGCTTCTCTCTCCCTTTTCTTGTATGCGTGGGAGTGAATTTTTGCATGGTTAGACGTATTTTATTTTTGTATTTTTTATCTTCTAAAATTAGTTGGGTAATCTGCCATCTTCAAAGACATTTGCCTAGCAGGACTTGCAAACTGATTGCAATGAAATTAACCCATTTCCATGGAGGCAAGATACAGGTTAAATACCATGCCTGAGGCGTGGAGAGTACAAATTCTAACAGAGTTCTTCAATAGCTGCTAAGGGGGCAGAACATATCATTATCAGTCACAGCAGTCCTAAAACTTTCTTTATGCATTTTCTCTAATTTTGTATTAAACACTGCAACCAGATATAAAATGGATTTCTTATAGAATTACTTTTAAAAGATCTTTACAATTTTCACCTAAGTGAAACAAAAATTAAATTCTTTTACAAAATGAAGCATTGAAATCTTTTAAGAAGTGAATTAATAGATGCATTTCTTAAATTTGTTTTGTTTGAACATTTTATTTTGATCAATGATTTTCATTATGAATTGCTGTAACTCTAATTTTTCAAAACAAAAATTAGTTCAAGAACTAGAAGTTTTCATTTTGAAAATGTCAAAGTGGAACATTGCAAATATTTGAAATTTTTTTTCTAGCATTTCTGAGCAAGAAATTTTTGAAACTGATCTCATCCTGAAGGCAGTTTCCAATTTGGTTTTTCAGTTGAAAAAGTTGTGTCCAAAAGCTCTTTACAATTCACTAGTTGCAGTGCAGATGGCTTTGACACTCAAGGCAAGTATTTTTTCTAGGTTTTTTTTTCAGCTTACCTAACTCTGTACCCAAGTTATCTTTTAAAGTATTTGGTAATTATAATCTTGGATGGTGTGAATTGGAAATGTACATTTTATTATTTGCTGCTGAGTAATCTATCTGAGGATGATCCCATCAAATCAGAAGTAGTATTTTCTAGTAGTAAAGCTACTGATTATCTCATTTCTGATTTCACTGTTAAAAGTTAAAATCTCTTCACTGCTCCACTTATCTCAAATGCACATACACTACAGACTTGAAAAACAGAGACTGCTATTTATTATTTTTGTCCTATTTTTCAGTCTCTGCTTAGAAGTGCAAAATTTAAGAGCCCCTGAGTGTATTTACCTACTTACGCTCTGTTGTGCACGTATATCTGAATGCTGTACAAGACATTGGGATTTCTCTGCAATCATTTATTAGCCATGTTATACAGACAATTTGTTCTGCTCCTTTGGTGCCAAGTACTAGTAACATAAGGGTAGTACTACATGATGTAAAAAAAGAGAGCGCATATCTAAAATTGTTCCTTACACACTGACTGCTCCACATAATGATGTTTTTTCCATCAGATACTAAAAACAGGTTCAGAGAAGGTGGCAACAAATAGCCTTTAGTAGTTACAAAGATCAAGATGACACTTGGCCTGCAACAGTCAGCCATCACAGCCAAAATAAAAGAGAATGTCTATACATTTAGTTGTAGATTTAATAAACATTCCTATTGCAAGTTCGTATCATCAGGCAGGTAATAATAGGAAATGCAAAGCAGCAACAATTTAAGAAAGGATGCTATGCTCACAAGATTACTTTGAGAAAAAAATGAATTAATGCAATCTTGTTAAAATCCTTTTTCAGGTCCTCCTAGTGGACATTTACTGAGCTGATGTTTTTGAATGCAGCCACTATATACAATGGAGCTAGTTAACTGAAACTTTGATCTCGGGTCTCCCAGTCTTCCCCTCTGGCGTGCTTTTGGTGTTCCAGTACATCTGCAAACTCTCTGAATTACTATCCTTCCTTCTGGTGCTTTGGTGAAAATAAAGCAAGTAAAATACAGACTTTGCAAAGTCCTTTCTAAATTATTTGTGCTTTACTTACTCCATGTGTAGATGTGAGATATTTGCATTAAAGTAACAATATCTGTGCATAAATCCAAATTCAAGATGGGTATGTAGTCAGGTTACTTCCCTTGAGTGGCTTCCCGTGATCTCCTACCTTACCTCTGAGAAAAAAAAATACTGTTTTGTAGACTTTTTGATTGAATGAAGTATTATCCAGGTTAATAGCTGTTAATGGTCTAATAGCTTCTGCTGATATCTTGGTTCAAACTGGAGGGTAAAGGCAGTAGGGGAAACAGTTTGCAACCAAAATGGAAATTACAGTTTGATCAAATATTCGTAATAGCAAGCTGATTACAATACCAAAGGCAAAACAGAACCTATTCATAAGTGCTTCGCCTATGTTTCTCATGGTAACATCAACCAAATAAACAGGTATTAGTGAAGTTCACATTCTAGCAATAGTTACTGTTTAATTGGTGAAATTGGTGAAATGGTGAAAAGGTCCATTCCCTTTTATTTTATCCACTACTTACAACCAAGTTTTACTAGTGTTTAATTTGATATTGTATATTCTTGGATTCAAAACTCTTGGCCCATTTTTTTTATCACTAATATAAAATATTCCATGAGATCTCCCATTGGTTCATTGCAAAGATCACTGAGTGCCTTTTTGCCATCTCTTCATTGCTGTGGATTTTCTTCAGATGGTCCCTTTCAGACACTCTTCATACTGAGCTTGCTGCACCTACTGACATGTTATCATATCGTTTGATTTTGTCCTGTCCATGACAACTTCTTTCTGCCTCATTGCTTCTTGCTCTTTGGTTTAAGGCTTTAGCACCTCTTCATGGAAGGAATTCCCAGGGGTCCTTTGTAGGTCTGTCTTAAAAGTTACAATTAATCTCTTTATTTTTTTTGTTAAAATGTTGAAACTCAAGGAAGAGGCCAACTTTCAATTTTTCACAGAGAGTACACTATATTCTTTTTATAATCTAAATATTTTGCCAGTTCTCCCATAGGTCTAACGACTAAAACTGGGGAAAATGAGCTTAGCTGTATTTGGTGCTGTGACCTTTCCGTTCTATCAACAGCAACTGTCTGTGTTGTAAGACATTTGTTTTGGTCCCATGTAGTAATACCAGACTGCATATCAGACTTTTAAATGACTGACTACTCCTGCTTCATTTTAAATAACATAGATGTTGTGACTGAATGAGAAAAGGGGTGCGTGGTTTGCACAGGGTAAGTTTCTAGACTGCTCAATTAGCTTATTTTTGTGTAACATACAGTAAGACATGTGGGGTTCATATCATTAAATCAGGAATTACTTACACTTTATTAAAACTGAACAGACAATGAACTCTTTATCTTCTCTAGTTATCACCAGCTTTTTCCCTGGAGCAAGGAAAGATGTCAACTTCATTGACATCTGGCTCTTAGCTTCTACTTATTACACATGCAGTCATGAACCTTTACTGCTACAGGGTCAACATTTGTGTTATTTATCATTAAACTTGAGCAATGAACTTATATTCTTAGATTTTAAAAATCCCTTTTGTTGAACACATTCCCCTTTGACTTTAAAAACATTCAGAATTCTTTATCTGAACAAAAGTGGAGAAAAAATACACTGGGATGAAATCTCATCAAATTCTTTCTCAATGTAAATAGTTCAATGTTTTAAATTATATCATTGTTCTCCATCTTGTCTAAACCAGAACTAGAAGTTGTTATACAAACCTTAGGTTTCTAAATGTAGTAGCTGTCTGTTCTGTGAGCTGATGACTGTTTGAGATCACGTCACCAAAAAAAATTGTTGTTAGTCTTTATGTTCACCAGTTTATCAATCCCAATATCCAAGGGGAGTGAAATTTCTTTCTAACTGTACAAATCATGCATCCAAAAAAGGGAAAGGAAACAGGTCAGGGAGAAGACACGATGTTCCTTCCCCTGCTTTGGATGTTATACAGATAATAAATCTTGGCACTGTAAGTCCTTCACCTGCCTCCTTCAGTTTAATCCATTTCAAAACACTTGGTGAACAGCCCTTTACAGTCCCTGAGGTATGAATGCCATTATTTATGAAATTCTGAAGTTGCAGTACTCTTGTATAATCTTATACTAGCAAAACGATTTATTCTATAACCTATGCTTTCCAGATTATTCTCAAAAATGAGATTTTGCTGTTCTGCAGATTTATTGATCATGACATCTCTTTAAAAATCTGGGTATTAAGGCTCTAGTATTTTTGCTTTCCATTGTTTCATCAAGAGAAAGAAATTGGAAATTTTTCTCATTTTAGGCATTTAAGTTTGAAAAGCCAGTAAGATGCAATAAGGTCATGGCTTTAAAGATGCATTCTAGCACCGCTGGATGTATCACAGAATAGAAGATTGATTTACCATGTCTCCTTCAGAACATTCAGGTTTCATGACTTTGTTTTATGATAGGACTTAGAAGTCCAAATTAGCTACTACTTTTTCAGTGGCAGTAGTCAGACAAACAAACTTTTAAGGAAAGCTTTCTAAGAGCTAAAGGGGCAAAATCATATAGGAAAATCCCTACCCAACTTCCTACCTTTTGTCAGAAGATTCCCAGAGCATTAGTCTGATGACATACATTTTCAGACATATGCACACACCTTCAGGGAAGCACATGATTTAATTTATTTTTTAAAATGATGTAGAAATAAAACAAATGGGGTTTTTTGGTAGAAGGAAGACCTAGAACACTTTGCTTTTGATAGCTATTTAAGAAGCTGCTAATTTATTCAGAGGTTATGTTCAGCATCTGCTAATTGTACTCTTGCACTTGATGATGTCTCTGTTTTGAAGTGAAAGACAAGCTATGAAATTGGTTTTTAATCCCTCCACTCTTCCTGGATCTTATTGGCTAATAAAACCTTGTTTTGTTTTAGTGGAAGCGACAGAACCTAATAAAATAGAAGCTGTATGACAATACCCATTCTAATCCTATAACATCAGGGAGTTACAACTTTCTGAAGTGAGGCTTCTGCCTTTAATGCCTCTCTCTTCTAGATTCGGTTCATATCTGAAGACACAGTGTTACAGGGTAGAGCTCTCTTTTTTTGTTTTCTTTTGTTCTGTCCTTAAAGTTTAAGTAAAACAAATTCAGACAGCACTCAATAGAGGGGGTAACAAATTATTTCCTCCAGTTATATATATATATCTGTTTATAACTTGTTTTTTGTTTTTCAACAGTTCTGATTCCAAAATGACTCAGGTAGAGAATTTAGTTTTGCTGTGGCAGTACTCTGCACTAAGGAGTGCTTTGAAATATTTTTGTGAACGTTGTTTTTCATTTACTGAATTACGACCCATAGAAAACTGACCTGCAGGCATCCACAGTGTATTTGGTAGGGGCTTTAAATAACTTTTGAGTGGCTTCGAGATCAAAGGAAAGCTGTGTTTTCCATACAAATTATTTATTTAATTAGTAAATGTGTAAAGGGAGTACGAGGAGGCATGCATTCTTCAAAGGCCCTTAGATACAGAGGAAAACATCAGGTGAAGCAAGCTTTGAGATTCCTCTCATTATGCAACTCAATCCTGATTTTCTGAAACTCTTGGCCTTTGGCAGTCTGAACAGTGAAATATGTAATTAATTTCAAGTAGGTGTGTAAGCCCATTTAAATAAATCATGTGCAAGTGCTTTTCTGGGGCATAATAGCATTAGGTACGTTTTAAATGCTTTATACAATTGGAGGGTAGTCAGGTATTCTGATATTCTTATGGCATTTCTTTTCATATATGTCTTAGTGCATGACACCCCTATAGATAGATATTGCTATAAATAGATATTTTAGGTAGATATTTTGCCATCATTAGAATTAAAATCTAAGTGTCATTACATTCCTTCCTCATAGCATGCTCAGTTATATCACAAACATACTGATATCAAAGTTCAGTCTCAAAATGTCTGTAAAACAAGAAGAACCACACTGTGGAGGGCAGATGGTTTGGCTGTTACACTGAAAGTACAATTCCCCATGATCTCGTGGTGTGGCACAAAGGAAAGGTGATTATTTGTTATGAAGTAAGGCTGAGTATTTTGCTTTTCTGGGATGTGATGAAACTCAGGAACTTGAATATCCCATCCATTATTTCTCTGTCCACTTCTACAGGATGTGTGAGTTTCTTGAATATTTTTGCATTCTTGTTTCACTGACAACTACAAATAACCAAACTATTAAAAAAAGACAGCTTTTAAGACAGCTATTGAAGGTTATTTTGAAAAATAAGGTGTTTAAGTTCAGCAGTACAAACTGTACTGTAGTTCTTCAGTCACTGTGAATGATCTAACAAATATTTTATCTATTTAAGGTGAGTTTGGAGAAGTGTGCAGTGGACGTCTGAAGACACCGGGAAAAAGAGAAATACCTGTTGCAATTAAAACTCTAAAAGGTGGCTATATGGACAGGCAGAGAAGAGATTTCCTGAGAGAGGCTAGTATCATGGGACAATTTGACCACCCAAATATAATTCGCCTTGAAGGAGTCGTTACAAAAAGTAAGTTATTATTAATACTAATATTAATAGGTTTTTGTTGTTTTTCCCATTCTGTGTTATTTAGTAAAAAAATTAAGCATTACTTCTACATTCAATATGGATTGCAATTCTCAGAAATTATCTGAATCACAGAGTGACAGTGGATACTACAGAGTTTGGGACCATAATAGGAAATGCATAGCCTATCTGTTTTCAGTTATAAATGTTTTGTTTTCATTTTTTAATAAAAGTCCTCCTCATTCAAATAAAGTCTTTACAGATTCTTATGAAATAGTAGAATACAGTAGAGAAAGCCATAAATGTAACTGAGTTGACAATGAAGACAAATAATCTTGTAAGGTAGCAGCTATATTCTTCTCCCACAAGCACTCATTATTTATTTTGTTTTACTGATTTTGGTACCAGAAGAGATCAATTTCCTACTTTAAAGAAGTAAAATGTAAACTCTTTTAAATTTATTGTACACTTGCAAATGATTCACTAAAATTCCAGAATAATCTATGAAATGTCTTACTCTTTATACCTGTTGCAGCTGCCAAGAGATACCGCTTGTCTCTGAAATCTAGCATTTTTAGCTGTGGACTTTTCTGAAATGCTGAAATATCTAGCTATCATTTAAGTATTAAGTAAAAAATTTTATTAACATGCACATAATTTCTTTAATGCCAACTTTTTGAAGTACTGAATTGAAAAACTCATAAATTACACTCTTCTCAAAATTAATCGTTGCCTCAACTAAGCCATGTTGGACATACAAAACAATGATGTCCTCTTACCATCACGGTAAATGCAATAAATACGGTATGAATATTTCCTGTTTTCACCTTGTTACAACATCAAAAGCTATGTTTGGAAAACACAATGTACTAGACAAAGAGGAAAGTATAGCTCCTGAACTCATGTCACTGGAATGGAATTTCAATAGGTTTGTGGCACGACCTTGTTCAAATCTGTCTCTCTGTGGTTCTAAATTAAGATGAAGAGGATTTTTTTATTTTCTTCACACAGTATTGCAAGGATAAATTTATTATTATTTAGGAATGACTGGTTACTAGACTAACAAAATCCATTGTGTTGCAGACTTCTGGGAGGATATGGCTTAGTCTCCTCCATTGCTCTCCTGTCAGTAACTGCTCTGCTGGCAACAAACAAGAACACGAGTTAATACTGGCTGAGCAACATTGGAGATCTTTGTCAAGAGATATAAATATGTAGGAACTTAATTGAATTTAGCTCCTAGCTTCATAATGAGCAGTATAGCAGCAATTAAATTCCACCAGTGTCACCAACATGGGCAGTTTATGAATCAGTATCACAGGTATGACTAGGATCCATGCGGTGGATCTAGTAGTGTATGTCTCATTTCTGAAAAAGACTAATGTCTGTGATTTATGAATATTGTTTAAATCTAATTAGATGGTGCACACAGAGTACAGTATGATGTACTTGGCAATGGCATGATTGTTTAATCTTTGCCACGTTTATAAATTTTCTTTCTGTAATGTCTCATCATCAGTCTAAAGAGAAATGAAGATTGCATTCAGAAAACAGAAAAAAAACATAAATCAGTGCTCAAATGTTACAGTATTTGTTCCTGTTCTACAGGAAAAGTAATTATAAATAACTGTAAGTCAAGAAGTCATCATTAGCTGTTCTACTTTTCTCTAAGGAGCCAACAAACTTCATTATTGTTTTTGGAATGTTTGCTTAGATGTAATGTAAAAATAGTAGATGTTACTGTTACAGTCACACTGTCCTATAAAAAAATATTCATCTCAGATATAAAATAAGTAGAGAAAGTTAGAAAGTAAATATTTTGGGGTCAGGCAGGTTTAAAAAAATAAAACAATTATACAGCAATAATTATAGAATGAAAAAATACATGAGTTATCAACAAATAAGGCACAGAAAATGCAAGTTTCATAAAGTGTAAAGGACAAAGTTGTGCAGTACTGCTCTGCTGCAGGGAAGAAGCTAGGAGGCGTGCTGAGCAATGGACACACGCACTCTGCTATGCTTTTCTTTTGCCAGTTTACCTTTAGGATGTTGTCTTGCATTTGTACTGCCCCATCTGTGGTATTTAGAGAATAACATGACTTCAGCTGGGAGCAGAACAGCTACCTTGCATTTTACTAAATCCTAAATCTAGAATTGCACAAGCCAACACAGGAGAGGAATTTCCTATAACTAAAAGGTGTGCTGTAAAAGTCAGACAGAACCTTGTCCTAGCCAAATTATTTATGCAATGATAGCATGATTAAAAGGTGTTTTGTGTTAAAACTTAGATTAATAACAGCAGAAACTATTTATCTGATGTGCATTGCAGTTCCACTAAACTATAATGGCACACTGGATGCAGTAAATTTGATTAATAGACGTGTAATGCTCTTCTTAGCACATGCTTTCCTCTTTGTAACCATTAGTCATTAACTTCCAGCAGTTGCTGATATATATTGCATCAGTTTGTAAGCAGTACCTTCCATTACAGTGTCATTGACTATTGAACAAAAAAGAAAAAGGATCTGATTGTAATAAGCAGAAGTGCTCTACCAAGTCAATAGCTATTGACTGGGGCAATAACAAATTCGCCTGTTCATTACAAATGAGAGCTTTTATCTGCTGCTACCAGCTAAGCAGATGTTAACTTTTAAATGATACTGTTTTCAGAATTGCTATGGAATATGTACTGTACAGGATGAAAAAAAATGCTAAACTAAGCCTGCTCAAAAGTGTGTCTGAAACAAAGTCTTAATCCCCTTTCCTGATTGCTTCATTTCTCATTTGTCCTAACTGCGATCCCTAATCACAGAGAGCAGTAGGGAGAACAGTTGCTGTAGCACAGGCTTTCTGTTATCAGAGAGTTCATTTCAAGGGCAATTTGCCAGACCAAGGCAAATACAGTGTAGCACAGAATCTGGATCCAATCATTCGCTTATATTGCTCGTCAGAAGTCACAAGAGAAACTTTATTCCTGTTCGGTTTGTTTTAGCAACACCATTCTTTGCTTGGTTTGCCAGAAAAGGCTGCTTATTGCCTCGCAAATTTATGAGGGATGCTTAGGCATTTTATAAAACCCTCCATGTTTCTCTTTCAGGTCTTTTTAGCACAGTGGTAATTTTGGGACCTCTTCTTGGGTGTGTCAGAGCATGCTCAGCTGAGTTATATGTTATTGTCTAAGCTGCTGCTATTTCATAAACATGTATAAGAAAATTAAAACTTCTTGCTCCAGCACAAGCATATGTAACCAACACTGAGATCTGGGCTATAAAGAAGTAAGATGGGTCTTCCACTTCTACGTTATGTTGAAGTCTGTGTTACAGACTTTCCATGAAAAATCTGTGAAGTAAATTAAAGCTATGCTTACAGCAAACGCCTGCCAACATAACTATGTCTACAAGAGACATGAAAAAATGGTCTCTGACAGTTGTAACTGTACTGGAAGAAATCATTAGTGTTACACTAGCCAAACTGGAATCTATAGTTAGTTTAGCTTGATGGTATCTTCCACAATAAAGTGCAGCCTTGTCAGTACTGTGTAATACTGTGTCAATACAAATTATCAATGCATGCAAGGGCTTTGTTGTAGTCATAATCTTAGTTTGTTCCTCTCCCCTTCAGACTTTACCCCAAGTAACTTTCAACTGTTAAAATTAATTTCTAAAGAATTGTTTCCATTTCTGAACTTTGACTGCTGGAGGATTTGCACCTGTCACATGTACAGGAGGAATCTTTTTAAGGCATTCATTTTCTTTAACATGTAGATTGTTACTCTCCAGAAGAATTTCCAAATTAATCCCTTCACGAAAAGAGGATGAATAAAGACAGCACTTAGATTTTTGGTTCTGTGTAAGCTCACATCCTCATAATGTTGAGTCTGGGTTTGGAATGACACCTTCAACTTCCTTCTTGTCTCCTCACAGTTTTGCTTTAGTGGCTTTCAAATTGTGAATGCTATTGCAGTTCTGAAATCTTTAGTCAGTCATCTGGCAGATGAAATTCAAAGCTTTAATCATTGAGTTTCTTTTAAATTATTGTATATAACCTGTTCAGTGCCAGAAGAGTCCTGAGGTCAGTGTACCTTGCCTTGTCCATGAGAAAGGCAAAGCAGCACCATGATCTGCTTTCACTCTAATTTGCAGTATGTAGCTCTTCATATCTGACCCATTTTTCATTTTTCAAAAATGCTGGAGATAACAATGAATTTTTTTTTTTTCAGCCAAGACATTGTGTTCTAGGCCTTTGAGCCCTTAGCATAATGAATCTAATGTTGCCCTTTTCTGAAACCTGTTAACGGGTTGAGACTGTTAAATGGAGTTCAGAATTCATTTTGGAAGGTGACATATTTTGCAGTACATGTGTCTATTATACACAGCATTGTATATTTTGCTGTTATGCAGAAGTATTGAGGAAGTTTTGTGGCAGTGTTTGTAACATGCTTACCTTGGTCATGGATGGTGAAATTTTACTCCCAAGAAATGTGATTGTGCAAAGTTTAAATGTTGATCTTTTAAGAGTTGTGACTATTTGAAGTAGGCTACACCATGATAGCTTACCCAATATGATTGATTATTATTATACACCAAAAAAATGTGACCTACATTACAGTATTTATCATTGATTTCTGAAAAGTAAAACCTTTAGGGCCAATACAAAACATACGATGTTAATAAATTCCATATTAGCATTATGGTATTGTTTCTAACCTACCGTGTAACCAATTTCAAATCTTGATATTTACTTCTGTCAGTAATCTCAGCCCATCACTGAGATATCAATGGCATCTCCAGGCACAGATGTACTTCTGGGAGGCCAAAATGGCTTCAGATCCATCCCTTCAACCCACCCGTTGCACTAGCAGGCAGTTGCCTCTGACTTATGCAACAAAGATGCACAATGAAGACATTATTCATCCCTGAATATCTTCCGTTCTGCTTATGGACAATCCATGGTGACAGAGTGATGGTGAGACTATATGTGTCACATTAGCCAGTGGGCTTTACATGGCACTAGGTATAAAGCTGAATTTGTCTGATGAAACGTATTGTAGCTGTGCATATAAAGACACACAAAAGAGCAGGATCTCAGTTACGTTATAAATTGTTCAGTAAGTGAAGCTGTAAATTTAAATTTGGCTCACCTTATTTTCCTTTGTATCCTGTTTCATAGATAAATATCACAACATATTACTGAATTTAGCGTTGCTGTGGCCAGCAAAATATCACAAAACCCACAACTACAACCTGCACTGTTTACTAGATTATTTACTAGATCAATTTATTAAAATATCATCCCAAATAAAGAGTTGAAATATAGACCTGTGGACATGACTGCTGTAACATGGACAAAACTAAGTGTCTATAGCCTTCTTGCAAAGTAGGTTGCCCTTCATGGACTGATATTCGTAGAATGTAATTAATGTTGACAGTACTGATTTATTTTTAAACATGCATATATGCGTGTGGATATTTCAGTTAACATGCAAACTACCACGCATTCCATTTGTTGAAGGTCGCTGGCAAAAATTAAGAATGCACAGTACTTGATTCTCCTGAATGACACATACTTAAACTAGCTTTTAAAAATTAATTTTTTCTTTCATTCATTAAATTCTGATAATTATTTTTTTTTCAAAAATCAAGGGGCTATTATGGTTTCCTGCAGTTCAAATCAGTCACATTCCTGTGTTCTGCTTTTCTGTTTTGCAGCTATCAAGCTATACATTATACCTGTCAATTCTGCTGTAACATCTTTCACAGCATGATAAGCAATGAAGAAAAAGCATATTGTCAAACAGCTAACGTCTTGTTAACAGCAGCTTAATCTGACCATGATACAGTATCTAACATAACTAAACTTCTATAATTCTACTTTTATAGGTTACATCTGAGAAACAGGATTTCACTTTCTTCAGGACCCTTTGCCTTCAGATGTCTGTATTCAGACATGTAGGACCTGACTTTCAAAGATATCTAGATGCTTTGATGTGAGATGTGGTTCTAGCAGAAAAATAGGTGACAAAAATCATTCATGCCAACAGCCATAAAAAGATAAAGCCCTGTAGATAAGAAAGAGATTTTTTTTCTTTTTAACGAAAAGCATGGTCATCAATTTGCATAATTAGCATTATTATTAACTGCAAGTGATTGCATTTCTATATATCTTCTGAAAAAAGTATGAAATTTCTTCCTCCACCGTGAAAGTAAAGAAGCATATGGTACAATAAGTTAAGAAGCAAGATAGTTATAATGTGTAGGTGATATATGAAGGATTGGGGCCTTTTTTAACAACTGTAACCAGAAGATTTAATGAATAACAGGGGGAGACAAGATCGCATTCTGCTGGCAGGTTTGCTGCAACAGCATGGCTGATCTATTGCCTTCTGTAGGAAAATTATATAAGCAAATTATGAGAACAATTATAAATGACAACTGCAATTGCAATTGACAGTTAAAGGAGTGAGAGGGTTAGAGCATGTATATAAAGCAGTCAATAATCCTGGTTCACAAGCTGTGTTTGATTGATTTGTTTTGATAACTGTACATTCATTTCTTATTCTGTATAGAGGCAATAACAGAGTAGTAAACATACATGTGACTGAGTTTTGGTAAAGTCCTGTTGCAACTTTGTTGTTGCTAAATCTTTGCTGAGAAGTGAGGTGCTTTCACTGAAATTAATGCCAAGACATGCTGAGTTTGAGAATAATTTATAATGATAGCTAAGAGAGGTTCTCCTGCATTTTAGAGCCTAGCAAAGTCAGATTATATCAGAAGCGTTATTTGGTAAGCCTCAACTTAATTGTTAAATATTACATTACACTCAAAATTGAAGCAGGGTTGTGTCCTTTTAAAAGGCAAGTTAAGTCAACTTTGTACTATTTTTCAACAATAAATCATTCTCTTGTAATTCACAGAATATACAGCATTGGGCTGTGAAGGACACTGAGAGGTCATCTTGTCCATCTTCCTGCCCCAGGGCAGATTCAATTATATTTAAACTAGTCTGGATAGATGGTTGTCTATCTTATTCTCAGAAACCTCTCCTGGTGAAGATTCTACCGCCTCCCTGGGCAATCTGTTGAGTGTTTAACTATCCTCGTACTTGACCTTCCTAGTGTAATTGAATTTTTTTTTTACTGCACCTTAAGGCCATTAGCTCTTTTCCTGTCTGTGGTGGAACAGTTTGTGCCTTTCCTCTTTGCAACAATATTTTACATTTGTAGATCGTTATAATGTCTTTACTGTCTTCAGTAAATCACACAGGTTCTGTCAAGTCTTTCTTCGTGGTATATGTTTGCTAGACCTTTGGTCATTCTTAATGCTTTCCTTTGGACTCTGTCCAGTCAACTTATATCTTTTTTAAAGTATGGTTTTCAAGAGTGGATACAGTGGATGCTGAGCCTTACCTCCCACTAGCAAGCAGGAAATAATTATTTTAAATGTAAACTGTGTTACTTTAAAGTAACCGTGTTACTTTAAATATGTGTGGTTTTCAGTAGCAACCATTGTTGGATTTTATTTTGATTTATTATTACCCATAGATCCTCCTTTGTGAAACAGCTGGCTGTCTAGTCTTCCTCCAGGATGTATTTGTGTGGTTGATTGCTGCCATCTCCGTTGACCTTCTTTGTCTTCCAGAATTTTATATTATGTTTTCTCACACCTTTCCTTAGCATGCCAAGTCCTTTCATTTTGCTGTCTTTCTCAGATTTAGAAACACACTCTCAGTTCCAACATTGAAGTCATTAATGAGAAAACAAAACAGTAGCAAAAGCCCTGGACCATACTCTTTGTATCTTTCCAGGTTGACAGTGAACCACTGAGGACAGTTTTCCAGCTGTTATTACCCTGACTGTGCAATAGTTTCATCAGAAATTTCCTAGGGAAATTTGAGGAAAGTACTAAGGAAAAAGAGTTAAATCAGAGAGTACAATTTAGAATACAAGTTTGTATGGACCATGATGTAATGTAGTCAGGACTGATGTCTCATTGCCTCAGACTAGTTGGCTTAATACCTTTCTTTTGTGCTGGCATTAGTCTCTTAGTTTCCAGTTGTAGTTCTTGTACTACTAGTCACCTAAAGAATGAAAGAGTGGCAATAAAGCTACTGTAGGCTGCACTGACATAAGATAAGACCTTATACCAGGAAGGCTGTCACAGTTAGGGGAATATATCTCTATATTTTCATGGATTACAGTTTGTTCTTGATAATAAGCTAACAGATGTGTCTTGCTTAGAGTAGTAGCCTTATTATACCAAAGTTTACCTGTTTCATCATCTTTTGAGTTAAGATAGAGTTAAGACACTTAGACTGCACTTTTGTGGGAGCTATCTAGATTAGATATCAAAATAATAGAGATAATTCGATGTTTCTGTCCCATGGCAGATGTTGGATCTAGATCCATGTCTCCTTGAGGTGACACAATGAAAGATGGGAGACATAATCATGGTGACTGTTAAGTCCCCATGGTTACTTTTTTTAAGAGAAACAGCTGCTATTCTCACTGGTTTAACTAAATTCAGACTGAGCATATCAAACTAGTAATACATCCCTGGTGCTTTCAATTTGATGCAAAGTTATTCTCAGTGTATTATTTTAATGTTGCCTAAAGTTTGCTTGTGGGTGAAGAGTTCTTGTTCACCCTCACAGTTTTGTTTGCATTTCCTGATTCTTTGAGTAAGCCTACTGCCTTATATGTATGGAAGGGTCATTGTGAGGACTTACAAGTTAATTTATCATGGAATCATAGAATCATTTAGGTTGGAAAAGACCTTTAAGATCATCAAGCACAACTATTTATGAAGTGTTTAGAAACCCAGGGGGCAGAGTGCTATTGAAGCCATAATCATTACAACTAAATAATTTAATAATGCTGGAGCCTTATTACAGAAGAGCTGTCAAATGTACTGAGTTGTAAATAATATTAATCTTCTCTAGTCCAATGGATTTTATGTATCTGAGGATGGAGGGATGTATCTTAGTACTTCTGCAAACCTCAGAAAATGTATGTGTCATTAAAATAAACAGGTACAAGCCAGCAACTAGATTTTTATTGGTATGTTGAGATCCTTAAATAACCATTTAAAACTGATGTAAATTTCTATGTTGCTACCAAAAATAGAGCACAGTTATCTGTGCTTTCTCATATGGGATATACTGATAGTCTTTATGGACCAATAGTATTGGTGTTAGCTCTTTTAACCATGTTATGCTGCCAGGTTCTAGTTACCAGCTGTCAAAGTTAAAGCCTTCACAGAAGAAATAAGAGAATGCATTGTGTAAACATACCCTAATTCACCTAATATACAAGGTTAAATAGATCAGCTTGTATGCTTGAACTTTGATTAACTGGATGAATGTTTGAGTCATTAAACTTGTTCCAGAAAACCTGTACCTCTTCTCTGGTTTACATCTCTTTAAATTTTACATTTGTTTGCAAGTATGTGAATAAGGAATGAAAGCATAAATTTTTTTTATTCTATATTGTTTAGGCCTATCAGTTCACTTTGCCAAATTTGTGATGAAACAGAACATGCAAGACCAACATCAGTAATTAGTTGAAGGGAGAATGCCAGCAATGTGGTACAGGTTAATACATAAGGACCAGTTACAATCCATAGATTTACCTCAACTACAATAAAAGCCTTGTGATCAGTTTTGTTTCTCCGAAACAGAGAGACCATCAGCCCTAGGGAACTGCTAGTTCATCAGGTAATTATGGTAGTGGTTGTCCACATGTCACACATGGTCTGTCATATAAACCTCTGCCTCAAGAGGTTGTATTGTGGTCTTCACTACAGCTTAAAGGCTCATACCTAAATGTCTAATGTAAGGCAACAAGCCTGAGATATCTTTAACAGCAGATTCATATGAAGAAGAATAATTAAAATATGGATTAGTAATTTTCACATTAATTATCTGATACTGTATTTTATGGAAACATGAGAGTTGGATGGGAGGAAAAGAAACCTTTGGTTATTTACAGCATCATCTTTTTAATGCAAGGATTGCTACAAACTATAGTTGTAATGCTTTGTATGGGACAGAAAGAGAGCAGAAATGAAAGGAGTTTCTTGAGAAGGAGGTAATGCCAGTTTGTTTTAGAAAACTGCAGATAGGTTTCTCTTGAGTAATGACCAGATACATCCTCCTCACAAAGGGATCAAAGCACTTGTATGGAGTATTGCCAGTCGGGACATGCTTCCCACATACAGATTAATTTTCCAGTGTACAGAAGTAAAAGCTGCTGACAGTAACCAATTTCAGTGATTAGCAAGAAATCTTTTAAATTTGGAAGTGGAATAGTCATATTTTGAAATGAAAATCTGTTCAGACTTGTTTGAGTTATGGTCTGTTGAAAAGTGCCATATGTTTTCTGTGTTTTGCTCTGGAGAGCAAGTGAGAACTTTAATGACAAAGGTTTGCAGTGAACACACACCCACTCATTTTGCTTCCTCATCTCATTCAGCATTGCAACTCCAGCCAAGGCAGATAAACTATTTCTGCTTCCACAGTTCTAGAGCTATCATCAACATCCACACAAAATAATGCCATCATTTTAATACAGTTTTCATCTGTAAACTGTTTACTCAGAATCTATTAACTCAGCCCATCACTACGTTCTTTGTATATTTCTGACCTCCAAATTCCTTTCTTTACTTCCTCTCTGCTGTGAGTCATGCTATATCCATTTCACAGACTATAATTATCTTTCCAATTCTTAATACATACATAGTTCAAGTTCCAGATGATTAAATAATTTAGATGCAAACTGTCTGGGATCCATTCCAGACTCTTGAAGCTTTGGTTGGAAATACAGTTTGCAAAAAAATACTGCTTCTTAAATCTTACAGTTCTTCACAGATAAACACAGCCTTGGCACTGCTTATAAATCAGGAGTAGATGATAAAACTGTTAAGGGGGACACAATTGAAAGAGAGAAGCAATGTGAAAAAAAGACACATTTTTTAAAACACCATAATTAGATGGTGTGAGTTTACAGAGTACTCAGTTTAAGCATGTTCTTAATATAAGCACAAGACACTGATGACAATCCTGTAAACATATTTTAAGAGGCAAATGTATTCAGTCTGACATTCCAGAATAAATTCATGACTACATCAATCGGTAAATATTGTCATTTTTCTACTAAACTTTAACAAGGTAATTTCTACTGAATAAAATTTGAAAGTAAATAAGTTTAGCTGATAATGACTTCATTTCAATATTTTATCTAGAGAAGCATAGTACAGAATTTTCATAATAGTAGAAATCTGAAACAAACTACTGTGCTGTTGCTAGAATTGACATAATTGATTTCCTTTCTTCCTGAAACAACAGAAACTTGTTAATTTCTCCCTAGACTGATAATAAGTTACCCACTTTGGAAAAGAATTTTCACTTTTTCCTTCTTCTGCTTTTTTCCTCTATGCTGTAGTTGAGTACATTCTTCAGCATACAAACACTGTTTTGCTGTTTTAGATAAGATTGGCAATTTACTTCCAATTTTCAATGAATGCCTTTATAAGCATTGAAAAATGTGACTTCACAGCCTGTGTAAATACTGATTGCCCAATATTCATCTTTCCAGAGGAAGATCAGTTGAGAGAGGTTTTACCACATGGCATTCACCCTTAACACCAAGTAGTCTTTGAGCTTGAGAGAAAATCTTCCGAATACACTGATATCCACAAAGAGATAATTAACAAGCACAGCTAATTTCTTCGGTCAGTAGCATTTTCAAAAAAAAAAAGGAAGCAGAATGCCTGTGCATATGCCACAGCCCATCAGTTAGCTGCAGGAGCTGCCTGCAACCTGGCTTCTAACACAGGTTATCAGGTGTGGGCTGGGACACCTTCAGGCGTAGAGGGTTTTTTATCAAGCATATAGATTTGTAAATGTAAACCAGTATATAATACATTTCTAATCAAAGAGTTCATCTGAGGTCACGGTAATGATAGCTGTCTTCCTACTTCTAATCTTGACATCATTTACTTGAGGGAGTCACTTGGTGTTTGTAACCAAGAAGAAAATCAAACCTTTGTATTTCATTTCATTGATATTAGTGAAATGTCAATTGTATGGTATGAATGTGAATAGTGAAAGGAATCCTCACCCTCAATTTATACTCTACATTTGTTTAACAAAAAGTCACATTTTGTCAATTGACTCTGGAACTTCAGCCCCAAGTGTTTTTCTTAACTGAAAACAGTGAGCCTTTTTCAAAGATACTAATTAGTGTCTAAAAGTGGAGAACGTTTATCTCCTACTCCTTGTTCATACTGTTACAGGCTAGCAAGGCTAAAAGAGTAGATAATCAGAGCTTTAATTGCAGAACTGCAGAATGTTCAGCAGGCTGCATGAATACATTCATCTTCAGATGTCACCCATGAAAAGCTATTTCACTCAATTAAAACTCACTGCAATTTTTAAACATGAAGTACAAAATTAAACCTATTATCTCTGTTTTTATAGAAATACCATGAAAAAGGACATCTGAAAATTTAAAAGCCCCTGGAACTTCTTAACCATCCCGTTTATAAGACCACATCAACATTTCACATGGGAGGTCTTAAAGGATGAAGAATTCCATATCATAGAAATACTCAGATTTTATGCAGAATCTTTCATTACAAAATCACAAAAACTGGGTGATCAACAGACAACTGAAATGAAATTCATATTGCTAATTATTAATGCGCTAATCGTTCCCCAAAATCATGATGTGCATGAAAGTATTCACAAAGGTTTTGGCTGATATTGCAGGCTTTTTTTTTTCTATCATGAAAACTGTAATTTTAAAGTATTTTGTTTCCAACTAATTTGATAATACACGCAGGATCATGAAATCCAAATGTACAACATACAGTGCTTGGAACAGTGTTCTGGGTATCATACAGAACTATAAATACATAAAGACTTCAGAGTTCTTGATTAGCATTGTGCTACAGCTATTTTCAGTTAAAGCACTGACTGAAAAATACTTATTTAACAGACAGCTTAAACATACATAGATTGTTTCATCCCATAGCAGCAGCACAGTATTTCAAATTACTATTCCATTAAGACTACAAAGATGATTCAACACAACACTTGTTATTGCTGTTAAAAGCCTTAATCATATTAATGTTGTCATACCAGTCTTCTCAGCAACCAGAACTTCAGTGTGCATTGACATTTAACACATCACAAAATAAATGGCTATAGTGTTTGTAGAACTCTTTTCAAGCAATTCCCTCATTTCCCCTCCCCCACAAAATTGCCTGTTTCTCTAGAAGCAGCAAGGGAAATTAAAGTAGAAGTTAATATTCTACCCAAATATTTTGCAACTTCCATCAGTCCCTCCTTAGGAATTGTAAGCTTCTTTCAGCATTTGCTTTTTCTCCCAGAGAAGTCGTAAGTAAAGCCAAAACTTGCTATAGTTGGGATTTTCTAAAATAGTGTCATTCTATGTAAATATTACCAAGTCTGAATTTATTCCCTTCCACCAATCAAGAAATAAGAGAACTCCAGCACTTCAGGTTCATAGGAAAGCATTGTCTTTCACAAGGATCTCAAGCTTAAACTCATCAGGGTTGGAGACCTGACCAGCAGCTTTACCCTATCAGGTGTTTGTCATCTTCATGTTTCCAGATAGACCCCATAAATTTAAGTCTGGAGCAGAGATTAGGGGACTTGGCCTTTTAAAAATATTTTCACCAAGAATTAGGTTATGGTGGCCTACTTCTCAGAAATGAGGCCAAAACGTGTGGATGCTTTATTATTCCCAAACCAATAAAACTAAGTAAATTCAGAGTTAAAGCCAAACTGAAACGTAAACCCAAAAAAGCATGGAAATAAATAATCCTGAACTACTCATTGTGCTATCATGTAAAAATCTCATAGTGAAAATAAGCAAAGCAGCATTTGTAGAAAACAGGTCCTTTTCTATTATTATTACTTATTGTCACTGGAGAAGAAAACAGAAGTGTTTTCAGATGCACAAACCCTTCTTCAGATTATTTTGTTGAGCCTGAGTGCCAGAAAATATTGCTTGGCTACTAAAAGAGACAAACCATGAGGCCATCACAACTCCAGCAGTGGTTGTGTCATGGCAGCACCTCTGTCCCCACGCTGCCTCAAACAAAGGCAACACTAAGTCTCCCTTAGCCTACTGGCAAAGGCAGAAAAGGAAGAAGGGTTAATATTAAAGTTGCCTTATGTGTTTCATCATACATATTCCAGGTAGAGGCTGAAGTTCACTGAAGTACATTAGTGTACCTCACTGTAGGTGGCTGGTTAAACCTTAAGTCTGTTTTTTGATGGAAATTCCCACTCTTATATAAATACTATATGTGACTAGTGAAGAAGGGTTAAAAAAGTCTGTACAGTAATTCTTTATCCTTTAAATTCAAGTAGTTGCTGAATATTAAAAATTTCAGATCAGGACCTTCAAAATCACATCACAGTGCTAGAATAACAAAATACTAAAAACTATTCTAGTTTTTCTAATCTTTATTTTTTCTAAACATCATAGAGCACATTCATTTTGTATTTCCTTGCTTTTCTACTGGAATTATTAAAACTTTTTTAAGAAAAAAGCAAGTTACAAGCCAGCCAGAATGTACGGATCGATTGAGTATACAGTTTTTCGTCAAAGCTAGGCGAATCCAAGGTAGGTAAGTATATACCCAAATCTCTTCCAAACCTCTGTGTTTTTTCATCAGACCTTCTGTCCACACTTCTGCTTGCACTTTTATTTTCTGCAAAGCACACATATCTCCATACACATTTTTCCTTCTTCCAGATAGGTGTATTTCTAGTGTTCACTTCTGTACATTTTCTAAGTATACCTGATCCAAAGTTTTTAAAAAGAGCTCTTTGGGAATTTGTGGTAAGTTTTGCCATTGTTTGTAACTGAAAACTGATTCATCAACAGAGGTGCGATCTTCTGCTCCCTGGATTTCTTAGAGTTGTCCTCTACATGTGTGTTATCTTCTTTTGCTCTTAGGGCACATCTGCACCACACCTATTTTGGCTACAGCATTTTGTCATAAGAGGCTACTACATCCTATTGTTTCCAGTGATCTAATGGCTTTCTTTAAGAACCATTTGTGAATCTGGCTCATTGACTACTTTGGAAGACCAATGCACTTCTCAGAATAATCACCTAACTGTAGGCAAGATACAGTTTCAGTCCTATTGAGAATAATGGCAGCTGACTTGTGAAAAGGGGCAGTCCTGCTAGGGGTGTTGTGCAGTAGGATGCTACTCTTCAGCCCTTTCTGAGAGAGAAACTTTCTTATGCAGAATAACAGGGGGGAAAAAGACATTTTGTTCTAAAATAAAATTTTCAAGTGCACACAATCTCTCTAAGATACAGCAAAAAGAGAAATTTTAAGCATCTGTTAATCCATTTTTAAGACTACTGAGGAGAAATACATGATGCAGTTTGTTCAGTTTCTTAGAGAGCTTTTCCTAAAGTGTGTTTTGATTGAAGGTAACCAGCTTGCTCACAAATATTCAGAAAATCCATTTGGTTTTCATGAGTAAAACTGTAAAAATTGTTTCAGATGCACAGCAGAGTTTATTCTTAGATGAAATCACCAACAGTGGCTATGTAACAACACGTAGTAACTGAAGTAAAATGAAGTAACGGGTCACTTTGATGCATGGTGTTGCAGATGAGTTCCTGTGATCCTTCTTCTTCGAGCCACCATCCTGACAGAACTAAAGTTAAATCTGGGTCATCTTTTGAAGTGAGATGCTGAAACCCAGTGAATTGAGATGGTTACTCAGAGGCAGACAAAAGGAGCTCTGGATTATTCCAGGTGTGTGGGCAGCTGCATCGCAGACTGGGAATGTGGCTGAAGCTCAGTGTAGCTCCCTCCTAAACAGCATATACAATTTTCCTTCTCATGGGCACATGTCAGGGAGACAGTATATACCCATGCCACCTCCTAGGATGAAAGTGATGCCTCACTATAGTTAATCTCTAATCTTAAAAACTAGCAAGAGCACCCAGGTTTTGTAATAGAGACCTTGCTTGGATGACTATTCCCCAACATAGATTCCTCTCAACTTCAATGTTTAGACACTGCTTTGTATTTGAAATTGTGAAAATTCATTATCTGAAGAGGTTCTGCCAAATATTTTTCTATATTGCCTAAAGTCCAGACCTTAAGTGGAGCAGAACAGGTGCAAAGATCTTCTGCTGGTTTAGATGTTGACATGAGTTCCCTCAGAAGGAATTCCAGTCTCACTGCTCACTGAGGACAGCGAGAAGTCCTCAGCTGCTTCCCTCTAACAGTAGTTTATATTTTGTTTTCCTGTTTCTTCTATTCATATACCTTGACATCTTGCTAAATCTACTAACGTAAATAATACAATTTCCATTGTAGTTGTTCCCTTGGAGATGCATCAGGAAATGACTATTTCTAACAATTAGTCAGAGTGTACCTGATAAATTAAGATGATGTTCTAAGTTTTACATTGGCTGCATATTTAGGATATTTAAATATTCTAGTAGTACTTTCTACTTTGAGTTAAGATTCTAAGCTCTATATTTTACAACAATGAGATTAAAAATTCAGGCTGCTTTAAAAGTTGATCAAAGACAGTTAAAGACATACAAGTTCTTGAAAGCATATTCAGGAATGACAAAATTATTTGTGAGTGCTCTGGGATGACATCGTTTATTTGAGTGGAATCGGGTGAAACAAAATTGGACCACCCCTTGAAAATTTGCTGCTGAACATTAGAGTACGAATTTCCCTCTGCACAGCAAAATGCATTTCATACAGGTTTTGATTTTATTAGCTTAGGTACCAAAGAGCAGAATTTAGGCTTCAGAAGTTTTCACTGCTATTTGCAAGGTAATGGAAATCTTCCAGTGATTTGGTTGGACTGGATGACCTCCAGAGGTCCCTTCCTCCCTCAACCATTCTGCGATTCTGTGATTTCAGTAGGGGTAAGCACACTCATTTTTGTTAATTGTTGTGCTCTAATATTTTATGATATGTATTGCAAAATATTGTTCAGTGATCTTAAAAATTATATTTTCCTAAGACATGTGAGTTATGTGGGTAAAAATTTAGGCAATACCACTCCATAGTGTATCACCTTTTCCTACATGTGTCAAAAAGCTCTAAAATAAATTATTAAAATCATATTCTAGATCTACAGATTAGTACATTCAAAACAGTTAAAATTATTTGAATAGATCCATGCTTTCTGAATGTACTGAAAATGTTATCCAACAAATTCATCAGCGATAAATTTTAGCCCTGCTTCTGATCTTTTTTTTCCATTCCAAGTCAAGCCTTTTAAATGCTCTACAAATTGTAATCTGACATCATAATTTAAAAGTTTTATAAAGCCATTCCTCATGAAAACCTTCCATATGTTCTCCAATAAAAGATTATGAAGTAGTGTGCAATTCCTGGTGGTCTAGGAAGGATAAATCAATAAAATCATAGGAGAGAAAAGTCAACCAGTTTTCAGTACTTTCCATAATGGATATATTACAAATAATTTTGGAAAAAATGCAGTAACCCTTCTTCTAACTTCCCTGAGGAAACACTAGTAACAATAAAAACAGGTTTTATTTTACAATGGAACGTGCTCATAACAGAAGCCAGCCTTCTCCCAGACATTAAGTGATAATTCCCCTATTCAGAAGGAGGAAAACTCTTTCTACATTGTCCTCTCTTACTTCATTACTAAATGTTTCAGTCCCACCTTCATGAGAGTGCAGATAGGAGTGAAAACATCCTGAAGTCATTCAGTTGCTTCCTGCCAAACTGAATGTGAAAGCTCATTATAGCCCTTTGTCTCACTTCCCCAAAGCCTTCATCTGTAGAAATTTCTTAGCTGAATTTTATAATCCCTGTATGAAAAGCATCAAAACAACTCACTATATAGAAACTAATATCAGTTGGTTTTTTATATTAAATACACTAACTGTGCATTTTTTTTCTTTTTTTTTACAAAATCTGTGAGAAAAGAATAACAAACTAAAGTCTTCTTTTGATGGTACTAATAAAGAGATGGTACTAGTTAAAAGAAATAACTGACAGTAATTGTCACCTCTCTAGCACTTCTCCTTCCAGTTTATTAAATTAAGCAGCCAAAGAGTTCCTTTTGAATTTGAAGCTGTTAGATACCCAAAAATACACAGCACCCAAAATGGTCAATTCCACCTGCAGAAAGTGTTAGATCAGTTTAAGGTGTAAGACGTAAGAAAACCCAACAACAACAAATAACAGGGCTGAAGAGCAGTCTGCATCTTCAGTAGGCTTTCTAATAACCTACTTCAGCCAGGTCGTTAGACACAACGTAGAGACTCTAGATATGTTCTACTTTTTAAAAGCAAATCTCCACAAGCTTCACTAAGGTCCCACAAGTACAATTGCTATAGTGGGGAAAAAAAAAAAAAAAATTCTTAGTTTGCTCCCAGCAAGGCTCAGGGACCCTGGCACAAACAGAACAAGCTGATGGCCCTGCGTGCCTGTACCTGCACAATTTAGCAGCTTCTGATGCCATCTCTGCGAGTCCTGTGGGCCCAGAGGCTGCCATGGCATCGGCTCAAGTGCTGATGACGGTAGTGGGGCAAAGAAGCCAGCAGCTGGCAAGGAGAAAAGGGTGGGATGTGGGCCCCTGAGGACGGCCTCCACTGTGCTGGCACTTTACTGCATATGGGAGAAAAACTGATGGGAATGTTTACACTCAGGTCAGCAGATGTGAGTGGGTATGTACTGTCATTAACAGAATAAAACTGTGTTCAGTTTCTGTGGAAAATTCTGAGGGTCTTCTGCTGAAAGTTTCTGCACAGTGTCAGCAGCAAAAATAATGGGTCAGGTTAATGTTTCTCAGCTTGCTCAATCCCTGACAGTTTTAAAGTGCAAGATAGTTCCTTCTAAATGCTTTTTACTATAGCACACAAGGGGCCCTCCACTCCCCATTCCAACAGAAGCTGTGTGTTTCACTTTAGCCTATTGTGTTCCACCAGTATTGCACCGGGTGTGTTTGATGCCATTCTCTTCATCCATCCATCCATCCATCCATCCATCCATCCATCCATCCATCCATCTGTTCAGTACTATCGCTGAGCTGCATGGCAGAACCTTCTCTCCTTTGTAGGTCTAGGACTCTTCAGCACAGTAATGCTGAAGAATCGTGCCACTAGCCCTAGGCTGTGGGATGTGCCTTTGGTGTGAGGAGTAATGGCTGTTCCTTCTGGCTGGCCGTGCTGTCGTGATGCAAGTGCCAGGAAATGTGTGTGAATTAATATATGTGCTCTGGAGCTGAACTAAGCATATGTATTTCCTTTACCCAGCTATCTACTCTTGCCCTTCTGTTCTGTGTGATAATATGCTACTAAAACCATGCCAGTTTAGAATGCTGTACCGGTGATTTCCCTATCAAATTCTACAATTTGTGGGATGATATTCCCCTTGGAACAGCAGATAAAGGTGGAAGGCAGACTAATTGATTCAGCAGTCCCCCACTGCTTCTGAGCACAGGCACTTAGCTGTAATAATTATGAAACAGAAGAATTTACGCCGAGTTATAAACTGGCATCACAGGACTCAGTAAACGGTGTATACTTCATGAACTGTCAGCTATTTAGAGTATTTTCATATGTTTTTACTGTTTCAATGCACTTTTCCAACTAAGATCTGTAATGGATGTAGTTTCCCATGTTAAGATGACATAATGTTCATAGTGTATAACTCTGGAGGGGGGAGAGGTTGGGTTTTTCCCTCAATAAATCCATGCCTGTAAGCTGCTAAATAACAGCTGTATTTCAGGGCACTGAGGAATCATAGCTTAATATTCATGTTTCCTTTTCCCAGTTTAGAGCCAGTAAGACCTTATACTAAAAGGTCTTCTCCTTAGTGTAACTGCACCCACTGCAAAAATGAGTGTTAATTTTTACACAAAATGGGTGTATAGCACTAGTCTCTGTATGATGTACACTAACAGAATGGCATTTCTCAAGCAAGTTGGTTAACTAAAGAAATAATGTCCTAGCATCTTGAAAGTGTCCAGTGTGGTTGCTTTAAAGAGACTGATTAAATTAAGCATTAAGATTTCTATTGCTATCATACACCTCTAAAAAATGAATATTGCTTTTGCAGCTTGGAGCACGAAGCAGCAGGATATAAAGCAGCAGGCACATTTTTGGTGGACCTTTTCTTTAGCTAAGCATGATTCTAGTTTGGAAAAAGAGGAAAGACTACATCTTCATTGACAAATAAAAAAAAAAAAAAAAGTTCAGATAGAAGGAAATGCAATTCTTCTTCATTGATTTCCACACCGAGGTCTGTAATATTTCAGAGAAGCTAGTGTTTTCTGTTTATCATGATCCCACCTCCCTTCTTCTTTGTTGTGTTAGCAAAGAGCTTTTTCCCTTTCTGTCTTGAACATGGTTTTTTGTTGCAGATTTTCTGTCAAAGATTTCATGAATGTTTATGCAAACAAGTAAAAATTTGAGTAAGCTTCTAAATTGCTGTAAATGCTCAAAACTCTTATTAAACCTCTGTCCTTCTGGTGGTGATTGACGGGACTTACAAGAATTAATTTTCTTTCCCAACTACCTGCAGTGATAATCAACTTCCATATATATAGTCATGTAATGTCTCAAACCCTGTTCACATTGTACAGACAATAATACCAAAAGAACCCATTTGTTCATTCTGGGGCATATGCTGTATTTTACTTTATGACCATGCATGTTTTAAGATGAATGAACTTTCAACCTCTCCTTTGTCTGCATTTTTGTGTTGGTGGATGCTGATCAGGGCTGAGTGTTACCAACCTTGTCCTTCTCAGAAGCTGTTTGTGGACTTCTAGAAGACACTAAATGAGGTCTTGTTCTTGTAACTCTATTCTACTTAATCAGAGATATTTTTGAGGTGATAGTAGAATATTTGGATGGGATTCAGTTGCCTAAAACAACTGTAGATGCCTGCTCTTAGATACCCAACTCCTACTTTGCCTCTTGCTGCCACTTTCAAAGAATGCAAATCTCCTGCAGATCTTGCCACGTCTGCCACTCAAATGTGAATGTCTCAGATTTTCTAGAGCATCTCAAATGACAAAAAGCATTTATGCTTAAGCAACTGAATCCTACCTTTTAAGTGAGAGAAAAACATTGTTTATATGTATTCTTTTACTTATTTGCTGCTTATAAAGCCTCAATAATTTTAGCTCTCTTCTTAGTATTCACAGACTGAATTGCTTGAAAATTTGCTGCTCCTTGTTTTTGTTTCTGAATATGTACAATAAGTGAAATAAATTTGGTTTTGTCTTCATTACTTTCTATAACAAAGTAACTTATTGTAAGAGTGCTAGGAAACTCGAGTTATTTGCCATTTAACACCATCAAAATGTAGGAAAATGTCAATGGTGAAGCTCAAGCTGTTTGGCTTTTCTGAATGTCTGTACATATGGCATGTGACTCACAGTGGGTGTACTTTATGGTTGGTATAATTCATATTTTGAAATAGAGAAGCAAAGTTTTATTTGGGAAGTCTTCATATGCTCATTATTTAGCCTTCATGTTTTAAGATGCTGTTTAGTACCAAACATCTTGGACTTAATGGAACAATTTTCCATTCTAAAATTGAATTTCTATGTATTGCATTCTGGACTCTCTATCCATGATAACTTCTGAAAATATTTTAAAATGAAAGCCATGGAATTTGGAATCACTTTTACAAGAATGCCAAAGGCTTTTCTGGAGTGGCCAGAGGGAACTTTAATGCCTTATCTTTAGCTGTTGGATATAAAAATACTGCATCCAGAACACTAATTAAATGGATTATTTTTCCACAGACTGCAGCAGGTCTAATAACAAATTTAAAGGACAAGCATATCGAGGAGAAACAGTAGAACTCTTGCCTGAAAATAGGAGAAAATTTCAAAGCTCTCTTAGGCTACTTTAAGTTCAGAAAATACATATGTGTGTTTTGAGGCTAAATTTTCCTTGTTATATTTTTATTAGTTAAAAAAAATCCCAGCTGTTGCATAAATTTTAAGAGGGCCGTTTATTTTTCTCATTGTATATAAATATTAAGATGATTTCTGTCTCTCAAAAGAACAAATATGAGATACCTGCAAGATGATAAAAACAAACTTGCCATTGCCTAAATTTTTGGATGGATGCTTGCTTGATGTACTTGCAAAAATACACAATTTATTCTGATTGTCAATTTAAATTTATTGCAAGGTGGGAGAATCTTGACTCTTGTGCTTTTAAGCAAGATGTGTAGAGCTCTCATTTCAGATCCATTTTTGATGCTGGCATTCACTAACATGAGCTAGCTGAAATGATGTCTCTAGACCTCTGTACATATGCTGAAAGCTGAAACAGTGGATCAAATGATAAGAGTCCTTATTTATCATCACTATAATAGATATGGTACAAGTACTTATTTTAAAAGAGGTGTATGAGATAATCATTGTTTCCAGAAATAAAACTGTACATTTAGGCAGTGAGAAGAATATAAAGTTTATTATGTTGAAAGCATAAAATGTCTTAAGCTTCTGGTGAGAGCAAAGCAGAAAGGGGCCATGTCTCTACTTCTGGTTTTTGCCTGCGTCAATATATTGATAGGTGTTGGGAGATGTGATAGAAGCTCTGACTGATGTAGCTGCCCTGACACAGAAGTCAGGGTTCCACTTCTCCCCTTGCCTGACGTGACTTTTGTCAGGTGGCTTTAAAATACTAGTATAAAACACAGCTTCGCTGGTATAGCTTCAGCTCTATTGGTCTGTCTTTGAGTGGTATACAATACTGTAAAATGCCTCTGTGGTATCATTTGGAATGCATTATGAATATCTAGCAGGTGTAATTTGCCTTTAAAATATCAAATTTTTCCATTCCTCCTAGAAGTGCTGGAATTCTCCACCTGCAAAGTATACAGAAAACAACCTCTTTCTGGTTAAAGCTGTGTATTGTATAATTTGGTTAAAAAGCAAACAAAGACTTTTAACTGCTTTTTATAAGATCTGTTCCAGTGAAACCACTGTTAACTCTGCAGAGATTTGGTTATTCTTTCTTTAAACAGTCAACTTCTTTTATCAGCCAAAGAACAAGTCATTTGATTAATGATCATTTTTATCTCTTTGAAAGGATCCTTTCCGACCATTGGGGTGAAGTCTCTTTCGAGATTCCTGAGGGCGGGATTTTTAAATAGCATCCTGGCCTCACATCCAGTGTCAGGGGGTGGATCTTTACCCCCCAGCATTTCCTCTGGTAGGTATTCCAGCCTATTCCCCCACATCAATTTTCCCTTCACCCTTTGCCCCATCTCTCCACACATCTTAGGGAAACAAAATTTGGTATTGGTCAGACTGGGAGATTGGATGTCCCTTCCAATAAAAAGCCAAACTGAAAGGAAAGGAAATGGAAAAGATAAATTACTTTTCAGGAACTAGCCATTTTCCTGAATCAATGTACAGGAGAAATTGTGAGGGAAACTGATCTGTAGTTAAGTGGTCAACCTAAATATTGGAAGCATGCCCATGTGCACCAGGGAAACATAACTTTAAAAATGCCTCTATAAAATCCCAGATTTTATGTGACTCTTGACTCTTCCCTAAAAATTTACATTCCCTTGCTAAAACATGGAAGCAAAACAAACTTGGAAAGGGAAAATATAATCATGTATTGATATAGTCTTTAAATCCTTTGTATGCTTCTGTGTTTGCAACTTGTATCTCACGAAAACCACCTTAACTTTTTTTAATAACTTTTATCACAATTTGAATACTATAATTCTCTTAAAATGAGTGAGAAAGCCCCATTGCTTGTGTTGCCAGCACAGTATTCTACACTGCCTCTGGCGAGGTCCCCAGCAGGGGCACAGCTGTATGATGGCATGAGGGACCCCACAGGTAGTAGTAGGCCCAGAATGAGAAGGCCATGCCAGGTAAATGGGCTGCTGTCAGATACTGGGCTGAAACAGGAAAGAAGGACAGGTTAGAGGCATCCATTCCCAGAAAGGCTTTATGTGTTATCCATTCTCTTCTGGAGCCATTAAACACCATCTTCCACCAAAGCTAATAAATGAAGAATAAATACATGTATCCTAATTATAGTTGAAACTGGATCAAAGTTCAGTTCTGTTCCTTTCTAAACTACATACTTCTATGTAAAATTAATCTGTACATGGGCTAATGCCACGCTTGTATCCTTTCAGGACATCTTACCTGTAATGTTACTGACAGTTTTTCTCAAAGAGGAAAAATCTATCATGATAAAAGTAGGGAGAAAATTGAAAAATTATATAATGTTATTGATTTGCTATACAAAAGAAACTGTTCTACTTCTCTATGCCCCATTTTATCTATTGCAATAGTTACAGGCCTCATTAATACATGATGATTCTTACTTTTCTTAAGTGCTTTTATTTCTTTGTTTCTTTCTTTGAATAGAAGCTTCTCAGCAACTTTGATGTCTTTTCTTATGACTGTTTGGGTGTCTTTTGTCATCAGTTTGTAAAATGCATATTTTTCTTCTCCTTGGGATATCTCAGGGCGTTTAGTAGCTCTTAGGCTATTTTGGCAGTCAGCATAACGATAAGATTGTTATCTGTAACCAAACAGCTCTGTGGAAGAGGAAATACTCCAGGCCCCGTAAAATTCTCTGTTTTGAACATAGTGTTATGTATAGCATATCACTGATTCCATTAGATTATAAATGGCTTAACTGCACTCATGAATTGGCTGCTCAACTATGTACCTACCTACAAGCTTATTTTATAAGGTCCCCAGCACTGTTGTTTTCTGAGTGCTTGTAAAGCTTTTTATCACATTTTTTGGACTTAAATCAGAACTCTGAAATGTGGTTTGTTTAATAAACCTGGTTCAGAATTTCTTGCTATTAAATGTCTTTACTAAGAAACCTGATTCAATCTGAAGAAATACTCAAAACAGGGGAAAAGTGGAAATGCAGCTACATGATGTGCAACATACACCCTAGCAAGGCAATGGAAATAAATGTTATTGTTTGATCATGTCCACAATGGAAAAAAATGAGCCAAGCAGCTACCCCACAGAAAGGGAGAGACTGCTCACCTTCTGGAAAGTGAGGATTGTCAGGTAGTTGAAAGCCAGTGAAGAACTGTGATAAATCCAATGGATGAGGTGTGTTTCTTTGAGGAAGAGTGCATGTGGGGGCGCAGGTGGTGTGAAACTCCACAGTACAAGTCAGAAATTGCTGTTAGCCCTAAGAGTGCTGCTATTTAACTCTTGCTTTTTCACTTGATCATATTTGTATTTACATTAAGCACAATCTTAATTCTGAATTGCCTCTCTGTTACAGAGATGACCAGAGGATGTAATTTCCATTTCATGTTAATTTTCTAAACTGCTAAAACCAGCTTTGCTGTACATGTGAGCAAAAAACCCACACATTTACTACATTTTTGACAAAAGAAAAAAAGAAATCTGTTGAAGGGATTGCTGATCTGGGATGTGAGAGACTCAGAATTGGATCTTACTGTGCATGATTCAGTGGAAAATATAAGATCATCCTTGAATCCTTAATCACTTTAGTACAAACAGAGAAGGGATGTACCCTTTGTTCCTTTGTATTGAAAAATACTGCACTAAACACCTGACTTTTTTGAGCATTGCTTTACTGAGGTACAAAGGCACCCAAGGCAACCTTGCTCCAAGAAGGTATTTAAGCAGTGATATCTCTGTTATCGTGGCAGCCTCTGGCTGTTAGAACAGCAATAGGCAGGCAAAATCAACTGCCCATTGCAGTCTTGATGCTGTCTCCAAGGCTTACCCTCTCTCATTAAAAGTGAGAGGATTGCTGTTTGTGTGCTGGTACGGGAGAGAAGCATGCTCAATTGCTGCCTTTGATAGCACAGTGACCCCACCTTCATTATAGGAGATGCTGGGCTCATATTGGACAGTAGCTTTCTTACTTAACATTTAATAACTTTGCTGAATTATAACCTAATTGCTTCACATATAGTTTATGTGTAAGATTTCAGTGAAATTAACTACATGGAAGGCTTAAAATGCCTGCATTATTCTGCTCTTAGGGTCGCCGGGAACAAAGATAATGAGATGGTTTTTATTTACCAAACCCTTTAACTCAAGCTAAGTGGCAGATTGACTTCAAAATAGTCAGAAAATTTATTCCATACTGAAGACAAAATGCTTTTACATCTTTTTTCTACAAAATTCCCCACAGATGTTTTAAGTGAAACATAGAACTAAACTGGAAAGCCTGCTATAAATAAGTATCTGGAAAACAGCTTGGCAAGGCAATGTAGCTGTTGATTTCCTTTTTTCCCTTTCTACTTTTCACTCAATAGTTGGGGGGAGTGTATTTCTTTTACCATTGCACTGACAGCTGATGTTCAGTTTTGTGTAATTTGGTGTCTGCTTTTGCACTGCGCAGAGGTTCACTTACGTAAGAGGTATCCTCATTTAGCCAACTTAAAGATTAACTTATGCTGCTGGCGTGGGGCGTTACATCTCTCTGCATAAATAAATTGCCTTGAATGTCGGTGTTTTTTAAGCCTAGACATAACTATGCTAATGCAATAGTGCTTATATTTGAGAGTAACATCAAGTCTGTTGCTGCTATGCAGACATTTCTCTAGAAGCAAAGTTTTCAGCAGGCCTCCAAATATCTATCCTAGATTTTTACAAAAACAAGCCCATTTTCAAACTAGCTTCCTTTGATTTAGCTATCATTTATGTCACAAATTACTTAGTTTGCAGTTATCCCACCTGTTAGCGGTACAAATTAACAGGACTAAGTTGATGGAGGTCTATAATGGCAGATGGATTCACGTAAGCAATAAGTACTTTTTGTCAAGTGATATCCTTGCATTTATTAAATAGAGTTCTTAAACCACTTAGCAGTTTACACTCCTACTGATATTTACACTGGCCTGAACTGTGGAAGCTTACCCTTTCCTTCATAATTACACATGCACACACACACAAACATACACATATATACACATGTTGTGAAAACCCCAATAACTACATTGCCAGGGCTGCATCTATTTCTTCAAATTCCAGCTCTTCCAAACTAAGTACAGTGTTGTTTGCTCCATTTTGGGGAAATTCTTAGTTTACTACTCTTGCTGTGCATTGGCAGCTCTTGATTTCAGTCACGTGTAAAGGGTTTGTTATGAAAATGCATACCCATATTGCCTGGTAGAAGTCATGGATAGAAAAATTTATGGTATGCTGCTGTCTTTGAAGAATGTCAGACAGATTGTTAAGCTTGCTGAGTTGGAAAGGAAGGGAGGGAGCTTCTCAACAAACTCAGACATAACTCTAGAATACTAAACCAGATGATTATCAGTTTTCTTTTCCCCCAATTTAATATTTTATTACAATTTCCAAGTACACCTGAGTGAGCCCATTATTCTTGATATTGTATAAACTGACAATTGAAAGCAAATTGTATTGACAGACCCTTATTGAACAAAATTACTCAACAAGAACCATCAAGGAGCAATTCTTCATAGTGAAACTGAACTATAATTGTGATACTTCAATAATGAGAAAAGTAACTTCTATTTTTTTTTCAGTTAATGCATTTTTCCCTACTCTGGATTCCAGCACCTAAACTGCTATTTGTTGTTAAATGAAAATCGCTAATCCTTTCTCGGCGACTAACAAATTGATTCTTTTATTGCATATGCATTTTCTAGGATATCTGAGCCAAATGGCTCTTCCAGTTTCTTCTTTTCAGCCTCAGTGCTATTTCACTGGCATATCTAGCCTATAAACCCTACAACTAATACATAATTGCATGTATTTTCTGAGGATATAACTTCAAATGTATATGGACTTTTCCTTAGGCAGGCAGAAGGTACTTCAGAACCAAAATATGGATGAGCAGAAAGTAACATGAATAGGAAGAAAAACTTTTTTTTGTGCTTGTCCACTAGGGTTTAGCTTGAACTATAGAACTGGGATTAAGCTCGGTAGGATGTGATAAGACAAGGTCTTCATTCTCCACCCTTGCTAAATAGCTCATTTCATGCTCAGATGGTCATTGTAAACAATTTCAAACATTTTAGCCCTAGATGTTCAGAAAAGCTTGTTTGCATATGTGGTCATTTTTACATAATATGCACCTCTATTGCATATTTTTAAAAGTCTGACTACAGAAAATGTGGTAATTTATTCTAACAAGCGTGTGAATTGAAGCAAGTTACTGTTCATTACTAACAGGAGCAGAAAGATAGGAAGAGGAGAGCTGGAGAAGTCTGGTGGATACACACATAAATGTATTTGTAAATAAGCTACACACAGTTATTCTTTGTTTCAAGATGAAAGGAAAAAAAAAAATCTGAACTCCCTTTTTAGCCTAGTACTAAAGCATTGGATGTGAAAGCAGGTTCAGAATTGTTTGATTTTTTTTTTGTGAAGTAGGAGAGGGAGGGAATAGTTAACTTGAATAATGTTTAGGTTTTTTTGGTCTGTTTTAGGTAGGAAGCCAGTGTACCTTTACCAAATCAACTTGCTGAAGTACCATTCCCAGGCCCAAATACTGTGCATGGGAAATAATGTACATAACTTTGGATTTTACACACTGGTATTTTAACAGCTTGTTTAGGTGCCTTATACAGTTGGTGAAGACTAGACAATTTTGGACTGACTCATATGACCTGTTTGTGACTCATAGTTATGAAAATTTTACTCCTTCCCTTGAAATCCTTTTTCTTAGAAAAAATCTAGATATTGCTAGCTGTGGAGATGTCTGCACAGTTATGGCAGTTAAGTTATGGAAGATGAACGCTTTTGGTTTTCTTCTTCATGTGTCAATGAGTTTACATATTTTTCATAATTCTTCAAGGCATATATGCTTGTCCAGAAACCTCTGCATCTGAAGTTTGCTGCTTGACCCATCTTCATTGTAACTCTTGGCTTTTGTTCAGGATCAAAATCAGAGTTGAAGGGAGAAGCTTGAGAATGTGTGCCTTCATGTCTTTAAGTTATAAAACCTCAAAGAGGAATAAGAAAAAAACCCCATGAGATAACAAAAATGTCACAATGTTAGGTCCAGTGCCTCATTTATTTGTTGGAGCCCTGACTCATGGTGTTTTGTTTACTTAATTTTGGATTTAGGACCTCACACATGTTACAACCAAAGCTGATATGTAGCCTTCACAGCTTCTTGAAATGAGAAATTATACCTTTCTCATGTGTAGAAACCAGCAAGATACTCATAAACCATGAAGGAGGAGGTGGTGGCTCATCAGTTTTGTATAGCTCAGAAGTTTAAAGTTTATGTAGACCAAAGGGAAATAGGAGCAAAACATGTTTATTCAAATAGTAAATGGAAAACATACGTAAAGGGTATTCTAAAGTGCAAGACATGTCAGAATCTTATAAAGATCACAATCAGGCGTAGTAATGAATAATCAAAAAACTCCCTGACATTTCAGAATAGGATTAAAATAATACCTTAACCATGTCAATATACTTATGAAAGCACAAAAATGTGTTTTACTGTAACCTTATGTATGCAATTTTTTTTATTCTGCTCATTTTCAAATTTCTGTTGTAGCTTACAGCTTCTAAATATAATGCAGCTATGATAATGGATAAATTCACAATAGAGATTAAATAAGCTTTGTTTCTTATGTCCCATAAGTACCTGTTATGTATCATGGCATACTGAATATTGATGAAGTGCAGAAGCCCCTGATACACGGACTTAATTTTGTTTAAATTCCTTTACATGTTCTGGGGTCAAAAGGGCAAGTGATCTTTGATGCAGTCAGACTCTGTAGACTAATTTTGAACCAAAGAACATCCCTTGCTCTTTCCACAGGAGTATCTAGAGTGGTATGAGCATTTAAAATGTTGAGAGAAACTTAAGGGTGAAATGTCATTAGATTAAGTAAAATATGAAAATTCAGTTGAATTCAGCTGAAATTCAGTTCTAAAAATGTGAGGTGAATTGTTTTGGTTAATCTAACAGAGCAAAAGAATCTCTCTTAAACTGAATCTGAACAGAATCCATTATTTATTATGGATTATTTTTTTAATTGTTCTTTGCTTCAGTGCTAAAGTGAAAGCGCTGGAATCTTTAGGATTCTAAATCAAATTTCAAGCAATATAAATATTATGTCAGAATCAGTTCTATTAAAACCTTCTTTTTTTTCTTTCACCAGAACATAATTAAATTAAAACTGAGCAGCCAAATTTTTTGTGGCTGGTCATTAACAAATTACTTATTCTTGAAAAGAAACTAGTCTACATTCTTCCTCCTACTTATACACTGCTAAAGGCTGCCTTTAATGCTGGGATTTCTTGGTTTAAAATGGGGTGATATAACCTAGTATTTGAGATAGGATGGTCAATAGGATGCAATCCTTGAGCTCTGTTCATTGTTCTGACTTGTGATTTTGTTATCTCTTAAAACCTCTTTCAAGTCAGTATAAGGTGGTCCTTATAAGGGATGGAGATGACAGAATGGTTCCAGGGTCCATGACCCATGATTCTGATGCAAACATCAGCTGTTGTAATGATCTGCAGAGGTTGTTGGGTAACTGCCATGATTCAGATTATTTTTTAAGGTACATCAATTTATCCTAAAGGCTCAGGCTGACACACTGCCCTCTAAGGCTCAGGGGAACATGAAGACAATGCGAATTCCTCTTTGTGCACACGTTTTGCAGATGCAGTGGTTCACACAGGCAGAGGACTTGTTTTTTGTGATACCTTGGCCAAGTCACTTCACCTCCTCTTTTCACCATACATGGCATGGATTTATCTGATTATAGGTTAGTATTTGAGAAATAATATAAGGCTGTCAAATGAGATGCATTAGATGTACTTAGAATAGTTCATGCAGCAGCTTTGGTCTACAAACACACCAGCTTTTGTTCCCCTCCATACTTCTGAATTCTAATAAACATCTCACCCCAATGATGAAGGTATTTCTTTTTTATTTCTGCTTATCATATTCATGTAAACATAAGCATCAGGAATAAACCAGAACTTTCTTCATCCATATTGTATTTGTAATGCTAATAAGTATGTAGAAAGAGATAATATAGATAACCAGCCCAACGAATGGAAACTTGAAGAAATTCACACTTTTTTTTCCAAAGATATATGGCTGATAATAAATGCAGACCAAAAAAAATCGAAATTTGTGCCAGTTATTGTATTTCTATGGTTTAATTTTACCCACTATTTGTCCCTCACCTACCCAACCTCCAACTAGTGACAAACAACTATTTCTTCTGATTTTACCCTCTACTGCACTCCATTTGCTTTGCTCACAGAAAGACAAGAATAAGAAAACCAATCATGGAAACAGCACAACTGCTTTCTCTTTACAGTTTCACTTTTCTTTCCTCAAAACTTGGAGTATTGATGCGAATTAGGGGTTGCAGAAGCATTATGCTGAAGACTGCTAAAACTTCTGTTGTCCAAAGCACCTTCTCCCTTTGTCATGTGAGAAACCAGGAGAACTGTTTGCAGTACTTGTTGCTGCAGGAGGGGAGGGCCAGAGGATTTGAGAAAGTAGGAGTGTGCATACAGGCTTTTCCTGGCTTCCAAAACGTACCAACAGGCATAAATTCTTGACAGTGGGTTACAGGGTAGTGAGTGGAAAAGTATTTAATGTAAAATTACAGAAAAACAGCTCAGAGAACAGTATTTTCAGATTGGGTTGATATAATAAATCTTCTTCAGCTAGCAGTGACAGTTATATGGCCATAGTTTACTGAAAAATAGATGGTAACTTATGCTCATTCATATATTTTGTATTTTTATGAACTGATTTTGAAAGGTATCTTCCCATGACTAAACTAACTTAACTAATGAGAAGTGGTATATAGATACAGGAAAATAGAAAGAGCACTAACAGCAAGATAAGTAGGCTATATCTCTGTAATTTCCTGTAACAGCAGGATGTATATATGTTAATGCTATCCTGTTTGCAAACTCTATCTTCTGAAGTCTCAAGAAGGGGGTTGGAACTGCAACTTCTATTTTTTGAGGCAGCTTGGAACACAGGTCTTAGTCAGGGACCTCTGTAATGTAAGTCAGTAATGCAAGTGGGATGGCCTGCAGCAATTTCCCATTGGCTTCACGTGTATTGGTGCGGGCTAACAATGTAATACCCAGCACAATTTTTTTCAGTTGCTTTCTGCATAATCATTAGCTTCCTTCCTTCCTTCCTTCCTTCCTTCCTTCCTTCCTTCCTTCCTTCCTTCCTTCCTTCCTTCCTTCCTTCCTTCCTTCCTTCCTTCCTTCCTTCCTTCCTTCCTTCCTTCCTTCCTTCCTTCCTTCCTTCCTTCCTTCCTTCCTTCCTTTCTTCCTTCCTTTCTTTCTTCCTTCCTTCCTTCCTTTCTTTCTTTCTTTCTTTCTTTCTTTCTTTCTTTCTTTCTTTCTTTCTTTCTTTCTTTCTTTCTTTCTTTCTTTCTTCCTTTCTTCCTTTCTTCCTTTCTTCCTTTCTTCCTTTCTTCCTTTCTTCCTTTCTTCCTTTCTTTCTCCATTTGTTTTGTGTTATAGAAAAATATAATTTTTTTTATTCGCTGAAATTAGTTCTCCCTGATGCATACAAATGCATCATTATTAGTAGCAGGAGTGAAGAAGCTGCAGTGCCATGGTAAGTGGTTCTCCTGTTTGAAGTGATATGTAATGAACGGAACTAGTGTGAGATCTCAGAATGCCTTCCGAGCCCTGGGCGTTTCAGTGAGGGACACAGAGTTTTACTGTGCGTGCTTTGCACGCTATTGGGGTGCTGAAATGCCCAGTGCTACCTCAGGGAGTGCCTGTGCATTTTGCTCTGTTAGTCTTACCTCTTTAACTTTAGCAGGAGGTAAGTTAGTGGGGAACCAAAAGCAGAACATGGCTTTGGAGTGACAAAATGCCTGATAAGGAGATGATTTTCTGAACGTGAATTGTGACGTGCAGAAGTGATGGAGCAATATTTTCTTATACGAACTAGAGAACAGAGTCAAATCTTTGCTGTTTAAAGTGGAAGAATAAGTATCCTGTGTTTATGTAAACAGATCTATTCCAATAATGGGTATTCAAGATTTCATTGTGAGTAAAGACTGTAGAAATGAACATGTACTAACTGTATTCTTTTTGGAGGATTAATCTTACATAAAAAATTCATTAAAGTGGGCTTTGCTATGTTATTTAAAATGACAACAGGAGACAACAAGCTGAATATTTTGTCATTGATATGACACTTCAAATTCTCCTCCTTATTCATCACTCTACCACTCAATTAAATTACACACTATCAAAATCTTGTGTTGTGGGAAAAAAGTAGAAAGAGAACTAAAAATATATACGATGTGAGTTTTAAATATAATTGGTATTTAACATTATTCTGCAATGTACGGCTTTTTTCTTTTGTGCATTTCTGCTTAGTAAAAAAAAGTCAAGCAGATTGATCAATGGAAAATACAAAATTGTAACATATTCTGAGATGGCATGACATCAGTACAGATTGTTTGTCATGTATGCTGGTTTTACCTGAATGGCGTAGCAGTTCAGCTGGGTAGAAGAATTCCAAGAACTTTCTTAGGGAAGAAGAGTCACCTTGTCAAAACCAGTCAGCCTCTTGTCACAAGGTAGTAGTTACATCAAAACAATGAATAACCCCCGCACCTTCTACAGATTCCTCTAAGTTCTGAGAAATTAAACTCATGTTCTTTTTCTGCATCATGCCAAGCTCTGATACTGCTCTTGCATGTTCAGTCGGACTTTCTGAGATGGTGGGAGTCTGAAATGGATCTGCCAGAGTTACTCCATGTGCAAGGAGGGGAAGCTGCTTTAGCCAATATCCCACACACGTGTCAGGGCTGGGAATATTTATAATTTCACTGGAGGTGTGAAAACAGTGAATGTGACTATGGTATCAGTATATGTCATGTATAAATACGATTATAATTTCATATTGTGACCTTAAGTATATAGTAAAATGATAACTTTGTTACACTAAGGTGCTGCAAATGCTAAGTGTGATATATGTAGTGTGCAAAATCCATATTTGGGGTTGAAACTTATGGCCTCAGAACACTATATATTCCTCTACTTTAAAAGTCTATTTTCTCGCAGTACTCCCTACGCCAGCACTGCTAGGTATCTAAAACTGCTGCAAGAATTATTTGTTTGACTGATTTTATCACTGAATCCATCTTCAAACCTTTTTATATTTTGTCCTCCCTCAGTTCAAACACGAAATTGTGTGCTCTCCTCCATCAGCATCTGCAGTTCTTAGCTCCTAGCTGCTCTTGACTTCTGTCTTTTGTTCCAAGTCCTCAGCCCAAGCTGACACCTTTTTCAGTGTCCTTTTTCCATGCCTTCTCCTATGTGGATCTTGACTGTAAAATTAACCCGGTTCTTCTTCAGATACTTCTCCAGTGCCTATGCTTGTATCTGTGTGAAAACACTTACCTGAATTGATCAAGTCTTCAAACTAGAGTTTGGGTGTCTTGTGATGTGCACCCATGCCGCAGAGGGGACTCATCATCAGTCACAGGAGTGCCTCTTGGCACACACTGTCTTGCCTGTGTGGAGTTCCCTGGGGCTGCGTATGAGCTCCCACAGGTGCTCATGCAGCAGGCTCACACAGCGCTGGCATGGCTGGCTCTGTGCTGCAGCCTCTGCCGTCCTGCTGAGCCCCGAGTGCTTTCCCGACTCCCATCTGTATCGCCTCCCACTGCCGTCTGTCCCTAAACCTGTTTCTTCAAGTAAAGTTGTCCATGTTTTGTATGTGTAAGCAATCATAAATACAGGAAAATAATTCAATGCCTACCCCGTGATAAAATAATCAAAGATTGCTCCTCTGTCTCAGAGACTTCTCTGCCCCCCTGCCATTTATTCATTCCTGGCCTTGTTTTGAGGATGAAGAATGCATCTTTCTCAGTACTATGACAGCAACATGGATTTTCATAATATAAGTAATAGTCTTTTTTCTCTGTCTAGAGGCAAACATTATGCTAGTTTAGAAATCTCCCAGAATTATTTTTCAAAGTCAATCTTGTAGTCCTCTTTAAAGCAAAAGCAGTATTCTGTGTTTGTAAAGGGTTCAGCACAGACCTTAATCTTTTCTGGACTCAAATTGTACCACAGTATAGAGAATAACGTCTGCTCTTTGCAGCTAAAATGAAATTAACATCAACTAATGTCATCCATAGCCTTTTGTCTTACCAAGAACTTTATTCTACACAAGCCCTGGGTTGGGTGTCACCCTTTGGAGATTAGGCATCCCAGCTTGCAGTCCAGTCTGTCCCACTGCCTGTCCTTGCAACTGGACTGAGATGCCCTGTGTTGGATTCTACCCCTGGATGTGCCAAAGTCAGCTGCTCATCCTCATGTCTCAACCAGCCTCTCCTGAGACAACTGCTAGTCCCATTCCTGCAACCATTTGTGATCTGGAGAGTCTGTTCACACAATGCGAACTCATGATGGAATCACTCAAGTGCCTCTACAGGGTACTGATCTAGGGAAGAAAATACAACATTGTGTATTGGTAACCAAACACAGCCTGGTTGGGTATACTAAACTGACTAGATGGAGAGGACCACTTGATTTTCTGAACCTGTTTTTCCTGCCACACCTTTGAAATCAAGATGTGTCCTACCTTATGTTTCCTGACACTTGATGTTCTTACATTTATAAAATGTTTAGAGAACCTTGCATGAAACTTGCAAACCTATAAAATTATTGGAAAATAATTGTTTACTGGGGATAGAAGCTGTGTGTTACCACTTTGATGGTAAATGTACCCACTGGAACCTGCTGTGTAGCAGAGTTTTTTACTTTATCTTCAAGCAACCGAAACAATAGCTGAAACAATTTTGATCTACAGATACTACAAAGACAAATACTATGCTGACTAAAAGTCTCACTGTATTGCCTGTCACAATATGTAAATATCTTTAGTGATACATTAAACTTACAGCCAAAATAGGAAGGCTTTTATCAAGTGCTGGCATACTAAAAGAAGATTATTGAGAAGTTAGAGTTAGGATCCAAAATGAAGGTTTTTGCTTAAGATAATCAAGCGATGGAGCTGGGTTCATTTTTGTGGTGTCTTGACACAATCCTGAATCAAGTTCATTTGAGATGTAGGTAGGATGTTGAGTGGTACAGACAGATGTACAGTGGTAAAGCCTAAGTGACTAAATTTATTGTTCACCAAAATTCCTGAATACTTAATGATATACTGATCTTCCAGTATACAACAACCTGTTTGAAGACAAATGCTACTTATTTTGCTGTATTTACCAGATCATGGCATTCCTGTGCTGTCATGTGGAAAAGCTGGTTTTGCGTTAAGGCATATCATTTCAGGTGATTAAAGGAACACATCAAGCAGTTTAAAAACTCATTGTCCAGTGAAAAATGCTGAAATCTTTTTTTAAAATCCACAGATAAATGCATATAGATACATTTCATAGTTACTTTAGCCTAGTTCATACTATTGGTCTAAGTAAAAGGAAGTACAGTTTGCTGGGGGTTTTTTGGAGGGGAAATGTTTTGTGAGACAACATGGAAAAATTAAAAATTGTTTTACAAAATAAGTGTGAAAATAATTTGCATTGAAGGATATGAATTTAAGGAGCATAAAAGATGTAATGAGAGCCTAGGAACCTCTAGAGAACCTTACAAAATAGCTTCCAGAAAGTGTAGGGGGGCCAAAGGATTACTGACAGGAAACTAGGGGCGTTGTTATGAAGCTCAATAGCTCCATCTTTCATTCCCTTCAAATGCAGATCTTTCAAAAAGGTGTTTTAGTTGTTTACCCAGAAAGAGAAATTTCTCAGTAACTTATGCCTGACCAAATACACTATCTGAAAGCCAGCTTTAGGTCCCTATTTATTGCAAGATGCTGTTGTCTGCAACAATTTAGAAATTACTACTCTCTTGAGAGAGTTCTGCGTAAAGTAAGATACTCTAGCATCAGGCTGCCATTTGTTTACTTCTCTAGATTATAGAATACCCCTATCACATGGACATGTCAGCCCCTTGACAGTAAGCAAATGGTAAAGGTAAGGGAATCTAGGTCATTCATGTGCTTGAAACTAAAGAGACTAGGCTATACAAGTAGTCATCATTAGCAAGCTGAAGTAAAGAATACAATTTTTAAAATTCTGTGGTCTCTAAGAGCTTAAAAGTGATGTATTATTTAAGCTTATAATGCAAAACCAGGGTATAACCAATGGATGCAGATGAATATAAATTGATTTGGTGGCAGATGCACATCTGCAGCTGAAACCAAAAATTTGATTTAAAAAAAAGAAACTGGTAATTCTTCACACTTCAGAAAGGCTATCCAAAAAGACTACTAAGGCATGTGAGAATTTTCACACAGAAGAAAATGTACTACTGTGCCAACATTATGAAGGACTGTTTTATTCATTGGGGACCATTTAATGGTCAGTGTTAGGTTAATGGTTGGACTAGATGATCTTCAAGGTCTTTTCCAACCTAGATGATTGTGTGATTCTGTGAACTAAACATGAGGGTCAATACAGACAGAACCCCAAATTTTATTAGAAGAAATCAGAGAATATTGTGAGGAACTCCAAAAAGACTAAACTGAGCTACATGAATGAGCATCACCAGGGTACCTAGAACTCCAGGTCGACATTCTAGGACGAACAGAGAAGCGGCTCATTTGCTTTTTTAAATCCAACATTAGCTGCAGCAGCTCAGGAGAAATACCTGGTTGTGGCTTATTGTGTATTGTAGACAGTTTAATAAACACTTCCACCATTAGCCAAACTGAACAGAAAGTTAGCATGTACAGAAATGGACAATTGTGCTGGAACAATCATAATGCCCTTCTGTGCTTTCTCATGCTGAACACTCTGTTTGTTTCTCATCCCAAACACAAACATAATTTGAGAGGCAAAGAAAAAAAAAGCCATGAAAAAGGCTTCCTTTGGATTTGAAAAATTTTGGAACAGCTAGTGTTGTATGGAGAAAGTGAAATGGGCGGACTCGTGGTGTCACTACTTGGCACACCCCAGGTTTCTCACAAACCCCAGAAGAGACAGGCATTCTCAGGGAAAGAAAAGTTTGCCATTTTAAGACTTTTTACCGCCTTCACAATCTTAGTAACATACTTATTCATTACCCTAGTTTTGCATATATTAGAAATGCTCCTTTGTAATATGAACAGTTCTAAAAAACTTCTTGCTGTGTAGCCTGATTAGCATGCTAATTGGGCCTCTCCTGTCAAGCAGTTCTAGAGGGGTAGTTTATTCCTGGGTATCAACAGTGAAATGGTATTTAGTTAAATACCCAGTTTAAAAGTTTATCTTCAGATTTGAATATTCTTTTAAGAAATAAATGTAACATGTTATTTTACCTGAGTTTGGATATAAGCCCACCCTGGAACCAACCATACAGGAAAGCTGTGCTAGTTGATCAAAGCTTTGAGTAACATTGTGTATATATTATGTATGTACAAACAGATGAATTCAGAGTTTTGCTGGATTATACACACCTAATATGCACATCCAATCTAGGAGAGCTTTTTTTGTGATATCCCCTTCTATCTGTCTATCTGTATGCCCTTAAATTGTTAAGATATTTTTCTTTGAGTGGAAGATTATGGCACAGAGTTTGTAATCTCTTGGACATGGTTTATGAATTTTTTTTTTTTTGCCTCAAATATATTTCAGAATGTTACACAGCAAGCATTGCTGTTTGGAAATAACAGGCTCTTCTTTCATCCTTTTTAAGGGGAGAATACACCAGAGTGAACGATGCACATTCAGCTAACGCAGTACCCAAAAAAAAGATAGAAAATAATTTTTAGAGAATAACACAGGGAATTGTGTTTGTGATATAAATGAGGATTTTAAAAATATGTAACATATTTAACTACTGTGAACAATCTGTGCATAACAGCTGGAATTCTAAAAGCCCCATAATATGTCTATAATCCTAATGTGTTTCTTTGCTGTTTTGCAGGCAGACCAGTAATGATTGTAGTTGAATACATGGAGAATGGATCCCTTGACTCCTTTCTGCGGGTGAGGTGCCATTTTCTGATGACATTTGAATAAGACACCATTCTAGGTTAAGATTTTAAATCATTTATCATAAATTAATTTCTACATAATGTTATTCATGGATTTTTAGTGAAGAATAGAAGCATTTTCCCCAGGGTACATTTCTGAGGTACAATGATACATTAGAGCATGGCTGAAAAAAAAGAAGATTTAAACTTAAGAATATAATTGATTTCTTCTGCAAAAGTAGTTCCCATATTTAGCAAAATGTATTTCAAATAGTGTTTTTGTGAAGGAAAAGATAAATTGAAGCACAAATGCCTAGCCTTACGGAAGCAGTTCATTTTTCTCCATCACCTTCAAAAATACTTTGTTATGATTTTTTTGGTTGGTGAAGTGTAGAATAGACTCAGTAATTGATTTATAATTATTTATGGTTACTTACATTCAACAGACTGAATTAGAAAACAGTTCATGGGTGAAATGTCCTGGCATTAATTAACCCCCAAAGGTCACTAATAAACATTAAAAGGCTACAGAAAGCATGAATAATATGTTGGCACAATTGTATTTGATTTTTCCTAGAAAAGTAGAAGGAAAGGATGACCCCCATAAGCTAAACTTATCCTAAACTAGTCTCTTTGTTAACAGAACCCCTGGAAATGCTCCAGAGGCCCAATGACATAAGACCCTGTGTGAATAATTTCGTTGTCAAGTATTTCAAATTTGTCTTGAAAAGTAAATGTCAGCCCTTACTAGCCCACTGCCTTGCCATTGCTATCTTGCAGAATAGTAAAGGTGGACCTGTAGGCAAGGTGGGGGCAGGAGGCAGGGAGACTGTGAGTTTGTGAACTTGTTTGAAAGGGTATCCAAAGTGCAAAGGAAAGGTGTTCAACAAGGAGCTGTGAAAATATTTGCACCAAAATCTAAATGATGATGATGATTCAAGGATATTTGATAGCAGAAGGAAGAAACTGCTAAGAGAAAAGAACGAATAAGCAGGAGGGAAAAAAACAGCCAACACTTTAGAAAGAAGACTTGTATCGGAGAGGGGGAGAGGAAGTCATACAGAGAGTACTTGTTTGACAGCAGGTTGAGAAAAGAGATAGCCACAAGAGAAGAGCATCTGGAACAGAGGACACTACCCTGAAAGTACATCAGAGCCATTATCTTAGATATTTCTAGACATTGATTCTCCCTTCCTTTTGCTTTTGATTATTCCATAGTATTTTTTCTCTAATATTTCTTCTTGTCCTCTTCACCGACTCTCCCAAAAATGTTCTTATTTCCCTTTGTCAAGACACCTGACAGATATCTGCTGTGTTGTCAGAAACACACCAGCACCACAGTTTCTGGTGAGAATTTGCTGATCTCTCAAAATCAAGTTATTTTTCTGGAGAGTTTGATATCATCAAGTTCTTAGAAAACGAGTAGGTTTTAAAAATCACCCCCGTTGTCTTTCTGGCTCATCTCTCTTTCCATCTGCAGCAGGTAGACTGATGCTGATTTGAGTACCTGGGCCTTCCCTGGTCTGTAATATTTCAGCAGTGCCCCAGGAAGACTTGGGTGGGCCTGAAATTCTGCTGTGCACATGTGTGTGCGTGTGCAGAATTTCATAGAAGAGAATAAAACCAAATACTGAAATAATTCATGAGAGAGAATTACCTTTCTCGGAATTCCTCTAGTATGATATCTATATTCCAATTATTCTTCACATGCATTTATTTATCAGAATAGTTACTACTTATTAGGATACTTTAATAGAAACTGACATCAGCAAAATTATGATGTTACTGCAAAGCAATACTTCTTACTTGCATCAGATATATTTGTAGGCAAAACTGCTGGGGGGAAATGTGAGCTAATAATTTCTGCAGCTGGTTTCCATGTATATTATTTTACAGTTTCAATTCACTCTTCAGATATGATTTATTCTTCTAAAATGTTTTTTAAAAGGCCTTTAGATAATATTCAGTATCCCAAAGCACTGTAGATATATCATCAGCATTTCTGTTAATAATTAGCAAAGCAAATGGCTGCATAGTAACCTATTTTAAAAGAAATCCAGCTGCTTCATTAATAATAGTTGCTTCCTGCAGATATAAGCCTACACTTTTAAAAGCTTTTGTGAGGATGCAAAGAAGCAGAGAGGGTTTATCTTTAGCAATCCTAATGAAAGTTGTTCAGTGAATATAACAGTTCTTATGTGGTGAGATTTGGAAGGGCTTATAAGATAGCCTATCTTTCTTATTATTTAAAGGAATCGCTTGTTACAGTGCAAAGTGTTTCTACAGAGAGGGGAAAAAAATCCATTTCTCACCATAAGAAATATTTCCACACACACCACAACCTGCAAAAATTAACCAGCACGTGCCTCCAATCTGTCCTTATCCAAAAGCCTGCAAAAATGGGTCAGTTCCAATTCCAAAGCGAGACTCTATGATGAACCATGTGAGGGCATCCCAGAAGAAGGACTCCTCGTGGAAGACATTTTTCATCACCTTCCTCACAGTCTTGGTGGGATATTAGCTTTCACGCCAGTATGAGTTGTGCCATGAATCATAAGGTCCAAGTAGAACTACCCTTGACCCCTAAACCCTAAAATCTTAATAGCCCTTACTTCCTTGCTTTACAGACAGGGAAACAGAGCACCAAGATGTTAAGTTACCTGCACAGTATGGTGCACAAAGTGCATGACAGAGAGTAGAAATGAAATCAGTTCCCCTGAATCCCAGGGCAGCAGCCTACACTCATCCTTCATCTTATTTAGTGCTGTATTTTGGTTGCAGTTATGTCACCAAGTCCCCAAACCAGTGCCTTACTTTCTGCTACTTCTATGAATTAAACAGCAAGCTCAGCTAGATTATGTCTTCCCCACCCCACAAAATATCCTGTATACTGGTTGCTAACTTTGAGCTTTTGGGTAAAAAATTTGGCATGCATTTGCAATATGAAGATGCTTCAGATATATTCTTAGTGGAAAGGCATCAGCTAATTAGAACCAATTCTCTAAGATGATGGTAATTAATGACAGTGATTGTGCACCATCAGACATCCTAAATTGCTGGAAACACTTGACACTAAATTTTCCTCAGAAATCCTGCCTTATTTTTGCAATTACTCATTTCCATAAAATGAAACTCAGTTATCTTTTCTTCTCATATAAGAATGAAGCATGTAAGTTAATCATCCCCCAAAAGTATACCTGAAATTTGCTGTCAATGAAATGGTCATTTGACCACAGCTAAGGTACACGTGACTTCATTCTGGTAACACTTGGAGAGATTTCTCTGAAAAAGGATGTGAGCTTCCAGCTTGGTGTTTTCTCAGGAACTAGCTGCTCCTCTTTCAGTATTACTCGCAACAGCTGCCAGACAGAAATAATCTGTGCTTGGAAAGAAAGTGTCTAATACTTCAGCTAGGGAATTGAGGAGATCCAGGTATGATTTCCTGTTACCAACTTCACACACAGACTTTGGATGGGACACATTGTCTTTATGTTTCAGTCACCTGCCTGTGTCATGGAGATCTTAGCAATCACTTACTCTGCAAGCACGTGAGGAAAATAATAAACACACAAAGAGTTGTAAGGGCAGCTGTCTGTATTGATAGAAAGATGTATTTAGTAATTAGATAGGATGGTTGCAGTCAGATGTGTTTGCTCAGGCATGTTGATAGAGACTGTAGAAGATATGACAAGACAATCAAGAGAGATCCATAATAATAATAATTTTTTAAAAAGCCTAAAAACCACAAAACCTTTTTAGCAAGCAGTTTGCCACTGCTGTGGGTTTGAGATGCCTGTTCTCTGAGCACGGCCATGACTAAGTAAACCACATGGGTACTGAACCACCGCTTGGTGATCTTGCAGTCTTCATACATGACATAAATGCAATCCCATTTTGCTGAGGAAAAATGGGAGATGAGTGCCACATTGCACCCAAGTCCATGCAGCAGTTCAGAGGGTGATACCGTAATATAACACAGGTCTGAATCCCAGTTTCACTCCCTCACTGTTTGTGCTGGACACCGCAACATTTCCCTCAGTCTTGCCTGTCAGATGATTGCAACAATTCCTATAAAAGTCCTTTGCCCTGAGGTTGGTCCTTTCACCCTGACACACCCTCCTCCACTTAGTCCACTCTCTAAGTAGATGCTTCACAGATTTATGGAGCTATTAGGAGTTAAATCTCATCTGCTGTTCTCACAGCTCCTTCTAAAGGGTCATTCTTGGCTAAAATAATTGGATTTAGCATCACATAGACAGGAACGGGGTGATTAGGAGGTTAGGTGGCTTGTGTGCTTGCGGGGCTACTGCTTCTTGGGTTCAGTTGCACAGAATGACACCTGGACAGCATCTGCTGGCTGTTGTCTGCGCTCACCCTCCTCATCCACGTTCAGTATGGGCATGGATTTAAACCACAGAAAAGGAACGCATCTAGAAGCTGACTTTTGGGGATGTTTGTTTGTAGTTAGTTATATAGAATCATGTAAAACGAACCAAAAAACTATCACCAGAGTACTTTAACTTCTTTCAGTATTCTTCTGCAGCGGCAGACTACCAGACTACTGTCAGTGTTTTATTCCTGCTAAGTGTCCAAGGTGTGCTAACCAAGAGTCAGTGCAGTGAGGCAAGAACCAGGGACACAGCAATATTAAACACATGAGAACTCATGGTACTGCAGCAGGTTCTGTAGCAGGCCTGATACTAAAATAATCTATCAGCTGTATCCACTGCACTGTATTTTCTCACCCTTCTTTATTAGGAAGGGAACGCGCACTCTCCAGGGATCAAGGTGGGAAAGCAAGCTCCTCAGGGCTTGCAGCATTTTCCCTTAACTGTACCCTGAAGAGATGGATATTTAGGTTTGAAAGATGCTCCAGCCTTGCCCAGTTTTGTGAATCTCTCAGCTGTAGGAGGAAGGGATTCATTTACCTAGGGTAATCACAGGGTCGTCTTGCTTTGTTCATTGTTGCTGTTTGCAATAGTAATGCTCCTCTTCCTATCTAAGAACTTGTGACTTTCACTTCAGAAAATTAAAATACTTGTAAAAAAAAGGTTCATTTACAGGCACGCATAGTAGGTTAAAATGCTGTTAAATGTATTTCGTTCTTCCAAATAAAGTATTTTCTAAAGATTCTTTAAAAAATATGCTTAACTGCCTTAGAGCACTAACTGAAGCAGACTGTACAGCAAATGAAACCCTGGAATTCATCTCCAAATTTTAATCCCTTGAGGCCTGTCTAGCAGAGGCTAAGATAAGTGTAAAAATGTGTGGAAAAATAATGTTACTAGAAGGAGAAAATATTATGATATATTGCTCTTTGATGCAGTAATCTTTAGGAAGTTATTCTCAGAGCAGCTTTGCTATCAGGCTTACCCTTTTTTCAGCTAGAGTTTAGATGCTGTGGCAGACACCTACATTTAGTGAGTTTGGGGGAAAGGAAGAACAGAGAAAAATGAAATCTTGTAGAAAGTTGTACAAAACAATGTTGTAAAGTATATGTTGTATATGCATCTAACATGGCCTCACTGCAGTCACCTTTGGAGAAAAGAGACCAGATGGCCTTTCCTAAGTTAAATGCTTCTCATTGTTATTTAGCTGCATCCAGAGAGGCAACAACATTTCAGCTGATAACTAAACTCCTTCTTTTGCTTTCACACACAGCATTCATGTGCCCTTTTATTTATTGGAGGTACATTCCTTTCCTCATAGAATAAAGGTGGCATTTTGATTTCAAAAATGACATTGTAAAGAAGAAAACCCACACTGGAGACTGCTGATACCAGTATTTTTTTTCTGAACCAAAAAGCAAATTGAGCAATTAGAAACTGAGTTTGAATGAATGTTACCTTCATAGTGAAATGGTAAACAGCATGTATTTACATGATCTAAGATTACACTGAGAAGCTATTGATGATGCTACAAAGTCAACATTTGTTCTCAAGCAATGTTTTACCCTGCTAAAAGGAGGTAGAAAACAGTATTTCTGATACTGCTGTGAGAAGTTCATTTAGAAATACTGGGTATTTTTAATCACTGTAGATATTCTTCCTACCGAGCAACAAGAAATTTATTACAAACTGTCTTGTATTTGAAGCCAAAAAGAACTTGATGGGTAATATGGACACTTTCAGTGTGCTCTTTATCTTTGCGAATTTGTGCAGAATACATAAGAAACCAGGAGATCAGAACAGAGCCAATGTCATCCATGTCTTTCAAAAGAAGGGAAAAGAGAAGCCAAGAAATTACAAGCCAGTCAGCTTAATGTCAACTGCTGTAACATTTCTGGAACAAATTATCAAAAAAGTATTTATAAGCACCTTAAAGATAACAGTGAGATAAGTATGAGCCAACATGGATTTGTCAAGAACAAATTATGTCAAACAGTCTGGTTTCCTTTTGTAACAGGGCACAGGCTTTGTGGGTATGGGAGAAGCAGTTGATATCATAAATCTTGATTTTAGTAAGGCTTTAAAATTCTCACATGAGATCCTTATGAGCAACTAGAGAAATCTAGTCTTCATGAAATTTCTGTTGGTGGACACTATACTGGTTACCTACTGTATGGAGAGAACGGGCTTTGGATGGAAAGATACATGAAGTAGGGTTGTTCTGCAGTCTTGTGTTTCCCCAGATTTTCATTAACCTTCTGGATCCTGACACTGCAACTAAACTTGCAAAATTTTCAGGCAAAGCAAAGCTGAGTAGGAACATGGGCAGACAGCAGGACAGAGCTAGAATTTAAAATCATCACAACAAATTTAAGAAATAGTTTAGTAACTAAGTAGTTTTAAAAACTAATTAGAAATAAGTAAGGACAAGGGCATGATACTCCGCTAAGGATGGAATAATCAGCTATGGAGTAGAGGACAGAGAATAATTGTTCAGAAAGAAGTCTGCTGGAAGAAATTACTCTAGAGGTTGCCACAGGTCAGGGGCATCACATTGATGTGAAAATGGCAAATACCACAATGGAATCTAGAAACTGGAGTATCTCCTGCAAGGTCTGTGAACTTTTGCTCTCTGCTTCACATTGGCGAGGCCTCAGAGTACTGTGTCTTGTTTGGACCTTAATGCTTCAGGAACTGCATGAAGTGGGTGGGCAGAGTCCACAACAAAATCAAAGATAGTAGTTGCCGAGCAAATGAGATCTGTGGACTGAACCTGTGTTAAGCCCAAAGAAAAGGGCAAGAGAGATATTTAGTCTTCAAGGGCATAAAAAGCAGTTGCAAAGAGGAATTGAAATCTGTGCTAGTCAAAGTGCCATGCTCAAGGGAGGCATCTTATTTAAGTGGGCATCTTATTTCAGATGTGGTGCAGAGTGGGTAGGGTAAGAAATATTTGCCTCAATGGTCTTTAAGTGCAGGTTAGAAAAGCATGTCAGGAGTGACACAGGGTGAGGAAATGATCTGATCCCACTTCAAAGTACCTTCCAGCTCTGTGATTCTGTGATAGCTACGTTCCAGAGCACCAAAGTGGGCAGGGACACCTGGTTATTCCAGGGCATCCCTTTTTTGTTGCTGTAGCTGAGAAAGGAAAACAGTTGACCTCATTCAGTACCAGTAATATAAGCATATAAACATGGTAATATGAAGCATGAGTTGTACTTCCAGGAAATATCAAGTTGCAACTTGAATTTTGGAAGATTTATCCTGATAAAATTCTACCATTTACTTTGCATCGTAGAATACTAACAATAAATGTATAGCAAAAACCACATCTTTCATGTAGTGACCAGTATGAACTGTCACTGGTAAATATGATCTATGTTAGACATAGACACACCGTTTTCAATGCTATTCTTCTAAAATAAGATCTGAATCATCTGCAGTAAAATATTTGGACCTGCGGCAAATCCTGTATGCTTCTCAGAATATAAGGGCATAAAAGTGTGCTGACTTATAGGGCAAAGAAAGAAGTGGATTTGAGAATAGACAAAAGTCCAGAAACAATATAGAAAAATTCAATGACCTGCTTCCAAAAGGTTACTCAGTAGTAAAATGGAAGAAATCTGAAGAAGAAAAATGTCATGAGCTTGTAGAAAAGCACTGAACTAGTGCACACTGGAGCTGGAAACTAGAGGGTGAAAAGCAACGAGAGAAACTCAGGATAGCATCCTTCCTCCCCTTATATGTCAGTGCTATTGAAAGGTCTGTAACAGGAGGAGAATATTTTGTGTACTTAAGGTTTTCAAAAGCAAACTGTAGCTGAATGAAAAAACATTTTTTTCAGGGAATTTGCAAGGCTGCATAAATGCACTGGCAACTACTCAGATATTGCATCTATACTCAGCTGTTGAGAAAAGTTTATTTAGCAACGCCATTAAAGCCTGATTAAAATTTGATGGGATGATAGGATAAATGTGGTAAGTCCACTGAGATCTGAACTGCTGCCAGTATTGATTAACACCCTTAACACCCCAGTGGGAATCCTATCAAAAGCGTATTTCAAATCTAAGCCATGGGAATCAAAATAAAGCCCTGGATAACAACTGCCATATCATTCAGACGAGTGTTTTATGTCCCTATATGACAAGCGAATGAAACGAGACAATGGAAGGTTGCCAGAGGATTGGTTTAACTCACAGATGTACATGGGGATTTACAAATGCTGAAAATATGAGGCCAGATTCATACCTAATTTCATCAGCTTAGTTGACTTTTCCAAGGGTTAAATATGGCCTATATTCTCTGTCTTGATCAGCTTAAGTCAGACAAATATTTTGATATATGGGAAGATAACAGTTGATAGATTTAAGGGAATACAACTGGCATGGAAACTGATGCAGAATGATTACAGAGACACTTGAGAGAGAGAGAAGACTGCTTTGCTGACAGGAAAAATGTAGTTGCTCCAACTGCAAGGCTGGCAATGAAATAATATAAAAACCAAGCATGAGACGGGATGGAGGAGAACAGATGCAGAAGAGGATTCAGAGAAATATACAGAGGGAGAAGGAGAACAGAATAATATTGCAACTGCTATGTTAGCAAGTCTGTCATTTCTTTAAAGGTGGAGATAAGAAGCTTGAACTTTTTGTGTCAAGGCAGAAGCCCAAAGAAATTTGAAAGAGGGAGAGAATGGCAAAAGCATGAGATTGTTTTTAACTCAGGCATTTCTGCTATACTGAAAGGACAAATCTGAGATTTGGAAAGAGCAGAAAAAGGTTATTTTTTATGAAAAATCAGTCAAGCATGATCTAGATTTGAAAGAGCACAAATTAAAAAAGGAAGGAATGAATGCTTGTGATCCAAGGGGACAAAAGGTTAAGGGAGGTGTTGCAGATGACTCTGAAGCTTGTTGAAAGAACGGAGCTCTTAACGATGATCAGGAGAAGGTAAAATCTAGATGTTTGGGGGGTTGGTTCTGTTTGATACTTCATTGCGGGGGTGGCTTGATTGGTTGTTTTGCAAAACTAAGTCATAGGTGCTTTGTTCCAAATCCTAATTCTACAGTTAGCTAAAAATAGTTATCCATACAGGGTAAGTGTGAAGAGTATTGACTGTTTGCAACCAGCTTAATAAATTGTGAGTCAATTGAACACTTAGAATTATTAAATAAAAAGCAAACCCTGAATCCCGTGTGGCTTAGTTACATAAAACATTGGATAGGGTTCATGTCCTTCCTTAATTAGAATAGGCTTAAAGTATTTAAGAATATTCTTTTTTTGTCTCTCTTTGCTTAATTGCTAGATGGAAAGGGTGTTTTTTTAAATATCTGTCACTGGCATGTTTTGGACTCTGAGAAGCTCCCCTTATTCTTGTGGTAGGGGCCTGTGATAGGGAATTTCATAGGCATATAACAGGGTATGTATGGCCTTTTGTAAAATGTCTGGTTGTCACACTTGTGTCTTGACCCTCAGCTGAGTGTCATCTGCAGAACTAACTTCTCCATGCCTAGGGTTTTGTGGCTTGTTTGTTTATTTATGGGGGTTTTGGTAACCTTAATTACATCTGTACTAATTCCGTATTTCTTTAAATGTTTATATCTCGACTAGCTAGATATAGGCCCCAAATAATTGAATCATGACGGAAATGCTGAAATACTTTGCTGATCAGAGGCAAAGTTAAGCATATCTGTACGGTTCAGCCTGTTGCTTTGCTGAATCTAATGAATTTACTGAATTTATCATAAACTTCTCACCTACAAAAATCATCTTGTTTAAACATATGAGCTAAGCAATAGAAGAGTCCTGAGTGCTGATCAGAACACTGCTACTTGTCTGTAGCCCAGTGCTGAAGGTTTTGAAACAGAAAATGGAAAGTTAACTTGCTTGCAGGGAAGCGTTGTTTGGTTTTGTTTGGCTGTTCCTGCTAACATAAAAGCCTGACTCACTGAATAATCCATGAGAAGCTAAATGTCTGCTAGCTGAGGTCACAAAAATACTGCTGTAAGCAGTCTGCTGTAAATGGTAGATAGGGCAGGCAGAGCCCATAATCAATTTTCTGTACAGGTACTCCCTAGGTCCCCACTGCCACATAATTCAGGAGCCTCCTGATGTAGGAGGTACAGAAGTGTTAACTTTAATGTTGCGGATAGGAAACTGAGGCCCACCAAGACTGTCCAGATGAACAAGTGTGGTTAACAACATAACTCTTATTTACATGTTCAACTTCAATAGATTTCAGCAGGAGTTAAGCAGCTTAATACATTCATGGGTCTGAGTTTAACAGGCTTAGTCAGCCAGAGAAGACTTTGCAAAAGCTACATGACCCCTGAATTTCAACCCAAATCTCCTTTTTAATCTAGTGTTGAGAGATTATGTGATGTTAGGTGCAGAACAGACATGAAGTAAAGCACCAAACTTTTTCCAGGTTTGGGGTTTTTTTAAACAAACACCCCCACCACCACCAAAAAAAAAAAAAAAAAGCAGTAAGTGGGGTAATGGCAGTACCTCATGCAATCAAGGCTGAGGTAATAAAAAGAGGGGGCTTTGTTTCCTGAGGCCATGGTGCAAGAGAGGATTTTTCTGTGCATTTTCATTCTTGTATTAAAAAATAGTGTTTGGGGAGAGCATTCTTAGTAACTGAGGAAAAAAGACATTAAATGCTGTCGGTAGAAATATTGTGGAGCGTGGGAAAATGTGGAAGGAAAGGGGGATAAACTGCACAATGAGAGATGGGATAGCTTGCACTGCTGACCAAGTTAAATACTTGGAAAAAGAAGCTCGCAGCAGGCAGGTTGGCTGGATGGGTATTTTAAATATGAGCTGTAGTTAATATCGCTAGTACAAAATTAATAAAAAGTAGCTGTGTTCTTTGAACTTGCATCTTTACTTGCAGAAGCATGATGGCCACTTCACAGTCATCCAGCTGGTTGGCATGCTACGGGGGATCGCATCTGGCATGAAGTACCTCTCAGACATGGGCTATGTACACCGTGATCTGGCAGCCCGCAATATCTTGGTCAACAGTAATCTCATGTGTAAAGTCTCTGATTTTGGTTTGTCACGAGTGTTAGAGGACGATCCTGAAGCTGCTTACACAACAAGCGTAAGTCTGTCTTATCTAATTTGAACAGTTGATTGCCTTGTGCCTCTTTTATTCCAGTTTTGGATTTGTCTATGCCATCAGAATAGTAGTTTGATTTGGCTTTGTTCCATTCTCAGTCTCTGTGGTTTAATAGCACTGCCAATGTGCTTAAGGGAAGTTGTTTTGATTTTTGGCTGTGTAAGGGCTGTATAATAAACTTTGGCAAAAGATTTTTTTAAGCAAATGTGCAAGTATAAGTGAGAGAGCATTTGCGTTCTTGTTTGGGTTTTGCTGGTTTGGGTTTTTGTTAGTTGGGGCTTTTGTTCTATGTAGTTTCCCCTTCTGCTAACTTGTGTTTATTTACAAAGATATGTTTTTAAAAGGGGGATGGGGGAGGAGAGAATCTCACTAATTCCACTCTTGGAAGCATGGTGTCAAGCCTTGTATTCATAAATCAAAATTTTCATTTTGTTTCACTTAAGATTACCTTCTAACACGGTATGTAGGACCTTTCTCTCAACGTTTAATACTTAAATTACTTGCATCACATAAGGAATTTTTTATAGTGGAAAATGGTGTTGGGGGGGTGTTTTTTGTTTGTGGTGTTGGGGAGAGGCCCCACTGAAGTGAAAAAGTCTTGAACATGGAGAAAGTTGTTCAAATTTGACTTGGAAGAAGATGGTAGATCACACCTACAGTATGAAGAAAGCAGGGGAAGGAGTGTGTTGGTGCTAATAAAATTACAAGTTTGGATACAGCATTTCTTCACTATATCAAAATGTTCAGTTACATTCCTGTTATGAGTGTTACCACAACATTAAGAATCTTAGCTAATTATAAGCTGATTTCAAGTAACTTTCATATCTATCACTGAAACTAAAGTTATTTCAGAGCCAGAGTGCATTCTCATTAGTACTCTCACAAAATGCACAGAATTTGTATGTTCCCATGATAGGGCACAGTGTCAGAATTCTAATAGAGATAATAAATTAGCATTAAATAATTTATTTCAACCTATTTCAACCTTTTTTTCTATTTCACTTTAAAAAGTGATGTATGGCCAAAATGAGGAACTCATCTAATTTAACTGTATTGTAGTAAGTACTCTGGTGTATTCAATATAGCTATTGTAATGGGATTACAGATCTTTATATATATATATATATATTAATTTTTTTAGTTTAAGCCTAAAATAGGGATGTTCTGAAAAATTCACTGTAAATTCCACTTCTTAGAACAAGGTCTACACAGAACTACAAACTGACTAGAGAAGAACAAGTCACTTTGCAAGGTGTTCTATCAGTATTAATATGCAATATTAATTGGGGAGGGCATAAATCCCATTTTTTTTTCCTTTATAGGGGAGATTTCCCTCATGTAGTTTTCAAGACCTCTTTTGCTTCACACTGCTTCTTAGTATGAGGCTCGAAAGGAAAAATAAACATTACTGCAGCTTCACAGGTTATCCCATGTTAGCTGAGCATGGCTAATTGTCCGTGTGAGCGTGCTCAGTTGGCAGCAAATGCCCCCAGTGACAGGCAAGTTAAGTTGCGTTGCTCAGCACTGATCGTGGGCTAGTCGGCTCAGCTGGTGGAAAGCACTGGAAATTGCCAAGCAGCCTCTCCTAGTTGGGTTCAGGAAAAGCACCAAATGATAATTTGAGGCTTTCAGCTATTATTTGTGCTGTAAGTTTCTACCGGATACCAATACTGAATGTAGAGTTTTTCAGAGCAGTTAGCGCCTGCCTTTCTCATCATAGCTAGAGCTGCTTTTAATCAGGAAATGCAATGTTGTTAAGAAGGAGTATTTCATGGCAATGTATCTGTGTTGAAGGACTTTCTTGAAACATAGGACAGGCTTTGATGAAATGCTCACTATTTTCCTGGCAGGTCACCTAGCTGGTTAGCATGAGAGTCTGAGGCAGTTGTTGTAGGTGGGATACCTCAGAGCCATTGCTCCAGTCCTCCAAGGTTGCAGCCACATGTTGTACCAGAAAATCATGCTGAGCAGGTATCTATAACATGTCCATCAGGATACTGCAAATAACGAGGAGACATTACAGAGGCTGATGGCCAGTGGCAGGACCCTGTGTCAGCCAGACATTTAAGGTGAATCTGCTTTGACCGTGAACTCCACAAAGAAGATCAACAAGCTTTGAAACTCAGGTGGGAAGATGCTATGTGTCATTATAATATGAACTAGCAACTTTGTAAATAGGAAGAATTCAAAGCAACAGAGTGAGGCATAATAGAAATAAAAAGTATTTTAAATCATTCATTTTTTCAATTCCAGCTCCCTCTGTCCTTGCAAATCAGTCTTCACATCCAGACTGTTTCAATCACTGTGGCTGAGTCTGCCCAATTCTCTTCTGTCACCTCTGGTCCTTGGGAAATGTCCTTCCCTCATCCCTGAGGGTAGACTGACTGCTGCAGTCCCTGTTCTGCGTTGCAGTCATTCTGTACGATCTGGTGATAGCCAGGTTTTCTGTGGGATGCTCTTGTCTGCCATGTGCTCCATCCTCTGGGTCTTGCTCCCCTTGAGCAGGTCCAGTAGGTGTTCTCTGTAGGAATGCTCTGTAGGGAGTCGAATAGCCCTGTCACTTTTTGAAGGAACAATTATGACCAAAAGAGGGCAGGGAGAGGAAGAAGGAAGTGTTTGTCACAGTGGCTGTGGAGGACTTGGTGAAGACTTCCACTCCTTAAGCTATCTTTCATGGTAACAGAAGAGAATAGAAGCCCACACTGGATGTCATGTCTTCTTGCAGCTTTCACTGACCATCACTGTGTCATTGACCTTTCTCCTCATCGTGAACATCTTCCCAACAGCAGGTCATGTGTATTACTAGAGTTTTTTATATCATCTATTTAGTTCCATATTGTGCTTTTGCCATATGAAGGTTAAACCCTCAGTGCTCTTACAAAGGTTCTGGTGCTTTTAGAATTCATGTTTCTTCTCCACAGAGATTTTTCTTGATAACAGCCCAGTATCTGTAGCTACAAGAAATCCGTAGAGTGGGTCTGCATATTGAATAGTAGTATTTTTAGGCTCGCATTTCCCAGTACACCACTGTCAGTGCTCAGAGGAAACTGATTATTTTTTATTCCCCTTTTTGTCTTAGTCCTGGTGTGAGAAATAGAATGGTACAATTGTATGTTTTCTTTGGAAATGAGCTACAAGATGATCTAAGCCAAAAAATAGAATTTTATATCTGTGATGCTGTGTCAATATTGTGTGAATATGTTCCCAGACATAAAAATTGATGCAAAAGACAAACTATGACAAAACAGGTTGCATTCTCCCAAAAATAAGCCGAAAGACCCTTGTACCTTGTGAATTTATATCTGAGCAGGCACAGCATTGAGTCAGATGATCGACATCTTTTGCTTTGTCTTCCTGTTGTCATTCAACATATGTATCTTCCTCTTTACTTGCTGGTTTAGAATAGATCTTGTATTCTTTCTCGTGGCACATCCTCCCACACGCAGGGCAAAAATTAGGAATCAAAGTCTAGGAACAGCAGTAAAACTGATAGGGAAAATCTGGAACGGAAACCACCTAGAAAATTACTACATTCTGTGCTCACAGTGAAACGCTAGTTAGGTACTGATGGAAAACCTGACAAATGCCCCAAAATAACACAATTTAAGATCATTGTTTCCCAAGAATTTCAGACTGTGACACTACTGGTCAGAGAGCTGTTGAATGCTTTAAAACAGTACATGTGAAAAGACTGACATCTCAGAAGACAGCTTTCTGACTTCCATGAAGGCCTTTTTTTATTGTCCTCCAGCCTATTAAGACAAAGGATGCGAATATATTTTTGATAAGAGGGTTGGCAAGAAGTAAGAGATTGGCTTCTGTTTGCTATCGGGAATCTCAAAACTTACAGCAAGATAAAATTTTAGAATAGGAAGGATGAATTAAGAGCTAGGAACATCTGACAGTCAATCATTGTCTTTCAGATTGATCAGGAAAAGATAAGGTAAATTTTGGGGTAACTGAATAGTATGGGGTTTTTCCATGCAGACAAAATTTTCATTTTTAGTAGTGGTTTCCAAGGCAACAGTCACTCATAAAAAACATTTCTAGTATATAAACAAGCATTTCTGTGAATACAGAGAGAACATCTAGGCTCGCATCCCTGCTTTTAGATAGACTGTGTTATATGATGTAGATTCATTTAGTTTAAAACAGAGTTGGGATTCACATGTATTTCAAAAAGAACCATATGCCTCCAGAAAAACAAAATGTGTACATACATATAATCAGAACAGGATCTGTGGCACTGCTGCAAAAAATGACTAAACTGGTATTTCTGTTAAAGGTGACACGTTAATATTCTGCATTAAATCTGATTTTTAGTGAGACAAAAATCTGCTACAAAATGAATTATATGATACATAAAGAAATGTATTCTAGGTTTTTCTCTTATCAACTATTTCTGAATACAGCTTTAATATATAGAATATTATTTCCATAATAATAGCTAGATAATTGATATATTGCATTACATTTCCTGAATGATTTGATGAACTTTATAGGTCTGAGTCTTCTCAGGCCAGTTGGATAAAATACCCCATCCAGGGAGATTTCTGGCTTATTAGATTCATTAGAGGAGTAAAGCAGATTGATGCCATTAATCTATATAAATACTGGTAAGTAGCAAAACTTGGGGGGGGATCAGAATGAGGACTTAATATTTTTTACTTTGTTACCTAATTTCCATATGTCAAGACATTTTCCATTTTCTCTTACTTGTACACAAATAATGGGTTTGGGGGGAGAAGGTAAATAATGAGTTTGGGGGGAGAAGGTTTAATTTGCTAAAAAGTAAAACAAGATGCAAATGATCTAGTTAATTTGGGATGTCAACCAATAGTTTCTGAACAACCTGAGAGCTATGACAAGCGTATTGCCTAGACATTTACTTTAAGAATCGAATTAATCATAGATGATGGACTAAATTGATTGTTGACAACCATTCAGAAAACGAAAGAGAGAAAGAGGCTGTGTACTGTAAAGGTCTGTATTAACCTGTTTTCAGGAAAACTAATTGGTGACATAAGGTTGAGCACAATCATTGTCAACTAGTTAATTCTGTATGTAATGAGACAACAGCACATTTTGTCGTCACCAAACTGAGAGAAATGGAATGATAGGCAGGATGCGTTATGACCGTGTTTGGTTCTCAGTCTGAAACCAGGCATGTGGTGTGGAATCCCACGAAGCCATCCCCTTATCTGGAGGGGTTTTTTACATCTGATCTCACTATAGACTGGCTGAAAAATGACTGGGATAATGTGGTTTGTAACAGTTAATACCCTGTGAGAAGAATAATATTTGTTCTCCTCAAGCTTTGCAACTTCATCTTGCTAGGCTGAAGCCTGACATGGGTACCTTGCCTGAATACTCTGTTGAAAGCCTAGCTGAAACCACATGGCCCGGGCCTGTTTGTGAACCCCACCTTTCTCCATCTTTCCATAGCCAGGTAAGCTCTTCGCAGCAGCCGTGCTCTCCTCATGGCATCTATCCTCCTTAGCATCTAAAAGGAGGGCATGCACATTCACAAGTCCTCTAAGTCTTCCTCTCAGCTTGTAATGCAGTCCTACAGTCTGACAGCTCCAAACAGAAAATCAGCTTCTCTAATGATTCTTAGTGGGATGTACCCTTCTTCTCTTTGTGGTACTTGCCTCATGCCACCCCATGGTCTTCCTATTCAGTCTGAAAAACCCTTTCTCGTCTCTTTCTCACCATATCTACTCTATAGCCAAGTATCAGATGCAGGATATTTGCTCAGACAGTAAAATGACAGATTAGCTGGAAGTGAGGGTAAAGGAAGAGAACAATTATTTCCATCACTCTTGCCATTTCGTTAAGAGGTAAGTATTTAGCCCTTGTGGCCACAGGTAGAATGTGTGCCATTCATGACCTGACTCCTACTTTTCAGGATAAGTGCTGATGTTTGCAGAAACCTTTTAACTAAAGGTTGCATCCTTCCAGGGCTGCTATGTGAGATTATAATATTGTATGCCAAATTAGGGATACGGAACTCAATAGGATCCTGAAGGGGTTGTCTTTTGATAAGGCAATCAGTATCATCCTGCCTCATCAGGATTATTGTGCTCCTGTGCAGGAATCCAGCTGCTGGCAGCTGCTGCCTATCTCCAGACACTGTATGTCCCTGTTCTTAGCTGGACGTCAGCCTGCTCAGTGCAGTGGGTTCCTTTTAACTACAGTATAACGGTAGGGGTGACTCTAGTGGGACTCTGGTACTAACATACAAAGTAAATATTTTCAAGTAGTTAATTTCTCAGAGCATGGGCAAGAAGTAAAGCAACAAGTTAATAAGAGCTATGCTAATATGCTTGGCCTGCACCAGTGTATGGGAGATGCAGTAACTAGTTTTAAAGTGTGTGATGGGATTCACGTCAAGTGGTGGTGAGGTGAATCACCTTCAGATGAGTTGTCAGCTTCAGCTAGATCCACCCCCTGTTCTTGGAGGATGCATGGGGTTGGAGGCCCTGCATGTGCCCCATTCAAGCCTCTGTCTTCTGTTGTGCTGGCCCAAAGATAAAATGAGTTCAGGTTATGCTCAAAGACAAATAGCCAACAGGTAAAGGAGTTGCTGAAAAAGGTGTGTCTTGGAAAAAAAGACTAGCTGCCTTTTGGGCTCTAACAGTGTGAGGTGTGATGACTTTTAATAAGTAGTTGTATGTTTAAAAGGAACAGAAGTCCCAAACTTACTCCTTCAGTGTAGGGCATGGTGCTTGCCATTTACTTGGCTTATTTAGAGTAGCCCCTGAAGATGAAAGTATGTGTCTTTGACAAACTTTAAGTATTTTAATACATCCACTCTCTTAGATTCTCTCTTCAGCTTTTATCCAGCTGTGATCCCAAGTACATTTAAGAGGTTTTCTCATTTATTTAACCCTCCTGGAAGTTAGTAATAGCTATGTTAACAGGATATAACACAGACCACAAAAGCAGACCCTTAGTAGGAAGGCCCAAGGACAACGAGACATAAATAGAATTACATTCTCTCTCCACGTTTTGTCGAACTTTCTACTTCTGCGAGTACTATCTTACTCCCGGTAACAGTTGTCATTTTAGTTCTGAGAACGTATGGGGAAAAAAAGTATGAAAGCATTTAGATGTACAGAGAATCAAAATGATCTTAATTCAGTGAGATTTCTAAATTAAATGGCTGAATTTAATTGTAAAACTTAATATATTAGCACTCCCATCCCTGCTTTTCCTCCCCACCACACCACCCCAAGTAGGAACTCCCAATACGCATTTCACAGAGAACCACAGTTGGAAATTTTGCATTTCACTTTTTCATGCTCAAAATCATTATGTTGAACTCAACACAAGTATGCCCTAACAACTTGGCTGTAAAAAGGGTGATATTTTACACTTCATTCCTAATGTGACTTTCAGAGCATCATCCCATCATTCATCATAACCTAATTTAATTTCCAATTAAAAGGAGAAATTGTACTGTAATCAATCTAAAAATTGCTGCCTTTAGAGATTTGCAATCTCTGCCTTTCTATTAGCTTGGATTTCAACTCTCTCTGACTCCTCCCAATTTCATATTCACAAATTTGAGTATTAAACTCAAATTTATTATTATTAAACTCTATATATATGTGCTTTGCTATTTCTCAGATTGGTTCTCTGGTCATCTGTAAGTGTGTTTATGAAAAATGGAGGTGTGCATTTACAAATTATTTATAGGGTAGGATTCAGGATAAACTACTTATAAAGTGTCAGTGCTGTTGAAGATCATAGCATCTAGGAGATAAATGATGAATCTGTTTGTCATATTTAATACTGCTAGTGATTGCATTGATTATTTTTTTTGTATGACATTGTCTGGGAATAGTAAAGCATACTTTGGTGTGGTGGTTTTCAACCTTCCTTAATGCATAGATTCCTGAAATTTATCCAGTGGAGATACAAACTTTGTTAGAAATTTCCCTTTTGTGGGTTTTCGCATGGCACATTGCACTTTGGTATCTGTCATGGATCTCTTTAAAGTATTCCACAGACTCTAAGGGATTGATATACCCCAGGCTGAAAACCCATTCTGCTGTTGGGAGTATTTTCTGTTGCTTCACTGCATACATATTTTTATTGAACTCATGGTAGCTGCTGTAACAAGGAGAGACAGAGGGATTAGGGTTATGAGAGGTATCGCAGGTTATGAGAGGTAACCCAACACTCAGAAAAGATCTGTTTAGCTCTGACTGTGAATACCATTAAAAACAGCCACTATTCTAGAGGATTAACAGGAAAATGTACCTGCCTACTGCAGAGATGTCAAGTAACGCAGGAAATTCACATCAGTGAGTCTTTTATCTAGACTAAAAATTTTGCTCAGATGATCATTGGAAACACACTGTGTTGAATAATGAATGGTCTGGGTCAGAAATGTACATTCTTGTTTCATAAAGTACAAAAATAAAGGTATGTTCAATTAAGTTAAATGATGGGAAATTCAAAACTGTTTTAAAGATGGCAAATAGTTTTATCACAGAGTATGTAATTAACCATGCAGCTGGCTGCTACAGAAAACCATTTGGGCCAAGATTTCAACAAGTTGGTGGGGTGGGGTTTTTTTTAAGAAAAAGGGGGGAATATTCTTAGGAAGAAATAATATCCAGGTATTACAGTCAATAACTATTTTAAAGAGAGATGATATCTCATATTTCAGACTAGGAAAGTAAGGAGAACAGGAAGAAAACAAATGTGAAGGAGAAGTAGCAGAGTGTGGATTATTTTCAGTTTTTCACACCTTCCTCTGAAACATCTGATATGGCTACTGCCACAGGTTATGGGATTAGAGCACCTTGGGTTTGATTCACTATGACAATTCTTGCTTCAAACCGTAAGAGTAACTAACCACTAAAACAAACTGTGTGTGGATGTGCAGGATGTCTGTAAAAGTCCTTGAATAAGGATGGCACCTTTCTAATAGACATGCCCCATCTCATACAGAAAGGGCTGTACAGGATTCACACAGTGAAATTCTATGCTGCATGCTACATAGATGCAAAATAAATCATCCCAGCCTCAAGATTTTTCAGTAAGTCACTGCTTTTAAGTAGTTTATTTCTGCAAAATGCGTGAGTGAAAGTGGTAACAAAATGTGACTGTGGGACTTGCAATCCAACTTGAAACAGTTGTGGAGTACAGCCCGACGGAAAGACTCTAAAATGGTGTACAGCGGTAAAAACAGGCAGAGCAGGGCAAGCATATAAATCTGCAGAAGTTTAAAATGTTTTACATGACACTACTGAAACTTAATACAGAATTTAAAATGTAACCAAAATCACTGTTATGGGGAAAAAAATGCAGAGATCAAAAAGGGTAAGAGAATGTAAGGAGGCAGAGAGTATCATTTAGTACTTTTGCAGTGCAAGTAGTGACAAAAATTAGCCAAGTTAACTTTTGTAGATAAAATGACCAGTGCAAAAACTTCTTTGTTCAAAAAAAATCATAAGAAAAAGACACTGAAGTAGGTCTTAATGATCAGCTTAAATAACAGCTAGATCATGGAATGGAACTGAGGAGAAAACTAGCCTACACAAATGCAGCTGCAATTTCACTATAGCTTGGCTATGATCAAAAGCAAGCAGTAACAGAGCAAACGAAAAACAACAGGCCAAGAGCTTTTTGAAGCCAACATACAAAAGATTAAATTAGATAGGTTCTTCAGCTAGATCTTGAATGTTAGGATGCTGATATGGAAATGTATTTTAATTGAATTAATTCATGTTTTGCTACCTGAATTTAGAGTGCAGTAATACAGTTTGCCCTTTCAAATAAAACTTAAGCTTACTTTCAAAGCAAAAAAACCAGTATTTTTCATTGTTACATTTTTCTGTGGTGTTGAGTTTCTGATTTTGCTTTGTAGTTGTCACACACCGTTAGGGGAATACTACGTGCCTTTATTTTTTAATTTGGATATGAAGAAACACTAAATAAAATGTGCATCATCAAAGGCTAGATGAGGTTTTATGGGACCATTGTTCTTTATTTCATTCTTTGTTGTTAGGTTCAAGACAGAATTCTGGAAAACAATTGATACAACTTTGTGTGTCCCGTAAAAAAATCTACTTTCTAATTTGTAGTTTAATCACATAACAAACAATCATCTCTTCTGTGGGAAATGCAGGTTTCATTGCCAGGAGATACTGATTTGTTTAATGGGTTTGAAGTGTACCTGTTTGTTGGAGTGATTGTGGCCAGCCAAAAACATGAAGCAGCTGTACCACGCCCTACCTGTGCAAAGGGAAGAGACTCTCTTAGCAGACCCATTTTGCTGTTAATCTTCCTTCTGCATAGCTCATTACAGTATCGTAGAGTCCCTGCTGGTAGGGAACGCAAAGTAAGTATGACTATAAAGACAGATTGCCATTTAGAAAGGAAACAAGGATAAGCTGGGAAGCCTCTGGAGCTGCCATCCTTCAAAAGGTGTCTGTGACCATACCGATGTCTTCAGGGTATTTAATAGCCTGCTGATTGTCTCTCTTTATCTCTACAAAATGTTGTCATTAAATGTCTGCATAAAGCTGCAAAGTGGGTTGTTGGTTTTTTTGTCCAGACAACTTAAATTTTGAAATGTTTAAATGTAACAAATACCCTCTTTATTTTAAGAACTATAATTGCCATTGCTTATGGTGACCTAATGATCTGATTAGTCCTCTGGGGAAGGCAGAGACGGGATCAGTTTCCCTGCAGGGCTTAAATAATACCTTCCGTTGCCTAAGAAGAAAATTATAAATAGGTTTTACTTCTGCTATAGCCTAGAATGATTATTCATCAAGTGTATCAAAGCAGTGACTGGTTTTAACATCACCAAGGCTGGTGTTACATCAATGACTGGTAGAACATCCAGAAAGTTATTCGGGGGGAAAATGATCATTCCTTACTTGTGGTTATATAGCTAGTGGAAAAAAAGGGCTCTTTCTTCCCCCTCACAGTGAGTGTTATCTCAGTCATGAGTGTTAAGTCTGGCTTTGGTATAACATTCAAAACTTACTGGTATTGAACCCATACAAACAGGCAGTGCTACTTCTCTGAGCAAATCTTAAATAGCTATGCAGGAACAGAGGAGGGGGAAAAAAGCCAATGCACTTGCAAGTCATTTCTGAATAGTTAAATGAAGACTATGAATCTCAGAAAGCTACAGGTGATGTTTTCAGAAATACTACAAATTCACCATGGCACCAAAGTTATTGACCTCTCAGCTGGACCTGAGAACCTTGGAAAATTCTGTCCATGCACACTACTCTCCTTGGAAGCCACGTCCAATAAAGTTAAGCAGTATACCAATATATATGTGTATACATACACTATATGCTATAAGCAATCATAGCATTTTATTGTTAATTCCTCATATTACTGATAGATTTTTTTTTTAACCTAACAATTATTAGAATATTAATCTAGTTTCAGGCACAGCTGGTTTTTTAGCTGCATATGGACTTGATTGCATGCATTTATAATTTTTAATCAGAATTGCCATTTTCAAATTATAATTGAAAAAGCTATTGTAAACATGCAGAACATGCTTATACATTTCTAGCAATACCTTCATTCACTTAGAACGATACTATCCACACTTAAGATTAACAACAAAGCAATAACTTTGTTTTTGTCAGTACACCTACATTTTTAATTATGTGAATATAATCCTGAAGACCTGTTTTGTTAGTCGATTGCTAATACTGGACCACAGTTTACTTAGTATTTTAACATATTGATCAAGGTGCAGTGTATCATAGAATACCTTTATTATGTTAAATACATTGGAACATACCTGCACCATGCACAGCTCCTGATATACTGTTTAATGAGTTTAAAGTCAGTCCATTAAGGTCAGAGCTGTTGCTTTCAGTAGCATGTGAGCTGACAGTAATTACTGTAGGTTAAAGTATTCTGATATGGAACAAGTAGAACAACCTCCTGGAAGCTTTGAAAAATAATGTAGCTTAATTGTATGTGTGTTGGGTTTTTTTCTCATTCAGAATTATTGGTACCTTTCAAAGGCACGTTAAGAAACTAGATTTGTTTACTGTGTGCTATTGAAGTCAGAAGAGGTAGGAAATTCATTGGGAAAAGAAAACCATTCAGATCCAGTGATCCAAACAGCTCAGCTCCAGCTCTATTCTTTAGCTGTTGTTAGGTATAAGGAAATAAGATCTGGGTGATTTTTTGTTTTCATTTGTTGCACCACTCTCCATTGGAATTTGTGATCCACATTAAATATTGTAAAAAGTAACTTCTCTGCATATAGCCATATAAAACTTCTGGATTGAAAATTCAAAGCAGTTGGCTTCACCAGGCTTTTGTAAAGCTTCATAATTAAACCTTGACATATTCCACAGTAGGATGTAATTCCTTCGCGTTATGTCCATGAGTACAGTCAAATTAATTCCTGACTCTAGTCCCATATAAGAGTAATTTAAAACAAAAACCCCACCTGTTAGACTTGGTTATTTAAAAGCAGTCCGTTTTTCAGGCAGTCAGATGCGTATTTCAAAGCTCACAGTGAAGGAGCCTTGAGAGAGGGAGGCTCATGCTGTGTCTTCAGATGCTATAGGAGATCATTTATGTTTCTGTCTCAATTTTCCCCTGCTGTATTGTGTCGAGTGGAGAGCAAACAGTTATGACACTGGAAGAGACCAAAAATTCTCAGCAACATTGCTAGGCCGTGATGCAGTCTTACTTATTTTTTTAGAATTGGGAATTCCTGTGTGCTAAAGACCCAAAACTTGGATGCACCTGTTTTTCTGGGGATTTTTTTTTTTTTTCTCTGTTTCCTGAATAGTTACCCTATGCTGTGTTTGCATGTGATTACCTAGATGTGTGTTTCCTAATGACTTTTATCAAATTAGAAAGAGGCATTAAAATTTCAGAGACACTATTTATGTCTTATTTCATGAAAATAAATGGTAAGGTAGAAAATAGAATTTCTGTTACTTTAGCAAGGACTTGACTTTAATTGATTTTTACTCTGGAATTCTGACATCTAATCTTCAAGACACAAATCTGGGGAAAACCAAGATTCCTTTTCTTCCTTTACTTATGGGAGGACTTTCTGGGTGTTTTGGTTGGTTGGTTTTGGGGTTTTTTTGAATGAGGATCAGTGTTAATGTCACCAAAAGGAGGCAATCAAGAAATGAGGGAGAGAGCAGAGGGCTTGCAAGAATACAAAGGTGGAAAGAAAGCCTGTCACTTCTGAAAGTAAGGAGAGTTAGCACTGTTTTGATTTTGTTATAACCTAATGTTTGCTTAACTCCGCAAAGTAGGGGCTTTTGTGGGAAACACATCAGTGTCATGGAGATGCTGAAGTCTAGTCCATACAGCTTTATGAAAGTGGATGAGGAGAACAGGTTTGGATGCAGAACACTCCAAGGAAAATCTTGGGTAGTTTTCTGAGCCATGGTCTTGTGGAGTATGAGTCACCTTCTCCATAGCTGTATTCATCAAAGAGAATCAGTTGTATGTTCTTGTTCCTATGGCACCTCACTGCCCCACCTGAAAATTTAACAGAGGCAAAGCAAGTGATACCACTCTTTCATACCTGGTGGCAAAACCTGGAGCTGGCTGACCTTTGTGCATTTCAGCATTTACTTGGCAAGGTTACAAGGTCCTAGACTGACACTTCATAGAAGTTGCAGGCTTTACATTTTCAAAGATCTGCCCTTTAAAAATCTTAAATTTAATTTCACAGTCTGGCTGAATAGTACAGCTATTTGCTTCTCTGAGTAATATTGCACAGTTCAGGAGGTTTAGGATACATTAATCATAGAATACCACATTGCAAGGGACCTCAAGGATCATCCGGTCTAACCTTTCTGTCATGGTCTAGAGGAGATGGCTCAACACCCTGTCCAGCTGAATCTTAGGTGTCCAATGTTGGGGAATCCACCACTTCCCTGTGGAGAGTATTCCAGTGGCTGATTGTTTTAATTGTGAAAATTTTTCCTCTTGTGTCCAATCGGAATCTCTCCAGGAGTAACTTGTACCCATTACCCCTTGTCTTCTCCATGTGGCTCCGTGCAAAAAAGGAGTCTCCATCTTCTTTGTAGCCACCCTTTAAATACTGGAACATGGTGATAAGGTCTCCTCTAAGCCTGCTCTTCTCAAGGCTGAACAAACCCAATTCTCGCAGCCTTTCCACATATGGCAGGCTTCCCAGTCCCCTGATCATCTTTGTGGCCCTCCTGTGGACCCTCACCCACCTGTCCTCATCTATTTTGTATAGCAGGACCAAAACTGAACACAGTATTCCAGGTGAGGCCTGACAAGCACTGAGTAGAGTGGAATAATGACTTCTTTATCTCTGCTGGTGATGCCCTTGATGCAATAATGGAAGAGCTCTCAGATAAAAAAGAAATATCTTTTCACATTGTTTAACTACTGCTCTTTATATAAAGGAATCTTGCAAAGGGTAGACCCAGCTAAATATGAAAGGGTGGAGTTTTAGCTTGGTGTGATTTTGGCTTTTGTGTTATGATGTGCAATACTCGTGTTCCACCGTCTTCCCCTTGCCCTTCAGGGAGATCCTGTGGTCTGACTACTACTGATGTCAGCAGGGTTTTGATACTCACTTCAGCTAGAAGAAAGCCAAAACATGCATGTCTCACATGCTTATGAATTTTTCTGCTCACTTTGATATTAATTCTAATATTTTTCCTGTACATGGTATCAAAGTTGTTGTAAATGGGATTCTGTAATTACAGAAGGAAGTTTCCAAAGCAAGATACACACATATGTTAATCTACTTTCATACTTCTGTAATAGAAATGTTAACTTAGGAACAAGACTGACCTAGTTACTCACCTAAATTAATCTCCGGTGAAATCAACTAGAGGAATTTCTGCTGACCATGTGGGAATTGCAGTTTGCCCTAAATCAGAAGGGTAACTATAGAAAGGAATTATTCATTGTTGTCTATTTGCTTACAAGAATGAAAGCCAGATTATTTTCAGTCACACACGAGCCCTTGGGAATCTCACTTGCACGCTTTTCTGTATTTATCAGATTTCCAAAACTTTGCAATGGTAAACTTACTCTTTTTATTCTTGCTCTTTGGCAGATTTTCCAGATAGCAGCTCCTTGCCCAGCTGTGAGTTCTTCCCTTCATTATATACATGGGGGGTGCAGGGGATGATTCATAGCTTACTGTTACTGTGGTTTCCTTTAAACAGAATGCCGCAGGAATATTGCAGCACAGTGGTTGTCTGTCTTAAAAACATGTTAGACCTAGATTTGTATGACTCTGATAAATCTGGGTCAAACATCATAGTCTTTGCTCAGTACTTATTCAGGCAAAACTCCCATTGGCTGCAACAGGAGTTTTGCCTGACTAAGCACTGTGGGATTTTGCCCTTAGTATCTAAAATATTTGATCTGTTTCTTGCACTTTGGAAGTGTTCTAGAAGCAAATCACATGTCTTATCCTTGACTGCCCCACTGTGGTTGTATCGTCTTCAACTTAAAAGGTGGCAGAATGTTCCGTCTCTTGACATTAAGCATATTTTTGTTTTCAGAATATTTTAAAAAATAACCAACTTCTCTGCATATTTATTATATTTAAAGTAATTCCAAAATCTATAGGCTTTTATTTTGCTTTCAGTTATATTTTGAGGGGGAAAAAAATGAACCTTTTCTCTTAAGAAATATTGTGGCTTCTTGTTCTCTCCTAAAATACGTTTCACAGGTTCATATCACTGCCTATACGAGGTTTTGGTTCACAGTTCAAATGTCAGAATTTCATTCAATGTCAGTTAGGCCAGCACAGAAAGTTTTATGAAGTAATAGATGAGGCAAACTGACTCATTAATAAACTCAGAAATTTCACTGCTTTCTTAAAATATTTTCTCTTTGCAAGGAAGCCATTAGTTGAACATGCTTAATTGACCTCACCAAGAAATGTGCTGTATTTGGAAATAAAGAAGAGCATATAAAGACTCGAAACAATGTGGAAGAACTAGTTTTCTTCTTAGTAATGTAGTCATGCTTACTGCCTTGATTTTGTGTTGTTTTTCTAAAATTAGCTGAAGTACATCTTAAGATGATGCGGTGTTATGGGAGAGGATGACAAGTCTCACTAAATGTGCTTTCATTTCTACTCTCATTTCTAACTGCCTCTATCGTCACTTGCAGTGCATTACCTATTACTGCTCTCTCTATTTTCTCTTTTCATTGTATCTTGTCTTATATCAGATCCTCTGACTGGAACTAGCATATTTTTTCCATCAGGCACTCTGCTTTTCATTTAAATTCCCTCTTGAAGATCCTCATCTCAGGTTTTAACGCAAACCCTTTTGAATAAAAATGCAGTTACCCTACTCTTTACTTTAAAAAAAAAGCTCTAGGGCAAATCTCATAATAAATGTGTTGTGCATCTCCTTAGGAGCTTTCTTATCCTTACCCAGGCTGAATAGTTCCCAAATTTTCAGTGCTTCCACTGAGATAAATGCTTCTAGTCATGGATAAGCTGTTATTCAACACGGACAATTAGCTTGAGTATGTAGGCTCTTTCTCCCACTGTAGCACTCATTGCCAAGTGCAGAAGTATATTTGGTAAACAGGCCGTTGTAGCCTGAGAAAAACATACTAGATCCATGTCTCCAGAATGAGGAAGCTAGTAACAATATTGTGACAATTAAGAAATATTTACCTCTCTTTACTCAGACTCCCTTTAAATTCATCGTAATAACACATACAGCAAACTAAGAAAATTTTAAATTTATGCCTAAATCCTGCAACCCAGCCACTACAGTTACCATTCCTCTTATTTCACCCTCTTTAACAATGTCATCATTATGCTTGGTTTATTTTATTTTAAATACAGAGAGACTTTTCAGTGCAGATATACTCCCAAAATTACAGGAGCAGTACTATTGATTAAACACTTAGGCAGACATTCTCTGTTCATAGTCATTTTCTCCTGGAGAAGCATGGAGTATCCAGTAGTCTGGTCCTGGTTTGGTTGTGTATCAATGAATAAACATTGCACAATCATTGTAATTGCATTTTCGTGTTGTGTTTAATGTACTTATTTAAAACACGTTTCTCTGATAATTTAAATTTTATGCAAATTATTAATAACATCATTAGCTTCATAAAAGTATCTAACCTGAAGAGACTCTTCAGCCTTTTTTCTAACAAACTAAAATAATTAATTGAGGTTGCCAAATAATATATTCAAGTACAGCTTTAAGTAAATGTTCTCAATATAAAGTTTGATTTGTTCTTTGTTCCCTTGGTCTGATTTAGGTATAATTTTCTCAGGCACAGCTCTCTGATTAATCTTTTCCTCATAAGTTTGGTAGTTCGTTACAGGAATTGAAGTAATTCAAATGTGTTTTAAAAGGAAAATAGCTCCTGTGCTAGGGCACGGTTTACTCAGGATACTTACTTTTCAAATATGCAGATGTTGATTATGAATGGAAAGGTATTTCCAGAGCTGAGAGCCTGCGTGTATCTGTCTTGAGTAATAACTGCTTCAGTCTTATTATTGTAAATTAAAAGAATATATCATATACTGGACTACATTTCACTGAGTTATTTAGTTGTTTCTAAATGTTTGCAGCTGTAAAACAGGAAGGAAGTCAACAGGCCATCCTTCAAAGCATCTAGGCATGTCAAGGAAGTCTATTACAGCATTTCTTATTAGCAATGTGTAACTACCCATTTAATTCTATCTCTTATTAATTTTTGAGTGCTTGACTGTGTCGCCTTAAAATTTTGTTTTACAGAATCTTCAGTTTGGTATGTGATGTAAAAAAAATTCCTTTAGCAAGCTATTCTGGATAAGAACGGAAGCAGGAGTACCGCAGTTTCCCTTGGCTTTAGGATCAGATAGGTGCTGAATTGCTTTGTTAAACTGGGACTGTATTCCATGAGGTAATCTGAAAAGCTCTTGGCCCTCTCTTGTAGCTCGCACTAGAGTAAGTTGACAGCATTTCTGCTCACGTTCTTATAGTACTGTCCCATCAGCGAGCCATTCCACATGGGCTAGTCTGCCTGCTTCTCAAGAGCTCATCTCTGCACCCTATTGTTTCGTGTTGTAGATGTGCTGATGCTGGGTGTTTCTAGCTAAAACCGGAAGGCACACTTTATACCATATAAATGGATTATTTGTTATAAGCAATAAATTTCCTGGACTGGGTTTTTTTTATCAGAAAGATGGAAAAACTTTCTGGGATCGCTTCAGTCTCTTGATCAAATTGCCTTTGTTCATGGTACAGCAATGTTACAATAAGAGGAGGTACAGGAAAAAGAACTAATAGAAAGATACACCTAACAGCTGTGACTAACAAGGAATATATTTCATTGCATAGTATTACCTCTGAAATTTGCTCAGTTCATAGAATAAAGCCGGGGGGCGAGGGGGGGAACCCACACCACAACACACCATAAATTATTCAATGAAATTAATGCACACTGTGTGTGCAGACTTTCTTTTCAGTCTTTTCTAAATGGGAGCTGCCAAAGGTTCATGAAACTGTCATGCTCATAAATTATTTAGATCTGCTACACTCTTCTTGAAAGAAATATACTGGGACCCATAGCTTTAGTAATTTGTTGAGTTTTTAATATCTGTTTGCTTCTTTCCAATTGCATATAGCACATTTGGTCTCCATCGGAAATAAGTAACATCTGCTTCTTAATTAGGAAACAATAATGGGGAGGAGTTGTCTATATTTTTGGCATTAAATGCCCACCACATAATATCACATTGCAATGTGTAGGTGACAGAATCATCTACAGTGTAATTTGACATGCAGAGGATACCGTGTTTTCGTAGTTAAATATTTTAATGCCATCAGGAGTTCTTTTGAATTTCCTTCCTCTCAGGGCTTTACCTTTAAGTCCCTATTGGTAATCAGGGAGAAAAAGTTTGTGGCAGGACCATGAGTCAGCCAGGACTTTAGGCAAATGTGTAGATCTTGTTTGCAGGTTAGGTTTGGTCAATGAATTGTACCAACCCCTTCTCATCTCTAGGAAGTTCTTCCTTTCCTCTCTGAGGTTTGGCTGCCTACTTCTCAGTACATGTCTCTCCCAGCTCAGCATGAACTTCTCAAGGCTGTCTCTTGCCTGCCACATCTTACCTTCTCCCAAAACATCTCTCCCTGAGCTGAGTCAGTAGCATCCCAAGCAAAGGGGCCTCCATCAGAAGTAAAACTGTAGGTAACATGGCACCTCTCCCTGGGCTTTCACCTCACTGTGACACAAGAAACAAATGTAAACAAAAGGGAAAAAAACCAAAATTATCTGTCAAATGGGTTTGCTGCCTTTTTTCTGTATCGTGTTCTAAAATACCTATTATTACTTCTCCTGTCTGAATGACTAAGAAAAACACTTAGAGAACACAACAGTGAAGCTCTAGATCTTTCTCCAAGCATGCTTTTTCTCAGGTTATAACTGAAGGCAGAGCCAAGTCCTTATTAAAAGTATACTATAAGTTCATTTATAGGAACCTACGCATTTTACTATACCTTTTATTATAAGAAATTACTTACTGGCTTCCCTGACAAGACATTTTTTCTGTGTGGGAAGGTTTGTCACAGTAGAAGTCTCAGAAGACAAGCAGAAGCCTGTTTGACTCTGTGGTGTCACCTTTTTAGAGTCTGCTACTCTATCCATCTGCCATTAACTGACCTATATTTTTTTCCATGCCCTACATATCCAGTCACATCAGAAATCCTGTTTCACTGCTGCAGATATTACACTTTGCCGAAATGTACTTTCCCCCACAGATAAGGTACACAAATGAGAATATTTGGCACATGGACAGCTTCTTTTCAAGTGCATGTTATGTCCCAAGGAAAGTTCTCAATTCCTGCCAGTTTCCCAACTGTAAGAGGGCAGGGACTGTTGCTTAGGATAGCTTTTGTCCTTTTGCATTTGATTTTTTTTTTTCCTTTTTATTTAGTATTCCTACCAGTGCCAGTGTGGTATCCCAGGGCAAAGGTAGCAAGCTCTACATGCTTTTTGACAGCACATTTAGACAAGGTTCCTTTGACTGGCTCCTCTGGAAGCCTCTCTCCATCACAAAACGCTTGGCAAAGTACTGTGTTCACTGCTTATTTTTTTAAAGACCATGCAACTGTCAGTGCGGCCTTGCCTTTTGACCAGGTGTTGCAAAATCAAGCTATTATATAATTGATTCCCATGATCTCAGGGATGCAGATTGCGATGCAACATGCTGTATCTTCTCTGTGCTGAGGTACCTGTTTCTTGTCCTGTGTATACCAGCAGCTGAAATTCTTGTGTACTATGAGGTGTATAGATAAAAGCAAGAAAAAGCCTCTTTCATTTAGCTTTCTACATGAGTAATGCTATAGTGCTCTCAAGTTTTAAACATGGAAACATAAGGACTTGAAATTAAAGTTTGAACTTGTTACAGGGGTAAAATAACACCATCCTGTATATCAAAAATGCAACATAATACTGGTTTTTTTTAACATTGTCTTGAGTTTTTGCTTTTAGGTTTCTGCCTGTTGTGCACTGTATTGTCCTGGGCTTTTTGCACAGACTTGTTTGTAATCAGTAGTTTAAAGGTATTTGTATTAGCCAGCTATATAGCAACGGATGTTCTTTCATAATTATGCAGTTAAAAAAAAAAAGTATAAAACACATGTAAAAATCATATAATAAAGATTGATGCGACATACTGGAGACTTGTTAAAAATAAAAGAAGACTTTAACTTAGGCTTTAAAAGTTCTGCTCAGAAGGTCTCTCCCATGAAGAGGAATAGCAACACTGCACGTTCTAAATTGTGTGCACAAATTTAATCAGAGCAGACACACGGACTGGGCTCCACAAACTGCTAGCATCTCACTTGTCAGCACGTGTGATTTTACTCTGAGTTATATTTCTTTGGGAATAATCATGGGACTGAAATACTGATGGTTCTTCTGCCCTCCCCCCCCCCCCCCCCCAGTTCTCATAGCAGTAAGAAAACTTGTCCCTTAAAAGATACCCCCCTCAAAAGTACTTGTTAAAAAAAATAGCCAACTTTTGCAATTTGAGTCGTCATTTTTTCACGGAGGACAAGGGTGGGACAAGCATTTTACGAGGAAGCTACCTCTCTCTACCCAAGATCTTATTCTATTATTAGGGAGATGAGTATTTTGGTAGATTTTCTGTGGGAAAGTGCTATTTTCCATAGATAGTATGCACGCAACTCTTCCTGGTAGCTGTGCAACACCAGTTTTATAGTCCACGGGAACAGCACCTCAAAGGTGTTAAGCATTCCTGTAGGTTTCATAAGCATCACACATTTTTATTTGCAGTTGCTGTGTTGCTAATATGTCCATGGAGCTAGCTGTTTATTGCTCATGAACAGTTTCTTCATGTACACACATGTATTCTTTTCTTTGTCACAGGGCTTCAAAATACTAATTCCCAATTTTCTGTCCTATTAAGTTTTTATAGGCCAATATCTTTCAGTAACATAACAGAAGTTGCTTAAGACCTCATGAGGATTCTGGAAGGGTTAGTCACACACTTATGAGCCATCACAATCATCTCATTTCTACCCAGCTACTAAATATAATTTCACAGTTTTTCTCACTTCTAAGTATAAATACTTCCACTTACCTCATTGTTTATAAGAAAATATAAATCTTGTCACAATAGGCAAAACTACAAAGGAATCTTCAAACAAGAAAATCTTTCGTAAGGAGGCATGAAGACCACAAGGATTTTTCCCCTTTCCCTAATTTTGCCTTTTTCAGTTTTGCTTCTTGCTGTGCATCAGCTTATCAAAAGTATAGAGCTATAGACAGAGTAGGTGAGGGGTCTTAACTGATCTTACTGCTTACTTATACAGGAATGTGACACTGTAGATAAAGTAAACCGTGATGTTTATCCTAGAAATGGACCAAATGCCACGTGTTCATTGGAACATCTGTGAATTTGGCTTGATGACAACTCCCAGAGCAACATATTAAAGCCAACATTTTGTTCCTGCAGCTTAGTAGTGGTGATGTGTGTTTAATCAAATTAATAAGAGGAACAAAATTTAATAAATAATAAGAAGCCATGAATGCAAGCCTAAAATATGAAACTGAATTTTCATTATGAAAGTTAGCATGCAAGTTGAATAACAAAAGAGAGAAGTTATTATTAGCTTGCTTTCTGATCCTTTGAGCTAAACTGAAAAAAGAAAATGGAACAGATTGTGTGTTCTTAGAGGTTAAATATCTTTCTGCTGGTTTTGTAGTGTTTACAAAGATAAGAGATAGAATATCACCACCATTGTACTTTGGGAGACACACCACCGTGTTGTGCTGAGGAAAAGGTTTAATTTATAATAGTGAATACGATTCATTATTTAACAGTCTAGAGATTTATATATGTTACTGTTGCTTAATAACTTTAGCAACATTTCTCAATTGTATGTGGAATATAGTGCTAGCACCAGTATTATAAAGGTGGAATTGTAAAGATAATACCTTTCCTTGCATCGCATATTTCATCCATCCCTGGTGGGGTGCATACTGTGAGAATAACTTTGATATTTCTGTACCAAAATAGAACTGGTTCTGCTTTGTCTATAGTTATTTCATTCTTTAAAATCTGTATGTTGATTTTTTTACTTAAGTGAACATACTGCAGAAGAGAAAGGTGTCCATATAAACATTCATAGCAGTTGACCATTAATTTGTTCTTCTATTTTTATAAGTACAAAATCCATCGTAAAGCTCTCTCCACTGCTAGATGAAGGCACAGCCCAGGAAACCAACAACTACCTAAGCTAGAACTTTATCTCAGTGGTTCTTGGTCTTTTACCTTGCATTTTTACCCATCATCATTAATTTACAGCCTGTTTTCAGTAACAGTGAGCATCGAGAAATCCAGTTATTGCCAGTGGGAGTTGCAGGTATTCAGCATATTTGACAGTCCTCAACCTCTGTCTCTGTTTTTCCTACTGTTAAATGGAGATGGTAACTTCTTCAGAGGGTTGCCATGAGAATAGTTAGTTATGAGCTGTAAAGCACTCTGAAGAGCAAAATGGCTAAGCGGTATTATTGCAGCATTTTAACGTTTAACAAATTTCAGCAAAATCACCTCTCGTTTTTGAAAATACTTATAAAATATGAAGTGTGAAAAACAACTTTCCGAATTTGGTTACAGTGCTTAGAAAAATCATTATTGGTCAGTGTACCTCAAACAAAGGCTTTATAGACTTTTATGTAATTGTGAAGACAATTGGGAAAGAATACAAAAACAAGCTTGTTTTTCTGGCTCAAGATTTTTATATGGTACATTTGCTGTGATTACCATGAACCTAAGGGCAGTTTCAACCCTGAGCTTTTTAACCCTCAAATGCCAAAATAAACAAAATTGTTTAAATACCCTCATGCTTATTTTTGGTAGAAATTTTTAATGCAGCAGCAATTGCCCGTATCTCATTGCTGGAAATCTTAAACAACTGGTAGATTTTGAAGCACTTTAAAAAGACCAAATGTTCAATAAAATGTCGTGGCTTTAGTCCATGACACACTGTTTGTGTATATCGCAAAAAGTAATACATTTTAAAAAACTGATCAGTTTGCTGCTTCCATTGACTCTATATAGCTATGAGAAGCTGAAGACTCATTTTTCCCCTATTCTTGGTTTTTCGTTTGTTTATTTGAGTTCCAAACTGTGCATGAAATGGGGAGGAAGGGCTGGAAAGACCAAGAGCACACCATCAACAACTTTATTTAGCCAAATGAGATCATGATCACTCCAGCATCCCAAAGGGAATGTGGAGTGGAAAACACAAGCTTCAGAAAAAGAGAGTTTGGGGAAAGCAAGGGAACATCTATTCTTGTGGGGACGGCTAGAAAGCTAGCTGCAATTCATCTCCTCTGTAAACAGAGAAAGTGAAAAGAAAAATGAGTGAGATACTGCCACTGAGAATAATGCCTAAAACCATGGAACAAGAGTAAAGATGTTGGATTGAATCCTATGACCCCAGACAGATTAAGACTGGAGATGTACCTTTTTTTTCAGCCAAGATAAATCAGCAGGAGTAGTAAATACATTTAAAAGCCCAAGATCTCTACCACCCACATGTATTTTAGAAACAGCAAAAGTTCCCTAATTAAAGATAATTTGTAGTATATCACAGCAAAACAGAGGCATGGATGTGAAGAGAAAAACATTTAATCAAGGCACTAAAATGTGAGAGCCCAGTGAACAACTCAAGTACAAGGACCCAGCATAAGTGATGACCAAAAGAATGACCACATTGGTGGGTGAGTATCCTGTGCACATGCTGTGGAGTGCAGCACAGAAAGACAAGACAAAAAGAGCAGTAAAGAGCTTCCTTTCTGAATGTTACATCTTATCCTAGGAAGAAAACAGTGCATTTTTATGTCTGATTTTTCCTTTTAATTGATTTTTATGTTGCGATTGTGTGATGGGGGATGGAGGGCGCTGCTTTGTTTTTTTAAGTTAGACTGAGTTATACCAGAAGTGCAGCCTAATTTACCTTTCATTAGTCATAAGAATACATGCTGTGGAGATATTGATGCCCTAGTCATGGGGAAAGTTTCAGAGAGTATGCCAGAAGGTATAGAAATTTGTTAAGGAGGATAGATGGCTCATCTAGATCAATTTCCCAGAGCACATTCTTGAGGTTGTAATTAGTGAGTTCTCGTACCTGGAATAAATCAAGTAGTGTTCTGAGAATTGCTGATAACGGATGGTGGCTCCGTTTCAGTGTTGGTTTTGGTGGTGTTAAATCACTGGACACTGAGTTGACCTGACAAGTTTTTCATCTTGATACCACTGTTTTTACCAGGTGTAAGTATGATACCCATCCTTTGCAAGATTCAGGTTCTTCCTTCTGTTGTTTCACTGGAACTAAAGACACCCTGTGTGTTATTGGGAATTACTGAGAATAATCACCAGTCTGCTCCAGGAATTTCCTGGTCTACACCAAAACAAGCAACGGAAGGATGCATGTGCTGTAAAACATAACCCACTTCGGTGTGAGTCTGAAAACAGGTGGTGTTACAATTAGCATTCTGGCTCTTGAAGTGGTATGAATTTCTGGTTTTGAAGATATGCTTAAACTTTAGCACTTTACACAGAGGATCTTAAGAATAAGGAATCAAAACCATGCATTGGTATTCCATAATCTCATACTTCATTGATATAAAAACCAGTTGGCTTTAATTTCCTTAAGTATACAAGGTCATAATCCAGAAATCAAGGGGAGCAAAAGAGTAAATTGTTAACCATCTATAGACAAAGGAGCAAAATGCTTTTTCCTAAAATGTCATTAAGTTCTGCTGAATGGTTTTGATTTACTCTCTCTTCCTCAATGCTATTATCTGAAAGAGTTTACCTTCAGATGCTGCAGGCACAGCTGTGCTAGAGCTGCCTGTTGGAATGTGTATTGCTTTGCTGTGCACCAGGAGAGCTTTGGAAATCCATTTCCTATATATATATAAATAATGCATATATTCATTTTTCAGTACATAACTGTAACTCAGGTGATTGAAAAAAAGAAAAAGTCAGTGCATATGCTTTGTTATAGCACAAAAAGGGACTTCCTGCAGAAGTTGCACCTCTGTCCGAAGGCAGGAGTTTAGCCAGCTTTGCCATAACTTAGCCAGATGCGTAAGCTTAATTTGCATGAAGCCTGGATGCTAAAAATGATTTAAATGGCTGTCTCCCAGTGAATTTGTGGTTAAAAAAAATTATCAATTGCCATCTACCTCTGCTAAATTAACATTTCTAAATTTAAAACAAAAAAACCCCCTCATTTTTCGTTATTCTGAACTAGTTAGACTTTTTAAAGTAAAATACACTGGCTTTTTTTATCTGTGGAGACACTCTAAAAGGTCAACCAGTTTCAACTACTTTGATGAAGCTTTTTGGTGAATTCATGAAGGTGTAATGCAGAAGTCACCACTGTTTAGAGGGTGTATAGCAATTTATATGAATTACTATTCCAAGATAAACCACAGCTGGTCTAGCACCAGTGGCAAGTCTGATGTCAGAGAATAATCACATCTCTCATTATGCCGTGTATCTTCTTACCTTTGTATTACACTATTCTGTTAAACAAAGTGCCCCTGAGGGCTGTTTATCCCTATATAATAGTCTCTGCTGTTAAGTACTACTTCATCAAAATGTTTCCTTCTGATGATGTCTTACTGTAATATATCATGGAAGTGACAACTAATATATTATATGATAAAGTAAAATATCCCCTGAGCAAGGTACGGGGATGATAAATTATGTTAATATGTTATTCCCATTATATTATCATCAGTCAGATGATGATTTAGTATGATGCATCATCAGAAAAAGATAATCTAATAGGGTTTTCCTCAAAACATTATGCAATCTGGGGAATACAAGGAGTAAATTCAACTGATTTATAAGACAAAATGTATCCCAGTGGCACAATTCATGAACGGTCTAAATTAAAATATATCAAGATATAGAAAATAAGGACAAAAGTCTAGGAAGTGCAATACTAAGAAATGTCACTATTGTAAAGGTCAGAAGAAGATTCTCAGTGTCTGTAAACCGACATTACACTAGTATAAACACTATATATTAAACTGGCATTGCCATTAGTATGACTGGAGCTGCCATCATAAGCATCAGTCAATGCTTTGTCCTGGTAAGCTGCTGGTGACAGTGAAATAGAAACTAACTTGATGTTCAGTGCCCTTTATTCAGACAGTTGACAGAGATTTAGTTGAACATGGATATCCGCAGGAAGGCTCGACCACGTTTCTGCGCCAAACTATCCATCATCAAACAGATGGTTATCCTATTATTCAACAATTTGCATGCTGCCACGCTGCAGTGATCTATGGACAATACCAGTATGTCACTAAACCAAATAGAAATATCAGAGAAACTTTGTTGTGAAGTTTAACTTGGACTGAAAACTTCTCTCGTGTGTTCATTTCTGTGTAATTTTTTTGGTGATAAGTTTCATACATGTTTGTGCAGTTACGGCACGATAATGCTGTGTCATAACTTCTGCTGTAACAGGATACCTTCCCTGGTCAGAGGGTAGGGAAAAATTTATTTCATGAGAAGCAAATTAATGAAGCCCTATGTCCTAGGGCTCCATTATAGACATCAACTGCATTTTCATGCTACAGTTATCCTAGTTCTCAGGCTGTCTTCTGCAGCCTCAATAGTGTAACTTTTAATCTTCTCAGAGTCTCCCCATGGCACCTTCTCAGTGCCTCCAGCTTCCTGCTGGGCTCTACCAGATTCACTTCCCAGGTAAAGTTTAGATCCCTCCCATGTCCCTGTGGCCTCATACAATATCCAATTACTCATTAGCCCCTTTCATATCTCTATACCTATCTCCCCAGTAGACCAAATGTTTGCCTAGTTTGCCAGCTGGGCAAGTGGCAGCATGTTGTGCCCAGCGTTGTGCAACCTGATCAGCCACTGAGCCACTGCCTTCTATGGTGGCTGGTCCAGAAGAATGGCTACATACTGAGCTCTTCTGCCTTTCCATCAGGAGAAATATTTGATCCTTTCTCATTTGCTTAGATACTGTTTTTCATTAAATATGTGGGAAATTGGGAAGGGATCAGCTGCCTATACGTAGAGGTCCAGTACCCTCTGAGATATCATGGGGAACCTGAGATCTCTGCAGAGGATTGGCAGACACAAGACAGTGGGAGACCTGCATTTTCCCAAAATGACAGCTAGCAAGCAGGTGACAGTGCCTGTAGGGACAGTAGACACCACATTTAGGTGATTTGATCTAGACTTTGATGTCTTTCCTGTCTCTACCTTTCTGTCATCCATGCTTCTTGAAATTGCCAGCAGTTGAAAGCTCCTAGCCTGGGGGCTGGCTGATATACAGACATGCCAGCAGTGCAGCTGTGGCTCCTACACTTCATTTCTTTGAAAAACCAGCGGGACGGCACTGGGAGCATTTTGGCCTAGTGCAGGAGAAACGGCTGTTACTGTCCTCTTCTCTGCTGAGCCCCACTGCCCACCCTGGCCTTGGCAAGCTGTTCCTCGCCTTCGTCCCTCCCTGTACCCAGATGGGAAGGCAGGGGATGGTGCCCAGTATTTCACAGGTCCCTGGCCCCTGTCATGCTTCTTGACCCATGGCCCTGGACTCAGCTGCTTCGCCTTCATCAGCATCTGTTCTCCCATCTCCCCTACAATATATAAACAATATTTTTATGCAGTATGTGTGCTCACTTAGAGATGTGAAATTTGCACGCTTCCCAACAGTCTGGGAATACTTTTACTCCCTTTTCTCTCCTAAGTGAAATTATTTATTCCTGATGAAAGATGTGAGACCAAAATCTTTACAAGATAGTGTCATCCCTCCACGGAGCAAGCATAAGACCTCCATGCACTCACCCAATAAGCCAGCCCTCACTGTCTCAGGGCAGTACTTTTACAGATAACAGTCTGCCAGTTTATCTCCTCAGTATTCAGTTCTTTTTCTATTGCTAAAACTTACTAACAGTAGAACTCTTTACTTCCTTTTGTCAAAGGGTTTAGTCATAAAGGATATCTATAAACGTTGGGGTCCTGTACAAGGACATAGAAATGTATGTAGTCATAGAACCAACAACAAACAACAAATGTCTTGTGATCTTCAGATAGCCATCTACAATTACACTGTCTGACATCAAATTGCACCTCACTTTGGGTGCCTTTCTTTAAATTTAACTTTTTTATTTTCTTTAACTGTCTTTCCCCCAAAAAGTCCATGCTCATCATCCACTTTTTTCCAGTTACACTATTATACCATGTGTTTATATTTTACCTGCCAGTGAACTGAGATCATAGGAAGGGAATAATGGTCAAACTCAGACAACCCCCATGCTTGTGAGCTCAGAAGCATGTCTCCAAAATACAAGCAAGTAGCCAATTCCAAGGAGGACTACAGTAAGAGAGTGATGCATCCTCAGTTTTGGTTATCGAGCTTTTAGTGGTCTGTGGCTCAAAGACTTCTTTAAATCAGAGGCAGGTCTTTATACAGAATATCCTTCATGAATATTTCTTCTGTAAGTTTATCTCATTACTTTTTGGAGATGTTTGTATTTTTAGAGTCCATGACATCCTGTAGCAGTGTTTCCTTGTAAAGAAAAAACAAAAACAAAAAACCAAATGTTTTTTGTTGGAAGTTTTTAATCTGCTACTGGCCACTTACATTTGGTGCACCCTGATTCTATACTCTCCACCTTTTATCAGCTCTATTATATTAGGGTTGCACAAACCTTTTCTAGTTTCATTTATTCTGTACCTTTGAACACCCATCCTGTCTTTTCCTACAGGTCTGTTAGTTTCAGTGTATCCCTCTGGGATGGGGGATGAAGAGTGCAATCAGTAAGCAATATGCAGGAATATTCTAGGTTTCAAGGGTGCCGTGCTTTTTTCTTTTCCTAATCATTTCTATGATTTCATTTCATCTTTTCCCTTTGGTCTGCTTTTGAGCATGGAGTTGATACTGTTACAGAGCTGTTTATCTGTTATAACCACAAGATCTGTCTTGAGCAGTGATAGCTTAGTACAGATTCCTGTTATTTTTATGTAAAGTTAGGAGCATTTTATTCTGTGTGCATCACAATGGCACTGAATTTTTGACATTTTATAACTTGGCAACTCTGTATCATAAGATTATTTGGCAAATTTTTGTCAATCATCATCTTTATTACCATGAATGCCTTTCAACGGCTAGCACAATTTTACCTGTTCACTGTCCAGCCTGTATTGTAGATTCTACATATGCTGCCAGCAGGACATGAGCATTGGTCCCTGGGGGATGCCACTCTAAAATCTGACCTTTTCTTTCTGATTGTTTGTTTCCTATCTTTTGACCAGCTATTTATCCATTAATTGACTGAAACTTAAATAACAGCAAACTCCTTCAGGATATAATGAGAAGTTTGTGAGGATATAGTGACCTCACAAAAATGTGAGCAGAATATTTAATTCATCAGTTACTAAGATATTAATTCTCCTCTGCACTTCCTGATGCAGCTGGGATGAAAACTAAAGCAAAGATACTTGCAGAATAGCTCAGTCTCATAATAATTTTGATCATCATCTGTATATGTGTGTATGACACTAACTCTCTGTCCTGGTTTAACCAGGATAGGGTTAAGTTTCCCCAGCAGTGGGGGGGGAGCTCTAGCCAGGTTATTCAGATACCATGCGGACGTCACATCCTGGCGCGGGAGCGCAGGGCGCGTGGTTTTATACATCTGCTCCTCTCACTCCTATATTGGTAGATATACTTTGCTCTGTTCATTGTTATCACTGTTATTCTTATTATTGCTGTTTGTTGTGTTGCTATTGCACTGCTGTATTAAACCTGTCCTTATCTCAGACCGGGGCTTTGTATTTCACTCCCTTTATGGTGGAGGGGCAGCGGCCGCGTGGTCTCAGACCCCGGCAGGGGCTAAACCATTACACTCTCAAAAGAAAAGTGTAATTTTTGTGATGTTTTCCAATTCATTTCTAGAATAAAGTTTTGAAGAAGCCTTAGAAGAATAAAATCTAGTGTACCCCGGAGCAAGTTGTATCTGGATTCAGTATCTAGGTTCCTACATTCTGTCTAGTAGAGCATCCCAAAGAATGGAGTATGAAAATGTATACTGGAGACAGAACCGTAGCCTATATGATGTTAATTTTGCATTTATATCCCTTTCATTTTGTCCTTAATTTTCGAGTTTCCATATGTTTCTGAGTTTTTATTGGCCACTTCAAATTGTATGGTGTGGTAGGAATTATGGCAGGAGTTCAAGGACAAGGCAGTATGAATGATCTGGGAATTATGGCCAGAGAGAGGCCACTTGGTTACTGAAACATAGGAACTGTTTGTTGTGCATGTCAACTAGATATGCATGTGGAAATCAGTAGCTGTGAAATCATTAGTGATAGTTAATGACATGAAGTGTTCAAGCAGCACAAGGTAACAGTTTACTTTTGATCCAATAAACACTTCATGAAACCCTGGGCAAGTCAGGGGCACCCTTTCAGAGACAAGTCTTCACTGATGCTTTTAAGAAAGAATATTGCCTAGTAACATCTATTTTTTTTTTTCCATTTAAATTACTTGGGTTTAGAGAAAGACTTGTATTCTGTAACTCAGTTCTGCTGTAAGAATGGACTTCGTAGCAAATTCCTTTGTTACAGAGTTCTGCAAAGTAAGGCATCCTTCAAATAAACATCTCAGAACAAATCCTTTTCACGTTTTCCATTGACTTCAGCAGGACTACTTGTGTAAGCAAAGTGGATAGGCTCTGGATGTGCAGATTGAAGAGATCTGTAGGAGTAACTTTCAAGAAATTGGTTACGGCTGTAGTGTGAGCTGTGCTGACACAGCTGGCAGATAGCTTGAAATTGATGCTCTTGAAAAGAGATAGATCTTTGCCAGAAATATGAGTTTCTAGAAAAATGACATTTTTTCCTATCATTACTGTCAAGTAGTGCTATAGTTTCTAAACTGGATTTGGTAGAGATGCATGGTTCTGATATTTAATTTCAGAAAAGGAAAGGGTTTCTCTGTTATTGAGGGCCAGGCACCCAATACTGTAAAATTCACTGGTGCATTCTTAATCCTAGGGAAATGCAAAATCCCACTCTCTAAAACGTTATAAGACTCCTTGGCCCCATCAGTCTCACCATTACCTTTCAGAAGACTAGTCACAAAGAGGTTTTTCAAAATACTTGTGTACAATTGTCTAGTTCTTACCAGGGCTCTGAGGACACCACCAGTCCTTACCAGCCTGCTGGGACTTCCCTCCACCCCTGCCCATGGGCCTGGGACCCTATTTCAGTTCAGCTTGGGTCCATCAATCCCTGCTCCAGCGACATTGTGGCTGGCCAGCCCCAGCCCTGTTGGATTGAAGTTGTTTGGATATGTTGGATTCACCTTGGCTTGCTACCTTTCCTTCGCCTGATGCTCACAGGATGGTCGATCACCACCCTGCCCTGCTCATCCCCCCAGGTGCCATGGGGTGCACCCTGCCCACAAGGGCATCTCCCAGCCTGCGTGCCGGCCGCTCCTGGCTCCCCCGCCCTTGGGGAGTAGCCCTGCTCTGGCTGCTCTCTGACAGCTCTAGCTGTCTGTACTGATGTGTAAAGCAGTTAACTTCTGAATCTTTTTTTTCTCTTTTCTGTCTTTCCTTTCTTCCTCTTTACTTTCTCTCCCCTTCCTCTTCTAAAGAAAAGCACACTGAGCTTTCAGCTCTGGAAGAGCGAGACCTCTGCTCATCTTCAAACACGGACCCCTTTTGCTCAATCTAGGGAATGAACTACTTTGGTCATTTAAAAACTAAACAAATATATGTTCTTAAAATAAATGGGTAAAAACCTTGGGTGTTTCAATGATACCTTGTAGATAAATGCATCACAGCTAACAAGAAAAGATGTCTGTAGTCCAGTTAGTTACACAAACAAGAGACAAAGGTATCAACCAATTGTATTCGGTACTTTGCTGTATATTTGTCATTGTATAAAGTTCTTTAAATTGCACTGTCAAGAAAACATGAATGCAGGACAGATGTAAGTGGTCAGAAATATTCACTACTGTTTATGTGGATTTTGAGGGTCAAAGCTATGCATTTTTATCAGACTACTTATCTTTCAACCCAAGTGAAGATCAATTCCTCAGAACAGGCAAAGAACTGCATGTCGAAGGGTTTTGTTTCAAAGGAAATGCTACTACTACTACTGAGAATCCCAGCTGTCTAGAGATCATTCTGGATTTCATAATTCTCCTTTTTAGCAAAGTAATTTAATATTTTAATTTTTGAACTAAAAGACGGTAGGGTAGGATATGTCTGTATTTCTGGAGGTTTTGTGTGTATGTATACCACTACTCAATTCATCTTACTGATGACCTTTAGGAAGACAAAATGAGAGGTTGGGTAGAGTATTTTGGAGAAGCATCCTGCTATACCTCTGATGTTAATGCTAATTAACATGAAGTGTTTCTGATGATCAGTAGACAGACGTTTCAAGTTGACCGTTTTAGTTCTGCCAATATCTTAAGTGCTGATTCTTTCTATCCATCCACAGCTTTCCCCCTTTTTGAAGACACAAATAGATGTGTACTGTAGGGGTTAATATTCACTAAAATTGACATCTTCTCAAAATCAAAAATAACTTGTTCTGAAAAATTGGATAGCTAACTTAGGGGGAAAAAAATCAAGTTCCACATATTTAACTTTAGCATTGTTAATCAGGATATTTGAAAGAAAATGAATATTTTCCCAGAGATTAAAAGCAAATCCAGTCTTTTTGAAAATCAGTGAGTTTTGTTCATTTCAGTTCTGAGGGAAATGAAAGACTGGTAGAACTGACTGGAATTGGGCATAATGAGAACAAATTCTGAAATGCTTTTTCAGAGAATTTTTGTTATCTTGCCATGTAGTTTCTCTGATATTTCAATAGACGCTATGGAAGACTGTTGATAATACTGAATAGTTTTAAATTATGATTTGAGGATGCTAAATTCTGACTATTTGTAACTTTGCACATGAAAAATTTGATTCATATGCTGAAATAAAAGCATTGCTCCAGTGAAGTGGCATAAGGCTTTTATACAGAATGATGAATTATGTCCAATATTTAAAACTAATCTCTCATTACTTTTGTCTCTCTTCACTCTGAAGTTCTTTTTTTCCCCATTTCTGTCATTTGGGGTGGAGAAAAAGACAGATACTACACTTGTGTCATGGAAAAATTATTGCACGATTCAGTAACATTGTATAAGGAATAAGTAACTGACAGGTTAACATAACATAAAGGAATAGTAACTGACAGATGCATAGGAATTATTGTCCCAGATTAGACTAATGCTGCACATAGTTCAGTACCTTTTGTCCTAGAAATAGGCAGTTCTAGATGTCTGTGCACCTGGAACTGAAGGGTTTGCACCTCAGTATTCAGTAAAACTGCAGCCAGCTCTGTGACAGTCCGTCTGCAGTGTCTGTCATTCAAAGAAAATACAGAACAGGCTTTTCAAGGGAAAGAGGCATTGTTTCACATCATGCTAGTTCTGGGACATCGTGAGTCTGATGCACTGTGTCTGCTTCTGGTTGCTCACGTGTATCACTGTCTTTGCACATCCAGTAGGAGCTCATACATCTTACCTTCAGTTTTATATCTAAGGTTCTCAGTGGTATTACTCCTCACTTTAATTAGCTAGCAGGGCATGCCAAAAGTTCTGGGCATCTAACAGGCTTCCTTCTTTGCTTCTGTGCCCTCTCTGTCATTTTGCACATCAAGCAATCTGAGGTTGCTGATACATCCCGACCTTCATCATGGTAGAGTAATGGGCCGTAGCTGCCAGGTACATTGTTCTGCTGGAGTTCTAAAATATGTTTAATTATTTAATTAAAGAAAGTGGGAGATGCCAAAAACGCAGAGTAAGGGATAGACTTTGTGGCCCATTGTACAACATATAATGTCAGTGTCAGTTGCCTCGCCAGGGTCTCTTCACGTAACAGAGCATAGGCACATTTTTTTGTTCTAAGTTCAGAGAAGAGATGGCATTTTGGGAAGACTCTTTCCCTCATGCATAGCTTGGGTGAAAGAATGAGGCATTCTGCAACATGTAGTTTCAATTCTGTCTTTAAACGTGTGGCAAGCTGTGCTGTTGCCAACTCTGTGGGGAAAGCAAGCGTGGGTGTGGGTGGGCAAGGGGGTAAATTGAATTTCAAGGACTGATCTCTAAACAGTTCTACAAGGTAAGCAATGTGAGCCTAATGTTCAATTGCAAGGGGACTCTTGACACTGCATAGTAAAATTGCTTATTAAATTACAATCAAGAAAAAAATCAAGATAGACACTATTCAGCTGGCAGCATACAGAAAAGAAGGCTGAATTCTAATTATTTGAATAGCAGTGTTAGTGTTCTTTTACTATGTGAAAATAAAATTAGCTTATCACTGATGTCATTATTAAGGTATGAAATGAAATGAAATACAATTTGGTTCCTAACACTCCTTCTGCCCCTTCCCCCCAGCCTTCAAAAGAGAGAGAATAACGTAAAAGCAAAATGGGCTTGTGTAAGGGCTTTCTGATACAGGGAGCTGTGACAGATTTCATTGCTACAGTAGTAAAATATGTGATTTATAAATTATCTTAATTTGAAGGTGAGGCATTGAGTAAACAGTAACTATTTCCCAGTTAGATCAAAATTTAAAAAGATGTGCAATATTAGTAACACTGTTTATTACTCTAATCAGAAACAGGAAATATATTTTCAGCTATTCTAAACCTTGTGTGTTCTTTTATTATGCATGAGCAGCTATTACTACTGTTCAGTCATATACATCTCTTAAGGTAGTCATATTGCAACCTCTGCCTTTTGAATGGCTTTCAAATAAATAAACCAACTTTTTTGCATAGAAAGATATTCTGCAAACATAATTAAGTATTGAAATTTACATTTTGATGAACAGAACATCTTCATACATAGGATGAATCCATTGTAAAAATTTTAGAGGTTTTGCTTCACCCTGTTATTAGAGCTAGCAGAAAAGAATTTTATTTTACATTACAACACTGAACATATCTTATGCCCTTGAACATGAACTGCCTTGAATTTTGTTAAGACTCTGTTCTCCATCCTCATTTTCACACTCAGTGAGCCACTACTGTTTCAGTCCAAAAGGGTTCAGTCAGTAAAGCTGTATCATGAAACTAGTTGTAGGGTCTAATCAGATTCTTTGAAACTCATAGCTAGCCAGTAGTCACAAATCTAGCTGCAAACGCTGCTCAAGATGTGACCTCTTTTTTGAGTATAATTTGGAAATACATAATCAGATTTATGAAAAGAACACGCTTTAAAAAACAATTTTCCTATTATGTTATAAACATTAAAATTAAAATCTATAATTATCCAAATGCCTTTTATTTGCGTGTATAGATTTGTTTTCCCTAAGAGTAGGTATTTAATTATTAACATGACTTTTCATTAAAATTAGAAAAATAATGAATGATTAATAAAGCCCTCCAAATTGGAAATATAGTCTCATAGTAAATTTGTTGATTCATCATTTTGTGTTGATAAATAAAGTCTTATAGTAACACAACCATCTACACTGGTAGACTTTTTTCCCTGTCATCTCCTGAGATCGGTGATAAGGAAAGAAAATACAGAATTTTGATTTTGCATCCTCCCTCGAATGCTGGTATGGCACTCCAGAAAGTACCTTGAGTGGACATAAAGCAAAAGGCATCAAGGGGGAGTGCTTCGCAAGACAAGGTTCAGAGAGTGAACTCTTGTGTTGGAACAGATGTCTTACCTTCTACATCACTTGTCAGCCAGGACTGATACGCTGCTGCTGAGGAAGGATGTTCAGGGTTGTCAGGGCAGTGTCTCTTGTGATACGGATCAGCATGACTCTTGCTGACCTTTTTAAAGGTGCATGTGTCCAGGTCCAAAGAAGGAGTTAAATACCTACCATGACCCTGTGACTTAAGCCAGGAAAATACTGATTGTCCCTAAAAATCTGCAGAAGCCAGGGATCTAGGGATGAAATCACCTACGTTTTGGCAATAAAATATTTAAAAATAAAGGACTAAACCTGATCCAGTAAAAAAGATAAGGCTTATAACTCTGGTGTGAGGAGATGTTTTGAACTATACTCTGTAGTTAGACCCTCAAACTCTCTGTGGCTCAGAGGACACATCCTTTTCGTTGGACAGCCCAGTGTGTAGTGTACATTTGGGGTACTGAGTATCTAAATCTTCCACTGCCTCACATATCCCACCAAAACACCATTGCAAACCAGACCATGAGCTCAAACACCAAATGCTCTTATCCAATTCATTTAGAAGGTTTAACTTTCTCCTGGGAAAGAGACAAGAAATTAGGCTGGTCTTTCCTTGGAGAATGTCTTATCACAAATCTCCTTTGTCACCCTATTTCTTCATTCTCATACCCAAAACCATTTGTAATTGCTTCCCAAGTGGAACAGCTGTACCAGGAAGGGATCAAGAGCATCACACCCTGCCATGCTGGCTAGGGCGGGCTTAGAGATGGCAGCACATGGGGTGTAAAGTCCTTTGCCTCTCTGACATGCCAGAGGAGTGATATGACCACCAGATTATTGAATTAAAAAAAAAGAGGGTAGGGGAAGTGCTTGGGCAAAAATACAAAATAAAGTGTTACCTTTATCTTACTACTGCCAAAATCAGTAAGTGGATTGCCACTGACTTCAACCACAACTGAGCAAGCAAAGGCTTTAAAAAAGCAGCTGCAAAAAATGTAACATCATACAAAGGACATCTTGGCTACTATCATAACTGTCATACAACATATTAACCATATGTTAACCATACATTTTTCATCAGTGGGTGAGACTCAGTGATGAGAAGTTAGCTTACAGGCACATCACCAGACACAGAGCTTTGCTTTTGAACACTTTTTTGGTAGAATAAGCATCTTCTCAGTCAGTTGAAGTCAGGCCTCAAAACTTGCAGACAATTTCTTATATATTCAAAGCAAATTAACAGAGATTTACATACTTGTTTTTAACCATGGCTTCTCTTCAATTGCCAAACGGATGTTCTAGTTCATTTCTTCTTTTGTTTCTGTCAGAAATACAATTATAATAGTGAGCAGAATCTATTACTGCTTGTTGAAAGCAACTACTGCTAAGTGAGCTCAGCTCCACTGACTGCATCCTTCTACCACCTAGTGGCACCTTAAGCATACTGCTCTCTCTCTACTTTATATATAGAGTTAAATGGAGAATGATAATAAATGTATACTTTAGAAAAGAGAAATGTATCTGGAGAAGAAATACTCTGATCTGAAATGGAAAAGTAGATTTCGTACATAAACTATGGAAGAATAGAAGAGATTCAGTGGTTTAAATTACTAATGTCAGAGAAGATTCTGCATCCTGTGGTCTTGTAAAGAGTAAGTCAGGTTTATTGAGTCCTTACAAATATTTTCTGATAGCGCTTGGACTTTAAGTTGAAAGCTGCAGAATGAAACTATTCAACATCCTAAGGAAATGCCTATTAGAAACACACTTGGTTTGCTATTTACCTGGATATTTAAAGGGCACAACAAAAATTAGAAGAGATTATCAGAAGTAAAGAATAACAGAAAGCCTGTAGTTCCCTTTCTGATTATATAATTTTATTAAGTGCTTTCAGTGTTCCATTTTGCAATAGATGTTTCTGTTTTGTTTAAGGAAAAAGAGTTAAATGTCAAAGTACTAGGAATTTCAGGCTTGGGATGTTTTCGGTCAAAAGGCATGTTCTGACTAATTATATGACTGAACAAACATGAATCATCTAAAATGCTTTCTGTTATTTGAACGGAGTTTTGTTTTCACAAAGTGCTGGCTTTGGTCAATTAGACTACAAATGAAAACAAATTTTTAAAAATTTCAAGAAAGGTATATTTCTTCCCTTCCACTTGCAGCAAATTGACAAGGCAAACTGGCAGAAGACAGAATGTAGAATCTCAGCATTCAGGATATTTATTTTTTTCTTTTCTTTTAAACATGTGCTATTCTGTATTCTAGTCATATTGACAAGTTTTCAACATATTTTCCAGGGTGGAAAAATCCCCATAAGGTGGACCGCTCCTGAAGCGATAGCTTACCGGAAGTTCTCTTCAGCAAGTGACGCATGGAGCTATGGGATTGTAATGTGGGAGGTGATGTCCTACGGTGAGAGACCGTACTGGGAGATGTCCAACCAGGATGTAAGTACTGCCTAGGACTAATTGACAAGTTGTTGAAATGTTCCTTGAAAATGATTGTCACTCCCTGCTCTACTTTGCTTTCTCATTCACTTTCTAGGCTGGAACCTCAATTTATTTAAATCAGCGTAACTCTGTCAACTTCAATGGGACAGTTAATTTATGCAACCTGAAGATTTGGCCCTCTATAACCAAAACCTTGACTAGCTTCCTCCCATGGACTAAAGACATACTACAGAGTCATAGTCAGCTTGCCAGGTCCTAATGCTGGCTGTATGTGGCTTTCATCCAAATCCCTGGGAATCTGCATCAGATATGCAAGTTGATGTAGATCTCAGTTAAGATATAAATCAAAACTTGAGGTAATACTGGAGCTATTCTGATGATGAAGTTGGCCCATTATCTCCAGTACAATCTGACAGTACCCTTCAATGGGCATACATAGTTAAATTCTAAAAGAGTTAAGCTGCCATCAGAAATGTATTTGCCAATTCTCCTTTCTAAGAGTTAAATGTATTCTGTTTACCTTAAAAACTATGTATAGGCTTAACCGCACTGCAGGACAATAGTCCTCCTTCATAACAAAGTTATGTTTTCCTCTGACTTTTTTGCAGAAGTGGCCAAATAAGCCTTCCCAATTAAAAAAACACATTTGCTTCTAGTAAAATTGAAGACTTGTCCTAGAAAACGAAGCATGGGAAAGGGGAAATGTTTTTTTCTCTTCACCACAATTTAAATTTTCACTAATTCTCTTGTTTGATAGATCCTTATGACAGCTCAAACTGGTATGCTCAGTCTTCACACCACCCATCAATCTCTCTGTCAAAATGCAGAATATCAGCCAACCCATCTTAACCTCTCTCATATATGTGCCTGGAATACCTCTGCATCAGTTCTGAAGAGTTGACAAGACTTTTCCCAGATGGCTGTTTTTATATTGTTGCTAAGTTATTCAGCTGTTCAAGTCTGGTTGCTTGTTAAGGCTGATCAGTCATTTGGGGATAAAGATCTGAGAGAGATTTTCATTAAAAAAACATCATTTCAGAGTGTTTCAGGAAGAAAAGAAAAAAAACAACTAAAACCACCCAAAACAGAAAAGACTAGCAGAACTAATAAAGCCTTATTTCCTTTGGATTTGTACTCTACAGCCTCACCAGTACTATAATCCTACTTCTCTCCAGCATTTCTCTTGTGAGTTTACCCTTTGGAATTAGACCAACTCTCCTGTAGATCATTCTCCCCTGACAATTCCTACAGCCTTCATCCCCTCTCCACGCATCTACCTGCCAGCAGCCCAGCTCCCTGCTGTGCTCCTTAATTAACACGAGGTATGGAATGATACATGCTGTGCCTGGTTTTGAGCTATGTTTCTGTTGTTTGTGCAGACAGTGGTAGCTGGTTGCCCATCTGAAGAGAACAAGCAACCACTGAGCTGAGATAGACCTTTTCTCTTCAATGGAGACATTATTTTGGTACTATCTGAACTATAAACACATCATGGATCTACTGTGAAAAAATCAGATAAGCCCAGTAGGGTCAATTCTGTTTCCCACAGCTAGCAATCTGTTGGCCTTCGAGATGCCCTACAGTAATGAAGATCTCCACATGCGGCTGGCACAGGACATGCAGGAGACCTGAGTCCTTCTGCAGCAACAACCAAAGGCCAAGCAGGGTACCCTAGGGTGCCTAAAATTAGACACCTAAGCTTAGACAACTGAATTAAGGCTATTTTTTTCCCTGGGGCACAGTGTGAAATCATCTGTGTACAGATTTCTCATATATTTAAGTCTCTGTGTCCTACCCCCGTTATGTCTCTACCCAGCTGCTGAGTCTTACACAACTTACTTAATTGGATTGAAGTTGGACAATGGGTTCAAAGTTAATGAAACAGAATGAACAAGCAGAGTCCAGCTAATAATATATGAGTACCCTGGCCTCAGTACCTTGCCTGAACTGAGAGCCACTTATCAGCTCCTGAGGTGCTACAGCTTACAAAAACAAATGTAAGGCAAACTGCCATTGTTTTCCTTAAAAAAGCCATATTGTAAATTGTGGTGTTTTAGGAGCCAATTGCTAAGGAGTTGGGACATTGTTTCAGCCTTGTAATAGCAGAGGGTGCTATTCTTGAGGTAATCTTCCATTCAGAAGCAAAGCTGAACACAGTCATGGCAATATCAGTCTGTTATCTTTATGCTGTTGCAAAACCAGATTACTCTGCATTGCATGGAATGCACTTTGTATCAAAATGCAGGTATAGCCTCAAATATTCTGCCTTCCCAAACTAATAGATGCAATGGTTAGCTTCACTGTGAGCCTTCTTTTAACAGGAGATCGAACAGAATAAGAAACCGGGAAGAAGGTACTAGCAAATCACAGAATCATACAACAGCAGAAGTTGAGGGACCTTTCAAGATTGTCTAGTCCAGCCTCCCTGCTCAAGCAGCGTCAGCTAAAACAGTTTGCTCGGGGCTGTCTCTGATGACGTTTTGAGTATCTCCAAGGATGGAGACTCTACAACCTCGCTGGGCAACCTGTGCCAGTGCTCGGTCACATGCACAGTAGAAAAGTGTTTTCTTATGTTTTGATGGAATTTCATGGTTTTCAGTCCACTCAGTGCTCTGAATAGGAAGTACAATGTCCACGTGTGCCTTTACAAGCGAGGCTCACTGGGCAGTTACTTTTTCCCTTCCACCCCCATTAGCACTGCCTGGTTGAGGGACTGCACTGTCATAAATGCAGCACTGGCTCATAGTCCTTCCTGCTGTTGCCCCTGTCAGTTGCCTCTGGCACATCCTCTGAGCATATCGTGGACAGTAGTCTTTTGCCTGGTTTTCCTCACTGTGTAATTGGTATTTCATTTCTCCCTTCCCTCTGCAGCACCTCGTTCATGGTTGGTTTTTTTAGAGATTAAAGAAGTTCACGAAGCTGAAGATACTTCTGAACAAAGTCAGCCCTACCATGCTGCCTGGCTTCTGTGCAATGCCAGTGCTTCCAACTGCAATGTCACCTCTCTGTAACTTTGCCTCTGCCCTTCATCCTGGCAGTCTGCTTATCTAGCTGCAGGTGATGGGCAGCTGCTGGTGACTGCAGCTCGAGGAGGTGGTAGGAAGAAGATGCTTTTTTTGCTGTATCATCCTGTCCCACTGTCATACGATCTTGTGTTACAACATGGGGAATTTCAGTCTCTATTCCAGTTGTGAGTGATTTCATGTGGTGTTGGGTCAAGCCTCTATGAGGAACCCAACTGCCATAATCTCTTTTACTTCTCCTGTAGTCATAATCCTTCTCCTCACATTGGCTCTATTACCAGCCCACCTCTTGACTGTCCCATGGCTGTTACCACTAACTGGGAAGGGGACAAGAGAGAGACTTTCCATCGAGTCCATTCAGCCCCACTATTCACATTGGGAAGAGGTTTGAATGACTGGTAGGACCCTCACATAGAGTCCAAGTCGCAAGGTAAGAGTAGTGCAGAACAGAGACCTTCATTCCAGCTGCCTCTCCCTTTCTTTGAGGCTAGCTTCAGCCCGTCCTCTTTCCCTTTATCAGACCCTATGACATAGCTATTCAAGGCCATGCCAGCAGTGAAATTCATAAAGTGACCCCTCCATTTAGAGTATATTAAATATTCTGCCACAGCATGAAGATAGCAACCTTTAATTACTCCTACATCCAAAACAGAAGTATCTGTTATTTCAGAATAATGTTGTGGGCCCTATGGATGCTGCTTATGCTAATGATGCTGACTGCTGGGGGCTTTCCCTGCAGTTCAGCAATGCAAAACACAAAGGACTCCTTTTCTCCAGAGCCCTACCCACAGACTTTCAGTGCTGAAATGTTAACAGTGAGCACCTGTGACCTTCTAAATACATTTAGTGACTCTAAATGTCATTGGGAAATTTCCAGTTATTAGACATACTGTAACGATTACTTTGCTGGATATTGGGACATTTCTTTTAGTACAATAAATTACTCTGAATTCACATGAGCTTATTTTGCAGAAATAATAGGACTTTCCCAAAGCCCAGTGATACTGTACATATGGCAGGGAAAGTAACAGAGAGGGGCATGCACTAAACAGATTGATAAAACACACATTATGCAAACAACAGTTAATAAGGTCTTACATAAGTATAGTCAGAGGTTCTGCTACAACAAAATGTCTGGCAACATTAACATTACAACACTTACTGTGTTTTGATCATAACAAAACTCTTCTCTAGTTAGCAATAAAATATTTATTGAATTGGGTGGAGTTTTGTCAAGTACCAAAAGTATTCCAAGTATAAACTCCACAGAGGCAGTTTGACATTCCATCTTACAAATTGCTTTTCTAATTAAACAACTTTGGGAAATTAATTCACTTTTTTAGGCCATGCCTAAGTGAGTGATGTTTTGAGTGGCTGCCAGTTAAATGTTCATTTCTTACACGCATAACATAGAAGCCAACGACATGCCCACCCCTACCTAAAGGGAGACAATGCTAGGAGGGACGAGTCCAGTGCTGTCTGACATGGTGCTTATTTGCCATGTGAACACACCTCTTCAGCCAGATGAACAGTGGGGCTGAGCTAAGTCTACCAAGGGTCTTTTGTCCAACCCCTCAGTCAGAGCAAGCAAATCACAAGGAGCCAGCACAGGTAGCCCAGAGCCAAGCTGATGCAAAGAGAAGTGTTAAACTGATACCTGCCACTTAAATAAACCCAGTCTGATTTTCAGAGGCTACAACTTTTCACAAGTACCCATTGGGTGACTGCAAGCCAGAGACACTCAACACCTCTGCAAATCTAGTGTCCTCTATTTATACTCCTAAGCAGGGATTTGGAAGCTGAACTTTAGGCAACTCTGTTTGAAAATGCCTCTCATAAATTTTTCAATCCTGTACATGGTATAATGTAGAGGCTTAAAAACATTATTAACTTTGAGAAATGTTCTTGTTTAAGTAAATAACCATTTTATTATTGTGGTAAGTCACTTCCAACCTGTGTTGGTACTGATTAATGCACTTCTTAGATGTGTGGCAGGCACCAGAGGTGTCCATTAATTAGGGCTGCTGCACAGTCTGTCATGTCTTATTGCTTAATTAATAAACATTAGCTAAGATATTGAACTTTCCAAGGAAACTAGTGTACTGATGAACAGATTGTGCTAGGAGCCTGGCTTGCTAATGCTCATGTGAGGAAAGGAAGATTTATATTCCATGCATTTGGTTTGTAGAACAGCTGTGAGTGAAGTCTACTGGGACACCTGTTAGAGGCCACTGTATAAATTAGTGCATGTTGCAGAACTACAGTATTAAAAAAAAAAAAAAAAAAAAAGAAAAAGAAAAAAAAAGAAAATTTAATGGATTGTAATCAATATGCAAGAAAACTACTGTAGCAAACAGAAGTCCTTACACTTATGAAAGTTTCTTGTAATAGTAAAAATAACTTACCCTAATATAGTTCTTTCAACCCACAGATATCAAAACACTTGGCAGACACCTGGGATTGGCTCCATACCATGAGGCATGAGCAGCTGCCTCTCCCTCCTGGTAGATTTTTCAGATGTCAGCAGGACACAGGGACAGCATCCCCCTGGACTTTCTTCTGTCTCAGTCTCATTAAAAAATCTGTCAGTTAACTTTGGAAAGCAAAGATCTATGTTACTGTTAATAATGAAACTATCAGAAAGATTACAGCTTAATTTTCAGATGCCGTTTTTGCCAGTTTCAAATTATTTTGAAACTAAACATGCATAAATCTTGCATAGAAGTCCACAGAATATTTTTCAGATAATTTTGGTATCATAGTTAATATTTAATATTAACTCTGTCTTCAACATTTACATCTATGTCTAACATCAAACAAAAATGATAAAATGTATTTAACAGGTTCCAGTGTTTAATACCATCTGTGTCCAAAAATATATAAAAAGAATGGTCCCCTTTATAAAAATAGAAGCGTGAGCATTAAAAAGCATGGAAATAATTAGCTGTGGTAACTGTAAAAAATATTCCCTTTGTTTGTATTCTTACCTGTCAAAAAGTGTTACTTGTAAAAATACACCCTGCCCATTTTACTCACCTTAATGCTGACCCACAAGACCTTCTAATGAGTTCTAAACACACTCATTGCTGAAGAGAAACCTACAGCCTCTTTCTCAGTGTTTGATGGCAGCACAGAATATATGCATGTTTTCCACCTTTTGATACCCATCAAGTGTTTGTCACAAAACCAGAACTAGACAGCAGTAATCAGCCTTTTTGTTAGCAGACTCAGGGCTTCATCTGCACAGGAACTAAGCTAATGTTCCTATTCTTGCGAGTTGAAATAGGTGGGACATTGATTTGCCAATGTGAAAAGAGTTATGCCGATTGCTAGAGCTGTTGCTATATCCTTCGTCTAGATACAGACATTTAAAACATTTCATGATTAATGTGGTTCTTCTTCAACCTTAAACTGGCAAAGAAAAAGGCATTTAAAAGATGCTAACATGTACAGTCTTCACATATTAGATAATTTTGTATTACCAAGAAAAATGTAACACTTCCTCCCTTTTAGGTATATGGATATCTAATTCCTCTGTTCAGAGATAGGTGCTATGCAAGTAGCAAAGCGGGAACTAAAATAAATTAAAAAAATGAGAAACGAAAAAGCTCTAATTCTTCCTTTGAGACTTGATTCCCATTGCAGTATTAGACACTTATCACATCTTTACTCTTGCTTCTTAGACTCTAAAAATAATACTTGCCTCGCAAGGGATACTAATGAGGCAATATTTGCAGTTTACTTTTAAAATGTGCTGGTATTAATGAGAAATTATAATTATCCCAGTACCAGATGGCATTTCTCTTCATACTGAAATGTTCCTTTTGAACAAGAGAGGAAACAAAATGCACTGTAACTTCTTTTTCATAGACATGGTAAAATAGAATCTGTCAGAGAAAATACAATCTCTGGAAAATTGTTACTTTTCATTTTTTTCCTGAATAAATTATTTCTGAAAAACCTCATCAGCTCTCTATTGTGTCGAGCAAATGCTATATTTGTAGACAAGCTTTCCCTTTGCCTTAAGAACAAAATACTTTTCATAAAGTCAGCATTTGCAACAGGTACAGTTAAATGTAAAGACTGATATCTGCATTTCTGGGCCGCTAAAGATTGCCTCTTCAGTGACAAGTACCAGCTAAGCTGTACCCCAACTAACAAGTACCTATGTTTCATAAAGCTACTTTTGTCAAACTGCTTGAGATTTGATAGTTTTGCAAATAACATTTCATGCGCGTGGGGTTGAATTTCACCCATCCTGAGTCTGTAACAGGAGCAATCTCAGGGGCATATTCATGGTTAGGAGGTAGGGCTTTGGAGGGAATATTTCTCTGACAATCTGATGGTATTTTTTTCCTATAGCAGCCATTTTAGCAGCCTGGATTTTTGGACCATTGAAGTAAAATCCCAGGGAGATAAACAAGTAGCCAGAAAGACAGGTGGAAGCATTATCATATTGACTTATCATTTACTGCTAGATATCACCTCTGTGTGTGCATGACCAGTCCTGTCTGCACATATGTGATCTGTCAGTACTCACAGGTGCATAATATTCAGCTCCCTATTGCTAGTAATGCTGCCTTTGGAGCAGCCTGTACTTCCCAGTGCTGTTGCCGATGGGTCTGATGGGTCTGAAGCTTACCCTGTGCAAATCCAGTTCCCTGCCACATTGCAAACACTCATTTTTCATGCCAGAATACAAGAGGGCTATACACTGTAAGACCAGGTCACCTCATTTTATAAAACTCAGACACCCAGCTGTGTACAGCTATAAGAGTCTTGTTCCATCTTCTCCCATGCCATGAAGGGGAGCTAAGGTAGCTTCATTACTCTTATTTATTTGCATAATGCTTGCAGCATAAGCATTAGGCATTGCCGAACAGAGACAACAACATTAATTCAGAATTCAAAAAGAGAATGAGGATATATTCCAGGATAATAAGATTGAATATATTGAAGCTACAGCTAGTGCTATAAAACACTGATTTGCTGTAAACAGTTTAATGTACCCCTTCCAGCTGCATTAATATGTCTGCAGCACGTACATACATCTGTGTGAAAATGATAAATGTCTCCTTAAAGCAGAGTGGGTATAAATGCAGTAGGTATGTTTCTCATAAGTGCACTGTGTTATTATAAATATTGTGTACAATCATTTGTACTTTAGAGAACATTTTAGCATTGGCTGGATTTTTATGTGGAAGGGTTATGTGTGTGTGGTAGGGTTGGTCTTTTTCCTAGCTTTGTTTTTGATCAACCACTTATTATCTTTCCATTCTTTTATATACAAGAAACCCTGACTATGTCATTTCTATCATCATCCCCACTGCTACCACCACTCATTGCAGAACCGAGTCACCTTTCCCCTTGTTTTTTAAATCCTACATAGAATGAATCCAGATAGCTTTTCATGGACCTTACCTACTTTTGCTACCTCCTGTCACACAGGGCTGCTAATGCCCTTTTCAGACAATGTTTTTTGTTACCAGTGTTACTAAAAACAAGCCTACCTTCAACTGATCAAATGTAATTTTTCATACATGTGATTTATCGGTGACATCAGATCTATTTCTTTCCAAATCCTGACTAAACATGTTTTCCATATCTGCTGAAAGTTTTGCTCACTTTAAGGTATACAGTAACACCATAATTTTATTAACTTTTGTGTAGTCATAAACAGCTTGGACATCCAGGTTTCTGAGAGAGGCTGTGAAAAATAATGTTGTGCCTTGCTGTAACTCAGCATATGGGACATTGTCTGAATTAATCATACTCTAATGATCAAGAGAAACATATTATCACCACGTAAATTTGCCAGGCACTGTAGTGTGCATTTGTAGTGCTTGACTGTATCATGACATTGCCACACACTAACACTTTGTCAGGATGCAACATATTGGAGCATCCCAGTATGCAGCGGCCATACAAGGTTTGTTCATGGCCCTGTGACCTCATTCAGTACAAAATCAACCTGAAGTGGATGAAAAAGGCAGTGATACTGGTTCTTTCTTCTCCTCCTCCTTTCTTGGCTGTTTGAAGAGGATGGCCAGAGAGCTTTAAAAAGTGCCTACTGTGTTTCATATGCCTGCAAAACACTTCACATCTCCTCTGGTCACACTCCTGCCAGGCCCAATTCTCTGCATGAAGCCCCAGCAACACATAAAGTGAGGGTGGCTGTGCCATTAATTGTTATTACTGGTTTCTAATTGTCAACTTCACACTGTCCTTTCAACATTTAACTCTAATGTCCAGTAACCGTATGCATTGTATTTCTTTAGGTTATACTGTCTATTGAAGAAGGTTACAGGCTTCCAGCTCCCATGGGCTGCCCAGCTTCTCTTCACCAGCTAATGCTTCACTGCTGGCAAAAGGAGAGGAACCACCGTCCAAAATTTAGTGACATTGTCAGCTTCCTAGACAAACTGATCCGCAATCCGAGCACCCTTCATACCCTAGTGGAGGACATACTTGTGTAAGACTCTTTACAATACCTTTTTTTTTTTTTTGTATAACACATGGTGGCTGTCATTAGATGTTTTAGGGCATTAAGTAGGGGTGGGAGAGAGCTGCAGAGTGCTGAACTCACAAAGTTATGGGGGTTCAGATAACTTTAAGCCCCTTTAAAAGTTTGATTTATTGTTAATACACTGTTGCATAAAGACTTTTTCTCAAGTCATGCAGATTATGTTAGGCATTTTTCTTTTTTTTGTCTGAACCCTGTTTGTGCACTGTCTATCCTTAATCTTTGTGAATCTCCTGGGGTTTTGGGTGGGTTTTTTTTTTTTTTGTGCTTCTCCTGTGTGCTTGTTTTCTCTTTGTAATTTTTTCTCTATTCAACAGCCTGTCTCTCCATCTGACAGTGCTCAAGCAATTTCTGAACTGCCTTGGGGCAATTTCCTGCAGAAAGTAGTTGTGTCTTAGCTTGCTAAATTTTTATTTATCTGCAGAAGAATGGCAACAGTGACCAAATAAGAGATTATGCTATTACCATTCCACAACAAATTCTTGATGGTGTTGCCTAAGTTTTTTCTATTAATCATATTACAGAAATGAATGCAGCTACAGAAGAAGCAAGGCTATGGTGGAAGAATTTGTCAATTTTTGTAGGCTTATTAATCCAAGCTGTCCCTGCATATCAGCTAAAATCAGTGAAGGTCCAGGTGGCCTCACTCTCTTCATTAGCTGAAATTCACCTTAAGAGAAAGGTGCTTTCATGGAGATCCCCTGGGTTTATAAGGGGTTCTCAAGGCCTAGGTGGGTCTTGTGAAGAATCTCAGTAGGTTAAGAGGTTTTTTTATATGGTCTGGAGAAGGGCTGAGCATACAAGGCAAAGACTGAGACTGGTATCTTGCTATGAGAAAGGCTGAATGGAGAGGTTACTTGGAAAGCCTAAGACTTAGGGCTACAGTCATTTCATCTACCACAAACTAGTGGGACTTGTGGGATTTAAAGTCTGTGCACTAGTTAGTGACATCTGTGTGTATGTGCGTATAAATGTATATATGACTTGTTACTTGTACCTGGGTCACTTTATTTAGCATCAGAGCAATGCATTTTTATCTATTCTTGTTTTAAAACATTAGGTAAGATCTAAAAACTTATGCCTGTTTTCTTGCAGTGAAGCTTTTATGAAGTTCATCTGCTTGGGAAAGCTTTTCCGTTCATTTGGGAATGCTTAATGCAGTCAGTCTGAATGATTATTGTGTTACTGTTAACTTACGAGGTCAGCAGTTATTCTACAGAACTGTACAATCATAGAGTAATTCAGGTTGGAAGGGACCTTGGTAGGTCTTTAATTGAAGCTTGTATTTACCGGTGTTCTCCTGTCCTTCAGTTTCTCTATCACTTTGATAATATAAATGAAAAACAGTGTGTTTAACATATTTGAATCTGTGTGGTTGAAACTCAGTATGTTATGATATTAGGGCGTGTTGCTTCCTACATTATATAGTCATGTTCCATCAGTTAATGTTGGCTGGCTTTTGCTGTAGAAATTTTCATTTTAAATAAATTATATCTTTTCCATAAAGGCTATCATAAAGCTTTCATAAATAGCAGTGTGGGTTTTTTGCATTCTGTTCCTACAGTTTCTCTACACAAAATGTACAAAGTCAATGAAACAGTGAGCCTTCACTAGTGTGGCACATAACAGAAGACTGGAAATATATGCCCCAAAATTGGAATCTTTTTTTTCTATCTTTCTGTTTCAGTTGCGATAATATTAGGGAAGAGAACTCAAACAGAAATGTGACTAAACTAGCTCCTTCATTTTTATTTGAAATGCTATGTAAAAGCAAAGATATAAAATTTCATTTTTTGCTTCTTCTAGGGCTAGCTTTAAGTCTTTTAACACTGTAATGAATTTTCAAATTGTATCTCACATTAAATTTTGTTTGTCGTCTGACTACTGTATATAGAAATTATTATCAACCTGAACATGTAAGATCTTGTAAAGAAACACTTTGTGGGAACTAAAATAAGAGCAGTGGGAGAGGTCTGTTTCTTGGTTTAACTGAGCTGCAGTGCTTCAAAAATATGTGTTGTTTCAGTAGTGCAACTCGGCAGACTGACATGATTTGTAAGTTTTAGACAATGGATTAAAGAGGTCCTCCATTAAGATCTGACTTTTACAGCTTAGGCTCCTCTCTCATTCCATCTACCTTTTAATAAAAACAGTGCATACCAGAGTGAGTAAATTAAGTGTCATATTTTGTACTGTTTTGGTAATCTCCGCGTTTTGTTTTTACAGAATGCCAGATTCACCTGGTGAAGTTCCAGAATATCCTTTGTTTGTTTCAGTCAGTGACTGGCTGGACTCCATAAAAATGGGTCAGTATAAAAATAACTTCATGGCAGCAGGTTTCACAACTTTGGATATGGTTTCAAGAATGAGTATTGAGTAAGTATGTTAATCTATTATCCCTACAGTGACTAATCTATCTGAATTTGTTTGGATGCTGCAGTGATGTAATTATCATGATGTATGGCACAGTACTTTCATTTCCTTTCCTACCTAAGCTAATAAAAGACAAATACTTCTTTTTACCAAAACAACACAGGAGAAAGATATGATTAAGAGACCCAGAACTGATGGTTTCATTCTGTGACCACACCAAATGCCACCAAAGGTCAGGCAGTGACCATCCTTAAATGTTTCTTGTGGAATCAGTTTTGATCTAGGCACTGAAATCAGTGGCAAAAATCTTTTCTTACTTTGCTATGAACATCATCAAGCCCATGTCAGTCCTCATGAGGAAGTTGTTCCACTTGCTGCCCTTCTTCAGCCATCTCTGACACCACTCTATCTTTTTTTGAAATGAAAACACTAATGAAATCCATAGTTGGGCATGCTATGGATTAGTACAGTAGTATAATGATACAATCTATTTTGTTCTGTATTCTCTTCCCATTAATTCCTAATTTTTTATTTGATGCTGTGACCATCTGCATTAATAATGGTAATGGTCAGTTAAGATTCAATAATTTTACAGGTGAGGTTAGGACTGGTTTTCTCCCATGTGTATCACTTTATATTCACCTACATTGAATTTCATCTGCTGCTTTATGGCATAGTCACTTTGTTTTATAAGATCCTTCTAAAACTCTTCACAGCTGGCCCTTTCCCTTACTACCCTGAACAATTCAGTCTCACCAACTGACATTTTCACCTGTGTGCTCACCTGTTTTTCCAGACCATTTACTGATTTGTTGAGCAGTAATGTTCAGCATTATCCCAGCATAGGTTCCTACAGATTTCTATGGATGACTACATTGTAAAATCTGACAATTTACTCCTAACCTCCTGTCTTTAAACCAGTTACTTAGTCACACAAAGACCTTCTTATGCCATAGCTCCTTATTTTCCTTATGAAGCTCTGATGAAGAATCTTCTCTAAAGCTTTTGGAAATACAAGTGGGGTGTATCAAATGAATCACTTTCATCTGTATATTTTCCTCCATTGGAAACCCAATAACTTCATAAAACAGGACTTCTCTTTGCAAAAGCCATGGTGACTCAAGTAGATCATTTATCCAAGAATCCAATAATTCTGTACTTCACTGTAGTTTCTATTATGCCCTGTAATGGTTTCAGACTCACAAGTCTGTGGTTACCCAGATTTTCCCTGGAAACTTTTTATTTTGTTTCACACCACTCTCCATGCCTCAGGCACCAAGATGTTTTTAGGCACATGGAACACAGCCGATAACTCCCTCTCTCACATTCCTGTTAGTAATTCCACTATTTCATCCTTAAGCTCTTTTAAAACTCTTGGCTAACTATAGTCTTGTTCTGGAGATGGGTGGTTGTTTTTTCAGTTTGTCCTATAACCTCTCCTGCAATCACTTCAACTTCAGACAGATCTTCTGTCAAGTCCCACATAAAGGTTCTGGCATGGGAGTCACTTTAGTTTTTTCCACAGTGAATGTTAACTCAAACAGTTTAGTCTTCCAACAGTGGCAAGTCCTTCAATGCTCTTTTATACCCAAATCATCATTAGATTCTACAGAGCCTCTGGCAGGTTTCTTGTACCCAGCGAGTTTGCAGAAAGGTTTGTTATGAGTTTCATTATTAGGTGCCTTTTTTCTGGTTGTTCCTCAAGTTCTTTTTTAGCCTGCTTTACTGTGCTTTTACAGATCATCTGTCTAAGGTTATCATCCTTTCTGCTTTCTTCCTTTTGATACTACTTCAGCTTTTTGAAAGATTCCTTCTTTCTTCAAATAACTTCCATTACCCTAGGCCTGCTGGCTTCTTTCTCAGTTTTATCAGGCCTTTCTTGATAAGTACTAAGCATTGTTCTTGCATTTCTAATACCACTCCCCCCTCCCCCCAAAGGTTTATTCTTTTAGCTGACTCTTTTTATCTTCTAAGATGCTCCATATTTTCGCATAGTCCCTGCTGACCTTAAATGTTGTGTATCATGCCCCATGTGGATGTTAAGCCTAAGTACTGGATAGTTGCTGCTATCCAGTGGCTCTTTAGCTGGAGGACACAGAGGCAGGTATCTTGAACTGCAAATCTGAAACCCATAAAGGTCATGACTCATCCCATGAGCTCCTTTACTAACTATATCGTCAAACAGTTTTTGAGGATAGCATAGACATTGCCTGTTTAGCTATGTCCCAGTGTGGGATTTGGACAATTGACAAGGCATGTCTGAAGTTTCCTGCCCTCACCACCTCTGTGATCCTTCTCAGCATCTTGCATTTGGTGATGTTTAGAGAACAACTAAACTAGTGGGTTGTGCTGGATGCTGAGGGCTGCTGACTTCATTCCTGTCAAAAAGTCAAGCTCTGTGGGTGAGCTACCCACTCTGGGGTGCAGGTCTAGATGAGATGAAGGGAAACCAGGAAGGAAATCTGGGTCAGGCTGGAAGATGCACCGGTATTCTGATCTTTAGACCATCTCTCACCACCATTCCCCAAATCATCAGAAGCACAGCCTCTCTTATTTCTACCTCGGGACTGCAAGAATGAGTGTATCAGCCCTGTTCCTTTGCAAGTATGAGTGGGAAACATTTGCTATTAACACATTACTAAAAATGGGCTATTAGAACCACCTCTCAGGTTCCTCCTCGAGATTTGGGAAAATTACTTGACTGTTAGTATCACAAAAGATACCAGTGCTCTAACTACATTTTTTTTTCTTAAATTACTATCTTTAAAAATTTGGAGTTGACAGGTGCAGAAAACTTGAATGTTTGCAGCTTTCTTATATGTCCCACTCAGGAAGGTAAACTGTCCTGAAGAAGAGCAATTCATTATATATTTATTCTCTTTTGTGTACAAGAGGCTTTACTATACTTGCATCCAAGATGAAACTTTTTATCTTGCAGTGACATTAGAAGAATTGGAGTTGTACTCATTGGACACCAGAGACGAATAGTCAGCAGTTTACAGACTTTGCGGTTACACATGATGCACATACAGGAGAAAGGATTTCATGTATGAAAGTACTAGAATCAACTGTGTTTTGTGCCTCAGCATTTCTAAAACAGAAAAATATTCTCATTCTTCCCTTCTGCTCTTCCCAACTTCAAGAACTGCAGTCTCCTGTTCAGACTATAAAAGTACTTCTATGTTAATGCTTCCAAACTGGAATTTTTAATCACACTGCATAGCTCCTCCGCCAGTTATCTGCCGATAAAATCCTGGCCTACTGCAAGACACTTGCTACACACTGATGAATAGCTCAGCATGGATGTGTAACTTTGTATAACAGTATTTGGGAAACTTTCATGAACTTACTTGAAAGTAGTAATCTCTTTGGCCTGGTGTGGCTTCTTTATCGATGTATTTAGAGTTTGCTGGTAGATCAAAAAGTATTTGACTTCTTTCATGTTTTGTGACCATGTAACTTCCAATACCAAATGTGCAATCAAAAAGAAGTTTGACATAAATATTTATTTTATCTCTTAATTAAATCCAAATATATAGGTCCTATTGTTATATTACTTTATAATAGTCTGAATGCTGGTAAAATGGTGCCTCAAACTGTTAGTATTGTTTGCAGAAATGACTGATGATTTTATGTAGCGAATTTTCATTGTGTGAATAATTGGGAGGATAGTGAGAGAAATCTGTTTGAAAACTTAAGGTCCTTGATTTTTAATTACTTTAGCACTCGACACTTTTTATGCTTTAAATTTTAGATTAGGTTGGAAAACTTGTTCATCCTTGGGATTCTTCACCACCCTAGGCCTTCCCTTTTTTTTTTTTTTCTGTAATACTCAGCATTTGCTTCTACTACGTGGCAAATATTCACTGGAAAACTGATTGTAACGCTTCCATAACCACGTGTAAAACATGGTTGTCAGCTCTACTGTGGCCACATAGACTTCAAAAAGCTTTCTGTTCCAAAAATGCAGGCCTCCGCTGCTTGACCTAAGCATAATTTTCACTGGTGGTAGTAGACCTGAGGGGGCCAGCCATCAGTGGGGCGATGTGCTTATGCCCATGGGAGCAGGCCAGCCATATCATCCTCCAGTTGAGGGCAGTGCTACAACCGCCAACTAATGCTGGAAGTTACACGCTGCGGTATTCAGTTATCTTGTACATAGGCAGAAAAGGAGATGTAGGACAGCAGTGTAATAATATGTTGCCTTGAGTCTACTTCTAACTGCTTTTAGAAGTAAAAAGCAGACTCTGCTGAAATGGAGCTCTGGTTACTATGGGCTAGACCTTCATTTAGTACAGATATTTAAATGACATCGAAGACAATTACCTTTAGAACTCTTCAATAGCCATATTTACATGCAAGAAAATGTCTGCAAAGGCCTAACATAATATTTGTACCTCTCTAAGACTTACAGCTTTCATGTTTTATTCAGACAACTTACACAGACATGCTGGCTACATTTCCAAACTTTTGCATGGGATATGCGTTACTGGGAACAGGGGAACCAGCGCATGTCTGTGTGCTGTAGAAGTCACACACAGATCTACATGCATGTCACATGTAAACTGCGTGCAGATGCTTTTGTTGATTTATACATAGTTTGGAGGACATTTTTGAGTTACGTGGCATTCCAATATACTCAAGCATTACAACTCTTCCGTTAAGACGTGCATTTGGGTAATTAGTATAATATATGTGTATATCAAAATGAACTAACTACTTTATGTAATCATAATGATATTTACTGCTTAATTTACAGCCTGTAAATCAAAATGTATTTCCTAACTCTTGGAAAAGGCTGCCATTGTATACTGGTGGCAAAGAAGGAAAATCAGAAAACAACTCAGAAAAGATTATGCTTCCAACCAGTTCACAGAGTAAGACACGCAAGGCCTGATTCACTGTTGTCACTTTATGTTGGAATAACTGCATTAATTTAAGTGAGATAACGGTAGTGCGTTAAGTAAATTTCTTTTCTTTCATTAAAAACAAAAAGAAAAGCCCAAACAGATTTAACTGAGGAACAAGTTTTCTAAAGATCAGGATTCACCGGTGTTCTACAATGCCAATTTGACAAGGTTGTTTAAAGAAAGGCAGCTCCAGTCCTGTGCTAGCTACAAAGGTAATTTTGCCAGCATGAGTAGTCCTGCTGAACTCAGTAGGACTGTACAAGCATGTGTGTTTTGCAGGATCACAGGCCTTTAGTGGAAAAAAAAGCATTTGTTCTTTTCTGTGACTGTCACTTGAAAAATTATGCCCCAGTTCCACATCTGAATAATTTTCTGGTAAATGTTCTCTTATGGAAAGAAAATCATACTTACCTGAAGCCTTTTAAAACATACTATCATCACAGAGTAATTTAAAAGTTGATTTTCCTTTATCAGTTTTGCCTGTCAAAATTATCTATTTTGCCTGTCATTGCTTCCGTGGCCAACAACGTGACATCTGTGGAAGGAGCCTCTTTCACAATTAAATACATTACCGAGGAGGTATGAGTCTGTTATTTGTTAATGGGGTTTCAAAATTACTCATCACTAATCCAAACCATGTATGTGCACTTTTAAATTCTCTTTTGCACGTTTTTTCATTCCTGGTAGTGTGGATGCAGAGCGGCATGTTATGTGCATGCAACCTGGATATATTTCATGGAAATTAATTTCCAAATTTATCACACTACTGAAAATATATTTTCAATAGAAAAAATATAACAATATTAAAACATTTATTAATCAGATCTATTTTTTATATAAACAAGAGTTTGGGTAACCAGAAGGAAAAGAACAAGGGATTGTTTGGGTGAGGACATGTATTAAAAACACTGTAAATCCAGGATTTTATGGGTTTATATGGCTTGGGTTTTTGTTGTTGTTGTGGTGCAGTATGACACTTCTATAATAGTTATCTTGATCTAATTTACATTTTCCCCATTTTGGAAACATTTTATTTGCTCTTGCTTCAATTCCAAGCCTAGTCTTGTTTGGTTTGGGGTTTTTTTGGTGGGGCGCAGGGATATGCCTGATTTTTTTCATTTAAAAACAAACAAAAAACCAACAGGTGTTATTTTTCAAATGTGAGCTTAATTCTGTGCAGGCCACAAGTGTATATGTGAAATTAAGAGTAACTTTCTTTATTACAGGAGATACTTTCTTCAGGTGAAAATTAGCTCTATTTAGTTATCCTGCATATTGCAGTGCGCAGTTAGAGTTTAAACTCAACAAATTTAAGCAAATCTAGTAGGCTGTTTTTGAGAATCTGGCCCACATTGCAGAGTGCTTCATGACAAAAAGTACTCATTGAAAGTTCACAAAATAAAGTGTGCATGATATGCAAGCCAAAAAAAAGCAAAAAAGCATTAAAATGTGGACATAAGTCTAAGTCATTTAAAAGTAATATCCATGTTTAGATTTTTCTCACAGATCTGACTGTCATTAATCTAGAATAAAATCCATCCATCTGTACTGTTACCACTACTCGTGTATCACTTAAGCCTCCAAAACACAGCTTAAGTGAGGGCCTTGACTGCTGAGCCAGGACCAGGTTAACGTCTCTTGGCTGACAAGTGCACTGCCCCAGCTGTCCATCACGTGCCAACCACAGTGCTTCCAAACAAGCAACTTGCATGTCTGTGCAGCCAGGTAGGGTGGTCACCTAACATGGAAACCATATCAGTCATCCTTACTCAAGATATCCCCACTTATCAGTCAGAGCTCTGAGATTATTGGGAGGAATTCTTCTCACCTAGTTATGGAGGTCTGCATTTGAGCGAGTCATCTGAGGGTCCCTTTACATCCCTTGTAGGATGCAAGTCATCTGACAAATGTAATTATTTACTTCTGGGTTAGATGAATTGTGCCAAAGAAGCACCTGTTTCTCTGCATTCAAAGAGATCAAAATGGCTAGCTCATATCCAGGCATCTGTGTTTGGTCAGAAGAATCTCAAGCCTTGATTGTATCCAGTCCTTATGCTGAACCGGTGAAAAAGAGAGGATCTTCTCCATAATGCTGGTGTTAAAATGGAACAAGTAACAGCAGAAGGTTTAGTAGGTTTTGCTCATGAGGTGTTTGCACATTGGAATTACTGAGAAGCAATGGGACTCCATGAGGTGAAAGGAAGTGAACTGAGCTATGTAATTTAAATTTTTCTTGAACAAAAGTTATCTTTTTTGTTTCCCATGGATGTAAATTCAGTGTCTGTCCAAAAAAAGCTTAGATGCATGCTATGCTTCAAGATATCAGCCAAGACTTTTCAGTATAAGGCAGTCCTTTAATTGCAAATAGTCCACTCAACAATAAATTCAGATAAATTAGTTGCTCTGGACAAAGCATTCTGTGTCTAAAATTGCATTAGTTATTAGCTGGATTATTCTGACATGGAACTCATAGTCTGTAGTATTTTGATTTTTCTGTAATTTAAGACTGACTGTCCATTTTCCATTTTTTATATGATGAATCTAACACTGGGCTCCATTAATTTATTTTTCAATGCAGATTCATACAGGATCCAAAGGTGGGTCAAAAGTAACATACAGATGCCCTTTATTCAGATGCAGTAAAGATTTACTATGTGGAATATCTGGGACTGGAGGTGCCTAGTAGGACTGTACTAACCACGGCAACTTCCATGTTAGAATGACCCCATGGGACTGTATCAACCACCAAGGTAAAGCAGCATACAACATACTTGAACTTGTACTGAAGACCAGTCACTAAATTTCAGCTGGCCCCATTGCAAACTGAAGCATGTATTTAGCTGTTTTGACTCAGCTGAAGGAATGGTTCTATGGACACATTCTGGCAGCTGAGAATTTCTCCTATGAACACAAGGTACCTGGAACTACCCCAGCATGGGCTCAGTCTATCTTAGAATATGTCCCACAAAATGTGGAAAGGAGGACTCGCTTATAATCCAGTCCAACACATCTTTTAGAGTAACAAAAGTTACGAGTCATAATAAAAAGTCTGTCTTCCATTGCATCTTCTAGGAAAAGTATTAAAAGTAGAGATACTTGTGGCATTTGCAAATGGTTGAAGAGCACTGTATTCTGTGAAATTTTTCTTCCAGAATACCCTTGCTCACCAACTGTAATTGATCTTTCCTGAATAAATGGCAAAGATCATCTTTTTTTTTTCTTTTTATACTGGTACTACTATTATTTTTTTTACAGTGAGGGAAAGATGTGTTGGGCTGGGCTTACCCTTAGTAGGACAGTGATCATGAAAATCTCGTGGAGAAACAAATGAATCAGCACTGAAAAAGAAAAAAAAAATCCCTAAAGCTTGTAATAAGGTGAAAAAGGAAGAACTGTCCATGTTGTGCTAAGGAGCTCTAACAAAAGAGTTGCATAAGACTCTTGCACTTACAGCTCACAGATACCTTCTACCATCACATACTGTATTTAGTAGTGCACACCGCTCATCCATGAGTGCTATCGTTGTATATAGTTCTTCAGATTATGGACCAGGATATGTTGATCACATTATGGATAGAAAATATTTGTCTATATGTACATAAAGAATTGTAAATATAATGTATATCAAAATGCCTGAGATTTTTCAAACCTACAGAATTAATTACCTAACTCCCAGTAACACTAACAGGGTTGATCTGCTCCATTGGCTTTTAAAATTTTTAGTGGCATGCACTGTATGTGTATAGTAGTACTTCCCAAACTTCCTTGGCTTGTTACCTGGAAATGGACAGGCTCTCTTTTCCTCCATGGGCAGAAAAAACATTTTCAAACTGCCTTACAGAAAGCTGCCTGGGCACCTGATGCTGACCCTTCCACTGCCACCACACCAAACCCCTTTCTACTGATTCTTTTCTGTACAACTGATTACTGTAGAAACCATCAGTGATCATAGAGGGGAGGCAAGATGACCATGAGCCAGCATCTCTAGTAAGATATAGTCCATGCTATAAAAAGTTTTAGTCCCTCTGCTGAAGTCACCAAAGATGTTTAAACAGTATATAAATTATTTTCTTTTAAATAGCCATTTATAGACACACGGTCAAAACAAGGGAAATTTTCAAGGGAATATGGTGAGGATATGCTAGCATACAGTATAAAAAGATGTGCTGAATTTTAGAAAACCAACAAAAATGGTTGATGAAAAAACATGAGGTTAAAAAACGGATTAGAGTTAAAATATATTTCCATATTTTATACATGAAATAATAGAACACCGGCTCAGTGAAGTCTATTTGTGTGTATGTTTCTTTAAATATCCTACATGAGTAACTCTTACCTTTCTTTCCTGCAAGGGATTTCCCAAGTACATCTCTCTTCCAGAAAGGTTTAGCATATTATCTGATTTTTCATAGCTGTGTAATTAAACTGGAATAAAAAATGCCAAGTCATGACACTGAAGATATGGAAAAAAATATATTAAAAAGATCAGTCTCAAAATCATTTGAAGTTTTCACACCTGTTCTACTTTGTTCCTGTCCAAAATTTTGACCTATGTCTAAGCATCTGAGTGCTTTGACTAGTAGGTAACTACATATATGTCTCAGTAATAATGTATGTACTGCACCATGCTCAGAAACTCCTGAATCTGTAAACTTACATGCTTGTGCAGCTGAATTCATTTATTCAATTCAATTAGAAATGGGACTATTTATATGAGTAGAGTTATGCCTAAAGGACTTGCAAATCCAAGTCCCTATAAAATATTTGTAAGGCAGCATGAGATAACATATTTTGTCATTTTTTTTAACTTCAGTACCACATATGGTTTCCTTGGGGAGTCCAGTATATTCATTGATATTATCACAAAACCTCCAGCACATATTGTTCTTGATATGTGAGGAGATATTGCTGACTTTTTTCTTCATTTGGGAAATAGTACACATTTTGGGGCACATGCATCTCTGACATGCACATCAGCAAGCTGATTACAAATTTGTGAATAAACCATAATATTATACTAATACTTCTTGTTATTAACAATTAAGTGAATAACTGCTAAGCAGCAGCATGTATATTGAGCAGCAGATAAACCAAAACCCTGGCACTGGAAATTCACAAACCAAAGAGAAATCTAGCTCTGTACTCTGAACTGCGGGAAGCCTGGGGGCTTGGTTGTATGGAAAGTAATCTTGAATATAGAATATGGAAAATGAAATTGGGGTGAAATCTTGCTTGGAAACCAGGTATTCGTTTCTGGTTTGAATGATGAAAAAGTGCCCATTGAAACAGTGTAGGGAGAATTTTCATAGTATCATCACTGCAAAATGCTCTGAGGCTTCTCTACAGCAATGATAGGAAAAAAATCTATTTGCTGATTTTCCAGGGTCTGGCCTATGACAAAAATTCAGGTACAGCTGTCATCATTTAGATTAGAACTCCAATAGACACAATTCTGTAACTGAAAGACTACTTGTTCTTGTTGCATACTGGCTTTTCTGAAAGGAACCTAAATAATCAGTAGAGTAGAGCTATCCAATTAAGAGTGGCTTACAAACTGAATTTTCAGTTTTCTCTCATTCAGACTGAGCTCTACCTGAGAATGATTATGAGCAAAACAGGAATTACTTTTTTTTTAAGCAGCTGAATGCTCTGAGCTGTATAACTTACCATCACAGTCCCTTTATGTACAATAGGGTTAGCTGAAAAAGACAAAGTGCAGCCAATGTTTCAAATCTGTAGATTATTTTAGTTACTAAATGCCAAATTCATGAGTTCCATTTTTGTCTTGGGAAGGTTCTGCTGTAAAACACCCAGTATTTCCAATTCCTGCTGAAAGAATTTAATAAACTTCTGAATGGAGGAATTCTTGGGCCAATGAGGTAACTGTGAGGAATTAAATGTTTCAGTGTCAATAGGCACGGTCTTGCTGTGACCAAAATTCTGAGAGTTTGTTACTGACTTCAGCGGCAGACAGATGTAGCCCTACGTTACACATACTGTATGTAGGATTCAGGTCTCCAAACAGATTCTCCTTTCCTGCATCCCACTGCTGTCATAGTTGATTTGTTGTTAGAGAACCAGCACTTACTGGGACACATGCTGTCTTGTCATTCAAATATATCACTAAAACTATGCTAGTTTTAATTTCTCTGTTGAGAGTTTCAGGTTGAGGTGTAGGTTGGTCCTTCAGGGCATGATCCAAAGTCAGTTAAATCCATATGGAAATGTTAATAGACCTAAACAGGTTTTGGATCAAAGGTTTCTATAGATTTGCATGGAATGGATGGCCTCATTTAATAGGGGAGGAGTGCACTGAGCATAAAAGACAAGGCTACTACCTCAGGGATGTGATGAAATAGATTATGGTTACCTTCAACATGGCAAAGCTGAACTGCAAGGTACAAAAGGTGTTAGCTGCACTGTTGTTTTATCTGGTATAGGCTACCATCTGTGAATTTGCAATAAGTATTTAAAATGACCTACACATCTAATAGAGTATCTAACAGAAATGTTTTCGGTGGGTTTTTTTTTGCTACGAAGTTCCCCAAACTCCTGGATTTAAATTCAGGATAAAACCACCATCCCCATCAAACAAACAGAACCTACAAAAAAATAGAATTTGTCTACATTTCTTCTTTCCTAAACATATACCATTATGCAATATGATCTCCCCTTCATAACAGACATGCTAGCTGAAATTTGCCTCTTTGAACAAGCTGTTTCATACTCGTAGTCCATTGGAGTGTAAGTTTTGAGATTTGCCAGTTAATGAAAGGCACAGTAGCAAATAAAATAACTAATGGCCTCCTGGTGGTTCTGTTTATTGGACTCTCATTAATTCCCTATCTCAAGAAAACCATCCTACTCTAAGATGCCTAACACAAAACCACATAAGCATTTTAAAGCTTATGGCCACGATTCCCTATCTGCTTCTCTCCAAGAAACAGTTAGCTTTGAATTGGCAGTGTAGCATTTTTAATACTATTTCTTTTGCAGCAATTTCTTCTCCCAACTCTTCTACATAAGGTAGAGAGGGCTATTTCAGATTAAAAGTAGGAAAAGTTGTTTCTTGGTTAACTTTGGTGAAGGAACTGGATTCAGTCGGTACTTCAGTATATGTTGCTCTTACCTAGAGCCTTGCATCTGCTTCTGTTGAGGACAATGTCAAAATTGTCTGATGTTATCAGTGGCGTCACACAGAGCGATGCCGTGACTGAAAATCTGGAGACTAACAAAAAGGGCTTGTTCTTGTTTGGTGCAGTATAACTCCTACTGACTTTGGAAACAACAGGTACTCTGCACTTCTCAGGACTGCATCTGCCATTTAACAAGGAAAATCATCTGAAAGCCTATTTACTGAAAGGCAATAGTTTTATTTTCTAGCAAAGCAACCTTCATTGATCCAGTTGGAATTTATTATTTTGATTTTGTCATCAGTTTTTTTAAAAAACAAACCACTTTGACTTACAGAAAAAAATACAAGAAAAATATTTGATTACCTTCCAAAAATTAGCTTTGATTTACTCTTGGAAGATAATGTGGTTGGTATGTTTTCTCAGGATAGCCTCTATCTATTTCTGTGTGTTTTAAACGGTTTTAAACGTTTATGACTTAAAAGGGGGTTTAATCTCTGTCTCTTCTGTGAAATTAGATTGTACACAACTAAATATGACTGCTCTTCATAGTTTGCTGTTCTAGCATAGCCATAAAATGTATCAATGTATGTGTATTTATGAATAACTATTTGATGACAGACACTTTAGATTATATATTTAAGCAACCATGTCAAAACTTTAAAAGTAGATGGCTTCAAAAGTAATGTCATAATCATAACACTTGCAAACTATTTTACAAACAAACCGTGGCCTCAGCACAGATGTCATATCCAAAGCCCATCTTTTCTTTAAAGACCCCAGATGACATTTGTTTTGCCATTGCTTCTTTTCCTCTTATCAAGATGTATTTGAATAATGACAACTACCTGTGACTCATTCGTCACCATTCATCTCACAGAAAAGCAGCCTTGGTACTGTACCTCTAAATTATATCTTCATCGGTCTGAACTTGGGTTGCATTGCACACAGCAAGCACGACCTACTCCTTCTGGGAGACTGCACATTTCACAGCTGGTATCGTTGGTTTCCCCCTGGGACTGCCTCACTGTTCAGAATGCCTTTTCTTCACGTAATGTATCTCCCATACATGTTCCCACTGCATTTTTCTTTCTGCCTTTTTGCCAGTTTATCACAGTATTGTAGGAATAGCCATGAAATTAAAAGCTTAATATACTGATTCGCAGTCCCAAGGGGAATTTACATTAGAAGTGAAGTTGTTATTATTTACTGAAAAGTGGTGTTATCTTCTTTTTTTATTATTATTCTATTCCTATGATAATATGATGTTCCATGTAAATTTTCATGTGCTGGCATGCCTACAAGTTAATAGTGTAATAGAATGCTCAGCTCTCAACATTAGGGTGTTTTTAAGGTGAATTGCATCACATATGCCATCTCTTTGCAGAAAGAATATGGGGTTTGGCAAAGCTACCTGCTGAGCAACATAATAAGATTTTTGTACAAAGTACAAGTTATTGATTATTATTGTATTTTATTTTTCTATGATTTCCTAAGAGGCATTATCAGGTCTTACAGATGGGGTAAGCCTGTTTATTAAGATATTTATTAGCAAATAAAAGTTACAGTACTGGTGGTTATTTTTGAGTTAATGGTGTTTGTTTTGCCTTAGGTTACTAATATAATGATACACAGTGAAGCCTGTCATACATGATCATGCAAAAAAACCCCAGCTGCTTAACACAGGGTGGTGTACTAATAAAGATGGACCGGCAATATGTTCTAACACTTCAGATGCTTCAGGGTGGTGTTGTTTTTTTTCCAGCTAAAGAATGCTTAATCATAGTGGCCTCTTCTGTGCTTACCACTGAGCATTTATGCTCTGATAAACGCCTTGACAAAAATGTACACACAGTTAACATCAGGAAAAACTGTACACATTAAAAGTTCCAAACAACAGCACTCTCTCCTTCAGAAACACTGGGAATCTGAATTTTAAATAGAATTCAATGTGCTATTAAGATTCTGCAGTACTGTTCACCCTCCTTATGGTGGTTCACTGAGCCACTCAACTCCTTCTCTACTGTTTTTCAAAACTCTCACTGACAAATGCAGTTTTAATGCCATGGCAATACACAGGGATTCACAAAGAAGTGAATGCCATATACAATAAGACGACCCTACCTCAAAAAGTTTAAAATTATAAATAGCTTTTCATTTCATAACATCATATGTATGCAATACAAAACTGAACAGAAGCATGTGTAGATTAATGGGAAGTGAATGTCAGATGTCTACAGCCCATTACATCCTGCATATTTTACATGGAAAGAGTTTTCTCACTAAGGACTGTCAGGTTTAACATAGTGTATATCATGAAAAATGAATATTTAATTTTAGATCTGGCTACATAAATGCCTTTGCCATTCTTTGTTCTTCATTGAGTTTTGAACTAGTTCTTAGATACGGACTGATTTCAATATAGAAGGTAGGAGATGACACCCTCCTCTAACACATACTTACCCCTCAACCTGATTAGCTTTTAGAAAGTGCTTCAACCCAGAATTTCACTGTGGGATTTATGCTACTTGCTTTTCCTTTGATGGCTTATAATGTCACTATGAGGGAATCTCATCTTTTAGTCAGAACTTTTCTGGGTATCAAGGGACATCAAGAAATCATGACTGCAATTTACCTCAAACCTTTAATAATAATGAAAGCCACAAGAAGAATTAGAAAGCCAAACCACAGACAAAATGTTTGTAGTATTTTTAATCTTTGAAGTTTAATGTGAAGCACATTATAACCAGGAGCTTCTGACTTGAGATTTTTAGTGAAAAGAACTGTCCACATCGCTATCAAACAGCTATTTCTACTGCCCTCACTCCTCTCCCCAGGGCAGAAGTTGAGACAGCAGACTGAAAGCTGTGTTAAGCATACGTGCAACTAGATCAGAGCTTTTCAAAATGGGGGGTGGAGCTCCGTGAAGGAAAATTGCTTCTCAAGCCAAGAAGCAGTACAGACCATCTTGTGGGAAGCAGAGGCAGAACTGTGCACTCCACCCCTCACTCATTGCTTATCTTTGTTCAAAAGTGAAGGGCAAACCTAAAAATACCTTAAAAATCTGGAATTACAAAAATATCAGATTGTAGTGAGGGGAGCGTAAGGGACTGACTTGTTCCAGCTAGTCGGCTTGCACCGCCACTCTGTGAGGGCCGAGTGTGGGACAGCACGCTGAGCTCCTCCCTGCCTCCACTTCTGCTTGACCATGTAGGGTCTCATCAGGGCCTGCAGTGCAGGGTACCAGTCTGAGCACGGGGAGTGGTATGTGAGCAGTCTTTTACATCCTATGAATACCTCAGCAGAGGTGAGAGAGGGAGGAAAAGTGCTACTGGTCCAGTTAAAAACAGGAGTCTTTTTAGCTGCATTTCACAGAATCACAGAATCACAGAATCGTCGAGGCTGGAAAAGACCTTGAAGATCATCCAGTGCAACCATCAACCCAACATTAACAGTTCCCAACTGCACCAGATCCCTCAGTGCTATGTCAACCCAACTCTTAAACACCTCCAGGGATGGGGACTCCACCACCTCCCTGGGCAGCCCATTCCAATGCCTAACAACCCGTTCTGTAAAGAAATGCTTCCTAATATCTAGTCTAAACCTTCCCTGGTGCAACTTGAGGCCATTCCCTCTTGTCCTATCGCTTATTACTTGGTTAAAGAGACTCATCCCCAGCTCTCTGCAACCTCCTTTCAGGTAGTTGTAGAGGGCGATGAGGTCTCCCCTCAGCCTCCTCTTCTCCAGACTAAACCCCCCCAGTTCCCTCAGCCGCTCCTCGTACGACATGTGCTCCAGACCCTTCACCAGCTTCGTTGCCCTTCTCTGGACACACTCGAGTAATTCAATGTCCTTTTTGTAGTGAGGAGCCCAAAACTGAACACAGTAATTGAGGTGCAGCCTCACCAGTGCCGAGTACAGGGGTAAGATCCCTTCCCTGTCCCTGCTGGCCACACTATTTCTGATACAAGCCAGGATGCCACTGGCCTTCTTGGCCACCTGGGCACACTGCTGGCTCATGTTCAGCCGGCTGTCAATCAACACCCCCAGGTCCCTCTAGGGGTCCTAAAATTTGGTGAGCACAGCAGCATAGCAGGTCACAGCACTCACTTTTACAGAATTGAGAACAATTTTGGCACCTAAATGTAAGTATGTGGTAGAAAAGAGACTAGGTTTTAGTTTTTATGTGTTCCTGTTTCGGGCTCATTTTAAGTGATTTTTTTTAAAGTCTGTGCAGCAGACCTAGAACCAGTCAGACTGTACTTTGCTACATGAAAAAAAATTACTTGAAGCATATTTCTAGACACTAGCTTCTAAACAAGCTGCCTTCTTCCCAAACCCCAGTTGCTGTGATTACCGAAGTGACAGGTGGATTTAAGCTTTCCTCTGAACATTGTGCTGCACCGAACTGCCCGCGTAGAGAACAGGAGTTGCTGTGATCACCTTTGATGGTGTTGTCAGGCTTTCCTTCCTACGTTAGTTGTGAGCCTCAAGAGGATTTATCTGAGCACTCTTGTGGCAGCTGCGCAAGAAAGAGGAGCAGGGGGCAGGAAAAAATGACACAGGCGTTGGGCCCAGGGGATGAAATGGCTGCGGTGCGTACGTGTGACCGGTGTGCGACCCCTGCGCGGTGTAGGTGACAGGCGCCCGGGCACAGCTGACACGGCAACCCGCAAAGCTGCCGGCGATGATGAGGTTCCCGAGCTGGGGCCCACCGGCCCCGGGCCGGTCCTCCGCTCCCCTCCCAGCGGCCGGAAGGGGCGGGGCTGCCGTGGCGGGCAGGCGGCGGAGGGATGGGCGGGGGCGGGGCGGCGGTTTCCTCGGCAACGGCGGAGGCGGCTGGTGGTGGCCGGGCCCGGCCGACATCTCGCGGGCTGAGGTCTGTGCCGCGGGCGGCGGGGAGGGGAGGCGGCTGCCGGCCCGTCCTGGCCTCCTGTGGGCGACCCCCGTCCCACCGGCACGGGCCCCGCCGTCCCGGCCTGGGCGGGGGGACTCGTAGCCGCAGCCGGGGGCGGCTCGGGGCAGGAGCGCCCGCTGCGAGGGGTGCTGCTGCGGGGGGGGTCGGCGGCGGGGAGGGAAGCCCCGTCCTGGCAGCTGCGAGCAGCCCGGCCGCCATCCTGGCTGCGGCCCGGGCGCTGCTGGCGAGGTGCCGAGCCCTGGCTCCTCGCCCGCTCCCCCCGAGCGCGGTGGGAGGCGGGGGTCCTGCAAAAAAAAAATAAAAATCAACTAGTTAGAGTTTGAAATAATACTAATCTGAAAGGGCCTCCGGTGGGTGGCTTGGGCAGCCTTTGTGCCTCAGCGCTTGCGTTTGAGTGATCCACGTGAATTAAACGGACTTGTAGTGCCGTGGGGCTTGGCCGGGACTCGGCGGGCCGCCCGCTGCCATCGCCGCCTCAGAGGCGCGGCGGGGCTGGCGCTCCGGGGACCGGTGCTTCGGGCTCAGCGTGCTGGGAACTGGCGTCGCGGGCAGCGAGGCCTTCCCCGGCCGCCGGCGGGGCAGCGGGGCCGGGCCGGGGTGTGCCGGGGGCTCCACGCTGGCCCCGCTCCCCTCCGAGGGCCTTACGTGAGGGCTTCGTCCTCCGGAGCTCCGCTGGCGGTTAGTCACAAGCAGCGTTAAGCACTGATGCCTCAGGCCTACAGTTCTTGACAAAGGCCTGTGGAGTTTGACAAGTTCCTGGACCAAACTCTTATCTTAAATAATTTCAGGACGTGTCTAACATATGCTGTATAGCATTGTAGGCTCAATATCAGATGGCTAAAAAGGGAACCTGTGCCAGCTGTAACTGCTGTAACTTTTCACAGCTGAGAAAAAGAATGGGAGAAAAGGGGCAGGGCAAGAACTCAAGGGTATGTTTTTCCTGTTGTATTCTTAATGACTTTGCCAATTGTTATGACAAACTGCTAGAAAAAATGCCTATAATTAGAATGTGGCTAGGAACTGTTGTCAAAGAATGTCTGCTTAGGCTTTTGGGTTTAAAAGTGAAGCCCTACAAGTATCTTCTAAGTGCTTTCATTTTCTCCTTTTTCATTTTAAGAGTACCTGCAAGGTTTGGTGGTTTTTGGTTTTTTTTGGACCTTACTGTCTAGAATATATCGATAAGGCTCTTGATTGGACTAGAACGTAATGTGTTTTGGAAGAGGGTTTTGTCAGGTTAACTTGATAATAAGCAGTAAACCTTAATCTGCTTTCAGAATTGTATGTATATTAAAAAAGGAGTGGGACATAAACCAAAGGGAGTTAGAAGAAAAATCATGATTTTTTTTTTTCTTTGGGGGAATTGCTGTAACTAACGGTGGGCTTGTTTACTCTGGTGACAACTATGTGTAGCTGTTACACAAATAGCCACTCAGATCACTACCAGTCTTGAATGAAGATGCACTAGATAAAGCTTTAAAAAGGTTCGGTATTAAAAAAGAAAAAATCATACTGTAAACAAAGGTGATGGCTTACATGACTTTATTAAATTCAAAGATTTTTAAATTATTTCTATAAAAATGCTGTTAATCATCATTTTGTATTCAGTTAGCGAAGAAGTGAGACCAAGCACTTGTAATAGACATTTTTTTCCTCTTCTTCCTCCTGCCATAATTTTCTGGGGTAATTAAGATTGCAATCCAAGTTGCCCAGTGCTGTGTGGGTTTTTTTTTTTATTAAGAGAAAAACCAGCATCACTGCTCCACAAAATTCCTCTGGCGTTAATTTAAATGCTTTACTATTGAATGCATCACAAATTTTTCAGCTGTCTGATGGCTGAAATTATTCTTGGTGGAATTCACTCAGGATAGACGAGGGTTATCCTCTTTGCAAGGTATGTTCAGCCAGGTACCGCAAGGGAACGCGTGATGTAAGCTCCTTGAATATGCTACTGCCAGGTAACTTCAGTCAGTGTCTGGGCAGGAGTAGGAGTTTGGCATCTACCTGACATGTGGGTGAATGTTATGGTGTCTGGCTTCATGTGTCTTAGATCTATTAAAATCAGTTTCTATTTGTAGTGAATGAGTTCCTAATTTATACATGTTAATAACGGCAACACCTGTTGCAATTAGAGTTTGAATTGAATTGACAGAGGGTGCTTTATTTACTTCAGGGTTCAGTAAATTCCATAGCAGGTGCTGAAGAAGGGAAATACTGTTTTGCTTTGTCATCTGAATTATGAAAACTGGCTGGACTACTGATGATTTGAAGTAAAATGTAATGGTCTTCCTCTTTTTCGGTTTGGAAGGTAAGGAGGCTTCGCAGTTGTGCTCCTATTTGGGCTGCTCAGAACAATGGCAGTATTGCTGCGCAGTGAATGAAGGACACTGCATTATATGGACAGGGCTATAAACAGCCAATCTACTTTTGTATCGAGGCCTCTTCGCTATAATCAGCTTATACTCCATTTGCTTAGTATACCAAGCAAACCTGCTGTGACAGGGTTTGTACAGTGTCATATTCACACTGTCTTCTAAAAGTTTAACGACTGCTTTGCCACATGCCCGCCTACGGTGCTAGCGCTGCCGTACACGTAATGGTTTTCCAAAAGCTATTTCCTTCTCTGATTTTCTGAACAACAGGTGATCCCTGTGTTTTTGAGCTGGAATTATGGGATTGTTTGACAAGCTAGCAGGATGGCTTGGGCTGAAGAAAAAGGAGGTTCACGTTTTGTGCCTTGGCTTGGACAATAGTGGCAAAACAACGATCATAAATAAACTTAAACCTTCAAATGTAAGTAAGCTTCTTAGTTCTCTGTTGATGTTTTTACTGCAGAATTGATCTTTAAACTGGTTTTGTATGCTGTTATACTAAATGTGATCATGGAAAAGATGTGAAGAGCTTTTTGATTTAGTACAGTGGAATGAATGTATTTTCCAACTAACTAAAACTAAATGTAAGCATCCACATGCATATTAAGAAAACATTTCCCAAAAAACCACTGTTAATATGGCATGTTCTTCTACGATCACCCAATAAGGAAGAGTTTATGATGGCTGAAACCTGGATCTGAATCAGTTTTATTAAGTCGTTTAAATAATTGCTAGAGGATTGCAGTTACGAGTGATGTGTCGAGCATTTGGGATAAATACAGTTGGTATAACAACTTGTACTTGTTTATGTTTATCATATTTATTTTTATCTCTTCCTGAAAAACAATAGGTATATAGTAAATAATAGGAAATAATGTGAAGATGCACACTTAATGGTGACTTCATCTTTTAAAGCAGAATAGCTTTCAAAATAAGTATCATTTATACTTGCAGTTCATTCATCCAGTGAAAAGTGTTTCAGGCCGCTAAGAGTGCATTGTATTCTGAGCAAAATCTAAAGTAGGATTAATTTGTTTCTAGGTGTGTTTATGGAATAGAAATAGATGAATTTTGGTAGGCATGTTCAGAGCCAGAGGCTTGTGCATGCTGGTCATACACATCTAGGAAACCATGATTTCTGCTGTTTACATCAGGATGCAACTTTTGTTTTTTAATTTCCATTGAACTTTTCCTGAAGAGTACCACTGGACACTGTTCAAAAAATGTAATGTGGTAAAGGGTCTGCTACTCTTCCGTTCCTGGCCATTATCCTTCCACTGAAAATTAAACTGATTTATAAAGAAAGGTTATAAACTGCTTACTATCTGCTGCCAGTCATTTGGGAGAAATGCTACAATTTGTACCAGGCAAAGTATATATTTATGTAATTTTTGAGATCTTTATTGTAGCAGGTTTTTTATGTCATGCCTTAAGCAGTGAAGGATTCCTAACCAGAGTTGAACTCAAACTTCAAGATTTATCACAATAAAAAATAGGTATGAGAGAAGGTCCCAAGGGGATTACACAAATAGAATAAATAGAATTTGTTTGCTTTACTGTAAATCATGTAATGAGAATTTACTTCTGAATGTTTTCATTTAATGTGATGTTTTAGGAGGGTAGCTTTGCATACAACTCCTGTAAGTCTTATCGTTGTAAGACATGACAAATTCTCCAATGTGCAACAAATGTCATTAGATCAGACTTGATGAAATTGTTTATTTTTAGTAAGTTCAATGGACAGATGATTTTGAGCTCTGGATCAACTCGGTCTTCTTAAGTACTGCTGCTTTGCCCTAGGAGCAATATATTAGGTGTCTGGCAAATACAAGCGTTTCTGCATCTGTTTGCAGTTGTTTCTTCTGGGCCTGATAAATACATTTGAAATAAACGTTAAAGAAATAACACCTCTTGTGCTCTGCACAAATCTTCCCTCGGTGACCGGAACCATTGACTAAATTGTTTATGATGGTGGAATGCCATTTTCGTAATGAAGCTGCAGGTGAACAAGCTAAGCTTGCTTCAGCTGTATGCGAGAAGTCAACTGCTTATAGATAGTGTTTTTACTAAGGGACTCTAGAAAGTCTATGAAACCATTGCACATGACTTTCTTGGACAGCTCTGTAATCTAAGGAGTGTGACCTACCTCTCTGCTCAGTATCGATGCTCCTTAAAGGAGCTATTCTGTTGTACCAACTTAACTGTTAGGTTCCTTGGCTAGCTCAGCAGTAAACCTGGTTATCAGACACATCTGTCAATAATGCTTTATGTTTTGGCCATTCCTCTGTGGTAAATGGTGATTTCTTCCAGTGGTGTAGTAGTCTGAATAGAACTATGGTTAGGCTGTTGTGTAATGTCCACTGTGCAATTCCCACCGTCAAGTAGACTCCTCCAGCCAGTGGATGGAAGCTGGGAGTATGGCCAATCTAGTATCTTAATAGAAGTATACCCTCTTTTATCTAAGAGCCTTAGGGTATCGTGCAGACTTGTTTGGGCTGACATTGCAATTTCCAAAGTGCACAAATATTGTGAACTTTGATCTCAGTCATAATCCTCAAGCTGTTATCTTCCATGTTAACCTGTCGCCTGTTTATTTCATAGGTAATATCCACACATACGTGAGTACACAGACTAATGTAAAGGGTGGAATCCAGCTCTTGAGGCTAAAGTGTCTTCAGTGCACTTCTCCAATAGCATTCACTGTATTTCCTAGAAAATACAAAACCTTGATTTTTGAATTACTGTAATTTCTGGGAACTTTTTTAATATAATGTATCTGGATTTGTAGAAAGTTTTTGTATTGCACAGCTTGGGGAAAAATAGATCTGTAATGTATTCATGTTTCAAATATATTTCAATATTTACATTTTCTAACTTGATTGTAAAATTTGTACTTCCTTTTCTTTAAAGGCTCAAACTCAGGACATCGTTCCAACAATAGGATTCAGTATAGAGAAGTTCAAGACCTCCAGGTAGTAGTTTCTTTTATTTTCTCCATTTAGCAGAAGTAATTAATATACAATAGTTGTACTTAATTACCTCTTTCAGTGGGATGTAACTGAGTATAATGTGTGGTGATACAATGGCATGACATGCAGTTTGCTGAAATATTGTAGTACCCAGGAGTCCTAATCATGATCCAGGACTGACAGTGTTAGAATATATTGTATGTTTTGTGCTGCTATAAATCTATATATGTGTAAAAAAAAAAAAAAAAAAAAATTCTTTTTGCAATAGTGTGTAAGCATCTGATTTCTGTCTGTTAAGAATTTCAGGATCAGGCACTGTTACATACTTGAGGAGAGACAGTTGCTTCTTATATTCCATTAAGCACTCTCACTGGACGGACTCTGAAGAGATTGCAGTCTAATCTCATTAAATGAAAAATGGTGGCTACAGTATTAGGAACGTAAAGATGTCAGGGACAAAGGTCAGGAAAAGGAGGAAGAAATCGTTAGTTGAATGAAGGCTAAGATTTAGAAAAGGAATGTTGTGAGACAAAGATACTTCAAGGAAGTAACATTAGCGATTATTTTATTATTCCGTAGCCTTCATGGTGTATTTTTAATGGGTGCAGTTAGTCTTCAAGCAGCATGCCCCACTGGATGAGAGATCTGCAAGAAAATTGGTTATTCCTTGACCTGATGTGTGGGACTGATAGGTTTCATGTTTTTAGAGGAGGCCTCACAACTGTATTCTGTCTCAGTAAAGCACATGGGACAGATTTGTGGTTTGGCTGTGTGAGAATGTAAATTGATTTATATTGCTTTCCTTTATTCTGATTCTGTAGTGGGCGAGATGATCTGCAAATTTACCACGTAGAATGATTAAAAAACCAACCCACAACGCACCCTAAAACCTCATTAATTTACTATTACAATCAAAATACTGCTTGGGGGTTGCTAATAACTTTGCACATGGCAGAGCAGCTAGTCCAGAATCAGATGATGTCTGCATATAGAGTAGAAAGGATGTCTGGAGAGCTTCCTTTTCTAAACCTCCTTGTTTTGGTGAGGCCTCCACTCGGGGAGCTATCTGGGGCTACCCAAACCAGGGAAGGCTAACACCAAAGTCTATGTTGCCTCTGTAGGTATGTCAGGAGTGGATCAGAATTTTTTGTCATGTTCCTTAAGTTGACTTGCTGTATTTAGCATTTGGGTGAAATCTCAAAGTTGTGAAGACTACTCTTTGTAGCTTGGTCAGGTCACCTGAGGTAACCTGTTACTACCAGAATGTGATTTTTTTTTAATCAAGGCGGAATTATTTTTTTTTTTTTTAAAAAAAAAAAAAAAGCTTTTATTTTGCATACAGAAGCGTTTGGATGTTACTGGTGCCTGTCTAGGGACAGAATTTAGACAGGCTGTGGATTTTAAGTCATGGCTCATCTGAATTTAATTTACTCAACATTATCAACAATATTCAATACTAATGTGATAAAGAGAGTCTGAATGGGAGCTTATATTGTATTTGATGTAACTTTTTACAATTGGTTTAGTTCTTTTATTCAGAGAATAAACAAACACATTTTCCATTGTGAAATACTTCTGTAAGACCACAATACTGAGTAGGATAGCTTCAAGGCAGATGGAGTAACCAGAGTTCCTTTGGGAATCCGTCTCAGTTGATTAGGATTGAAGTTGATCTGGCTCTTTTCTGTCAGGGTAGCAAAGAAAATAGTTTGGGTTTTGTTCTTTGTTTCAGTGCCTCATACACTTCTTTTCTTTGCAGCTTGTCTTTCACAGTGTTTGATATGTCAGGTCAAGGGAGATACAGAAACCTCTGGGAACATTACTACAAGTAAGCCTGTCAGTTATTTTAAAGCATTGCTGTTCATATTAGCTGTTGTGTACGTTATGTGAACAGAAGTATGATAATAGCTAGTGGTTAGGAATGATTCAGAGAAGACTTACACCTGGTGTTTGACAGAAGGTCATTCTGGATAAATGCAACTTTTCTTTCTGTTCTAAAAAAATGGAATTTTTTATATGCTGTTAATCAGCATGCTTTTGGGGACATCTTGTTGACTCAAAGGCTGGGGGAGCGTACTAGGGATGGGATTTAAATGTTGAAACCTGAAATCCAATCCTGTAAGAAAGCACCAAGATGAGTTAGGTTCCCTATTTTATTGTACTTCTGTAGGTAAGTGACTTAAGACCCAAAAGGTACTGTCTGATGGCTGAGATGTTTAGAGGTGAGGGAAATTAACCTCGGAGAATGAGGCATATGTAACTAAGAACTTGACCAAGTATTCTTAGATGTTATTTATCAAGCAGGATATTCAGTTATAACACTGTGGTATTGCCTTATTGGTAATAGACACCATTTTCTGGTTTTCTAGCTGCTAACGGAACTTGAATCTTCATTTATGTTGTCTCGTTGTTATTCTGTAGTATCTGATGCTGATGTAAATAAGGTGAACAGTAGTAAACCACACAGAAATAGCTTGCAGAAATAGAATGGAGAAATTCTGCAGATTATAATACTGATTAAATACTAATATTTAATGTGATAGAGCTTAAAGTATCCTTTAATTGAGGATTCATCTTCTTTCTGTGCAAAATATGTGTTAGCAATCTGAAAACTTGTTGTGTGGGTCAAAGATCTTAATTGTTCAAGAGTGTTAGATCTATGTCTCCTAGATCTTTTGGATTTCAATAACTGATGCCATTAGTCTGCTCTCAGAATGCTAGCCGAGTGCTTCATAAGCAAATAATTTTTCTGACTGCTGTATTTAATTCAGTAACTGATCCCTTGTGTGGCATAAACTGCTCTTTTCATTGTAACAGTAAGGGAGTTTCTTAGGTAATGCTGACAGTGAAATGTGCGCTTGTATCCACCTCTGTACTTGACCCAGTGCAGCAGTCACATATTTAAGATCAACTTCTAATAATATAAAAATAATAATGTGCTGTTCAGTTTATAAAGTTAAGCAAGGTTTAATTTTGCAAGAACTGCAAAATGGCAATCAAATCTGATCAAGTATCTGAATTGCTTTGGAGTACTTGAAGCTTGCCCTTTTCTTCTATCTGGCTTGAAACTGTCTTCTAGGATGTCCTCAAAGTACACTTGTCATAAATATATGAAAGCTTATGTTGTGTCCCTATTACTGTTACTTGTTTGAGAAGTTATTTTTTGGTAGTAAATACATGCTAGGACTCTGATTCCTCTAGAAAAATACTCATAAAAATGCTCGTAAAAACGACTTAAGCTTTTTCAGCTAATATGCAAAGGCTTTATTTGCTGTTAAAGTTCTTCTGTACTCCAGAAAAGAATGGACCTTCTCATACAATCTTAGACTGGTCAAGTTATTCCTGTTTTTCAGTAGGTCTAGGACTGTTTCCTACCAAAATAGGCAGGTAGATGGTGCTGAGGAGTGAAGAATGTATCCATAATGGTGTCTCAGAGAAATGTAAAATGAACAAGAAGCGAATATTACGTGAAAATGTAAATTAAAAGTACTTTTTGTGGGTATTTATAATTGTCCATCTGAATTGGTCAGACTCTATTTTGCTTTCAGATAAGTTTCGATAAATGGAACGTTAAGTCATAAAATCAGTAATAGCCTGAAATAATGAGTTGAATAGTTGTATATATGTTATGACTGTAGGCATACTGCCAGCAAAATAGCTTAATAATTTGAAACCAGTGAAAGTTTTTAACCTGCTATTCAAAACAAAAGAAATATCCTGTTTATGCAGACTTTTGTAAAAGTTAATCTGCATATGCCTACTTGTTAAACAGCTGTGGACACACAGTTTTTTTCTCAAAAGATAATTGACCTTTCTCTAAATAAACTTGTTTTAGTATAAGAAATAAAGAATTTCTACAAAAACCTGTCTTGAGATTTCCTTTTCTGACCACACTGTCAGAATAGCAGTTGGTTATGTTTTCAGAGTTCATTTTTCAGCCTCAGAAGTGAAATCAAACTTTTCTGAAGCGTCTCTGTAGACTGAACTTTGTCTAAGTCACACAGCCAACAACCTCATGTCTCAAAAAAATTATGTAAGTTACTAAAAGACTGAATTTCAGAAGTAAGACTGGATTCAAATGTTAATGGTAAATAACACCAACAAAAATTAGAGGGGAAAAAATCAGGTTGGTTTGCTGCTTTTTTTTTGGTGTTTCTTCTGAAGCCTTAATCACAGTTTAAGAGAACCTATAATTTTGCTCTTTTTATGTTATGCAGAGAAGGCCAAGCCATTATTTTTGTCATTGATAGCAGTGACAAATTAAGAATGGTTGTGGCCAAAGAAGAACTTGACACCCTTCTGAATCATCCAGGTGAGGAGGCTTTTTTCCCCTTCTGTCTCCGTATTTGTTATGTTGTCTTAAGAAAAGCCCTTATCTGACAAATTCTGCATTCTGAGTACTTTGCAAATATTTTAGCCATTCATGAATACTAGAACAATAACATTCTTCAATAAGTTTGGGGGATTTTTGTACCTATTCACACTCTACAAACTGATCATGCTTCAGTTGGCTACACTGAATTGGATTGGTCTCTTATTAATCAATATAGATCAAAAGTTGCATTGTTTTGAGAAAGAATAGACTTTGACCCTTTGCTTTGGAAGCTGGAGAGCCTCTATGTGCTGACAAATACATACAAAAAAGTGTCTTCCTGTCTGGATTTTTCCATGAGGACAGCTAATTCCTTTAATGTAACTTTAAATTTCTTTTTTTTGCCTTCATTATCTTTTTTTTTTTTATTATTATTATGCTTTAGCCAGAAATAAGAAGGGATAATTATACCAGGATATATAAAAGGATACATGAGTTGGAAGAGGATATGAGAGGGTTCAAGATTGGGTGGTTGGTTTTAGTGTGTTTGGTTTGGTTTTTTACATGAGGCTACACTTCTTTAAGTAAGTTCTGAGATGGGTCGATTCTTTGCTTCTTTGCCCGTCTCTATAGCCAACATTACTGGAATGCTTTTGTAAGCAATATGCAATTTTGACTTTCAGCACTTCAGGTAGTTACTCTGACGAACCAGATTATAAAACTGTGGTGGTTTAGCCCCTGCCGGGGTCTGAGACCACGCGGCCGCTGCCCCTCCCCCACAAAGGGAGTGAAATACAAAGCCCCAAGACTGAAATAAGGAAAGGTTTAATACAACAGTGCAATAGCAACACAACAAACAACAGCAATAACAATAACAGTAATAGTGATAGCAATGAACAGAGCAAAATAGCTACCAAATACAGCAGTTTGAAGCACGATGTACAAAACCACGAGTGCACCCGCTGGTATCTGAATAACCCGGCTAGAGCTCCCCCCCACTGCTGGGGAAACTTAACCCTATCCTGGTTAAACCAGGACAAAAACTATGTGCAGGAAACTTAAAAGTGAAATAATCCTGTAACTTGTTATTTATTAAATTGGTGGAGCCTTAACTTGTGGGCTTACCATGCTGAAAATAAGAAAGGAGAGGCTGACTTGCACTTCTAACCAAAAAAAGTAGTATGTGATAGGGACAATTATGTTACTATGATTTTATTTTCTACAAAGACTGCATATAATACATTAGTTCATCCACAAAGATGCTGTAGCTGAGTGGGTGTGAGCTCACTGGGCCCTCTTAATTTCATATTCAAGGATACAGACCACTTCAAATGCAGACACTGAAAAGACAGTTTTGCAAAGGTCAAAGGGGAGGATGAGGTGAACCGAAGGGTGCAGGTGGGTTACATAGAGGCCAGGTAACTTTGTACCAAAGCAGGTATTAACCACAGTGGTAAAAGGTGATTCTGTTGGTAAAATGGAAACCACATAGGACCAAGGGTGGGAGGTAAAGACTGCTGTACTAAGTTACTGGTTTATTAGAAGGCAAAAGAGAGAAATGTTAAGACTGGGGAGATGCAAACTAAGGTAGGGCTTTTCATTTAGGCATTAACAGGTTATTAATGCTGATCCAGCAGGTCAGCACTGTTCAGGTGTTTGTGTGTGTGTGTTTTCTAGTTCTGAAAAATCATGGCTATGGCCACTTAGTACATTCCCTAGAACCAGGAGGGGGCAGTTGTGTATTTCTGCCTTGGAGCAGCTCAGCTCAAATGCAGCAGCCCTGTTCCTGTTTTATCATTTTGGATTTTGATAGGTCACATCTAAGAGAACCAAAGGGAATAAAAACTTCTTCTAATAGTAATGTTTGATAAAAGTAGCTCTTTACTGAATCAATATGAAACTGTTTTACTATATCAATATCTTTATTTGTATTGCTGTTCTGCTTTTCTTCCTGCATATCCTGCTTTCTCCCCATCTATGCTTCTGTCTCTGTGAACCTCCTGGAGTGGTTTAGATCTACATGTTTACTTAAGCTTTAAATGGATGCAGGGTAACAACCCTGAATCAATCTGAAAGTTTTAGCAATCCTTCAGGAAAACAGTTCTCTGTCTTTGCTAGACTTGCCTGAGGTTGAAAGGGAATGTGTACTGGGCTTAGAAGCTGTACTAGCTGGGACTGTTTTGTGAATCAGAACTAAAAATTATTTTTACTTACATAAGTGGACAATGCATTCTACAAATAACTGCTTGTTTAATGATCACTGTTAGCATACTAATTTTTTAATCAAACTTCATTCTTCAGCATTTTGCAAGATTGTAGTCTGTAGATTACTTATTTTAGATACTGACTCTTGGGTCACTTGACCTCCAGCACATGCTTCTAAACTAAACTGAAATTCCTGTGAATTTGAAATTCTTTATATAAAATTGCACATCACACGTATCTAGTGTCTGGGATTTTTTTTAATGTGTTAACTCATAGCTACTTGCAACTAAAAAGTGTTAGCTTTCCATTAATAACTGTAAAAAGGGGGGGGGGGGGGAATACTGTGTAATAGGAAACAACATCGTAAGGTAGGAAATAATGTAAATTTCTGTGACCACCACTTTATTTAGCAAAAATCTTTAAGCATACATTTATGAGTTTACATTGGGTAGGTTGTGCCCGTTCTTAATTGCTTTAAAAAAAACCCACTAAAAACTCTCCGATTAACTTGGCAATTTGCATGTGTTGTCAACTAATTTCTGTGTTTTTAATTTATCTGTAACCTGCTACCTGTGGGTACCAGGTTTCACTTAATTATACTATAGATTAATGTAGAGGTTTTGATCAGGAGACAGAAAAGCTGTTTAACTGTGGAATCAAAACAGATTTGTTGATGCTCTCTGCTTGTATTTTGAGGCTTTTGATTTGTGTTAGAGGATATCAGAGGAAAAATAGCTTCAGATAGGGTAAATACTTGTGAAAATTGTCAGCATTTTGGTCAGCACTCATGATCTCTAAGTATGGGTAGATAGTGTTGTCTCCACTGATTTTGTGGAATGGTTCAGTGGGGATTTTGAAAAGAACATAATTAGGAAGGTTCAAACCGCTTCAGCATTGACAGTTTGTTGGGTTTTTAGGGTTTATATTTGAAGTTTTTTAAATAAATTCTTAGTTTTTCCTCTGTGAAATAACTTTTTACTATTTTAAAAAGAGCCTGTGTAGCAATTTTCAATATAGGGGGGGGTTAAGTTCTTTTCACATTGCAAAGTGATTGATAGACTCAAATCTAGACTTTCTCTAATCCTGTAATTCATCTTTGTATAAATAATATGAAAAATTCTTACAGTTAGTCTTGGTGCTGCTATTTTTGGGGGAGTTTTACACCTGTCAGGTTGAAGAGAGTATGCTTTGTTTCCTTCCAGTGACTCTCTAGTCTTTTGTGGTAATCAGTAAGGCTTATGCTTTTAAATGTGTTAAGTATGCCAAAAATTGCCAGTGTACTTGGTTTGGTCTGTAGTTTACACTGCTAGCTGAGAAGAGCTTCTGGAAAAGAAGCCCTTCTTCAAGTGAAGGTAGGATAAGGGATGTCCAGACACATGCATCTTTTTCCTGTTTTATGAAGTAATGGATGCCCTTATCCAAGTACTGTTGCAAGGTTACGAATGAACACAAATCATTTTTCTGTCCATTTTACACATCCAGTCCTCACTGAGCAGAGATGTGTAGTATTTGTAGGCAGTTGTTTGATCTCCTGTTCCTCAGCTTCACCCGCAACTTATACGTACAGCTTTAAATGTATGTGTAAGCTAGGGGGAGAGGGGGTGAAAGATCCCAAAGCCTGACAGAAAGTTTGTAAGCATTCTTGAAGCATGCATCAGAGGCCATGTGACCCAACAGTATGCATTTTGGTAGGATACAGCCTTCAGAGAATTGCAGTTACAGGTGAGCAAAATATCTTCCTGTATTGTTTGTAGCTTATTACATGTAGAAATTAGTAAGTGTTGCATAATGCCATGATAGTTCTGTTTCTGCTCACGCCTAGATATTAAGCACCGTCGACTGCCTATTCTCTTCTTTGCTAACAAGATGGACCTCAGGGATGCAATATCATCTGTGAAAGTATCTCAGTTACTGTCCTTAGAAAACATTAAAGACAAGCCCTGGCATATCTGGTAAATGTCCTTTTTTTCTACCCTTTTTATTGGTATTACTTTGCACATTCATACTTTAACTCTTATCATGCCACTCAGTATTATATAACATAAATCAACCAGATAAAATGCTGTGCTGCCACATGTGGAAACAATAGTAATATTACGATACTTGCTATCAAACTTGTTTTAAACGCACAGTGCATTCATGTAGACTGTGTCTTGAAAATTTTCACAATGGAACTGTTACCCAAATAACAAAATGGAGGACTTCTAGTGAAATCAGAAAGTAGTGTTCTTATCAGAAGAATAGCTGCTATTACTTTTTGCTGGGAAATTGAGTAGAATTGTTATCGGAATGCTGCTCTTAGTTTGTCTTGCAGATTTCAGAATATCAACAATAATACCTTTAGAGTTTTTTCCCACTCTGCAGATGCTTTAGTAAACTACTGTTCAAAGGCCATTCAGTAAACTGTTCTTGAGTGAATTCAGAGGGGCACTACTCTTTGTACCATGTAATGCTTGAGGGAATTGTAGGAGCTAGTGTCTCTTCTTTCTGAAGGATGTAAGCTTTCATGTAAATAGAAGGATTTTGTGCCAGTGTTCACAAGGAAAAAACCTCTCCTTTTATCAGAAGTGTTTTATAGAAGTTAGATTTTTGTCTTCTTGAAGTCCTCAGATGCTGTAAATAAAAGTTATATCAGCAGCTAAATGCTGCTGGAAAATACAACTTTCATTTTAGGCTCTTTAATATTAAACTTGATTCCCTGGGTGTGGTTTTGGAATCACTGCTTTTTGTTTCAAATTACACTGATGAATTTCCAAGCTCCTTTTATAGCTGAGCACAGTAACAGTTCAGATTCGCTGCTGTGCTAGATTTCATGAGCTGAAGAATGAGGGGCCTTTAGACAGTTATATCCCCGTGATTCAGAAGGTAGATTTACGCTGTTGTCTGTGTAGCTTAAATATATCAATCTTAAGGTAGCTTAATATATAACATACACTCCTAGAGTTGCTGCTACAGTGAAGTGTGTACTTCCTCCAGTACTCCAGCATTCTTGCTGTGTATAGGAACTGTGTGGGAGGACGGTTGGACTCGATGATCTTAAAGGTCTTTTCCAACCTCAACGATTCTATGATTCCTCACTGTTGTTACAGGTAGTAAACATCTTTTACGGCACAATCTGAGGAGGGAGTTATCTAAGTGGAGTTGCCACAGAACAATGTGGCTGGCTTGTGTGGGAGCTCTTCCAGAACCCCTTATGTTCTAGGAACGATTCCTCTGCCTTGAAACTGGAATTAAAATAGATCACATCTTGAAATGGTGTTTCCAGATTGGGAAGGTACTCTAGAATATATTATTTGAGAAGCAGCATTCTCCATGTGAAGAAAATTTAAGTTAACTGTACTTGATGGTACTTTGCAGTTCCGTAAATTACAAGTATGGTGATTCCACTAAAACCTGTATTTTTACAATGTTTTTGTAAATTGATTTGTTTCTTTCAGTGCCAGTGATGCTCTTAAAGGAGAAGGATTACAAGAAGGTGTGGATTGGCTCCAAGGTATATCATACGTAATTCTCTTGCTCTATTTTCATTCTGTTAAACTTTTTCATTTTGTAAGGTTTTTTCTTTATTATTTCCTTTGTTTTCTTTCTGTCCACTTCTGCTGTCAGATCAAATTACACAGTGAGTACTGATGTTCTATCTCATTTGCCTTTAGTTTAGGTCCTTAATGTACACAAAACATCATGTCAGTTTCTCTGACAAAAGTGTACGAAATATTAATGCATAATCTTGCAGGGTAACACTTTCTTGTCAGTCATACCAGCTCCTGCACTTCAACTGATTATTGTCGTAGTTCAGTTTGTTCTTTTTTCTTCCAGTCCTGTCCCCGTTTTACATAACTTAATGTTATGTATCAGGAAATGGTGAAAAAGCAGACTAGAAAAATAAGCAAAGTACACAGACAAATACACGAGTTTTGATTTTTCAACTTAAGTTCTTTACAGCCAAAATAAGAACAGCTTACATCATAACCATCGTAGAATATGCAGATACCTATAGTCACATAGAAAATATCAGATCCAGCTTAGATGATGTAGTACATACACATTTTTAATTACAAACTTAGTATGGATGCTGTATATCCTTCTGTTGTATGTTGGTAAGAGTCTGGTCTCTTTTGTCCTCCCACGTACCGCTAAATGTAGTGAATAGTGAAGTGTGGTATTGCTTTGGTAGACTCATTCCAATTTTAGCTCCCGAATTGACGTTGCTTCCATTGTGAGTGTGTGAGGTAGCGCGGTATAACCTGCATCCGCGCGAGGGTTTCTGTGTCGCGGCGTGTTCTGCGCCGAGGCAGCCGCTAGATGTCAGCGACCGACCAGAGCCGGCACCACTGAACTCTGTTCCTGCAAAATGCACCTAAATAACACCCAGCATTGTCCCTGATTTAACATATCTCCATTTATCTGTGGATACCAGACTGTCCTTTCTAAATAGAATCCTTACTGCTAATTAGGAAGAGATGGTTTGTTTTACTGTGTTATTACAGAATACAAAAACATTTGGTCATGTTTTCGGAGAAAGGGATACTAGCCAAAAATAGTCTTTACAAAGAGATTTACTGCCCTACAGAAGAACAGTGATGCATCCTCCACCGTCTAAGAGTTCTGTGGTGGAGAACCAGCATCTTACTACTGAGTTTCCTTCACTGCTGTATCCTGTTATCATAGAGGCAGATTCCAAATCACGTACTCTTTCCTAATTTCAGGCATAGTTCTGATTTTACAATATTTTCCTGTGATTTTTCAATGTCTCTGCTTATCTTTGAGGAGCCTTCTAAGTTTCAATCAAATTTTGAGTTGATGGTTTTGTACGTAGCTTCAAGCTACTTAAAAGGATCTCTAATGCTTGTCTAAATATTTTTCTGACAGAATATTTAAGTTGTGTATGTAGATTTTTAAGCACAGCAAGGAGGAGCTTCTGCATAGCTCTTCATAGCTCTTCACTTCTCATGGATTGTTAAACTACTTCATTTTCTGAGCTGAAATTCTTCACGGATGAGCTTTATCTAAAAATTTCCTTTAACTCCCTGCCTCGGTGTCCCTAAAAGCTTAAGAGGGGTTGGGTTTAAACTTGTATTATTGCCTAAGCACTTGCAGTTTGGCAGTTATGCTTTTAACGAATGAAGACTTTGATATTTCAAGAACAAATTTTTACTACGATTCTCCTCCTTGTTCGTAGAGCACTAGAGGGAACTATTTGGAATAACTCTTTAAGTTATAGTGGTCCCCAAATGACAGCCTGTGGATGCCATAAAATTCAGAGGAGGAAATGACACCTGGTTAATGAACGCACAGCTCTCCTCATCAGCAGTGTTGCTTTCCTTAGTTACCTTTTGCATACCCAAACTAGATAAGGGGCAACAGGGGCAGAAAGTTTTGCCTTTTTTCCCCTAGTGAAGGCTGAGTTTGCACATTTCCCTATTTTGTAATGGGGTTACTAGTGCAACAACACATCAGTAGGGTAAAACTAACCTGTCTCTCAGCAGTCTAGACCCAGCTCACGTTCCCTATTAGTGGGGCAAATTATGCTGACTTCCACATGCTGTAATGGGGATGCGGTACATTTATGTTAATGAAGGAAAAGTTAGAAGTGAATTGAGAAGTGGCAATCAGGCACCAGTATGGAGAGGTGTGGCTACTGAGAGCAAAGAAGCTTTCATGCGAGTTATTCAAAAACAAACTTGCGATTCCTTTGCTATTGGGGAATTAGTTCATGTTCAGTTATGTGGAAGCTGAAATGTGTACAAGGAATTGAAATGCATACTTCATGAAGTAACTTCCAGGCCTTATTCTCATCAGCGGTACCTTGTAAGCACAAAAAAGATAAATGAATTATGTAGAAGAGTCTTCCTGTTCAGTTAGCAACATTTGGGGGAAACAACTTGGCTGGGGAGGAGTTTCAGAAGTGGATGAGAGAGCAAGTTGAAAACAATTCTAACTGCATTGTCCCTCATTCTTGTAACTACACCGAAATATCTGTTAGTGTAGTTCTATAACCTGGACAATACTGGGTTACGTTTTCAAAAAGCAAAAGATAATAAGAATTCATCTCATGTTAACACTAGCTGTTTCTTTTTATTGACAGATCAGATCCAAGCAATGAAGACGTGAGAAATAAATAAAAAATGTATGGCGTTCTTTTACAAACTTTGTCAGTAGGTGTACAAGTTCCTTGGAAAGGAAGAATGATTTAAAGAAAATGAACCGTTCAGCTAAAATGTACTGTGTTGACTTGTTTTCTTTTAGTATCTCTTCCAGGAAAACTGAATGTAGGCAACATAGCACCTCAGGTATACACATTGATGAATTAAATTGAATCTTGTGACTGGAGAGCACATTTTTTTAAAAGTTTTGTGCTAACAATAGACATCTGCATTCATTTCAGTTTTAGGTGATAATTAGCCATCAGGAAATGCCCCTCTTTTTTGGGGGGGGACACCTTTGGACCAAATGGAAATATTTATTTTCCTGAGAAAGAATAATCACTTCCTGAAGTACAGCTGCATGAGATACCTAAAATGTGTAGGTATTTCTGCAATTTTTTTATTGTAAAATTTGATGTTGGGTTTTTAGTAACCATCTACAATAGGCTTCTAGGGGAATATTTTGATTTAAGATACAAGTATTCAAATGTTCAGTGTATTTGTTATAGATGGTTGCAGATGTTTTTAAGGAACTGCTTTTAATGAAATGTTATGAATTGTTTTTGTGATATGCCATGGTTATATTTGCATTCCCATCAATAAAACTTTAAATATACAACATGCCATGGTTTGGTTTTTCTAACTTAAATATGTTCATTGATGGTCTTCACATCTTAGAGATTTTTGGTGTTCTGTTAGTTTTATTTGGAATTTGTCCGTTTTCCAATGGAAATAGCACTGTATGCTGTAATAAAATGGTGTCTCCTTTGCAAAGCTTTTTTTTTAACTGCATATATTTGTTACACTTTCTAATAAACTGGGCTGCTCTTCCAGATATTTAAGGAGCATATGGTTGAAAGTTATATTTTGGAACATAGTTAAGGGACAGTTCACTAGTTCACTGGATCATTAATATGAAACATGTCTTTTACTTCTGTTGTGTATAAAAACTGTTTTACTTTCAAGAATAATTTTTAATAAACTTTCTGATTTCAGAGGTGTACCATAGGTAACAAATTAAGCCAACGCTAAGAACTTTATTTTTGTCATGCCACCTCTTCCCTTGTCCGAGAAACAAGCAGCCTGGCACTGGAAATGATGAAGACTATATTTAACTGAGTGATTAGCTGCTTCCTCTGGGAGATGTAATATGTGGGTATTGCAAAAGCAACCCCCCCCCCCCCCCCCCCCACACACATTAGCATATAAAATACACAAATGTTCTGTAAGCACGCCTTCTAGGGCTCACTTAATAGCAGAATATTTGGAGCAAAGGGACCTTCCTGAAAGGGTAGAAGACTTTCATGTACTTTCAGTTATTATTAAACAGTTAATTAACTCCCCTGCTTTGCTAGAGGGAAGTAATCACTACTGTAAAAAAATCTTTCTTACAGGATGCTGTAATTCTGACAGTTCAGTTTATCATGAAAGTGTTTATCTTTCATGTCTCTTTCTGTGACACCATTGGCCTTCTGTCAACTGTGAATCTAAATATCTATACAAAATCAAATACAAAGGAAGAAAGATCATGTAATTCTGAGATGTTTTTCTAACTCTGAATTGTGGGCCAGATAATTTTCCGGTTTACTTTGCACTGGATAATACGGTAACAAAAATAATACTTGTTGGAAACATCTTTTGCTGAGTATTGTAATTATTTTGGTTCACATATATGGCTTATTCAAATGAAAAAAATTAATTTTAAGTTGGTGATTTTTTTCTCCTGCCAAAGACAATTTAAGTTCTTACATAAAAATCTATCTGTGATTCTGACTTTCTTGAATAATCTGGCTTTCTGATTATTTCTCTTTGGACTTACACCCCACACAGTTATGTGCACTAAGCACACTGCCCTCCTATATATTTATGAATTTCCTTAAAATATGCCTGGTAATGCTTACGACTATAGCATTTTCAGCTGATGTGGGGCAGTTGTTCTCACCTACAAAGTGTTGCTTTCTACATCTCTTCTTCACCATTCCCCATATTACCACATCAGTGGCTAACGTCAGTGTCTGCAGTGCCTTCCTGGAGACAACTAAGCAGTGCAGCTGAGCTGTTACGTCTAGCCTTTCACAGCAGCTTATCTTTCTTATTAGTAAATAAAAAAACTCAAGCATATTACAGTTAGAGGGCTGAGATTAAAAGATAGATCCATTACATTTGCAGCCTAACACTTAGAACTGGACTTGCTGAACAGAAGATGGCCCAGGAGTTTTCAGGCTGCCCAGACTCTCAATTTACCAGCAAGTAGCTACAGGTTAAACACATGAAGTTCCCATGGACTCATGTCCTGAGTACCAGAGGCAAGGCTAGAAAAAAATAGGATTCACACATTTACCCAATAGCCTTGATTTGGTTTCAGTGCTTCTGTAGAACAGCCATGCAACCCTCTGTCTCAGAAAGCAGCTAATCTCTTAGAAGCTCTTAACTCGAAAATAACATCTTGTTAGTAATTAAGAAATAAAATTCACATTGATTCAAAGCATTTGTCCTTAAAAGCAAACATTTCTTATGCCAAGAAATACAGTTTAATCTTAAAAGTTTGTTGGTTTGGGGTTTTTTTCAAGTTTTACTTGTTTGGGAAATCACTCTCTTTATGATTAATTTCTGTCATCCCTTTCTTTAATTCTTTCTGGCCTACCTTATTTCTGTTTCACAGAAATCTTTATAAGTCTTGCTCCTAAACCTTCTGGTCTGCTCCTTTTGCTGAGCACTCTGCTAGTGAAACTTTGCAGCTCCCTTCCCTGTTGGTTTTTTTTTTTTGAGAAACAAAATAGATAATGAGAGAAGGTCACAGAAGACTGGAATAAAAAAGCATAAAAGGGGACTACTGAGAAAAGGCTTCAACTCTCCTCTTTCAGAAAGGTCAGGAGAGTTTGCTTTGAAAGGTTAACTTGACACACCCTGATCTTTTTTTATTATTATTGCACAGCTCATATTTGACTGCTTAAATTGTAAAATGCACTGTTACTATGCAAAAGTAATACTATGTGTACTAGCTAATTAGAATTCAGGACTTACAATGCTGTCTTAAAACAAATGCCAAGTGTTTTTAGTAATATTCTGTAACCTTACTTTCGTTCTGAGGCTCTGTAGCTCCTGTCACAGTAAGTTACATCATGAAAGCATCTGTGTTGGTGTGAACCAGCACTTTATAATTAATTTACCAGTGTTCAGTCAGTTGGATTGCTACTTAATTGGCTGAATATTTCTAGCCATATGAAGTTCTTGTTCTCAGAAGTACAGCGCGTATGTGATAACATACTGTTCTCTTTCAGTGGATATCAGGATCTCACCATGCGAATCAGCCATGTTAATGATAGAATGAAACCCACTCCCACTACCCTTTTTCAAAATCAATCCTTAAAATGAAAGCTAGGCTGTTAATGTCTCTTGTCTACCCTTAAATGATCTTATGTTTTAAAAATTGTTTATCAGGAGATGAACTTAATTGTATTCCAATCATATCACCCGGGCACCAACTTACAAGGGGGTGTAAGTCATTTCTCTGTGATTCAAGGGTCACCTTTGAAGATCAGATTAACTTGTTTAGTAAAAGAAGTGTAAATTTAAAAACTTCATGTTAGGCAGTCATTTTAAAAACAACTTTGCCTTTGGAGATCAGTAAGTAGATTGTAGGCCTAGCAAGATAGTTATTGGACCAAATTTAGTTTGCTGAAGAGTTGCTTAACAGTTCTTAGTAAAGGGAAGAAAAGACAGTAAGGAAAGGATGTAAGAAATCACGGAAATTGGGATGTGTGTAAGAAGTTTGGGCTGAAATAGATTCATGCTTATGCTAACGAATATTGAAGAAACTCAAGCCTTGAGGCTCAATGATGTAATCATAATAAATGATTGAAGTGGATGATTGGCAATACAGGCTCCCTAGTAAGGAGAGCAGCCCCATCAAACTGCTTTTGTAGAGCAAGACATCTGGGGCTGAGGACCTGATGCCCCCAGTCTGTGTATTTCTGAGTTTCCTCCAGCCTGGATCCTTTCTGGCCCTCCAGACTGAGTGCCTCTTAGTTGTTGGAGCATGTTGGGTTCACTCTGAACTTCCCAGTGGAGTTTCATCGAAAAGGAATTCAGTTCGTGTACTCCCAGCCTACTTGGTGATGTAAACAAAAGTTAGTGAGGATGATCTCTAAAGTACCCTCATGAGCCGAGCTAATGCACTGGTAGGCATACCTGTACAAACTTAAGAGGGAAACATTCCCAAAGTTTTAAAACCGTGGAGTTGAAACCCTGTAAAAGAATAGCAAAACTTGGCAAAAGGTCTCCAGATGCCAAGGTTCCCCAGGAATAATTTCAGTGAAATATCTAGAAAAATACAGGTTTGTACTATGGTCCTGTCAGAACTGGGAACGTTTATTCCACTAATAAAGGATATAACCATTAGACAGGGATTAAGTTGGTAACACCCAATTTAGAGGAAATGGCATAATGGGAGTTGTGAAAAATAAGCAGTCATGAATAAAAAGAGGAGTTACTGGCTGTCAGGCATCATTGCTGCTCCTGGCATTGTCTGTATTTATGATCACACAGGTTTAAAGGTGTTACTAGGGAAAAACTTTGCAAGGCTTTTTGACTTAAAATCTCCCTCTGAAAGTAAGTCTCTGCATGTTTTAATCTTATTTATTAGCATAGGAAAGAAGCATCTAAAAATTGATATAACAAGTAACAAATGGATTCAATGAACCAGAAAGTGTATGTTGTTTTCAGTGATAACAATACTCTTAAGACTTTTTTCATCTTTTATTATAATAACAATGGATTACATGGAAGCAACTTGGTCCCAATTTAACATCTTCGTCTGTGATGTGATTTTGTTGGCCAGTAGTTACATCCTTGCTTTAGAGGAGTAAGAATGAATGAAAGGTTTCTTCTCAAGGGTAGAATGTTTCTGCTGGGAAGGGTGATGCTTTTCTCTTATAATATTTTTTCCCCTCTTTTGTTAAAGGATCTTTTCCATTCTTAAGGTAGGTTTCAAAGGGAAAGTGTTTCTCTGTTTTGAGGTGCCTAGAACCCCTGGATAATTGTCTGGTTTTGAAGTCCTCTGTTGAGGTTTAAATTAAGAGCAATTTAATGCTCTAGAAAAATTTTGGCAGCGGTTTCAAAGCAGGCTGAATTGATCTATCAGAAAGTATTGCTGTGTATTGCAATTAAGGCTTGAGCCTTACTATTTCTTTAATTGGTACCATTAAAATAAGAACAATAAATTTTATCTTGCAAAACAATTGTAGAAGAGCCACTTCAGTGCTGACTTATCAATATTAGCGTATGTACAGACCTTTTGTGTTGTAGCATTACAGTTTCTGACAATTGAGACACATATCCCAAATGAACTAGTTTAGGTTGTAGGAATATTTCTGAGTACCAAATTTCCTTTTCACCCATTTCATAACTGTTAAATTACTACTTAGTTTACCGTCTACTCTGATATGTCGTGCAGTGATTCAAAAAAGGATAAAAAAACCCTTTTGTGGGTAATAAGTATCATGCGTTCCTTGAGGTGTGTGTTCTGTCATCGTGTCAGGTAATGCATTTTAATAACTAAGTCCTTGATTTATGCAGGATACAAAATACCGAAGGGCTTTCTTCAAGGCTGTGGCAATGCCTAAGTTGTTAAGTGAAAGACAGTTGATCTGATGATGGCATCATACTAAATAGGAGCACTTCATTCAGTTCCTAATATAAAGAAGAGTTTACAGCTTTATTCAGGGAATTGACTTAATGAAGAGATAACATGAACCTTTCTTTTCAGCAGCAGTTCAGCACACCCTGAACAAAATTTGGAAGAACTGCTGTACGACTGATATTTAGGAGCTACAGTAAATGCATCCTATAAAATGCTATCTTCCATTGTAGGGAAACCCCTTTAGTCTTATTACTCATATTTTATTGGACTAAAGCTGTACATTACATACAGAAAATATTTCTGAAGAACAACATCAGATAAAAAGACCAAGTTTCAGGGTTATATCCCCATTAGCCATGCATTTTCCTTCGCTGAAAAAGCTTTTCTTCTCTGACTTCAATAACTGAATGCTAGAGTGAGGAAAGATATGAATTATTCAGAATTTTTTTTCTTGGGTATTAAGAGAAATCTTGTTTCCCCTACTAAAAGTTCTGTTGTGTTGGGCTTAAAAAAAAAAAGGGGGGGGGTGTCTATTCTGTTGTTACTTATCCGGCTAACTAGTTACAGTCTGATTAACAGTCACTTGCATTCTTACAAACTTGGGCTTTAGTATTTCTTTCTTACCCTTTTTCTGTGTGCTATACATACAGTTTACTGTTATGTGAAACTTGTATGCCAAGAATTAGACTCTGTTTTTCTGTTTGTTCTGTAATAAGATTGAAGTATTTTCTGCCTGTTTGGAATAACTTATGGATATAATTTGTATACATAAGAAAATGTCTCTTTTTTGTGTTCTTTTTTCTGTTTTTAATTTCTTTCTGGAAGCTTAAATGGAGAAGAAAATAAGTTGTTCCATGAAACCAGATGGGATTCTGCAACATTTGCAGCCAAAAGCTTTTATGATCCTGTTTGGCTCAAATCTGTAAGAATTCTGCTTGTTAGAGACTGGTGTACTTACAGTCATTTTTACATACAGAATATTTTGCAGCGTATTTCTCCGGACACTGAAAATTATTCTTCCTTTTGGAATATACTAATACATGTGCTTGCTATGAATGTGGTAAGGGCTTACTTTTTTTGTTTTTTATATATATTCTAATTTTCAAACATTTTGAATAATGTTTTATAAAGGGTTCAGATCACTGGGTTAAAAAGTATTCTGTGTTGTGAAATCCAGCAGGATAGACAAAGGGGTGGAACTGGTGCGTCTCTGACAGTGTTTTGCAGCCTTGGGATCCAGGGACTAGCTTTAAGAAACCTTTGGAAGGTAACTAAAAAAGTCAAGTCTGCTGTCTAGAGGCTTAAGTTTACTGTACATAGGCTTGCACCACAATTCAAAGCTGCTTAGTAATCTGCAAATTGAAAAATGTACTTTTATATACATGCATGGAAATGGGGTAAGCCTTTAGAATATTAGTAATTTCATTTAATAATTGGAAGTGTGTGTAGATTTGTACAGAAAGGAGTAAATTCATTTTTTAACTACAAATCTGATATTCAAAAGATATTCTTCTTGTACAAGTTGCTGGTTATGTATTTCATGGATTTCCTTTATCTGCATGTAAGACACCTCTTTTTGAAAGCTCTTGCATTCTTCTGGACACTAGATTACTTGTACTGCTTTTTACCATACATACAATATATGTTAGAAGTTGGATGAAATTAGCTTACTGAAGCACTTTGTTTAACCATAATTTTTTTCCGTAGGGGTGGTGGTGAATATACAGATTGGTTTAGCAAGGAAGCAGAACCCAGAATAGGATGGTTTTACAGAGACCTCATTATATGAAATGCAGATTTTCTTGAGCTCCAGTTAGGGTAGTGTGGTTTGCAGTGATTAGCATTGGTAAGAGCACAAGGGAGTTTCATCTTTGTATTCACACGAGTGTAATTGATATGAGGTGCTATCAAAAATGTCTTGAAACTCTTCCAGACAAGCTGTGCTAATCAGCTGAAAGTTATCAATTCTGTTGGAATTTTTAACAGAAAAGGACTTTGGTCCTCATCTAACGTAGTTAGGTGCATGCCTGCCACCGTAGTATGAGGCTTCTGAATGCTTTTTGCTCCATGCCCAGGGGCAGCGCAAGTCTATTTTAAAAGAGGTTCTGTAGGTGTGTTGGTCATTTTTTATTTGTTCTTTACAATTAGTTTTCCTTTTTAGCACTTCTGCTACTGGGTAAATGTGTCACAAATTATAGTGTGGAAAACAAATAGAAGAGGCCTTCCAGAAAGTTGATTTAAAGATTTTTAATTACTATACTGAACTTTGGCCATAGGTGGCACAGTGTGTAAGTTTTATCCAAAATAATAAAGAACACAGTTAGGGCTCTCAGTAATTACAGTTATTTCCAGCTGTCTTCTCCAGACACAAAGGCATTTGAACAATAGCAGCTGACCATGTTGCGCTCTTTAAAGCGATTTTCAGTAAATCGAATGGAGGAACTGTGTGTTCACGGTTAAAGGATGAGGATTGCTGGGATCTGCGCGGGGCATGCTTTACAGCAGAAGGTCATAGCTGGATAGAAAATACGTCCTAGAAATCCTTGCTAACATGTTTCATCTGTGTAATAACATATCCAAGACCCAGATCTTCAATTCTGTTGTTCTCCTTCATTGTAGAATAAGCCTAGATTAGAGATTTTCAAGTCAATCAGTATTTGTTTCAACATCTGGACAACTAACATTGTGAAAAATGGCTAGGAAATATTACATGTGATGACTCCATTATGTGCATCTATTTATTCTGTTAGGTCTCCTGACACCTGTTAGAAACCTTGCCATAATATATTATATATTGGAAAGGAAAACGATAGGTAAGGAAATATTAAGGAAATCAAAATACTATTGCTATTTGTGCCACATCTACCTGTAGACACGTTCTGAAAGAGCCTGGAAATAGGATTGCCTATTAACAAGAAAAAGTAGCCAAGATATACAAAATATTTTTATAAATAAATACTTTAGACACGTATGAAACAGAAAACTGAACTGTCCTTTTGTTTAGCAGGGTTGTACATCAAAAGGTAGACTCTTGTTTCTTATTGTAGCAGCCCAACAATGCAAACAGTCTGAGGGTTTTTTTCATTTAATAGTTGTGCTAAAAAGTGCTTGCAGGGAAAATGTTTAGTTTGGTTGTTTTAAGACTGTATTTTTTCCCTAGTTATGACTTTAATGTATTGGAAAAGTTCTAAAACTGGGTGCGAGAGGAGGGCTCTTCATAATCTTGCTTTCCTTTTTGGATCCAAACAAAACAAAAGATTTGACTCAAGATTTTAAAGACCCGTAAAAAGGAGGAAATTCAGCAAGCACAATTAAAATTTTACCATCTGCTCATTTTAAGGCAGCAAGGAGAAGGGGGAGATTTACCTTGTGCACAACTATTATAATCTGAATTGCAGCAGAAAATCAGTGAATATGGAATAGACGTAGCACCCTCCTCTCTCTCATTCGAGATACTGATTCAAGTGAAACTCTGGGCAGGATGAGATTAAAAAAAAAAATGTATTCAGAGCCTCAGCTTGATGTTTTCCTCTTCTGTGCCATTGTATCCGTCTGCAACTGTTTTAATGGTTTCTCGCTGCCTTTGGTGATGCCATATTACCTCGTATGGGCCACATGTGAGTACTCTAATCTGAGGGGGAAAGGAACCTGTTTCCCCCATCTGTTTTGGCTTGCATGTGTTGGTGCTGCTGTTAATAATGACAGCTGTGTTAATATGCGAGGCCACCTGCCACATACTGCATCTTTGGGTAAAAGCCTAACTTTTCTCCCTTCACGGAAGGTGTAGATCTAAAGCAGGGTTCCTGTTGGCAACTCTGCTGGCGGTTCACGTTTTATTATTTTAAATGTGTCAAAATTATTTACTCTTAAATCATGTGGTACTCAATTACTGAAGGGTCTGGAAAAAGAGAGGGATTATCTAACCTGGGCTATGTTCATCTTTGATATAGTTTCACTACTTTGATTAGATACTACTTATGTGCCTCCAGTACAACTGTCATTTGGTATGTTTCTGTATTAGATGCTGTGAAGAAAGGAGAAACAGATTTGAGCACAAAATGTTACTGTTTGGGATTAGCATTTCTGATTAGGTTGGCTCTTTGTTCTTGGACGAGCACAGCCCTGGTAATGTCTCATGCTGCGCTGGGATGCCCCTCCAGGCGCCTCGCTGGTAGAGTGTGGACAGATTTTGGATGCAGCTAGGTGTTTTGACTGCCTCTGTCTCTGCGTGCAAACCACTCACCATATTATACTTAAGTACATCCTGAGGTGGTTATGAGGATTAATTAATGCTTAAATCCTTTGAAGATACCGGATGCTTTATAAATGCTAATTATTTTATTCATGCTTGCTACAGTTTAGGGATTAGACCTTAAGCAATAGGTAGGGAAACTGTGAGATGTACACAGCAAAAAAGAATTAAAAGTAATAAACAGTCACTGAGAGCCTGAGCCTCCCTGCAGCCTGTTTGTGCAGTCCCAATAAATTGCCACTCTTCTAATTTGGTTTTGGAGCCTTAATTACTGTTATTTTGAATGTCAGAGGGAGTGTCTCCTCTATAATGTTCCATAGGCGCTGCTGTTACATTTTGTAGTTTTAACCCTGATTTGCCATCTCCCTGGGAATCGGCAGCTATGTGTAGCTACTCTCAAAATGTGCTTTCTTTTTTCTCTATACTGTTCTGGAATGAAACATTTCATGGTTTGTGCTACGTTTGGGGCATCTGTATCACTGAGAGAATGGTCTGCTCCTTGTCTGGACACTGAGAATTAGACAGGACCTTGTGGTGTAGTAAGTATTGGTCCCCTGAATAAGTTTTGTGACTGGTAATCATACCATGATAAAGCTACATTTTGTAACCTGTGAAACAACCAGCTAGTCCCAACTCAGACTGACCGGTAAAGATTTTAAGTATATGTCCAATATTCACCTGTGTCTGTGTTTTTAAAATCCACATCAAAGCTCGATGAGACCTGGGCAATACGAAGGGGAGCTGCCTGTGCATTTCTTAAAGATTTTGCTCATAGCTGAGGCAGTGGAGATTTGACAGAAAAGTAGCCAGTAATTTCCAGGCTGTTTTATTGCTACTGCTCTGCAGATGGGCCTAGAGTACCAGCTTCATATCCACCCCAAGTTGCAGCCACGGCAGGCTGATACCATGGCTCAGCGGTAAAGAATACGGGCAAAGAGGCATTTGGTATAGAGGGGATGGATTGAGGTGAACGAATGGAAAAAAAGTCTTAGAGAAAAGAGGTGAGCACGGGCACTGAGAGACTGTGGAGTCTCCATCCTTGGAGATAATCCAAAAGCCGTCTGGACATGGTCCTGGGCAGCCTGCTCTAGGTGGCCTGGCTCCAACAGGGGGCTTGGACCAGGTGACCTGCCAAGATCCCCGACAACCTCAGCCACTCTGTGATTCTGTGAGATGGCACAGTGCAAAAGGGAGCAGTTAAAAAGGTGTGAGGTGCAGGCAGTCACAAAGAACGGCACAGATGCTCATCCAGATGAGAAAGTGTGGTTTTTAATTTAAAATCCTAAATCAAGGTTAGTCTATTTTACCAGTAATCCACACTCAGTGAATCATTAAGGTTTTGTGCATCACCTCCATCTATAAAACAAGGATAATATTTGTCACCGGGTTGTTGCAATGGCAAGGTCATCTCTGTTGGTAGGGATAGTTTGATGTTAACTCAAGGAAGGCTGCAGTTCTCAGAAGGAGAAAAATTAAGGTTTTGGTATTTAAAAAACCCAAACTCTTTTCTAGGAAGAAATCTTTTCGAAAGGCCAGAGACTCCTGTTCCTCCAAGTCACTCATCTTCATCAGCAGGAACACCCTGAACTTATCCCAAAGCGATGGAGGGAGGACTACTGCTGCTGTGTGCCTTTATTTGATGGAAATATTTTACCGTGCTGGCTTAACAGGCATCTATGTTTCGTGGCAGCCAGACGGTGCCCAGCCCAGGACAGGCCAGTTAGTGACTTTGCATTAACAAACGTGTCGCATCTCAAAGTTGGCACAAGTTAAAAACAGGAGGCTAGCGTTGGTGTTTGCAGTCAGGCAGGAGTAGAAACTCTCAAGGCTGTCTGTAAGAAAAAGGACAGAGTTAATTTTCACTTCTGATCTTTTCTCTTTGTTCACCCTAATTACGCCCCATTAACTTAACCAAACACCCCAGAACCCCCCCAACGCCCCTCCTCGGGAGGCGGCGGCAGGCTGCCTGGGCCGGGACTTCCCTCGCTTCCCTCCCGCCGCCCTGCGCGCCCCGCCGGGCAGACACTGCCCCCCCGGCCCGGCCGCAGGCGGCGGAGCCGCTCCTCGACCCGCCCGCCGCACGGGAGGCCGCGGCACGGAGAGCGGTGAAACGCCTTTCCCTTCCCCAGCCTGCCCCCTCCCCTGCCCCGGCCTTCCCCCAGCCCCAGCCGGGCCCGGCCTCCCGCCTCCCCGGGCGCAGCTTTCGCCCTTCCCGCCCTCCGCCAGCCCCGGGCCGGGCCGGGCCGGGCCGCCCCGCCGGCGAGCAGGGGGCAGGCGGAGCGGCGGCCCCGCCCCCGCCGGGGGAGGAGGGAACAGGGAGGTGTTCGCCGCCGCCTGCCGCCGTCGTGGGGACTCGGTGCCGGGCGGCAGTTGGCGGCACCTCCCGTCCCGTCCCGTCCGCGGCGATGTCTGGCGGGGGCAGCCGGCGGCGGGCCGGCTCCTCCTGGCACAGCACCTTCTCCCGCTTCTTCGTCAGGAGCCCGCCCAGCGAGGGGGCGGCGGCGCCGGGGCGGCCGGCGGTCGCGAACAGGTACGAGGGGTCGGGTCGGGTCGGGACCGGCGCGGCCGGGCGCCCGCTGCCGCCCTCTGCCCCGTCCCACCTGCCCCGGCCGCGGGGCCGTGCCGGCCGCCCCGGCAGATGTTGCGACACCAGCGGCGGAGGGAGGGAGGGAGAGAGGACAAACGGGTGTGCTGGCGGCGGGGCGGGGCGGGGCGGGGGGGGCTGCCCGGACGCCCCGGGGCTGAGGTGCCGCACGGCGCCTCGGCCGGTCACGGGGCAGGCGGGGGGGGGCCCGGTTGGGCGCCTGGGAGAGCAGCCCCCGCGGCGGGAGAGCGGCGGCGTGTCCCGCGGAGCCCGAACCCACCGGCGGCGGGGGGCTTCGGCCTGGTGCCGCCGGCGGCTCCAACTCAACGTGCCCGTGCGGCGGCGGGAGGCGGGACGGGACGGGGGGCAGCTGCGACGGGCAGCTGAGGGGGGCACCGGCGTCCCGCCCCCCCCCGCTCTCCCCGGCCCCCGCGCCCGGCCCCGGGCTCCGCTGGGAGCGCGGGTTTGCGGTGAACAGCCGGCCCGAGGCTGCCGCCGGGCCCGGGGCGGGTCGGGGGTCCCGGCCGCTCGCCCCGCGGGGGGAGCTCCTTCCGCGGGAGCTGGGAGCAGGGCAGAGCGCGGGGGGCTGCGCCGGGGGGGGTGGGGGGGTGGTGTGTTTGAATGGGTTTTTTTTTGCTTTTCAGTCTTCGCGCTTCTCTTTCTGACGGGTGTAAAACAGATGTTAATGCAGCATAAATATTACTGATGTGTTTAAGTCTCAATGCAAAGGTTGTGGTTTATGGAAACCTGGTTATTAATAATTATTTTCTAGTGCAGGGCGACTTTAGAAGATGAAAAGATTCGGAAACTTCTCGTGTGTTTGTTCCTCTTCCTTTTTTCTTTTTTCTTTTTTTTCCTGGTGGCTGATTTCTACGTGTACATAGGAAAGAAGCACAAAAAATTTCTTTCTGTTTCTCATGCAGCCTTATTATTGGCCCTAGTTAATTAGGATATTTTGTGGTGAAAAGGTGCCAGCTGGCTAGGCCTTATTTCCTCAGGTGTAGTATTTATTTTTTGCTTTTAACGTGTTGGTTTTAATCTTTGAGTCATTTTTGATACTGTGCAGGTTTGTGTTTAAACCTGCAGGCAAGTACAGTTTAGCCAGATAGATAGTGGCTATCACAGTAGTTCTTTCAGTGAAAAACTTCAGCAATCATGAAAAATAGCAGAGTGTATTGCTGCCTTAACACTGACCATCTTAAACAGTCTTATAAATGCACCATGAAGATTTTTAACTTGGGGAGTTTTGTTTCACTGTAAGCATTTGAGTCACCAGTACATCAACAAGGATCCACCAGCCTTCCATGAGCATGCAACGTTGCTTTTAATTTCCTGAAAAAAAAAAAAACAACTCAAAAAAAGTCAGGAGCAAGGCTGCTGAATCAAGGGCATCTTTACAGTTGCAGGAGTAGCATGGCTTAACCACATCTGGCAGAGGTGGTTAAGACATGGGAGAAGGAAAAGGCTTGGATCTGGCAGAGGACCTGAAGAGGCAATAGGAGAGACTTGATCTGACTCCTCCTTGACAGGTCCCTCAGCTGTGGTCTGGAATAAACAAAAAAGCATAGCGGTTGCCCTAGTGAGGAGGAGGGTGATGCTAGTTCAGTGGTTTCCGCACTAAATAGCCTATCTGTAGGTAGCGCTCATGGTAGACCTGCTCCACTTAACTTGGGGCTGGAGTCTGTTATCTTTATCTAAATCACAGTTTCGTTTCCTGCAGCCAAGAGCCTAGCCTTTATTAGGACACCGGATAGTCCGTGTAGATATGAAAAGGTTCGGGCCTTTTGGCCTTATTCTTGAGCTCCTTGTGCGGTTACCTGAAGGGAGGTATCTGTGATTCCTCTAGAGTGGAAGCAAGCGAAAACCCTCCTGCTCTGAGGAGTCCAGTATGGTCTGTGAAGGAGCTTTTTCTGTTGCGCTGGGTTGCAGCGTGGCGCGTTTGTCAGGAATGCTGACGTTCTCGTATTTGGTTTCCACTGGCAGCCTTCTGGGCAGATTAGTGTAATTGCATACATTAAACAGCCCTGGGTCGGGATGAGTGCCGCAGGTTTGCTCGTCATGTTTATTTAGTGAGCTTGGTGGTGTAGAAAAATGGATCGCTGAACAAAGCGTGCGTGTGGAGAGGGGGAACGAAGGCTGCTTTGTATATTTATTGTTAAGGTGTGGAGTGCATGAGGCAAGTTGGGGAATATGTCTTTTGTAAAGTGTTATGAGAAATGTATACACCAGGATGGTTAACTTCCCATTCCAATGATATATATTGGAACCAGATCAAATTTGAAATGTATAGAAAGAAACTTTTGTATGGAGATATTTTACCTACCGTTGGGTTTCAAAAAAGCGGAACACGTAAGTGAAGGGGGCAGGAGAGGGGGCAGTATATTACACAGGGCCGAACACACTCCCAGTGTACTGGCGTTGACCTCTGGAGACACGCATCATGCTTAATGCCTGTGCAGAACACAACGGTTTCCTAAATTTTAAAAACGTGCAGAAATGAGCGTGTGTGTGTCCAAAGTCATTCTCCATCTGCTCCTGAAAGTTGGGCAACAGCGGCTGGATGGAAGCTCCCAACTGTCCTTCCCCCAACCCTAAAGCTGCCCCTCAGATCTGCAGGGTATGGAGCTCTCGCCCACTCTTGCTCCAGGCACCATGTTCAGACTTAGCTCTAAAAACAAAACAACAACAAAAACCAAAACCCCGATCTACTGTGGCCCTGGTTTAAAATAGGAGGCAGGGGAGGGAGGAATTACACTGTTTGTTAATCAGTGTCTTAGACTCTTCTGAGAACCTCATTTGACGAAGAGCTTATGTTAATAACTTGCCCTTACAGCAATTTGTAGCTCTGATGAACATGAGAATTGCTGGAGGCTTGCTTGCTTGTGGAAAAAATAACCCGTGTGGATTAGTTGCAAGTTTCGTGGTGGCAAAAAGCACAGCACATGCGTTAAGGGCTTACTTGGCTTTTACGTAAAATTAGAAAAACTCCTACCTATGCTTGCCTGCATAAGTGTGTTCTTCAGAGCTGAGGCTGCCTTGAACAAGGGCTTCCATGCTTTTCATCCCAGTTCTTTATCGTTAACTTCCATCAAAGGCTGTCATTATGCTCTACTTGGCTATTTGCTATTTTCAATAATATAAAATTGATTATTTATTACTGCAGTGTTTGTCCTGGAGCAGTCTAAATCCCCAGGGTGAAAAAATCCCATTGAATTTTCACTATTCTAAATACATGCTTCTTTAGTCCATCTGGACGAAGATAACAGCTTTTACAGTGTAAGTCAATCCACTGCAGATTCTTTCAGAAACATGCAGCTTCTGTGGCTGAGCAATTGTTGTGTTGCAAATAAATATGACCTTTCAGGTTATGTTAGAAACTGCCAAGGAGGTGTGACACTTTGCACTGATCACTTTAACCCAGAGCTACCACCAAAATCTCCTTTAAATTATGGGTGTATTTTATTAGTTATTCTGTATATTGTTTAGCAGGTTCATTTCAGGTTTATCTTTTTCCCTCCGAGTGCTGTTGGTTGGTTGGTCAAATAACTACCAGTGCAAGTGGGCTTTTGTTGGGTTTGTCCAGATATTTCTTCTGCACCGCTGAAGTGTACCAGAGACATCAAACAGGGAAGAGCAATCTTTTATTTGGTTTTATAGGGCTTTTTTTTTTTTTTCAGGCTGAGATTATTGTTCCGTTCATCCATTAGTTTCTAACTAAGAGCTTTCAGAGATGGCAGAACTTTGTTTATTCTGCCTGAGGAGAGATTAGAGAGTCTTTTTCTTCCTCTGGGGCTGCCAGTCATTGTTCCTGTTTACAAAGAACATGTATTTTTGTAGTTGTAAAAACTCTGCGTTTGAGGACTGCTGGGAATTGATTGAAAAGGGAGTCATACATTTCAAACTTATTTTTTTCTGAAGTTACTACCTCCTGGCTGGTTTTGTATCGGATACCATTAGCATCTTTGAAGAAATCCGTTGTTTGCTGGAAAAATCAGTCTCTGCTTTCTAATAAAGAAACTTTTTCTTTCAAAAGGCAGAGGGGGATTTCTTTGTTGTTGTTGTTAAAATTAATTCATTTGTGAGTGTACATCAGGAATGATGGTTTGTGGAAACAGCAAGAGGAATACTGCAACCATATAGAAGAATTCAAATTAGACTTACCTAAGCAAGGTGCATTATGAAAATTTTCTGTTAATTTCTTAATTTGTTTTTTTTTGTTTCTTTTTGCTTCCTAGATTTTTCCATTATGACTTTTATTGCAGGATAATTCAAAGTAGTCGCAAAGGCCCTGATTCAACAGGGTTCCAAAGTGGTTGCCTATAATTAAATAGGTAAATAGTTTTGTGCATTATAGTGGGACTACTTGTTTGATTGGAAATAGGTGCATACCTAGATGTCTCATGGGGCTGAGACCAGAAGGAGCAAGCCCAGCAGCTGGCTCTGTGTGTGTGAGATTTCCTAAAGGAAATGTTACTAGAGTATTAATTATAATACTAGTGCTCCTTGGAAGAAACAAAGCAACGTGGTTTTTTTTCCCACTATTTTAAACTTTAACAGCATTGTCTCCTTTCCAATTATTGGCGTAAATGCTAGAGTTAATACAAAAATATTTCCAAAACAGCTGCAAGTGTATGGTTTTAAGGAACAGTTTTGCAAAGATGAAAACTCCTCAACCTTTTCCTCTGGTGAACAAAAGGCTCACAGGTGGGAAAAAAGCAAAATTCAGAAACATGTTGCTGTGGGGATTGTGTTTCTGATTATTGAAACTTCTTAAAAAGATGGAAACCCAAGTGCTGCTTTTATTTTCTGAGGGGTTTTTAGATTTCATACAATTCAGTATATACTATTATACTTCCAGACAGTAGCATAGCACTGTGTTGCTTAGGCTTTCCAGAGGATATTAATGCCTCTATTTTTCTGGTACTTTAATTTTCATTTCTAAAATAATTTTTTAGATTCTAATACACTTTACAGTATCACTTTTGAAGACTTTTAAGATCAGAAATGTGCATTTCCTTAGTCATTTCACTTTCATGTCAATTTTGTGGCATGAAATGTAGTCTCTAATTGTGTTGTGTTAATGTGATTTCATGACTTGCCTTATTTTGAAATGGAGTTTTGGTTTTCTGAATGTTCCAGTGTTTCTTAAATGGCTAAAATATTTTGCTGAAGGCAGTATATCTGCATAAGAGTTTGGAGGTCTTGGGGCCTAAGTGTATGAACACTGTGTGGATCTGCCCTTTGCCTATGGACAGTGTTGTGTACAGAAAAATGTAGGTGGAAGTATTTCTTGTGAGCACATGAAGAGCAAAGGCAGAAGGAATTGCAGTGACAACAGGCTTCTTTTAATCATCAATTAACTGATTTAGCCATCAAACTTCTTTTGGTTGAATGGAAAATGCATGCTTTCAACACAAAAGAGGGAACTGGAAAGTGTCTGTAGGACATCCGATCTATGTTTTGTGAGTAAAAAATGGGAGGACTGGAGAAGTATTTTCTTGTGTTGAACTTGTAGCCTTGTCTGCCTCTACTAAGAGTTTTCTGCTCCAGCCTGACTAGAAGAGCTCGCTGCGTTTTACTGGTGATACCAGTCTCTCTTGCTTGTTTTTTCCTGGGTGCTTTTTCTTAATGACATCCTCTAAAAATTCTGTTACGCTCTGTTTATCAGGATGACAGCAGTTGTTGCTGCCTTAAAGCTTTCCTGGATTAATTTTTTTTAATATCTCCTATTTTCATGCCCTTTATAAGTACCATCATTGATCCCCAACTCTGCAAACATGCCATTTGAAAACAATTGTATAATGGGCTGTCTATTCTATTCTCTATTAACTCAGTAATTTTAACCTTAATAAACCTAAATACTTTATAAATCTATTTCTGATATTATACCAAGTTTATGTGCTAGTGGCCAGTAATATATTTATTTCATAAGAATGTTGGAAACTTCAACGATCAGACTGGTAAATATGGAGCAGATTCTACATTAACATTGGTTACTATGCTTGACAGATGCCAGAAGAAAAACCTTGATGTAATCTGGTATAATCCTACTGCCCAATAGTGAAGTAGGCTCTGCTCAGAAACATTTATATTTCTTTTCTCTAGCCTTTGTACGGCTGTTCGATTCCCTCACATGTAAAACAGATCAAGTTATTCAGCAAGGGTGATTGTGATCCATCATACTTATTTCACTTAGTTCTGGACTTTAAACTTAATGGCAAATGTGCAGTGTAAAGACACGGTTTGGTTCTTGCATTTTTCATGTAAATTTTCATTGTAAAATGGGACATATCTGTGATTTTTATAACATCTTTATTTTCCATGATATTTTTAGTTGCATTTTGAAAGCGGATTAAAAAAATCTCTTTGTTCTATACTGACACCCTCCATGTAGCTCGCATAGTCTATGTGACACAGCTCTGGTAATGCAGAACATGAAGCTGACCTAGCTTTGCTACACAAGCAAAGAACAGCATGTAAATAAAGCACCATAAACAGGTCTGAGAGGAAAAATTGTTTCAGTTAAAACAATCTAAATTGCTTAATGCTGTCTGTAATCAAACCAGTTTTGAAGTGGGATAGTCTAATTGAATATAATACATTTTGTGCTATTCCAACACTTAAATTAATCAGCTGATTGTAACACTTCCCTTGCCTAAGTTCCTGCCTCCTCCTTCTGGCTCCATTTTCTCCTTCCTTACCTTTCTCTGCTTTCTGTTCCTTTTCTTCTACTTCCCTTCTTACTTGTTTTAAATGAAATAGCAGGTTTGCTTTCCTTTGACCCTCTAGTTTCAAACTCTCTAACTTGTTTTTATAATTTCCATTTATCTTAATGTCTTTACTGCTCCTCCCCTATGTGTGTGGCCTAAGCACAGAAGTAGGAGCCAGAAACTTCACATACAAATCTCTGTGCAAACACTGCCTCTCTCTTTAGGACAAGCCCCAACAGCCTTGCCAGAGATTAGGGGAAGACTTTGTCACTGCTACTGGCATTTGGTTTCCCAGAACAGTGTTAGCCTGGGGAATCTTGCTGAGAAGTTGGATAAAATTTTTAATTCTGAAGCTTTTTAAAAAGGCCAGTATTCTGTTTTGGGAGGGGAACAGAGGAAAGAGTTCTTTATTAGTTACTATTTCCTGTCAAAATGCTAGCATATTTATTTTCTCTTAAAAAACTTCTGTGTTTTAACTGTCATTTGATGCAGAAGGCAGTTTTTAGGAGTCTTCATTGATTTCCTCACAAAATTAAGACTCATCTTGTTGCCACTGGGCTCTATAGTAACGTTTTCCTTTTGATTCATTTAACAAATGTTTACTGTACCCTTGCTCATGTCATTCAGTATACATGCCAAAAGTTTGACTCTTAAAAAATCATCTGACTTCTCTTTGTAGATCAGGTTCTGATAGTTCTCCTGGCTGCACAGCACACAAATGGCTTCACAAGTGTGGCATTAGTATCTACAGTAAGGTGTTGGTATTTCACTTTTAAATCTATTGTGTTTGGTTGGATTAAAGAGGAAGGATTGAAAAGTTGATTTACTAAGTCTTCCAGGTGACATGAGAAGTTAATAAACATGATGTTGATCCTAACATCACTAGAGGATGGGAATTGTCAAACTGTTTTGTTTAGGAGATTACAGCTTCAGTTGACAAACTTCTAAAACAATATACTTAAACTCTTTAAGGCATCTGACTTAGTGCTCCAATTAAAATATTTGCCAGTGTAATGACAGTGGGCTAAAATTTGACATACAGAGGGGTATAAAAATGCCAGGTATGAAAAATAATTTTCTAAGTGATGTATTTGAAGAAATTTAAAAGGACATATTTTTGAATCAGTTTATTTAGTATCTTCACAAATAATTTGAAAGAGAACAAAACTGTAGCAGATGACTAGAGTGAAAAGTATGGGAATCACCATGTAGATGACAACTTTAGAAGTAGACTAAGTTGCCATGGTTGACAGTCAGCTGAGCATGAGGTGCTAAAGCAAACTGGCAGCTCAGAGAGAAAATGTGATTCTCGGATATATAAATAACAAAGTACATGTATTCTGTGGATGAACTTTGGTTACTAGAGTGTTGAGTCTAGTTGTGGTGCCCAAGATTTGTTATGAGAAAGGTGCTGACAAGCTAAAAAGGGCTCTGAGAAGAGCTCCCAAACAATTTGGTGTCTGGAATACCTCCCTCACAGAATAAAATTAAGCAGTTCGGTAGCGTTTACTTCATCTAAGAGAAGGTTTTGAAATGACAGGGTTACAGTTTGAGGAATGACTCTGCCTCAAGGTATATAACTGCAAGGGAAATGGGAGTGAAGTTCTTCATGTCATAGTAGACCTGTGACTTGAAGAGAATATTTGAACCCGAGGACTTCATAATCTGTCCCAGGTTGATCCTGTAGTTGAGAGATGAGGCTTATCAAATCAAATCAAACTAGTAAGCCTAATTTTAAGTAATGAATTTAGTAGTAGTTTACATGGAAAAGTCTTATTTACAAATGTGGTAGATTTTCCATTGCTTGATGGTTTTTAATCAAAACTCATATCTTTTAGTCAGGTGTTAAAGACTTGACATGGGTCTCCCTTGGTGAAATTTCATAATATGGATTATGCAGGAGGTCAGCTTCGGTAATCATAAGGGTCTGTATGGCAGGTAGGGAAACTGGTATATATAGAAAACTATTACTCAGAAGGTCAGGGTTTTTAGCAGTTGTCTTTTTAATTACCGGTTGGAAGCTGGAACAGAGAAGAAACCTATATAGCTAACCTGTGGCTCTTTGCAGATGTACAGTAGAAGTTTCATAGCTACTACTGGTCTGTGGATGTAGTTTAAAGATCCCTGTAAAGTGCTGAAACTTCATGAAGATTTTGGTCTTGCACATCTAAATTTGATAGTATTATTAGACTCACGGTTCTCCGCTCATTCACATTCTTCAGGGAGTGTCTCACAGATGGTTTTTAAAGTGCCAGGTGATGAGATCCTTGTTAGCAATCTCTCTGTTCCTCTGTTGAAATATCTTTCTGGAAGGTCACTGTTGAATGTGTCACTGTGTTGGTAATATGTAAAATTGGAAAAAAAGTCATGATATCAAAACCAAATGAGGTGTTACTGCCCAGAGAGGAGCATAAATTTTGTTCAGAGAGAGATAAAAGGCAGGGAGGGGTCAGGAACTGGCATTATGCCCCAGAATGCTGAAATAAAGAAACTAGCAAAAAAGGAAACCTAAAAATGACATTAGCCTCAGTGAGGACTCTAGCAGAGAGTGAATTGTATCAGCAATCCCAAAAACACATCGTCTTGAGGAAAACTGTTTAGAAAATGCTGGGAAGGTGATGTCACAAGTGATATCATGAAACCTGGATAGGCAGATGTATGTATGGGTCAAGCCTAGTTTATTAGCATTATGTCACTAAAGCAGATCTAGAAGCTTTTTGCCTCTTGGCACCCTGGAGCATCTTTCTGGTTAGACATTGCTTATTCTCTTACCATTAAAAGTCATCACATGAAACGGTTAAATGGTTTATCTGAAGAGAAGACCGGTTAAAACCAAATAATGGTAACCTCGTGCAGTAGGAAAGAGTGTTTGACTGTTCAGGGAGTCATCTGTCCCTGAAGAGAGAGAAAGATGGCAAAATGATAGAGCACTCGCCTAGTTGGTAACAGCTGGACTGCACAAGAAGTAAATGCTGGAGCTGCTGCATTGGAAGAGACTTTGCCTCTAAGCAGTGGAAGAAGGACAAAGGTTCGACATCCAGAAGTGCTGTCACAGTGCTGTCCAAGTTGAGCTTTAGCCAGCTGTCCCTGTTTCCTTAAGAGATTGCCCATTAATTTCCCCTTTCACAAACAGCAATCAGTAGCCAGTACCTTTTCCTTGTAAAAGAAACCTAAAATGTCTCAGCAGTTACTTTCAGTTTGATGAGCTCGGTGCCTGGTCAGTCTCATCAAAACTTGCATGTTTGTGCTTCATTGCACTTACATGCTGCCTGTAGCTTATTTTTTTTATCTGACACAACACATTCACGATCTGCTGCATGCATAACATGGGTGGGGTAGGTTAATAAAGGAAGAAGGGGATGGGCTTTTAATTTGCAAGTTCCGAGGGATTGTTATGAAGGACAAGGATGGAGGAAGCAGACTTCTCGTACCATACGGAGATGCCATAAGGGCCTTTTGAAGATGTGATTCTAATTGTCTTGGTGTGTTTTTAGAGGCAATTGCAAAAGATCTTGCAAACCACATACTTAAATTTGCTCCATTAAATTGATTTTTTTTTTTCTTGACTGTAATCTCTCATGTATATTAACTAACCTGAGTTTGAGCACTTCTGCTTATATGTGTCTACTTTTTGTGTGAGCAACATTGCAGAATATGAACATTTGTCTCCCTGGTAAGAATCTCTAACCTCTCCTGCATAAGTGTAATGATTAAAAACTTGGACCGCGAATCTGTCTCTGATTCAGACACCACCTGTCCAGGTATTACAGAAAGGTCAAAACAGATTTTCAGCAGCAGAGGAACAGAAAGTGTTAGAAAAATCACACAAATAAAGGTTTGTGCAGAAGATAAAGAATAGGATCTTTTGTAACTTGAGTTTAATCTTGATTGTTTAAAGAATAGGAGTGGTGCTAATCAGGTTAGGCAGGATGGCAAGACAGTCAAGAAGAGATCCCTCTACCTTCGTGAAGATTAACCCATCCATGTTGGATGCACTAACATGTAAGAGAGAAGGGAATGTCTGGCAGAAATAGCAGCAGGAAGACAGTAGGTTACATATTTGAGAAGTAGTTGTGAGGCGTGGTTTCTAGTCTTAATTTTGACAGTGTCTTAAATAACGCTCAGAGTAATAAATATTTCCTTTTTTTAATCTATAAAATGAAAGTAATATCTGACTAAATGTATAAATGGGTGGTTGTGACAGTTTGTAAATGAATGCCTATATAGTTAAGAAGTCCACGGAAGCAAGTTGGCAGGGCAGAGGTGTTTTCTGTCTTCATAGGATCATGCTTTGCCCTTTCACTTCTTAAGAGCAAGTACAAAGTGGATTCAAAACTTGGGTTAGCAGAGTCCTATTGCTAGGTATATAACGTGGCAAGAGTAGTTTGTGAAGCATAGAGTTGAAGACTTATGATACTCATCTTCCTAATTTAGCAAGTGCTGAAGTGCTCTCTGAGAGCTGGCTGGCTGATCTAGCAAAGCCATGTGGGTGGTTAAGCACAAGCCTAACTTTAGATAGGCTGAACTGGAGGTAGCATGCTCAGTACCTGCCATGCAGAGCACTCCAAAAATGCACCACTCTGGAAAAGGTTAAAGCAAGGATGAAACCCTGTGGAGCCAAACTTTAATAATACAGATGTAGCCCAGATGGGGTTGGGGTCGAATCCCTAATTCACAGTGAGCTTGTATATACTACCAGTCTGTTGTTTTCAGTTCTTAGCAAAGGCATAAGCATTTGGTGGTGTGATATTATGTAGCTGCCAAGTAATGATATCTAGTTGCAGATATTGTCCTGTGGAAAAAAAATATATAAACCCCCTTAGAATACAGTTCTTGGAAGTATAACATCTAGCCACTAATGATAGGATAGCATGGGCATATAAAAAAAATTTGAAGAATGGATAATTTTTAGCACAAATATTAAATGTCTTGTGTATCTCCCAAGAATTAATTTTAATTGTGAATGACATAGCTTAATAATTGTGTTCACTGCATCTCTGAATACAGACTCATATGGACAGCATGGGCTTACGTTGCAATATAATAATATGTGTGGCATAATTACATTAGCTTCAGCATGTTTTGGTTTTTTTGACAAGGGGCGTAGGGTTTTGTGTGGGACTATGAACTTTACTATTTTATTTTCCTCTTCAGAGAATTTGTGGGGAAAATACTGTGCAATGTTCCAAAATCTGTGATTACTAACTGTTATGTGAATGATGCCATGATGAGAAGGGGGAAAGCCCTAAAAATTGTAGGGGATTGGTAGTGGAAAGTGATGAACTTTGTCATTCAAGCCCAACGAGCAGCAGCCAGCCTGTTCTCCAGTCCCAAGTACAGAGTGCGGCACGAGCAGTTGTGTCTGTGGTGTTCAGGCTGTAGAAGGTAATCTTGACTCTTTGGGAAAAACAAAACAATTTTATCCTAAACAATCCAAGAGGCCTGTTTCCAGCACAGCGAGCTTTTGTGCTGTAAACTTCATTCATTCAGTGTGAGTCATTTGATTTCAGCCAAAGATCCGTTTAAAACTGGGCCCTGTCTAAGGGTAGAAGAGGTTCACAAAAAGTAGCTTCAGCGGTGAAGTGAGCTGCAGGGGTGCGTGCTTGCTTGTTCCTGCCTCTTGAGTGGCATTCACCACCCCTTCATTTGTGCTGGTACAGGTCACTGCACTGGAAACCAGATCACAGGCTGAATTTTTCCTTACGGAAGCTTCTGCTCTCACTTGATTTTTCTCCAAGACCATGGCCCTACTGAGAGCCGTGCTCAGCTGAGTTAAGGGTGGGAAGAGACAGCTGGGGTTGAGGAGGAAGATGTGGAAACTTCTAAAGCTGGTTCTGCTGACAAACTCAGCATGGTGAGGAACTACACCCTAAAGCAAAGAGTTCAGGAATGTAGAAACGCTAGAATATAAACCATGAAAGGGTGTGGGGAATTGCTTCCAGGTTTAGGTTTAGTTTATGCTGGAAAGTAAAGTTTTGATACTTTTTTTTTTGTTTGGGTTTTTTTTTTACTTGTTGATTTTAAGATGCTTATCTGCTGAATTGCATTCTTTCAGTTTTGGTATGTGCACTATGGAATTTCACAGTGATCTGTCCAAGCCTGGCTAGCTGAAAGAAAGTAATACAGGCATATATTTCAAATACAAACAAGAAGTAGGAAAGTGAAAAAAGTTTTGGGGAAAAAAACATGATGTTAAGGGAAGAATGTGAGCAAAACAAAGTGATAAAAGAATAGGATGCTGGTGATCTGTGCTGGCAACACCTAACAAAAGCAAGGATCTCATTTGTGGTCTGCAGACCAATTCCATAAAGAGTGATACCCTGAAGTCAGGAAGAACTGCTGGTGGAGATGAACCTCATTATTCCACTTCTAAGTACAGGGAATTCCTGTTCATGTCAAGTGTATCAGCATCAGGAAAAGCTATGCAGATCTAAGAAGTTTTTTTTTTTTAAAAAAAAAAAACCAACCCAAACAAAACCAAACTAGGAGGGAGAAAATAGGTTACATACTGAGAAGCACTTTTATTCCTGTGCCAGATTGCCCAGAAGTGGTTGTGACATCTCCTTCATGAGACACATCAGTAGCAGAATAAATTAATAGGATAGAATATTAATTCATCTGCTTTGTCTTACAGGGAGGCAAAGAACAGCCAAGACTTTGTCTCATGCTCTTCTTGAAAAAGCATCTTTGTGTTTATGAATGCATTATGAAAGATTACCTGAGGTGATCTGAAAGTACATGGTTTTCAGCTTGAAGAGGATCTATAAAAGAGAGGAAAGAGCTCTTCTTTTGGTGTATCTGAAAAGATCTGAAATAGGTTGAAAAAGTTAATTGCAGGAGAGTTCTGTTTTCATTTTTATTCAGGGAATGTTTTCTCTGAGCAGCTGAGAGGGAAACTAACATTTAGTCATACTGGCTTTTTTATTTTGTGTGTATATCACTATATATTTAACTCGGACGCCTAATCCACAATAGAAAGAAAACTTTTCTTTTCAAAAGTCTTACTGAGACATGCTTGCCTGTGATTAACAGTCAGTAGCAGTACCGGTACATCTAAATCCTTTCTCCAAATCCTGGCAGAATTTCACCAAAATTATTTTTATTTAAGGAACTTTCAATTCATCTTCATATAAATTCAGAAATAAGGGCTTGTGCATTTGTCAATAGCAAAGCTAAATTTCTAAAACTGATGAAGGGTTTTTGAAGTGATTATGACTTCGTTGAACTACTGAGCATTTCTCACATGATAGATTGCTACGAAGTTATTTTTCTTCAGCTCATGATGTGCGATGCAGGAAGTGATGTCTGTCATTAACATCCTCTAATGTTTTCCTTGATACATTTTTGCTTTTAAGTTGCAGGTAGCATAAAGGTTTTGATTAAAATGTTCTCTGCTGGATTGTGCTTGAGGATCGTTTTAAGAATTTGGGGGTGGGGGGTGGGGGGGGGTGTGGATTGTTCCCTTCATTCCAAAGGTGAGCTCTGAAGAAAATTTTGGCCAAGGTAAATTGACAGTAAGGACATACGTGACTTTGGACTTACGAGTTTTAAAATGGAACAGCTGTTGTTGCCTTGGTAATAACGTATGCCTGTTGTCCTCTTTTTAAAATTTCTTCTAAATTTGCCTGCAAACCCCCATTAGGTATCTTCAGTGAAGACCTGTTAAATGTGGCAGCTGCACCTTGTGATGATTCCATCTGCCCTGAGTACATTCCACTCAATCTCAGTGTAAGGATTGGGGGTACCTTCTAGCTGCCAGGTGTGCCAGATAGTGCTATGGCAACGAATGCTGGTGTAGTAGATGATTGATCAACTATAATATCATTTTCCCAGCAGAAAATAATACACATGCACAGAAAGCTTGGGTTTTTTCAGCTGGAAGAGCTGAAAAGTTGTGTGTTGTTTCTGAATGCTTGAGTTTGAAAACCTCTGTATGAGGTGAAACATGCATTTTGCTTCCATCTTCAGCTTTTTGGGACATGGTTTTTTGAGTTGCAATATGTGCAGAATATGTGCTATGGTCTGGAAACTATGTTCTTCTATCCTTTTGAGTTAATGGTCTGTGGTGTTTAAATTGACTGATACTGTGTTGACTCTCTGGTAGACTTGAATAATGCAAGTCCTCAGTGTTACAAAATATCTTTTTTTTTTTTTTTTTTTTCCCAGTTATGAAAACAAAGGGAGCGAAGCCATAAATTTAAAGAGCAACCAAAAGGAAAGCACAACTCTGCCTGCACTTTTGAAGGTATGATTTTTATTTACTAATGTTTAATTGAGCTAACACTTGCCACCTCTGCTTGTGACTAGCATTGTGATGTTGAATGTATTCCTGAACTGCGACGTAGCACCTGGTTGCCGTGTTCTGGGTTAGGTTCTCTTATGCCAGGGTACTAATACACATGCAGAAGACAGAAAAACTAACTGTGCTTCACATTCTTTAAACAAAATTCACGTCTTTGACTACATTAAGAAGTGGGAGTCTACTGCTAATTCTATGTGCAGTTAACCTCTCTATGTGGAGAAGGAAGCTAGAGTTTTTATCAAACAATGGTTTCAGGCATTCCTCTAAAGCACAATTTCTATATAATTTATGGATATCTAACTAGCAAGTGTTTGCTTGCCTGAAGGTCTACTGGTTGCCAACCAAAGCACTGTAAGATCTTTCTGCTGAAATTCATATGCATGTTGGCTGTTCTTCACCAGCATTATCCATGTTAATCATGCTTGTCTTGTTCTGTAAGCATTTTACTGCAAAAAAAGGATATGCTTCTCTGTGATCGGGGCTTTCTCCTATGTCACTTGACACAAAGTGGTAGTTGCCTATGAAGTTGTGTTTAGATTTAGTCAAATATCATAAATAATTATGTACAGGACAGGGCCTGGTGCTGGCAGCTGTCTTTGCTGCTGTCACATCAAGCCCTGCAAAGAGCCTTTTTAGGGATTCATTCACTAAGCACTTTTGCTTGGTGTTTTGTTCCTTTTCAGATAATATCGTGGTTACTTCCCCAAAAGGACCTTCACTAGTCTGCCAGATGTATTTGGGGATGCAGTAGGCTTCTTAACACACTGAATCTGAGATTTCTATCCTGTGTTGCATTTATTGAGCACTAATGGTGTATGGAGAAGGAAGTGGTCTTCTTGCTGTATGGCCTATGTAGTTGCATCTTCGTTATCTAGGGACTGTTTGGTTGGGCTTTGCCAAAGGTGAAGAGACATTGCAGTTGCCTCTGCAAAGACCTGGTTCAGTCTCACAGTGTTGTTAGCTCAAGAACAGTTCCGTGTTGAATGTAGTTTATCTACATCAAGGTGGGAAACAATGCAGTGACGTTTGTTCAGAACCCTGTGGATTCAAGCCAACTCTGTCAGTTCTAAGCTCCTGGAAAATGCCACTGAATGTCTTCCTGTTACCATAAATCATGGACTATTGATTTTATGCCTTGAAATGGGGGCAGAAAGGAGATTCTACTATAATAGAACAAAATTTTCTGCATTTAAAAAAAAAAAATCTTATTTTTCTATGTTAGATCAGTGAAAAATTCTTAAAACATTTTCCTTTTGAAGAAGGTTTTGACTGAGGAGGGGGAATCATTTAGCATACATGCACAGGACTTTAACACCAGGAATTACTTAAAAGGAAGTACGAAGAGGGCTAGGTCTTAAGGAACAAGCAGGATGCGTAGGTGGAGCAAAGGGAGCATAGCAGGTTTAAGTTACCTAAGAGTGTTTCTTGCCAAAAATTAAATCTCGTTTATTTTTTAATTTAAAAAAGCCTGAATTCAGAATCTTTCCTGCTGAATCTAGATTTGTTGCAGTAAAGTCTTCTACTCAGAACTTCTGTTTTTGTAATACTGAACTAAAAGTTGGTGCCAATGTAAATGCTGTGAAGTTTTGTTCCAAATATCTGATCTGTTTCCTCTGTCTTGCCATAACTTTTTATTTAATTATATTGTCTTTGACCTATGCTTAGAAGTCTAAAATGTTACAGTGTACATTACATGATCTTTGAAATAATACCTGGTGTTTGTGTAGGCTTTATAAGAAAGGTGTGGTTTTCATGTTACTAGAATGTGCTGGCTGTTCATCTGTACTGAGAGCTTCCTGTCTAACTTACTTCCCTCTTTCTTAAGCCAATCAAAAATCTTCTGATACACTTGAACAGGTTCATATGCATAGTAGCGAGTGCCTTTAGTACTATAATTTTATATCTTGTGTGCACTGAAATTACAACTAGATAGTAAAAACTGATTTGGAGAAGGTGGAGAAAGCATTTATTTTTTACCACTGTACTCCCCCCTTTTTTTTTTTTGTGAAGAAAATTTTTTTTTAATTTTCTTTCCCTGCTCCTGCTCCCTCCAACACACACTTGCATTTTGATAACACCAGACTGTCTGGTGCCTGACCTTGCACGGGACAGCTTATTTTGGCCAAAGATCACTAGAATGCGGTTGAACAGTTGGGGAGAACTGAGACTGTCTCATTTGAAAGGGATAATGTATGGTATTGAAAGACGTTCCAGTTCTGTTCGTTGAGTCATCAAAGTTAGTAAGGGCTGGAAAGAAATAAATTTTGTTGTTATGGAAAGTGCACTTTGTGAGGAAGGTCTAAATCTATATACCTATGTGGATCGGGTTTGGGCAGGTTTCCATACGTGTCTGTGTCTCTGAACCTAGTAATTTCAGGTGGATGGTTAATAAAAGTTGAAACCATATTGTGTGTGTCTATCACCAAGTTAATGAGCTATCATGTTTCTTATAGACTTACATGTAGACTTACATGCTGTGATTTGCTGTCTTAGCAGGAGGCCAGGGGCAAAATAGTGGGGGAACTGTAAGTCTCTGATTTAGCCACAAAGGTCGAACATCTAAATTACAGCTGACTGGGTGAATGGAGCTGGGAAACGTGCTGAGCTATGGTAGCTCCTTGGCTCTTCTGAGCACTTTAGTTACCAGTTCTGTACTTTACCCCTGCTAATCTTTTTCCTGTGATGAAAGATTTAGCTCACAGAGGGAGGAAAAGGTATTTTAATACCCACTTTATGAAAATATGAAGCCTAATCTTTCTGTGCCAAGGTGACTTTGTCAATCATCATTTGATCATTTTTGAGAAAATATTGCTGAAATATATTGTCTGTGTCTATTAATTCATTACTAGAAAGTACATCACCACCCACCACTATTTATTTACAGATTTTGTTTTGCTTCTGTTTCTTTGAATTAGAGCTGTAAACAGTGCTCTTCCTGAGTAAACACTCCATTTGAGCGATGTGATTGTTGAGCAGATGGTTGTGTGGATGTAAACAGTTCTTGAACTTCATGTTTAGTGTTCTAAGTATCTGCATTACATAGTGTCCAGTACATGTTGGTATATCATTAACCTCACTTCTAGTACTACAGGGACTTTGTTTTTAAAAGGAATATTGCAACAGTGCTTCCTGCAAAAATGTTTCACATACTTTTGCTTTTGGTAATGCACTTCAAATAGAGGTTTACAACTGGGACAGAGGTATTAGTTGGATTGTGTGGAACAGCTACCAAATAAGCTAACACCGCTACTGTAGCGAGCCATGCGCTGGAGAATGTCATGTTAGTACAGTTTGAAAGAAATCACACAACACGCTTGTTGGATGTGCTTGTGCCACATGTCTAAGCTGGCTCCTACCCGTATTACCACACTGTAGTAGCAGCAGCGGTGGTAGGTGTTTGGGTCAGTTTCGGTAGTAGTGAATGGCTTAGGGCCCAGGCTTGCCCTGTCTGAGGTTCTCAACCGACTGAAGGCTTTGCCCCGACAGTGTAGGCAAATTCACTTGCCTGCTGATGGTCCCCAGATATTGTTCCTGTAGCGGTGCTTGGAGGAAATAGCACATTCTCCCATAACTGGTTAGGAAGGAATTCTTAAGCATCTCATCACAGGAACTACTATGTAAGCTCTGTCAGGCAAATGCAAAAGTTTGGAAAAGTAGGTACAAATACGATACACCAAATGTATAATTTAGACTTCTGTGTTTCAGTAGCATTAAATGTTTTATAATTTGGCCCATAGGCTCAGGCCTGGGTGCTAGTCGCCTAGATTAACCAGAGGCAGTCTCAACCTGCATAGAAAACACAGGGACAGAAAGTACTGCAAAGATTATCTAGTCCACTCCTCTGCCCCAAGGTGAGATCTCTGTATCTATGTCATACCTGATAGAAGTTTGTCTAACTTGTTCTCAAAGACCTCCAGGGATGGAGATCTCTAAGATCTCTGCAACTTCACCAGACAACTGTTCTACTGATTTTGTAAACCTTGTAATTAGAAAGTCTTTTTCTTAACATTCCATCTAAAGCTTCCTTGCTACAAATTAAACCTATTGCTAATTGTCCTCTGACAAGTACTCCTGTATAGTGAACATGGAGAAGAGATTATTCTGTAGCCCTGCTTTCTCACATGAATTTAATTTCAAGGTACTATAAAGACAGCTGTGTTTAAACGGTAGACATGGCATTAAAATTGGATGGCAAGGACTGCAGTTATGTGATAAGATGGAGCCAGATTCTTTTTGGAGTTGCAACAAGAGGCAACGGGTGCAAGTTGGAACATGGGAAATTCTGGTCACCTATAAGAATTCTTCTTTTTTTTCCTTTTTCCCCCTTTACTGTAGGAGTGCTCAGATATTGAAACAGATTGCCCAGGGAAGCCGCAGAATCTTTATCCTTGGAAATACTCAAAACACAGCTGGGTGAAGCCCTGTTCTAACTGGAGCTGCTATGAGCAGGAACTTAGACTGCATGACCTCCCCAGCCACATTCCTTTCAGCCTAATTTGTTCTGTAATTCTCTGTCATGTCTTTTTGATCTGGTGTGTGAATTCACATAAGGTTTTTTTTTAAAAAAAAGAGTCCCATGAATTTGCTGAATATATGTAATGTTCTTACTGAATATCCCTAATTCTGACCTCATAATTAGTTTTAAGTTCTACAAAAAGTTAGAAATCAAAATTAAGACCAGTGTCTTAGTTAACTGCATACTTTTCCATATAGCATGGTTTGGGGTTTTTTTATATTGTCATGGTTTTATTTTAGATTGTCGTTATTTCATATGTATGTTATCTAAGTGGTGTCTGCTCAGCCTGTGTGTGAATGCCTGCTGAATGCCTGTGTCTTAGACCTAGAAAATAGAAATCAGAGAGAGGGATTCTTTGTCTTTTGGGAGTCAAGGGAGGTGGACTATTACTGCCAACCATGAATTTTTGAAAAAACTGAGAGTTACTGTTAAAAACTTACTGTTGCTGCCCACAACAATAAATGAAAGACAAAGCCAAAATAGTTTTGGAGTTTGCATAATCAAGATTTCTCTTGTGGAACCTGAAAGCTGATCTTTTTCTCTTTGGCAATGATGTAGACTTTTGTTGAAATGGAATTTTATAGGTGAGTACATAGCACCTTCTGTTTGTCCAGGACACTTGGTTAAATTAATGATGTTCACAGCTGTATGTGTTCAGGAAGGCATTTCAAGATCATCCTGTCTGAAGTCCTGATAAATTCCTTTGTCCTACTGAAGATTTTTAGAAAGGATGATCCTGAAATGTGCTTCCCTCTCTACTACTACAGTTCTTCAAAGAAGGAATCTTGAGCAGGGAATGGCTTTTAGGATGGGTGGAAAAAAAAAAAAGATCTTAAACCTCACTCAGTTTGGCACAAAAAACCACGGAGGAGACAGATGAGAAGCAGAAGTGTGGTGCCAGGTGCTGTAGCCCACCTACAGAATATAAGTACGTGTGGAAATTGCACTATCTCACCGTGTTCCCAGTGTACTGCCTGCTTGTGCACACCTTCTGCATTGAAAAGGTGAATTTCACCTTTGTTTTTTAATTTATTTTCAAATGTCAGGGAATTGTCAAGTAAAAGAGAATAAATTATTTCATGTTTGTGAAAACGTTTTCCCTAAAAGGCAATGGAAGTGTAATACTGGGAGAATTTAGAGGAAAGAACACAGGTAAGACAATTTAATTCTGTTCTCCCTGGCTCCATACTACATCTTGTAGTAATAAGGTGATGGTTACATACTGAGAAGTGAGTACCACTTCTTAATCTTTAATCAGAGCTTTACTTTAATTTCAGGAGAAAATTCAGAAGGCAGAAATTTTGAAGTAACTCTGCAAATGTAAACAGAATTTTTTAAATTATAAAGTTCACTCTGTCATTCTAGAGAGTTTCACTGAGTTTACAATTCCCTCTAAAGGTGACCTAGCAGAAACTTTATTTCAAATTGTACCTCCTTTTTTTTATCCCTTTTCATTTGAAGTGTTCACCCTTACCACCTTAGTTTTTGTTCTCTTGACAGAGAAGGTGTGTCTGGATGCTTCCTCGGGTTTTGGAAGAACACCAGAGTTTCAGAGAATGCTTGTTTCATCTTTTCTTTCCTCATCTGACAAATTAAATCTACATTAAGAACTCCTTGGCGTTTCAAGAATTCAAATGGATAAACAAATTTTTAAAGTCCCAGTGCTGAACTTTCAACAGAGGCAGTTGTCTTTCCAAATGTTAAATAGTCATTGAATTTAAATAGGTTTATTTTTAAAAATGCAAAACTGATACAGTTTAACCAAAAGTCCTTTCCTTTTGTTTACCTTTCACTCCTGATTATGAAGATGCCACGATTTCATTAATTTTCTAGTTACTCTTGTCTCCCAGGGTTGTCATGACCTGATTTTTCTCGTGTCAAAACAAGCAGAGAAAGGATGATGTGAAAGGGAAACTTAACAATATAAAAAAGCCAAAATATTCAGAGGTTCAAAGCATTATTGGTTATTTGTAGAGATATAGAACTCACCTTTAACTTAAATCCCCCCAAAACCCCAAAGCTGTCTTTGTTAATCTTCGTTTTATTTCTTCTTCTGATTATTTAAATGGTATTATTTAGTTAAGACTAAACAGTTTTTGGCAATGGTGGAACTCCCTTGCATCAGCTCCATCACTACTCTAATTACAGGCATAAATAGGAAAAACCCACTATGACCACGTGTTTTTTAAATCCATTTTTCTCATGAACACTAGCAACAGTGGACTTTTAGTTCTCTGCTTATCATGTATTTCACAGTCTGAGAGTACTTTTTCCTGAATTTTTCTTAATATTATGCCAATTTTCTTAAACAAGTCTTGTTTCTAATCCGTGTATCACTATGACTGGTTCTTTTTCATTAGGTTTCTGTATGCATTGCCTCCCATTGGTTGAGAACACCTGACTTACTTTCCTCACAGTAGTTGAAAAAACAAAAGGTTATTTCATGTGTGGATTTAATGTATCTCAGTGTGTACCACTCATTGCAAACAAGTGGGAGATTACACCAAAGATGCTTTAGCCTCCCAGAGAAGGGAAATTGAAAAACATGCAGTAGTGACTCATTGTGGGGATGTACTAGTCTGCCAGCAACTCAAGCTATTTCGCTGTGGATTTTGTTTAGCATGCAAAATTTACAGACTGTATCACTGTTCAAATTGAATGAAATGCTCAGAATTGTTAAATGAAATGCAGCCTTCTTAGCTATGTTGAAAGGCCAAAGCTAAGCCTAGGAACATGGTTCACTTTCCAATATTAGAGGTAGCAATGCCTAAATGTGCTACTTTGTGCACCCAGCACTTTATTCTGAAATTCTTAAATTATTTCTACACACTAGCAAACAGAAATTCTGTGACTGTTCCTTGGATGAGTAAATTGGGATGTTGGGGTTAAATAGCTTGTTGAAGGTTGCTGGGGTGAATCGATGATCCTAAAATCCTGATGGTTGGCTGTCTTCTGTCACAACTGCAGGTGAGATGGGGTTGTTAAAGTGCATGAGCAATATGCAGAATGTCCTTCAGCAGCAGCTCCCAGCACTGCAGGACAGGTGGTCTGTCAGAGGTCTCCACACGGCTGTCTGGAGTTTCTGCTTTGTAATGAGCGTTTGTTCATGGAAAGTGAAATCTGAAATGTCTGGCTGTTTTAGCTGGAAGCTAATTCTTTGTTCACGGAGATCTGTGTTTTAACGCTGTTAATGTTTTCGTTTCATTCACTTGTTAGGGCAATAAAAGAGATTGTATTCTTGGCAGACAGACTTAACCCCTGCTGAATGAGAACCTCTGGCAATTTGAACTTTTGCCACCTGACTGCTGAGAGATGGTGGCTACCAGGGTGGCTGTTCCCAGCTGGTACGGGAGGTGGGGCAAACATGGCAAAGCAATCCCCCTTCAGGGTGCCGTTGTGCCACTGGAGCTGCTCCCTGCACTTGGTGGGGGAGGGCTGTTCGCACTGGTGGAAAGACCTGTGCCTGACTGGTAGGTGCAGTTAAGCTTTGGGCGTATGTCTGTGCCACAGTCAGGAGTGGATTGCAGCCTGGAAAACATACCTAGTCTACCGTTGAATAAATTAGCTCAGATAAGAATCGTGCTTGAGACATGACATCGTGGGCTTGTCTTCTGAGTCCCAGCTGCCAAGCTTCTCTGCAGCCGTTGCTCCAAGGCGGGACCGCACTACCTGGCTGCACAGTAGATGCAGCTTCAGTTATCACTGCAGTCTCTTCAGTCACCTGATTTAAGTCATAATCTTGTTTCATGCTCTGCCGAGCTTCCCCTCTACACCAGCCTCATTACATGTGAGGTCACAGGACCGTAGGATAATTCAGGTTGAAGGGACCCCAGGATGTCATCTAGCCCAACCTCCTGCTTAAATCAGGCTCAGCTATAAGGTCAGGCTAGGTTACCCAGGGCTTGCCCAGTGAAACTTTGAGTAATGAGTTGCTAAAAGAATAAAAGCTAATTAAAGCTTTATGAAGCATGTCACAAGCAGGAAAGCTCATGGAGAATGGGAAGGGGGAGGCAAGGGTGTCCTGGGTTTGGCTGGGATAGCAAAGGCAAAGTGGAGCAGGAGGGAGAATATGTGGAGAGTAGGATTGATTATATTGAAGAGAAGAAAGAAGGGTTTGCATAGTTTCTGTATTGGGACTTAATAGCCATGTATATCTTTAAGCACAGTGTAAATGTTCTCCAGGGCTTTTTTTATGCAAGACACTATTTATGGTTAAAAGTATGGAAGGACCCTTTCATATTAAAACTTCCTGTTCTTTTGATTTACCAAAAGTTAAGTAAGGAAAGGAAGATTAAAGAGGAAGGAAAGTCTAAATAGATTTCTGTTTCTGGAAACAGAGACTACAAAACAGCTTTTCATGCAGGGCATGAATTATGCTTACAAATAAGCAGCACAGTCTTTACAAGCATTATGTCTCAGAGCTGCTGGGGAAAGAATTTCACATGTGGAGATTTAGCCATATTTGAAGTCTCAGTTCCTAATAGGAAAAAACCCACTAGTTTCTGAATACAAATGGCTTTAAAAAAAAACAAACAAACAAACAAAAAAAGAACAACAACAAAAACCCATAATACTAAACTGTTGACAAGTTTTGAATGTAGTATTTTCTTTTATAGTTAATACATTTAGCTGTTAACTTCATAGATATTGTAGTAATTAATATAAATGTGTATCACCTATAATGGTTATACCTGCAGAGAAAATAATAAGATTTATGTGCAGTTCCTGCACTGAGATACACTTTTAAATCTGAGAAATTTGTGTGAATGATATTAATCACAGAACAAGGGAGAAATGCCCTCCTTCACTTAAAGTTGAATCAAAAAATGGTATTGAAGAATGCTGAGGTATTAATCAAAGTGAAGGAAGAAACTGTGACAATAGAACTTTGAAGCTGACTATGGTGAATCATTAACATGTTATCAAATTTTGGAAACTAATTTTTTTCTTGTTTCTATTTTGTATTTCCTTATGCAAAGTACTTGGTTCCTATGAGATGAATTGTTCAAGGGATTGATCCCAGGTTTGCATGTTACTTGCATAGTTTGCCTAGTACGGAAGGTACCAGCGAGCACTGTGGTACATCTGTAAGCTGCACTGTTGTTGTCTTCATTTCCAGGAGTGGGTTTGGGTAGAGTTGACTTGTAAAGTTGTACATCCCTGAATACTACAGGGGTGACTGCATCCCTTTGTGATGCATCAGATATTGATTAGTGCAGTATGTGGGGAAGCAGGTGGGATTTGTCACAGGTGGGATGAAAAAGTTTGACTTAGCCCACTTTTGAAAGTTTACTTAAAAGTTTAATGTGGTTTTTTAAGTGTCTTGCCTGTATGAAGAAAATAGAGATTGTATGGATTTCTCAAGGACAAATTAGTGCTATTCAATTTCTATTCTCACATAAACAATACAATGACTTTTCAGTTTCCCGTGCTTTGCCAGTGAAGAGATGCAGAAGAGGCTGGGAGGGACCATGGCCAGGACAGCTGCCCCGAACTAGCCAAAGGGATATTCCTATATATAAACTGGGGGGAGTTGGCCAGGGGGACCAGTTGCAGCTCAGGGACTGGCTGGGCATCAGTCAGCAGGCGGAGAGCAATTGCATTGTGCACCACTTGTCTTTTCTTGGGTTTTCTATCTCTTTTTATCTTTATTTTTATTATTATATTTTATTTCAATTATTAACTGTTCTTATCTCAATCCACGAGGGTTTTTTTCCACTTCTCCTCCCCACCCCACTGGGGGGAGGCGGGGAGAGGAGTGAGCGAGCGGCTGCGTGGTGCTTAATTGCTGACTGTTAAACCACAAGTGTGAAAAATTGTTCCTTGCTTCTTCCTTGGGTTTTTTCTGCCAGTTGAAGCAATTGTTCTCCATCTGTCCTTCAGTACTTTACTTCCACAGCAGCTGCTTTGTGAATCTTCTAGCCTATGTAGTCCTTCTGGGTTTTGTAGAATAGGACCTTTTTAGTACAGAAAGAGAAGAAGAGAGCACAGGGCTTTGATCTTAAAATGAACCTTTACAGAACAGATCATCTGAAAGGAATACAGTGCATGGCAGCAAATTAAAATTAAGGAATTGGGAAAATGGTGGGAAACGTGTTCTTTATGTGCTTCTTGTATTTATCTTAGGTTTGTCAAAATGAAGAGAAGAACCATTCCACAGAAGAACTTAGCAAGTCTGAAATCCAGGAGGAGTTGAAAAAGGCTAATAGCCTTCCTAGTCTGACTCCTGGAATCAAAGCAGCAGATAAAGACAAGCAACCCCGAGAAGGTTTTTTTCATTTTCTTGGAAGCTTATTTAATATTGCAACAAAATCTTCTTTGGTAGAATCTAAACCCTCTACTTTCCAAGGCAAACCCGACAGATATGAAAAGGATTTACAGAACACAGATACCCTTCCGGAGGACATGCAGCCAAAGCGTTCGAAAATTGAAGAGCCTATTTGTTCTACAGCTAGAATAAAAGAGGATTCTGTAAATAAAGATGATGCTATCTTAAATAATATTGGGAAAGATATCTCACAGGATCCGCAAGGAGGCTGGAAACAATCTGCAGATGCACAAAGGTAAGTTTTATAATTTATTATTAAATACAACAGTCTTTGTGCATGTGTATGTGCACAGAACTGCCGTGACAAAGTTCTGCTGACTGTATGACAAATGACTGTCATTTCTAAGGATGGTTGGGGTGTCCCTGACTCGGCTGTGTGCAAAACTCTAGTAGCAACTACCTTAAATAGATGAGAAGTCGACTCCAACAAAATGTCATTTTAAAGAAGATTTTCTAGAAGTTTTCTCACTATGGCTAGATCCAGTTTAGATCCATCTAAGTGTGAAGAGAGGTTAAAGATGTGGCAGTTAGAAATACATTCAGTATTGTAGGTCTACTTAAAAAAAAAAAAAAGTGTAAAGAGCTTATTTCCATCCATATTGTGGGCTAAATAAAGGTTTGAATGTTTGTCCTTTTTATATCTCACTAGTTCAGTGGTTTTACTTCTGCAAGTAAGGTTTCCTCATTTTTAAATTATCTTTCCTGGTTTATTTGACTTGGTGATTTTTGCTTATGTGTTTTGTTTCCCCTTGTTCTCTGGGGTTTTCCTGTAATATAAATAAGGTTATATAAAATACTCAAGTAGCCTAAATAGGGAACATCCTTAAAAGTCCTGTAGTATTTCCAAAAAAGATTTCCAAAAAAATGGCGCCAAGGGCACCAACGTGTGTTTGAGACTCGAGAAGCAAAAACATTGGCTGTGGTCCACACCATATATTTCAAAATCTTTCTGATTGTGGCATAAACATAGGTAATAAACAAAAACATTTGTAGCTGTTATGTTGACTATTTAACTATAGGTGGGCCAGTACAGCATAGGTTTGGAGTTAGGTGTGCCTGTATGCGTGTGGTACCTGTCCAGTTTTCGATAGGCATGTAGAATACGGACTTGTCCACAGGCAGTGAATCTGTACATAATATTTACTCAGATTTTTAATACTGCCCAGGATATTTATTTAAAATTTAAGCCGAAAGTAATGATTTGGGGTAACCAGTAAGTCTATCACAGTGCTTTTGCTTGTATTGCACAATGGGGGGATGTACTGAGTTAGAAACACCTTTTTTTTTTTCTTTTTAAGTTTTAAAACTACTTTGAGTTGCACTCAGTATATTTATCTGTGACCTGTGAAGTGTTTCACCTCCATATAGGAGGTCAGAGAATTCCTGAAGTAGCTGCTTAATGAATTTCACTTCCATATTGGGGATGTCCCCAGCACTCTGTCCTTATTTATTATTCAGTAGACTAATAATTTGAGCTGTCATTCACTTTTATATTATAAATGTAATGGCTGATCAGGATTTGAATAGGGGATGTGATACCTATTCAGGTATCAAAATACAGTACTGTGTGTAATTAATAAGAATAATGGCTGTGTTCTCATGAGTACTCTGGTTTGGTCTGTGACGTGGTCGACTGGTTTTTATTACAGATTCTTATCATAGTAGCACGCATCTGACTGATGCTTTTTCCAAACTGCGTGTTGTAGCCCGGCACCGCCAATTTATGGATCAATACAGAAGAAAATTTCTCCTCCCCTTAATTGTTATCTGGAGAGGCCTAGGAGCATTATGTTATACAGTCTAGTTCCTGAACAAACTCTGTATTTCTTTAAAAAACCCTGTTGGACAGGCTGGCTTGCTGCCTCATTCTCTTGCTGTTTGCCGTTTCTGTAGTATGCTCTGGAAACTGGCAGGTAAGTCACGTGTCATTGTGCCAGGGCTATGCAGAGATACAAGAAAAATCACTCCTTGCCTCAGAAAGATCTCAGTCAAAAAAGACCGTAATAGATCTTTTACACTTTTTACTTCGTCCCATGTAGTTTCTGCCATATCTCAGCCTGCTTTCTGCTGTACTTCTTAATGTTTGCTCCTCTTCTCACTCTCTCCACCCACAGCTACTCATTGTATTACTCAGTTTGCAGTGGTAGTCTGGCCTCTATGCAGCTGTTCTTCTCTTACTGTCTTCCCCAACAAAATCAGTCCTCTTATATGCTGTGGTCCTCTAACTTACTTTGAGTCTCTCCTGTCTCTTCAGACAAATACAAATCTTGGAGATTCAACTGAAGGCCCAATATGTGGTGAACTAAACACGGCAATTGGAGCCTGCAATAAGTGGATGAGAGACAGCCATGGTCAGCCCTTACAAAGTCAGTCTTTCTCTTTGTTTTTTTTTTTTTTTTTTTTTTTTTCCTCCAGTAAGGAGCTGGTGCACATCTTTGCTTCCAGGAAGAAACCTCTGACTTCTGCTGGCTTTTCAAAGTGTACGCATGAGTTTTGTTTGACTTTCCCTTTTTATTGATGCCCTACAGGTCTATGAATAGGAGTGGTGAAAGTGACAGAACATCTTGGGATTTTGTTGCTGCTATGCTCATTTTATACTGCTGCATTTGAGAAGATCTTAAGCAGTAAACTGATAAGGTGCTGGGCAGTCTGTATGCAAAGTTTAGAGGGTCAGATGGTCTTAGTCTTCATTTGCTTCTCGTGAATTCTTCAGAACAGTATGGACTGTTTGTCCATTTGTCATTAATAAAAGCTTACAGAGTTCAGAAGGTGTGGGTATTAACTCACTGAAGTGACCTCTTTTTGTTCTGTGCAAGTATTTTTCTGGTTTGGGTTTCTTGAAATCAAAGTTACAGTTGGCATTTTCAATTGACCATGTTTTGACATTGTCCTATATCGTTAGAAAACCTAGGCAAATTGTTGTGGATTTTTCTTGGTATAGTTTACCAGTGTCATGGTCAGGCAAGCATATAAAAATGTGTGTTACTAGTTTGGAGGGTAGGGGTAAGTTCATGGGTATACAGAATGAAGTTTTTCCATGGAAAAAGATTTTTTTTAAATGGAAGAAAATGTGTGGGTTTTTCATTGTAGCTGCTGTAAAATCAGGCAAACATTAAGCCAGTCATTTTCCATCTAAGCTCATTCTCAAAAGTACAGTGTACATTCTGCCCTTTTTGGCTCAGGATATGAACATGTTAGACAATCTCTGTGTAACTTTTGTGTGTTTTCCTCTGCCTGACTACACAGGGTGAACTGTGTTTCTGAAGCGATTAGTAAAGAGAAATTGAAATGACAGTGCAGAAGCAGAGGTTTGCAATTTACCTTTTAAAAAGTTTGAATCAAGGATACCTCTTCTTTCTGTTATGGAACTGATTATGCCAGGTTTGTTCTCTTTTAGTTTATAAAAGTTTAAAGGATATAGAGCAGTTTTTTCTCTTCAGTACTAGCTAGCTTCTTTACTAATATTAACTGACTGGTATTAAACTGTAAAAGTGCTCCTGATTGCTGAGGATTTCGTTTTGTAGGAACTACTAAGAAGTAGTTGGAAGTGGGTGCTAAAAGCACATGAATAATGATTGGGGTCTTGGGGGGAAGATGTAGCACAAGGGAACAGGAAGGCCCCTGGGTACCATGAAGGGAGGGGATGGTATGAACGGGGTCTTTTGCTAATCTCTTGAAGACTGGGTCCCGAAAGGCAGATGAGACACACTAATGATCCATACAAATTCAAAGGTACTATTGATTCCATTGATTGTTACGTTAAACTGCAATTTTTGTATTTAATGAAGAGGCGAATTGAAGCTGAGCACTTCACAAATCCTTAAGACCACTGCATTATTAATCTTACAACTGTTTTCTTTGTCATGAGGAACATTTGAATTAATTTGTTAATTCTAAACTACTGTTAAATATTAAATTAGGGGTTATCTGTGGTTAGGGAGGAGGTTGCAATGATAAATGAAAGAGGGGCAGTTTTAGATTGCATAATTCCCATTGAGTTGTTTAAAAAAAACAACAAACCAAACAACCTTTCAGAACTAAAATACCTACCACATGGTCTCAGATGCCTCTACCAGGACAACTTCATTAACCTCGTATCCTTAAAGCAGTATTTTGCAAAATACAAGGAAATCGGGCTGCTCTGACCTGTAGACTGAGGTTAATTTTACCCTCAGTGGGAGACCTGGTACTTGGTGAAGACTCAAGTTTCCAGGCCTTGAGCCAAGGAAAGTGGAACTCATGAGTTCAGTCTGTGGAGTATGTGTTTGTGAGGGACAAAGAGCGTAGGTCATGTTATTCCTCCATCACCGCAGCTGGTTGGCTCAAAGGTAATTGTACCTTAAGGGCTTCTGCTCCTTTAATCCAGACAGTGGCAAGTGGTAAAGGAGGAGCACAGAGGACAAAACCGTAAACCATGATGAATTTGGCAAAGTATTTAGACAGCAATTGCAGCAGACAGTAACACAATAATTGCAGCACTGAAGATGGATGAGGAGAGATGGGTTGGCTAGGTCTCCAGTTATTGCATCCCTTAGTCTTCCATTTGTCTGGGATGGTTGATGATTTCCTTGCCATTGAGAAGTGAAGCAAGCAATTGGGCTTGCAGTGTTCTATGGAAGATTAATGATGAAGGTGTTTGGTTGGTAAAATATAAAATACGGTTTTAAAGTAATACTTATTTGGCTGTAAGCAGAAAAAAAATGCAAAGTAAGGTATTTCCTACTAAGCATAGAAAAATATCTTATCTAAGATGGCAACTTTTGTGTAGAATAGTTCCCGGTGACAGAGGGGTAAGTATAAAAGTGAAAAGTTCGTGTTTAGTTTTAGCCTTTGCACTCCTTAATGATGTTAAAAGCCAACCTTTCACTGATGAAATAAGCCCTAAAAATAAAACCAGGGAATAGTGGGGATGCACTTCACCTAATTTCTCACTGCTGAAAGTCTACATGAGAGAGATCAAGATTTCATAAAGTAAGTGACAAATACAAAACATGGGTTTGCCCCCATTATCTTTCTTTCCTGTCATGTAAAATTTTTTCACTTACACATATATTGCCTTTCACTAACAAGATACAATTTGTCTTCAAATTTGAGGCTGTTGTTCTACGACTCCTGAGAATTGGCTTCCTGCAGTACATACCTGCTGTCTTCTCAAAAATACCAGTCATGGGTAATAGGCAGTACTCTGGTTACTGAGAACACCACTCCAAAGACTTATTTTCCTTCTTTCTCCACCCATGCCCCATCACACTCCCCCGGGAATAAAAAAAAAAAAAAAAAGTAATGACCCAGATCTGTTCTATTGACTGCTTGCCGTTTGCCTGTTTTATAGTGATGTGCAAAGCAATAGTACTTGTGAAACTACACAACTTGTTTTGGAGTTTAGCAAGAAGCCTTACTGCATTGCTGAACATGGTTGATGAGATGAAAATCAAAGTAGTACACACTAAATGTTTTGATTATAAAATCCTGACTGCTGGTTAAGATGCTAACATCCCAATTCAACAAACTCTTTAAGATCCCGACTTCTGCCTTCTGTTATGAACCTTGTGGACTTGGAAGCGAGAAAGAACTCCCAACCCCACAAGTGCAGGGATTTTCTAAGTGTAGGTAGAAGAGGAGAGGGGGTAATTTCAAAACCAAATGCTCAAAACAGTATGCTTTCACACTTTGCCAGGAGCTGTCCTCATAATAGTTTAGCGAGAGCATTGCAAGCTATTTCATTCAAAAATGGATGTAACCTTGAGGAGAGACAAATTTCAGACTGTTTACAGTTCTACTATGTTAGACATTGTTGGGTTTTGTGAGGGGTTGTGGGTTTTTTTATTTTAAAGTCTAGTAGATATGTTGCTATACATCTAATTGCATAGCATTTCCATCTTAGTATTGTCAAAAATCCTGTCATTTTATTTTGCTTTTTTAGAAATATATCTGATAAAATCCTTCAGGTCTACATAATTCTGGTTAACATGTCTGTTTCGGAGCTTGTCATTCACTGTTGTGTTACTGGTCAAATGCAGGCTTGTGGTGATACAGAAACATAGCCCTTAATTTGTCTGGTGGATTGTGTATTGTGGTTTTGATTCAGTCAGTAGCGACAGCATTCATCTTTCCCTATGGATGCCTTTGACAGACAATTGGGAGTAAATGAACCGAAATTAAATCACTTAATTCCAAGTGGTGGCCTCTCAGGTAATTCCTGAGGAATAATGTAGAAGAGCGAGGAAGCTGCTGCATTTGTTGAAATCAAATCTGTCTTGTGGTCAGAGCTGTGACCTTCTCTGTAATTGCCTGCCCAGGACCTATTTTACATACAGGACCCGAACACTTAAAACCATAGATGTACACATCACGTGGCAGTGTCTATCCGTCTTTGAAAGTATTTGTTTGGTGATGACGGTAAGAGGAAAACAAGAGCACTCTGATGGTTACTTCTATTATAATAATACCTGTATAAAGATTCCCATTGTACAGACAAATGTATAAGTATTTATATAGTAATATACAGCCTGTCAGACTGAAGAGACAGCTGCTTCCCTTTTTCATTAGAGGTTGCTTTGGTGGTGACTCTGGGGAGCACCAGGACAGCTGTGGCCCCTGGGTGGTCCTGCCAGCACATGCCCTGCATGCTTACAAGCACTGCTGTTTGAACCTGCACTCGTTACCTTTGGTCTTAATTCCCTGATGCAATTTGCTACACAGACACTTGAAGCAGCACAAGGAGGAACAGGGGGCGGGGCAGATGTGGGCATTGTGGGGTGAGGAAATGGGGAGGGAGGAGGGGGACATAGTACTTCATCTTCCAGTGGCTTTCTGGCATCTGCCTTCAGAAACTGACCATAGAAGTGCAGTGTTGTTCAGTTGCTGGTGCTCAAATGGGTAGGGAGGCATTGCTGAGGGTGACCTGCTGGTGCTTGATGGGTATAAACTATGTGGGTAGCTCCACCCTTCTGGGACAGCCAAATATGGCCCCAGATTGATTTGGAAGGCTGTTCTGGGGAAGGATTGGGATCATCCTGCCCCTAAGTCTTTAGGTGAACTGAGGAAGGAGGCCTCCAGGCTGTTGCAGGGGTATACCCAAACTCCCATGGAAGGATTTAGTGTTTGGTCACTAAAGAAGAGGGCTTCATTATTCTTAAATCTTTTCTTCCAGACACATGTCTCTTCACACCTTAATTTGAACAAGCTACCCTTTTACACTACTCACAGACTTTCAGATTTTGATGAGAGCCCATGCCTGTGTGGGTCAGCTGAGACCTTGTCAGGACAGGTGCTGTGCTGATACTTAGCGACCAATTCCAGCAGTGGGGTGGGTGAATTTCAGGGCTCTGCTGTAGGAGAAATGCAGGCCCAGGCCTGCCTGCCAGGGAAGGGTACCTGCCCAGAGTTGGGACGTGGGCCAAAGGAAAGGTTCCTGTTGGCACCAAAGCAAAGATTTCTCTGTTTCTGAAGGATGAAAGCTTCTTAGTTTAAGAGTAATTCATAACAGATGCATGCGATGCAAAATTGAGCTAAAGTAATTAAGCTGAGAATTAATTCACTGGGTTATTTTTTCCACTTTTTTTTAATAGAGTTGTTCAACTTTGCAATGTATTTGATTAATAGAGACTGTTTCTTAGAACATTTTACAGTGTGATTTTTGAAGTTAAGAAGCTACCTGCAATGTAATTGTTCAGGCCTCCTAGGCCTTTACTCGTCAATAACGGCTTAACCCTCATACCTTCATCTTTACTGTTGTTGGGGTGACAAGTAGTGTCCGAGAGTGTGTATCACTAAGTTCCTGCTTTAAGTAGTCAGATGGGTTGCTAGAACATGCAGTCACCTTTGGTTGCCTCTTCAGAGCACACGCAGCACCTATGTAATGCTCAGAGACAGGTCCTGGTATAATCTTCCGCTGACAGATCTGCCTTACTCCCCCTAGCATCGGTGTATGTGAAAGGGAAGAATAATCTTTTTGTTTCTGGCATCCCAAAGTCAAGCCCTTTGGTTTCCTTAACACATCTGAAGCTACACTCTTTTCTGAGAGTAGAGGGATGTCCTAGCTTTAATTCTTCATTACGTAGGAGGAGCAGCTGAATGGCTTTCTTGAGCCTTAAGAAGAAGCAGCTAAGGGGTGACCTTACTGCTGTCCTCAGCTCTCTCATGGAGGCCTTAGAGGAGATAAAGGCAGACTCCTCTCAGAGACATGTGCTGCTGGGATGAGAGGCAACAGGAACATGGGATATTGGGAAATGTGTTTTTGCTGTGAGAGTGGTCAAACCCTGGGGCATGTGCACAGGGTTTCTGTCCCGAAGGCCCATCCTCAGAGGTGCTCGGAAGTGGTAGGACAAGGTCCTGAGCACCCTGAGCTAGTTGGTCCAGCTTGGAGCAGGGGTTGAATTGAACGATCTCCCACGGTCCTTTCCAGCCTGTGTTACAGCTCTGTGCCCGAAGGCAAGGCTGTCTCTCACAAGGCAACTTTGTGCCATCCAGCTTCTGAATGGGATTTGCTTTCCGTAGGGATTCGCAGCATGTTATAACCCCTCCTTGCACGTCAGCGTGAGGCAGCACGTGGCAAACTGTTGCAGAGGCAGCACAGACCACGCTTTGCCTGTTCTCTGGAAGAGGCAAGTCACGGGCATTTGGGCACCTGAATACCTGAGTGCGACAGCGGGGAAGGGAGGGGTAGCTGGCCGAAGTGTGTGGCGTGCAGAGGGCCGAGAGTGGCAGGTAGGTGTGCATGGATACCTCCCACGGGTACAGGCAGAAAGGTTGGCGTGATCCCAGGCCTTTTGTGCTGGTCTGGGTCTTGCAGCTGCTGGTGTTTTGGGTCAGCTTGATCTGTGCTTTCTTCCTTCAGACTCAGAGTAGGGTTGCTTTCCCAGATGTGGGAGATAATCAAGAAGTACTACTGTGAAGGGCAAGGGGAAGGAAAAGCATTCATTCCAAGGTCACAAAGACTGTATTTGCTTTTATTAAAATTGTCATTGACTCTTAATTGTCCTTATGGAACATTAGCTTTGAAACTTCCTGCAGAATCAACTATGTGCAAATCACTTTGTTCAACCAAACTTTTGACCTTTTAAAATATACATTGTGAAGTCCCAGGACACCATGTATTTCAAACTTCAGATTTGAATCATGACGCTATCTCCTCTGGCTAAAAAATAATTTTCTTTCATCTAAATTGTATATGGCAACTTTTCAGTTAGCCCACAGTGTCTTTTTTTCAATAAGGCTTTTATTTTTTCCATTTATGAAGATCTGACATGAGTGTAGAAACCAGCTGGCTGGCTAAGTTGGATTCCACCAGGAGGTTTTCCAAAGTGACTTTGAGACAGTTGTTTCCAGACAAAGGACCTTAACATAATTTTTAAAAAGTTGTCAGTTAAGTATGCAGTAGGAAGAAAGCTAAGTGGAAAAAATTAAAATAAACAAGAGCATAATTTTAAAATAGTCAGGGAGGGGTAGACAGGAACCACAAGCGACATACCAATTTAGATCAGTGGTTTCCAGCCAGTAGCCTGGAGATCTTTCTGGGAGCTACTTCTGAGGGGTCTGTGAGAGGAGATTAGGGGAAACATGCACATGTACGCTTGAAAAAGTGGAAGGCTGCTGGGCTGGGGAGAAAATATCTGGAAGAGTGAAGTATGAGAGAGAAATGGCCATTGCAGGTCTTGGGAGAGCCAAGTGTAACATGCTGCAGAAACAGGCCAGCCAGCAGTATGCTTACACTTTGTCATGAGCCCAGAGCTAAGCAGTAATGCTGGGTGTAAGAGGTTTCTAGCATGGATGCTGTAGCTGTGCTGCCTGGGGATCTGAGGTGCTGTATCGTGCTCTATGATCTTCTTCTATCTTTTTGAAAATAGCCTAGGGTTGTCTGCTTTCTGCATTATTGTATGGTATGAATATGAAGATAGGAAGGATCACCATCTTGATGACATACTCTTGCAAAAGATGCGAACAGTGTAGTCTTTATGGACGGACTGAGATGAGGCATTCAAGGTAGTGGGTTTCCTCCTGCTTCAAAACCAACAAGATTGTTTTATAACTAATGCCACTTTCTGGGCAAGTTACACAGGATGTCTGTCATATGAGATGTTAGAAGATGTTCCCCTCTCCTCCTTGAACTAGCCCCCCCGCCCCCCTTGAACTCTTTATTTCTTTCAGAAGAAATCTCTACAAGTACCTACTTTTGACAAATTTAACATAACTTATGTTGACATCCTCTCTTGTTGCTGTCAAACAGTCTTGTGAAACTGAATTAAGGCTTTATAGGGAATTGAATAGCTTCCTGTGAGGAAGGGAAAGAAGGAATCTACCAGTGTTTGAAATATATGACAGAATACACACAGGGTTCTGTGTATAATCAGGTTTTCGTCTGTATCATATAAGTTGAAAAAAAATTTTGCAAAGAGTTTTTCAGGTAAATTCTGAACTGACATACTCTTTTGGTGATCAGAAATGAATTGTTACTTTAAATGTCTGTGAAACAAGTCTCTAGTGACACTTTCAAAGGATTTTCTGTGACACAGCCTGCTTCTAAATATGTTTCATAAGATTTAACAGCTGAATTGCTGCTGCCGCATAGGAACATGGGTTGTCATTTTTACACATCTTGTTGCATGTTAGCATTTGGATTGAACACACATCCATGTGCTCTAAAAATAAATGCATTAGGACTAAAAGGTTTGTTGGGAAAATTTTTGTAATATGCTGAGCAGCAAATTCTTTATCAAAGGTCAGAGATCCTGAAATTGCCACATCTGTGGAGGAGAGGTTCGTTCCATTTTAAAAGAGCATCCACTGCAGAAACTCTTGGTAGAGGCCAGTCTCCAGGAGAGCAAAGCTGTGTGTTAGGAGATACTGGCAGAGGACAACTACAGGATGAGGCTTTGCAGCTGAAACAGTGCTGTAGCCACTGCTAGTCAGGATTGGGTTTGTGCACAGTGCTCCATAGGGCACGTTGCTTTGAGTCTTGCTCAGACTTTCAGATTGATCAATCGGAGCATAAAATTCGCTCAGAAGACAAACAGAGCAAAAAGAATTTGGAGAAATGACAAAGGGCACCACATAGGCAAAAGTAAACTTCTGAGTACATTTGTTTTGCCTGACCACGTGTAATAAATGGTATAACTATTTGTTAGGATCTGTGGCTCAAATCAATGTAGATGTAGTACCCCATCATGCTGTGTTCTCCTTGTCATCTCTGTAGGCAATCTTGTGTAAAATTAACCTATTCATCCTATTTCTGGATGCTTTGGGTTTAAGAATTGCTGAGTTTATGGGAGAAATTTGAAGGCAAAGTTGGGTATGGGAGAGAAACGGACAGATGTTTTCCAGGTTTGTGTCAGAGCACTAGTTCTTGCCACGTGGTTATAGATAAATTCTGAATTCTTCCCACTGCATATCGGACAAAAGATCAACCATTAAATGAAAGACACTCAGTAAAAGTTAATTGTCATTGAGCTGTTTATTCAAAATAATGCCTTGGTTTTGGTGGAAACGAGTGTTTGGTACCTTGCAATACCATTAATGTGCTCACTTTAAACATGTATTGTTATAGTTTTCCTTTTCAAGAATCCATAAAACTTGTTTGGAGAATTGGTGCCAACCTGTGTTCTGTCTGTTTTCTTGAAAGATATTTTATCTGGATTCAGGACAGTTGTAGACCAACTTTTATTTTGAGGTTGGACAAAGAACAGGAGAGCTGATGAATTTTGTAAAAGCTTAATAGTAATTATATAAGACATTTTGACTCCATTCTGACTTAACGGGGGAGGTTACTCAGTAAGGTTAATTCTGAATGAGAGCATGATCAGGTCTTACATTCTTAAGATTTATTTCTGTTATGACCATGACTGATGCTGAGTGAATGTAGTGTACTGTAGAACTCAACAGATCCTTCCCCTGAGATTTTTAGGATCTCTGGAGCTTTGGAAAATATTTAGAAATATTTTCTAATGTAGAAGAAAGTATTCCGCAAGAAAGTGGAAAAAATTTAGGGTTTTTTTTAAGGAAAGAAAAAAAAAAACACCCAACTTCCAACTGTGTTTTGTTTTCTTTCACTCAGAAATGTGTATTTTTCTTTGAAGATGTGTGAATGCTGAAGACAGCAACTTTAACAAATGGTGTGTGTGATGTTTAACAGCTACCACTGTTGGTATCTCTGGAAACCAAACTAGTGGTATAGAAGTAAATGTAGGCATCTAACTTTGCAAATGCTTGGGAGACATGCTATTTATACACAACTTTCCTGTTTCCTCCGTAACTTAATATACCTGGCTAATAAACCCTATATTGAGATTCTGCTGTAGCCTTCATCAGAGATTACAATGAATTTAATCCCAACAGAAACTTCAAGTTCTCGCAATGTCTAAGTTTCCACATTCATGTATTTTGACATTAGCTTAAATATACCTGGCATGCATATAAATGAATGTTTATATCTCTGTTTTAATGTTTATAGATATCAATAATTTTAATTTTAGTTCACTTGTACTCTTTGCATGTCCAAATACTGCACAAGGTGGGAGTTTACTTGTGGTTTTAAATAGTGTTAAGTTCCCTCTTCAAAATAAAATTAATATTGAAGTAAGAATCTGGGCCTCTAAGACCTTGACAGAAAGAAGATTCTATTTTAGACTGGTAAATCCACTGCATTTTTATATTCTTCTATACCTGTTGAGAAAATACATACTCAGAATCCATACAGACAATATTTGAAGTTGCAGTTACTCAATGATACTCAAATAAACAGAATTATTTACTTTGCTGTTCAGTTTTCCTTGGTAAATTTATATTCTGTTTCTCACTTGCATTATTTGTCCTCAACCCTAGAGCTGTAATAACTTCTCAATAAATGTGAACTAAGGCCAAGCTGCAAAGGGCTTTTTGCCTATTGCAATGCTTTTATATTAGAAATCAAAATCTTAGTTTCGACCCCCCCTACCATTTTTTTTTTTTTCCCCTTAAGAGACTCTTCTGAAAGGAGTATGACAATTTCCCAGACAGGTGAACGGCCATTTCCAGCCACTGCGTTAGCAGACGTAGGGCAGACTGGATAAGAGTTTGAAAGGGTTTGTTCTTAGTTTAGGTGGAGGCTGAGGCAGAATGCAGTTTAAGCACAGGCTGAGCCTCTGCTTTGTCCTAAAGTGAATGGAAAAGCTGACGGTCACATTGTTATTGTCGTTGCCTGATATTTGTGAGACTTCTTTAACTGATAGAAAAACAGGAGGGGAAGGAGAGAAACATTAGAAAGAAAGGGGAGTATTTGTGATGTCTGTTAGTGTTAAGAAAGAAGAAAAACTGCTTATTCAGAAAATTGAAAGTGACAGGCTCTGAATTTATCCTCAGTATTATCAGAAAGAGCAGTGAAGGATCAGGATCACAGTTTTTCCATGGTGATTCGTTTGTTATTTTATGCATTCACTTCTTTTGCTACTAAATTTAAGACTAATGAATGGCTAGATCTACCAATTCCTTGCCACGTTTCTGGGCCTTCTCCTTTCAGTACTTCTTCCAGCATTCAGGCAGTCTTCATTTTTACCTGATCTCCGTTCACTCTATTTCCTTACACCCCTGTGGTTCAGAAAGCATCCCCTGTATACTTTCTTTTCTTCACATGTTTTGCTTCTCCTTGTCCTGTTTCTTAACAGTATGTTAAGAACTTGGGTAAAAATTTACATTTCAATTCAAATTTTAATGAACTCTAGTACAGTTTGGTTTTTTTCAGTTTCAAAGTATAGACCTGCTTTAGTAGGATATAACAGCTTCACAAAAGTACGCTTATTTCTGTCACTGCAAATGTTGACTTGCTGTGGCATTTATAAATAGAAATTCCATTGTCTAGTAGAAAGCAAATGAAGGAAGTTGTTTATAGCAACATCTACTCTTTGCTACTATTTGCTTTAAGTTGGCTTTTTCAGTAAAAGGTAGTGTGTGTATCATTTATCACACAAACCCATATTTAGGAAGAGCAGAAAAAGGAGGAAAATAGTGTTGTGTTCAATCTACAGTTTGTGCTAACCTGTGGAGGAAAACAGTATTGTACATCATCTACAGTTTGTGTTAACCTGTATTACCACGCTACCTATTTAGATCGTCTGTCTTGTGCTGATAATGATGATCCTTGTTACAGGCAGATGCAACGGAAGCCAGAAGCACCTGCAGTCACTTATGCGACATATCGAGGTTCTGCAAGGATTAGGCAGCTACTGAAGAATCAGTCAGAAATGGCTGAAAAAGGACGACAAAGTACTGAGAAGATAAATGCTTCAATGATTAAAGAAAACGGAGAAATCCAAACAACTGTCTCTCCAAAATCAGGACATTTAATAAAAGAAAATGGAGAAGATGAGGGTAAAGGTCACAAAGATGATGCCATAGTAAATTCTTCTGCAATTAAAACGGGAAGAATAAAGTCTGGTAAAGTTCAGCATTGCTTGGGTAGCAGTAAACATGAAGTAGCTGCAAAGGCCACAGCATCTACTGGGTTGTCTCATGAGATAGACGTAAAGCATACACCTGCTTTAGCTGCAACAAAAGTTAAAAGGACATATTCACTAGATTCATTATTATCATCTAGTAGTAGAAACAGTGAGGTCCTAACCAATTCCACTTCCCAGATTACCAATTCCCTTAAAATGAGTTCTGCAAATGATTTGGTTGGAAAAGAAAGTGGACTGCTGGGAGAAACAGAAGCTCTGTTTCAGACAGACGAAAATGTCACTTCTAACTCTGATAAAGAAAACAATTATAGTAAAACAGCCAATAAGAAGTCCACAAAAGAAATGCAGGATGATTGTTTACATTCACCCAAATCAAAAAGTAAGACAGTTAATGAAGAACTGCAGGTGAGTAAGGGAGAATTTTGCTGTAATCATCAAATGGATAGTCACTTGGAGCTAATGTTGGATGTCCAGATGCTTCATTCCAGTACCACTACATTTCAGCAGCAAGGAGATCAGCATATAGGCAGTGCAAATAAAGATAGTGATCCAAGGAAAAGTGATACACAGAAAATTCTGTCAGCTCTAGAAAGAGAGCAAAATCCTCAGAACTTTCTAGCTACTGTTCTTTCACCTTTTAATGAACAAATACCCATGTTGCTTAGCATGGAGTCCAAAGGAGAAAAATGCATAGCCACAGGTAATCTAACTACTTCAGTGTCATCTATTAAAAATGATGAAGATATAGTCATGGGCAGGGGAACTTGCAGTGAAGAACTGAGTGAGTTGGGGAAACCAATGCATGTACAAAACGATTACCAATTAATCCATGTGGAGAATTCTAAATATACTACCACACAGCAGACTGGTTTACCTTGTCTAGAGACTGAGGGTGTGGAAACAATGAAGGTTTTATCTGAGGTTGCAGCAGAGAATCGTGCCAGTGTATCACCATGCATACATGGGTGTGAAAGTGTGAAATCTACCTTCGATGAGCTGACAACACCTCTCTCTGTAAGTTGTGAGTCTTTTTTTGAAACTGGAGGCTGTTGCTCAGCTTCTCTTCATCCTAGTTGCAAGTTCAAAAATAAAACTGTAGGGAAGAAAGAAGTCAGTTTAAAAGATGTTGGAGGGACACTTTCTCTTCCTGATCTTGAATATCAGAAGAGCAAATCTTTTGATCCTGTAGAGATGAGTCTCTCAGAAAACTCTGTTCCTGTCCACAACCATGGTCCTGTTTCCCTTGAAACTGTTCAAGACATTCGTGCCAAGGCATTAGTTAGGCTTGCAGAAGATAACACAGCAAAACCTGCACCTTGCCCTTCAATCACTGTTGACAGGACAGGTGATCATACTCCTGCTGCTTCTAAAGTTGAGGAGACTGATATGACTGAGGTTGCTCTTGTTTCTTCTGAGTGTAAAGACTGCATTGTTGGACTTTCATCTCCTGTTTCTAAGCCACAAGAAAAAAAATGGGAGGTTTCTCATTCTGCTTTGAGATATGGAGGAAGGTCTTTGACTAACCATTCTGCTTTCATCTGTGAAAAAGACAGTGTAAACATCATTTCTGAATCTCCACCCATTTCTGAAGACAGGTGTATTAATTTTTCTTCCAAGAAGGAAAACAGTAATAAGCCTAGGATATCGCCCACAGTACTTGATTATTCATCTGACAACCAAGGAAAAATGCCTTCTCCTGCCACTAACTCTGAAAATGGCCACACTGCTAGATGGTCTGCTGCTGCTGAACAGGACAGCTTTATCTTTCCAGCTGCTGAGTCTAGGAGAGTAGTTCCTGAGGACAGAATGACTGAGATGCCACTTTGCTCAGGAGATCTGAGAGCTGGTTCTCTGGAGCCTGAGTTTACTTCAGCTACGCTTGATAGCTCTGCTGCTGGAGAAGATGTGGGGAGTGTTTGCATCCCCAGGCCTGCTTCACCTACTCTGGCATCCAGAGAAGCCTCCAACCTTTCTGTTTCTGCCTTGGAAATAGTGGACGTTGCTCAGGGGAACAGTAATTCTTCCAGTCACAGAGCTAGTAATGGGGCAGAGGCGGCCTCCTCCCCACAACAGACTGACAGCAGTGTCTTGGCAGAGGTAATGTCATCACTCATCTGTCCTCTGAAGTCTTTGGAAACGGTGTCCGAGTCAGCCTGTACTGAGAGCGTGTGCAGAAATGTGGTGGGACACGTGAATCTTGGTAATTGTGTTTCTGCTCTCTTGGAAGTCCCTTCGGTGGCAGATGACCAGACAGCTGCTGCACTTACAGTGTTAAATGAGCTCTGCTCTGAGGAATTATGGGAAGATACCAGTGTGAAGGGACAAGAACATGCTAAATTCCAAGATACTGCTGGTTTGTTTAAAAAAGCTGAGGAAATAGTGGACTCAGTTTTACACTTGGCTATAGAAGAAATAGTAGCAAAACAAGCCATTGGTGTCTGCCAGCTTTGTGGGAGCAAGGATAGTTTAATAAATATGGATATTCTAAATGATCAGAAAGCTGAAACTGTACAGCTGGAAGCAGAAGAAATCCAGTCAGCTGTGCAGTCATTAAACCATTCTAATGAGAGCAGTGGAGGAGGCTCATCTTCATTTACAGGAAATGAAACAGTGGATACAGATAATCAAGATGAAAAGATACTGTCTTATATCCCTGATAAAATTGACCTACATACTGCACTAGCTCTAAAAGCAAAAGAAATGACTGATGAAGTCATTAACTCAGCCAAACAAAAACTGGCATCCAATCCGTGGCAAGGCAGTGAGAGTGAAAGGCCTTCTGAAAAGGTTGAGCCTAAACCTAAGGCTGAAACTCCAAAGATTTTGAACCTGGATATGAAGTTACCTGCCAAAACAAAGGAACCAATAGAGAAGAAGGAAACTTGGGGTGTAACTGTAAACTCTGAAAAGGCAGATTACTCAGGTCCTCCTTTGCTTCCAAATAGTATGGAAAATGGCATAGATTGGCCCCAGAGAGGTGAAGAGATACCAAATAATACATTTACATGTCAAACAAACGGATTTCTACCCACTGGTAGTTCAGCAAGGCCAGAATCTGATCTTATGGCACCAGCAAAAGAGAGACACGATAGAAAGGTGTGTGAACATCTGGCTGCAGCAGAGATGCATGGCAAAGCTGGAGCATCAGCAACTAGTAGAAAATCCGATGGATCTTTACGTTTAGTACATAGAGATGCTACTGTGACTGAAGAGCTGCTTTTGTCATTGCAGTTAAAAGATTCATGCAATAATACAAATATGCCAGAGTGCACGTTGCTGCCAACTGTAAATGTTAATTTCTCATCTTTTATGCCTGATGAAGAGTGTATTGGCATGCAGAGTGAATCCAAAGACCAAAACAGTCCTCAGGGGGCTCTGGAATGCAGTGCAGAGGACACTCTGTATGAACACTGCAGAAAAGAGGCTGCAGAAGAAGTACCTGCACAAGTAAAAGCAACCTTAGAAGATTCAAAGGCAGTGAAGAGTAAAGAGGAACTAGCAGAAGGGGCAAGTGAGATGGCAGAGGTTAATATTGGATTAAATAAGCAGTTCACTGTACCTGAATTGTCTGTTACTGGAGAGGACAGTGAAGGGAAAAACTGCTTCAACACAGTCTTTGCCCAAAATAACGAGAAGCTGAAGCAGGTACAAATGAAGGATCAAGATGCGAAGATAAATGATCAGCTTGAAGAAAATGGTCTGGACAGTGGTGATGACATGAAGGAATCAACAGATCTCTTGGCCTTTTCTCCACTAATTGAACAGTGGGAAAACAGTTCTTTTACTATCATTTATGAAGGTGCCCTTCAAACTGAGAACAAATCTGTCTCAACTGATGATATGCAAACTGGTTCGCTTTCTTCTTCTGATTTGCCTTCTGATAATACAGATCATCTACTGTGTGAAAGAGCAAAGACTAAACATGAGCCAGCCTGTCTTTATGGGCAGGATAACAAGTTGAATGAAGCAACAGATAGCCGTAGCTCGGAGTCATTTCTGAGCATGGAGGCCAAGCGCTATAGAGTATATCCTTTATCTTTGTCTCCAATATATGAAGACGACAGCTCCCAAGAAGACTTACTTTCCACAGATGTGTCACCAGAAGGCCGTCCTAGTGGAATATCTAAAGATAACACTGACCACTCTTCTGTGCTTTCCCTTCTTCAGTCAGTTTCTGAGCGCTTGCAGTTTACTACTCAGTTCAGTAAAGAGGAGGAGGAGGGAGTGGAGGACGAGGAGGAGGAAGAATCATCATATGAAGAAAACGTGCTTGATGTTGACAGAGAAGATGACGGTCTTTCCAGTCGGTGGAGAGGAAATTTAAGATCAACCCTTCAAACGATTGACCAAAATAGATCTTTGTTTCCTGAACAACCACTTTTTCTTTCAAGAGAACAACTGAACTCCAAGGAGCAACCAGAATTGTTTCCAGATGCGGCTTCTCCCAGTCAAACACCCTGTAAGCCAGTTTCACAGAAAGCTGATTGTGCTCTAAAGCGTCCTCCTACGAGTGTGTACTACCAGTATTTGAAATCTGCCAGCAATTGCTCCTCTGAGAAGGGGTCCAGGTTTGGAAGCATTCTCCAGGATATGTTGCAGCCAAAGATTCACTGGTCTCAAGACAACACCATGCCAAAACTGGGAGAATTGTCAGCGGTAAGATGACGTGTCACATAATATTAATAATCAAAGTGATTAGCACAGATCTGTCTCCCTTTTCTCTTTCCTCCCTTTTTAAGGTTAATTTTTTTATTATAAACAAAAGTAATTAGGCTGTTCAAGATCATAGTTTTTTTTAAAAAGTCTGATAAAATAGTTTTTTAAAAGGAGTTTTCTTGGTTCAGCACACAGATGAAAGTGACTTAATTGTAAAACAGAAGATGTGAACAGAAAACATAATATGAAAATATTCCAGTCTGTATAATAGCAAAACACAGACTTGTCCGTGTTAAGGACATTTCAACCTGAACATGATGGAATTGCCTTTTGTATGAAAATTCTTTCATTTCTTCCATGTCTGAGATTAGTAGAGCTGTATTGTCCAAAAAATGTGAATATCTGCCCACTGGGTTATTTGATTGTTTCATCACAGAGGCTTCTACAAATTGTAGCTCAGTTAGCAAGTAATATAGCTGCTTTTGTAGATTAACGTTTCTTTTTTAGTTTATTTAAAGGAATGCCAGATGAGGGTATGGAAACAGTTCTTCCAATATTTAGAAATTGAAAATGCTGCATAGACCAAAATGCATAACTGAAGAAGAAAGTCTTTCCGTGATGTTGGGAATATTTCAGTCCATGTTAAAGGTCTCTTTTGGTTTTGCCCCTGTTAAGACATGCAGTTTATTCTTTGCTGAGAAAGGATAATATATTTCCAGAAGTTATAACTATCATAATAGTTCTTCGTTTCTAGCACTTGCTGCTTTCTGCTGATTATTTGATTCTGTTAAACTATTTACACTAACTGAATGACAGTGAAACAAATCTTGGTTGTTTCTGCTAGTGACAGTTCATACATTTATAGGAATAGTGGACCCAGAATAATCTGTCTATGCTTTGTGCTGCTGTTGTGGATGTTAATAGTTGTTCTCCATGTCCTTTTAATTTCAGAACCTCATTGACAGGGCAAGTCTCAAATACAATCCAAGACCGGGAAAGGTAAGCAGAATTTGTGTCACATAGATCAATATGGTACATGGAATAATTTGTTATACCAAAATTTTTGAATGGAAAGCAGCTGAAGTTGTCAGTCTGGTTTTCCGTATTTTAATGGTGCATATGTTTGCACTTGCTAATAATGAGATTATATTATCAAAAATCCTGGCACTAGTAATTTTACTGTATTTCCATCAGCATCTGCTGTTTTAGTTCAATAATGTTTCATAAAAGAAGAAAATGTGTAGCATATCATTTGAGTGGGCACAAAGTGAAACAGGTTTTATTCCAAACAAAAAATAACTGTCTACGCTGTTAGGTGAAGTAGGCCCTCATTTGTATGCATTGTATGTTGTTTCAGATTATTATTTATGATATTTATGGTGACAAAAGTAAACAAGAAGTTCATTCTGATGTGCTAGATACCACGTCCTGGATCTTTCCCGTTGGAGCATTACTTAGGATAATTAGAGGATGGTAAGAAATCCAGGTCATATTTAAATAGATTCTTTCCAAAAGACTGTATATGTGTTTTGTATTTTCATTTCTTTTATTTACGACACACGTCTGATCTGCAAGAGTATCTTTTTCTTTCTTTATAATTAGACTGATACCAATGAAAAAAGCATGAAACAAGGCTTCAAATGCTGCAGTACAAAAAAAAATATTGTTTCTCCTGGGAACTAGCTTCAAACAGAAAGTTTCTAATAGAACCACAAGTAAGTTTAGACTTCTTGCCTGAAGTGCTGAGACAGTACAGCCATAATCATCACTGGAAGCATGTGTATGCCAAAGAAAATGTTGGTTTGTTGTTTTTTTTTTTACGGTTCAGTTTCATTGTACAGTAGCTTTTGCAAAAGGACCATAAAATGAACAGTCTCGGCTGCTGTTTGTAATGTAGCATTTAGAGGAATGTGGATGCAGAAGGATTTATAAGTACCTTTAAGGTAGATTTTGCAAGTGTTTCTTAGTTTGTTTTGGGAAGCTAGGACTGGGACCATAGCATTTGTTGCATTGGAATTTAATTGGTGGTGCTTACAGTGAATGTTTCTGACTGTCAGCCGTAGTAACAATGCATGTCACATTTATGCAGTTCTGAGGCAGCTCTGTTTGGTTTTGCATACATTTCTTCCACATCCTAAGAAATACTGAATGCCATTATTAGTATGTATATGTTTTATGCCTTGCATAGTATCTGCCTGAACAGGATGCGCTTTGATGTGTCAATATATGTGTTCTGGCAAAATAAGGCTTTTTGTTTATATTGTGTTTTAGCTGTATCTTTATACAATTAATATTTTAAGTTATGTTAGGCTACGTCCTGGACAAGAACAGTGTATTTTACTTTTAAAGCACAGAAGTACAAGCCCTGTACTTATCTAAAGTGAGTGTGACTGCTGAGGGACGGCATAAGAAAGGTCTGATAGTTGGCTTGATAAGATGATCTCATAACCAAGCTTTCCAGCAGATGTGCTGTATAAGGACAGTCTTACCTAAAGAGCAACAGCTGAGTTCATGATATCATTATTACAGTTGGATTTTTTATGAGAAACCGAAGTTCCAGGGTCGGAAATATGTACTAGAAGAAGGAGAGGCTGTGCTGGATCACCTTTGGGATCTCCCGGGCGTGAAACATCATCGAAGAAACATCCCAGTTGGTTCAATCAAACATGTAACAAAGGTATAGACTTTGTTAATAATATGCTCACATACATAATTAATTTCTGTTGGCAGTAGCAGTGTATTACTAGCAATGGACAATGTGTGTATGCTGTGTTTCTGATTTTATTCAGATTTACTATGAATCACATTTTTCACCTTCAAGGTAAATTCCAGGGCTTTTTCTGTGCTAAATTTCCCTTTCTTCCTGAAAGTAATGAGCAGATGGATTATCTTTCTTTGCTACCACCTTTACGTGACACAGTGACTCCACTCTTTTTAGATGTTTACATGTCCAGTTAATTGAAATTAAATGGAATTAATTAATATTTTTCAAATAATTGTTTATCTTAAGCTTGAAACTACCTACTGTGTCTATATGGCTTCTGTTTCAGAAGTTAGTAGGTGGGTTTCCAATCCTGTTTGTACATCATATCCTCCAAAAATTGCTGTCACTCCCTCTACAGCTTTGTGCCATCTGTAGGGTTTCCACGAGGACAAGTGGTACACCTACAGCATCTGGCTCTGTATACAGAGGCGTTTTGTTGAAAAGATAGGACTCAAATGCCTAAAACTAAATATAAAGCATCAATTGTTATTCAGTGAATGAGGAATATATTTACCAGATCTTGTGATTTAAGAAGACTTAGGGCTCTTGTTGTTTAGCATAACATTCTAGTTATTCACAGGGCAATGGCCCTTTACTGTGAGTGAATTAACGTTTGTATCACAATGTGAAAGTTTTTCAGAAAAACTGGTGTTTCTCTGTTCCTTGCTGGTATAGAGGTCATTTTAAAATTGATAACCTTTTTGTCATCAGGGGCATAGTGTCATAACAACTAGGAATACGTTTTCATTCTCTTAAAGACTTAACAATAAATTCAAAAGAGGCTGGCTGAGGGCATGAGTAACGCAGTCAACATTGATGTGAGCTAAACAAATTAAAAGCATTTGACCAATACGGCATATGAATATTGATTAATAACGTGGAAGGCAGCTAAATAATTAAAGAAATACCACAATAACATGTGGAACTATGGTCTGAAGCCAAGGGAAGCTGAGTGTGTCTTGGGTATTAAAGAAAACCATTGGATAGGAAAGAGACTGTGGTTAGCTTCATCATGCTTGATAAAAATCTTTCTAATACAGCTAAGTAGGTTGAAGCGTTCTTCTTCCAGTATGTGGTTCATTTGTGTGGAACACAGATGGAAAGCTTTGTTACAGTACACTAGTTCAATAATCAACACTGTTTCTCATGTTCCTAACCTCTGGCAGGTATGGTTGGTTGGGAGGACTTCTGCTGTTAGTCCATAGGGCTGTATGGAGCCAGTGTGGGTGTGGAACTCACTAAGCCAGGTTTTGTCCTCTAAACCTTGATTTGTGAAAGCATCCCTCTTTTTTTAGGTTGTTCTTCAGCTGCTGTGGAACTACTTTTAGAAGATAGTTTGCTAAAGCACTATCTTATTTACTTACTTTTTATGAAAAGTATAGGCATTGTTCTTAGTTGACAAATACCTGTTTCCTTTTCAGGCAGCTCATGTGTATGTGACCTGCAAGATCCCATGTTTTACTGTCATTCTCTTTTTCATAGGCTGGGTAGCTCAGTGACTTTTCTCCTGCCTAGTGTGGTCATACTGGCTGTGTGTCCAGGCTGGCTTGTTTTCTAATTCTTCAAGTGGCTTTTTATGGTGCTTGTTTAATGGCTGCTCAGCTGCCTTGAGTTTGCAGATTTGAAAATTGGCTAAATATTTGAGAAGAAAATGGCTTGCCAGGAAGAGAAAAACAGATGTTTACTAGAGAAACTGTAGGAGGTACGTTTAATATTATTTTTTACTGGCAGATGTTAGTTTGCTGAGAGACAGTCTGCCAGTAGCTTCGTGCTCTGATTCGGCTTCAAGTCTCCACAAAAAGCAAAGATCCTGTTAGCTTTGTGGTTAGCTTGTGGCTTGACTTACTGTGGATACATGTGTGTTTAATTTGAAGAAACTTAGGAGGGGGGGAAAGATCCCAAAGGAACAGGTCATGCAACTAGTAAATTGAAGACCTACTTGAAGTAATGGGGAGTCTGAATTCCACTAAGGCAAATCAGCATAAGCCTAGGCTAGCAAAATCTGCCTGCACACGCAGGTTCAGTACAGCTCCCGCAGCACAGTCTGTTCAGTCAAGTCAGTTCTCTGCTCTACTGCAAATGCATATATTGATCTTATGGAATTAGAGGGCTTTTTCTATCCATTTCTGGAAGTCCAAAGAGGGTACTAAATGTTACTTTCCCAAAAACAAGAGGTGAGAAGAGTTGCTGATGTTCCCATTCTGGAGTAATCTTGTAAACCACTATTTTGCAAGGTGACAAGAGATCTGAAACAGCAGTTTGTAACCACTGTCTGCAAGACGGTTAGGCAGGGAATAACTGGATTCCTTGTGGACTCTCCTTAAGCAAAGCTCTTTGTAATGGGAATGTTCACAGTATTACATGAAGGGTGTGTTTCTTTTGTTTGTGTGGTTTGCTAGGTGAAAAGAAGTTACTAATTCAAGCAGGGACTACTTTGTCAGATGCTGTAGGAAGACACCCAGCAGCTTTGGATTGTCTCATTTGCTAGTTGGTATTTACAGGACTGTAATCATTAATTTCCTTAATATTATTTTATTTTACTACCAGCCCTATTGAGTTATGTAGTTTGGTTTGGTGGTGACGATTGGTAGCAAGAGTGGTACGGAGCAGGAGAACTGGGAGAAAGAATTATGAATGGGTAAAAAAGGCTGAAGGACCAACAGAGAGTAAGGTTTGAAATAAAAAGCGCCACAGAAGCTGATATGTCCTAAGGACAAGCTGTGTATCAAAAGTAAGATGTGTGTCTAGACTGTATTAAAAAGCAATCGTGTGAATACCAGAACTAATTAGGCCTGGTTTTCAATAGACTCTTCTCTCATCATTGTTTTGGTATTTAGCTTAAGAAGCCAGACTTTAGTCATACTTTGTCCTGTTGTTGACATAAAGGGCTACATCATTTAAATAGACTATTTTTATCACTTCAGTCACCACATCTTACAGGTTCCAGAAGAAGACCTAACAGTGCTGAGATTATTTAGCCCTGCTAGTGCTGTTAGGGCTGTAACCCTAGATCCAGAAGAAGAGTTAACAGCCAAGACCACCTTGAGGGGGTTGAGGGCTCTAGGTCTCTCACTTCTGGTGGAGCTCTGGGACTAGAAAAATACCAGAGATGCTACTGAAGAGTAATATTTCATTTTAAGGTCTTGAGGGTCATCTTAATCTTCTTCAGAAGAAGCCTTAACCTTTCTGCTGAGGGCCACGTTATTGTTTTGGAAGTGTCTGTTCTCTGCGAGCTAGCATGAGTATTCCCTGTGCTTTTGTAAACATCTCTGCTCCCAAAAGACCATGAGGGAAGCACAGGCACTCCAGGATGACTCTGTGGAGGTAGGAGGAAAGTACCACAGAGTAAAGGAAGACAGAGTGGGATGCCTGGAGGCTGTGTCCTACCTAAATATTTGCTGGTTGTGTATTATCATTGGAAATGAACACAGCTACCTAATCTGTTTGCTGTGCTTTTCATTCTGTTTTTACCTGATGTGTCAGTAGGATAATGAATATGACATGAGTTTTGACTGCTTATGATGGGGGGTGGCAGGGCCGGGGGGCTATAGGGAGGAAACTTTCCAGTTTTGGATCTGGCCTGAAACACTGTGGTAATAGTTTTGCATGGTAATAGTTTTGCATGTGGGTATCTTATTTCAAAATCTTGACGCCTTGCAAATGAAAGGGCTTCAAACTGAAGGATCTAGTTCTCCACCTGAATGCTATCATATTTGTGTGGTTCTCATTTTGTTTGTAAAGATGTTGGTTTTATTAGGAATGTTAAAGAAGCCTCTGAAAGTAATGATGCCTATTAAATATGCTCAGGCAAATATGAACATGCTAGGACAAATATTTACCAAGCTAAAGTTCACATCCTTAAATTATATAAATTAATGGCATAGTACTTGAGCATACATCTGCAAATACATAGTGTTCACTTCATACAGTAATACTAAATTTTACCGTTTTCTGCAGTCTGTGAATAAAAATATGTAAATTGAATTCAATATTTAAGTCAAAATGTATATTTGTAACTTTAAAAAAATGTGCTTAAAAAACATAATGTACTTCTTGCTCAAATATGTTATTACCTTTAACAATAGATATTTGAATTGCTTTTGATGAAGACACTAGTTTACTATGTGACACTTTACGAAAGGACTTTGTGGTCTTAATCTAGTGTGCACAAAAATACCATCACAATGAGTAGAGGGTTTTTTATGACTGTCAAAATCTGGCTGGAGAGAGATGGTGATAAATAGGAGAGATTTTATTCTGAGTGCTTGTGCTTTACCTACCCTTTGGAGAACTGCTACATTCTTCATCTCTTGAGGTGGAGCCTGCCTCGTGAACTTCAGAGTCAGGAAAGGAGACTTGAAAAGAGAATACAGACTGGCTTTTTCCAATCTTCAAATAAAAAACAAAACAAAACACAAAAACCTCCTACTGAATTAAAGTTAAACATACTCTGTCTCGTACTCTGTCTGAGCCCGCAGGCAAAGATACTTTATTTTGCCACTTGTCTGGTCTCGTAGGTACTTTGTTTCAGAATTTATCTGAAAGCATTAAGAGTCAAGCATCATTACTTGTGGAATTCTTATAGGTGCAGCTTCTGATTTTTCCGTTGGATTCACAGATTTCAGCCTTATCACGTATCGGGTATTTCTAGGAAAAAACCACAAACTTCAAATATTTCTTAACTGTGATTTAATAATATATATATATATACACACACATGTGAAAACTATGAGGAGATTCTTTTTTTTCCTAAACTAGTCTAGCAATGCACTTAGAATTGAGGTATGGTGTTCCTTAGCACTTTGCCATAAAGTAGCATTGTACTAGAAAGTCTTTTTTTGTAGTTTTTCTGCTTTGCTCATCTGAAAATAGAAATTCTGGTATTGCAGGTTTTGTTCTAGAAACACGTATTATACATAATTTACAAGGTACAATACAGAGGAAACACAATTATGCATGAGGGAGAGTTGCCAAAACAGTATACTCTGTTACTTCAGGTCTCATGAGGAAAGTGAAATTATATGCTGAAGTCCATCTATTTATAATTGCCACATTTATTGCTGACAGTTAAATAACTACTGAAAGAACTTTGCTAACCAAGAAGAGAGGTATTTTGTGGTGGGATGTTACTCCCATCATTTGAAAGCTTCACTCAAAACCTGTGTGAAAAAAAGAGAGCATGCAGGTGTTGTCATGAGATGAGGTGCTGTAGCTTTAAGAGTTTTAGTGCCCTGTCGCTGGGTTTCTCATCAAGTTCTTGTTTTGCCTTTCAAGTTTGGCAGAGGCCATGTGGGATCTGTGTCACGCTGTGACCCTGCCTGGGTCCTCAACAAATTCAGTAACCAGGTGCTTCTCTGAAGGCATCCTCAGGGACAGCTTCTTATCCCTCTTCTCTAGTGCACATGCAAGGGGCATCTTCTTCCAGCCACCTTTAGGACTTTTGGGGTCTCTGTGCTGTCCAAGCCCTTTGGCCTGATGTAAATGGATTTGTGGGACAGGAGGATAAGGTGTGAATTATCACTGAGAACTAAAGGTTCCCAGCTGAGCAAACTGTAAGCGCATGAGCTGCCTTTCACTGTAACAGGAAGACTATTCTGTAACGCACTGCTGAAGCAGGGCCTTACAGAGGATCCTCATTGATTCGTGATGTGTTTGAATGCTGGTAAAGAAAGTATTGGCGATGCATTTTACGTAAGTATTATGAGATGAGTTCTAGACAAGATCATGTGTTCAACAAGTTAACAGAGTTTTTTGCTCTGTAATAACAGGAAAATCGCTAAAGTGTCTACTTATCAAAACAAACATTTTTCTAGTACTGTTCTTTTTCTTTGTCTAAAATCTGTAGATTTATTTAGCGTGACAGAAAATTGAACTCATACGGCTTCAAACCATAGTTGGATGCATTACAGAACCTAGTTATCACTGAGGGAGGGAAGTGGGATTGTAGTAGACATTTCTAGAAAGTTTTAGTTATGAATGCATCATATGTATCCATATGTGTGTTATGGAAGCACTGTCTTTGGAAAAAAAGCAGTATTATATGCATGGTTTGTCTTTGGGTAAATAATGTCAGATCCTTTACTTGGAGAGTATTTAAACTGAGCTTTTTTATAGTAGCCCAACAGGCATAAATGCATAGTTCTTTGAAAGTTAGTGGGAGCTGGAAATTTACTTCCTTTAGCTTTTCTAAAAATTCCAGTCTTCATTTAAAAAAACTAAAACCCTTCCATCGTATGAAGCCTGGAGTTGGGTTAGAAGGGTGAGAAGACAGAGATAAAAAGAAGGAAACGCTACCGGTCCTTCCCCCGCTGCGATGGGGCGGACTCTGCAAGCATGGATAAACCTTACCCTTTGCTTTGTTTCCACAGGACTGTGGCGTTCCAGAGGTAGAGTTCTGCCTGGCACCTGGTGGTACAGAGGGACTGCCTATCTGCATACAGAGTGCAGTTGCCAATTTAGAAGAACTGGATGTTGAGAAAAACCCTTATATAAGAGTCAAATCAGGAGTGTGAGTACTGAACCTTTTTAATAGCATCGTGCCAGCAGGTAGAGGAGTAACACCATGGGGTGAAAGTCAGTCAGTGATAGAAACAATATTTGGGGGGTTTTGCTACAAATCAGTTAACATACACTACATATTCCCAACTCTACACTTCAGCATTATGCTGTGTGGACTCCTAGTAGTGGAACCAAAGTTTTGAAGGCATTTTTCCTCTAGTTGCTGGCAGAAGTCTTCTGTAATTCCATCTTTGAGTAGCTTTATAAATAGAAGCAGCAGCTCGGCTATAATTAGCTTTGAGTTCATTGGAGAATAGATATTGTCTCCCTAGTCACCCACCCTGTTACAACTGAATGGCTGAATACCAGAAAATTAATATTACATCATCCAAGCATTTCTCAAGCTACAGCCGTATCCTGACTTTCTGGAGAGAGGTGATGCAATATGATACAGGCCCCTCGGTAGCCCAGCATTTCCTGTATTGAGCAGAATAGTCTGTTTCCTGAGTAAATGGCCAACACTTCACAGTTCCTGAAGTTTGGGAGTTCTGTGCCTCTTCCCATAAATCAATGCAGAATGACGTTAGCTATTCTGCTACGCGAGTCTTGAGTTTGCCTTTCCACATGAGCCAAGCCTTCCTTCCCATAATCTCGGAATATGTCTGTGAAGCTTGAGGTGATGAAGGAATTAAAACCAGAGTCTTGTCTTAGTTTTGATAGAACTTAGTATAACTTTTAAGTGCTTGTGGTCTGTGTCTGTAGTGTTAAGAAAACAATTTTCCATATGGCTCAATGCCACTTCCTCCATTTCTTATTGGGTCTACTAACCATTCCTTATATGTCTACTAACCTTGTGTCCAACTTCTGCATTCAGCTTTCTTTTTGATTTAAAATAGTCTGAATGAGTCTCAGCATTTTTAACTTTCATGTCAAAATTACGATAGCCTGCTTTCCAAAGGAGTGTTGTAAATCATCATATTTTAATAACTTGCACTGAAAACCAAAGTGGGGTTGATGTTAGAAGCCTTTTAACTCCTAAGATGACAATCCTAGGTAAAATTTGATGCAGGTGTCTAATCCTCAGTACTGACATTGGTTTTGTATACTCACAGTGTAACAAACTGAATTCTTGCTGTAAGTGAACAAATTGGTAATTTTCTTCCCTTTCATTTATGTTCAGCTTGGACTGAGAAAAAGTATCTGCCATGTTCTTAGCATTTAAATATAGCTTTGTTTTGATGTGCTGGCAGTATCTAGAACACATTATCTGGCTCTTATGAGTACAAAAAGGAAAATAATTTTAATAAGACCTTTTGTATTTGTAATCTATCTAATGAGATTAATAAGTCTTTTATCCTTGTTGTTATAGATGGCTTGCTTATTCAGACTTTAATTACAAGGGAGAGATGAAGGTTTTGGACGAATGCGATTCACCGTCTGAATTTCCTTCAGCAGATATAAAATCTCTGCGTCCTTTAAAAATGGTGAGGACTTCACAATTCCCTAATAAGCCATGCACCTTCCTTTTCCTATTGTTGATCCCCCTCAAAGGTTTTGATCTAAATATAACTTGGGTTCTAACATCCTTCCAGGGTTAATCCTTACACATGTAACACTCATCTCACGCCACGGTGCATCTGCAGTGTCGTAATGGCGTGGTAGTCACGGTGGCTTGCTGGGCTTCTGCGTCTGCCCGAGTAAGACCATGTAGTCAGAGGGAGCACCTGATTCACTAGGACATCTTTCTGGGAAATTGCTGTTGTTGAGTGGAGATCAAATAAGACAAAATTGAAAGGCTCTTAATTGTATTGTGGCCAACACCAATTCAGTAACTCAAAAAGCTCTTCAGAAGTTGTTGATTTTCTTTTGTTAATGGTACAACTAGAATCTACTGGGGGTGGCAGACCAGGTGAGGAATTTATTACCCGGTAGTATTTCTGTGACCACACATTGCACAAAAATCTTGGGAGGCACAGCTCATTTTTGTTTGGTAGACAGCATATAGATCTACATATGAAAGAGATGTGGAAGGGTGTAACACACAATTCTACTGTATACATAGCAAGCCTACAGAAACAGTTTAAAAGCCACAAAGAAATAAGACCTAACAGCTGTCTTTTTAGTCACTTGTGGGAGGTAGGTGTCTTATTCCCTCACAGAATATCATTCATTAACATTTCAAGAGAAAATGCATTTGTTGTATTTATTCTTTGACAGACATGAACATGTCAGCCTATATTTTTCTCTCTCTTCTTGTGTTTATAGTTTTAGTGTCCCACCATTTGTGCTTAAGAAACTTGAAATATATACAACAAAGCTTTAAAAGTTAATTTTAAAAATTGGTCAATATAAAGTAGTTTAAAAACACATAGTAGGTATTTGCTTTAGATTGGTAAGAGACAATGAAGGAATATTTCTAGATTGCTTGCAGCCCTACAGGCTGATCAACACACCGATTTGTTTGTAGGTCAGGTTTGTAGTGTCCCTGGCCTTTATGAATGATCACAGTATTTAAACTAGTGTCTGATTTGGCCAACACTGAAAATGGTGAATATAATTGCAAAGACTTGATGCTCTGGTAGTGCTATAAAATACATGTCAAAGCATAACTTTAAGCTATATAAATACCTTTTTTCTTTCTCCCGTCTTTTTTTAGGGTGGACTAAAGGTACAGATGCCAATGAATGTTAAGGTAAGCACTGAGGACATTGAGAATAAAATATAAGCACATTGGAAATATAAAACCTTTATTTAAGCTTTCTTTTTGTTGGATATGTGATGTTTGATTAAGTATTCAGTGTTTGCTGCTGAAGAAAAATTCACTGACGCTGTCAAGTCCATTTCTTACTAGTGTTTCACAAGATGTAAAAGTAGTAGTAGTAGTTTGGTTTTTACATATTAGGAAAATGTGAGTTTGCTATAGAATTGTAAAGCTTTTAGAAAATAAAATCAGTTTTCCTGACTGACGCATTAGTCACTGTAATGGAAAGGGATCAGGAGAGATTCTCCCATTTAATGTACCAAGTTTAACAAAAAGTGGGGGGAGAGGGGAGGAAGGGGGCAGGAACAGGACCCTTCCTTCCTATACATGATCCCATAACAAGAGTTGTAAGCGAGACCATGACCCTTCTGTGATTTGAGGAGCAGAAAGCTAATCCAGAGTTACTGCTTCTCTTCCCTCCTTTTTCTAGTTCTCCACAAAAATGCTAATGCTTTAGGTAACTTTTAATTATACAAATACATGCAAGACTTGGGCATTTTTCTAATAAATATTGAAAAAATGTTAATACTATTAATATTTAATAGTATTTATATTTATTTAATGTAATTTATATAAAAAATAACTGATCTGTGTGATTCAGCAGATGAGTAACCTCAAGGGGGTGTTAACTGCAGTCACTGAAATAACTGCAGCAAAGTAGAGAAAGACCTCTTGTGTACTTCTGAAGGATTAAGCTCAGTGTGTCTAGGTGTGACCAGGTAGGATTCACTGCAGGCTAATATACACTGCCCAGGCACAGGATTACAGGATAAATCACAGTCCTGTAGCTGCAGAGTGCATTTATGCATATAGAACTGTGTGAATAAGTATCCTTCTGTGGAAATGCTTGCAAAGAGGCTGACAAGCCTATCTAAATCCAGATAGGGTCTCTTCATCTTCTAGGACACTCAAGAATCAGAAGGGCTGAGGAACGCAAACCTGAATTTTCTTTGTATCGATGGCTTGCTGGAGGGGGGAAAAAGGTGTCTTCCACATACTGTAGCACTACACACACCCAAAGTTCAAATCACTGTTCAGGGCATACTCAAGGCATCCTCTTTTCTAGATAATAATATATGAGAAAACCCACTTTGGAGGATGGTCCAAAGAGTTTTCAGAAAACATCAGTTCTGTCCCAGCTCTGTTTGGTAGTGAAGAGGAGTTTCAGGAGATTGGATCAATACGTGTAATTGGTGGAGTGTAAGTATATTTCACTTTATTTACTTTAAAATAGGAAATCATAACTAAATGCTAAGAAGCACTAACTAAGGTGTGATTAGAATCTTTCACTGGTAAAACATTTTGAAAAGAAAGGAATATGTATTTCTTTTGTCAGTTATCAGCCTTAGATAAAACCACCTTGCCATGTGGCTTATCTGTCTAAGGGAATGTAGGAAAATAAAACTAAATGTGTGAGAGGTGTGATATCAGTGTTTACCATTTCGGTGCCAATAAATTAGGCCACTTTGTTCTTTAATGATAGCATTTACACAGAGCTTTAATTTATATTGTTTTATACTTCTGATAGTCTCTACTTAATTTACTGAAATGACCTTGGGTAGGTGTGGTCAGTCTTCAATTCGACATTTTAATGCCTCTGAAATCTATAAACTGTTTTATTGTCTTAATGGTTTTTCTTTGCCACCTGTTGCGTGTTATCTGGAATTAAGAATCTACCCTTACGTTCCTTCGTTGAGGCCTGATTTATTCTGTGTTGCCCTGCCCTTCTCTCTGTCATACACACACACGTGCACAAAAAGGGTTGTGTAGCACAGCCCTTAGGTGGACTGCTCACGAGGTAGGCTCAACACCAGCTCTTCTAGAGAGCTGCCAACCCCACGTGTTGTTCTTTCAACCTCTCCCAAGACCCAACAGGATAGGACTGCTTGAAAGCACACAGGACGGTTGCTTCTGCCAAAGAGCCTAGCAGTAGTTTCCAGAAGATTAGTTTTTTCTTGGGGGATTTCAATGTTAATACTTAAATATAAAGATTCAGTAATCTACGTCCTTTCAGAATGTTGTCAGAATCTTACAAGCACTACATTCAAAGTAAACTTAGTTGTGAATACTGAAATAATCTATTCATAAATACATTATGTATTCGCTATCTGGGAAGCCTCAAATCATTAAAAATCATTCTTCTGTCTGTTGTGGTGGCTTTTATTTTTAATACTGCGGTAACTTAAACAGCTGAATTAATGTAAACCAAATAGGACGAAAAGTAAAGCTATCCCTGCCTGCCAAATTTCAATGACAACAGAATTTGTACAGCAGTTCTAATATTTACAAGGGAGCTTTAATGAAAGAATTGCTTACAAGAAAAAAGGTGGGTGAAGCACTTTTTCAAATTAAGATCTATTAGAGCTTTCAAAGTTAATGTGGAAATGCCTTCTTTTAGTCAAGCCTTATCTATTTGTTCAAAACACTTTAAAAAGCTTTATTCCCTTAGTGCTACAACATATTCCAATGCAGTGTATTGTATATATTCAATTCACTTGTCTATTCATGTATATAGGTTTTTAGATTAGAGCAGAAAACAATGTAAGTGGGTGAAATTTTGTTCCGCTGAAATCCAGTAATTTTGTCACCAGCTCCAGCAAGGGTAGAATCTCATTGTTTATTAATACTCTGAAGAGATCTACTGCTTGTTTTTTATCATTGACAATTGATGACTTACTGTGTTTCGGCTGCTAGGTGTGTGCTAGCCTCTGTAGTACCGAATGCTGGTGTTGGGAATATGGCTGGCTGAGCGGAGGTACGTGGAGGAGCGTTACACAAATAAACTGTTGTTGGAGAAGGAATCACATGGTGGGATTTTGATCCACAAAGAACACTTCATGGGTGCCTGTTGTGATCTCAGACAAGCGTTGCTTTGTTAGCTGAGTCTGTGATACTCATTTTAGCGTTCTTAGGATGTTCTCTTCCCCTCTTATTTGTTATGGAAGATCATGTGTGCAGTTGTTTTGCTTTTAGTTATTTCTCTTTCTTGTGTTGTTGGTTGCTGTAGATGGGTTGCCTATGATAAGGAACGCTACAAAGGCCGTCAGTACTTGCTGGAGGAGGGAGATTATGAAGACAGACATTCATGGGGGGAAGCTGACAGCATCCTCCTGTCTTTCCGGTTTCTTCAGGCTGTAAGTGCGTTTATGAATTTCACACAAATTATGCACAGTTCTACACAGAAAGAGAAAGGTTGTTCTTCGTATATGGTACAGCTGTCTTGAGTTTAGTCATTCCATCTTTTGCACAAGTTCATTCTCATTCTTTTCCTACTTGCTGAAATATAGACTGCTCTGTATACATGGTAAAGCAGAAGCAGGTTCTAAATAGCCTTTGTAAAGTTCATACAAAGAATGTATCATGCAGAATTCCTGGTCTACCTGTCAGATTTGCCAAGTATCTCACTTCTGCACTTCATGTTATTTGAATCTCTAGAACAGAATTTTCTGAAGTTTAACATGTGTAAGTGTACAGTGTAGTTCTTCATTAAAATGAAAATAGCTTTTCAACACAACAGCTGTTGCAAGCCTTAAAAAAGCATTACCCTCCATCTCTGTGATTTTTGTGCCAGAAAGTTTGGCAGCAAAAATAATCATGGTGAAAAAATCCCTGCTACTGAAATGTGTTTAGGTGAGGGCAAAGATGAAATAATAATAAAAACTATATCAACTCCAGTATTGGAAGCAGAGTTAGACTTTTCAGTGATGGGGAAACATGGGATTAGAACTTCTTTATTACTTCCTTTCGTTTAGGGTTTTATTGTTTGGGGGGGTTGAGGATTTTTTTTTTAATTATAATAGGAACTCTGTGATCTTTAAATACAGCTGCGAAGAGTGGCTTCTGCTGAGAATTAGATTGTTCACTCTGAGATTGCGCAGTTTTGTATACTCAGATTACTCATCTCCTCATCTGAGGAGACATGATATTCCTGAGCCAGGAATTTTATGAAGTTTGAAGATACGCATTTAGAGCAAACTCATTTTCTCAACAGTCTTTATTTTTTAAAAAAAAAAAAAAAAAGTTTATGTGAACCTAAGAAGGCCACGCTTAAATTCACAATTTGGAGTTCTGAAGGAACCTAGGAAAAGCTATGTTTATAATCAGAATCTATCATATAACTTAAAGATAGGAGAATAAACAGAATTGAAGAAAAAAGTGTCCTTCTCTAAATAATTTATTTTCAGGTGTCTGAGAAAAACAGGCAGGAATTTTCTTTTAACTCATCATTTTGAATGTGCAGAATCCTATTCAATTATTGACTAATCTTAGTTTTTCTTTCTTTTCAAGCTATACTTAGGATACTTGGGTTACTTAAATGGATCTTTTTTTAATCTTCCTCTTGGCAAAGGACAACATTACAAGCTTAAAATTGTGCACGTGCCTAGTAGGGATGACCTTCCACATTATATGTGTGTATTTAATTTGATGCGTGCCTAGAACACTCAGAATGCTCGAGTCATTAACATTTTAAAAATATGTCATTCACACTAAGATACCAACATATATCATTCAAATTGGCATATAAATCAATATGTACATATTGATAATAAAAGTATAAATAATACTTTTCCTTAAATTGTAGAGTAACTAAAAGTAATGAGCTAGTTGCCAATAAAATGACTAATGGCACTGGCATTTTGTTGTTCAGTTTAACCAACAGATTGACCTCCTCCCTCTGATGTGCAATACGTAGGTCAGCGTTCAAGGCTTGCCATATGCTCCCTTCGTGACTTTGTATATAATACTTGAAAACATTTTAGTACCAAACTCTTGTTTTCAAGGGGACCTGGGCAAAAATGCAAAACTAGTTCTGTGTGCTTAAGTCCCTTCGCTGCACAGTGAATGTTCTAGCTCTGCTCCATAATCTCAGAATTTTTGTCAGGAGAAGTGCGGTAAAGGTTGCGATGATCTCTGACTCTGCAGGGATGTTCCTGCATATCAGATCTTTATTGCTCTTCCCTAGAAATTTTGTTCTAGTCAGATGAATTCAAGAGTCTCTGTAGAAGATTAAGGATTTTGTGAAATGTAATCAAGTTGCATTAGTCATGCTCAGCTTAGGTAGGGAGTGGGGCTGGGCACTGACCCTGCTCTTTATCTATACTCACCAGCGTGGTATCCTGTAGGAGCCAATCCAGCTAGACTTCAGGTTTTTGGGTTTTCTTGGGTTTTTTTTTCCTCAGTTGTGACACCAGGTGACCTTGACTGTATTGGCTTTAAGGCCAGCCCAGACCTGAAAACAATTTAGCCTGGCTCACATGGCATGAAGCTGAAGCTAATGAGCCCTGTGTACCTGAGTCAGCTCCAGGCAGAGTCGGATCAAATGTCTTTGTGCCGTGCTCCCAAAGCAGGGAGCATGGTACAGAGGCACGTAAATGGCTCTGCAGAGGGCCAGGCTGGGTACGGCATGCCTCATTTGCCTGTGTCAGTACCGGCTCTGTCAACGTGGCTTCGTACTATGCAAAGCTATTCAGATGTTCCTGCGCCACGACGCTCAACATGACAGGTTCCACCAGAGCTTATTAGCACTAGGAAAATCCAGCCCGTGTTTCTGTACACATACCAGTGACTGCAGTTGAGCTGAGGCATGAATTTAATTTCCTGACAAATCAGAAAGGTTAGACATCACACACAAAAGAGGAATTGCTACAAGTCACCCCTCCCCACCCGCTGGTGAAGATGTATGCACATGTAGGCGTACTGCAAGAGCTTTCAGTTTTTGTCTGTCTTACATATTTCTGCTGTGAACAGTCACGAGCCCTAATGTGGGGATTCAGGGAGTGTTTTGAAAGCAGAGATAGAAAGGACTTGTAGAATTTTTTTTCCAGCATACCGCCAACTCTGTTATCAGCATCTATATTGGACACATTGGAGTCAAATACAGGGTTTGTTACTGAGGGCAGACAGCAGTTTGTACCATGTGCTGGTTTGGGGAACAGTTGCATTGCTTCTCTGCTGCAGTGTCAAACGAGAGAATCTGTGAAGTTGGGGTTTGCCTGTGGCTGTTGTGATCAGGGAAAGAGTGAAGTTTCTGAGTCTCTTTCAGCACAGCAGAGTATGTTGCCTTTGGAGCTTTCCCACTGCTGTTTTCAAGTCAAAAATGCCTTGGTCTGTAAGTCTGTTTTTAAGTATTTCGCCTGTTGCCTATTGTAACAGAAGTTGTAGTGAAAATTTAGGGAGGAAAAAATGATAGCTGAATTTGAAACATGTTTTAAATGTAATTACAATCGTGGATATATTTCAGTTTTTTAAATTTAGTCAAAGAAATTATGTGCAGATTTGACCTAAATAGCTTTTCAGGAACTCTTTACAAAGCCCTTGCTTTAGAACTGTTAAGAGTAGCTGTCTTTCATTTGCACTAAAACTGCGCTAGTATTTTTTTTTTTTTTCCTAAAAAGTAGCCTGAAGCTGCAGTTCATGATGATTTTGCCAGACCTGGCACTTTAATGTGTATACCTCAATGTGTATACCTCTAGCGTATACCTGAAGCAGTTGCAGCTTTTTAAATAAATGAGAGGAGGAGATGGTCAACATAGTAGGAAAACCAATTTTACTACAGAATTTTTTTCTGTCACTTTTTAGGGTCCTGTAAACAATGCAGAGAGGCTGAGCCACATCGAGTGTTCGTTCTAAAACTGGTTTTAATTATTCATTGTGATTGAATCCTGTACAAACGCATGGTGTCCTCTAAAGAGCCTGTTTGATCAGGTTCACCTGACCAAATGAATCTTGCTACATGCTTGGCCTGGCCTTAATTTCTAAGTTTTTTGATTGTTGTTTTCTCAGTGTAGCCTTCCAGATACTGCTTTCTGGTTGGTAGCTTCTAAATGCTACAGAAGCAAGTATTTAGTGTAATAATTCCTGTGATGCTGTCCTCATATATTTGTGAATCTATGTTAGTTCCTGTATTTGTTTCATAGCATTTTCTCTTATTTTCAATTTGTTACAACATTGCGGAATGTTTCAGAAACACTAAAATTGAATTAACTTCATGCTTTTTGTTAAAGGAATAAAGTGAATGGATTGTTGTTTTCCATTTTCCCAATCAGTGACTGATCTGTGTCCTTAAAATTGCTAAGTGGTTAAAAAGTTGAAGATTTGAAACCTAAACTCAAATAATCTGAAACTGTGCAAGTAATCTGATCGAGCACCTATGCTAGCTGAAAGCATAAAGCAATGTCACACGGCTGTATAAGGGGGAGAACATGACAGTGTCCCGCGGGATTTATTTTATAGCTATAGGAATTAGTATACAATGGATGTATCCAAAAACTGCAGACCCTTTGTGCTGGAAATATTTCCTCTCCTTGATTATGGCCTTGTCGTTGGGAAGGGATGAGGAAGGTAAACTTGAAGTAAAAGCCTATAGTTGTTGTAATGCTTGGAGTAGTCATTTGTGAAGCTGTTGGAAGATCAGTGCTAAATCCCAACCCTTCTCTTTCCCACACAGGCATCTTTGCACTCTGTTACCCTCATAGAGGAAAAGTGTGGTGCTCAGAGGCAGCAGGTTCTTCCTTTCTTCAGTGGAAAACACTGAAGGCCGTATCAGATTGCCAGGCTTCCAGCTAGGCACTTCAATGCTAAAATACCATGTAAAGATTGACACAAGGGACCTAAGTCACTTCACTACTTTATAAAACACTATCTTTCAGGCGACAACTCTTTTTCAAAATGTTTTAAGAGTCCCTGAGCTGTGACAGCCTGTCTTCTAACTCCTGTGCTGCCTCTTAGGATTTCATAGAGTCATCAGTAGCCCTTTTTCAGTCTGATGATGAAGATGGGAAAGCATTAGACATCGTCAATGAAGAAATCCCTGATTTGGAGCAGGCTGGATTTGGCACAGAGACAAGATCGATTCTTGTGAAAAGTGGAGTGTAAGTCTACTGGAATATATGGATGGAAGTATTAAGTATTTTTGTGCACAGTTGGGTACATCTTTTGATAGAATGTATTTCACATGGTAGAGTTGGTAAACATTTCAGGGAGAACAATGTTTCTTTCAGTTTCCTTGGTAAATGTAAGAAAAAAAGTCTCTTAGTTTTCTCTAAATCTCATGCCTACACCTTGATTTGAATCTGGGCACTTTTGTTGCTAGAAAAAGCTTGTGATGTCCCTCCAGAGGTGTCACAGTCTGTAGTTTCATGATACAGGAGCTTTGACAATAATACAGAAGAGGGATTTTAGGCATGTTAAGAACTGGGATACCTTTTGGGACAGGTGGAGCCTGTACAGAAAGGATGAGCTGTGCCTTATTTGTTATAAAGTCAGGCTGCTGGCACTGAAAATTAAAATACTTTTTAGAAAACTATTTAAACTAAAAGTGGGGATTAAACCAACAGGTGTGGAAGAGTACCTGGTTCAAGCTGATACAGCCTACAGGGTGGACTTGGCTAACTTTTGGTGTCCATATGTGAAGTCCAAGAGGAAAATAAACAGCACAATTGCAATAAATAAAGAAGGTAAATTAGACCACCGGCAATGTCTGTTAACAGAGATATGGAGTATTAATTGATGGATCAGGGACAAAACTTAAAAGTGCTAGAAGCCTGAAAAATAGTACGGAGGAACTAGAACGCGTGGCACGAAATAGCAGCTCTGTTACAGCAGATACCTCGGAGATTCACAGGAAGGATAAGAAGATGAGCTACCAACTCTATAGGAATGATAGAGTGGGCTATTATAGGCAAGGGAGTGGTACTGTACAGGAAGAATGGTATCAAGTGCTAAAACATAGCATGCGTTACGGGAAAAGAGTACTATGGAATTGTGTGGGCAGAAATTCCAGACTTTAATAGAAATTTTAAAAGTGCAGTATTAACATTGTCATACTACCCTAATGGTGATGGTGATAGGGATCAGCAACTACTAAGTGAGACTAAAAAAGCTTCAGACTTAGGACAGGTAACAACAGGGTCGGATTTGAACTGCTCATCTTGAAACTGGATATTAGTGTCTCATGAGGATGAGACACAAGGATGAAAGGCTGGCACTCAATTTGGAGAAGAGCTGGCTGAGGAGGGATACGAATGAGATTGCAAAATCTTGAAGGTGGTAGACAAACTTAATACAGCAGCATTCACAGAATCCTGCATGACAACAATGAGGGGATGCTTTACAGAACTAGCTGAGGATTGCTTTAAAACAGATTTAGAAGTGAGTAGCAAAAAGCCTTTCTTACACCAGAGGCAGTAAATTTCTGGAACTTGCTGCTGAAGGAGGCTGTGGTAGCAGGTAGCACCAGGAGGTTTAAAAAATCATTAGACAAATTAATGACAAACAGATTCATAAACGATTGCTAAAAGGACTAGGAAAGGAGAATGCCCTCTAGTACCCCTGATATACCAGTCCCAGGTGCTGGGTGACTAAGAGAGGAATGCACTACCAAAAGTGGCTAAGTTAGTGACGTCTCCCTAACTAGCCTCCATCTACTTCTGCCACTGCCAAAGAATGTGTGCAGGGGTAGGGGGACCCTCAGTCTCATGTAGTTGGGTGTTTTTCTTCTTAAATTGCAACAGGAAAAGGAGGGTGGGAGAAGCTTGAACCATTGCAAGCTTTTGCTTTATCTCATCTCATCATGGCTTGTCATTTACGTCTCTTTCTTGCACCATTTTTCTTAAATCCAACTGGAAAAGTTGGAAGAAAGCCCTGTCGGGGGGGGATGCTGAACAGGTAAAGAAAGATTTAGCTGAGAGATTCAAAAGCTTGTCAGTTAAGTGTCTTTCCTCTGGTCTTCTAAACAAGGCATCCTCTCATGCTGAATATATATTTGATAGAAAGGCAGAGACCCAAAGTTGTGTGTTTGTCAAAGTAGCCTTTGCGAAGTAAAAACAGAAAATCAAGTGTGTGACAATTAGGCACCTTTTATTGAGTTTAATGTTACACTGTCAGATGGACTTACCAAGAAAACTCCAAAGAAAATTGTTCTATTTAACTCGTTAGTATTTTCATCAAACTACACAGAAACGTGGTGTTTTCAGTTTAATTTTTGTGTCATTCTCCAGGTGGGTCGCATATCAGCAGAAATACTTCTGTGGAGAACAATATGTATTGGAGAAAGGAAAATATAAATGTTTCTTTGACTGGGGAGGATCTAGTAAAATCATCATGTCAATTCGACCTATTAAGTTGGTGAGTTAGCAGAACTTGTTAAAGGGAAAATTTAAAAGAAATGAGACTTTTGAAGTTCAAAGCATACAATAATGTTATAATACGGGCTGTGCTGTTTAATTAATTTGCCTGTTTACTTGGAAGCAATTTAAAGACCCTTGTGAATGACATAACGACTCTGTTCAGGATGGAGACTGAAATGAATGTTGTGGATCTTTCTATCTGTTGAGAAAATTGTCAGGGAAACTTCATAAGAAGAACTTCCCTTTTGCAGATTGTGTTCATGGAAAGAATAACCCAGCCTGGAAAGATTAATTTGCCTTAAAACATAGTCATTTATAATCCCTACTTGATAATGGATATAAAAATACTTGAGAATTTATCTGGCCCATATTGTTCTTGTATAATAGAGGTCTGATTTTTTTTTTCCTTATATTTATGCTAAAGTATTTGCAATGCGTATAGTGAATAAAGACAGGAAATATTTTTATTCCATTATTAAATCCAAGGTAGTGCAGCTTGCCCAAATAGATTAGTGCCAAAACTGTCAAAACCCTAATGGAAAACAAAGAAAATCCTCATTAAGTAGTATATAATAAATGATACTACTGCACTGAAAATAGGAAAGGAACATGTAACTTTATTTTGAAGAGCATGTGGTGAAAGAGGTGTCACAGTCTTCTGTTGCTTTTAATTCTGTCTTTTTTCAAGAAATAGACTCAAAAATAAATACAGAGACATTTACATGGGCTTTCATCCACATTATATGAACTAATCAATGCTGATACAAGTTCTCTGTGTGGAAAGGGACTGAACAGGCAAGTAGGTAGTCGTGAGCTTACAGGCAGCTCATGGTAGAGGCTGAGGAAAAGAAGTGTGCCAAGAGTGTGATTTTTCTCTGCTCTTGAGTTCATAATTAACAAATTTCAGGAACATGACATGTCTTCTAGGAAATGGATTGTAATTAAATTTATTTATTTATATGCATGTATATATATTTATTATTGCAGGAACCACTTGGAACGAATGAACCTCCACATTTGGTATGTTGACATTATATAACAGTCTCTAGTTCTAAACTACATTTAATAATTAAATACAGGTAATGTTGAATGCCTTGCTTTGTTACTTCAGGTGATATCTCAGTGTTATCATCTCCATACAGCAGAGCATTGATGGAGGAAACTAGTAGATGTATAAAGGTTAAGTTTGCTAATGTTCGACTCTTTGCTTTATTCCAGCTCATATCTTTTAGTATTCTGTCCTCAAAAATGCAAGCAGTTCAGTAGGTTTTGAGTGACTTTGGGTCTGAAGCTATTTATTTTCCTCTTCTTTCCTTCCTGTTTCTGGAAACTCGCTATCACATGCGTTTATCCATCTCTTTGTGTCATATATTCTTTCCATTGTTTTGCATAATATCTGGTTTGTCACTATCTCATTCATGTGTGAGGTGAAGAAGAAAGTATCAACTGCAGAAAATTGAACTGCACTCTTCAAATCTGCAGATGCCTCAACAGGGAAGGTTGGGTTTTTCATTCTTGGATGATCATAGCTCTGCTTTACATAGTCTCTCAGTGATGTATAGCTGCTCCTCTAGCAGCAGGCACCACTTGCTCCGTGCTTCCCTTTTCCGCACAGTAACATATGATGTTAACTGAACACATCCTGATTACAACAAATCTGTGATAAATCTCTTCTACGATACATTCTAACTGTTGCCCTGAAAGTCATGTCTGACTTGGTGACAACTATCGAAGAGAAAGTGGTCCCTCTAATGCACTTCTAGTCTCAAGAACAAGTTAATTTAGCACTTTTGGGTCGTTACCTTACAAGGTTATGTTCCATTAATGTGCCTCTGTCATATCATTCAAAACTAAAAACCTTCTCTTATGTGTTTGTGCTCATCACCAAGGATGATCTGTATCTCCTGCAATGTTCTGTCCCAGCAGGGCTCTCCTCCCTTTCTGCATTAGTTGTTTGATTTCTTTTTTTCTGTCCTGGAATGTGCTGCTTGCATGGGTGATGATCTAAGTAGTTATATTGCTCTCTCTCTCAACATGCTCTTAATTAAGCAAATTTTGAAAACTTTATTTCAAGAAACATAACATTTTTTCAGACAAAAGAGACTTTAGAGCTCAATGGTTCTGTCTGAGAAAACAAGTATTTTGTCATCTGGACACAATTTTGCTTTTGCTTGCTTGGATGGGTATAATAGCTGTAAGCGCATGGGAAATACATACATTGTGTTACTTAGCAGGTTGACCACACCCTTCTTTTTATCCAAGTAGTTGTAGTTCTACAATTTTATGATTAACCCAGGACTACAGGAAATGTTTCCTGTCTGAAGACATAATTGGTGTATTATTTTAGTCTTAAACATGATTTCCTGCTGGACCTATTCATGTGGCAGTTTCTGACCAAATCAAAGACTTGCAAGTACATTCACAGCAAGGCATTGGTGAATGATACCAAATAAAATAACGAACTCGGATGAAACCGATGGGATCCAAACAGTTGAAAGTCATTTTCTCTTCATCTTCTACTCTTGTACTTTTTGGAATCTCCCAAAAACTATTCTTTGTGTGCTTTAATCCAGTTTTGCAGACCTTCAAGGTCAATTGAAACCTTTGAAGTTTCAGAAATCTCTGTGTGTGTCTGTGCACAGTCACCTTTAAATACTGGCATGTACTAGTTTGTGTTTTGCCTGTTGGGTTCTCTAATAGCAGTCTTAACGCTGTTTTTAAAAAATACTATCCTGAGTTACAACAATCCTGACTTTCATAAGATTCTGCCCTAAAGCTAGGGAAGGAAGAACATCGCTCATTGCTACAGTTCTTTTAGGAGGGGAAATGTTTTGAGTTAGTTTTTAATGGGAGAACATTTAATCAGTTAGGATAAGTAAAGGACAGTCTTTTGGATAAATATGACAAATTTCCCATTTGGAGTAAAATAAATTTTCCATGTATGCAACAGTGTCTTTAGTTTGGAACTTCAAAGCACGGGTGTGTATGAGCTGGCCAATTCTTAAGCAGCCTAATGTTTGACCCTTGTATAAGTCATATACTAGTTATTTTGAATGATTATACATTCTCCCACCTTTAATAAATGTGTCTGGGCTAAGAGAACTGTTTTTACTGTCTACAAGAGTGTGTCTCTTTTTTCACTTCTGTTTTGAGTTGCTCATCAGAAATTGAAAAGCAACTAAATTTTCTTAAATCTCTCAGCAGCTCCCCTGACCTTTTCCTTTTGTCAGGCTCCCTAATAAAGTACACATAATGTAAGAATGCCTGAAATCACTAACTCTAAAAAGCCATTCATTTTATTTATTAAAAATAAAACTTGGTTTTGCTCAGCAAGAACAAAGCCTCTTTTAATAGCAGCTGACTTGTACAGATGATTTAGGAAGCAGAGATAATTGCTGTGATAACTTGTATTTGCATTTTCAACATAGTGTCCATTGACTTTTTAGAAGCAAAAGCTTGTATAGTAATGTCAAACCCTGACAAAGTAGAGGTAACTGCAGTTTGAGACTGACTGCAGGTGTGCAGTGTTTACACTGAGGAATCCGTATTTCACCCCAGCATTTGTCAAATTAAGACCATCATTAATTATGAGCTATAATCTATATAAAAATGAGCTATAGACTTCTCTAAAAGCCTTGCATAGCATCTGGCCTATGAAAGAAAGACTGTGTGTACATATATTCCCTTATAAAAGAGCTTTGAGATAAGCGGGTAGAAAATACTATGTAATTACAGCTTAAATAGATGCTTTGTGACATAGCAGTGCAATTATATTTACAGAAAAATCAGTTACACTTTATACGTTATATTGTAGCTGATTTGTGTTCTCCAATTTGCAGTTACGGTATGCAAGGCCACGTTAAGCCTTTCTTGTTCTTTCTAATAGGAAACATATTCATTTCTGTTAAAAACATAGCTTTTCCATAAAACCCTTTGCTCATACTTGTGTTGGCCTTCTTGCTCTGTCCTGGCAAAAGCATTTGATTTCTTTTCTTTGGCAGGAAGCTAGGCCAATTTGGGGCATCAAGGGGGAAGTAGCTCTTGCAACAGCCATCGTGTTTTTCTTCCATTACAGAGTACAAGCTGTTCTCTTGATACAGTTAAATTTTTCATTCTTTTCCAGCCTCTCTTTCAGGCTTTAAAGTGAAATTCACCTCAGTTACACAGTGGCAGCCCAAGGGTACAGAATTATAGGTGATTTTGCTACACATCATAGGCTATATCATACTACATTTTTTCCTTTTTTAAAATTTTTTTCTTTTATTACAACACTTCCAACCTTATTGCTTTTCCAGGGTGAATTGATCGCAACTTACTGGTGGTATATGGTTCAATGTGGCTTGAAGTTCTTCACTGTGACATATAAAACCAGCTTAGCTGAACTTCAGAATTTCATGGTGCATCTACCAGGCTGTACCTAGTTCCCCCAGAAATTCACCTGCTAGTTCTTAAATGAGAAACTACCTGCGATCACTGTGGTCACAGAAGATTTCAAGGCATTTTGTCAACAGTAGCCTTGTATCTTTTGACCAATGCCTCCCCGCCCTGTTTTGAGCACTGGACTGCTGAACTGTAGCAAGAGTTAGCTGCAGTTCAGGGTACTTTGGATGGAAGATAATATCCTTGAGTCCTAGCCTTCTCTTTTTCTCTGGACTCTCTCCTGCTGCAGTTGAACTTATGCTTGATACCACGCTTTAGCATCACTGGGAAGCATCCTGTACTGGGGCCAGAGAAGATAAAACACTCAGTCTTTCTAAAAATAAAGCAGGTGTAGAAATGTAAAAAATTTCTTAAATGAGACTTCATTTTATTTATTGTATCTTTGTGAATTGAATGGATGCTTCTGTAAGACCACAGCTATCTCTGTTTACATTAATGATAATGAGTTCGTTTTCCTTCTAGTCATTGGTTTTGTTTTGTTTTGTTCTTGTAGCTCAGAGCTTTCAGTAATACACATTTCCAAGGAGCATGTATAGATTTCACAGCAGAAGTTTCTGATTTTACATCATTCATACCATGTTCTTTTAAGGTTCTTCGGGGATGGTAAGTGTTGTTTTACATGCCATCATTTTAAGTAATGTGAAATTTTTTTTTTAAACATGACTAGATTTCAGACAGCTGAAAGTGCATAACACATGCCCATCTTATTCCATTATGTCTTAGACGCTTTGTCTTGCAATGCATCTCAGTAACTGTCATCCTGTTCACTGGTTTGGGTAGTATGCATTTTGCTTTCCCTGTGGGAAGTTTGCACAGTTACTGTGATTTTTTTTTTATTATTTTTTTTTAATGCTCTTAGAATTTATTCCAGATTTAGAGAACTTGGTACAGTAGAAGCGTCTGCATTCCACTCGCGTCGTTTGACTCTGGAACTGAGATTTTTGTACCACGTGATTTGACTTTGCTGCTTTGGTTGCTTTGTCACATAACCTTTCAAGTCACCTTACTCATAAGCTTAACAAGAACAAACCAATTTTTAATTCCTTACTTTCTTAGCAAATATTAAATCTTGAAAAAAACCTTACTGTTAATAAGCAGCTAGAACAGCTAATCTTTTTTCTTACATTATTCTTGTAGTTGGCTCCTGTATTACCAAGGGGAAATCACTGACAATCACTGTGTGCTGGAAGAAGGCCTCTATATTGACCTCAGTTCCTGTGGCTGCCCGACTGCTACAATCAAATCCCTCAAGCCTATTCAATACGTAAGGACTTTATTGAAAAAAAAAAAAAAAAAAAAGTCATGTTTTGGAACTCTTTTCCTAGTCAGATGTCTGAAGCAAATGCTTGCATTAAACTCCCACTCAGGGAGAAGAGTGAAGTTTGTTTTCTTGGCTTATGGGATTTTTGGGGTTAGGAGCAAGCCAGGCTGCGTGCATGCATGAATGCGGTCGCTTGCAGGCACACGCTCTTGGATGTTCTGGGCTCAAAGTTTCTCTCTTTTGTACGAGTTGCATTGATTGGTGTTTTTCTGACTGGTCTTTATACTACAACTCAGTAAGCTTAGTACACAGTGAGACATTGGTTTTGTCACACTGTCTAAGCATACAGGGCTTTTATTAGGCCTACGGCCAAGGCTCAGGCTTAACGCAAAGTACACACAGAAGACATGAAAATTGAAATTACAAGGTAATGCTGTTTAATTTACTGACTGTTTTACAGAAATATAAAAAAGGTTTTCACCTCCTAATGTCTTCTCAAATCATGGGTCAATAAAGTGGTATAATATACTATGCATGTGGCCTGTGAGCTGTGTGTGACACATCAGATAGTCCAGTCCAAAGCTCACGTGGCCATCCTGTCTCTTACTGACTTCTGAGATAGAGGACAAGTACTTATTGCACATGCATAGAGTCTTCATGTGACTTTAGGGTCACGTTGGCTGTGCTACCCAAGCACACATCTTGCAGTCAAGTGACCTACTGTAGCAGTGAGGTGAGATACGAGGTCCTCTATGGCCAGGGGTTGGACAGGAATGCATTGTACTATCCAGTACAAGATACATACAGCTTTTTGGACCCTGTTGTAATCCTACACACAGGGCATATGCCTCTGGAGTCTTGCTGTTATGTCTGTGCCTTTGTCCCATATCTCAGGACGCTCCTATGCAAGAGCATAAAGATAAGCTGGCCATAACACTGTCATTAAAAGAGAAGCAAGTGGCTGCTCTGCCTACTCCTTCCTATTACTGACCAACTTCTCTAAAACTCTTCCTCCTTCCCTGATCGCACACACAGTCTATGTGATGTGTGCCCTTCAATGTAACTCTTACGAAACTAGACTTTAAAGATTACTCAGTTTATTTTTCTTTGAGTATTAAAGTCCTTTTTTCTATTTGTGAACAGATTTTTAAAAATCAAAACAAAAAACCCCAAACACCAAAAGCCATTGGCATGGTGGAAAGGATGTGCCACTCAAGTTTGAGAGCTGGTCTTTTCACTAGGTTATGTAGATACAGTGACTTCAGTGGAGCTATAGCCTCCCACCTGCTGAGAGCCTGGTTTTCAGATTAAAGATCTCCTTTTCACGTTAGGCTCTTGGACTCTGCTCTGCTAAATCAGAGTGAAGTTTTGACATGAAATGGTAGGTCTCATCCAAATTCCCTGGCCTGTAATCTCAGAGGGGAGTAACTGTGCAGCTTGGCCTAGTAGGAAGGTACTGGCAGCCCTTGATTACTGAGGGCCAAGCCCTGGGAGAAGTGTGTTTGGCAGGCTGCGTGTGGGAAGCTTACACACATCTTCCTGTACTTTGTAAGTGGCTTGCATCTCTTAGTTCAGTTCCTTTCTTGCAAATAGGAGCCCTTGTATTCCACAAAATCAAGGCACTAAACAGCATAAAATCCTGTTGAACCACACCTGTTTTACAAATAGAAATGGCCTCATCGGCTCCTAACACATTGTGTATGCTAATCACACGGGACAGTGCTCAGGGGCATTGTGTGGTACAGACGTGATGTTAAGCACACAGCAGTGAGCTTGGTCAGTGGTCAGAAACGGCCGTAGTTAATTCTGTGCATTGTCCGCAGTGCACTGTTCTTGGAACGGAGCCCTTTTTATTACAAAAGATTTCTGTTAGCTCATTCAAGAGAGCAGCAAGCATATTCCCAAGTGGAATTGTTGTACAGCTTTATTGAATTCAGTTGTGACATTGGGAACCTCTTCCATTGTTCAGCTTTAAATACCAGCCCCAATTTCAGACCTAAGGTGTGTATCTTGATAGCTCACGTGTAAGAGGGAGAGTGTTTAACCCTGCCACCAAGCCCTGAATGTGCACTGTCTCCAGCTCTCCTCTAAGTGAGAGGTATTTGCTGCAAGCGTAACTGTTGGAAGGACTTTTACACGGGGGGGAGCCATGTATTGCTTCAGTGTATGAGGTTTCTGCATCCCAGATGTTGAGTAGAAGTAGAGGCCCATGTGTGGCATTGACAGAGGGGACAATACACTTTTAGCAGTACAAAGGACCCGGAAGACTAGCTTATTACCAGCCTTTGAAAACAGTCCAAGTCCACTGGCTGGTGTTGGTGTGGTCCAGCTATATATTTGAGAAGTAGATTGTTTCAGCCAGTCCTTTGGGATAGGAGAACACATCTGCTGGAGGAAATAGGGACACGGGATCTGGGTATTCCCTTTCTAATTTGCAAGATTGTAATGGTAATTAACTATATGTTACCTTAATATTGTACAGCTGAGTGAAGTCCAACTCTGAGGCTTTATCTGCAGGATGTATGTAAGAATATAGATTCTTTGTGGGGGTCTAACTCCAAAGTAGCTGTGAAACATAGCAGTTGGCACAGGCCACTGACACCTGTGGGGTGTGCAGCTTGGCTGGGCATCCACAGCGATTTCTGCATCTGACCCTGAATCAAGATGCCCTTTCTGTGCCTATCTGTTCTGGTAACTAAAAGGAACATCTAGCAGTGGTTTTGCTATTGCACGTAGCAGTACCTTCAGCGTAACTTTGAGTTTTCACTTAAAATCTGTAACAGTTTTGAGGGGCTTTTTGGATGTTGTCAGCTGCTGCAAGATTTCTGGGCTCTCCATTTTGGAAGGAGAATTTGAGGACTGAAGTTATGTACTTGTACTCCTTCATGGCATGGGTGTGCTCTTGTGACCTGACAGAACAACACTGTAAGGTGACAGTGGGATTTTTGTGACTAAGGCAACATTAACACCCTAATCTATATAACACGGCTTCTGCAAAGCCTTGAGTGATTTTTTTTAAAATAGATCAACCAATTGAAGATATGAAAGGATTTGAGGGAATAGTTTGTTCTCTGGAAAATGCAGCTTTGATGCAAGCAAACATAGCAAATGTTCTAAATGAAAAAAATAAGGAATTTTTTTTTTCAGGAAAGTTAAACTCTTGAGTTTTTAGTTTGAAAATTGCCAGAAATCTAGTTTGCTTGTAGCACCTTTTGGTTAGCTTCCTTGTCTCTGCACACTATTGGTTTTCAGCGGGTCAAGCACCTAAGCCTTGCACTGCAAACAAAAGGCGTTTGAAAGGAAGTTCATCTTGCGCTGATCTTTCTTTAACATCAAACACTTCAGGAGCGTGTTGCATTTTTTTCTGAACTGGTAAATCTAGAGTGCATATTGAATAGCAATGTGTTACGTGGCCCCTTCCCTTCCGAAAAGGGGAGTGCTTCTGAAAGACCAATGAGTCTTTTTCATGTACTATTTCATAAGCGGGGAAAAACATGCTAAAAAGTATATTTCACAGGGAAGTATTTCTTTAAGTGAACAGGCAGTTGCACACTTTGGAAGCCCACTTAACATTAGAAGGGTACACGTGTATTTAGTAGTGGTAGGAACACTGGAACTAATGTAACTTGCCTCTCGTCTCCTCTCATATAAAAATCCCAAAGCATTCTTTAAGAAAAGCTTGTTGATGAAATTTGCTGGTATTGTTAACAGCCATTCTGCAGGCAGGTAAAAGCATAGCATAGGTTAAGGGTGGCTGCATTTGCTGCAGAGGTGCAGGTTTCCATGCCCGCATTGCCAAGGCTTTGCCTTTTGTATTGCCATGAATTCATGAAAAGGAAAGCGTGGGCCACCTGCCTGGCGGCGAGAGAGCAGGTGAAGTCAGCTGGGCCATTTATAGGACCATGGTTGCTTACTGGGGCAGTTGTCCAGCGTTTGTGTAATCTTTTGGGATAGAGACCCTTACAAGATGTTCTTACAATGGGGAGTTCAGCTCTAGTGTAGCCTTTTCTCAGGCATGTTGTTTTGTCACACTCCCTGTAATATGTGGTGTGACTTACATGGACAAGAGTATCCAGGATTGTTGCAGTAAGCAATTAGTTTTCCTTCTAAAATATTAACTTCATTTCTAAAGCTAAACCAGACTCATAGTTTCTAAAAACAAAAATGAGATCTGGGTTGTAAGTTGTGCAATACTTTTCTTTTTTTTTTTTTTTCCTCTTTCTTTTTCCTTTGAGTCGTTCCTTATTCTTGGTCTGATGGGTTGTGATGATTCCTGTATTTCTATATAGATTGTCTTTTCTTAAGTTAAATACAGGTGTTAACTAATCTGCCCAGCATTCTTGTGAGGCAAATAATAAAATCTGATACAGAAATTAATTGGTGTTTCCCAGGGCCAGGCAATGAGTCGTTTTGTGTAGCTGGGACTGGACCGTGGGCGTTACTGTCGTCCAGCACCATGTTCCTCTCCCTCAGCCAGGCATCCTGCCCACACCAAAGGGAGTGGCCAGGCAAGCACAGCTTCAGTAAAGGCAGTTGTAAAGGATGAGTTAGCCAAGACTGAAGAGTAAAGATTTTTCCAAGGATGTTGTAATACAGCTGTGGAGCCTCCTCTAGTTAAGGCTCTGGCAAATGCTGTTTGGATAACAACAGGTCAGCGGGGACACAAAGTGGGGAAATGTACCAACCCTTGCCATGCCTAGGTACAGTCGTGCTTTAGTCCAGCCCTGTGGATTTCTTTCTTTGGCTTTACTAGGTTTTCCCATCAAAGTTTGCAAAATCTAAGTTTGCAAAAAAAGGTGCAAGGAAAAAGATGTTCTGGGGTGAGCCCTTCCCAAAAGGGCTTTATTAGTAATAATTTTCACGCAATTCGTAATGAAAACTTATCTGTATGTTATCCATAGCTAAAACTATACTTGTTTTTATTATAAGCATGTGTGCAAATTCACTTGTGCACTTGGTTTTCAGTGGTAGCACCTTTTGGTTAGCTGCCTTGTGTCTGTACGCTAGGGCTTTTCAGTGGGTCAAGCGGGTTTGCACTGCAATCAAAAGGCATTTGAAAGGAAGTTTATCTTGCACTGATCTTTGGTATCAAACGCGTCAGGCATGCGTTGCATTTTTTTCTGAACCGGTAAAGTATAAAATTCTGTTCTGAATTGTGAATAGTTTGTGGTGTCCAGCTTCTCGCTGTTAGAGGCAGAAGTCATTGAGGAGAAAGTCTGAGCTGAGTTGAACTGTGCAAGAGATTTTTAGTGTATTGATTTCCATTTCAGCCTCTGAAATCACACCATGGGGAGGAAAAAAAGCTGTGTCATTTTCATGGCATTGCCTGCTGTGTTAGCCACAGGCTACCACACCTGTTAAGCAAAGAATATCACTGCATTTAACGGGTCACAAGGCTGCTTATATCTTGAAATACTGTGTAAATAAAGCCTTCCTTAATCACCGGCCTCTTGAAGTAGTAAATCTCTTCAAGTTTCTCCCTGGACACTGGCATTATAAACCAGGATGAGCAAAACCTCTTGAAACTTTATTGGTGCTGGTTTAAGCAAGGCAGTTAGTTCCTTAGCACACAAAGATCAGGTTAAGTAATTCTTTAGTGCTTTCTCATTCTTGCAGTTGGCAAGCTTTCCCCAAAGGATGGCATTTCAGGTATTTTCCTTGAAATAACTATGCAAGGAAGCTAAGGTAATCCTGACCTAGACAGGGCAATGACTTGACTGCTGTGGGTAAATGTAGATGTCACCTTTCAAAATCAGGGACTGGGGTCTATCTAAAGCAGTGCCACAATCTGAGGTTGTCCCCTCTTGTATTCTCTGCCTGGTTGCCCTTCCTCTGGCTCTCGGAGAGCCCAGTTCCTCCCTGGCCTGTCAGAATTGAGCCTTGGTAAAGAAAGCTGATCCTGTCAGTCTCACACTTACCTATCGGTGATGACTGTTCAGCCTGAAAATGGGTGAAGGTGCACCTCAGCATTCTGCAAGGAAGGGTGGGAGCAAGATGCCTCTATAGTAAGCGTAACAGCATAGCCTCAAAACCTTGTTTTTTACTGTTGGTAGTTTCCATGGAGCTATGAAAACAAAATCAGAGAAAAAAGCCAGGCCAAATCACTGCTGCCAGCTGTTGGTGTAAAACGGTGTATAGAAAGTGAGTAATCAGCTCATTGCTCTATATATGGTTATGGAAATATGAGCTTCAGTGCTTGAGACAGCAGCATGTTTGCTTTTTCTGTGCTTCACGTCTGTTCCAGCGGAGTCCTTCTGAGGTCTCGCTGCGAAGGTGGTATCAGTCCTTGTGATCGGTTGTGTGTGTCTGTCATAGATGCAATGTCTGCTGCGTGCTGGGACTCTGCACAACCGGACAGGGCTTTCTCAGGCCCACTGAGTTCAAACAGTCTCAACCACGTGAGAGCTAGAGTCATTTTATTTGACTTCACCAATTTGCTGTTCTGATTCTTGGTATATAAATGGATATGCTGGATCAGATGATGGGTCCATCTAGTAGAGTATCCCTGTCTCTTAACATATTGCATATTGCAACAGCAGGATGGATTTTAGGCTTTGGTAACAATGTCTAACAACAAGGATGCCAAATGGCCTTTCCCATGCTTACTAATGCACTTGTGAAAATTTTCCCTGTTGGACCGGTTCTGGACATGGCTTCTGCTTTCCACTCAGGTGAAAGCCAGTGCCAAGGGAGTAGGCTCTTGCAAACTGGAGTGTGATGATGTTGCCTTGCTGAGCAAAGCAATCTGAGAAGTAGCTGCCTGCACTAGGTATGCTGGCCTAGATTTCAAAGCAAGCCTTTAGACACACACCATAAATTTCACCCACCTCATCCAGCAGAAAGCAGGTGGGAAGAACTGACATTCTAAATTAAAAACGTTATGGGTTTTAATCTCTTTCTGTTTTGTAACGTTAATTTTTTTAGGAGTGCAGTGGACTTTAAAAATCTGTCCGGGTGGATGATCCCAGGCTCTTCTTTAAATGTCTCAGCAAACTCCCTGTCCATGCAGTGTTGCATGACTTACATTGTCCCTGCACTGGTTGGCAGAGGAAAGCAATTTCTCTGAGGCAGGATTTGAACAACCGGCTACATACCAAGTGCACTGAGTCAGTGCCAGTAAATTCGTAAGTCCTGAATCAGCACTGAGCTCTTCAGAGACACTTCACTACACTCCATGTGCCTCTGCAAACATGAAAGTTAAATGCTCTTAATTACTCAGTGCCTGTGTCAACTTTAATGCAAGATTTTGTTTCATTCATTTCACCTGAGGCCATGTCTTCGCTGCAAAAGAAATCCTACCTTTTGCCTGGGCCAGCTATCTCAGGGTAACATCTCCTAAGAACAAGATGACTTCCCTGGAGAGGCTGCCAATTGAAGCAGTTATTCAGACTTATTCCCTCTTCCTTCACCAGCTGTATCAAGATATAAATTACAAGTGGTTATGATTTTGGTTACGATACTTCCTTTATGGTTTTAGGTTTAAAATGCTGAAAAATTGTACAGGTGTTCCATGTACTAAGGCACAGACTTTGTGTATTTGAAATCTGTTCCCTCTGTGCTTTTCTGCTGATCTTACAGCTGTACCATATATTTGTGCAAACTGATCTTTTCATTTGCTTTTATAGGCCATCTCTCAACTGTAGAAAAGGACATTAAATGAAAACTGTTTCAATTCTACATGAAATTGAAGGGGTTATTAGTTATGCTATTTCTTTAAGATTGTTAGAAGAAAACCAGGAATGTTCTGACATTTTTAACCTTCTACAGTTTTTGGTAGATCCCTGAGGTTTTTCCAATGAACCAGTGCTAATCAAAGTCTATAGACTTGTGATTTGCCTCACTACTTTCGATGCAACCTGCAGATCACTGTCCTGGTTTAACCAGGATAGGGTTAAGTTTCCCCAGCAGTGGGGGGAGCTCTAGCCGGGTTATTCAGATACCATGCGGACGTCACATCCTGGCAGGTCACATTTTCCTGGTGCGCTCGTGGTTTTGTACATCGTGCTTCAAACTGCTGTATTTGCTAGCTATTTTGCTCTGTTCATTGCTATCACTATTACTGTTATTGTTATTGTTGTTGTTGGTTGTGTTGCTATTGCACTGTTGTATTAAACCTTTCCTTATTTCAGTCTCGGGGCTTTGTATTTCACTCCCTTTGTGGGGGAGGGGCAGCGGCCGCGTGGTCTCAGACCCCGGCGGGGGCTAAACCACCACAATCACCCTGAAAACTGCTGCTGTAACCTGTTCCATCAATAAATAAATAAACTGGATTTATGAAAAGGAGTCAAGGCCCTGATGGTATGAATTGGATCAAAAAGAGATTTTGCAAACAGAGGCCTCTGCATCTCAAAGCAGCTCACTGTATCTGGCCTGTGTCAGTGGGGCACCATACTCTGATGACAAGGCCCCTGATAAATGCAGTATGTTTCAGCTCTGTGTGCTTTGTTGGTGGATGTACGTTTTTTTTCCTTGCTCTTACATTTGCTGAGGGAGCATGATCTAACCCAAAAGCATGTGGAAATTAAACTGAGGTGGGCAGATGTGTGCATCATGCCTAACAACTGAAGTTAAGACTATTCCTAGTAAAACTTTGCTTTTTTTTTTTTATCTCCTTCCCTTCCAGGTTTTTGCTGAGCCCTCCATCAGTCTGTTTGCTCTAGAATGCTGCAAGGGCAGAGAGCTGCACTTCAGTGAACCCATCAATTCTGTTTTGAACGAGGACCTTCATTTTTACACTCAGTCTGTATGGGTGAGAAGTGGATTGTAAGTATGGAATAAATATTCTTGTCAGTTTTGCATTATAGGAGCTAGTACTGAGCATGTCTTTTCTCCTGATTACTGCCTTTTTTCATAAGATGTGTTTTACATTCTAACTTTCATTTTGAGACAATATAAAATCCTAAAATGCGGCTGAATGCTAGACCCACATTTTGTATCAGGACCCAAAATGAACAAAAACTCTGGGCAGAGGGTGTATTTCCCGCTGTAAGAATCGTCCTTTTATCCCTATACAGTAACGAACAATAGAGCCTGTTGTTCAAGCCCAGAACCAAAAGTAAATAAATTTTGATTGCTGACTTACAAAGACAGGTAGAGTAAACTTGGACTGCCTTTATTAACTGGCTGTAAAATACCAACTATAAACTGCAGTGATTTAACTTAACCCACTGTGGTGGTTCAGTGAAGTTCGACGTGCTGATCGGCTGCCAAAGAGACAGCAACTTCTGAGAGAAGCTCGGGACAGATCTGACAGCTGGAACAGTAATTTGCTTCTGTTATTAGTTTAACCCCCCCTCCATGAGTGTGAATACACACCCAGGGTCTTCTGTGAAAACCATTTTACATCTGCAGAAGTGACCTTCTAACCTCTTCCGTATTTCCCCCTTTCACCTTTTGGAGAAACTCCCAAGTATTCTGGCTTGGTCAGGTTTTCAGCCTCCACATCCACAGCAGCAACAAATAACTTGCAGAGTCTTGTCTGGCAACTGAGACTGACTGGAAACTGCTGTTCTTCTAATGTGACACACATTTCCTGTGCTTATTTTTAACCTTTTCCCCACCTTTTTCACATAGACAAGGCTCTAATTTTCTTGAGAGATCTTGCGGGATGACACAAAACCACACAAAATTTGAACTAATTGGGCAAGGAATTAGTGTACACTGTTCATGGCTTAGGTCTAGCTGTTGTGATTCTTATGATGAATCAAGTCTGTTACCACCTAGAAGTCAAAACCCCTCTGTGGATATTTGTGATGACACTGCTGAACGCTCCTGAATTTTCGAGGTTGGTACAAAGGCTAAGCCTAACGTAGCTGATGCTCCAGAGCACCTTGGACTGTTTTCTTTCAGGAATTTCACACAAGTGTTTTCTTGAAAGGTTGGTTAAGGATTGAACCTCCGTTTCTTTAAGAGCAGCCAGTAGCTGTTGACTTTAGCTGCAGGCCCATAGTGAATATAAGCTTCCCCACAGAGCTTTGCTAATTCACTATAAACTCTAGTCTCTAACATCTGTGCCACTTTCATCCTGAACCCTTGCTGAAAATATAGAGCGGTCATCTGCAGCTGTTGTCTTGTGGTGCCCCGGGTGAGAGGGGCCGGCAGCTGCGATTGGAGGCTGAGAACAGTATACGTGCATTCCCTGTGCTCTGTGCTAGTTTCAAGGAGGAAGGGCCTTCTTTGAGAGGAACACCTGACTTATTTCTGGTGGGAGTGCAAACCTTCATGCCTCTGTGGAGGTGTTAGAGTCTAAAGTGTGTCCTGGTGGGGAAAGTCTCTTTATGAACTTTCCCTGCCCTCTCATCAGGGGCGTGGAACTGGAATGAAATCACTTTGCCGATGCAGTTGGCTGTAAAGGAAGGGGGATGGCTTTGGGACCACACAGTAGAAAAGCATGGGAGAGTGAGTGCAACAGCCCAGCCCCTTCTCTGTCTTCCCGTTCATTTCTCAGTATCCAAGCCAGGTTAGCTGCTTCCCTGTCTCTGGGAAGGGCCAGGGCAGAATGGTTGGGCTTTCTCTGAGCTCCTGCTGATGCTCCCTAGAAACCAGATCTCCACAGCCCATCCCCATCCCACACTGCAGATAGGCAGCCTAAAGGTTGAGGGTAGCAGGTGATTGTGAGATGTCCTAGAGGGTTCGTTTTCCTTATCTGTGATCAAGAGTTCAGGAACCTCCAAATTGGAGGTTTTTCAGCTCCTTGCCCCAAAGCCTACTGTCAGCTTCAGACAAATAACAAAGATTTAGGTAAATATTTCGATGGCATCTTGCTGCCAGGCTTGGTTACACGGATCCTTCCAGAGCCAGCTGACCACCTCAGTGAGAAATGGCACAAGCCTGGACTGTAGCTCGGCCAAGGGGGCTGAGGGCTGAGGTACTCCAAGCGTGGGAAGGATGGCACAGCAGAGGCTGCTGGTCTACGTGAGAGCCGAGATGAGTTTTGTCTGTGTCACTGAATGCTGGAAGCCTAACTTGGCTTAACATGGTCATTACTGTAACAGTCTTTCCCCTCTCGGTTTCCTATAAATGTCTGCTTTGAAACTGCATTTAAATGAGACTGTTCAGTGCCCCGAGAACAACGTTAACTGTGAATTCTCAGGGACTCGACGGAAAGCATCGCAAGAAAAAAGTCAGGAATGTCTTAGGAGTGTAAGGAACAGACAGGGGTGGTCAGGCTTCTCCAAATACCTGTTAGTCAGGAGGTATGGGACTTAATTTGAAGAAATGGTGATAAGCCTCATTACGAGGCAGTTCACAGTTGGCACACTTTAGCCTCCGTGGAGGCCTGAGCAAGGCTGGCTGTCGGTTTCTCCAAATTACATGCAGTGGGGAAAAGTAAATTACAGGTGCTGTGAGCACCGTTTGTGGATGTTTTCTCACTGGCTTAGAGAGCAGCCATCCCTCGTGTTCTTGACAGCTGACCTGTAAAACAGGTAAGTGTATTTGCTTTGTGTTCAGATGAGTTAATGAGTCAAGCATTTAGGATTCACTGTCTGCACAACAGTGTCCTATTGATATAAACAAAACCAATCTGTGATCCTGAGGCTGCCTTTGTCAGCAACAACACAGTATTTACTGAGCAGATGCCTACATAACAAGAGACTTGTATGTGCCACTGGTGCTTTAACTCTGTGTTAATAAAGGATTCAGCTGTATCCATGGCTCAGATATATTCACTATAGGGAAGTCTGTTACAGCAACGTATAGGTTTTGGAGTAAATATTTTGTATGTGTTTTCAGAGAATTAGAATAGCTATAAAAAACTTTAAGTGTAACAAAAGAAAACATTGGACAAGATCCTCTCATAATTAATCTGTACAACCAGGCACCTAGTGTGGCTTCCTTGTTTCCTACTGAAACCTGCATTATTCCCCTCTGGGTTCATGCAGAGGTTCTCATATTTGGGGGAAAAAATTGGGGGTGGAGGGTGGTGAGTGGAGTTTGCAAGTTTCAGGCAGGCAAATGGAAAACAGGTCATAATTTAGACAGAAAACAGTTAAACCACTGAAGTGGATGGCGTTTTGGGGCACGGTAATAGAGGTTTGATACTAGCACTGCTGTGGAGAGGTTTGGGGGCTTTGAAGAGCATAGTCCTGAGCACAAGCCTGTAGTTTCATTTAGCTGTGGTTAACGTGTGGTCTTTCATGTTCTGTTTTCTATATCCAGGTGGATTGCATACGAGGGATGTAATTTTTTAGGAAAGCAGATTCTGCTGGAGCCAGGTGAGATTTCAAACTGGAATGAACACAGTGGCTGGAAAGTAATTGGCTCCCTTCGTCCTATGAAGCAGGTACTGTAAGACTGTATGAGGACAATATTTTTCTTTTTGGACAGGGATTAGTACACCAGTATCAGCTCTACCACTAGGTATAACAGTGTGCATTGTACTTCTTAAATCATGCCAAATGATGACAGCCAGAAGGACCTACTGGAAGATTACTGAAGCAGAAAATTCCTCTAGTGGCAGTTACTGAGATCTATATTAGGCTTCTAAAGGGAAATAATTCCTAGTTTCTAGGAGCCAAGTTTTGGTTTTCCGAATGGCTCATTAGCATGTTCTGTATATGCTCTATTTTTACACTTTTGCCATGTAACAATAATAATGAGAAAACCAATTCTACATTGGTTTGTTTCATAATTAACACAAATGGAAGCAAAAGCAAATTTTATTGTGCAGTAGCCTGGATTTCCAAAAGAAGCAAAGCTTATGCAGTCCAGGTTTCCCCTCTCTGCCTCACCCCAAGTAATGCCAATTGCAATCTCATTCAAAGATTCAGGTCTCAAAACCACAAAGTTCTTAGGAGCTCTGTGAAAGGTAAATAGAGAAGCAAGACTGAGATAAATGCCCCTCACTCAAGGAAAAGCAGGTACAATTCTGCTTCTGTGCCTTTCCACATCAGGTCATCAGTGACACACATAAGCTCCAAACCAGCGAAAGCAGATGTTGCTGCATGCCCAGCCACCCAGCGGTGGGAGGGCAACGCCCGGGCAGAGGAAAGAACAGGGGAGACTGGCAGGGAACGTGAGCAGTAACTCCACTGGAAAAGAGGTTTTGTTAGCTCTGCTGCTCACAGAACAACTTGTTTCCACTTCATGACAAATGCTGCTTTATTTTTAAACATCAGATTCAACTGGGGAAGTGTCACAGTGAACAGAAATAATCTTTAGCATTAGTTATGCATTATCTGCCCCACCTCCCTGAAAAGTAAAGGAGTTAGGGGTTTGGTTTTTTTCCTCCCAATGATTTGTTATTCCAAGAAGTTACAGTTCCTTGAAATTCTTTGGAAGTGGTAACTACCAAAGGATCCCATTTTGGCTCTGTTTTTGCAAATAATAATAATGAAAATTATTTGTGCTGATCTTAAAAACAGAATTCTCTCTTCAGCCAGCAGTCTGAAGAGCTTTTGTATTTCATGGCATCCTTTTTCACACTGCCACAGTAAGTAGTGTTATAAGTCCTACACCAGCTTCTGAGGTTTGTGTGATTATTTTTTTTATGTGGCATCTGGTGTTTGTGTGACCTTTTTTTTTCCTTGGTTTTGGTTTAAACCTTGCAAACTGAGGGCTTCCTTGAGTTTATGCAGTTAGCTACCTGTGCTTGACACTTCTGTGGGCATATGGTCATTTTTCTGAGACTGGAGTAATACTACAAACCTGCACCAGTTCATTTGTCTTCTCTCTGGCTCCATTACAGATTACAAAAACAGTAAAGTCTGCCAGTGCAAGAGATAGTGCAAGAAAAAGCAAACCATTTGAAACTCATGCAAAATGAGACACAAAAATTTTGCTGTGACCATAAAACAATCCCTTCCTTGTAAAGAATAACTATACACTATACTAGTACACATTAGTTTATGGATGCTTGGTGGGGGAGAGGCTTTTTTGTCTGTACCTTAGGGTGTGTTGTAATATGGAAAAAAAGGAGATTCAAAGCTCCCGGAAAAAAAACTATGCTTGAGTTGGCGTTCCAGCAGAGCTACCCATTATAACTCGCTGATCTCTATTTGTGCCAAAATCAGTAAGTAACAGAGCAAAAGCTCAACCTCTACAAAATCTCCTTATTTCTTGAGTAAACTGAGTAAACAGTGATGCCAAGCCAGTACCCTGATTTCCATGTCCGTTCAAAAGCAGTGGTGTAACTTTTTTGCCATGCATTCCAGTTAATGGGAGCTGAAGTTGCTGGGTATGTAACTCAGTAAGTTTTGTGTCCTGAGAATAAAAAGTTTGTGGATTACAGCCCCTTTACTGACCTTGGAATGAGGGAAACGTGCTGAACTAGAGATATTTGTATATCCCAGGAATTAGTTCTATAGACATAAATACATTTTTTTAAAAAGACCTATTTGCCATTGTTGCTTACAGCTGTCTATCTGCCTGTGAAAAACACTGCTGCTTTACATGCACATTTGTTTCCAACAAAAAAATTATTGAACACCCTCATCTGAAACTGGAAATGGCACATATACTTTAGAAAACTGATATAAGATGGAGGGGAGGCATTCTCACATCAACTTTCTTAATTTCTGTGTTCTAACTGTCTTCCTTCCCACTATTTCAGCCAGCAGTGTGCCTCAGAGTGAAGAACAGAGCCCAAGGTAAATATTTGACAGTTGCTGGAAGCCTAGCAGATATAAGAGCAACGTCAGTGTGCACGTCTCCATACAATGGCAAGAATACCCAGATCTGGCACTACTGTCGTGGACTCTTCAAATCCAAGGTGAGTTTCAGGAAGCTGGAGGTGGGCGGACTCTGTCACCCGCTCTCCTCTCACCTTCGCTTCCTGCTTTTACCGTAGGCTAGTGTTAACACCCAGATAGCTTTTGGCCTCTCCCATGCGTCTTAAACCAAAACTCTTACAACCTACATCCTCCTCCTTTGTATAGACCGATGAAGTCTGTCTGCTTTGGCAAGTTGGACTACTTTTTGCATCTGTCTAATGGGACTGATTGTTCCTGGAAGTAGAAACCTGGTTTTGTCTAAAGTCACAAGTTTAAGTTCATTACCTCTAAAGAGTTAAGAGTTTCTCTGAAAAGTAGTATGTGAAGAAAGTAAGTGATTTTGAATTAATTCTGCCCTTGGTAGTCTGTTTTTAATATAAAAAGATAATTATTTAACATAAGAAACACCTGAAGGAGAAGACCACCCCCTTTGATAAGCAGCTGGTCAGCTGCTGAATAATCTGTTCCTAGCTTGCCTGCCAGGCTTGTTCCCAGCTCTGGCACAATGCCTGCAATATGCTCGGTGCCTGACACAAAAGTAAGTCAGACACAAAACCGAGGCTTTGTGGCCTGGATCTCATTTCTCTTCTTGTTTCCTAGGCTAACAATGCCTGTCTGGATGTCATTGGTGGTAGAGATGTGCCTGGGGCCAAAGTCGCGCTCTGGGCAGAACATGGGAAGGACAGGCAAAAGTGGAGGCTCAATGAGGATGGAACCATCAGTTCATACCTCAGCGAACAACTGGTGCTTGATATTAAAGGTATTTTGATAAACAAACTACTAAAACCTCACATGTTCTAAGTGCATTTTTGATTGAAGTTAATTGCCATATTCCAGCTCTTTTTGTACTTATGGTTAAATACTGAATCCTGTCTTTCCTGTTAAGTGTATGTCCACTTGCTTGACAGCGGGACAAGAAAGAAAAGGGCAGGCGGGAACCTTACACTTCTGATCTCAGATCAAGTCATCGATTCAACCTGAGGGAGTTCAGTAGGGCTGATGGCAAGAAATGCAAGTTACAGAAGACAAAATGGTGAAGAAAAAGTAACCATGGAATAGATATGACTCAAAGAGAAAAGTGCTCACTCCTAATTTTTTCAGGCTGGTTAAAATTGGCATTGCTCAAGTCCTGCCCCTTCTAATTATCCATCATGGCAGAACTACCTCACGGGAGAATGCCTGTTCCTCGCACGCACGTAATTTGTTCAAGCCCTGCTGCTGGCCTCTAGGGTTTTATCCCAAGGGGAAGGACGTGGGGCCGGGACTGCAGTGGCTGGTTGCAAGGCTGGGGGTCTGTCACCTTCTGAGGGTGACAGCCTAACGCCCCTGCAGGGCTTCCAGACCAGGGTGAGGGCACGTGCCCCAGGTGAAGTCACCAGCCTTTTCAGTGAATGTCCTGCTGGCCGACCTCTGCAGCTCATCTGACCTCTGCAGCTCAAACTTGCTGATAATTAATTCTCAGCCCTGTGATGTTGAAATAATAGAGCATTCCTGGCTTCCAGAACTAAGGAGTTTAATCACCATGACTAATTCATAGTTACTACAAAGCCATTAAATGCAACTTGTGATACTGATGGCAACTCTTAAGAGTACCAGAGAGCTGTGCTGCCTCAGTTACTGCAAAATATAATGTTGAAGGCTGGGGGGGCAAGATACCTCTTGATAGCTCTTTAGAGCATTTATTTCTTTCTTTTAGTGGATTTTTATTTATGATATAATGATAAAAAATGTACTGTCATTTCTCTGCTACATGTATTCAAAGGAGAGAAACATTATTTTAAGGACTTCTTAAGGTTGTGGCTGAAATGGATATGCCACACCAAGTAATCTCACATGTATCTGTGAGTCTGTGTATTTCTACTATAGCTATGTGTGCCTTAAAAATCCAGACACACAGCGGGACCTCAGTATCTGCCAAAAGCAAAATCTCTTTAGAGGTGTCATTTCTGAGCACAAAGGTACCTTTGAGGAGTGAGGTTTGTGGTTTACTCTGCTTCCTAACTCACAGAGCTCCTCAGGGCCTAAGCTGATGGGTGACAGTTTGGAGGAGAGAAACATACAGAGGCAGAGAGGGGGAGACACCAGCCCCCTACCTCATGGAATTTCTGTTTTTCGGCTACTTTTCCTACTTAGTCACACTTCTTAAAAGATTATGCATAGACTTTTCTGAGCATTTCTTTCTAAAGTTTCTCCTTCATTATTTTGTTTTTAAGGAGGAAATTATTATGACAAGAATCACATCATTATGAATCAGCCAATAGATGACAAACATTCACAAAAATGGGATATTGAAATATTGTGAGTAAAACCCACCGCACAGATGGACCTTGTGTGGGTTATTAACACCCAAAGGGGAAAAAACCCCAAACTACTGAAGTCACACACCACTGGAACCTGGAGCAGCAACTTCTACTTTCCTTCATACCAAGCACCAGTTGGTGCTAAAACAACTAAATTTTGCACAAACGTGGAAGATGGGAGGTTGATCTGATGTTTTTCTGCAGGGACACTGATTCTTTAAAGGCCGCTCCTATGAAAGTCACTATTACTCTTCATCTGAAGTATTAAAAGTAAATGCAAAAGACTAGACTTAAGTTTTGCAGGGTATGAACTGCAAGAGATAATATGGGAAAGGCTCTTTAGAAATGCTGTCTTTACCTTCCTCTCAAACTGAGGGAAGCCCACTGAAGAATGAATGCACTGATGAGCTTGAAAGAGGTTGAGTTGGACTTTATGTCCCAAGTGAAGCTGTTCAGGCTTCAAGCAATCCCAAAGCTCAAACCATGTATCTTGCTACAATGCAATTTATTCATGAAGACAACTTTGAACAGAAATTGCCAGCTCAGCCTGTGAAGAGGCAACAGAGAAAGCCCCACTTGGCCCTCCTCCTCTTACTGGTAGGCCTCTGTCTGCCATTGTTTTAACAGTGCTGAATTTCCAGAATCAGGAACTGGTTTTGCTGACCCCTGGCCTCTTTCCAACCCATGACATCATGAGTTACCACTGAAGATCACCTTTAACATGGAGCCATACGTGCATGTATCAAAAGAGGAGAAGTGGTCCTGGGTCAGGCTAGACTTCCACAAGGGCTAGCTGCATTTAGAGCAGTCGTGATTTTAACTCTAGCTGTACTTTGCTTTGCTGTATATAGATTAATTTAATACAATGTAATTTGGTCATGCCACCATGTCTTCCTTCAGAAAATACTTCACCCTAGTCTGTATTTTCAAAGGTGCTAGCAGCCTGCATTTCAATGCTTGCTTAATGTTAAAAGCACAGCATAACTGCATGTTAACCCTGCTGTGGCTCATCAACAACGTGCACATCTTAGCCCAAAGGACGAGGACTGGTCCAGACCTTGGCATGCCTGTGCTTTCCTCGGTTGCAGCACTGTGCAACCAGCCTACTAGCTCTCACTTGAGCCAGACAGAGCCCAACACCTTACTGGAGTGCAGTTCTTGCAGGCTTGAAAAGCGTGTTCCTCGCTCAACACTGACAAATACGAAGGAACCGCAGAGAGTTGTAGGGCTGTGAACACCTGGCATGGAAGAGAAGTCCCTTAGATCCCTGGTAACTTCATTTCAGCGGCACTAAATTAGTCATCTACTTCACTGAAAAGGTAGTATTTTTTTTCCTTATTTGTATATTCAGGGTATGTATTTCTATAACTATTTAAAGAGTTTAGGTTAGCTAAAGACAGATATTTTAGTTTCCAAAAGCTGTAACTATTCCAGTTGTGCATTCAAACAGGATTCATCCCCAAACAAATAAAACCCTAAGTTTGCCACAGAAATAAAATAATGGATGTCTATTTTTGTATGAAATAGAGTTCTATATAGTACTATTTAAAAACGAACAAACTATCTACTTGCACTTACTATTTTACATTTTAAAATTATCGTAAATCTGCTGTTTAAGTAACAGATCTTCAAATGTATGTATATATTTTTCCAACTAAAGTACCTGTTCAGGTTTTTTTATGTAAGTCAGTATATCAAGTGTTCTGCATGTGACTTGCTTTCCGTATGAAATTTTTAAAGCCTGTGTACCAAGAATGACTAAACCATATTTGGTGTGTCAGTGTTACATAACAAAGCAAAGCAGGCTTTTGTACTCAAGAGATCTTGAATGTAAAATGCAAAGCATGTATATTTTAATTGTATAAAACTTTTTTTAGGAGGAACATTTTGGTAGCTCGTTTCTTTTTAAACAAACTAAATACAACAATAGTTTTTAGCAGCTGTCAAGCACACTCCTGTAAAATACTTCCTTTCAAATGAACAAAAAAGGGGTAAGTACATTGAATCTGTGACTGCTGTTACAGTAGTTTGCATATTAAACATTGATGTTCAAGTATTAAAATAACTGCAGGACTCCCATCAAAACCCACTCAAGTGAGCATTGAAGATACAGATTCCAGTTACAGCTTTGGGTTACTTTCATATGAAATTGGTGCTGGGGGAGGTAGAGGTTAAAGAGTATTGTTTGTTTATGCCAGCAGTGGCAGCATCTGAGAGGAAAGGGGTTTGGGAAACAATATACACAGCTTTTACTGAGAAGCTTTTGTTCTCTTGGGGCAAACAAACAGAACAAACAGGTTTTCTGGCTGGCAAACTTTACAAATGAGAAAACAAGTTACTGCTTTTTGCCCAAGGTCCTGGAGCGTGTTCTATGTGTACCTTTAGATGTCCTCCCCATCCAGGGATACATCCAGAGGAAAGGGGAGAGCACAGCGCTGGTGGTGTTACTGGGAGAGACTTCATCCATCCACAGACATGGAGCTGTGGCTCACTGGACAATGAGCCACTTACCTGTTTTTCCTGATGCCCCTTTTCCCAAAGCTAAGGGAAGAAAAGTCATGTTTGGCACCAGAAAGTAGTGAAGTATATGTATTGCAATGCTTTGTTAGACAGAAACATAAACCAAGGGCTGGATCGATAAAAAAGTAATTTAATAAGCCTTTCTCTCAAGAGAAAGATATACTACTTAGAGGAGCAGCTAATTCACAAAAGCATCAAATAACTTCAATTAGACATTCAGTCCATAGCGACAAGGCAAGGTTTTCTTTCTCTTCATCTGAGATAAGGTTAAGCTCTTTAACACTAACACTGCTGCTACTCCAAATCTGCTTCAGTGCATCCAAGTATGACAAAGGAAACCGCAGTCCATGAGTCTGGTGGGGAGAAAAAAAAAATTTAAAAATCCCTTATTATACAATAGTGTAGTAGGCTGCAGATACTCATCAGGAGGTATATGCTCCTTTCACCCATCACACTGGTATTTCTGAGTGCACCCTCCAAAAGATGCAGTATTATCCTGCCACCTTTATTAATAGAAAAATAGCTGAAATCTCTTACATGCACACCTTATGAGGCAAGAAAGCTGAAGGTGTGTGGTTTCCACTCTAAAGAATGAAATAAGCTTAAATTTACACTCTATTATTTCTTGGAAGGCCATATAAGTTTGTTTCTAGCTGCCACACACAGTCTTTGGACACTATGACAGGACCACAGAGGCCCTCCATTACCATGGCTGGAGTCCTTAAGGGCAGGAAGGGATTTGCACATACATATTGTACAGGTGCCAGTGTACAATCTCAGCTATCTGTAGTCTCAACTCTAGAGGACCAATGAGATTTACCTTAAAAGGGAAGTAACTGCCAGGCAAAAAGCCTTGCTGTAATTCCTGAGACAAGAACAGGCTCTGTTCTGTTTTGCCTCTATGGTGTATCTGTGCAGACCTGTAGTCAAGTGTTTCAGGTCCCAGCTTAAGACAGAGCATCTTACTATATCATAAAGTGGAACAAAAAGTTCTGAAGTTCACAGCCACTCTTCAGGAATATTTATGATTTGAGCAAAAGCACAGTGTACATGCTGAGTAAGAATGGAGACAAACCACCTGCAGCCTTATTATTAACAATATTAAAAAGTTCCCTCCTTACCTTTCGGTAAAAGAGTTAACTCTTTACTGCCAATGCTGACCCACCCCACCCTAAACAGAACACCCTTACATTCCAGTGGATACAGAATCTAACACGGGTTAGATTAACACGAGGTGCAGCGATCCCTGCTGCTACCAAACATGTGTGAGCATCCAGTAGCCTGAACAAAGGATGTGCTAAAGGACACAGAAGCAAGAGCCACTTCCTGCTACTCCAGTAACTTTGCTAACTGGAACAGGAGGCATGTGCAAGAAATCCTGTTAACATCTCCCAACATTTAATTAAGTATGAGATTACATTACTTAGTTCTACTACTAACTGCCTCTGTGTTACAGCCTCAGCTCAGCAGGGTACTGCGGGGATGGGCAGACGTGCTTTGGGTGCTGAGGAATAGAGCAGAACCCAGGCCCCTGCTACCATTTCAGTCAAGCTCGTCTAATGCAGCAAAACCCAATGTGGCAACAGATTTTGTGTTTGTGAGAACAAACCTGTGACATGCCTTCCTCACTAGTATCATCTTCTGTCCCCATCATGTGAGTTTCTCTCCTGTTCTTTAAAGAATGATACACATAAACCATCTCTCTGCGAATTTCATCCTAAAAGACAGCAGGAGGAAAACAGCTGTACATAGGATCCACACCCTCGCTCAAGTGACAGTGTTAGCACCTAACAACCGTTAGACCACTGTTACATCAATGAAAGAAATTCACTTTCCTAACTGAATGATCCAACAGCCATCTACTACAGCAATAAGAGAGTCTTCAAAACATCTTTGAAAACCTATTTACTGTCTTAACACTGCCTCTACTAGACTCACAGGACTGATGCTGTATAGAAAACATGGCACTTAGGGTGCACCTCCTAGAAGGTCTTCATGGAATGTGCACCAATAAATTTCCATTCTGCTACTGATCTGTCTCTCAAAAATCGTGTGCCAGTTACCATTCCTTGGTCAAAGCTGTGCAAGCCAATTCAGAGCTCTGTGGGCAGGTCTGACACCAAATTTGTGCACACAAGTCTTTGCATGTGTGCTGTCACTCAGGGTTTATCTGTATGACATCAGAAGGCAAGGCAGCGAAATATTGCAAAAGTTTCTGAAACCTACACAGTCTCACAACAATATGGACACAAACAAAATGGAGGAGAACAATCAGAAATGGTATGTTTTCTTGGAGGGAAACATTTTACTGTGCAAAAAAAGTTGTACAAGATATTCCGTCCCATCCCATTCCCACCCCCCCCTTTATTTTAAATGAAGACAACACAAAGCACTTCTGCAATTTCATACTAATAAACCTTCATAGGTAAGCAGTGTGAGCACCACATAATCCAAGATGCCAGCATTCACTTTGTGGAACAACTTAGTGCCGCTGGCACCTGCTGAGCGGTACAAGGATAACTCAGAAGTGAACACTAAATACAACCAGTCAGCAGCAGCTGCAATGCAGAGAATTCCCTCTCAAGGGAACCTATTTTTATAACTTATTCATGCTCTTAAATACAAAGAAAAAAAAGTCAAATCCATTATCAAGAGCTACAGAGGCCATTTAGCATCTGTAATGATCTAGCCTACCTAACCCTGGATAAAAGCCATGCACCTAACTATGCAGGCTCACAGACTAAACTTAGTTCTGTAGCTCTCCTCCAGAAGGCAAGAATGTGCCGTATTACTGCTCGCCAACAACCCCCCAGTCTCCTAACAAACCCTATGGGATGCAGAATCCAACCAAGTACAACTGCATGACCCTTTTAGACCAGTACAACACAGCAACAACTCCCATACCTCTCACTCCCTGCCCCAAGTGTACGAGGGTGGCTTCATTATACTTACAGAATTCTCTTGATCCGGTTCCACTGTAATGATAGCATGATCTCTAAACTGCAGTCTGATTTTGCTATCTATTTTTGGCAATTTCCCACCTAAGAAAAACAAATTCTTCCTTAGAAAGGAAGGAAACCAGACAAAGGGTGCAAATTCAGCCCCTGTGCTCTACCCGCTCTCTTGTGGCTAGATTTTTTTGTCAACCTACATTTCAACACCCACATGTTCTCAAACTCGGGGTGGGGGAAGACAGACATTCTTTTTAATTCTCTCACCTTTACAGTCTATGAATAGTTGTAATAGCAAGCTAGAGCGTAAAGACAAATTCTGCCAGTTAAACATTCTCAGTACACAGTAGTTTATTAAAGCTGCCGGCTTCAGCCTAGGATAACCTTTGTGTCACTCTAAGAGAGACGGGTCCTGTCTTCCACCAGACACGGGAAATTAACCAACCAAGGTGTGTAAATGCACACGTAGAGCCTCGCACAACACGAAGCTGATGCTAGACTATACTCTTTGCCTCCCATAAAATACCAAAGTTGTAAGAGGCAGAGTTAGCAACAGCTCTACCATCACATCAGCCAGTTTCAGTAACTTCAAAATCTACCTGGAGTCAAAGGATCAGAGTCACATCCCAAGCAAGGTGGCAACCGGTTCATAATAAAATCCTTCTTCATGTCAGATGATCTGAGTTCGCTTGTGTTTTCCAGACGGTCTGCAAGCCTTCTCAAAAGGCTACTTAGTTTTTTTGTCGAGTCAACTATATCCACCTGCTAAATATTCACACAGAGTTACTCTCACATGAATTCAAACTAAATGGACCAGCCTAAAGAGAAAGAGGTGCAGTAATGCAGTGAAATCTAGACACTCCTTTTATCTTTGCAAAGGGTAATGTCTACTCCCAAAACAACAAACTTTGGGTTTTTATATATTTTCCACGAGCTGTTCACATTCACACACCAAAGCGGACATTCATTCTCCCTCACACTGGGGCTACCTGCAATGCTGAAGAACTTGCAAGTGTAGTAGACAGAGAGACTTGTTCCTTCTGCATGCTGACGAGCAGCACAACTGACTGCCATAAAGAGGTCCCAGAACAATTTACAGCTTTGCTAACTTTTAAAGGTTCAAAAGCTTGGCCTGACAGGAACTATGCCCATGTGACAGCTCCAACGCAAACACCATTACTTTTAGAAGAAAACAAGCCACACAAGGACACTGTGATATGAAAGAGAGGCAGTGCAATGAACTAGGCAATGCTTCAGCTGGAGCAAACCTCAGAGCAGCCATCCTGAAGGCTTCAAAAGAAGTGGCTGCGCCTCTAGACAAGATAGTGTCATTGCACTGAGCTTTCAGAGTGGATCAACAAGATACATGCTTGCGTCAGTGCTGAAATTTCACCCAGATGCACTATTATTCCCTCAGTCCCACCTGCTTACCATAAGCAGTTGCCTTGGTATGCTTGTCCGCAGTGCCACATCTTCTTTTGCTGTATCAAACACAAGGCCAGGAATTGCATCCAGTAAGAAATCTCCCCAAGAGCTAAAGGACAGAAAGAAAGAAAAAAAAAAAATTACTAAAATATTTGTACTGAAACAAACCAGATATCTTAACTGAGGTCAAGGGCTGGAAACATAGTGCTCCAATTCCAAATCTGCTTTGTGCCTTTGGCCCTTCCTTTACCACTCTGTAGTCTCATGGAGAAGCTCACTCATCTCAACCATATGTGCATCCTCTCCAGCACAGCGGCAGTCCAGCTGAGGGTCCAGTTTGTTCCAATTCAGGTGCTTGCCATTTACCAGTGGATTCAGCTTAAAGGTGACCTCAGTGAATGAAGAAATTCCTACTGGGGCCGTTACCCAACCGCACGCGCATACAGCCTCCCTGCACCCAATGAAGTGTGTGGGGTTGTGTCATTGAACCTGCTTTTGAGGCGCTTACACTGAAGGAGGAATGTACCCAGGGTTATCAAATCCAACATAGCATCAGTTTTTAGGTTTGCTACAAACTTAATTATGACCCCAGGGACAAGACCCCTACATATCTCTACAGGGATTTTAATGATACTTAACAGCCACCTTGCAGGTGTCTTGACTGTGTTAAATCCCCATTCTTAGCCTACATACTTAAAAAAAAAGCCTTTGATCTCTGTGCTTCTGTTCCCCAACTGAAAGAATTAACTAGAGGAGGGGAGAGAGGACTACTGCCTGCACCTTCTTTGCCTAGCTTGAATCAACCTCATCAGGAACAGGTGTGCCTCATGCAAAAGTGCTGTCCTGTCCACGTGTGACCTCTCTGCCTACCACATCCTCAGAGGGTGGTTTAGTGGGCAAACAACCAGGGCAAGTGCCCAGCATCCAAGGCTGCCAGCAAACTCTCACCCAACTAGGGCAAGTAGCAGAGCAGGGCCCATCACTTCACCCTCTGCTCTTGCTCTCCCTCAACACTCCCTGTTTTCAGCACTGATCTCTAGCTACTAGTGGGGTTTTTTTTAAAAAAAAAAAAAAAAGTATGACTTATTATAATCTCATTTACATGTTTTTTTATCATCTCCACTCAAGTGTTCCACTGTTGTTACACACTGGAAGGGAAGGGAAGGACTCTGGCCAATAAATAGAATTAGACATCTTACACTTCTTACTGCTTCCTTTCTCTTGCCCCAATCCCCATCTGCCAGCAGCTATCTTCAGCTACTCACTGCTTTTCCAAACTGCCCTGTTTATAATGAACTCTCACACTTCTCTGCCTGCTGGGACCTGGCCCAGAGGAACCATCCTCCAGTGCACAGTGGAGTCCCTTTTGTCTTGGTGCCTAAAAATCCCTGAAAGTGCCAGCTCCACCAGCACTTCCTCCCCTCCCAGCTCCTTCTGTACATGCTGCTTCCAGAGTGGTCACAAGGAGTCCAAACATCATCCATAATATGGAGAGCTATCTTCAAGGAGTTCTTTTCAATTTTCTGAGGAAATATTACCAGACCATACTTCCACCTACAAGCCAAATCAAAACACCAGTCTGTTTCAGGACTGCTGCTTATTTTACCTATGCTTGCTGAGGCAGGCTCGTGCACTTCCTTACCAGTAACTTTAATGGATGACGATTCCACTTTTTATCCTTAGAAGAAAAGCATGCCAAGCTTCTCCTTTTTCCTCTCCTCATTCTGACAGAAGTGCCAAGCTCCCCAACAGCACCACTTCTCAGGTAACACAGTGGACTGGCATTAGGCTTACGCTGTCATGGAGAAACTGCACTGACTCCGCACAAGCCTGCCAGCTCTCCAGCAACCCTGTTATAAGGAACCAATTTCTTGTCTCCCCAGCACTACTTGACCAGTTAACTCTGTACAGATCAAGCTGGACAAACCCTGTTCTGTGCATTCAGGAGGACTCCTGCACGCTGGTCTGTAAAACATCACTCCAGCACAGCCTCCATCAACAAGCCAAACACCCACTTCTAGTGTCACTCTTCTGTCTGTTCAGTTCACTAAAGCAAGAGAAGTGCCAGGTCAGCACAAGGCAGCAGTGGGACAAAAAAGGCAGGGGAAGGGAAGAGGAGCAGGACATCTCTTTGGAGGCAGTTTGCTGCTGATCACCCTGAATGTGCCATCAAACCTGCCAAAGTGGCTGAGCACTAATACTGCCTCCTGCATAACAAATGAAGTCAAACTTTCTTTGCAACAGCAGCCAAGGCCTACAGAAAATAGCTTTTTTTTCCCTTCTGAATAAAAGAACAGAACATGAGTGTAAATTAAAATCAGCTGAACCCAACTTCTATGAAGACTCACACCTCTGAGCAGCTTCATCTTAACCCTCTCCAACTTGGAGGACTGGCCGCAATAAGAGTTACCAGCAGTACTGACATCCTGGGCTTCCAGCATGGTACAACTGGTGGTTAGACTTGCATCTTACAATCATCTAGAATATGCCCAAACCTGTTCTGCCCTGTTTTGTGGCTAACAGAAATCCTTCCCAATTCCTAACTCAGGCTAATGACTCCAAATCCAGCAACTGAGAGGCTGATCAGGTGGCAGCAGCATTTCCCTGGGTGATGACAGTGTTTCAGTGAGCACAAGGATCAGATGTGTATCAAAGGAAATCTGACTTGCGTGCACAGGGTAGGAGGTGGGAAACACAGGTAAGTAGAAAATATTTGCAAAGGAAGAATTTGCAGCAAGTCTGTCAGAATATGTGTGGGTGACTAGCAAAAATGCAGGAGAAAATGTGATGAAAGGAGGAACTCGTGACTATCTGGGTTATGAAATGAACAGTACTTTCAGCCACTGGTGAGAGATTTTTTAAACACAACAGTGAATTTGTAGTTGTAACATTACCTTCCACATTAAAGTCTACAGCTGGTAAATAATAACCAATTAAAAAGCAATGAAGCTTGCTGCATGAAAACCTTTTAAACAGGCTGCTTCAGACAACAAGGGTCTTGCTCCCCTCCTTCCCCCAACCTTCACTTACTGCTACCTGAACACTCGCTCAGATTACTAACAGCAGGGCACATACGTAATAGTGGGGTACCTACATGTATCCCATGTCACCACATCTCTGGGGGAAGGTGACACACCCTATCCCTGTATTACTCACAGAAAAACAAACCACACAAGAGCTAAACAGAATGAACACAGAAAAGAGCTAAGCAGAGCTCATTACAAGGTGGGGTTTTTTTAAGAAATGGGACATCACTCCTTTGAAACATCAGTTTCAGGTCTGTACTATTCACAATATCCTCCTAGCAGAGGAAAGCCATTTTCAGAAAAGCCATACTAAAAAAAAAAAATAATAAATTAAAGAATTACTTGTTTTGGTAGGTACTGATGGTCACGTGTGTAGAATAGGCGATCCCAAGAGGAGTGTCAGCTTGGTGAATAGTCCCTCTTGGGAAGTACAGTAAGTCACCTGGCTGCAAGAAAATGAAAGAGAATTCATATATTTAGGGAACCTGGTCAAACCTTACTGTAGGCAAAACAGAGAAAATACTCTCTGAGCAGACTGACAACATAAGCTTTTTTAAATCACAAAATAGAGATACCCTCCATTGTACACTTTAATAACATAAAATAAAGCTCTCTAAGCCAGAAGTCCAATATCGTTCCAACTTATATCAATAAGCTTTTCAACTTAAGTCAATATTTACTGTACACCTGTCTGAAAACATGAAGCAAGTTGTTAACATCATAGCACATGCACACTCTGACTCAGCTGCATAAAGGGGACAAAGAAGCAGCTGAGATGAACCCGCTGACAATAAGATGAACCTGCTGATAATAACAGCGGGCTAGCAGAAGAGCAGTGCAATGTGAATTTGGTCAGATCATGTCAAAAGAGAAGCCCAATATTCCACAAGAAAAGCCAAATACTCTATAAAGATGGTAATCTGCTACAATACTGTTGTCTGAAATTTTCAGTTAAAACACTTAAAAAACAAGTACAGCCTTCCTCATCCCTATCTTTCTTCTCACCTATCTAAATTAAATCTCCACACTGATAAAAATTTAGATTAGGGAAGTCAAGATAAGAGAGAAGTGCGAGGCACACAAAATTGCCTCCAAGAAGGAAAGATCAGATTACTTACGGCTTCTCCTATAAACATCTATATAGTTAGGCAGCACAGTCAAAGAGAAAATTCATAAAGCAACAATGATGAAATTTGATTCCAGTTTAATTTTACTGTTCCTTAAATCTGGTCACATCACCTACTTCTAAGAGCCTGCCGAACTGTCTAACACAGATATATTTCAAGTGAATACTACTTGATTTTTCACTGGATTGAAAGGTCTCTTTAGATTATGAGGCTTCACAGGATTTGGCAAGATCAAGTCTCTTCATCCATTTATAACAAGCTGTAAAGCAGCACAGATCAGCTATGTACAATTTACTTGTTCTGAAGCAAGCCTCTCTCTGCGGTTAATAAACTGCCTTCCTTACCAGCATAGGGACTACACTAACTAAGAATATTTTGAATTCTCCTCATTTGCTGTGTTTCACATCCCCAGGAAGAAAACAAACTGGAGGGAGGGTCACAGAGGAAGGGTAAGAGCCCTGAACACCTACCAGAGTGATGAAAAACTAGTCTGCAAAAGAAACTATTTCATGCTGTAGCGCCCCACGCCTACCACTCAGAAGCCAGGATTGTGATTTTTCAAAGCAGTCTGCTGCAAAGTCCAACTCTAATTCATCTTATTTGCTGGGTAGTCTCATAAACACCATTCATATGAGCCAGCAAGCACAACACTCTTCAATTAAAATAATCAGACTCTTCATAGACTCCAGGTAGCAACACCCAGATTGGGGCAGGACAGAGCATTTGAGAAGAGACAACGTGGATCTGATCACTTCCCTGCCTTCTTACTTCTGAACTGGAGGAAGGAGGGGCAAACGAGGGAGAAGTACCAGCGAATGAAATGGAAAATCAGATGTGAAGAAAGCTAGATAGCCAGCTACCAAATAAGCTCTGTGCTCGGCATCAGTAACAAACCAGCCATGGCCACAGCCTGTTGCAGTGTCACCACGACACGCTGCAGCTTGGGACCTTATACACAAACCAGCGTGCCCTTGCTCTCAGTCAGCTAGCTACCAGTTATTGGTGCAAAGGGAGAACACCACCAATATAGTCTCTAACTGGTCCATTTGTCCTAAACTGTCCGAGGATGGCAGACTGCAGACAGAAATGCAAAAAAGGGGAAAGGAAATATTCTAGAAAGATGTTTAGGGGATGAAATAAGAGTCATCTAGCAGCATCCCTGACAGAGGCAGCTCCAGACAGACAACCAAAATCTGACAGCAGCCACCCAGAAGAAATGTGTCACAGGAAGTGAAGAATATCAAACAGAAGAAAAATAAATTAAAAACTTAGACCACTTTTAAGCCCTTTTCAGAGGCCAGTATTTTCACTCTGCTAATGTCAGTAAAATGGCTTGTGAAATAGATTATTATTCCATAAAAATCAAAGGCACTGAAGTGCAGTCCAAAATGTTCCAGAAATTAAAAAGGGAACTGTAATTTCCTAGACTATGTACCATCCAATACATCATGACAATTGAATATTACCATCTGTCAAACTACACAGCTAGTGATGTCAGCATCACATCCAATGTGTCACACTATTCCTAAACTACCTACACCCAAAGGCAGGTCTGAACACTGGGAAGAGCAGAGACCTCGCAGAGAGAGGCCCTATGACAGGCCACAGGCAGAGAACTAATGAGGCTTCCAACACAGAGCAGCACTGTCTGCTGGAGAAGTAACACACTTCGAAAGCACAAGCATGTAAAACAGAACAGGACAAGTACCAGATGCCCTGCTGTCAAACGGGTTGCATTCATTAATCTCCATGAAATGCTCTTTTTATTCCAACTAACAGCCAAACACTTGATTTTCAGGTTTGGAAAAAGAAAAAACAATTGACAGAGCAAGTTAATAGGGGTTTAGTTCATGCTTTTGTTCATCAGCCAAGGATAAATATTTAAATCTAATTCACCAGAACAGTGACAACCTTAGGTAAAGCAGTAAGTCTTAGTTCATGGAAGGATTAGCCTGATTGACTACAGTCAACACGTAAAAGCAGAAAAATGTTTCATAACCATATATGAACCCAAGGATTTTTCTGCACACAACTGCACAAACATGACCCAGGAGTCACAGTGCCCAACTTGGAGAATACTGGAGAAATCCCTGAAATAATTGGTTTCTTGGTCCATTATTTAAATACTAAAGCAAAGGATACCTTTGAAAAAGAATATGCTAGACAACTATCACCCAAATTTCCTGTGCTTACAGTGTTCTGGGGACCAACCCTCCCCTCAATTTCACAACCACGATCATTCAGAATACTGTCTTCAAAAAATGGGCCATCTTAAAACATGACTACTCTTCTGGCAACCACAGTCCAGACCACGTAAAGCAATTCAATTATAATACCTTTAATATGAATTCATGTGTGGGATTCCCAATCCTATCTTCTGGTTCAACATTATATTCCCGAGCTAAATGCACCGTTGGTTTATAGAGTCGCCAATGTTTCTCGCCTTCTAGTTGAAGGATAAACACCTGCAAAAGACCATAAATCCAAATGCATAAGGAAGCTCTGCTGCCCCTCACACATCCAACTCATCAGAAAGTTTAAGCTGTCTTTTTACTTGGAAAGTCCGTGGACCCATGCCAGAAATCAGGGAGAGAAAGCACACAGAAGTGACACAGATTGCTTTTCTGACAACAGAAAAAACAGATTCCACCTTCCCTGCTCTAAGATGCTCCACAGCATGGCAAACAGGATTCCTCTCACATTACTTTTTAGATGTCTACAATGCAGAAACCTACATTTGAGCTATTTCTTTAGGCTGTACTTAGAGACAACAGAGAGAAGAGTGGTGAAGTGTGATCTGTTTTATCCAAAGATAGGCATTTGGAAATCCCCATTTCTCTCACTTAAATAAGTGCTAGACAACTAACTCAAAAGTAATGCCTGCCACACAGATATTCAAAATATCAGGTGAGATCACCAACAGAGCATCAAAAACACCCAGGGGATGCTGTGAGCTGGGGGCTGACAACATACACCAGAACATGCAGGTTGTGGGGCTGCTGAACAACAAGCGTAAGGAAAATGAAACCCCAGATGTATTAAATGGAAATGAAAATAATAAAAAGCAAAAAATACACGTAAGGGGTTTTTTGTTTCAGTGGGATAGCCCAACTGTTTTTTTAATGCAGTGTCTATCTGAATGTTTCTTTTAGAAGCTAATTTAAAATGTATTTGGCCCACAGGACTTCATCATACCAGTAACTTCTTAAAAACAGGAGGCCCAACAAATGGGAGCCAGCACAGCCTGTCTGCTGTCACTGTCCAGCTGAAGAAAGAGCAAGCACTTAGTAAAGGAAAAAGGACTTCCAGATTCTTGGGGGTCTGAATGAAGTGAAAATGAAAAAAAGGTGCCAGAAAGCTTCTGCAGCTGGGAAAACAAATTCTCTTTTCATCAAATGGAAATACCAGGTCTGGAAAACAGAGTTTATGTGATATTACCATTAGATATTACTATTGGTACCTCTTCAGTAAAATTATAGAAGAAAAACAACTATAAAAACCCACTTGCAACCAATTACTGTAAGTTTTCAGTGGAAAAACCATTTTTCTATAATGAGTTATTTTATGAGAGAAAGTGGGGAAAAAAGCACACATACAGGTACCCACTGCCGCTAGCAAAAGCCCACGCAGTTTCACAGACCAGGTTGTGCTGTCCTACCTCAACATCATCGTAGTGGGGGGGAAGGCCCTGCGACCCCTGGGGAGTAATGTAAACATTCGACCCAACCAGAGACCCGAAGTAGCACTCCAGCTTCTCCTGAATCTTCCACAGCTCCTCCTTTAAAAAGAAATGATGCTGTTACTACCACAGAGCTCAGCCAAGGCAGGCTGCCGCCCAGCCCACAGCCTCCCCAGCGCTTGGGAGGATTTTCCTAGAGAATGATCACATGCCCCAGGGAGACAGAGGCTGCTGAAGGCAGATGCTCTGTATGTGTTTCTCCTGAAAGCCAGCACTGCAGACACAAAGGAGATCTGCCATGAAGGTAGTTGGTAAGCCAAAAAGTCTGGTGACCCAACACAGCGTTGATGTTTGTTCTCTTCCCTGAACCATTTTTAGGTTGCAAAAACAGACAAACAAGGCTAGAGGAAAATAAAATTTAGAGGAAAATAAACCACCCGTCATCCCACGAAGAGCAAAACATCCTAAGACAATAAACACATGCAGGAATGCAGGACTTGCATTACATGGGCTAACATCAAAGCGAGCAAAGGTTAGAGACCTTTTTCCAGTGACTCCAATTGTTCGGGCATATTCGAGAACAAACTTTACTCATCCACATCTAACATGTGGCAAACAACGCCCTGAAAGGAATGACTCTCATATCAGAAGATGCCAACTACCAGACCCATGCAAGTACAACTTCAACCAGAATTTACATCGGTTCAGCTCAAGCTCTAGATTTCAGCATAAACCAGGCAACATTTCAACTTCACCTGCAGATGCCCCTGCCACTGGCCATTACACCTACGCTCGAACAGAGATCAGCCGCAGCACTACACTTGGGACTCAGCTTGTATTTGGGTATCTACAGACCACTTCACAATTACATTGTGTTCACACCATGGGACAAAAAAAGGACTACCTAAATCCAGGTACCTACAAGTATCCGAGTCCTTTACACGACTGTGCAGATACCACTGCCTCATTCTCATACATGAAGATTGCAAAGGCATCAAAGAGAACAAGAGAGAGAGGACGCTCAGCTAAAATGGGGTGGTACACTTCCATGGTGCAATTCAAAGCCAATCCATCGGCAAGAACAGTGTCCTGGAAACATTTTACGTGGTTTCACACCTTGTCCTCCATTAAGGAAAGTGGTGCAAAAGTCCCTAGTTGCGCAAGGAAACAGCGGGGCAGAAGGGATAATTTAAGCAGACACAGATGCACAATCATCCATTTTGTGCATTTATTTATTCTAAACTTTTATGTGACAAAGCAAATTTTTAAAAAGAATACTGTTTTTTAAAAAGAATATAAAATATAGAAATTTTTAAAAAATAATATGATAGCATGAATCAGATTTTGTTCTTACTGCAGAGCACTGAAACATGATGGGCAGTGCAAAATATAAACCATGTTTTAATTAACACAGTTCACGGATAGATTTCAGCAGGTCGCTGATGTCAGCTACTTCGCCTGGATTTACTGGGGACAGAGATGAAGCTACGTCTAGTATGACTCAAAGCAAAGTATACCACATTATAAAGCATGCATTAACTATATTCAATTAAACGATCCAACCTTAAATCTCTGAGGCTGATGAAACTGTATAGTCGCCTTTTTCTGGTCAAAATCCTTCTTCAGCTGCATGTAATTCACTTTGCCTTCTTTATTTAAAACTTTCTTTTTTCCATTCACACATCTGCAGATATTTATATCTCGCCCATAGTATAGGCCCTGGCTGCACAGATCCTTTAAATCTGACAACTGGAACAGGGACTGGTAGTAAGCAGCCAGCAGTGGATCACTCCTCTGAACAAGCAGTGGCTTTTGCTCCCAATACTCCCTGAAAAATGTCTCCTGTTTGATGGGAGAGATCAAGCTTCCAAAGAGGCTGTCTGGGTTCTCAAAAGTCATGACCGACGGAGAACAAGCTGCTTCCACCTTTGCCCGTTTACACTGTGCCTGCATTTCTTTTCCTGTTTCAGCATGCTTCCCTCCTTTCTTGGGCATGTTCCTGTTCAAGAGGAGAGAGAAAAACAGTCAACCTGTAACAAGTCAACCTCAAGAGCTCACAGGCCCAGAGTGGCTCCTCTTGCCTTATCCAGTGGGATATCAGAGTATGCTGGGAACAGCTCTGCTTTCAGATGCTCACTGTCTGCTCCAAGCAGCAGAAAAAAGAAAACCCACAGCAGGTCTCCAATCCTCTCTCAAACCTCAGCAAACTCCAAAGGGCTCAGCTGGGAGCCATTTCTCACAGAAGCTGAGTCCCACAGTGAGTTTATACTAAAAAACATGCAATAAAACCCAATGGCCACACAACAGAGCTTTACAAATGCAGGAATCCACCCACACAAAGAACCTGTGATAGACTGGTCTTCTGGAGCAAGAGCTGCAACTTAATAAAAAATTAACTCAGCTTTATGAGTGTTAATGGCAACATGCAGAGGGGGCGAGAGAGAGGGGACAAGATCAGAAACTTGTACCCTATTACACTTCCTTGAAATGCATTAACATTGGGGAAAAAAAGCACAACGAAGACTTCCCAATGACTTTCCAGCCAGAGCACGATGGAGGATGTATGGCATTTCAAGTGCAGAACCCAAGCAGTTAAACACTGTGATTGGCATCTGTTAAGGTGAGTGCTCATTTCAAGCTGGCTTACACATCATAAACCCCGTGTCCACACAGCTGTATGGTTATCAGACTAAAGCTTTAGCAGGATCTACACAGAAGGCAGCGACTGCAGCGAGGGGACACTGACAGCGGTACAACAGCACACACTAAGGGCTACACAATAATACAGGGAACAGAAAACACAGGGAAAACAGGCACAGAAAGTGGGGGGCCAAGTGAAAGAGTAGATTGCTGTGAGGGAAGAAGGAATATGTAACCAGGTTCAGTGGGCAAGGATGGTTTAATTGGCAACAGCTTCCAAAGCAGCAGAAAAACCCAGAGCAGACTGCCCTGCAGGTGGAGCAGGCTTTAGGAACATGAAGGGCACCTGTTTGAGGTCTCAGGCTCTGGAACAGTTCTGTGCTAAATCACACGGCAGTGCCAGGCATCTAGTGGTGCTCACACAGTGGCCCACATCTCAGCCACTGCCAGGGTCTCATACTGTATCCTGAATGGCCACATTTAGCAAAATTAAGTTTACATAAGAGAGAGAACGTTCTTAGGCCTTTCTGTTGATGCCATGCAAGTACACTAAAACCTAAAATTTTAAGATTCTGCATTCATTTCTGCAAAGCTGGCAAACTTTGTAGTTTATGTGGGAAAAAAAAAAAAAGAACTCTTTCATCCAAGTACAGACATTTAAAGTTGGAAGTAATTTTTTTTTTTTCAGGTAGGTAATATACTTGTGTACCATTATATAAAAAGAAAAGTTAATTCACAAAGGATTCAGCTGCCAAGTTCCCTGGAAAGTTAAGGCAAAAATCAAGTAACGGTAGGTCTAACACCATAGTATGTGCAGATATACTTGTCTTAAGCCTGCACTAGCATTTCATCCCCCAGAGTAGTCCAGAGCACTGGGCAGCAGTAAAAGCCTGCCTGGGAAGCAGAGTTAAGTATCCTCACAACGAGCCAACACCATGAGAGGTCTGGGCTGGCCAACTCAAACTGACTCTGGGCACGCCTGAGCAGGTCTGTTAAGCCAAAACATGAGGAGTTAGAGCATGCTGATCCTTTCATTTCTAAGTAAAAATTACAGCTTTACTCCCAAAAGTAAATGCTCTCATTTATTAAGACGCTTTTACTTACACAGATCCCTTATCATGAAACTCAAACTCCAGTTCTGGTATTTACACACAATACTATGCTCTCCTGTGCAGCAGTGTGCAGGACACCCTCGCTGATCCACCAACTCCTGGGCAGTGTTTCATCAGCAGGTAATGTAACAGCCCATACCTCAACAGTAACCTGCAGTCACCTTAGTCCTGCAGGAGGGAATCCGTATCACCACCTTCCTGAGAGGTTGGACATTCCTGGCTGCAGCAAGCTACAGTTCTAAGGGAATGTTTAAAAAAAGACTGGAAATTAGTCCCCAGTTGCTAGCAACATCTGAAGATGCTGCCGACACTGAGATCTACAACTGACATCCCCAAATGCCAGCAGCACAAATGCAACCAAGCCTGAATTGCCAGCTTTGAATTCCAGACCCAAATCCATCATACCAACCTCTCGGCTCACTCACACTGTATTTAAAAATTCAGATATTCACAGAATGGGGCTTCATTTACACGATGTGCTGTTCTGTAGTGTTTTGTTAGTTATTACAACTGTAGAAACACAGAGTGGTATGGGTTAGAAGAGACCATCTAGTTCTACCCCCCCTGCCATGGGCAGGGACACCTTCCACTAGACCAGGTTGCTCAAAGCCCCGTCCAACCTGGCCTTGAACACTGCCAGGGAAGGGGCAGCCACAGCTTCTCTGGGCAACGTCTGCCAGTGTCTCACCACCCTCTTCAGAAAAAAGTTCTTCTTTGTATCTAATATAAACCTACTCTCCTTCAGTTTAAAACCATTGCCCCTGCCCCTACAGGCTCTGGTAAAAAGTCTCTCTCCCTCTTTTTTTACAGTATTTAAGTATTGAAGGGCTGCAACAAGGTCTCCCCAGAGCCTTCTCCTCTCCAGGCTGAAGAACCCCAACTCTGTTAGCCTCTCTCCATAGGAGAGGGTTCCAGCCCTCTGACCACTGCTGTGGCCCTCCTCTGGACCCACTTGAACAGATCTGTGTCTACCTTGTGCTGGGGACTCCAGAGCTGAGCACAGTGGTCCAGGACAGGTCCAGGTCGGGTCTCACCAGAGCAGAGGGGTAGAACACCCTCCCTCGACCTGCTGGCCACCCTGCTTTGGATGTGGCCCAGGATACCAAAAGGGCTCAAACAAACGAACCTCTGAAGACTAAACTGTGATGCATGAAAGCTTTGCTTGTGTTTTACTTCGTTTGTTTCAAAGCTTTGCTTGTGTTTTTTGTTTCCCAAGTTCTCCTTAACTGTTTCCCTAGACCTCTTTGTCTGTTTAGACATGTAATATGTAAGTCACTTACAGCAGACTCAAAGTCTTCAATGGACACTTGGGCAATTCCTAGAAGGCGCAAACTAAGATAAGGAGGATTCAAAAAAAAGGACACAGAGATCCTATTATAGGGAGGATGATCTTGCTGATTTAGGAAGAAGACACCTGGACTTTACTTCACAGCGCACGCTCTGGAAAGGTCAACTACTGTGAAGAAGACTACTTACTTCCCTCGACCACAGAAGACCCTCACTCTATTTTTACTATGCATGCTCGGACTATGTAAATGAATTCTGGGAACTCATTATCATAAGACACCCCTTTCTAGGAAACCTAATGAATATGTATGATTTGTGTGCATGTAAACTCAAGTCCCTTGCTAGTTCTTGAGAGCCCTTATGGTGAAGAATCCCCAGGGTGACCCCAGCGCTGCTAATAAAGAATACCTGCTGAATAGTGATATTGGATTCTGACTGTTGAGTCAATGTCTTCGTTTCAATACAGTTGGCTTTCTGAGCTGCAAGCACACATTGCCGGCTCACGTCCGCTTTTTCACCTACCAACAGCCTCAGGTCCTTCTCTGCAGGGCTAGAGGAAAAACACAGTAACTGAATGGACCTGCTCCTGCTTCACGCAGAATTTCCCACCAGTGTATTTCAACTCGCACACCAGGTACGCTCGTTTGTGAGCTCAGGCCTCTAAACTGACCCAGCAACTGCAGGGGCACTCGGCTCCCGCCGCAGCAAGGCGGGAGAAAGATGGCCCCAGCGGTTCTGAGCCGACAGCCCCCGCTGCTGCCCCCGCTGCTCCCCTCGCCAGCCTGCTATTAAACTTTTCCCTGCAGGGAAAATGGCAGGGAAGCTGCTGCAGGACCCGCGGCAGGCAGCGGCCTGCGCCCCTCGCTCGCGGGGCCCCGACCTGCCAAGAGGGCCGGCGCCTCCGCCGCTCCCGCGCCTCCCCAGCCAGGCTCCTCAGACACGAGGCCGCCGGGCCGGGCGCTGCCCCGCACCCACGGACCCTTTCCCTGCGTCCCAGAGGGGCGCCGAGCCCGGCGGGGCGGCGGCGGCGGCTGGCCCGGTCCTCCCGCCGCCATCATCAGCCCCCCCCGTCCCCCGCAGACCCCGGGCTCAGCCCCCCGCTCCCCGCGGCGCGCACTCACCCGGGCGCGCGGGCCGCAGCGGGCGGGGCGGGGCCAGGGGAGACGACCGGCGGGCGGCAGGAAATGGCGGCGGTAGGCGGGCGGGGGGGGGCGGCGGCGGCGAGGGTGTCCCCGGGGGGCCGGGCCGGGCCGGGCCGGGCCGCGGAGGCCTCCGGTGTGGGAGCGGGTCGGCCCCGGGCCCTGTTCGCTGGTATCGGCCAGTAACGGCGGCCCGCGTTCCACGGCGTTTAACCTCGCTGGGTGGAGAGGTGGAGAGAACGTAATGTCAACCTTTTTTTTGTTTACCTCCCAAACTAGAAAATTTTAAAGTGATCACCACTTGAAAACATAATCTGTGCGAGAAATATTCCTTCTTCGTCGACCCGAGTTATTTAGCGTGTGTGCGCGAGAGAAAAATGCTCTTTTTGAAACCGATAGGAACTTACACAGCAGTATCTCCACTAAAGTTATTACACGGATTAAATTAGGAGATATAACATAAAACCTTGTGGTTACTTGTATAAAATTTTACTTTGTACAGAAAAAAGTGCCTGGGCTTTAGCTGCATTATTTTAATTTGTTCCAGAGCCCCTCTGAGGCTTCCTTGAAGAAATTTTTAGAATCCTCAACAAGCACATGAAAACTTCTAGAAGTATTTTTAGTTACCTGTATTAAATATGCCTGTTAATGGTTTAATTTACATTGGCTGAAAGACGTCAGAAAAATTGTTAGGTAGGTTTTGCTAAAGTTCTGTTCCTGTGTAATCATAGCTTGAAGGGTACAAAGCAGAACTACCAGCAGAAGGTGAATTTTGGAAACCTCAGCAGCCTCACAGTGGATGGCTCACGTAAGTAGTTAGATTGGGCATAAGTAAATTACTAGAAGATAAGAGAGGGGACTGTGTTCTATCAACAACTCCTGGAGGAAAATAATAGAGCCTTTCACACTTAAAATACCAGTTCAAATCCCTCTCTTTATAGAAAATGATTTGGCAGTCCTGTTCCTCCTTGTGGTGTAGTTGTTACTCACACAGTATTAACTCCTGCTTCCCTGGCACTAACTAGATCTTTTGGAACACATATTATGTGATTCCAGTGGGTTCTGTGTTCAGGAATGCATCCGGCAAACTCCTACGTGCTGAATAAAGAAACTGGCAAAATATAATACACGGGAAAAGGGGGTGGAGGAGGGAAAAAGGCAAACACTGCTCATCCTGTTCAGTCCTTGTTCCTTTATCAACCTGGACCACTTCGGTCACCAGCTGCCCAAAACACCATGGCCACTTGATCATGAAATAGAGATTAATTGGTGTGTGGATGGGTTACCAGAGAGATGTTTTGCCAGGGGTGAACCTAAGGTTGTCCTAATTGTACAAATGTTTACAAATTAGTAGAATTTAAGTTTCTCTATAAAGCATTTTTCTTTCATTGGGCTGTGACTTTAGAAGAAAAAGGAGCTATTCTCTGCTTTCTAATTCTGACTCATTCTTAGTTCATCACAATGTCACTCAACATTCAGGACACTTTGCAGAATTTATTAAATGATGAACTATTTTAGTGTAAACACCAATAGTTGGGATATTCAAAGGCACACATTTTTGTAGCTGTCTGAAAAATAGGTCACTGGCATGAAATTCTGCTTACTTCTTTCATGAGTATTATAAAGCTTTGAAGAATGAAGTAGTTCTCCAGACTTAAAAGTCTGCATCACCTAAATGAACGCTTACAGGATGTTTTCTTCTTACAGATGGGTGTAGCAGCAGATGCTAAAAATAGGAAGGCCACATCCTGCACCTCAGCTGGTCACAGAGACCATTACAAGCTGTTATTTCTGTTCCCAAATCCACAAAGTACTCTTGGCATAACTGCTTGAATACCACTAGGATGAACACTCAAACAAATACGTATTTACATAATGGCTGTGATGTTTTAACTTTTAGTAAACGCTGTGGGAAGTAAAACCCGTACATTTGACTGGCTGTAAAATCAGCCACAAGTAACAGGAATGAGAAATCCTTGTGAATGCTTTTTTAAGGACTTCCATGCTGGTCTGTCCAGACAAATTGACTGTTTGTTACCATCCCTTTCTGGAAGATAACACAAGCTTCACATGAGGGTTATGTGAGTTTTCGTCAGCCCTCTAGCGCCCTCGAAACAAGAAATAATGTATGTAAATACTGTTTGTTATTTTTTACTGTTTATACAAGCAATAGATTTTTGAAGTATAATTGATCCTGATATCCCTGTTACTGCATTAAGAAGATAGAAATTATAAGCTTGGCTGTAAAATTATGCAGTTAAGTTTCATCATCATAATGTGCAATCTTCTTCATTATATAATAAAACTTGCTGTGTAGTACTCTCCGTGGGGAGAATGCTTTGCCAATGGTTACAGTCACAGTTGCAAAGTTGCAAACTAATGGTTTCCTCCGTCAAAGCAAGCCGTGCAGCTTTGGGGCACCAGTATGGGATGTGCCCAGAAGGTCAGTACAGGCAGGAATCTCTTTTCCTGCACACTTCCATGTGTGGGCCTGTTTGCTGCAGAGCCTACACAGGGCTCGGGCATGCTGTGCTGCGGGGCTTTTGCTGCTGCAGATCCTATAAGAAATTTAGAAGAGGGAACTGTTTGACGTCAAGAAGCACATGGGTATTTTTTCTGTTGGAGGGTGAGGATTCAGTTGACTGTGCAACGAATACCTCTTCCTGTAAGGCAGGTAAAAAAGATTATGTGAAAACAATGATGTTATGTTAGTTCACATGAGAAGTTTTGGACACACATTACATATCTGGAGCAATTAGATGGGATCTTGTCAGGCAATCCGGAACATCTGTGCAGGATGCCTCCATAATGGCAGTGCAGTAACGAGGATGTCATGGTATTTTTTTATATATTCATATTACACATTTGCTCAGCTTGAGGTCTAGTGCACTGTTGCTGTTGCCAAAGCCTGTGTGTCTGTTGGCTTTACATTCCCAGCATTGTGATTCCTGGTACGGTTCTGCTTTCCATGACAGGATTTCCTGGAAGAGTATCAAAGCCGTTTTAGCTCTGATCATTTGTTTGGTAGCAAACTGGCTGCCAAAGTACCCCACTCACTCCATCAGATTTCAATCACCCGGCATGCAGTGTGTCACCAGCTTCTCCAGCTCTGAAATTGGGAGCTTGACAAATGCAGCTTTGGGAAAGAGTAGGAGACATCGCCATGCTATAAGCAAACAATATTGGAGCAGGAAAATCAAATAAACCAGAGAGTGGTTCAGGCTTCCAAATTTATTCCCATTTCCTAATCGTGACCAAGCAATGACCAAGCATTTACCTTGTGACATTTTTTGCCACCAAAGGTTATCATTTTGAACTGACTTTGTAAATACAAACTCACTCCATTAAATGACAGACAAACCTAAGGAATTTAAGTGGAAAATGCTCCTTATTTGAGAAGGTCACAAAAATAATCTTGATTCTTTTCTGGAATCTGTGAACACTTTGTGTGTGTGTCCCTGAGCATCCTTAATTCAACCTTCTTAGCCTGAACCTAAGGATATTTCCATGCAGGATTCATCTGGGACTGACAGGGTTCCTGTATATGGCTCTGTTTTGCCACAGCTGCTTCCTTTTATTGCCTGTGTGTCTCAGCGTGGTACCTTGAGCTGTGCTGGGGATCACTGCTGCAAGCAGGCATACGTGGCTTCTCACTGTAACATTCAATCTCAAAAGCCAAAGGGAGAGGGAGGGGGCAAAGCCCCAAGCTCATGTACGCAACATAAAGCAGAAGAACCAGATTCTGCTGAAGATGTGGTTTGTTTGTTTTCTTGACAATGTTTTCTAAAATCTCTGCCTCAAAGCCCATGTTTCTGAAATTAACAGTTACGCAGAAAGCAGGTCTACGTGAGGCACGGGTGTGTGGGTGTCACCGGAGGGGCATAGCTTGTGCAGGGGATGTTAGTTGTCACCTGGGAGGTGACTGCAAGATACCAAGTGCATCGGGTCTGGGACATTGTTCCTGTGCTGCCTCAGGGACTAATGAGCAAGATTTCTCCAAATTAGAGGCCCTTCCCAATGGTCCTGTGGAAAGTCAGGGACAGCTGACAGGGTGAGGGTTTTTCTTGAGGTGCTGATGATGCCCAATGTACAAAGCCCCATCAGCTCTGCTTCCTGCTTTTCTGCTGGTCCCTACTCCACTGCTAGGCTATAATCACTTTCCCTCAAGTTACCATCCGAGGACAAAGGCTGCTGAGGTGCATACAGGTTGCCTAGCAAAATGGAAATGCAGCAAGTGAAGTAAGGATGGGAGCTATCTGAAGGCAATTGGTGCCAGTTGCCTACTAAAATGGACCACAAGTGGAGAACAAACAGAAAGGCTGATCAAAGATGAATGGTTAGAGTGTAGATAGAGACTGGATAATACCTCAGGTGGGAGCTGCTGTCTGTTTAGGTGTGTGACAAAGGGGTCTCTCAGTGAGCAAACTGCTTCTAAGCTATTGCAGTAGTAGCATGTGCATTAGGTTGCCCCATTGCAATTGTAGCTTTGCAATTGCACAATATAATTGAAAAAGAAACCAGTGAGAGTTTTTCATTAACAGTTTTGCTGCTAACCAAACCAGCCTTGGTATGATGCACAGTCGGTTTCGGAAACTTTTAACCCTTTCCTCTACTGCTGTTGCATTATTTTTAAAGCACGATGCTACCCTGCAATGTATAGCATTATAAGCTTATAGTGCTATATATCTAGCTTATAACAGTTTCTGTTCATATGTACAAACCCCAGTAAAAAAAGTTGAACACAATATACACACTGGGAAATATAATCCTGGAGTATGAATCAATAACATGATTGTTCTGTAAAATAATCCTGCCCACGTTTCCCTTCAGAGATCTCTTCCTCTTTATTTGAGTTGTGTCCACATCGGAGACGCTGGCTGCACATGCCTGAGTCTCATGCTCTTCACACTGGTCTGAGAAATCAGTCAGGTCCATGTCCACATCCGTGTCATGAAAGCAGCCGTCAAAAGCCATTGCTTGCACTGTATCAATGCTGTACGTTCCTGAAACCTGGCAACAAAGAACGGTTATTCTGCATCTGGTAGAAGCCATTTCAGCAAATTATAAATATATAAAACAGAAAATAAAGACAGCTTTCCCTTCAGTGTTGTTCCCACTATGGAGAGCATATGGAGAACGGGGCTACCTCACAGTATTGCTATCTGTGGGGCCTGCCCCGTTGGGCAGGACGTGAGCAAGGAAGGGGGTACGTGCAATAAAACACACTTGTCTGATTATTGCCAGCTTCTGACTGGCAATATGTGCTCCAGCTTCTGAAAAAGAAAAATCAAACACTGCCTCTCCTGTAGGTCTGCGTTGCTGGAGTTGTGGGAAATGCCTTCAAACATTTCCATGAGTGGTTTTTTGATGGGATTATCAAATCATGTGAGCAACATATGCACCCTTTTTGTGTTTTTCCCCTTGTGATATTCCAACAAATTAGTTTACATGGAGGGATATTCTTGAAGCAAAGGTTTTAAGCGAGTGCTTCATAGAAAGCAAATGTTTAACTTGTAAACATTTCTGCTTCAGGCACACTTTTCTAAAAATGACCTTGTCATTCATCTGGGTTTGGGACAAAAAGGCATCATTAAACCCATTTTCCTAATTGAAAATGGCAAAGCAGGAGAAGGAGAAATAGACTCTGCTTCTCAGGAAACAGGAAGGAATATTACATGAGTGCATTCTGGGGTATATTTCAAAAAGAGGAAGAACACCTTGATCAATAGGTATTTGTGAACAGAATGAGGGTTACCTTCCTCAGCAGGGGGGGGAAGGCAAAAAAAAATCAGGAGGTGTACTCCTTAACCTCTGCTACAAGAAAAGGAGGGGAGAGAAAGCACAGACCATCTCAAGATGTGAAAGAGGATGATACATTTCCTCCCTTCAGCCAAGTAAAGAAAAGTGAGATACAGAGTGGAGTCACAGAGATGGCTACTGTACTGTTATCACAGTGGTATATCAGGATTACTCTGTGGCTTCTGTGATGCTTTCTGAAGGCAAAAAACCACAGAGGACTGTACCTTGCCCCTTTTTTTGAGTTGCTTTCTCTCTTCAATCGTGGTGAGATAGTTCACTGCTGCATATTCGATGACAGACAGGAAGACAAAAAGGAAGCTGATCCACAAGTACACATCCACAGCCTTTATGTAAGACACTTGAGGCATTGAGGCACTTACTCCTGTCATGATGGTTGACATTGTCAGCACTGTAGTTATACCTGCCAAAGAGAAAGGGGAGGTTATCATAACACTGGCCAGCTGGCTCCCTTTAGCTCATCACCGTTGCTCGGACAGCACAGCTTTGTGAGAGCATATGATTGACACTGCCTTTAACTTCATTGCACAGGCTCTGAAAAGTGGAGTGAACCATGAAGGACCTATCACATACAGTACTGAAGCCAGTAAATCATCTCTGTGCTCAGTGCGTGCAGTTAGAGCTGCAGCACTCCGGGTTCGAACAGCGGGGACCCAACACTGGTGTTTCAGCAGCATGAGGAACGCATTTCTGTGACAGCTTTAGGCACTGCTATAGAGATGTGAAAGCAGATGTGTGGTCTTCCCTCACTTCCCAGAGCCAGGGCCTCCACTACACAGTTTCTTGTCCTGGAGAATCACTAAAGAATCACCAATTTCCCCCTTAGCCCCTTCTCAAACTGTACTTCTTGAGAACATATATGAGCTTGTATATCGCTGTCATAACCTCATGGCTCTCTAAAAACACTCTAGCATAAAAATGCTATTATCCATTGAAACTAAGAAAGATTTTCTGTTTACTCCAGTGTGTCCAGAATTTCACCCTCATCTTTTCAATCTCTCCTCTTACATGCTGCTATTCATCTCATTTTGTTTTGCTCTATCTCAGAAAAAAAACAAACACCGACACCCAACACCCAACCCAGGCCCTGCTTTTAAAGAAATTAATATAACACTGGAGGTGAAAACATCTCAATAACATCTGTGAGACAGCACTGGCTGATAGCATGGCCTTTCAGCTGGGGCTCAGTGTAGCCTTTCTCCAGTTTTATGATAGTTCAAGTCCACTGGAACATATAACAGTTTTCCCTCCCTCTCTTCAAGTTTCTTAGGTTGAAGGATGGAGTTTGAAATATACCATATAAGAGGAAATCAATTTATTTAAAATATGTATACTCTAGGTTAGGGAGCTAAGCTTTTTAAACTTTGTTGTTAACATTGGCTATAAATTATGTATGCTTATGCTAATGAAATGTGTGTTATTCATAGAACTCCTTCTGCAGAAATCCATATATAAATTAAAGAACAGGATCAGCAAAACCATCTTGACAACATTACAAATGACCTACTGAGAATTAAAACTTTATTTTTAAACATGAAGTTAAATTTCTTATAAATAAAAGAAATTGGTCGATGCATTAATAAAAGTAGGTCAAAGGTACCATAATTTGTTTTTAGAATAACAAATAGATTTATATCTCATGTATTACTAGCTTTAGACTGTGCCAATAGAAAGGGATCTGAGGTAGCTACAGCCCTATTTTTTCTAGATTGATACAGTTTAAAATAATTAAAATTAGATAAGAATTGAAGGCTCCCTCAGTACATGCAAGTTTATTTCTTTAACAAAGATCCTCACATTTTCACTTGTCTAAGAAATATGGCAACATACAGTTGGCTTCTGGGACTAACATCAGTGAGAAGAAGGAACAGGTGCTTCTTTACTAATTCTTAAACTGACAGGTGCAGGACTCAGATGCATTATAGTTACATTAGATATCTTAGATTTCCATCAGATTTTCAGAGATGCTAATCTTTGAAAAAATGTACTTGAAAAAATGTAAAAGGCCATCAGCATTAAATTCCCAACACAGGCAGTCTTGAAGTAGTATCAGCTGATTCATCACTGAGAAAAACAATAATGTTATAAAAAACCCACTGTAATTAGTCTTTTTCTCCTGAGCTGTGGTGTTCAGAACTAAGACTGTGAGAGCAGAAAGATGCCCAACTTACTCTTCAGCTTCCACAGAAGCCTGTGTGCCTTGCACAGTTAAGGCGCCAAAGCAAACGTTTTCAAGGTGCCTAACAAAGAAAGGCTGTGCTACATAGACAAGTCAGGAAACTGGTTCCAAGTTGGTAGGAAGACAGCAAATTTTTCTAAAGAGAAAGGAGAGTTGCAAAGATTTTACATTGATTGTGGTATACCTATTAAGTATCTCTCATGAACCATGGATTTGGGGAGGGATCTGACTACCTGTTACTACCTGTTACTTTGCTGGGAAAAGGGAGAGAAAAACCCAGTCTTTGCAGGAAAAAAAAAAAAAAAAAAAAAAAGGAATGAAGTAAAATTCTGCATAGGGAAATCTGTACAATCATCCTTTTTTCCTTCTGTGATGTGTGAGCTGTTTTCTAATATAGCAAAACCAGTCTGAACAAACATCCTATTTCCAAATGTAGAGGTTGACTAAAGGAGTTTGTGGTAGTGACAACAGTGGCAATAATAGTGTTCTTCAGGCAATTACCTGATATGTTTGCTCATGTCCTGTGTAAGTAACAAGCTAAGGTAACTCTAGAACCTCTCCCCTATCCATTCTATACTTCCCAAAAGAATATACATTAAAGGTTTACCTAGCGATACCCTGGCAGGAACGGCTCTTCTGTCAATCCAAAATGAAACCCAAGACAGCATCACCATCAGCATGGCTGGGAAATAGGATTGTAGCACAAAAAAGAAAATATGTCTTCGGAGTGCAAAGTTTATAAAAAGTCGATTGTACCAACCTATTGAAAAAAGAGAGAGGAACAGGTTGGGGGAGGAGAGCACTGTGTTATTTGTGAGCTCTGTTCACTGGCCCCCTCCTTCCAGTAGGAATGGTGTGTCCACACCAGTAATAGTAAACGCCTAAGAAATATTGCCACCACCTTGGCTTTATGTAGTGCTTTACAGACTGTCCGTCATACCTCATGAAAACACTGCTGCCTTGGGAGTGCAGCATCATGACTGCCTAAATAAAATGCTGTACTATAATTGAGGTTAGGAAATCGAAAAACAGTAAATAGACTTCAAGTGAAACTGCCTGGAGAATACAGACAGAATCTAAATGTCAGTTCAGCTAGGACAGTGGAGCCAACCCCCTGTCTCCCCCCAAAAGTACCCGGCCTTCTCTCAGCTACAAATACTCAGCAACAAGCAGCACTTCTTTTCCTACAGTTAGACCGCTTTGCCTGCCCAGCGTTGACTTCAGAGGAAAGGGTGCCATCTAGTGAGTTTTGGGGCATGCTCTGTCTGTGCAGCAAAGCATGTGTGCTATACCTCATGCCATGGGAGGGAAATCAGGTTTATTGTGAGGTGAAAAGAAGACGAAAGTGGCTGGCTGCGCAGCATCTGCCTGCCCAGTACAAATAGAGACATCCATGAGCTTGTGTTGTGCCATCACAGAGAGCGACTTTGGAAAAAAGAATATCTCAATAACCCTATCTAGTATTAAACACACTCTGTGTGTTTTCAGTTGTGGAGAAGGTTTTTGATTTTAAAAATGTCTGTCTCAAAAATGAATTAATTGTTGCTCCTTCGGAGGCCAGGGAACTCCAAAAGCCTAAATGCTATGCATGTGTAGTTCACTGAGATTCACAAGAAAGGCTGCACAGAACCTAAAACGCAGAAGGCTGCTTTGTGAGCAGCATTTTTGTCCGTTTTTTGCCAGAGACTCTTCAGGGGGAGACGGCTCCTATTAGAGCTGTGCTGATTGTTCTCCACTATTACTTTGGGGCGTGAGGTCTGTGTGTAATTATTTTCTTCCAACATGAAGCAAAATAAAAGAACTAGAGCAAGTGCAACCTCGTGACTGAAACAAAACCTCAAAGCCAAAGAAAAGTATTTGTCTACAAAGGGCAGTGTTCTAATTAACAGATACAGTACACACATTATTCAGATACTTCCCAGTGTCAGGTGCTTCCCATTAGGTCCCTGCGACTTAAAAAAAGGCTTTCCTTTCACCTTTACCCTGCTGAGTAAGCTCATCATCAAAGCGTCTGCATGTAGGTGTTAAGCAGTTACACTTTGCAAAGTCAAAGGTGCTGTGAAGGTGCGGCAAGGTCTGGGTACAGGGGTGGTATGAGGTTGTACTGTTGTGCACAAGACAATATCTGCTTGCATAAGTGGTTTTTTGATGAGAATAGCAAGGCAGAAAGAAGCCAGCTGAGTTCCCGGAACCCAGATTCGACACACAGTGATAGCAGTTTGGTGGAAAACATCCCAGTCTCCTTCTTGCAACAAGGACAAATTTGACATAGCTCTCAGCGAGGCACAGTGATGGTAGTGAGGTATCACTTGCCCTCTTCTCACATGACAGTGACTCTTGAAAGCTGGAGCTCTGTTCTTAGCTCATACACGAGCAAGAGATAAGGATGAAGAACCTGATCAAGCTGCGAATTCCTCACTGCTTAGGCTGGATCATAATTTAAACTGGAATTTCTTCATTCAATATCAGCCACTGCAAACTTGAATGTCTCTTTTTTAAATGCAAAAAGAAGCTATCCTGTAAATAAATCTATTTGCAGCTTCCCCGAATGTCTTAAAGGCTTTTTTCCAAAGTGTTATGCATTTCATCATATTGTATGCAATAATTTCTATTGTATTAATCTGCCTTGATATAAAGGGCAATATCCACACTGAAATGAATTGACTCAGACTGGAAAGTACAGTAGCAAGCATGCTATTTTATCCGGTTAAAAATGTATGGTTAGACTACTTACATAGAGAATTATTTCAAAATTTATAAATGCATGTACAAATACAAAGAAAATAAAACCCACCTTGCATGAAATCAAGACTATAATAACTCCTAAAGCCTTGTGCAGTTTGACAGAAAGTATAGTTCAAGATCTATAGAGAGAAATAAAAACCTGTCTGGGGCCGATACCTGTATTTAAACAATGTAGCACTGACATAAAGGGATTTTTTTCTGCAGCTTTATGTATAAACATGGAACATTAAGCAAACCATGAATTAGACCTCAATAGGTTATAAATGCTCTCATGTGGAAATCTTATAGCTAGTAGACTTTTAATGACATTTTACGGCTCCAAAAACGAGGAGATTTTAGACAATAAAACACACTGGGGTTCCTCTTGTTTGCTTTCTAGTATTTGACCCTTTAAGGTTTGCATTTTCAATCTTTTCTATATAACCAGAACACAAAGATTCCTGTAAACCAAATACTCCAGTGGCTTTCAGAGAAGTACCACAATTTTGCAGGAGCTCACAACAGCATATATTTGGTTGTTGTGCATTTTTTTCAGGTTCTTATTGTCAGATGTTGTTACAAATATTATGACCCCTTCTTTTAATGTCAAGAAAGTATTACATTGGTAATGTAAAAAGAAACGAGGACTTAGGCTGACAGACCAGTGTGATTGACAGACCTCATTTTGACTGAGATCTCTCAGCAGTAACAGTCATTTATTAGCGACTAATTTGAATGTGAGAGACATTCTGCATTGTTGTGTCCTGTGCTTCTCTCTTCTAATGTCAGGGGCTTACTATACCAGTACTGCTGTAAAAAGCTAGTCCACTGGAAGCACTGAATTCTTCGATGAAAAACTGGGAGAGGGAGATGTGCTCATCTGTGCTCAGGGACTTGTTTCCATGTTTCCAGTATAACATCAGATCATCTTCATTGTATGCATCTATGAGAAAGTAAAAACTAAGTCACATCTTCTGCTGGAATAATGCTTCTGTTTTCTTTTCTTAGGGATAGGAGACCATTCAAACAATTTGGGAAAACCCCAAAGAAACATTTTTTTCACATCAATTTGCCAGTTAGTTTACATGGAAAAATTTGCAAAGACCATATTTTGCTCTGGCACCCCCAACATAAAATGAACATGGACGTGCTCAAGCAGGTCCAAAGGAGGGTCACAAAGATGATGAGGGGGCTGGAGCACCTCTCCTGTGAGGACAGGCTGAGAGTTGGGGTTGTTCAGCCTGGAGAAGAGAAGGTTCCAGGGAGACCTTATAGTGGCCTTCCAGTACCTAAAGGGGGCTACAGGAAAGGTGGGGAGGGACTCTTGATCAGGGAGTATGGGGATAGGATGAGGGGTAACGGTTTTAAACTGAAAGAGGGCAGATTTAGATTAGATATAAGGAAGAAATTCTTTCCTGTGAGGGTGGTGAGACACTGGCACAGGTTGCCCAGAGAAGCTGTGGCTGCCCCCTCCCTGGCAGTGTTCAAGGCCAGGTTGGACGGGGCTTTGAGCAACCTGGTCTAGTGGAAGGTGTCCCTGCCCGTGGCAGGGGGGCTGGAACTAGATGGGCTTTAAGGTCCCTTCCAACCCAAACCATTCTATGATTGTATGATTCTATGATATTCCATCTTGTTCCAAGTGGAGCCCAGTCCTGTGCCCTGCCAGCAGCTTACCTGAGAGATGGGGGACATGCTCAGGGTCACAGGGTACATAGGATCCGGGCTCTGCAGCTGCCACACTGAGCAGACTGCCTGAACAGTGGGCATCTGTTCTGTTTTCCAAGACTAAACAACAAACCAGCATCCCAGTTTTACTCATAATCCGAACAAGAATAAATTCTGAGATACCAAAAGGCTCTGCAAAACAGAATTACCTTTTGTTGTCCAGCTCTACAGCTTACTACAGACAACTGAGTCAGGGGTGAGAAAGCTGTCATTTCACAGTAACACAAGCACTCATTTTCATTTTTCCATAAGGTCATATATTGACATCTTATTTTACTTTTAGCTTGCACTTTTTTCTTCAGAAAAAAACCCCATGATTTTTGACAGGGGAAACATTTTTAGATTTAGGCCTTGGAATATCCACCCAGTTGAAACAAGGCAGGATAGATCATGGTTTTTCTATCTTCCCAAAGATCACTGAATTCTGGAAAGATCCCAAACTGGCCACAGTTTAATATGTACAGGTTGAAGGGTTCAGGTCACACATCAAAATAAGTGAAAAAGGTATTATGAACGGGATGGAGTGCTGGTAAGAATGCACATGGGAAGAACAGGTCTGAAGTAAACTTACAACTTTCTAGTTGTAGAGAACAGTTCTGAGTGTCCAGAGGAAACCTACTGAAATCCATGAAACACATAGCAGAAACTGTTATTCTGCAGAAAGGAACAGAGAAACAGAAATTAAATGAAAAATTTCACACTTCCTTAGGGCTGTGCAGACATCTTTGTGAGATCCCCAACCAATCTGCTGTTTAGAATCCTAATGATTGAGTTTTTCTACTTTTTTTAGACACTTCTAAAATTGTTTCAAGATAGTGCGATAAATCACTGAGATAACATATTTTTCAAACATAAATAGTCTTTTTATTAAGCACATTACATTTGAGTTTTAAACCCTTTACTGGCCTGATCCCTCATTAGCCTTTCACACATTTTGCTTTGAAGGGTTACACTTACGAAGATTAACAAGGGGAGTTCACATTTCTTGACTGGATTTCTCATAGATTGAAGTAGATAATATTACAGATTAGAACAAGTATTATTCCAAGTGCTATTTTCCCAGATAGAATGGTTATAATATTTAATTACATAAAAAGATAAGCTGCAATTTCTGGAAGCCTACTCTTCAACTCCATGGAAATGCCTCATACTCTAAAAAGCTTAAGGAAATCTTGGTAAAGACATTATTTTGCATTCCACCTGCTTTTTCACAAATGTTTAGAAGATAAATGTCCCTTGACATTTTAACCAATAAACAAACAAACAAAAAGGCTAGAGGCAGCAATTTAAATATGTAAATATTGCCAGATTTCCCTTTCTTGTCACAGCTTGCATGTCATTTGGTGTTTGATTTTTCAGTTTTCCCCAAACTGAATCCTACAGGGATTTAAGTGATAAGGGATATACTGGTTATATAAGTGATCTTTGAAAACTTGTGATCGGTAATCACACTGTAGCTGAATTTTTACAAGTGTAAGATTTTACAGGCTTGAAATGAGATTGTAAGAGTGGTACATCTTTAAAATCATGCACAAGACTTCCAACTGTGAATGTTGTTTCTGTTTTCTAGCTATTGGCTAAAGGATCAGGGGAACAACCAGAAAATGTTGATTGAAAAAAAAAAAAAAAAAAAAGACTAATTTGGCAACAAATCTAGATTTTTATTCCACTTTGCTTCAACAAAATCCTGGATGCTAGGCACTGAAGAAAAACTGTGGAATATGCAGATTTCTTGCACATAAATATTTGGAATATAATCTACCCACTGCATGTAAAACTAGCAATACAAAAAGGGTGATTTAACAAACGTCTGATTCTTTAGGAACATACACATTAATACCACTCAGGCTAGAAACACATTGTTTCACCTTAATAATGTTTAAACCTTGCTTCACCAGCCTTTAGGTCACCCCTTCCCTGCCTCTCAGTTTGATAAAAACTGAAAGAGAAGGAAAAGAAGAGGACAGGACTCCTGCCCTTTGTGCTTATGCCCAGGAAGAAATCCACAGGTTTGGCAGGAACTTTGGGGCTTTGCTACTCACTGTCAGAGGAGGGTGAGGCTGGCTGCGAGTTCACCTGCCAGAGCAAGGAGGAGTCACCCAGTACACACCATCTGGTGATGCAGGGTTAAGGAAAGACAACTGTGGGAGCAGAGAGGACGAGGGCGAGGAAGAGAAGTAGAGCACCAGGATGCAAATGTGATGCAGGACACAGGGCAAGGGCTCCTGTCACAGAGGGGATTCCGAGCAATGAGCAAATGTAGCAAATTGATTCACAATGTGTCTGTCCCTCAGTTCTACTTCCTCCTTTTCTTCCCTCCCATCTTGCTTTTTCCTTTCTCTCCATTTCTGTCCTTCCCATCACATGCTCCCTTTGGTTTGTAATGATTTCTGCATAATTTCTTGCTGTTAATCTTGATGACACTTTACCTCTCCAGCAAGCTGACAGAATGTGTTTGCCCATCTTATGTCTCGTCGCCACTCTTCCTTCCCCCGGCTGAATGTATGTCATACCCCTCACATGGAGACCCACTGCTGTAAGCCTTAGTGTAGTCTGATCCCTCTATCTTTCTCATGAAGCATGGAAATGAATATAGCAATAAAATACATACTTCACCTCATTGTTTCCTACTGGTCAGTGTGATTCTTGAACATACACTATGTTAAAGTGGTGTACAGCTGTTGTTGAGAGGGTTTCTGCATGTCTTCATGAGAGGTTAGATAAATTCATTACTTGCTGGAACAGTTATTACATAGCCAAAATCTCAAGTGCTTGCATAAATCTTCAGACTATCCAGATTAGATGAAATACCATCTCTGTGTACAGTCCTAATTAGCAACAAACTGGAGAACTGTGATTTCTGCAATGCACAGGCCTCAGGGCCTTTACCCTAGGGAGAAAATTCCTCCATTAAAACTATTTCTGCCACATCATCCAAATCTGCTTCATAAAGAAAAGCACTAACATGTAGGTAGAAGGGAGACACATTTAATGACCTTGCTGTTCCAGTCCTGGAATTGCTGTTTCACTTTCCAGTTCCTTGTAGTCACACAAAACGCCTGTCTAACATAGCTGGTATCAGCACCAATAATCTGCTCTCCATGCCTATCTGGAGCCCCAATTAATATCAATGGCATGTTTACAGATATCCCAGGGTGAAAATAGATGAGACAGACACTTTTTAAAAGACTTAGGGGAAAAAAACCCACACTTGTTCTTTGTTAATAATTTTGGGTTTTACTGTACTCAACAGTAAAACTACTGCAATATTGCTAAAACCACTGGCAATGAATTAACACTTGATAAACTTCAGCACTATTTACAACAGATGGAAAAACTGCCATTATCCTGTGACAGGAAACAATATGTGAATGAGAGAAAAATGTTATCTATGTGTTATCAATCCTAAATGTATTTTCACACTGGCACACTGGTCACCAGTTCCTATTATCTGATGCCAGGGAATTAATGCCAGTCCAGTATCAGAATCTTAACTGCAAGTATTTCCAGTAATTTCTCACTGTAGAAACTATTGGTCCATGACAATTGCAGTCATGTATTTTCTTATAAAAGGGTATTGCTCTTACCGTAGACTGAAGAGTACATTGCCATCAGGGTATACTCGGAGCATGATGTTTTCCACAGTTGTATCATGGATGAAGGATCTTTTGGAGTGTACAAAAAATACATCAGGTACCCAGATCTTTTTTATCAGTCTTCCATCAAAAGTCATACTTTTGTTTTTGTTACTACGAAATGAAAGTCTCTCATCCTTCCAGTAATGTCTGAGATATAAAGTCATTGTGAAGTCCTTTGTTTAATTAAAAATAGAAGAAGACAATGCTTGTTTTATTCACATACAATAGAAAACAGTACAAAGTAATCAACTCATGCAAAGGATCAATTTCTTCTCTGGGCATCATCTGGAGGATCCTCAATGCGAGGAATCAAACACCACTCAATGAGTTTAAATACAGATTAGAACTACCTCTGAGATACTGGCTGTTTGCCTTGTCACTGGAGTCTGAGGTTCATACTTCAATTATATTTAGATAAAAGTTACAGAGTTCAGTGATCTGCTGGACTGGGCCATCAGTGAAGTGATAAAGAAACTTTAAATCCAACCAAAGGCAAATGGAAAAAGGTTTCCTCTGGAAGTCTTCACAAGCTTTCCTCAAAATGGACTGTGGTTCCTTTACAAAGGGATTGAGTTCTTCATGATCATTAGGTCAATTTGTAAAATCTATTAATCTGTGCATTTTGTACAAATATTGCACAGGGGTTTTAGATTAGTACGTTTATGAATGAAATGCATTATAAAGAAACAATATGATGGATTTCATAGGAGTAAACAAATTTTACAAGAACTACAGATTTTTTAAAAATATGGAAGATTGTTACGAATATTTTATCATCCCATTTAGAGAAATAACATGACTGCAAATATACACGCGGAAAGAGATGGAGAGCATGCTGCAAACCCAGCCTGAGCTTCTGCACAGCCTGACTGCTCTGTGCTCACCTGTATAACTTATGCATTATTAGGCAGACATCATTTATCTCTGTAGAATAATTACTTCTGATAAGAATACTAGGAAGATACTTAGGTGTCCCCCTGTAATATGATTTTACGCCCCTGTAATAAGATTTTATGATTCGGGTAGGTTTGCAAAGGAATGCAGGGGTTCATACCGACAGATCTCATTGCAAAGTCAACACCTACAACTAGAGCTACGCTCGCTATGAAAAGATATTGTAAACGAGATCTCTGTGCAAAATTAACATGCCCTTCTATTCTAGGACAGAGCAAGCTGGCACTAATGTCTGGGTGGCATTATTAGTGACAATTTCAGCTGAGGAATGAATAGTCTGCATCCCAGTGCAGGTCCTTGATTGCAGTGAGGGTGTCTCCTTCCTAGGACCATTCCCGGAACTGACCTTTCTGTTTCCATTTGTTATGACCACAGTTTCACCCATGCCAGAAATTATGGGAATATTCAGATCTGCATAAGTAAAGGAAGCAAAGGGCATGAGGCCTCATAATCTAATGTGCAGAGCACTAAGAGCTCATGTGGAAGCCCATGGCGTTTACTGAACGGTTGGCATTCCCAACTCAGAGCACTTATCCACTCTGATCTGTTCCTCCTGCCCAGGGAGAAATTCAACATGTGCTTTTATAAAACACTTATTAGGTTAAATGAGAATGACTTGCATGCTTCAAGGCAAGGTTGTACTCTTTAAAGGTTTGCTTTCTTTAACTGTATTATTCTATATCATCCAGCTGGATGTTTCTGAGACCCTGAATTTTGGCTGAAATGCTTTATTCCAGTTCTACTAACCAACTTACCATGTCAACTTCAGATATGCTGTCAATGCTTTCTACCTGCACATCAATGCCCACAGGTATTGGCGACCCTTCAATGTAACAGAATGAAAGAGTGATGAGGAGTGTCAGTCCATATTTTTAAAGGGAAGACTGTGTATTAGCAACATACAGAGTACCCCATCCCAGCATTTACCATGGTCTGTCCACCTTAGAACACTGAATGAGAAAGACCATGACAACAAAGTAAAACCTGATGCTAAACAATTGTAAAAATACGTACAAAATCTTCAGTGATCTTTTTGCAGCCAGACTAGCTGTTATTGGCATTGCAATTTGGACAGCAGTGACAGCTTCCTTGTAGTGCCAAAGCTAATGAACTGTTTGGAGTGCTACTTAGAACTGTCATAGGGAAAAGCTGAGTAGATAGATCAAACAAATCAAAGATTGCAAAGTTTTCTTAACAGTTCCAATGCTTATTCCCACACTTACAAACAAAAACTCTATTACACCTCCTAATTATCATTAGTTCCTTAACTATTTAGAGTTTGGCGTAGATATTTGTGAAAAAGGATTGCTTGCTCACTACCTCATAAGGGAAAAGCTATACACATACTAAGCATGTTTTGTGATGGAGTGTTGTGTATTACTGAGTACACAATATATTACCAAGTACAATACATACCAAACTCCACTAGGTGACTTGATTTTATATACTACCCCACTATTTCATGCCACTGAAAAAGGCTGTGAGTTTATAATACAATGGGATCTGAATGAACAAATTATAAAACCATATTTGTATTTTTACAGTAGTGACTAAAAAATGAATTAAAAATTACAGCAAAATATAAAATTATTTCCAGTCTCTTCAGTGTACAATATCTGGAATGAAGGATCTAGTTGCATACGGGTTATATACCTGTGTAATTTTCAGCAGCAAGTCATTCCACTAAAGAAATTGGCTAATCACTTCCTTACGGAGGAGGGAGAGGAGAGAGATGTGCACATATATGAGTACACACACACACACACACCCCCTGAACAATATTCTGCATTTGGCATGAAAATCGATAGTAATTATTGTACATGGATTCCAATTACTTTTGTTAAAAATAGTCAGTTAAAATAATTTTAAAGTACACATTTAAAATAACCCAGTACAAAACACGAGTACAAGGAAGTCTGAACAGCAGGAGATAGCAACAGGTTTTTTAACTTGCTTTCTCATTTTCTTGTTTTTTACTTTTATCAGTGTCAAGCCAAAATAGTCCAGAAATACTCTCCTGATAACCAGCCACAATACTGTGTCTCTTTTTGGAATGATCCTTAAAATAGCAGCCCTCAAGTATTACACAGCTGCCTCCAGTTCTTACCAGTAGAGATCTTGAACGATTTTTGAGGGATTTTAAAATCTCACTTTGTAAATCTCTTGATTTGACTTGTATTTTTTAATGGAGGGTTTGACCCTGCACGGAACAGATGAAGGTGTGTTATGCATGGGAAAGCAAGGTAAAATGTGTTCAGAGTTAGCAGGGCACACCAGAGCATGTTTCAGCACTGACAAGAGCCGTGCTGTCTGGCGCAGAAATCACGTCTCCCTCTGAGAGGAATGCATCGCTCACTCTGTTGGCCAAAGCTAAAAACAAAATTTAGGACTCCAGACAGCAAAGTTTGGTCAAGTAGTTTATTAGTAGAACACTAGACAGCACTTGGGAAAATGCAGCTTCTTTTGGAGAATAGAGACAGCAGGAGACATCTGCCCTGGAGGTTGACATACAAGAGTATCAATGTATATATCCAGCCAGGCTTCTTCACACAAACCAATAAAAATTTTTATGCCTCTCCTAAACCAGTTTTGACCACTTCTTGTCTTTGTTTTGACCACACCACACAGTTTACTTATGCTAAATACCAACTTGTACCAAGTACTGGTACAAAAATGCCTGGTTGTAATCTGAGTGGAGACATCTGCTCAGTATTCCACTGAAGTCTAAACTATCTTGTAAACTAAACACAGGTTTAGCCTAAGTAGAAGTCATTGTGAGATTTATACATGATGTGAACATCATTCTCAAATGACATTCACACACCATTTAAATGCAAACACTGCAGAAAGATGAGGTGTTGTCTATCAAGTTCCTCATTTGCATGAAGAACCAGGACAAGCCTGCATTGCAGAGCTGACACCTGAGCGAGCTGCACACAAGGCAGGGTGGCTCAGGGAGCAGGTGAGCTGGAGAAGCACAGCACTCCGGCCTCGGAGCACGATCAGTACGAAAGCTGACTAACAGCACTGAAGGTAGAAATCTGTCCTCAGCCCTTGGCTCCCTTTAAAGTCCATGCAGTGTAACGGGCATATTCTAGAGTGGGGTGAGGTGGCTTGTGACTTAGAAATGCCTGTTGGTTACCAGCATTGCTTAAGAGTGACTGCAGACAGGCAGATGAACTGTGTATTATCGAACCTTACCCACCATGAAGCTTCACCTTCCTGATACTGTAGGTGTGTCCAAACCCCTACCCTGGGACTATGGCAGAGGCGCATGGTAGGATATACTGGAAGTGCTCATATGCAGACATACATTTGATCTTAACTGCTGTTACTAAAACTTTGGGGGATTATTTGCTTTGACTAGCATGTTAGAAACAGTGGGTTTAGTTCTTCTTATGTGGAATTATGTGGGTGGAAGGGGAGGAGAGGGGAGCAGCTCTCTACATAAAACAATGGCTTTACCAGTTTCTGAGTCAAGGACAAATCTAAAGCAAATAAAGTTAAATGTCTACCATCAACAGTCTTGAAACAGGCAAGGAGCTACCCACAAACCATATCACAGAATAAGATGGCTGGCTTTCTAAGCCATATATCATGTGTAGTGAGGAAAGTGTTTTTCTTAGTGACAGCTGCTCAAAAGTGTGATGAGGGCAGTCCTAATACTTTCTTGGGATTTGCAAAAATTACAGGCAACTTCCTACCCCAACAAGCACTATGCCAGTGTGGACACAACTGCATTCAATCATTCACCTCATCTGGGCAGATATAAAGGAACTGATCACAAAAATAGAATTTAGTGGCAGCTTATGATTACGTCGATTACATGCACACAAACTGAAGCACCAGTTATACATAAATACACGCAGAGGCGCTTGATTCTTTGAAAGGACAGCTTGCACTAAGTTGGGAACTGTTATAAAACCAAGTCAGTGGAGACACTGAATAGCATAAAAGACATCAAAAGCTACGGCCAGGAGAATTACAGTGGATGGTTCTAAAAATTAAATAAAAAGGAAACTGTTACAATTAAATTTCTTCCTGACTAGGTAGAAATGTTGCAACTGTGAAACAGACTCCTTACAAAGAGATTTCTGTTCTCTATCTGGGGAAGGGCCAAAGACCATATTTATGCTGCTTAATGAGAAAATACTGTTCAGTCTAGCGTTCACTACAGACAATTATTAAACCACATCCCCTAACCCCAGCCGTGACCTATTATTCACAGATCATAGCAGCTGCAAATATTTTCTTCCTATTCTGACTCCACTTTGGCAATAAATGTAAGCAGATGATAAATATACTAAACACTACACATATACGCAACCCCGGTCACTTCAATGTGCTGTTCACTTTCCTAATCTGAAACACTTTTATATTGTTGCCACTAAGACCACCACCCCCATAAGATACATATTGACCTTGCTCTGGTCTAGGCCTTCTGAGCTTTGCAGTTTTCTGGGAACATTTCTTTCTGTGATAGAAAACCAACTCTACTAGAAACAGTAATAATTAACTATTGGGAACAGGTTGCTGAGAACTGTAATTTCTTAATCACTTGGATTTTTTTTTTTACCATGATTGGATGTTTTTTAAAAAGACCATTTCAATAAGCATTGGAAAGGATCCTAAACCACCCAGAATAGTCTACCTCTATGTCTGCACCACAGCTTTCTCCCTATTATATTGAGAATTTCAATCTCTGACTGACCATCAGGCACCATCAAATTCACTTTGAAAAAAAGTAACCAGAGCAAAGCTGTGTTTTTTATTTCCCAGTTTGACAAAACTGGGGATGGCAGAGAGGATTTTGTTATTAAATTGAGCAGCTTCAGTTGCTTCTGGAGCGTTGCTACAAATCATTATTTTACAGGGATTAGTGATTTTCACAATGGAGGCTCCACAGATTTTCAGGATAATTACTCCTCAGCAGAAAAAATAGGATTGTTTTCAGATGGGTTTATCTTCGCACAAGCCATTTCCAATCTTTTATGTTAAAGGTTTAAACATAGCAAAAGAATTCCTTGATGAGCATGGAATTTTTTTAATAGATAGTACGAGAGGCAAATTCTATAATACCCTTTTTAGAAGGGATATTACGTAAAAAGGATATCCTTTTAGCATTTTAGGATCAATTTCTACAGTAATAATAAGTGGTTTAGTGAATTCTATAGTATTTTTGTAAGTCAGACCTTTGAACATGCAGCAGATTGCACCTGAAACTCCATAAGATAAATGTTGAATTTAGAAAAACCAGCCAATTGGCTTTGTAACAGTGTATGCTGGGAAAAAAAGTAGGTCTACAGAAAGCTCCCAGTAGGAGACAGAGACCAGGAAAGGATTAAGGTCTATAGGAGTACTTTCTTCTAAAAAAGGCTTGTGGGCCTGTAGAGGAAGAAAAACAGATAGAAATGCAAACAAGCCCCAGGGAAGCAAAGCTATGTGGATGTATTTGCTTTCCTCTGACAATGGCTGAAACAGGAGCATTACTGGCAATGTTATTTTCTTCTTGTTACTGTTTTGTTTCTACCATCTTATTTATGTAAGAAATGAAGGTGGATTGGTATTAGCAGTAGCCAACTCTTGGAATGGAAGAACTGGCAATGTAAGAGAAAAAAATCATGAGAAGGAGCCTATTAGAGGCCTTGCAAATTACCAAAATATTCCTCTTCTGTTCTGGACCCCAGCTATTCCATCCAGTGTTACATGAGAACAAACAATTCCACTTTCATCACAGTAAGTTTTCTCCACCACAGTGAGAAGATATTTCTGATTCTTTCAGGGAGGTGTGTGGTGCAGAAAACTTGGTCCAAAGAGCTCTTAGAATTGCAGCATTTTTGAACATTCATTGGGCCCTATTTTCTTTCCTTTCCACCCCTTTTACCTTCAGATGAATTTAAATGTTTCTAATTTAGCTTGAGGAGGGAGGAAGCGTAAGGGGAAGTGAATTTATGGGATTTCTGACCCTCTGAAAATTTGGAATTAAGATTATGCTTAATTGCAGACTGGGATGCAAGTTGTCTGGAAAGACTGTTACCTCTTGACCAGCTAAACACTACTAAATTCTTTTCTATCATTTATAATACTTGATAATGTTGTTATCCTATATATTGGTTGACAAAGCAGATAGAACCAATTTTAAAACTTCTTTAACTAGCACACTGTTAGCATAGAAAATGATGGGCCCTTAAGACACAATGTAAAAGAAAAATAAAGTTGTCATACTTCAATATATATATATACACAGTGAGAACTTGCATGTATGCAGTGACAACGATCGTGTGGTTCCATAATATTTAGATTGCAAAATAGTTCAAAGAGTGCATGGAAGGGTTTTACTGTCAGGAAAACCAAGGCACAGAGGAATAAAAGAATGACCTCCTCTATATGCTAGTCTATGATATTTTTCATGGCAATGTTAATTTTTAGTAAGTGGAGACAGAACTCAGGAAGTCAAGAGCTCACACCAATGACTTCTGTCAGTATTTTGAAATAAGATAGTTCAGAAAATAATAGGATAAATAGACATACAGTAGAAAAGAAAGTAACTTTAAAGCATTTCTAAGGACTCGCTTTAACACCTCTCTCAAAGTACACAGTTTTGGCTACTAAGGCAGCCTGCATTGTGGCCCTCAGATCTGAGCTGCTAGAAGTCTCTCTTCGTTGTCTGACACTGGCCTGTGCTCAGCCCTTCTCACCAAGTTTAAAACATGGGGATGACCATTCCAAGAAGTGCTGGCAACATAGTTTAATTTATTACTTTTTCTCCAGTCCAAATTTAGGCTATCTTCTCACAGATTATCAGTTTATCAGGCTACTGAAAAATCAGTTGAAGTCCTTTAGACCATAGTAGTATGAAGATATATGTCATGAAGACTCTGAGTCTACTGACAGTCTTTTGTTTTCTTTGGTAAGACCTATGCAGACAGACAGCCTTACCAGAACCAGCAAGCATTATTATGCCACTGCAGGACCCCTCACATACCCGTCTCCTGGCCTTTATTAGTGCTTCTGGAAGCAACAAGGACTAAACATAATTCCTACAACGTTCACCAATGAAGCTAGTAAAGCTGTTTGAGCAAAGGAAACATCCGTGCTCCTAGTCAAATATCTAGTAGAATTACTCAAATCACTATGCCGATCCACATCTGTTTGCATCAGTGGGGGTCCATCTATTGAAGATTTTCAAACAAAAGAAGACCATGACATTACACAGAAGGCAGCAACAAAACAAAAAAAATATCCAGGAAAGGAAAATAAAACCAACGCCCCCCCCCCCCCCCCCAAACAACAATCCAAGAGCCTGGTTTAGGGAATAAGTGCAATGTCACAATGTAAGTTTAGTTTTTTAAAGAACGTTTGTGTACACTGAATTATTAGTTTGCTTCAATCAACCTCACTGTATAATGAACTGCAGACAAAGTAACATTTCTACAGCAAAAATGTAGAAACAGCTTGCTGCTTTTGCTTCATCTTGACACAGTATGGTTCTCAGACTTTGATCTCTAATCTGTTAATAAATGGACAATGTCAGGACTAAATTTTAAAATCAACAGTCAGAGAGTCAAATTCTGATTGTGCAGCTGAAATGGCATTGCAATCCACAGAAGAATGCCAAAATACATTCCTACAAATGACAGTTGTGTCCATTTGGTAAAAAAAAATGTTCTCTTACGTCCACAGAGCAATGATATACTTTCATGAGAAAACAACCAGTCATGTGAACAAAGTCAAAATTATTTCCAGTAACACTGCAGCCACCAGCATCAGTATCCAACAGTTCTACGCTCATTTACCCCAGGTTTTTTCCTGTGCATGTTTGCTCACTTTACAAATCAAATTCAGCATGTGATTTTTCTGTCTCTCCTTTGTTACTTAATTATAAATACTAAAAAACTCTGGGTCCTGTAGTCTGCCTCATTTACTTCACATGTGTGGGGCTAAATCAAACAAGCCAGATTTAGATTTAAGAGTTCCCTGAACTGAGGGATCTCCAGCAGGTTCAAGACAGCATGAATTTTCCCACTGCTTGTTCTCCCAAACTGGTGCAAAGGACGATTGACCTTCTCAGGGAAAGGGGCACAGTGGAGCCATGTTAACAAAATCTGTCAATCCAACTCCCAGACATACCCAGAAAATTGCAATGGGGTAGAGAAGAGGGCAAAAAATTCTCCCTCTTCTAAAGGTAAAGAATAATTTTAAAATACTTGTTTTTCACCCAGCTCTTTTGACCTGGTTCTTTTTTCTCCCATCAGTATTGTGAATTGATGCATTGTGCTGAGCTGAATAAATCATGCACTGTGGCATGTGACAGATACAAGCCCTTCATGAATCACAGTACTGAAATGCTTCATTAGATTTGATAAAAACAAACCCAAAATTTCACCTGCTTTAAATACATGAGGCCACAGTGTTGTAGGTCTTTATGCAGTTTAGGGCTATGCTATGATCGCGGTGGCAATGACTGTAGCAACAGTATCTCTAATTTCACCTTCTTTAGTTTAAAGTTTCCTTCTGTTGCACACTTAATCATCAGCATTCTTCAGAGAAACCTGTACTCTGTCTCTGCTGTCATACAATAATTCTGGGTATGTTATTCAGATTCATGTTTCAGTTGGTGAGTTTTGTCCTCTGATGAGGTCACACTTGTGTACTAACTCCCTGCTGCTGCCTTATTAATCTGCCTTTTGCAAAAAACAAACCATTCTTTACTACTGTGACATCACTGAAATCAATGGTAAGCTTGGAAAAATGGAGTATAAATTTGGGATCAACATTCATTTCACTGAGGCTTTTTTCACTATGCTGTAAAAATGTTAATGGATCTATGTTTTAGTCTTAGAGAGATTCATGCGTACGTATTCGACATATTAAGAGAGTTCTGAAAGTTTGGAAGTGTGTGAACTATTGGATGTGACTGAAAAACGTGCCTCCCGTGCCACTATGGCATGTGGATGATAGAAGAGGAGCAAAGCTGATGCACTCTTCTGCTGAAAGTTATTTCTGAAAGACAGGAGTATAGCTGAAATCATATCCATGGCAATGTGATTATTGAGAGGCCTGTGCAATGAAGTCAGTGGAAAAACTACAGCTGGCTTCAATAGGAATTGAATGGGCTCTGTGACTAGTCATCTGAAAATAAAAGGACAAGGGGAAAAAGCCTGGTACAGATTTGCTGGGTGTAAAAAAATCCTCACTGCCTGTGGAAAATTACAACTGCCAGATCACAGCGTATATTCTGAAAGCTGCTTTTATGTACATCATAAGTATTGCTCTCTGGGATGATCCAGTGATAAAGTACCTCCCAAACTGTTGTTGGCTTGCGTGGAAATGCTACTTCCTTTCTGAGATGACACTCTCAAAAATTTAAATTCCTTGTGTGGCAAAGCAGGTAGTAACAAGAAGATGTCCAGAATAACTGATATTAGACAGGTATTATGCAAGAGGATTACCTCTTGCATAATAGAAACAGATGTATCTCAACTATTGCTCAAAATCAGGCAAGATTTTTGCTCTTTGACAAGACAGAATTTTTAGGGTAACAAGAAACCCTTTCACATTCTCCCAGTGCATCCAGAGAGGCTCTTCTTATGCCAGGTCTCCCTCCTGGCATGCTTGCCAGGCCCCAGGTCCCAACAGATGATGGCAACAAGAATAGCTCCACAAGCTTCAGCTAGCCTCCCAGATTTATGTTTGTTTACACACCTGATTATTGGTCCTCATATATTTGTTTTGGCTTCATACTCCAGAGCAGTTCAGTCTATTTTCATGAATCATGAACACAGAACTGGTGACACAAAGGCTCAGACAAAGCTCATTAGTGGGGCAGCTTTCTCATTTTAACTTGCATGAAGAAGAGTCAAAATTGAATCCAAACTGTGAACATCCCATTGAATACTCTCTTTATCCACATGCAATTTAGTTAAATGAAGAAATAATCATCATAGTGCTCAGCAACACAGGAACAACATGGTAATAAACTGAAGGCCTGTGGGTAGTTTTTAAATTTTGTACAGAGCAAACAGATTTAGGAATTGATGGTTTGTTTCAATCTCAAAACAAATTTCATGACTAAGTAATTTGCTAATTGCTACTAGACTATGCAGTTTATGGGGATACCTTAATCACTGTTCTCAAACAATCTTATTCTAATAATAATTTTTTTAATTAGTTCTGAAATTGAGAGAATTTGAACAGTTTCTCCTATTGATATGCGAAACACGAAGTCCATTGCCTTCTTTATTTTCTGGAGTACAACAAAAGAGGTGAACTGCAATTAAGTCTGTCATTCAATTTTAAGTGACGCTGCTGGACATAGCTTAAATAAACTTCCAAAAAGAGGATAAACTATCAACCAGCCCAGTGCAGGCATGTGCTGCTTACCTCCAAATCCAGGTCTCAGTGCAAAATCATGGTCCTCTATGTGAAGAAGCTGCTCAGATTTAAGTGGCTGTACTTTTGTGCTGTCAAGTTTCCTCATTTTAATTTGTCTGCTATGTTTAAAAAAAAAAAAAAAAAGGTAAGAAACTTCATTTTTTTTTTTCTGTCTGACATTCAGAGTGCTAGTTAAATGAAGCAAGGACTCAAGAATACTGAATGGTTGAATCTGGTATGATAAGAGAAATAACTGTGCTAATAAAGTTGAGGGAAGATGTATTGGAAAAGGTAGGGAAATCAGGTATGAGGGTGCCCAGGTCCATGAGGAACACCAATTATATATACAAAGTCCCAGCAAGAACATCTAACTCTTCTTTTGTTCCTTTCAGAGATTGTATCTGTCATTATATAAGAGATTATAGCTGTTTGAAAAAATGTTATTATTCACATAACCTTTTGTAACTCAGACTTGGAAATAACACCATGTATCCATGGTTTAATACATTTCATACATTTCATTTCATGGTTTCATACATTTCCTTTCACTTCATACATTATCCATATTACAGAGAAAATTATACTTTTTATTACAATTTTTTTTTTTTCCCTAGGAGCTCAAATGAGTCAATAATTTCTCAGAAGGATGAGAAACTGATGGTCCTGGTCCAGGGACTTGTTTTCTGAGATCTCTCAAACATCACTCAGATTTGGCCAAGTTACTTGTTAGCTCATCCCCTTATCTACTGCTCAGACATGCAGCATTTCTTTGCATCAAGAGTCCTGTCTCTGCATTTTTCCCCATGCTGCACATAACTGAGCCTCTGCGTAGCATCAAGGCAACACACATGAACCTGTGCTCTAAGTAGGATGAATTCTGTACTTCTTTCTGGTGACTGTTGCTAATTTTCTTCCCTTCACAGAACATAGTGCACAACATCCCAAACTCCCCTGGGAAATTCACATGCCTAAGAAGGGACTCAAGCTCTCCAGACAATGGCAGCCCATTCCAACGCCTAACAACCTGTTCTGTAAAGAAATGCTTCCTAACATCTAGTCTAAACCTTCCCTGGCACAACTTGAGGCCATTCCCTCTTGTCCTATTGCTTGTTACTTGGTTAAAGAGACTCATCCCCAGCTCTCTGCAACCTCCTTTCAGGGAGCTGTAGAGGGTGATGAGGTCTCCCCTCAGCCTCCTCTTCTCCAGACTAAACACCCCCAGTTCCCTCAGCCGCTCCTCGTACGACATGTGCTCCAGACTCTTCACCAGCTTCGTTGCCCATGATGTCTCCTCAGCTTTCCACTCCTTGTTGCATATCCTGCTTTAGTTATAACAGAACTAGCCATACCTTACCTGCAGAATTATGCCTAGCTCTGGGGCCCCGTTTCAGGAAAGGTATGGGAAGATTGTAAGAACCTGTGTAGTTTATTTTAGAGGAAGAAGACTGACGGGACACATCACAGTCTTCAGAACACATGATGAGCTTTTACAGGACCCTTTGCTCCATGCCCACTCCCCAGTAGCATAAGCAGTGGCAGCAAGGGAGATCTGTGGTGCACATTAGGAACACCTTTCTGATGGTGAGAATAGTGAAACATGGGAACATATTGCTTGGGCAGGTTTTGAGACAGACTCCTTTCACTCGGGCTATTTAAGAACAGGTTAGACATATATCTGTAAGAATGACTTAAATACAGCTGCTTTGCCACAGGCAACGGACTCTCCCTAGACATAATGTCTTTCGTGCCTTCTGTGATTCTCTGGGACTTTGCTGCCAGCAACTCGAATTATTACTTTAGACTGAATGATAGAAATCTGTTCTGAAGATTTGCCCTGTAGTCAAACACTGCTTAAGATGAGGTATGAAATACCTTAGGATGAGGTATGAGCCTGTATTTGCTTCTTTTTTCCCTTCTCCCCCCCCTCCCCTTTTTCTTAATAATAAAGCCCAAGAAATTACTTTTAAAAATGCTATGTTACAGAAATGCTGAGGTGGCTGCTGGGCTATTCAGAACCGCTGGGTTTGAACAAATTAATTTACCTTAGCATTCTTGAACGCCTCTGGCAGTGTTGTCTGAACCAAATTATCAGGGCAGTCAGAACACCCATCAGGCATTTCAAATACCGACTTTAGTTTTCTAAGTATGAAAATTATGTGCATGCTAAAATGAAACCCTATGCTTCAGAGAACTAAAATCACCTCACAGCAAGCCTGTGTCAGAGCAGAATGGGCAGTAGAACTGAACGCCTGCAATGCTCTGCTACAGGTATACGAGGAAATCCTGCTGTTTGGAACCAGTGTAAGAGAAAATGATGAATTATGTTCAGAATGCCATGGAACAGCTAATGCAGTTTGGAAGCATGAGGTTATTTGTCATTGGATGTGCCAAAGAAAATACCTGTTTGATGCTCCGATGATTTCACTGGAAGAAGCAGGCTAAAACTATGATACATCTAATACAGCTTCTTACTAGAAGCAAGTTTGTGACTGAGGAAGACTTTCCCTAGTCACAAGAGGCAAAACATAAGCTACCAGGGCAGGACTTTTTTTAATGAGCCACTCAGAAGAGATGTTATGGGATTTTGATACTACTTCTGTTTTTCTGGATGAGGACAAAATAAACAGAAATGCTGCCTATATGAAAAGTATCTTTTGTGCCCACTTACTTAACAGCCTCTTCAAGCTGATGTTTTATATACAAATGGTGGAGTATCTATAATTATTTCTAGCTGCTATCAAAAGTGGTTGTTCAAGCTAGGCAAGACCTTGCAGGGCTCAGAATAGCACTTTCATTACAAACATGCTACATCTTCAATACCTTCCTTTGGCAGAGCATATTTTTTTATTGTAAGGAAAACAGGCTTACATGCAGACATATGTGCTCATGGTACTTGGAATTAATTTCATAGACACTGAAGGCACTGCGTGTGTAAAGGTAACAAAACTTAGAAAAATTCCATTAAAATTTATAAAATAATTAAAAAATAATACACTTCTGCTTCACATTTTGTCTCCTTCTTGCCTGCTTTCCCCACCCAAGGCTAAGAAGTGTTCTCCAGCAGATATTCCTTTAACACAGCATCTGGATTCCAGATGTTGCTCCTTGGCTAAGAGTTACAGTACTAAATTGTCCTTACTGGAGATTTACAGTTATTTAACTGATGATTCAAAGGGAATCACATGTATGTATTTGTTTACTCCCAAGAAATCCTAGACCCGTATCTAACTATTGATCAGCAGTACAGAATTGTGAAATCATCAGCAGATGTTTTCTTGAGTGTTCCTTCCCATGGCACGAATTCCATTAAAAAGCAGAGGAGATAGAGCTAACTAGCCTAAGTCTCAGAAGAGCTTCCTGAGGTCAGTCAAGATACACTTTTCATTCTCACAGAAGCACAGTAAAGACACAGATTATATTTCGGTGGCCTGGCACCCTGGTCTCTTTATCACACAGCTTTGGCCAGCGCACCATAATCTAGGAGTCTATATGCAGCCATTGATTCTGCACATTCATTGTATGGCAGATGTCAGGCCTTGGTGTTTGAGAGGAGAAGCCTACATAGAATCACAGAATAATAGAATTGTTTAGGTTGGAAAAGACCTTTAAGATCATCGAGTCCAACCATTAGCCTATCACTGTCAAGTCCACTCCTAAACCATGTCCCTAAGCACCTCATCTACACGTCTTGTAAAGACCTCCACGGCTGGTGACTCAACCGCTTCCCTGGACAGCCTGTTCCAATGCTTGATAACCCTTTCAGTGAAGAAATTTTTGTGAAATCATCAGCAGATGCATGTATCAGCAGGTACATGCACCTAAGGAAAGGAAATCTCTCTTCACCTACCTGGGGCAGTAGTAATAAAGGGAACTCTAACAGATGGCTTGGTATTGGCATAGATCTGGGCAATGATAAATACGAGTTTGTTGGTCTCAGTGAGGCACATGCTCAAGAAACTACTGCTTCCAGTTGTAATAGCTCTGCTTTCCACAGCTGTATTCCAGGCAACATTTTACATTATGCAAATGAAATGGTAACCTATAATTAAATTCTAACAGAGGTCATAAAAAGCACTTGAAGTGTTTCAGATCACATAGGGAAGACACCCCTGCCGGTGCTTATATAGGAAGTTAATGGAAGCACTAGCTCTTTGAAGGAAAAACATGAGATATACTCTTTGGACACTTCACTACCCAATACTGTTATATGGACTCATGGCTCGATACTTTGGTATCTGACAGAGCTCTCAAAGAGCAGTTAGTCACTGCCTACAAAAGCAAAGCAACTAATTCAGAATTCTTTAGCAATGCACAAATATGTGGCAGGCTTTTAAAGACAAATTTAGCTGCTCCTACCTAACCTTGAATACCTAATAGCAAACGAAAGGTCAAAGGTCTGCTCAATGGCACTTGGATTGTTTTTTGTTAAAGCATTTAACCACATAATGCCATCAGTGTAGTTCCATAACTTCCCATTAATGGGATTGATGTGGTTAGTATCCCCTCTGGCTGTCTTTAACTTACCAGGTTATCAAAACTTTATGCTTGTTCAAGGAGAAATTGGACAAGTTCATGGAAAAGAAATCCACTGAAGGTCACTAAATCTGCAAAAATCACATCCAACACAGGAAGTCTCTAAGGGAAATCTGGTGACTGGATATGGGTGAGAGTATTAGGGGGAAATATCTTATTTGTTTGCCCTGTCCTCATTCTTCCAAACTTGTGCTTACAGCCTTTGTTGGAAACATATCACTATAGTATATGGACCTTTGGTAAGCTCCTGCATGGCTGTTCTTCTGTTTTAATGCCCTGCATAACTAATGGTATGGTAAAAGTTCTTGATAGGAGACTGGAGGAAGGCTGAAGCACCTCTGCGTATTCAGGAAGATATAAACACATTTCCAGCACTATCCTCATCACAACAAATTTTGAAAAATCTGAAACTCATGTGTTAGGAAGGATAGTTAGGAGAGGTTTTGGTTTCAGTTAAACTGTTTTGATATCCAAGGTACCACACTTCCTTTATTGCTACAGTATGGGGGTAATGGGGAAAAAAAATTCTCATCATATTCAGAATGAAACTAGGTAAGTTTATGAAAAGAATACTATGAAGGAAACTTTTATGAAAAGAATACCCTAGATTTAATGGCCATAAGCTTCTTTCCAGTGCTATGTCCGCAAGATCCTCTAGCTACTACCAAATCAAAGATATCCAAAAGGCATAAGTTACAAAAATCTTATTCCTGGGAGAATCTGTGGAATTATATAGCAGTGTGATCTCTTAAACATTTTAACACATTTATCAAATCTTGAAGCCCAAATAAATGTAATAATCAAAATTGTACAGTTCTCTCTCACATAAAAATGCATTTCTAAGTGTTCAGTAACATCAGCAACATGTACTGTCAAAAAGCCTAATATTTTGACAGTCAAATGTTTTGTTCTTTGCTGTAGGAAATGGACCATGAGAATAATCTCTTTCTCATGTACTTTTGGTTAATGCTTTAAAATCTTCTTTACAAGAGAATGCAAATAGCTTTGGAGGGAGAATTGGGTTACTCTATTAAAACAGTGGAACTTGTAGGTTAAGTAACATTTTCACATGGGATTCTTTTTAAAAGGCCACCCATTTAACCAAGGCCATCTGTCAGCTGTGTCCCTAATAACCCTAGTGCTGGCTGAAAGGTTTTTCCCCAGAAAGAAAAAGAGGCTGGTGGAAAGTCAGACCCTGTTGCAATGTACTGGAGGATAATTCTGCTTTTAGAACTAAACCAGAGAACCAAAGAGAAATTAAATATATTTGGATCCTTTCCACATAAAAGCTGTTTTGCAGCTGTTAAGCTTTGGGATCTTCTGTGGCTTCAATTCTGCAGTCTTCTTCCTAGTTCCAAATCACTAGGACCTAAGAAATGAAGACATGGAAGGCCAAAGCATTGCCTTGTATAAAGAAAACTGCTACACTGGTCGCCATCAGCTAAGAATGTAGTCCTGGCATTCCTCCTTGTTCCTATCCTTCCTTCCTGTTAACACACTTCTGCCTGTCTCACAGGATTGTTGTATGGATCCATTTGTATGTATTAGTAAAGATCTGTGAAGGTGGAGAGGACACTGTGCTAGTATTGTTACTGCTGTCATGTGACAGGAGGTCAGCAAAGGATGTCCAGCAGGATGCCACAAAATATGCTGTCTCCTACCACCAGTCTTCTCTCCTGCTTTGTGATTTTTTTTATGTCAGTGATGGAGCAACTCCTCTCAGCTACTGCAGAACAGGATAAATGCAAGCAACAGTAGCATATGCTTCCCTTTTACCACTGACAAAAGTGTATCAGCTGAGCTTACCACTACAACAATAAGAAGATATTTTATTCTGTTTCCATTTGATTCTTAACTGCTTCCTGAGACTAGCAAAGCACCAGATTAGACCTTATGTTGATATTAGGGCTAGTTCTGATATATTGTTTTGTTATTACAAATAATCATGCACCAGGACTCACTCCAAAACTGTCAGTGAGTTTGAAACAGTCTGCTGAATAGCCATTCTTTTCATGAGCTTTTGGCTTAGACCAAACTTGAACCTGTGACCTTGAACTGAAATTGAGAAGTACTGAGTGATATTCCATCTCCAAGCAGCTCCACTGTGTCACTGGGATATGTTGCCTTGCATTGCTTAAATGTGATTTTATCAAGACATGTAAGGATTCAGAGATATGTCACTGCTGGATTATCACATAAGAAGTGAAGGTAAACAGCTGTACACCTGTTACAAAGCATGTCACTTGAAAAAAGCAGCTTAAACACATCAGAGGAGTCCACTTATGTTACTCTTCCTCAATATGTGATATTGTATGAATAAACTATGAGCTCCCCTGCTCATTTAAATAGGAGGATCAAGCACACAGAAAAATGTAACAGTTGTATCCCTTCTCCTTCCTTAAATGGAGCTACTTATTACACTTTCTCCTGCCTCCCAACAGGTGTGGATTATCACTGACAGTCATTGGTCTGTTCACACACTGTTAGATTAATCTGGAAACATGTTCAAGGACCTCTCATGGCAGAAGTGAAGCTGCACTTGTGGGAAAAAGTACTAACACTTTGCACAGAAACTTACATGTAAAAATCTTTGTATCATTATTCACTTTAAACCAGCTACTTGATTGGAAAGTCTAAGAACAGAGACAATCTTCAATGTCTAAAAGAATAAGTATATTCCAGAAAGGGAACACACTGTGTCATCGCTACAAATAAGGTACAATTCACCTCAATTAGTGACATAAAATTGTCTTTTGTATATTGATAGTGTAGCTGCTCTGCTGTTTAGGTAAAGGAAGTCACTTTATAACATTGGCATAGAACTCTGGAAGGCATTTCTGCTTCTTGTAATGGGAGTGAGAGGGCAAGAATACTCGGTACATCACAATAGTTGTCTGGTATCACACAAGCTAAAAGAGCTGTGTGGGTGTGTGAGTGTGTACATACCTGCATATATATGAAACATTCATGAAATCACAATACGAAAAGTCTGGTTATGAAAAATTAATTCATAGTTCATCATTTTTCTTTTGGGAACACCCTATCAATACTATGCATAATATAAATCCAGAAACTGGCAGAACAGGACAGTGAACAAAAAGGGTGCATTGAAAGGTTGCTGATAGCATGAAGTTTATCAGATGAACATAGACAGAAAGAGTGCTTACCTGTTATGCTTTGTTAAGAATAAGAATTGTTGCTGATGATGAAGATGGTGATGCTGACTTTGAGAACTGTGTAGCACTGCTGTTGGCCACAGGCAGGTGAGGAACAGAAGTTTCATGACCAGGACCATCTCTTCCAAAAGAGAAATGCACCTGATCAGCCAATCCACCTTGCTGACCTCTTATTGTTAGTGTTTCTACTCTTTAGAAACAGCATAGCATACAAAGGATGCACGTGAAGCGAGGCATCACTGAAGACAGAAGACAGGGGCATCCCTGTTCTGATGTCCTCGCTGAGTTCCCCTCATATTTTGGCAAATCATAAAAATTCCCTCAGCTCTACATCCCTGCGGCATCTGCTGTCAAACCAGAAGCACCTTGCTTTTAGAAATGTAGTAGATACAGCAGTTTGTTTGGCCAGGCTGCAGTCTGATCCATTGCTTGCACTCTTTCAGCATAGGCGCATATTTGAATTCTCCACCACCCGCTCAGTAACCTCTTCAACATATTCTGTGCAGGCAAAGTGATGTCAAACATTTAATCTCCCTTAAATCCCACACAAAACCATACAAAAATCTGCTTTAATGACAAAGGTCTCTAAATTAATCTTGCTTTCTATATATGTGCATATCTGCTCAAAATAATTTTCTGTACAGATCAAGCTCTTTCATTAACTGGCTACATTGTATTGTCTTCCCAACCATTAACATCATTTCTGTTTCTGTGATCTGCAGTAGCAAGTATTTTGTCTGTAGATATAGAACTACTTTTGGACAGCACAGTATCATGGAACAAGTCCAAACTAAAAATTAAGTCTTGTTTCAATACTCCCTAATAACTTTTGGAAACACCAACAATCTTTTTTCTTTTCTTTTTTTCTTCTACTAAGCTCTACAGTTATCCATTTAATTTACCCTAAATTTACAAGGTATGTGCATGTCTAAGATCCAGCATCCTTTGACCACCCCTAATTTTATTGTTATTTCATTTAACCTGCCCTGCCTGTTCAATAGCAGATTGAATTGCAAAACATTTTATTAACAAAATGTTGCTTAAGCAATAACTTGAGCATGCCTGCTTCTCCTACGAAAGGTGATAAGATTTTTTGTGGGCCTAAAACTGGGCAATACTAGACACACCTCCTTAGCTGATGCAGTCAAATTCATCCTTTTCAAGCCATCAGCAAGTTCAGTAATTATCAAAATCAACAGCGTATGTTTATTTTTCTTGATCTAGAAAATCAGAGATATGAGACTGAAAGTTAGGGAAATGGAAATACCCAACTACTATCTAACAGATGTAGAAGAAATTCAGGTCTCCCAGCAGTAGACTTCTTCCTAAGTAAGACAAACAAACAGAGGAATGAAAACAAACCCAGCACTGTGTTTGCCGAGACTGTTAACACTCAAGCACATTGGGGTAATAATTCTGTGATGTGGGCATCTGCCTCCTCAGAAGTTCCCTGAGACTCCCAACTAACTTCAGTTGGGCTAAGAAATAATTCTCAGATAAAAATGATTTCCAGGAGGAGATTACCAAAGGACAGCTAATTCCCACTGTTGGAGTTGAACAGCTGTCTGCCTGTGACTTAAAAAAAAATAAATTAAAAAATCCCTTCCCAACCACGCATAAAACTTTAACAGTGTTAGACTGAATTTGGTGGACTAGATCAAAGGCTTTCAACCCTATTACCCATCTCATTCTATATTGTTCATAGTTTAATCCTTTCCTGTTCAGCAAACATGGAAGATCATTTGTAGCCTGACTCAGGGATAGTCAGATAGTGCTTCCAGCAGGTCTGGTGTATACCCAGGGTGGAGTTTCTGGAGAAGGTAAACACAAGCTGTAGTTAATAAGACCTTTAACAGGTTCCATTAATTTGCACTACCATTTGGGTGGAAAAGGGAAAATAAACAATAACTCTAATGAGAATTTATTCCAGGTAGAGATAATACTTGTTCCTCAGCCAGTCTGGTTGTCTAGTTTCATCCAGCCTACATATATCAAAGTATCAACACACCTAATTAAATTACATATAAGAAAAGATCCAAGAGCCTTTGGATCCTCCTCTTACCCCACCCAAGCACAGGGCCAACAGTAGCACCAACAGTAGCAAATCAGATAAGAAGCTAACTACACTGCAGGCAGCATGGTAAATGTGTTACCACGTTTCTGCATGTTCAGCTATCTGCACATTCAGCAGTGTTAACCCATTTTCAACCATTTTCCTCAACCACAGAGGAATAACAACATGCATGTACTGCCTTCTCTGCTAATAGTAATCATCCACATTGTTTCCAGAGACTTTTGGGAAAGCCATATTTTAGACATTAGCATCATCCTCAGCCGAAACTGCTAGCTGTTATCCTCACCAAGCAGGAGACGCAGAATGGGGAAGGAGAGGATGTTCCAGGTGCTGAGGTTATCCACCAAGAGGTCTGAAGGGGGCCTGAGGTTAGATCATGTCATGCTAATGCATAAATGCATTGACTTTGTGTGCTGACCTCAAGGAAGTCAAAGAGTCCATTAAAAATAAATAAGTAAAAATTGCTTTGTGTATTTGTTTCCCAGCTGGAAAAGGGAGTGCTTAGAAACCCTGCTCCAGGGATATGGCAAAGACAAACAAGTTGGCTTTGCAGAATGACTGCCTGGCCCAGCTGCCTATGGATGTCCCTCCCTCCAGAAGGCACATCAGCCAAGAGGGGAGTCTGTAACATAGAAAGAGGCAATTAGATGTTGTTTTCATTCAGCTATCAGCACCCCGCTGTTTTATTATTCCTGGCTGTAGCAAGAACTTTACCACTAAGCTGTGGTGCTGAAAAGACTGCTCCATGGAGGATTTCCAAAACATGCTCAGTGTTGCTTTGACTGCCCCTCACTAAAATCAGCTTTAGTCAAAAAAAAAAAAGGGCTGGATGCACTGACATATTTCACCACCTTTACGCCGTTGATGTCATAACATTAAATATCACCTTGAGGGGCCTTGCCTAAGCACACTGAAAATCTAAGCACTACCCCTCTGTCCTTGGCTGTGGCATATTTCCAGAAATTAATTGTCTAGCCCACACATGCAAAGTCGTCAGGAGGGACTCCTGCAGAGTGAAATGGTGAACACTTCCATTAATGACTGTGTAATATCAGTGAGGGCAACTAGATGTCACCCACAGCAATAAGGTTTCTTCATACTAGGATTGTTTTCATTTCCTCTGGGTAAGAGAGCATTACACAGAGCAGATTATAATATCATTATAAATTACCATTAAGAAAACAGGTTAATGTCCTATGCATTTGTCAGTAATAAATTCTAAAGAGATCCATCTTTGCAGAAGAATAAAGACAGTATAATTCACTTTGCTTGTAATGGGTGAGTCGATGATAGGTCCTTGTGTTTGAACACAGAATATTGTCTCTGCTATCATTAAAATATTTATTTAAAATTATCCCTTCTCTGTAGCCCATGAAAAGTTTGTAATGCTTATCTTTCAAGGACAAAACCCAGTGCATAGTAACACTGAGTAAGCTCAATGGAACAGTTTACAAACAACAAAGCAAACGAAAGAGCAAAGGTAAATACATCACTTAGTATCAAAAAACCGAGATGTCTTCTTTTAGTGAGCAAAATAAAACATAGTTTCAGGTAATTACAATCTGGAACTACAGACCCCTCTCCACCACAGATCAGAAAGCAAAGCAAATTGACAACAGCTATTACAAAAACACGAACAGAAAAATGCCAGGGATGAAGAGATGCTTCAGAGGTTGGAATTTTGCAGAAAATCTTAGTGCATCTAAAGGCCATTTTAAACACATGGAGCTGAAACACCATAGTACACTAGCACTTAACAACCTGTAAATTAGCCGCAGTGAGATGAGATGCAATGTGGAACGGGAGCGGGAGCGTAGGTTTACCTGGCATGTATTTTTTTATTCTTCTAATCAGAGAATGAAACACAAGGAAAAAAACATTCCTAAGAATCTCCTAAGAGGCACTAGTTTCTGGTAAACAACCAGGAAATCACAGAAAGCAGATTAACCAGAGCAGTGACTGTGAGAGTGTGAATGCAATACTGCAGCACAAGAATAGGCAGCATTTTGCTTTTCTATGGTAACAGACTCAGTGCATGGCACTTACCATTTATATCGTGGGGACTTGCAAAAATACTAGTCAGAATTAAGGTCACTTTGTCCTGCTTATATTAACACAAACGATGAACCAAGTTTCCAGAATAAGGTATCCGTTCACATTTCCTAACAAGATGAAGTGAGAGGAAAGCAGAGATTGAGCATTATGATTCCAGTTTGCAGGTCTCAGAACAGGTAAGTGCTTTACTTAACACTCGCAGTGGGACCCAGCTCTTACAGTCCTGCTCTTTATCACTGTCCCAAATAGTTTGGGGTAACAAACTGGGCACATAAGGACTGCAAAGTACTAAAAGAGAAAAGAATTCAAAAGCCAGCAAAAACCACAGCTCAGCTCAAAATCTGTGCAAGATTTTTGCATGGTGTTTACTGAGATGGACTCTCACCCTGGGGTTTTACAACCAGCTTAAAGAGAACTATCAGGCTACTGCTGAAACACTGTCCTCCCCTCCATCCCTGCAGTGCACTAGTACTGGCTACCCTTGCTTCGCCATCAGCAACTTGTTCAGCCAGTTGTTAAAGGAATGGGCAGCAGTGTGGGAGGGAAGACCTGCCCCCTCCCTGTGGTGGCACACGGCTAGACTGGCTTATGCCAACTTTGGAACTGTACCCTGAATTTCTGCTAGGCAATATGAAAAACTGGCAATAATATTGAAGTAAGCACATAGTATTTTCCAATGAGTGTTTACTACTTCTGTAAAAAGAAAATCCTGATTGTTTTCCTTTTCCCTTATATGGGATGTAAAATTTTTGCAGTCTGAGTACAAATTTCCTGTGAAATTATGGTTCTGCACTCATTGTTTCTTATATTTTCTTAACATCTCATTGTCTGTGGGATTCTCATATCATCAAAAGACACATTCCTGACACCAGACAAAGCCTACTGCGAAGGAAAACAAACATCTATAGATGCACAGTCACCAGCTACACTCTGCACATACATATCGCCTGGATCCAGGCTGAGCCCAGGAGCTTGGTCTTGGTTCTGATGCCCGGTGAAGTCTGGCTCACCTCACCTGTAGGTTTGCAGCTTTCAAGAGCAGCAGCGGGCAGCCTGGAGAGTTGGCACTAAAATGGCATAAGACTGGAGACTAAATTCCGCTCCTGAAGTTTGTCCAGTTTCTTATTGTCTTCATCCATTGCCTATTCATCCAAAGGAATATTTTAAAACTATAGTGAGGGATCCTGACAAGACCATAATCCACCTAAGGAAGGCGTATTTCCCCATATAAAACAGCCTCTGAATAACAGACTTGAACAGATGACCCTGTTTGGCACAGGGATCTTTTTTGCTTTTCCTCCAGTTTAAAAAACTCAGGCTTCTGTTTGCTCTAGAGCTGGGGTGGCTGCACACTTTTGTACAATCAGATATTTTGTTTGAAAAAGTGACACAAACAATAAAGAAAAAACACACACTTCCCTGATTCTTTGCATTCACTATTTCCAGAGCCCCTAAATCGGGGATTCTTTCCTTTTCATCTTTCTGCCCTGGACTGAACAATCACTGAATTAATTTCATCCCTAAATCCCTTTACTTAGCTTCTACACCAGCAATTCTGAAAGTAAAATAATCAGTTTTACTGCCTCTAGTTAAAGAACGATCTGCTTCTTGAGGGTGATCTCTGGAAAAACAAGCAGCCATATTCTTCCTAGATTTAGACTTCTCATAAAGTCAATGGCAGAAAATGGCCTTTCTGCCATCTCATGTTGATCACAGGCATGGGATACAGCTACCCTGCTCCTGCATTTATGTCCATCTCCTCCCAGAAGGAGTTTCTAGAATTTGCTTCTCTGTGTCTGCAGGATATATTTCTTTAAAAATCTTTTAGCGTCTTTCACAATCGAGGGAAGATCAAGGGGATGACCCATAAGCCTGAGCAATTCACAGAAAACTATCCTCAGAAGTAAGCTAGTTTGCCATATGTATGCCTGAACACTGGGCTTCAGTAGAAAAGCAATATACACTGCATCAGATTTTTTTTCCCTTTCTTCCTTGGCAGTGAGGCAAATACCACTGTCTCACAGCAGTGCTTACCAGTCAGATCCTAACTGCTATCTGAAGTTCTTTTGGCTTGTTTCCTTCCACAGACTGAAGCAAAACAATTCAGCAACTGTGTTTACTCTTTTCTTGCTGCCACACTGATGTTTATTAAACATTTTCTACAAAGGGGATATCAGAACATGCCCAGGAGTCAACAATATCTCCAATGGGAACTAATTTATGAAATGTATTGCATCTCTACAAAATTCCTCTTCTGTCACCAGTGAACATGAGGAGAAAAAAATTGTTGAATAGTGGAAAAAAATATGCCTTTCAGCTTTGGCACTGCAAACTTTTTTCATCTTACAGTCAAAACAGAGACAGATTTATTGATTAAAGTCTGATCTCTATTGGTCATAAAACAGCTTCAGAAGCCATCAGGCACAATTCAGTGTGGCTGTTTTTCAGGATTTTCTTTCCCGTTGATAACTTCAGAGAAACATATGTTAACATCACAAAGCAGGTTCTCATTTCAAACTGGGAAGCCAATTTTAACTACCTGAACTGTACTCTTAAGTAAATATATATTTAAGTCTTATATACAAAAGACCTAGTAGGGGGTACCCATATTTGGGTCTTCTAAGATTTTACAACCTCTGTTTTCCTAGTGGCTGCCAGAAGAATGTATTTCTAAATCAATAAACATTTGAACAATTCACATTTCCTGTCAATGAATGAGAAAATGGTATTTTTTTCTATGTATTTGGATACCTTGCGAGGTAGAAAGGGCAAAGGACTGAGACAGACACATAAAGAAACAGAGGGAATAAGCAACATTTGAAGTGAAGCAACTGTCAAAAATAAATAAATTCATGTTGATGTGTTGCAGAAACAAGTTCCAAGGGGAAGCATCTAAGTGTACAACAAGAATATTTCCCTGGAGAATTTACAGGTAATGCTACTGTTGAGTTTCTTCCATTTCTCTTCACACACTCTTTTGACACTTGGGTATTAACAAAATCTTGAAGGAGAGAAAAGCTAAGTGATGGACAGCAGCAGCGAAGGTTGGTTTGAAATTTGCTCGATGTGTGAAAATGTTCCCAGTAGGAACTGTTCCCTCCCATAATTTCAACAAAAATTCCTTGAATCAAGGCAGACATAACCAGGGTGGAAGTGGGAAGAGAAAAAGGCTTTTTCCGTCTGCTGAAAACCTCCATGTGCTGGCAAGTCACTCCCCCAGCCACCAGAGCCTCAAGCGAGGCTGTCCCACAAGATGACAAATACGGTGATACTGCTGATCCCACTCTTCATGGGTAGAGTCCACCCTGCCTGGCCAAGTGTCTCACGGTGTCTATTGAAAGATACGGTGATGCAGGCATTCAGCAGGTCTGTTACCTTTCTGTGACTGACAGGTGAGGCCAACAGCAGTGCACATTAAATCAAATCCGTTTTCTGTGATGTTGCCCAAGCTCTAGCTTTCCTGTTCATTATTTCCCTGTTAACATGATGCCATACAAATGTTTGGGCTGTGAGCTACAATACAGGTATCCTGGCTATGCCATGTCCCATTTGTAAAAGTTACGTAAAGTACAGCTGAGATCACAAACAAAATGGAGCACCTTCACTGCAAGAGCACCCCTGCTGTGATGCCTTCAACGCAGAAATGTTCATCTGGTAATTGCCTTTAAGTGCAGAAGAAGCTATGGTGAATACCAGAATGTGTGTACATGGTTTCCCTGTGAGCATCGAGTGTCTGCCTTGTCACAAAAGGAGAGACAGACCACGGAAAGAACGGGGCATCAGCTTTTCAAAGCCACGACAGACACAAAGGTGTATCTCTTCAGAGCTGTATAAGGATGTCCCAAGATCGGTGGAAGTTTCTACAGGCTGTCAGTGCACGGATGATTATTTACATGTAACATTATGACAGATACACACAAGGATGGACATCAGGATAAGCAGTACAGTCACTCACAAACACGTACCTATAAAATGCGGAAAAGGTATCAGCACAGGCACAGAGACAGAGGCAATGACAGAGGCAGACACAAAAGCATGCAGAGAAATCTGCAGCGACAGGTAGCTCCCTCTTCCAGCTCTGCCTCCTCGCCACTGGATGCTGATGTGGGACCCCAGATAGATGAACTCTCCCTTTCTCCCCCTTTTATTTCTGAGAAGGGAAAACCTGGGTTGGTCACTATTTTGCAAATACTTTCCTCATTCTGGAAACATCTTGGCAAAACCCCGAGTATCTTCCACCCCCCCCACCCCACCCCGAAGTGTCCTCAGGCAGCGCTTTCTCTTTCGAGGCCACAAGGTAACGGGTCGCAGAACACCGCATCCCGCCGCGGCCGTGCCACGAGAGGCGCACGGTGCCCGCCAGAAGCGGGGCGGGTGTAAGGCCGGCACACAGCCGACGGTTGGGAAGTCACGGTCGCTCCCGGCGAACGGCCGCAAGATGGCAGCGCCAGCCGCGCCCGCCGCGCCCGCTCCTCCTCCTCCGCGCCCAGCGACCGCCGCGGGCCCGCCCCGCCACAGGTGCGGGACCCCGGCGCCCCGGGAGGTCCCGACCCCAAGGGCAACGGCTGCGGGCGGCTCCGGGGCTCCGCTGGGGAAAGTTGTGGGGGGCGAGAAGGGCTGGGGAGGGGGGAAGGAGAGAAAATGGCCTCCGCTGGTGTCAGGCGGAGCAGAGGGGGAGCCTGCGGGCGGGGGAGGAGGCTCGTCAGCAAGCCCGAGGGAGAGGGTCCTCAGCCGTGTGAACGCCTTTCAGAAAGTGTAAACTGATGAGAAGGGAACAGCAGCAGGGGAAGAAGAAAAGTGATTGTGAGGCTCGTCAGCTGTCCTAGTTTGGCCAAGAGGAGCCCAGTTTACCAGTCCCTGTTCAGCAGTCTGGTTTTCTTAAGCAGGCTTTTGCTGCAGGTTGTCCAGAGCAACTTCCCTGACAATCCTTACAGAGACTGATTTCTGACTACTGAGCACAAGAATAAAATAGGCTCTGGTGACTATAATCTTAATTCCTTCACGGAATCACAGAATCATCGAGGTTGGAAAAGACCTTGAAGATCATCCAGTGCAACCATTAACCTAACACTGACAGTTCCCAACTGCACCAGATCCCTCAGCGCCATGTCGACCCGACTCTTAAACACCTACAGGGATGGGGACTCCACCACCTCCCTGGGCAGCCCATTCCAATGCCTGACTGCCTGTTCTGTAAAGGAATGCTTCCTAATATCCAGTCTAAACCCTCCCTGGCGCAACTTGAGGCCATTCCCTCTTGTCCTATCGCTTATTACTTGGTTAAAGAGACTCATCCCCAGCTCTCTGCAACCTCCTTTCAGGTAGTTGTAGAGGGTGATGAGGTCTCCCCTCAGCCTCCTCTTCTCCAGACTAAACCCCCCCAGTTCCCTCAGCGAGGGACATGTGCTCCAGACCCTGCACCAGCTTCGTTGCCCTTCTTTGGACACGCTCGAGTAATTCAGTAGTCATTGGTATATTATAAGGTACAAGAGACCATTAGAAATCATTTAAAGTTGAAATAAAGGTAGCAGCTTCATAAAGTATGAGAAAAAGCTGTAGGTGGACAGATAGGCTTTAGCCAGACTGATCAGAAATAAGAACACTAGAAAAGGTGAAGACATTCATTAGTAAGAAATGAGCACACCTCTCCACAAACAATTTAGTATTGGTAATAACCTAATCACGCTATGCAGATTAAGAATATTTTAGTTAGTGATACTACACATGAGGAGTCTGCTCAGAAATGGTGTTCCTGTCTACAGACACCCAGTCGAAAGCATCCGCATCCCTAACAGCCTGCAGCAGGGAGCTTCACAGCCTCATTACCCAGCCCAGGGCTAAATACCTCCTTGTACTTGTCTTGAACGTGCAACGGCCACCACCTTTTACTGTCATTCTTTATAAATTGTTTTGTTCTTTATTTACTTGTGATTACTTGGAGATCTTAAGTAAAACATTTTAATCTATTTACCGCAAGAGGTCCCAATTTCTCTGAATCCTTGTAATTCACGTTGCGTGTAGGGGCACACAGGCCCTAGCCCAGATGCTAGTTTGTGCCATCAGACTCAAACACATCCTCTGTTGTATAACCTGACCCAGATGGAGTGTCCTCCTATCATATGGACCCTGCCAGATTACTTAAGGTGACGCACCATCTGCACTGACATCTGTGACCTGATGCAGGTGGCATCACTCTAGCACATGTTAAGAAGGAAAGAGGCTACTTACAGCCCACATCCTTTTTTCACTTTTAATCTCATCACCCTAGCACAAGGTGTTCCTAGAGCCTCAGCAATGGTCTTCATCTGTCACCAATATTAGCAGGAGTGTCAATATATATATGGTGGAAACGAACACCACAGATTGGCTGATGTGGAAATAATCTGGGGGCCAATGTAGTAGGCATTTTGCCACCAAACTTCAAAAGTTGTCGAGTGCAAAAATTCAGGATGGCTTGAAGACTTGAAGATAAATTATTTTAAATAGCAGATATGAGATGTTTTGCTTGCCTTCTACTTTGTTAGTCTTGAGTGGTCACATTTAAAAGCTTTTCCAATAACAAGAGTAAACAAAGTTTTGTTTTACAGGGAGTGTGGGTCTGCCAAGTATTACATTACAGCCTGTTCTAGATCCACAGTGTTCAGGAAAATGCCATAGAAAGGAAGGTGATAAACTTGCTAGGTACAGCTGTGGGGTCAGTCCATAGCATGTGGACTTGGAGAATATGAAGAGGAAGAAAAAAATTTTGTGCTTGGGAAATGCAGAGATACTCCAGCACCCTGAGATGGCAGGAATATGATTAATACTGTGTGGATGGGGAAATGTACGTGCAAACTCTGACCGAGACGTTTCCAGAAGTATGAGCTAACCGAGACTTGACCTTGACTCCTAGTCAAAAATTAGTTTAATTTTTAAGAGCACTAGATTTATGCTTCTTTCAGAATAAACACTGAGTTGATTAAAACCTGTAGCAAAGCGTTGGGTTTCACAGGCTCAGGGACTTGACACCTAAGACTCGCTACAGAATCCTCTCCAATATTTCTGAAGTGGATTTTCTTTCTGTAACAAAGGAGCTTCACTCAGCACATGGAGGGCAACGTGCAGCTGTTATCAATGCACACCATTGTGTAACTCACTTGGGTTTGGTCACTCCCAATAAGTGTGACCCTCCTGCAGCAGCACGTATCACTCAGTCCCAGTGCAGGCAGACTCTCGAACACGCCCATGTTTCCAGAGTTACAATCGGCAGCCTCAACCAACACCCCACAGCTCCCAGCCCCATCAGCTTCTCACAAACTCACCACATCTATGTGCACTGATGGATTATTGGGTATGTGGGTGCCTCCTGCCAATGGCAGTAGTGAGGGATTTTATTCATAACTGTTTTTTAAAAATCACACTGAAAATACATGTGATAGCATCCCTATTTGCATCATGTGAGTCTCATCCCACTGCATCATGTGAGAACTGGGCTCTAAAATCACAATTTGTGAAATGTCAGGGAAAAATAAACTGATTCTGATTGTTTCACTGAAAAACTATTTCTCTCTTTTCTGCTTTTCACAAGGCTTCTTTTACCTCTTCACTTTTCAGGCTGCAGAACAAAGTGTTCAATAATAGGGAAAAGGATGGTGTAAAGGATACAGAGTCCAGCATATCAGGATTCAATGCAACACAGAGACAGGGTCAATTATTAAACCATCTGCTTTCTGCAGCCTGCAGGGCTTTCAGCATTTTGTAAGGAAAGCTGTTTTGAAAAGCTACTTTCCGTCCTGCAGCATTAAATGAACATACCTACTTTTGGGTTTTTTTTCATATTTGTAGTTAAAAGCATTGGATAAACATCCACTGCTTGGTGTCTGTAGAGTCTCTTCCCCTTCTGTGTCAGTTCTCTTATCCTGCAGGATCTTAATTTCAACCTATATAAAACTGGTGCAAAAATATGTATTAATACAAGTATTACTACTACAGCAAGAAGTAGGAAGCTATATCAGTGCTGCTAAATATTGTTCCTTATTAAACACTAGATCAGCAATGCTCTGATATCTACAAGAGGAAAATGTGGCTTTTGAAAGATTGTACCTAGTCACCTGGAGTCAGCCCAGCTATGCAAGTTGGAGTGAAAAGTACTCATGAAACTTAACATGCAATGGCAATGGTTCACATTTTTGTTTACACTTTGAAAATCCTCTTTGCCTTAAATTTTGTCTTGGGGACGTGTGTTTCCATGTGTTTTTACAAGACAATTTCTCACTTTCATCTTCTCATGCCCAGTCAAGTAAAGGCTGTAACTCTCAGCAAATCCTCCCAAGTATCTAAAAGGATTAGGTAAGGGTGTTATTGTTGGCTTTGTCATCACTGAAAATAATGCATTTTCATTACACTGGAATATCCTTCTTTTTCTAAGATCTTCCACAAGACAAAGGGATGATTTCTACCATGATGCAGCTAGGAGAGTTCAAATTCAAATACAAAGTATAGGTCAGGATGCAACAATAGTCACACTGAAGTAAAAGCGCATGAATCATCTCCAGCATGGCTTAGTGTCAAAACATCTTTTATTTTTTTTAATGTGAAGACAGAGTCGTTATTCATGTAAAAATTCCTGAGAAAAACGGGGGATTGTCAAAAATCCATTTTACCCTTTCTGGTGGTGGGGGAGACTTTAAAACACTCCAGTGTTTTGGCCACTGACTTTCATTTCACAACACATGTAAGATTCCGCTTTCTCCATTTTACATAACCCTATGGATTGATTAGCAGACAGTAAGAAGAAAGAGAACAAACGCAAACACACCTCATCTAAATAGCTACATGCATATGCCCAGTACAATCAAATATGACAGGCCCAACCCAATTCCCGTTTCTTTTCTTTAGTAGTGAATTTTAGAGATAAAACACAATGGCTCCTGACACTTATTGGATTAGAAGGTGGCAAGTGATTTTCTTTAGGTCCTTAAAGCTTCTTGAACATTAAAAAAAAAACCCAACTCAATAAAAATTAGTATTTTTAATCTAGAAAAGTTTCTAAAGACTTCAGTCAAGGAGCAGCAGCAGATCAAAATCCTAAGGATGGATATAAAAAAATTACAATCTCTGTTCCGAAAAATCATGTAGTATAAGGCAGAGTCTTTAAATGATAGCAGAGCCTTTCACCATCATTTGCAGCCACAGGAAATTAAAGAGCTAAAATTGAAGCTGACAGGCAGAGCTAAGCGTCGTGTTGCCTGCAGCATGTTGTTTCTTCAGTGTCATTGCCTACAGACCCGTGAAGCCTGCAGTCCATTCATCTATAGATCTGTTGCTGCCTTACAGACTGACAACTTGAAACTACTTTGATACTGCAGATCCCAAAACGCAGAGGTTCACGAGAAGACTGTCACCGAGGCTGGTTACCAGGAGCAGCCTGGCAGCTATAGAGCAGTGGAAATCAGCTGCCATCAAGCTCCTTGCTGCTGCAGCTGGGCTGTCACTGCGTCCTGCCTGCTGCGGCTTCTGGGCCAGCTTTAGTGTCTCACGGCAGTGAGACCATGCAGAAATTGTTGGCCATTCCTTAGAATAATCTGAAAAGGAGAAACTGATTTCCCCCTTCCTGCGACATCCCCTCTCTGTCATTGTCAAAGAAAATACTTTGCCAGAGCCTGACTCACACAGCTGCTTCCTAACCCATGTCCAGGAGCAGCCTGGCTGCAGGGAGGGCATTATGGCTGCCTTGCCTTAACTCCCTGCGTGGAGGTGAGCCACGCTGCTGTCACTGCCAGCAGGGCTTACGTGCATCTCTCCAGCACAGCCAGTGGTGAACCCAACGACAGCGAGGGGAAGGGAAAAAACGCCATCATCAAATGGATACGCTTCATGTGTTAAACTTAGCTCATAGCTGAAGTCAACACACTCAAAACATGGCTGCCTAAATCTAGCACCTAGAGTAAAATTAATTACATTTCTGCTTATATCTCATTTTATACCTCCAGCAAGATTTAAAAGAGTTACAGAAAGGCATTTTTACATTTATTCAAACACAGAAAATACAATTTTCATCAAAAAGGAGAAGCCTTTTCTGGAGACTGAACTGGGCTGACAGAAGAGACTGTTCTTAGAAGTATCCAATATGAAGGGGTTTCCACCATGAAATGAGTTGTTAAATAAATACCCATCAAAATAACAACAGTTTTTATTAAGTTACTTAGCTCTAGGGTTAAAAAAAAAAAAAAAAAGATAAAGTGGTGGTGTTCTACCAAGGATATCTGTTCAGCTGTGAAGGATGATCAGGAACAATGTTTCCCAAAAGCTAAACTTCTCCTGATGGTTATCCTGAAAAATGGAGGAGTCTGTTTCATTCAGAATTTTTCCTAAATTTTGTCTGGCCTGAAACCAAGACACAATTTCTCCACCGATTCCATGAGATTTCCTGCCAGCTAATAGCACAGCAACATCTAATAGGCATTGAGAAGTCTGGGACACAGTTCCCTGGAATCCTTCAGACCCTAGGGTCATGCAGATACCCCAAAACAGCCCTTAAAGTCCCACTGCAAGTCCTCGGGTCCGGTGGATTTTAAGCAGATGGGAGTATGGGTGAAAACTTAGGGATATTTATACCTGATCTGTGGGAATCACACTGATTACAAGTTAATTAAAAGACCCAGTCTATTTTTGAACTTGATGCCATAATTATTTAAGTTTGGTTAAATGGAAACTTTGTATTATTGTAGCTTTTAATTAGTCACACAGATGCATGTTACATTTCTTTGTAAGCCTAGACCATCTCACCTGATCTTGCAGGTATGAGTCCCTCTTCTTTTGTCAGCGTTGAAACTCATTTCTTCGCATACTATTTGGAGCTAAGAAAGTACAGTTTTTCTGCATTTCCAGGGAGGACCACTGCATAGCACAGGAGCTCCACCCTTCTGTGCTCACTTTCCAGAGGTCAAAATGAAGCAGTTGCATTATGCAACTGTTGTGAAATGAGAAAGGCATCAAAAACCTATATTTGGGAGGGAGAATTTTTGCCATCTCAGCAGATTAAAGGTAAAGAGAGTGTGGTCTTGGCTTCTACTGGGGAACCACAAAGAAATTTGTCATCCCAAGGTTGAAAACATGATATGCAATTGGCAGGCAGGTATCTTCTTTATGAAGAGTCAATACAGACCATACACCCAGAACCGGCTATAGAAAACATATACAGAACATTGACCTGGAGTTTGAAATCTTAAGTAAGTGCACCCAGGAATTCAGGAAGATTAAATAAAACAGCCTAAAAAGCTAGACTGTGCTCTTGCCTTATTTTTGACTGCATTATTGTTTATTTGTTGTTTTCTTTCTCTTTGTTGACATGGTGGCTCGGACCTGGTATGCACAGTGCTGGAGAATCGGCATCCTCAACTGCTCAGGGAAAGAGTCTTCTGAAGGCAATCGCTTCAGGCATGGCTGACTCGGGATTTGAGGTTGTGCAAAACCCCTGAAATACTGGATTATTTTAAAACCAACAACCTTTGAGTAACTCTCTGATCAACATCACTCACAGCAGGAGGGAGAAGATGCTGCATCCTGAATAACCAGTTGTAAAGGGGTTATGTGATTCTCCCCGATACCCTCACATTTTACATGACTGTAGCGTCAGATCTTAATTTACCATCAACACTGTGCAGACAGAGCATTGGCAGAGAGGTACTACTCTGGAGAACAGATTGGAGCACCTAGTTTCAGAGCCTCCCCCTCTCCACCAGTTTATAAATAGAGATTTTAAAAGGCAATGATGTAAACAAGCATTCCCTCCACTGCTCCAGTGGACTACTTAGAGTCACTGCCACAAATGATGCTCCTTCTAGTCTCCAGCTCCAGGACTTTTCCCATGAATCCCAGCTGACATTTTCTCCTTGTCCTGTAGATCTCAGTTTAGATGGCCCTGAACATTTTCTGCATTTTCAGGAAAAATAGCCTAAAAATAAACTAGCCTGTTAGCACCTGAGACAAAACAGTGAGAAAGGGAGGAGCCACATGGAGTGGAATTTTGGTGCTCAATATTGTCTAGATCCTTATGTCTTTCCCTGTGAGCTGGGGCTGCCCAAGGCCACTTGTTCCAGTGGCATCTTCTCCTCCTCAGAACCTTGGAGGAGTCTCTGGGACAATCCTGTGATAAGACTTGCTGAGATAAAGATGCCATTCACCTCTTGCTTGAATCTCAGCAGTTCTCTCTCCTAGTCCCACTGAAGACTATTACTATTTATCAAAAAAAAAAAAAAAAAATCCAAACCATAATTGACCCAGCAATTCTCAGAAAATTATGGATGTTTGCAGGGGGAGGATGACAGGCATACACTGCATCTGGACAACAGGCAGTCAGAAGTGATGAGCCAACACAACAGAATGGTGGGACAAGCATCACCAGCTCAAATGCAAGGTAGAAGAACACAATGGAGAAATTGAGTACATGACTGCTTGGTTCCTGCACTAGTTAGACTGTGGGGGGCTAGGAGAGACAGAATTTGAGAGAGAGAGAAACACTGCATGCAAACAGTTGGAACTGACAGCTATTTTGTACCAATCACTTTTGAGAACATTTTAATTCCCTAGTTTTAAAGAAATGTATTTCCCCTTCTTCTTTCTTCTGTACATTACATCAAGCAGCCCTGCCAGCTTGCCAGCTCCCATGTGAGCGAGCGTAGGGGGCTATTGCTCATTCCTAGCCATATGTTTCTGTCAGATGTTTATTTGCACGAGTGACAAATCGTTCTGAGCTTTTGAAAAGCTACAGGAGGCATCGCCGTTCTCCACTCCTACCTCATTTCTGCAGTCACAGCCTGTGCTGCCGTCAAGGAGCAGGCAGCTCCCAGGCAAGCAGAGAGAAGGAACAAGACCCATGGGTCAGGCAGATGTGGGCTGTGGAGCAGACCCTTAAACTGTGAAGGAAAATGCTCTGGAAGCCAAGTGACCCCTCAGTAGTTACAGAAGCACCGGTCACACTAGAGAGGAAGATGTTCCTTTCTGAGAAGGAAAAGCTAGTGAGGGAAAGGAGAATGGTGAAACTGAAAGTCTGGCATCTCTGCTACTGCCCCTCTCTGTTGGACTATCAAAGGATTTTTAAACCTCTGCAATTAAGACCTTGTATCCTCTTAGTACCATTATCCTTAGCCACAGTGAGGCAAATGAAGCTTAAAGATAATGCTTCAGTTTTCTCTGTGTCTTTCTTTTTTTAAAGAGTAAAGGCCCTATATAAATGTACTTTTAATGTCCATGTTACTTACTGGTGAGTTTGGATGCCCACAAGACCTTAAACCAAAGAAATCATGTGCCACAAGCAGAAGAGGAAAAGAAACACTCCTCAAAGAGAAACTGATGAAAGGGACAGCTGTAACATAAAGATTTGGAGGATATCACAGAATGAGATCTTCACTTTGGGGTGTATCATTGGTGCAAGCTCTGATGGTGATAGTGGTTATTTTTTAAGGCATGTTTAGCTCCTGAAACCAATCTTGGTAGCTCTTAGTTAGAGACAGGTCTTACTCACCAGCATCACCGTGAAAAGGAGGCAGAGAAAATTTTCTTTTCAGTGCAGAATTTCTACTCCTCCCAAGGAAAGCCACAGGTTTTTGCTTTTCATTGTTGTGAAGAGCAGATGGAGGCTCCAGTATCTTAAGGGAGTTGGGGAGTAGTGGGAAGTAGAATAGATCCCTCTGACAGTCTGCCCATCCTGGCATCCATACATTAGAATATTGCTAGTTATTCTTGAAACCCAGTGAAGCAGTTACTTTCTAGCAATTTCTGATTTGCTAGATGTTTAATCCCAGCTTTCAGGAGATTCAATTTTCTACAGAGATGTCAGTTGTGCTAAGAGCTTGGTCTTTGGAACACTTCAGGGGAAGGTAATCCGTTTTGCACGCTTCTTAAACTGTCCCTTCATTTCCTTTGCTTTTCATGTCCTAGTGTTCTCTCCACAGTTTTCAACTGCTTTATCTTCTTTGCTTACAAGTGCTGTACTTCTCTAATCTTGGAAAAATTGCCCTTCCTCCTACTCTACCTTTCTGACTTTCAGTAAATTAGCTGGTGCCTCCATGACAACAAAATTGATCATATCTCCTCAAGCTGTCTCCATAGGTCTCAGGTAAGCTGTCTGTTCATGGGACCTTGTCTTCTCTGACAGCTCCCTTCCTGGTTTTCTTCCAGTACACTTCAACAGTGACTGCTAAGTTAAAGAAGACATTTCTGGTGCTTTCATGAACATTTCCTTCCTTGGCTGTCAATGATTGCTCTCTTTTTATCCTGTCTGCTTCACAGGCTGCTCTGTCTTGTCGGATCTCGAGTTTTGCAACTTTCTGTTTGTTTTTCAGGCAGCATCAGTGTTTTCCCTATCTTGTTACATTTTCTCACTGGTGCCCTCTCACTATCTAACTTCACCTAGCAGCTTGGGGCTGATAACTGCCAAATTCATCCCTCTTTAGTCCATCTCCAAAGCCCTAGGTAGCTTTGTACCCTCCAGCCATTTGCTTAATATCTTCTCATCTGTTTCTCCCATAAAACTGGATTAAAAGATCCTTACATTTTACATCCAGGTGTGATAGATAAAATGCAAGTGGTAATCCAGCTTTTACACTCCATCCCCTCCATTTAAGCAGCTCAACCAAGTCAGGCAACAGATTTCATAATCAAATGCTGTAGACTTAATGCTTATTTTTCTAATTAAGCCAGTTGAGAAAGATTGCTTCTCATGTTTGCCAACATCATTTAAAGCCATTTACTCTTCCACAAAGAAGGTGGGTGTGTCTGGCTGCAAACCTGTGGTAAGGGTAGAAGAGCAGCCATTCATAACATTCAGCTCTTCAGCCAAATCAGCACTTTGAGAAGGCTTTAAAAAGAAGTATTACTATTACTATTATTATTATCATCATCATTGTTATCATTATTATTATCATCATCATTAGTATCATTATAATCATCTGTATACTCTTATCTAGTAGGATGTAGAAAAAATGAAGGTGAGCCAACTACCAAAATACCTGGTAATTAGCTTTAGCTTCCTCCAGTATCAACCTATGAGTGGTATATAGTCTGAAATCATTGGCTTGGGAAGCCTGTAAACCATCATTGACTGTTTCATTAACTGCCTTGTCCTAGTGGAGCACTTTTTGAACCCTAGGGGTATGTTTCTCCTTTCAGCAAGAGATGCTCTGTAGCTGCATTTCTGTAAACACCAGGAATCCAATACTAATGACAAGTCAGTAGCTCTGACTAAAATGAGGGACACCTGGGTAGAACACAAGAACAAAGTCCGCACTGTCCAAATGTAGCCAGAGATTGTTCAGGTTTTCTCAGTCAGAGGAAGTAGGCGCAAGTCCTGCAAATTAAGGTTGAAAAAGTCTTTTGATTTAGAGTTAGACAAGGAGCCGTTGGCCAGCAAGGCTCTGTCTCCCCAACCCCTGTGGAGCGATACATCCTCTAATCCCATGGAAGTAAAAAAAAAAAAGGCAATCAAAAACCAAAACATACCACCAAAAAACCCCACGCTTTACTAGTGATTTTTATAGGCAGCAGGTTGGGTTTTTATCTTTGCTCTGGAAACTCTGTGGCTCATGGCAGCTGCATTAGGACTATACAGCTGTCAATCCCCTTTCCAGAGAGAGAGCTGTGATCTCATTTATTCTCAACTTCCAGAGAGCATATTTCTGTTCTAAACATCTTTTAATAACACTGAGAAGCACCTGTTGAATAAGAGGAAAAAACCTGTGCAGACAGGCTAATTCAAGGAAAGCAGAGACACCCTTGCCGAGTGGAGAGGCAACCATTAGCAGGTCGGTGCTGAGCCCCAGCCTGGTTCAGTACCTCTCGCCTCAGGCACCAGTGTGTCTGTCCTTCTGAAGGGGTTGCAACTCGCTCAAAATTTCGGTTTGTAATCAGCTTAGCTATATTCTGCCTGCTCCACACTCACTGTAATTTTCATCCACAGCCACACCACAAATTCCTTGCCACTAGCTGTGCAGCTATCAGCTTCTTAGTGCTCTAAATAGCTCCTGTGCGTCACATTTGAGCGGCTCCCCTGCTCCCAGCTGACATTCCCAGCCCACAGAAATCTGAATATTCCTGCACAGCTCCTCAGTTCAGGAAGAAATAACATGTTGTTTTACTATTTATTTCTCTACAAGTTTTGACTTGTGGATCTTCTGGAGATAGTAAAAAAGGAGAAAACCCCTGCATGTGCAATGCTTGAATTCAACAGTACGTGACTGTGCTTTTTAACTGGTTCACAGGCACATTTGTCACCACGAGGCTAAGTCCCCCGGATAGTTGTTGCCTTGTGTAAGAGGAGCCTAGATAATTTGGACGTAGACTTAGAAAGGTGGCTCTAATTTCCACTAAAAATACATTTGCATTCCTTCTGCCTTATTCTTAACTGCACAGCTTCCCTTTCACAGAGGCACAACCCTTGTGTGATCCTTTTCGTCTTGTCCAGACTTTCTTTACTCACCACTTCTAAACAGGACACAACCCTGTGTGCCTCTTTCCCCGCTCCCACTTTTGAGCCCCATTTTTCTCCCAGGTGAAAGTGATACAGATTTAACCCCCCAAAAAACCCCTCCAAAGCTTATTTGATTTTCCTTGTTTAGGCAAAGACAGGAAAGATTTCTGAAATTGAAGGTTGTAGTATATAAACTGCATCAGTAGGTAAGATCTTATATTAAAATAAGGTCACAGAAGGACAGTTTTATTCCATTTGCATTAAAGTTGACAAATATTTTGCAATTCTTGTTTAACTAAGACGAGCTCCAGATTCTTTCTCACCAATATTTAATTACATTAAATACTGAAATACAGTATATTGAATCACATTAAATGCAATGAAGTAAACCTTGTTTGTTCCCAAGTTAATTACAAAATGTTACTTTTACCCAAATTTAGTCTGGACAGAATATTTTAAGTTTCACTGTCTTAAAAGCTCAGTATTAGAATTTGCTATCTGCCTAACAGATGTTATAGCTTAAGGCCAGATTTTTCTCTAATCATCACACTTTCTCTAGAATTTATTGAGGCTCAAGATTGTAGCAGTCCACACAAAGGTACGGCCCCACTAGGCAGGAGAGAAGGGAGAGCTAGGTAGGTTTGGAGCTTCTGGGTCTCTTTGAAAAACCCACCACACATTTGCTTCCAGCAGCCCTCACATTGCATTGTACAGACAACCTCAACAGTACCTTCGTGCTGCAAGCAGAAGTGTCTGGTTTTATCAAATCACATGTAATGAGGGTTCTTCTGTCCCTACTGCACCTCAGAGATAAGCCATCACAACATAAATAAATTCTTCTACCAAAATACTCCACAGTCAACAAACGCCGACATGAAAACGCCTTATCCTGGAGTATCCGCTTGCTACTATCCCCACAACCCCAGTGGTTGGTAAAAAGTTAAAAAACAAATGTGCAGTGCAATTTTGTTGATGTGAGTTAAAACTGAATTGTGTTTGAAAGTGGCTAACATTTTATTGAGTAATCACCCTTCTCACAGGGGAAAGATTAGGGCCAAAGCTGAGGGTACTCAGCTCTGGTGCTGCTGGTTTCACTTGCTTCCTTACCCATTTGGATGCTGAAAGAGACACAGATTTAGGACTGGGTTTGCCACCCTAAAATCCCAGCCCCTGGGCATGCCTACCTGAAGCCTACAAATGACCTGAAAGCATAGTTGAGATGTATGCTGAGCTCTCCCCCAAATAGATGTCCCATCCTCCTAAGGCTGTGCAGCAACAGAACTGCACAGTAAATGCTTTGCAGGGGAAATTGAGAGGTGGGGTCTCCTCCAGTTACTGCACACTGCAAATGAGAATGTGAACAGGTTACCTGGTAATTAACAGCAGAGTGAAAGTTAACATCAATCCATTTTTTCCCGTCCTATCATAATCTCACATTTTTTTCAATCTGTGTCCCAGAAACCATCAACATAATAGTTTTGTGAACTGTCATTGCTGTTAATCAAAAAAAGTGAGTCAAAGGCAAGATAGTTATGACCACCTTGAAATTTCTTCATGTTCCACATCTCCTAAGCGAGATGCTGAGGATCAATTCTTTCCTTTAAATTAAAAACCAAAACAAACCAACCAACCACCTCACTTTTCCCAGTGTTTGGTTTGGAAGATCTAATGTAATTTGGAAAGCTGGCTTAATGAATTTGTAAAAAAAACCCCAGAATTTTCTTACAGTGCTTTTGCCCTCTCAGTAATTAATAGATCCAAGTAATTTTAACTGGATATGTTTTTTTGTCTTGAGTTTATTTTCTTCTATTGCACAGCCAACTCATAACTGGCTGTTGATTTATTCAAAGCCCTTCAGTATATTTGCAAGCTTCTAACAAGAAAATGTGTTTTCTCCACTAGTAATTCTTGCAGAAGGTAATTTGGATTATTAAATGTTCTCCAAGCCCACTTTCCTATGGTTTATGAGCTCTTGCTAGCTTCAGTCATCTGGAGAAAAATGACTGAGATGCCTAAGACTCCAGTAAACAGTACTTATTAGTAGCTACAACAAGCCACACAAGTCATATCATTGAGAGTTCAGTATTTTGAGACCAGCAGTTATACAAATTTTACACTAAAATGTTTCTGTAGATTATAAATAAAGTCCATTGGGATTTTTTTTAGGAGTGAGAATGTTTTTCCTGGAGAAAACATTAGTGGCACGGGAAGAGCTATGTGTTGACTCTGGGGACCAATTTTGCTGAAAGCAAAGATGGGGAGGTGACCAGCTGGCTCAGACGTTGAAAAGGCTTAGAAAATCCTATTCTTATGTTGCTGATTTTGGCACTAGCTTGCTGACTTGAAAAGTCATGGTGTGATCTGGAACCTTTTCTCACTGGCCAGCCACAACCAGAGGCATTTTCCATTTTGCAACTTTTTGGCAGCATTTGTAAAACTGTTAATGTCTGAGAGTACAGTTGCTGATACCTTGAGTCAAGTGTTGCAGACACTGAAGAGTCTCATGAGAGCATCATATATAATATGCAAAGGCATTATGTATACATATCTATAAACCCAACACATGTACTTCATCTTATTTTTCTTCTGCTGTAAAGTTGGTGTCCATCTGCATCATCCAGTACATAATTATTTTTAATGTGTGCATTTCTTTAGCTATCATTGTGTACCAGCTTTTTGCTTGCACATTACATTTCATATTAGTTGTCCTCTGTGTTTGATACATCATTTTAGGAATAAAATTAATTTTGGCTGGTGTCTCCACCACTTTGAGTCATATAATGAAATTTAGCCTTAAAACCATTACAACAAGAGATAATTTATGAAACACTAAACAAGAAGCCCTCCCTTCCCCCAAGAATTGACTAAGACAAGAACAAAAGGAGTAATCATGGGTGATAATTGCATTGTCTCATTCCATTTTCTTCTGAAATCTTATTACAGGTGTCCCAAGAAAACATGCATTATACAATCCAAGTAATGAAAGAGTAATTCTAAAAGCTAATTGTCTATAAAAATCTTCAGTTGATCCTTTACTCTTTGGAAATAGGGAGGTAATTGCATTGGTGTGCCAGCTCATGGAGATTGTCACTGGAATATTAAATCTGGGTTCAGAGTACCAACTTCTCTATTTTATAGGGTGTCGGAAGAATAAAACCATGTCAAAATATTGCAGCGAGAACATTCCAACACAGAGGTGACTTCTTATTCTATATGGGTCTATATCTGAGAGAAAAATGCATGCAAGATCCAGTGGCTAAAAACTGATGAAAAATTCCATGGTCTGGGGCAGGAGGACCAGACAAGATGATCACCCTGACACCTTCAAGTCTTAAAATCTATTAAACTGAAACACCAATTAGGAAAATAATAAGATATATTAAAGAATTCCTTCCAAGACTCAGGAAACTAGAATGAGAAAAGGAAACGTAGCACAAGCGGTTACGCACAAGTAATTTTTTGTTGTTCCATTGATCATCTTTCATGCTACAGTAGTTACCTCAAATTGCAATAGTGAGGTAACCTCGTTCCAAAAGGTCTGATCGAAGACCAGACCTGGAAATAGGCTCTCTGCCCAGCAAACCTTGTCTTCCAGCTACTGCAAAGACAGCAAAAGAAAGTGAGAAGAAACACTGCTGTTCGCCAAGGGAAATGAGGATACCAAAGATATGATCTGAAATGCTTTCTGACTGAAATTTAACCCTCTGAAAGAAAATGCATCAACTCTGCTTGAGAGTGGCTGAAGAAAGTGTTAAGAAAAGAATATGAAACAGTATTTTAAATTATCTGTTGTTTTTCCACAGCTTTTTTTTCAGGAGGAAATAATTAGGAGACTAAATTTGGACTCCAGCCCACCACTCCTCACTGCCTCTGCTACCCCCATGGCCCCAAGTTGATAACAACAGAAAGAGTCCGACAGCTGAAATGTGTAGGGAATTCAGCTGACATCAACATGTCTCTGCTGAGACGTATCAAATGAACGTCTTGATACAGATCAGCAGTATAGACATTTAACAGTGACATTCCTATGTAGACAATGTTTAATAGACCAGGAAAAATACACAGACTTGAAGTACCAGATGCATGCATTTTATAGCAGAAAGAACCAACCATGCTCATCTCATGAAAAAGAGAAAAAAACCCTGAATTCAGTTATTACATACCTCCTCGTAGACAAGTGCCATAATTGTTCACCTTTACAAATAAAACTATGGACTAATAAGTATAATCCCTTTAGACTAAAATTCAGCCTGCTTGGTGCTAAGGTAGAAGAAGAGGTTGCATAAATGCAGATGCATGTGAGAAAATGGTATCTAGGAATTTACCTTACTTGAAGATAAATCACTATGTATATGCAAATCATTGTAATAATAGAAGTTATAGATTTTTTTTTTCCCCCAGGGGAAAAAAAATTTAAAACAGATGCAGTAATTAATTTCTCAGTGATTTAGTGAAATGCTACTGCCCCAGTCAGATCACACAACGGTCTCTGAAGTGCAGTCACAGTGTGAACAGTACAAAACTTAGAGAGATAACTGAAGATGACTGAAGAGTTGTTGAACCGATGAAGTGTTGTGTATGGTTTAAAAAAACCTAACAACCACCTGATTGTCTTTTACTTTCACTGGAGTACACTGAAGATAAGGGCAAATGATCTTTTTATGCAAGAGAATAGCATTGTCACCTAGTAGCCTGAAGAGTTGAACAACAGTCGTACTCATAAAAATTACAAAAATGGTGATCCCAAGTTTTGATCCAAATTTGGTTTGAGTAGGCGTAGGATTTTTGATTCTATGCCTTTAAAAACTGGCAGTTTAGCAAAAATGTCAAGCTGCATAATTTCCCACTGGTTAGGAAAATACTGCTGATGATCTCTCAAGTGAAACTGAGCAAAAATCCTTCTCTCACGCAAACAGTAAGTATTTTTTTCTCTGTGTTATATGATAAGAAATCAGGTGCATTCTTTGCATTTCATTGTATGCCAGACTGCAATATGACATTGGGAAATACCATTCTGACTGCTGATTTTTAAGAGTTCCCCCCAATATATATCTTGGTTATGGGATTGAACATTAATCCATAAAAAAGGCCTAGAATTTAATTACTACATGCTCAATATGGATTAATTAATCTGCAGATTCAGCTACACAAAATCCCTGAACTCATCCCTCAGGCAAGGCGGTTGATAAATGAGTAAAGCTGGCATATTTGTCCTGGACTTTTCAGGTTGTATCACACAAGAAGATGAAACGGAGCCCAGAACAAATGGACATATCCTACAGCCACCATCCCTTACAGCTCAAAGCCGCGGTCCTTAAAAGCAGTCCATCCATCAGCTGGTAACTGCTTCAAACAAGAAGCAGAGAGGGACATGTGTCAGCTTTGAACAGTGCAGGATTTCTAATTCAATATGTTTATGGTGGGGCAGAATGCCCGAGTGGAGTCTTTAGAGAGTATTTGTAACAGTCATCTTTTTGTGTCACCCCTCTCCTACCCCTCCAGGAGTAAAAATTAAGGAAATAGGAAACCATACTCAGCCTTGCATGGTTTAAGGTATGGACTTCTGATGGGATTCTGCATTGAGGACCTTCAAGCAAAATGATACTAAAATTGTAAATGGATGATATTGAGAATAGAGACAGCAGAAATAAAGGGGTGGTCAAAAATAGCTCAAAACGGGCCTCATCAGAGACTATAGGCTTGGTCTCCATAAGCACACTCTGACCTTTTGACAGCTGGCATGCACACCAAGCACTGTCTTGCTGCCTAAATGACAGGCCTCCCAGCAGCCACCCATGCCCTCCAGCCCCGCTCCCCCATAGCCCAGGCAAAGCTTCAGCCGGGGGGGGTGACGGAGCTGGGGCGAGGGTCTCTCTCAGGCTGCTAGGACCCCATTTGCACAGTATTTGAAGGCTGAAGCTTCACAGTGTCATTCTGAGAGCTGTGAGAGCTGAAGTCCTTCCTTCCATCAGAAACTGGGAGACACTACACTCCCCTTTCCCAACACCTCCACTGTGCCCTAAAAAAAAAAATCTGCAGGTTTTTTTTCATAACAAGACCACATGTTTGCGATCACAGACCACAAAGTCATGCACGCTGAATTAATGCAGAGAATGGAGGAAGCCTCCCTATGCTGCTGCTATTATGGGGTCATTTTTATTCACTCACTTGGAAGAAGGGCTGGCTTTAACTCTTCCCTTTCCTGCCCCCTCCTGTGTTGTTTCTCCTTTGTCCATTAGCAAAGGGACATTGCTGGTTCCACCATTTTGCAGCTGGCTTTCTTACAAGCCCGATTCACAGACAAGAAATTTCAGGCACAACTTGGCAAATCCAGAGGACGCTGGTGAAAGCTGCTGATATGATTCAAATGTTCATTCATTTACTGCATATGGAATATAAGGAAGAGGAGTCAACTGAAAGGCGGTTTCTAAAGAGCATACCAAAAATCACATCCCATCCTTGTTTCCAGTTGGGGAGGTAGGGCTTGCTTTTTCCACTCGAAAAACTCAGCTAGATCCTCCAGGTGATGTTTAATGATGACAGCTACAGATTATTACATGAAATAAGTTTGGGATCTCTGCATCATCCACCACAATTTTAACATCTAATGTACTTATCCTGATGTTTTGCAGTCCTAGTGATACCTTGGGCTAGTTTCTTGAGCTACACTTATATTTACCAGATCTGGGAGATCTAGCTTACCTGAAATCAGGAAGGGAAAGAACCACACAGATTTTATTGGTACATTCCATCTCTGGGAAACCATTAAAATCTTTAGACAAGAAATGCATTTTCAGTTGCCTCGGGGTTTGTGTTGGACCCCAGAGCCTAGGATGACTCTTACGATTAGGACTAAAAGTCGAGAAACACAGTAGATACAAGTGAATTCAGCCAAAAGAATAAAATGTGTGCAGGGTTTCAGGTGGGTTCAGTGAGCTCTTAGTACAATTAGAAAATTGGGAAAGAGAAGTTCACTATGCTGTTTTTCTGAGTAAACAAAAAATATATTTTGTTTTTTCTGAAGAGCCAATTCACCACTTCATAATCTGCATCTTTCAGCAAATGAAGCTGATTTTTTTTAAAAATGTTCTTGTAAAGCAAGGCAAGTGCATTAGAAATTGCTAACATTTATCATGTTCCTTGGCAGAATAGTTAGATACTTTGGTTAAAAAAAAATACACACTAATGGTCTCTCTTAAATAAATACTTTGAAATAAATAACTGGGGCTGTTGAACAAATGAAAAATGAAAACAGAACAAAAGATAAACCAAATATTATTAGTTCTGCAAGAAAATGGTGTCCAAATTTAGCCCATGCAATTTTTGTTGGAAGAGAGGCTAAAATTATCTCCAGAGGCTCCTGTATCCTTGTCATTTAGGAAGTCTTTCAGTGACATGTAGGCAAAGACTAGAACTGGCAATTATTTGCAACAGAAAAAAGAACAACAAAATGGAGGTTATAGGACGAGTTATTGTGCTCATCTGACAGCCCAAATGCAATGAGAGGAGGCAGAAGTGCCCAGGCACTATTTACAGGAAGAATCATCTCTTGAAACAGACTTTCATTTCCCTTTGCTCTGTCATAATAAGGAATGGCAAATCTCTTTGAAAAAACAAAGGCATGGGAAAAGCGGAGGTTTCACTTCCTCTTCTTCCTCAGAAAATGAAAATACGACTAAGAACTGAAATACCTGGCTGCAGTAAATATTTGCTTGCTCAACCTAAAATTTATTTACATTTTTGGAAGTATATAATGCATTGTTCATAATCCAATTAGTTTATAGAAAGTATGTGCAGGTCTGTTTAATAAATATGAATTCTTTACCTTTAAATGGTGATAAATCTGTTAGCAGAAGTGGTGCTCTGATGCACCCCAAAGGACCTAACGTGAGATACCAGTAAAACAGGAAAAATTTAAGAAAATCTGCAAGTGGAAAGAAGCAGTATAGCTGAGCAGTGAAAGGAAAAGGTGGCACACAGAAATTGTCCGTAGATTGTGGATACTGAGGCATATCGTGTTTCTGAAAACAATCTTGGAAAACAAATTTAATATAACAACACAATTGTTATGAACTTAACACTGCACATGGTATAAAGGAACCACAAGAAATGTGGTTCACAGAAAAAATCCCCCAGAGCAGTAATTGTCTAAAACTAATTTGACTTTTTATACACATATGGTGCTGGTTATTTTTTTGGTGTTTTTTTGTTGTGTGGTTTTGTGGGTTTTTTTCTGGATTTCTGCCCTTATATACAGGAGCTTCTTATGCGTTCAAGTTTTGTGTACTCCTTACAGCTGGCTGACAAAGTAACACACACTCTCCCTTATGAGAAATGTTCTTGTTAAAACATGGTCTTGGGCCATGTTGGAACAAGATGTTTCTTTCCTGTTTTAATTTCAAACTGTTTTGCGAACAGAAAATTCCAAGGACATTTTGTTTTGGAAACATTTCTGTAACGAAATACGTTGCCTGTGTTCTGAGAGGGGTTCGGTGATTCCGACAACATCAGCTCCAGCTTGCAGCTGCCTGGGATCCCAGGTCCTTGGCTCTGGGTGTATCTAAGGCTGCCAAAGAGCTTAACTTCCCAGCAAAATGGGACGCCCTCCCTGTCTCAACTGGCTGCTCCCAAGAAAGGGCTGGGGGAGCACCAAGTCCCTGGCTCAGGGCAATCCACAAGGCTTTGAGGCAGGTTTAGATTACATGGCAGCTCATCGAACCCTGCATGTTCTATGGCTCAGTGAGCAAATCTTGGAACAAATTAATGTTTTAAATTAAATTTTGCTTCTGACTGGATCTCCTCCCTGCTTTCCCATTGCAGAGCCTCCCACGTGCCAACTCGGCCACCCCAGGGAGATTTCTGAATCTGCATGTCTGGCTGTGGGGTACCACCCTCTGAGGCAGCTGAATCCCATCCATCTGCCACCCTCCAGCACAGAATTTAGCCCAGAAGTTGCGTTTTTCTTAAGCACTCCCCATCCTAGGCAGTTACCATGGCAACCCAGGGACAGACTGTCAGATGCCGATCCTGCTACAGCTCCACTTCTGTCAGGATACACCTAAATTACTAACAGACTTATTAGTGTAAGTGGAAGATACATTTTATGGTTCTAAGCTGACTAAAGAACTCAAGCCATACCTACACAAACAAACCATGTTCAGAGCTGTTATTCCCCTATCAATCACAAGTAATTACATTTTGTACCAGCCTTTCTACATTTGCTGCTTTGAGATAAAGCCCTAGGAGCACGCAGTTTTGTTATCACACAGATCACCAAGCGGCGTATCTGTGCAGCAACAACGCTACTAATGGTTTACCAAGAAATACACTCGCTCCCTTGCTTCAAGAGAGAGCTCGAAGTTGCCAGGGTGGAGGAGGGGCATTAAAGATTCTGAGCTGCCTCCTATTTTTAAAAGGCATAATGTACAGGCTGGTGGAAGGGGGCTTACCTCAGGAGTCTTAAACAATCTGAATCCTGGTTTTATTACTAGGCTGTTAGGGTTTGATAAGCAATTTCTTTCCTTCTTCATGCTCTATTCATCTGTTGAAGGGGAATTCTGACATTCTTTGTAAACTGGATCTAACAGCATTTTAAAGCAAAGCTGTATAAAAGCTAAACATTAACATCATCACTGCTCATGTCATCACTTCAGGTGATCCCAGAGCACTGTCAGAAGAAGATGGCAATGTTCAACTCGATGCCTGAGCATCCCCTGTTTGCTCTCTGGTTGCCAGCAAACTTAGCGATACGCTTCAAAACCCTGGCGGGCCCGAATCCAGGGCTCTGGTGACAGACAGAAGAGATTCCCAGCCACACTTTCCCATCTACTCTTTCTTCAGTAATATAACCTAGCGGATGTCCCATGTTTCTCAACCTGCAGTTTCACTGAGATGCCAGTTACCTTCTCACAGAAATGAGAAAAGCCTTCTCCTCTCCTAGACACGTAGCACAGTACAGTTTATTTTCCTGCATAGCTCTGCAACTCAAAATTGCTTTCTTACAGCCGTGCCATACGGCCATTACACAGCAACACAGGAGGCTGTATTAATCTGATAATTAGCTTTTAATGCGGGATAACCCCTGCCAGACTGCATGTAGGTGACATTGGAGCATTTTCCTGCAGCTCAGCTACACTTAACTGTCTTTTCTACAGCACCCCTCTGTTTTTAGACTATCCTTCAGTGAACCAAAAATGACTGCTGCACTGAATATATTCTGCTTCCTTGGGTCTAATTCAGCTTTTCATTTATCTTCACCTTGCTCTCTTACAGCTGCTCTCTGTCTGCTTTCCCAGGAACAAACTGGGGGGGCGGTGGGGAAGTGGAGACCTTTCTTCTGCTGCACTTCATGCCTGCTCTCTGCCAAAGGGCCACGGGTCCAGCTACCCCCTGCATCTTGGGCTCACTGTCTTACACCTTCTTAGTCCCTACACCAAACTGCTTGATAGATAGCCAGCGAACCAAGGTGAAAGAGATTATGAGAAGAGGGACAAGAGAAATAATTTCTCAGATTAAATGATGAAGCTTATTCAGTTTCTCCTTTCTGTCTCTTTTGCCTAGCTCTCCTCTATAACAGCATGTAACAAATCAAAATTAGATCCTCCAGACTGCAATCAAATCTATTCACCGCAGTGATGTGAAATTCATGTGGCGTGAATGAAGCTGAATTTCTGAGCAATCGCATGGATTTTCAGTGTGGTGGGGGAAATTGCGCAACTGCCCCCACCGGTGACACCCACATACCCAGCGAGCTGCCAGAGAGGGGACACGCGGTGTGGTTGTGAGGGGTGAAGGGCTGGGAGTTACTCCTGCCATGGTGAGGGGGTGTTGATAGAGGCAAGGACTGTAGCTCTGGATGTGTTTGAGAGTCTCCCTGTGTTGGGACCAAGCTATGGGGAGGGCTGCACTTTTCAATGCACTCATTGCACGACCCTTATGTGCAATGATAGTGGATGCACACTATAATTACATTTTTAAAGAAAAAAACTCACTTGAGAAAAATTGGAGAGCATTTTGAAGGGAGTCTTGTATTTTACATCCTTGAGGCTGTAAAGCTTCTGTAGTACAACCAACATCCAAGCCAAATGGTTTTGTCACAGCACCTAACTTTGTCTTAAAAGCCATATTGACTTAACAGAAACCTTCCTTGCTCTTTATAATCCTGGGCAAAATAAGCACAAATTATTTTAGAGTACAGTATATTCTCTTTGAAATGCTCATGAAATAAGATAGGTAGCAGTCCCAGACACCTTTTTCCATGGACAAAAGTGCTGAATCAGCATGTCATGCCCTCAGAGCTAGTTACTGACAACCATGACAGCACTAAGTCAGCAAGAACCGAAGTGAGCACCAACTCATCTTGTACCTGCTACCGAATGGTCATCACACTCTGATGAACAGAAATCCAGTCTAGCAATTTGGAAGGTGTGATGTTCTACTCACCATAAAAAGTACCTTGTATTAACTGTTATTCCTTTAGATGATTTAAAAATTACAGGTTCATTTTTAGCATATGTTGTTTTTAATCAAATTTCTTTAGGTATGCACGGGGACCCAGTACAAAAAATGAAGAGTAGATATGCAGGAGATGTTATATATAAGGTAGATAAGGAATATCAGAGCCTTGGTACTGGTCAATCTTGCTCAGTGATGTATCTATCCCTGGAAACAAATGAGAACTGGAGAACAAAAAGGCCTATTAACAATATACTAATTATAGAACATAAACCAGCTGTATTCAGTTAGAAACAAATAGCCAAGTAATTACTAGAAGACTTGGGTCTATGATAGCTGGTTTTGAAGGTGCAGAGTGAGGCCAGAACTCCTCATCACAGGGCCATGGCATGTAGCTGCGCCAGAGCAGTAGAGTGAGGTGGTCAGTGCACACTGATGTGAAGACACATTTACACTGGACTCAGAGGGGACATCAGGGTATCCCATGAGAGAGGAAAACAATAGAGCATGGAGATGGGTGCACCTGAGGTGTACACATGCATTCCCCCAACAGTTACAGAATAGGAGGTTCGCTTGTATTTGTTGTCAGAGCAGCAGGGCCCTGGGAAGGTCTGGGGCACAGCACTGTCTGCTGCTGTTAAAAATTCACGATGACAACTCTTAATCTTTTTGGCACAAGCTTCATCACCCATGTTTGAGAAGTTAAGGCAGGGAAAGAGCCTTTGGGTTCACAAGGAGACAGGAATTAGGGAACTGAGGTGAGGACTGTGAAGCTACTGGCGATAAAGGAGCTGGAGGGATTTTTGGGGACTTGCCTTTGGCTTGCCTTGCTGGCTGGGCAAAGGCAGTGCCCAGCTAATGAAGAGCCTTGCTCCTGATCCCCACAACCCTGTCTTCCTCCCTCCCTCTCTCCTCCTGTCACTGCTCACCAGGACTGAAAATAGGCGGCCAGATTGCATGGGGCTACAGGCAGGTCCGCAAGGAGAAAATACTAGAAATGGGGTCTGAGCATTGAATCATCCCAGAGGGGATGATCTGCAGTGCTGCTTGAGAACAGCTGCAAATCCCCTGGGATTTGTTTTCCAATTAGTAACAAAGCCCATTAACAAACTCTATTTAGAGGGTTTTTCACTTAAGTGAGACTTTCCTTAAGTAGTAGCCATCAGTTCTGACTTGGATAGTGAAACTGTCAAATTCCATGGATTACACTAGTGTACAGCCCTCCTCCTGCAAAAAAAACCTGTAAACATGGTAATATGGTGAGTCATGATCAGAAAAAAAGGACCTTGCTTTAAGAGTAGCATATGCCTATTTTTTTCCAGTCAAAACACCTTGTTGTGTTTTTTAGTAGTTTTAGTGGTAGTAGTAATAGTTGTTTTTTGGACTTCAGTTTGCTCTACCAGGAAAAGGAAATTAATCTACAGGGAAGCATTGATAGAAAGTTCTTAAAAGGCACTGAGAAGGTAGATGGTACCTTTTCATCAAAAGAACAAAGCAATTGCAAATGAAAGGAACATTTAAAACTAAGGAAAATAAATCTCTATTACCCTAAAAAATAACTCAAACTCAACAGTAGAGAATGTCACTGAGAAGACAAACTGGATGTGTACACAGATAAAGGCACTTGGGCATGTTATAATTCATGAAAATAGCTTAAAATTGATTTAACCCCACATTTCAAAGACTAAATCAATCTCTGTTTAGGCAGGGCAGATGACCTCACACCTGCCTTCTGTGGCATTTCCTGTAATTCAGCTGAGGCTTTTAGAGTTGGCTTCTTGTAGGGGCATGACTGTGGACCAAGAGGAACATGGGCTTTGACCTAACGAGTGCTAATTGCACTTTGTTTTTCAAAAGTGCTGTCAGGTCGGGCCCATGAAACTGCAGTGTGGAGTATGCCCAAGGATTGATAATGGTCTTTGCAGTAGGCCTGAGCCTCAGAGACTGAACCTGGCTCAGTGGTATCTTTCCATAAAAAAAGTTACTTTGTGGACATGACCACTCAGCTTTCCGAGGCAGCATCTCTGAGCATTCTCCTATCCCTTACACACAAGCACACACACACTTCAATGATAGCTATTTTGCTTGTGCAAGGACAGTGAAACCTGTATTAAACATCTACTTCTGCAATTTCTTCCTCAGAAACATCCTCTGGGATGCTCTGAAAGACCTTAGGACATGCACAATTGTCTACTGTAACATTTTATTCAAGCTACATTTATCTACTGCTTAGGTAAGAAAATTTCACGACAAAGGTGATGCAGGATGTTGTTAATGAACCTTGTCCTACCTCCATCAGGGAAAGGCATGAAGAACTAGAGCTTCATCAGATAGTGGTTTGAACAGGCTCAGGATCTTTAACATTTAAACAAGAGATTGCTTCCTATAGCGACCATCTGCCCAAGCTTTGACACACCAAATTATTTACCAGGAATTGTATCAACACATCAAAGAAGTTGCTTTAGGTCTTTGCAATGCTCTTAAGAAATATCCTTCATAGAATTCAATGACATCTGAAGAGATACGTGCTCTTCCTAGGATGTAAACGTTGACAGCAAACTGTTGCAGGACAGAAGGATCAGCTTGAGCATATGTACAATCTTCAGTTCTCAAAGCAGGAAAATAAGGTCCTCCCCATGTTCTCACTCCCCATCCTGTGCATCAAATTTGGGCTGTTTTTACTGTAATTGGAAACTGAAGGTTTTGGCTATGTTTTAAGTGGCCAGCTAAATCAACTGGTCATTTGATGCTTATCAGGTGTATTATGGTCTGTTGCTTGTTGGTCTTTTCTTTTCATTGGCTTACTTGAAAAGAAGGATGATGGTCGGTTTTGGGGCCACTCCTGTTTAACACCTTTATTGATGATCTAGACGAGGGGATCGAGTGCACCCTCAGTAAGTTTGCAGATGACACCAAGTTGGGTGGGAGCGTTGATCTGCTCGAGGGTAGGGAGGCTCTGCAGAGAGATCTGGACAGGCTGGAGCGATGGGCTAAGGCCAACTGTAGGAGTTTCAATAAGGCCAAATGCCGGGTGCTGCACTTGGGCCACAACAACCCCCAGCAGCGCTACAGGCTTGGGGAGGAGTGGCTGGAGAGCTGCCAGTCAGAGAGGGACCTGGGGGTGTTGATTGACAGCCGGCTGAACATGAGCCAGCAGTGTGCCCAGGTGGCCAAGAAGGCCAATGGCATCCTGGCTTGTATCAGCAATAGCGTGGCCAGCAGGGACAGGGAAGGGATCTTACCCCTGTACTCGGCACTGGTGAGGCCGCACCTCGATGACTGTGTTCAGTTTTGGGCCCCTCACTACAAAAAGGACATTGAATTACTCGAGCATGTCCAGAGAAGGGCAACGAAGCTGGTGCAGGGTCTGGAGCACAGGTCGTACGAGGAGCGGCTGAGGGAACTGGGGGTGTTTAGTCTGGAGAAGAGGAGGCTGAGGGGAGACCTCATTGCCCTCTACAGCTACCTGAAAGGAGGCTGCAGAGAGCTGGGGATGAGTCTCTTTAACCAAGTAATAAGTGATAGGACAAGAGGGAATGGCCTCAAGTTGCGCCAGGGAAGGTTTAGACTGGATATTAGGAAGCATTTCTTTACAGAACGGGTTGTTAGGCGTTGGAATGGGCTGCCCAGGGAGGTGGTGGAGGCCCCATCCCTGGAGGTGTTTAAGAGTCGGGTCGACATAGCGCTGAGGGATATGGTGTAGTTGGGAACTGTCCATGTTAGGTTAACGGTTGGACTGGGTGATCTTCAAGGTCTTTTCCAACCTCGATGATTCTGTGATTCTGTGAAGTATTGCATCACTATTAGCGTGAAGTACACATCCCCAGATTGTCGTTTCTGCACACGAGGACACGTGCTTCTACAAATGCAGCATGAATGGTGGCACTAGAGGGAGCTCCTGCAGCATCACCCACCTCGCAGCCCCAGTCTGAAATCAGACCCAGATCACAAGATTTGCTTCTAAAATTGTGAGGTTTTGGATTGTGGGTTGGTTTATTACTTATTTATTAACTTCTATGCACATTTGAATAACATTTTCAAATTTTCTTTCTACTACAAACTAGAATTACCAGCATCCCTCCTGCTCCTGCCAACAGCTCCTATTACTGCACGGTTCTAGGAATTGAGACTTAGCCCATTACCTAAATGTTTATGAAAAAAAACCCAAAACACCCAAACGTTATGAGTATCTCAGTTTTGGAAAAACTACTTGAAAAGCTTCATTGACATTTGAAAAAAATCTTCCAAATACTAAACTTTTACCCTTATTGAGATTCAACCTTCCTTTTAATCAGTAAACCCACAGCTAAGCATCTAGAATTAAAGTTAATATTTAGCCTTTGAATAAATAAGAGAGCTTTAGGGAATGATGTGCTTATTGGGGAACTCTGAAAAGACGAGATTGTTGCTTTTGGTTTATATTGTATGCTCTTTGCTGGCAATTGCAAAAGTGGCAGAAGTAGCTTTTTTAATTTTAGAAAGACAGACATCCACAGTGATGATTTATAAAACCTCTCTAGTGAAGAAAAAGGATATCTTCTCCATATACATCTTGATAAAAAATTGGTTTTCAAAAGGCAAAAGTTTCTAAATAGAAAGTCAGGCTTCTGTAGAAACACCATGGTCATTCTTTTTGGAAGCAAATGCATCTCAAATATAATCTAGAGAGGCCCTAACAACGGCATCAAGCATTGTGTTATTCTCTTTCGTTCACAGAACTGCTCAGGATGCTTCACTGTGGAATAGGTCCATCAATGAAACAGATGCCACACTGAACAGAAACACAGCTTTATTTCTCTTACTGCTAACAGCTAAATTAGTGTATATATAAGTAGAGTTGTCTGCTCTAAGTACACTATATTTATTTACTATATAATTCTTTAAAATCTAATGAGAGGAGTACTGTTCTATTGCAAAAATTCAAGGGTAATTTACGTGTGATAGTAAAAATATTACCCAGTGCAGCACTATGAGCAGCAAGTTTTGAATAGTTCTAGACCACAGTGTTCCCCCCTCCCCAGATAGGTGTACCACAACATCACAAAATATTCTTTCATTTCTTGCTGGTCTAAAAATGCTTGCTCAAAATGATATGTCGTGAAGAAAAATAAATGTTTTGCTCCCTTCTCCACCATGAAGGCCACTTAGTCCTTCTCCTTGTGTCACCAGAAAAGACGAATATCCATATCAGCCATTACTTTCACTCCACACCTTAAAAAACAATTTATGTTGACTTCTTTCACTCTACCTTGTTCACAGTGGATACGTTCTCAGATGCTTACTAGATTTCCATCCTCTGTTGCACCAACCTCCGCTGGGTGTGAAGTTCCCCGTTTTCCACAACACTCCAGTGTTCCAAGATCTTTATTCTTCTCAGCACCCTCTGCCTCCAAAACCTTCTCCCACACAGTTATTTTCTCATTTCCTAAATTCACTTCACTGGATCACTTTCAAAGTTTCTATACTTTGCTCTTCCTCAGTAATTTTCTATCTTCTCCTTTAAAAAAAACCCACCAGCCAACTACCTCTGTCCATGTCCTCCCACTTTTCCTCTCCTTGCTTCCTTGCTTGAAGTGTCTTCACCATTACTGCCAGTTGAGTTCCATAATTCCCATTTCTCTTCCCTCACAAATCTCTCTTCATATTCTCAAATAGTTTTAGTTTTCCCATCTCCCACTATTTCTGTGGTTTATATCCCTTTTCCAAGCCCTTTGAACCTGCCTGCATGGTGAATCAGAATATTGTGATAATGTTATTTAGACTTTGGTGTGGGGAATTCTTGTTGTTGATGTTAAGCAAAGTTTGTGAAGATTGTGTGATGACTGTATATTTTAAAGACAACAGGGTAATGAAGCCTCTGGTACCCTCATCCATCTGATTTAGAATTCTTCCTGGCATTCTGTAATTCCCGATGGAGCCTCTCAGCATCTTGGCAAAAACACCCATTGAACAAAGCTGCTCTTCTCCCTGCTCCATTTTCCTTCCTTCACTTCCTCTTCCCCATTGCCACCCAAAAATGTATGGAAGAAGGGTTGAGACTGTTACAGGGACTGAACTGCCCTCCTTCCCAAAGAATTACTCCTAGGAAGTAACGCACAGGAATTTTCAAATTCGTGTTCCTTTGCACTACATTTTCTCTGTTCTAAATCCAATGGAACACATACTCATGGATCTGTTAGTGAAACACAACTATTTCCCCAGCAGTACGGATTCAAGCATGGAGAATGTGAAGTGGCACTACAGTAAGACTGAGGGAGAGACAATTTTGCATAGGTAGGTGTGGGTTACGCCCACGGAAATGCAAGAACCAAGAGGCACGGGGTCTCAAAGTCACAGAGAATCCCAGTGCTCACTGTAAGAATGTGGTGGTGCAATCCTTACCCCCCCCCCCCCGCCCCTCTTTGTTGGGCTGCTTGGTGCTAGGTGCGATTCCACCCACATCCCCCGAGCTATACACCAGTCTGTGGAGATAAGGACTGACAATGTTAACGAGCCTGGCTCCTGCCCCTCCCGATTGCTCGGAAATGGTTAAAATGGCTCATCAACTCCTAAGGGCCTGGCACACCTGTGCCTGGGATGTGGTCAAATGGGAACAATAACAGAGTCGCACATTAATCAAATTCTTGTGCAACTGCTGGAAGGCACCAGAAGGCATTTGACAAAAGTCAATTATCTTGGACCCTATAAATGGCGACCACCAGGGAGACCCTTTGAGCTCTCCTGGATCGCAGTGGGCCTGTGACCAGCATCTCCCCTGAGCTGGGACGCCTCTCAGGTACCAAACCCTTCAGGTGTCTTCTGCTCCAGACGGAAGGCCAGGGCGAAGTCCCCCGCTCGAGTCTCAATTATCGCCCGTTGAGGAATGCCAAGGCATTGTGAGTATTTGCTCTAAACTCGAGAGGGAAATTTTCTTTGAGCTAGCTTCTCTTTATTCTGTGTGTGTGTGTGTGTGTGTGTGTGTGTGTGTGGGTACGTACCCTTGTTTCTGTGTGTGTATGTCCGTTCTGTGTTCATTCTACTGAATCCAAACACCTTTGTTTCTGTATGTTTGTCCATTTTGTTATGTGCATGCATGTGTGTATATATATATAGGTACCGTTAAGTAAGTTAGTGTGAATCTTGTCATTTTAGAATCTGAATAAGTCGCTTTTCTTTCTTTTAGTATCTCTGAATTATTTTATAATAATAAATTGCTGTTAGTTATTAATAAACCTAGATTTCTTACTAAATATTACCGTGTCAATACTTTCATCCGCGACAAAGAAATAATTGTTTGTCACTTCACAAACATTGTAGGGAAGAATGCAAATGAAGGCAGTAATGGGGTCATAGTTGCAAGGTGAAAAATCAATGGTTGCACAAAGAAAAAACACGAAACTACTTAAAACAACCAAATCTTTTAATTAGAAAGCAACAAACATGCAAACAGCAGGTATAGAAATTTATTTGAACCAACGTTTTTACTATAATGAAAGTTACTTTAAAACATTGATCCAAGCTCCCACATTCGCAGGTTAAGGAAAATATTGCACTTTGCATCTTCTAGCACCCCTCATACATGGCAAAACATTTTAAAAACATTTTTGCTTATTTTACTTGCACACTCTCCCAAAGTCATGCACACAGTCATTCAAAAACAAAAGGTTAGGTTATCCAAAAGCAATACTTTAGAATTGCACTAAAGCTCTGTAAGGAAAAATATAATTAATGTCTTATACAAATTCCATTAAATTCCATTAACGTCTAGGTGCTTGCACACAACTGCCAGTTACTCTTCATCTTCGTTTTCATTTTCCTGACCAGATCCTTCTGATCTGTCACCTTCCAATCGGTCTGTAAGACACAGAGATAAATTTAGTAAGGAGAACTCCTAAAGTTTTCTGGTTTTGGTAAATATTTATAGTGTACAATCTCCCTGGGCAATATATTACACAACACACAATAGCTGTGGGCTATATGGTAAAAGAAAGTCAATATGGACTGACAGTGGAGATTTGGATAGAAATGTTACCACAAGAAAGGAGAACAGGAGAAAATCCCTAAAGGATTTCTAGGCATAAAAGTGAAATTTGTGTACAAAAGGAGAAAATTCATGGCTGCTGACTGGCTGCCAGCACAGGAAGGATGAATGCAAGCATAATATTAAAAAGAGATGGTGAATATAGGGGATTGACACACTGTTCTGGGGAGCTAAAACTAGAATAACTGCATAATTTCACAAAATTTATATACAGCAGAAAACCAAGGAATTGCTCTCTGTCACTATCAGCAAAAGTACCTTTCAATGTAAATGTTTAGAGAAAGGCAAATACAGAAATGTGTGAGGGAACATGACTGGCTCAAGATCTATCACTGAAACAACATGCACTGTCAGGTTAAGAAACACTCCACCCAGCCATAACACAGATTTTTGCTGAACCTGTTGTAACTCAAGTGTTGGGCAGTTTGAGTATTTTACTCCAAAGAAATCGTAACAAATGAAGAAAACCCTAAACTAATACATTCCGTTACAGCAGTGATGAGGCATACCACTGGGCTGGATACAGTGGCATCCTCCTGGCTCTCTAATTCTCACAGATCAGTGAGAGGTGCAAGAGGAGCAGCAGCATCTGCCAGGCAGAGCTTCCTTCCTACCTCATCACTATAAGCTCGCTGCTCTGCTCAGCCAGTGCTGGATTCCCCATGTTCAGTGTCTACAGTCACTTTCACCTTCATATACAGTTCTGTTAGGTTTCTGACCCATATGTCATACCAGCCCCCCAAAACTTCTCCTTGCTTTCTACCCGGTATGTCTCTCCATTGTCCTACACCTTCAGTATCAACCCATGCAGTCAGCTTCTTCAGCACCAACATCCAGGAACACCAGTTCCCAACGATTCTCCATGCAACCCCTCATATCACCAGTTTCAGGGCCTAGGGAACTGCCCCTTCGCTGACTGGACATCCTAGTACCTGCTGCCCCAGAACAGCTGCCCGTGGCCTCATTAGTATCTCCCACAGTCCTGTATCTTCACACCCTCCTTCACCCCTAGACAATTCCAAGCCCACAATGACAGTCAGTTTGTCCTACGACATCTTCCAGGCAACCCCAATAGCTTTCCCATCACACAGTACTCCCCTTAAAGATCATTCCTTGCTGAAGAGATCATTCTTTAATACTACATTACAAATAAGCTATTTCAGGATGGCTAGTATGGTAACATCTAAAAATATATTTTGCTCTTTTATAGCTCTTTGAGGGAAAAAATAACAGCTGCAAAAACACTGCAAGTCTCACACTAATGAAATGATTTCTAAGTACTTCTATTAAGAGACCCTCAAACAACCCTTGAATCTTCTTGCCAACCCCAAGTGTAGCCACAGACAGCTGAAGATCTTGATGGTTCCCCAATCCATCTGCCATTTCATAGACCGGTGTGGTGGACCACCTCTTCAGAAGTCTCTCACCTGCTCTTATATGATTCAACGAAGCCAACATTCGTAACATAAAAGAAGCTGGAACAGTAATAGTGTTTCTGGTCTCTTCCAGCATTAATTCATTACGTGTTATAACCTGGAGGCAGGGAAGGGAAAAAACAGCATCAAAAATAAACACTGTACTGCATCAATATGGGTTTGTAGATACAAAGTTCCTATGCAAGAGGCATTTACAGAGTCCAAAACTACAATAAGGGAGCAATATTTTAATAATTACTGTCAAATACAGTTACACCAATTGTATGTGGTAAGAAAAGTCAGACCGTGGACTCTGCCTACAGATAACTAAAGAATATTCTAGTAAGATCATCATTCCGTTGTCCACATGTATGGTAGATATTAAGACGAGCAACTGAGAAAGAATTTTGGAAATGAGATCTTGCACAAAATAAGGAGGACCGGTGAGAGAAAGTGCTGTTACAGATGGCAACTGTTGTAGAGAACAAAGTTCTAGCACCAGCGCTGGCCAAGAATGTGGGAAGTAAGAGAGATGAGGTTACCCTAAACTCCTACCTTCATGCTGCTTGAAACTTTTGGAGAAAGTCCAAGGAACACAAGCAATTACTCTATCCCAGTTCAGGAACATTCTTAAGCTCCATAAATCTTTCTAAACACATCTACAGCTTGCCTCTAAATTACTTGAAAGAGCTAGCTCCTACTGTCTTTTCCTTCTGTTTCAAGGAAAAAAAAAAAAATCACTAATGAATACTTTTAGCTCTTTTGTCTCCTTCCTTCCTCATGGTACTCCCGTGCCATCCTTCTTGCTTTGCATACCTTAGCTTGTCTCTCAGCTTTTAGACTACGTTCCTTCATTATTACTAAGCATAAAAATTCCTTTAGTTGGTTACAAGTTCTGACCATTATTCAATCCTTCCTCCCAGATCAGATGCTGTAAGGCAGGAAAATAATGCATTTCTTTTTCTCCCTGAGCCTCCTTCTCAAGCCTGTTCCTCTTGTGAGAAACATATTCTTGCAAATATCTGCAGTGGCCTTCTCCTAGCCCAATCAAAGCACCTCTTTTCTGTCATTCTCATCTGTTTACCAGGCACTTTGCACAGCTGATCACTCCCTAAAAGAAGCAAACTGAGAAGACAGCAGTCTGCCATTTTTTCCTCTTTCACCTCCTATTTTTACAGTGCATCAGTAACACCCTTTTGACAGCCTGCTTCTGATGCTTCTTCTCTACTCAGAGATTTGTTCCCATCCCCGCTGTCTTTTCCTATTCACTAAGGTCATGGCCTCTCTTATTTTAAATACGGTTCTACATCTATACTGAACTTTCCCCAAACACAAAGCTTTCTCCCTAGACCTTCCCTTCCATGGAAAATTCAGTTCAGATATGTTGGGCACTTACTCTAGCCAAATTTAACACGGGGAAACCTCTCCTGTCTCTCAGTACAGGGATTAAACTAAAAACCAGAAAACATGTAAAGTTACAAAGCACACTGTGGTCAAAATTTCTGAAAGTTCTACATGTTTTATTAAAATAATTAAATCTCTAAATAATTTGTCATTATTAAAAATTATGTGACAAAAATATCAGTACAATAATTACTTTTAGCACACATTTATGTTTAGCAATATTTCTCAATCCCAAAGGCTCCAAAACACATCACAGATTAAAACTACCATACAATATACAAGGAAGAGTCACTTCAGTAAGTGTTACTATTGCTAAAATAATGGAAGAGGTTCAAAACTCACAAGTGGATGGCTTGGGTTTTTTTCAGGGAGATTGGGGGGGAGGGTGGCTAAGGATTGTGGGTTTGTTTGTTTTAAATATATATAGCACAAATACAGAGAAATAGTAATTAAAAAAACCAGTCTACTATATCACTGCTGTCCAAGAGATTGCACAAAAAAACCCCAAACCACCCCACAATCAAATTTGCCCTAATATATTACTTACAGAAAAACATCTAACATTTTAATGAATTATGTTATGTAAAAATCATTAAACTATGATTATTCAGAAGTCAATGATGTGATCATCATAGGCCAGTTGCTATATACATTGTTATTGCTTTGAGGGTATGAAAACAACGTGTTACATAACTTCACATAACTTTACATACAGACTTTTATAACTGATTGGGCTTGCAACGTTTGCTTTATTCCATGAAGTTCCCAATTTGCAATCTTAACCTTAACTCCCTTTTACGCCACAGAATATTTAATAGGATTGATATTTGCACTCCCTGTTCCGTATATCACTGTGTTTCCTTCAGTCAATTTATTTGTTTAAAGACAGGCACTACCTTCATTTCTTAATTCCTGTCAGTTTTCCTTCTGTATCTGCTCATACTTTTTCCAACTTCTTTCACGTACATAATACCAGATCATATTGTATCACTTCTAGGAGAGTTAATGAAATACAAAGCGCCTCTGTGTGCTGCCAATGATATGAATGTTAACTATTATAAAGGGCAGCTTCTTATTTGTAGCTCATTTGTTGAACATTAAATAACTCTGTTAATTCAATATTAACAATTAGCACCAAAGGCTTTTACAGAATTGGAAGATGGAACATTACTGTTAAAAAGGAGGAAAAGTCCTTACCTCATCTGCAAGTTTTCTGTTAAAAATCTTGGATTCTTCCAATGGTGACCAAATTTTTATATCATAATCAATACCCGAAGAGGCCAGAACTAGAAGTAAGCAATATTAATTCTAAATTAAATGTGTTATGTCTTTATCAGTATTTTCTACACTTAACTGGAGTTAAAAAAAAATATTTCACTGGAAGCATTTACTTGAAAGTGTCAGTTCCCATGCTGAACATACAGCTATGTAATTACTGTCTCCATAGGAGATCTGAGCTATAGATTGCATATTTTTTTAATATATGAAGAAAACACATGCAAACATCAACAGCCTCCTTTTTTAAATAAAAAAGGCACCAGAATATACATAAGATAGGAGCAGAAAGTAAAAACAAACCCAGCTACTACTCACTCATATTTCTGCTGATGACCTGGTAAGCATATGCATTAATAACAAAGCCTTAGGATTTGTAGACCCAAATACAGAGGCAGAAGCAAGATCATTTCAAACCTATTTTGACATTTAATAATTTCAGTGCATTTCATGTAAATTTATGTGAAATTCAAATATAAAGAAGCAATAGATGCTCTTATAAACACTTGTTAAAATATGAAAAACAAAAAGTTGCAAAACATTCTCTGTATCATTGCACAAAACACCTACAGGAATAAAATTGCATAGAAAGATCTCAGTAACTGGAAAACTGTAGAAGATTAACTGTCCTACAAGGAGTATGACCTCTTCATTACATTTTCAGTGTGCTACAGGGAGATAGTCACACTGTCAAGAAATACGTAAAGCTACAGGGCATTTTGAAAGAAGCTTCAAAAAAAAGCGTTCAACCTAGCCACACACTCTAAACATGTACAGAAACACAATTTCAATTAAGCATTTAAAAGTTTGAGGCTTATCCAATGTAGAGCAGTATTCCATGTTTCCACAAACTGTCCAAAAAACCCCAGCTTCTTCTGGTATTATTATAACAACTTTATTTGCTTGACTGTTACTCTACAGTCATATAAGCTATGAAAAAAAGAAATAACATGAATACTTTCTTTGGCTGTGTCAGAAGCTGCAGAATGGTTCAGATTTTCCATCTACATGTCAGACAACATATGATTCCTTCTACTATTTTGGTCCATCTTTTCTATAAATATGTTCCCCTAAATACAAATTAATAGAATTTCTATGAATTTTACTCATTCTTCTAGTCTCACAAAGCCAGTGATACTGAGACACCCACTTCATTCAGTTTTTTTGAGCGGAGCCCAGTGGAGACCAGATTCCAATATCAATTCCCAAAGTGTTGCTGGCATTTCAGTGACCCCATATTTCCCTCATTAGTGTCACAGAAAACATTTAGTGTATCGAGGGGACCAAGAAATGGAGATTCTTCTTACTACATCTTAACTTTCTATAAATACTACGTCAGTAATGTTTTCATTCCAAGATGTTAATGATAAAGGAGGTTTTAAGAGCCAAAGGTCATTAGTAAAAGACAAAATTAAAAGCAGTATTATCTAATTTATATGGGAAAAAATGAACAATAGTTCAATCATTATAATGCTCTATTGAGCAAAGAATTTAAGACTGAGCTTTAAAATGCTTTACTACAGATAACCTGAACATGTAGACTGTGAAAAACTATCATCTTACTTGGGTCAAATGGATGAGGCTGAAGACAGTTCACCACATGATTATCAGCTTCCAGCAGCATGAGATGTTCAGCAGTATGTCGATCCCATATAAAAATATGGCCACAGTCTGAACCACTCATGACAAAGTTAGATCCCCAAAAATTTGCTTCCTTTATCTGCAGTAAAACCAAAAATAACAATTACTTTATAAGTCTAGCTTGGAAAGCACATCAAAGAGTATACTCCCATTTCTGCACTAACACTGTCTCTGAAGTAAAAGCTGTACAAATGCAGAAACAACATTTAAGAAAATTTAAAGGAAACATTTAAAGAAAAATTATCAAAAAAGAAAATTCAGAAGGTTAACAATCTCCAGAGCAAAGTGGCTGCTAACAAAAAAAAAAAAAAAAAAAAGAAGGGAGAGGAATTGGGGCAGACTGAGCAGTCTGAAAATAAGTGACAGCAGATTTGCACTTTCCAAAGTGACAAGAATGATACTGGAGACAAGGGTACGTGAAACAGTTTTTGGGAAGAGTTTGGTAAATTAAAGTAAGTGACAGGCTAATCCCTGGTCGGGATTTTCCACTTACAGATGAAGAGGAGACAAGACAGAAGCTTATGAAAACTGGGGAGTGGAAATTAACTAGGTCTGACAGATAAAAAGGGGTCATGAAATCAAACTCAGGAATTTTTTCTCCCCCCTCTACAATCAATCAGGTAAGAACTAAAACTTCTTAGTCCAAGGCCAAACTTGAAGGTATAAGACACTGAACAAGGAAGGCATCCAGGTAGAAGCAACCCTTCAGCTATTACAGTAATAGTAGATGAAAGTAAAGCATCTCTCCCTGCAAGTGGAACCAATAATATCCCAGTTTTCTTCACACAGCGATGATGTGCTCCATTCTATACGGTTGTTCCTACTGTTACTTTATTGAGGTATATGAGCACCTTTGCAAAATGTTTGAAGTGATATGGCTAACCTTTGTCACGTATCAGTAGTGTTCCCATGCTGTCAACAAAGAGTATGTGTAATATGTTGCCAACATGGACTATTTATTATCTTTTAAAAATTTTTTTTAAATACACATGTTGCGGTGTATAAATTTAGAGAGCAAAATAAAACCTATCTTGCAAAGGCATTGAGTTGTTTGAGGGCCTACTGTTCACACTGAGGGTCACTCTAGCATATTGGGCCAGTTCATGGAATTTTATTTTGCACTGACTGGACTAGAATCACACAAATTATATTAATTTTTAAATCTCTTACTCATCAGAAATTATAATTGGATGTTTTTTGGTTTTGGCCTACGGCTAACTCTTCTCTAATGTTATTGATAACACAGTAATTTGACCCTGGATTATAATTGTCTGTAATTAAAACATTCAAGGAATACTGCTCTGATTGGAGAACTGTACATTTGAAAGAGGAAATGCTATACCTCTGAGAATAACATGGCAATAATTTTTACTTGAAAGATACACTGATTACTCAAAAATTTTTCTTAAAATAGAAAAGATAGGAGGAAATTCATAAATACTGCAATGTGAGTTAAAGTGTGCACATCTCTCTGTGAGTGAACACAACTGGGCTGGACATGCCATTGACTGAAGGGTACTGCAGAAAGACCCAAGGTCCTTGAGAAGGCTTCCAGAAAACCAGCTACTTCTCACCACAACTGTTATAGTTTGTTGCAGTGCCTCACAGTCAGTGAAGCGACACAGACAGTGTGCACTTGGGCTTTTCCCTTCTGGCAGCTTCTCCAGGAAGCTCTGACAGCACCACAGGAGGCTGACGGAAGGCTTCCTTTGGAGCTGGGGGACTGCCTCAGCAGAGATGACAAAGGCTTCCTGTCACATTCTGCCTTTCTTCCCCTGCCATCAACACACAGCCTTCTCTCCATCCGATGAAGAGAGGAACATCATCATCCTCTAGGTAAAAGGAAAAGGGAGGGGGGGGTTTAGGGAACAGTATGCTCATACTTTAGGCTAGTACACTATATAATGGTATATTCCATCATCTGTTTCTCTTTCCTTGTGTGAAGTGCTATAATTCAGAAGGTATTTAAGCCTACTGTCTTAAGGTCCATAAATATTCATGGTCTCATCAGCATCATTGTTCTCCATACGCATTTGCTGACAATGCTGTGAACACTTTTCTATCTCTCCCCTCAAAATGGCGAGACTGCCTTGTCCCTGATTCTGAGAATTAAAGAAAATAGCACATATAGACAATGACAAGATAGCTAACTTCACATGTACTTGACTTGAAAAAAATCTTTGGGAGACAAGCGAATCAATAAATCTAAACTTTTCTTCCTCTTTGTTTCCATCTCTCTCCCCAAAACATAGTATTGTCATAGGATTATAAGAATAATTTATTATCTGATACTCATTTATACATACTAGTTGTATTTTTGTATGAATTCTTATGTTTATTATTTATATTAGACAATACTATTTTTATTTCTTAAATGTTATTTATTTATAAACAATTACTTGTGTAGTATATGCTGTATTATTTACTAATTGGGTGTTTACTAATTCAGTAGGAAAACCCAGACCCTGAGTGTTTCATCAATCTGCAACCTCATGAGTTTTGGAACTGAAAGCAGCTGAAGCAGTCTGTCCTATGAAACAGAGTAGCATTACAATGAAAATGATCATGTAAACGACAGAAATTGCAGGCCAAGAAAAAGTGGCAGCAGCATCAGATATCCGTTTCCTTGAAATATAATGTTGATATTATTCTACACCTGTTACATTCAAGATACTCTTATGATTACAGCCTGAAAGAATGTGGCTTATTCAACATCTGAGCCAAAAAAAGCCACCCTAGAATATTTTTTTCAAGAAGCATCTATTAGGTTTGTTCAACGTAGAATAATCTTTCCATGCCAAGGCCTCTCTTGCCCTTCCTGACTAAAAAGATGTAACCTAAATGAAGCCAAATGATTAGTCTGAGCAAACAAGAATAGGTCACTTCCTTCACTAGATTTCTTCTTCAGAAATCACTTCTGATTTTACTCAAAATAACCATTGTTAAACTATTTAAGATAGGAACAGGCTAGGCAGCAGTTATCTTTTTCTACTTTTGTTCTACATCATCTACAGGGTGAGAGGTTAGATGGGGTGGCAGAGGGAAGAGGGATGTTGCTTCAAGAACAGTCAAAACTTAGTCACAAGAGGTGAGCCGAAAGCTCCGCAACAGTCTGAAGTTTGTGTTGGAGAAAAGAGTCTGGAAGTTAAAAATATAATCCTGCACACAAGATTACCCTTTAAACAGTTACCAGTACCTCTCATGAACTCTTCAGATTGACATACACTGGGCAAAAGAGATACCTATGTAAACAGAAGTTTCCTACACAGCAGCTTTCAGAGTTCATCGAGATGATGTCCAATGTTTGAAGTTTAGCATAAAATAATTTCCTAATTTTTAGTATTTAAGAATATCTCCAGCATAAGGGACAGAATTTTGAGTCTGAGACCACTTACACACTTTCCAATTAACACATCACAATAAAGCACTAAAGAGGACAGTGTCTGCATCCTTATCTTTCTTTTCGCATAGTTTTCTCAGAAAGTGCACTGGAGAAAAGGACAAAGACATGGCCTTGTTCTGTGCTTTGCCCCAGCTTTCTTGATTTAAAAATCACCATGATAAAGAATCATTAAAGCTGAACCCTTACCGCTGTTAAAAAATATGTACTTTATTTCCAGCATGAGTATGTCCAGTTTTAAATTTCTGGCTTGTGAGATCTTTGTCTATAAAATATGTACCAATGATTGCAGTCAGTGCAATAAAGTCATCCTGATGTCTAAAAATAAGCCAGACAAACTGCATTCCTGGATTCTGTAGTAAAAGACATGTTTCCAGTATATTAATCTCTTCACAGCTTTTGTCTTATAGCTCCTCTTAGTATATATTCTTCATTAACCTGTTAGAAGTACAACTAAATTATCTTCAATAATAACTTTATATTTTAAATCTCAATTATGACTTCTTCCTGCTTCCTTTGTATTCTCTTGTGTAACTGCTGATTTTACATTTCTAATATTCATAAAACCTAATTTTAGCACCACATAAATTAATGGAATTGAAATTCACATTTAAAAATTTTGTTTTCAAACTCATATACACACTCACTTCTACCGTATGCATACAAAACATAGACCATTTATTATTTACACACAGATGCTCTATTGAAGAAAAGTTTCTTTAAAGTTAACATTTTAAAATGGGACTTGGGGTGAGTGGAATAGAGGAATAATGGCGTATATATGAAAGGAAATAAGACTAGGACAGGATGGAAAGATAATGAGGAACAGACAGGGGAGAAAGAACTGAAGACACATGGCAAAAGACAAATTTTGAAGTAAAAGAAAGGGAATTTGGGGTCACAAGAGCATTTTTTTCCTCCAAGAGCTAAAGAGAAACAGGAAGTCCCATCCTCCATCATTCCACTACCATCACACCCCCTGCTACCATACTTCCCAGTCTGTTTCATGAAAAAGCAATAACAGCCAAGACTCTAATGACATTATTTGAGTGGTTATGTGATGGACATAAAAACATCCCAACCCTGCCTATGGTGCAAGCAAACATTAATATAATGCTACTTATCTTTTGCTTTCTGACAATGTAAGAATTACACTTAAAATATGCTTATTAAACAAATTGTAAGATTGCCAAATTAAGTTCTCAAAAGTAAGGAAGTACCAGAATTTGCCTGCATAACCTTAATCCGATCTCCTTTTATATATATATATATGCATGTGTGTATGTATTAAAACAGTTCATGTTCATGCATTTGACAACTTTATCCCTGAGCTGCTCAGGTGTGTAGGAAACAAGACCTCTTTAAGTTGTCTCCTTTACAAATGTAAAAGGGAAATACCATCAGCCCTTGCCGTGCAGGAAGGAGAGTATCGATAAAAAAAATAAATTAAAATTAAGTTTGCCACCATAGAAACCAACAGGGAAAATTACATCTTCTTTCATTGTGTGCATTCCTTGTCATAGGTGCTCATGTGAAACAAAAGCAAAACCACCAACCCACATCCCAAAGGAACCAAACAACAAAATCCATGAAATAATCTGCATAACAACACATACACAGATGGAGACTGAATTAAGACCACTTAGGCAAGCTTAGTTTTAATATCTCTTAACTACAAAGTGCTTGATGACATGACTTTTAAACTACTGGGGTTTTGAGTAATTAAAATTAATTCCTGAAATACAGTGCAAAACTCCTTGTCATTAATCAAAATTTATTCTAAGCCTTGTTGCTTATGTAGACTGAACTATGCATTTACTGAAGCATTTTCCCCAGTGTAATCAAAGTCATTCACACAAACTCTTGAATTGCTTTTGAGGTAGAGGGACTACTCTGCAGATCATCTGCAAAATAATACACCTGCTACTTCTACAAAATACCACCTACTACTCAGAACTTTGCATCTTCAAAATACTGTAGAAAGTGAAAAAAGAAATAGCAAGGAAAACAGCATTTGTTTCTCATGTCCCACTGCTTTACAAACACAGTAACTGCATTTTTCTTAAAATACAGTATTTTCTATGAAAAGGACAGAGTATCTAGTAGTTAGATTATGATTTAATAACTAGCACTATTTCCTTTTTTTTAATTCAGAGATGTCAAAGCTCTTTAAAACTATGATTTAATCCTCACTTTCTCTTCCAAGTTCTTTAAAGTTAAAGATTAAATAATAATTTTGAACAGCTTGGAAGGAAAAGTGAGGATTAAATCATAATTTGAAGGTAGGCACATTTTATACCACTTAAGGTGACAGACAAAATTAAAAAGAAGTTAAGGAAAATACCCAAGATTTCAAAGGAAGTTAAGGGGAGAGTCTTAAACTCAAGACAACTTAAATGCCTAGCATGGTGACATGAGTCACACTAATTTTAATTTTCATTTAGAACAAATTATGCGGCTTCCAACTGAATATGCAAGAAAAAGGGCTTATGATATGTTACAATATCATTTTTGGCAAGCACATCAGTGTGGCGGCTACACTGATTCAGTCTGTAAAATCTCTGCAGTTCCCAAAACATACAAAGAGTTTGTACCATTGTTCGGGAGTTCCGATGACCTTTATAAACCATCTTTATTAAAGGACGTCTAATATTCAATGTTTCCAGTTCCTCCATTTCTTTTCTTTCTTTCCTCCTTCTGAAGAGCTCCTGAATGCGGGCAACAGCAGATCGTCTATAAATTGCAGACAAAGAGAACACTACTGAGAGTCCATTTCTAAACACTGAAATGGGCTATCAAAAAGAACTATAAAATAATAATTAGGCACTCAGACACACTCTCCATGAGTTTTGAACAGACATCAACATTATCTCAAATGTAAAACTACAGACTTTAATTTTGTCCACCCTGGCTTAGAACAAGAATAGCATGCAAGACAGTGGAATGTCAAGTGATGCAACATTTTATGCCCCCTCTGAAGAACAAACTTCAGCTGTTGGCAAAATTCACATGCTACTTTATTCTTCAGTGCTAGAGATATCCTCCACCCATAATGAGGCAGCAAAATTCTGAAGTGAAAAACCCATGCCAAAAAGCAGTTTTTGAAATTTAAAAGGATCTAGTGCACCTTCCAGCGTGACATGGTTTTTCCTCAAAATTTCATTAAATGTATTTCTCTTCACTATTTTCGTGTGACAAGACTCAAGATTTAGACATCTTTTAAAAAGTTCCTACTAAAGGCAAGAGATGATTTGAGATCAATTATTGTAGCAACTATCCCATATGTTAGCAGTGAGGGAAACAACAAAAGAAATCCTAGAATAACAGAAAAATTAGCTTAATTATATATTTTGTCTTGTGAATGTTTAACTCCAGGAATCTCTTTTTTGCTTAATCTGTGAAAAGACCCCGGTGCCAAATTCTTCCTGTTTAGCTCAAAGTCTGCAGATCTCCATAATTCCAGCTATAACCAAACTTTGAGGTCCTGAACACAGTCCAAGAACTGACTCCTGAACACACTCTCAAGGAGCAGGTACAGATTTTAGAAGAATATGAGGAGTCAAACTATTACAGGAAATGACCCTGAAAAGTACACTGAGTCAGAACTGAATATATTTGCAACTTTAGTGCACTGCTACCAGAAAGCTAGTAGCTTGAATTTGTCCACAAGTAATGTGGTACAGTGTTTCAGTCACTGATCCTGGAGACTCTTGCACAAGTCTTCTTTTCCAGAAAAGCCCCACCAGATCTACCTCATAACTAATTCTCTCAGCCAGTGGTCTGCTTAGATTTTTGTTTCATTTTTGTCATAGGAGAAAGTTGGACCAAAAAAAAAATTAAGGTAAAATAAGTGTTATCCTACAGCCAGGCAAAGAAGGAAAATGAAAGTCATTAATACAGATTTAAAACCAAAACAAACCACAAAACAACCCACAAACTGTTATCATCTCATACAGCTAAGCTTTTAAAAGATATTTTAATACTTATTTTTTGAAGAAACTAGAAGAGATTTGTAAGTATTAGCCAATAGATCCACTTAACAGTAGACTATTTATTATATTTCTTAGATGTTCGTCTAGCAAACAATCCCAGAAAAAATAGACTACTACTACTACTTCCTTTGTGAGAGTTTTCTATTCCCCCAAAATCTCATATCTAGGCAATTTTCTAGTTCCTCTTTATACTACACTAAATATGCTAAACTGTATTTGTTAGTTAGTCCTTATAACATATGAGGTCTCAACTTTTATCTTCAACAGATTTAAGAAGAGGGCTCTTCACAAATTCTTCATACAATGGAGGACAAAAAGAGAAGCCCATGTTCTTTATCTACTGTGCTTTAAAGATCACAGAATTATTCTCCTCACCATTTTACTTCTATGTGAAGGAAAAAGAAGGGTGGCGTGTATTTGATAGGCTACATAAACCACAGACACTTTAAACAATTATTTGTACATATTTGTTTTGTGCGAGAAAGTAAAAACAAGAATCATGTAATAACAAACTGCTCTGCTACCAACCCCATCAGCGATCACATAGCTTTAGAAACAGCACACACAGCTCTTCAGCACAGTAAGACCCTTTTGGTTTCAGAAGCATGCCTGCTAGCCTTACAGCTTATCGCTTACTATGGTTCCTATTTGTATTTTTGGTGTATTTATCCACATTAATTAATTAATGATGTGCAGTGAAAAAGCTGAGGAGTTAAACATTAGGATTAACAAAGCAGTAGTCTTGTCTAGCTCTCACAGAAGGGTTACTTGCTAGATAGCAGTAACAAGTCTTGGGATTAGAAGATGGTATTAAACTTACTGGTGACCCAGAGTAGTTTCTTGCATAATTTTTCATTTTAGTAGCCCTAGAAAAATTAATCTCCTCCTCTTAAATTCCCCTAGGCTTGAATGCAGACGTTACAAAAAAACCTCAAGACTATTCAGCAGTCAGAATCATGCATTTTTAAATAAAAGCAGAAGCACAGAAGCAAATTTTGGTAAAAACTCTGTCTTTCAACTAAATTAATTTCTTAATTTAAAATCCTGATTGTGGGTCTTATTTTAAAAGCATGAATGGATTGATATTTAGTTATCTTGTAAAGTCAATGTTTACCTTCAACAGGGAGAATCCAGCCAAGCACACATGGCTATAACTGTGATACTGTTATCAGGCACCCTAGTAACATACTGCTAAAAGCAGGAACCTGGCAGAGGCAAGCCTTCTCCAGAAAAAAGAGAAATATGAGCTCAATCTAATGATATTTCAGAACAAACATTACAGGGAAAAGAATTCTCTTTGAGAGGTATTACTTTTCTGTAACTACAGATTTTCTATACATTTTTAAAGTTATACAAAGAAAAAAACAATTAAAAATCCAACATTTTTCTTTGCTTTTTAATTTTCATTTGTGTTTGTGATAAGGAATCTCTGTCTGTGCCAACATAGATAGTAGCCTAATCACTTCGAGATCAGCAGATACAGAAGTGCACTGTGCAATTCATGCTGTTCTGAAGTTCAGCCTAAACTAAGCCTGACCGAGCCACTGCTTCCCTTCCAAACTGTCTACTCTTCCAAACACAAAGTGTTCAGATAATGACATTTATGCACATTGTGTCAGCACTCCTCAAGCAACTCCATCAATTAATACAGTTGTATTATGCATTCACATTCAGGCATCAACTAATGAAGATGCCTGAGAAATGTTGGGTATAGATTAATGTTATTAATTTTATGGTACAGAAAACATTAAGCCTTGTAAAGCCAATGAAACTGAACTTTGTATTAGTTACACCATTATACTGTAGGTAGTGCTCTGAATTCAGAATAATTCAGTACTACTGTCTGGTCTGCAGGTATGAAGCCTTTTTAAGTGTGTTTTGCCAAATTTTGTGGTACCTTAGTGCAATATCTTACAGTAAAGTTGGTGTGTGGAGTCTTGTAAGATTGAGCCCAATATGATGTATGGTACTTTCATTACTTCAATGAAGCATGCCTTGTGGAAAGATAATTTTTAAATATTACTCCAAAAGTAAGAATATAGACATGAACCAAAGCACAACTTTACCCCTTATAAGCAGCCAGGTTTGAAGTCTTCAAAGTTGATTGTTGTAAACATTAATTAGAAAAAGCCCGTTTAAATTAAGCCCTAGATGAGTGGAATAGGGATTTAGAAGTGAAGCCATTATATTATTTCAGTTAAAGATAGGTTCAAAAGAAAAAAAACAAAACCACTAAGATCCGGTGATGCAGACTGATCCACAGCTATGTATATACATAGAGAGAAGTGAAAAGATGTGAACATGTAAATTAAGCCTTAAAAAAAATTGTCACATCGGGCATTTTCTACATGCTTAGAAATTCTGAAGTGTAATAAGGAATTTTTTTAAACAAAAATCTATGCAATTTGCACAATAACTAGTTTGTTTCTTAAAACACAATATGTCACATATTGCTCTTAAAAAAAAATTGTTTTCTGAGAAAGCTGCAGACCTCAGTTCCCAATCTATGTTATTAAGCAATTTCTGGCTAACTAGCCCTGCATGTTTTAAAACAACTATGGTCACCTACTAGTTAGAAGAGAGACAGTCAAAGCTAATGACATGTTTTTCAAAAGAGGGAAAACTGAACAATTATCCATCAACTGAATCTGTAAACAGTCTACAGGAATTCTACTACTGGCTTTGTTCCACTAGAGGTCCAGACGTAGTGGCTGCATAAAATGAATCTGGTACCCTAGACAGCCCTGCTCCTTCTAAACACCATTATCACAGACCAATCGTCTCCTGAGCTAGGCTGCAGCATCTGGCTGTAAAACTCACATGTACTTGCTTCCTTTTTCCATCTCTCTTGTCTCAGCACTGTACTGAGTATTGAGCTCAGTATTGATTCCTCCAGTATTAAGGATTTTTGTCACTTCTTAAGTTTCAAAATTTACTTATACACAAACATATCTTTTCTTTTTGCTAAGTACCAGAAACCCTGGTCATTGTTCTGCTCTTTCAAGTTAAGATTGATTTTTTTTTTCTCCCCCTCTTGTTGCCATCTTCTCATTTGAACTATTTTCCCTATCCAAAGCAACTGCAGAGAACCTCAGGTTTATACCCATTAATTTAGAACCTGTTTCTGTGATGCCTTATGGTCATTTCTTTGTTGACTGTGTAGACAAATCCACCTGCCAGCTACCATGATCCTGCCCAAGAATTCCAACTTGTGTGTCTTAACAAGCTGGCTACCATCACCAAAGCCAAATCCAGCTCAGGAAGGTGACTAATTAATAAGCCACTGTACCGGTCTTTACCTCAACCCACGAGTTCTCTCACTGTTTTACCCTCCTGATTTTCTCCCCCATCCCACTGGGGGAGAGTGAGCGAGCAGCTGTGTGTGGCTGAGCTGCCTGCCAGGGTTAACCCACAACCACCATATTATAATAGATTACTTTTCTAAATATCAAGATTTGATTGTATTTCTGATTTTATTTACTAAATAATAAATAATCATGTTCCTTTAGAAGCCTCTGAACCTGTGGAAGAGATTTACTACTGCTGTCAAATTTCAAGCATTAAGATACTTCAAAAACAAGGGCAAAACCATCATGTTAACAGCACACTGACTCTACCCTAAAGCCCAAGTTATTTCACTGCTGACCATATAAAAAAAGAAATGTTTATCATAATGCACTCCTAAGTAATTTCCCAGCCTTCCAACACAATCGTTTCAACTATTCTCAGCCACAAAACATTTTTAAATTTTCACCTGATATGCTGCAGAATGACAATGAAAATCAAAGAAAAATATACTGATAAAAAATTCTATGTTGAATGCATCATTCATTTTTATATTAAATTTATAGCAATATTAAACAAATATTCCCACGGGCTGTGCTGAAGAGCTAAAGAACTCCATGGTAAGCATGTTTAATATGGAAAGAATGCCTATCATGAAATTTAAAGTACAAGTAGTACACAGATTCCTGACCCTTTAAGAAAGTTCATGAGTTAAATCCATGTATTCCAACTGCAGCTAAGATTGGAATAGAAGACAAAGAAATATACATCTGCGCTATGTTCCTGTAGGCATTTAAAATACAGGACTCAGGCTAAGTCTTCTATGAAACCACATCCTGAGCCTTTTCCTTTCCAGCCACACAAAGCCAAGATATCATTTTCATCATTAGAATTATTTTGTGCTATTTCCCCTATACATAGCCTTTGGCATTAAATCACAGTAGATAGTTTCTCTCTCTTATGGCGTGTGGCCAAACACAATTGCCTAAATTGTCTTGTATGTTCTTACGGTGAATTCATTCAAGTATTTCAATGAGAAATATGAGATCAAATGACTTTTTCATTTAACTTCATTACAAGAAATACTGTGTAAGATTTAGCATGTATCTTGTTAAACATGTATTATCAAATATAGTTGTAATAATTATGCTCAGTTCCATAACCTTGTTCAGGCAAAAAATATAAACAGTCTTTGATACATGTATTCTTATATTTTTGTCCAGAACTGGGTGTTCTCTACTACCAGACAAAGCAAGTCAGCAGTGGCACATGCAAATATAACACGTTCCTCAGCAGCTGAATAAAAAAAGGTATTGGCCTTTCACAAGCTACACACTTTTCAAATTCCATTAATTTCTATGGCACACAATAAAAAGGTTAATAGGTTGTTAAATGTATACACTGCCATTTCTTTTCAACTTCCATGCAATACATGCAGCTAAATATAACTCAAGCAATATGCTCTGTAAATCATCGCATTTAAAGTATAGCAATTCTTAAAATGCCAGTTAGATATGAAAAACAAGAACCTGATAAATCCATTATATGGCAATAAAAAGGAGGAGGGGAGGAAGAAAATAATTAATTACCTCATTATTCTATCACCTATCGCTGTTCCTCTGATATTATATCTAGTAAAGGGAACAACAACTGAAGTCATTCAAAAATGCTGGGTATCATGTTTTTAAAAGGTTAGCATCTATCACAAAATGCGCTCTACATATTCCACCTGAGAAGACTCCTCCTCAGTGTATTAGTATATGAGACTACTTTGATTTCAGCAAAAATAAGTACTCAGATTACATAACAGTACACAAAGTTGATCTTATAAAATGCAGTAATTCTTCATAGATCATAGCAGAAGTGGAAGCAGCTGCATAATCATTTCCATTTTACATTCATATTTGTTTGAAATTTTAACCTACTAGTTTAACATTTTCCAGGCTTAGCCTCTGCTCATAGATCAGCTTCTGTCAAAGTCCAAACAAAATTAATTCAGTCATTTAAGTAGGAAAGCAGCCCTCAGAGTTGTTTTGACTAATTTGTGAAAATTAAGATCAATCCATTAAAAACTGCACTCTCTGTGCATGAAGAAAATACATTTTGTATAGATTATTTTCTTTCCCCACAGATTATAAAGTACGGAGCTAAGGCAAGCCGTATTACCTATCTCTGTTCCAACTAAATTTGCTGGACTTGGTAAGTTTTAAAGAAGATATGCTTCATGCATACTTCAAGACTTAAAAACCTGCATATCTCCTTGTATTTGTAAGAGAAGGGATCTTTTCCTGTGGATTCCCTAAAATGCCCAGAAGCTTATTTTCTCTGTTGAGTATATAGCTGAACTGTTCTGCTGTACAAAACAGATTTTTTTTAATTTAGAAATATTCTGTAGAGTTCCTTATACATTTTGTTAAAAAGAGCACATATTGACTAGCCCAATGACAGTAAAAAAATTAAATAACTATATAGCTTCTTTTAGTCACTGATCATCATTCCTATAGTGTGCTCAGTGATGCTCAGTGGCTACAGAAATGCTACAGAAAAAAGGCAGATGCCACATTCTCAATTATTTCTTTCAAAGAAATGTTCTTCTGTGTCAAAACTATTCCTAGCTATTTCCCAGTCAACACTCAGCAGACTTAGCCAATTTATCAACCAAATGATCATGGTATTTCTACACATTTTGCTGCTACTATTCTAAATCCTTTTCAAAATATTAAAGCGGGTGCAAACTTTGTGTTTCCGTATCTGTTGCGTAGTCTTTCCTAACAGTTCAATTTCAGGTTAGTTGGTGAGAAACTATCTATCCTTATTGTGTTTTGAGATTTATAAGCACCCACAAAAAAAGGATTATGTCCCTTCTATCTATTCTTAGATTACGTAAGAGAAAGAGACCCAATCCTCAGTTTGAAGACATTAGAAGTTGGATTTATACTCAAACAATGGAAGCTCTGTAAACATGGGATTAGCAAACTGGACAACATTTTATTCCTAAACCTGAAACCTACATCCATCTTACTAAAACTAAATTGAAACCAGCAGAGTTGATGCAGCAGGAAGTTCTCCATTTATTTAACTGCAGGCACTGTCAAAGCTATCAAAAGCGTATTTCTGCCATTTCTTTTCCTTAAGAGGAAGTTTAAGATCATGATTTCAGAGTACAGAATCAGAAGTCTACTATGCCTTTCTCAGTGGAGAAAGTTGTGGGAAAATGACTCAGAGTTTCCTTTACCTTCATTTCCCCAACTGCAGTTTCTCCTCAATATAAATAATAGCTAGTTATTAGGTATATAAAAAACACAACTAAAGAAACCTAAAATTGGCTGCAGATAAAACTAGTAATGGTACACACTGCAAAAGGCTTATTCAAACATCTTTTAGCATTCTGTTTCAGAGGGCTACAACCTCTTTTATATTTTTTGTCCTAGAGAAAAATTAGAATTAAACATTTTTTTTGCCACTGCAAAAAAAAGTAGATTATTTGCAGGCTAACCTTATAACCTTCTCTGGAAAGGAAAAACAAACAAGCCCCAAAGCAACTCCCCCCTAGATATTCTAGAGAGAGAAAAGTGTACTTTATTACTTCTATATTAATGACATTAATTATCTTATAGGATGACACATTGGAAACTACATTATTAGATAAACTTGAGAAAATGAGATTTAGTAAAGGAATTGTTAGGTAACACAATTTACTAAGTGAGAAAAAAGAAAAGCCTGTAGTAAGCATACTGGTGGAGTTAAGCACCAGTCTTGCAGGCAATTTTGTTTAATATATTGCTAATATTCTTTGAGCAAGATGTAGGAATGTATTCATGCAGTGCATTGAGGACATGAGGTTGGGTAACTTTATGAATACAGAGGGGACTGTAGGACCTTGAGAAAAAGAGGTGGGTAGAAATTCAGTAGTATAAAATTGACAGTCATACACTTCTGAGCTTCCTTCTGGTGAAAAATAAGAACACATTAATTAGAAATGACAAAGTAGATAAGACTTTAGTATACGAACTGATCTTGTGTCTGACCACAAGCCACCACTATGAGACAGCCATAAGCAAGAGAGGAGAAGGATATAACTACAGCTCACTTGTGTCTTCTCTAGACCAAGAGTAATGCTCATACCATTATTCCTAGCAAAATCCAAACAGCGCAGTGTGCATAATTCTGGTCTACCTTATTCAGGAAAGAAGGGGAACATGGAAGAATACAGAGAGGAACCAGCATGATGGCAGGAAACCCACAGATTTTTACTGCTAAGAGTGAGAAAAAGCTGAAAATGGACAGGGTGAACATCATTCAAATTATAAGCACTGGGCATGAAAAAATTATTTCAGTCAAAACAGTATGTTAGCACAAAACAAAATAACTAATCTTAATCCATTTATAGCCATTATAACAGCAATGTTTTGAGGTAGCTTCCCACTAGTTAAGGGGCCAGGGAGATTTTATATAAATTTGATCAGTTTATGAAGAGGATTACATGCTATAACAACTGTTGTAGTAGTAGAGTGGACTTCCAGTTCCTTTGACTCTATTTTGTACGAGATATAATTACTAAGAGGGTTTATAGCTAGCCTTTAAGATCACCAGTGCCTGCTTTCTCTCTGGAAATTCAAATTCCTTTGAGCACACATAGGATCTCTTACTTTTCTTCAGTATCTCAGAGGGCATTTATAAACTCCTGAAACCAGAAGAACAGGAGGGAACCTAATGTAAACATGTATCTGACTACTACTCAGAAGTTAAACTAGAAAACTTAACTGCTTGCACACACACAAAAGCAGAAAAAAAATGAATTGGTCAGGCATTAAACCTGAGTAATGAAAGCCTGGAGGCAATCCTAAACCAGTATTGGCTACACAGCAACTTTTGTCAGATTTTATTTGGGGGAAGAATAAGGGAGCACGGAGCTGCATGAAAAACTTTAATTATATCATTAATTTAGTTGAATGATCTTTCCTATATAATAAATTTAAACTGCTACAGGAAGAAATCTTGCTGCACACAAAGAAGGAAAAAAAAGCATGTCAGATGAAGTGTAACTTCATTTAAGATGTCCCTACTAGTGGGAAATTGTAACAGCCACATGATACCTGGAAGTGTCATTCTTACTACGTTACTACAAAAACTGCTGCACCGTAGAGATAACATAAGGTGCATGAAAAGAAGCTAAGAATCCTGCTCAGAAACAGAAATGGGATTAAAATTGCAGGGCTTTTCACAACTTGCTCTTCAATCACTAGGTAGAAACGAACCCTGGCTTTGCAGTGGAAACTATTTATGCCATTAGATATTTATCTACAATTACTTAGTATTGCATGGTAAATTAATGGATTAAGATGGAATCTGTACATATTGGCTTCTTCATAAAAACTTATTTAGTGAGCAGAATTAGTTGTGCTACGCAATGAGCAACCGCTGACTGTTCTTTTTGTCACTACTCACAATGTGGTGGCTTATGACTTTTTTTTTTATCTGCAAATTATTAAAAACCTTTTCTATACACAACTATGACATTATTTCTGATATCCTAATGAATAAATATTATAATGCTTCTTGTAAAGAATTTGCATTGCTAGCGTAAGAAATTAATAGCAAGGTAACACTGCCTTTGAACAGGATAGGAGTAAAACTAAAGCATCTGATGATAGACAACATCTAAAACAAGTAAAAAAGGTATTTTCTTAAGTGTAACAACGGACATGTTGCTTAAATAATTATTACAGCTTTTAAAAATCCAAGAATTGAAATTAGTGAACAAAGGTATTAAACCAGCAATACCAAATTGGGAGCTAAGTTTACCGAATGATCAAAACAAGTATGTAACAGCTGGTTACATTTTACAAGACAAAAAAAATACAAAAAGCTTACTAAATTAATCTTTTATTAATGACAACAACTAGTAATCTATCTTTTTTTACTCCCATACATACTGATAATCAATAACCAACAAAAGGAAAATGATTACAGTTTATCCTTCAGAGAAAAAGATGAAAAATTGATCAGTCTTAACGTATGTACTACAGACAAAGCAGCACTGTTGAACAACAACAGTTAAAAGCTCTTGCTTTGCCAAAGTAAGAACACCTAAAATACAGTTGAAAGAAAATGTAGGTCCCTGTACACAATTTTATGAACCTTCTATACTTGTGACTACAGGAAGACTAAAAAAAGAACTGCAAATATTTAGCACTGGGGTATTCAGCAGACAAGAAGTAAGCGCAAGCAGGTATTAGATCTGTAGGAGCTTGCCTGGCTAGGAGGCAAAATATGGCTATACATATAGGCAAATTAGACTCAGCCATCAAGCTCTTGGCTAGTTGTCAAAGAAAAACTTATTTTAATTAAAGATATGAGGCATGGGTTTCTAGAGCTCCCATTCAAGGAAAAAAAAAAAAAAGGCATTTTGCCAAGCAGTAGCAGAGATAAGTATTCCTCTAACCTGTGTCCTGGTCCTCCTCGATACCTGGCCCCTGGGATCAGAACAGGATCATCATCACTATCATCAGTTTCTTGGAGAGCGGAGGTCCTGGTAGAGGACTCATCTGGAGTTGCAAGCCCTGAGGATTCTGGGTGCAGCTGAGGTTCATCGTTTACAGCAAGCGAGTTGGCAGTGCTTTCAGTACTGTGACTTGAAATTTCTTGATTTGAACTTTTTTCACAGGAGGCTTCTTCTTCTACATTTCCAGAGACAGTGTCAACATTGGGGCCATTTTCTTCTGGTTGGATACCAGAATGCTCAGGACCAGGTTTATCTGATACAGCTAACCAAAAATATTGGGGAAAATAAGTCACAACATTAATGATTATAGCCTATTTTAGAAGACATTATAAATGGTCACAGAAGGTAAATTATGCATACTGAGTTTATATTGGAAATTTAGTTTTTCTTTCTCTACTTCATATAACTATATTTGAAAGAGTACAGATACATACTTGCTTCTTTCATCTCTACAGTTTCATCTATATTTTTCGGTTCTTCAGCACTTGCTTCTTCCTTGTGAGATTCACCTGAAACTCCTGAATTAAACAACTTAATATTAAATCACATGATTTCATTTAGATGCACATCTATAATGTAAGCAAATCTAAATGATACTTGCACTCCTAGATCAAACTAATCAAAGCAATCCCCTCTAGAGTCCCCATGTCACTTTACTGAAATCTCAAATACTAATCCAATAAAAGTCAGTATATATAAACCTATCTATTTGCCCAGGTCAATACACTAACAAAGAAAAAAGCATTTCTTTCTTGTTCCTTAATGTACTTCATATCCTAGGCTATGAGAACTTCAGCTGCAAAAACAGCATTAATACACTTGAAACAGATGATCACTTACTGAAAGCTATTATTTCTGAAGACAGAAATTAAGTTATCCCTCTATTAAAAGTAATTTTAAAAAAACCCACATTTATCTGGAACCAGTCATTTGACTTGACTGCCCTTTTGGCAATGAATTGAGCAACACAACCACATGTAACAAAATACAGTGAAAGCTTGAAAGAAATGTAACAAAATACCTAGCACTCATTTATGACTGCAAAGTGCAGTTGTTCTATTTTTTGATACAAATTGGGGCATAATATGTCCTTAAGAATAAGGGGTTTGGAACTAAAGACAGGATAAGTTAATTTTGTTTATGTTTATTTGCAGCTATCTCAGGTTGGTATCTTTTTCTTACCTAAAAAATTCACATTCTGTTATGGCTGTATTCTGCCTTCATATGCATGTGTATGAGACTCCCATCGTTGTTTAATGGTAGTCATGAACATACGAGAGCAGAATTTTTACCTCAACATTTCAGAAATAACACTGTATCTTACTTGTTTCTTCATCTTCAGGCCCTGACTCTTCTGAAGCTTTTGTTTTAACAGAGTCTTCTTGGCCTTCAGTTTTGCAATGACTTCCACTCCCTCTAGAGCTTGAATTTGTGCTGCTCCTGGCAACATAACATGCAAAAAAAATAATTTGGAAATAATGTAAATAGGTAAGACCACTGCAATAGCACAGCCTGACCATCATCATCTTCCTCACTGCAGTCTCACAATTCAATAGCTGGCAGCAGCTACAACTAACAACCTTCACAGCAATTTCAAAATTCTCTTTTATCATGCCCTGTTCTCTCCTTTGTCTTCTTTTTCCCTTCCTGAACCTTTAAAGGATTTCTTCATTGCTTTTTAAAATATTGTGAGAACTCAAAAGGATTTGCCCCCTTTCACTATTTACATTTTTTACGTGTATAAATGATCAGAGATCTTATTAAAGGTGTCAGCTGAGAACTAATACATAATCTTATCCCATCCAATTAAAAGACTTATTCAGATAAAATTCTCCAGGTTCTTCACCATTAACTATCATTCCTGTGCCTTTTGAGGCTTTCAATCCTCAAAGTTTTGTTGTTTCTCAAGATTTACTATAAGCTGGTACTTGAGATTTACTCCCCATTCATGTTTAGATAATTATTGTGGAACACTAATTTCTGTTTAAAATAAGAAAAATTATTCCTCAGGAAATATGTAACAATGCTGTTCTGGATGTCATCAAAACTAATGTTTTTATAGTCTCTGGAAAAGACCTTCTTTAAGGGAATGCAAAGCCTTGGTCCGGAGCTCTCCCATTCTCTCCTGTCTCACATCTTTGTTGTAGGCGAATTGTTGGACAAAAGCAGAAACAAAGATGAGTTGAGAATTATAAGCATGATTCTCAAGAATTTAGACTGTATTGTTACAAGTATCTTCTTACCTGTTATTACAAAACTATTTTATATGCTACATTGCTAGAAGCAGCATAAATCATGCTTAGTCTAGATTCTTGAGAACCTAGTCTAGACTTCAGTACTTTTATTTTTTACACTAAATATGAGAGCTTTTACTCATCTTGATGAGCAATAGTCTGTTTCATTGCTGTACTGGATTTGAAGTATGAAGAAAAGTTTTGCTAGCCCTTACAGTATTTCTTCTAAATCAAGAATTTTCAGCATTGTTTCTGAATGGACAGGCAAGAAGGGTACTGCTAGACACCAAGTTGAGGATTTGATATAGGTCATATGACATAATCACTTTTATGAACTTAATCACAGTCTAAGCTCCAAGGGTTTTTTTGACTCAGGAATCTACTTTCTAGCTCAACACTCAATGCCAATTTACATTCATGTATTACTCTGATTTAATTTTTACTTCAATGTTAGTTTTCACACCAGCAGTTACATGTTATTGCAAGAGCTAAATAACACCCTGTGCCTTGTTACATTAAGCCCTACTATCCATACCAGGTTTTCCGTTTCCCCAGTTCTCTGCATAACCCTTCTCTGAACGTCTGCCAATTTGAATCAGTTTCCTCAAGAGCATGACTATGATTGCACACAGCATTCTAAGTCACAAAGCAAAGCAGAGTTGAGCAGCAGCACCAGTAATTCTCATCCTTGGCTGAAGTCTCCCAGGTGGTGACATCTCAGATCATACCTGCCTTTCTAGTAGCTGCATTATATTGAGAATGAAGTGACTGGTAGGTCCATGTCTTCTTCCATTTAATTTTCACAACACTCAACATTCAAATTAGGTTTTTGTTATTTGTCCTCAACTGCATCATTTTGTTATATGGAATTGCGTCCTACTTCTATTATTACATGCTTTGTCACGATGTTTTTAGTTAGCCTCTGAACTGACAATGCCTTGCAATTTTGTCCTTCTAGGAAATGCTTCTTCCTCTCACTACCCACTACAAAAAAGCTCCATTAAGTTAGTTTATCACCATGTTCAGTTTCTTTGTTGATCTATCCGTCCCACCTTGAACAGAAGTTCAACATGCTGTGAAGTGTCAAATACTTTCTGGAAATCCAGATAGTTTCTCTCTATTACACCATGTATGTTTCTAAAAACTCATTATTCTGTCAAATAAAAGGTACTGAATCATGCACATTCTAGATCCCATAATTTTGGTTTATTTCCCATGCACTGCTTGTTTTAATATGCCTATCACAACTGTCCTAAAGCCTTGAATATCGCTACCATTAGTCTTAAAAGATCATGATGTTTAGTCTTTCATTCTCCTTTGGTATTATATTTCATGCTTGTCATTCACATGGTGCTAACCCTTGGCACAAGAAATTTGTTAAAATACTTGCTATTAGACAGAATATACATGCGAAGTTAAGTTTTAGTAGTTTTCGCTTAGTCTTTACTTCTCCAATTACAGATTTTTTTAACGAGTAATTTTCCTGTCCCTCATGTCCATTCGCTGTACACCCTTTTTTCCTTAATATTGTTTTTGAAGTAGTCGTTCATTCAAATTTTCCATCTTCAGAATCATTTATATGATTAACTGTTTGAAGTGTAAAATGCTTTTTTCCAAATTTGTTTTAAAATAAACACAGAAAAAAGTATTAATGTTGTTTAATAAAATGTTTTCTGTGATACAGTGGTAGTAATATTTTATTATTACATTAAAAGAACCCACTAAAATAAACGGACAAAACATATGTTAATGCTCTGTTCCTCTTGTGAGATTTGCCTACCCTAAAGCATTAAACAAAGATGACTACAAAACTAAATGCAGAATTAGTTAAAAGCATTACAGCAAAGCTAATTCTTTCAAAGCTTGCTGGATTTGGACTCTAAACAGAAATACAGTCTGATAGATTGGTTGAACATAACTGTCACAGTATTTCAGATTCACATGGGCAAAGTCTTCATTCTGGTGAAAACACATATATCACTGTTTAAAGTTTCCAAACTGCTATGGGTAAGGTGTGTTTCATGTCTGAAGCCAGAGCTTCAGTAACTAAGTGTGGGGTTTTTTTTTTCCCCAATAATAAATGCCAGCAAGCATTTCTACTTACTGTCTTCTACAATAATTCTGAAAACATAAGCAAAGAAATAAAAGTAAGAGGAGATAAAAATAAGGACCATGGTTGTTTTGGGAGATCCTGAGATGCTCTAGTGATAGACTTCAATACAAAACCAAGTAAGTCAGGCCAGTTAGACAGTATGTGTTTATTATCTGAAAAGAATGCCATCACTGTAATACCTAAGCAGTCCACAAAGTTGATATCTTAACTATAGGCATTCATCAACACTCCTCGGACACAGAAATACTAATTTCACTGTTTTACAACTCAGGAACTGTGCCACAAAAAGACTAATTTGTGGAATACCATATGATAAATCTGGTAGAGCAGAGAATTAAAACTTAAGCGCTAGCCCCTGGACCACCTCTCCATCGCTGTACTACTCTGCTTTAGTTAAGATAGTGAACACTAGTATTATGCTAGGGTTTGATGAAGATAGCATGTTTCAAATTATGTTAATATTAAAAAGATTCACAGTAAATATCACAAAAAACCCTCTTGTTAAAGTCTTTTACATTCTGAATGCATTAAGGACTACAGCCATTTCAAATTGTCTATATACATCTAAAAATATATAGATACCATAAGGAAAAATAATTTATCTGTATCTATGCTAGACAAGTGTGAGCGATACGTGCCGATCAACAACCAGTCAAAAAGAAAATTAACTTCTTACCACTCATCAGTGAAGTCCAGTTTTATCGTGCTTGTAGTCGTTCCTTCTGTACTGTAGTGCAAACTTAAAACTGGTTCACCTGTTCCTGTTCGTGGCTTATCACTCTCTGTAAATATGGGGTTGATAAAGTTTGGATGGGCATCAGTAATTTACATAAAGCTGTTATCATTCTGAAGATTCATTTAATTATCCTAACAAAGGCCAAATGTGGTAGTAACACATACAACGTCTATTTAAGATCTCTTACAGCCCAAGCAAAAGTTAAGAAGTTTCAGAGTAAACACACCAAATTTGCAATGCTTTAAAAATGGCCTAAAATTATTTGTATTTATAAAAGCAAAGATGCTGTCCTTCAACATGCAGGTATGTAAAATTGCAGATAGGTATGAGTACACACAATATTACAAGCAGATCCCTTTTCTATCAAGTATATTAATAATAAGAATATAAAATGGTTTTGGAAGTGGTGTTCAATCTTTTTTGCCTCAGTAAATACACATAAAAAAAGATTATGAGATCTAGACACAATCAGTGTTCTAGAAAAATCACCTTCTCTAATTTTTTTTCTACTTAGAACCCAGTCAACTAACAATATCCTTAGACCTGCTGTAAATTGTCAGCTAGTTGTTATAAAAACACTGTAAATATATTTTCTGAGAGCTTTGTGTTTAAAAAACCTTTCATATTATAATAACTAAGCAGAAGGGGAGTATTTGCAAAATGAACTATTCACATGTCCAAAAGCAACAGAAGTGAATCAAATTGAAAATCACTGCAAGTCTGCCAAACATCTGCTGCATATATAGTTTTAAGGATGTTCAAAGGGCTCCTTCAAAACAGAACTGCTCAATGACATCCAACCACCCACCACCCTTGACTAAAATTCATGGGCACAATCTGTTTATATGCATGGCACAATTACCATTGATACTGAAGTTGGCCTTGGGCAATACTAAAGGGTTAATGGAAAGTACCATCAGATTAAGCCTCACTGCAGAGGTCCCATTCTCTCAGAACTCCAATGGGAGAGTTTATTTGGTAATAGGCACCACTCAAATGACTGCTAAGTAGCCTATGTAGTCTTGCTTTTCATGAATGCTGAGCTTTTTACTCTCAAGACTGTTTGGACAAAACCATGCCATATTTTCTTTGGTTTATAGAGTACAGCAATTTGACTGCAAATATACTTGCAATATTGGCAGCAGACTGACACTGTAAAGTAAAAGCTTCAGATCACCTTTGGGTAAACATCAACTAAAATCTAACATTTGAGTCAAGCACAAACCTACAAATTCCCCCACAGAAAAGGCTATTATTAAAACAGTAATGGCTACAATACTGCCACAGGTTATTTATTTTTTAAAAAAATACAATTAAGTTACAGGAACTATGAAATAGCATATAAGAATTTAACCTAATGATCAATGCTCATCTTTTTAAACTGCTGACAGGCAGAAGCCCACTCAGAGGATGACAGCACTGATTGGTTGCTCTGAAGAACTTTAGATATGTATTTCTACATGTTCTGAAGAGAAATTTAAAAAAACCTAAAACTGAAACAAAACACAAAAACCCTGTAAGAAAAACTAAAATGTTTAATGTGGAAGAGAATTAACCAATTACAACCACGATCCTAATCGTACATAAGGTATGGGCCTCATTCTACGCAAAGAAAAGCTCATAGCCTCTCTAAAATAAAGGTTCCAGTTATACTCTTGTTAGAGTGGAGCAAGGACAAAACTGATCCAAAGCAAGGCTTCCAGTTCCTGAAATAAACCGAGTAGGAAAAGAAACAAATGTAAGAAAATATTTTATAGTGGCATATATAGATATTTTGAACAAAAATGACATGTTCTTAACTAAACGGGTGCTTTCTCTATTTTTTGGCAACCTATCAGCAAGTATCTCTTAGTACAAAAGTCCGTTCAAACTTTGAGCATCTCTTCCTAAGCAAGTGCAAATACTGATTATTCCAACATACTGCACAAGTCATCAGGAGCTGGACACTGAAAGAGTGAAAAATTATATAGCTGGAGAATTCTTTATTTTCCTTGTAATAGGTACAGACAAGGCATATCTTTGAATCGGGAACCCAGATAGGTAATGACAGACAACTTACTGCCTTGAATAGTCCAAGACAGCCACCGAACAATGACTATGCTCTAACTTGATCCTGCTATGCAACATTTGTTTCAGCACAAAACTAGTTAATATTACTGACCAAAGTAACCAAACATTGCTATCCTGTAATGAACCTAATTGAGTATTAAGCTTGTATCATAAAGCTCAGCTTGTATTACCATAGCAATGCTTTCCTGTCTTAAAATCTCAACAACAAAAAATTTGACCAAGATGCATAAAGACCATCCTCTGACTACACTTACTGTGGAAGCACTGCTCATATTTATTCACACTTAAAAAGGTGGAAGAATTGCTGTAGACTTATCTGAAGAGGGCACTACTAACCGAGAAATTTTTTACAAATTTCTGGAGACAGATAGCTGTTAAACCACATTGTGTAATAGCTTTTTCTTAAATCTACAATAACATGAGCTACAATTTGGATTGGGTCCATTTCTTCCTTAAACTAGCTTTAGGGCTTGAAATCAACACTAATAAGAACAAAAAACTTTTTAAAACACAGATAAGAATCTAATAATAAACTGCACAGAATTAGTTGGGTAGTTCACCATTTTATATTAAACTTACACTGCTAATGAAAGATGAATGGGAGCATCTGTGAAGAAAGCTAATAAGCTTTGTCTAGTGCATAATTGAACATTCTTTCAGAGAAGACACATAAAATCCAGAAGTCATGAACTCTTTGTTTTCAAGAACAATGTGATTGCCAAAGACTGACTAGATCAGAATGAAGCACTGTTCTCTTTCACTACTAGGTTCATCCCATCACACCAGATCTACTTCACACTGATAAAAAATGAAGGGAAGAAGAGGAAAAGTTGTACAGCTTCTGTGATTTAGGGGAGAGCTACGGCCAAAACTATTAATCTGATTGCAAGCTCTAGTAGGGTAATAATTGTTCCAAGAGGAAGTTGTAGCTTGTCAACACATTACTAAACTCTATTCCAAATTCCTCAAAAATACCTTGAAATTCTACTTAGATTTTACACCCAAACACATTATACTTTAAAGGTACTATCAACAAATGGCAGTCTTATTTTATAAGCAACCCTGTCCTAGAACAGACACTCCTATGAAATAGTCCATCATCCAGGTGCCTACAGGAGGAAGGTACTTTTAATCTACCACCTTTAAAGCTGAAGACAAAACTTCGTTCATAATCTTGTTTTTAAAAAAACCCAAACCCCACAACTGAAAGCAATACCTCTCATACACACTTTCTCCCTTAAAAAATGAACCTGTGCAAGTGTAACTTCACAAAGATTGGGGCTCTTAACTATGAAGTGGTAAGCACATAAAGACAGGTTTACAAATTGCATGACCTAGTTTCATCTAACACTGCAAGGAACTTCAAGCTAGTTTCCCACATCTCAAATGCTGCCCTATTCACTAGTCTATTGGCAACCTCACAAGAGAAGGATAGATGACTTTTCATGAAAAACTTCCAAAATAATTTCTATCTAGCACTAATCATGATCTCCTCATAAGAAAATCAGCTTTGTACATTCTGAAGATAGGGTTATATTCTGGGTGAAAACCGAAGAGTTACTTCTGAAGGGAGAAAAATTGATCCAAAGAGGAAGAAATAAGCGGTGTGTTTTGGAAAATAGGAATTCCATGGGAAGGCTTAACACATGAAAATGCATCAGAAGCAGCTGAACTTGGAGGGAAGGGTGGAGATACCTTTCTCTAGTGAGGAATACTGACTGAACAATGCTACACTGATACCAGTCAGTATAAAGCACAATGATGTCTAAGGGAAGACCAAAAATCAAGTAATTCTTTGGACCAGCCTAATCTATAGCCCAAGGCATAGAATTTCTTTGCCCAGATGATTCCTCCACTAATTAGATATAGTACTGCACTTTACCCAAGGAGGCAGTACAGATCATGCTGTGCCCTACAACGAAGCACAGGTCTGAAGCTCTTGAGCTTGTACCTGCAGAGATCACTATAGATCTGGAAAGTGCTATATGCATACCAATGCTCAACCAGTTCCTCTGACTGAGAGGCAGAGCTAATTAGCTGGGACACAACACATGCCAATACAGTTTCAAGGACTTACGGTTCATGAGGAACTAACTCTGCCACAGCTGACATACCAGCTCAAGTATCTATAATGTGGCACTGAACAATCTGGTATGGACATCACCATAAGGGATTACTAAACCCTCGTACTAACTTGCAAATACTAGAAATATCAGTAATCAGCATGGCTTCTGTGTATGTGGGAAGCAGCATTAAAATGGTATGGGATGCATACACACATTTACACTTCAAAGTTACCAAGCTAGTTCTCCGGCTTCAGGTTCCCTCTTTAATTACACCAATTCAGGCAGTACCTTACAGTCATAACATCACCTTTACACTGCAACAAATCTAATAGCCACCCTCCACTATTACAATCATGGTCAAAAAAAAAAAATCTATTGTAGATCACTGTAATCCATCTGAAACCAATTTGTTCAGACAGGAATGACTTACAGCTTCTGCTGGACTGTGAGAATAATGGCATTATAAATTTTTATGTTTGTAGTAAGTATCAAGTAAGTATATTTAAACCCAGAAACAGGCTAAAAACAAATGCCAACAAAAGAGACTGGTCCAACAGAAGACAGCTGATTCAATACTAAATTAAGAAAAGATACGAATAAGAAAAAGCATTTTTATACAAAAGAACTGATATGACTTCCTTCATTAGCCATTTATATTTTTTTGAGATTTCTGTTCAAATATGAAGTGAAACTAATGCAGTTTAATTCAAAATTCAACTGGATTTCAGCAAATTGTTCTTTCTAGTTATCATCTGGACAACAGATTTCCTAATAAATTCCTAATTTTCCAAACTAGAAGTAACATTCTGTGCTTCTTCAGGTGATCTTTACCATCACAACAGAAAAACATTGGCTTAAAACAATCAGAGAACTGGTCTACCAATAAAGTCTGGATAAAGAAATGTATTTGGGGGTTTTTTTTGCATATTAAAAAACCTGAAGTGTTTTCGTGAGAGGAAACCTCTTCACATTAGTTCAAGTAATTTCTTAACACAGGAAAAAATTACTAGAAAAAACGCTCAAGAGTATTACAACTATGGGTCTATTACAACTATGCAATTAGCAATAGCAATACACAAACTAGTTTTTAAGGCAACTGATCGTGCTTGAAGAGGAATCTGATGCAGATTTGGGAACTGATTTCTGGGACCAAAACTTCTGGTTTTATCTTTGCTGTCAGATGGGCTTAATTCACAACTTCATGGAACAATTTATCAGTTTTCCAAAACTTTTGCAGTTGTAGGAACTTCAGTAAACATATAGACTTTCGATGTTAATTCTAGTTTATTCTACTCTCATCAAATAATGCTTTATTCTGAGTTCATAACAGAGAGCATATCTTGGGCCACTAATTACAAGCAAGTTTTCCAGCTAAACCTGACTGTTGGAGTGATGTAGGCTACTGAACCACGAATAATTAGCAAATTTACACATTGACGTTTAAGGCTATTTCATCACAAAATGTAATTCCACAAAATGAATTTATTTGGTCAATATAAAAGACAGCTTGATTTTTTTTCAATGTTCTGGCACCCTAAAATATACCATAATGTCAAAAGTTGCCAAACAGACTGTTTTTCAGAAATAGGATTTCAAAACAGCATTCGAGTTTAGAATGTGAAACAAGATGAAACAGCCAGCTCTTTTGTGGGATTTGAGCTATTAAATCTCCACAGAGGCTTCGATATGGATGTAAGCATAATGCACAGTGCATGGAAATCTATTTTTAAATTACCATCTATCACTCATTAATTATTCAGGCATAAATATTCACTACGGATGACATTGGTTCAGGTGGAATAGGGTCACCTATGGCCCACATTGCTGCTCACAATTTGAAGACTGATGAATAATGGGCATAGAGAAAGCTCTTTCTACCACTAGCCCATAGGGCATCTACAGAGAAGCACTAGTAGTTGTTTAGTGGAAGGGGTGTAGAACAGGGGGTTACAGAGGTAAGATGCACCTAAGTGCAATAGGTGCTCTTGAGTTATTCAAACTGTGCAAGTATAACAAAGCTGCACAAGTATAACAAAGCTTGCATAGGATAAATTAATTTGGCATTATGTGATTAAAAGTTACTTCAATCTTGATATTGCACTTTGATCCAAGAAGAGCCATTCAGGAAAAGACTGTTTAAAGAATTCATTTTACTTTGCATTTAAAAAAATATTCTAAATGTCTGTAGAGTACGTAAGACATTTACTATACCTACATTGAACGCATTAAGAATTGAGCATAGGATGGCTTTTGAAAACAATTAACCTTACTCTGTTACTCATATTGAGAATTAAATAATTAATGAGTTTCCAGCAGATCTGCTTACAGAATTCTACTTTATGTAGATGAACAGCATTTTTAGACTGTTTATCATCATGAAAGGCAATTTTAAAAGGAAGCATTGCAATCAACTATGGCTGGGTATAGCGCATTTCCTGTCACACGCACCCTGTTGCTCATCAAGTGACATGGATCCAAGCTGTTTGTTAACCACAGAAGAAGGAGAATCTGAAACAAAAACGAGATTTCAACTTAAAACATAAGCAGCAGATAACTGCACAGCAATGATCATATGTTAGTTTAAAATAAAAAATAAAAAGCAGCAACATAAGGAAGCTTTGGGTTTGTTTTATGAGCAGCCAGCCATATTGCACTTTCTAGGCATGACAAAAGCAAAGCCACTTGTTTCAAATCATTATGTATTTCTTTAGGCAGCCACTGAACAGCCTGAAGCTTGCTGACATGTCGATATTAAAAACGGCTGTCCATTACCAAGGATTTTATTATGTTCTTCAAATTTCTAACATGTCAGGAAAACCACTGAAGAGTTATGACTCCTAAAGCCTTTCCTCCAACTACCAAATGACACCAGTATTTCAAACTATGTGCTAAATGTAAATTTCAGAATATTGACACTTCAACATAAAATACTCAATGGCATACCAGTATCTTCTATATTTATACCTATGAGCATAAAATATAAAAGATGAGACTGTTTACAGGTATAACAGCATATAGACTGTTTTTATTTTAAAACATTAAAGCACCAAAATACATCCCACTCATATAACAGTTCAAGAGTTCTGCATTCCTAGATGCTATACTTCTGTGGCATCTGATGACTGAGAACATAAGTTTATCACAGTACCACACCAGTCAGTCTTCTAAAAATCCTCATGTAATCACAGAAAAAAAATATCAAAAAACCCAGAAGTGCATTTATTTCCACTGGATGCTACTGGTTAGTATCTATCACCAGCACTGCATTCACTGTGCAGACAAATGACAGGTGCAAAGTTCAGTATCTTCTGCGAGTCTATTTTCCTTGTCACCTCTGAAGACCACATCTTACTTCTGTATTATCTTAAGATGAGCTGATGTACATAAATTAGTGCAGTATTTCAAGGATATTGGCAAGGCTACCATATCTTGGTTCCATTTGTTAATCTTCTGTTACAAACAAATTCATGCTAAGATAAAAGGATTTAATATCCTCTATTATAAACTGAGTTGTAGTCTGCTAACATCACAGCATGCTAAAAGAATTTTAACATAAATTTAAAACCTATACAAGGAAAGCAATAAGTAGTAATACACTCTCCCCTACAGGAAGCTCACTTCTAGGTTTGGGCCAGAATCACCAGCATGAACTATTTTGTAGTACAGCCATAACACCTGCTAAATTGGCAAAGCTAGTTTAAATACATATCCTCAAATGATACTTCCCTCCCAGCCATTGGTGCAAGAATCAGCCTGTTCCTTCATTACACTGATACCTAGCGTAAGGGAGGGAACAATGTGTGAAGAACAGAGACCAGGAGAGTGTGAGGTGAGCTCAGTGTTTTGGAGGCTGGCTTGATTTGGTAACTGGGCTTATACAGTTTATTTACATGACTGGGGAACATAAAATTGGCCCAGCTTTGTCTTCACCTTTTTTCAGCCATCCCCATGCCTTCCACCAAACACATCTAAGCCAGACCACTGAATTTGTCATCTAGATTCAGATGGGATGTAGCTCTTAAGTGTGAGACTTGTAACATTAATATATTTCACTTTCCAAAAGTGAAGTGTACTTTACATGTAATTTCTAATTTAGAAGAGAAGTATTTACAGGAGAGTTTTTTCAGTGGAGTAGTAACCCACTTTTTAGAATGTAAATCAGAGGAAAAAAACAGGTGTAAAGATGCACCATGTCATAAAATGATCTGCTTGTATTCCAGCTGACCCATCACAGGAAGGGGTACGCCCCTCTCAAGAGCAGGCTGGTTTTGATCACTGACTTACAGTTATGAAGTCCATGATTGGGATTAATTTGTATGAGAAGTGCTAAAGGGAGGAGAGGTCTTGGACAGCAGGCTGAGAAGACTGATTTTCCGTCACGCTCTGTTCTTGCACTCCAATTCTTTCCATAAGCTTATATGTCCTTTTTTAAAAGGCGTATCATGCTGCCCAACATTTTACTTGTCTTGAAAAACTAATCTCATCAGCTCTTCAATTCAGACCAAGATGAACAGAAGACATATGACTAAGATATTTTAATTATAAACATAAGAAATTATATTTACTACACTTACCAGCACTTCTAAATTTTATTAAGACCTCATGTAATACAATGGTAAGTAAAAAGCAGGTATGTTTTACCATGTGCATCATTCAATCACAGTAAATAAAAATGAAAAATTTTCTAGGTAGTAGTCCATGCCAATCTAGGCTTAAACCTCCCACATTTCACTATTATTTTGATGGCTTATTACAACTTTGTGAATGCGTTTCACTTGTAATAAGAGAATTTTTAAACAACATATAGGAAGCATCCTAAATATTCCATTTAACATGGTTAAGAAAAGAGCTCAGTTTGTAGCAATTTTAAAGTCACTTCTTTTCCTTTTTCAAGTCTTCTGAAGCCACAGATCACCAGCACCCCCCGAAGTGGCACTGCAGTCTGGAACCCCACAGCCTGGGCAGTGAAATAAACCTGACCATGAAACCAGCCTAGAGAAGTTCAGGTAAATGCCTCTTTTTTTAATATATGGCTTTGTTTTGTAAAAATTCTGAAAAAGTACTTTCATAATTTCTGATAAAGGTTTTGAAAAAAGTGTTACCAAAACTGTGCCATATAGTTAAAAAAACAAACAAAAATCCAAACTCTTACCTGAGCCTTCACAGGCTGGGTCTGCATCCCAATGCAGTTCACCACTGGTTGTAATGTCACCAGTACATTCTAAACTGGAACACCACTTAAAGAGGGAACTGGAGATTCATAAATTTGGGAAACCTCAAACAGAAAATAGAAGATAATTTTAAAGTCAGTTATATGCTGAAGGATCTTCCTATAGTTTGGGCAATCAGCACCTGACTTCAGCAAAATATTAGCATGCCACCTCTACTGATTTGGTTAAAAAAAATTTCCTCCTTATATCACTATAACACCAGCTCCAGTATAAGAGCCAGGCCTGAAGAAGTGAGTTTTTAAAGTCCTGAAGTGGACCTTAAACTAAGAAATTAAATACTTGTTTTAATACCTAGGAATAATTGCTCTGCACCGTGAATACACTCTCAGTTACATATTTAGTACTTCAAATAGACACATTTCTACATCTGATGTTTACAGAGAATGCAGAGAATCTAGTAATAAAAACTGCAGTCATCTCCTTGTTCTCCACAGAAAGCTTTAACAGAGAAATTAAGTTCCAATTTGTTCCACTTTAAAGACACTGACTGTATAGACTTTTGAAACAACCAGTTTAAAAAAAAAAAAATCAGGTCAATCTGCATCATAGGTTCTGCAATATGTCAGAATGCACATGTATGTATATTCCACAATAAATGCAGTCTAAATCAAATTAATTTTTGCTTAAAACAGAAAGGTTCACATTAATTCATTATGCACACTGACCACTACAAGAAGCCCCGATCTATTACTGATTCATTTTTTCTTTCCAGTTCAAGATCAGATGCTTCACATTTCTGTAACTTCTCAAATTGCATTCAATCCACTTAAAGTTTTCAAAAAGAGGAGTGATGTAGGTACTGGTGATGCATACACAGCATATCAGCCTTGGGCAGAATAGCAATAACAGTAGGTTTAAAAGGTTTACTTTCTTTGTAGTTTGCATATAGCACATATATGCTGTTGTTCAAATACTGCATAGGATCTAAATGTTATGAAATGCCACAAAAATGTAAGTAAAACCTAGGCTTTGTTGGAGAAAGTATATCATAAAAAAACCCATAGTTCCCTAATTAAATGAAGTGGCTATCAAAAAAATCTGAATCTATTCAATACCTAAATCAAAGGCTTCAAAGGCTTGAAGACAAAACAGACCTGATGCATGCAGTATATACTGCTTCTAAAACTTACAAAAGTTTTACCAAATTTACACAATGCTTGAGAGGTATCCACTAAAACAAAGTCTCTTTGCCATCTGAGGATGAAGTATGTTTTTCCTCGATGTCAAATCAGCCCACTGTGAATCATTACACAGTTAACTCACACTCACATTCAACAACATAAACTTTTGATGATATTTTTCTAAATAGTGATGGCTAACTATTACAGATACAGCTTACAAATCTTTATGTACCTATTACAAGTCCTTAGACTAGGAGACAGAATATATAGACAGACTATACAGACTAATTATCTACTAAACCTGAAAAGCTTTCAGCTCTTGACATTTTCTACTGGTAATTTCTTACATGACTGGAGTATTTTTTCTCCACCCTGTGTCTACAGCTATAATTGAGCTTCTGTGATTGCAAAGATAAGGATTAGGAATGAAATACAGGTCAGAAGAAATGGCCTTAGTCTCACACTGAATTCCCCAAAAAATTGCAAGTGTAAATTATCCAAGCTTGTCAAGAGTAGGGGTTGAGAACTTGCAGCCCTGGGCCAGAGGTTATGACACCATTTCACATAGTGGCAGACACATTTGGGGGTGTCATTTTTTGTCTGAAAGTTTACAACTACAGTGCCTGAAAACTAAACATCAAGACAGAGCATCAAAGACACCTTGAAGAAAAAAAAAAGATAGATATTGCCTCTGTAAGGAAATTTATTATTATTATTAAAAAGCCCCACAAAACTAAGAACATCTTTTTCTCCTATCACATTTCTGAAATGCCAACTTACCACAGGGTTGGAAAACAATTGTCTCTATGGAGAAGCAAGAGACCAAATATCTGCAGCTCTGGTATTTCAAAAGAATAGATTGTGGATACACATCTTCCAAAAATAAGTCTTGGCAGTCAGAAAAAGGGAACAAACCAAAGTAACTTGCATAAAAAGAAATGATCAAATACAAAGAATATATCCATGTCCAGAGTGCAGAAGTATTAAAAAGTAAGACAATGCAATGGTGATCTGGATTCCCCAGCAAAAGAAACAAGTTTCATTTGTTTGCTCCCACAATAAGGGAAGGAGGAATACAACAAGAGCAGCTGATGAAGCATATCAGGAAGTTCTTGTATTTACACATATGAGTAGAAAGGAAGAGGTTATCTTTTATCAAATTTCTTGAGGAATAATTGACCGAAATAACATTAAGTATTTAAATTTGAATTTCTCATTTTAAATCTTCCACTATCTGTAATGCTGAAGGTAACAAATTCCACCAGACCAAAGAGCAAAAAGATATACATCCTAATGAGTTGGAAGTCAGATAGCAAAACTATTCCCCCTTCCTTTCCCCAGAAATGTTTCCATAGTGGTAAGCGAATCTATCTTTCAAAGCAATTACTTAACAAGTAAAATGGTTAAATTTTCAAATTCATTCTCATCACGTGAAGAATGAGGTAAATATTTGAATACTAGTTTCCTCCAAGGCTATGTAGGTGTTACGTGGTTCCCTGGTGATCCCAAACAAAATGATAGGATCTTCCCATTAGTTCCCTTAAAATGCAAAGCACATGCGAACTCAAAAATCCAAGAGACAGTGATGGAATCCAAACTAAATACAATACATCTCTGACTCCTAGTGAAAGCAATTACTCAGCTTAAAGCTTCAAATTTGTGTCAGTATGGATCCTACAGTATGTTGACGTGCGAGCAACCAGGAGTAAAGAATTACATTGTATCCTTGAAGGAGCACTAAGAGATGGGTGAGACAGTATCAAGTGAAACCCAGACCAACATATACTTCAGAGGTAGTAAGATACCCACAGATATACCTCCAGCTGCAAATTCTACAGATATGGTTGTAACAAAACTTTTTTCCCAACTTCAATTCAACTGGAAACAATTTAGTAAAATAAATTTTAAGTCATTCCAAAAACAAAATGGAAGATCAAGATCTATTGCAAGTAAGTGTTAGCTATGGTTTTGCCTCTATCAATACATATCTTTGAGTTAATAAATTTTGATGTTCAGTTTGCTGAAAAAAGTAGCTTTTGGATTTTTGATTTTTTTTCCCCTGGCAGGAAACTGCTGTCACCTACAAGAACACTGCTACCATTATTTTTCTTGTTCTTCTGCTACAGGTAACAGGCACCTATGGCTGCCATTCCAAGGATAAACACACAGCCCTTCAGGTTTACTGGTTTCCAAACATTCTGAAAACTCACTGTAGAATTTTTTAGTGCATGAAGTTATTCAAAATTCAATAACTATGTATTGTAACTAGAGCACTAGCCACTGTTATATCAAATTGTTCTGTAAGGCTCCAGATAAATGAATAGATTGAACCATAGCAGGTCGAGCTGTGAATGTTTGACACAATCCTTATAATTTAGCCACACCTCAACTGTCACAGAATTTATCCACAGAAGAAACATTGCTAGACATTACTTCTCAACACAAAATACGCTGATTTTGCACAGAGCATGCAGCTCACTCATTTTCACATAGTACCATGACAAAGTTTGTTTCAAGTTTATGCTGCAGTTTACCTCTTAGCTTTCTCAAATATGTCTCTTTTTATTATAAACATCTCCAAGGTTTTCTTGTCATCATTTTTAATCTCAATAAGACAGGAGTAAGAGGATGGTGAAATGAAAAGTCACTATTTAAAAAAGGAGAGCATATCTGGGGACTTTGGCTTGTTCTAAGTATTTTCACTATACTTACTGTAAAACCATAGCATATAAGAGTGTCAAAATTCTGTTTTACAGAATCATTACCCTGATTTAGAACATATGCTAAACCAAAGCCAAATCTTAAATGTTACCATCAGATACAATTAACACTGAAATGCAATTTTAAGTGTGTAAGTACCTTAGTCTATTCAGGACACCGCCATTTGTTGCTCAACTGCTCTAGCGAACATTGCACATACCTGATATCATGCACCTAGGAAACTTTCTTCATGTAGTATCATTTAGCTATATAATCCAAACATGTTAGACAAATGAAAACTGTCAATATTGCTCTTTCCCTAACCATGTGATGATAAACACCACCACATGCAAGGTAAGACAAGCAGCAAATGCATTAAGTCTCTCGTTCTGGAAGAGAAGCATCTCAGCAGACAACAGCAGCACAAACTATAACTACGTTAGCTGCTTTAAGAAACCTTGACAAATGACAACCTGATGTCTGAGGGTCCTGTGAGGAGCCCTTAGAGGAGGACTGATCAGAGGAGGACGACTGTGGTGCTGAACCCTCAGCTAGCTCTCGCTGTCTCTGTTGTTCTGCCTTCTTAAGCCTCAGTCGTTGCAGACCCCTACGGATTATAGCTAACTCAGGTCCCATTAACTCTGACAAACGGGGAGGGAGGGGAGGGAAAAAAAAAAAGAAAAAAAAGGTATGTAAAAGAAGCATTGAACATAAAATATACAGAACAGGGAGGAGGGGTGGAAGGACTGACCACAGAGAGAAGCAACAGATACTAAGTGTAATCACAGTGAAAAAAATTATGTAAATCATTTACTAACATCCAGAAATTATAAAATAAAGTATTGAAATTGTCTGTCTCTTCCTAAATGCATGGATCACGGACTTAAAGTTCATGAGTCATGTCAAAATATACCCACCTCCCCATCTCCAACACTTAAACCATTTAACAAATAATTATTTAATGAAAATAGATAGATCCTGACTGATTCAAAACAAAGCAAACAGAAGTATTCATTTTCATATTCCTAACACATATAACAAATGAGAATATTTGTGGTGTGAAATTATGCAACTGTGATCTACAGGTAAATTTTCAAAATGTGTGTGATAGCTTCCTGGTGTGAAAAAAAAAAAACTAGTACAATTTTGTCCAAAACAAACCTGTGAAAAAAGTAAACTGGGACTATGGAAATAGGTGGCAGAACAGCATCTAATCAAAAAATACATTTTACCATGAACTCATTTTTTATCTCAAGACATTCCCAGTGGGTGAGGATTCAAAGTCTGAAAACACTGTTAAGTGATCCTACAGAGAAAGTAATTTATTGGTTCATAAACAATTCTTAGCATCATTCTCTTAGACTATTCTTTCAGTTCCACCTTTAGACTCCACTGTTTCCGTCATTTTGTCTTTATTCAGTTATACTGTTTTAGCATGTACCAATCCACTGTCTGATTAACTATTTTTTGCAAACTGCTATAAAAGTACATGTCCAAGTAATTTTTTATTCTTTCCATGCTCTTTGAAGATTTTCTCCACTTACACAAGTGCTGTACAGCAAGCACTTCTCTTTATACAACACAGATTGTGTCTTTATTAGCAATAGCTGAAGCACAACATTGACCTGAACCACTGCTGAACTACTCTCACCTATAATACAGTAGGGTAGAGAAGCTAATTCAGACTCAAATGCTCTAGCTAGTTCTGCCATAAACTGCTAGCTTAGACCTATCCTGAAAGTATTTATATCAAGGACACTCTGGAATATTTTGAAGATATGAGGAAATCTGCAAAGAAAAAAAAAAATCAGTACTATGAAGTGTTAAAATACTACATTGACGTATAAGCTTTCATCCAAGCAAAAGCTTTACAAATATTCTGTAACCCTTATTCACTTAGTGAAGCAAGTAAATTTTAATTTTTCTTTCATAAAAAGAAACAAACCCAAAGACATAATCCAGTCATTCAAAAATTAGCAGGAGGCACCAGTTAATATCAAATAGTCATGAGCTCTAATATCCTCAGTCTAATACCCCTCCTGGGAAATACATCCTGCCAGTTTATGGTTGAAGCATAACAAGAAGGAAACGTATATACTTCCTGAAAGAAATATGGCATCAAAAAGATTTGTTATGAATAGTTTTCGTGTGCCATGAACATTTATGGATGTTAGAACTCCAAACAGTCTAGAAATGCTTTTAAGGAAGTTTCAATGATGTCTAAACTTGCATTTTTCAGTACTTGCTGCTGATTCAGTTCCACTCAGTCCAGAGGCAGTTACAATTTAAGATGTAACAAGTTCAAAATGTAAAGAGACAACTACTATCCTGAATATATTCAATGACACCATCTTTTACACATTTCAGAATCTCTAAGCAAAGGTTTATTTTGCCAGCAAATGGAGTGAGGAAAGAGAAACGGAAAGAAAAAAAAACAGCTATTGCCACTTTCCCATTCAAAATTTAAAAGAAAAGTTACCTTTTATCAGAACAGACATTAAAATTAAACTTTGTCCTAATTAGTCAATTGCCCCCTACCTCCCCTCCCAATGGTACCAATCTGGAGTATTATTTATGGGGAAAAAAGCATTATTATATTTTACAGTTTGTTGCATCTGATGTTTATTTGTGGCTTAAAACTACAACATCTTAAAACTAATGTAAAAAATGAATTAACGGTTTCCACTGAATGGTCCAAGAAGGGCAAGAAAATAAATTTGTTATTTTTTCCTTAGTGACAGGCATTAAAATCTCCAGCAATTGTTCTGTCTCATTATAAAAAAAAAATATAATTATTCAAACATACTGACAAGAACAGGCTACTGAAATTTTGCACTGATCTTGCTGATTATTTTCAACTTACTCAAATGTTCCAACTGTATTCTTCTAGAATATACATTCTGATAAAGAGACTTATCCCAACAAGCTCCAGCACTGAACCATTTTTGTCCTGACTATTTTGAACATGTACTTTTTTAAAACATTAAGAGATTAAGTAATTCAGATGTAGAAGCTCAAATGCTCACCACATGGCATATTTTCTGGAACACCATACCAACAATATATCTGAATTATAATATATATGCAAAAAAATACTGCTATTTCAAAGACAGGATTACCACCAGCACCTGTGTTCAGTACAAAAATCTGTAGAAATTATTTCTGGAAATTTGTTTATAAGTCTGTTCCATTCTATAGTATGAATTCATGCTCCAATTCTAAATAATTCACTACCTGAAAACACAGTCTTCATTTGCTAACTCTTTGCTACAATATTGAAACTCATATCTACCACCACCTTAAGCAAAACGATGGCTGCAAGCCTCTCACTTTCCTTCTTCTGTTTTCCAAAACGCTTACCCTGTCATCCGTCTTTTACAACACACCTCCATCTGGTCTTCCTACTACCATTTCTATTATCACTTTCCCTATTCCATCACCCCAAAAAGCAGCAGGTTTTATTCACCTATAAATGCAGCTAAACAAACCCAGGGAATACTGTGGTTGATGCAGAGTGCAGTGTTTTCACATTTGTAGATCAGAGATGAAGTCTCATAACTGAGCACTGTCAGGGGTTATGTAAGTACACAAACATTGCACAATGGAAATCCACATTCAAGCTTACCCATTTATAAACCCACTGCTACTGCTCTGCCATGACCTGCTCCCTCTTCCCAGGAGCTTTCTCTCTCTCTGAACTTACCCATGTTACCCAAAGACTTGTTTTACAGTAACTTAAGTGTTTTAAAAGCAATGCAAACTAGACAAGATGCTTACTAGGTGTGCAAACATATAGTACTATTAAGTTTACTCCTGCAGGAGTCCTGTACACAATTTAAAGATGGCACCAGGTCCTAACACTTAAATCTCCAATACAACAATAAAGAATACCAGATGAAGTTTGTTTTCTTTCTTTCTTTCTGTGGGTTTGGAGTTTGGGGGGGTGGGTATGGTGACTTTTTTTTTTTTTAAAGAATCAGCAGCCAATCTGACACCCTGTTTAGGTGTAGTCAAAGAACCTATCAAACATTACACAGTAAATTAGAAAGTATCCTGTCTGTCAACAAAACAATAGCCACCCCCCCTTTTAAAACTGAACATAGAGAGTCTTAAACCCAAAGTAACACTGGGAAAGAGGAAACGCTTTTAGAAAAGAGCTAGATTATGAAATAACAACTTCAGCTTCATGCTAGCAGAATAAACTTTGACTTAGAAATTCAGATTCAGAGAAAAGGAGGAAAATGCTTTTTCTAGTCAGCATACATTCTTTAAAAAGCAGGATAGAAAATGCATAATTTCAGAAACGCTCTATAGTGCATTATCATTATGCAACACACAAAGTTTCAATGACGTAGCTTGAAGAATTTATTTTTAATAAGGGCCATACTCTCCTGGCCACTGTAAGCTTCAGATATACCATATACTTTATAAAATAAAGAGATCAAATTTATCCAGTAATAGTATGTGTGTTCTTTGGTGGCTACCCCTCTGTACCAAAGATAGTTGCAGCTAAAGTGGGTTACATCGAATTACAATGAATTGGGTTACAATGAATTAGAGCCCTTCATTTTTTGTGTATGTATTGTGAAAAACTTGAGATTGCAGAAAACTGACACCAATACAAAACACAGGTGACTAAAAGCCTCTGCTACTAAATAAATTTTCCAGTATTCACTTATTCTAGAAAACAGCATCTGGGCTGTGTGTATTGTCATGCTTCTGCTCACTGTTTATTTTCTCTAAATAAGTATCAGACTACTTGCAAGGTTTGAAAGGGCAGGGATGATACATTTAATGTATTTCAACTTATGTCTTTTGCTTCCCTGTCTTTCCGATACCTAATCATTTCTCACCTGTCCCAAAGATTTTGGCTGCAGCAGCCACAGTACACTGAATGGCACACTTTTCCCTGGGAAATCCCCATCTCTCCTTCACTCCAGAACATCCAATTTAGGGCCTGAAGATGCTATCAGTCATCTTTTCCAATGACAAAGACCTGGATTTTTTACAACAGAATTGGACAAAAGTTGTATTTATACAAAAACCATGGTATTTAAAAATAATCAAGTCTGAACCTGTAGGTGTTTTGGATCATGTCAGCCTTTCCACCATAACTGTGAGGCCTAGAAACTCATTTTTAAAAAGTAAAAATAAACTCTCGTGCACATATTTAATTCTAAAGGTTGTGGCATCTTTTCCTGCATAGAGATGGAAAAGGGCCAGTCAAAGCATAAGATGCTCTTTTACCACCCAAATAAGTTTCTGACATTAGTTAGTGTTAAGTTAACATAACAGTGTTAATGTCAGAATAATGTTAGAACAATATACTTTCTTCTTTTTCTCACAAGAATGTAAGTTTATATTAAAAACAATGAGTTTCTTCAAGATATACAAACTTAAAAATCAACGTAGTATAATTTATTAACCTATAATGGAATATCACACAAGGTAAGCCCTATATATCCAGATATTTTTGAGAGGCAAAAAATAAAATTGCTGACTCTGAAATGTTGAAGATGCAGATTCCTACTGAAGGAGACATTCTCTACTTCCTCTGATTATAACAGGCATAATTTCTGCTATTCATTGCATTGATGCTGCTACAGCCAAATCACAGTTGAAGAAGGCATGGTGTTACTTATACTCCATCAAGAGAACAGTAGGTTTAGAGAAAGCAAGCAATATTTTTTTATTTCTACTTCAGAAGACAATACTGGTTATCCCCTTTTGAGATTCCTTCTTCAGACAAACATATACAGCTGATGGTACTTAACTGGTATTGGTATATTAATGATACTGATGGTATCTTTAAACCACAGCTGCAGTCACTTGGTAACTATAAAATACCTAGTCTCATTAAGGATGTGCAAGAAAGAAAACAGATTGAGATCAATTACCCAAAATATCCTAAAATAAAATTGCTTCTTATTGAAAGCATTTTTCATAAACAATGACAAGATGGATTTCTTCTCACCAGACTGATGGAGCACAGGTTGAGCTGAGGCCCCTAAAGAAGGCCTTTGTTCATTATCAGGAGAGGACAATAATGAAGTTGAAGGGGGACTTTCTGTTGAAGATGATGTTGAAGGAGCTTGGGCTGACATTGTAGAAGAGGAAGATGATGGAAGTTGTTCAGAACCATCTACTTCCATTGCAGTTTCTGATTCTGTACTAGGTGGCACGTTATTAGTAGCAGGAGCATCTGTCCGGTTAGTCCCACCTTTGATTAAAAATAAAAAAAGGCAAGAAAAACAAGAGCTCAAAGGTAAACTTACTCTGTCGCTATGCATTCCTTTGCATTACCATTCATATGGCAAACAAGTGTACTCAGTTCTTCAGAATGCACTAAAAATTTTAGTTTACACTTCAGAAAGGTTGATATTCAAGGCCTGTACATCCAGCATAAACATACTTTCTGCTGTAATTATTATTCTTGAAAAGAAGGAAATCACCTCTGGACCGTGATCTTCCTCGTCCTCGATTACTTTGTGCAACTTCACTAGCTTCTTCAAACCATCTTGACAGCATATCTGACATCCTTTGCATTAGAGAGACATTAGGACTTTGCTCCCCTGTAAAACAAGTAATGCTAAAGTTTCATCTACAAGTTTACAAAAGCATTCTTTTTTTCTCTCCATTTCTTCTTCCATAAAAAAACCCTGCACTGTAAGTTTCATAACTAGTAATCCCCTGAACCATCTCCTTTTTTCAGCACAACAGTTCAGCAAGAATTGCCAGCTGAACACGGCACCACAAAAACCAACAGTCCCTCCTCCTTCTCTGTTTTACAGTTACCTGCAGCTTTTGTACACATGACATTGTGAAATTTAAGTCATTCAGTTTTAAATGCCAGTTAAATAAGTTAAGAAAGCCTAGATTTTTATGTTTTTCCAGCTAATTATAAAGTTATCAATTTTACCATTAAACAATGAAAGAGCAAAAAGACTACCATAAAACTAGCACATGATGCTTTTAAAATTCCAAAAGGCTTCTTCGTGACTTAGATTCTCCTCATAGGTACAATTTAATACAACAGAAGAGTTCTTTTAGGGATTTTCATTTGCACATTTTGGATCATGTGTCAGGATTGCAAAGACTCTCAAGCAGCAAAGTCTTTGACATACTTACTTTCAACATAACTCATTTTATTACGTATGAAACAAAAGTTGTTTCAGGAGAGAAGACAGGAAAAATTCCATTTGTGAAGTGCTGAAATATAATATTTGAATCTAAGTGGTTTTTGTATTCTGTGAAATATTGTTGTTTGGTTTGGTTTTTGGGGGTTGCGGGGTAGTGGTGGGGTTTTTTTGGTATTTATCTTCCAATAGAAGACTGTTCCACTGGACTGGACCATTCTACTCATACTGCAGTAAGAGCTTCTGCTGGCCCCTTAGCCACTTTGGAAGTGTGCTGTGTTTAAGCAACTTTTGGAAAAGTTTTGTAATTGAAGACCTTCAGAAACTGAATTCCTGTGAAGTACAATTACTTATCAAAATACATATATGAAAAATATTTTAATACCCTATGTACAAAAGCTAACACTGAAAGAATCTGAAGCGTACTTGGGAAGAACACACACAGTGAGAACATGCCTCTCAAACATCTGTGCTGCTCCCTGCACAGATGTCATAAAAGCTGAAACACTGATCAAATATCTGGAGCAACTGATTATCTTTCAGGACTGCATATAACCTTCACTGCTAGGATATAGCTTGAATATATCTTTGCTGGACCTTGTTTTTAGATTATTTATTATTATTTAAAAGACATTATTGGGAATGGCGAAGGGAAGGGGAACACACCAACCCACCCCACCCCCAGAAACACAGTGCCCCTCATTTTTGGGCCCCAATGCCCTTGTCTACCCTCATTTCCACACTGCAGGTCTCTGACCCTTCCATGAGATCTCTCATTCCCTCCTATACCCCAGGCAGAGGAGCTCTGACCTCAGAAACTTAAAACACACGTAAATGGAATGCAATAGCTGAACAGACAAAGGATGGTTACTGATGGGAAGACAGGGCAACGAACAGTTAACAGAAAAATAAGTCACAGGTCACCACATGCTTAACTAATGCAATATAGTTATTCTCAGTCACTATACAGTTGTATCAAATAACACACAGTAAAGATACTGAAGCTTTGTTTTGAGAAAATAAAAATCTAGCCAATGTCTATACTGTACAAGTCTACTGGAGGAGTCCTTTTTACTCAGGCTTTATTTTTTCCTCAGCAGATTCACTTCATATAATGGGGAAATAACAGCTAGGACACTGGAGATACTTAGTTGAAAAAGAACGTAGCTAAAAAGTAACTTTGTGCAAAGCCAAAGCCGCAAGTAATTTTGACGGGAAAAGACCGCAACAAAAATGATAGCAAAAGTGTTCCTAATGTGAGGAGGTACACAAATAAGGTCTGTGGAATGAAAGCACCAAGTAAGCAGAATGTAACACTGTTAGTAATCAAATCCTGTGCTATTAGAATAAGAAGCACATGATCAAACTAAGAGAGCAGTTTAAAAGAAAGGAAAGAAAGTACTTCACACAGCGGGCACTGAACTTCTGGAATTTTTTGCCATAGGAAATATTATCAACAGGTTCAAAAAAGGATTATAAAAACTCACAGGCAGTAGAACCATACACAGATTCTAAAGGAACAGATGGGAACATATCCTCTAAAGTTTCTAATCCAGTAATTCTGAATACTGGGGGAACAACAAAGGCAACAGACTAGGATAGAGGACAGGCTCATGTTCTCTCCCTAAACAGCATCTTCTATTGCCTGTGTCAGATACAGAATCCTATGCTACATGGACCATTAGTCTGATACAGCTAGACACTTCTATTCTAGTTTGGGGAATCAGGAAGATGAGAAAACCAACACAGAAAATCTGGAAAGGGAAACGGGAGGCAGAAAAGGCAGACAGATTTAAGGGAGCTAGAACAAATACTTGTACCCCACAACCTGTCAGATACAAACAGAAACACATCATTAAACGAAGAGTAAGATGAGTGACAGAGCATCCTCTGCCCTGTTTTCATATCCCATTTTCTGACGCTAAAGCATAGCTTTGGAAATGCTCTATCTACTGAAACCTCAAGTAATTGAGTAATATATTACAAACATGAAAATATAAGCATAAAAATATAGTCAATACATGTGTTTTATAGAAAAAGTGAAAAATAAGATATTATTATCCTATTGCTTTGAATTCCAGTCCCCTGATGTAACCGTTACAGAGCATTTCCTTTGTAACTTTGATTACATATGGGGCTTGACTACAAAAAGGGTAATACTTATTTGTGTTCCTACATGACCAATGCAATGAAGTAAGTTCCACTTGATTCATATCAGCTTAACTGAAGCAACATAAGTTTTCTGGTAAGAGTACTTTCAATTTATACATTTTAAAAAAAAATCACTGCAGAATAGCAGTTCTATGTTAAATTCTAAGAAAACCATCTTAAGGCCTGGCTGATTCTTAAAACATGGACAGCTTAACCTGAATCACTTACATATTTCAGGAATTTTCAAGAAAAATTGGAAAATAAAACCCAAACCAAAATGAAGACAGACACCCAACAAAAAACCAACCAAAACAAAACACATAAGCAAAGACAAACACCCCCCCACAACTGCAAATACTTTACCATCTCTTTCTCGTTCACTCTCAGGCCTTGCTCTTGGACCAGTATCTGACCAGTCCCCTCTTAGCCGCAAACGTTTCACAGGAGGTTGCCGTAACTAGAAATAAAAAAAAAAAAATTTAAAAAAAAAGAGAAAGGCATTACAATGCTATTTATGTTGGACAACACAGAATTCTAAGTCTAACTATAAACGTAACATCTCAATTTTCTTAAGTTACATAAATTCGTACATCACAAAAAACTGGAACGTCAGCCATATGTTCAGATGAACTATGAATAAGTACAACACTATCAACTGAATGCAAGAGTTTTAGCTACATAGTTCAGTCTAAATCAATGACTCTCAGAACTAAGCTTTTATTTTATGCAATACTAACTTTACTATGTAATTGAGCCTTTCCATACTGAGCAATAATAAAAATATTCCCCTCTTCGTGTTAAAAAACTATATGGCACCCTCAGTTTAATGAAATGTGGATTTGCAATTAAATAAAAGGAAAAACAATCAGACATTAAAAAAACATAGAAACTTTATGAAAATAAACTTTAGTTTCTTTTTTAACCTGTGGGGTTTGAAAATTTTTATAACATGGGGCTTTTTGCAGCAGGAAGTATAGAACAAGTACTATATATGCAGTGCTACTTTCAGAGACTTGAAAAGAAAAACAAGTGCTTTGAACATTCAGAAATGCAGTTCAGAGTTTAAAATTAAGTGTATTGATTGGATATTTATGGCTTAAAAGAAGTAAATAGTTGTGCTGACAATTTTAAATTAAATGCAAAACCCCTGTGGTGCAAGCATATTAAAGTGGTAACTTTCAGGAGCCAGCAGATTCAGGAAGAATCCTTCTACTCTACATATTTTAAAGCCAGGCTGAAATAAAAATATCATTTCAGTAAAATCATCTAGCAAGAAGAGACTACTGGATATATTCTGTGCCTACAAAAGAAAAGAATACGTAGGATCTGTTATTCACAGGTGGTCACAATCTTTTTTCTCTATAGCAACTGGGCAGTCAATTCTCCACCAAATTACTTAACATAAGATTAACATTACATAGAAGAACGGGAAAAGTGCAGAACCGTTTGTTCATCACATAATTTTCCTGGGTTCCTCTTCGCTTTCTCCTGCCTCAGTGAGGTAACAGTGTAACTCAGCTGGACATTTTTCCTTAGTCCTGTGAATCTACACCCCCTTCTGATCAACAATGTTTGTACTAGTAATAGCAGCCTATGGCCTGGTAAATATAGCATGGTCATTGCTAGTAACAGGCCACAGGCTTAATTTGAAGCTAACACCACAAGCCTCACCCTTCTCAGGCTTTGTCTGGACTTCACTTGCTTGGAGCTTTCTTTTAACTCATTTAGCTGCAACAGCAATTATCTGGTGACCAGGTGATTATCACATAGTTTGCTTTAGTTTTGCTTAATTTGCATTGATGTGTGGGGTACAACCTCTTGTTAACCCTTTCGATATATACAGGAATGCCAACTAGGTAAACTCTGCACTAAAGAACTACCTATGACCGCAGGATACTGATGCAGCATAAAGTAGTACTGGCATGGGCTGACAGCAGATATCCTGCAGGTGTGGACACAGGGGGCTACCAGAGACACCTTCTCACTGTTGGCTGTTAACTGTACTATAAAGGTTGGACCCAAGCAACAACTGTTGTAGGGGTAACAACAAGGACAAAGAACAAGCATTTAAAAGCAAATACACGCCATATTGGCAGACAAATAAAGTAAACACATCATGTAGAGTGTGTTTAAAAAGTATAAAAATAAACCCTCAAGCAGACTCTTCAAAAAAAGGAGGATGAAAACATCATGTTTCTGCCAGCACAGAGGAGGAAGAAATCTCCATCATTATCATCACACTCACCCTCCCAGTGAAGACAGCAGGATGCTGACAACTCATTGTAAACTCCCTTGAGGCCCCTGTCTCAGACTAAAGGTAATGACCTCAGGATACAGAGGAGCTTATGAAAGGGTGACCATAATGCCAGAAAAGAGGAAAAAAAAAAAAAAGGAGCGGATGGTTGGAGGACTGCAGGGGGAGGGGGAGAGATGTATATAACTTTACTGTAAAGAGATTTGTTTTATATTGATCAGAAAATTTAGACTGGAAGGGTCAGCATCGTTGTAGTTGAGCTGATACTAAACAACTGCTTGTGTTTTGGATACAACTGTTGAAATTGTTAATACTGATCAGTAGCAGTGGCTCACCTCCTCGATCTAAACATCTTGTACCCCCCTCATCTCTGTCATTAAATGATCGCTTTTAACAAAGAGTATTTATACTTGATTTCATGAATATGCTTTTGGTGCCATGCAAAATAACAGAGCATACACCTCAGTTACAGGAGTGACCTGCCACCCTTGCTGATCTTATAACCTGAGGTTCACGTAGATGCCTTCTCATCTTTAGGAGTGGGAAACCAGGCAAGAAAGAAAACCAGTGACAAAATACTGTAAATATATAACTAAATATATTGTAGATATGCAAATTTTGTAACACAATCTACTTGTCACATCTCAATCTATGAACAGCAACACTGACTTAAGATTAATTTAAAAGGAAATACAACTGATACAAGTGTGCCACAAGAAAAAAAATATAAAACATGAAAACAGGTCATCTTAATCACTTGCCTCTTCCCGTCTCTCTTCAGCAGAAGGAACTTTAAGTTCTCGTGCTGTGTCATCCTTGGGATCAAACAAGTATATGTAATCTGAGGAGTAGCTAACAAGGATCTCTTGACCATCTTCACTATAACACAGAGACGTTACTCTGCAGGATTTGTTATTGAGATGAGGAGGAACAAAACGTGCCACCATTCCAACAGTGCCCCTACCAGCATAATTCCCTATATTTAAAAAAAAAAAAAAGGGGGGGGGGGGAAGAGAGAAAGAAATGACACATTTACTATTGCAAATTTTCAAAAGCTTCAATATACTTATTTAACATCCAACAAAAGATAAAAGCTAAGTATCCTGTAGCTTTTGCATTAAATTGGATCTGAATAGTGACATACCAGACCTTACTAGTATTTTATATTTTGTTTACAATCACTACGTACATTTTTTTAAAAAAGATGAAAACACACACACAAATATAATTCACGTATCACACACCCATCACATGATGGTGTGTGGATGCTACCTGTTAAATGTAGTACAAATGGAAATTTTGGAACCTAAGAACATTTACACAATAATAATGAAATCTATACCTACACCCAAATTAGAAAGGAATTCATTATATGAAACTTGGAAAGTTTAGGACACGTATCTCCTCTTTTCTACCCAAAATATTTTTGAAAAGTACTAGTTTTTTTTCTTTGAGATATAACAATGTCATTTTGAAACTACAGAACTATACAATACATTGCAGTTACAACTCACCTCCATTCCACACACCAAAACATTCTTAAATTCTAGAATTACAAATTTGTGACCAGATAAAAGTTACCTATAAGAAGATCTAACACTGAGAAAAAGAGACTGTTCCAAAACCTCATAATTTGCCATGTAACTGTTTCCCGCATGGCATATCTGTTGTGGCTTAGTATGTGCAACAGTCTGTCCTTGACCACAGGTAAGTTCAGAGTTTATCATCTCACACTACATAAGGACTGAAACAGAAAGTTTTAAATGAAAATCAAGAGTTTGCTCACTAGTCATAGAATACCTCACCCCTTAAAAACAAATTAAAAAATCCTCACAAAACTCCAACCCCCAATCCCCCCAACCAAACAACAGAACACTACACCAATATATCTAGAAAAATTAGTCTTCAAGATTTTGGCTTTTCTCTCCTTTACTGTATAGGCCTGCATACCTGAATTAATCTGTTCCTGTATTGTTACAAGGGCAGGTACATAGTACCTTTTAATCAACCCTCCAGAATCTGTTCCTCAGGCAGCTCTCAGAATCTTGCTGACCACTGTGATGAAAGGGAAAGATCTTACAAAAACATTAGCCTGATGAGAGGGGTGTTTTTATGTTTACTGAGTTATCTTTACAGTTTCCTTCCTCCTCCATCACAGTCATCAACAGGAAAATACTGCAAGAAATGACAGATTTTGTGACACTGATTACTTGCATGAATGTGTATGCACAGCTAGTTCATACTAGTTCATATGTGTCCAAACATGCACTGGTCATACATTACAGGAAAGAGATGCATTAGAACTATATCATGGACTTTTGCTTGTCACCTGAAATTTTTTTATAAAATTCTTAAGTAAGCACCTGAAGCATGATAGCTTTCACCTGAAGGATTTGTAGTTTTTCAGTGGAAATTATGTTAGATATAGCAACAACTACTGCAAAGGTAAGCATATTGCATGACATCATAGAATTCATAAGATCCCTTCCCGTAAGAAGCAACACATTCCAGCATGGCAGAGTACAAGATAAGAACTTAATTAAAATTCAGGTGGACCACTGCAGACTGCAGTCTAGTTTTTTTGAATCTTGGAATCACATGTCTCAAAATAAAAGACATTACAAAATGTCTTTTTCTGCATTCAATACATAATGTATTCCAAAATGGATGAAGATATTAAGTTTACTTACTTGAAGATTTCTGTATTAGCAAATATTAGAGTGAAATGACTACTATTACAAAGCATAGTTCTCAAAGAAAGCTATACTTCATTCAGTATCACACGTCAGACATTCACCATATATTTTGAAAAAAAGAACTTGGAATTGGATCTGCAAGTGGTTAGAAAAGCTTACCGTAAGGTATGGTTCCTACCTGTTGCTCTCGTACCAAGCATTCGCCGATCATATATTCTTACTGAGCTATCAGAACAACCCACAGCAAGATAGTATGGGATTGGTGGACAGATAGCAACGGAAGTGGCAGCACGCCGACAGTTTATTAAAATATCCTGGAACAAACAAAAACACAGCATTCAAATAATAGCTCTGAACATTTGAAGTATAGTTCTGTTTTTTTACTTCAGGACACAGGCCCATGAGCCAAGGAGGCTTTGAGAAAGCTAGGTCTGGCCCTGTGAAGATAGATTGTAAATATGTCAAACAGAAAAGCCACTGCAGAGAAGGAAGACCATCAGACAGAAATACAGCACGAGATCAACTAAAAAAGAAAAAACAAACCAATCAAAACAAACCACAAACAAACATTTAAGAATAGGTAAGCGTAACAACTACAGATTGATAAGCTAGCTTGCACCTTGGATTTTCCTAGGGAAACATAGATAGCTGTTGAGTCAGAAGATCACTAAATGTGCAGAAGCAGTCTAAATTAATTTAAAGGATTAGAACAGTATTAATTTAAAGGATTAGAATAGAATTTCATCTATGGGCAGATAATTGGATAGAGGAAAAGAAAGAAAGAAACCCCTAGAACTGGTAAATATGCACAAAGCAGAATAAAATTAATTGAGAGTAGTACACATACTTTGGTGTCAGTTTTTCTCTAATTCAATATTATAACTGTTTCTGAAATTCAAACACAGTGGACACCACCAGTACCTTACCTTCTTGGGACTAATAACAGTGATAATTTGATCTAGTATAATTCATTACCAAATCTTTTCTTATAGAGGGACAAAGGATGCTCAAGAACATAAGGCTGCAGATGATTTTCAAGGTTCATTTTTTGCCTCCAACTCTGCACTCTGTCCTAACTAATGTAAACCAGATTTCAACACAGAATCTTTTCTACCATATCTGAAGCCTCACACCAAAGCTCAAACTAAAAAATACCTCAAATACCTCAAAAGAGGTATTAAAATAAATAAATAAAACAAGAAAGAAAGAAAGAAAACAGACTCCCCAAACTTTTTTTGATTCTTGGGAAACATGTTGTCATCTCCACCAACGACCCTGAAATCTATTATTTCTAAAAGCCTTACCAGAATTCATATCCTATGTTTGTATGATGTACAGCTCTACATTTAGGTCATCTTTATTAAAAGATTTCACTCTTACATCTTTACAATCTTCCTTTGTGCAACTTGTTTTGATTCGAGTATCAAACCATCTTACAGTGCCATCTTCACCACAAGAGAGGAAAGTATAGGGATCATTTGGTACTGTCATAATCTGCTCAAAAAAAGAGAAAAGTATTAATACTCCCAGAAATACCTTTAACTTCAAAATAAAAGCATCATCATTTTGAGCAGCAGTAAAGACTGAAGCAACTACAACTCAAGTCAAGCTTTCTATTGAAATAAAGAGGAAAAGTGAAAAACTGCTGATGTTCATTTTCAAGGAAAGGTTTGAGCTGCTGAAGTTAAAACAAACTGTGGAATGCCACATAAGATTAAATATTTATAGGTCAAAGCTTACAGTTATTTCTATTATCTTTTAATAAGCCACATACATTTACTGCAATCAGTTTTCAGACAAGTAATCGATTTGCTGCAATAATTCAACAGAAGCTCAGTTTATTTTCTACCAAGTAATAGAAGACAATAACAAATAAAAGCCTCAGAAGTCAGAACGACATGAAAATAGTAGATGACTTATTCCCACTGGGCCATTCCTTTATATGCAAAATAGTCCCCTGAAGCAGCTATGCATTAAAGGCTGTTACTAGCCTACCCCCTCACTGCATTTTTTTTTTTTTTTAAATTTTTAAGAGAGTACTGTACTGCACCGTTTTCCTGACCTCAGTCCTACTCTAACTAGGGAGAACTCAGTTGGAGTCTCAGATGTATGGCTTCACTCAAGAAGGCCTTCTTGAGACAAATTAAAAAGGCAAGCAACCATGTTAAAGCTGAATTCCACAGGTCAACGAACGCACATGAAACAACATCCTTTTATGGGCTACCCCTTAAATACAAAACTGAAAATGTTGTAGAAACTACCAGTATTTTTCTTTTCCTACACTACTGCTACTATCAATAACTTCATAGAAATTTATAAAGCTACAAAAATCACTAGTAGCATAATATGCTAACTCAACACATAGCAAATGAGTGATTCTTTAACACTTATGTGATGTTTTATTTTCCGCACCCTCTGCCCCCCCAACTCTTAATGAAAATAACTTATGGATATCTGTAAATCTCTCTACCTAAAGTGGGATTACAAAGGTAATCTCTGCAGGATTCAGCATTTCTTCTTGTAATGCTCAGTATGTTAACTCAGACAATGTGTGCTGTGCCGAATCTTACTGCTGACAAACAAGTACAACAGACAGAACAAAGCCAAGGTTTTAATAACAATGGAACAATAAACTTCTGAGCTATGACCATTACTCTTCAATATGTTAGCGTAATATATTGAAGAGTGTTTTTTCATTACACATTCACTCAAATTAATTTTATTAGCGAAGTTATAAAAGCCAGCAATTGTTCTTCGATCCACTAAATCCTTCCAGCATTTTTGCTGTATTTTGATGCAGAGTTTGCATTGAAAACATTCACTTTCTTCCAAGAACGTTGCTGAACGTGGTATAACACAGCAAGCTCTTATTTCTAGTCACTGTATTTTAGTTTTGTTCACACTGATACTATTTCACTATGTACATGTAATAGTGCAGTACATACCTCCACTTCTACATGCCAATTTTAATGCATGGTGTTTAAAAACACACTAAGTAACTTTATAAGCACTAAAATAGAGAAAATCAGAAGTGCAGATTCCAATAATTAAGAGTCATTGTTACTATATTTAAGTTCAACAAGTACACATTATAAGTTTAAAAATATATAGCTATATGATCATTTCAGTGTATTGAAAATATGAAGGTAAGAGTTGTCCATAGAAGTACATTCTCCTTCTGAAATGCAGTTAACATGAAGGGCAATAAAGAAAAGCATTTGGCTGAGTAAAAATAAACTTGTAATGGCCTTGTATAAACAACAAATTCTCCAGAAACATGTTTCAAGAACTTCTCTCTCCCTCTCTACTTACTCTATTCTCCCCCAGAATTAAAAACAATTCTCCAATTATCCCACAGATCATAACAATCTACACAAATTTCCACATTCCTCTGTTTCAACGGAACTCTTTGTAACGTCTTGAACTGCCACAAACTCCAAGTTTATAAGCACAGTATCAACTCAAACCACATTCAAATTTAGAATTAGTACCTCAGGGGCAGATGATGACAGCTTTTGTTATTTAGAGAATCCAGTGAGTCAAAGTTCTATATTTAATACGATGATGTGGTTACATACAGCTGGGCAGTAGCGTCACAATATTTTGAATTATTTTCCCACTTCAGAAACCTCTCAGTGACAAAGTTGTGTTATGTCAGAAGCTGAAGCTGCATCTCAGCCATTTGCTTAAAAATCCCCTGCTATTTACTCTATTATACTTTCATATGCCAAGGCTCAAAAAAAGGTCTGTTATGCCACACAGTAACACATGCATTTAATGTTCAAATATCAGGTTTAAGACACAGTAACAGAACTTATAGTCTTTATAATGAGTAACTCCCGAAATGTTTTATAAACCTATCTTTTCTGATGACTTTTTGAGAAGAGTTCAAATTTAAGTATGTTAAACCTCAGTGCGAACCAGGCTAAGAAATATAACTTCAAAAAGAGACACAGTTGTTAAAATAGTCAACATCATATAGGGGTTTTGAGATCCCTTCCATTAACTGCGTTTTAAAACAATATCAACAACTAAAATGGTATCACACTACTGCCATTTAAAACAACAATAATGCCCTTGTTAACATTATTTGCTGAGTAAAAATCACCTGCAATACCACCATTTTGACTGTGCAATACAGCAGTCAAATGTCCATACTCTCTCCAATTAATGATTTTGAAGAAGTTTACTATATTCCATACAACTAGTTACTGTTCAGTTATAGTCATTCTATATGGACAACAATAAAACTTGCATCTTGATTTGTTAGACTGTTGGGCTCTCCATATTTCTTCTAAAATATTTTTTAAACTCTTACTGTCTGTTTTGACAAGCTTAATTTGTTGTACCTAATCAAATTTATATTTATCATTTGGTTTAGTGGCTTGCAATGTGCATACAATCATTACTGATGACAAACACCTTGCAAAGAGACAACTGGCATCTCGTTACTACTCCTGACCCACAAGCACAACTGGAAGCTGTTTTCATTGAATTTTCCCCATTTTGATCATTAGTTTGCAGCACCACCTGGTGTCAGTCACTTCATGTAACCAACCAAACTGTTGGTCAACCCAAGCTCGGGCAGATCCAAACTTAAAGCTGCCACAGTGACTTCTCGTGATGACTTTTATGCTGTCACCAACTCTATCATTTGCAGTGCTCTGAGCAGCCTAGCCCATGACCCCAAACTTCACACACCCAAACCCACTGCTCTAGTGATACTTCTACCACTACCTTCAGGTCTCAGCATGGTATCCATACCCATTCTCCTGTTCTCAAGCTCAAAAAGTTTTCTGGATATAATACTCACAGCTAGCTACTCAGAGGTACCAGTTGAGCCAGTAACTGGCTGCTCCTCAAGCCTGCTTGCTGCCAGCCAGCAAGGGGAGGCCCTTATTTCCCCAGGAAGTCACAATGCAATAACCTGACAGACCTCCTCCTCAACGAGGGCATTTCAGCTTTAAGAAATAGCATCTCGGTCTCCAGATGTTTTTATGAAAAGGCAGGCTTTATTTGAGATACAGAGAACATCCAATCAATTTACAGAGTCCACAGACTAGCATACAGACTACTATATATAGTAAACTTCAGTGAGAACTGAGGCAGTTTAAGCTTCTGATTGGGGGCCATAAGGACTGATGCTATTCAAAGGAAACGGTAGTTTCTCAATCAAAACAAATCTCAAAAACAAAAGCAGACGATGCGAGCCTGGGATCCAGAATCACATTTTGCAAAACTGAAAATATAGTCTTGTATTAAACCCAAACCAAAACTGCAAATCCCAGAAACAGAGCGAGTACCACAAGGTTTGCTGACTGACCTACAAAGTTACCCTGCAGACAAGAAGTATTTTTGCCAAAACCTCTAATGGAACATGTGTAATTACAACCATAAGGATACTTTTACTACATGATCAAAAATTAAGTCTGGTAGTACTTCAGCCATTTTCTTTTTTCACACAACCTTTTCACAACCCCCATTTTTTTTTAACAGAGATTTTAAAATATTGTGTTCACTTAACACACAGAGAGATTTAAAAGCTTGCTATGAAATCTGAACTAAATAGTTTAAAAAGCAATGGATTTGGGATTTTTTTCCCCTGTGTGAACACTGTGGTACTGTTAAAAAAACCAAACAAATAATAAAAAAACCTGGAACATTTATAGCCTAAGAAAGAAATAGCAGTATTTTTTTTCTATTTTAAGCACAGTAAGTATTACAAGCAGCAAATTTTGCTGGCATTAAAAGAAATAAATATATCAATAAATCTGATTATCTTCCTAACTTAAGTAACACTTTGCTTCTTCACTTGCCTATTTATATCAACAAAACTTCCAAGGGAGGGCTGAAAACACTGACTCTAAATTTACACATAAAGAGTTAACTAGGATACAAAATAGAAAAATTACCTAAAACTATAAAATGCATTTTTCAGATTAAATTATTCACACATGCTGAAATAAGCACTTCTTAGAAGGATTTAAATTGTGAAAAAGTCATTAAACTGCTGAAAAGTTGTGGGGGGAGAATAAAAACAAAAATGCAAAACATAGCCACTGGCCCCACCCCCCAACCTACTTCAAAAAGAAACTCACAGCACCATTTAAATCAGTTTTGCTCTGCAGAGGATTCTTTCAGTGAAGGTGTATTCAGCTATTGTATTTGGAAAGAAAGTGGTCTTAATGACACTACCTTTTGGGAAGTCCTCCATTTAATTTAGACAACATATTTCTCTCTTAAAGCCTACTCTAAGAAAAAAACAAAACTCAAAAAAGCAAGACTGAAGGTTCTTTAATTCTCACTGAAATAAAGCTTTCAGCAGTCTGGTTAAAATCTTGGGCAACAATACAAGAAAATATGTGTTCTACCCATCTTAAAATTATCATATACTTATGTAAAGTACCTCATAGGTAGTTCCATAGTGGCACGTATACTGGCATTGTCTGTTGGTCTCCGCATCTTGTTCAACATTAGTGTAAAAAATGACTCCATCTCCAGAACAAGATACAATCTGTTTGTCATTGGTGCACGGTAAGAATTTTGCACTAAAAATATTGGCCCTGTGTCCTGAGCGAATGGTTGTTAAAACCTAAGGAAGAAAAAAAAAAGGAAACACTATAGCAAGTTAATATTTTCAAAGCAAATAAAGAATGGGAAAATAACAGACTCTGGTACTATAAAACGTCAGTTATGTACAGGCTGCCAGTACCCTTCAGTTTAACACAACAGAACAGAGAAGCTGTCTTTACACCAAATTTCTTCTAAGAACGAAGCGGTTTCACAAAAGGCATTCACTTTTATGCACTTGCACAAAGTAGTCTGCAAAATGAAAGACTGGAATGCAATGTTGCCTTTTGTTTTTAAAATGCTAGTTACATATCACATCAGGTTTCTCAAAGCAAAACGTTAGGGCAGGGTGCTAAGGGCAGCCAGCCAGCACGTCAGTGAGGAAAGATTGAGAAGAACTGGAATATCGTGAGTCAAGAAGAATAAGGCATTGCAATCCAAGCCAACTTTATAGACTTTAAAAATTGATGCTGCTCTTAAAATAAACTCACTTTAAAAAGCAGAACTGAAGTTTATAAGAAAGGATGCTTTGAAACCAGTCAAAAACAAAGAAACATTTAAGATGATGATTACAGGGCAATAAACTAAGACCTTAGTCCCAATGAATGTCATTCATCTACAGTACAGCAGAGCAGCATATAATTTACTTCACCATCACAGTTGGTTTTAAACACTTTGTGATGATTCTTTATATTTCCTAACATACTACTTATTAGTCTATCAAAACTGCAGAAACCCTCCATATGCTTTCCTGTGCACTAATGAACTTTCTATTCTTACTTCTCCTACCTGCAGCATTTAAACCAAATTGCATTTTCACCACTACTAATAGGAATAAGATACTTACCAAATTGTTTACAGTATGAAAATTAATTTGAAATTTCCACTCAACTTAATCAAAGAAAACACTATGCAAATGAAGTTGCTCTGTCAGTGATAGCTCATACCTAATATTTCACAAGTGCTATTTCACACCTTTTAAATAATTCACACAAAAAAGACTAACAGTGTATCTGCATATTCTGAAAGATACACAGAGCTTTGTATTTTTTTTTTTAAAAAAAGTAAATATCACAATCAGGAGATGTAATCCATTCATTTTATTTCCATAAATCTGCCTCTTCATTTAGATTTGTTCAGATTTCTGCATTTTACTGAAAACATTAAAAACCTCAGACATTCAAAAGAAATTAGGAACTCTGCATTAAAGCGGCAACTCAGAACAAGACGTCTATAGGGTACCCTAGTTCAGATGACAGTTAAAGATGTTCTCTGTCAATCCCACCTCTGATTTTACATTATTGCTACCATAAAATAAATACTTTTGTCCTGACAAGAAATCCTTTTTGATGTCCATTAATAGAAAAAAAATTTAAACAATTAGGGGCTTCTCTACCATCATGCCAGTTCTCCACCACTTCTTCCCTATTGCTGCATATAAGCAGGCAGACTTTTTTCTCTCTGCTCTGCTGTACAGAGGGTTCTTCTCTCACTAAAGTACATGTACTTCTTATTTTTTCCCTTTTCCTCACAACCCTCAACCTAATGCCCTTACTCTTCATGCAGTCAACAGCTAACTTAATCTAATAAAATAATTGCAATAAAATATTCTTATATAATAATAAAATATTCTCATATTCTATATTCTAATATTTATGTTCTGGTATAAATATTTTAATATAAATGCTCTAATAAAATAATTGCAATAAAAAGTATTATAGCATTCATTATACAGAGAAGATTTTCCACGCCCTTCTTGACTTGCACTGTACATCCTTTTCTACTCTGGTTATTATACTGCCTTAGAGAGGGGAGAGAGGCATAAAAAGTTGCTGGTGCCTAGGCAACAAAAAAGATGAGAAAATGTAACACACACAACCAACCCCCAAAAGCCTATTGTTAGCTACACAGAGTAAAACAATATCACCACCTTCCTCCATTGGAGCATTTTACTACCAACATGTAACAGGCTACAAATAGTGACAGAGAAAGAGGAGGAGGGGGGAACAAAGAATTTCAGATGTTGTTCAACATACTTGACTACCTGTAGTAATTCAGACATCGTCATAACTTTTGCAGTTGCTTAAGCAATACGTTACACAGAAAATCAACTGGAAGAGGCAACAAATTCAAGAATTTAAATTGCATCTCTTAAAAGCACAGATTAAATCTTTGAGATGGGATTACTAATTCATGTAGCAATCCCAGAAACTTGCATACAAGCTCCATCCCTAACAGTAAGTACTTTCGTCCAAGAAAGTAAAATTTCTGGCAGCTACTCTGTTGTCTTTAAACTTGAAATGCTTAAGTTCCGTATCCAAATGGAAACTCTTTACAATAAAACCCATAATGAATAAATGAGCCTTTTTAAAGTCACATTAAAAACTAAAGCCACTTTTAAAAAGTGGTTTTATTTCCACTCTGGCCTACTTTTTCAAAAGCCTGCTGAAACAAATGCAAGTCAAACATCAGTGGGTTACTAAGCGTTTTAGGATGTAGTTAACTGAGGGTTTCCATTCAAGATATTCAGCACAGAATCATTTACAATCCAGCCTTTTCAATAGTACTTCCTTTGAAGAGGTCAAACACCCTTCAGAAGTGAAGGAAAGCAAACCTATCAAAACCCCATCCTAAAGTGAAAAGTAGCAATCCTGATTCTAGAAAAGCTGCAAACCTTCAGCCCCACTAAGCACCCTCCAAACCCTCCCCAGCACTTTCTTGTGTGAGCTGAACCCTTTTTCTCACAGAAGGCAAACCAGGCTAAAGATTCAAAACTCCTGAGTGTAACTACTCAGAAGAATCCTGTCTTCACACTTGTATTAGCTGAGAGAAGTCTCAGGTTCCATTTAAAGGCTTTGAAAACTGAGTGCTTAACATGATGTAAATACATGAATTCCCATCTTGTTGTGCCATACTTGTACCAGTTAGAGCTTTACCTCCAGCCAAACTCTCCCCTCTCCCCGCCCCCAGTAATGTGATGCCTAAAACAAATAAAATGAGGAAGAAAAGATCCACAAGAAGAATTCTCAGTCATCCCAAAGTACAATAAAGTGCTCATCCTTTTGATTTAGACTTGCAACTACTATTAGAAATCACAGTAACACATTTCTCCTCAGGTGCACAAACACTGTAAACATATAACCTATTCAAACTTAAACATATTTAGAAAAACTTCTCCTTCTGAGACACATTACATAGTAACAATTAACATTTGCATGTGGCCCAATGTAACACAAACTGCAGTGACTTATATAAAACTCACGTAAATAAGAGTTAAACAAGATTAAATGCTTCCTTATTAAATTAGACATTTTACTAACACAGAAGACTACATTGATGGCTAAAGTCTACTTTTGGTACTCCAGCTAGCTCATAACAGAAAATATGGTATCTGCCAAGATGACAGAATTACAGGGTTCTGGTACCAGTATCAATCTGCTCCCTTTTCCTGTATTGATTCCTGTATTGATTCTGTTACTCAAGCCAGAGAAAATAAGTTAACACAATAGTAACAGTCATTTAAAAAAAAAAAAAAAAAAATCACATCTCTAGTACATTTCAGAAGCAACAGCAGTTATTAAGTCTTCTTGCTGGTACTTGCTCTTTTTTCACTTTTATGATTGTATTTGTATATATTGGGGGGGATTAAAAAAACTTTTCAGGTGACTTAACAAAAAATCTCCTGTATTTCTCATTTGGCTTAAGTACAGCAGTAGTACACAATAGGGAAAAAACCCAAAATCATCCCATGAAAGCATAAATTGGTGCATCTATTAAAATACTACAATATTTTAATATAATAATTACCAAAGACAATGATATAGTAACTATCCCATAGTGATATATTAAAATAAAATCTGCACAATAAATAATACTGAACACCACTTGCATGAAAAATTTTTACTTTGCAAGTCTCTCCAACAACACTCACTTTGGAATATATCCTTAATCCACTTCATAGTTGTCTTAGATACCTCCTCTTCTTCAACTGAACTCCCAGTACAAGAGAAACCCCAGTCTAACGACACTGATCTGAACTTTGTCAGACTAACACCAACAGTTGAAAGGAAGAGATGAAGTCTGGAACCTATGGCTCATTTGGGGAAGTGAGGAAAAGGCCCTTACCTATAGGCAACAGGCAACACTCCAGACCACTATTATTTTCCCACCACAGCTGCTCAGGAAGGCAAAATATTACTGCCTCCAAAACCTTCTATTCAAACTCTCTTCCACCATACCAACCATGTATTTTGGTTCCCCCACCACATTTAATTTTTCAGCACCTCTTCAGGGTTTAGTTCTCAGCCTCTGAGAAAGTGTGGGAGAGAGGACTTCACTTGAACATTGTTGCATAGGATCCCCAGCACTGAAGGACACAGTTCAGAGCATCTGTTCTATCAAACTATCAGCAGCTCCTTAAAGAGCAAGTGTGGAACACTGATACATGATGGATGCTAGCTGACATTAGTGGAAGCCAGCCGACTGCTTCGTAACCTGTGTGAGTGCAGAAGTGGAAAAGCAGAGACCTTCACAGAACCTTCCCCCTTCACAAACTTGTTTCCCCTGTTTCAGTAACAAATTCTTCTTCATCCACATACAAACACACCCAAGGCAATGTAACTTCAAATGGTAATAAAGTCTTTTAATCAAGACTGACATTTCAATACTACACAAAGACAACTCAGTATACTACCTATAGCAAAAGCTAATACAATGTTTTAAAACTAAAATCAAACAGGAAATAATTTATCTGACTATAAGATTTCACAAGATTTACTGACTTCTATTGCTAATTCTGACACTAATCTGTTGTGAGACCATGTTCCTTTTGTGCCAGACCACCTACCGTAAAACGGGATAATACATATGTTGCATGGGATTAGAATACTAAGGTTTTAAAATACTGTGAAGTTTTATTCCCATTTATAAACACTATAAAGCACCTGATATTATCTTTGTCAGATAATTGTATATGAAAAATATCTTGAAAAATAACAACTTAAATCTTATTTGAAAATTACTGCATATCCAGAACAAAACCTACCTTTCTGCTGTAGGGATTACTAATTACCAGATTGGTGTCATCTGAACCAGATAAAATATATTCTCCTGTATCATTCCAGCAAATTGTATTCACCTGCATGAATTAAACAATAATTAGTTTAGACTTACATTAATGCAATTTTCAGAATATTCAAACATCAATACTCATCCAACACTACAGAAATAGGAGTTAAATTCCATTGAAATGATGTAATCTCTAAACACCTAGCACAAAACAAATTGTGTTTTAAAAACAAATTGATAAGGGAATGACCTGCTTCACCTATGGCATCTCAATTACTCCCTCTGCTCCTGAAGAGTCCATCAGGTAAATTAAGCCTTCCCACAAAGGCCTCAGTAGGCACAATTTTATACATTCAGGTGCTTTAATGTACCAAATCTACTTCACAGAGTTCTCCGCATTTGAACTGGAGGGCATCACAATGCTTTCATTATTATATCTTCACCATATCCAAATTCTGACCATCCATTGCTTTTATACTTTTCAGTGACCACACCTTCTCAGGGATCATGGGAAAAGCACTGCAGAATCCATTCCAGATCCCTTCTGAGAAGTGTGAGTAAGCTGGGAAAGAAGAATCCTACAGTGAGGTACAGAATTGTATCAGGAGAACTTTACAGTATATTTCCTTATCAATTCTCCTTTTCACCAGACTGTGGTTAATGTGTCAATGAAATAAAGCTGTAAAAGCACTCAAAATCCAGGAAGCTCAGAAAGTATCCTTAGAGTGATCTGTCTTCAAGCAGCAGCTCATGCGCAAGCAGCAAAGACTGCATGCATGACCATTATTATTTATTTCGAGTAGCCTCTAAAATAGCTTTAAGTGTCAAACTGCAGCCGTCAACATCTTCTGTTGGCAGAATAACTGCCTTAGTGTGATGTATCAGAGTGGACTATATAAATAGTAAAAAACTCACTTTGTTCTAAATCCTTTTCTTATGCTTTTTTTTATCCAAATGTCTCATTCTGAGGCCAAAAGACAAAATTCTTTTTGTTTAAAATAAATATACCATTTGAGTTACTGTTTTAATCACAAGCTTAGTTGGGGTCCTTAATTAGGCAAAGTTGCAAAATCAGAATTAGCTGTTTCAGATGGATCATACGGGCAACAACTTGACATAGTCATTGAGGAGCTTTAAATGAACTTTTGCCACTCAAAAAAAAAAAAGACAAAAAAGATATATTTTCATGTTACAACACACATGCCTATGGCAGAGTCAGCTTAATGCTCAGCAGCAGTCAAATAATGTTAGGAATCATTAGGAAATGCACAGAAAAGCAAATATCATTCTGTGAGTGTACACATCCATGCATGACAAATCCGTGCCTTCCACACTATGCAGTTTTCGTTCATAGCCCACCCCCATATTCTCCATTTCTATTACCTCCCATTTGAAAAGAGAAACTATGGAAAAGAATGACTAGGGTGATCATAGGTATCTAACACTTTTTACTGCAAGAAGCATTTATTTGTACTACTCTGGAGAAGGGATATGACAGAAGCTTATGAAATCATGAATGACATCAAAAAAGAAATTATTTTCTATGGATCTTTACAGTACAGAAAATGCCTTCAATGAAACCATCACGACACACATGGCATTTTATTAAAACTGGAATTCATTGACATGGAATGTCCTAAATGCCAGAAGTAGAAGAATATACACATTCATCAAAGAAAAATGAAAAATTATCAGAAACAAAGATGCAACTTTCACCTCCATCTGTCCATTAAAGTGTGATGTGTTCTCTAGAATAACCTTCAAGTGCTGTCTGCTTGCCCTGTCTCAGCTTTCCTCAAAAATCAGTACTGGCCACTCTCAAAGCAAAGTTATTAGGCTTGACTGAGCATTGGTATGACCTTGCATGGTTACTCTTATGATTTTATAACCCGGGCTGTCAATCACCAAAAACCATGCATTGAACTAGTCCCCAGGTCCATCTATCGTAGCACAGTACTACAACTAAGGCAACACAAAACTCAAGAATGCTCATTTTCACCTACATTTCCTATCTATTGCCCTAAAGAAACCAAAATGCTAATACAAGGATATAAAAATAGAAACAAGAAAAAAACACTGAAGAAACAAGGAAGCTGACGAAAAATTAAAAAACATTATGTGAGAAAGAAGAGCAAGCACAACAATTAAACAATTTGAGGGGATGGGTGGGGTGAGTGGTGTCCAAAAAAAACCTGAGGCACAGGGAAGCAGAGAAAGCATTGAAGATGCAAAGGGCAGACATGATTATCTAAATTGTAGCATCACAAGCCTACACAAGACATCAGTCATTCTCCTTCTAAATTCCGATTTTATTGCACTGATTGCCTCAGAGTTGAGCAACTGGCTCAGAAAAAAAATCCTGAAGTGAGGTGACATAACCAAATGTGTGCTAGAGGTCTATAACTAAACAGGCTTTTATTCTGTACCAGATCACCCTCTCAACGTTACTGTCAAAAAATAAGTCAAAAAATAACAACCTCTTTCAGTGGAATAAGCTTGATTTTTTTTTTCCCAGAGAACACCAACTTCCCAGTAAGTGATCAGTGAATACATTACATTTCTCAGTGTTCAGTACAACCTATTGACAGTGAGTAACCCCAATAAATATGCATATGGATCGCTAAAAACACATGCTCAATAAGAGCAGTTTAAAAAAATTTCTCACATCTCATGCCATGGTAGCAAACCCACTATTAAAATACACTGTAAAATGAGGACTAGCTAGAAAATTGGTTTGTATTTCAAAACCATGTAGAAAAGCTATGTATCTACTACCTTCAAAGTCACTCAGCACACAGCTAAAAGCATAATGTAACACTTACTAAGAGTTTGAAATTCTTGCAAAAAGGTGTTAGAGCAAAAAGGATATATCGAACACAAATGAGTTACTAACAAGATAAGAAAAAAGCCAAAGGGTGTGTAATTATCTTTTTTCTATTAAGTATTCCACATTATCAACTGTATCTAATTTTATTTGCCACTCAACTAGCCTTGAAAGGAAGCAGCAGGCACTTCTGACTCATTAGTCAAATAGTCAAAAATAAATTTACTATCTCTGTATTTTCCTCAAAGACAATGCAGACGGCAGTACTGCCAATCCTTAAAAAAAATTGAAAAAGCAAACTCCTCACTTCTATGCAACGTAACATAGAATTAACTCTTTTGTGAACAGATAGATTAACAGAATACAAGAAACAGACAAAAGGAAATAAAATTATCCAGAATATCAGAAAGATCTCCAAAGCAAGAAAGGGGCTAAAACAGGCACTACTTTTCATCTATGAAGGAAAAGGTAAAAACTGCATGTTCTAACAATATGCAGACAAACTTACTATACTAATTTAAGCATAGCTTTGAAGCCTACATCTAAAAATTACTTGCTCACAAGTGCCATCCTGAAGGAGATGTATGCCACACAGGATGCTTGTGTGTTACTGAACTGAGCATCTATACATAGAAATGAAAAATTATTCCTGCAGGTAATCCTCTTTACTTTAAAATGTCGCATTTGTTTATGTCAAAGGTTCCATCTACCCATGCATTCTGCAGTTCTACCTTCCTTGGCTTTCACAGGACCAGAACTAGAAGAAAATAAGCGGAATTTTTACTCCAGTTCAATATGGTTTAGAGTTGCTTTCTCCTCTACTTTCCTCATACTTCATTGCTGTTGGTCCAAATTGATTTCCTTTCAACATTTCTCCTTTGGATTTAGCCACTTCATACAGAAAGCATCTCACCTAACTCTATACATTTCCTTATCATTTTAAGGTCCCTTTATAGTTAACACAGAAAATGGCAACTTCTGGCGTACATATGACCTCACTGAATTGGACAATGTGAATCTTGTTGAAAGAGGTAAATCATGCCCTGGAAGGATGATAAGGTTACAAACAGACATCAGTGATTCGGTAGACTAATTCAGTTACTTCACATACTACTGCTAGAAACTGTCTCTTCAAAAGAAGTGGAAAATTGCACTATTTCAAAGACAACGGTACCTAAACTCTGAGATTAAAATACTTGTATCTCAAACAAAAAGTTGCTATGGTAATATTACTGCTAGATGAGCATGCATACTTGAGGTAATTCATAGAACTATTCCCTTCTTCAAAGATATTGTACCTGAGTAGGATTATACATACAGTCACATTTCCCACAGGGTCTCTCTCTTTTGTGTAACATAGATCAAATGGTAGGTAGGAAGTTGAACTTTTATCCTCAATTAGAAAAAAAATTCTTGCCTTAAGTTGTCCACCATGTCCAATTACACAGCATGCTTTATATAGAAAATACAAGTCACAACTTACTCCACAGAATATGTTCTTAAGCAAAAACAAAACAAAAAGACAACCAAAAAACCAAAACCAACCCCTACCGTTCCACCCTCCAAAAAACCCCAATCACCCCAAAAAAACCAAATCCAGAAACACCCTTAATAAGACAACTATGGAATTCATTCCTCACATTTGAAATGCATACTGATTCAGCCACTGCGCGGTGGGGAAGACTAATATGATCCATTGATGACATAAGCATTTTAATCAGTAAGGGCACTGTAATTTCATTTACTTTCATTTCACAGATTTTTTTAAAGTAGTAAGAAATTATACTGAATGGTTGTTAGCTGTAAAAGATTATTCCCTGCAAAAAAACACACAGTAAATGAGGTAAGAACTCCTAATACCCCGTTCTTTAAAGGTGGATAAGCTCTGAGCAAATTTAATTTCAAAAGACATTTTTCAAATTGTAGCAGTATTTTAAACACCTACAAATAATGCTGTAAGTTCACAATTAAAACATTTTCCACTCACTAAAACAATTAAGTTAGGTCACATGTTAAAGTATACTTTAAAAGCTAACACAATCAATCCAAAATGAATTTTTAAATACACATCCACCAGGTAGATCCAAGTAAACACCAAATAGCCAACACCAAATTTGCAGTTTCTGTTACATGACACAGAGGTATTCATCAACGAAAATAGAGATCAGTCACTCCATTTTTAACAAGTAGCAAAGAAATACTATTTTCCTGTCCCCTGTTTTATAGGCAAAAATGACTATTTTTACAAGAAAATAAATTTTAAAAGAATTTTAAAACCCCAGTCAACTTCAGGAAAAGAAACATGAAAAATTTCATCTTAAGTATATTTCAGGAGATGTAAAACTACTTGAAAAGAAATTCTAAAGTAAAAATCACTGTTAAAAAGTTGAATATAAGAACTTATAAATAACGTTCTACACATAGAATCATAGAATGGTTTGGGTTGGAAGAGACCTTACATTGTCATTCTTATAACATTTTGGGGGGGGGGGGGGGGAAGCATTAATTTCCCAGGTTAAGTCAACACCATCTGTATCAGAACATTAAACTTACAATGGTAGTCAGTACAGCTAAAGTAGCTGACTTTTTCTATACAGCAATTCTAACCCTTGCCTTTCCCAGCCTTTCTAGTCTCTCAAAAATATACGCAAGTCAAAATCATACTTCTGACCTCAAGCCAAAAGGCTAGCTTTCATTAACACTTTTTCTTTAAAACTACTACTGCATTGGTTAACAACTATAACACTCCTTAATTTAAAGCTACAAGTTTAAGCAACTCAAGATAAAAAAAAATCTTTACATTTGAACAGCTTTTGCAATAAGCATGTTAAGGTCTAAAATTTACACTTACATTTTCATTTTTTATAGCAGATCTAGTATCCTTTCACTTTTCAGATATCTTTTACAACAAAGATGATGCTTTAACAATCATGAATTTCTGCTCTATTTGTCAAAGGTAATACAGCAATCTCTTTGCCCTCTACCTAGTTTAAGTAAAATCTTTTATTTAAAAGAATATGATTTACAATACTTGGACCACTTTCAAAAATTAAGTATTTAAATAAGCAATATTTCAAGTTCTGTTATTGCCTTTCAGGGGAGGCTTATTTTTATTTTTATGGTCTCTTTAAATAAGTATGTAGCACTTGATCATTTGCTTGTTAGACCTGGAGAATAAATCACTCAAAACACTAATACAGCTTTAAGTCAACAAAATATGTCAACATAGCACAAACTTGCTAAAGATTCCATTTAAAGGTTTAAGATGAGATCTAACTGAAAAGATAAGCATGTGTTTTTCTGGCATAGAAGATTAATTCATTTAGCAGTAGGACGCAGTATTAAGGTATAGGAATGGGATTTTGTTTTGCTTCAAAGGTAGTGTCAAATGTTTAAGAAGAAACAAATACCTAGAGAATTCAGATGTAGGTCTCAACAAGCACAGTTTTCCAGCTCAGCTTTAATACATGGTATCGGCATTTTCAAGTTAAGGAACTATTACTGTGGCAACAACAATCACAATTTAACATCTTTTAACAAACAAAAAAGCAACAAGTGACTTACACATCCATCATGCACATTCAAGGTTGCTTCAAGTTTTAATCTTTGGATAAATTCTCTTCTCCCTGTGAAGAAAAATACTAATTATGTACTCTTAAAACAATAACACCGAAGAAGTAATTAAGGCCCTGCTAATGGGCACTAACAGGTAAAAATCTAAACAATAAAGAACCAGAATATAAATGTAAATCTTGACACAGTTCATATGGTTCTCATTTTACAAGTGCTGAGACAAGCATCACATTTGCTAGCTCTTCCACCACCTTTAATAGGAGTGCAGAAATGGCAAAATGAACATTTCGCAGGTTCATAGGTTGATGTTTCCTCTAAAACTAATAGCTATAGAGCAGAAAATAACCCTGTGGTAATTTAGTTAACTTAGATGAAAGCTATACAGCAAGTATAACATAGTTCAAGAAGTACAACCTTTTGTATAGGAACATGAAGAATACGTTTAGGTCTCAAGTACAAAGTAAAACATGGTCTTGTAATTTCAGCAAAGAACTGGAAGTTGATCTTGCAAGCATCATCTACAACTCTACATCTCCTCTTAAACTAGAGAAAACCCAACTTCAATTTCATTATTAATATTGCATTTTGGAAAGCAACATTGAAGTCCAGTACCATTCCATTTGATATATACTTAAGGGATAAAACACAAAGAAAACTTTTGGAAAGGTGACATGAAAGGAAGAGGTAAAGGAGAAAGAAGAAATCTATAAATGCATATCGAGTACGGCAAGAGCCCAAGAACTTTATATCCTTATTCCCTATATACAAGCTGACTTACTACTGCACTTAAAAATACTACTGTACTATGTAGTCATGTAGACATGAAGAGGGAAAAATAAAGTATACTGAAAACAATGTGGTCTCTTCCTGAACTAGATATTTAAACAAACAGCTCCACCTTTCATTTAATTTAGAGTGCCCCCATTTTATGAAAACAGGTTATAATGAACCTAATAATCGCCAGAAAGCACTTCCAGAAAATACAAATACTGATAAACCTAATCTTTTTATTTAAATCCTAAAAGCACTTAAAACTCAAGGACCTTTATCTTTTTTGTCCTGCGTTTAGTACAACTCAGAACAAAACTTCAGGAAAGAGCATTAGACTGTAGGCCTATGTTAGGCTGCACTGTTTTCAAATATAAATGTACCAAATTCACCCAAAATTAACCTTCCTGCCTTCCTTTAGGGAAACTAGTCAGGGAAAGAAGAACTGCAACAGAACCCTCTCCACATCTGACAGTCCTACACTTCTGAACTTGTTTTGGTTCAGCTCAAGGCAGAACCATTTCAGAGCCCCGTGTTGCCTCTGGCACTGTAGCTCAAATTGGAAAAGTAATTTCTCCTCTCTCCATTTGTTTCCTCTTAATGCCTTTTCTTCATCCCATATATTCTCCAGCACTAAAAAGGAATACCTGATATCCATCCACAGCACAACCACCTGACTGAGAAGCAGGCACTGAACATCCCTGCCACACTCCCTCAAAGACCAGGAAACCCTTCTGGCAGCACCGACTCCCACAGGTACACCTGCACCTCATTCAATGTTCATACAGCTTTCCCTCCAGGAAAAGGTATGTTTTGGTACCTACTTTTTGCTGGAACTAGAAGTCACCTCCAAAATTCAAAATCGCTCATAACACAGCTCAAATACTACATTTGATTAAGATCATACTTTGGCAAAATATTTTCTTTTTTTAAGAGGAGGTACTGACCGGGTGAAATGGTTATGAAGCGCTTGCTTTTAAAGCACACACCTAAGATAGCTTAAAAAAGTTAAAAACTATACTCTCTTATGCCCCCTTTTATAGACACTGACATCGTGACATGTCAGAAGTGCTACAATTTCCATTAACCAGGAATAGCCATCATTAGAGAGTAATTAAAATAACAATCTTATGCACCATGTACTACTAGCAAGAATATATGCATTCTTCAGTTGGGAATACATCTACCTAGTTCACTATTCTTTCTTTACCACTGTTCCTTATTCATTTTTTTCCTCCTAGAAGAACAGACTTTGAACTTAGATCCTTAAAGGTTGGTTTATTGCACTTTTTAGTTAAAGCCTATTATTTTTCAAATAGCTAAACGATACGTGTGTTTTCAAAGAAGATTCCTATTTTCAGGTTAATTTGATGTCTACGACACTTGCTTGTAAGTAAATATGAACACTGAGGTGGGAAATATCACCTGCTGTATGCTTATATCTAACTTTGCATAATAGAAATGTAACAATTTGCTTCTGAGGTGCTATTGTAATGCAAAATACAGCACAATAATATGTGACCCCCAATAGGATAACTTCATAAGAAAGGTATACTCCGCAGGCCAACACAAAAATCTAGTGTTTGCTAGTTTCATCACATTTTCACTTGCAGAACAGAAAAGTCTGAAAGCAGTGGATGATTCCCGTGCATTACACTATATGCATAAAACACATCTGAAAGTGAGGTGACATCTGCAGACCACCACAGGCGCTTGCCTTGAGAATCCTCTGTACAGAAACACTGAAGGAGAATACTTTAACTTGTTTTTAAAAACAAGCAAAGCAACAGATTTTCCTCCTTTCCGTATGGTCTGGTTTTAATCCAAATCACTTAAATCAACAAGCAAGAAACAGTAAATGTGTTCTAATCACATCTTCAGTTGCAAGTTTTATTTCCTTAAAGAAGTCTGTTGACAAAATTAGACATGAACTGACCTGTTGTTGTTGTTAGATTAGGATTTTTTGGTCTTAATAAGAACACAGTAGCTATACAAGTTTCAGTAAATGTTTAACTTGAGATACAGACATATGGTGCCTCATATCCCCCATTTAAAACATTTAAAAAATTTGTTAGGATTGCACATGCTAGCATATGTGATTTGTTATATATGCGATTAGCTATTTATCATGTGATCACTATCTAAATATTGATTTAAGGGAGGAATGAAATACAGGCAAAACTACAACACTTAAACAGTTTCCTTATTTCCTGAAGTAAAAAGGAGGCACGGGAGAAAACAGTTGAAGTGTTTTGCCTCCAAAAACCTTCCTATTTGATAAAAAACACAATGAGACAACTGAATGGACTATTTCTAGATTATCTTATCATTCAAAACTAGAACCACCAGCTCCTGAATGTTTTTTTTCTAAAATAAAAACCAGAACTAATTAAATAAACTGATCTGAAGAAAATACTCTCTGCATTTGCTGTTCTTAAAAGCTGAGCATAGTCAGTGAACCTGTGTTCCTTGTACTTCACCAATGACTTCCACAAGTTCATTTATATGATAAAGCTCAGCAGTAAGTACTAGAACTTTCTGATATTTAAGTCACTTGAATATTTTTGTCACTTTCCCATTTTTATCAAATTAAAAAATTAAAACCACAATACTGTTTATCTGGTTTATTAGTAGGCTACATTCATTTTCTTACTCTTCAGGTGCATCACAACTCTTATCGCTAGACTTTCTAACAAGTCAAATTCTCCATATCAAGGACTCTGCTCTCCCAGGTGACAAGAATGTTCACAATCCTTAATTCTCATTCATCTAATCCAGTGGCTACCTGCTTCTTCCACCTTCCAACAAAGGCAGCCCTCCTGGCTCTTCCTTCAGCTAAGGAGAAGGAGGAGACCCAGACTTTTGACAAAACCCCATGAAGTACTTTTTTCTTATAAAATCAGCATCAAGACCTCTATCAAGTTTTGGTTTCTCTCCCCCAATACTGTGTACAGGCTCTGTAAGAGCCAGAAACCATTTCTTTTTCCCCTTAACTATGTGCCACCAGAAATGGAATAATTTAATTCAGTGAGGATGCTTCAATGTATCATTCCCTATGTTCAAACAAGGCCTGTTTAAGACAGGGATCCAGTGATCAAGCTGTCATCACCAAGATCATCTCACTTAACAGTGGAACATACATGAGGTTTGCTTTGAAACTGCTAAGGTGAAACTATCAACAAGAATAAAATAAAACATAACAAAAAAGCACTGTTAAATTTCAAATGGCAAGGATGACTTCCCTGTGAAGTGTTTACATAGCTGAAATTTGGAAAGCTATCAAGCTAATGCTCCACCCACCCCTTTTGACTAGACATTATGCACTAGCTGAAGCCTCAAGCTACAGTGCCACTCTCAATATAATGATCAATAAGATTTTCAGTTTTTACCCATCCACCCATTTTCACCAAACATTATGTGCTACTGAAGCCTCAAGCTACAGTGCCACCATCAGTACACTGATCAATCATTTTTTAGTTTATATTAAGCTAGAGACTAAAGGACCACTTCCAAGGCCACATTCTATGTATGGAAGAAGCACCACCTTGAGTCATCCATAATATGAGTTTAAATATGCAAAAGTGGGCAAAAGAGAAACTGCAGCTGCTTCCTTGTAACATTTTTCTTCAAAATGTTCCACTGTGCACAATGTCAAACCAAACAATGCCTTGCCACTCCCCTCTGGACAATTACCTAACTTTGGTGTTTAGGCACATATACACAGCCCTAATCTCACTTCAGGGAGCAACACCAAAATACCACAGTGTCCCTTGTATTTCCCGCTCACAGCAATTATGACACCATTTAGGTCACAATCCTCAATTTAGGAATTGCTGGTCAGATGCTTTCTACATGGCTGTTTTGGCAGAAGTACACAAACCTTTCTTTTGTAAGTGACTTAGTGCTACTTCAGAACTGATGACAGTAGTGAAGTTTAATGCTTCAAGCATGTAAAACCTTCATATATTTAAAACCGTACTCCAGAATTTCCCATTGAAAAAGTACAGATCATTTCATGATGAAGGTCTAGCTTTAAAGTACATTTGTGCTCTACAGAAACGTAACTAAACTTTGATGCAAAGCAGCACCACCACGGTATGAGACATTAAAAGACAACCCTTATCCAGAAAACCAGTAATAGATCCTGTTTGTCAAATGAACGCTCATTTATGTCAAGCTGGCTCTTTCTAAGGCCAAGTCCCTCAGCGCTAGCTTGCTGTGACATTTGGAATGCCCTAGTTTAAAACTGAAACGGAGCCAGCATCTGTTCCCAATGTAGAACACATGTTATCTTGCACTCTAAGCGCATCTAAAAACTACTCTTGATTTTCCAGGGTAGAGTTTATATATTTCTGAAGCCACTCTGTGAAAAGCTAGTAAGTCCAGTTCATCTGTATATATGTTATTTCACTGGACTGACTACATCAAACTCTGTGATCCAGTATAACTTTCAAACCACATCTCGATACGCTGTTTTTCCAGCAACCAGAATTCTCCATATACCTTACAGTAAACAGGACTATACACAGTATGCACTGAATTAACTTTCATTGAGGTATGTTAAAATTCTTGAAGATTAATTAAAATCTTGAAAAACATTTGTTAGCTGCGTAGACTGACAGTGGCCCCATTTTATAGACACTGAAACTGTGACACGGGAAACTGAAACAATTTATCAAAGGAGACAGTGAATCAGCAGTACTGCCAGAAACCAAATCCATCGGTGTGACCTCCAGTCCTTTGATCAAGGCCCTGTGTTATATTTCCTGATTGCTTTGTACTACTGTATAAATGCCAAAAAATGGTAACTTTTGATTCTGTCAGTGTTTAAAAGATTACCTTTCAAGTTACTACGAACAACTACTTCACTATGGTTTAAGTTCAAAACAGATAACCCAAATTCTTCTCTGCTCTTGATGATACACCATTAAGCCTGAAGGTCTGAACACTATATAGAAAACACAAAATATTTTAATTTCTACGAAGAGACTTACTTGCCATTTTAATGTGTAAGAGCTTTGCTACTAAACACCCAGCATCAAACAACTTGGTATTAATCAAGCTTGCACTCAAAATCCCGAGATACACTTCAGAATAAGCTTCATGTATTAAGAAACACAAAACTTTTACATATTAACACAAAGACAGCAACTACAGAAGATAGGACACTATGCCCTGAATAACAATCTAGAAAGCCTATACCATCTCCTGGTGAGTATACTGATACAAAATTTGACCTCAAAAGAAACACAAAAAGAGATCTGCTGAAGTAAAAAAAAAAAAAAAAAGTTCAGCAATGCTGTATATTTTAGGGTAATTAATAAGCAATTTGGAAAAGAATTCTGTGTAGGTTTGCTTCTATCGAATCTGCAAGAGTAAGTTACTATGGGTAACAGCACAGTTAAGATTTGTTTGCATTAGTAGCAATGTTGGTAATTAACTCTCAAAACATATTTCAAACACTAAAAAGTATCCATTCCTGAATATAAGCTTCCATCGGGCTCCATCACTGGTAAGGTCACAAGCATTTGAGCTTTAAACCAATGTTTTTAATTTCTGTTTGATATTGGCCATGTTTTATGTCTGAAAGACATAAATACATAAAATTCAATTGTATCAATTTTTAAGGTCTTCAGTGCCAAAAATGTGGCATAAAGTACAACTACCTGTCTTAGAGAAGGCATTTTATCTGCGTATTCTACGTACTAGTTTTTGAGCGAGTGTGCTATACTGACTAGTACTAAGTGGATTTCATTCACAAGTACACCATATGCTGACAGCTATCCTGTCCCCACTTACACTGCCCATATTAGAGACTTCTCTGTTGCTCTTGCCACAGATTGCAGCTGAGCAGAAGATAAAACGACTGTCGCATGTGACAGGAGAAAAAATGCCAGTTTTCAGCAATTCTCATATTCACTCAATCCTTTAAAATAGTCCAATGATCATATACAAACTATTCAGAGATAAAAGGCACTTGAAATTATTATATTATGTCACGAATACTTCTGATTTCTACAGAGCAGAGGACAAAAATTCATGCGATAAAACAAAGAGAAGTTCCATCTATGTAAAAGACAGCCAAAGGCTAAAAGATAACCTGTACCACCTTACTCAACACAAACCTATCTGAAATAGCTTAAGTGTGATTACCTGGATGTATGATCAACCAAACACAAAAGCATTTTCTGTTTTCTCCACCAGCACTAAAATGTCTCCCAAGTAAACAACTCGAAATTCTAAAACAAATCCCAACACAAAACTGAATAGTCATCCGATCAAGAAAAATTCATTTGAGCTCTGCTTTCTTCTCATCAAAGGAATCAAAGGAGGCTTCCATTAACCGAAGGCAAAAAGAAATATTATGCAGAGTGTGGCAAGCTAGAGTAAACAGCATTACTGTAGGTGTCAACATGCCTTTGGAAACGCTTTTTCCTGATAAGTCTTCATCTGGAATAGTATGTGGAATCATAATGTATGTTGAATATTTTCTTGTAAAAAGGATATTAACATAGTAACCCAGACAATCCTTACAACACTTTGGGAAATACGCATCCCATCAGGTACTCTGCTTTATTCCCTCAAGTACTACTTATCTGTCTAACACCCAAGGTTAATTAGGAGCTCTACTTTTCAGCAAGAACATGAGGTGCCTAAGAAGCTGAAACAAGGGTATGACTCTACCCCAGTGCAAAAGTTAAGACTGCTAGCAGCGGAACCATGATCTATCATCTCCAAGCACTCAGGCAAAATGAATACAGGAGCATGGAATATCACTAGCAGAAGAAAAGAAAAAGTTACTGGAATCTGCTCTTAAGAGAAGGACATTCCTAGCAGGCACGTCCACTTAGACCTGAAGATGCATACGCCCAATACTGCTGCCAGTCCTTCCATTACCTTTAAGTGTCTATCAGAGGCTACTGCTTCTTCAAATCAGACAGCAGGACTAATCACATGAATATCCCCTAGCCCATTTCAGACAAAGGTTCTGGGGTAAATAAAATCCTACTACTTAAAGTTGTTTAAGCTAATTCAGCACACATTTATAAACAGATTAAGAAGTGATTATATAGAAGCTTACCACCATATCTAAAGAGACGTAGCAAAAAAGCAGAGCCTGCCTGTCCCACAAGTATGTCTCAGTGAAACAGAATTTGGACAGGGTGGAACTGAATTAGAGCATTTACGGTTCTGCACACCTACCTAATGAAACATACCATTTAATCTGGGTAGTATAGGAATTATACACTGCTGGGTTTGGGGGAAGATGTGAAATAAATACACACACCATAACAGATACAGGTACACAACCCTGTGAGATTCTAAATGTAAACACTGGAAATCGCCCAGGATTAGAGTGTAAAGATAGATGATGTCAAAAGTTGAGTCCGAGTCTTGGTAGTAGTTGACTATTAAGTTAACACCATGACATAAGTTGAATTATCATTGGGCATTTAAAAACAAATTTTAAAAGTTTACTTTTAAAAGTTACATTGCTTGTTGCATTAAACTGTATGTATTCATCCTAGATGACCAAAAACCCCATTTGTTTAACTGAAGAGACTCCTTTTTTACTGAAGAGAGTTTTCAGGACATAACAGTGTTTCTAAATAAAAACAAATTAAAGAACAACCACATTTTTCCGCATTTCCTAGGAAAGGTAAATAATGGGAACACAGTACAATAATCTAACAACAACAAAGCCATGTAATCTAAATAAAGAGATGGGTTTGGTTTTGTATAATAGCTTTCTATATTGGTGAAGTTTCAGTAGTTCAATGAAGGTTGAACAAATATCACTAATGGTTCAGAATGCATTCAGTTCACAGGGAAGGAAAGGATGGATCCTCATCTTTCTCATCATATCTGCTAAGCAGAGAGCAGTAGCATTAACGATGCATTCAATTTTCCTGAGGAAAGTCTGCAAATTCTCGAAGAACAAAATGAGGAAAATAAGGGGATATTGAAATTCACTGATGTGACTCAAATTCCATCTCACGATATTCACATTCAATATTTAATGATTCAACACATACTAAAGCATTTGGGACATCTGAACCAGCAAGTCACTAAGCCCCAAAGACATGAAAACACTGAAACTTGCACTTAATCAGTGAAAAACCCAGATTTGTTTGAAGACTGCCACACTGTATTATCTGAACTGATCTTTTTCCTTACTGCTGGGACAGGACCAGTCTCAAGTGTCAACAAGTTCTTGATACATGATCAGTTATATCCCACTAGACTATTTTGGGGACATTCGAGGATAGAAGCTCAGGAATCACAAGCAAAGTCACAAGAACTCATAGTATTGCAGTGCAACAACTTAGAAGCGACTAAACACAGATACGCTTAATGGTCTACCCTAATGCAGTTAATGGAAGCAATCCAACTGGAAGGCGGCTACAGGAAAAAAAAAAATAAAGAAATAAAGATCTAAAGTGATCTCCCACATCACTACCTCATCCAGAAATACAAATCCAGTACACGCAGTACACAACTTGTTTTTGCAGCAAGAGACAGCTTTCATGTATCCAAAGCTCATTATTACAAGATCAAGGTGCAACTTAACTATGAAGCTGTCTGAAACATGCAGTATCAAGACATTTACAGTTATTTACAAAGCAAATACATTCTTTGTACAAAGACTGTCTTTAAAGACATACAATGTAAATTCAATGAAATATTGCAATCAAAAAATGAAAAGATATTTAAAGCGCATACAAATCTTTACAGTCTCCAGCTCTCTGCATGAGAAGACTGAGACTCCAAAGGAGATAAAGTAAATATATTTGCATCCTAAAACTGAGTATAATTCAAATAATATAATTATACATGCAAAGCCTTGGGACTACAACACACTTACATACAGTCATACTTCTTGGCAACCATTAACACACATGATTAATGTTCAGTGCACAGAGATTACACATAGAGCTAATCCCTTAAAAACAAAAAGTACATCTGCATAATTCAGCCCACGTGGAACAAAGCTGACAAAACTGCAGACAACTTAAAAGACTTCTTGAATTTCTGAAGGACAGAAAACAACAATCTGAAACAGTTGTACCAATTTTTGATCATTTCCTCCTAGCTCCACTTAGGCTGGAAGTATTTGTATGTAATGCCAGAAATCCCCCTCCCATGTTTTTATGCTGTACGCCAAGATACAACAGCAGCATAAAATTGGTGATTTAAAAAATTAAAACATCAAAACTCAGTAAGTAGGCTCATCGATAACATCAACTTCTGATCTAGACAGTACTATAAAAAAAGAAAAAACAAAACCCAAAAAACAAGCTTCAGCAAAGTAGTACCACCAAAGAACATCATAATGTGATCTGTAAGGGTTTACAGTTTTTCCCAAATTGATGTTAGTACATAAAAACCATAAGTTGTACTCCTATCAATCCCCCAAATCCTAAAAACTAACATCAGAAATTATTCTCTTATTTCAGGACAGAGTGACAGAAGGCACTGAGTAATCCCAGACCCTGCATAGCACATTTTTTTCAAAAAAGAAAATATGCTAAAGCGATTAACAACATTTTATCATTGAGTAGGAGCAAGGTGGGACAACACTGAGACAGAAGCAGTAACACAAACCATAACAATTAAACCCCAAAACACACAGGGAAGATGTAACTGAGAAAAGGTCAATGTTATTGTTAACTACAAGCAAAGATCCCTGAGATAGCAGCAAAACAAGCTATCAAATGTACATAGTGTAGTGCTACATGGCTGCACCACTTGCAGGTCCAACTGGCTCCTACATCTATCTCCACTTCAATTGCTCAGTTCGTCTACAAGTGTAATAATCCCAAAGATAACAGAAGGCTGATTAGACTGAAATTAAAACTAAGTATTCAGCACTCAGACACCAGAAATACTCATCCAACCTTAATCCTGCTTCCCAGCTCACATCTCTTTCTGGTTCTCTGGTATGTACCAAATTATAACCAGCCAGCTTTTCTTCATTTGTTGCCTTCTCCAGATGACTCTGCTATATTTTTATTTTCCTTTACTGATAGCATGCTACTTTCTACAAATTATTCTATTAAAACATTTAAAATGGGTGTCTATTATCTCACTTGATCTACTTGGAACTAGAAAAAAAATCATTAGTCTTTATGTGCTAGGATCACTCCTAACATTTTTAAAAAAGCTGTTTTATACATATGCATTGTGCCTTTCTATTCCTTGGTACCAATTTAAATGAGATGGTATGAGGGAACTCATTTTAGACATAGTCTCTTCATTAAACTCCTCCAAATTCAATTTGTTATCAACAGGTCTTGATGACACATTGCTCTTTCAATTGCCCATCTGTAATTTTTTTAAGGACTATAGTCACTAAGTCTTGCTTTTATTAACAGGGAAAAAAGCCCAAAACATATCCAGTTTAAGGCAATACCCAACTCTCTTGTGGTTTTGACAATTAAAAAGCAACATTCTTTTTCTGAAGTGCTCTTATACGCCAAACTTTTCTACACAACCACTGAAAATCCAATGACTACACCAAATTTCCTGCCTGACATATATTAGATTGAGCACGTTAAAGATGTTTAGTTTTGTTTCAAAAATGTATTTTCCTCCAATTAATTCATTACACAGTGGACTTCAATTCTGACTCTGCCTATTTCTAGTATTTGGAAAACATCACTAACGAAGAAAATTTGGGGAGTTCAACTGCATCTTTCTAAAATCTTCAGTTAAGTTTAGTTTCACAAAATACTTGGTGTATGCCAGAATATATCACTACAGAACTGGTTTTCTGGCACATACCAGAGTGCAGTGGAGGACGCTGCACATCAGGAAGCCACACTGTTTATGTTAAAACAGCAGTCAGTCATTTGTGTCCAGGACATGTCCTCATCATCAGACAACCAGGTAAATTTATAAGGGTCCTTTTTCAAGTAGCAGTTAATTTGCTAGACTTGTAGAAGAAAAAACAACATGAAACACTTCTACCAACTCTGGGTTTTAGCCGTGACAGATGAGTGTTTTTAATTCATGCTGGAAATGAAAATTCATGCCAGAGGTTTAGGACATGAAATGTAACAGTGGACCTGAAATAACAAAGCATCAAAAGTATTATTCAAAGAATTGAAGAAAGGCAGATTAAATACTCTGTGACTATCTCCAAGTCTGCAAGAGCACCAACTACAAAACTGATCATTTTAAAGCTGTCTGACCCTTCTTATTCTGCATTATTTCTGAAGACTAAGATACCATATGTTGAAACATAGCTGGAGCAAAACTTGGGGAAAGTAACCCATCTCTTTCTAATTGTTCTCCCTAACATTCAAGTTTCCATCTCTGCTGGTTTTTGTTTGTTTGTCCAAGGAAAAGCAACAGAGAGAATGAAAGTTTTCAGTATTTTATGGAATTCATTTCACTCTCACGTCCTGGGCAATGTATTTTAGGAAGAACTAAATGTTCAACAGCAATGCTCAATTCTATCTACATTCAATGAGCCACTACTAGTTTTATAAACTAATAAGGTAATGAACATAACACAGTCAATATCAAGACTAATCAGTTGTCCATACACATAGCAGCTATTCTTGCCTATCCTGTTTTTCAACCCTACCTATGAACATGGCAATCAACTTACTTCAAAACTGCAATTAGTTTTGGTTTTACTATGGTTCATCTCGGTAAAAAGGAGGAGCTACTGACACCTGGTAAGTTTAATAAGTTCTCCCTACCTACATAATAATAAATTTACACTTCTCTTTTTAGCAACAGCCATCGAAACTTTACAAAATTTGACCAGAATGAACCTAACTACTGGTTTCCTTACAGTTAATTTATAGATTTCAAACCTTTACCAAATCTTTTAAAACAGGATGAGAAAAACTTAGTAAGATATGAAAGAGTCTTTAAAGGGGGTAGGAGTGGAAGCTCAGGAGACTACATCACAACACTATCTCTAAGAAATGTGGTAAGCTTAAAAATTCTGTATCACAAGGAAAGAAGGTTTTAGAAGTGAACGAGGATATCGGAGATCAAGGAGAACTGACTTATTCTGATAGTTGTTTCTATTGTATCAAGCACCACAACTTCCAACAATCACTCTGAGCTAAAAAGTGTTATCAGTTCCTCTCCGCAAACTATTCCAGAGCAGCAGATTTTCTCTGGATAACCTGCTATGCCAGTTAACACACACAAAAAAAAAGTCTTCAGTCTTCCTCCTGGCTAAACAGAGCCATCCTCAGCAGCATGACCTTTCACAGAAAAGCAAATAAACCCATGACATGAAATACTTCAGAGGAATTATGGACTCGCTTCTTTCTTGCAAGAAACCCACGCTGCTATTTCTCTAGTCAAATTATTACATGCTATAGTTCATCCATACAGAGGCCTTTATTGTGATGGCACTGAACACTTCACCTGCTATCAGAACTGATACGGTTGTTAGTCACTGAAATATTGCCACAATGATACAAGATCATAACAAAGGTTTGGGAATTCTTGGGAAAGTATCATGACTGAATAATTACAATTGCCAGCTTCAAAGCAGAATGTTAATTGGATACTACAGTTTACCACCAACGTTTTTCTCTGTAAAAGCACTGTGATGTTTTTAACAACTGAAAGTACTCTGAAACTCAGTCTCCATCCATGATCCAGCAACAGGACTCCTCCTGCTAGCATTAGGCTAAGACCATGCCCAAACTGAATCAAAGAGCGTTACTGACAGCCTCCCCAAGGTTTGGCTTTCTCTGGAGACTTCAGATACAAGCACTGTCTGAAATTGAGACTAATTAGCCTATAAATACTGAAGAAAACATAGCTAACAGACACATTGGTAAGACCCGCATCTTCCCTCTGTCATCACAGTGGGAACTCTTACCAAATGGTAACACCTGAAGGACACGTCTCAGGTACATATATATTGGCCCGTCTCCATAAGACTTTCCTCTGGAACTCTGTCCAGAACCGACTAGGTTTCAGAGCAATTATTTAGAGATCTTGCAAAATCAGACAGAGGTTTGCAAGGATATAAATTCCAGGAGCAAACTATCTGCATAGAAAGGTACAGTACGATGCACAGATCCTTCCTAGAGCAGCTGTTTTTGAAAGCTGAAAGAGGCTATAAATAGATTGCCACTTGATTGCCAGTTCACATGAAGCTTTAAAACACAGAGTACGTAGGAAACCATAGTTAGTTCTCGGATGTCTCTCTTCAATACATAGTCACCTACAGTATTTCCCATATTTTATACTGTAGCATAACAGCACCATTCAAATGACTGGTTCACTATGCAAGTATCGTTCACACATACACACCTTCCAACACACTGTGAACTGCATTGTTAGTTATGGACTTGCTATGAGGGTTCTCCTTTGATTCGCTGGCTGAAAAAGAGCAGCAGACAACAGAGAGACATATAACCTACTTTATTTTGTACCGGTATCCATGATTGTTTTGACAAATTTATAAAAAAATCCTCACCCTAACAAAAACCCCAAACAAAACAAAAAGCAAAAAATGCACATGGACAATGCCTCGAATCTCCCAATACTATTACTAAGTCAAAATGAAATGCCTGACTTGCATTTGTTCTGTCAGACTGTTGAAACAGTATAAAACCAGTATAAATAGGAAGAAACCTTACTTCCCATGCTGACTAGATCAGCCATGACCAACAACCAGCGTTACCTATCCGACCACCGTGGTCTCAGTATGTGTCCCAATAACAAAGCTCCTACATAGAACTGCTGAAGTCTGAAAGAGAAAAGACCCGTATAAGACACTAAACTGCACATAAAAAGGCACAACAAACAACGTGCCCATCTTCTGGTAAAGCTATGCTCAAGTAATCACACCTGACTAGCAGCAAAATCAGTGGGTCTATTAAGGCCATAAATGCCATTTTTAATACAAGCACGATGGGTCTAGGAGACAAGCACACCACGTACTAACCCCTTTCGTTAAAAGCAGAAGTCGGTCAGAGCTGAGCAACTCTTGCCACCACCAGTGCTGATTTTAACATCAATTCAGTGGGAAGCCTCTCCCAGGTCCTGTTTTCTCAGGGCTACAAAACTACTGAACATGTTTAGGTTAAACAAAAAAACAGTAAATATGAGACCTTAACCTAGTCACCAGAGGGATTTTCTTTTTCACTAAAGGTATGCACATGTTATTGGAGCAGCATCCAGAAAAGAGATCTTAATAAATCTGGGAAGATGATGTCTTCTGATCAAATCTTAATAATTCAACTGCCAGAGACACAATCATGTAAAAGCAAAGAAGAAGGTCTTACGGTGCTTCTTCAAAGTCTACACACTACAGTCCTAATTTTAACATTGAGCTTTTCTGCTCCAATTGGAGCAGGGGAAAAAAAAAATTTCCATAAGTATCCAGTCAGAAGGATATCCACGTTTGATCATAGAAGTTAGGGCAATCCTCAACTAAGACTTGGCCAAGCACAGCTGTCAAGACGTAACAAAAGTCAAAAGCAGTTAGACCATTAGTTCTCAACTTTTTTTAATTTTAGGACCTCAAAATTTTTTTTCAAAGGAATTATGTGCACGTAGGTTCTACACACACGTACACCCTCTCTATAATAGGTGGAAACCTACCAGCAATGACCTTGTTTTTCTCAATTACCTGCTGTGGATTACTGAGTGCTCAGGGACCGCAGACAGAAAGCTATTGAGTTAGACTTGGTAATGTGATATGCCACCTTAAATTCCACCAGGAAACCAAATGAAAACCAATACCAACCACAGTCAGAAACGCTTGGGAGGTACAAAAAGATACACTTTTTACAACGCTGTAAATAACTTCCATCTCAAGCATTCAACGTTTCCACTCAAAAGCAGGAATTACTTTGCCACACAAGCACAAAAGAATGTGTCTGAGACCAATAAAGCCATGTTCGCTGGAAAGCCACCTCCCCCCCAAATTAGTGTCATTATGGTATATACAACAGACCGCCACACCTCCAAAAACACGTGAATATATATTTTTTTAAATATTTTTGGGAAGGGGGAGACGCAGAATGCATGCAACCTGCGCCGTTACAAAGAATATCGATAGTTCCTTTACACTAGAGAAATCTCCCTGAAGCCTCGTAAACTGAAACTAAGGCTATTTTTAACTGAGGGCACTTAGAAAGTGAAAATAACTAGCTTAGCGTCTGACCGAGACAGGAGCAAGAAGCTGAGGCTTATTTAGAGGCACACCCGCCCCCCCCCGATGGCTGCCGAGCAGTTGTGAACACAAAGACACACTAAATAAGCCGGCACCGAACACGTTCAAGCGGCTCTGCCCGGCATTCAGCTTTCAAACCCCAGGAAACACCGAAAAGCCCGAAGAACAATCACGCTATTATCCCGGCATTTACGCGTTTTGTTAGCAATCTTTAGAGGCTCAGGGCCGGTAAATCCGGAGCCTGTTCAGCCCGGGGCATCCACCAGGGCTGCCGCTCTCTCTGGAGCCGCCGCGACCCGCCGCCGCCCAACTTCCCCGCTGGGTTCTCCCTCACGCAACAGTTCCTTCGGCGGGAGCGCGGGGCGGGCGAGGCCGCCGGGCCGCGGCGGCGGCACCGCACGGAGGGACCGCGGGCCCTGACGCGCCCCGCGGAGCCCCGAGGGCGCGGAGGGCTCGGGGTGGCGGGAGGTGGGGGGCAGCCCCACGCCGGGCGGAGAAAACTTCGGGGCCGGCGGCCACCGCTGCTGCGGGACAGCCCGGCCAAGAGGGGAAGCGCGACCGGCGCTGCGGGGGCACCAGGCTCAGCCCCGGGGACGGCTGGCGGCAGCCCCCCCACCGCCGGGTGCGGACCCCCTTCCCACCGCGCCCCGCCCAGCGCGGGGAGGGCGGGGGGAAACCCGCTGCCACCGGCCCCCTCCCCACGCGTGGGGGGACCAGTCCCCTCCTCACCCTGCGCGGGGAGGCGGCTCGACGGCGCCCGCCCCCCGCCGCGGCCCCCGCCCTTACCCAGGTAGTGCCTCCGCAGCAGGCCGGGCTCCTCCAGCCCCAGGCTCCGCTTCCGCACGTCCCACAGCAGGTGGGGGCAGCGCCCGCGGGACATGGCCCCGCGCGGAGGAAGGGGCGCGGCGGTGGCGGGCGGGAGGGTGCCGGGCGATCCGCTGGTCCCGGCCGCCCCGCGCGATCACCATGGAAACCAGCCGGCCCCCGCGCGCGCGCGGCGCTCTCACGCCCGCCTCGCGCCGAGGCACCGACAGGGAGCGGGCGGGCGGCGGGGCCGGCGGCGGCTCCGCGCCCCGCCCCCAGCATGGCGCCCCGCCCCCTCGGAGCCCCGCCCCCCGCCGCAGGGAGGGGCGCAGCGCTCCGAGACCACCGGCGTCTCGCGCGAGCTAGCAACGGCGCCCCATGGGGCCCGGCCCCGCCCCGCCCCGCCCCGCCCCGCCCCGCCCCGAACGGGGTGGGGGCGGTGTGGACATGGCGGGTGACGTCAACGCGCTCGGCTTCGCCGGCCAAACCGGCTCTCGAGCCGAGCGACGAAGCTGCGAGGCGGCCATCTTGGGTTCTGGCGTATAGTCACGGCTCAGGGTTCCCCGCGCCGGCCATCTTGAATGGGAGAGTGAAGCGGCACCAGCGGCCATCTCTGAGCCGGGCGCTCGTGCCCTTCCAGGCCGGGATACCTCCCCGAGCGCGCTGGCGCCAGCTCTCCTCACGGGGCGGGGGCAGGCCGCCCTAACCAATAGCGCCGCGCGAATCGCTCCGCCCCGCCCCGCCCCTCACAGAGGCGCCAATCAGCGCGCGGGGAGCGGGGCTCCTCCCCCCGGCACGGGGTGACAGGTAGGCGGGGCTCGCTGGCAGCGGTGGAAGGACAGTGGGTCGCGGAGGGACCCAGCTACCGGCACCCGCCACCGCCGCTGTCCCGCCACCGCCGCCCGGCCCCCGCGTCCCCCTCAGCGCCCCGACATGGCGGCCGCCGTCGCGGGACTCCGCGCCTCCTACCACCGCCTGCTTGACCGCATCGAGCTCAAGCTGCCGCCGCGGTTCCGGCCCTTTTACAACCACCCGGCAGGTAACGGGGCGTCCTCCTCCGCCGGCGGCCCAACGGCTGCTGGGCTGCGCCGCCTCCGCACCAGGGGTCGGGGGCTGAGGGGTCACCTTGGTTGGGCCCGCGGAGGAAGAGGCGGCGGGTCCCTCCGGGGGCTGCCTGGCGCGGGGAGCCAACGGGGGTGCCAGAGCGCTGGGCACCGGGGTCTGCCGGCGGCGGAGGCGGGGAGGAGGCGGAATTGGGGCCGCAGAATCGGGCCGGTCGGTTTCCCCTCCTGCGGGTGGGGAAGCCGAATCGGGGCCGCAGAGTCGCACCTCTGTTGCTGTGATTCTGGCATGGGGAAAACTGCCCAAGAGTGGGCTTCTGCTTGTTAAGGGGAAACTTCTTTTATTTGGAAAGAAAAAATAAAAAAGGCAGGCACGATACTAATTGTTCCTCCCGCCTCCTGCAACTCACGAGTGTACTGGAGTGTCCCTATCGTGTTACTCCACGGTTTGAATCCGTAGCTGGGCTACCTGATCCTAATCCAGGGGATGTGATGATTTCCAAAGGGGCCTGAAGGCTTCAGCAGTCACTTCTTTCAAATGGATGTGCTGAAAAACTAGGGGGGAAGCGCTGCAGGGATTTCTGATCTTCAAGTGTACTCTGGTTTAAGTCAAGCTTCTCTTTGCTTTCATTTCTTTCTGCCGAATCCAGCACTCCTGCCAAAGACAACTTGTGCCCTGCATGAATCCACTCTCGTAGCTGAAGGGCTCCTGTGGAAGGGCTTCGAGTTTCCCTGAAATGAGCTACCCTTACCTGACCTAAAGCTTACCTTTACTTGAGCAAACATGGGGTTTTTTGTGTTATTAGGGAGAAACCTCTTGTAAAATCATCTGCTTCAGTGCCATGTAGGTGATGTTTGTTATGTAAACAAATTGCATAGGGTAGTTTAAAAGAGTGATTGATAAAATCCTAAAATTCCATAGGCTGCTGTTCCCACTGTTTTGTTTCAGTGTAATACGCGTCCTTGACTCTTCACTTACCTGGAATATGCACTGTGAAAATGGACTTTAGTTTTCAGCCAGTTGGTCCATCCTCCTATAACGGTCTTTTCTTGAAACGAAAATTGTTGCTTTAAAGAAATCACAACTAAAGAGTGAAAACTGCAGTTGTCAAAATGTCTGATTTGTACTGAATTCACTCGACCTATATATATATTTAACATTAATGCAATTTTTATATATAAAGAGTCAATACATCCAGCACTTCCACTGTAAAGGGGCCAAGCCTCTGAGTGCCACATTCACCCTCTGTGAAATGCGGCAGCTTCCAGTTGCTTTTATTGAATACACGGCATGGCAAGCACTGGGAACCTCTATGTTCATTCATCAGAACTGTAGTACTAACTGGAAAAGGCTTTGGAGGTTCTCTTGCAGTGCCTTTCACTTCACAGAACTGCCTGTGGGCCACTTTTGTTCACCACCATAAGGTTGAAATTAATTTTTAAAAAAACCCAAAACATTTTTTAGGGACTCTGAGTCTGTATGTATGAATATATATATATATATATCTGCCATAACCTGTACTGATGGCGTAAGAGAGAAAAGCCACAGACCAAACAGGTATCGAAACTGAATCTCTGCCACTTATGTTTCAGCCTTGAATGTCTTGAAGGTGGGTCTGTGAGAAAGTTATGCAATAGATGTCACTCTGACGGCAAAACAAGTAGGTTAAAAATGAAAGGCTCACACTTTATCTCTGGTGATATCTAAGTTTCTAGTCTAATTTAGGAATATAAGTGTCATTATCATGAAATTATAAATCACTTGTGAGAAATGAAGAACAATGCTTCCTTCTTTTCTGGCACAAAGGCGGCTTCCAGTAAAATAATTGATGCCTGGTCTGAAAAGCTGTTTCTTTGGCTGGCGTTGCACAGAGCGAGGCTGCTGGAGGAGAGCGAAGGGCCTGGGGTACAGCATACCAACTCCCCAGGCTGCCACAGAGTGGGGAACATCACTCTTGGCAGCTACAGGGAAGCGTGGGCTGAGCTTGTACTCCCTCTCCTGTGGCCTCTTTGGTTCACTTTGCCTGATTAATCTAAACTCTCCAGAACAAAGACTTCTTACATTTAATAGAAGTTGTAAATTCTATCAACTGGTCACAGACATGGTATCCAGATTAGCCTCTGGTATGCCCCTGCTCTGATGTGCTGCTGTCAAATTCATCCTTGGAAAAATTGCAGGAGTCAGGACCTGGGAAGAGCTCGGCCTGGCTGGGTACTTACTTGGAGTGCCTCCAGGAGAGGCGTTTAAGGCGTTTGACAGTCTTCCCTTCTAACAAGTTTGGCTTGGTACCTTACTTGTCTTCAATTGTTTCTTCCTTTTGTAGCCAACAGTTTTAAATTATCAAGTTATATATTATTAATGAAAATTAATGTTGATTGTCGTGAAAACTTTACTAGCTGTTTAGGCTATGTCAATTTAATAATTTATACTCGCTCCACATTCTCTAGTACTCCAAATCTGAATTTGTGTTTTAGAAGAAAATCGATGATGGCAATTAAAGCTACTTCCATGGGACCTCTGTAAGACTGATTTATATATATTTGCAGCCTGACACTGACATACTAAGTAGCTGCCTAAGAGAACAGCAACTGAAGTTTCTATCTTTAAAGGATTAATATTGAGCTCTATTTATTCAACAACATTAAACAGTTTTAGTGGCTCCACAACCCCAGGCATCCTAAGAAAAATTAAATCCTGTGTAGGTAGAAACATCTAGTTATCCAAGCAAAAAGTAATGTGCTAGTAGTTAGTAACTGCACTTCGAGACTTGATCACTATCACAAGCAGTGTGGGTCTAAGAGGGCTTTATGGGGCTTTATGCAAAGCTGCCAGGCTGGTTTTTGACGTTTTCTGTGCTGCAGTTGCCGTGCCCTTTTATAGGGCTTAGTCGGCTTTAAGGTGATGGAGCAACTGATGTTTGCAACAGTTAGTCTTATCCTCCAAGTTAGGAGTTGCTTCACAGGTGCTTGCTCTAGCAGCTTGATGGTTGATTTTTCCCAAGTCATAGTTTTAAACTTGAGGGTGCTTAAAACAGGGAGTATAAATAGTTACTGCGGGGCCTTTTTAAGGCTGAATTGTTAGTGAAAAATTAGCTCACATAAAAAACAAGCATCCAAAGTCCTAGTGTTTATCATTTATATTTAAAAACTTTACTCGTAATATGTAACATATTGCAGTGAAAACTTGGCTTCATCTTGCATGTTATCAGAATGCTGTGCAGTGGCCTAGCAAGACCTAAAATTTAATGTGTTTTGATGAAATCAGAACCAGTGTCCTGACTGTCTCCCCGTGTGGCAGATTAATACTTTGGATCGTGGTCTCACTTTTAAGACTTTGAGCAGTAGTCCTAGATTAATGATTTCTGGCATGGTCGGCAGTCTGCATGTTGTAGGTGTGGCATTACAGTATGTTGTTTTAACCAACCAGTTGCCATTTTAGCACCGCTATAGGATGTAGGTATTTGTAAGAGAGATGTTTTCCCCCAGATCCTGTTCCATTGACTTTTCTCCTTTCCTTCTGTAGATTTTGTCCTCTCCTTCCATAATCCTTCTTTGCTGATTGGGGTGTAGGGTTGATTGGTTGATTGTTTCTGCTAGAAAGACATGGTTATTCAGAGGTGCAGATTAGAGGTGAATGAGGACACTCTCCTTGTGACATTTACTGCTACTTATGTTTGCAATTTGTACTCTCTCTTTAACCATCTAATGCTGCTGTGCAGCATGTCTTCTGTAGCATGAAGAGGTGGGCTGTGGTTTGGGAAGGGAAGGAGGGACTGACTTGTTACCAGTAATAAAATATTTGGGGGTTTTGGTTTAAAAGGTTCAGTTCACAAATACTTCAACTACTAATTCTGTTAGTCCAGCTGCAGAGGAGATTTTAATCATTATATAGAAACTGTCTTCACTATTCCTAGGCCTTATCATAACTCTTTTCATTATAAATGTATTTTGCCTGCTCTAGTGTCCTGGTTTGCTTAAAAATGGAAATACAAAATCCTACTCATCTGTTGCAGAAATGGGTGAACTGATTACACAACTGAAGGTTGATGCACTGAGTTGATGAACTATGAGTATTAGGTGATAGAGCTTGTACAGTGGTAGAAACAGTGCTAATATACACAATTCGTTATTAAAAAAACCTCAAAATAAACCCAAAACTTACTGTGGATATTAAAACAGCTACATCTCACTGAATAATTTAACTTCTTTTTTTTTCCCCCCTCCTCCCACAGGTCCCAAAACAGTGTTTTTCTGGGCACCTATTATGAAATGGGTAAGTATAAGATGCCAGATGGTGTCTGGATGTCAATCAGAGGGCAATCTGCAGCAACCCATTGAGCAAGCAAGAGTTTCCCAGCAGATACCTCAGCCTACAGAAAGGTTTAATACCAAGGCTTTAATTTTTAATATATGGAGAGGAACAAAATCAGCTTTAATAACACATAGCACAACGTGGAAGGGATACAGCGGGGGGAAAAAATGCTCTGTGGAAAAACTGTACTCTTCACTGAAAGTTTCACAAAAGCTTTCTCTTGTGAAACACTAACTGTTGCTCAAGGTAGGCCTGAGGTGGCATCATTCAAAACTCTTTTAAAGCGTGTGTTTCTTCTGAGATTGAGGAATTTGAAGACTATCTTAAGGAAGCCAATTCCTAAGCCTCATAGTTTGAAGGCAGGTTAAAGTGTGTCAGAGAGCAAGGTAATCTTGAGAAAACAAAAGAAAAAAGGCAACTGCCATTTTGGCTATCAGTAGCTCTCTGCTTCCCATGCAGTTCTGCTTCCCACTTGGTTACATGCCTTGGTGAAGTATATGCCTCCTCCTAATTCACTGTGCTCTTCCTAGTTGTTGTATTGGTACAGATAAAATAAGTGACGTTTAAAATCATAAAGCTGTTTAATCTCCTTGTTTGATAACAAGCAAGGATATAACCTGCTCTTCCTATTGCCAGCTGGTTTGTAAATTTGCCATTGTGAACCCCAACTTTTTATAGGCCACAGGCAACACGTTATGGCCTAAGCTGTAGCTTGGTTTCTTTGTCAGACTCCACTGGAGCTCCAGTAACCCTGGTTAACCTTCCCCTGTCGCAGGGGCTCTCCTAGGTAGGCAACGTGCTCTCCAGCCTGAGCATACAGGCAACTCTTCTGAGCAGGCCGGTGTCGACTGCTGCTGTATCAAAAGAGCTTACACACAGATGGTTTTTCTTTTGTGAACATGCAGGAAGAGTTCTCTAAGCTCACAGTGAAGTTCTTCACTGAGAAGTTAAAATTACTTTCCCCCTACATGGCAAAGGCGTGTTTACTGCAGTTCCCTGAGCGTGCTGAAAGTCTGCACCTCCATGGCACCACGGCACCAGTATCAGTCCCGTCAGTGAGGCAGCACACGGAAGTGTCTGCCCTTGAAAACTGGTTTCTTGATTGGAGCCAAAGGAGTCCGTAGTGGCAGTCAGTGAATTAAAAGCATTAGGACACTCTCTTATTTGTGGGATTTTGGTTTTGGGGTTGGTTTTTTTTTTTGTGAACTCGTGTAACACGAACATGAAATTGTATTTCCAGTAGAGGGCAATAACACAACAAAACAGATCAAGCAGCATGTTTGCTAGTAATGCTGTCAAGTAGATCAGCCAAGCTATTCCTCACTTCACCTGGAAGTTTTCTACTTATACTGAAATTATATTAAAAAAGAAGCACTTTCACCTCCTCACATGAAGCTGAGTGAAGACTATGGTATCACACCTGCATCTCTACCAGCAATATCTTAGCCTGAGCTTTAGGAATAAGGGCCTTCATTAGATAAGCTTCTCTTTGTTGCCTGAAAACCAATTTTTTTTTTTTCATCTGCTTTCTTAAGCAGCTGTGCTTAAATTAACCTTGTTCTTAAATTAATATAAAATTGCCAGTGCCTGGGATTTTATTGCAAGCCAGTTGTAGCCCCCTTAACTGCGTTCTTATTCCTACCGCAAGGGACTAGAAGTGGATGGTGTCTCCGAGAGTCTAATTCCTCTGCTCATACAATGCATCCCATCTCCTGCAAAATACATATAGAATAAGCACCGAGCTGTGAAGCAACTTCCCCTTGTAAAGCATTTGATCGGTCACAGGAGGTCCTGGTACCGGACTGGTGCTCACTGAATTTCTCTTTACAGGGTTTGGTATGTGCTGGAATGGCTGATATGACCAGACCAGCAGAAAAGCTCAGCACAGCACAGTCTGCAGTACTAATGGCCACAGGTAAAGCCAGTTACTCCGTGCTTTCACAGCGCCCTCTCTAAAACTGTTTATCTTTAAAACTGGGTATCTTTTTGAATCCTCCATCAGTACTAATCCACTTCCATAGAAAAGGCTTAACTATAATATGGTATCTCTCACTATTGCTGTTGGATGATAATTCTAGGACAGACCTATATTTGCTATCAAATCTGTAAGGGTTCTGTAATTATGTAACAGTTTTCTACACGTGTCTTAATTTGGAATTGTCCAGAGGAAGTTGTTATGAGTTAGGATACGAGTTTCAACCTTAAGTTACAATGATACCACTCATTCCACTAAGTGACCTCTTTCGCTTCAGGTCAAGTAATTTTGAAATCAATCCAGGATATAGTGACTTTTTTAGAACTGACTTTAAGAGATTAAACAATGGTAATTACCCTAATGTAACTGGAAGGAATTTCCATGGGTCAAAAGAACTTGGAAGCAGGGGTAGGTACACGGACTGCTGCACTGCTGTCTGCTGTGAATTTTCACACTTGACAGAAACAGTATTTTGTATTCAAGGTGTTCTACCAGATCTTGTCAGGGGCAGCACTTGTGGCAGCTAAAGCTGAAAATCAAAATTACAGCTGCCACCTTCTTCATTCTCCAGGCTTTACTCTGATATCTGAGACAGTGCTGTGCATTTTGCATGGTACGTAAACCTTTCTTAACTGGTGCTTTCTGTAATCTCTAAGCTGGGGCAGCAAGCTGGCTACACTACTGCAAAATGCCACTACCCTGCAGCTGTGCTGGAGAATTAAGGTCTAGACTGCTGTAGAGTGCACAGGATTTTTGTTTGATACTAAGACTATGATTGACCTTATTGCCTAGTTATTCTGGAAAAATGCAATACATACCCATAGCTGTCCCACTGGCACTTGATGCGCTTTTAACTGAGAAATGGCTAGTTAGAAGAAAAGCAGTTGTCTAACATGAAATTGTAAAACTTGTTTACTTAAACTGGCCTGTGATTCTGTCTCCAAACTTAGGGGAATGACTGAATATTTCACTTTAAAGACTTAACATCTTTAAACTTTCCCTTTCATTCAACAGGCCTTATTTGGTCAAGGTACTCTCTAGTTATTATCCCTAAAAACTGGAGTCTGTTTGCTGTGAACTTCTTTGTTGGCTGTGCTGGTGGCTCTCAACTCTTCCGAATATGGAGGTATGCGTTAAGAAAGGCGACTACATACTATAACTAAACCTCATCTTAACCAGGAATTTATGAATTCTACCAGCCTCAATGTCAGTGCAACAGGCAAGGGGAACTCAACAATTAATGAAACATTTCAGAACTTTTTTGCTACATTGTTAGTTTTCCAGTTGAGTGGGAGTGAAGCTTCACATATTTTCAGTTTAGCTGGAGCATGTTTTAAGGAATGCTGTATGTAAGCTGTAGTTTCTGGATCTAAGGCATTCTTTAAAACCTATAGGTCTGACAGAGAGCCTAGACTTCCTTCTCCTCGTAAGCTTTGTACTTCTGTCAGCTTTCAGTGGATCAAAGAGTTGTTAAGCAGAGCAGCATTTTATTTTTTATCTTTTAATTATTTCCCGAGGGGAAAATTTGGAGTTCTCTGGCTTCAGTGCTGGCCAGGAATGAGGCAAACTTAACAACCAGTTTGGAATTTCTTACATGAACTAAACTAACCTATCCTGAGTTTCCACCCTCAAGTCCATTGTAATTTTAAACCTCCTCTGCTGAACAAATTGTTAGGAAGACACTGTTACTGTAACTGGTGTTCTATTCTTAGTCTGTGCTTTTTTTTTTTTTTTTGGTCCCCTGTAGGTATAATCAGGAGCTAAAAGCAAAACAACAAGAGCAGCTGCAGCAAAGAGATGCTTAACCCGACACGTGAAATCCAACAACGCACAAACCCTTTCCCATGGGACCTAGCTTCACTAATTTTAATGTTTTTTCCTCTGAGAAAATGAATGAGGAAATCTAAATGTCTAGAGAGCAAGTGTTTTCTAAGTGCAAATAACAAAGTATCTCCATACATTTAAATAAAGTATAACGTTTTAAATTGAAGTAAAATTGTGTCTATTGTATTGTCTCTTTAAAAGCAACTGATTTTGTGGATTGTGCCTGGAATGAGTTGCAGGGCCCCACCTTATCTGACTCCTGAAGAGTGCCGGCAGTGACACGGTGCTGGCGCCAGGCAGCCGGAGCCACGGACTGAAGTCATCTTCCTTCACATCAATCAGACCTGGGTGGCCTTTTACCATATTTTCAGTAACCAGCAATGGTAACGTTTGCAGTTCCTTCCCTGATGCTCTTCCCTGGGAGTGTAAGAATAACTCTTTTCAGCTTCATATCTCAATTTGTTTCCCAGCCACCACCATCTTTAACAAAAGGATGGCAAACGTATGTGCCACTGGTGTTTTAGCTTCTGTCACCCCGTGCAACTAGAGGCAGAAGATGGGCATGTTTAAGTACCTGGTTCTGGGGAGTGTGAAAAATAAACAGGTTCCGAGCAAAGGGTTTACATGAAAGTGCAAAAGCTCATCTGTTACTGAGAAGTACAAGGCAACTGTGCTCAGAGCAGGGCAGCAGTGGGCTTCCTGGCAGGTTCTCTTGAGACTTCTTCCACCAAAGCCAGGAGTCAGTACCAGAGCTCAGGAATTTATATCCAGGGGAAAAAGACAACACTGAGAGAGTAGCTTCTTCAGGATTCAGCTTTCAGGAAAATGATGGCCTTGAAATAATGGAGTTTTGCAAAGTCCTGTTATTAAGTCTCTTTCCACCCCTACTTTTCCCCACTGCCATTTGAGTTACCACTCCAGCATGGCAAGGGTGGAGAGGAAAGGAAATCGTTCTATAGTTACAAGAGCTACAGCACCTTGTGACACTGACATCCCCTCCTTTCTCACCCTGTGTATAATGTTGTATTATCCTGTGCAAAGTATTTGTGCAGGATACTTTAAGGAAAGCATTTTCCATTCTTACAAGACTGCATAAGACAGTCTGTCAGCTCCCCTTTTTCAAAGGCTGTCCTGCCATGAAGCAGTTTCTCTCCTGTGAGTGTTCTGCTACAGTTTCACTTGCATTTCTTAAGTTCTCCTAGCTGAAGTGGTAACACAGGGTATCAATTCAAATGGTGAAGTCCAGCTGTGTCGTTTGCTGAGCTGACAGAGACTGCAGTGACTGAAGAATACTGCCAGAAAGAGAGGTGGTGTATTTCAGTCCCCCTCCCTTCCCAGTCCCTAACCAGATAAGACTTGTCCAGCAAACCAGTCATGGGAAAAAAAAAAGTGTATTAAAATATTCACAAGATTACAATAGAAAACATGAAAGTCCAGTCAAGAAAAAATATCCAAGGTAAGTGTTTCCAGATGAGTCTGTAAAATCAAAAGCACTAACAGTTGGTACACTGGCTCTTCATGTAATCAGGCCATGCAATGCATACCTAGCTCCCTCACACAGATTATACACCTGTCTTACAGGTGTTTGTTCTCTTGCATACCTCCAAGCCAGAGGTTTGCAAAAGTACCCAGTCTATGTTTCCAATTACATTTACCACATAAAAACAGCTGGCACTGCAGGGAGACAGAAAAGATTGCACAGCACACTGATCAACAAAGGCATTGAACTTACATTTTAGAGTGCAAAAATACCTTTAAACAAAAAGGCTTATTAGCTTTAGGGCAGTGAAGAGAAAGGAAAGAGAAGCCTCAAGAAGAGTACAATTGCTGAGCATAGTTGGCATGATTTTGTAATCTCCCATATAAAAACATTAGCTAAATACTAGCACCATAGGGGTGTAGCCACAACCCAGAAGTCTTACCCACCTTCTCAGTTTTGATGGTTTTAAAGAGCAAATATTTCTATCACCTATTACACAATAACAACATTTTGTATTTGAGGTCCTAGGTAGATACATTAATAATGTAATATTCCAAGACAAGATTTCAATACCGAGTGAAGGTGTTTTGGTTATAAATCCAACAGCCCACACTTTGCCTCAATGAATCCACTTTAAGGCAACGCAGCTTCCAAGTTGCATATACACATTTACTGCAGTTACAAGACAGATGGTTACCTAAACAGTTCTCACAGGATTTAAAAAGTTAAAAAAAACTAATTCCAGCTCTTCTAGTCACAAATTGAAATATCACTAAAGCTTTGAGAGAAAACAAAACCCTATGGGTCTCTGGTTATATATGACACATCATTCAATTAGTTACAGGGACATATTTGCCACCCTGTAATAGCTCTTAATGCCATTTCATAAAAGTTACAGGGATATATTTGCCACCCTGTAATGGCTCTTAATGCCATCTCATAAATATGCTGACCATCTCCCTCACAGAACAACTGCTGAAGTCAAAAGGGGCAATGGAGGTTTGATGTACCAAGTACAGCTACCGATTTACTTAGATTGATACTTTAAAATTATTTGTAATGCTCAAAATTAATTTCTGGTATCAAAAAGAAGGAAGAATATATCCACTGTTACTAAAAAGCCAAACCTTTTCCATTTTGCAGTTCTGTTAAAAACAGGGAAGACGAATGATGCCATTCATATCCCTGGCTCTAGGGGGTGCCAGCCGGCTTACCTGCCAGAGCCCAGGCTGGCGATCCAAAACTGCGGTCCTACAACGGGTAGAAGGTCGCTTCTATCCATAAAAGACCTTTTTTTAACCCTCAGCTGAGAATTTCAGATCGATTCCAGTTTTGTCTCCATGATGAATAAAAGAGAATTCATTGCAACTCTTTTACATCACACAGACCTTCCCTAGCTCTGCTATCCAAGAGCAATGACCCACGTAACAGCTTTAGTCATTTGCTATGCCTCAACAGAGGCTGCCCACCCCTCAGCTGTGCTGCAGCAAGCCTGCCACGCAGCACTTCTTTTTAAAATAGATGGTCCTAAAAAGAGCTAGCAGCAGTACTACAACAGGACAAGGACAACACAGTGTTCCTCAAAGTCCAAGCTGTTCTTTTCCACCTGCAAAGAACAGCATCAGAGAATTAAGAGAATAGCAGTAGAGCAAAGAGTTAAAACTTCTGGTCACCATAACGTTAGGATATGATGACCTTGACTGACTAATCTCTGCTTGCTACCCATCGAGGAAGTAGGAGTCCCCTGTCTTCTGACACTTTACTAAGTAAGCCAATTTAGCATCAGTCCCTTTCATCAGCACAGGCTATCGTATGATTAAACAAGCTAAGATAACCTGAGGAACAGAAAGTTCACAAGTGTTGTCTCACATTGCCTCGAGTTCTTTTGACTTCAGCCTGAATAAGTTATTTAATAGCTACACTGTTCATGTTTCCATGACAAAAAAAAAAAAAAAGGTAATTCAACAGCTTTCACACTAGAGAGGGATTCAGACTAATTTCTGCTGTTCTTGAAGGAAGGGACTTCTGTTTCTTTCTAAAAAGATATTCAGCATTTTTAAAAATACTTGCAAGTTCATTTTGCCTTCACAATGAGGATCCAAACAGCCTTGCAATGAGCCTCCTCAGCATAGGCAATCTGAACATACCTGTAGTTAAGCAAAAGCAATGGAAGGAGACGTTTCCCAAAGTTAGTTAGCACCAGACAGATCAGTGTGTCTCCTGAAGTTAGCACCACAAGAGCATGTTTCTTAAAGTCAGCACCAGATCAGGACTGTGCTCAGATTCTCCAGTATATTCCAGCAGGAAAAAAAACAAAACATTAGTAGCAGACTTCAGAGCCAAGGATAGCCCTATCTTTTCATAGCAGCAAGTTTCTGATCGCTACATTCATCATGTTTCTCCCTCTTACTCCAAAATACCTGGGGAGAAAGAGACTGATGCACAGGGATGAATACAGGCAGATCAAAATCAAGTTTCTCCATCAACCATGTCAAAAGCACTTGTTTCTTACTAAGTGTAAAAGAAATGGGGTTTTTTTACATTTCTTTTACACTTAGTAAGAAGTGTAGTAACAGCCTGGTAGATAAAGCAAGCAGCAGCAGCAGGAGGATTCATCCTGATCTTAATGAGGCTTCTAACAAAGGCAGGTGTTGTCAGGAGACCAGTAAAGTCTGATGCCAATGAAAGAATTTAGTGTTAGCATACCCAACTTGGTTGGGAAAAAACCCTCTGTACACAAAATAGTTATTAAAGGTCCACTGTCATAATCAAAGGATTATCAAATGTGGTTCTGAAAGGGCCTTCCATGGGCCTAAAACTACTTTTCATTTACTTGATTTTACAATGGAATGGAGGGTTAGGTTTCCAAGTATCACGCTAAAAGTGTTGCAAGCTCACTGGAGGACAGTATGAGAACTCAAACCAAGATTCAACTGACAAATTGAAGATGAGGTCTGAAAAACCCATAAAATAATTTCAGTAGAGACAGATTTGCAGACAATACAAAACCAGGAGGAGTTGCTGGCACACTAGATGGTTGCGCTGCCATTCAGAGGGCTGGACAGCCTGGAGAGGAATTTCATGAAGTTCAGGAAGGAGAAGTGCAAAGTCCGAACCTGGGAAGGAACAACCCATGCACCAGTACATGCTGGGGGCCACCTGGCTGGAAAGCAGCTTTGCAGAAAAGGCCCTGTGGGGGATCCTGGTGGACACCAGGTGGAACATGAGCCAGCAGTGTGCCCCTGCTGCAAAGAAGGCAAACAGTATCGTGGGCTGCATGAGGCAAAGTATTGTGAGCAGGTCGAGGAAGGTGATCATCCCCCTTTATTCTGCACTGGTGAGGCCACACCTGGAGTACCGGGCCCTATTCTGGGCTCTCCAGTACAAGAGAGGTATGGAGATACTGGAGCAAGTCCAGTGCAGGGCCACAAAGATGATAAAGGAACTGGGGCATTTTCCATATAAGGAAAGGCTGAGAGAGCTGGGACTGTTCAACCTGGAGAAGAGAAGGCTTGGGGGGATCTTATCAATGAGTATAGATACTTGATGGGAGGGAATGAAGAGCACTACTCATCTTAGTAGTGCTGACTGTCAGGAGAAGCAGCAATGGACAGAAATTTAAAAAAAGGAAATCACAGAATCACAGAATCATTCAGGTTGGAAAAGACCCTTGGGATCATCGAGTCCAGCCATCAGCCCTCCTCTACAAAGTTCTCCCCTACACCATATCCCCCAACATCTCATCTAAACGACCCTTAAACGCATCCAGGGATGGTGACTCCACCACCTCCCTGGGCAGCCTATTCCACTGTCTGACCGCTCTTTCTGTGAAAAACTTTTTCCTAATGTCCAGTCTGAACCTCCCCTGTTGGACTTTAAAGCCATTCCCCCTTGTTCTGTCACTAATCACCTGTGAGAAGAGACCAGCACCAACCTCTCTACAATGTCCTTTCAGGTAGTTGTAGAGTGATGAGGTCTCCCCTCAGCCTTCTCTTCCTCAAGCTAAACAGTCCCAGCTCCTTCAATCGCTCCTCATAGGATTTGTTCTCCAGGCCCTTCACCAGCTTCGTTGCCCTCCTCTGCACTTGCTCCAGCACCTCGATATCTCTCTCGTATTGAGGTGCCCAAATTAAAATGAAATGCCACCTGAACAGAAGGAAGCACTTTTTTTACTGCTTGATCACTCTGATCAAACAGTGGAACAGGTTGCCCAGAGATGTTGCAGCGTTTCCATCTGTGGAGATACTCAAAACCCAACTGGGCACAGTGCTGGGCAACCTACTCTAGCTGACCCTGCTTGAGGAGGGAGCTTTGGACCAGGTGATTTCCAGAGGTCCCTTCCAACCTCAACCATACTATGACTGATTCTGTGAAACAGGCTGAACTAGGAAATGGGCAAGAATTGGAGAGAAAGGGTTATGGTAGACCAAACTGGAAATTATTTGCTGCTACAAAAAAGCCAACACCACATTAGGATGTACAAAACAGAAATCCTTCTACCACATGCTACTCTGAGAAGACAGCTGGAATGCCACTTCTAGCCTTGAGCACCAGATTTCAGGATACCAATGGGACAGCTAAAGAAAGATCCTCTTCAGCAGGAGAGAACAATCAGAGATCCTTAACAAATCTATAAGGAGTTTCATCTAGAAACAAGAAGCTGGGAAATTATATTCAAGTAGTAGACTTGCAGAGAAGAAGGAAATAAACTACCCTCCGCATCCTCTGTGCAAATATAGGTTACACGAAAAACCATGTATCAAAAAAAACCAAGGAGTGAAGCCCTAGATTTCCTCCAGAGGTCATTCAGCCTCCACTACAGGCTTTTAAGAACAGATAAAGCATCTCTAAGGAAGTGACAGTGGTATAATGGAGCCATGGGAGAGAGGTGAGGGAGTACTACAGTTTCCAGCTCCCCTGGAGCCCTTTTTCATGTTTAAATGAAATGACAGAGCTTCGAGGAAGAAACATTTCATTGAAAGGTTCAACAGTCTGAGGGAAGCACCTACAGCTATAGCTTCCCATCCCTTTAACTCACTAGCTCTTTAGTTTTCACAGGTAAACTACCATTTCACAAAATTAATTAGATCAACACTAACCCTGTACCTTACAGGACTAAGCTTGAATAGATGGGCTTAACACAGAAGTAAACAGTTCTGTGACCTGTGTTATTCAGGTCAGGTAGGTCTAAATATTTCGTTCACTTACACTGCTAAGACATACATTTCTGATAGCTAGGAGTCACGATTTGGCTTACAAGACCAAGTGAGAGTGTCTAGTTTATATGAGAAGGCAGCTTGTACTGAGAATCTGACCAAGGAAAGATGAATACCCTGTATACATGAAGAACTCTGTGAATATAAAGAAGGTATCGTCTTTATATTCACCTCAACAAAAGAAACTAGGCCCTATAAGCAAAAAAAGAATCTCCAGGTCAGTCTAGAATCTTCAGGTATCTTCCAGTTTCTCCATTAATAATCAAGATAAAAATATTTAAAAGTTGTGATGCGAGTTTTCACTTTCCCTCTCGTCACACAAGATACAAAAAAAGAATATTGGCAATTTATAAGCAAAATTCTTACCGCATTTCAACATGCAACATTGGTCTCACTTCTGTACGATTAAATAGACTATTTACACACAATACATATATATCTTTCCCTCTGTATGCACATGCATTGGTCCTAGCCTAGGCATCAAAGGCCACATGTGAGTTCTCTGGGTCAAATCTTGTTCAAGCAATTCCAGTCTGAATGTGTGTTTTCCTTTGGATAGCTTAGGATCTCATCTCAGTTCTTCCGAATATCAGCATAGACCACAGACTCTGACTTGTTAATCTTGTCGCTGTGCTGTCCTCCGGAATGATCTAACTGCGCGTAAATGACTGGGCCCTGGGAACAGAACAGAAAAGCACAATCAGTATTTTTCAGGATAGGCCATGTTACCCCTCGCTTCCGCAGGGGCTGCAGCACGACCAAAGCTAAAGCAAGACCACAGAGCTTTTATGACTGCTAACAGCACTTTGAAGCAGGTGGAATGAACCCTCGCCTACAAATGAGCTCTAGTCTGCCACCTTTCTCCTGTAAGGAGCACGCCAAACAGCACCATTTCCTCCCGTTAATACTGTTACTGCTGCTTGCTTCTCAAAAAAGCAAAGTCTAGAATCCTTTGGTCTGAAAAGCAGCAATTCTTACATGCTATGGAGCAAAGATACATGGCTTAGTCAGATGCATGCCAGATTTAATATTTTTCAAGAGGAACTGTACTACAGATTTACCAGTAGGCAGCAGAGTATACTTCCCACACTGCCACTCGAGTCCTGCAAATCCCAGCACAGCCACACCGCTTGGATAATGAGGGAGGGAGCAAACCTGCAGCCACCGTATGACACCAGTCACTGCCCAAGCAAGTGATGGATCAAGACTTACACAGCAGTGGGCCAGAAAATACCGAAACAGCGCAGTGATGCAGAATTCTTACCTGACTTTCGAGCCAACCCAGGTAGTGAGCACCTCCACAGACACACTGGGCAAGCACAGCCACACACCTTCGGTGTATTTGCTGGGGTGTGGTGGAGGACATTACAGCACCATCTTTCAGCAGAGCATGCAAACACACCAGCGCCTTCCTAAAACACCATGTCCTCCGAAACACAGCCCCCAGGAAAGCGAACTGCAGCTATTCGAGATGGGCTGGGGACAGGACTGCAGCCTGGAAAGAGCAGGTACCCAACAAGACAGGTGGGAGCTTTATGGCAAGGTCTGGCCTGCAGCTCCCGCTCTGCATGCCCCAGCTGACACAAGCACCGAGCAGAAGGCTGCGACCACCTACCCGGTGACCTCAGTGGAGAGACCACACACCCACACACACCACCCGTGCAGGACTGTCCTATTCGAGGGTGTGCGGAGGAAATTACAAGGAGACATCTTTTAGCTTGGTTGCAGCTTTTTTAAGAGTTTTTGCTTCAAAACTATTTCATGCATTTAACTCTGTTTCCGTTTCCCTTATGTCCCAGGAAGAAGTAGCCTTCACAGGCATTTCTCCTACCCCCTTCTCCCCAGTACTTTTGGTATCCTGCCAAATTAGAAAACACCTCTATGGAACTGACCCAGAAACCCTTCCATCTAACTTCCAAAGCAATTAGGGGCCAGAGATGAAAAGAGACCTTCTGTACAGAAAATTAAGTCCTTGAAGGACCACAGGTACACTTCTGCACAGCTGCTTCCCCCCCCAACACAATGGCAAAGCACGCACCTGATAAATACCTTGTTCTCTTTCAGAAGCTGTTTAAATCCAAATTTTCTTCCTTCCAGGTAAAGTATTTCCCAAATGATAAAGAGTAGAGGAAGAAGATGGACAGAAGGATGAAAACTTGCGAGTAGATATAAAACACTGACTGTAAACAACAGACTGAGAAAATGCTCAAAAAAAAAAAAACACTGATGTCTTAGAAAATTTTGAATTTCAAATCTCGTTAGAGCCACTTTTTTTCTTTTTCCACTGTTGGCTCTCATATTGTTCTGATCTCCAATACTGTATCAGGATTACATTACTAATTCCTATTAGAGTACAGTGTCTATAAAAACTTCAAGGCAAAGTGACCCTAAGGTTTATTTGTAAGCAATTTTGGAAGTCTCATCTGCATGAGGTCATAGGCCAAGTGTATGATAAATTCAGCTCAAGAGCACTTCCAATCAGTTAAAAAAATAAAAAAGAAAAAATCTACAAGTGCATGAAGCACTCAGTATGACATTTCAAGTTTTGTTCAAGTAATTCTGATGGGTCAACTTTCTACCACGGGAGCTCACTCAGGACCGGTTATCTTATCAGTATTCTAATTTTATGCCAGGTTAAATATAGCTATTCTGCTGCAACCAGCATGTTAGATGGTGGTGGAGAGACTGACGGGTGTCATCACCTGCTCCAAACAAAGCTATCATTGTCTTTGATGTGTTCATTATCACCTAAAGAAGTGGTAGATTAGCTAAAACAAATAAAAGGAGGACCAAGGATTTATTATAATGCTCCATCTATTTGATTTGCTACCTGATTTTCTAGCTGATTATAATCAGCACCAGGGGCTATTTTTTCCTGCATTTGATACCTCCAGTGATCTGAATCTCTGTAAAGACTCTTCTTCCACAAGTAAAAGCTTCAAAAAAGTCTAAACAATTCAGAACTTTCACCTAATCCCAAATAAGCTCATCCTGACCCTTCAGAACCAGAAGATGGACCAGTACTGCCATATAAAACCCAGCATTTCTCTATGCCTTGCAATTTTTCCATTCAGAACTGAAGGCAAAAGAGTAGCAGGTGTACCAATACCTTGCTAAGGGTTTGTCAGCAGAGTCATGAATTGCAAGTTACAGTAAGGAAAAAGGAATAACAAGGTTAGACCATCATGGTCTAACAGTGGTCTACAGTATTTTCAAATTTTTTAGATTCTGAAAGATGTTGCAACTACCACAGGTTCCAGCTCCAGGAAATTTATCTGAAATTTAAATCAAGATTCCTGATACCATGAACTACACCTTCGAAGAGCTCCGGGGTCCAGTTCAAAGCCTGGAACAGAGCTTGTTCAGGTATGTCTTAACTAGAAAGAGCACAGCTAGAGATCTGCACCTAAATTAATGTAGCTTTAGTGCTCCCCACTTCTACACTGACAGACCTACCTGCTTAGGATCTCCATACCATACTGCTCTGTACATCAGAAATGCACTTCTACGGAAGTTACACTTTAAGATCAGTGGTCCTTCAGCCTGCCCAGAAATGAATACTCAGCTACTCGCAAAGCAAGAACAAATGACAGTCACCTCGGAGTTAGCATATCTTGGGACAACATACATCTGCCTTCCAGTTTGCCTGCTGCAACCCAGATTACTAGCTAAACAAGGACAGCCATGTGGGAATCACAGATAGTTCTTGCCTTCACTGGAAATGCTTTTCTCACTCATCCAAATAATAGTCATGGTAGAATACGAGTCACTATGGAATGATTGCATGGAGAACAAACACCACATACAAATTTGACAGAACAGAACGTACCTGCTGAGAAGGAAGACACAGTGAAAACAAGTGGAGTTGATTCAACCAGCTGACCATTCACAGAATCAGATATGCATACTTTCAGCACTCTGAGGCACTCCAAAAAGCAAGGTCCACACTTGATAAACTTGCACCCAAAACACAAAGGAAGTGCAGGCCCAAGGGCAGCTGAGAAGTGATGTGGACAAACACTTCATCACTGATTCCTAAACTGATAACAAAATAAAGAAACTTCATCTAATAAATTTAATTTAAATGCCACTCTTTGAGAGTGAACACCTCTATTACTGTTTTTAACGGGTTGTGTATTGGTATTCACAGTTCTTTTCCACCAGTGAAGCACGAAACATTTAGTCACTTCCTACACATCCCACCAAGTAAAAGGCTACAGGGAAGTCCACAGGCCTTTACTGTTTGACCACAGCACTGACTGTGTGAACCACTGGTCTAAAACTGCTAGGCAATCCAAGACACAAAAGTGTGCCTGAATCAGCAAGCAGACTGCAACAGCTTCTGGGAACTGAATATCAGCATCTCACCTACACAACAGCTCAAAAGCTTACATACTACAACTGATTTCTTGATTATGAAGAAATATCAGGTTTTACTTATATGTGATGCTCGATTTCAAATATGTTAATTTGCATGTTGATATCAACCTTTTTTTAAAAAAAACTCTATGGCTAGAATTTAAAAATTTAAGTGTAATCAACTGAAATTTAGTTTCCTCACTGATTTAAACCATCCATTCAAAATCTGATTTACCCTGATTTTATTGTGGATCTTGTTAAAGAAAACTAAGTATGTTTCCTTGCTGTTCTGTAAAGATGAGGCAAACATTTAACAGAAGGTAGAGGAACGACTTGCTGCTACAAATGTTTGCCAAGAAAAGAAAATCCAGACAAAGCTCCCTTTGCCTGACAAAAGAGATGCAAAACCTAAAAAACCTAAACTAAACTAAAGCCATTTACCATATCTTTCTTTTGAGGTCAGGAATGTTCACACTTTGGGCTTTCCTTTAGGAACTTTTCTGCGGGAAGACCCTGGAGGACTCTGTCAAGGAATAAGCAGACTGAAGTGACTACAGAAGGGCAAAAGCACACTGATTCTGAGTTATCTTTACAAAGTTCAGATTTACTCCGACATGTTCCTTCCAGCACATTGAGACCCAGAACACTGGGGACACAGAAGGGTGAGGACACAGCAAGTTTTCACACCAAAACATTACTGACCAGATAAGGTTTTTTGCTTTCAAGACGTAAGTGCAGAACAGCAAAACTCTTTCTCCATGTAGCTCTCAGGGCATTTGCATATACTGCTTCATACCATGACCATAATTAGATAAAACATCCTGGTCTTTTGACCTGGGGAAGTTGACTCCAACAATCACTGCAACACACATCCCAGACATAAGCTTTTTTTCTTTTTTTCCTTTTTTGGGGGGGGGGGGGGGGTGGGGGGGTGGGGGGTGGAGGCAGGAATCACCTGTCTCATTCATCCATTCTAGAAGCTCCTCCCATGAAGCAGAAAAGACAAGCTTTACCTAGGTGTTATAGGGACCCTGCTGCTCCTAGACCCACTCCAGTCAAAATCTGAACTATTTTTAAATCTTCTAACTTGAGTATATTGCCTTTATGTTCAGAGAATAACTGTTCTCTGAAGTCAGAAGGTAGCTTTGTGGGCCTATGTGCTAAAACTCTGAAAATACTGCACCTGCCAAGAACAAGATGCATTTCAAAACCAGACTGGAAGCCAAACAGACTTTATCCAGCTCACTGTTAGCACTGTATTCTTCTCCTGTAGTGTTAACATACTAACACACATCTCCATTATTTTGTCAGGAGAAATTAAGAAAGCAGGTATTAACTCCGATTTAGAAACCTGCCAGCTCACACAGTACTCTGCAGCCACCTGCTAAAAAGTGGCTAATTAAGAAAAAGTCCATTTCAAACTTAAACTCACTCAGGATCGGTACCTCCACAAGAAAATTGCTGGGAATACACAAATCAACGAAATCCTGTACACTGTTAACAGGTAATCGTACATTGTGTAGAATCCCTGTATGACTCATGCTCTCTCCCCTCTGACTAATTTCCCTTGGGATGTTAAATCTGGATAAGAGCCACCTTCTTCCTTCAAAGTCAGCAGAACTTTGCCAACAGCAGCAAGCACAAGACAAAGCGTGGCAATTCCAAGCCCACAAAAGTTGAGCGGCTCAGCAGAGGAGAGCTCTCAACAGCAAGAGTCACCCTCAAACTGATCATCAAACTGGTCAGTGTTGACAACGTGCTGGCTCATGACACACAGCATGCACCTTCACAGTGATGACAGAGTAAGTAAAATTCCTCCACATTATGATCCTAGAACAGATTAGGCAGCTTTATGAGGTGATTACACATCTAGTAGATAATGTTATCTCTACATTAAACAGCTACCCACTGCCCACTCCTCAACCTTGCCAGGCTCTCATCCTTGCACTTCACTACCACTTGTGTATGTTAATGCACAAGATTGGAACCATCTCTTTTTATACATCAGTACAAAAAGGACATAAAACTCCATCTTAACTAATGTCAAGATGCTATTCTTTCAATTGCACTAAGCCTTCTATGGAAGTTCACCAGTCCCAGCTTACTGTCCATCCCCTGTTCCTCTGGGGACTTTTACCCCCCAGCCTTCATCACCTTAACAGACAGCACCTAATTCATGTGTCCCACCCTGCCTTTATCTTTTCCATACCATCTCCCCCACACTCTGGGAGGATCCTGCTTTGGGAAGCAGCAGGAAGCAGTTTACCTGGTGTGATCTGGCGGGCACGCTGTTTACCAGACCCTCTGTGTCGGAGGGCGACTTCTGCGGAGCCTGCTTAACCGGTGCCATCAAGCTCTCAGATGTACTGCAGCTGACGAGGTGGCAGAGCAGAGTTTGCACGACAATGTTCAAGAGGCACAAAAAAACAAAACACAAAAAAACAAAAACAAACAAAAAACGAGTGATGGCAAGATGAATGTGGCATATCATGCCAAAGCAAAAACGAACATAATGGTTTCTGAAATAAACACATTTAATTCTCCATCTCTCCCCAGACATTTCTCTATCCTTCCTCCCAGAGTCACTGGTAAGCAACATGAAGGAACAACTATTAAAATAGGACAGCAGCTTCTCCAAACCCCCTGTTCCCTAGATACTCCCGTTCAACCCAACCTGTCTAAAACTATGTGTTTTCTTCACTGAGGCTTTAGATACAGTCAACAATGGTAAACAGCCATTATCTTCTAACTATAAGCTTAATAGTCCCAGTCACTGAGGCAAGTCTTATACTAGTGCTACAGTTAGAATGAACACTTGCAAGAGCCACCAGCTCTCCGTACCAGAAAGGTACTTCACGTTAGTTCCCTTGCTCTTGGTTAGGCTACTATCCCCAAAGAATTCTGCCTACTCACAACAGACACTAGTCTCTGGAGCAATTACTTTAAGAGTCACACATGACATGTAAGCTACGTGCCCTGATATAGCTACTTGAGTGTCTAATCAGGGAAATCTCATTTTTCAAACAAGAAAACTGTCTTGTGGTGAGAACCAACAGCCCTAAAAGAAGGTTTTCACTCTCTGTTTGCTTCTTTCCATCTGCTTAAAGCAGGACTGAAAACAAACCTGTGATAGACAGAGAAATGAATACCACAGAGGTAAGTATATGAGCAAGTGCCCTTAAACTTAACGTTAGCAGCTTCTGGGCAATGCAGTAATGGGTCTCTAAATGCTAGGTCTACCTCCTCGTACCCAAGCACCCAGGAAAGAAAACTAGCCATCTCCTTGACAGCAGACGCAGGAGTTCCCTTTGCTACCACAACACTCTGACCACTGGCATCCTCTTCCTCCAATCTTTGTAGACAGACAAGCGTACAAAGCAAGTGCAGTGACATTAAACAGAGCACCTCCTCACAGGGCAATCACTTTTTATCCTTTGGTAAGTCTAACCATAGAAGACTTCATACATGCAGCAGTAAGGAAAAAATAAAAAATACTGCCCCCCGCCATCACGGCAAGGGGCTTTTGCTGTCTCATAGACAAAGCAGCCTGCTGCCAAAATGATGTAATGATGAATTGTTTGCTTTATCCACAAAAGTCCTCAGATCCACACTATCTAAAAGTCATAATTCAGGTTTAAGCAACTAATGCACTTAGATCACTGCAAGTTCTCAAACACCCAAGCTGTCTGAGCCAGAGGAACACTTACAGGGAATTTACTTTTATTTTGACACAGAAAGGGCTCTGAATTTCCTGTGCTTTAGTCAGTGCACTGGCAAGTTGACTGTTGGAAGAGATGGAGGGACACCATCTGGGATAAGCAGCAATCCCACCCCAGTTAAGACATGAGACAATGAAACCCCAGGACCCAGTGAAATGCATCATCCCTTTGCCAACAGATTCCAGCACAAATTACAGTGAAGTTATGTTAGCAGAGAGCTAGCTGGTTAGTCAGCAAAGGAAGAGGAAATGTGTACACATACACACAGGTATTAACAGCAACCACCAACTTGATTAGTTACCATGGTGTCTAGTGGGACTGGAAGAGAAGACCCAGCCCTGTTACATTCCCAATCTGGCGTCTATATCAGGATCTCTGTAAGGAGAGGAAGGTAAGCAGGATCCGATCCCAGCACACCAAGGCAGAAAGAAAAAAAAAATAAAAAAATACCAAAGTCAGAGCATGAACGGAAACTGTGGCCATGCAGGGGTTCCAGATGCCGCGCAGTGCCCCAGCCCACCTCAGTTCAAGGCAGAATGGTTATCTAAGAGTAAGTGCATCTCACCACCACCACCACCACCACACACTGGGTTAGCATCATGTAGAAGACAGTCCGTAAGTTTGGAGGGAGTCACAGCACACTCAGTTTCTCTTTACAAGTCATGCAGAGCTGGCATGGTCAGTGAAAGCAGTATTTAAACTTCAGAGATTACTTTCTCAAGAGTAGTTAAATCTACTACTAGAAATTACAGTGCATCAACTACTGCTCCAGGCTCAGCACCAGTGTGTGTCCTTCAGCAGGAAAACACTGGAGAGCAGGTCACTGGGAAGCAAGGCAAGCGGGCCACCTCACACACACTGCTGGTGCATGATGCTGCAGGCTTCTTTTCAGCTCTTAGGGGAAAGACACATGCAGAATGGAAAAAACAGGCTTTCCACACAATTTTGAGCACACACAGCCACCTTTGCTATATTTAGCCTTACCCTTGGGCAATAGCCAACTCACTTTCTCTAAACTCTCCAACTGGGAAAAGGACAGGGCAAAGTTTAATTTAGAAATCCCCACAAATTTATTTTTGGAGTTATTTTCTTTTAACCCACAGGCAACCCTGCATGAAGCAGGAATATTTGTTTGGGAAAGAACAGAAGAAAGTTTTAAGTTTGGGGTTTGTTTCTAAGACTGCATACATAATTTTCATTCTTATAGAAACCAATTACCAGCTAATTAGAGAGGAGAGAAAAGGAAGTGCCTCCCCCACCAGCACCAAGCCCCATCACCACAGGACTCAAGTCTGCCTTTGTTAGTTCTTGTTGCTTTTTCATATGCCACTCAAAGATCTGTGCTTCACTTTGGAGTTATCCTCCTAACACTAAAAAACCTTGCAGGGATGGTAACAGTTAACAAAAAACAGACAGTGAATGAGAATGGATGCAGAGTGGCTACTCTTCCTTTCTTTGAAGTGTGGTGACAAATGGGGTTTTGGCAAGTATACTCCAGGCTCAGGAGCCAGACACTGGTAACTGAAAAATCCAGTCTTAACCTCAACACAGAGCATTCCTTAAAAGTGCATGTGTGGCACTTTTCCGTTGGGGGTTGGGGGTCACAGGGGGAAGCAGGGCTGGAGGGAAGGGGAACAGACCAGAGCTAGAGGATCTTGTATTAAATGTTCTTAGGGCATATATGCTTGTGGCTGGGGATCAACTCCAACATTTAGTGATTTTTCAGGTGCAACTCATGGTCAGTAGGTCTTTTCAAGCACAGTACAAAGATAACCATTATAGGCAGATGACCAGTGTTCCACATGGCCATACCCTATCTCTAGCCATGGTTGCCAACAGTTGGCTGAAACAACTCCTACCCCCCTCTAAGCCCTCCCTCTGATCCTGCTGCTGTTCCTCACATCATCCACAGGTGAGGAGGGAGATCTCTTACCCAGAGTATCGTTTTTTAGAGTTGTTCTTTCTGATGACAAGACACACGACAATAGAGATGAGCGGTGAGAGACCTGTAACCGTACCGATGACTATCCCTGCCACCATGGCAATGGGGAACGCAGGCAGGCTGTCTGGGGAGAGAAGGGAGAAAACATTCAACTCTTCTGCATTCCCTGATCAACAGAAGTGCAAACCACAAATGCTCTTGACCTTGGATTCCTTTAGAGCAGAAGGCACTAATGTAACATCCAGGAATTACAACATGCAGCCTAAGAGGTAGTGGTAGCAGGCAGCCAGCAGAATAACATATGAACAGAGCACACACCAAGAGCGTTCTTAATGTCACCGTCCTTCAGAAGACAGTTTATATCGAACCAAAAATTTTGACATGTCAGGGAACACAAGTGACAATGAGGACTACCCTGCCTCATTGTGTATCCAAAGGGGAAAAAAAAAGTTACATTCATCTGGCAATTCCCAGCGAGGTCACAGGAAAAGGCAGGCACGCTTGAAAGCAGATTTGAACATAGTACACTGCTAACCTACTAAGAGCGCTGAAGGCTGGGTGTTCCCTGGGTAGCATGCAGCAGACAGCCTACTTACTACCCACGATCACTCTTCAGAGTGTTCATACATGATTCTGGTGTCTCAAAATACATATCTATGCATTTTTATAGAGTCATTATTTCCCTTCTTAACTCAGGATCACTGTACGATGCTAGAAATACGCTTTAGGTGTTCCTCAGGGGTCAGTACTGGGACCAGCGCTAACATCTTTGACCGTGACACAGACAGTAGGCCTGAGTGCACCCTCAGCAAGCTTGTCAATGACACCAAGCTGTGTGGTGCGGTCGTGTGGTAGTTTGACCTTGGCTAAATGCCAGGTACCCACCAAGTCACTCTATCACTTCCCCCCCTTCCCCCTTTTTTTTTCTCAACAGGGCAAAAAGGGGAAATAAAATAAGATAGGTTAAAAAAAACAACCCTTGTGGGTAAAACAAAAGCAGTTTTAATGTAAGCAAAGCGAAGCAAAAAGAAAACAGATTTATTCTCTACTTCCCATGAACAGGCGATGTTGGCCCTTCTCAGGAAGCAGGGCTCCAATACGCGTAGTGGTTGCCTCGGAGGACCAAGGGTGACCCCACCCCCTTCCTCCTTTCTCCCAGCTTTATACTGAGCAGACGTCATATGGTCTGGAATATCCCTTTGGTCAGTTCGGGTCAGCTGTCCTGGTTGTGTCCCCTCCCAAGACCTTGCCCACCCCGTCCCACTGCAGGGGGGAAATGTTGGGAAGAGCCTTGGTGCTGTGTAAGCACTACTCAGCAGTAGCCACACCACCAGTGTGCTATCAACACCCTGCCAGCTCCCAACATAAAACACAGCACCATGAGGGCTGCTATAGGGGAAAACCAATTCTGGCTCAGCCAGACCCAGTACAGGTCAACACGCTGGAGGGAAGGGATGTCATCCAGAGGGACCTGGACAGGCTGGAGAGGTGGGCCCATGAAAACCTCATGAAGTTCAACAAAGCCAAGTGCAAGGTCCTGCACATGGGTCGAGGCAATCCCAAGTACAAATACAGGCTGAGCAATGAGTGGATTGAGAGCAGCCCTGAGAAGGACTTGGGGATACTAGTGGATGGAAAACTGACTATGAGCGAATGACATGCACTCGCAGCCCAGAAAGTCAACCATCAAGAGAAGTGTGGCCAGCGGGGCGAGGGAGGGGATTCTCCCCCTCTACTCCGCTCTCAGGAGACCCCACCTGCAGTGCTATGTCCAGCTCTGGGGACCCCAACACAAGAAGGACATGGACCTACTCAAGTGGGTCCAGAGGAGGCCACGAAGATGATCAGGGGGCTGGAGCACCTCCCCTGTGAGGACAGGCTGAGAGAGTTGGGGTTGTTCAGCCTGGAGAAGAGAAGGCTCCAGGGAGACCTTACAGCAGCCTCCCAGTACTTAAAGGGGGCTACAGGAAAGGTAGTGTCAGGGATTGTAGGGATAGGACGAGCGGTAACGGTTTTGAACTGAAAGAGGGTAGATAATTTGATAGTTTTGTCATCAATTTTGACGCAGGTGATGTTTTTGGGTTGGTTGAATTTGAGTAAAGGACAGCACTTATGTTCTGTTGACAGAGGTTTTTAAGACCATATAAAAAATTGCAACTGTTTGCAGGTGGAAGTAGAGCCCAGCTTTATTGACTCTCAGAACATGGCCCAAGAGACTATAGGAAAGCTCACACAATTTTATGACCACATAGCTCAGCTGGAGAATGTCTCCCCACCATGCTTTTTCTTATATTTTTCAGTATTTCACAGTTACATGAACTCCTCATAAGTACTTGCAAAGCAGCCAACTTCATTGTAACAGGCAGTCCCAGCTAAGTAACCAAATACCAGCTCTGAAATCTAATGTTTAAGTTAATACCTTGACACAAGCCAAAAATCCAGCCTTCCAAAGAATTATTTTCACTAAATATCTCCATAACTCAAAGCAATTTCCATTTTTGTTAAAAGTGTTAGCATAAATTTTATGAAACAGTCAGGAAACTGAAGTTTTCCATTGCTGCTAAGTATAAAGATTTTCATACAATTCTAATTTTTCCCCTGCCATGAGAGTTCATATCAAAGATGGACTACCTCCAGGTAACACAAGATGTCACGAATACAGTGTTAAGTAGCTTGCTATTACAAGTAGGGGCAGCCTAATATAAGGACTTGGAATTCCCTACAAATTTCTGTCATTTAGGCTTTGAACAGTACTCCTTTCCAGATACAGATGCACTAGCAAAAGAACAGTCTTGCTTCTCATCCCTGCCAGTCGGATTCTTCCAACATAGTTGATGGAAATGTTTGTGCAAGCGCTATGTAGATACTGCAGTGAAAATCAGCTGAGTTAGCTGGGCTTGGCAATTTTAAACAGTTAAGCCAGCCCAGAACTTATTAAATATTTAATCCAAAAATCTAAGGCTAACCAAGCATCTATGAGATCATTTAAATGTGTAAAGTATCTATGTGGCTTTGAAGAGTTTACAACACTAGACATATGATTCAGAACCATTAAATGTATACATAATTTTTAAAAAAATGCACAAGACTCAACATGTACTTGTTTCAATTGAAAAAATTTCTCCAGCTCAGCTCAGGATGAGTTACAACCTATTACAAGAGCAGTACTTTTATGTAAAGTCAGAATGCAAGACAGCATTACAGCTACAGCTTGAAAGCCTGTTTTCAAGGTCTTCTTAAAAATTTGAAGACAACTGTTGCAGCACTTTTCTGATGATGAGAAGTATTGCCAAATCAGGGCTCCCTTCGGAATCAGTGAGATTCTCTTGTCCAGATGCTCCACCTATGGGGAAGCCGGCATGCAAGTCTGTTGAAAAATATCAGCTGAATTAGTGTACTGAAGTCAGTCTTCCTTTGCTTAACCTGGGTTCAAATCTGAAAAGGCTTTGCCAAACCAGCAGTTGCTTTACTGCTTCTTCATAGAGACTATCAATACATTGTAAAAAAAAAAAAAAACAAACCTGAAGCTATTTTATAGAGACTTCAAACTTCCAAGAAACAGAAAGTTCTACAATGGTGGGACCTCCAGAGGTCCCATGGAACTCAAACGCCTCTGTGAAGAAAAGAGTTAGAGATAGACCTTGCCTACATGGAATGACCTCATGAGCAGGCGTACACACTAGTTGTAGCAGCAGCATCATTCTAACTGGAGTATACATGTAGGTATCTTCCCTAACATATTAAAATCTAATGGATTAGCTGTATCAGCACTGCCATTTGCTAATTCAACGCTTATTCTTGCCCTTATTAAATATAAATTTGGAAATCACTGTACAAACCATTTCGTTGTAGGAAGTCACACTTTGGCTGACCTCCAGCTTAGCTAGAACAAACAAATGTTTTGGATGGCCAAGGGAAATAAGAGCCAAACTGACATACAGAATATAAGGGCTCTTGAACTGTCATCATTGTTACGAAATGTTAACCAGAAGCCTTAAATGACCGCAAGAAGCCAGCCCTTGCAGTTTATAAGGGTCACTATAAACACTGTAAGAACATCCAAGTAACAAAGACTGAACGCACATTCAAGACAAACATCGTCGCACGGAAGACAGTAGCACTTCACTGTCTGTCAGTACGTGCTCAGGCCCTTTTACTAGGTTTGTTTTCCAATGTATATACTGGATGGATTCCAAGAAGAGCCTGCCACTTTCTCTCCTTGCTCCCCAAATTTCAAAAGTCATCGTAATCCCTGATGCAGCATAATACAGAAAAAAAACTCATAGGACTTTGAAATGAGAAGATGGGTTTTCAGCAAGGCTTCCATCAGCTTTTGCTAATACTTGTTAAAAGCATAGGAATTAGTGAGTACAGAGGAAAAGAGTATGACATTCAATTTTTTAAACAGCTGACAGAATATCAGTTCTATTATTAGGACCTGGAAGAAGAGAATTAAAAAGATAGTTGCTCCCTCCAGGCTATTCCCCCACCCCCAAGAAAAATGATATAGACACAGAAGCGGGGGGAAAAAAAAAAAAGAAAGGAAGGGAAAAAAAAAAAAATCATATAGGGTGAATACCTTTCTCCACAACTCTAACTCGGATTTCTCCTGGTTTGACAACAATGTCAGGTGGGTTCTTGACATCGCAAATGTAAGTGCCGTTGTCCCGGAACTGCATGTTTGATATACTGATAGAAGCATCTTTCTTGTTAAGATCTCCAGCCCAAGTGATCCTGTCTTTAAATGGTATGTCCTTTCCAGGGTATGGCTTTCCGTTAAAGTAATAGAAAAACTGTAGTCAAGGAAAAGAGGATATAAGAACAATCCAATTAGAGATTACAGAGCTACCATGCTTCTCTCACTATTACAGCATTCTCCCAGAATCCACTGTATTATACACAGCTAGTATTTGAGATTTATTTTCCCCCTGCCTCACCACTTAAGTCTGGCTTGTTGCCTCTTCGTCACATAACCATGCTGTGGTAGTATGACTGCGGTATAAGCCGTAACAGACTGCAAGTTTCAGTTTTCTGTTGGTTTTGGTTTGTGGTTGGATTGTTTGGGGGGTTTTCTCCTGGTTTTGGGGACATGTGGTTTTGCAGACAAGGAGGTGAGGGAAAGAGAAAAAGGCTAGTAACCTGGGAATAATTAAAGGATAGAACAGTTCTGGATCACAGCCATCTGTCTTTCAGGCACAGGAAGCCTTCTGCATCCTAGTAGGAAAAGGATACCAGGTTTCCTATCTCATGGTTTGCTGTGTGTTACTTGCAACTACAGCACAGCTAAATTAACATGCAATAACCTCCTTCCTTCCACCGCCAAAAAAAAAAATCCCATGAGCAACTTAGAGCATACCTAGCTGTTTTGCAGAAATCTTCAGTGACTAAATATACCATTTCCCAATTTTTAGGTGACTAAGTTGCACACTGGCCCTGCACTCCTTAGACATGACCAAATATCCTTGAAAAATGAACCTGCTCAGTATAGTCTGAGGAGAAACTGCATATTTCCTTGCTATACCTGACCAAAATTGGAATTTACAGCAGTAGAAGTGCATAGACTTCTACAGGACAACTCTGCTTTCAAGCACGTGGGATGTTTGAACGCTGACCATAACCTTAAGAGATGGACCAAGACTGTATTGCAGGAGCACATTAATTCTTAATTTCACATTCTGAAAGACAGCAAGACAAACTTAACTCAACAAAGAATCAACCTGAACTCTCTTCAGGTCAGTCTCCAAAGCATGGTTAAAGAAATTTGAGACAATATTCCAGCTTCCTTTCCAAAGCAGTCTCTCTGCCACACAACAGACTGGCTACAAGCCAGTCTTCTTTCTGCTCAAGTCATCTTCCACTTCTTTTCCTGTTCCTACCCTTGATCTGAGGCTTGCCATTTCAACGTCCTTTCTATCAGGCCCGCACTCTGAATATCAGGCCTGATCGTTTGGCAGCACAAATCTTATCCAGATCAGGTATGTGCACGTGACCATCTATTGTGCTGCAGTCAATCTGACACTTATTTGTCATCTACAGGCTTGCATAAATCCAACAAACTATCTCATCTGGTAGGAAGTCTGCTAGCACAGTCATCTGTCAACATTTCGGAGGAAATCTGCATCAGTCTGCAGCATTTCCAGCTGGATTATAACCTTTAGCACAGAAGCACTGCATTGCCACACCCCTGTACATGGTGGGAGTCATCCAGCTGGAAGTCTAGAAGGCAAGAGGCAGACTCCTCAGCTCTCTAGGTGTCCTCACCTGGGGGAGGAGAGATCACAATGTAAAGTATGTCCTGAAACACAAGCCAAGACTTCTTTCGAAACCTGAAGCTGATGGGTTTAGACTGGTTTAAGCTGATTGTGAAATTCTGCTGTCCTCAGATGTTTTGTTCATGCAGAGAAGTCTCTATAACCAGGCATGAGGAGGGGGAAGGGGACAAGCAGGGGAAGCTTTCAGTCAAGTCTGCTTCACCACATGGCCACAAGATTGTCAGTGCTGATTCTAAAGAGGCACAGGACTATCCTTTCCAGGAAAAGCATGGACTTAGCTCAGACATAAGCTGATCATGAGACTGATCTTTCAAATTAACACCCACCAAGCCATGTTAATTGACATGACTTGGGTTCATAAAAGAAAAAAAAAAAATCTTCCCACCCCCCTGTTCCCTCAAAAGAAACAGAGAATTAACATCAGATCATGCTGGGTCACTTCTGCTCAAAGATAATTTGCTTTTCTCTCAGTTGTGCTGATAACTACATCCAGGTAGAATGTCTAAGTTGACCTCACTTCCAAAAAAACGTTATGTCCTGAAGTTGTATTTCTACAATAAGGGGTTTGGACAGTGATGCAGAAAGGGAAGGGCACAACAGGATATATGGTGGATATTTCTATGGGGAGCAGAATATATACAAACAGATAGCTTCATTTCATCCATCCTGTTCAACATTGGCAGGAAGTATGCCCTACTTCCTTAAGCTTTTGCCCAGCTACTGCTTTCACTTCCCAAAGAGAAGAGCTCCCTTTTCAAAACTAAGTATTTTTTCACTGAGTTTAGAAGCTGGTTCTTCAGAACTCTATACATTGAGCAAAATGCTCATACACTGTTTTGGATCAACTCTGTTCTGAGCCTTGAAGGGCTCCTAGAGTTTAAATGATCTCATGTCTGCAGCACAGGGAAGGAAGCAAACACTAACAGGCTGAGCAACCTGCTGTCCCCACATCTTCCCTGCTGCCCCAGTCTCTTCTCGTGTTTTCTCTAAATTCTCACTCAGGGCAAGGAATAAGAGGGAAGCAGATGTGTGAGAGAGCTCAGACTCAGATGTGCACAACTTACGCAACAGAGGAAGACAACAGCCAGCAACCTACCAAAGCTACTTCTTTGAAGGTTCACACCCGAAGGAACTGAGCACACTTGGGCTCAACATACAGAAAATGAGTGATGGCAATTATTATTAGCTTAAGTTGCTTGCTAGTCTGATTTTTTAACTCATCAAATAACTAAAATGTGAAGATGTAACTGCTTACTGATTTGAGCAATTCAATTCTGATCTGAAACCAGGAAGACTGGTCTTATTGTAAATTCTTTCAAATAGAGGCTATACAGTACACAAGCAGAAAATAAGCAACATGTAATTCAAATTCTGTGACCGCTATGGTTTAGTGCACAGCTCTGCAGCTCATTTCAAGTGCAAGAGGATATAGAACTTAGGAGAAGATTCCCAGATGCTCATCTACTTCATACATACTGCTACCACACCAATACCCCTCTCCTCTGACTAACAAGTACTAGTATATTTTACAGCCACTGCACACTCCAGTCTTTGCAGGGATCCAGCATATGGCAATACTTTTAAACAACTCTAAAAAAGACCCTCTAAAATCACAGCGATGGGGACAAGACCCGTAGAAGGAGGCTCCAATTCGTATTTGTTTGCTCCTCAAAACCAACTAGAAGACTTCTACACACTTATCACAGCCTCCCCTCCCAGGTTTGTTCCCCTACAGCCATTCCTTACTGAGATACGAGTTGCAGCTCCCTCTGGTTGAAAACTCCAAGAAACAGATGCTGCGCTGCTGATCACTTCCACAGATGTAAATGTGCATGGAAGCTTTGCGTCTGTCCCATTCTCCACAAATATCTCCTCTGGCGTGTTGACCTCTACTGCTGATACTTGGACTGTGTGGGAAAGGTAAAGAGAAGAAGGAGAACAAGAGGCATCAGTGGTGTTTTGAGAATCAGGAAGTTCATATCACATTGCCTGTAAGGGGAAAAGAGAAGACATCAACAACTCCTACATCAAGTGTGTGCACAGCCATTGCATTATACCTGCAAAACAAACAAGTATAGAGCAGCCCTGTTCACTTCTCTTTCCTTATATTAGCTATTACAGGACATTTCCCATCCACAGATGTTTCCTCTACAACAGCTTGTGGAAGTCAGCTCTATGGTGCAAAGGATGAGCTTAAAACTCTTTCCTACCAGCTGCCAGCAGACACTGTAGTAAATAAGCCCCATCAGAGGAACTAACATCTTGGACCCAGCTATTACTCAGTTTCCTCTCTGGCTCACAGCTTGTTTCTCATCTCCAGTTTTTCTCAGCTGTAGTTAGAATAAAAGCTCACCTCCAGAAAGCTGAGGAGCAAACCTCTCTGGCTCCCAGCTTCACCACCTGCTTCTGCTCTCTGGCATGCTTCAAGGTCTTCATACCTCATAAATAATCACTCAGCTATAGTTCAGAAGCATGAGTGTTTTCTACCATGACGCTTACGCATGGTCAAAACAGCCAGCAGACCACAACCACCCCCCAGATTTAAAGTAATCAAGGTTAATATTGTGCTTGTACTGGTAGTTTTCCTACAGAGTAAGTGAAATTCAGCATGATACAGAAAACCTATTGAACATACTCCTTAACTGGCACCTTTTAAACTGCAGAGACACTATCCCTATCCAGATTTACACAAAGACACATCTGTATATTCATTCAACGTTATGTTAAGAAACAAAGCATGATCTTGTGACATCACAAAAGAACGTCTTTCAGCATTTATGTCACATCCACGTGAAAGTAAAAATCTTGTAAAATCACTGTGGGTGGGTGCACATGTGACATGTGGCCCCGGCAACTCAAGTGTAAGTTTTGATTTTTATTAAACTGTGGTTTTCAGCATAGAGATGGTACTAGTAATCTGCTTCTATATTTCTAGGCTACCGTATCTTAAATCCAGGTGTTTTCCTCCCTTGTCAGAAGAGGAAAGCAAGCCTTCCTGCTTCTTCAGTATCTTAGCTGATTTCTCAACTTTGAATAAACTAGCTCTTGAAGTAGCTAAATTGAAGAAAAAGATTCCAGTCGAAGACAGTTGGGAAAAAAAAACAAAAGAAAGAGAAACCCACTTACATTAGTGCTTAAATCATAGGGCTTATGCTTTGAGTCAGTGAGAGCTACCAGCTCAGCATCCTTCAAAAGTTAGACAGCAAGCTTCTTTCAAGTGATATGACCATCCTAAGGTGTAGATTTGTCATAAACCAGGTTATTCTATCAGAGCTTAAAATTAAGCAAAGCCCATGCTCCGTAGAGAATTTTAGAAACCATCTTTTAAATATCTGACTTTAAGCCTCATTCCGCAAGAAAACAAAGTTCACATGAGCTGTGCCACTTCCCGTCTTTCTTGCCCCGAGACTACCGAGTCTATCGGGCAACTCCAGCTGACCAGCTGCAGCACAGGACCACAAACACAGCAGGTAGCAGCAGCTGGCCCTGCGATACAGACCGCCTGCAAGCTCTGGAAGCTGTAGTTCAGCCAACGAAATGGCCGAACAATGAAAGAGATGAAAACAAACTGGCCACCTGGGTACACCCAATAATTGCTATGTGCATGGCTTGGAACCACTGTCTCCCACCCAACCAGCATGGCAAGCCAGGGGAAGGCAGGACACATGCCCAGGGGACACGGAATGAGCACGCAAGCACTACAGGAGTAGCAGAATTAAACATACCAGTTTAATTACAATAACCAAAACCAGAAGAAACCACCATTCATTCACTTTGCCATTCAGAGTCCATGCTGCTCACTTCTCAAACTCACTAACTCCTTGGTCCCATCAGGTTATCCCTGATCCCTCAGACTGCCCTGTCATCACTGCTCTCACTTCACACAAGTGAGAGAAACTGCACCCTAAGGGAGGGGGATTTTCAGCGAGAGGTTGTATCAGAGCTTTCTTTCTCTTGTACATACTCTGACTACAGGCCAAAAAATATTCTTTTGTAAAACAACTACCAAATATTTATTTGGAACATACAAAGGCTTCTAGCAATTCAATGAAATGAACTCAGAGCTGCTGTGCTTTATGTATTTTTTCCAGCTAATGGAGCAGAAAAGAAAAAAAAATAAAATCCATTGTTTTCTGTCCAAGCCACAGAACAAGCCTCCCTTTCAAGCATAAAACAAGCAAGATGCCCTCAGCATTTATGTAGGAGGAAAAGAGTCTGCACAGACATTGTCTGCTTGTACGTGGTATGGAGAACTCCTTGCCACACACACGCAGTGGGTAGCACAGATCTGCTTAATCTGAAGAAGTCACTGTTCTAACTTACTAGCAACCCGTGAGGGCAAAAGAAAAAATCTGACTTCTCCCTACAGTCTGGGAAGGCAGGAACTATGTAATCTTGTACAGATACTGCCAGCAAGTTTAATTTTGATATGTCCTATTGTCTCAACTTCCTGTTTTTCTTTGCTCATTCTCTCCCCCCAGCCTAAAAAAAGTCCCTTATTTTACTTGCTCTTTCAGTGTGCACTGCTTCAAAAAATTTTTTTGCTGCCTCTGTTGTCTTACAGCATGAGACATAAGCTCCTCAAATCTTAATGTGATTGTTTGGAAGCAGTAGAGCGGCCATAACATTTCACATCTGTTCACCCTTAGCCCTCTACCCCTATACTTCCACTGATATGGTGGCAGTTCCCACTACCTTGAACTCTATGGCCCCCTCTTCCATAATAAAATCTACATGGATCATCTCCAGCTCTAGCTCTTTTCCTTCTCTTTCCACATTTGCCAGGATTACATCCTTCTTCCAGCTTCTCCATCTATTTAAATACTTCAGTTGGAGAAAGTTGAATTTTGAGTCATATTCCAGTCACACTTACCCACTGCTCCATTCCTCAAGCTTAGTCAGCTTTAGTTCCTCTCAAGAGGAAAAAATTTATCACAGGAGACTGTCTGAGAGAGAAGAGAGCTTTAGGAAGGGAAGGTCTGCAAGGTACGTAGGGCAAAGATAAGCATTTGCTCTTCTGCCATGGATCCTCCTTGATCCCATCACCCTCTCCAACTGCCAGTAGCCCCAATATTTCCCTCTAAACACCTCTTCTAGCCTTCAATTGCTTTAGTTTTTCTTTTGAGCATAAAGATGCTTCTATTTTTCTCACCTACCATCAAAATCATTGGGAAAAAAAACACCTGTGCCTCTTCAGCCATTTCATTTTCATCTCTAGTGTTGTTGGAGCAGTTTTACTCCAACTACTCTCACCAGCTAAATTTTCAGGCCCCACATTCAATGAAAAGACTTCATCCTCATCGTCCTTCTCAGACAATCTTCCTACCCTTGAAATAAGACACAAAACTCTTACTAACTTACTAATCTTACTACTCTTACTTACTAATCTTTTCTTATTGCTCCCATCATGGATCTTCATTCTTCATCAACGGTCTCTCTATTCTCAGGTCTCTCCTTCCTCATTATCTTGTCTCTAATCTGCAAAACAAGTTCAGCTCCCATCACTGCGCTGACTACTCAGATCTGTGTCTCTGCTCAGGATCTGTCTCCTTATGTTCAAAGAATAGTCTCAGTCTGACATCTTTGTCAATGCTAAATCGTCAGCTCATACTAAATGGGACTTAAACAGAGCTCATTTCTTCCCCCAGAGCCCTCCACAACTGCATTTATCACCATGGACCTGTCACATGTCTCTCCAACTCATAACCTGTACAGCGTCTTTGACTTTGAACTCTTCTGAAGTCAAGGAGGAATCTTTTAGAATTTCTAGCCACCCACTCAGCTGACGCTGGTCTAAAACCTCCATTTTGTATCTTGGCCTTCATTACTGCGATGTCCTTTTTGCTCTGGGCAGATGGTCACTAGCAGACCAGTAAGTATCACAGTTCCTGGTAGCCATACTGCTCCAAGGATGACATTAAGAAAAGGAAGACATCACATATGCAAGACCACTGCTTTCTTCCATGAACTAACTACAGAAGATGTAGTACTCAACATACGCATGCCCAGAGCAAGTATTATTCATTATATACCATCGCCACCTAATCAGCTTTATTGACTTAATACTGTTTTAACTTACTTGCTGCGAATGAACAAGACCTTCCTAACTCTGAAGGTGTAGCTCTCCAGTAGCTTAAGCAGATCTGAAGATGCAGAGTTTCTCGATTTCTTCATAATAACACCATCGTATCTGCCAAACTACACAAAACTAGCGAAAAAGTTACATGTTCTCAGACAGTTCAGCCCTCACCCAGCTCACAACCCCCAGGCACTGTGCTGTCACTGATACTCTTAAGAGTGGCAACAATACACTGCTCTGAAATCACCCCGTGGAAGAAGCATTTACAGTTACCAAGCAGCAAAGTGTAGGAAGATAGGAAGCATTCATAACCACAAGAGTTTGTATCTAGTTAGTTAACCAAATTGTGGTTAACTATTTAGCCTTCAGTGAGCTTAAGAGCAGTCAAGCTTATAGTCTTCACCAGAGTAGCATGAAAGACTGCAGCATTGCACTGGTAAGTGAATTTAACTGGTAGCTTTGAAATGGGGTACACCTTGACCAAAAATCTCTTAGAGAAGATGGCCAGTCACTGTCTACAGCACACTGATGAGAGTCCTCCTCACAGGTGTCCTCTCCAGACATCTCTGGCCAGGCCAGCTGAGACTCACCAAGTCACACGTGCTGGCAACTTAATCTGCGCAGGAGACACAGCCTGTGTGACTGGCTATCTTACAGGTCAAAGTCTGGATACTTCCCCTTGTTCACTGCCACTAACTGTTTACAGTCAAAGCTATATCCTCAATTAAACACAATAATATACAAATTATGGTTCACTCCCTAGAAACAAGTTACAAGGTTGTGAGCTGACATAACAAGGTTACACCGCATTAAAGAAATTCACCCATGCATGCCACAGTCATTTAAATAACACCAAGCATCAAAGCATTCATTCCTGTTTCACTATTAAAAGACTCTTGACCCCAACCATGTTATAGCATTGATCTCATTGGACTTTTATAATCTACATTGTAGTACCTTCTCCTAAACACTGACCCTCACACTTGGGAGGATCTGCTCAAAACCTGCAAATTTAGTTCACTTCCTTCAAGGCCTCTTAAGTGCCTTCAAAACATTTAGTAACAGCATCTGTATAAATCCAACAGTGCCTAAGCTGCCAGTGCTTGGAAATCAATGCCTGCTAAAGCTGAAGTGTTTTTTTTCCTACTTTTACTTGTATGCCCAGGTTGCTTACACTTGTTTTATACTGGGTAAAAAAAAAGTCTTTTAGATAATAATTTGGTTTATTCTACATTTTTGTATACAGAAATATGGCCCCCATTCTACTAGGCAAAGACTGAGAATTTGTTTTGGTAGCATATCACAAGGAAATCCTTCCTTGCACTGACAGTTTACACTAATTAACACACAGTTAATTAAAATTTCTTCATAGACCATAGTCTCCACTGAGATCTTGGATCCAATGAAAAAGTTCCCTTAATTAAGGCTATGAACACACCAAAATAAACTCGATTACCCTGGATCCAACTCAGCCTGATCACCAGGAGCACTAACAAACCAAGAATGCAAAAAACTACCACTGTAATCACAGGCATCTTATTTCCACAAGCACCAAGACAGCCTAAGCAGAAACTTCTATCAGATCACTAAATACTGGATGCTTACAGCTGCTACGGTTCCCATCCTACACTGGGAAAAGTGTTACACTCCCTTCCTCTTGAAATGGCTACTCATCAGTTTATTAATTAATATAAGCAACTTGCTTCGTGTATCTTAAGGACACCTGGTAATACAGTTGTTTATATGATTTATAAATAAAGTCTCTTATGTATGAAAGATCAGGAAATAATCAAAAAATCTGATGAAAGAAAGATTAAAAGATTCAGACAAGCTGCTACAGGTAACTAGTTGATGACAAAGTCATAGATCAAGAAAGGGGAAAGAAATGCATTAACACACTAGAATCTGAGCAGTTCACATTTAAAGTTCTTGATAAAACAACAGGAAAGTCGGTGTATCGATATGTTCACTACGGTTTCCCCAGCAGTCCAGAAGTTTCATCAGAAGGGAGGATGCAGGATTTTCTAATGACTAGGGGTCATAAGTCACAAAAACAATATACGCTTGTGAAACAGTGCTTTCATCAAGAAATACTCCCACTTAATGTCAAGTGTGTTGTGAAATATCTAAGTCTACAGTTGCATGACATTTAGTTCTTCCTCCCACAAAGCAGTTTCCCCATACAATCAGCATGAAACAACAGCAGCAAGACCTCTACAAAATATTTCAGAAAACCAGCACAAAGGTACAGTCCCCTACTGCAATTTTAGGCACTTATGTTCCCACAGGCCATGATTCCTTGTAGATAAAACACCTGGTGGAGAAATCCTAGCTACAGGAGTAGACATGCCCAAATCATTCCTCTGCAACTCCACAAGATCTGTTAAACCATTCAGATGCTGGATCGAATTTCCACACTAAGAATTCATTGACATAATTTAACCTTAACATGGAAGTGAAATCCATGCCAGTCATTCTACCCCTGAGCAAACCATTCTATTTTTCATAAGGACAACACACGAGTTAAGGAGCCACATACATCAGCATAACAGAAAATAGACTGTCTGACCATCTCCACACCAGAAATCAATCATGGTGTTATCTGGTCTGAAGTCTTATTAGGTGTATAGATATAAAAACACACACATATATATATATATTTCTACATCTGTGTTCTTGCATGTCATTGTGGTAGGCTGACCTTGGCTAGCTGCTGGATGCCCACCCAGCCGCTCTCTCACTATCCCTTCCCAAACAGGACAGGGGGAGAAAATAAGATGAGAATGCTCATTGATACAGATAAGGACTGGGAGATCACTTACCAACTACTGTCTCAGGCAAAAAGGACGTGACTTGGGGAAAATTAGTTTAATTTATTGCCAATCCAAATAGAGTTGGATGGTGTGAAACAATGACAAAAACTAAAACACCTTTCCCTCACCCCTTTTTTCCCCCCAGCTCAACTTCATTCCTTCATTCTCAGCTCCTTTACCTCCTCCTCACTCCCAGGCAGTCACAGGGAGATGGAGGGTTGTGGTCAGTCTGTAAAAGCTCCTCACTCTTCAGACCCTTCCCTGCTCCAGCATGGGCTTGCAGCCCTTCAGGAGAACCTACTTCAGCCTGGGATCATCCATGGGCCACAGCATGGATATGTGCTCCAGCATGGTCCTCTCCACATGCTGCAGAGGAATACCTGCTCCACCATGGCCTCTCCCAAAACTTCTAGGGGCTGCAGGGGAATCTCTGCCCCAGCACCTGGAGCACCTTCTCCCCTCCTCCTTCTCTCACCTTGGGGTTTGCAGTGTTGTTCCTCACACTTTTTCTCCCCTCACTCCTCACTGCCTGTGTGGTGCTTTGTCCTTTCTTAAACATTATCACAGAGGTGCCACCAGTTTGGCCGAGAGGCTCAGCTGTGTCCTGTGGTGGGTCGAGTGAAGCTGGCTGGAACTGAGACATGAGGCAGCCCCAGTTTCTCCTCACAGACTGTCTCTGCAGCCCCACCACCACCAAAACTTTGACGTCTACACCCCATACATCCATATATGACACAAAGCAACATGAGCTACAGAAACGAGGACTTAGACAAAGCCACACCAACCAGTCTTGTCATCTAAGTTTCAAACCAACTAAAGCTAAATTCTGCTGCCTCAAAGGAGGACACAGTTTAGGTTCACTCTTAAATGCCAATCACCAGAACTTTTTGCTGCTGCTGCTGCAACAGCTCCCCAGGTTGCCAATCTCATCAAGTAATTCAGGCTGCTGAAGGAAAGAAAGAGAGCTTCCTGTCTTCAGTAACACAACCAGTCCTCCAGCACCTTACCAGCTCTACAAACAGGAAGAAAAGCTGCTGACACCAAGCCCATGAACACCTACCACCTCCTGCTGCTTTGCTGCTGGGAACATTCATTCCCCAAGCAGAGACAAGCTCAGAAGAGCATCTGCTAAGACAACATTCACTTTCTTTTGGCCTCTTTGCACATTCAGCTAAGCTCTGACTGACTCAGCGATGAGGGGAAAAAATAGCATCTTGTCACCCCAAGTGAAAGGAAACCAGTTTCACTGAGAAGCTTTAAGCAGGCTGTGGCAAAGCTGTCAAAGCAGTCAATAACATCCACGTATCTCAGTCCTGCATACCTCTGTGCACCTACTCGGACAAACTTCAAGACAAGTCTTCAGAATCACTAAGCTTTGGTACCACCTTCTGCTCCCATGGTACAGAGTCAGTTTTTCAAGTGGTCTCCTCCACATGATGCAGAGCTGTTCACTGTTCTACCAAGGGGCAGCAGAAGAACCTATGCTGAGACTTACTTCCAAAGCCCATGCCTTTAACCAGAAACAAGGGACAAGCATGAGAAACAGCAAAGAACATCTGAGCTCCCTTGCCAGCCAGGCCACAGATTTCTTGTTTGATCCCAAGGAAATAATTTCACTGGTGTATCACTCTCTCAACCTGGAAAGCATGAAATTGAGATGCTTGTAAAGGTGCCGAGATCCATGAACAAGTCAGCATTATAGTTGCACTGCTTCATGCTCCCATTAGAGTCAGTCATATGTCAGGTTTGAGCAGATGCTTATTTAGTCTCGAGGTCAATAACATCTAGCCCTGTTCTAGTAACTTTTCCTTGGGGATCACAAAGCAATACTTCCCTGCCTATGCTAGAGACTGGGACATGAATCAGCAGCTCAGGTATTTCCAAATCAGATATCATATTTTTCCGTTCAACAGCCCTTAAGTGGTTTTCCTTCCATGACCAAGCTTACAAGTGTTCAAATTCAAGTAAACAGTTCTTGTTGACAAAGTCAATCCAAACAGTGAAAAACCCAAAGGGGCAAGTTAAGTAAACTCATTCAAAATGCAAAGGGTAACTGGAACACCTGATGGCAGCTGTTCTACCTCTAGTCTTGCAATACTAACATAGTCACTAACACTGCAGATTACTCCTTGAGCACAATGAAAGATTCCAGAAAATGGGAATTAAGATTAAAGAAGGGCTACATGGAACAAGAAGACAAAGAGTACATCTTGGAAGAGCATCCTTCAAACACACCAAGTTTTTCCCACAAAAAAGGATATCATTAAGCTTGCTTAACTAATGAACTGAGTACACGTGCTCAACACGTGGCAGAGAGAGTGAAGAAAGCACCCCACCATCACAAACATTTCCTAAAATTACTATAGCAATCCACTAAAACTGTCACAATGCCTACTAAAGAAATGAAAGCAAGATCAGAAGTTGTAGACAAAAAAACCCCAACCAAACAACACCAAAAAAACCCCAAGGTGGGGACAGTAGAGATGGACACGTAACACTGGCTGGAATAAAAGCTTCCCGCTAGGTCAGCACTGGTTATTAGTACTATTTAAAGTGAAACTGTGTTAAAAACACCAGCTGTGTTGCCAACCGCTGATGGCATGCAGCACCTTTTTAACGAAATGTAGCATCAGCAGCGTGGAAACTCCCAATTTCCAAAACAAACTAGGCAGTAGAATTTAGGATGTGGATATGAATCTTTCATGAGGAGATACAGTGCAAAAGGCTACATATCAAACAGATAAAAGAAGCTGCCCTTTTTTTCCCCTTTTATAATAATCAATCCACAAAGTTGCAAGCAACTCACTGACAACAAATCTATATACACCAAGAAACATTTGCAGAAAACGCACTTTGAACCATCCAAGGTATCAGTAGCATTTCAGTACCAGTCATTCCCACCTGTCATCATTCCTGACCCAGCACCATGTCTATCTCTTGCCAACTACTGGTATTTCCACTAGCCTGAAAGATGAACACAGGGTTTTTTTCCTGTGCACGGAGGGACATGATTAAAACCTGTTAAATAAAATCCCATCACTTAACAGAGCAAGGAGGCAGACACAGTTGAAATTAAGCCATCCAAGTGATTACCCTCCTCAGCTACCAGGGTACTCAGTCCCACGGCCAATCTGTTCTGGTGTGATTAGGGACTGACTTTGAGCAATTCAAGCAAATCCGAAGCTCTCTGAGGACCTTACTGCTCCACCAACTGCTGGAACGCCTGTAGACAGCACTGCCACATTGCTCGCAGCAATCTTACATTTAATTGCTAACCAAACTTGCTAACTTACTTGCTGAGCAAACTCATAACTAGCTATAACCTGCAGTAATGCAACCACAAAACCAAAAGAAAAAGCCCATGCTATGTATTTCAAAGCATTGTTTCACAAGAATTTGTCAGTGGTGGTGCCAATTTAAATAGCTCCCATGACCACTTATAACATAACATGATGAATCTTACCAGGAACTAATCCATGTTCAAAACAGCCTTTTTTCCGTTGTTTTCTTTTAAACCAGACCAACGCCCTAACCCAGTCCACTGTACACCACCATATTTGTACAACTGAGCAAGGTTTGAAAGTGCTGAGTAGAAGCTGCTTCATCTGGCTCTTCCCAGGAACGCTTCTTTTGCAAAGTGTTTATGGCCTCCCTTGTAGCATACTCTACATCGCTTCCCCAGTTTACACATATGAAGCAATTTCTAGAGCCATCCCTTTGATTAAAGCAGCACCTTCATCCATACCTGTGCTGACTTTGTCAAGCAGCAGGGTATGCAGCATCTCCAGCCAGCCATCGTCTCAACACCCTCCACGCTGAGGGTCAAGCAATCCTGTAAGACCTCTATCAGAAAACTTCAAGACATTGTAACCAGACAGGTTTTTAAAATTCTGCTGCACATCCAGCTTTATAGAATTTATTACCAAGAGGGAACCTTGTTCACCATCTTTCACTTGCACACACTACAAAAACAAGTTACTGAAAAGCGTAACAGATGGCTAGCAGCCAACTGAAGATAAACACCTTCGGCACTGGCCATTTCACCTACCTGGAGTTCACCTGCCGTGATTCACCTTCGCCTCATGAAGTGAAAGTACTCAGGAAAGTGCCACCAGCCACCACCCACACAACTGCTGCACTGCCCAGAGTTTAACCCTCCCTTAAGGATCAGAACCTCAACCTGATTTTAAGCACTGAGGGTAGGGTGTAGCTAATGTTTCAGATCAAGCTCCCTTAATGCCCCTTAACATTATGTGTGTAAAGCATCAGCAAATGTACCACAAAGCATCTTTTTGCACAGGGCTGCAGGTAAGAGAGTTCATTAGAACAACTAGCTTTCCCGTTTTCCTTACACACTTTAAGCCAAAACCTAGCAGCAGCACCAACTGGAAAGTGCCAACTCAACGGTCAAATAAAAATGCAGGAGCCGAAAGGCACAGTAGCAAAAGGGAACAATATACAAGGGTTGTGGGCTAACCCCAGTGGGCAGCTCAGCCACAACCCAGCTGCTCGCTCAGTCCTCCCAGGGGGACAGGAGAAAGAATCAGAAGCGTAAAAGTGAGAAAGCTTGTGGGTTGAGATAAAAGACAATTTAATAGGGAAAGCAAAAGCTTGATTCACTGCTTCCCATTGGTAGGCAGGTGTTCAGCCATCTCCAGGAAAGCAGGGCACCATCAGGTATAACAGTGACTTGGAAAGACAAACAGCACCACTCTGACCATCCCTCCTCCCTCCTTCTTCCCCCAGCTTTTATTGCTGAGCATGACATCCTGTGGTTTGGGACATCCCTCTGGTCAGTTGGGGTCAGCTGTCCTGGCTGTGTCACCTCCCAACCCTTCGTGCACCCCCAGCCTCCTCACTGGTGGGGTGGGGTGAGAAACAGAAAAGACCTTGGCCCTGCGTAAACCAGTGTAAAACAAGTAACCAATGTAAAACACTGGTGTGTTATCAAGGCTGTTTTCATCACAAATCCAAAACATAGTGCCCAAAAGAGTACCCATATTAAACCTGGTTTATTCAGGACAAGTAACAGAATGGTCCTGCCACTTTAAAAATGAGAGAGATGGGGGGGAAAAAAAAAAAAAAAATCAGTGGAAAAAAGTGAAATCACCTGACTGAAGGGTCATCTTTCAACCAGCTCAGACAGCAAACAATACTGATGTTAACCCTGCCTCATGACGCATACCCATAGCATTTGTGCTATGAGTACAGCTTATTGCCTAGTCCTAGTCTGAGTAAGCACTTGCTCTTCTAGATAACTGCTGTTTTGAGATAACAGTAAATCACTGAAGAGTTCTCCAAGTCTCTTCACTGGCAGCAAAGCCAGTTCAGAACTTCTTGTCCTCTCTTGCCACAGCTTCCTCTTACACAAGACGTCAGCATCCTCTCCATTGTGCTAATCACTACACGCGGGCTCACACTTACCCAGATCAGCAAAGTAATGAAAATAAACAAACCACACACACAAAAAAGAAAGACACAAACCATAAGGGTGTAAATGTTTTCATACCCAGACCTTCCAGCTTCCTGATGTATTCCTAGGATATCCTGAGTTAGCATTCAATATTTTTTTTAAAAAAGTGGGGTTTTTTTGCTTACAAGACTGTTTATTTTGTTAATTTATCAGTTAATTACACGTAGGTGCCAGAAAGAGCTGTGCATGCCATACATGATCAAACCACATCACACCATATCACGCTCAGAGAACTCCCACTATAGGTGCTAATAATAAGCTTTAGATCGATAACTTTATGATGACCTATATAGCACCTCTCTAGCAAAATAATTCTTCAGAAACTATTCAGATTAAAATCTTTCAAGTCAAACAGTACAAGATGTCTGCCTTGTAAAACTAGGTTTCATTTCTTTGGTCCTCCATCTAGACTGACGATACCCTGTACGGGACACAGGACATTCACTGACTAGACTATCATTGGTCAGGGGAAGTCCACAGACAGTGGGATTCCTGCCTAATGCAATCAATTGCAATTCAGATAACAAGCAAAAGAGCCATGCACATCGTTATTTACATAGAGGTAGAGGATAGCTGTGTGGCTGGGGTCAAGAAGAACCTAGCCACTTTACAAGGTGGCACTAAACCACATTTTATCACCAAAATATTAAGTTACAGGCTTTCTGACATATCTAAGAACTTCTTGCTACTGCAAGCGAGGTGACCTGAGCAGCAGTGCCACCCTCAACCCAACCAGCAGAGAGAAGAGTTTATCCGCCTTATCACCTTTTCCCTTTGCAGAACCTTTTTACCACTTCAGGCAAGGAAGTCTTCTTACCTGCAGCACCAGGGGGCTCAGCTTAAAAGAGCTAACAGCTTCTGACGGGGTGAATACAGCAATTCTGAGTAAACCTGGCACAAACACGAAGTCAGCGTTGCAACCCTGACTTACACTGTTATTTTCAGGAAACATTTCAAGCAGCAACTGAGAGGCACAGGTGAGCTCAACACAGTAGTAGGCACCTGAGCTATTTCACATCTCAACACTCCTCTGCTTGTTGCTGACCTGTGTGTGTGTGTGCACATGTATGTGAGTGCATATAAAAGTGATAGTAGGAGAAAGAAAAAAAAAAAAAAAAGATCAGGCTTTGTTGGCATCAAAAAGAATAGTAGAAATATCAGTAATATTCTTTCTGGTAATGTCTAGACATTCCTTGAGACTTTCAGAAGCAATCAGGCACCACCCTCACGTTCAACACTGACACTGTATCACTTTAAGTGATGCTGACATGGCTTACACATTCAGGAATACAAAATAATCCATTTTCTTGATACTCTTGACTAATTGTTCAAGGCTCACCCACCCATACAAGAGATTATACATAGATTAACTACTTAGGCCACAGATGTCCACAGGATCACAAACAGCACATTTGACAAGGATCCTTCATTCTTACAAGTAAATGAAGCAATGGGGTTTTCAGATGACAGAGCATAAACAAGCAAGAGGAACTTCTAATGCGCGCATGCAGGTGCACACAAGAAAATAAGCTTAAAACCCGTTATCTGTACTTTGCCACGAAGCAACAGTGACCTGCTTGGCTTGGAAAAGCCGACTGCGATGTTAAACCAGGCCTGTACAACACAGTCCCCTAAGTAGTATTTCTGTCTCACTGCAGGTTATTTGCCACAGGAAACAGGGCTGCCATCAAGCATATGAAGAGGAGCCACAAACCATGGTAGCCAAGCTATGCAGCGTGTTACCCAGCCACATATCACATCCGAGCAATTGAGCAGCAACAGCCCTCTGAAAGTGTCACTTATGCCCTTGTCCTTTTACTTGGCAATTTTTGATTTCTGAACCTCTCGCTAGATGAAAACCCAGCATGAGGAAAGGGAATCAAAAGAGGATCCTTGAAAAACTGCAGGAACCAGAACGACACACACAAGCCGAAAGGCAGAGTATTTCTTACACAGGAGTCCTTACAACCCTAAACTCTAGAGAAGGTCAGCTTTTCCCTACCAGTCACCAAACTACTTTGCATATGCAAAAGAGCTGAAGAGCCTGCACTCTGGTCACTTATTCCTGTGCAAAGATGTAAACCTTGTGCCAACTCCACACATGGACAAAAAATATAAAAGTGCCTTTTCAAATCAGACAGACTGATTAAGGATGTGCAGTATAAGCACAGAGAGAAGCAGCCAACATTGGAATAACTTCTGATTTGGAGTTAGAAAAAAAAAAAAAAAAAATCAACAGTTGTAGAGATGGGAACACAAATGCAGTTCAACACAGACAAGATAGTGATTTCAACATCCGTTTATTCCTTTAAATTGCAATCTCACTTTTAAAATAGTCTCCACCCTGGGGAGGGTCTCTTCCAAAAGAGTATCTTGCAGCTTTGCTTGGTTTTAAGATACTATATTTGGTTACATACCTCAGACTTCGTTGAATGATCTACTACTCCCAGCTACTCATAGCATTACTGTAGTTGTACCTTTTGTTGTGGTCAGGGGAAATATGCTTCCTTCCTTTCTTGTCTCCGTATTTATTTTCAAAGAACTTAGTTTTACTGTGAGCTATGTATATATCATATCTACCTACTTAACTCTAAATATTAAGGCTGTCTCTGAAGATACACAGGAAGCCTTAGTGATCACTACTTATGTTTATTGCAAAATGCAGTAATCTTAAACAAATCCGAACAATGCAATTTGGAAATAAGTTTTAAGTTTCTTACCACTCAGCACAGCTCCTTATTAAACCTCTTTCCAGACGGACTTACAGTTTTACACAGTTTTCCAGACATATGAACTGAGAAGGCATCATTTAATGACTCCTATTGAAATACTTTGCAAAGTTTTACCCACTAAGCAAGTATTGCCAACCAAAAATATCTCCAAGTGCCACAGCATCATTGTCCACGCCTGGTATCGACACACTGAGCTACCCTGAGAAACGTGTATGACCTTTTCATTTCAGAATGATACACGAAACATAGAACTCTTTGCCCTGTAAGAATACGAGCCACAGCAAAGTCCAGCATGACCCTTGCTGTTTCTACCTCTCCATAGCCTCGTACTTATTCTCCACCTACAGGAGTCATAAGCACTTCACTGCAGCTGATGTAATTACTCCTCCACCCAAACACTTCCCCACTGACCAAATCAAAGGTGTTTTCCAAGGCATTTACCACAGCTCCAGCTTCCCCATTTGCCGGTCACCTCCACGCCGCGCTCTGCCTTTCCTCAGCGAAGCCGACTCGCGTCCTCTGACTTCGAAACCAACCAAGAAAAAACTGGCAAGCGCTGCTACAGGGCCACCACGCCTCACGCCCGTGGCACCCGTGGCACCGCCGGGCCCCGGCCACGCCGGCACCCTGGGGGGCGCAAGCTGTGCGGCGGGGGGGACACGGGGACGGGACGGGACGGCCACACCGCCCCTTCCCCCCCGGGGACAGGCCTCCTAGTCCCTCGGGAAGCCGGGCAGCACAGCGCGCCTGGACACGCCGCCCGTCCCGCGGGCGCCCGGGAAGGGGAACGAGCAGGCTCCCGCAGCCACGCGGGAAACTCACCCGCCACGTTGGTCCCAGCCCCGCGGAATCGCCCCCCGTTCCGGTGACCCAGCGGCGACGATCGGGAACGGGATTTAAAGGGGCGAACCGGCTGGCCCCACACACCCCCCGCCCCAAGCCGTGGAAGTGCGGGCCGGGACAGGGCCGCCCCGCCGCCCGCCTCGTCCCCGAGGGCCCGGCGGCGCCTCCACGTGCCGGGCCGGCCCCTCTCCCCAGCGCCGATCGGCGGCCCCCGCCGGGCCCGACCCGGCCCGACGAGCCCGGCCCGCCGCCGCCTGCCGCGCCTCGGGCCGGGCCGGGCCGGGCCAGGCCGGGTCGGGCCGGGCAGGGCAGCTCCCCGCGCCGCACCAAGATCCGCCCAGGCTACAAGCGCAGCCCCGGGGGGATAAGCGGCGGCCGGCCCGCTCGCACTCACTCACTCACTCACTCACTCACTCACCGGCGGTCAGCGCGGCGGCGGCGGCCAGCAGCCACGCCAAGCAGGGGAGCCGCGCGGGAGCGGCGGCCGCCGAACGCCCCGCGATGCCTCCGGCCGCTGCCATCTTCCTGCCGCCACCTCCCCGCGCCCCCATTGTCCGCCCCCGGCCGCGGGCCCGCCCCCCGGCGCCCCGCAGCCCCCTGCCCTCGCCGGGATAGGGCCTCGCAGCCGTCACTCGCACACACCCCCCGCGTACCCCCTCGGCCCCGCCCCGGCGCTGCCCCGCTCCTCGCCGCGGATTGGCCAGAGAAGCGATCCGCCAGGCCCGGACGCCCTATCCGGACAGGGATCGCACTGGCCCGCCCCCCGAGCCGGGGCGTCTCTCCCCTCCGCCACGCCCCCGGCGGGTGGTGCTGTGGCGGTGTGGTCGCGGGCGCGCTGTGGCCGAGCCCGGGGGCCGCCCCCGGTCCAATGAAGGCGGGGAGACCCGGGCGCAGGAGCGCCGTCATGGCGGCGGCGGCGTCCCCAGCCGTGCTGGCAGCGGGGGAGGCCTGGAAACGGCGGGTCTCGCTGCCGGCAAACGCTTCGGCCTCTGCGGGCAGCCCGCGCTCCGCCCGCCTGTCCTACCGCGCCTGGACCGCGCCCGCCGGCCCGGAGGCGGCGAGGGCGCCAGAGGCAGCCCAGCGCCAAATGGCCTCGCCTCAGGCTTAGGGGCTGCCGAGAGTTAACCGCCCGTGTCCCTCTGGAGGCACGCTAGCCGTCTCCCTATTTTACATTTAAAAATACGGAAAATAACTGACGGTGGCGCAAACGGAGTCGTGCGTTTGTTAGTCAAACCCACACGCGAGCGGCGGGCCTGTCGCGGCCTACAAGGGCGGCAGCAGGGTTCAGCTTGGTCGCGCTCAGCGATGTGAATCCCTTGCTGAGTGTTGCCAGGCCTGGTTTCCCAAGGAGAAAGGGCAGCGGGAGCAGCCCACAGCGCTCCTTCAGCGCCCCAGCTTCTGACCAGGCCTTGGCAAGCTGCTGTGCCCAGGTGCACGCTGCAGCGCTGGCTAACGAGTGTGCAGGCTGGCTAACGAGTGTGCTTCCCGAGCGCCTGTCCCCAGCGGCTGGGGAAGCGGGAGAGCACTGCTGCAGGCTTACAGAGCCGGCAAGGGTGGGTTCCCCCTGCCTCCACCCATGTCCTTCTTCTTCTTCGCCGTTAACCCCCAGAGCCTGTTCTGACGTGCGTTGCCTGCAAGTACAGGCTCCTTCAGAAGCTCTCCTGCTACGTGACCGTATACCTTTGCCTTTCGCCTGAAAATACCTGCTTGGAATTTCCCCCCGGCTCAGTGACTGGACTTCCTGCTGTTACAGACGCCCTGAGTCCACGCTTTCACCCTTCTTTACCTCCTTGCTTCATTCCCTCTCTTTTGGGAAGCTGTTTGCACGCGTTTCTTCTTTTGCTAAGCTCTGTATTTTAAAGAGGTTGCACGAGCTTAGTCATATCACAAGGCTGTTGCTCACTGCGTCCATGAGGCTTCGGAGGCCCGCAGCGTTCTCAGTTCGCTCCCGCCCGGTGCTCCATGGATGCTGGTCCTCTCCCAGGGGCACGTGCCACCAGTTTCTCTGCCTCTCTCCGGCCACCTAATCGCCTCTGCAGATGAAAGAGGCCACAGAAAAGCTCTGCTACCGTGTGCCATGTTGAGGAGGGCCATGACAAATGAAGCCCCTGCAAAAACACAGGCAGGTTTTTTTTTCCAGCTGCCATGCAAGAGTTCTCATGGCATTTAAAATGTAATGGCGTATGCATTCATTATTTACGCCCTAGGGGGAAGCTCTGGAGCACGTTCCTCGCTAAACATTGTATGTGTTTTCTAGAAAGCCAGGCAATCAGAAATCCAGGGTCAGTATTTGGGAATAAAGATCAACACAGGCAACTCTTTGTATCACAGGGAATTATCTAATTATATTACTAGTTTTGTTGCCACCTCATTTGGTCCCTCTAACTTCCCTTGCAGGCAAGTCTTTAGCCAGCTGACCAACATCCCCACTTTCCAAATGGAGCAGAAACCGATACGCAGCGATAAGCCTTTCATCCAAAGCCCTTCTGCCTCAACTCCCTCAGAGGTCTTTCCACGGAACCTCCACTTGCCCTTACAGCTCCCCTCAGTGACTGGAAGTGCTCTACCTCAGTACCCAGAGTTCACTATTTACCTTCAGGTCTTTCAGTACTGCAGAGTTTTAAAATGTTCAATCCCCTGAACAGGCCAAGCTTCATCTTTCTTGACATACTTTCAAGATAGTCAACATAAAGTTTTTTTAAAAATATATCCTTTTTCTTACTCTCAAATTTACTGTCCTTCACAGAGCTCACGCGTTCTCTTTTTAGGTACTAGTAAGCCTGATTCAGCCACACGTGTCCCTTGCCAGAGGATTCCTACAATGACTCCCTTCCCTGACAGAGCTGAGATAACGTTGTCATGGGTACAGCCCTACGATTGTCCCATTTGCTGTGTAGCAGTACTGCTGTTCAATACAGAGAACATTCGGGACAGTATCTGCTCTATTTTTTATCCAGATAGTAGTGATCAAATTATTGTCTTCTGCTATTTCCACAGAGGAAATGGGGTGCTGGAACAACTCAATTTGTCCTGAGGAACATATATGGCATTTGTATGCTATGACATGTTACTATTAAGGTTATGATAAAAAGAACTGGGAACACTTCTTGGGGTAAGCTGTTAAATGCAGAGCCTACAAGCTGTACTACACCAGTCCTTAACTCAGCACACAACTGATAGTAACTCAAATAAAGGTGTAGTTGCTGCCATCCTTTTTCCCTCTAGCTATACAACTTTACACTCTGTCTAATGATAATACTGATATTTATCAAATTTCTTAGTAATACAACTCGTTTAGCTGGCAATAAACTCATTTTTTTCTGTTTGCATATGGAGAGGGGTTACTTTTCTTCACGCTGAATCCATTCCGGTCAGACAAACTGCAGTGAGAGGGCACGACGGCTCAGACAGTGGGGCAAGAGAGGCCAGAGCAGCCTCCTGGCAGGCTGCTGTCAAGCTGCCTGACTGGTTTCTGAGCTTTCTCACAGGCAGTAAAATCAGCATTCCGCCCCACAAGAGAAGGAAAAACGCTTTTTTGTCTTTTTTGTTTCTGCTTATCACAAAAGGAAGATCTGAAAAAGTGTGTGTCACTGGGGAGGAGGTTAAATAAATTTTTTCATGGTTGCTGTTTATGTTAGAAATTCAGACCTTTTTTTATCCTACTATTCTGGAGAGCTCTCTAGTAGCTTGCCAGAGGGAGAAGGCAGGATTATGATGTCAAACAAAATAAGGGTAACATCTTCTAGGAGAAACAAATATATTCAGACTGATTTTACATTTTTAATGGTTTTGATTGTTTTCTATTTAGCCTGCATCTCCAAACCTAGAGGAATTGTACAGTAGACACTTTTTAGTGTGCAGAGACATGCATTCCTGCAAAAAATAGCCCACCCAATATGCTCATTTTGAAACGGTAAGAGAAGAACATGAGAGAGAAAGAAAAAAAAGGCTGTATTTGTAAAAGAAAGTATTGGGTGTCTATTACAACATGACTTTTTCCTCTGCACACTGGGAGAAATTGTGAATGGCAGATAGTGCTGCACTTATGTTTACTCTGGTTAAATAAAAATGCAGTGGTTCTTTCAAACCTCAGAGCTGCCAGCAGCAGAGTAATTGCATGTGGTACTTGAAGAGCTTGATAATTGTTTTTCCGTAATTCGATTATGAAGCATGTCTTGGATCACCCACTATGCAAGGATAAGTGTTCTGACAAAACCTGATAATGAAAAACGGATGCTAATGATGAGCTATTCCAGTGCTGAACTGGTGCTAAGGAACAACTCAAGCCTCAAGTATTCTTGATAACCTTGATATATAAAAAAGCTCATGAGAGTAATTATTCTTCTGGTCTCTCCTTCCTACCTTCCCCCCAGTTTCTTGGAACGTGGGCAAAATTAATTTAGCGACTGTTACTGTATGGAGACAAGAGCCAAGGTAGCACTGCCCTGTAGCCTGACCAGCATCAGTGTTTGTTGTAAGGAGCCTCTGATGTTTAACCAGGTCTGCATAAAATCACCACCTGTAAGGTACTAAAGTAACGTCATCACTGCTTGGCTGTAGTACAGTTTTAAACGATGGAAACGAACCATGAACTTCCCTTCTTTTGATTGGGATTTGTGGTTCGACCGCCGTGGCAAATGGCTAGACGCTATGAAGCAGATTTTGCACACAAGGGTAGGTAGGTTTGCCACGGCGATTGGAGGCAACCTGGAGAGCAACACACGCGCAGCGACACCGCATGTGCCCCACCAGTAATACGGGGCACCGCAAACAATCAGGAGAGGCTGCAGCCCGAGCTGCGTGCGCTGTCCCAGCAAGGCACAGGGAAGCACGGTTCCCGCGAGCCCCGACCGCTCCTTGCGGGCTGCTGGCCCACGCACCCACCCCTCCCCGGCACCCCGGGACTGGGCAGGCACCGGCTGAGCTCAACCAGGGGGGTCGCGGCCTCCCAGGCTGAGGCAGGGGGGAAACATCGGCCTCCACGGCCTGCGGGCTGCTGCGACGAGCCAGAGTGCGGGCTGGCCCCGGGCTGCCGCCTCACGCAGACGCAACGCCCCTTTCTGGGGGCTTCGCCTCCATCACGAGCCGGTAGGCACGGCTGTGGTGGAAGAGAGCGTCCGGGCCGGGCAGACCATCCCTCTGGCGACCCGCAGCCTGATTCAGCTCCAGCCGCCGGTGCAGCCCGATCCGGCCCCGCCGCTCGCTGCGGGCAGCCCCACGGCCGGGGCGGAGGCGGCAGGGAAGGCCGCGGGGCAGCGCTCCAGCCTTCCTCTGGAAGGGAGAGGAAAGGTCTTTCATGGCGGCTCGTTGGTCTAGGGGTATGATTCTCGCTTAGGGTGCGAGAGGTCCCGGGTTCAAATCCCGGACGAGCCCAGCTTTTCTGTTTCTATTTTTTTTCCTCCCCTCACACCCTTCCCCCGGCTTCCCCGCCCCGCGGCCGCGACCCGCCGCTGCGCTCCCCGGGCCGGCCGCGGCGGCTCCCGCAGGCCGCGCGGGGCGGCGGGCAGGACTCACAGTGCGAGGCACGGCGGTAGGAGCTCCCGCGGAGGGGGTCGCCCCGCCCGTCTCGCGCCCGCTCCTCGCCGCGCACAGGGCGCCGCTCCCCAAAATGTTCCCCCGCAAAGCTCCTGCCCCCACCCCACGCACCCCAGACGGGACGGGGCTGCGGGGCGGCTCCTGCCCCCCCCGTCGGCCCACCTGTGCCCCCCCTCCCCCGGCGGCTCCCGCCGTGCCCCCCCGGGCCGTGCCCCCGGAGCCCCGCGGAGCCTCCCGCTGCCCCCGGCTCCGGCTCCTTCCCCCGAGCCCACCCTTCGGCCGCGGGCGGGCCCCAGGCGCCGAGGCACAAAAAGGGCAGGGTTGGGGGGGACCCGCGGCAACAAAACAGGAGGCGCTGCCGCCACCCCCTCTCCCAGCGGGCTCGTCCGGGATTTGAACCCGGGACCTCTCGCACCCGAAGCGAGAATCATACCCCTAGACCAACGAGCCGCTCTCTCTTGCGCTCTCCCCAGCTCGGCACTTCACTCACTTCCCGCCTCCTCCCGCCCCGCGCCCGCCCCCCACCGCCAGCGCCTCCGTGAGTCTGTTCCTCCCCCCCAGCTCCGAATGGTTCCGCCCGCCGCCTCGGCACACACCGCTGCTCTCCCCCCACAGCCGAGGCTGCTGCCATCTCCCCTCCGTGTCCCGGGTCGTTCCCCCCACACCCCCCGCCAGGGCACCCCTGGCATTGCCCTTCCCCGGCCCTACGGCTCCGTTTGGAGGAGACGATTCCCCCCACCCCGCGGGGGGAGCAGCGCGCCCGCGGCGCTCCCCTGCACAGACACCGCTCCTGCGCCCTCCCGAAGGGCGGAGGAACACGGTTCCTCCTCCTCCTCCTCCTCCTCCCGACGCGTGTGGCGCGCAGGCAGGGCCCGCGGAGCTCGAGGCCGGGCGAGCTCATTCTCAGCGGATGGGAAGGGGGGAACGGGACACACCCACCCCCTTCTCCAACGGTTTCGGTTTATCCCGGCCCGCGCTGTGCCCGGCCGTGCGGCCCCGCGGGTTGGGAGGGCGGGCGGCGGCGGGTTCCGCTCCCCTCACCGGCGCGGGCGGTCTGACAGGCTGGGCCCTCTGCCCCCCGCAGCCTCCTGCCCGCAGGGGGACGGTGAGGGCGCACACACGTACTGCCTACGCGACGGTGTCGGAACCCTCTCGTGGCAGCCCCCAGGCGGGTGGAGCCAGGGCCTCTGGGGTGACCGGGCCTGTGGGGGCAGCCGGGGGTTCCCTGCCAGCGTCCCCGGGGTGGCTCTGGGGCCTCCCCGGACAAGGGAGGTGGCTAAAGCAAAGGGCTGGGGCGTCCGGGAAGCGCCTCGGCGCGGGGAGTGTGTGTCCCATGTGTGGGGACGCAGGGGAGCCAGCGGCGTTCCCACTGAACCCGCTGCACCCCGCTTCTTTGTCCCTGATGTGGTAGATCCTGCTAATGCCGCCTGACACCCACGAGTTTCCGCCTCGTGTTTCCACACCTCTGTACCACCTCCCTTGCATCCCAGATCTCTAAAAACCCCTCTTTCTCCCATCGGTAGTTGCTTACTGTCCTTATCCATCCCACACTTCCTTACAGTTTAAACACTGTCCAGTCAAAAAATAACCATAAAAACATGATCCCAGCCAAATACAACCGCAACAGTCTCCTTGCTCTTGTGCTGCGTTTCTTTTTCCACTTTATTCTTGCTCTGTTTTCCATAGTTCCCTCCCCAGTTTAAAGGTCTTCTGACCTGTAAGGTTTGTGCTTTTACTTTTTTTCATCTTTCAGGCACCATCCACATCAGAGGAACTGCATGAATTGTATTTCTTGCTGAGGGCATTTGCCTATTCCACCATCAGTGTTCTTACACCTGACACAGCCTCACGCTCCAGCCTCAGCAATCTGGCAGGTACGTATGGGTCTGTACACCCTATACACCAAGCCAAGCTGTGGTCTACATTTCAGTCTAAACTTTTTGACTCTGCTCACCTTGTGGATACAAGACCACGCTGCCCAAGCCAATGTTTCCTGATAGCAGGGATGGGGCAGGGATACATGCCCACGTGTAGTGTCACAATGCTAATACTGGCCAAAGAGTCTTTTTGAAAATTGCTCTCTTGGCCTTCAGACACGGCAAGGTTTGTGTGCTGCCTGAGCAAGCATTGCCCTGAGAGGGATGTGTGGATGCCTTCAGCTGAGAGACAGGCATCCTTTTTCCTGCAACTTGGTAAAGCCATCAAGGACAAAGATGGTGATGCAACTTCTGGCATAGAAAGTCTCTAAATTGTTGATTGCCAGGAGCTGGGAAACCTCACACGAAGGATCACTGTGTGTCGCCTTGTTTTTTTATGCTTCCCCTGAACAAGGATGCTGTTGGAGAAATGGCACTGGGCTAGATAGCTTTGCTTGCTTCTGTTCCTAGATACATGATACCTGCAGGGCTGGGGCAGGGAGTGAGGCAGTCTCCAATGTCGCTGCTTGCCCCAGAGAACACCTTCCTTTGTGGATTAAGCACATTGGTTATTGTTGTTCCCCAAAAGTAAAAAATACCACAAGTTAAATTAAAATTGAATGTTAAACTGTTCCAATGGCAGTGGAAATCCCACCCCTATTTTTGTCTGCTGCTGCCAGCTCTCTCCATCCTTCCTCAGGCTCCTTCATCTCCCCAGGAGGAAACACACGGATTTTGGTTTGGTTTGGTTTTATTCCACCATTTATTTCTTCTGTTTCTTCCTCGGATTTCCATTCCCTTGCTTGGGACACACATACTCATTCTCTAAACAGGCACACATATATCTATATATACAGTAAGGCACAATCACTCACATCCAGATGGGACACTCTGCTGAGAGAAGAAACAGGGTACAGCGAATGATTGCAGCCTGCCCTGGAATACAAGCTCTAACAGATTAAAATGGATTCAAAGGCAACAATGCTCCACAACATGGCTCAAAAGGACATGGGGGTCGTGTTTGCCAACAAGCCCGTGCTATGCAGGAGGGTCAACGCTGCTGGCTCTCAGCAAATGACACCTCAGTGCTCTCACCTGGGAAAAAGAAAGTCAGGGCACAGAGCCACTTCTTTGCTCGTGATTTTAGAGCTGGTGAACAGAAAGGGGATATCCTTCAAAGCCACTGGGTTTGTAACACTGCTGTGTTGCAGAGCCCACTCAAGGACGGATGTGGGCTGTGTTGTGTAAAATGCTTGTGCCTGTCCTGAGAGACAGGGACAACCCAAGCCTGCGACTCTGCTCAACTTGACATTTGCTAGGAGGAGCTTTCTGATGGATGAGGAGGAGCTGGCTGGTTCTGCCCTTGGTCTCTGTAGCTGTGTGTGTGTTGCTGGATACTAGGTGGCTGGTGGCAGGCTTAAGTGCTGGCCCCTGACCATTTGCACCACCTAACAGCTCAGGCTCCTTGTCTCAGCTTTTGACAAGTTTGGCTCCCTGTCTCCAGCGAGTCCAGACTTGTCCATATTCCACATGTGGAACTATGTGGACATGAGCCCCATGGCCTTCAGTCAGAGCAGCTTTTTATTCAGTATTGCAGATACAGCACGACTGTCAGGAAACTGGTCAGGTGAGGGACTATCATCTATCTTTCCCCAAATAACTTATTTCATATGGGCAACAAATACTCTCCCGATGAAAAGCTTTTTTGCCTTAGCAAATCCTAGACGCATGACTTAACTAGTGCCCCAAGAGTCAATGCAAATGTAGGACAATGCGTAAGTACTTAGGAGGGACTGACCAGCTGACCTTCACCAATTCACATTCAGTCAGGCCACACAACTGGAAACTCAGCATCTGAGACCTCTTCTTTGACCTACATAAAATTAATCAGCTGTTTCCAGTAAGCCAGGATGCCTTCTATCACAGGTGGTACTCGGTGGACACACACTGAAAGTTTCAAATGAGGATCAAATGATTGGATAGGGTCTGGAAGTGAGGAAGGCTGACAGACAGGCGGCCCTTCTAAATCTGGACTGGAGCCTAGAGCTGGATAAGAAAACCTGCCCTGTTGACCAACGCAGTACATCTTTTCTGTGCATCAAATCTGTTGGTTGTTACTTTCCACCAGCACTAAAAACGTCCCAAAGTTGAAGCACACAGAAAAATTGTCTACCACGGCTGGCTGTTTAACAGATCAGCCAGCTTGACCCCCACTTCAAAGAGATTTTATGCTTTATGAACAATGTCCTAAGAGTTTTCCCTGTGTTCAGGGTTCACATTGTCTGCCATACAGCATATATGGAGAAAACATACTTTATCCTACTGTTAAAACATTATTTACTGAAATTTGAAAACCCAAAATATTTCAAAAGAAGCTACCAAAAAGGCACCATACGTATATGTATGTAACTGACAAACTTCATCTAAGACCAATGCAGGGGAGAAGAAAAAGATGTTTTGGAGCAGGATGAAGGAGCAGAGGTACCAGGAGCGGTGGTGGCTTTCGGCTCCAGGACAGCATGTTTCAGGTCTCTCAGTCCCCGAATATCGCTGAGGAATGTCAGCCAACACCTCAGATTTGAAGTCCAAAGCGATTGCAAGCCTGTCCCAAAATACGATGGTGTGAAGCAGAGAGCCAGCGAGCAGCCACTCTGCTCTGGGATGAGTCTGGACCTCGGGGAATATCCGTATTCTGCTCCTCTCCTGCCACTGAAGGTTTTCCAGTAGCTTCCACCTTGATTGGGTTAGATGGCTCCTATTCACATGTTAAGTCTCCTGTGCCCTGATTGGGTATGTCCTTTCAGAGGGGAAAAGTAAGGAAATTATGGAAAATAATCATGGGCCTAAGTAAATACAGTGCTGGGGAGTCTATGACCTGGGGGTACTTTGGAAGTTTCCGTGCTAGGAGGCAAAGGCGAGCTGCAGCCTGAGCACCAGCCTGCTTCCTTCAGTTGTTCCTTGCCAAACCAAGGAGACATTTGAAGATGGGATAGGTGGTTGAGGTGGAATGCGATATTTCCTCAGGCATCTGTGGCTACGTTATCAGTGGTTAGAGAGTACGTAAGAAGCTACGTTGAACAAGCCCCACTTTAGCCAGTGGAAATCCTCTTTTATTTCAAGTGGCAGAGGCCCGTGTTTGCATGCTTCCAGGGCTGATCATGAAACTGGCATGTGTGCAAACACTATTTTTCCTGGCAAAGCTAACAAGCTAAACACATAGAGAGAGAGAATATATATGTATGCATGTATATATACAGTGTGTGCACACCTATACATATAAATATGTATATGTATGGAGGCATATTGAGATAGTAAATACATGGTTACTGCTGGGGAAAAGTGCTTTTTACTGTATGTACTTTCAAATTGCTTTCAAAACAGCAGTTGAGCAGGGTGCCTGGTGAGCAGACCTTCTCCGTTTTACTGAACCCAGAATAGGCTTTGCTTCTTCTCCATCCTCTCTCTCTCTGTAACACCACCCAGGAGGGCTGGTTGTTTTAAATACCCTGCCTTGCAGTCTCTGTAGGCCTGAGATTTGATACTTCTGAGGTGTGGGGAACAGCAAAAATGTTGGTGTGTTCTGTCAGTTGCCATTTTCATTAATAAGCAAAACCCTCTGGTATTTTAGGAGCCATCATCATGCCAATCTGTCTTACCTGTGTGTCACGGTTACTCTGTGCCCCGGTCCTGCGTGGCTGATGTTGAAGGCTCACTGGCAGTGTCTAAGCCCACTGCGTCCTGCAGCGGTTCAGGTGCCAGTCGTGTTTCTTCAGTGTCTGATGTTTTCCGTACGTCTGTGCTCTCACTGGTCTCCTTTGCTTCAGCTCCAGCTTCAGCTTCTTCCTTCTCCTTGTCCCCCTTTTCCTCGTCCCCTTTTTCACAGGCACTGCCTTGCTGCTCTTCTCCCTGGGGACCCTCACACACCTTCTCCTCCTTGTTTCCAGAGGGAGGCTGGGGAGAGTTCTCCTCCCCTGGGGCACCGCAACACACTTCCTCCTCCTCCTTTGTATCCCCTGTGTTATTCTTGCAAGCAGTCATTTCCTCTGCCTGTTTTTCCCCTTTTTCTTCATCTTCTGATCTGCTGGATCCTCTCCTTGATGGGGGCTTCTCATCAGACCCTGTCTGTTTCTTTTGCTCTTTGCTCCCTGTTTCTGCTTCCTCTGTCTTGCCCTTGGGCCCAAACACCTCATCCCCGTCTTCCTTGGCACCATTTTCTGGAGAGGAGACATTGACCCCTAAATCTTCCCCATCTCCGTACTCGGACAGAGATCTTCGGAACCTCCTGGAGGGAGGCCTGCGCTTTATCGATCCCCGCGTCCGCACCTTGGAGGCAGGAAAAGCAGACATTGAAGCAGTCAAGAGAGCGGTACTGGAAAGCAGGAAAGCACAACAAAGGAAAATAGCATGGGAAACCTGATTGCTACCTTGGTGGCCTCACTTTTCCTGCTCTGCTACTGAGAGGTAGAGAGATGAGGGCTCACTGCTGCTGAGAGACTACTGTATAGGGCAAGCAGCTTCCTAATATATGTCTCATTTTCTTCTGTAGAGATGGTGCCAGAGATCATTGTCCCGATTGAAACTGTGGCTCCTTGTCCAAGTTAGACCCTAAGCTCAAGGACGCTGCACTCATTACACAGATGCTGCTGACTTTGGATATCTCAGCCTTTTCTACTCTTGGCAGTTTGGTGGTTGAGGAAAGAGTCTGCACTCCAGTTGATGATGGTGAATGCAGGTCACAGCTCCCCATTTAACTTCTGAGCACTCTGCTGGGACACCTGGCAAACCACTGTGCTCTGTGTGGCTCCCTAAACTGCGCCTCAGCCACCTTTGACAGTTGTCGGCACATGACAACCCCTCCTCACAGCGCTCCCTGCCCAGGTACCAACCACCCTCTTACTGCTGAGCTGAAGTGACTGGGTCCTGCCACTTCACCCCTTCCTGTCACCCATTTGGCCAGGAAGGCTGCCAGAGCTGAGGGACCATGAAGCTCCATGTGCAGGTGGGCAGAGAGGAGACTCCACAGAGCTACACTGAAAGGCTGTTTCAAACCTGGCACATAGATCTCCTCCCTTGGCCACAAATGCACACTGATATGGCAGGACCGAGGGCTATGGCCTCCTCTTCCTTTTCATCCCCAAAGGATAAGCAAGCCTTATCCTGCTGTGGTGGAGAAATCCTAGCACATACTCTACCTTATTATAGAATTGCAGCTGAGTGCCTTCTGGGGGCTGATCAAAGCTGACCGGCGTCTCGTTCGCTTCGCTGGGCTGGGACTGAACCCCTGGGCTGCTGGGCGTTGAGGGAGGGGTGCTGAACGGAGAAACCAGGCCTTTCACACCAGGGCTTTTGGGAGATGCTCCCGGCAGCAGAGCAGCTGGAGCGAAAGCCAGATTGGCCTGCAAAGAAAAATCCGCGTCAGGGGCGAACATGACACCGGCGTGTACTGCATGCGGTGACCACGCGGAGGAACCCTTGCTCTTGCCACGGGAGCTGCCACATCTCTCAGCTGTCACAACCCACATACCTTCTGGTTATGGGTCTCTCCTGGTGACACTGTCAACAAACAAGTCCGGGCAGAGAAGTTATGACTGGACATCTGCCCTTCCCCAGCAGCTGGATCTCAGGACGTGCCCTTTTATCATCCTGAGGCCTTTTGGGATTTTCCAGTGACCCAGCCAACCCTGCACAGTCTACAGTGGATGAGCCGGGAGAAAGTCTGAACAAGCAGCCAGCAATCACTTTGAGATTTAAACCTTCCCTCTGTGTGCCCAAGCTGACCTCAAAGTTTCAAGTCTGGTCCGCAGTTCTTCTGAATGATCTGCGCAGTCGTGAGGAGCGAGACGACCCGGGAAAGAAGCAAGCTTTGTGACTAATTGTGGCAAAACACTGCCTGCTGGCCTGTCACTAAGCTCTTGTAGGCAAATGTCCTTGGGTGCATTAGGAGGGACAGTGCTATGAATAGGCTTATGTTGTGTCAGGGAGGCATTGAGCTCTGGAGCCGCACGTGCTGCCAGGAGAGGCAGCTGGCAGTGGCAGGGCACTCTGTCTATGGGCTCTCCAGTGCTGAGCTGCCCTCAGCAGCATGAATTGGGCACCGCAGGGAGATACAAAAAGGGCAAGAAGCACTGGGTGTGTTTGTGCGTAACTGGGGGAATCGAGGTGAGGCTCGCACAGGGGAGTGCCAGAGCCCAGAGCGCACTCCCCGCTGCCACGACTGCAGCTGCCTGCGCTCAAGGCCAGCTCCCCGACAAGGTGCGGGTGATTCAATTTGATTTAGACTGCTGTGAAGAAAGAGCTGAAAGAAGCCTCAGCCAGGGTTTCCCTCACTGTCTCTTGTGAGCTGCATTTAAACTGAGGCTCCTGCCTCTGCTCCTCACCTGAGCTGAGCTGCTGCCGTGCCCATGCCCAGCCATGTACCCCACAGATCCATATGATCCTGGCCCATGCACCGACCCACCTATAGACATCCCTGAGGATCGCTGGACTGCTTCTGATGCTGATTACCATACCCAGACCTGCTCTGCCTTCCTTGTTTATGTACTGTGGGACTGGGCCCTCATCAGTGAGGCCACTGCCCTGTTTACCTAGCTGTCACCCTTGGCTCCTGGATCCCCTTCCTCTGTGGCTGCTCTGTAAGGGAAGTAGCTATGGCAGATGCCAATCAGTTTTAATTTGGTGGAGCAGCCGTGTGGGCTCTTCCAGGACCTACCTGCAGCTTTTCAATCATGGGGGAGCTTTTCACCTTGACCTTGGGAATGGGGCAAGCATTTGGAGACCGCTTCTGCAAAACAAAATGAAACATGAAAAAGTCACCGTAAAGTAGGTGAAAAAGAGGAAATACAGTGAAGGCAGAAAACTTGAAAGAGAGAAGCAGAAAGTGCTAGTAGGGGAGCAAATGAAGCTTCATATAACGTCTTCACACAGAAGTTTGCTTTCTTCTTTCCTGACCCCACTCCCCTTTTGTTATCTAGCCACCATAGGGCTCTACATACATGTTTCCTTCCTCTGGGAGAAAAGGTGACTGTCTGCTTTCTGGCTGGAGCATCTGAGTTAGATGATGTGTAATGGTTCTGCAGCTACATGGCCTTCACTAAGGTATCTAACTCATGACACAGTTTCCCCCAGTATTATTTCAGGACCAGACAGATTAAAATTCTACCTCTTAAAGGGTACAAGCCTTAAAGTTGGTAAACATTGTGAACTTTTTGTGACAGGAAAGACTTTCTGCCACCACGTAACTAACGGAGTTAAAGGGTACCCAGTTAGTATGGGCAGGAAAGGCCTAAGTGGCTGGAAAGGTAGAGCTATGAAAGGCTGAAAACAGTTTGAGAAAGGGAGAGCATTGCTTTCAGAAGGGGCATATTGCTTTTTTCAACTAAAAGGAAAAGGAAGGAATCTAAGATTTTAAAGCTTGTGCTCCTTTGGCATGGAGGCAGCAAGAGTCTGTAGCTGTCAGAAAAGAAGAACGAAGAACCACCCCCTTGTTAAGGGCAGGTGACAATGTGAAATTTGGTGGGTAGACCACAAACCCTGAAATACAGAAGGACGGAAATGACTGGAAAGGGTCTGAGCATAAACTTTAGTGAGTAGCAGCCAGCTTACTGGGACCTGCTCATTCAAGGGTGCTGTATGGAGGGCACCTCAAGACAATATTCTGTGGGTATTGCTGGCAAAACCCCTCTTCACTCTGGATTAATTATTCCCTTTTTCTGAAGAAGGAAAAATCTCAAGAGCAGAACTATTACGCCGTTAAACTCTAGAGTTCATCTGAAGGCAACAAAGAGCATGGATGCTCCCTATGCTAAGCGCTGTTCAAATCTAACAAATGCCAGCAGTTCCTGCTTTAAAATACTTGAAAGGTGGTAACTGGGTGGATCCGTCAGTGCTCTAAGGGTAAAAACAAAAGCAGTAGAAATGGGATGTGTATCCGTGCTACAGGAGTGGGAAACAGCGTGGAGCTGACTCTGAGTCAGTATGTGTGTGTGTGAGCAGGGGAAGGTTTGATGCTACATAATTGATGTCTTTTGCTGCACAGCCTGACCCCTCTGCTACCTCCAAGCTCATGTCTCAGGAGAGAACAAGTTGAAGAGAGGAGAGACCTTGTCCCCCTATTAAATTCATACTCACTTGCTCATCATTGTCACTTGTCTCAGTTTTGTGGGAATACAATGGAAGGGAGCATGGTGGTTTCCTCCGAGTTGGCTTATGTGGTGGTACCTAAGAGAAGAGAACAACCAACTGAGCAGCAGGAAAATCAGGTGTTTTAAAAAAGGACGTGAAATTCAAGCACCAAAGGGCATGCTCTGTAAGTGACCTGCTTGGATGGCAGGGCTCCACTTGCCTAAAGGAGTCATCCAAAGGCAGCACAAGATATTAGCATATGGGCATGTGGCCAGCATGCTAGGTGTGCATGTAGCATCTTGAGCCCAGTCCTAGTGCTGGAAAAGTGGTCTATATCTCTTTCCACAGCACAAACCACGACACTTCAGGCTTTGTGCAAAGGACACTCTTCTAAGCTGTGGAGGGCGGAGAAGCCTGCCCAGAAGCTTCATCTTCAAAGCATCCTGCTGGAAACCCCCTCACACTGGAAAAGCTTGTTATTGTTCTCTTTCCTGTCTTATTACCAGGATTTCCTTTTAATGAGTCTCAGCTGCCTACCTGGTTCATGATTTTGTCATTTTGCATCTGATGTATTTTAGGTGCAAAAAGGGGAATTTTGACTTTTTCAACATGCCTTACAGCCCCATTTGGTTCCCTCTAATGAAGAAAAGCAGCTCGCAGAGACAAGTCCTCAGCTGTAACCTTTAGTTTGACAGAAAACAGATTCTCCAGAGGAGAAGGAACAAGGCAATTTTACAGCACAGACACCGATTCCTTCTGAATGTCCCAGGGCTCTCAGAAGTACAAGAGTGCTCACTAGGAAGGAAGAGATGCATAGCACAGCACCTTCATAGATACTGCTCTGGTCTTGAAGCCAAGCTGTCTCTGTTTTTATGCCAGGCTTGTAGTCTCCTGCCAAGCTGTTAACACACTTCTTATGGGTTAACAGACAAAATACTTGCATAATATTGTGGATCTTGGATAATATCCACAATATAATATTTGGATAATTTTGTTACCTTCTAACAGGCAGGCATATGGAAAGTTGGATTATGGAATCTTTGCCCTCTGTAGAGTTGGCTGTCTTGGAGGACCTGTAGACTTGATGTCACTTAACTTCTGGTGGTGCTGTACCCAGCCATGGCAATGCTGCGTCTCTAAGCACCAAGGGCAGCTCTGCCCTTATCCTTATGTCATGCTAGGAAGCAATAATAGCATGTCTTACTGAAATGCCACCATTTTGCAACATGAAATGCTGCGCTGTGCCACAATGATTGTATCAGAGGTTCCCTGGTTGATAGGTTCCACTTTGCTGACATGGGTCAAGCAAGGGTTAAAGACTATCCACTCAGCCATTAATCTGAAGCCAGTTTGAGAAAGCTGGTGGGGAAGTGACAGATGGTGTGGAGAGAAAAGACAGGAAACTTTGTCCTCCTCTGTCTCTGGAGAAAATGTGTTTCCCCCCACTGTGAGGCCCCTCCACACTGCCTTGGCTTGGGAGCAGCAGAGGTCTGCAGATAACACAAGAGAGGTCTGGGAACTTGCTGCCTGCTGAAGGGTGAGGGACTTAGTGCAGTTAAATCCCATACCTTAAAAAGAGGAAATGAGTGTAATGGGACAGATGGAGTGGCGCGCTGGTGACTTGAGGGAAAAAAAAGTGCTTGGGAAGAGATTGGCTATTCCGATCCCTGGGGCCTGGCTATGGGAGTGTGAACCTCTGATAGAGGGTGGCATGCCAGCCCTGCAGGACAGAGGTCACCATTGCATCCAGCCAAAGACAGGGAGGATCCCCTTAGGCCCAGCCTGGGACATGCTGAAATCAGCTGAGCAGCAGAAGGAAGCAATTCAGTTTTAAAAGGGCCCTCACTGAAGAGGGTCACCAGTAAGCATTTATGCTTCTAAAAAAAGTGCATGATACAAGGGGCTCTCCTAAAATGTCAGCCTCCATCCATAAACACTCTGACTTTCCTTTCTTCCTAAGAGAGATATTCTAGTGTCTTGCTTATCTTGTGAAAGACAGCTTGTGAGGTAATGCTTGGCATAGTGGGCTTTCAAAAAAATGAAGTTTCGTCATGGTAAAGATAGGCACAGAGCCTGAAATGTCATTGGGAAGAGGTAATGAGGGCAAAGAAAGAGACAGCTTTCTCTCTCAGACCCATACAGAAGGAATTACCTGGAGGAAACCTTCTCCTTTTGTGAACAAGGTGCTGGTGACCTGCCACTGGCTTCTACACCGTGTAATCTGTTGTTTGCTTTCTTTTTCCGTGGCTCAATATTAGCTATTTTATTATTCATTGTTGCCCTCTGCCCACAAAAGCCAGCCCAGATAATACATGCATTGCTGCCTGCTCCTGTTGGGTATATATGTGTACCCTACCAAGCTTTACAGTGTCTCAGTAACAGTGTCTAGTTGTCCTGAGGTATGGCTCTACCAAAATACTCGTCCACAAGTCGGCAATGTATGGAAGATACTGTCATAGCTTGCATTGCACTAGGAGACAAATCCTTTGTGAAGATTCAAAATCAAGGTGGATTCATGCTCAGATCACTGATGCTCTAACTTCTACAGGCAGAGGTGAGTGTCTCATTTCCCACTTGATTACCTGCTGGTGGCTGCAGAGTTCCTTACCTCTTTTCCAGGGACATTGGCTGCTTTCTCCTTGAATTTCCCTGCTAGCTGAGCCACTGAGGGTGATGCTGACTTGTCCACCTCTGAGTCAGTCTCTGCTGGCCTGTTCTGACAAATCAGGAACAACAAGTTATGAGCAAAGGCTGGGAAAAGCAAGCAGGCTAGAGAGAAGCCTGCGTATGTGTTATAAAGTTCAAGAGTAAGCAGGGACTTTAAACAGAGCTTCTCACATCTGGCATCAATCATCCAGTCTGAGAGCAAGAGGTTTGGGAAGACAGGACCTAGCAGCATTTTCAAATATCCCAGAGAACCAGTAATTCATGCAGAGAGCCTTTCAGCTCTAGCTGATGAGCCTACACTCAGTATTTTTCACAGGAAGCAAACTAAGTATTTCAAGCCAAGTGTCTGTTCCCCATCTTTTCCTCGCAGTGAGCAGATGGACTGGGGCAGTAAAGGATGTTCCCATACACCCTCTCAGCACTCCCATCCCTCTTTTACTGCCCTGGTCACCGGCACCCTTCCTTTTCCAGTGGTTCTGCTGCAAGAAGCCATTCGCTGCCCTCACAGCAAGCCAGCATGTGCTTGGGGATGTCCCTGTGCTGTTCTGCTTTTTTGGCAGTGAAATACTCAGGCGGGTGTGGGGGAGAGAGGAAATACCAGGGCTGAGAGAAGCTTCCTCTCCCCTGGGTCGACAACAGGCTGAGAAGCAGGAGGCTTGTTGGAGACTGGATGGTGTGGCTCTTCCCACAGCACACAGCCCTGGTGTCATCCCACATTTACCTTGTTTTCTTTGCTACATGTGTATCAAGCAATATGAGTAGAAAGCCTTGAAATCAAAGTTGATGAAAGGAAACCTTTGTTCTTCATCTCTAGTATCTGATGCCAGGGAAAACCAAACCAGAGGAACTGAGAACAACTAACCAACAATCCTTGTTTTGTTAGAGGCAGAGACCTCAAAACAACAAACCAGGCTACGAACCATCAGCAAGGAACCTCATACCTTCACTCCCTGCACCATGACCAGCACCACACTTCTCACCCCTCTGCATCAATACTCTTCTGCTTCTCAGTCAGAAAGTTTCACCAAAGACCATTGCTAGAGGAATACATTTCTGTTTCTCCAAAGGCTCCAGCAGAGCCCTTCCTTCTCCCTTTACGCCGCCCCGCCTGGGAGGGACCTGCTGTCTTGTTGACACAACCACTCCTTCAGCATCGCTGGAGGTGAAAGGCCCTCAAAACACCAATCTGGCCCACATAAGGACGTTTCCTTTGGGTCACCATGCTACAGGGGCTGGAGAAATAGCTATGGAATCTTGAAATCATATTAAAGAAGTAATTTCTTTAGACTCCTAGTTTCTAGATTAAAAGCAAATCGAGGAGGTTACACTAAGGATCATCTCATCATCCACATCTTGGACCACTCTCTAGTCTGAAATACCTGATAGAGAGCAGCATGGCTAAGGCCTGTTTGCATTGTGGAAAAGGGCCTTTCCCTTTCTCAGAGAGCTGTAAATAAGTGCTCCCAATAAACGCCATCTTCTTTCTTCCAGGTCCACAAGCCCCTGTAGATGTCTACCATTCCTTGTTTTCAGGATCCTGACTACATCTCCCCCGTTACACTTCCCATACGCTTCGGACCAGCTTTCCTGCATCCAGCCACAAAAGCCATATCGATCTGTCTCCTCTTAGTGAACTTCTAGTACCTTTCTCCCATCTTTTCAGCCTTCATTAGAGTAATTACAGGCAGGGGAAGTGGCAGATAAGGGGAACAGAAGAAACAGTGAGGTAAGCAGATCAGCAGGGCAACCTGGTGGACACGAAAAATGATGGCTGGGTTAAGTGGGGAGGGAGATGGTTCCCAGCTGCAGCCTGGTTCCCTGCCATGAAGGGAAGGCAGGCGGTAAAGAGGAGAGAGCAAAGAATGAACCTGGGGAAGGCAGGATGGATTGGGAAGTTTGGCTCAGCATACCGGCTCCCAGGATACCTGGGCATGGCAGAACGGACACCTGAACTGAGGACTTAGTTGAGGCTGAGGAGCTGCAGGTACTCTGTGTCTGTGGTGGAAGGATTGCCTCCATCATTGTCCCTTTTTCTCCAAGAGCTTCTTTCACAGCCCTTCGCCTTTACCCAGAAAAGACACCGTACTTCCTCTTGGCCTCTTTGACCTCTTGTTTTGGGGTGGTTGTGGGTTTTTTTTTCTTTTTTGTTTTTTTCTTTTTTTATTTTTTTGAGTTACACTCTGAAAACACAGCTCCCTTTCTTTGGATTGGATCAAAGCTGTGAGGCTGGAATGATTCCATGCATTTCTTGTTTTGCTGGTCGCGGGCATTGATTGCAATGTGGGTCTTGCCGGCGTGAAGCCGGGGTGCAGGAAGGAGTGAACATGCCATTCTAAGATTAGTACAAGTAGCCCACGGGCTGTGTTGTCTGGAAACTGCCAGCTGCAGACTCTCCGATTACGCTACGCATTTTGCAACAGGAAAAGTCCTTTCTCAGATCCTTTCTGGCAATTACACTGCTATCCTGTATCCAGTTTTTTCTACAGCTTCTTTTTTTTTTTTTTTTTTCCCAGCTGGCGTGCCAGGCTCTATGTCTTCTAGTCAAGGGAAAGTGCTGTACCAGGGCACCTGGATGCAAAAAGTTCCCTTCCCTGCCCTGCAAGGGGCACCCTGAATTCCAGGGGCCAGACTGGCAGTCTCCTTCCCACTGGGTGGAAGGTGGGAAGCCTCACTTTCTCACTGTCACCTCAGAGCATGTACCATTCCTCGGCCTCTTCCACGACTAAGACACATGTCTGCTTCTCTCACCCAAGAGCTCAGTGCTAGCTCTCTCCTGCCCCGTGATACTAATGCAATCTCTCCCATTCATGGTCATTTTTCCTGTATCAGTGACATAGCCCACCACTTTTATGAATGATGAAGAGGAGCAGCTCTTCTCTTTTTTGTCAAAAAAAAGGTGAAATTACTCAGATGTTAATTTTGTGCTGTTTACAGCCAGCTGCTGATTCTTTTCCTTTTCAGAAGAGAAGTGTGATCAGCCTGCATGGGCTAAAACCAGCAAGCTAAGGTAAAAGACTGACTCCATCAGTAATTTGGTGACGGCTACTCGGAGGTCTTTTACTGTTCGGTAAAAATAAGTGTCTAAGCATTGCATATTCTGAAAAATGTCAGACAGAGCAGCAAAACAGGAATTGAATTGTACCATGAATGTAAGCATGGCACTGTCTGCAAAAGAGGAAGTGCAACTAGCAAGTTCTGTGTAAGGGGTTTCATTTTCCTCTTCCAAACAAATTTGTAAATTTGAAAATAGTTTTCAACCCCATCTTTCTTCATCTGCTTTTAAAACTGAACCCAGTCCTTCTGGCAGCACTGAGGAAGAACAATCCCAACTTCACTGGTGATTAAATGTGCCAGAAAATGCAAGGGCTAGTAAGGCTGCCTGATGTGGGAGTAATAACGTCTCACAGAGGGGCCCCCTCAGGACAGCAGTGTCATTACCTGGCTTAATGATATTTGCCAGTTCTCCTGCTAGAGCCTGTGGACCCACCATGGGCATGAGGTGAGAGAATGTGCATACTGAAGGCCCACAGAAAAGAGGTAAAGAGATTGAAGAGTTTCTCTGTGCATCACGTTTGGGTACTCACAAAGAGCTTTTCTTAAAGATCACAGATTTAAGCTACAGGTGGGGAGTGTCTGCAGTGACACTCTTATGAAATCAAAATTGCAAAGACTCCTGGGGAAAACTGGAAAGCCAGAGGTGGCTTTGGGGATGAACTTCAATGTCCTGCTGGGACTGGTGCCAAACTAGCTCCAATAGCCCTCAGCTAGCAGTTTTTGTCATGATCCACCTCCCTGCAATTGAAAGCTCTACCTCACAGAATTAGCATCCCACCAGATTTGTCACTGTGCATAATGTGGTTCTGGAAATGCTAGTCTGAAAGGGTACCAGTGTGGCTCAGAGGCAGATACTGAAGGAGAAGTTCAGGTTTGGATTTGTGCATCTAGTTTGGCTGATGAAGAAAGGCTAAAGGTCTATTAGTTGCCATACAGTGGAGCACTTAAATACCAGCTGAAAAACAGCAGAAATTTGTGCTGCCTTACTCTCCTTCCCTCCCCTATGAATCCTCTGCTTTTGCAGGTAGGATATTTTGGCCAGATGGAGCACCTTTTATCTGAGATGCAAGCCCTCCACAGCACCTTGCAAGGCTGGCATATTCAGCAGCTATGAAACCAGTGACGGTTACACATTTTTTAGTACTGGTCCTGTGCACTTCCCACCCCTATTCTCATGTAGCTGCATCTAGACATGGTTTTGAGGCCAGTCCCTGACCTCCACATCCCTTCCTTGCTTCTAAAGAGCTTTGCAGGAACAATTCCCTGCAGCCCCTTCTCTCACTAGTCCCTCATGCCCGCACCTTCACGCACCCTGTGCTCTCACAAGCTCTGCAAAACTCCCCCATGACTCTCATGGGGTTTTTTTTGTTGCTGCACATATAATCTACCTCAGCAAAAGCAAATATGGCAAAAATAATGACAAATATAGTGTGTCAGAGGCAGACATAATAAGGCATTTGAGGCTCAGGGCTAGTGTCTTGATTACACAAACAGGATCCAGAAATAGTGATCTCAGCACCCAGCTCCCAACACTGTGCCACAAGAAGGCAGTTGTCAGTATGCTAGATGAAAACAGGAGAGGGTCAGTGCTTTCGGGGTGCAGTTTCATAAGGTTCTGGTTTTGGCAGAAAGACAGCTTATGTTTCCAACTGATCATTCTCCCTTGACCTTTCCTTCTGCCCCTTCCCCCCTCCCTTGCACCAGTGTGAGTTTGTGGGGCTGTGCTGTAAACTAGATCGCTGAAATGATCTGGGCTAAAAATACATCCCTTAACTCTTTACAAGGTTATTTTTAGCCCAGATCATTTCAGCAATCAAGTTCACAGCACAGCCCAACAAGCGCTTGCACTGCCGTGGTGGGAGGGGATGGAGGGGTGGCAGGAGCAGACTGCAGTACAGGGCGGGAGGACTTCCCTTTTACCGCTCCAGCCAGAGCATGAGGACATTGCATCCTTATGTGTCCTCCCATTCAGAAGGCTGATGTGACAGAAAAATCATATTTTTGCACACCTGCTCGTAAAGGCTGTTCTGGTCTGTGGCACTGGAATTTCACCTTGCAATCTGTTGCTTCCCACCTGAGACGCAGCTGAGCACAGGCTGTGAACCCAGGGAGTGCCTGTGAGCTGTCACGGGGAGCACGTTACTGGCAGCCAAGTGAATCGGAAAGAAATTTCTGTTAAGCATCTACAAGAGCCCCACAGATGCTGTGTCAGAGACCTCCAGAAGCCCCACTTCAAACAGCAGCAGCTGCACAGGGGGGTGGGGAGTGGGTTTTCCTTGCTGCATGGCAGAGGCAAAGCTCTGCACCTGTAGGACCTGCTCAGCTAAGGAAGGATGGAGGACGCATCTGTGGGGAGAAAACTGCTTAAGTCAAAATAAACCATCATCACACTCTGCCTGGAGGCCAGCAAAAAACACTGGGAAGCAGTGCTGTGGTTTCCTTCAAAATTAAACCATCAAGCCTCACCAAGGCACTGGATTTTAGGAGGGAATGGCGCCTCTTGCAGAACCCTTCTTCCCTGTCTGGCTCAGCCCTCTGAAGGCAAAGGACATGCTTTCTGCACCAAACCTTCCCAGACTCGAAATCTACCCTTCTCGTTTTTCAGTGAGGTAGCTGTAGGATTTGAGGATCCAGCTGGTCATAGGCCTTGTCTGCATGGGAAAGCTTATACCACACTCTCAGCTTGAGTGGGGAGCAGTACAGCCTTAATCTGATAGAGGTGCCTGGTTTTCAGCATAACTGAACTCATTCACAGTCAGCTTGGCTGAGAAGAGCCATTCTCAAACTTCTCATATACCTGTTTCTGAACAGCATTTTGAGAATGACACGTTAAGCTGTAGCGGGGAACGTGCCTCCGTGCAGGGCTCCCCGGGGCAGAAGGGGGGTGAATGTCTCCTACCCCTGTGGTGAGGTGCTGTAGCCTCTCTTCTGAAAAGACTACCCTGCAGAGATGGGATTTGGTGAACTGGAGATATCCTACTCACTTGCAGATCAAGCAAGGGAGACGTGATGACTGTACTAGCTCCTCCCATACTGCCCCACCAATTTGGTGTGACCATTTCCATAGGCAAGAGCTAATCTCTTCTCCCCGTCCCATCTTTTATTCAACCACTGAGGCCAGCTGGAGGCAAAAGGCCACTGAATATTCACACAGTGCGTGATCCAAGGTACAGTTCCTGTCTATCTGGAGAGGACATGAACTTATGCTCTGGAGAATGCATCATGAATGTATCTCATTACCAGCCAAACACACCTGTGTGTCAGACCAGTCCTACCTTTTTAAAGGCCACAATAATATTCAATAATTATGCAAAACATAATAGTAATATACCTGCATGAATTGAAGTAATAAAACATTTCCTTCAGGTAGGAGTATCTTTAGCACCTGTTCCAAGGGCAAGTGTCCAAAGAGGGCAAACCACCAAACAATGCTTTTCTACCCCTAGGTTCATTTATTGTTCAAGGAAGATAATCTAAAGAAACCTGCAATGGGTCTCTGGGTGTGGGTCTTAGCCTTAAAGCAGAGAATACCACAGAACAGAAAAGTTTAGGTTCACCTGGGCAAATCTGCCACTCTTTTTGTCTTGTTCAATGGCAGGAAATAGGTAACTGAATTTTCATTTTCAACCTCTTCTTACAGGCACCAGTTATTTTTGCTCTCACATTTTAGAAGTGCAGATAAGATTAGATGGGCAGCTCATAAGGAACGCCTCTTTAAATGAACTAAAAAAAGCTCAAGAATAGTTTTTAATTAGGATTGGATCCAAGCTACCAATGGAAAAATCTTTCTAATATGTAGTTTGTAGTTTCATTCAAATCCATCTCTCTGCATCTGCCATTTAGATGAATCCTGGTTTGCACCTTCCTGCCAACATAACCTGAACTGATTTGTTTATCTGTGTCCATGTGAGTACATCAGTGGCATCAGGATCATATTGAAAGAGAGACATTGTTCAGACTCAGAAGGGAAAGGTAAGTTAGCAGGGTAGGTTTAAAACACAAACTCCCCCAAAGGAGCAAACTGAAAGGCAAGAGGGTGGGAAAATACCTGAATCACAGCGTGAGCAAAAATCAGGAGAAGCTGCTACCCACAATCTGAGCCTGCTCATTCTCCCCGTGATCCACAAAAGCATCAACACACGCTGAGCATAGCTTCCCCAGGAAGTGGGGGGGCTCACAGTTGCCTTGGCCTATTTTTTACATCCCTAGAAGGAAATCTCATGATGCTTATTCCGACTGGAGCTCAGCAGCATGCTGGGTCCCTGGCTCAAGAAGCAACACATCCTAAGATGTAAGCCCTGAATAAACAAACCTCTTCTTGCTACACTGACCCCTCTCCATCCCAGTGAAGCATCCTTCTTCGCATCTCTCTCTATACCCTTCTTCACAAATCTTTCTCATTGGAGACCTTCCAGCTCTCTGTTTCAGGAGGGATTTATGTGGTTTATTTATGCACTTTGTGTCTTATCTGGCAATGAAGCTTCTCCTTGTCTGGTTGTGCTAATTATTGGCAGAAGCCCCAGCTAGAAGTGACTGCAGCTGTGGCTCTGTGATACCTTATAGCCAGTCCTCTCCATGATTGTGTCAGCGTAGCCCGTAGCACCCTGGGATGCAAGGCCAAAGCTCGTACCTACATTTCCTAGCATTCGCTGTAGAATGGGAGTGATAATTACTGTGCTGTGCTCCACCAGAGCAAAAGCTACCTTGTGAGCCACTTCTGCACCTTCGTCTGGTGTGGCTAGGCTAGCTCTGCGAACTTTGTATATCTGAGATTTATTGCAGGTACTTTCCAGGAGAGGACAAGACCAGAATACCTTGCAGATCTTTCAGGTGTATCCTAAATGCTGGAAAAGAAATAATATTTTTCTACTTCTCTCTTTCTTTTGTGCTTTCTTTGATCAACCTTTGCCAGAAGCTAAACGCCTCCATTTCACATTCCAGATGAGAATTTTGTGACCTTTAAGAATGGCAGCATGCACAGAGTCCTCTTCCTTTTCCTCCAAGCTGCCATCAGATGGCTGGGCAAAGTGGAATAACCGGCCTCAAACTGCCATGGGTCCCCCACTGCCAGGATGGAGGAGTGGAACACAACAGAAAGCTGAGCAAAGAAAGTAAGATTTCCATGTAAAGATTCAAAGAGAATTCTGAGGCTGATATCAGGACAGACAATCCAGCTGTGAAAGAGTTTAAGGGTATGTTGAGGTGTATAATGATGATCTCAGCACGCTCTGCAAAATCCTTGGCTGTCGTTTGCTGTGATCGGCATTTTAAAGGTCATGCAAACAGGTTTCTAGTTCGACTTACACGAAAGGAATGAGTGGTAAGCCTCTGTCTGTCTCACGTGAGAGTGAGCACAACTGTGCAGAACCATTGCACTTCCAAGATAAAGCTTCTTCTACATTAAGGTCAAGCCTCAGCCAGTGCAGAGTGGCCTCCACGTCTGGTTGATGTCACATGCAACAGATTCAACCTTCAACCTTGCAGCTTCAGGGAAAGGCATCTGCAGCCTGTGGGAATACGTTGTGAATGCTGGAGTTTGGGCTCCAGATTTCTGAACACTCTGTGAAAACAACGGGACCTCAGATTAAGTTTGGGACCAGCATGAGCTCTTGGGCCCTGAAAGAGCTTGAGACTCCTCTGACTCAGGCACATATCTCTCTGCAGCTGTAGATTCTGGGTTCCTTCAGACAAGGGAATGTTCACTAATTGAGAAATATCAAAAAAGAAAAGTCAAAAAATACTAGACACAGAAGTTTCGGAGACAGGCAGGAGGAGGTAAGGACTCCTGATCACACATGCTACCTTCAAGGCAGTCAGTGTTGTTAGAGCCCAGTGATCTCTAGCAGTTCCTTCAGTTCTAGTCTTAATGAAAAGAAGCTCTCACCACAGCCCTAACAAAGATTTTACTAGAACTACCAAAATGCACGTTGCAGGAACACAAATGTCAGGTCTCTTCTTAAACTCTTCATATTTTATAGTTTTCAGTGGAGAGCAAGCTTCTTGCCTGACTGTAAATCACTGCCAGCCTGTCTCTTGAAGTCTGTGAATAAGTTAGTCACAAGTACAACATCCCTCCTCAGACTGGTATCCAGGTCAACATCCCGCCACAGATGAACGAACATAGGATGAGTGTATGTCTGAACTCAACTGCAGGGCTATTGTAGAGCTCTAATGAGGGTGATGAAGAGCTCTGATTACAACACAGGGCGGAATAGTATGAGGAATGTGGACTTCAAAGGAGGGTTGCATGTTTGGGTTTTTTTAGGAGAAAGGGCAGGAAACCCCTACTTTACATAAAATACCTAAAAATATGTAACATTTCCCTGTGTTTGGAAAGAGTTTGCTTTAGGGCAACATTTTTTCTCAAGACTTGCGGTGGTCTGGTCTTGATTTTCTCCTTCTGAGAGTTCCCTCGTGAACTGCTGTCATCTTGGCACTCAGGGTCAAGCACTGCCCAAAGGGTGATGTGAGGATATTCCAGCTCAGCAACGACGAGCAGCTTTCATCCACAAGACAGCAAGCAGCTCCCAGATACAGTGCAGTAATTTCAAAACAACAGAGGCTCAGATCTGCCAAATTCAAAGGCTCACAAAAGCAAAATTCAGGAATTGGGCGGAGGTGGGAGATATCAGGTAGCCAGAAACTAGTAAAGGGATGAATGCTTTTCAAAGGAAGGGGCACTGTGTTGAACTTGTCTGCTATACTGTAAATAAATGGTTCATGTACTCGCCTCCACCCTTGCCTGCTAAAAGTAGAGGGGAAACTCCTGCTGGTTTTCCTTCTTTCAGTGGTTCAAGCTACCCATGGCTACACGTAAAAGGGCATGGATAGTTAGCACAGTGGTTGGAGTGAGGCTCTTTTCAAGAAAGCATTGCTGCCTGTTTGGATCAGAAGTTTGCTCAGGGTCCTTCTGTGGTACTTCCCTCCAAGTAACCTTGGGACTGCCTAGAGCTCCTGAACATCAAGGCAAATGGTTATCACGAATAAAAAAACACCCTAATATGCTGGGTAGCAGGGTGGTGGCTGCAGTTAGCTGGTGTGGTTCAAGAGAATTGCAAGTGCAGGTGCGTCTCCATCACCCGCAGCGATGCCGTGGTGTAGAGCCAGCCAGTGCTGGGTGGGAGGAGATGAGCAGCAGAGAGCAGCCAGTGCAGGCAAGGAGCTGTGTCCTTCAGAACAGCATTATAGGAAACATCTGTAGACATCAGGAAATTAGAAGTGGTGAATACACTATCTACTTTCTGTTTCAGAGAGTGACTACAGTGAAAATAAAATGAGATAATCATTATTTTAACCTCCCCTCTGAGAAGTCCCTCCTTTGCTGTTGACGCATTTCTGCTAGCAAAGTGGGTGTGATGCTAGTGTTACATAGCATTGTTTTTCATGTCAGCTTTACCCACATCTTCCAAAAGGCATATCTTCTCAGCAGAGTAACTGCATGGAGTCTCGGTTTAACTTGATGAGGTGGAACTGCTGCTGCTGTCCTCCCAGCCTCCTGGGCCCGAAGTGGAGAAAGCAGCCTCCTGTTTGCCTCCATGGAGTTCATTAGTACCATGTCCTAACATCAACAGTACGGGCTGGAAAGGCCCCTGTATAGGAAGGGTATGTGAGCCACCTCACACTAGTCTTTGGGTGGTGTTGGAGATTTTTGAGACTTGATTTATGGCAAGTTGTTCTTTTCTTCATGCCATGGTATGTAGCTCTCAGGAGTGCCTGGCCCATCCTTGCTAAGCACTGTCTGGTGAGATTAGCAAAACCAGCAAATACCACTGTGAAAGGTACAAGTGAGATCTTCAGTCTCCCTTTTAATAATGACAATATTTGGCAATTGCCTAGTGCCTACATGTTCCCAACACTGGACGTGCCGATTCATTACAGCAGCATTACCTCAAACCTTCACGGTTAGGAGCCTCTGCTGAGAGGGCAATGTATGGGCTTGTGCATTTTAATGCATGTGTAGCCACTGCTGCATTATTAGTCCTGAGGGAAGCCAGGGTTTTATCTGTCAGGAGAGCACTCAGATCATCAGGCAGGTGCATGAGCTCCCCTCTGCCCCAGGGAACCCTGAATTCTTTGCTACGTGTTGGCATGGCTTTAACAGGCAGGCTGGCAAGTGCTCGCCCTAGCCTTGCCCTAAGCACCAGATTAAAAATCATCTCTTGCTAGACAGAACAAAGTGTTTGAAGCCCACACCCCCTGAGAACAGAACGGAGCCCAGGCCGTCCGCTTCCTAAGAAAGTGTCTTATCGCCTCTGTCAAAGGCTGCCAAGAATGGTTTGATCCAGTGCCATCGTTACCAAAAGAGGCAGCGAACTGCAGCACCTGGTCTCTGCAGGGCAGCACGTACGTAACCTCAGCCCGTACCCTACGGAGACGTGAGCAGCTCTTGGCTCTGCTGTTCAGCCACGACTTCCTGCTCAGGAAAGGAGGTGGCAGACCATTTAAAATGTAAATCAATTATTTTGTGTGTATGTGTAGTGTTTTGGGTGTCTTTGGTTGAGGTGATTGCAGAAACCCCCAGCAACACATGGGTCTCACCGTTTCCTTTTTTGTGTGAGATGCCTGATCCTGTTTGCCTGTCCTCACCATGCTCAGAGTACTCTCCCAGGGAGAGGAGTGGAGAGGAGAGATGAGGATGTGGCGCAGGGGCTATGTAACAGGGAAATGCCTAATTTCTAATGCCAGCTTGGTCTGAGCAGCAGACAACCCATGGACAGGTCAGGCGGGGCAATTCCAGGCTTGTGCAGAAGCAGCATCCTGGGCACTGGCTGAATTTTAATGTTGAGCAGGCAGATGCCTAGTGAAGCGAAGGAACTAGAAGAGTCAGGCAATGGTTGCAAGGGGTTTTTCCAGGCTGAAGCTGCGGGTTGCAGTGTTTGTAGTTGATTTAGGACACAATACCTTGCACTCAGCTACTCAAAATCCAGCACAGAAATTTAGTCTGGGGCTTCACAAGCTCCACCTTGACACTTGGTCCTCTGTGGCACACTGGTTCTCCACTACACACGTGTGTGAGGATAGCTACACTGCGATGCGGAGCAGCCCGAGGAAACCTGTAGTAAGGGATCTGAGCCTCACAATCAGTGTGTTGCATGACTTCTCATGGTGCATCAAACTAGATGCATTTGTCTGGTGCTGTGCTCACACCAAAGGGATCATTAGCCCCATCACAGCTCTGCACGAACATGCACCCAGACCAGGCATCTGCGTTTCACCTCTGTATCCGTAAGATGCAGCCATCTGGATTTTGTGGTACGGGGTACTTTGGGCACATATTAACTGAGACGACCTGTTTCCACAACACTCTTTCTAAGCAAGTCCTAAGGAAGTCCAGCACCCATGAAGCACTGATTCCCTCCCAGTGAACTGTCTTTTCAATGGGATTTCAGTCTGGTTTCTAAAGATTTTTAAAAATGTGATAATATCCAGCATGATTATAAGGGTGTCTTAAAGGCTTTGCTAGTGACACAAAGCGATTTCACATCTCAGTCACATGCATCCCCTGTTTGTTCAGCTTACCCTTCCTGCCTGCAGCTGCAGGGCTGTACCCTAACAATTGTCTATGCACAGTAACCTGCGTAAGCTCAGCAAGCAGAGTCAGATGACGGCTTCCCTAGGTCACTAAGTCAACAATATAAGAGGAAGGAGAAGCTCAAAGATGTTCAAAGTGGTAACAGTAGAACAACTGAAATGAGATTTAGTGCCAGAAGACAGACTATTCAAGAGAAAGTTCCAAAAGATACATGAAGAGCAAGGGGACTCCTATTGCAGTGAGAAGACAGGAGGCTGGGCTGAGAGGTAGGAAGGTGAAATAAAAGGCTGTTAAGTACCAGCGAGACCTGAGGCTACAGGGAGAAGCTGTGCCATGTACAGCAAGAAGGTATCATGATCATCAAGATCACTAGGTTTTTAAGACACATGACATTTGCTTGCAGACAGTGAAGAGGAAAGGGTACCAGGGCTAACCGGAGAGGGAAAAACCTACGTTGCCAACCAGGCCAGTTCCCTTACAGACAGGGAGACTGACCTGGCGGAGACAGCAGGGAAAACAGATAAGCCTCATTAAGGAGTCCAATCAATTCAAGGAAAAACGACCTGGGCCTTTCCTATAAAAGGGCCATGCGTACATAATTGCCTCATTACAAGCCCGACACAGCTGCTTGCAGACAGGCCAAGCAGCCAACATGGAAATAATTTCAGGCAGCAGGAAAAGGCTTGTGGATAAAGTAGATACCTGACAGAATGCGGTCATACCCAGCCAGCCACACAAGTGGAGAAACAGTGAAGGGAACAGAGCCTGTGCCCAAGCAAGAGTATGGCAGCCTTTCTCTGGAGCAGCTCCTTGCAAGAGGGGTTTTCCTGAAACAGCACCAACTCCAAAAACTCATCTGTGCTGGGTTTTAAGCCCAGACATACCATGCAGGGTTCTCCCTTCTGAGTCTTTGAGGTGCACTAGTGTCTCCATTCAGACCTTTGCCGTCATGAGGACAAGGCATGCCTTTTTAAAGGAGGCTCAGATATTTAAGATGCTACAGCTTCAAGAGAAAAAAAAAATACAGCAAGATTCAAAAGCTGATAGTTTATTATGTGGCTACTGTAGGTGGTGACGTATTTCAAACCATCTAACTACTACTGCAAACTGGAGCTGAGCCATCAGTAACCTTAAACACTGAGATACAAAGATGCAACTAGTTCAACAAAGATCTCTGCAATTACTAAGTCTGACTACACTAGAATACTAGATTAATGTGTCCCCTTCCTTTATGAAGTCCTGGGAACTTAGTGTCCTGCTATTTCCTTTGAGTTTGTATGTCTGTTTGAAAAATACTGGCTGCATTTATCTGGAACAAAGAGTTTCAAAAAATTACGTTTATTTTTTGTGCTCATTATAATGAGCATTTGGCCTTAAAAGAACAATGTTGGTGTTGCAGAGCTCTTCCCTCACTCAAAATGAACACCAGTGACACATCCGCAGTCTTTTTCCATCAAGTTTACAATAACTCTAAGTGGTTTGGGGGAAATACTTTGTGCCTCTAAAATATGAGTGCTGCCAGTGAGACAGAATCCTGCAGCAGAAACACTGAGCGTTCCTATTACTCAAGATTATGAAAATTTGGATTGGGATGCTGCAAACAAGGTCCCTTACTCTGAAATGCCCCATCAAATACAGCCCTCCGTTCCTCTCTCAAAGAAGGTCACAGTGAAGAAGCTAGTGGGCATCAACGTGGCAGCAGGATTTCAGTGTCATCTGAGAGCCAGTGCACCACTTTCCTAAATAATTGAAGATCCTCACTCTCTTCCAAGCAGCACCACTTTTCATTTCTCCAAACCTAAATGAGATGAACACCTACACAGCTTTCAACTTAGTTCAGGAAGACCTCTGGTTTTTCTGGTGTGTCAGGCAGGATATATAGTCCTGTTATTAACACCTTCTCTCCATCTGATGGGAGCCCTCTAGCAACAAATGCTGTCTGAAAAATTGATTGATACAACCAGATATGAGCTACTGCAGATATCTAAAAGTACAGATAATATATGTGAAAGGCATGCAGGAGAAAGCAAGGGGTTATTTCTCAGAAATTATCCATTGAATAGGTAAGTTGATGAGGTTGTGTTGTTTTAGGAATCCACAAACACTCCAGATGTGGAATAGCTCCTTTGGAGCCAAGGGCTGCTTTCCACCCCTGGTAGAGTGGTGCTGATATCTTAATCTACAGCTGACAACAGCTGTTACCAAGATGGTGGTCTGGCTGGACTGGAGTGTATTGCTTTCCGTGTGTCTTTAGCAGCTTGTACAGCCAGTATCTGGGATTTGTCCTTGAGATACTCACACTACTAGCAAATGCTTCCATGGGTGGGAAGGGTGAGATGGTAGTTCTAAGGAAGAGCAGTGATGGCCACCATAAGATGTAGGTGCTTTCACAGTGTGCTGTTTGCACCAGCTGCTTATACAAAGCTCTGTTCCTGACCGGGGCTTTCCCCAGGATCCTTCCCAGCTTCCCAATGTTTCCCTCTCAGACGTCTGTTTTTCTTATTGGTCTGGGAACTGTACACAGACTGTCAAGTTTCCCCAAATTAATTGGTGCCTCTCTGTGTGTACTTCCAGGCCTTGTTCTGAGGAGCTCTTGCTGCTCCAGAAGGATGAGGAGTGAGCTAATGGAGGAACAACCAGCAAAACCTCCCAGGCTGCCCACAGAGAGTGGGGAAATAGTGCAGTCTGCGGAACAAGTGCATCCGATCCCATGCGGGCACAGTCTCCTCCACTAAGGCACAGGGAAGAGAGATGGTCGTGAAGCCTGGGCATGCGTGTGTACTATGTCAGTGGGGAATAAAATGCATGAACCATTGTTATCATCTGATACAGACCTCTGAGATGAGCAGCTTTCTGTTGGTTAATATGTGCCTTGCAGAAAAGCATTATTTTAAGCCATCTGAAGTGTTGCTTTAAGTGACTTGCATAGCCCTGTAGCTGTAGACACGATGTGTGGCTGCACCGTGCTCTTGCCTACAGGCATGGAGATGCTTGGGCAGCTTCTCTGAAGGAAACAAGCTCTGAAGGCTGAGTGAATGGATCTGCCCCTGTAGTAGGAAAGGTCTCAACCTGATGAATCACCTTTCAACTAATAGTTTAGCTTCTCCCTTGCTTGCCTCACATGGGGTGAAGAAAAAAGCCCTGCTTTTAGCAGAGGTCTGAAATAAGATGAACTTCAACAGAAGACTCAGATATAGAGATACTTCAGGTAGGATAAGGAAGGGACCACTCCTGGACTGACAGAGTGGTTAAAGAGGATGGATGAACTTTAAGCAGGCGCATATACAGTATGTGTTAATTACCTAATTTGAATAGGTCAAATTAGAAACTGAAGTCACTGAACTGTCAAAGGGACGCAGAGAATGCAAGAAGCAGGGGCAATTCAAACCACTTCTGATACCTGCTGTAGAGTAGACTGAGATACACTCCCCATTTAAACTGAACATTAGAGAGAGTCTAGTTGGGGATTCAACTCCTCTTAATTTATCATGCTGGAAATATAAAATCAGAAGGGTAAATGAGCCTACACAGAGCTCCCAACTGCTGCAGAGTCCAGGACTCCTCAGTTAGGACTGTGCTATCTTTGTAACACATTGCTATTAAATTAGGTCTACACTGGATACAGGCGGGTCAGAGAAGGAGGCTCCTATTTATCTGAGCCAGGAATTTAAGTCTAAAAAGATACGCAGATATGGAGTGGAGGAAAGTGATAGTAAGCACTCAGCTAGCAGCCAGTTTGAGGTGTGAATGCTAAGCTATATCCACAGAGGTGTCTTTTTCGCTGGACCCTGAAGGGCTCAGCGGCCCCAGCGGCACTGAGGATCCAGGTCTGCAAAGCTGCTTCCTTGGCAGCTGCCCTCCCTTCGGCTCCATCTGGAGTCTCCAGTTTGTGAGACCACTGAACACCTGGCCCTGTGCTGGGCAAATGGATCCATGCAGCTGTAATTTGCTGTTATGTTTGAAAATGCCTGTCTGAATTTTCAGCCCAGTCTGGATCGGCTGTAATGATGCAGTAGAAATTTAATGATTTCCATACGTAAATGACTCTACTGTACACCCTAAGGAAAACACACACAAGCAATTCCTAAACTGCAGCTTGGCCTTTGTCATGTTTTTTTTTTTTTTTTTTTTTTCTGTGATCTGAGAAAGATAATTATCTCTGCTTCTGAGTTAACCTGCTTATAAAATTCTCCCAAGAACCCTGTAAAGGAGAAACCCAATGTCTGCAGGCGTTTTGAAATAGCCTACCTACTTCAATGCTTTATTTCTTTTTCCTGCTGGCTGACTGAAACTCATTTAGATGTTCTTTCTGTGGTAAGAAGGGGGACTAAGTTCCTCCAACCTCAGGCACGGTTTCGCCAGGTTAAAGCTGGGCCACCGGAACCAGGTGTCCAGGAAGCGTGGGTTCAGTGCCGGCACGCCACTTGCTTAGTGAGTAAATCAGCAGTAGGAAGCTCTGGCCAGCATGTCACTGAATTCATAGACCTTAAAATGAGAGGTGTTGACAAGAAAAATTATATTGAACTTACAAGAGAATGATCCAGCAATTTTTGAGTTCTGGAGCAGAGACAGAAGAAAAAAAGTATGACAGTTTCATTACTTGATAGATTTTCTTTTCCACGGTCTACAAAAAGAAAAGGCTTGCAGCTTTCAGCTTTGAGATTCTACAGACTAAACTGCTGCCTGCTACAAAGGTTCAAAGAGCTGCTGTAGATGATGCAGGCTTCGATTTGCTGGATCAGGGCATGAATACAGGGGCTGGACCCTGTGAGACTGGACCTTGAGCATCACACTCCTGAGCAAAGCCCTACAGGGCTGGCACAGAGACCATTGCTGGTGGGTCACCCACATCAGACACCTGAGGTCAGAACTGGAGTAGTGTGAGATGCCAGCACCAAGGGCAGGAGGCTGGGGTGGGAGGGCAGGATTAAGGAAGGTGAGACCCGTGCTCAGTGCATGCAGAGGAGAAGGAGGAGAGGGGCTGAGAAGAAATCCCCAGGTGGCTGTGGGCAAAGGCTTCTTGAGCTGTACACAGCAAGGGTTGATATTACATAAGACTGGAAGTCCTGATGTGAGTGGAAGAGACGACTTTGCACTGAGCTGGGAAATGAAAGAGAAGGAGCTGTTTCCTTTCTGTAGGGGTAACCTGTCTGGCTTGTTACCTTGATGTATCCTGCCATGCTCCAGAATATTCTGCAATCCATTCCTTTTCTCCCACTCCGTCCTCTTTACAGACACCTGCTGTCTAGAGGACTGGTGTGCATGCCTGTATTTTTTTTCATGGACAACCCCTCTGCCTCTCACTGGGAATGAATATCTTGAAACAATGAAAACACTGGGTTTTCATGAGGGGACAGTGTTGACAACTCTGTGCACTTTGTAAAGACTAAGTGGGAAACCAAATTATATTGCACATTTCACAAGTTAAACACACGCTCACTGTAGGGCCCAAGGGGTGAAATTCCTAGGAAACCTGGTACACAAGCTCAAGTGTGTGTTTATGAAAACAGGGGACCCGTTTCATCTGAACTTACATCAGGGGAACATGGCACTCAGCAGAAAGGTATTTCAAGACAATTGACTTGAATAACCCATGATTGCTGCTGCAGTAGACAGTTTTAAGGGATAAAGAAACACATTTTTAAAAGGGAAGAAAGAATAAACAGAAAATTGGTTTTGTGTTTTACACAGGCAATAAAAGAACAGTTCCCAGACTCTTGCAGATATGATGTCAATTTATTTTGAACTAAGCTTCCCATAGACAGAAGTTCCCATAGCAGGAAGGAATCATAAACACTTTGGGGGTCTGATGCTGAATAGCCACCAGCTTCTGCTAGCAGCCCCACACGTGGAAGAACTGCCGAAACAGTACTGCAACCATTCTGGTGGCCCTATCAATACTATTGCTTGAATGCAATAGAAGATTGCTCCTGCCATTATCTTTCTAATGCTCTGTCCAGTCTATTTTTTAATCTGTCATGGGAAATAGGTTTCCACTACATTTGGTTTCCGCTACACTATTCCAAACCCTGCTAGACCCCACCGTTAGAAGTCCTTCCTGCTATTTGGTGAGATATACAGCTCCCCTTTAATTGGATCCCATTATTCCTAGGTGTACTGCTTTTCTGATGCACTAGTTCTGTTTCCTCTGTGTTAAAAGTTTGTCCTCTGTCTCACTATAAAGCCTCACTGACTTGTTTAACTCCATTCTTCTGAGTCAGCTTTCCTTCTCCTTTGCATTTTTGTGTCTTTCTCTGAACAACAAGTCATTGGTCTACACCTTTAGGTACTGAGGCTTTCCAAACGGCACACGTTAATTCTCTGTGCCTGAAAAGCTGTGATCTATGTGAGCAATAAATTTCTTGCCTTAAGAAGCAGCATGTGGTTCAGTGATAGAGGATGAGGGAAAAGTATTATGTTTTGTGAAGTACTTCAAGATGCTCAGAAAAGCACCACTGCATGCCATAGCTACCAACTTGTACAAAAGCACAATCTGAGCCCTGGCCCGATCACGCTGAGAGCATGCATTTGAGAAGCCTGAGATGAACAGTGGCTTTGTTGAAGCTGCCAGTGGTAAATCAGTATCCTTTGCAGATTGGCCACTAGTCATCCACACTGACCAAAACACTGCATGCATCTCGTTACAAAGGGTAAACAGGTTTATTTACGTAAGGACACTTGTATGCAAAAACTTGCTTACCACCTTGCTGCCTGTTGTGTGGGTTTTGAGCTCTTTTAAAATTTTATGAAGAACAAAAGGAAAAGGGCATGCATACGTACCAGCTGCCAGTCTGGCAAGTGAGGTCTGGGTCTTTGCTTTTAACAAGTGATGTGCTCATATCTGACAAGAATTTGGTCTAGTGTCTTTTTTCTTTCTAAAGATGAAAACTTCATTTGGCACTAATGAGGCAGATAAGCCTCATCCTTGTCAGTACATTACCAGGACCCATATACTGACGATAAGATATCATAGAGATATGCCTCAGACTTGATGCTCATGTAAAAGTGTTTCTGGCATAAGACTCATAGCTGGATCTGCTGTGGCTTGAAGTGAGACTTAAATCCATGTCTGTGTGAGACTCCACAAGAATAAAGTGCCCTATGCCTCTGACAACAGCTAGGTGTGAAGCAACTGTGCAGTAAATGTGTAATAATAACTTCTCCTTACGCAACAGATCTCCTGTCTCTAGACCAAACTCATTCTTATGCACGCTGTGTTGCAAACTGCTGAAGGCATATAATTGTCTGTACAAGTCACCAAGACAAGCTGTGTCTCTGTGGTATTATAGCACCTGCAGGTAGCAAGAAGGCTTCATCAGTAAAATAGAGAGGTCCTCCAAACAGGTTCTCTTGCTGCTGGGTACAGCTGCCATCTCAGATCCCAAATTCAGGCTGTAGAGTTGGTGTTTTAGGAAAAGGAGCATCCACCTCTCTACAACTGTTAACCAACCACGTGGAACAGAAAGGAAAACCACCCCTAGTTTGTATGGGCTTGGTCATTTCCATGATGAAAACCAGCAGTTTCCTAGAAGCACCTATCGATAAAGCAATGCAGATGTTTTCCCTTGTTCTTCAGATAAGCAAACCCTGGGAATGTATGAGAAGGTATACATAATATGCTGCTCAACAGTAACGCGTCCTGCCAGTTAGATTGTGGAGTACAGGAAAGAAGGCTTTTCCAAAATGCTGCCACCATGATCTGGGATACTCAGACAACCAAAGGTTAAAATGGGCAGTGAGGGAGAGGAGGGGTTCAGAAGAATCATCCCTCTCCAGTGACACAGGGAAAGCTTTAATTCTGCAAACCATTTACTCTGGGGTCTCTGCTAGGTACAAGAAAGGGTCACAGCAAGACCATGGGGTTTGGTTTTGTTCCTTTCTGTCCTCCAAGAGGGAGGCCTCATCCTGTCACTGGGATGTGGAAGGCTTCTAAACCTGATCCTTTCCAGGATCCTCTGCTGCAGGCATGCTATTTACTGTCAGGCAGGTCCTAAATCTGCCCAGACCTGAGGTGAAAAACAGGGTCATATGGTACCTCTCCTAGTATACTTAAATACTTTTCCCTTTATCTACACAGACACTCTGTGTGAATGTATCATTTTGATGAGTTTGGGAGGAAACACTGAAAACAAGTGTATTTGAATGTTCTGTTAAGCAAAAAGAAAAAAAGAAGAATGGAAAAGAAATGATTTAACTTTTGGAATGAAAGCCAAGCAGCAGAGCTTCCTGAGAAAGCGAAATTGTTTCCTGGCAGAGCTAACCATGGCATAATGCCTGTACTTAATCTTGGCTTCACAGCTGCAAGGGTGGGCAGAGGCTTCGCTCAGCCCAGCTCACCTCTGCGTGGCTTACTGTCCTGCTGCTCTGAGGACCATAATGGTTACAGGTATCAGCCCCCTTGCCTGCACAGTACCAAGTACCCTTTCCTCCATCCCCTCTGCTTCAGTCCTCTTGGGTGACAGGTCACATATCCTTAATGCAGTTTTTCTAGGGACAGGCTACATGCCTATGCTGAAAGAAAGCTGCCCTGTAGTTTGGGCAAGGGCATCATTCCTCGTGGCTCCTGGAAGGATGCAGCCATAGGGATACTGAACCTGGAAATGAGCTCAGTTGTGATGTCTGGCTGACCACAGCACAAAGGAAGAAATGGCTCTGACCTCGCCTGTTGAGGGAGGGAATATGTTTGAACCCCAGGAGGTTTCTGCAGCCTCCCACTGAGACAGGGAACAGAGTACTCAGAAGAATTTTCTCCATGCTGCTCTGCTGCTCGCTAGAGGAGTGGGGCAGGACCTGAGGCCTCTCTGTGGTATTCTCACCTTGACACAGAAGGGAACTTTACTGAAAGGAGCAGTGGCCCCATCACTCCCCAGATGTTCCAGATGACACGGTGCTGTAGGGAGAGCACAGCCTGGGGCTGGAGCTGTGTCCAGTAGGTTGCCCAGAAGGGAAGTGGTGAAGTGAGCAGAGAACTGCTCTCAGCCTTGGGAAAGATTTCCTTCTTCTGAGCCAGTGTAGCAACAGGCAAAATGAAGATCTAGCAGGAGCTAGTTGCAGAAAAGAGACATGGGAATGGAGATGACACAGAAAGAAAAGAAATCTGTTGGTAGGCACAGAGTGGAGCCTTCCCAAAATAAACCTGGTTGCTGCACCTTCCCAGCTTAGGGAACCCATCACACCATAGGGAGAAAACAAAGTGAAACAGTCTTGGATTGCTTCCCCTTGCTGTGCAAGCAAAGTTCAAATGCCTCCATGCTCCCAAGCTGCTACAGAGGCTGGAAGAGGAGTGCCATGGCAGCTGTTGAATAGGGGCTGCAGAAAGCCACAAACACTTTCAGTGGGTGCCTTAACTCACAACATCTGCAGCAAGGTTTGGTACAGCTATGGGAATTAGACAGCTTCAATCAGCTCTGAAGGTGTAAACTAACAAAGCAGCACAATAATTTCTGATCCTTTTTATACCGTGAGTGCAAATAAGGTTTAGTGGCTGCTTTTTACAAGTGGCTTAGCTTTCATCAGTGCCAGCTTTACACATTTTTGATATGAACTCCTCATGTTAACTGTCATGATATCAGCTTCACGATTTCAAGTTCCTTTCATCAGTTGTAACACTGGAAAGAAAACTGATTCTCAAATCTATCTTGCATCAAGAGGTTGGTCTTCACAAAAAAACCCTCCAAATCTGAAGTTCAGCAGACTCACAAAATTACATGAACTGCAAGAATAGGGTTTTGCTGCCTTTTTCTCCCTTTTCAGGATCTTAAATCATTGCAGTCACTGCTTTCAGTGTGGCACGTTCCTGACAGCAGAATGGCTAAGACTGTAGGTACTAGCCCCTAAGGAGCAGCAAAACCACACTAACCACTCTAAGAAAGCAATCCCAGCTATCTTGCTTCTGTAGGTCTTTCAAAAACAGGGTCTTCCCACCAGAGAGGTGATGGAAATCAGCTGGCTAGGTCAGCCCTCTGCCCTTTTTTCTCTAATACTCGTAATCCTCATGTGTCCCACTAGAGCAAAGAGCTTGCCAGTTAGGCCAGCAGGAAAGCACAGAGCAGCGCTGCCCGCCAGTGATGAAGCAAATGGGGAAATGACAGAACTTCTCGTTCCTGTTGCACAGGACCATTAAATCTGTTTTTCAAAGCAAAAAGCTGTAGCGAGTCTCTGGGTCCTGCTCATGCTGTCTGTGAGAAGCTCTCAGGAAGAAACAGAGCAGAGACTTGACAGGTGGGAACTCAAGTCTTTGCTCTTGACTCTATTTTGGTCGAGTATCTTCTTACCTTTGGGACATTAACCACCTTTTTGGAGGGTTGGGGCAGGAAGGGAAGACCAAGTGCACTACTTAAAAAACGTCTTGGGAGTTGAGATGTTTTAAAAATAAGAATGGATGCGGCAATCTACAGATGATCAGAAAACAAGGTAACGTGGAAAGAGTGGGAAATAGAGCTAAAGGGACAGAATCAAGAGCAGGAAACTCACAGGTTAAATACTTCAGAGAAGCTTCCTGACTGTCAGACCTGCTGTATGTGTCACACGTGTCTCCCAAAAGGAAATGGCAGGTCTGTCCCTTTCTACTCTGAAACACCGCTGTGGCAGACAACAGAAAATACTTGAGGAGTGCAGTCCTCTGTGTGTGGAGAGGAGAGGGGGTGGGGGGGAGTCCTCAACATGGCAAAATATCTGCTTCAGATAAGTTAGTCTTTGCTCCATATGTGGCTTACTGTGCACAGCAGTTACAACAAATTAAGAGCACAACTCCTTTTCCCCTCTGAGACATCACAGGATACTATATAGCAAAAAAGAATAAAACAAGCATTAACAGTTACTGATCCAGGCTCTGTCAAACCTAAAAACCTGTATAAAACTATGTATTTGTGATGCCACACGTAGTCTGTGCTGAGCTGGGCTGATCACTGGTCCTTCTCCACACCAAAATCTGTTTAGATAGTTTGTTGAGGACACTTCTTGTAATGAACTTGCCTGATCTCTAACCCTTGCCTGTGGGGCAGGCCAGCACAGATAACACGGACTGCGATGTTAGCACCTGGGCGTTATCAGAACTGCCCAGCTGAGCTATGCGCTGAAAATCTTCAAAGAAAAATTGTAGTGGTGCCTCAAGCACACCGTTCCCTGGCTTTGTTGCATGTCCTCTGCTGTTGGGGCTGCACTGACACAGAAAAAGGCTTCTCCGGGATGATAATATAAAGTGTTTAGTAAGATCTGTGTTTAGCTGAGAGAAATACCGAAAGTCCTCTTTCGTCATGTGAGGTTTTGCCAATGTTGTAATCGCCTTTCTACCTCCTGTGCCCCTCCTAAAAATAATTTTTTTCCTTTGCCACTTAAACAACTGTTTGAAAAGCTAGCGAATCCAGCCTGACATGAGTGAAGCAAGCACCATCGCTCCCATTGCATATGAATGGGAAAAGAGGCAAAGGGAGGTGAACTGCCTTGCCCAAGAGAGTGCTACACAGGAGAAGGCTTGGATTTAAATGCCAGGGAAGCCTGACTCCTGTCCACCAGCTGTGCCCACTCAGAGACAAGTGCTCCGACTCTCCTGAAGCATGGGACACGCAGCATGGAGGAAAAGGCACAGAGGAAACCCTCTGGGGGTGTGCTACTCGTTCACCTCGCCGAAGCAATGCTTCTTGGGTCCTCTTTCCTGAACCAAAATGCTCTACTGATAATGAAAGTGAGACCGTCCAATCCACGTGGAACAGGGGGGACACACTGCTTAGGGTCCAAATCACAGCTGCTGCTGCATGGGTTGGGTAGGAATCAACGCCAAGGAGCCCACTAATGCTGTACGGTTTGTTCACTTCTCCTTATGTCCCCATTTCTACTGAATTTCTAAAATCTCCTTTCAAAACAGTACCATTTAAAATGTAACTCCCACCTCAGAGACTAAAAAAGTAAATGGCAGTCCTTCCTCATTCCCCTTTCACAGATGTAATTTCTCCCCATACCATCCCCTACTTTCCAAATCTGGACTAAAACCCACAAAATATTCTGAGGTGCATGGCAGGGGCTGGGGTGGGGGGAAAAAGACATTTCTCTGAATCTCAGCAAAGAGATATTTTGAGCTGCCTTTAGTGAGAAATTGCTTTGCAAGGTGGAGCTAATGCAGATCGAGGAGCCAGTCACAAGCTAGTGGAAATAAAAGTTTTCTTTACCTCCATGTCCTGCAAGAGAGAGGTGTCCTCGGGGCAATCTTTCTTCCCCACCCCTTTCCCTCTTATCTGTGGGAAAACTTCAGCCGAGCCAGAGCAAAATCGCGCCGCTGTGGAGGGTATGTAATATCCAAGCTCCTGCTCAGCTTGAAAAGTGACAGAGCCCAGCGAGTGGCCCTGCACTACGAACAAGGAAGAAGGGCGGGTGGGTGAGAGGAAGGGAGGGAGGGGAGAGGAGGGGGAGGCAAGGCAATCAGGGTTTAAATTTAGACACAAATCTAAACAGATACTGTCCTTCCCAGAGTGCTGGGCTCATGAGACAACAAGCAGCAAACTCTGCTGCTGTGCCCAAACTTGGGGACACCACACGTGCATTTTCTCCCTTCCTTTCTTTCTCCCCTTCATATTTTCTATAACCTTATCTTTAACTCCCCCCACACACACACACCCCGTTTTGCCTCTATTTCTCTCATTGCTTGCAGTTGCTCCCCCAGTGTCTCTGCCTGGATCTCTCCCCTGTCCGTGCTTCCCTCTCCAAGTCTGCAGGGTCTCTTTCTTGTTGTTTATTTGTGAGGAGGATCTTTTTTCCTCTAACTGCAGCTTCCCCTCTCTCTTCCTTCACACTTTTAGGTAATTTCAATCAGCAGTGGAGTGTCTTTAGAGTGGTTAGAGAGGCAGAAGAGGAGCAGAGTGAGGGTTATTACTCTGAACAGAATTTAAGGCTTTAGCATCCTGGTGCATGGCTGGGACTTCCAGGGATGACAATAATACCAGCAGCACTACTCTACTGCCAGGTGATTCCCCAACAAGAGATCAGGGCTCCACTGCAAAGGGCACTACACAAATGTGGGCACAAGCAGAGGGTCCCCATGCAAGGTGTCACTGTCTAGCTGTAAAGCAGGACTAGCTCTTCCCACCTTGAATTTGTGTTTCACGCTACCAGGTCAGAAGGTGGAGGATGTTCTTCTCTCCCTTCACAGGGAAGGACAGACTTGTGCACTGGAAGTGAGAAGTTCCACAGTGGTAGAAAAATTCAGATGGGAAAAAAATAAGCCCCAAGAATGTTTTGGTACAGTTTCCCTTTCCATTCTGATCACAGTGTTGTAAACTAGACATCTCTTTTAACAACTGTTGCATACGCTCCTTCTCAAGAATTTCAATCCCCACCTCTTGAGAGCAGGGTGGTGCAGAGGAATTTGGAAACACTCCCTTTGTCTTCTGCTGGCTTCCTTGCCTTGCATACAGCTGCAAAGTGACACAATGTCATGTCGTCATTTTGGGATGATACCTTGGGGGCAGAAGAGGGTTAAAGCATCTTTTTTGAAAGAGATGCATACTTTTCCTTTGCAGGGTTTCACAAGTCCCTGCTGGCTATGGCAGAAAACACTCCAGAATGGATTTAAATGTGGCCATCATGATATCCCAGATTATTGTTACCAATAAATCGTCTCAACATAGTTGTTCTTACAGTATAGTTAAGTGTTGCTGTACTGCATGCTGTAGGACTCCTGTGGAATTAGCAAATTTCAATAATGATCTCATTATCTCCCACATTCAATATACAATAGTTACTTGATCTTTAGCCAAAAGAATGATAGGCTGAGTTGCTGCAATCTGGAGATAGGGCAAAAGGACGAATTAATCTTCTGTTGCTGAAACACTGGATTAGTTGAAACCTCTCTGCTGTAAGGAACCAGAAGATACTGCAACTATAGATGTAAGAAAATAGATTAAAAATCTAAAAGAAATTAAAAAATCAAACTCCTTCTTGATTGGAAATCCTACTGATTTCTTAAAGCCCTGACAATGGTACACTAGGAGAGGGGCTAGCAACTGAACTGGGAAGCAGGGTGAGGCAGGGTGGGCAGGGTGCCTGGGCTGCCCATGCTTTGCCTGCTGTTGGGACAGAGGGAGGATTTCATGGTCAGGGATTTCACTGTGGGCATTGGTCACAAGTGTCATTTTCAAAATGGCTGCCATGTACACACCATCAAAATCACATAGCTCCAGTGGTTGCTTCATGCTGCTCAGTATTTTCTTTCTGCTTTCAGGCGTTATACTCCGCAGAGGAAATTGTTTGCTTAGGTCTACATAAAAGGAAACTGCTAGGCAGACACAGTATCACTTTACCCGTACTAATAAAGCAAAGGTAGTTGCAGCTGCCCCACCACAATTTTTCACTCTATTTCTGCTCCCAAGTATCTTGCCACAAGGCAAATCTTTCCTGCCAGCAGGATTCCCAAATGCCATTGCTCTGAGCACGGTACACAGGACTCAGTTCGTTAATGCTAAATCTTTCTTCCTGAAGGGGAGAGGAGAGAACACACAGAAATACAATCTATATTTTTCTCCAGACAGGAAGACATGAGGTGTGGACCTGTTCTAGACTTTCTTGTTTCTGGACTGAAAAACACTAGAAAATCCGAAACAAACAACCCACATGGTTTAACTGCAAGTACCTTGTAACACATGTTATTAAGAAGGGTTATACTGAGGAACTGGGTGTTTTACATGATGTGTACGTGCAAGTATGAATGTGAGATATTTTAGAGTATGAGTCTCTGCACCTCTGCGTATCTCTGTTTACAGACCTTCGGGGATATAGCAGTGTCTAGGAGACTAACTTCTTCGTATATGCAAAAAAAAGTTTCTACATCTGTTCTGCTCAGGAGGAAAAAAATGCAGTCATCACAAGTGCCATTAAAACTGACTCTAGGGGGAAATTTCATTTGAGTGAGAAAATGTTGTGGACCCCTGATCCTTTTCAAGACAGGGGTGAGGCCAAAACAAGTTCGCTTCAGGCCAAATGACTGGTACTCCTGCTACAGGGAGCATGTGGAAGAGAGGTGCAAGGAAATCCTTCATTCTGACATGCCTGCAAAAAAAGGTACATAACTAGTTCTGCCATGCTCAGAAACACCATGTGTAGTATTTGCTGGCCTTTTGCATTTTGGCTATGAAGTGTGGACAATGGGGCCGCCACAGGGTGCTAGATCAACAGAAAGGAGATGCAGGGATATAGCAACTCTGTTCAGAGACCACTCAGGAAAGAAAGCTTTTGAGGTCATCTGAAACTTTGTCTCTGATATTTGTGTCCGCGCAGCTACCTCATTTGGGTGTGTCTGTGTAGGTGCCAAATCTGGGAAGGTATGTTTGTCAGGGTGGTGTCAGGATGAGCAAAAGGAGAGGGAGCTGTGGGTCCCTCAAGATAGATTGAATCTGTGTGCTTTGTTAAGGCATTTGTTGAGGGTTTAGTAGAGCTCACCTGTCAGTGCCAGTATCTGAGATTGTGCTGTCTGTTCTCTGTCTGGCTTTGGCTGCTGCTATCCGCATCATTTTCCAGAATTCATGCTATTAACCACCAGCTGTTACCATGTTGGGCTTTTGACCCCCTGAAAATGGGGTCTCAACCCTTCCTGTTCCCACCCAAGCAACTCAATTCTCAACTCAAAGAAAGGGGGATAAGGTAACCACAGAAAAAAAGCATTTGTATTTCAAAGATCAATCAATTCTAAAAGCCAACATCCTGTTTTGGGTTAGGTTTGCAGATCAGCCTCTCCAACAAGGGCAAGCTGGCAGGAAGTGAACATGAACAGCGTTTTATATGGGAAACTCGCTTTTTGAACCCACCATTCTGCTAATGGTGTTCAGAAGTATCCGTTCCCGCCGAGCCTGCCGTCGCCCCTCAGCACTGAACTAACGCTGCAGACGCTAAGCCTCACCCTGCTCTTCAGGGAGTTATCAGCAGGAAATGAAGTCAGTTGGAACGCTTTGTACCATCGACAGTTTTTGCTCTAATTCTGCAGCTGCAGTGAAGCACATCTGAGAGCACAAACGCACACACGCACACACACGTGCCAGCACCCGGGCATACACGGACCAGCGTGCCAGGCACTGTGCAATCCTGGGAACTGATGTGCATGGGAAAGCCCCCTTACTAGAGATGCTTGAATTAAGTGAAAGGACACAGTTATAAGCGATTCTCGCTAAGCTGTATTGAACAGGGAGTGTGAGACTGTGCGTTGTGCGGTAGCCACATAAAAAGTGATCAAGATTAACTGAAAGATTGAATCATTTCACATGTTCCTGACTCTCATCCTGCACCTGAGTGCTAACATCATGGTTAAGATTAACCAGGCTTCTTAACTCCCAGGCTCCAGGCAAAAGCCTGTCCCTAAGAGGAGTGAAGTTAGGAAAATGCTGTACTGTAACAGGGAGCATTTCACCTGCAATGCTTTGCCTGAGTGGCTCTGCTCGTAGTAATGAGATCACACTGAGGTAGACCACCCTCACTCATACCAGGCCACCTGGGGCTGCTGGGTGGTGTACAGGTAGCTACTGACATCTCTTGCAGCACTTGAATTTCTTTGGAGACCTCTTCTTTCACTGCTGATCTGCCTGACTTCAGAGAACAAACTGAGCTGGAGTATTAAGAGACATGGCTGCATCACATTATATTAATATAGTGATGGGACAAATATTACTGGTGTCAGCCACTGACAGCTTGCTTCTAGACTGAACAATTCCTCTACCAGTTACTAGTTTAAATACACAACAAGGCCTAATATAAACAAACAAGAAGTTACAGTCAGAACATGGGTGCTGACACAATTCCAGGTATCTGTGCTGGATACAACCATGTTTTCGGTTATGTTGTTCTCAGGCCAGTGCTGCTGCCCATCTCTTAATGTCCTAGAAAGTCATGTCACAGCTGGCCCTTGCAACAGCTTCCTCAGCATGCAGTCCAAGCTCCGACTGAACAGCAAGATTTCCTGACTGAAAATGGAACAACATTTCTGGGCCCTAACAGGCTACGCACAGAGAAAGCTTGCCTTGCCGCTGCCTGTGTGGTGGCTGTTAAAAAGGTAAAAGGACTTTTAGCTCAATACCAGGCCAGCGCTATATTCATTTTACCGATCGTTTAAAAAATACACTGATGAAAGGGTCAGAAGCTAAATTCCCAACCAAGTTAATTTGGGAACTTTGAGGATAAGAACAAATAAATGCGTTACGCATAAGTGCGCAACACCTTTCTGTGTTCAGCAAAGGTCTATGTTGTGTGCCATTTCCTAATAGCAGTAGCACTGCATTGTTCAGCAGGGCTGGTATCTCTCAGGAAGATATCTAACCAACATTTTTAGAAACAATTTGCATGGTGGGTCTCATGTGGCACTGAGCGTTGGCACTTCAGAGTACTTCAGCTTTTGCCAGAGCTGACTCAGGTCAGTCGCTCCTGTCAAACGCAGCGGCAAGTGACTTTAATCACTCTGGCTGTCATTTGGATGCGGAGAGCTGGCCTGGCTCAGAAATCAAGCACTACACAGAGTGAGACTGCACAGCCCGCAAGTGTTATCTGGACAAAGAAATGTTTCTGTTCATGCACAGACTGCATGATCTAGACAGGAAGCCTGGCCCAGCGCGTAGCTAGACTGTGTGTCTGAAGAGAAACCTTGCCCACCCCATCCAACAACCATGCTATCTAAAGAGAGAGCTGGCTCAGGGCAAACCAGCTATGAAGAGGGCAGACAGAGCATGATGATACACTAGCCAGGATGGAGACCTTGCCCACTTTTTGGCTAACATACACCTTCTCTGGAGACACTGCTCCCAGACTCAGCCTCAGGCCCATTGCATGTAAACCACACTGAAATTAAGACTGTTCCATGAACTGGCCAGCCCCTGGAGGGAGTGAACTGGCTCAGTCTGTGGTGAGATATTACTGTCTATTTACTGTTTTTTTAGTGTAAATAAGCACACGAGTTGAAAAGGAGAACTAGTGGCTAGCAATACTTTCTTGACCTTGTTGTGCAAGGATGATGGCAGCCCCTGGACATATTGCACCACAACAGAGAGAATCCTTCTTCTTTCTCTGAGATCTAGCTGAGGAAGTGAGAGAGCCTGGAGATTTGCTTCAGATAACACATCCTTTCAGAGCAAGCTGAAAGAGTTAAAGACCTTATCCCTTACTGTACAAATTCACTACACGCTATTCATCCAAGAAAGAGGGGACCAAAACAAGCCCCCTTCGTTCAGTGCAGTGCACAAGACAGTCTATACGGCAGTGCGTGCTGCCCACTGTAGAGACTACTCAGCCTAATAAATCCTGTTCTCTGTAGCGGAGAGCCAATGCTATTTGCTTCCATAAATCCTGTGGAGCGCTGAATTACCACCAGACCCTAAGGCCAAATCCTGCAGGCCGGCTGGGGTTGGGCAGCAGCACCCCTCGCCGGCTGCGGAGAGGGATGGCTGCAGACTTGCCGCAAGGCTGGAGGGGCAGAGGGAGGCGAGGAAAACTTGGCAGACTTTGTTTGGATGGGTCGTTTTTTCTTGGCCCCTGAGATCCCGCTGTGTGGTCCCAGCGGTGGCAGGGGGAGTGCGGGATGATCTTCCACGCTCTCCACAAGGTTCGCTTTGACTGTCCTGCCGCAGCGGCTGTGCGGCTGCAGTAACATGCACCCTCCCTGGCAAAGGAGGGATGGCCACGTTCAGCAAATACATACAGCTAAACTCCAGAACATAAAAGCTTTCCCCTTTTCTGCATTTTCTTTTTCTAAAACAAAATAAAAAATAATTGCCGGCTCTGCTTCCTACATCCCCTTTATCTTCTTTCCTTTCTATCCTTTTTTTTTTTTTTTTCGCCCTGTGGCACATGTTGTTACTTCCATGTAGTCTCCACAGCATCCCTTCTTTCCCGTGCTGACCCCACCAACCACCTCCTGTCTGCTCCCTGTCACGATCTCCTGCTTGCCAGTAAAATCATTCACACATTCATCCCCCCGCCCCCCATCCCTTTGACTGCATCAAGTAAATACTGACCCCCCGCCAGGCTCTCAGAGGGCAGGACTACTTGAAAACAGAGAGAAACAAGCAGTTTCTGTGTACGCACTCCCATGTTGGTGGGGAGAGAAGAGAGGAAGCTATAATGTCTCTGAGCTAGCGCAGTCTCTAACGAAAAGTTTGTTGCAGTTTGTCTTCCTCATCCCCTTCTCTTTCCGAAGCTGTTTCCCCTAGACCGTTTTTGTCCCTTTCTTCCATACTTTTTTTACTCCTGCAGAATGCCTCCTGTCTTTTTCCTTTCAACACGTTCCACTCCTGCCCCTGATCTAAATATATGGTATAATCCTACATATATAAAGACAACCTTCTGCGCAGGCTTTTCTCTTACACCTCACTCCTTTTCTTGCCACTTTTCTCCTTAGTGCTCTGCCCTGAAATATCACTTGTCCCCTGTATCACAAACAAGGCTGCTTGTACTGCTTTGTTGCTGGAGCAGGTGCTACTCACCTACCGAGCTGAGTGGCTGTACATCAGGGGTTCAGAGAAGCCTTTTTTTTTTGTCTTTTCAGTTATAACAAACCCCAGGTTTCTCCTGAGCATCACCAGGAGAAGGCAGCAGCAGAAGGCTCCTCTGTGTGTCGGTGCCCCGGAGGGAAAGGCAGGCAAGGGGAATACTGGAAGAAAAATTATTTTTTTCTGCCTGTATACAAGAGGACAGTACATATGGTAGAGAATGGATGTGTGGTGTATTTTCCTTCCTGAATTCAGCCCAGCAAAATGATTCATCTGGCCTGCTATAAGCTATGGGTGCAATGGAGCAGCTGGGTGCTAATGGTAGTCACTAAGTTAATTTGGGTTTGTGCTACATTGCTGTATACGCAGTGTAGACGTACTTGGTAAGATTGAAGTGAGTTGAAATGGAAATCCACCATCTTTTAGGAAAAGTTGAATCAAGTCTCAGTATTACCCCATCTGAAAGCATTTCATTACACAAATCTGAGGTGACGGAGCACATGGTGATGGATAAAACAAGGTATATTTCCGTTGTGTATTTTTGTAAGCACGGCACTGAAGGCCAGGAGGTTGTTCAACTAGCAAAACTTGCAGAAGGGATGGCTTTGACATACATCCTGCAGTCTGCAAGTGGTAAGACTTGAGCTACGTCTAGTAGCAAACGATCCTGTGTGCTTTACAGTCCAAACCAGTTTCAGACAGCCCCTGCTTGCTCCAACTACACGACCAGGTTTTCCTCAGGGAGGGTCGGGCCATGAACACTTGCGGTGACACAGAACGAGCCTCTGAGACTGATTTACCAGTAGCCAGGGGCAGCGGGGCCGACAGTGCCACAACCCCCCTTCGGGTCTGACGGGCTTCCCGGGCCAGTCGAGCCAGGGGACGGGGCCCGCTGGGCACCGCGCTGACGCCATGACCCTCGCCGCGTCACTCACACCTTGCAGACCGGGGGGCCGGGCGGAGCCATCCCGCGGGACCGCCTCTGCTTCAGCTGCGCCGTGGGCCGCCTCGGGCCACCCGCCGCACGCCGCCCTAGACCGGGCCACGTCCCGTCAGCGCCCGCCGCAGCCCAACGGCCCGACCGGGCCGCCAGCGCGGGAACTGCGCGGCCGCCACCCGGTCTGCGCACGCCTCCGCCCCCGCCTCTGTGCGCGTCCCGGGCGGGGTCGAGGCGCACCCACCGGCCGCCCGCGAAACATGATTGGCAGAGAGCTCTGAAGGGGCCTTTCATTGGCTGCTGCGCTATCAGTGACCCCGCCCCCTTTCCGGCGGCGAGGCAGAGCTGTCAGAGATGTTTACAACCGGCGTAAACCGGGGGGATTGTCCCCGCCTCCCGCCAGCTCTCATTGGCTGAAGAGAGTGGGCATCGCGAGCCCATTGGCTGACCACGGACAGGCTGATTTCCCAGTGACAAGATTGTCCCCCCGGCGTGCCCTCATTGGTGAAGCAGGGCGGGTAGGGCCGTTCCGATTGGCGGAGAGGAGAGGGGGCCCGCCCCTCCCCGCACGGGGCAGGGGGCGTGGCGGAGGGTGCTGGCGGCGGCCGGTAGTCGGTGGCTGGTGGCGGCTGGAGCGGGATGGCGGGGCTGCCGGTCTTGGGCGCGGCCGCGCTGCTGCTGCTGCTGGCGCTGGCGGCCGGCGGGGCCATCCCGCCGCCGGAGGAGGCGGCCCGCATGGCGCGCTTCGTGCTGCACAATTGCGACTGGGGCGCGCTGGCCACCCTCTCCGCGCAGGAGGGGCTGCGCGGCCGCCCCTTCGCCAACATCTTCTCCCTCAGCGACGGGCCCCCCGGGCCGTTCAGCGGCAGCGGCGTCCCCTACCTTTACCTGACCGACATGGAGATCTCCGTGCAGGACTTGGAGGTGAGCGGGCGTAGCCGGGCCGCGGGCAGCGCTCTCTCGGGCAACGGCGGGGCGGGGGTTTAAAGCCCCCGCAGCGGGGCATGGGGGCGGGCGGGGGGTCCCTGCAAAAATCGGCTCCAGCAAGCCGCAGGTATAAATCGCCACCCCACTAAAGGGGCAAGCGTGCAGGTTGCTAATGCGATGTCGTATTTTTCTTGGTTGCCTCCGCTCTTTCATCCCGGAGCAAGTGGTGGTTGGAATTCCTGTTGCAGGACTCGGGGTTTACACCAGCGCTTTCTGAAGGCGGTGTAATGGCGCGAAGTGCCTGTTCCGTGGGTGTCACCTCATTTGTGAACCCTGGGGACAATTATTAGGCCCTGAACACTTAAACATAAGCAGTGCTGCCCGTGTTGACACTTGGTAGTCCCCGTAAGAAGTTTCTGCTGATCATGGTCTGAAAAAATGCTGAGCAGCGCTCTGGACGAGGAAGCAGCTGAAGCTCCCAGAAGCACTGACCAGAGAAGTGAGGGCCTGCAGAATGTGTAAACAGGGAGAACTGCACAAAAATTATCAAAAGTACTGGGAATTGTCCATGTGGGACTTGAGCAAAGAGAGCTCCTCCACAGGCTGCTGAAGGAATAGTAATTACGTCTCTGGAGCTCACCCTGAAGGCAAGAACACAACGAAAGGCAGCAGACTGGCATGCTGAGCCCCTGAGGGTGTGTAACCGGCCTTGCCTCAGATTTTGCTCGGCTCTGGTCAAGAGAGAGTTGGCTAAAAAAAGTTAGGGAAATAGCGATCGTATGCCTCCTGTGTTAGAAAACTTTTTTGTTCTAGTAGCTGTTACAGTATTATTAAAACAAACAAACGCAAAACTTAAATAGTGGAAATTTTTCAGACTTTGTTTTGCTGTCAACCTTTTTTGTTTGTTCCCTGCCAAGTTTTAGTTTGCTACATTAAAATAGTTTAATTATGTATCCGGGTGCTGTAGAAAGCCTAATTTATCTTGTACAGTACCTCCACTCCAGCTACAGCTTTTTGTTTTCAGAATAACGTAAAAATCATGGTATAAACTGCTAATGGAACATTTTCCTTCAGAAGGCTCCTCAGCAGATCCTTAATCTGCTGTTACAGGGCAGAAACATTTGACTGTGATCGACACGTGTCAGGGAGACGTGTGGTAGGAAATAGTGCCGAGTAATCATGAGTCAGCTCTTTTGTAGTTGAGCAACTTCCTATCTGTCAGGTGGTTGCTCCTGTTTCATCAGTTCAGTGGTACTCTGCGTAGTGTTTAAGCGAATTTTTAGGGGGTTTTTTTGAGATGAGCTCTTTTAATGAAATTTCTCAAAGCACATGAACTTTCTTTGCTGGGAGATAATGAACTTACGTGACATGAATTTATGGGAGATGATTAATATATGTGACGCTCTGCAGTAGGCAATCCTGTTTTGCACCAATACTTTTCAAGCTGTGTTCACCAAATTAATTTTAGAAAAACAGTAGGATACATATTCTTTAATTCTTAAGTTAGTTATCTTAAATACTCAGGATTTTTTAAACCTGACTTAAAATTCACTTTAAACTTCAAAAGAGCTGATGAGTTTGGGGGCAGCCAGGAGGCTTGTTTTGATGGGGGGTTGTTTAGTTTTGTTTTAACTAATTTTATCAACAGTTGTGAAGCTCTGTTGCCTTTCAGTAACTCTTTGTCCTTCTGCCAGAATTAACTTAATGATGTTAAAGGATTTCATCAGACTGTGGGTATCTCTAGGCTTGCTTTATTAACAACTCAGAGTTGGGCCACCACCTCGGTGAGTGGCAACAGCTAACAAAAAGCGCCCTCTATATATATGATCTAAAATACAATACAAAGAGTCTTTGGTGATTTTCCAGGAACTTTCAGCTCTCAATTCATCATCAATTTCAAAAGTCCATTGTATTCCACAGTTTTGACTAGTTCTTACCGTTCCGTTCTAATTCCTCTTGGGACACCACTGTTCGCTGATGCAGTCTTCGGTCATCATGGTTACTTATCTTCTGAACAATCTTCATCATAAGTCACTTTTAGACTTCTGAGAAAAGACTCAAAATGTTTTATTTAACATATACTTAATCTATGTCTAGCTTTTCATTACCTAGCTTTTCTAAGTTGCTTAAACTGTCAGCATTGTTCCTAGAGCACCTGTGCATACTGCATTGAACTGTCAATATTATTCCTAGAGCACCTGTGCTCTATTAATTAAACCTATAAACCAATATCTATTTATTAATTATTTCTGATAATAATAATATCGTTGTTTTCTGCACTGTCCTGTATGCATGTAAATTGGAATATATCATCATTTGAATGTGAAATATATGTATATTGAAGTCAGAGTTTTACGGAGTGCCGTTTTGGGAGGTTTGCATTTTATGCTAAAAAACTTCAGCACACTTGTAAATCGGGCTTTCTTTCAGATTCAGAGCTCATCTGAGTAGGCTTTCAGCTATACTTAGGAAAAGCTGATGGCAGCTTTGTTCTTTTTACCAGTAATACTGAGCTGAACGAAATACCAAGAGCTGAAAATATGGTGGGTATGACATTTTTCTCGCAAAAGTACATAAACCTCTTGTCTTACTACTTGCATTTCAGATCAATTCAAACGCCTCCTTAACTGTGTCTTTGGCACAGACTCCTTACTGCAAGAAGCACAGATACGATCCCCAGAATCCCCTTTGTGCCCACATAATCTTCTGTGGGAGTATTGTAAAGGTAAGCAGCTGAAAATTGACACTGGACAAGACTGTGTGCATCAAGTAGTATTGTTTAGTGGATGGAGAAGAGAAAGGTTAGAGTTTTGTGCAAAAGTATATGAAGAGACGTTATGTGCCGCGATACTGGAAGGCTAGCTCATAGTTTTTGTGAGGAAAATGAAATTACCACTGGATACTTGTAGGAGCTCTGTTGGCATGACTTTAGCAAGGAACTTGGGAGGACAATATTGTAATGAAAGAAGTCTCCCTCTTTCCTCTAGACCTGTTTTGAAACTAAGAATTCTAAGACAATTCTCTTGTGAATGAAGCATGAAGGTTTTTCCATCTCTTTTGCTCAGTTAAATTCTTTAGTCCATGCAGTGTGACATACACACTTCTGAAACTGTACTGAAGTACGTATTAAGCCGAGGTATAAAGTTACAGGTATTAGAGACAGAAAAAGCACATTGTATTATCTGGTGGCATTGCTGCCAGGGCAGTATTCTTTCATGCACCAGTACTTTGGTGTCCCGTAGAAGGAATTTAGAACTGCATGTGTTACTCATTGAACATCTTAATCCCATTATTGAAGATAATGATTGAGGGTGAGGACTAATCATCATTACTCTCTCTTACGATAGTCTAAATTCTTATTTGGTGTTTTCACACCTCAGATGTTTATACACTACGTTCCAGTCCTTTAATTGCTTTCATGAGTTTTTTGTCCATAATGGAATTATTTATTTTATTTAGTTCCTCTTGTACCATACCCAGAGCTCTAACTTGTTGATTTAACCCTTTAAACATTTGCACATTGTATATTAAGTGCTGTCACACATTTCAGCTTCCCTTCTCTGTGGATTCTGTTACATAATCCTATTTGTGTGTGTCTATGTGTGTCTGTATGCATGTGTTTGCACACATCTGGATCTGTTTGTGTTTGAGCAGGTGCAGAGGAGGTAAAATTACACCTAAACACTGCATTGTAGTAATTCAACAAGAATCCATACTTCTCTCTTTTGTGATCTGTTGAAAGATTTATTCTTATGTTGATGAAGTGCTTTCTTGCTCACACTTACTTTAAAAGCACCCTTTTGATTTAATATTAATATCAGCTACCTTGGAGTATTTGTCTGCCTCGTGTACAGTTGTGCACCACACTGAAGATGAGGGGACTCTGCCACAGTAGTGAGTCCTCTGGGACAAGACAGGGCTAAACTGAGAAGAGCACACTGCAGTCAGCAGTGGATTTTTAGCTAAAATTTGTCTTCACATGACTGTATCTTACTGTAATATTTTGCTGGTTATTGTTTAGGTGAATGATTCAGAAGCAGGCTTAGCAAAAAAAGCATTATTCAGTCGCCACCCTGAAATGGAAAGTTGGCCTAAGGATCATAATTGGTTCTTTGCCAAATTCAACATCACCAATATTTGGGTCCTGGACTACTTTGGTGGATTGAAAATTGTGACACCAGAAGAATATTACAGCGTCAAGCCTTAGTAAGTACTTAAGTTTTGCATACTTAACTCATTATATTTGGAGCCTGTAAAACTGCTCCTTATTGTTGACAGTATATATTACTGTCTCTGGTTTTTATACACATTAGGTCTTTTCCCTAAGTAGTCTACTGGATGCAGTGTCTGAAATCATAAGATATGTTTGAATAGGGGATCCACCTACTTAACAATGTCGTGTCATATCTAAAGAACTATCTGTGGCTAAGTGCACTTGTACCTCAGTTTAAATACAGTTTCTTGCAAGGAAGGACTCCTATAGAGTGGGCAGAGTCACTGTCCTCTGTTTGAATTAATTGCAGGACAGATGATGTTTTGATCTAACAGTTGAAAGTAGTGAGACTATTCAGCATTTATGAAGCTGTATTAATGGGATTGTGGCAATATTGCTTAATATTTTCAGAACAAAATTGCTTTTGAATCTATCATGATATTGAAGTATAGAGGAATTTTGTGTTCTGTTGTCTCTGTAAAACTAAGTCTTCAAAACGTTCAAATACATTTTAGCGCATTCAGTTTCACTCTTATTCTTACTCCTTGTAGGTGGAAGAAGATCCTTGGTGATGCTGATATACGAATAAATTACTTTGGCTGATACACAAATGAATTACCTTGGCTGTTTCATGAAAGATTTTTTTTTTCTATGTATTGTAGAGCTTAATTAATAATGCAAAAAATCAAACACCTTGCATTGTTAATGAGCTTGTATAACCCTTCTGAAGCAAGTATAAATTCTCACTAAGTAGTACAACTTGAATCATGTTATACTCAAAAACCTTTGTGCATAAGCCATAACTACATTTTATTCATCGGATGTGATTCTGGAAAGATGCCTGTCTGTCTGACAGTGCATTCAGAAACGCCGTGTTTAGAACTGGACTAATAATACTTTCATTTCCAGTAAATTTTTCAGTGCCTTAGTTAAATAATATCTGTTTGTGAGCACTCTCCTATTTTATTTTATTTTATTTTTTAAATTTATTTTATTTTTATTACCAGTTTAGTTTAGAACTTTATGGCAAAGTATTACAGGATGGCTCAGCTGACAGTGGAATGGAAAGCATTGCTTGTATTACAATGGCAGATGGTATGCTGAGTTCCCAAATTCTGTTCTTTGCATGCTAATACACTCACCTGTTTGAGCCATTTTTCTATTTTGCTACCTATACTGAATGTGCTATAGAATACAATTGTGTTTATGCAAACTGTACTTATACCTCATAAGAAGTTCTTGGTAACTCTTCAGCTGGCAGTGGTTGTATGCCCCAAGTCTTTAATAGAAGCAGTGTGGTAATACCTCAAGTATCTGACTTTAGTATAAGAAGAGTAGTGGCTTGTAGATTTAATGAGAATGTTGTAAAGGGTAAATGTTTTCTGGTTAGGATTCTGAAATCTTCAGCTTTGTTAGTCTGATCAAATGGCAGTGTATCAGCTTTTGTTACCATCAACAGTAGAACTGAGCAGACTTTTGGTTCTGGAAGCCTTGCACAGCAGTTTTGGGTTAGTGACCCGAAGTGAGAAAAAAGCAATACAGTATGACACAGATGATTCATGATTTATAGACAATAAAAATTAATGAAAGGTGTGCATAATTAATTCTCTGTTAAAATAAGCCACACACAACTGCAAAAAATAAATGAACACCTTTTTACATCCTCCCTCATCTCTTGTGCTAAGCTCACAATACCCAAAAGCAATTATGAACAATTAAGTTGATTTTACAATGAGCAAATACTACCTAGTTGACAGAGTAAAGAATGTGAGAATTTAGACTTCTCAGAGGCAGATCCATATATACAACTGTGGAATTAGTCATATCAAATCATTTCTACATCTTAATGTTGTTGTTATATCACTACTTTTCTCAAATCCTGGAATGATTTGTGAAAGTGGTTTTGATGTAACTTACTAAGTTTTCCTTCCCCACAAGGTGAAAAAATGTGCTTGTTACTGTATGCAACCCATTCTGTTCTACTACTTGAAAATTAATTTAAGATCACAAAAACTTACAATATGGAAACAATTTATACTGAGCAGGTAACACTGACATTAAATATGAAATTGGAAAATATTTTTATATAAGGCATAATAATTGTGGAAACTCAAATGATCCTCTGATATGGACTTGGTCCTTACCATGGGGACACCCGAATGCATTACAGGTCACTCCATAACTTCTGATGTGTGAGACTGATGATGCTGGGCTTTTGTTAAAATTAAAATATTTTTTGACAAGTGGTGTCAAGTGTTATTTATTGCGCGTTCAAGAATACTTCTCTCCCTCTTGTTCTCTTTAACACAAGCACCCTCTCTTCAGAGTTGTTTTGCTGTTGCTCTGGAGTCTTTCAGGCTTGCTAGAATAAATGGTGAAATACCCCTATTACACCTGGCTGTCCCTCCTTGGATTAAACAAGCATCTTCATGTTTCACTTTCTTTTCTGCATCTAATACTGTGAAATGGAACATAAAGTAACAACAGTGGCATTTATGAAGATAAATACAAGGAAGCCTTATTTGATTATTTCTTCTGGCTAGGGCTTCTGCATTTCTAAATGTATCATCAGCAGGCAGGTGTTCAGCCATCCACAGGAAAGCAGGGCTCTGTCACTGTTAATGGTTACTTGGGTAGACAAATGCCATCGCTGAACATCCCCCCTTCCTTCTTCCCAGAGCTTTTATTGCTGAGCATGATGTCATGTGGTCTGGGGTATCCCTTCAGTCAGTTGGTGTCAGCTGTCCCAGCTGGGTCCCCTCCCAACTCCTCGTGCACCCCAGACTCCTTGCTGGCACGGCAGGGTGAGAAGCAGAAATAGTCTTAATATTGCGTAAACAATAACTCAAACATCCCTGTGTCAGCAACACTCCTTTCATCACAAATTCAACGCATAGCCCCAAACAAGCTACAATGAAAAAAATTAACTCTATCCCAGCCAAAACCAGTACACCACTTTTGAATGAACCACTTACGTTTGAGGGTTTGGTACAGAATAAAGCTGATTTTCTGTTGTTTTGTTTCTGGTTGTCTTGTTGGATTTGATGTTCCCAGTAGTACCAGTTCCCAAGCCTTTTCTGATTGGGAGTGGAAGGGCTTTTACTGGTAACAATGCATCTTAAACAGTTTTGTAATACTACTGCATTTTATTGAGACAATTTTAGATCGTCCAAACCTCATTACGTTTGAAATTTGAGAGGACCCCACCCAGGTATTTCTTTTGGAAAGTGGTGAACAGCAATGGTTAAGCTACATGTACAGAGCTGGATTTGAAGGTTACTCAGAGAAGAACTATCTGGAGATGTATCTATGCATCTCATCCAACACTTGGATAGAGAGATTTCTGGATGTAGAAGTGGAATGTAAAGCAGACTAGGGTATCAAACATACTAAACATTTCTCTGTTTTTCTCCCTTAGTAACGGGTGTGTAAATGTTAATATCGCTAACAAGAAAGTCACCAGGTTTTGTCCTATTTTTCCTCATCTTTCTTCTCCCTGTGCTCACCTTTGTTGTATTAGGCTTATTTGGGAATTCACTTGTGAGCATGGGTCCTTTTTTTCCTAATATACAGAAGCAATATTATGGCTTAGAGTAGAAGAGGCTGAGTATAAGAAATTAATACAGCTGTAAACAATGAATCAGCATTTTGACTTCTGACTATGTGTATCCTCTACCATGGCATGCTTGGCATATCTGAGCATATTCTAAATAGTAATGAAGTCACTCTCCATACCCAGGAAATTAAGTATCTCCATTCATAGATAAGAATCTGAGACACAGGATAACCTTAGGCACCTCACTAAATCACAGGATGTTTGTTAGCTGGGAATCTAATTAGGATAATCTCAGCCTCTCGCTCTGACAGTGTCGTCATGTTTTTCCTTTGCTAATCTTGCTCATTGACATGTTTGTGTTTCTACTTCTTGATTTGCAATTTCTTTCTTGTGTTTTAAAGTAAGACTTGTGCCCAGTAGATTCTTGCAATGTGCCACATCATTACAGAACAGAGTTTATGTGTGTCAGGTGTTAGTTTAATCCTTTATTCAGTTCTATCTGGAATTAATGTCAGCTATTTAATGTTGTATCTGTGACCTTCACAATAAAATAGAGGTAGCTCAATTAGAGTATTAGATTAGCACAAAAAGTATTAATCATAAATCAATGGATAAATTTGTTTTCAACAGGTTTTTTCTGAATAACATCATACTGAATCTAGAAAGATTCAAAAGCAGATAAACTGTTATATTATTGTTGAACACAAGAGGGTGCCATAGACTTACATTCGGGTTGATTGTTAAATGTTTAATACTTAAAATTGGTTATGGCATTCATCATAATTCAAAGATGTTGGAAAAGCATATGACAGGGGGCATGATATGAACAAATTCTTTTTCTACAGTGTTTTACATTATGAATGCTTTCCTCCATAAACACAGCTGCCTGCTAGCTGCCAAAAAAGAAGCATTCATCATTTTTTTGTGTTTTGTAATCATTTTGTGCTGTGGAGTGCTCAGAAGTAATATCCATGAAAATGATTTAAAGGTTTTTAAATTAAGAAACTCTAGTAAAGGAAATGGAGACAGGTATAGAATGCCACAGAGTATCAACTGGGAACAACCACCTCCAGACTCAATAGTGTTTATTCCTCTCGGTGCTTACTAACTATAAGAATCTAAAGTCAGGGTGCTTGCTAGCATGAGGATGCTTTGGTTTAGGCTTATTGTTAGCTGGATTAAACCATCTGATTCTGATTTGTAATTTCCAACAGCTAATTCTCCAGTGGCTTGGGCTGCCTGTGCTGGTGGTGAGCTCTGACTGTGTGCAGGTGTTTGGGTGGTGAAGCAGAGCCGGGAAAACCCTGCTTTGGAGCTTCTCCTATTTGCCTGGGGGCTGCACAGCCCATCGCTGCTTGTCTAGTCCCACTGACCTGACCTCAAACCTGCCTCAGCTGTGGTTGACCCTGGTTGCTGTCACCCAACCTGCTCTGCTTGTCCAGGTACTGTGGGACTCTCTATTTTGGTGGTAAGGTCACTACCCTGCTGACCCTGCCAGCTCCCCTGCTCTCATGGAGTAGCTGGCCCTTGATGCTCCCCCATTTTGTTTTCCCTCCAGGCAAGCTCAGTCCATGAACTTCTCATGTAAAACTCTTGGAGCTGCTCCCAGGGCTTTTTGACTTAAGCAGTTTTGGGTCTAGAGGCTTCCACAGAGTCTGTGTTGAATATTATAGTGTAATAAGATTAAGACTCGTTCTGACTGTGGTGGTTAATGTTCTTTGTAGCCTGGTTTTCTATGGAAACAAGGCCTAGGTAATGTGCTGTCTGGATACTTGGCTTTTATCAGATTTTTTTACTCAGTTGGATTTAAATTTGGAACAGGTTGTCTGACCTTGAGGCCACAAAGCTCCTGTGTATATCATGACAATTGGGAGCTCAAAAGCGGAAACAAAACATAGTTCATGTATAGTAAAGGTACAAAAGTCATGCTTTTAAAAAGAATTCCTTAATTGTGCTGGTTGCAGAGCTGCCGGAGTCTTGTGGTTGACTGAGACCAGGTATGCAGTTAGTATCTGAAATGGTGAAATTTTGTATTATTTAGTGGATGTTTCCTTTTTACTCAAAGAACCTGATAGTTGTAGTGATTGTTCTGATTTTTCTTTTTTCTCTAGCTCTTCATATTGTAGATAGAAACGTCCTAACAATTCCCCATTACTCATTGCTTCTGATTCCTGTCGCTGTCAGGCTTAGGCTTGCTTTCGCATATAATTTCTCCAGTTTAAACAAAAGATAGGGCACACTGGCAGATCCAACAACTGCTGCAGGTCTTGTTGAGAGAGGGGAGTCTCTCCCTCAGCTTCAGTAATGTCAGTGTACCCATTCACGTCTAGAACTACTTCATGTTATTTTTGCTACTGCCACTCACTCAGGTTGCAACCTTTACTCATTTTGCACCCTTGTTCTCCCCCCCCCCCCCCATCTGTAAAAATGTAAATAGATACCAGTTGACAGGATTCATGTAAAACACTTGTAAATCATCTCAGTACCTTTAGATGAGGGGAATGCTTTTTAAAAACAGGATGACTTCTGGTTGCTACAAACACAGAGTAACTCAGCAAAACCATGCAGAGAGTATGTGTATGTGTGTGCAAACATGGAGAAAGACAGACTTTCAAGCAATACTGGGTAGTGTATATGTAATTGCATATGTAAGCATGTATATTTATGTGAAAATAGTGAAGATATTTTGTATTTCTATAATGTTTTATGCCAATGCAACCTATTAAACATCACCCAGTACTAAAAAGTAACTTTCTAGATTGAAATGAAGCAATTATTTCTCATCTCTAAATAATTGCACAAAACCTGCAGCATATGATTATAAGAACCTCATGTAGTTCTTTCCTGTTGTCATTTAGCTAAAAACAGTTGCTTAATCAAGCATGACTTGGATTTTTATTTGTTTTAAATGCTTACATGAATTTCAGTTCCTTTAATTAAGTTTTCCCTCAAATGAGCTTTTGAAAAATGCAGGAGGTGTGTGTGTTGGGGTGATGAAGGGAAGAAAATAAAGGGAATGAAGATACTTGTCACAGGTCTTAAAATCTGGCTTCACAGTACTTTCATATTCATCAAAGACATAACGTTACTGATCAATTAGAGTCTGTACAGCCATACAAGAAAGTACTGAAGATGCTCTATGATTAAAAATAGCATTTCCAGAATGTGTGGTTAGTGGTGAAGTTCCAGAATTTTTCTACATATTCTGTAATGTAATCAGGGAAATTAACCTGCAGTTAACAGGTAAAAATGTTAATGATGTGAGAGAGAGTAGCTTGACTAGCCTAAAGGAAAAAGAAGCATTGTGCTTCCTCCTTAAGATACGACATAAGCAGTGGTCTCTTCAGTGCATTAAAAAAATAAAATCCAGAGCAGATCGTAAAGGCTTCACTGGGGAGGAAAGAATTGAACATTACAGATTCAGTAGTCTCAAAACTGAGTAGTGAGAGAGTGCATTTTAACTTTCCACTAACATCTCCTTTATAGGTTTCCAAAACCCATGTTGCACTGAAAATTTTAAGACCATAGCAGGAACAGGAAACTGCTAGTCACAAAAACCCCAAAATAATGAATAGGAATTCATTCTTACAGGGCATCAGGGCCTGTTTATCATCTCTCATAGGAAGCATACACTCACGGTCATGTTTGTCTTTATGGTACTGCACAGGTGTCTTTTTTTTTTTTTTTCTTGTTGGATGTGGCAGGGTTTCTATTTGCACAATGCAGCTGCAAGGAGTAGTGACAGTCAAGTGGTTTTTCCTTGGAAAAGTAGTATTTTCATACACAGAGGGGAGCAGATGTAGCAAGACCAACTTCTCTTGTCTCCCTGTTGGGAGCTGCAAAGCAAGACCTGTAGTTAGATGCTGTCTTCTTTCCAGCTCTGTTTGCAGTGTTGGCAAAAGTGCAGGGCAGGGACTAATCCTCCTGGAATGCAGCAATTATCACTAAATAAGTATTAATTGCTGCATTCCAAGGGGATTAGCACAGTTGAACCCAATTATAGCAAAGCGAAGCTTCACTGTAAAGCACTACAGTGCATTGAAATGCAGTGAAGCAGTGTAGGACTGTCAGCCCGCAACATTTTGTCAATAAAAACTGTGGGCTTACACACTATAAACAGCAGACTTTTTCTTTTTGGTGCATTAGTCTACTGCATGAATGGCATGCCTTGCTGGGGGCTACAGCCTGCTCACCAGAGAAAATTGCTTATTTAACATCCATTATCTTTGTGTGAACATCTCAAAAAATTATTTTAATACTTGTTGAGCTAGTTGTGGCACTACAGCTATCACTCCCTGCCGGATCAGGGGCAAGACTCTGCAGTCTGTCTGGATTGTCCCATCTCTAAAGTTGGCAAGCTCCTCCATCGGGTGATGTAGGAATTAATTTTGCCTGCAAGTACTAACTGTATCAAATAGGCTTAGAAGAATTTTTGATAACAGACCTGTTCTCAGTCCCAGCAGTCTGCAGTGATGATTACAGGCAAGCTCTCCGTGGTAGCAACACATGAGCCAGAGGGCAGTGTGTAGTTATTTTTTTAATCCTCAGCTTGACTGTGGTGTGGGTTTGTTTTTTAGTTTTCCATTTATTTCCTGTTAAAACTGCAAACCCTGCTACTTTTTTTTTTTTTTTATAGTACAGTCAAAGCATAACCAGTGAACATGAAAAGGGGATGCTTCTGGGGATGAATCAGCCCCTTACATTAGAGCTGTTCCAGGATTTCTTGCGTCCAGAGAAAGAATGGCATATTGATGCACAGAATCAATTGAATGCACACCTTGTCCATTTTATGAAAGACGTCCTTACAGATAATGAACTGCACCTTAACCAGTGTTAAACACAACTGAGTCGTACTCGGGGACCACTTCCATTCCCAGACCCATTCTGTTTTGGGAACCATAGATCAAATCTTGGAAGTCTTTCCAGTGCAAGTAATTCTTGAAATGCACTGTCCTCCACCCGTATGTTTAGATAGAGTCAAGTTTAGCTGAGAGCTTTTCTTAACCCAGCAGGGAGGGTATTGTGTCTCCTCTGTGGCCTCATCTGTATTGAGAAAAATAGCTGCTGGTTCAGCTGAGCTACTGTTGGCATTCATTTCTAGCCCAGTGTTAACAAAGTTCTTATGATCTGACTGAAGTGAGTAAACTGAAATATTAGTATGGTTTAAACTGTTGGTAAAAATGCACGTATGAGGTTGCCTAATGCGCAATGTGGGCAGGGGGTGCCGAAGTTTTTACTGTGCTGTGTAGTTCCTAGAGATGCAAAGACCAAATAGGCTGAAAAGAAGGCAACACTAAGCAAATCATTCCTCATCGTGTATTTGCGAGCTGTATGAACACAGAAGAGCCGTTTCCTAGAGAAGAGACCACTTCCCCTTTATCTTTTTCTGTACTCCTCAACTGCATGTGATTTGCATCTCCCATGCCGTGCTTGTTGTGAGAATAACTCATAATACAAGCATGATTGCTCTTTTATATACTTTCATTGTATTTAGATTATAATGATAAGCTTGCCTTATTTCAAAAGCTGAGGGATGGGGAGGAGAGAATTTCTAGGGGCGCTGTCATGCACAGCCTTTTTCTGACTCTACCCACACTTCTAAATGAAGTCCATATACTCTATTTCTCTGACCTTTCCCTATCTAGACATCAAAACACACTGGCCCAACTGCTGTTCTCCTAGTGTGCCTACTGTTGCCGTTAATCTCCCTTTCTTATACAGGTCTTCATTCCTTTTCCTTACCTTTGGCCTCAACTCTTTATTCAAAGTGATAATTTGCTGGCTTTCTGCCGGAGGGAGAAGCTATGATCAATAACAGGAGGAGACAGGGGTCAGCAGAATAGTGATAAGCAGTGCCATTTACTTCTCTGAAAATACTGTTACCCAAAAATATCAATAACTGGTATGATATTATTTTAGCTTTTGGATAAAGCATCAGTGAGATTTAGGCAGCCTGCAGTGGGAGCAGGGGTCTTTCCTCTCACTAATTCCTTATTTCAGCCAATCTTCTAACACGGGGAAGTGGACAGAAGGGCTTTAGCCGGCTCATGTTGGAATATAGACCGTGCACACGAGCACAGCCATCTCTGGGACTAATGACACCTCTTTCAGCTCCAATGTGTAGTGACTCTCGTGCGCTGTGCTTTGCCTTCTGCCCGATGGTGAGTCAGAGCCCATCTTCAGCCTCCTCTTGCAGCTTTTGGGGTAGGAGACCCACAAAGGAAACCCTCCCCAAGGCTGGAGGAGAGCAGAGGCTCATCAATACTGTCTAGGTATCACAGAATGTCATACAGCCCTAAGTTTTGGGCACTGGAGTAATACTAGTGTCTAATAATTTTGGTATTGGCTGGTACAATATAGAATATTTATTAAATAAAAGGATAATACTGTTTTATCAATGTATTAGCCTATATTACTCCAGACTGCAAGGTGACTAATTTCTTGGTCTCCTTTTTCCAAGAACTTCAATTTACTTTGCTTTCAAAAGACTATAAATCCTTACTTCTCATATGCCCAATAACTCTCACCCTGTCTTCGTACTACTGGGACATAGTTATCGCCAATCCTGTTCCTGTACCTGCTGGGGATGCACATTCCTCTTTTTCTTCTAAGAATTAGAAATGGGGGGAAAAAAAAGGTAATTCATTGAGATACTTGAGCATTGAGATACTTGAGATACTTATGTACTCCCAGACTAAGCTCTGATCCTGAAATGCATTAATAGTATTACTACTGTAAACACTCATCAATCCTCTGTTGAGCCAGTTGTATTTTGATGTGGGGGAGGCTGAGTTTTAGGCTTTAAGGTGCATCTAAGTCATCTTTTCAAGCTTTTCTAATTCACAGTTGTCTAAAATGTACTTTTTGTTATTAAAAGTGAAAATTTTTATTCACATTTGAAAAGAGCACAGTAATAGGAGATTTCTTACAAAGTGAGAGTTTCATCACTGTGTCAAGTGGTATGATTTTCATATAAATACTGTAACATTTTGGAGAAATTATTTCTAATATCTGCTTCTCAGGAATATTCTTCTGAAATTCCATATTTCACCTTTCTTCATTTCATCTCATTATGCTGGGTTTCTTCTTCCTGCTGTTGTCCTAAATGAATACTTTTATTAGCTGCTGCTTAATAATTAAAAAAAATGCAATGAGAAATGTTGAGGAGGAAGTACCCCTTAACCACACCTTGGCTCTCCCCTTGCTTTTTTCTCATTCATTTAAAAGTTCTGTGGTGGTTGGTTGGTTTGTTGTTTGTTTTTGATAAACAAAACCAATCACCAAAAAAACCAACCCCAAATGCAAACAACTCCCAGGTGTTCCTGATTCCTGGTTCTCTTTGAGTTCTAGTGCCTTGTTTTTCCTGTCTCCCTTAAGACTTCATTTCTTTATCTGTAAAAGCTTAACTGCCCTGGCTTTAGTAAGGCTAATTTGAAAAGCATGTTGAAGTCCTCAGGTAAAAGTATAATGAAATGATTTAGTATGGTTAACCCAAATCAGTTTCTTGTGTTTTTCCAGTTCATAGTGCGAAGCATTCTCCTGAGTGACATTTGCTGGGTTACTGCTAAAGCATGCTTATTCTGTTGCCTCTGTGGTTATCCACTGCTGCCTATAGAGCACTGCTTTAATACCACCTGATTTGATCACTAGCTTGGCTTCGTAAGTGTTGTGATTCTCCTGGCGCAGCCTTCCGCTCACTGCCAACCACCCCAACCACTTTTGACCTGGGGGGGTCAACATCAAGTCAGCTAAACAAAGGAGACTCAAACATAGTGTGTTCCTACTCATGGTTTTGTGTAGCTAGCTGCAGCGATCTTATTAGTTCCCTCAGAGCAGCAGAAAAACGGGCATTTTCATTTTTGCACTGGGCTGCTGGGTCTGTCAGTCAGCACGTACAGGTGCTACCCGGGCTGCGTGCCCAGCCACCTGGCCCCACAGAGGCAGGCGCGGGAGAGCCAAGGGGGTGGCAGGGGCTTGGGGCAATGTGGGGGGCACTGCAGTCATCGTGCTGGATGGAGGACGTGCACCTGTGCGAAACCAGGCTTTGCCAGTGTGGCTGCTGGGCAGACCTGCTTGGTTTTGTGTTGCTCCGAGGACTGTTAACAGGCGAGCCTACGACATCAAGCGGAAAAGCCTTGTTAGCTCCCAGATCGCAGCTGTCTTCAAACTGCTCGTCCTGCTCCTGGGGTGTGCCGGTCTGCCTCGGGATCTGCCGTCAGAGGACAGCTTCAAGCAGCAAGAAGGTTAAATCCCATGGCCCACTCAGTAGGTAGGAGTGTGATGCATAGCTAGAGGCTGCCAAGCTTTCTGTTTCAAGCCCAGTGAGGAGGAGATGCACACTGTGCTCACCCGCAGAGATGACACGGGCTCCCCTCCCTATGGGCTGCAGTGTCTCGGAGGACAAAATGGCTCCAGAGCTCTGCACACACTGACACCCTTTCAAAATACAGTGATGTGGTGTGTTCACATCAAAAGCATCTCCATTTCATAGGCAGGTACAACTGAAATGAGCCAGGCAGGGTTAGCTGTGCTGCTGTTTTATGTCCTGTGGATGCTGTCTGCAAGGATGGGCAGAGTCCAACGCTCCCTGATGCTGGGCACCCAGTAGCCCTGAGAGTGCAGCCGCTTTCAGTTGCTCATGTTAAGGCCATATTTCAAATAGATTTAGAAATGAACTTTATATCTTTACCAGTTTAGCCAGCTACTTGTTCAAGAGTGACTGTAACTTACAATTTTAAGCTTCTATTTATGCCTCACTGCATACTGGGCATAGTAATATAGTACCCCTTTTGAAGTCAGGCCAAATTTGATACCAGACACACTTTCTAGGCTCCCTGTAGAAATCAGCAGCTGCTGACTGGGATGACCTAGGAACCGTCAGACAAACTGAAAAAAACCCCACCAAAAACCATCTTGCACAGAGGAAAAGAACGAAAAAATACTAAAGGAAACCCCAAGCATCAATACCAAGAACGTAAGCCCCAGACCTCAGTGGCTGCCTGGCTGTGAGGCAGAGGAAGACGCGTGCTCTGGCGCTGCTGCCGGCAGGCGGACTCCAAAAGCCCTCATAGGAGCTGAGCTTCCTGCGGGGCCGGCAGACGAGCAAAGCCTGCGGAGGTGCCTCTTCTTCTCCTCCACCCGTGGCCTCCCGCTCCCCAGCACCCCCCAGGCAAGCAAGATGAAGTGGACGAGGATTGCAGTCTTTGCCATCTTGCAGGCACAGTTGCCAGGCACAGGTAAGGCAAGCTTTATTTTATGAGGAGCTGTTTTAAAGCTCTTCTTGAGGAAAGAGCATGACGTTTCTGGGTGGATTCACCACCATTTTGGTAGCAGGAGGGTATCTGCGTGAGGACCTCAGCCACGTCTGTCCTCCTGATCATGGCTGAAATCATGGCTGCCTGTGAACAAAGCGGCCGGACTCGTTGTGTTGAACTGCCCTGTGATACAGAGACCCTCCGGAGGGCTGGGAGGAGGAGGAGGCGAGGACAGCCATTGCTGTCGGTGCGGCCTCTTCTCCTGCCGGAGTGACTGCCGCAGCTCAGCAACAACTCGTCATAAGGCTCTTGGCCCTCACCTGGGTGGCTTTCCTTGCGATTTAGAAGGGGAACTTTGATACAACAATGAAAATGTAGTCACTTGCAGTAATCTGCACAAGAGAGGCTTTTAACGTAGTTAGGTAAAATTCGAGCCATGTTGTTCGTAACGATGTGTTGGGTGGTTGGCTTGCAGTAAACAGCATACCCAGCAGGCTGGAAATAGGGGGGCGTAGGTGATGAGAAGGGTAGGATCCTTCCTTTTGTGTCTCTGCCTTCATGCTTGTCTCTGCTAGACACAGTGTAAAATGACTTTTTACCTTTATATATTTAATTGTGGTGGTGTATATGCTGGCCCCACTTGGGCAGAAAGCGAAGCAGCTTTGGAATGCACAAATCCTCAAAAGTGCATCTCTTGGGGAGATAGGAATGTACTTCTCAGTAGATTGGTAGGCAAAAGAGCAACAGCATTTACATCCAGAGAAGGCCTCAGCTGTGGCCTGAATTCGGAGAAGTCAACCAATACTAGTAGGCCAAGTTCGAACATGTATTAAACCAAAAGCCGCTGGAAGAGTTTCCCCCACAATGTATGCCCTAACTGTACTTAACAAACACACCATCCTTACACTGAAGAGCTTTGGCAACTGCCACAGACTTGTTATTTGAAAGTTTTCTGGAGATTAGAGAAGGGTTTTACGGCCACTTGCTAACGCTGTGAAACCAGTTAGTTTGTGGAAGTTATGTTTCAGGAGGATTTTAAGCAGAGCTGCATGCTCTGTGACAGGCGTGACTTCTGTTCATCCTCCATTCAACCTTTGGGGCCTCTGTCCCTTTCTGATACCCAAGTATGATACTGTACTTAAGTATGATACTTCTGGTACTTATATTTTGTACATTGCTCTGTATCCATAGATGTGTCTAGGGCTATAAAGCCTTGGAGATTACTTTAGGTCAAAATGCACCTGCAAAAAATATTTTTGCATTTTCTCCTTTTAATCTGTCATAAGATATCAGTAGTTCAGGCTCCTATTTGTACGTTTTTAGCAGAAAACATTTATGGAAGAATATATAATGCAGTTTGCAAATGGGTAAAGCTAGCCCTCTAAGGGTCTCTGGTGCAAAGCTCTTAGGGGTATTCACACTCACAAAGAATACATGGGATCAAATTTTGAACGGGCTACTATTGCCATTGATTTGGAGATTGTTGTCTTGTCAATTTGAGGGGGAGTATTTTTGACTGGATACCTGTAATAGTTTGAAGAGTGTAGGTAGAATAAAAGAAATGTAGCACAAAACTTGTGGAATTATTGCTACATCATTGATGCAAAATACACTGAACTACATTCATGGTGATCTTACATTTCTGTACTAAGATGAGACCAAACAGATGGTTTTTCAGCTCAGAGCTATGAACAGAAGCAAAGATCTGCTGCTGCCTGCAGTGTTTTCAAGACTTCTTAGAGTGAAGTGAACTTTTATTTTTTCATAAACAACCTCAGAGTGGACAGAGATTCAGTAAGCTGTGTACCACCTTACAGTCAGTTCATTCCACTTCATTATAATGTGTTTTGTGCTTATTCTTCAAATGGTCAATTGAAAGATGCTGCCAAGATTGGGACTGATGAATTTGCAAAGCCTTTCCTTTTGATCTTTTGAGTACTGAAGTATCAGACATGAGAAAAAAATTGTTATAAAATAAGTAATCCTAGAGATGGGCCATAGTTCTGATGCAGATTTTGAAGTATGGACACCAGACCACAAATTTCAGAATGCTCAAATTTGGCCTTTGAGCAATTACAGAGGGAAGCCATGTCATACACACATTTAGTTTTTTGAGTTTCCCCCTTCAAAGGTACAAAAGCGTACATCTGGAAGTTTAGCTGAGGTCCTCCTATAACCCCACTGTTAAAAAGTGCGTAAAAATAAATAATTCTAATTTCTGAGCAGATTACTTTATTAATCATGTTGGTTGTTGAGACATAAGAAGAATATTAAAAGACTTCTACCCAAATACCACAATTAAAATGCCAAAAATCTTCATATGGTTTACAGAGCTTTTAGTCTGAAGTATGACAGGCTTCAACGGCAATAAAACAGTACTGTGGACAATATTGTAGAATCGCTTCCCCCCCCCCCCTTTTTTTTTTTTTAAGGCTGACGAGATGACACTTTGATTTGTACAAATACACAACACACACATGTATATGTGCAAGAGTTCAAGGAGAGCCCTTCCCTGTTCTTCACTTCTTTACAAAATCACTTTTCTCAGAATCGTCTGCTAAACAGAATCGGACAGTGTCCTGTTTTTTGCTAACTCTGCGGAAACTAAAACATGTCAGACTTTGGCAGATATTACTTGCACAGCTTATTTTCACAATATTTTGCTGCTCTGCATAACTGTCTTCTGCCCATTGGGTGCCATGATGCCAGGAGCCTTTTTTAATCAGTTCATGGACAGGAAGATAAAATGGGTAGGTAATGGGTCTTAGGGTTCATTTGTTCCTTCCTTTTCATCAGATGACTTGGCAGGTCCACAAACTACAATGTTTGAAAGCTAAAAGTTGTTTACAAGCCTATCTGGGAAATCCAAACCAGTAAATACAGGCTATTTTGGCTAACATCCCCATGTCCTTATGCGCTGTCTTGAGTTCTCCTTGCTGAATTCTTATTACACCTAGGGGGGGTGAAAAAAAATGCTTAATTTTACATGTTTTATTTCCTTTTTCTCCTGCCTGTTCACAATGATTCATTAATAATTCATGGAAAAAACTATGAACTGGCACATTAGTGAATGGAACAAAATGTAGGCAAATGTAGCCTTTCTTTGTAAAGGGACATTTGCTGAGCTCTTGCAGTGCTATATTCAATTCTCTAATGCTCGTTATAGAGCATGAGCTTTCTATCTGAACCCTTCCAAGCAAAATTCCTAATGAGTGAAGTAACAAGTTAATGATCGCATTCCTTTTGGCTTTTCGTGTATGCTAGATGGGAAGCATGTACAAAATGGAGAAAGCTATCTGAAAATATATTTATAGTTCTCCTGTATAAGTGTGTCCTCCTAAAGTAAGACTATGAGGATAAAAAGCCAAAGTGGTGGAAAAATAGGAAATTCAGTAGCAGCTTAAAGGGGATGAGAACTTGATTTATAAATGAACGTTCATGTGAGGAACGCTTTTGACAGCCGTTTTCTGTTATTTACACAAACTTGGATTGTGACTAGCACAATGAGTAAACAGATAAGCAAGGAAAAAAAATATAGATAGATATAAAAAAAAAAAATTTGTTTCCTAACTATCTCCAAACTGTAACCAAACTCTCTTTAAAAAAGAAAAACTTGCTTGCACAATTGCAGATAACCATCGAATCCCCCTCCCCCCTCCAATTCATCACATATTTGAATGTCTATATTGTATGTAGAACTGTAAGATGCATCAGCTATTCTGGAAAGAAAATAGAGTAAGTTTTTAGGGTGGCATGAATGAAAGACACAACTCTTCATAATACTTAAAATATGTATCCTGTTAAAGGTATCTGTCCATGTGCATGTACTTGTAAGCGTATTGTTGATTTTCATTGTTCTACTGATACGACTTTGGTCAACAGCTAAATTAAAGTTTCACTGTTGTTTCTTTTTAGCATTAAGAAAACAATTTATGGTAGTCCAGAGTCTGCGAGAAGCTGAAATTTTGCAGATTTTTCAGATTTGCACTGTTGTATAACATAATATTTTGAGACTGGGTTTGAATATTATTTTCTTAAATTCTTTAAAGAATACATAGTATTTTTAGCTTTTAAAATATGACAGTCCAAATCAGATCTTTTTTTTTTTTTTCAGAAAAGCAATGAAGGCATTTAACTCCACTTTGTCCTTTGCAACTGATTTATAACTTCATATATAACAGATAAAATGTGCAAGTAAATAAAAAGCTTAGTTTTCAGTTCTCCAGTCTACTCGTTCAAATGCACAGATCATGGAAAACAGTGGAAATACATGTGTTTAGCCACATACAATGGATATATCCATCTTTGTGAAAGTTAGACTTACCAATGTGTAGTTCTTTCAATCCTTTGACAATTTAGCTATTAAAAATAGAAGTGAAAACAGCTAGCTCCTAAGCCTCGGAGATCACAAGCACTGGTGTCTATGCAAGTTCTGTTTAAGGGATAGAAGCCGTCTCAGTTTTTAAACCCTATAGATTGGAAATATTTTAATCCCTACAAGTTTCCTAGGAATGAACCATCAACCTTTGGAAGCTCTTTATGTATTTTGCTCTCAATACTTTGTTATATGTCTGTCAAGTCTTACAAGAACAGCAAGTTTGGAGTTTTCCATCTTCACGTACTTTTGATATGTGAGGGTATGTTAAACATTGTGCTTCTGGCAAGCAGGTTGTGAAGCCTGATGAAATGCTCATGCTATTTGGCCTATTTCTTTCATGGGATGTAATTATAATGAAAATTGCATCTGTATCCTGACTCTTTCTGAGTAGCAGAACTTTTTTAAAAATTTATTCTATTTTTAACTGAAGGAGCAGCCATAATGATAACACAACTCTTTGAAAGCTTAGATGATAATACGGAGGTGAAATATATACCAAAATAGAATTTGATAGAAGCTGACAAGGGAAAAAGGTTGGAAAATTTTCAACAAATGATATCATAAACTGTAGTAGGACACACTGAATAAGTCTAGAGGGTGGCTAGCTGTCAACACTTGTGGGATTTTTTAAAGGAATCTCACATATATGATTTACTTAAAATTCAAGCTGTTGTCTTAGGTGAAAATCTTAACTTTCACCATAAATAAACTTTTCTAATTTCCTAGACAGGTATTCTAGCTTGTAAAGGAAGCCTTGAAAATGCAAGCCTGCATGGCTCCAGAAACGGAAAAAGAGCAAACCAGCTATATAACCTGTCACAATTATTTTTTTTTAAAGGCAATTGCTATTTTGGGGGGGTGATAGGGCAGCCTGCCTCAGGATGCTGCAATGCTTATGGTTGACAAGCAATGAAAATATTTTCCTGGTCAAAAAGAAAAGCACGTCAAACATTTAGAACTGGAGAACACTTAGAGGAGCCTTCCGAAGAACCCCAAAATTGAATCATAAAAACGAATTAGCAAATTTTTTTATTTAAAAAAAAAAGTCAGAGTAATGGACTGAAACACTTTTCTAATGGGATAAGATGCCATATCCAGGAAATTAAGGAGGGAATAGTAATTTGGGTGGTGTTTTATTTCAAGTAAGTGTACACTGGCCATTGAATAAAGGGAAAAGCTATGTGACAAAAAACCCCAACTTTTTCTGGTGGTTTATCCAAATCAGTCTGTTCCAGCCAGGAGCATGGGTGTTTTGCATTCATTTCACTTAGAACATTGCTGTCATTGGCATGACAGCCAAACCTGAAATAAACAGAGCCATATATTTATAAAAATGGTTCCCAAATACTTAATGCATAAGTATGTATTGTAAATCCATTCCAGTTCCCCATGATGTATATCTCCTCATAAAGCAAACAGGAAAATGTCCAGCTGCTAACTATTAGATGGGTGAAAGCAAACCCTTGTACTTGCACGGGTCCTGCAGGTGGATTGAGGTTCTTTGTGCAGGCAAGTGTATATAGGATCAGGGCCCAAACTAATTAGATACTTTGTTTGCAAAACATTTATTTTGATTTAATTAATATACAAATTCAGCTCAAACTAAAAATTAACATGATAATTTATTACTTAGCTCAATCTAAAGCAAGTTTGGTATAGTGTGACAATGTCACTTTTTAAATACTCTCGGCAAACGTAATTTCCGTGAAAGAGATCAGCTTTCTAACGTTAGATACTGCACGTTCCTCGTTATCAAATGTTTTGTCATTCAGAAATAGCCGAATAGTTTGAATGATGTCTTTAAAAAGTATACATAGATTGGATTCCTGGGCTGGGACTTTACAGCTCACCACAAATACAGCAGGATTTTAAACCTCTGCAAAGAAAAATTTTGACTTGCATCATATTATACATTATAGCTGTATAATTACTATAACATTAGACAATTTTTTTGGTCGCATATCAGCAGGCTTCAGTCAGAGAACCCAATGTCAAATCTTTGGTAGAAATCGTTTCTGTGTCTATCTACTATGTGTTGTTGCGATTTACATTTTCCTGTCCAGCCATGTGAAACCAACTGCAAGAAAGCAGTCTTACCGGAATTGTGTGGAGTCATCTCCCTCTCTTTCTCTCTGTTTTTCTTTCCATGATGCGCATTTGTGCGGTATCATCACTTTGGGCTATTATGTAAGTAAAGTAATTTCAGCAGGACTTTGTGCAAGCATGCAGGTGTATTTCTGAAGATTGCAAAAGTAGAATAAAGTCTTGCAAGTTGTGTTAATCATATTCTGAAGGAAGGAAGACAGGATACAGAGAGAGAAATATTAAGTAATTTGTATCTTGTAAAAAAAGCATGTCTAAACTAAGGACAGTTTCTAAGAAGCAAGCAAACAATTCTGTGAATTACTCTGAGTATAGTTACTCTGTTCATAAAATGTCTTGTAGCAAATTAGTTTATTTTGATATTTTTTTCAAAGAATGTTATTTCAATTCTACATATTTCTTCCTAACATCTTGCTGCTAGTTCTCAGGATTTGTTTGCTATTTTATGCTATTTTATGGTTTATTACCTAAAGGTATGATACCTGAGTTAGTGTGCACAGGTGAACTCATTCCTAAAGTCTTAGTCATTATAGACCAGAACCTCTTAAGGGAATTTGTAATAACAGATTTTCAGGAGAGGTACATGGGAGTGGTGCTGTATGAAGTAATATAAGTATGCATTTTTCCGTTTGATTTTTTTCATTATAACTTTTTATTTTCATATTTCTCAGGAAATGCAAGAATTCTTGCAATTAATATTGGTTCAGCACTTAATAGTCAGTTGGAATTTGAAGAGTTACAAACGCAACATGACCAAAGTAATCCATGTGATAATTAACTGACTTTGGAGGTTTATACTAGCGACAGATTTGATCTTGTGCTTGTTTGTTACCTGCAATTTTTTCTCCTCATTTACCTGTAACATGCTCTTCATTAGTAATGGGCTTCTGCTTCTTTCAGTCTCTCTCTGGACATGTAGATTCTCTGCATAAGTTTTGCTGGGGGGTTGCTCTGATGAATAAGGTATAAGAATTAAATCTTTGCAGGTGGTAAGCTTAAAGAGAATTGATGAAAGTAAATGAGATAAACCCACCATTTTCAACAACCGTCCTCTGATTTCCCTTTTTCTGAGAAGGAAAGGGAGTAACACCCCATCACAAGTTGCCTAATTTTTAACTTCTTGAAACTATTGATCTTTTAAATAGAAAACTGAGCATTCATGTGTTATGAGCATGACTATATCCAGTGGACCAGAGAAGATAAGCAAGGTTAACCCATCTGGACTTCAAGCAGAAGGTCAAACACCATTCCAGTTACTTTAAAAAATGAGCATCTAATATATGCCATAAAGGCTTTCTGGAACTTAGCTTCTCGGAACAAGTGTCTAAAATGGAAAGAAAAAAAAGAAAATCTCTAAATCTCTTTCAGTAAAATTAGTTTTAATTATGCTTTCAGTAGGACGCAGTCTCACTTCTATTTGAGTAGGGAGGTGATGGGAGCTTTGCCTACACACACATACCATGCTGTATGTGAGCAGAATTATGCAGTGACCGCTAGCACCCATAGCACAGTGCTGTAACCTGGCCCCTGTGGGTCAAGGCACAGATGGGTGGCCGTAACTGCCAGCGAGCTGTAAAATGCACTCGCTTGAAAGCCCAAACCACTGCATGGAGTGCTTGCTTTTCCATCCCCAGTTTTGGCAGATGGCCTCTACTTTCTGCATCAAGCTCAATACAGTTTGCTAAGAATATGGGTTGTTTTTCCCTTGCAGATTAGGAATAATATTATTGAAAATAGCACAACATTGTCCATTTTCTTTACACAGAAAGTTTGCGAGACAACTCGGAGTAATTTGTTTTAAGGCAACTACTTCCCAGATGATTCGCAATGCTGACTTAAATGTGATCTAAAGATCTAATGAAGACTGCTTGTAACTTCAGAATTATTGTCCCTTCCCAAAAGTTTGGAAATAACTACAGATCTTCAAGAGTTTTGCCTCAAATATAATGAAATATGAAAAGTTATGCATACTGGGTTCATTACTTGACTTTTGTCCTGGGGATGCATTTTGATCACATCTCCGGTGTTTCTCCTTGACTTGAATGTTAAAAAAAAAAAAAAGTCTCCCAAAATTACTGTTCTCTAGAAGAAACAACTTTAACTTACCTTGTTTTGAATTCTCTCTGAAATTTCAGATGTCTCTAGTATTAATGTGAACTGGATTAATACTAGATGTCTCTAGTACTAATGTGAATTTTTCCTCTCCTGTCTATTCTTGGAGCTAAATTAATCTCTTCTTCTAACAACTCAGATGTTATTTTACTACTTGCCTCAAAACCCACCAGCACTGTAATGCATTTGTTGCTGCTGTTAGCTATGTCTCTTCTGACAGAAAAGCAGCAGCAGCAGATTTTCAGGCTTGAGACAATTATTTCTTTTTTTTTTTTTTTTTTTTTTTTAGAACTCTCTTAAAGAAGTTACAGATATGAACTTTCAGCCCTATCTTATTGTAACATCTTTTCCAAGGTGTTTTTATCTGATTTTATCTTTCTCAGCTGCAAAGTAGCAGCTAACATGTTTGCCCCCTTTCTCTCTTGCTCTTCTTTTTACATCTTGGGCCAATTGTCCATTTGTTAGACACGATGGATTTAGCAGAATGAATATCAGGTTTAAATAGAGCTTAAAGGGAAGCAACTTTCTGCAAAACTTTGCAAGATTTTAATTTAATTTTTTTCCCCCTTGTTTTGAACTGAGGTAAACCAAACCCTTCCAAAGTATTTTTGTGAGACACCAAACAAAGTCTGTGAGCAATTAGTATTCTGCATTTGGGAAGAGGGAAACCCAGATTCAGCTCCTTATTCTGTCTGACTCAGAGCAGGAGCTTGCACAGGACTCCCATGTGCTAAGCCATTCGAGAGATGCTCACTGGTTTTGATGAGAAATTCTAACGGGAATCTAGAAACATTCCCCAATTAGTGTGCCATCAGAATTTGTACTGGGAAGTGTTTCTGATGAACTGGATAAACCTATGCAAAAAACAAAAAAACCCTCCACTTCACTTGTAGTATTTTATAGTCAGTTTAATCTTTTGTAGTCAATTAATAAAGTAATGTATCTAAGAGTTTCCCCATCCACCCTTGCAAAAAATGGTTGTGCTCTTTAAGTAGTGACTGTATTTCAGCACGACCGGAACCCTAAGCAGGCTCCTGTGTGAGAGACTGCAAAATGGGGCATAGAGGTGGTGCTGTTCTCTTATGCATGGGTGTGTAAGAATAACATCAATATGAGTACTGATAATATATGCTTATATATTGATGATTCTGCCACTTCTGAAACCACATGTAATTACACAGGACTGGAAGACTTAGAAGGTCCTAGGCTACTAGATCTGAAGGGAATGCAGGGATCTGAGAGAGTCAGCAACACGAAATGCAATCAGAAGAGACAATCTGAGAAAGCCCAGCGCACGTGCTGACCTTTCTTGAAGGATTATCTGGAGCCAGAAAGGAGGACTTCAGGTAGTTAGAAAGATTTGGCAAGTAGCTTCACCTCTAAATGTGCTGTCTGCTACATGCTGTAACTGTGATGTGGGGATGGTATTTAATTTCTGTCTCCTCCTAATTAGGTCAGTCAGTGTTTTAGTAAATGCCACTTATTTAAACATACCTAAACTAGCTTTAAATTAGCTGCCTTGTTTAGGCAGCTCCCCAGTGGTGTCAGCAGGAGTTTTACTTCAGGCAAACTGCTTGGGTATTTACCAAACTGCTCTGCCAGATTTTTGCAGCTCACATGAAGATCTGTGCTGAAGGAAATACACTGCTCTCAGCTAGCTGAGAACCAATTTAGTGATGGTTTTGTGAGCCGCTGCTGCCTCCATGATGACTGCAGTATATTACATACAAATGTTTTGGAAAGGAGGAAGTTTCTCATTCTGTGCCTTTGGGTTCAGTGGGGTCTTCACCTCTTTTGAAGCTTCAGGGTTGTACTATAACCAAAACATAGTAGCGTTCAGCTTCATCCATAGTTACAAGGTATCTTATACCCAAGGAAAACAGTGCCTCTAAGTAGCTATCCTATCTAGCTTTTATTTGTCCATTTGCATGTATAAATAATTTTACAAAGTGGTTTTAATGACATCTGCAGTTAAATTATGTTTAATTCCTAAAGCAGTTTTGTTTTGAGGTTTTCATTTTCAGTGTTTTTCTGTTTAACTGCTCATTATCTTGTTTTGTTGTAGTTCTGAATATTTTTAAAGTGTCTTCTGGTGCTTTTTAACCTATCTGCTTAGGGAGATTGCTATTAAGATACTGAGAAAAATCAGTATGAATGGAATGTAAACTTTTAAAATTGGGAAGTTTGAACTCTGGGATTTTGTCGGAAGGATTTGTAAATAATTCTGACAATCCCCATCATCCTCACTGCTCTACAAAGTCTTTCTTCCCTTAGTGAAACAGTGCTATTTTTTAGATAAAGCAAGAAAATGGAAAAATGGGGTTGCAGGTTTTTTACTTTTAATGGTGGCTGATTTACTGTGTAACCTTTAGAAACCCACTGGAATGTGTGTAGGCTTTCCTATAAACCAGTGTCCAAGCTTAATCAAGATGGGCCACTCTGTTAGCTGGTTTTGTTAACTTTAAATTGCTTACCTGGTTGTTGATATACAAATAACACTTAAAAAGTATTAACACACATGACCCTGATGACGTGCTACTTTAGTGTTTGATTAATCAACAAAGAGGTTCATTTGCCTATTTCATGATGGTGTTTTGAAAACTGAGATCTATCAAGTATCCTTTAGATCCTCAGCATAATGTATTTTAGATACAGGAAATTAAAGTAGTGGCTGTGTCTAATTTGCTGCTACATTCACAGTGACCCTTACTGCTTACAGGACAGGCTTTGCGTGCATTTGGAAAATGGCCAACCTTTTCCTTCCCTCTCTTTAAAAAACCTTTATCATTCTAAATTCAATTGAACTGATGAGAGAAACAAAAAAATAAAAGCTCCGTTATGGATGCGCTGTTAGTCATCTTGAAGTGGAGAGAGAGAGAGAGGAAAAAATAATGTCCTGTTATTTCACACTTATAAAGCATCTTGAGCTCTTTAGAAAATGTACTCTAGAGATGAAGAATATTTATTGCACTCTGTGCTACACATGCATGCTGTTCATCCTGGTACAGCTCTTAATGTGATGATGTTTAAGCTGGTTGGCGCCCGAGTGTTATTGTTTAGAGACAGCAGTATTGCAAATATATTTGAAGGATTATTCTAACTACCTTTTGCTCCCATGAGGAACGCCTATTCTAGGACCTGATGTAATGTCTAAATATCTCATTTAGACTAATTAAAGCATACATTATTTTAAATGGAAATAGTTCTTGCTATTTCAGTAGATGTTGAAGTTCAGCTCTCGGCTGTCTGTCTTCCTATAACGGCATGCTGCTTTTCTCACAGGTAGCTCCTGGCTACGGAGGACTTGCCCTGTGCATTAACTATTAATGAGGCATCAAGGCAAGGACTTCCTTTGGGGATTGACTGCAGTTCATTTGCTCAGTGTATGTAGCCTCTTTTGCCTCAGGCGCCAAAGAGAGCACCTTGGTCTTGAACTCCCTGGTCTTTGGCTTCTGAGAAGCAAAGCTGCCAAAGGGGACCTATACTTCAGCAGAGCTTTTGTTCAGGGTGTTTTGGCTTTTACAGGGTAATATCTGTAATGTGTCTTGGAAAATGCTCAGTGCATGGCACTTACCCATTATCTGTGTCCTATGTGAGAACCAGGGGAGTATGAGCTTGCCTGAAAGCTATGTCAGATTTTTTTTCCCAAAGCCTTTCAGTCTTGGGGTCTCGAGCTGAAAAGGGACAAGGGGAAGTGTGAAATACTTGGCAATAGGGCCCTAAAGTCAAGTGGCACTTTGAATGGAGTTTACATATAACTCATCAAAATGCTGCCTCTTCAACAGCTATATGTAGCATGTAAAAGAACCCCAACTTGCGTATTCATGCAGAGGGTTTGAGACAGGTGATGACTGCTGTCTAAAATACACTGGAAGGAGAGAAGATGAAATGAAAATGAGAGTGCACATTATAAAAAAAAAAATAGCTATAAACTGATTGTTGATTTACTTCAGGGAACCAGAAGAAGGATTCCGACCATCTGAATAGTTTTGGTATAGGTTGTTCTTGGGGCAAAGGAGGTAGAAACTGAATTCTTACTTGGGAGCAGTTTGCTGAGTTTATGGAATGGACTTCCTCAGGTGGCTGGCTGTAGGAGCAAAAGACAGTTTGTCAAGGAGACTTTGTTCTTATTTACATGCTTGAGAGGTACACAAGAATACCCAATGTTTAATCGACCATATTACAGACATATTTATGCTATATAAGTTTAATGGCTACATACAAACACAGATGCTGTTGACATTGCATGAGTGTGTGTGCAGAGAGAAGGACAAAAAAGCATAGATGTGTTTGTAAGCAAGTGTTACAAGCAGATCCGTGCAAACCCATTAAGTTCATATGTGCTATTTGGTATATTAGCATGAAAATGTGTTTCACTTCCATTATTGAAGTAATTTTTAAATGTAGATTTAATAAGGATCAAAGATGATCTTTAGCAAGTGTTCGTTTAGAGCTATATGCATACATATTAAAATTACAAAATCTATTGATAATCTTTCATCTTTTATCAGATAAAAAGCAGTTTTCTGTGAGTAAGTGAAGTTCTTCTGTTACATACATGCAGCCCAAGGTGGGGGGAATAATGTTTTCTCAGCAGGTGTCAGGAATAATGGAATATATCTTTAAGCTTGACATTACTATTTCAAAGGCAGTGAGTGCTATTGCTGCTGAGACCTCCTCTCTTTCAGTCCTACTTCCTTTCTCTTGCTGAGTACTACCTGGATTTTGTCTTTTATAAGCAAGGGGTGCGGGTATATCTTTCTAGTTATTTACTTTCCCACCAGTGACACATCTGAGATTTATTATCGCTTCTGTAATAGTAAAGAGTACTATTAAATGGTTTGAAAATCCAAATAGAAATCAGGAAATCCAATAATGTGAATTCATAAATACCTTTTTATGTTTCATGATATTTGTCTTACTCTGCCCATACTATGCGTATATCCCTGGATGTTCTACACGCACACTGGACAGATGCAAGTCAGACATTCCCAGGTTTCCTTGTGACCTGATGTGCTGAACTTATAACCGGTCTCTACTTGAAATCACTTTTTGAACAAGCAACACAAACTCTTTCCTTTGATGATTGATGTAGGTATTAAAGATTCATCTGTTCTGATTTAACTTCCCAGTATGAAATTGCAATTTCAATAATTATTCTGTCAGCTAGTTTACAAGTGCCTTTTTCTCCCTTTTCACCCTTCTTAAGAGAAGGTCTTGTAAACCCTATTTGTGTTCTTATTTTTCATTCATCTTATTTATTCACTTGCTTTTTTTTTAATACAAATCTGAGACCATGGTAACTGACCAATTACCTTATCTAATTCACAGAAGAGGTGGAGTCTCAATAAGAACTGCTACAATTAAACCAGGTACTTTAAAGTTTATGTGTATTAGAATGATATACAAGTTTTAACTAAACTGCAGGAGTTTTTGCTTGGGTAACATAAATATTAATGAAATGTGAAATACTGTTTGATAACATCCACTTTGCCCTGATCTGTGAAGCATAATGTTAACATAATTGTTGAAAAATAAGATCAGATGCAGTACAATTTTCTAATATAAAAAAAGGCTTTGTGTGTGTGCCTGTCACCTTTTACAATTACATTATTGAAAGTTAAGGGCTAGCAAACTTCCTGGCTTTACAATATTGAATTTGTTGAATAACAAGAGCCTGCTAAGAGTAACACCTTTGACATTATTTTAGAGAAATGTGTAATTTCCCTGCTGTAAGAAAGCTTTGAGAGAGAACAAAATTCTCTCTGTGTCTCTATATGGACAGATTTGCTTTATTATCCCTGAAGGACAGATTGGGAAATGAAAATACAAAGAATCAAAACAGGTTTCCTCAAACCTCATAGTGGAAGAATTTAGAATAGAAGAACTAAACGATTGTTACTGAGGATAAAATAATGATTTGACCTGCTCACTTGGGTTTTCTGATTCAGATGATGTTCATATAATCTAGTGCAGTACATTCAATAAAGTGTGTATTTTAAGTGAGAAGAATATGTGAAAGTGGTTATGTAAGCAATTAATTTCTTCCTCTAAAGCTGCACCTACCCCATCCTGTGATCTTTCTGTCTCCAATTGTTCTTCTCTTTGGTGTGGAAGTAGGGTGTTTTTTTTTTATTATGGTTGGCTTCATGAGTCCCACTCTCTAGAATCTAATGCTATATTTCAGTAGCAGTTTATTTTTAGCATTGAAAATAATGAAGGGAAAATAACTGGTTAAGACTGCTGCTGCTTCAGGAAATTTTAAAACTGAGAGCAGAGAAAGGGATAGTACAGATCCTTTTAATGGAATTGTGAGACACAAGATTTTTATTTTTTTTTTCCTTGTATATTCCTTTCATATACACTGAACCGTCTGTGGTGTGGGAAGAGCAATGGTAGCTGCAACTAAATTTAAAGAAAGGGCTTTTCAGTAGCCTTCTTGCTTGGATTCATCAAACAGCAATAGACGTGAATATGTTTAATTTCTGAATTTTTGCTGTTGAGAACCTTTGTTAGCCAGCTTACAAGTATGAACATAATGCAGTTCTGTGACATGCAGGCTCTAAAATTTACATCAAACTCCAGTTTTCTGAATCATAACAAGTCTGAAGTCTCTAGCGTAGCAATAACTGCCTCTGTAGTTACCATTAAATACAAACAACTTGTCTGTTGAATTAAAAATGAAAAAAGAACATAATGTTTTATTTTGATACTAATTCAATAAAATGTTTGATTTTATGACAGAAGATATGTAGACAGTTGATCACAACCATGGCAATTCTGTCAGCTCCAGAAAGGTTTTGATGGGTTGGTTTCCTAGAGGAGAAAGAAGTCAAGACAGGAAACCATTAAACCAGCACCGTACATCTACTTGGCTGTATGTATAAGACTGAGACATACTGGGCTACAAGGAGGGAGACAAGTCTAATTCATTGTGCTGTCTGATAGTGGAAGAGTCGGGTGATGCTCTGCCATAGGGAAATATAACTTTGATATGTCTTTTTTTAACTGGAGAAGCCTGTTCACATTGCTTACCCCAAGGTGTAGGTCGTTGCCACAATCATGTTCCTTCTCCTCCAAGTGGACCAGTGCTGGTGGGTGGATTGTGTGGGGTTGTGGAGGGACAAGAAGCCTCAGTGCTGTGTTGTTCAATGTGTGAGATGTTGCTTTCATACCCAGCATCATGCATCAGAATTAACCATGTGAGTGTTGCACCCAGTTTATTAAATTAGTTTAGGTGATTTTGACCATTATTAGCACCTCAACAAGTATCAGTGTTGCAATATGAATGAGAAATCTCCTAAAAGCCTCACTGTAGATGGACTCTTTTGTGAAAGCAGACAGAAGGAAGCCACTGTGCAAAATCATCAAGATATGCTACAAAATCAGTTTTTTGATAGTCGTAATTACAGTGTGGCTAACACTTTTTGGTCTTGCAGTGTAGACAGGACTGTGACTTGGGTCTTCACCTTGTCCCTGAATTATGTGATAGCCTTTGGTTTTGGTTGGGCTGTAACGTGATTTGGGAATGTGGCCTGACACCATCTACACTACAGGATAAACTGTGTTCCTAGCAGGATTGAGCAATTATAATCTCATGAGTACCTTCTCCCCAGTGTAGGATTTTTTAAATCTCTTAATGAATCAGCACTTGCTACTTATTGCATTATTTTCATTAATCTAATGATTTCTTAGAAATTTGAAGTGCTTCATAAGCATTAATAGGTCTTCCCACTCTCTTCTGAAGTAGTATGTTCCTGTAATTTATGTTCTAGTGGGATAAATCAAGGCACAGAATGGTTAGTCACCTTTCAGAAAGTCTCTGGCAAAGCCAGCAATAGAACTGCCAATTGCTTTAGCCATTAACTATAGTATGTTTCCATTTCTGAATTCATGATGGACTAATAGAATGGAAGACCAGACTAGAGTGGGCAAGAAACTATTTATGCAAAAGTTTATTTCAGGACCCTTGCTTATGAGTTTTCAGCCAAAGCAAGGGGAAGTTGTTTCATGTTGCTATTTGTGAACGAAAACAGCGATATAAATAGAAACCCATGTTAAGATAAGAAAAGTATCTCCACACAAGCTGTTGCAGCAAGAATGAAAAGGACTGAAAGATAAATGCAGTGCTGAAGCATGTAGTAGATGAGTTGTAAGATACTCTACGTATCTTTATAATAAAAAAAAAAAAAAAATTAAAATCATCAGCCAAATCAAAATCTGATTGACAGAAAATAAGTGCCAGGTCCAGCATGCAAAGGCCCAGACGTAGCAGTATGACATAGAACACGGTTAAAATCCAGTCAGTGCTTCATAACAGGATGCTGGAGATGCTGAAAGGTTACTAAACAGAAGAGTCCAAAGGGACAAATGCAAAGAAACATGGAGTTAAGGAGCTAATGAGATTCACCAGTTAACATTTAGGTTAAGATAGAAAGGGCATTGGGAAAGGGAATTCTTACCTGATATCAGATACAAGATTTGAGACTGGTTGTTAAAAAGATAATAATTTTCTATGATACTACCCTTGTTACTGGGAATGCTAAGGAAGTGCTGGAAACCACAAGAGTAAGACATCAGGATTTCTCTTAAGCAACCATCTGTTGGATAGAAACGGCAAAGTTGGCTTTTCCTTGAAAGAGCTGGACATCAACAGCTGACATTAGAAGGGGGTCAAGATGAAAATAACCACCAAAAAAACCTGCCATGAATGTGGTGTTCTGTAGCAAAATGACAGATTGCTGTGTTATGGCCAGAAGGGAAATCTCTTTGCTTTGAGTCTGTTTTTCTCTTGAAATGGCAATACTGCAACTGCTGTATTAAATTAAAGGCTTCAGTGGAAGGGAAGTGTACCAATCCACCTTCTTGATTTATTTCTTATTTCTGGCAACATTTTAATAGAGAAGTACATTTTGTTTCAAGCAAAATACATATGAAGAGCAATAATAAGGTCTTTGGTTCCCAGGGGATTGCTATGAGACTGGATAGTGTGTCTGCGTCAACCCAGATGTCCTAGGATTAGTGCTGGGTAGGAAACCCTCAGCAAGGCTGCTACTGATCTTTGCAAAGCAGCAGGATGATGAACATTTGACTACCTCAAAATGTTGGCATCTGTAACTGAAAAAGTATGTAAATTTAAAACAGCAGGGGTTTTCCAAGGTGTTGAAAAGGAGTGTGGAGAGTGGGAGGCAGAGGAGCCACCATAAATTTTCTCCAGGCACAGAGGCTGAAAATGTTTTGAATTCTTCCCCTTTAGACTTGCCAGGCTAAGTTAATGGCAAGAACCAGAGGGGCTTTCAGGAAGTCTCTGTGTGGGTGTAGAAAATGAAAACACAGTAGGGCCACAGTCTTCAAATTCATACCATGAATAAGTTCAATAAATGCACGGGGTCTGCAGTTGTGCTATTAGTTTCCCTCTTATACAGAAAAACCACAGTGTCTCTCACACTGCTGGGTGTCATATGATGCTGTCCCATGCCTTTTCCATTTGCAGTGGTTTTGGATCCAGGACTGTTGGTGACCTGCCATGTGAAATTCAAACAGCCACTGCCTCTTTCTGTGCTTGTGCTCCTTACCAGCATTTGCTCCTTGTTTACTTGGGTTCTGATTGTGTAGCACCTCACACAGTGCAGAAATTAATGCTCTAATTGAAGCTAAGATTAAACAGAAACACAAATCTTTGCAGGACTGAAGTACGTGCAGCCTTTGCAGGGCAACTGCTGTATTTAAGCAGGTACACCTGTAACACCACAAACAGTATCATCCAAAACTGCGATGGTTGAGGGCTGGGGTCCTCAATACTATTTAATGATTTATGATAGCAATCGAGTCTTGCTGTTAGCATTTTATGGGCACTGATCAATGAGCAAGATGCAACTCCTGTCATAAAGCAGGTGGCTATTGGGAGTTTCATGTGATGGTAAACTGAATAGCTGAGTACCTCTGTCAAAAATCTCTGGGTAATTTAAAGCAAGAGAGCTCAATATGTTTGTGGTTTTTGGTTTGTTTTTCGTTTTAAATTTTCTGTCCATCTCCAGAGACAGTGGTGTTTTCTTGCAAGAGCATCTTAGAAACTACGTCTCTTCCACTGCTGACTTGTTTGGGGCCAGAGAGGCGTTTCATCACTGAGGCTGACCCCTTTTGTTTTCAATGTCTTTTGTGCACAGTCTCCAAAATACACAAGTTTCAGGCTTCTTTTCCCTCAACTCAGCAGAAAATGTTAGCACTGCTGATCTCTGTGACAGAGCAACGGGTGACAAACTGCCTTGTCATTTCAATCAAAGCCACCCACACTTGTCATTAGATTTATCCAGGGTTAAACCATTCATTACGCACCAGCTTGGGCTGCCTGGGGTAGCTGTTTTTCTTAATCTCTTGTCATAACTGTTGTAGGTTGGAGGGGGGAATGAAAGCACCTGCTGGCTGAAGTGACAGCTTTATTCTAGGAGCTGAGGACTCAGCTGAAAGAAAAACAAATGGGGACACGAATTACTGGGTATGCTGTTCAGAAGGATAATGCATTTTGTAGAATTAAGAGATTGTTTAAAAGAAATTATATAGCAGTCCTCATCTACTCCTGATTCCTATATACCCTACTTTTTGCACATGTTTTTCTATGTTCCTCTTGTTTCTTTCTCCCACATGAAACTGCTTTTTGGGGTTGTTTTTTTAAGAGACTTTGCTGTTTTAATTGGAATATATTCAACAAAGCTTGTTACCAATTCTTGTTTCAGTTTTTGTTTAAAAATACAAATATATAAGAAAAGATGATGTAGCTGGTATAATCCATTTCACATTGTAACAGCACAACTCCAAATACATTTTATTTTTAATTTTGTCCTGTTATGTCTCAGTGTGTTAACTGTCTCTGGATTGTAAGCTTATTTTTCTTCATCTTGTCTATAGTCTTAAGGTAATACAGTTCAGTGCCTTATCTCTTGGAAGTGGGAATCTTGTTTTGAGTCTGATACTGACTTGCTTTGCCTTCCACTTACCCTACAGCTAAGTGGAAATAAAGATAATTTTTTTTAAAATTTATTTTTCATTAAGTACCATGCTATTTGCAGTAAAAAGCCTAGCTATACTCCTAGGAGACAGCTACTCCCTGAGCAGCTAAGGGAGAAAAGAATAATTAGATTTTTTTTTTTCCTCTAGCCACTGGAAATAAAATGGCTGTATTTGAGTTATTTTGAATAAATACATTAGACTTCTGATCTGATAAAATTTACTACAGGTGCATTAGACCTTTGATTGAATTTTCATAGTATGTTCAAGTGCTAGGTATAGTGCACGTGTTGGTTTTGTTATTTTTTTTTTTTATAACTTAAGCCACCTAAATTCTGGCAACACTGTCAACTATTTGTTGCTACTGGATAATTTTCGATGACTCAAGCATACTAGGCAAATTCCGTGACCCAAGCTGTAAAACAATATACCTGTTACTGCGTGTTTTCTTATTTCCTCCTAGTTTGGCCAACCCCATATAGATAAAAGAAGCATTTAAGGTGGTAAATATATATAATCATATAGCGACTTTATATATTATACATCTATTTTATATTATTAGTAATATTTTATATTTTTGATATATAAAGTATCTCAATATGCTGCATGCTAAAAATAAGTGTACTCTAATATTGTTGAAGCTTTCCAAGAGAACACAGCATGCATCTCAAAGCTGTGCTCTGGGGCAAGTCTTTACGATTACGGCCATTAAAAGAAGGGCTGCTTTTCATATGGAAAAGTAACATTAGTCGTCTGACATGCATCTTTCCCTCGGCGCTCTGAAACAACAGGACTTTTCTCAGCGAAGTTTCTCTCTGCATGTAGAAATACAGCAAGAAGACTAGAATAGCTTTTAGGAACTTCCTAAAATTTTTCTGTCAGGCACCTGGTTTGTTCAGATCCTAGTGTGGCATGGCAGATGTAGGCAGAGAGGTTTTAGAACTGTTAATTTCAGATGAGCTGTCATGCACCTGTACATAAAGTCAGACCTGCCTCCTCCCCATGCAGCTCGCAAATGCTTTGCGGCCTCCAGGACAGACCAAGGCTGTGGGATACTGTGCAGTGGGGGTGTCCTGCAAGAAAACAGGTCCAGGGTACCCACAGAGGGACTAAGGAGAGCTAAGTGCCAATAGACATCATTGCATCCGCCCTCTTTTACCAGGAGAGAGCTTGTGAGGACTGTTAGCGAAGAACTGAAGGAGAACTGAGTAATTCTAAAGGATTTATGGTATGGGTGTCAAGAAGAGGGAAGAAGAAGCCACCCACATGAGGGGAGGAGGGATAGTTCTGAGATACAGTGGGTGTCATCAGACACCCATTAAATTGTTTATAAGGTAGCGGCAGGTGAATCTTTTAGCCTGATACTGGAGGGGCTTGGACCTAGACCTTCTGTTGCGGTGAACAAGAGCAGTGAGACCTCAATGGTGATGCAGAATCAGGCCTTCTGTTGTCACATGGGATTATGTGGTTACTGATGCCCCGTTTTACGTTTGATTGTAATTTATTACTGGATGATTTAAAGTTGGAGAGCTTTTCTGTGAGATGTGTGTGGAGTGGGGAAAAAGGGGAAGATGAAAAGAAGGGGAGGAGAGAACGAGGCAAATATTCTGTAAAAGGTTAAACTACTTGCAGAGACAACCAAGATGGAAACAAAAGGGAAAGCATCAGAGAATAAGCAGCAAAGCATAAGATTAAGGGGAGAATTGTAGGTATGATGGCCCAGTAACTTACCTGTGATCCTGGGAAGCCAAGCTGTGGTTCAGAGACAAGATGCAATTTAAACACTGCCTTGATTGTGACCTCTAAGGCTAAGGTGAAAATGACCTTCCTAAAGTTTCACTTACATAGATGAGGATGAGCACAGAATCCCAGAGAGAACTCTGGAGTCATCTCATAAGGATTGTGGTGGTTGAATCTCACATAGCATGAACCTGTGATAGCAGTACCTCCCTTGCAGGTAAGTACGTAGGTTTGGATAAACATCTATGTTGTCCATCTGAACTGTCTGCGCCCAGGTTTGTTTTCCTCCCCTTTAACACTATCTGTCTTCAGATATTTGAGTTACTCATGCATTGGCTGTCCGTAAATAATCCTTACTATTCCTTCACTGACTGTTAAAATTGGGATTGAACCACTACAGGATTGGTGCTGCATATGACAGAAGAATAGCAAACATGCTGCTAATACTTGGGGAACAGGAAGTGCAGTGATCAATTCTCCTGGTACCTCAGTGGGCTGACATGCTTCAGGATAAAATCCGTGGGAAAGACACAGGAGAGAAACATAGAAAGTAAGATAAAATGCAAAGCAGCTTTATCAAAGATTGATTATGAGGATAACTAAACTGATTACTCAGTAAAGGATTATTACTTATCTTCAGATAGGAATGGATGGTGGATTTAGCTGGATTGTTTTCCATGATGCTGTGTGGAAGAGAGGGGAAGGAGTTTAGTACAGGTACTGTAAAAGGGCACAGTCAAGTGGCTCGCAAGAAAGTGTCAGTAGGACATTGCTGCAGGAGGAAATTTGGGTCTAAAGAGGTGATTAGTGAGGATCTTTAAGAACTGTTCTGGATATTACTATTTAACATCATAATAACAGTGGCAGAAAAAGCAGGAGCGTGTGAATAAAGTTTACTGATGATGCAAGATAGGAACATGTCTTCAGCACAGAAGCAGACTAATATCAGACAGGATTTCATGGACTGGTCATAGTACAGAGAGGATAGACATGCTTTGGGAACGTGTGACAAATTTCTGCCTTACACTAGTTGGGTACATAGTGGAGGAGAAGGACTGGTATGTTGATCGTGTGCGGTATCATCAAAACTAGTACCGAGAGAAGCCTCATAAAAAGAGATTTCAGGATATATTAGAAGCTGTATGTACCATAAACTGGAATAATCTTTATGTCACTGCATAAAACACTGGTAAGACCAAATTTTGTGTTTTGTTTGGATCAGCCAAATACAAAAAGAAATAATTGAAGTGTAACAGGTACGGGCCATAGCTACCAGGAGCAGAGCTGCCTGTGAGAGCCTGGAGAACCAAGGCCATGCAGCAGATGAAGGGCAAGGCTGGCGATGGGCAGCTCAGGGCCAAAGGGGGCAGGAGCAGCCACTTATTGAGATGGTGTTGCCATACAAAGATATAGTGGAACTCTACTTTTATATTAAGCTAAAATAAACAATGTTGGGGCAAAACAAATTAATGTAAAATTAATGTTTAATTAATTGAAAATGGAAATTGGAAGATGGTTTTTGTCCCTTAGAGCAACTCAGGTTCTCAGTCTGCCAGGGACCAGGGGAATTAAACTGTGTACGTGCACTCAGAGCAGTCCTAAAACGGTGAGCTATGTTCATGCAGCTCTGTGATGGGATGATTGAAGGCATTCTTGAGTTATGTGTGTAATAACTCATACAGTGAGTCCCATTTATCTTTGTTTTAAAAATTACAGAACACAGTCACTTTATTTCCCTGCAAATTATGCCTTTAGAGTTAACAAAACAGCAGTAAACTGATTAGCTCATGGGTTCCCTTCCCTCCTGTCAGAAGTACAAGGAATAATTACATGTAAATTGCTATCTGAAGTTCAGAGGAAGTTTGTACCAACTCTAATGATGCTTGAGTTCACCAACTGCTGTGTGAAGTTATGTTTGGTTTTTTTTAAACTTTATTTGAATTGAATGCAAGTATTGCAGCATCTTGTATCTTTAGCTATGTTTTGCTCGGTGGCAAGGCATTCAAATCAGCATAATTCTGATACGTCAGAAGGCTCATGCTTGCTGCTTGAACATGCCTTCTTCTGCCTTGGTAAACAAGAGGAGATGACTGTTAACTTTTTAAAACAAAACCAGGAAAGTGAATTCTAGTGTTTTCCCCACTTCAAGCCTACTGCCAGTTTAGCCTAGATTTGTGCCCTACTCAGTGTTTTTCCTAGTGATTTTGATTGGACACATCAAGCATTCATTTACTTTTAATGTGTTTTAATGCATATGAAAGGAAACTCATTAATGTTATCAAATATGAAAGTCAAGTATCGTTAATACGACAACATTGGATCCTGTTCCTTGAGTTTGCTGCTAAATTCAGAGGGAGCAGGATGAGATCCTTTGTTAAAATCAGCATGCGTGAACTTTTTGTTTTTTCTGTATTTCTTTCCAGTTCTGAAGCCGTAAGTTTGCAGGAAAATGTGGCTCTTGGAAGGAAGGTGATAGGTGAAAGATGGTAGCTTGGCTTTGTGTCGGTGCCTGAGATTGACAGTTCTGTAACAAACAGAACCGGGTACATATTTTCTGCAGGACTAGGTTTAGTTATGCAGATTGCGGGGCAATGTGTCATATTTTTGTCAAGTATCCTGTGCTTTTGTTTTTGTTTACTTTTGAGTGCAATCTAATCAGTTATATAACCCTGACTACTTTTTTTTTTTTTTTAAAGCATGTAGGGTTGGCACTCCAGTGGCTCTGCTGTTTCCACCACATTCTATCTAAATTTGCTCGTACCTTGTCAGTAACCATATGCCTGCCTGTCTGTACAAATTTTTTTTGCCCTTCTGTGGCAGGTGCACGAGTCCTCACCCCATACATAGCTTTAGGAGTTGCTGAATGCTTATTAATGGTCACCTGCGCTGTCTCTTCTTGACCTTGTTCCACCCTGTGGTTTTTGATCTGAAACTTGCAGACATGCTGATGAGCTGGAAAGCTTCTCTGTAGTGGGAAGGGGTATACTGGCAAAGAAGTTGGCTGTAAGACTTAGGTGGAAGAAAGTGTTGGTGATAAGAGTTGTTCAGTAAACGTCTTTGAGTGTTAGAGCATCACCAGGTTGTGACTCTGGGGCACAGCTTAGGCAGTGGAACATACGTAGCTGCACTGCAGGGACTGAAAACAAGCAGAAGAAAAACCCACGTAGAGTCAGAAAGACGATGACTTCTGTGAACTCGTGTGTTTCCGTGTGTGAGGTTGACTCCCGTGGGGTCCACCGTTGCCTTTTATCGTAAACGGTAGCATGCAGCTGAGTTGGTGCTTGCCATAAGCCACAGAAAACTCAGTTTTGACTTTTCAGTGAACCACTAAGGTCAAGTCTGCATTCTGACGGGCCTCTGTCACTCGTCTTTTTGATTAAAGGCTAGTGTTACGGTCCTGTGCAATAGAGGTGGAGGTAGTATATATCCCAGAGAATATCCTTGTTGTTATTAAAAGTTATTTCCTTGCCATTCAGTCATTGAATTTTCTCCATCTGTGTAGACTAAATTTAAATTTCAGGCTGTTACAAAGTTTCATGTATAACTGTAGTGAATTAAACTGATAAACACTGATCTTTTAATACCAGTATAGCAGAGAGATGTTACTGAATCATACCAGAACAAGACATCCCAAAATAGTGAGACGTAAAACTCTTTTCTGGAGTTAGCTGGAAATCTTTTGTCTGTTTTGATTTTTTTCAAAAGAGTTTTCTTATAACAGCCAGAAGATTCTTTGATTTAGAACAGATATATTGTTTGAAATTTTAAAAAAAAAAGACTTCATGAGAATTAAAAATGAAATATTACATGAAAATGTACGTGGTTTTATTTCTACTTCTGATATGTCAGGAAACCAAACCAAAAATGATAACAACAAAAATATTTTAGTTTTAATTTTTCAGAAAGAAAATGCCTGCGTGTTGTAATCTCCTCTGAACAGAGCATTTAAGCAAAGATCGAGCTTTTTCTTTTTCTTTTTTTTAGTAACTCCATGGATACAAGTTAGCAGCATGAAGTATTGAAACTGTATTTTTGGCACTCTTTAGTGCTGTAAGATCTTGTTTCTTTAAAACCAACTGCAGTGTTAGCAATGAAAACATCATTTTTATTTATAGCATATTGATAAATGTAGCTTGAACTTTTTAGCATGCAAACTCAGCTAACAGTCTGGGGCACCAGAAGGTATGAATTTCCATCATTAGAGTGACTTAGAGCACACATACCATTTTCTTCAAAGTGCGCTGGGACAAAATAATTCAGCTTTTCAGCTTTTTTGGGTGAGTTATCGGGTTCATCTCAAGGTTGAAAAGGATGTTCAAGCAGGCAATTAGTTTACTAGTTTAAGTTAGAGCTTAGGTTTGCTGCTTTGAGGAGGATGTAATCTGGGCCCTGGGCAGTTACTTCTCTTTTAGCATAAATGAACACGTCAAATATGAAATTTAACACGTTCTTATTTCTGCAAAGAAAAATGTTCTTGTGGTAACATGGTATAAATATCAAGTGCAAGTGCTCACAACAAGCCTTTAAGATCAAAAGAAAGTGGAGGAATAATGTGTAAATTTTTTTTTAAATAAAATTTATTATTTTAAAGTCCTTTTTTTTTTTCTCCTTGCCCGTTAATAAGTTAGTCCTGTTTATTACAAATGTTAACAGGCTGTACTTCTTGTTTTCTGGTGCCCTGTAACCTAACTTTTGATGTCTGAGGCTCTGCTATCAGTCAAGGCAGTTTTAGGCTACCATAGTGCAGTATTTTGAAGGAGACAGAACATGCTTTCCCACAGAGACTTTGGTTTTGGCTTACTGACTAACTTCTTAGCTTCTGTAAGTGTGGTGACTGGGCTTTAACAAGTACCCAGAAGTTAGGAGTATTATAAGTAAACTCTCAGAGAAGGAAGAAAACAGCTGATTTTATAGCGCTCTTCTCCATGCAGTTAAGATATAAAACACAACTCTCTGAAAAGCACCACACAAACTCTCTAGTAGCCTAAGATACCATATGCTGAGTTCATTTCTTAACCTGATTTTTTTTTTTTAGCCTCTGAAGAATAAATTTCTGACCTGTCATTAATTTCTCACCTGTCTCAAAAAGGTGATAGTTTTTCTTCAAACCTTGGCTGCTGGGGTTCATGCAATTACCTGTATCTTTAGAAAAATACATAATACTCTTTTTTTAACTTCTCAATGACAGAAAAACTTGAAAGTGTGGATGGCAAAAATTCTGATTAGAAAGAAAGCGGAGGATGCTGCTTTCTTTGTCATGATCTTGGGGTGGGAGGTAAGAATGTAGTTTGTAGCATTTTTGATTGCCTATGATAACACATGTCCCAGATAATAGGTTGTTGAAATATGGAATAGTGAATTAGACAGGGCTAGCACACAGATGTGAGTACTAACATATACATGTTGTTTTAACTGTTAGCATTGTCCCTGATGAGGTCTAGTTGGCACTCCAGGAGTGCCAGCAGATAGACTATATGCAAGAAAACATCACACACGCAGAGAATTAGATTTTGGCCAGGGAGAGGAGCCCAGTCTCTCCTCGTAAGCTGTATCCCTGCTGCGTGTCTTGGGCATTAGCTGTCCCCGGGCTATACGGGCACGTTCAGGGATGCTTCCTGAGCTGGAAGCAGGACTTGCCCACTGATAGGGGTGATTATCACTAGCAAGAACAGGACAGAAAATGCTGAACAGGTTAAATACTTTAATTTGCCACTGTTTTGTCTGTATTGCTTTAAATACAGGAGTCAAATTATAAATGACTCTGTAGTTCCTCTCCACTCAAGTGGAAAATGTGTTATTGTTTGGTTTTATGCATCCATTTAAAGCCGCTTACTCTTCTCTTCCATAGCTGCTTTCTGACTCTTTCTCCTGCTGTCATCCAGCTTTTTATTGCCCTTCCCTGGACTCCTTCCACTCCTCTCCTGCTAGACACTGATGTGAAAGGAGGCACGAGTGACACAGCAACACAGCAGTACAGCCAGGCTGGGTGGATGCTGAAGGTGGTTTCACACTAGTGACAAGCACGCTCTTCCAGTGCAGCCCAGGGGGGAAGGGACCCTGCAGAAGGAAACCCCTGGGGACGTGGGAGCCCTGTGCCGAGCCCCGTTTCAAAGGTGGTGCGGCTTCCTCTGCGCTGCGGTCCCTGGCACCCTCCTGTTGGTGAGGGGGGAGGCAGGGAGGCTCTCCTGCAACCAGGCAAAGCAGGGCAGGTGGCTCCCTTCATTACTGAACCTTTTTTTTTTTGCTCTCACACATGTGTCTGCCCGACAAAACCAGTGGTGTTACACAAGTGATTTGTTTGGCTGAGCATCCTCTCTGCTCTGGTCTGTAACCCAGCAAGGCAATGAGAGGAAATGGCTGGGGTGAGTGTATGTAGATATAGCTCTATATATGCCCGTACATGGATACACCACACCTCCCTCATATATAAATATGTGTGTGTGTGTATATGTGCACATACACCCTTAGTATATGGTATCGCACATATATTTTTATGAAAGGGAAAGACAGCAAGCACATTGCACTTAAGTGAAGAGAAAATGGCAATGGGTGAACCAAAAAGTTTGAGATGCTCATTTAAACTAAATAGCATCGCTGATTTTTGCTAAGTCCTACAGCTCTGGAAGATGTCATTGGAGCAGAACCCTGTTATATCTCTGTATTTCTTTCAGTATATCTGTTACTGGCTTATCAATAGTCACTTCAGGAGCAGAATGCTCTGAGGCAACATAAATGCAAAATAATGGCGAAAAGGCAAAACCAATGTTGCTGAACTGAAGATATTTATCAAATATCAGTATAGATTTTTATTTGGTTATTCCAACTCCACCACATGTTTGGAATGAAGTGGCTTAGTCTTCTTGAATAAACAGAAAACCTTCAAATACAAATACAAATATTTTGTGATGCTTTGCATTTCTGATTGCAGCTAATACCAGAAGTTCTAAAGCTTTGTGAGCAGTGCTGTATTTTGTGGTTACCTAGAATTTATATTTCTTAAGAGAAAGATACAGCCTAACCTCGTAAGACTTGAATTTAAACTTCTGGATATTTATTTTGACTTCTGATTGACAGAAGCCACATTTTGTTGCTTGGGAGCCAATACAGTATCTTCCAGAGAGGACAAACGCAGCTTTTTTGCCCTTTGACATAGTAACTCAACTTATTTTTCCCTAATTCTATAAAGTCAGTTATTCAGATTGAAACCTTCCAGTTGCTCATGATGAAGGAGTGGGAGTTGGCAAGAAATATTCAGAAAATTCATGCTACTATTCTGGGTGCCTCTTATAAAAGAGAGGGAGAGAGAATTTGTGTATCAGTGCTTACTCTATATGGATGTGAATTTGTTTTTCCCTCTGGCAATTTCATTTTCAATTCCAGAGTCAAAGCCACGTTCTGAAAAGAGATCTGTATTTTGCCTTTTATTAAAAAAAAAAAAAAAAGAGAGGAAAAAAACCCAACCTTGTAGCATTCCCTTTCTGTCTTAGCCTGTTGGGCAGCGTTTGCACTCATGCTGCCCTGCTGCACCCCGAGTCTGGCTGTGCAACACAAGATCACTTAGTGTGGTTTTCTTTTCCAAGCTCCTGGGGTGTGCTGAGAGCAAAATTTTTCAGCTCAGGCAGCAGAGGTGCAGAACATTAGATGTTAAGGCATTTGGTTCTCTCTGCTGAGCTCTCCAGGCATGACCCATTTCATGGATGAACACAACAACTCCTGCAAAGACAGCCACGTTTTGAAAACAAACAACCCCTTGCCACCACCATCTTGCTTAAAAAAAAAAAAAAAAAAAAAAAAGAAAGTGCGTTGGTGTATAAGATTGCGTCATATACGTATTGCCTTCAGGGTGTCGAAAGGGCTTTCTTTGGAGCCAGCTACTTCAAAGGAAAACCAGTCTGTGCGTATGCTGTACCATGCTGTGTAGTGGGATTGGCACTATGCCTATGTTTGTTTGATTGAAAACCTGGCAGTCTTTCTCCAGGGTCTGACACTTGGCAGAGGTGGGATGTCGATCTCAGATGTTACTGTGGCTTCTTGCATCAGTGGGGTCACTTACCTGATCGCTCATGGGGTTTCTCAGAGGATTGCTTGCTTGCTTCTGTCTCCTTAAAGTCCCCAGTTTGGGAAAAGGATGCCTGTGACCCAGATTTAAGGAAAATACTATGTTAGTGTTGCCCTGTCTTAGTCAAGCACTTCTTTCTTTTTTTTTTTTAATTCCCTCCTGTAAAGAGAGAGGCTGAAGAGCCCTGAAATTACAAAGCCCAGTCCTACACTTGCTTTATTTTGAGGTAACGATTTCTAGCTCAGTTACAGCAGCTTTCAGCTACTTTGAGCAAGTGCTTTCTCAGACGCACCTGGTATTGCCTGTCTCTGCTAACAAAAGTCTCAGATGTGTGTTTGCTGGGGCGGGTGTGTAGGGGGATAGATTCGTATCTGTCTGAGAGGCGTAATGTCTCGCTTTGAGGCTTCAAAGGGCTGGGGTGTGCGTGAGTGAGGGACCACGAGCTCTGTTTTGTCGCTGCAGCTTATAAGTGAAAGGGACTTGGTGGGCATGAATATTGTGGTTGCTATCAGACAAGCAAGTGTGCCCCCCGCCTTGATTCTCTCAGATCATGGGAACAAATCTGTGTAACAAGGATGTTCAAGCCATTTCATAATCAGCTTCGTAGCTGGGTCTTGGAAATACTCTAAGGGCTGCCAGAAATCAGTTGTCTTGAACAAGGAAGAAAGATTGAAGAAATGGAATAGAAAAAAATAAGCATGACTTTACTGATACTAACCTGACTGACGAGGATGGAGATTTCTAAAAGAAGAAGCCAGCCTGTGTGGTGGCAATGGAGTGCAGCGCAGCAGGGTGTGCAGTGCTGGAGGTGAGCAGATGCAAGGATCAGGCTCCCTCCCTCGCTGACTGCCCCCGTCCTGCCTATTGGCAAGCAAAAACAAACCAGAAAAATCACCAGAAAAATCTCCCAGCGATCAGCTGGGAGAACAGTTCCTGAGGAGTTCCTGAAATGCCCTGGCTGGCCTGACACTGGTGTCACGCAGCGTGCTAGGGAGAGCTGTGCTCTGGGGTGTATGATGGGGGATTTTCTGAGGCTGCACCGGGATGCAGCAGCAAGGTGTTGGAGCAAGAAAACACATTTGGTTTTCTGAAAGTATGTCATCAAGCTCTGATTTTTATGGTACACACTGAGGCACAGAACTGATCCTTTCTGATCAAAGTATAGCATATCTAGAATATAAAAGGAGGACAAAGAGAAATCCATATAGTACCTATAGTATTGTATCTACGGAGAGATGCGTATGGTTGTTAATAAAATCCGATAAAAGGACAATTAGTGGTCAGGATGGAAAGCTGTAACATAGAGGTGAGCAAGTTGGATAGGTGTAGGAAATGTGATTTATCTGTCTGCAAAGGATAATAAAATAGTCATTCTCTACTTAACTATGGCTATAAAGCTATTATGAAAACCAGCCCAGAGAGCATCTAGTGTGCAATGCTCAGGGGGACAGCAAGCATAAAAGGGTGCCCTTGGTTGATGTCATGGCTCTGCATTTTCTGTTCCTCTCTGAACTATGCTGATCAGCACTGAGAATGTCGTTAAACTGCAAGTGCTTTTTTGTGCTTAAAAGTCCTATTTTGTCTAACTTTTTACAGCACAGACTAATTTTAAAGAATAGGAGAAACACTGAACAGTATGTAGGTAACTATAGAAAATAATTTAATGAAGTCACTTTAATGGTTTTCTGTCCTTTTCCACCGTTAAGATTGTCTGCATAAAATGGACTTTCTTGGTCTTTTGACAAGTACTCGGGAAGCTTGTGCATCAGCTGTTTGGGTAGGATCATTCTGATTTCAACACATTCTAAAAATCTCAACGATTGTTCTATACGTTTTCATTCCTGTGTAACCTAGTAAGGTTATAAAGTATATTTTAAAATAAAGTCAGACATGATTTTGCTGAAACTTCTAGGGTTCTTCTCTTTTGACTTGGGGTGGTGCATATGCGATTTGAGGAACTTGGATAAATATGACTGGGACAATAATGCTAAATTCTCTATAATATTGCCAGCAACATGCGGAACCAACCTCTTTCACTTTTATGCTTGTCCTCAATGATAAAAATCAAATACAATTCCTGACTGAAAACAAGTATATTAATTTTGCTTCATCAGTTGCAAAGTGAGTAATTATTGAACAAAATGGCTGTACATTTTTTCCATGAAAATACTGGTGTCATCAGCCACACTAGAATAAGCACAAAACATTTCCGTGGTAATTAGTAGAGTTGGTCAGGGTTTCTAGAAGTCAGAAGGGTTTACAAGTAGACCGACACACGTTAATAACTTTGATTATAACTCTTATTATCAATTTCAGCACTGATAGGTAACTGCATGGATGGTAAAATTTAAGCTGCTTGTATGCTAGTAGAACTTGATTGTTCGTCTACCCTGAGTTTGCAGAAAAGGAGTATGATCCTGGTTAGAAGAAGCAAGTCTGTATGCAGACAGACAAATGTAATCTCTTCACTAGAATTGCACTGATCTGCTAGGATTAAGTCAAATAGCAGAGTTGATTTTGTCTTTAAAATATAATTTACTGACACTTCATTAAAAAATGAAACTACAACTACCTTTGAAATAGGATTTTTTTTTTTTAAATCTTAATTATTCAGTTATGTCTTGAATTACAAATTGGTTGTGCGTGAATTCTAATCGTGTCTGATATCTGGTATAGGGTTATTCTGCAGATAGCATAACCAGCTGCAGAATTTAATGTAATCTCTTAAAAGATGCAGAAATACTAATCTCTGAACAGCTTATCTAGAGGGTATTTCTATGCTGTAGTCAGCTAAGAATTTTAAGTGAAGCAGGGTATTCAGTGTGATACTTTATTTAGCTTTAACTAGGTTCTAAATCTTGCCATAAAACTGTCATTCATTTACTGCTCCTAAAGAGTACATAATAATTTTGCCTAGGATTTGTTAAGTATTTTTTTGCCTTGTATGCTACCAATATTTATAATAGTTAGTACTAGAAATGTGATAGGGAAAAGAAGAAATACTGCTTTCAAGCTGGTAAACTATGTCTTAAAACCATAGGGTTTGGATCACTGATTGTTAGCATGGTAATAAAATACCTGAAGAGACACTTTCTCTGTCCCAGGTGGTCGGACTTTTTCTTTTTCAGGGACTCTAACTACTCTGATCATAAGCTCGCAAGACCGAGATACATAATGGTGGGGCACTGGAGGAGAACAAGGCTTGTAGCAGGGAAATTTGGCTTTAAGGGGCTTACAGCACTGGTTTGTTAATGCTAAGATAAATAAAATTATCTTAGGTCTACGCAGTTTTGTTTATTATTTCTCTGTTGAAATTTTCATCCCTGTTTTCTCCAGCATATGAAATGCAATGTATTTGTTTAATTTCAAATAATGTTTGCTCTATAGCTACAGCTGTATCTAGAGCTGTATGTATGCAGTTAATTTAAATTAAAAAAACTCTATGTGACAGTAGATGCCATCGTATTCTAGAAATTCCAGGTGACTGCATGGAGTCTGTTAGGGACTGACTTTTTGAGTCCTGTCTAAGCTGAAAATTGACTGACAGGACAAATACATTCCCCATTGGTTTTTGTGAATCGGTTTTATATGCTAAACAATACCAGCTAGGGCAGGTTACAAAGCCAGATTTCTTTTGCTTCATGCACATGGACTTTTCTCTTAGACCTTTGTATCTTGTGCATGTGCTGTTTTCTTCCTCAATTAAATTGTTTGGAGAGTTAGATACATGTATTTGGTCCTGTGCAATAAGCTGAACCATCTGGTCCTTCTGCTTTTTTTTGCCTTGTAGTAAATCATTCTAATGTAGCTCTTGTAACGGGCTTTGAGTAAACCATTGCTCATTTTTGTTGATAAAACAGAAATACAGCTTTGGGGTGTATTTCTACAAAAATAATGCTGTTTAAAATGAAGGGTTGAGGCAACTGTTTTTTGCTGACTTTTGATGTGTAGGCATGTGAAAATGAATTGCAGAAGAACAAATTGTAAAGGTACTCCGCAAGCAGTGTAAAATATAGCAAATTAAAGAAGTGAGTAACGAAAAGCTTTATTTTCTATAAAAAAATATTATAGCATCATAGCTGCCCAAACTTAAATTTGTTACAGTAAGTAAAGATTTCTTGTGTAATGAATATTGTGTTAGAAAAAACACTTGCATCTGTCTTTTAATTATTGCTTATCACTACATGTTTCTTGTGTGTCCTTGAAGGTATGCGTGTGTCTGGGACTAAACCTATTCTCATTGAATTAAATGGCCTGTGCAAACTTCTGTTGAAATCAATGGTGTGGAGAATGAATTCACCCCATTACAGAATCTGGTCTTTAGTGGAAAGAGAACTGGGCCATTTATTTACATTCACTTGTGTTTCTTCCTCTATTTGGATGCGATAAACCAGAATATAATTCTCTCAAGTACTGTCAGTTTGAATAGCTTTACTTTTTTTTTGTCTGCAAAAACAGGGTAACTTCTCCAAACAGTTTTCAAGGGATAGATTGAAATAATTAATGCACGCCTAATGGCTACTTTGGTGGGATAACACTTTGGTTAATGGGATTAATTCCATCTTGCATATACAAGAAACTCCCAGAGGCACAAATGAGGCTACTGCAAAGCCCCTGAAAGTAGTGTTTGTCCCTAGTACCTTCCCTCTTCCCCTCTATCATATAAGGAATAGACACTAAGTCCAGATGTGAATTAATTATGAATTAAAGCTAATCTCAAAAAGGCATTTGTGTTAAGGGAGAAGTGTTTTGTTTTATACAAGCCCGTTCATTATCTGGGCAGCCCAGCTTTGTGTTACGTATTTTAAGTAGTACAATATACAACAAACAGTTCTGTGGCAAGAATAAATTTTAATGGATAGTAGAAGAAGGTTTTTCATAGAGAGTACATAGCAAAAGTAAATGCAATGCTAAGGATGCTTTTCATGTTTAGGAGAAAATTTATTTCCTGTAGGCGTTTGATCATTTGCCAATCCCATCCTTTTTTTACCCCATCCAACAGTTCTGTAACTGCACTTTCCAACATTGTGCTTCAAATAAAGCTTACCTAAGCTCCCAATGTTATGAAAAATGGAGCTTGTATAATTCTCTTTGCATTCTAACTCCATCTCGGCTGCACACAGAAAGTAAACAAATACAGTTTCCAGGCAGTCTTTTTATCTGTCTGCACATCTCAGAGGCTTCCTGATAAGGCTTTTTGTGGGAAGAGAGGGAGTGTTTAAAGTAAATATAATTTGAAAATTTTCATCCATTTTAGAAGAAGCATTAAAGACCTTAAAAGAAACATGTTTTATGAGATTGACAAGCAATTAGATCAGTGCAGTGATAGTGATGTCAAAAGTACACTTACAAAATTAGTTGGAATGAGAAAAATCAGAGAGAACACAATGTCCCATCTTAAGTGGCTGTTTCAGATATTTGCTCTAAAACTCGAAGGTATGAACAGGATTGTTCTGTGAACTGTATCTGGTAAGCGGGTGAGAGCTGCTTGTCTGCATTAAGACGCAAGGAATAAATACAAGGAATCTAAATGCTCTAGAAATAGCTGTGACATTCCTCCAGGAAAACAAAACAAAATCCAGTCATAAACAACAAGGAGGGATTTCTTTGTGTAGTGTTTCTGGAAAATCTTTTAATAAAAATCCCAAAGAAAAAACAATAGGGTAAATTCAGTGCTGTTGACGAAATTAGTTTAAATCGCTGATGATAGCTCACCTTTCCAGGTTCCTTATACTGATTTACATGACCTAGGCAGAGCTTTTCAGAAAAGGACTTCTCTGTTTCAACATGATTTACAAAGTGCAATGTACACATACTAAACTTCACAAATAAGATCAGCATGGTAGCTTATAGCAATATGTGCGTGATCAGCCGTGTTTCCTAATGAGATCAACCTCATGCAGTCACCGTATCAGTTGGCCCTTTTCCACTAAATTTAACAGAGGGGTTAAGGTTTCAGCAGGCAATTAAGTTTCTTCAGCTTTCATGAGAACTGATGGCTGGATGGAGGGAGAAACAGCGTGGCAGCAGCACGAGCTTAGCAGGGACCTGTTTGGTTTGGGCAGCCGCTGGCCGGCTGATGGGCACCCACAGCACGTACCACTGCTGGGCAAGGCTGGCATTGCGTGACCTGCAGGGGTGTGAGGGTGGAATAAGGTGTAAGGTGTGTTCAGAGACGCTGGAATTTTTTTTTATACTGTAGGAATAAAAATGTAGGGAGAAAGGAGGCAAAGCATCTGGGGATATAAAACAGAGAATACAAATTAGTATGATGAGTGATTTCAAGAGCCTTTTTTTCCCCCCCTGTTTGTGCTAACTTTATGTGTCTATAATTCAGGTTGTTCTTGGTTTAATGCAAATACAGATCAACCTCTGAAATTCCATCTCTATCATCATATGTACTTGACAGTATAAAAATAATAGATCCTGCAGTGTTCATTTTGGTGGATTGATACAAACTCTAGTACTCACTCTGCTGGATTGACTGTTACTGTAGAATATTGCCATTTTTTTCCCTTTACAGAAAAGATCTGCAAAAATCCCAATGTGTTACTGTTCAAATACTTTCTTCTTCTGCCCCTCTGAAACCAGCATGTTCAAGAACTATATGAAATCTCAGGGTCTTTAGCACATTTCTGTCATCTTCCCATCGTTTGTTCAGCTTGCAGAACATGAGCCGGTCACTTTGTCATTAAATGCTTGCAAGAATCGATGATGATTTCCTGGATTAGAGGGAGTGCAGAATTTGGCCTGTGCTTTTCAGAAAGCCGACCTAGAGCATTGCCATGGGTCATTAGAGCTTTTTGCAACATGGTCTGTAAGTATCACTATCAAATGAGCTCTGAAGTTGAGCCTCTTTTGGAAAATAATTTAATGTTATTAATAGGTCTGCAATGTAAGCTTAAATACAGAGCAGTTACCTGGGCTGTCAACAACATAGAACACTGAAACATTTAAAACTGAAAAAAAAATGCTTTTCCAGAAAGCCTACAATGCTGAGGATTTTCTGCTTTACAAAAAAATGCTGGTTTAATACCCATATTATATATACATCAACAACAGAAATTGTGATTTATTTTTTTCCTAACCCTGTACCATTATATTCTTAGGTTTGTCGTTCTTACTAATTTTAGATAGCTTTGCTTGGAAGCTCTCGTATTCCCTTTCAGCATAGTAGTTGTTACGGCCAATGAGCAATTAGAAAAAACATTGTTAATACAATAGAAATTAAGAGAATAGCTATCAGGCATGGCTGGAGACTTTACTTAATATTTGCAAAAGTAGTTTGATACCTCTATTAACACTTCTCATCTGTTAGTGGTGATGTAGAGATAATTTTAATGTATCTATGGAATAATGGAATTAACTTGACAAATTTTAATATTAGTTGCATGCACTATAGATATGGGTAAAGCATAATCGTTTACTTTCATCTCAGTCACAAACACTGACATAGGAAGGTTTGAACTCTTACTGTAAATGTACAGGAAATTTTCTTTGTGATGAGAGCTTGGGGTCCTTTTTCTTTCCTTGTTTTGCTTTTTCTGCAAGTCTGTCTCTTCATAGAGAAGCAATTAAGAAGGTACTAACTCCTAGTGTCTGAGATTTTGAGAACACTTCAGTAATTTTGAGTTAAATTATTACTTTCGTTATTCTTATCAGTGGCAAAATAAAGGTATTGCGTAAAGTCATTAATGATAAGGAAATTCTTTCCTCCTATTTTCCTTGCACACACTCTCCTTTGTTTTGGAACAATCCTTAATTCAGTGAAAATCTAGGATAGGCTCTTCATATTTGCTGTTTCCTACCTATGTATGAGAAGGTATGTCTCAAAATATAGACTTTTTTTTTTTTCTTATCCTGTAATGCAATCTGAGATAAGGTTTTCTAAAATTGGGTGTAGTCCCTCAAGTGGCTTGTAATAAAATGTAGCAATAGAGGCATACCAGCCACAGTTATATCACTTGACAGAGGAGCACAGGCTGCAGCAGTGAGGTGTTAATGGGGACATAAAGCCATGCCCCCTGTGCCCCACTTGCAGATCCATGACTAATCCCTTCAGCAGTGTTTTACTTTGCCATAAAATTTTAGCTGTATAGCTGCTACATGCTATGAAAATGTGAACACTCCCAAGTTAGAGGAAGATCATTTCAGAGGTGGAAGAAGCAATTCCTTCTTTTCTCAAGGGGAATTTGTGAGGGTCCTGGAGTTAAGGTTTGTTCAGAGACCCTTTGCTGAAGGGCTCCGTCAAGGACCCACGCAAGGTTTGTTGTGAAATTTCCATTTTGTGATAGCTTGTTCATTGGCTCTTTTTTATGAGGCCTGTGAAATGCTTCATGTGAGTGCTTTTTCAGAGTGGAATATCCCCCGATGGTGGTGTTATTGGTAAGCTTTGGTGAGCAATGCTGCAAAAAGAATATGCAGGGAATTAATATTACACCAAATCCTTAATCAACCTATTTCTTTACTCAGTATGTAACTGCTGTTGCCTGTTTTTTTTGTCCGTGTGTCTCCTAGCAGAGGCAGGACATGACACTAATGGCTCCCCGTTAAGTGGGTCAGTAGCAGGGGATGGAAGGCCTGCTCTGAAACCTCTCCCTCCCCTCCCTGGTGTGTGTAGCTTCTACAATATAGGGAGCCTCAGCCGTTGGGGCCGGTATAACCTTCTTCCTGCCTGATAACCTGAGGCTGCCACTGCCTCCGTAAGATGATTTAACTGTTTCTCTGCTTGACACCAAGCTCCACTAGTAATTTCTTCACCTTCAGAAGCCTTCTTGCAAATGGATGTCTATACAGAAACCGCAGTGAAAATATTTTGAGACTTCAAGTCTTAAACAGCCTGCTCCCAGTTCTCCTGCTGGATGAGCTAAAGTAAATCATGCAACCTTTCCGTGGCTTTGCATATGTCTACCTTCCTTTTGATTCAGGCATGATATTTATCTGCTGAAAAACATTATAGGAGGAATGTGTTGAAAGCCTCGGATGATGGCCACCTGGGTTTTGCAAAATGTTGCTATAGGCTTAACTTTTAAAAGTGGATGGCTTTCATTATTGGGGGTTTGGTGCCCTTCCTGACGCTGGCTCTTTTGGCACAGGTTAGATCTGGTGCTGTCAGTGAGCTTAGGTGGAAATTGATCCTGGAGAAAGGAAAGGAAAACTGGTTTCATCCCAGTAGGATTAGCTGTGATGAGTGTACAGTCATGGCTTTGACCGTACATCGAGGATGGCTCCTGTGTTGCTGCTTTGGTCCATGTTGGCTGCAACACAAGGAATTGCCTATGGGCTGACTTACATCTGTAAGTAAATAACCTTGTAGCTGCAACTCTCCCTCCAGCACCTCCGTTCTTAGCTTGCATTGTTGTGATGGAAAAGTTTGCTACTTCTCTTCTCTGTTTGCAGCTGATTGGGAGAGTTGCAATTGAGCTCAGTCTGAAACAGCCCTGTTAAGTCTCTTGTTGGGCTTGTGCATCTCTGCATTTAGTTTGACGTGAGCTGTGAAATCATAGTAGTCCTCCCCAGCACTGAGACAAGAAAAAAATGCACTGATAGGTCTGTGCTTGCTGACTGACTCTGAATGCTTTGTGCGCAGATATTACTATTACTTTATGACTTTATTAAAGCTAGTAGAAAGCCATTTCCCACCCGTAGTGATAGCCAGCATAAGCTTAATGACTTTTGGAAGTCTGAAACTAGGATAAAAGGGAGTGGGGGGTGCCTTAAAATCTCCCAGTTGGGAACGTTCTTCATGTTACCAGTGTATTTGATTACTGGAGCCGTCGGCAGCGAGCTAGCTGCAAGCTGTTTAGCATAATCATACTTCAACTGCTTTTTGTAAAGTCTAACTTAAAAGTGCTAGGGAAACGTCTGCCACGTCTGTGAGGTGCTCGCTGAACAAACACATCTGATTGCGATCAACAGCACCTTGTGTCTGACTTAAGTGTCTCTTTCTTCAGCCTTGTGGCATGTAGTCTCTTTGGGATTCCCGGTGAACCGAGATGTGTAGACTGAATTCTTTTAAGTAGTCCTTCATCATGTGCATTGGGTTGTAGAAGCTCAATGTGGAAAGGCCACCTGATAGTAAATCAGTCTGGGGTGAGTTACTGTTGTGGGATGCACAGACAGAATTGGTAGGAGACAGGAAGGGGTAAGTGACCTAGAAACAACCATTTGAGTAAGTCTTGCCTCTTGGGACACTTAACACCAGATTGGATTAGACAATAGAAAATTTACAGCAGGGAACATCTTTTGCATTAAATAGATCAAACTTCTGCTATTCCTAATGAAGATGGGTCTAGTAAAAGCACATGTTGAATCTAAAACCCCAACAAAGGCTGAAAGCTGCCCGGCTTGCATCTGTCTCCTGAGCTTGTTGGATATCCAGGTTCTGCAATTGCCCTATGCATGGTTTGCTGTCTCTAGGAGGCAACAGCAGGTTTGCTTCAGGAAAGCCCTTTGCACCAAGTTCTTGCAAAACTGAGAAGTGAAAGCAGTTGCTTTTTCTGAGAATGACTGACTGTTTTGGTGAAGTGAGGAGTCCCCTTCCAGAGATGAGCAAGGCACTCCCCTCCCTTCCGTTTCTGACGAGGCTCTGGAGGGATTTGGAGGGCGAAAGTTTGCCCTATTTAATGATATAATCAAAGTTAATCTTCTTCACCTTCAGACTGGAAAGTTAGACTATTTATTGTTTTCTGCACATACTGGGTCCTCTTCCCACAAATCAGACAGCCATTGGAGATCTTCCTGTTTTGCTCCTGTTACAGTACCCTGGACTTTTTATTAGTCTTTATTCCATGACGTGCTAGAAAATGTTTGGCCCTTTGTGGCATTACAATCTTTTCACTTTTTTGAATCTATTTCTTCCCAAATAAATCTGAAGGAAACTTGCATTATTTGAACTTGTGATGGTGCCTCCCTGAAAGGGATCCTAGAAGGAGTATAAAGAGCTCACAAGGATCCTAAAGCACCTTGACTTGATCTCATGTTTCCATAGTGCTAACATGCTTTGGCATAAAAAAGTTAATGACCTGAAATTCTTTTCTTTCTAAAATGTAATTATTTTGGCTGCCTAACATCTGGTATTGTAACGTGAATCCTGATCATATCAGCAGTTTGCTCCTTGGCTTTGAAGCTGAGGACAACAGCAAACCATAATGTTGAACTTCATGGGCACGAGCTGTGCTTTTGGCCTTGTTGTGTTTCATAAATCTGTGATGATGACAAATACAAGAGTCTTCCTTGGTGCTAAAAGAACTGGTGGTGAGAAAAACAAAACAACAGTAGTCTAAACAGCTTTTAACTTTTTTGCTAGGGCAAGTGGCTGGTATAAAAAGACAAACCTGGAAATTTTTTCAGGCAGCAAACTCAATGGCGTTTTGCTGTGGTGGGGTTATGGTATCTTTCTGTGTTAAGAGCCTGCTGGCTTTCATTGGGTGTCTTGGTTTTGCAGATATGGTGGTGGGAAGGTTTTATGTTGAAAGTGTTACTTGGCCCTGTAATCTTAGTATAATTTAATGATCATCAAGACTTTCTTTAGTTTCAAGATAAAGGGAGAAGCTTCCTGACTTCACGCACTTGGTTTGATGCAAGGGGTGCCTTTCACTTCGCTTGCTTCTGTTAACTGGCTACCGTGCAGATCGGAGCTGTTAATACACCATGTCTGGTGTAATACAGGCCTTTTCTTTTCTCAGTTGTTTTTGTTCAGACTTTTTCCATTGATGTGCTCAAACAATGGCATGGAGGAGCTTCTTCCTTCTGCAAGAGGAGGAGGATTTGGCCTCTGCTTCTTCTTGCAGAGTCCCATGTTTGTTTATTATTTGTATCCATGAGTAAAAAATATATAAATACAAAGAAATAAAACCCAGGATAGATGTGTTTCTTATGAACAGGATTATCGTTCATAATTTGAGGTGGCTAACTTTTAGGCACTTAGTCTGGGCTGTCTCTTCAGATGCAAGCCTGTATACACTTGAAGTGGAGCACCGTGTGGGGTGCTCGTCTCTCTTCCCTTTCTGCCCTGAGCCCAGGCAGCTGTCTTGGGTTCAGCATCTTGTTTTCAGACAGTGGCAGCGAGGCAAGATCTGTCATGCCCAGCCTCTCCCTGCGTTCGACCTCCGTAAAGAAAATCCGGTGGGCACCTGGTGTGTGGTGTGGTGGTGGTAGCACCCACTGCTGTGCAAGTCTGTCCCCCAGAGGGCTCTGGAAACACAAACCTGCAGCAAGAGGTTTTTGGAAGGTGAGGGGTAGACGTGAGGTGAATTGCATGCAGCAACTGTGAGTCCCTCAGATCACTCTGGTGCAGGACGGTGGTGTCTGAGAAATGCTGACTGCTTTGCCCCAAGGTGTAGCTGTGGCAGCTCTCGGTTGTTGGGAGAAGGCACTACAGTTTCTGCCTTTAAACACCCTTGTATGTAACTGTGGTTGCGTCAATAAATCTCTTGTGCTGGGATTGGTTTTCATGGGCTTCATTGAGAAACTCAGTTTTAGGGAAGATAAAACTCTTCGTTTATAACTGTGTTACTGAATTTTGGTAACCCCTAAAAGTAAAATTCTTAAATGAATCACTTAATGAGGGCCATGGGAGAGAGAAAATTTTATGGTGGACAGATGTGATCTGAATTTACAAGTAGTTCAGCTTTTATGGTCTGTATTTCTTAAACTATTACCAGGAATTGTAGTCTAACTCAGTCCAGATGCACATGAAAAATGTTGGAGGGGTAAAATCCTGTTTAAAAAATAATGCATTGGCGTGTCTCAAGGGTCCGGGTTGTGTTCCAGTGATTCGCTTCAGCAGATCCCTGTTGGGACTGGCTGCACTGAGCCAACAGTGGGGGCCAACCCTGCAGCCCGGGCCCCGGGCAGCCTCAGGGTGCAGCATCCACCGATCGGGCCATGTTTTGGAGCGGAGCCACGTGTCTGGACGTGGCTTTTGGGACTCCCTGGCTGCCTCCGAGCCTGAGGCAGGGGAGTGGCTGGCAGCATGTGCAGGCAGCCGGTGGGCAGGCGGCTGGAGATAAACCCATGGCCACATGCAGGAAGCTGGTGCTGGGCCTGAGATGGGGGATTGAAACCGCTCCCCGAAACCACAGCGCGCAGGGCCGGCTGCCACGCAGCGCTCCCGAGGCGGGTGCCCGCAGCACGGCCTCCCTCGCCAGCCCCCAGGCTTCCTCTCCTTCGCCTACCGGCCTTGCTGTCAGTCTGTTGGTAGAGGGTTTTTTCTCACTCGCTTGTCTCTAGCAGTTGGTGTGAATGGCTTTTTTTTATTTCCTTTTTTTCTTTTTCTCCCCCCTCCCCCCCTTCCTTTAAAAAGTAAAAGCCTGCAGGGGGTTGTTGTGGGGGCACGGGCAGTGCCCCTGGGGAGTGTGAGTGTGGAGCAGGACAGGGGATGTGTGACAGCCTGGGGTCCAGGTGACCTGCAGCGGCCTGAGAGAGTGCCCGGTGTAGAGGAAGGCAGGGCTGCATCGCTGGGTGGGAGGAGAGAAGAAGAGGGGGAAAAAAAGTCCAGGCCTTGGAAGGAGGAGGTGCTGGGAAGAAACTTCTCAGCAGCAGAAGCGCAGCTTGGGAGAGTCCCAAATGTGGTGGCAGGCACACCTGGGGTTTGGGATTGAGAAGGGCTGGCAACCTTGTCACAAAATGCAGCAGTGCTCCCCTTACTGACTCCGTCTCCTTTCCTGCTGTCTCATCTGCTGTGGCTTTGCCAGTCCTTACTCAGCCTGTGTCAGCTCCTTGTACAAAGCTTTCCACAGCTTCTCCTGTACAAGCTCCTAAAAGACCCAGTAATCACCTAATGCTGTAAGTTGCATAGTTTGTTTCTGGTTTTCCTTAACATCCCGGTGGTCTACGAGTAAACATCATCCCCGCTGTGCAGTGGGAGATCTAACTCTGCAGCTACTTACATAGGAGCACATGGTGAGCAAGTGTAAGTGCAAACTTTCTAATTGTTATTCCTGCAGAGCTTGCTTCCCTCCTGAGCAAGAGCACCGCTTTGACCTCATCCTTAAGCCCTTGTGTATTTGTGTACCTAGATGTCAACTTGTGACTCAACTCCATTTTGATGCCTGGAGAGAGAGAGAGATGCCGTTTGTCTGAGCCACGTTTAAGCAGTAAGCTTGACATCATTTAAAATGCAATGTAACTGTATTCCCCGCTGGCCTGTGGCTTGACATTAGCCATGACACATGGCTGCACTGAGGCATCTTGCCTTAAAACCCTTCCATATTTTACTGGACTGCTGAAATTCGGACTGGTAAAACACAGGTACATGAATATTGAAAAGATGCTGTGCAGCTCATAGCAGGCGCTGGGTAATCTGTAAGGTTAACAGAGTGGGAATTAGGGAAATGTTTATTATTTGTGCTTTGCTCTGCTGAGGCAGCTGAGCGTGACTGCTCCCTCAAGCCTGGCAGGCTTGGCTCTGCCCTGTTCCTATCACCAGCCCATCCACTGCAGGGGTACGACCTTGGCCTCAGCCCCCCAGACGACAGCTCAGGGCTGATGAGGGGCAGAAACTACATGCTGGTGGTGCCTAAGGGACTGGCTTTCTGTTTGTGTGTGTTGTGCAAATATTGAAGAGGCAGTAAGCCCTCCTCTAGCGATTGAAAAACCTATACTGATCCTGTTCACATGAATGGATGCTCACTCTTAACTGCTACTTGTTCATTATGCTTCGTATCTCTTTGACCTTTGTTTCAGTAGGCTTTGTATCTTTTGTCTCTTTCTGGCTTTTTAATCAGAAAAGCTGTTGCAAAGGTTATTATTTAGAAAGTGGTTTGTACCCCTTTGTTTTGGGTTTTTTTTTTGTTTTTTTTAAAAAAAAACCAAAAACCAAAACAGAAATAAAACATAGTTCATGTCTTTTCCTTCCTTACTAACTAATTTTCTTGGTTTGTTTCTAAACGTTGGACTTTATCATTGTCTCAATACTTGTTTTTCCAGCAACCATCACAGCCAGACTATTAGCCTAGCAGGATTCCCCTCCTTGAGCAACTTTAATCTATTACCTGGGGTGCCAGAAGCCAGGCTGCCCCAGATCAGCACTGCGTAGGCACTTGGGCAGCTCCGCAGTGTCAGCCAAGGTTGACCATGGCGGACACAGAGCTACAGCCAAGGCTCCTGCACTCTTGACTTCTCCTCCGTAGTCCTCTATGTCTCCTGCTCAAGCTCCTCCTGGTCTGGGGAGTTTATTAGTGCTGGAGAAATACTGGACTTGAGATGACAGTGTGAACATGCCCTGGGAAGAGGAGAGTCAGGGCCAGGATCCCCAAAGCCTTCTTCAGCAGCATCTCAGATACCCCCAGGCTTCCTCGCTCTGGCTGGCTCTTGCTGGGCTGCTCACCTTCCTTACATTATATTTCTGACCTGGGCCCAGTGCTGGAAAACCCTGCACTGCTTCTGGACAGATCCAGCTCGAGTCCAGGGCATGCTGGGGCAGACTGCTGCACTTGCACAAAAGGAGCTGAATTACTGCTGCATCGTTGGGCTATGCTGCATCAGCATGACCCAATGGGCCACGGAGAGACCTCAGCACACGGAATGGTCCCAGTGTCAGCACTGGAGTAACTCAGCACCTTGAAGCACTGCGCTGAGTGGTTCCACTACCCCCCATCGCATGTGGTTAATAAGAATTGCCATACTTTGTTCACCTTAGGAAGGAGGTGAATCACACCAATTATTTGCAATTTATCTTCATCGAAGGGCTTCACAGGCTCTTGATCATTCTTGACTTTCTCTTTTGAACTCCCTTCAATTCTTTGTACAAAGGACATCGCAGATTAATTTTTTTAAGTGCTTTTTTTTTTTTTGTTTGGGTTTTGTTGTTTTGTTTTTTTTTTTTTGAATAACTGCAATACAGCTTTTCTTTTGGGGAAGACCTGGAGCTGCATACTGGATCTATAGTTACTTAGTCCTTTTGACCTGAACGGTTTTGATTGTTTTTTTTTAAGCTACATTTTCAAACTTACTACATGTTTACAAACTGATACAGGGGCAGTTTCATCAGTTTTACCTGCCGAAAACCAACAATATCACTGTGCCCTGCTTGATGCAGTCATAGTATAAACATATGCCATGAATATCAACATCTTCTGAGTAACAATTTTATTGAGCTCTCAATTAGGGCAGAAGTAGATTTTTCTCCCTCAGAAAAGTTTTAACACTTCTTTTAAAAACAAATTAAAAAAAATATCTTCTGGGGGTGATCCATCCGACAAGAGGCAGCCAGTTGAGGTTCCTGTGAAGGGAATTCAGGTTTAAAACCTTCCTCTCAAACCAAAAGCACATCAGGGTATCTCATGGATATGTCCTGACATCTGGAGCTAAAAGTCTGTCTCTCCTGCCCATTGTTCCCTTCTCACAATTAATGGTCTTCAGCATCTCCAAACTGGGAGCCAAGAGAACCATCACAGAGAAGATACTGTAGCTTTACGGTTACAATATATAACCCGGGATACAGGAGATAAATTTTCAAATTCCTCTTCTGAATAAAGGGTAGTGTCAATCCTTCTTTATATTTAACACAAAACTTCGTCCTGAGAAGCTAAAATTTTGTCCAAATGGATGTATTTTTCTCACACACACACAAGTTTTAGTTGATGAAGGAATCCCTAACCAGGCCTAGTAATGAATCCCTGCAGGAGATGCTGCTGGGTTTTCCCAGAAAATAAATGCTGTGTGTGAGGCTTTCTTGCAGTAACTGCAGTGTTAGTGATCCTTGGTCATCTCCATGCAGAGCCTGTGCTTGCTCCTTGACCTGTGCCACAGGGATCAAGAGCCTGCGCTCTGCGGGTGGGAAACTCTGGGTAAAATGTCCTGTATTGGTTGAGGGAGGTTGCAAACATCTCCATCCCTGGAGAGACTCTAACTCAGCTGGCTGAGGTCCTGGACAGCCTCATCTAACTGACCCTGTTTAGAGAGAGGGTTGGACCTGCAGTGGTCCCTTCTGACCTAAGTAATCCCATGATTCTTATTCAGATTTCCATCTCCTTTGCAAATGGACAGACTTGCCCTCATACTGGCTATATTTTCAAGCAGCGCCATGCAGCACTGCCGCATTTATGCTGTCGAGCACCCAGTGACACAAATGGCCTTGTTTGTTGATGTATCTGATGTTTCTGTACAGATGCTGTACCAGTTCTTGGACTGACAGACCCAAGACTCTGCTACTTACTGGATGGCTTCCTCTTCATTTACGCCGTCGTCATGACAGCCCTTTATGTGAAAGCAAAGGTCAGTCTATCCAAACACTGATGCATTTGTCTTTGGTGGTGTAATGAAGCTGGGCTTAGCTGGAAGGTAGGGGTGGAGAGGAAGCATGCCTCTTAGAATAAGACTTTTTTTTTTTTTTTTACTTTCCTCCTTTTCTGGCGCCAGTCTGAGCAACCTGCGGGAGTTCTTTCTGAGGGCTCATGTATGGAGGGGAAGAGTGTATATGAGAGTGTTTTGACGCTACATTTATGGATGCTGTCAGAGATTCTGGGTATTGTAGCTGGGAAATGCCTGATCAACAGTGATGTGGTTTCTTCTTCTGCTTTGTCATTGGAAACAGAGGAAGGGATATACAGAAAATTGAGGATAAATGCCAAGCTTGTGAAGGATATTTTAAAAGGTCTCAAGAAGTCAGACATCTTTGCTAGAATGGGTGCAATGATGCAAATGATATAACCCCAACAACCACAGGAGAGTCAGGGGGTTGGGACAGACACAACTTACTTGATGGGCTGTTGTTACCATCCAGCAGCTGTTCAGCACCTAGGGAGACACACGCTGGCTTTGGTGCACTTGCACGGAAGCAGATAACACGGTGTGATGGGGGCACGTACATTTCCAGACACGCAGGTGCTCTGAGAGCTCCGCTAATCACAGGAGTGGAGCGCTCTGCTTCTCCCTGGCACAGGGCGCTGCAGTGCAGTGGTGCTTTCAGCCAAGCCTAAGCAGGCCAAAAGGTTTTGTGGCCGCTGCATACACATCTGGCTCAGCCTCCCCGCAGAAGCAACGGCTTGCTGCGCTTGGGATCTCAGCTTGCTCCTCGCCAGGTCGTGGCTGAAATCACCAGCAGGAGCCCTGACGGGGTGATGTTGTGCTGCTGCTGGTGCCCCACTGGCTCTGCGGTGGGATGGTTTCTCAGGGCTGCAAAGCCAGTGCTGAACCCGGAGGGAGGGATGTCTGGAGAAAATGAGCAGACCCTGGTAATGGCGGAGGAGAAACCTTTTCTGTTGCCAGTGTAAATCCTGACTGCAGATGACAGCACTGCTCTGGGACTGGAAGTCTTTGAGACTACTCAAGGGATGAGCTGCCAGGACACACAGCGCGGGCCCTGTCCCTGCCCACAGGAGCTGGGCACCTCGCCCGGTGCCGTGCAGGCATGCTGCAGCTGAGGAGGGCTCAGCAAAGCATCCAAGGAGGAGTGTGAGCCTGGCACCAGGAGCTGCCGCAGCGCGCTCGCCAGCCGCTCTGCCTCCCCCACCCAGAGTGTGTCTTCAGCGTGCTGTGGCCGGGGCAGGAACTTGTGTGGTTTCTCCCACTGGGGCTCCCGGCAGGGGCAGAGCTGGAGCTGGAAATGGCTCCTGGTCCGAGAAAGCGGCCCTCCCCCTCAGCTCTGGGAGCGCTCGCTGTCCTCCTGGTGTGCCTCGCTGGCTGCTGGTGACAGGCCGAGCGCTGAGCTGCAGCAAGTAACCTGCTGAATGAGGGAAGGCGGCAGAAGGAAGGGGAAAGCCATGCCTGTGGTTATGCCAAATCTCACAGCAGCAGAGGCGCTGCAGCTAAAACACCGCCATAAAGCACCAAGAAGCTGGCAGGGCATTTTCCGAGGGGCCTCTGTCTTATCCCAAACCTAGGGCTTCTTTATAAATCTTCCAAACTGTGTCATATCTCTCCCCTCACCTCCTGGCCAAAGGAATTGCATGTGGAGGCTTTTGCTAAGGGCACAGCCTTGTCTCTGTTGTGAGCTTTTTATTTGTGCACCACACAGACAATGCATGTGAACATTAGTGCTTCGCTGCAAGAACCATGGGTTAGATGCTTGGTAAATTACTGACCCCACCAAAGGTTCAATGGCGATAATGGCACTTTCATGGAGAAACTTGTAATTACTACAAATATGATTTTAAAAAAAGAAAAGTCAAGTTTATCCTATGCCTAAAAACAAACCCATCTAGAAAGTTGTTTTTAATAAAGATTTTTAACGTATGATAATAACTCAAGAAGGTTAAAGCAATACAGAATGTAGTTTGACACTGTTTTTTGAAAGGACGAGAACACTGCTCTCTCTGACCCAAACCTTCCCTTTTTTCCTGAATGTTTGGCTCAGCAATTAACTGCTCATAAATATTTTACTGTGTCTCTGCTCATGGTATGGTCTCTCTTCCAGCTTAGCCAGGCCTCTGAACCACAGCTGCAACCAGGCCAGGATGATGTGTATAACGTAAGTAACTACTGGTTTTTTGTTTGTTTTCAAATCTGCTACCCAGACAGGCCTTTTGGGGCACTTACAGACACTGAATTACCTGTGGATCAGAAAAACTTTGGATGGCCCAGCTCATGAAAGCGCTATGCCCACGTGTGCAGCACAGCACTTGTATGGAGGAAAGGGCAGTGTCTGTTGGCATTTGTCTGGCTGGATGCTAAATAGGTATATGGGCAGTAGGTTCCTGATTTGATCCACCGAGCTGAAGGTATACCAGGAGCCCAGGCTGTTTCAGAGGCAGTGCTCAGTGTGCTGCACCATGTAACACACTTGCGACAGCTGTGTGTGTGTGTGTGTGCGCGCACGCAGCCACCGGACTGTTAGAGATGATGTGTGGAGCCCAGTTCCTCGCCCGGCCCTTGGCAGCTGGTTGCTGCTCTCGCTGATCGCTGTTCCTTGGGCAGCTCGCAGGCACGACACCACCCCTGTTGCTGATGTTATTTGATGTGGGCTGGAGAAAGGGCACATGCCCAGGAATGCTGTGTTGCCGCCTTTGGGTGACTGTAGCTCTTGTATCATCACGTGTGTGGAGCCCGAGTCCTCACAGCCCGGCTGTCTCCAGCCTGTAGCCTTCCTGTTGCCCTGCAGCGAGACCTGTGTCGTCCTTCTGCTGTGCCCTGAGCACAGCCAGCATTAGATGGCTCTTTAAGCAGTGAAAGAGAACAGAGATAAGATCCTGTCTGGCCTTCCTAGCTAAATTGCTCACTCATGGCAACATTAACCTCTAGCTATTTTTGCTATGTCTGGTTGTCTTTTAATATTTTTTTCTCTCACACTTTTGACCAGAGCCACATCCTGTGATGAGTTCTGCTGTTTAACTGTGTCATGTACGAACACTAATGCCTTTTGATCAGTTTAAGAAGTGTTGCCTGTCACCTTTCAGGTAGCATTCTGTCAGCTGTGTTATTCTGACCTGAAATGTCTCCTTTGTCCTCTTCCAAGGTAACCTTTCCCAGCTAAGAAATGTGTTGGGCATAAAATTTCTGCAGCTTTTTGATGTAAATTTAGACGAGCAGCTCTGTAAGAAAAATCAAGCTCGTGGATCTTCACCCACTAGGAAAGAAAACATGCAAGTCAGAGTCCCTCCCCCTCATGCTCTCTCATTTTCAGCTCATTTCTACTTAAGAAAGGTTCTTGATGCTATGGCTTGCAGTTTTGTGCTGCACAGACCACTCTGTCATTTCTGTGACTTTATTCATAGACATTTTTGTTGACAGTTGCATTAAGGGGTAAAGATAATTTCTAGCTCAGTTATAGTACTCATGAAGTTGGACACCAAGCTGGGTTCCCTTTCTTTCCCTGCGTTAAGATCTATTTTCTCATGATCCTAATGTCCATCACTGCTTCTTGCTTTCTTGTTTCAGAAACTGTCACGTGGACACAGAGATGAATATGATGTTCTGGGGGCAAAGCGAGGTGGAGACCCCGAGCTGGGCGGGAGACACCAGGTAACTTCTTTCCACACATGAAACTTCTTTCTTTTAATCTGGTTCCTTCCTTCTCACGTCTAACCGCTGTTCAGACATGCAGGCAGTCATCATGCGTTTGCTACACATAAGTGCTTTCCTGGAGAGGGAACGGCAAAATCTGTGTAGTAATTCAGGCGGCTGGTAGCGTGGCGGGGACAAGAGTGTAAATCTTCCCCCCTCCCCTTTGATCTTTGCCCCTCGCAGAACCCCCCGTCGCTTTGCTGAGAGCTTGCAGCCACCCAGAATAGGAAGTGACACCCAGCCTCGGGGCGGATGTGGAGCGGGCAAGGCAGGAGTGGGTGTTTCATGAGAGCTCGTGCACGTGATGCCGCCAAACAAGTGCCAACAAAGTAAAGCAGCAGCCAAAACAACTGTTTCTGCTGCAGAGCCCAACAGTTTCAAAGGAAAAGGGAGGGGAAACCTGCATCAGCATGCAGGGCTTGCCTGCAGGTGACAGCTGTAGGGATTAAACAGAGAAGAGCTAAGTTTTATCAATTATTAAAATTAATTTTCCAGAGAACAAGTTGTCTTAACAGAGCCTTGTGGGTGGAGGCAAGATGGGCTGTAATGGTCATGGCCTGTCCATAGGGCTGTAGCTGTGCCAGAGCAAATGCCCAGGCACATATAAGGTGATGGGGGAGGCTGGGAGTGCAACACGTGGGCAACTTTCTTCTTTTGTTTTACAGCAGAGAAGAAAGAACCCTCAGGACACTGTCTACACTGTGAGTAGAGAGAGCTGGAGGGAGAAGAAAGCTGCTTTCAAAGACTTGACTTCCTTTCTACCCCCCTTTTTTTGCTGGAAAATTTCTGCTCCCTTCTCTATGATGGGAGAAAAACACTGAAAAAGATTTTGGATCAAGATACCTGCTGATCCCTTTACATTAGCCGTTAGTGACTAACCCACCTGCATCCCATGCGACTGATGCTGCAGTTTTCATGTGCTTGTTCTCCAGCCTCTCTGACTGCTCCCTGACAAAGGCCAAATGCCAGTGCATCTAAGAGTGGCTGCTTAGGAGCCTCTTGATTAAATTGATTAACCTTGGCTAAATGCAGCGGCCTGTGCTCCAAAGGACACATACATGAATTCTAATGCTCACGTCTTAACTTGGGTCTTTCTGGGTGTTCGGTGCTTGCTGAGAAATGAGCTTGTTTCCAAGACTGGCTGTCAGTGTTATTGAATCAGATGCTCTGGTCATTTGGGAACTGCTTCCCTGGATGGAGGAAGGAAGAGCTCCTCTTTCTTAACCTTCACCCTGCAGTGTTATGACTTCCCTTTTCTCTGGGCCTGAGCTGCACGTTTGGGTTTGTCTCCTGAACAAATGCTGCTTACAAGCTTTTCTTTGGAGAGCTTTGATTGCAGTCCCTGGTGCCAGTCTAGATAAATGACTTGGTTGATGGCAGAGCTATATTAATTTAAATGTTCGGAGACACTGTGATATTGATATGCTAAGCAGATTTGGTCATGTATAGATTGACTTAAATGCAGGTGGGTCAAGTCCCACCGCTGTCCCTTCTTCTTGGACTATTTTGAAGTTTTGAAGGCAAAGCAGCCCCAGAAGCACAGGCTGGAGTGCAGTCACCCAGGGGCTGGCTTGGCTTTTCTAGCAAGACACTGACTCTTTCCCCCTCTCTGCTTGCAGTCACTGCAGAAGGACAAGATGGGTGAGGCATACAGTGAAATCGGCATGAAGGGAGAGGTGAGTCCTACTTTCCTTCCTGGTGAAAGCCCGGGATGAAACATTCGTCGTGGCCACTCCCTTACAGAGCTGTAGCCCCGGCTGCACGTAGCTGCCTTGCACAGTTTGGTCCCTGTGTTGCACAGCACCCGCAGGCACAGCTGAGAGCAGTCACCTACTTCCTGTAGTAACCAGTGTGTTTGGTGCAGCAGTAAATCCGATGTGTAGCTACAGCGTTCTAGTAGCCCTAGAACAAGGTGGAAGTTGGGCAGTAGGCTTTGGCCCATCGGTGTAAGAACACAGCCCCTACCCCAGCAGTGCCCCTGGATGCATCAAGTAATGTTACGGGAAAAGATTTCAACTTAAAATTCTGACAGCTGCCCCAGCTGAGGAGGCAGAGGGTATGAGATGGGTGAGGAATAGTTGAAGGAAACGTCTGGTTTCAAGCACTGCGACATCTGTGGCCCAGCAACTCCCAGTAGTTGAGCACGTTCCTCCAGAGCCATTCCGAGCTGGAGGGTCACAGTTTCCCCGCTGCGGGCTGCCGAGGCTGGCCTGCTTTATAGGCACAGGTGAGCATTTGCAAGCTCCTCCTTGTGCCTGTCTTCAGACCGGTATGGGGGAAACATTCTCCTCCTTCCTCCACATCCACTCTCAGACATTTAAGAAGGAATACATGCGTTATGTCTCAAGCTAGCAGCAAATGGAGTTTTAGCTCTGTGCACAAACTGCTGGGGGAAGGAAGCTTGTGTTGAGAACAAACCATCTGGGGACACTGTTTAAGGCAAAACAAAAAATTCCATTTTATGTCAAAGTGTCTTATATATAACCTTTCACTTCTCTCTGAAATGTGAAAACCAGGGCATTTCAAAACAAAGTTTAGTGTTGAGAAATGCTGAAGCAACGCTGATGTTTAATCCCCTCCCCTTTTTTATTCTAACGTCCCTCTGCCACAGTCAAGCTCAGTTTACGATCTGTGGGTTTAGAAAGTCACGCCTTGTTTCTATGAATGCTTCTATTACTGGGGGAAGGTGGGAACACCAAAACCCTTGTCTCCTTCTAGATATATGATCATTTAACAGGCTGCTGCAGTTTTAATCGTGGCAGGCACTACTCCTTGCCCCTGTTCGTGTCGGTCAGGGCCCTGCTGCAGTGGGGCAGTTATGACAAGCCCTGGGCTTGACGTGAGGCTCCATCCAGGAGGCTCTGAGCTCTGCTGGCCCCAGTTCTCACCTGGAAATCGCACTCTTGTGTGTGATTTGGCTGCCCTGGAAATGCAACAGCAAGCGGCTTCAAGGGGAAGGTTTTTCTTTGTACCTGGCTGGTCCGAGTGACCTTGTTTGTGTGCCCTACTTGCACCATGACATCTGAATTCTGCATGACTTTGTCCTCAGCCAGCCTTATCCGCAGTTCCTTTGAGCGTCTAGAGCACTTACAGAATGTGTGCTGCAGAATTTTCTTACTTATCCATGGCTCCTACTTATCCTCCAATAGCAGACAGAGGCCCTCGGACACCAGGTGACACGCAGCAACTCAAAAATACAGCCCTGTTTCTTCCAAGTGTGGCTTCAGCTCATAAAACAATCGGTGCCTATAGGAACACTGCCAAATCTCTATACATACAGCAAATCAAAGAAATAGCAGCATTATACCAGTATGACAGGAGAATATGTCAGCAAGCCACGATAATTTCCTTTTATTTCCAGTCCTCGCTCTCTTCTCCTTCGCAGCCCTTGCAGCATGTCTGGGCAGCTCCAGACTTTAGGAGGTGCTTTCCTTCCTGTGCCAGGGGTGTCCAGGCCGAGCACAGCTGCTGCCTGTCACTACAGGATGGGGGAAGTCAGGGGTTTCTTTCCTTTTGCATAATCAGGAAAGCACTCATTGATTGATGCTTGTTTTTCTTCCCCAAACCAGCAGAGGCGGCGAGGCAAAGGGAATGAAGGTGTCTACCAGGTAGGCAACACATCCAGCAGCTGCTCCCCTCATCTGTCTTCACAGCTTAATTGTAGCCTGCAGTTACATATCTAAGCACACTGTTAGCGACGCGTGATGAAGCAGAGCTTTCCAAGCACCTTCCTGAGGGGAGTTACCCCACGGCTGGCACGTTGATAAAGTGGCTGCACGTTCTAAATATAACTGGCAAGAACGCCTGTTTAGCTGCTCTGGTAGGAACCGTTTCCCTGGTCCCACATCTTGGAGAACCACCTTTGGCTGTGGCAGACGCATAGAGTTCTGTCTCCAAATTGTTCACTGCTGAAATGGAAACCCTCAGGATGCTGAACTGCTGTTGTAACTGCAAGGAGCAGTGGTTCAGCCCCTCTCACTATGGCGTACAGAGCACACACGGGTCAGCACCTCCCATCCTGTGGTGCACTGGGAGGGTTTCGGTGTTGTGCACACCTACCGGAGGGCAAGGGGTCCAGCGATAAGGCTGTGTTTGGGCCGCAGTGCGTAACTGTTCCAAAATGCATTTTACTTTCTGTAGGAGCCCGTACACTGCCACTGACGTCTCAAAATGACAAAAATAAAATATATATTTAAAAGCTTTTCTGATGCAGCACATGCCAGGGGGTTCTCCTGTAACGTGGCATATTTGTAGCTCATGGCACCTTTCTTCAAAATCTGCTCTACTGAGATAGTCACAGGTAGCTGATGATAAGCACTATCTTATCAATGTACTCCGTATACCACTAAATATTCATAACAGAGGAGTGAAGAGTAGCTACAAGTTCTACAAGCAGGCACCAGGTGTCTTACTAAAATCCTCACTCTTGGGAGCCCTGGTTACCTCTGCCCTGGCAGTCTCCTTCCTGGGGTTCACAGCCACCTGAAGCCCTGCTGCCAACTTACCCGGAGTTGCATCTGACTGACTGCCCTTCCAAATTAAAGAGCAGTCCAGAGAACAAAGTTCATGATTTGATGTCTATTCATTCCGTTAGCAGGCAAAGCTCACCCTAGCATCAATTTGCTCTTAATAGTCAATAATACGCAAATAAAATGTACTCTAAAGACTGGTGAGGATGAGTTGCTATAGTCATATGTTCATAATGGTTATTCAGGCATAGGAATCACTCACGAGTAAAACCTCAGTAGGAAAAAAAAAATTTGGAATTATGCTACAGAGCCCCTGCCACCCTCTTTCAGTCCAGTCAGCAAAGGAGAATGAAGCACTTGCACCTCACCTGTTGTTCTCTTTTCTAGGGACTCAGCACAGCGACCAAGGACACTTACGATGCTCTCCAAATGCAGCCCTTGCCTCCCCGCTAAGCAGGAGTCAGCGAGGGGGTGGGCAAGAGAGAGAGATGCCCACCTGTGCTGGGGAGGAGAGGAAGGAAAGCCTTGGTCATCCAAAACAAGCACTGTGTGTTTTCTCAGTGCAGCGATCTACTTTGGTCAGTGCACAGAGGCAGTATGTCTGGGCTCAGTCGGTCCCTTCTCTCTTCCCTCCTGAATCATGTAACTGCAAGCTTTAGCTATTAAAATGTACATATCTGTAAAGTTGTTTCCAATAATAGTGGTTATTAGGCTGATTTTTGTAAGATTTGTGTTGTGGGGCAAGACCACACCTACTAACACAGCTGTTTCTGTAGCTCTTACTTGCCTTCCAGGGGTGTCAAGACATGCAATTACGGTTTCATTGCATTTAAAGAACTTGTAAAGATAGGGCTGTAGTTCTTTCCTGTAGTATTTATCCTAAGACTATTGACACAGGCCAGATGATAAACTTTTTGCTTTAAATTTACCTTTTCAGTGGAAGACAACTTTTTTCTTTGTAAAAAGTGATGTGATGTTACTGTAGTGAAGGACAGAGGCTGAATGCCAGCTTTTCAATATGAAGAAAATGAGCACTAAGCTCCAAAAAAAGATCAAGCAATGGCCTTGCCCCTCATCCAGCACCTGGAGCTAAACAAGAGCAGGTAACTCGTGTAAGAGACTTCTCAGAAGGCAGAAGATGCCCCTGTAACAATGAAAATAAGGAGAATGAACTCTGATAAAGAGAGTAATACTGGAAAAGCCAGGAAAACTCACCCTGGAGAATCCCGTTTGGCTGAAACATCTGCCCCCTCACATTGGCAACAGCTACACCTCTGGCTGCAGAACAGGCTCCCCTTGCCAGAGTTGGTATGGCAATTCTCATGGCAGAAACAGACCAAAACTATCACTTCCTGGGCAGCAGAAACTGTACAAAAGCCAATGTAAATGCAGTTTCCAAACCAGTCTATCATCAGGTTACCTTTAAAAGATGATGCAGGTATCATTCCAAAGAGAGAGTGGTTCAATAATGTAACGCATTTTTGATGAATTAATAAAGTTAGTGTCAAAGATGTGTGTGTGTGTGTGTGCAGCAAAGAGCTGTGGGAACTGGACAAATTCACCCCCAGCAGCGTCATCTCCTGGACAAGCTGGGGAGGGCAGTATTCCCACAGGAGCTTCTAAACATACCCTAGGAGGTGGGATGGGGTGTTGGAAAAATGCTGTGAGCCCAAGTATAAAAGGGACACTCACCTCCTGCCGCATCCTCAGTTTTGCCAGTGACTTAGAAGACTGTGGAACGAAGCCTGTAAGCAACTCAGCACGGACAAAACCAAGCCAGCACAACAAAGGGCATTGGAACTCGGGTCAGGAGCTGACCAGTCCCTTCCGCCAGTCCCAACAGAGGGAGCAGAGCTAAAGCAAGGCTGTGGGAACGAGCTGCCACTGCCAGCACTGCCCAGGTGAGGTTCTTTTCTAGGGACTGGGTTAGCAGCAGAAAAACCTGCTGAAATTGCTGCTATGTAAATTGCAAGGCTGTGCCTAACTTCTTCAGCAGTAAAACTCTATCTGCAGTAGGTGCTTGTAGCTTCTGATGAATATTTCAAAGACATTAAATTCATGCAAAAAAAAAAAAGTAAAAACTGAGACATCCCGCGCATGGCAACGAATGTTTCTTGCAATGAACTTCCTAGCTCCCTTACTGTTGTTCTGCAATGACAAGAAAAATCTGAGGGAATTGGGTGTTACCTCAAACAGCTGAGCTGAAAACTGCAGTAAAGCAGCTACTGCAAAGCCACTGTTCTTGGTCCAAGAACAAAGAGTATTCAAAATAGCTTTCTCTTCTTAAATGATAACCGTATTTGCAAGATATGAAGTTAAAAGTTTCAGCAGTCATAAAATACCAACCACTAAACACGGGAAGAAATTCTTAGAGAAAAAAAACACAACACCTTTATGCCCTTTATATATAAATGGATCATCATTTCAAAAAGCATCCAATGCTTGTTTCGGGGACACTCACCGTGGGTGTGAGCTGAGTCTTCCCTTTGCCTTCAGCAGGCAACTGAAGCTGTTCTCTTCTTTTAGGAGAGGAGTTGCTAATACAGAAGTAGAACAAAAGCTTCAAGCAGAGTGCAAAAAAAACCTGGGCTCTCCTCCATTTTGACAGGACAAAGTGCACAAAAGACCAAATCTTGTGGCCCAGTTTGATGTGTCAGGGGGAAGGGAAATTAGCCTTCCCCTGACACACTGAAAAAACTACAAACAAGTGCATACATGTTAAAACACTTGGAAAATGGTTTAATGATGTTTACAACAGAAATGAACTGTACAATTACAGTAAGTTTAATATATATAAAAAATTACAGCAGACAAATGCATCTACACAAAATCTACCTTTTCATTCTGATTTACTGTAATCTACACAATCTCTCAATGCCCACAGCTATCTGTAGGCAACCACTGGGAAAATAATAATAATAATAATAATTATAATAATAATAATAATAATAAAGGACATCTTTAAAGAGACAGCATTTCGCCTTCCTCCTCACCCCTAGTGTGATCAGCAAGGTTTTGAAATGTGTGGGACTCTCACATTTCAGTCTCAAGAGAAGCTTGGGTTGCGTTTGGGTACGGGTACTCCCCTATGGCCCTCGATTTCAAGTGTTCTGCTGACCTGAAGCGTATAAATGCAGTATACGAGGAAGGGCAAGAGAAAAAAACCTCCCAGCCAGTGTAAGCAGGCAGTTGCACAGAGTAGTGAAACCATCAAGACCAAAAATTTGTCTTAGAAACGAAGCAAAAAAGGGACTGCCCAGACGCTACAGACATTCACAAATCCTATTTTCTTTGAAAACTATTGCCGGATTTAGAAGAAAGGGCTTGTTTTTCAACTCCTGATTCTTCATACAAAGGGTTAGTTTTCAAACTAACATGTTAAGTATTTTTTTTTTTAAAACAAAATTTAAGCTACTTCCTCTTTGGCCCATCCCTTAAAAAACAGTGAAAACCCCTTTACGCTGAGAAAGAACCTCAGGTCAATAGGGAAAAAAAAAGAATATGCTGTCTCTTTAAAAAGAAAGAAAGAATCCCAGTTGGGAGCGGCCGTCAGTGAAAATGCAATCCAAATTGGCGGTCTGGTGGAAATTCCTCATGGAGTATTATGTACAGTTTAAAAACCCTTAGTTGTTTTTCTTTTTATTTATGAACACCTAGGCAGTGAAAACTGTTATGTTAATACATACATAGACACACCCAAAACATACAAAAATACTATTATTTCAAACTACTAAGAATAGGACAAGTTCAGTTATCTCCATGCTATGACTTTAAGAGCATTACACTGAAACAAACAAGAATTTAAACGACAATTTTTTAATATCCCAGAAATATACCAAAATATACATCTAAGCTTTGGAATTACTGAGGTTAGACTAATGCAAGTGCTGGGTAATCGTACTTAATACACAAGTCTAAGGTTCTGCAGGAAAGAAATTATCTTTGGTATCTGCATCAGGCTAATAATATTAACATTTGGATTTTGCTTTGGGATAGAGCTTGTATGACCCTAGAACCAAACACCCCCCAATCAACTGAGATTAAAAAGATCCATGTAAAAAGTTCCTCCATTTGCAATCCCCCCCCCAAAAGTTAAAAAGTCACAGGCATCTACCTAGCATAAAAGGTTGAGAAATACAATGCATAGTTGCACAGTGGTGCTGCAAAAATAAAAGAAATCTAGAAAAAAGGAACTAGAGGAGAAATGAAAAGCTGCTTCTTCTTCTTTCAGGGATTCCTCACAACAGGACAGCCTCTTCCAAGCAGTGACGGGGGGAGGGGGGAAGCTCAGAAGTGCACCTCAGCGTGTATTAATCAACATCACCCAGCCCCCAGAGGGTTAAAGCACCCAGCAGAGCAGCCAATCCTGCACCCAAGTCTTCAGCTCCTCAACCCACCTGCGAAGCCCCCGGCCGCTCGCTCCCAGGGCCTGTGCCCCAGATTTCACCCCCGGGGCAGCGAGTTTCTGCCTGGGGGGTTTTGGAGGCCGGCCCGGGGCAGCACCCCCTCACCTGGGGCAGCCCCCGGGTTGGCCCCCCCAGGCTGGCAGCTGGCGGAGACCCTCGCCCCGGCCAGGCCGGCCTCACAGATGGGCTTGGTGCTGAAGACGCCCTTTGTCTTTGGTTTGTTTGTTTGTTTTGAGTTTATACAATCATTAGGAAATCTTTGGTTTTGGCTGGAAATTTTAAAAGAACAAAACAAAACAAAGAAACCGCCCCCTCCCGACTTATAGCAGCCACCGTGACCTGACAAAGCTTCTCTTTCCCATGGGGGTAGGGGAACTACATTCAAATAAAGATGGACCGGGTTAAGGATGCAGCTTCTGGCCAGGTTGGGGAGCAGGGAAGGGATACAGGATTGTCAAATAATAAAGAAGAAAATTAAATATTTGGAGACTTCTTTTTTTTTTTTTTTTCTCTTTTTTTTTGGTCATGTTAAAAAGTGAGTAGCGTGTACGCAGCACTGGGCTGAGCGTGCCTCCGGGCCCTGGAGTTCAGCGCAGCCCCGGGGCACCTGCCCCGGTGTGGGGAAAGGCAGCGCGGGCGGCCCTTTTCCGCGGAGAGTGGAGGGGAGGGGGTGGATATTCACAGACTAATCAAGAGGACCCCTTGTAACCAAAGGAAATAAGATAAGATTGCAATTTGCCCTCACTTTGCAGTAGCTTTTAAGCAGCGACATTCAGAGGCGTTAGGGGGTCACTCCCCAGGTTGCAGGTCACGGGGTGCTATAGGCCAGAGTTCAGTGTTAATCAAAGGAGGGAGGGCAGACTTGGCAACTCTGTAGGGTTTGGAGAAAGTTAAAGCAAGTTACTCAGTTACGAGTTAGAAATGAGGTATACGACAGCTCCTGTACCTGTGGCGGATAAACACCCCACACCTACTCACACCTAGCCTTAGATACTACCACAGAGGAAGGAAATGGAACAACAGCACTGGCAGGGACAAAGAAGCTACTACCCGGGTCCTTCCCACAGAGCGCTGGCACGCGAGGCGCCCCACGGGAACCAGCGCGGCTCCACACCTCTTCAAACCACCGCGGGCGGCTCGGCAGCGATCCCTTCCCTTCCCCGTTTCGCAGGGAGGCCCAGTCCAGCTCCCTGGGAACCCGCGGGGAGCGGTGCCGATCTCCACGTCTTTCGCATCACGCCTTCCCCTCGGACTCGCTCGGGTGCAGGGAGCACCAGGGTCACAGAGGCCGACACATGGAGAGTGAACGGGGGAAGAACTAAAGGTTTTGTCTCAACTGCCTTGTTCTCAGGACACTGTCACGGGTGCTCTTGTTCCGAAATTGTTTCTCAAGGGGGTTGTGCGATCTCCACGATTTGCCCCTTGGCATGCCATTTCCAATGTCTTGGGATTCCTTCTGTTTAAGAATTTCAGATTTCTATAGCACCGCAACATGCCAGCTTTGTCCGCACACAACGTTGTCACATTCAGGGAATAGGGCTTAAGTAGCTGCTAATACAAAATTCAGCAAAGGCAGTATGAATCCTGAAGTGGGGCCTACAACAGATAAGAGAATTTTGGGAGGAAAGGGGAAGCTAACGTGATAAATTAAGTATCTTATGGTTTTACGTAAAGCTCTGCCGGAGAATATTCACCAGCAGACCAACACAGTTTTAAGACAGATCAGCATTTTGGTCTGAGCTACTTGACAATGTCCTGTTTGGTAGAGAGATGAAATAAGGCAGAGGGGGTATGTTCCAGTTCTGGGGCTGAGCCTCAGCAGCACTAAGGAACGCCAAAGGGTATCGTCTTCCCTCGCCTCCCACAAGCTGTTTCATTTCCTTCCTCAGATTTGTTTTCCTTAAAGCACACCTTGTTTTCCACTTCTTTTGTTCCAAGTGCTCTTTTCTTTGAGAAGTCATTTCTTCAATATCCCTATTACCTATCTATAAATCTAACTAGCTCTTTGAAAAGTCACACAATATTAATACCACTTTTACATAATGTCAGAACAACAATTCTATTAGTAAAGCTTTCAGTGAAGTTCTGCAACCCGATTGGTGTCCGGAGGAAGAGTAGCTGGACAACCCACCTCTCCCCCTTCCTTCCTCCCTCCCTCCCTCCCTTTCTTCACAAGAGCTCACCAAGTTCACCGATAAAACAACTCAGCCCAATAGCACGATACATGAACATGTACAAGGCTACTTTGGGGAGCAAAGAAAGGAGTCTTCAAGGTCCCTCCCTTAAGAGAAAGACCATACGCAAATGCTGTTGAACAGACTCTGACCTTGGACTACACTGCTTCCACATTCGAAGGAAAGAAACAGTTTTCCCTGACTGTATCCCAACATCAGCCTAAGACCTGCAGCACTGGGCAAGCCCCACACACCGTTTGCCTTCACAGAGCCAAAGCGACTCTACACGGAAAAGGCGGGAGCACCCACAAGAGACGAGGTCCTTACAGAAAGGGACACTGACCCAAAGCTCAGCACCCCCCCCCAGCTTTTCCTCTTACCCGCTCTGAGAACAGCAGAGCTGACAACGTATCAGTGCCTTTGGTTCCCTACGAGGCCACTGGGCCTTCTCCCACCCCAGTGGAGTCGAGCTCCTTTAGAAACCCACCTCTCCCGATCACCACACACAGCCAGGCGCACACGCTTGCGCACACACGCACTCGCACACACCCCCACGCGCCCCCCTCCCCTCTTCCCCCGTGCCATCAGCCTCGAAGGGAGGCGAGAAGGGCGCCTTGGGGTCCAGACGGAGGGGGCTGCAGCCCCCTCCCAAGGCAGTAACCACTCGCTCTTCTGCTGCTCCCACCGCAACACCAAGACATATGCCAGGAGAACGACCCACTCCCTCGCCAACAGCCCCTCCAAGCTCCTCTCCCATGACTGTCTCACAGTATTTCAACCCTTTCAGGCATACCAGCCAGGTGTTAGGAGTAGGTTAGCTTTCACTTCTCAGTTTGGTTTTTTCTTTCATAGTTTTTGGTCTAGACAGGATTAGCATTGCTATTAGAAAAGGAAGTGTTTAAAAAGTTTTTCACCTATTATCAAGCACTACAAGCCCTACATTCAGTAACAAGACAAGGGGGATAAAAGGAACCTGTTTCACTTTTGCTCTCCCAGATAGATTAAGATGCGACAACCATTCTTCTCCCTCCCCGAAGTTAAACACAACGGACCCAGTTCAGCTCTGGAGCAACTCAACTAACTGAAACGGATTTACACCACCTAGGTTGATTCTAACCCAGTACAGCCATCTTCTTTCCCCCGAGCCTCCCGGATACACGTTGCCTCATCTTTAGATCCCAGCGAAGGGCAAGGAAAGGCCAAGAGGGAGGGAAGTGTGCGCACACTCGAAAGGACCCTGAACAGCAACCCAATCAGTAACCTGCATGCCACCACGTGCTGTGCTGCAGATTAGACCACAGATAAACCAACCAAACAACAATCCCAAACCCAGGAGCGACAAAATGTTTCCTTTGGCAAGACAGATACAAGGAAAAAAATTCATGAGCAAACATTTTCCTTCTAACACAGTCAACCCCCTTCTCTGCCCCCAACATCCACCCACCCCCACCCGACCCTATAAAGTTGTAACCTATAAACAGGATCTCAAATACATACAGCATAATCATGTTTATCAATCATAATAAACATCAGTTCAACTAAACTCTACAGCTAGAATTATCTCCACTATTTATAAAGTTTGCTTTTCTCTTCTGATTTTTTCAGTTTAAAACCAGTTCTGCGACAATGCTAAGCTATGCTGAGGTATTTTATGAAGGTGCCAGAAGCCAGCTGCTACCCACAAGTATTGTTCTCAGAGCTGTATGGTGCTACCTTTCGCTGACGGAAGACGGGGGAAGGAACAAGGAGGGAGAGGGAAAGAGGGAGGGAAGGGGCCCAGATTATTCCAGTTATGGACGGTTCTTAGCAGGGTATCACAGACAGAGCTAAAAGCAGCCCCAAGGCAAAGCCCAGTAGTTGCTTCAGTTCTAGGAATTTGGTCAGAAAAGAAGTACCTGATACGTTCTACATACTGACCGTATTTGTCTACTCAGTTAGAAGGTGTCTTTTCTCTTCTCCCACAGTTAAACTATCTGTAATTCCAGTGCAATCTTCCTAACACCCTTCTAACAGCATCCCACGGGGCTAAAAGCTCAGAGCATGTACTCACTGAGAGTGTCCTGGGAGAAGTGGCAGACAGATTCAGTGAAGATAGATGAGCTGAAAAAAAAATCAAGTTCTTTTTCATGCGTTATTCTGTGTGTTTGTCTGCGAAGCTAGGCAAGTACAGGAATTGCTTCTTTTCATCCTTCCAAAAGCACTGAAAGTACTTGCGCTGACATACAGGGAACCTGGTACCATTCAGATCACAAAGCCAAAGATCTGAACATTTTAAGAAATTGCAAAATGTGAGTCAATAACTTTACGACAAAGCCTCCTCTGTCAAAAATCTCTGAAGTATTTTAGGGGTCTCCCTGCTGGAAAGAAGAGAAAGACTCTTGAGCAAACAACAGGAGCGAGCTTTAATGACTGACAAGGGTAGAACCTCTGCAAAGTACGTATCTTGAATTCTGTATTGCTATGGTATTCTGGAAAGGGAGGGAGAAATAAGAGGTATTGGTTGCAAAAATAGAAAGGAATTTGAGTTGGCTGTGTAAGGACTGACAACCACAAACCCAGTCGGGGGGCAGCAGGCTAGCTTACTCCTTTGGTAACGCTCCACCCTAGGCAACAGTCAGGTGTACATCCAACAGGTATAAGCAGGCCCTGTGGATAAACATCATTTAACCATTTCAGGCAGAACAGGAATAGGGAATAGTTGCTCTTAATAAAGTTAACATGGCAATAAACAAACCTACATTTTAAACTTCTGGTTTAAAACCAAGCCTCATTGAAAGTTTGGACCAGGTGCACTATTCCATCTATCCCAAAACACTCTTAGTGACCATGAGAAACTACTTGTCTCTCTAAGACGATTTTGTAAAATGAATTTTTACTTAAGAAAATATTAATTGATATTTAAGGTGAATTAGATGATGTTTTGGTTTAGTATTTGTGGTATGGTTCCAGCTGTAACAGGTGCTCTGCTCCATTTGTAACAAAGAAAGAGGGAATTTCTGTTTTAAAGAATGCTGTTCTACAAGGCCGTGCACAGAGTTAAGGAATTAACACTGTTGTCTCCTTCAGTAACTCAACTGCAGAAAGGTGTGCTGAGCCAAAGCACACTGCAAGGCTTACAGAGGTGACATTTAAACATTAGAACGAACCAAAACATTAGGTTATACTTCCAAAAGGAGTAAAAAAAAAAAAAAAGTTTTCTATTACACAATCGTTGGCATGGATGCACACAGAGAATTTTCTCTAACATGCTTTGGTATCAGCCATTCCCTTACTGCCCCCTGAGCAAAACTGGTTATTCTTATGCTTTTTTTTTTTTTTTTTAAATTAATTAATTATCCTAAAAAATTTTTGCAAAGATACCAAAAGGTCAGAAGTATAAAATTTTTGTCTACATTTAATGCTCACTGTAAAGTATATAAAATAAAAAGAAGAAAAGGGGTGAAAGTAGAGGCAGTGGATTGCTCGTGCTCAAATGAAAAGCTATCATACTATGAGAGAACATTTGTTCCCATGTGTTAAGATCAGCAGATCGCTTCTTCGCCCAGTGTTGGCATCCCCCTGATTAACCTAAAAGGTGCAAAAATCACAAGCTGTAACTCCAAATACATCAGGAGCTATACTGTTTCCACTGAAAAATCTCTTTGTCAGCCTGCTCCTTGAAAGATAAAATTCAAACTTGAAGCTTCTGATGTCCTAAAAGGTCTATAATTTGAGCCATCAGAATATATGTCTTCCTCTTAATGCTCTGGCATTTTATTTTTCTCATACAAGATAACCTCACTAGCACTCAAACAAAATCACTGAGCAACAGCAGCAGCACATTCCTACATGAAGATCCAACTAACTTTCAAGCATGCTCTCCTTGCTGGTTCAGCTGAGCACAGCTTTCCCTTTCATGGTAAAGTGACTTTTTGAATCCAATTTAACTCGTGTTTCGACAACTATTTGTTGAAGCAGAGGATCCTAAGAAGTATTGGAACAATGCTGTGTCATCACAAGTTACCCAAAGAAAAACAAAAAACTGAACTGAAGGGACACTAACACATGAGCTGGAAAAAAAAAACCCTCTTAAAAATCAGGTACTTGTGCACGAAACAAGCATGGTATCTCCCCAACAATGTGTTGAATGCACACACATACACACCACCTCAGAGTGACATGATGAAAACGTACTTAAGACTAACACAGTGCACAGTAACTCAGAAGCAAATAAATCCTCTTAAAGAGACTTAAATAGACAGATGTGACTCTTGCAAGCAGCCATATCCTGTGTACTTTCTATGAGCTGTTCATGAATCATTCTATGGTGACTACAGAGAGTGTGTTCTGAGGAGATCAAGTGTGCTAAAGCCAAACTGGAATACATTTTCTTAACATCAGAACACATTTCAGCACCAGCCTACAACACCTCATCCTGAAGCCATTTCCTAAATTGTTCTTGACCTTCAGGGCACATCTGTATTTGTGTCCCTCTGAATCTCTTGCTTCTTGAGCTAACTGTCCTTGGCTATAATGAGAGAGTTTTTCACCTATTTTCCTGCATATGTACTTTGGCATGCTTGCAACTATGAAAAGCAACCCGCACATCTTTAAATACGAAGACATGGAGCTCTGAAAAAGATGCTATTATCCTTTTCTAACATGCTATGAAATTCCTTCTGATCGTATTTACTAAGTCTGTATACAATTGTTATTGTCTCTTTTCAGATGCATCAATTTCTGCTGTCAGCATGATTATGATTTTAAAAAGAAACTTCTGCTAAATTCTAGTACATGATCTCATATTCCTTTCACGCTCTGAAGGAGCGTATGCGCTCGAACTAGGCAGACGTACACCCACTGCCAATCTGATTTCTGTCTTTCACCTAAACACTGGAGGTAGCCAGAATCCATGAGACAAAACACTGCTAGGGATGAAAAGCAGGCTCCAGGAGCGACAGTCAGTCATTGGGGTGTTTTAGGACAATGAATCAGAGCACACTGGTGATGGACTCCATGGGATATGTGCTGTTTGGGTATTATGTCAGCTTCCACAAGCAAAAATCAAGCCCTTTCTGGATATGTGGCTACTCTAGAGTTTCCAGTTTCTCTCGGAAAAAGACTTGCTAAGAAATTCCCTGGAATCTGGGCCCCAAAGAGGGTGATGCGGTAAAGGAGGAAGGTAAGGGGGTATAAGGTGCTCACACCAAAGCCATGTGACCAATGCAAAGGTAGTCAGGAAAAAAAGCAGATTTTTATAATAAATAAACCATCCAAGCTGCATTAGTGTTCCAGATATGTACTCAATAAGACTCTCTCCCAACCACAAACCAGCAAGAATGGGACATGAAAACTCATTCAGACAGCTAATGGCACAGTCTCTTTGAACTGTAGAGAGAGGATTTTCCGCTGATTTAAGGCCCACCTTTCTTTGTGTTTCCTAGATATATGCAAGGACCATGCCCCCCCACCCCACCACGAAACCCTTCGGGAGTAGAGGATACATTGGAAAAAAGACCAGTAGCATCCACCCCCGACCTTTAACAAAAAAAGCTTCCTGATAAATCGTATTTTTGCACAGGTGTGAAAGTAAGCGGGAACTTTCAGAGTCAGGAATGAACTTTTTTATAGCTGCAGTTTTCCCCATCCTCTTACTTCACTGAACACAAGTCTCAGGGACTTGCATTCCTTTGGTAGAAACTGTAGTCTGTGCTAGGGCCTCCAGACCAACATAGTGGGTACCAGCATCTCCTCTTCCACTTCTTCCCTACCTCCCTGAAGCTCACCCAGCTACACCTTTTACTGCTCTGGAGCTATTACTTCTGGGCCATTTCCATTTCTGCAGTATTATTCATAGCCCTAAAAAGTCTCCTGCACAGCCTGAAGTCATAAAGACACATCAAAAATACTTAGATTTATCCATACTGGTGGGATGAGGGTGGGACCTGTTGGATTAACAATCCCCTGACATTGCCATTCTATTTACACATCAAATAAAAGAAAACAAATTAAAATCAAGTTAAGAGTCTGCCCCAAGGATAACACAAATTACCAACCAAAAAAAAAATATTAAAAACAAGCAGCAACTTTTATATAAAATTAATAAAAACAAAAGACAAATGAAAAAGAAATTGTCAGTAGCATCTATCGCCTCTCTGCATCTGAACTGCACTTATACAAACTAGTCCATTAGTACAGCAGCTTGCTAGAAATTGACTTTGGTTCAAGCTTAGTTTTAAAAAAATAAAACATAAAAAAATCAAAAACACATTAGAAACGGTGGACGGACATTTGTTAGTTTCCCTGCTCGCAGTTCACTAGTTTTGAAGTTTTAGGGATAACCGGTTTAAATATTCAGTAAAATAGGAAGGTGGAGAGTTAGAGATGAACAGAGCAAAACATGGCGGTGGGGGAGAGATAAGGGGTTCTGCCACTTGAGTGCAAACGCAAATCCCACGTGCTCAGGTCACAAACCAAAGCACATGTAGAGTTTAAAGTTGCTGCCTTCTGGATCTTGGATGAGAAGCTCCAGGATCCCCCTGAATCATCAACAAAATGAACATAGCTGCATCAGCTCATTATTTTAGGACACACTGGTGACAAAAGAAAAGGGGGCGGGAGGGAAAGGGACTCTTCTAATACCCTCGCTAGCTAAAAGTAATTCAGTTTTATACACATGGCAGAAACCTTTAAATCCATCAGGAATGGAAAGTTCAAAGTGAACTGCATTGCAGTGATCCAGTCTTCTCTTTTTAAAAATTTTTTTTTGGTTCAGATACTAGATTGTATATTTAAGAATATACAGATCTAACTTCTGTACAGTTCGTTACTCTTCCTCATCCACATAAATATCCTTTGCTACACGGATCAGAATCAACCTTGAAAAGATAGTTATAGTGGCAGGCAAGCCCTGACGCTCTGGTCAGAGATGCTTACTGCCATTTTTACATAGCTAGCAGCATCACAGCTCAGAGACTACACGAGATCACCCAGGTATGTGCAAAGCCCCAGAGTCAGCTCTACTGTGTTGGCATAAACAATGGTAACTTCTGTTCTCATATCGTTGGCTTCTATGTTTTGCAGCCAGAAGCACTTTTCTACTAGAAAGTTTTTCTAAATATGATGTCGGAAACGTCAAAATTAACAGAAGAGGACTACTGCTATGAATAGGGAGAATCTGACCTTTTGAAATCCTGTATCAATTCACCTGGCAGGAATCTAGGATTGTAAATGCTGTTTTACATGCTGCCAATCAACTTGGGTAACTTGACATTTTAAAAATATTTGTATATGCTCTTAACAGCAAAATCAAATCAACAGAACAGAAGAGTCATTGGTATGTCACACAGTCTAGACTCAGGAGGTCAAATCCCACTCTCTGAAGTAAAAAGGAACCATGCACACAAAGCTAAGAGCAGAATTTGGCCATTTTGTCTAAATAATTGAGAGAAGGAGAACTGCAGTTTGGAACTAATTGCTACTCTGCTTAAAAAGCATAGACCAGCCAGGAAATTTGCACACAATGATCTCTACTGCTACACTGAGCTTCCTGCACAAACGATGAAGAGAAATTCTTCTGACCCCTACAAGTAACCGTTAGACAAATTCAAGGATGAGGAAACCGTTCAGAACGTTCCCAGAAGATTAGGACAGAAAGTCTATTTGTGCTCCATTCTTCCTCTCCACCCTCCCGCCCTCCCCCCATGGTGTGGGAGCTCGCTGAAAATAATCCAGGAGCAAAAGACAAACGCGTCCAAACTATATATATAAAAATAATAATAATAATAATCATAATAATAATAATAGAGATACACCAGTAATACAGGCCTGCCTAAATTGTACCAGTTAAGAAAGGAACCCCCAACACGATTGATACGATTATAAACACCTTGTATGACATAATGGCCTGTACAACAGACCTATAAAATGATAATTAAAAAAGAAAGATATTTAGACCAGAAAGAAACAAGAAATCCCCTTCCCATGTTTGAGTTGATAACCCACCTTAACTTGTCATTGTGACTGCTGGAAATGATAAGTAGTCCTTTCAATTTTTTTGTGTTTTTTTGTTTTTCTGTTTTTTGTTTTTTTTACATTTTTGGTTAGAAAGTTCTCCGATCCATGAAGCGATCCTGAAAAGACAGTGTTTATTATAAAATTAGGCAAATGTCTGTCCCAGCTTTAAATCCTTCCTGTTTTGCTTTTGTTTTTTATATTTTTCCTTCTCTCCCTTGTCCCCAGCAACACGGTGAGAGGATGCCCATCACACTTTCAGTTTATAAACCCCGCTGGCAGCCAGTCCCACCGCACAGTGAAACAGGCTGCTGGCAGCACAGCTCAGCCCGGCTCACTGTGCCTTGGAGGCAGTAGTGGTGGTGGACGTGGCCCCGCTCGCAGAGGCCACCGTGAGGAGAGAGTTCTGGATGGACTCGGCTGAGGTGGAGGTGGCATGAAGGCTGGCGACTGGTCCAGAGGCCCCTGCGGAGGCTGCAGCTGCAGAGACCAAGCTAACCGGGTTGCTGGTGAGCAGAGAAAGGTTCTGAGGGTTCAGGAACAGAGGGGCAGTTACGATGTTAGGAGTACCTCCAGCATTGGCAAACACCAAGTTTCCAGTTGCATCCAGTGATGTTATTGGAAGAGAGCCACCAGATGCAAGAGCTAAAAAAGGGAAAAATTGAGCAGGGAGGAGATAACATTAACAGTAAGCAATAATGCAAAATGTGCCTAAAAGCGAGTGGTCTCTGTGTTTTCCTTTCTCTGATATATATGTGTGCTCTCTATACCACTAACAACAGTCATCTCGTTATAGGTTGTTTTTTTAAAAAAAACCCCTCTTTATGAAGAGTGGATGAGACCTTGCAGGTACAAAAATGCCTCTGTCATCTGCTCCTAAACTAATTTCATCATGTCTTTCCTCAGATCTCAGATCCCTTCCTGCCACAGAAAACCTGTACATTCAGGCAACCTGTACTGGAAAGGGTTGAGATGAGTGTTCACATGAAATGACAGCTATCACAAGATGTAACCCTGAGTGTAACACTTGAAATGTTGACATATAACCACTGTTACAACTTAGTTTCTTTCACCGGTCTGCAGGGTTCAGTCTGCCTTAGAATATGATCTCCTAAATTTATTTATCTATGGCACTTTATGAAGTGGTACTTTCTTGTACCCTGGGAACGAGATTTATTAAGCTAGTTTAGGGGATATTTGAATATGGGTTAGCTAGCTCTTTAGGCACTTGTACTATCTAGTTTTTACAGATGACAAACTATGAACTGAGAACAACTCTTGCTAAAGTCAGTAGAAATTTCTGGCTGTGTGGCACTTTTTAAATAAATCTTTACTCCTCTGAATAAGGATTTATGGATTTAAAGTTCTACATAAGGACTTTAGGAGGTAGGTTGGTTGTTGTGGGTTCTTTTTAAATACATGTGAGGACAAGAATCCAGGATCAAGTCTTGCTCAAAACTGCCCTCCTAACAGACCTCAAAACAGCACAACTCTGCTCAAGCTTATGCTAGAAGAGCTATAAAAAGCAAATCTCTAACCTGCTGGAGATACACGCCAATGGGGGGAGGATAACAATACAAATTCCAGATTCAGATATCATTCAATATCTTAAATGCCTCCTGTATATCACTACAAGATCATACACAATTCTAATCCCCTTTCTGAAGCTGTACCTGCTCTTATCTCCGTGATACATAAAAAGTATTTGCCCATTTAAATTTTGTAAAACCTTTACTCCTATAATGTTTATGTCCAGTGCTGAGGAGTCAGTGTTCTTTTTTGGTAGAGAAAAACAAAGCACGTAAACTGAAGTTGTGTGACAGTGATGCATTAAAAGGAACACTACTGACCTTGAATAGTTGCCAGTGTACTGTTGCTCATCAGGGCCGGGCTGAGAGCACCACCTAATGTCCCTGGATTGAGGCTGAGTAAGGCACCTCTGCAGGAAGCAAGATCGTGGAAGAAACAAAGACAAAGGGAAGGAGTGTTACTTTTAAGAAAAGGTTGTCACTGTTCAGAAGTACACCATCATATTTAAAAAAAATAAAAAATAAGGGGGAGATGGGGGGGGCAGGGAGGGAGGAAAGACCAGAGATTAAGGGCTAATTTTAGTTTATTTTAGTTTTCCCTTCATGATGCCTTGAGTAGAGACTGCCCTTCAGCTGTGTGGTTAGCAACATGCCTGAAGTACAGGCACTGTAAATACATGACTTGTAATGATTGTTGCTGTAAAAAAATTCTTGTATTTTGGGGAAACTGCCATTCGTTAGAGAGCTATCGTCATCTCCCAAATTCAGATAAGGAAGATATAAATCAAGAGGAACTGAAGAAACAAAGATTCATCTCTCAGAGCAACATTTTTAAAAATAAAGCTTCAACAATACATCATCATGCATCTGTTACAGCTTCTTGCTGATGATGGAGAAATGAATAGAGGTGTGGAGTGGGTCTAGGTTAGCTCTCCATTTTACAATTAGTACAATTGAGTCTATGATTCACTGGTAAGTTGCAGCTCTTAAGTCAAGCTCTGCAGTGGGATGGATAACTTATCAAATAACAACACTGTTGCAAGACAGCTTTTTCATCTGTAAAATGAAAACAGTATTTGTGTACATTGATGGGAATGGCCAATTACCATCTGTAAGTAAACCTTCAGAATTTGAGATAAATGACACTAGAATCACCAAGTGAGCTACCAGAAAACAGTGATACATAAAAGCAATTTATCCCAAGAATTCTCCTTCCCTTTTCTGTCATCTCACCTAAAAGGCTGTGAAAAATTCATCCTTACCCAGCTGCAAACTGTGAGGATGCCATCAAGCCTGGGTTTAGTCCTGCTGCAGCAGCCATGGCAGCAAGACTTGCATTTGCAGGCAACTGTGCAGCTCCTTGTAAAGCGGCTGCTGCCGCTGTTTGCAACCCTGATGCCGTTACCATCACCTGGCTGGTCCCAAGAGGGGAGGACAAGGGAGTGGAGGTTGTCTGTGTTGTGCTGGTCTCACTGGCACTGGATGCCTCTGAAATGGAGGCTGAGGCAGAAGGGGAAGGACTCAGGGACGGTGATGTCACTGCTGAAGAAGCTGGAGGTGCTGTTGAAATCACTGTTGCCGTGTTGTTGGAGGTGGTTTCTGTTGTGCCTAGAAGATTGATTCTGGTTAGATCAGTACAAAACACAGATATGACTAAACAGAAACCACCACCCACCTGAACTGAACTGCACATCCAACTGAGAGACAAACACACATTTCTGGAGGACCAAGAAGCACCAAGAGTCCAAATAAGAAGCTCAGACTACAACGAAATGACACTTCCCAACAGGAGGCTGAGGAGCTCCAGAAGCTAGCAATGGAATATAATGTATTTCATTTCAGCATCACCTGTGATTTTAACCCCAGAAAAGTCAACTGAACGGTCACAAAGACTAAAGTTTCCTAGTGGTGTAACAAGGAACAGCAACAAGAATGTCCTGGGATACTAGTGACCAATACTGAATGACCTTCTGAAGAGTTTAGAAGGGGAAAATGGTAGGGGTTAATGTGGGGGAAAGAGAAATCAGCCCTTACCTGTGACTGACAGACTAGTTACAGCAGGACTGGTCAGAGGGAGCACAGGATTGACAGTCAGGGTTGTAGCTGCACTGCTAGTCACAAGGCTTGGCGTGGTTGCCACCTGGAGGTCAAAAATGAATACAACTGCTCAACTGTTAAAAGACAAAAAGTTGGCTACTAGACTTGGATTTCTTTCTTCTCATCCTCAGCTGAAGAAGCTATCAGGGAAAACACTGCATATAAGCTAACTTTTTTGTAACTCCATTACTTTATCACTCAGTGGACCAATCATAGTATCTTCTCTAACTACCAGCAGTATCTTTATTCTTTATCGTTCAGTATTTGAAGGGAGGTAATACCCATTACAGCCACACTGTCTCAGGACTGCAAGTTAGCCCTCCCACTCTGTCTCCCCCAAAGACCACACCTTATTTTAATAGAATTACTCTTCCAGAAAGAGTTACAAAATATATTATTTCTGCATGGGTTTTTTTCTCATTTAAACATCTTTTCAGCTCCAAATCTCTTTCTCTGATAAAATTATTTAAATGCCCCAGCATTACCAAAGGTTTTTAGGGTAACGTGTTTCCATGGATAAACAGAGTAACATTTCGCTTTTACTCAACCAAAATATAATTCTACTTTGATAAGTTTCCTTGTGCCAGAGGAAGGATCTCTGAATTTTAAAACACTCAAATGGCATTAGCTAATTTTACTTGTGGACAGCTAATTACAAGAATGCTACAATACACTGAAGATATTACAGATAAAAACCACCAAAGATTTAAGCCTGAAGGAACGAGCTTATGAGGAAAAATGAAAGATAAGGAGAGAAAGGACATTTATGGACAAGAAATGGTGTCCAACAGTAGTATTTGAAGGCTGTTATACATCAATGAGAGAAATGAATCCTTTAAAATTGCCCAAGAGAACATAGCCACGGATATAGGCTAAAACCTTCCTCCTTTCCCACCTTAAGTTTATTATCAGAGAAATCTCTCTCATGCTGCATATCCTTTTATAGGAAGTCAAATGCTTCATGCATTTTAAACAAGACTGGGGCAACTGGGACAGATCTAAAAGCTTTCTGTCCATCTCAAATAGTGTATGGAATAAAGAAGAGCTAGGTACATAGTACGCTTCCCACTAATGCAGCCCAGACATCGTATCTGTCATCTGTCCACCGAACAGTCAAGGCCAAGGTCACAATCCATATTTCAGGGCAGCGAATGACCTAGAATACACACAGCTAACCCCGTGGTTACAATCACTGACTTCAGCCAATGCAAAACTAGGCTGCCATGAAAAAGAGCATTCCCCTCCAATCCTGCCTCAGAGCCCTAGCACTTGTGCAGCCAGGCTACAAGTGCGATTGGTTATCTGGCCATACTGAAAATTCATCATTCTTCTTCACATGGTTAATTTGCAGTCAAACTAGTAAACAAAGCCCTATCATCCTACAGACACATAATCTCCAGAGCTGACACAAGGAATCAACAAAGCACATAGCCAGTGAAGGCTGGGGGCAGCAGGGCTGGAACATCCATTTGAGTGGTAGCACAGTCTTAAGAGTGGCTTACAATGAGTGAAAATGCTTAGTGAAACATCACTGAAAAAATGCAGACTGTGGTTAACACCTCAATTTCTTACATATAATGGCAGTTTATGATAAAATGGAAATTTATGTAGGAAAGATTAATTAAGTTGCAGTCTGAGTAAACTCGCATGGTTACTAAAACACACTATCACAAACCTCACTATGTTCTGCTTTGGTAGCAAGGCATGCAACCTTGCTTTCCAACTGGGGACAAAAAAAAAGTAGAAAAACTTTAAAAAGACTAAGCACATTTAACACATCCCTTCCCCTCAAACAAAAGGCTGCATGCACACATCCTGAGACAAGGATGAGGGAAAAGAATGACACGTCACCAAAATCAATGGTTTAATGAAGTACTGGAAGATATTAGCTACTACAGTGATGAGGGTGGAATAAATACTACAAAAGGACAGCTACAGGCTACATAAATTCCACCACATTCCTATTAGCATAGCTACTATGAAATCTAATAGCTACTGTTTCTATTTATGAAAACAGACCTCCATGGACATTGGTAGCAAAGGAGCTGAAGGAACCTTGATGCATGTGTTTTGTTACTCTTATTTTCATGAAGTTTGTGTTTACCTGAGGCAAATACAAGTGTGGGAAATTAATTACATGAGTATTAGCTAAATTGTTCCTTTGTTCCACGTCTTTTTTTATATAAATCATTCCTGACTAAAAGTGACAACAACAGTGTCATTGGACTTGTGAGACTTAAGTCTCCAAATGATACATTTTACTGCTGCTCGTCTACTTATCAGAGCAGCCAGAAGAAGAGGGGAGGGGTAGAGCTGTTAAGCATTTTTTTATTACTATTATTTTACAAAAAAAGTCCAGATATGAACTGGAGTTACTATCTGGCATATGTTCAAAGCAATAACCCCAACTGCAATTTTGCTAGTCAGAATATTTACTCACCAGCTGACTAAATAAAACACACAAACTGAAGGCCCAACTAGTGCCTGACTTGTAAAGCATTATCTCTCTTAGATAGTACGCAAGTAGGATATTTAAAATGCCAGTAAAAGATAACTTTGTGAGAACAGGTCTGCTGTACAAACAAGGTGTAGCGTGTGCAACTTCCACAGTTGCACTATCTCTTCCAGTCATCTTTGTCAACACAGTTTCTTGATTCTTACCAGTGAGGTTGGGCAAGGGAAAATTGCTTTGATGGGCGAGCTGCTGGTTCCACCACTGCTGGGTGGGTTGATCCTTTTCTCCTTCTGGCGCCGGTTACAGAACCAAACGCGGATCACCTCCTTCTCCATGTTTAGCTGGTCAGCTATCATGGTGATCTCATCCGAGGTAGGCTTTTGGTTCTGAGAAAAGGAAACAGTACTTGAAAAGCTGTGAAACTACCTTCTGAAGTTTTATATTATAGCTGTTTCTTCACTAGGCAGAAATCTAGATGTGCCATTTATATCCAGAATCTGGTCAGTGGTACAGTAGAGACTGACCATAATAAATACTTCTGCCCTCCATCTTCCTAGTTACAGGAACATTTCTACCAATAGCAAGCTGTGTTCCTCAGAGATGGGTGATGAAGACTAAGCTCACGTGCTTCTTTCTGAGAGAAGGGATCTGACTTGTGAGTTAATCCTTCAAGGAATTCTACACTTTGATAAGGAAATCTTTCGTTCAGCATCTCTCAAAAAGGAATAGGAGAGATTAACCATAGCAACAGCCAAATGAACCCCAAGTTGTCTAGACCTATAATGAAAGACAGGTAGATTGAACATAGGCTATCTGCCCATACAGCTGCACAAAGTGCCTAACAAGAGTAACATAAGGCCAGCTAAAAAACTCACATTATGTATGTTTAGACTGTCACCCCATTTATCCATCCTCAGAAAGGGTAATCTTTTTTTCTTCTTTTTGATGTGCAGAATATCAAGCTTAGATCTATGGCTCAGTATCTTGGCGAACTGCAAGAACCAATGAGGTTTTTTGAGGGGTTTTGTGTTTGTTTGGGTTTTTTTTTAAAGTGAAGTAGATGTTGATGCGTGCTTCTTGGCACAGCTTTTGTATTCACCTTGTTTAGTACAAACATTTTCCTAAACAGCACAATAATGGGTTCACTCTAATAAATACCATTATTAAGCAAAGCTTCTTCATTTCTTTATAGGCTGAGCAGAGCAACAGGATCACTGACCTCCAGGAAACTCTTCTCTAAGGCCACACGTATGTTGGTCTCTATGCTGGTGCGTTTCTTCCTCCTACGGTTCAAGCCTTCGACCCCCAGCCCTGGAGAATTCAGGGCACTTGGGCTGGAGAGAGCTGAATCGGGTGAGTAGTTTTCTGAAAAAAGAAAGTAACGTAAATCAGGAGATTTTATTTGAATGCGGTGCAGTCTAATGCAAGTGTTCACCTGTGCAAGGTATGGTAAGACCCACTCTGTATCTACTCCAGATACACAGAGATTTCTGGAGATCGCATGCATTAATCATTGTACTTGTAAATTACAACATGTACTTGAAACTTAGATACAAGTAAGCCCAGAGGGCACTCTCTGCTCCTGTATGCTATTACAGTATCCCTTTTATAATACCTATACAAAGTTTGTCTCCCTTATATTGTTCCACCCTACACTCATTCACTGCAAGTCACAGTTTAAAGAAAAAAAGCAGTAACTGATATCCGTAAGCCACAGCTGTAAGTCACACACAATTATGAAAAAATCTGAGCAGTCTGAAATTTCTTTTACCCATTCCGCAATATAGTAGAGCAAGAGGAAGTTCATAGCCAGCTTCACGGTGTCCAATCTGTTCTCCCTGAAGATCTTAGCAGATACTCAGTGCTATGCAGTTCTACCAAACAGCCTACGCAGCTAGCAGCTCCTCCTCCCTAGCTTCACTAGGGCTCTAGCTGTCAACCCCTAAGCCTGTCTTTTTGGCTCCACAGAAGAGCAAAGAGAGAACACACTTGAACCCACTTTGTAGCAGAAAGTGCAAAATAACCAACAGGCAGGTTCCAGCAGGAAATTTAATCAAAATGATTAATTATGGCTGGAGATCCCTCACTGTACTGGAGTTTGTGGGTGATAAGCAGGTGCCAAAGTTCATAATGCCTAAGATCGTTCTGGTAGGCTCAGATGAGCAAGTACATTCAGCCCATTATTTTACAGATTTTTTTTTGTCAGTAATGGCTCCCATAAATGTGCCCAAACCCCTCTCCATCCTGAAAACCCCCTGGAATAAGCTGAGTCCTGCAACAATAAATTCTCCAACACTCCAACGTAATGTGATGGAAGGGATCATTGGTATGCTTGTCCTGCCTGGCTTTACCTAAAAGTAGCCTTTAAAGTCATCTGAATCTTTCTTCCAAAGATTTTCTTGAAACTGAATGAGAGCCAAAGACATCGGTCCCAACTTCCAGGCTGTGAAGGACCCTGACACTGTTTTTACAGTCCTTAACAGATCCAAGTATTTCTTCAGGCAGGGAAAGCAAACTATGACAAACTATGGACTCATCCAATGTTGCTGGAAGGTTTGTGGACCACTGGCCTATGGACTAGAGCACTCAGTGTGAAGATCTTTATGTTTTTTACCACAGATCTAGATTACCTAAAGATAACCCTTGTCAGCAAAACAGAATGACGCTTCCTTGTTTCAATGCAGGACAAATTTTCAACACTGCATCCAATTACTTTCAAAATTTCAGAGAATGCTGTAGGCGCCAGCATAAAGCTCTCTTCATTTTGGTAAAAATAGGAAGGCACACACCGTCCCTGCCATCTGTTTAGCAGATCCATCAGTTTTATACTATGTAAAGTTGTATACTTTGGAAGAAAAAGCTGGCTGACAGCGCTCTTAAACACTTTCCATCCTAACACCTAGCACTACCATCCAAGCTCCTTTTGCTGGTGGAAAAAAAAAAAGAAAACAAAAAAGAACACCACCAACATTGGCATCATGAATAACTTACGTCCCCGGAAAAAATAATTCTGGAAGGAAAAAGCAAAACCTAACCCACAAAAAATTCTTCCTATGGGGAGAAGGAGTGTTTATACAGACTCTTGGAAAGCAAAGAAAAGAATGCACACAGGGGTGTGGGAGGAGATGAATGCAATAAGCTCTGCCTACTGAAACAACAAAACCATGCAACCCACTCACTACTACACATCTGAAAAAGAAAGCTAGAAGAGGATTAGAAGTTATATGCATTAATGTACATGAAGGAGGAAAACCATGAGACATATTACACCTCACCCCATGCAATTATTCAGCTGGCTGCAGAACACAATTCTGAAAGTTCACATTGGAATGAATTCGGATGTGTATAGGCACATGAAAATGCAAGTATGGACCCTTTTCATACACCCTTATTTGTCCCATAGACAGTTATAAAGATTGGTGGCTTCATAAAACCATAAGGGCAGAAATGAAGCAGTTTTTCAGGGTTTTTCAGAATCCTACTGATTTTGGTAGGCTGGTGAAGAAACACACAGACTCATTCACCTGCATCATTGAGCCACTTTTCCAGAAGTGGCTTTAACTTGCACATGTTCTTAAAGCTGAGGTTCAAGGCTTCAAAGCGAGAGATGGTAGTTTGGCTGAAGTCATTTCCATAGAGTTTGCCCATAGCGAGCCCAACATCACCCTGGACAAAGAAAGAGAAAAAAAGGGATTCACTAACATAGGCACTTCCAAAGCAAGGAATCCTGTCACATTCTTGTGTCCTCTTAGTGACCCCACTGCTGCGTGGGATTTCAGCTTCACAGAAACTGGCTCGGCACTACCAAGTTTCATGCTAAAGCAAATAATCATGAAGAAATGTCAAACCTCAGTCAGTTTAACCATGTAACTCTTTCCAGGAAACCCCTAATGCTTTGTCTTCTTAGCATTATCACTGAGCAAAACATTCCATTGAATATTAACTTGTAATTTTTTTCTTAGTTCTTTAAAATAAGTAAATGCCAAGCTCTCTTTAGGAGCAGATTTAAGTATCTGCATATTTCACACCGAAGAAGAAAAGTTCAAATAAGCAGAAATGCAGTGAATTAATGTTCTCAAATTAGTAGAAAACACTCTTGAAAAGATGTCTGCAAACATGTATCACATTTAAACAGATGCAAAATCAGTCTTATCTGAACTTTTAGCATCTTGTGAGGTTCAAACCAAACTTCTCCCCACAGATCCACATTTCAAAGAGGACAAGAAGTTGAACCATTTCAAATAATTATTAACTGTAGTCTTCACTACCATTACCCATCTGCCAAAAAGCTATCCAGAAGATCTACAGACAGATGATCATCTCTTTATATCTGTTATTGCTTTTCAAAACTCAGTTTTAGCTAGCTATCAGACATTCTGCTTACCCTTTTATACACACACACACACATCTATGAAGTTTACACTTGGAAAGTCTTGTTTGAAAAGAAAAAAAAAAAAAAAATCAATCTTGATTGTGGCCATTAAAAACACCATAATGTTTTCTTGTTTTGTTTTAAAGCTGGAAGGTCCTGCCCTTTGAAAAAATGTAATTATTTTCTTAAGTATGCTATTTGGTCTAAAGTAGTTTAACTTAGATGTTTATTTTTTAACACAAGAAGTATGAAAAGTCTAGAAGAAGAGATTGAAAAGCTTGAGCACAGTTAGTGGAGTTTAATTGCAAGTGGGTTAGTTGGGTTGTGCATAAAGCTTGCTTTCTTTCCTTTTAGGTCAGATCCGCAACCACAGCTTGATACAAGTATACAAATAGCATGCAGAGTGGCCACATACAAGCAAGGAAGAAAACAACCTTTGGTAAGCTTAGTAAATTGTGCAGGTTGCATAAAGAAAACAATTTCCTTCCTAGAAGAGGACCAGAACAATTGGTCTATATGCCCTTCCATCAGAGGAAACACACAGGAACTCACATTTGTACCTCTATCCATATGCCAGGATTTCGTGCATTTAAAAACTCATAAATCATTCCAAGAGAAGTAACATGGATGTTCTACTGGTTTATGAAGAAGAAAACCTGGCTATGTAAACCATTTTAGAGATAAGTTGATTTATATCTTGGCAGGAAAGAGTTATGAAATTTGCTCCAGTCCCCCAACTAAATTTAATTCTGGTATTTACGTTGTTCTTACTAACACTTGCCATCTGATTTAAAATGAATAGTTAACCATTTCTTTGTCAACAGCTTTCGATGCCAAAAGGTGGCAGCATTTCAGCTGTAGGCAAAGGAATTTACATATTGGGATGAGAATTTTATATATTGGCATGGGCCACTGAGAGGATGGATGGGATAGAGAATAAAGGCACCATTTACACATCTGATCTACTCTGTAGGTCCAATGAAGCTCCAGTACTGAACTGAAACTGATTATAAGGTACATCACTGTTGTGTGTACTGGTCTGTTAAGCAGCTCTGATGGACTAGCAGAGGTAGTACCTTCTACAGAATAAAAATAACATTGGCTAAAATGTTTGCTCACATAGCTTGAATCTGTACCAACCAATTAGTCACATACCTGCAACAATGCTAAATGCAGTATGTGTCTCTATGTCAAACATGGAGATATTTGCAAGGAAACAATTAAACAAAAGGATTTAAATCCATCACCAACTTTTCAGGGTGGGAGAAGAGACAGAACTGCTGAAATTCGAAACCTGTTATATTGTTCACAAGACAGAATGTAGTGATTAGTTTGCAATGCAAACTAAATCTTACAATTATTTTTGAAAAGCAGAGGTGCATGCGTCTGAAAAAGCTTACAGTACCACTGGAAATAAATTTCTTTTATACTCTGGAAGGCAGTCTATTTATCCAACTGTAGCAAACCAAAGTAATAGGGGTCTTAAATTATCACCCAATTACACAATTAGGTAGAAGTTACTAGAACTGCCTAATTATACACATACAAACTCAGAGTAGGGTAAGAATGATCAAATGCAATTTTATTACTTTCTCAAGATTTCCCTGTTTTAAGCTCAAAAGCAAATACTGAAATGTAAGCCTGAGCAGTTGTGTTCATTTTTGCTCACCATGAAAATTCACAACAGGGTCAATAAAGAAGGGTTAACCCATAACTTAAAAAGTCTAGTTGAGCCTTTATAATCATTTCACAGCAGGGCAGATTAAACATAATAACTAAAGAGCTACATGAACCTCCTCAGTCAGGCTATAGGGAAGCTATTGTATTTTCCTCTATTCTGTTCTGCTCTATTCTACCTTTTGTGTGAGTCCATCACTTGTATTTCTGTGCCTCCCTCTAGCGGAAAGAAGGGAGGGAAGAAGGCACACACGCCAGCAAAATGCACTTCATTTTACTAAGAACATTCTGTTCTTGAGTTATAATTAAGATGCTGCCAAGAACTTTCATTATGAACCCTGATTTTTCAAACATTTAGACCTTTGCCAGAAAAATAAATCTGACTTCAGCACATACTTTCAGCTAGAGTAGATTTACTTATTCCGCAGGGGGAACAAATCACATATGTTGGATTGACTGCTCTGAGCTCAGGCTTTTAAATACCTACTTTGATTTTTGCATGCTATTTCTTCCAGCAAAAACACGCCTATGCTTACCCCACAGACTCCTGCCAAAGGAGTAATTGTTTACCTGGATGAATATGTTAATTTTGTGAGGAAAAAAATGCATTTTGGTATTAATAAGGACTCTTGAATCCAAGCAGCATTTCCCTTCAACAGAATAACCGAACATATAAATGCACTTTGTTGCATTTATACTCCTTGTTCAACCGTCTTCACTATGTTCAACATTACTTTTCTTCTGCTCTATGGGTATTTCTGAGCTTTTAAGCAAACCAAAACAAACCACAACTCCAGTTCACCTCTGTAAGGAGAGAACTTCAAAGGTGACAGTCCTTTCACGTTTTGTTTAGGAACCTTAGCAAAAGCACTAAATACAGAAATCATTGATGTTTAATAGGAAAATACGCTTGAGAGATAAAAACCCTTTGACATCCAAAGCAACTCCACAGTTGTGATATACTTTTTAAACACACAGAGCAGTTAATTGTGCTGTATGATTTTTGGAACTTTGTACTTCTGAAGGCAGCTTTAAAGTGCTTTGTCCCATTCATTTTACATCGTATTGAATGAATAGTGCACACGCAATGACATCTGGAGCTGGTAAATGCGTGTACCTGCTGGGAAAATGGCTATGCTTTAAAACCAACAGGGAAGTAAGATGGATGTATGGCTTTTTCTGTTATTTCTTAGAAATTCCCTACATAAAGGCCAGAGCATAACCCTATTTAAGAAGGTTCTCCTAGGAAAAGGTGGAATTGTAGTCTCCCTCCAGACTTGAAAGATGAGACCTCAGATTCCACACTGGCAGGCACTAAGGTACGCAGTCTCACCTGAGTGAATCCAAGTTTGATCCGTCTTTGTTTGAAAGTCTTGGCAAACTGCTCAAGCTCCTCAAGGTCACTGGGCTCCTCCAAGCTGGGAGTGTCGATTCGCTTTGGTGTTGACTGGCTCTGTGGAAGTGGCTGAATGGGGGTCGCTGCTATTGTGCGTGTTGGGGTTGCTGGCTATTAAGATAGAGAGCAAGGAAAAGATGAAAATCAGACTTAAAAGAATAATCAGCAAAAATTAAATTCAAAAAAGGTATGTGAGGTTTCTGTGAGAAGGATCAATGAATTTGACATTTCCAGCAATCTGAAAGTTCCTCCGATTTATTTACATTCCTCTCAAGAATGAGCAATCACAATCCAGAAAACTGCATTAGTATGACAGCCTTTTAAAGGCTCTGTCAGAACCAATTAAAGAAAAGTAAGAGATGCTCAATGCAGCAGATAACCAACAACTTCCACTTGCTACAGAAGCTGCTCAAAGAAAGGTTTAACACTCTTACTTGATATAGTTCTATTATTTATAGACAGCTTGGCATTCATCCCCTTTTAATCATTTTAAAATTGAATTTACAGCTTGTGTGAGGTGGCAGATTGTCATCAACCCAAAAGAGTCAAGTCTCCTATTTAATCTTGGAACAGTGAGCACATACGGGCGCAGCAAACATGGCAAGTTTCCTCTGATGCCATCTCTTGTGACTGACTCAACTCTTCCAGTAAGAAAAAACTAGATCAACCTCTAACCCTTCTGTTGATACTTGCAACAGTAAGAATGAATGTACTGGTGATAAGAGAAATTAAGCAAAGGCAACCTGTAGAAAATCATTTCTTTTAGGGCACATTTTTCTTCTATGTAAAAGGTTAATTTTCCAGGAAGTCCACACGAGGTTCACTATTCCTGAACATTGGCATACTAGAGCATTTGCTATGCAGCAATAATAAAAATCTGAAAAAACCTGAGCATCATGGAAAATATTCACAGGTGAACAAAATATATTAAGATCTGGTATTGCACAGTTCAGGCTTTATATGCAACAGGAACACTGGAAACACGTTTTCAGTACGTAACTCTACCTTCTTACATGCCACAGATGAACTGAGATGCAGAGACAAATAGTTTACTCCAGTTAAATTCTATGCAGTTCAGCTGAGGCTCTTAAGTAAAGGTGACTTCAAGCTTTTATGCCCTATGTCCAGTTCTGAAACTACAGATTCCTTCAAGGCAAGTAAGAACAGCCTCAAGTCTACACAACACTATGGTACTATGCAAAGTAGTACTGTATGCAAGTAGCACTCTATGCAAAGGTCCAGAAACAGCTGTCCTAAAAGAAGTGGCCTACATATAGCTGAGTCTTTACATAGCTCCTTCTGTTGTTTTTCTTCTGGGTTAGTGCAGTATTTTGCAGTGCACAGCAGATGGTAGAGGGAGGTCAGGATCTATAATGCCATTACTTGAGAAATAATGTGATCATGTATGATCTTTCTAGGATTGCAGATATATATGTCACACTACAACAGTTTTTAATATTTTTTCATTTACATTATAGTGCGTAATTGCTGCAATATGTCTTTACTGACTTCATTCCCTTTACACAATTTATTTTCTCTTTGTAGTTTTGATACATTTTTTTAATCCAAGTATAATCTTTAGTAGGGAGTCATGCTGGTAACTGAGGTATGAACTACAGAGGTGAGACAAATTCCATTTTCCACATGGTGCATGAAAAATACTATAGGTAGTATAATAAAAAATGTAGTTTTCTAAGACTCTGATAGGCTCAGGAATCTTATTACAGACTAAAAAATTCTTATATTTAACCAAGCTAGCAGGAAGATACCGTATGGTATTACATGATATTTGAGAAACAGCATGCAGTCATGTAACTAAACTGCACAGTAAAACCCAGAGTGAAGCAAAACTAAATTTGCAGGCACGTGCAACCTTAAAATTGCTTTTCTTACAGTCTGAAAGCTTAATCATAGCACTTTAATATTTTAAGATACATCTAACAGAATATTATGCATTTCTACCAATCTCTTCGCTTTCACAGAAGGTAACTAGTAAGACTGGCAACGAGGTAGCAATAATAGCAAACAACTAGGCTACAATAAATACAGATTACCACTGCAATCTTTAGAAAAAGATACTTGTCAGTAATCCTCTTTTGGAGCTTTTTAGGTTACCCACATCTTGCTCCTCTGAATTTCACAAATTTGCAGATTGTCCAAGAAAGCCTTACAAGAAATCAAATGATGAATCATGGAAATTTTCAGCTAAAAATAAAAATTTAGAACATTAAATGCATTAAAAGAGGCACATTAGGGTGGAAACTACAAAACTGAAGTTACTGATACTTCAGCTCTACACTGAATCTATCTAGAAAGACAAACTCACTGTTATGGCTACAATACCTACTCTGGTAACTAATATAAACAATCTATTCACTCGCAATAGTTTAAATTTCCTCAAAGCAACTCACGAACTATAGAAATAAGCCTGACCTGCGAGGCAAGGGTGATGCTTGGCTGAGACTGCAGGAGGTTGGCTTGGCTTTGCTGAGGTAGTTGCGTTAAGAGATTCTGCGCTTGCAGGAGACCTGGAGAGAGAAACGGGTGGATTTGGTTTACCATTTTAAAAGCCTAAAACATAAAATGAAATGAAATAAGGCTCTTGCCAAATAAGGAAAGCTACAGAAAAATTGAGATGCAAGCCTTCATTTCACCCCTGCACAGATATCTTCAGACTCTGGACTTTTCAGTTCAAAACCCCCTTGCATTTTCCTGAAGTATACGTGGTAACAGAAGGGTAAAAGAGAGAAGTCTGTACTAGTTTCCTCTGCAGAAAAAGTCTGTAATGATATAGGTCAGTGGTTTTTAATCTGTGGTCTGCGGACCCCTGGGGGGCCACGATGTCATCACAGGGGGTCCGCAAAGGCTTAAAGTAGGGGTGGGGAATGTCCAGCACGGAAACATTTGGTCTGGTCTGCGGCAAGCACTGTGGCTCCTTTTCCCACAGCCCCTTCCCCTCAATGCTCCGCTCATACTCAAGCCCCACACCCCCCCAATGCCTGCCCTGACACGCTAGTATATTCAGTACTAGTATGGTTGGTGGGACCCACTTAAATTTTTTCTTAAATTCCCCAAGTGGTGGCCCTGGACCCGTAAACAAAAATATATGGTGACTGAACACAGACCAACAAGTGGGGAGGTGAGAAGAACTGTAAAAACTTTTCATCAAATTTGAATATAAAAATCGGCATCAAATTCAGAACTAGAAGGTTAAAATACCATAAAACAGGCCATTTGAACAAGAAGAGTGTTGATGTTATTATTTTAAATTCATATGGAATCATTGCAACAAAGATATTATAATAGGAGTGTGTGCATTAACAGATTAACTTATTTCCCCTTCTCTCCAAATTTGAAGAGCCTTCATGAGAAAACTGAAATAAATATTTGATGCAGTCTGGTGCTTTAAATCGTGAATTAAGTCTTGGTGGTCCACGGCCACAAAAAATATTTAAAGGGGGTCCATGGTGAAGGAAAGGTTGAGAACCCCTGATCTAGGTTATCCCAGTTCTGCGTGCAGGAATCACTTATTGTGCCCCTTTCAGCTTGCAGATTTTGAGCTAACCTCTTTCTATAACCAACAGCTGACCAAGAATTAGGGAGCCATATAAAAACAAACAACTGAACACTAATCAGATCAAATCCAACAACTGAATATTAATCAAAACCACAAATTTGGCTCCCTGATCACCCTTCTTCCCCTTCATATCACTCCATGCCAGCTGCCTAACAAGAAGGCAACTTTCTCTGGCAAACTTAAGCAGACCACACCAGACGACAAAACAAGCCCAGATAACCTTCTCCTGGCTGGAATACAGAAGGAATCTTTTGGAAAAGTAATCAGAACTTAAAGCTTAGGTAAGATATTAAACACTGCTTAAATTGCACAAATAGAATAAACATCACACTGAATATATGAAAACCCCTGCTATTATGAAAAGGTGATGTTAAAGAACAGTTGGGACTGATGCAACCGATATACACAATATGGTGTCATTCTAAAAATAAATTCTCTTACAGTCCACTATTTGTATGGTTTACTAAACGTCTCAGGAAATTAATACTTGCTTGCATCTATGTATTTTAGCTAAAAGCTATCTCGGGGCTTTTTTGCATTTCTAATACTAAAATTTATATAATTTACAGGGGTAAGAATCCTGACAAAAATATACCTAGTTAGTCAACTTCCTCAATTTTATTGTGAAAAATATTACTGCTATTCTTTAGGTAACTCCTGGCTATGACTATCAATTTCCCCTATAATAATTTAAGACCTGACTAATCAAACCTATACTTAACAGGCATCTTCAATATACCAAGTTCTTAAAAAGTACCACTTAAATTCTGTAAGTTGAGTTTGACGTGGTCCGTTCTGGTTCATCAGCTGGCCGATCAATCAGAGCACACCACTCATGACCAGCTATCTTAGCAGAATCCAGGTAGGGTACACAGCCATTTAGGACTTGATAAATACTGAGTGAGAAACTGGATGTTTTATGCGAGGTTAAGGCCATAGGAGACATGAAAAGAGGGACTACCATGAGTAGAAAGGAGAAAATGTATCCTCAATGAGGGAATGAGGGATACACAACTACAGAAGAATTGTCATCTGGCAGTGATATTAGTGTTACTTTTTTTTTTTTTTTTTTTTACAAAGTGTTGAATATGTACTTTAAATAGAATGTATTGCTATCAAAATGCTCAAGACCTGTAGAATAAAGACAGCTGCTTAAACAACATAACAGCACAACATAGACAACTACATAAATTTGCTTTGCACCACATAATCAACATATTTCAGCTGTGGTTTTTTTGAAAAGCCACGGCGAGGGAACAGATCAGTTTAAGTAACTTCCAAGACATATACCTACTACAGTTACACAGTGCTTTTTACAGTGCAAATATTTGTTCACTTGAAAGATGATTTCAGCTGCCCAAATCTAAATATTAATTAGTGAACAGTCTCCTCTAAGTGAAGAGGTTTTGACCTTCATTTAGCAGCAGTGAATTTTAACTTGAAGTAGAAAGGGGCAAGCCATCACACCGACACTATAGAGTGGCTGAACAACAATGAAACAAAAAATAGGCAGCTGACTGACCACATTTGACTTCTAGTCCACTGGTAACACCATTGATCACAAGTTACTGACTCATGACTAATCAGAGTAATTAGGACCATCCTTTTGTGATTTTTTGTCCTCAGAGAAATCCCAGAGGATGTTTTTCTGGCAATAACACTTCTGTTGAAGAGCACAAGATGACTACACTCTTCCTCATTTTATTCTCACCCGTGTGTTCTGAAGTAATTATCACTGAAGGACAGTATAAAATATTCTGGACATGTTTAATTGACTCAGTTTTACATCATTTTATTCTATTTTAAGAAATACAGATAGAAGGCATCTCAGGCAGAAACTGGAGAAAGAACAGGTTAGTTCAACCTGCAGCTGACTGAAGTAATGACCAGGAGGTGAGGAAAGTAGCCAAACTGTTTTAGCAGAGTATGCATATCTTCCACTGACTTAAGTGTCCTTTCAGCCAGTTGCTGTGCACACGCTTTGGACTCTTGTTGGACTCCATGGGTGGGCAGCTGCAGCTTTGCTCTTTTCAGGCATGACTTGTACTAGTCTGAGCTTCACCTTCATCTTTTTTCTGAGAGGAAACTACTGGTCCCCACTTTGGTCCAAGGTAACTCCAGTAAACTAACTTACAGGGCACACAGGACAGCCTTTTTAAATACACCCTAAGTCCAAAACTGCACCTTTTAAGCAACTGCTGAGGTATTGGCATTTCAAACTTTGCTGTTTCCTTAGGGATTCCTACTGGCATCAATACTGTTTAACATCTTTATTACCAATAATGCTGATAGAACCAAATATATTCTCAGCATGTTTGTGGACAACACAAAATATGGGAAGAGTGGTCACTAGGCCAGAAGCTAGGGTCTAGACAGGCTGGACAAATGGAACCTGACGAAGATTAATGCAGGAAAATGCAACATCCTACATGGGGACTGCAATAACCCTGTGCAGCAATACAGGGTGGGCACTGGCTGGCTAGAAAGCAGTTTTGTGGAAAAAAGACCTAGGTGTCCTGGAGGACAGCAAAATGAACAAGAGCCAGCATGCCCTTACATTAAAGGCAGCCAATCACATCCTGGGCTGTATTCACAAGACTGCAGCCAGCGTGTCAAGGGCTGTGATTCTTTCCCTCCATCTGGCACTTGTGAGACCACATCTGGAGTGGCCTTGGGCTCCCCGGTACAAGACACAATGACATCATGGATTTTGGACATTCAAGGCCCACCAGGGTGGCTAACCAGCTGGAACACCCATACGAGAAACAGGAAGGGAGCTGGTTTGTTCAGTCTCATGAGAAGGCTAAGGTGAGATACTACTGCCGTCTTCAAAGACAGAAATGGACTCTTCTTGAGGATGCACATTAATGAGATACAACAGACTTAAGTTGGAACATGGAAAACTCCAACTAGATGTAAGGAAACTTTTTTTTTAATTTTAAAACCATGAGTGGTCAACTGTTGGGGCAGGTACTTGAAGAGGCTGCAGAATCTCCATCCCCAGAGATGTTCAAAGTCAACTGGCAGAGGTGCTGAACACTTTGCTGTAATTGGACCTGTTCTGACCAAACTACATGACCTCCCTTCCAACCTACACAGTTTTTTGAATCTATGAAAACTAGTGTTGTACTTGTATACTTACCTTTACAGAGGTATTATTTCTAACTCTCGGGTTTGGGTTCTAAGAGCCCAGTGGTATTATTACATTAAATATGGCATACAAATCACCTACATGACACTCCAAAAGAATGACTGCATGGAGGTAGATAAGGATTTATGCAAAAGTATGATGCTTTAGAGGTTGGGGTTGTTTTTTTTAAATAGTTAAAGTAAATGCATCTACCATCATCCAGGACTTTTCCTGTAATGTCTACGAGTAGCATGAATAATCGCCCAAGCCAAAAATATCTTCTTGCCAGCCAACAGTCCTCAAGGACTGATCTGGGGTTCAGTTCTTATGGTCTAAAATTAAACAAAAGATAAAACAAACATTCAAGTGCAGATTTTTTCAGCATAGTTTTAAAAAAGTTGGCCCAGAAGCATAATACATAATTCATCCCTAACTGATCTCCCAAAAGAGTGAATTTTTTCATCTAAGAAGAACTTGACTGCTTTTTCTCTGCCAAAGCTATTCATCTTCTCACAGACATATCCTGGAAGTTAGCTTGCAAGACAAAGCCATTACAATGTCATAATTTGATTAACTGGAAACAACTGAAAGGGAAGAAGGAAGGGTGTCACACCACATATTACATACAGTACCATCTGATCAACTTTGTTGATCACTGTTGATGCAAAAACTTCTGGACACTTTGGTGTACCTCTTTTTATTAAATCCAGATCTTCCAAAATGGGGACTTGTAGTCAGAATTATATTGGGATCCAACACAGGAGAGGAAGAACTAACCTATGCATTCCTACAAATCTGTTCCACTGAGATGTTGAGCTGCTGCATGCTGGTGCACCTTTTGCAGTATCCAGGTACCCTTTAAGATCAGTTCAAGAACACAACGGAAATGTGCTGAAGTTGGTGAACTGTGGTTTTGAGGAGTACCGATTCAGTGAGCCAAGCAAAGGTGCTGCCACACTACTTCAATGAAAGTCAACACTTTTACCCATTGATGCAGTTGAGATGTTAGAAGCAAAGACTTGATTTCAAAGAGGACAGCAAATATTAAGTGTTTCACTCATATCTTGTTAATGGGTATTTGCAGCATAGGGGGAAAAGTCACCATTTACATCACTTCTGCCAAGTTCCTCCGCGTTCCACTTCAAGCTCTCCCCTCTCATTTGGGGAATGAGTTTGAGTCAGCTACATTTTCTTCAACTGCTGTGTCAACAAATACGCTGTCATTAAGAGTCTCTTGACAATGAAGAGTTGGGTCACCTCATCTACATATTGAGGGGACCAAAGCACTTTCACCTAGTTCACATAGCATATTTTTAACAAAATGAGGAGTCTTGTAAAGGCAGTGCAGCTGCACAATCTCACTTATCCATTACAAATTTGATGCATCTGAGAAGAAACACAGGCAGCTTCAGGCATCTTCCTCCATCCTCACACTGGGTGAGGGAGCTGTACTCTGATTTATGGTACCAAAGGCCAGTAGGGCAGGTACCAATATTTCACATTCATTATTCCATTTTAAAAATGTGTTTGTTTTGGGGTTTTTTAATGGTACAAGTGAAGTCTCAAAGTCTGTAGGAAAAGTACACAACAAGAGAACAGGACTGGATTTGGTCTGCTATCATCATCCCAGGTACTTTTACAATAAAAAAATGAAAACATACACAAGGTCTTTAATAAAAAACAGCAATACCTTGAAAATCATTAGGCCCAGTTTCGATGTTTAATTAGTAGCTTGTCTTCCACATTTGCCTTTCTGGATATGTTCTTTATAAGTACTGTTTCTAAACCTCCTTGACAATGATGCAGTCTTTTCTCAGATCTTAACAACTTCTGTTTGCAAGATTAATTTAAATGAAATGCAGCACCATTTCCCCTCTCCGTTCAGATTTTTACCGATATGATTTTTATTGACAGTATCTGCCGAGTAGAAAGGCAAATCGTCATCTGATGAAGGTAATATTTTTAAGAAGTGGCTATAACTGTAGTAAAGGATGTTGAATTGATTATTCTAGAAACAGACGTATTAGATACAAGAACAGATACAAGATGTGTAAAGACTGTACAAGGTGCTACATTCCTGACTATGACTTTAACAATAATATGGGGACAGTAATTGTTTTGATTAAGAAATCATTCCAAATTTCTATTTTCATTCAATCTTCTGCATTTCTGATGAGGCTTGAAACAATTCCTTCAGTTATGATGTTATCCATTACAAGCCATGAAAAACAGGAACTTTACAATTTGTTTCACGTAAGCCCCTGAATAACCAGAAATCATGTGAAAAAGGAAGATGACTACGTTAGACATATGTTAGTGGATTTATGGGGAGAATTTCACATCTGCTGCTGTGATCTATTAACGTGTGTTGAAGAAAGATAGCAGAATAACACCCTGATTGTTGATTAATATTTTTGGTATTGAATTTTCTGAAGTTTTTCAGAAGTTGGATCTAAGCCATGATGTTCAACCTCTTCCAAGAATCTAAATATGATTGCTTTGCTGATGATTGCATTACTCTGCATCCCATCACCTCTTCAAGTAAAAGAAGCTTTTCTCTACCAAATGTTTACATGTCTTCTATGATCTTGTTTAGAGATACTATTCTTCACTTATTTTCCTCCAAACTGTTCTGAAGTATTAAAAACAATGTTCCTCATTTACATGACTACGTGACATGTACAAAGTATGTAGTCTGGTGTGTAAAGCAACAGATTTCTTCCAGAATAATCTGTAAGTAAATCTGAATTTTCATTTTAGTTATTAAATGCATACATATATCTATAAAGCTGCATGCAGTACTAATGAGACATCCAAAAAAATCTGAATGCTGCTGGTTTTGAAGAAAGCTCTATGCTAGATTCTTCAGAATATTTAGTATTTTATGAAGCTGACTAAAGGAGCAATAGGACAAGAACAACATAGAAAAGTCTGCTGCAACAGCAAACAACAAAATAAAAATACACACTTCCTCAATCTTTCTCATAAATAATAACATACTGTTTGAGATCTTCTAACAATAACCATGAAATACTGCAAAAAGGCATACCAAAAAGTGAGATAAGGGGTATTATGACATACATGTTGCTTTATCATTGAGTGCTCATGAAGAAAATTAGATCCATTCAAGCATTTCAGTTTGGAAGGTTGTCACACGCTAATGGCCTATGGTTAGAATACAGAATATAAATCTTCCTACATTTTTGAGCTATTCAGTTGTCCAGGCTGCACATTACCAGTAAAACATGGGTGTTTCTACACACACTGCGTCACTTATGACAGCAATATGCAGGTCTTAAATTGCAGTGAGGAAATCATTTTCAGAGATGGCCCCTGGAAAATATGAAAACCCCTTCTGGTAGTTATTCTACTTCGCATTTTAAACAAACAAACAAAAAGCCTTCCTTCCTTTCTATAATGCAAACAATTCATTTTGAGACACGAATATAATTTGCTTCTGTTAGTTTCCTTTTCTGTGAAGCATCTCCAGAGACATTTTAGAAAACCAGCAGAAGTTAGCTGAAAAATGTAGGCAAGACATTAAGACCAGTGAGTTTTTCAAAACAATGCTTTTCTACTTGCTGCTTCCTTAAAATAATTTATTTTTTAAAAAGCTCCTATTTTAAAGAATCCTTGAACTAAATTTTGGTGAAGTTTAATTTCTTCTAGAAGAATATGTTAAGCTTATAAGTTCTGCTTCATTTTAAGAAACTGGTACATCACTATATGCCTCCATAAATAGCCTTTTAGCCATCTTCTACCAGTGCTGGTATAAAAGCTCTCCTAAATCAAGTCCTATTAAAAGAAAGTTAATTTTGACTAACCTTTTATTCAAATGTGAGAGCATTCAGACAGTGAGAGAGCTTCAGCATAATGGAAAGTCAGTTATATCCAAGTCATAGTATATAAGAAGGAATGATGCAAGAAAATATTGAAAAGAACAGAGGAAAATGAGTGCAAAGATCTGCTTTAATGGACAACCAGGTTCTGGAGGACTCTTCAAGCATAACAGGATTTGCCTTCTGAGCAAGAATCTTTGGATTACCAGACCTGAACAACTAAGTAGAGTTCATGCAGAAGAGAAAGGGGCGAGGGGGAAAACCACTGGAGTACATCAGCATAAGAGGCCATGGCTAAATGCAGTTTTCTGTGGGCAAACAGGATGCAAGTGGTACCGTGATGTTTTGCAACTTGAACACATTAGTTCTTAGAGCAAAGTTCCTGTAAAATATCTTAATTGGTCTGGCACACTACTACTACCTACCACTGCCTCGGTTTGCCTTTAGCATGTAAGCCATATCCAGCGTACCGCCAAAATATTATTTCCAAGAGATGTTACACAAAATCAAGCATTCTAGCTCTTTTCCCAGGGTGTAATTATTATTTCAGTTTATGACAAAATTCACTGTACCCTCTTTAGGCTTAAGGACTTTTCTAGTCTCCCACAGGGACTCTTGATTTTGTAATCTTTTTCCAGTCTTAGAACTTTGTAGCCCTTTTAGCACTGACCTAATCCAGACAGCTCACATACCCTCCAGGCCCCCACCTCCTAGGATTCTGCCTTTGAGGTCTTCTACAAGTTCTCTTCCCAGTAGGCTTCCTTCTTGACAGCCTGACCCAGAAATTCAGATGTTGCAGTATTTCCCAAGACGCTTTGTTGTTAACAAATGTTCCCAAGACATGATCTCTGGATTGATCCTCCTTGAGATGTGAGCTACACAAACTTTGACAAAGCTGAGGTCTAACACCCAGGAAGGGACAACCTGTTAGAGACTCCTAATTGCAATACTGTTATTTCTCCTAGGGAATATCAAGTTAGTGAAGGTGTATAAACCACCTCAGTTTTACCTTCTCCTCTAAAAAGCTATGTATGATTTTCTCTTCTGGCAAGGAGCACTTACCCTGCTGCCCCTGCGGTGTTTGTGAGATGATGAACTGTGCTGGCTGCAAGTTGGTTGTTGGATGCACCAACACAAACTGTTGCAGGTTGAGATTCTGCTGCTGAAGCTGCTGCAAGTGCTGCAAATCCTTAAGGAAACAGGGGAAGGGGGGGGGAGGGGGGAAAAAAAGAGGAAAAAAGAAAAAAGAAAAAGGAAAAGAAAGAGCTGTGTGTTAGACATTTAAGTCAGCCATGACTCCCAATGTAACTAGATTTCCTATCAACCAGTTACATTCTAACATTCAGAGATAAAAGTGGATGTCAAACACAGCAGTCTTTCTACTGAATATCCTTTAGACTGGCAATTTGAATTTCACTGTACTTCATAAAACCAAACAAAAACTGTTTACCAAATAACCCAGCAAAACACCTCCAGCTGTGTTCTGCTTTTAACAAAAAAAATAAATAAATAAAAAATCATCCATCTCCCTCCTCCCCAAATGCAGTTTTCAAATACTTTAGACTTATCAGCACCCGGATTTCTCAGACTTATTTTTTGAGGATGCAACTCTCCTACAAAATTCATTGTTGACAAATCAAGCATATTAGCTGGGAGCTATTTTTGCTTATAACAACAACAATCTGCAATTACCATTCTAATCAGCAACAGGAAAGCAAAAAATTACATATTCCTAGTTTGCACTCTGGTTGTTCAGGTTGAATTTCGGAAAGTAGCTAACTCAAATAGTAAACAAATACATTTGATTAGTTCTGAAACAAATTACAATAAGCTAATAGACACGGCTATAATTAAAGGTTAAAAGGAATAACCCAAAACACTGCACTATTGTAGAACCCTACTCTTATGTATTTAAACCATTCAGAACTATTAATTTTCTATAATTAAATGACTAGTCTCAACATAAACGCTAATCTGAGAAACTGAATCATCAAGAAAAATGCTGCACCTTGCTGTTTAGCTGGAGAATGAAAACATAGAGAACCACTTTAAAATATTCACCCTAAACTAGCCTTTTTCTTTTCATCCTCTCCAATCAGGACAATAACAAGAGTAACAAAAATTTGAAAACTGAAGCACAACGTGAAGCCAGCCAACTTCACAGAGGTAATTATGAACATGATCTATACGTGTGCAGAATCTTTCCATCTCTCTGAGAAGCAGCTGTTTCAAAATACCTGCCAAGCAGGTGGAGAAAAGTCTGAAATACTTCCCACACTTAGAGCCTCCCATTAAACAAACCAAACCAACCAACTAAACAAAAACTCTCCCCAAAACTCTGTTTCAGAGAAGTTACTCAGATACCAGGGTACCTGTTTGCAGACAGACACCCTCTTCTGGGTCCAACTGTGTCAGATGTTAATGCTGCCAGTCTGCTCCTAAACAGTGCTCCATCTGGTTGCTTAAATAGAGCTCCTCGTTTTAACATACTTCCTAACATACTTGAGTTAAAGTGAGCCAGACTAACGAAGACCTGCTTCTTAAGGCCAGTAAAGTAGCCCCCACACATTTTCACTGATGCAGGTTACTGAGCACCCACACGAGTTGCTCAGCCAGCAGATGTGAAAGGCCGTTAGCTGCCAGCAATGGAGATGGTGATGGAATGTCAAGACAGACTGACAAGGATAACTTTTTATTTACACAACACAACCATCTACAGAATATAGTTATGTTTCTATGACCTCACATTATTTTAAAACTGTTAAGCTAAGACTTAAAAGCTGCCACAATCTCCTGTTGGGGAAGAGGGCTGGGGAGTGTCAGTGGATGGAAAGGAAGACTAGGAAGTTAAAAAAAAAAAAAAAAAGAAAGAGTCCATTGATTTATGAGACCATAGACATGCATTATAAGAAAACAACTACTTAACCTGCATTGCAAAGACACTGGCCATCAATCACTTAGGCAACTTGGTCATGTTAAGTCAAAAGCATGCAATGTAATAATATGGTAGACAGACACCAGATGGATTGACCAAGCAATGCTCTTTAAGAAGAGGATTTCATAAGAGAATGGTAAAATTTTAAAAAGTGCCCCCAGCATGAGTGTTTAAAAGTTGATAGCATTGTTTACTTTCAGAAAATTTGAGAAGTACTGCAGCCATTCCTATGAAATCAAGGCCAATTTCCTTCCTAAAAAAGAGAGATACAGCTGCTCCAGTTTTTCCCAGGAACTCCACATTTCTTCTGACTTTGTATCATAAAGCTACATTGCTACTAAAAACTCTTACTTCTTGAGCCCAACATAACATGGATCTCCACTCATTTATTCATTGATTTTCAGTGCTCTACTGGTTACCTTTGCAGATTGAGCAGACCCTCCAGCACAGAGGGGCTCATACTGAATTACATGCAAGGGCTAGATGCAGAGGAAGAAACAGAAATAGAAAGAGTAGGGCAGGCTGACTGAATGCTGGGTGGAAGAAAAAGAAATTAAGAAAGGGTGAAGGATGAAAATAGAGGTGGATTAAAGAAAAAGTAGAAACACAAAGGAAGAGTTGGGAAGATATTTTTGAAGGAAAAAGTATGGACAGAAAAAAACAGATAGACTGAGGACCTCCCCAACCAAAAGCAAATAAATGAACACACACACACACACCCAGATGACCAAGTATATCTCAGATCATTCAAAGAAGCACCACAGGAGATGGAGTTACATACAAGAAAGAATACAAAGAAACCGTGGCAGTGTATTTGTAAGATCAAAGGAGGAGAGCTTTTTGTTTAAGACTATAGTATTCATAACACAGGGTACCCAGCTAAGACATGACAGCTCTTATCATCAGGCTCTTACACTTTAATATGAGAAAACTGTTTTTAAATTGAGGCCTCAGGGATAACTGGTATAAGCAATCTTATTCTGTGCATCTGCCTTAGTAAATGGTATGTTGGCTGAGTCTTGTTTAAATACAGAAATATAATTCTGTAATGCAGAATGGAAACAATACCTCCAAGGCTAATCACTCTTAAATAGCCCTACCATCCCTTCAAATTCATTTGAAATCCAACTTTATTTCTACCTTGGGAAAGTTTTATTATTTAGTTAATTGTAGCATTACAATAAATCTCCCAATAGCCACCATGCAAGCAACCCTGACACTGTTTTCCTGTGGGTTTTTTTTCTCGGTGGTAAAATCTGTATACTAGCACAAGCACATAGAGATAGAAAAACATGCATGTCTTCTGGTGCTGCCTAACAATTTAGAGAGATCAAAACAACTCAACTCCTACCTTGGCAGAATAATCTGCCACGTGCCTCATCTTGATGTGAGGAAGCTTTTTGGTAAAAAAAAAAAAAATCATCTGAAATACTAAATTCAATGCCACTATCTCTAGTTACAACTTCAGCACAACCTTAAGCATCTCTGTCATTCTGAGGTTTACGCCATATAAACACTGATCATGGATCCTGAAAACAAGTAAAGTTTACAAAGAACTCCAAAACTTGCTACAACTGTTTAGTGACAATTTAGCAGCAGCCCAGCAGCAGCCCTAACGTCTTACCAGACTGCTGCAGCAGATACCTCACATTAACTGCAGTGCACATTAAAGAAGTCATGCTTGCGCAATTAGTTAATTAAAATAAATATGGTAATCCCCCTGCTGCAGAGACCTGCCAGTTAATCAATTATTCAAAAATCATCAATTAAAACAAACATTCAGCTATTTGTGTAATCAGCTATATGTTTACAATAGCAATGCAAACAAAGCTTAGCGCTGTTTATAAATCATCGTCAAGATGGATCAAAAAGCATGGTGTTACCCACCTACAAACCTAGATGGTAGAAGTTTTCCATAAAGTATCTCAAGCTATATCCAACACCTGCACAAATTATGCCCTGCGCTTTCATCATAAGAAGCAGCTAACAAGATTCAACCAAGCTACATTTATGCATCAAAATAACCTATCCTAAAATAAATTGTGAAGTAAAGCATTTAAGTAATTAGGAATGCCAGAAAACAATTGAAACTAATTTACTCCTACAAATACACATTATATGGTGGCAACTACATGATCACATGCTATTTTTCATAGAGCCTTTAGCTCATTCACGCACACAAACCAGACAATGCTCACTTCAGAAGCTCCTACTTGACAGCACATGCCTGATCTTTTCAACTCTTCTCAAACACTTCTCTGAAGATTTTGTAAGTTCTGGAGAAAAACCCAGTACTAAATTAATAATTGTAAATGCTTCACACATTTTCATAGCTTCCTACTGAACTGGAAGAGTGGGATTAGCAACATCTCATGCATGCAAAATAATGCCTTCAAAAGCATCCACTAATTTGGTGGCATATTTGACAAATGCAAAGCCAGACAGTTCAAGGTACAGATTTTATTAATATGAAATTTTAATGCTCTGCACTTCAGTAAAGCAGACCTTGCTATCCTAAGCTGCACACCTAGAAGACAAGAGGCACACACCTCTGGATCACTTATATTTAGGTTAAGAGACTCCCATAATATCAAATGGGAACTCTGTGACAGGTGCATGGAGTGGTGTTAGAAGCTAACCACCAACTTTCTTGACAAGGACATTTCCCATTTGGTCTGTATTATTGGCTACAGACAAAGGCTTAACAAAATTAAGAGATGGTCTTGGGAGTTACGAGTTTCCTTGAATGCTACATTCTTGAGCCATCTTCAGATCATGACAGTGACGTGGGATCCTTTGCTAAAAGAAGTTTTAATATCTGATCACATGACTTGTCGCAGTGCTCAGTGTGAGGGGTCTGTGGCAGCATCAGTACTGGCCTTTTAAATGTGGGATGGCATCACTCTGGCCTCTGTAAGGACAGCCAGAGCAGTCAGAACTGTTAGACCAACGCCACAGACATTTGCTGCTTCAAGTGACAAAAAACGATGGCAGAACCAGGCTTTCAGCTTTCAGCTAGTGGACTAGCACAATAAAGGAATAGCACCTCTCACAAATGGACTTCACAGATAATTGCAACATTTCCATTCTTTTACTTAATCAGCCCTCATCTTCACTTTTTAGACACTTCATCCCAGTTGAATGCAAGTGAAAATAGTCTAAATAGAAAGCATCAGACAGTCTTAAAGAAACAACTCCTCTGGAGATTACATATCCAATGTACTTTGCACAGCTAGACTAATCAAACTGAAATATTACATACCGAGAACCTTAATCTATGGAAAGATGGACCTCAGCATCACCAACACCATCACCTACTAGTAGCATTCAAGATGCCTATGCTGTACTTTCAGTTACCCTCATCCAGAAGTCTAAGAAGTTTCCACACTACGTATGCTAAGTGTTGAGTCAGTGGTGCTGCATTCTCCACACTGAACTAAGCCAGTCCTGGAAGACCCAGGAGGATCTTTGCTGCTCCTAGTAAACAGAACTTCTTTGGCAAGCAGTTCTTCAGAATTAAGAATTAATGGGTCTTTAGCAGCAGACCATAAAACTGGACAGATTCCAACACCAGACTCATTCTGGCAAGTTCTTTAGACACACGAGTGCCCATTTTTTGTCACTGAACTCTGAGCATTAAGCACCAAGCCAAAATAACACACAAATGTGTCAAGTCAAACTGCCTTTCTTTAGCTCTGTCATTTTGCTGTTTAGATCTAACAAGCGTCCTTTATGACACACAGGTATCCCTTTCACATCCACACAGGTCTCGACAAGTGTAACTTCTATGGGCATCTTTCTATACCCCTTTTTCTCCTTTCTCAAACTAACTACAAGGAGTAAAATTCAGAAAATACAGCATCTGCTCAGATTCTGGAACAAACTCAGAAGCCCAGTGGAACTGATGAGCAGCTGGTATGCATTCTTTGCTAAAACTATCAATTTCAACCTCATCACCTAAGGACGCATGAGGAAAGACTAACAGTACTCAAGACTCCAGAAACTCACTGAATAAGGAATAAATATTATTTGAATGATGCAATTAGTCAAACCTCTTTATTTTCCACCCTCTCAAGCCTCAAGGCTCACCTGTGCAATCTGTATTGGCTGAGATAGAGGGATCTGCGTCATCGGCGTTGCAGCAGAGGCCGAGATGGTGGCACCAGCAGCGCTGTGCTGCTGACTGGCTGAATGCTGCACTGCAGCCGCCAGCAACTGTGCCTGCGCCTGTTGTAGCAATAACTGTTGCTGGGCTGGCGTCAACGTGAGCTATAAATAATTAGAAAACACAGCCATTAATAATGGAAAGAGCCACTTCAGCTACAAAGTCATTAGCTAGCTCATTACTAGTTATATTAACCAGACATTCCTAGCACTATTGCTACAGTTCAGCCATTAACTAGCCAATGACTCTGGTCTTGAGTAAGGACAGCTGGCTACTCAACACAGTGTACGAACCAACCTACCACAGACCTGACATAGACCAAACCGCACAAACGCAAGCATTGGCACTTACTGGAACTTACAGCACCTAACTTTACTCTTAAGTTTTCTTCACAACTCTACCAGGAGGTTCAGGAAAAAGGTAATTAAGTAGCAAGCATAAGAAAAGAATCAGTATTGCCAGGAGTTGAAAGGAAATTTACACCCAGCAGAACAGAAAGTGATTAGCCAGATGAATGAGAAGCAGGAATGCTGGCTATGGCTACTGAACAAACTGATAACACCCCAGCTGCTTCACATTAGCATGAATCCCTGCCATATTCCATCATTTCCATTATGCCCTAAGATATAAGTAAAGAACATGAGCTCCATTTGTTTCTCTCCAAGTCTCCCCATCTGCCTTTTTTTTTTTTTTTTAAATAGAATAGAGTTGGCAAGTTTACATCCCTTCTCCTTCCCAAACACACATTATCTCTGTGAAACAGGTGGCAGCAGTCTCTCCTTTACATGTAAATGACTCTTGATGCCCATATTTACTACAGTCCATATCTGCACAGGCCCGGAGTTTTGGATGTTTCACTACTGCAGACAATCATAAATTAAAACAAACCGGTATTTTTTGAGAATGAGAAAAATAGTAAAATATGCTCAGTTTTAATAACGTATTAGAACAGTCTCACTTTTAAAACTTTCAAATGCAATTAACCAAAAACTAAATAGGATGTTTATTTACACACTAGCATACAAGAAGATTTAACAATTGAATATGAAATTAAGACATCGCTTCATTCAAGTGTAGAGATGATCTAACCTAATACTTCAAATCATAAATACACTGTTGGAGCAACTGCCCTAAATTCCTTATTAACATGCAAACTCTTAAAACTGCAAAGCTGATTACGTGGAAGGAAACTCTTTAACCAAACCAGTCCATTCACAAAATTTGCTCTTTTTTTAAATGACTGAAAGCATTTACAACAATTCAGAAATGCCAGTAATCCTAAAACAACAGTTATTCCATAATAACTCCCAAAGCCTTGCAATTAAAAAACTCAAAATTGGTAGCTTAAAACATAAGGGTTGCATAGGCTTAAGGCAAGCACTACTATAGTTAAAAAGAAATGTGTTTGAGAAGAGGAAGAATTAGTGTCAGCAGTTCCCACCATTTTTGTTCTTCACCCAGCTATCTGATAAGATTTAGTCTCATGCTCCCATGCCTCATTTTAATCTTGAAAAAAAATAAAATTCCTCTTTATGACATCAGTGACTTTCTTATTTCTACAGACACCGGGTTTTATTTTCATTGCAGAGTAAGACGGATACTGAGAACAGAGGGTAATAATTTTTCTTCTTTTTTTGGAAGGAGATACTTTGTAACAAAAAACCAAAGATTAAAGTCTGCTTTTTTATAGGAAGGTATTTTCTGTCCCCTCTTTCACTCAAGTTTCTTCCTATGTTAAAGGAAATTACAATAACCTCCACTGACAGTTCTATGGGGACTGCTGTAGATACTGCCATCGTTTGCTGGACAGGAGGCTTACTGCAGTATACTTGGGTAAACCTTACCCCAGTGATCTGTCCTCCGGCCAGCATGAGCTGGGTCTGGGGTATGGCCGCCTGCACTGAAGGCTGCTGGGAAGGCTGGCTTGGCTGCTGAGAGTCCCCAGATTCTTCATTAGATTTAGACTAGTCAAAAAAAGATACAACTCTTTATAGTGTAAAACAGATGTTAATGTATAACACTGCTATCTCAACACTGCACAATAAAAATCTTTCATCTGCATACAAAAAGCCCTTGGGTTTATTTTAAGAGTGTGTTTAAGCAATGGCTCTATGTGCCCACCATCTCAGTTACGATTGCTCAAACACGTCTGTAGGCAATGCAGTTTAAACAAAACAAAAAGACTCTCAGGTCTTTTGTAACTCTTTGACGTTATTTTCAGGTCTCATTTCATTTTATGCAATGCAACTGAAGCTGACACTACCTTTCAGCATAAAGAAAGAAAAGGTTGTTAAAATTATTCATTGCCTAAAATCCTGAACAATGGAATGAGGGAAAGGAGATTGTGTTTCCATTTTCTATATCTGTATCCTGCACCTCTAAGTCATCATACTGTTGGCTTACACAGAACTGGTTTGAGAAATTCTCACAGGTTTATCTACCTACAGCAAAATACATAATATATACAGTGCTTTTAAATAATCAAAGTTTAGCATTTTTTAATTGATTGTTGCTTTATTTTAAAATAATTTTTTGTGTGTTTTATCTTTTGGGTTTTTTTTTAAACAGAAGAAATTGTGAAGACATGAGAGAGGAAATGCAAGTGCATGAAGAGAGGGAGAGAGTTTTATGATAATTAAAACTGGTTATGCAGAACATTAAAATTCTGCATAGATTTGCATATTTTCCACCACCTGTTTTGGGGACTGCAGAGCAGGCTAATTAACATAAAGGCTCTGATTAATTCTGCCAGTCATTGAGCGATAATTACAGCACAGGACTGTAAACATTCTGCACTGGAGATACAGCCTGTTTGCCAACATCTCTCTCAGGGATGGAAGTTTACCATGGCAACCAAGGCAATTTTCTGCCTCCTTCCTCTTAGAAAGGAAGGTCACTATACCTCCTCTTCTTTCCAAATTGTTATTATGTATAAGTGGGTCCACATTCTATTGCATTTCATGTAATGCACTACCTACATTCTTTAATAACAAGCAATACTGAAACCAGTTTTCAATAAAACTGCATCCCTTGCCCCTTAATATAGTACCGAGAGGAAGTGACACGTTAACTGATACACTGAAGTGTTCAGCATCATAAAAAAAGTTTGAAAGCTTTGTTGTCTCACGTACATTATTAAACAATTACTCTGACTTATTTTGAAATCACTGTGTTATTTACACAAGCAATCTACACGAGCCACATTACACAGTTAATGTTACATTATACTCCTATATTCAGCTACCACAAGTAAGGACAAATTGCAAAGTAGTACTTGCTATGTTTAAAGTAAGTGAATAGATGGAAGAACATGAAATATTCCCGGAGTTTTATAGTTTTCATGATACAGCACCTGACTGAAATTCCGTATAAAATTACAATCACTGCATGTTTTAAACAACTCCAGTTTCTGAATGCTTACAATCCTGAACCTGATTTACAGTTGTAAAGCTATTATTTCCTCATACCTATCGCTTCCAAGACCAGTCAGAATAAAAAAACAGAATAACATATCATAGCTTAAAAACTATCTCTAATGGGACCATAATGCTGTTTGGAATGAGAGAAGGACAAGCAGCAGCAGGAGATTGTCTTTACCTGTACATTTAAGGACTGAGCAGCAGCCTGTAAACTTGTTCCAGCGAGCTGGACCTACAATACAGTGCAAAAAATGGAAGTGAAAAAATGTAGAATCCACAGAAAACTGTAACAATGTAAAAAGAACAACTTCCCCACCCTCACCCCATCAAAAACTCCCCCAAGAACTATGCATGCCCCTCTAACACCTGAATCAGTGAAACAGGGGCTGTGCTCCAGACTGAAAAAAGTCTGTAAGACTCTTCCACAGTGTTATTTGTCTACCTCTTGCTGAACATACTCCTGCCTAGAGACCTAGATATTATCATGAAATTGAGTTGAAACAGAGCATTTGGGGGTGGACAGGCTAACTATTCCTATTAAAAAAATCCAGTCTTCAGCGGAGGGCATTAAGTTCTACTCATCACCATCCTTCTAATATTTCACAACGGATCTTACCCCAAATATGTACACTGCATTCACCTGCTTCCTTATACAACAGAGGAGCAATCACCTGCATAGCACAAAACCCACAGCATAAACACTCTTCCTCAAATCAACCCATTCAAGTATTTGCAGTCTTCAGCCACTGAAAAGAAGGTCTCAATACAGAGGACTGGAGACACTTCACAAAGGCTGTATTGATTCAGGTATACTCAAAACTTGAATTCAATGTTTGTGATTAACAGGTTCAAGGAAGTTCTTGTGGGTTAGCAGTGAAGAAAAACTGACCCTTCAGAAAGAGAGATTTTTCAAGAGTGTTACTTTATCTCTAATAAGGATTTTCTCTGTAAAATAAATGCTAAATTTTCATTTACTGATTTTACTGAAAACCATTTTTATCAGTCTCACCTTGTTTGTACCACTACTCAAAGGAATGCTATGTAATTAATTACCAACACTTTCAAAGGTCAGAGTTACAGCCTGTAGTGAATTCCATGTTTGGAAACCACTGCTCATTTGAAAACCAGGCAACACGTAAGGATACAATAAAGCAAAGCAAAATGTAGCACTCTTGCCTCTATAAAAAGATGTCCCCACATAATATACATCACAAATCAGAGTCCACATATCTGCAAGCACAGGGAGGAGTGTATTCATTTAAATTGCAGTACATGAAATTAATAACTGAATATTCAAGCAGGCAATCCTTAAGTGTCACCTTGGAAATATTTCCTACTGCTCTAGATGAAGGTACTAGACTTACTAAGCATGTTCTACATCTAAGCAAACACTCTCAGAAAAGCTCCTCCTCATCACAAGCAAAATGTAGTTTGATAGTTGATGTAATCTGAGCTTTTAACATGAATTAACAGCAGAGAATAACCTAAACAATAATAGCTTTCCATCCAAAAAATATACTCAGAAATACTACTTTAAAAATTACATAATAATAGAAAACCCACATGAAAGACTACAACCGTATCTCGTTCAGGTACGGCCAGCGTATTCCTGAAAATCTCTTCGAATGAAATTTGGACCCCCCTTCCACCACACAACAAACATTTTCTAATTAGAAACTCAACCGTTCCTGAACGTTACCTACAACCTAACATTCTGTGTTAGTCTGGAGGAAAGCACTGTGTGTTAAGGCTGAATAACACCCCACTAACAGCAGCCACACTAGAAGAGGACAGTTTGACAATAGATTCCCACACACCTGCAGATGCATGAAAGAATAGCTGAGATTTTCCTTTGAACTAGTTTCAAGAAATGAATCACACTTTATCAAACATGAAGTTACAAAGATCCTGACAACTGTTTAAATAAATACATTTCCAAAGCAAGATAAAGGACTGTGCTAAATATAATTACTGTCCTGGATCAATCTGTATAACAAAAGGAAGACTAAAACAAACACACAAAATTCTGCAGAACAGCTGTATCTGTCTCCGTGTTAAACACATACTGACAACCCATGAAAACTAGTCAGCTTCTCTCCACATAAAGGCAGCCTACAACAGCCTATTGGTTCAGCAAATTCAAACACTGGCACTCTCTAGGTCCTGTATAACCCAATCTGCTAGGAAAATTGTAATTATGTGACAAGACGTGTGGAATGTTCCATACAATAAAATGGTAGTTCAGAGCTCTTAAAAGAGGGCATAAAAGCTTCAGTACGTCAATTATACCACAATAACTGTGCAACCTGAGACCTCAAACACTCAAGGTCAGCCAATTAGGTACAGTATTTTAAAGTTTAAACTTGGTGCTGAGGAACGGAAAGAAATTAGGACATTTGTTTTCATACATCAAGTGCTAACAGATAAAAAAACTACAAAAAAATGCCCCTTATACTTTTCTTCACCTAGGGATGCCCCATTTTGCTTCAGCCTACATCTGAAGTTCAGCTTTGATTCCCTAAACACAGCAGCAGCAGAACAGAGGGATAGTAGTAGAAGCCTGAATACCACCTGACAAACAGGTCCTTGAAATAACTTAAAAAAAAAAAACCACAAACCAAATATGCTTAGTAAGTACGATCACTTTGTATTTCTAGTTAACGTGTAAGAGATTGAAACACTGAAGCGTAGTGCTGACTACCATTCAATACCACTTCTGGTTTCTTAACTAGGTAGTGACAGTTTCAGAACCTTGGCAGCTGTTGGGCCAATACAATCCTTTACCAAAAAGATTAAATTTTACTTTGCCTTTCGATTTGGTATTTCCATTAAGGTTTAAAAACAAACAAAAAAACCCCAACCCTACCACTTTAGGCATTCTCAAGTCTCCAGAAAGGGGCTTTCTAGTTCCCCCAAATAAGTCTCACGCTATCTTGACATATTCTGTAACCTAATGCAATGAAGTGAGTGCCACAGTAAGAACTTCTTCCCTCCCAAGCTATTTAAGCATGTGGTCTACCCATATGCTCCTTTACATGGCTATCCATCATTCACACAGAGAGAACACAGAACATACAAGAGCAGCTGCATTCGTATCTGCCCAAATCTCCCCTACTTTGAAATGGGTCTCCTCTTACCTGATGAAGGTGCCCAAAGAAGGCCTGGGCCTGGGCTGTAGAGATTGCTCCTCCGACAGGCACAGGCTGCTTTTGAAAGTCCAGGCCATTTGTTTGCGTGCCTGGAGAAAGAGAGATATTAAGAACTATTAAGTTATTACTTTTATGAAATGGAATTAAATTAGTATTACCGAGTCACCTGCTATTCTCTCAATACTATGTAGTAGAAAAGTACTCTGACTGTAACAAGAATTGATGTTTTTTACTGAAAGGCAGGGTGGGGAAGCAGTGTCACTTCCAGACTTCAGTAATACAGCATTTGTCAGCTGAACAAAATCAACATTGCATTTGCTTTAGCTTCTCTCATCTTGCCTACTCTACCATGGTTTGAGAACCAAATGAGCTCATCCTGCTACAGTTAAACTGCGTTTCCCTTCTCCATGCACTCTCTATCCAACAGCTGATAACTATCTTCAAGTTCGGCAAGTGGCAAGACCAAAGTTCATATAAAGTCACCTTTCATTAAAAGCAGGTGAAATAATACTTGGCAAAACCAGAAGTACCATATATATATAGCAGTAATGGGCCACAGTTTTACTCTTTGGATAAAAGATACCTCCACATTTCCATGAATATTTGTGCAGAGCTCTCATTACATGAGATAACTGCCTGGGCTTGCTTTTGCTCTCACCCACTTTTATGTAACTAAAACCTGATTATTTTCCTACATTTCTGTTGTCTTAAAACAGCTCAGAAGACATGAAAACAAACTATCCCCAAATAATCTGGTTGTGAGAAGGGTGGGGGGAAACACACCCTGAATGTTTTGTCCACAAGAAACTACCACAGAATTCTCTTCTGCCAAGAGGAACTGTACCTACAAACTTTTAAGAATCATTCTGTGGGGAGATGATAAAATCAACATTAGAGATTATCAACAACTGGTTTTGTATGTTGGGTATTACTACCTACAAGAAGAGAGACTGAGTGTATCAGGCTGTACGGAATTTTTAGAACAGATGATGCAATCTTAAAAATTGCATGACTGAAATGAAGTAAAACCAGCTTTAGACTTGAATGTTTACTCTTCATGACAATCAGATTTTGCTCAGTGCCTGTGGACAGGTGTTCAACTAGTTCCTACTGCAAAATTCCTTGCATCATCTACATTTTTCACCATAAAAATCTACGCTATCTACTAAGCAAAAGAGACTCACAGTTGTTAAACAACAGGGGTTTGCTATTCCTTAGAAACATCTGCAAAAGCAAGCGGGCATAAAATTTGATTAGTAAAATACACTATCCAGTATTTTACATTTCTATTTTGACCTACAAACAGCTTACATGGATAAAATTTCCAAAGATGAAGTCGCTGTTCAATTAAATACAGATACAACGTAGACAGTCAAGCTTTCTAGCAGTCATGTAAGGTATACCTAACGTGGCCCTTTGGTGTATCTTTGGTGGAGGTGCTGTGGGGGAAGAGTTGATCTACTCTCAAGTTTTTAATTCTATGCTTTGGGTCAGGGTTTACAAGACTTAAGAGATATACATGCAGCCAAAGATTCACAGGCATTTTAAAAATACTAAAATTTTAAACTATGTAAAATGATTTTGCTTTAATGAGCCTAACATTCCAATCTGAAGTGAATGGAAGGACTATCACTGGTCTGCATTGATCTTGAATGAATGCAACTTGGTTGCATTTCTCCAAATAAAGGTAGATAAGAAGGTCTGCTGCAAAGAACTAGAAGAATCTCATCTATTTTTATTCTTCCCAGTAAACTGCAGAATTCTCTCAATGCAGAAGGCCAAAGGTAGTGGGAAGATGATTGGGTGAATACATAAAAACAATTCCTGACAAACAGCTATTTTAATTCAAAGGAAACAATCTACCACCTCCTCATTTAAGCAGATGCTCTGAATCAGTGTTCAACCTGTGGTCAGGGACCCCCAAGTAGGAAAAAAATACAGATAAGAAAACCTACTGTAAGGCACATATTCCTCATTCCAAATGGAAACTTGCAGGGGTCAAAAAAAATTATCCACTTCTGAGAGCTCGAAGCCTCACCTTAAATATATAGGTGAAGCTGTTCTAGTAAACTATCTTCCAAAAAGAACCTCAAATCACAGTATCATATTGAAAGAGCACCACTGTGCACGTGTGCAGAAGAAATGCTCCAGTTAGCACTTCTGCTGACTCTTAATATGGAAATTTGAAACGAGCCTCCTAGGGCTGATAGTTTTGAACAAAGCAAGTTGCAAGACTGAGCTTAAAATCTCCATGGGTCCCAAAAAACAGTTTACACAGGTACTGAGAGAAAACAACATTTTCTTTAAACTAACCTTGAAAGACTTCCACTCCCTCCCCTACATCTCCCAAAACCAAACTTGGAGCAAAAAACCTCAAAAGACATCTGTTCACTCTGGGTTCTACTTGCATCTTAAGCTTTCTTTGGTATTTGGAAGTGTCCCTTCCCCTTTGCGTCCAGCCTTAGTTTTGAAAAGAATGCTACCCAGGTTGGTTGCATTTATGACAGGATGCCTATGTCTCTTGAACAGCAGGGAAAATTAACTTTGAGTCCAGCCTATGAGAGGCCTTGCTCTTAAGGTGCTCATAAGGATGTGACACCACTCCTGTGGAATCCAAAAAATCTGATAAGGAGACTGGAAAATGGAGCTGTCAGAAGCAGAAGGTCAGCACATGAAGGGATCAGAATGCCACTGCTGTTCAGTAAGAGTTAAATGCAAAAACCCATAGTGATTAATAGACATGGCAGATGCAAAGACAAGTATTGTGATTTTAACAGTGTCAAGTATTTATGTCTTTTCCATCGCCATCCCACCTCCCATAACTGCTAGAGCTGATCTAACAGCTCACCAACACCAAACAAGAGGGGTCTTTTTTCCCCCCTCTATCTCCCATCTTCTCTTTCTTCTTCGTTCCAACCACATGGTCCTTGTGCTGCCCCTTCTGGTAGTTCATGGACCCAACAGTAAGCCAATCCACCTTTCTAAGTGAGTAGAAAACTGTTCATGTGAACTGTTCCCTTCTTCTTTCGGCCAAGTTAGTTTTCTACCAGTTATGTGAGATGAATTAACTAACTTTAGGGGCCAGCAAGCAGGAGATAATGCAAAGCAGGGGAGGGTCAGAGACATGGTAGTAGGGAAATGAGCCTCCCCCGCCCCCAGCAAGTTGTTAAGACTGAATCAAGCTGTAGGATGAAATTTCAACCTTATAGCCCAAGTCCAGTGCAACTTAAGCACGTTTAAATTCTGGCATAAATTCAGTCGTGTGTTTAGCTACTTCACAGAGTTGGTTTGGATGAGGACTCATAGTAAATGCAATTAATCTTCAGCCAAATCAAATCTTTGAGTCACCTCACTCAATGCCATTCCAGGGAAAGGAACAGAATGCTAACTACCAGGACATCCTGAACATAGATTAGTTTATGCTGCCTTGAAATTGTACCTGCAGAGGGTAAAGGCATGACAAAATGGAGCAGGCAAGGTAACGCTACACCTGAAGTCAGCAGAACATACTCTCAAAATCCAAGAGCATAATCAGATGACTTTAGTCTGAGTTTATAAACTGCATAAGAAAGGAAGAGGAGCGAAGGACTACAGGTCTGCGGAGATGTGGTGTAAGGTGCAAGAAAGGACTCAGGAAGGGAAGGCAAAGGAGAAGAAAGAAGATTTCAAAACTAACTTGAGTGGGTATCTGTACTGTGCTCTGGGAGACATCTGCCAGCACCAGCAGTACATTTCCCCATCTCCCCCCCCCTCTCTTTCTCTCTGTGTGCATGCATTGAGAGAGACATCCCCAAGATTCAGAAATTGTTAATTCTTGTCCACATTACTAATAAGAAGTTTAGCATTGACATTTGCCCAGAATTTTAGCAGTTAAATATTTCAAGGTCCCTCTCCTACTCTCCTATAGACTTTATTCTTATGGAAACTGGAAAATCAATCTCTGGAAATGAAGCAATGCAAACAAGAATCCTCAGAATCCTTCCAAATACTACACTTAAAAACATTTTTTTGCTGCTATGTCAATGCATGTCATAATACTACAGTTTTCATAGACATTATAACCTTGGCTTTCATAGTACTGCATTCACACAGCTTTTAAAAACTAATATGCATTAAACAAACAAACAAAAAAAAGGTTGAGCTGTTTTGAAAAATTTTAAGCTGCAACCTGTAAAAGGAAACCAAAAGGGCTATCTGTTTACTGTAAGACTTATCTCTTTTTTTTTTTTTACTTCTCTCTTTTTTCCCAGTAGATACTAAGTAGACAGACCACCACAACTGAAGGTTGGAAAAGGTTGGTATAATTCTGCAATACTGATAACCAGTTGATCAGTTAATGTTCTTGTGAAAACAGCCATCCAACAACTCCTGTACTCATTAAGACTTTTTTTGTTGTTTTTAGTTCCTCTGAAATATGGGTTGCTTTTTCAGATGCTTAAAAGGGCAGTCCAGTTAGCACAAAAATTTAACAGTTAAAATCTGTTTCAGGCATTTTGTTATGACCAATGTTTTCAGGGGACTTTACTGTGTTCCCTAAATAGTCAGAGTTAGAAATACAAAACCCTAATTTGTTTACTTCCATGAAACTTAGGTCAGAGAACTACTGATGTTAAGTCATCTTTACCAGTGGCAACCATATTGTTTTATCCTGAGAACCGTAGCTCTGCCAAATATAAATTCCATGCCCTACAGTAATTTCTCTTATAAATTTCAAGCTGCATCAGCTTACTACAGTTTATAACAGGAATGACCCAAACAAACATCCACCGAGGTTCAAAAGACAGACTAGTAGTGCTTACACAGCAGACAAGTGATTTACAAATGTCACTGGACAACAATTAAAAGTTACAAAAATAAGAACTGGATGTTTAAAACGTCACCACTTTGCATTTTGCTTCAGAGCCTATGCTTCCCAGACAATCAATGGCACTTCCAGTTCCTTTGCATCCAAGCTGAGAGTTGACTTCTCTTCACTAAGTATGCACAGAGCCCAGAACCATAATCTAAGTACCCTGCTCAGAAGCCTAAAATTACATTCTGTGAGTATTCCTGTCAGGGTTCAACATCTGCCAATTGACTAATGCAACTGATGCTCGAGCCAGCAAAGAATGTCACAAATGCCATTGATCACTACCTCCAGTGGTTTATAAGCACTATATTTAAAAACAAAACAATGACTGCAGAAAAAAGGGTCCTCAAAAATGCTAGAATATTTTAGCTTGCTTCATTTAAAAGGTCAGGACACAAAACTGAAAGGAAGGACTAGGAACACTTAAATTACAGAAGCAACATTTGCAAAAGGTCCAAACACCGGTAAGAGTCAATCTGTTGTTACTAACCTTAGTATTAGAGTATAAAAAAATACAGATGTTGTACTCCCTTCTGTGATGAAAGCACCTACTACAGCTTTACAATCCATCGATTTCTTTCTACCATGACCACTACCTTCACACCGATAAAGTATTTGCCTAGGAGAGCAGAGTCAGGGTTCTGCTGAAGCAGATCATAGAATCATAGAATACCAGGTTGGAGGGGACCTCAAGGATCATCTGTTCCAACCTTTCTTGGCAAAAGCACGGTCTAGACAAGATGGCCCAGCACCCTGTCCAGCTGAATCTTAGAAGTGTCCAGTGTTGGGAGAAGCTGCAATACTTCTGTGATAATGGACTACCTTTGAATAAACCCAAGTCCTCCTCTTTAGCAGCACAGTTTAGGTGAAACTGCTAGTTAAAGCTGCACTTAAGGAAGTGCATTGGAAACGTGCTCATTGGAGAAAGCATACGCAGGGAAACTGTGGTCATATAGAGCATGAAGTCTGAATTTTCTCAGAAGTTTACACACACCCTCCAGCTACAAGGATTCCATAGGGATATTTAAAACTGTTGTTCTCTTGATGCTGTTTATGATTATGAAATATTTACAGCCCATATGTTTTTTGAAATAATGTTTTATATCATCCTAAACCAGTATTAAATACATAATAAATTATTTTTGTACATAAAAAGAATTGATAGCTCTCCTGTTACAAATACAAGGGAAATTATAAAAACTGAGATGTCAGTAACAAAACACACATTAATAAGCGAGCGGAATTCCTTTTGACTGACCCCCTGCATGGGCAGAAAACATCCAACCTCTCAGAACAGTATCGGGAACATTCAGCCACTTTTAGCCATATTAAACCCTTGCACAAAGAATGAGGACACAGCAGCATAAAATGAAATAAACTGTTTATTTCATCAGAACTCCAGAGTTTAAAGTAAAACTCTTATTATTGAACCAGGAGGAAAAATAATTTTCCTCATACAAGGTAACTAGATTTCTCTCAAAGCAGCAAGAACAAGTTCCTTCTCATTAAAATATTCTCTTCCCAAATGCTATTCTGAGCTCAGACAAGATTCTGAGTTAGGTTAAACTATTTACTTTCCATTCAGAACTGTCATTTCTCTTACTTCCCAAATGAACATTAAATTACCTCCAGAAAGGAATTAAAGCATGAGATAGCACGATTGAGTTATAGTGGCTTAACAAGGGCCACATCTTAAGGATGCAACAAAAGGCACATTGGCCCTGAGACAAGGGCGATTCTTCCCCAGACAAATTTCAAGGTTCTGTTCTAACACACGAAGAAATTACAGAAAAGCGGCTCACATTTTTTTTTAATGTTGAGAAGTTATGCTTTCTCCCTTTGCCTTGTTCTTGAGAACTGTTGTGAGAGCTTGAATGAAAGCTAAAAAGGAAATAAGATCAGCCAGTGGCCCACATCTGCCAGGGAAAATTTCAACTCAAAAATAAATGACGAAGTTACAGGTGCTGAGGGTATGTTCTGCCAGGAAAAAAATGAGACTACTTATGAAGAGCTAGTGCCACCAGACCTTCTGCAATATCAGAAGCTTTACAGATAGAGGAAGTGGGGAAGGGGAATCTTACATACAAAGTGTGGGTAGTGCTTTGATACAGTAGGTGTGAATAATGCCCTACATACGGGAGGGATAATGACAAGATAAAAGTGTTCTCAAGTCTCTAAAAACAGTAGGTGTATTTTGTTTTGTTTTTTTAATTCCTGCAAACTGGTAAAGAAATTTTGCTTTTAATATCCATTCAATTTCACCAGAAAATATCTGTGCACCAATTCATCATTTCTTACCTGTGTTCCCATCCCCACTCTCCATTGATGGTTTACTGGTTTCTGACGGATTGTTCATTCTTGAGTCTGCATTAAAACAGAAATAAAGATAAACTAATACAGAAAGAAAAAAGTCAAATCTATTCATACCTTCTTGTCCAAGGGAAGTACAGATCATCAGGAATTTGGTATGTACTTTACCCTAAGTCAGATTATAACACAAAAAGAACGATCAGAAGCAGAATACAATACTGAATCTTCCAGATAAATATTGTTTCAAAATTTTGTATGTCATTATTCCCATATGTGAAAACATGGTGTTAAGGGAATAAAAGACAGCATGCTGGAGGGCAAAGATAGGTAGGAACTTAATTTTCAGTACAATGAAAGTCATAAAAGCAAAAAGAGGAGGTGGAGGGGGGAAAAATGACTACAACAAGATTTAAAAACATTAAGTCTGACCATCATGGCCTACATTATGTGTTGGGTGTTTTTTCCCCTCCCATAACAGAAAGGAAATTCAGACATTATAATTAAATAGATGCCATTTTTCTAATACCGCATTTTTATTTTACAGAAATGTCAGATATGAAGCTATTTTGTATTTCCTATATATTCATGCAAAGCCATACAAATATAAAATAATTCCTCTTCCTTCTCCCTCTGGATACACCTACTGAAAAGTCTGCTCTTGGTTTCACAGCCTGTCAGCTGAATACAGTGCAATGCAGAGGGCCTCTCCAGATGGCAGACAGAGAATATAGTTTCTTTATATAGGAATCTATACAGATGTTCTGTGTACAGCATCAGCTCTCCAGTTTATTACCTCCTCATTCTCTGCTACCGACCTTAGTGTGCCACATTATCACAAACCAAAATTACAAAAAGAATCTCAAGACAGACCAGTTCATAAAATGAAGTGTAAGCAAATCCTTAAGCACATTCTTCCATTCCCATAACAAGTTAAACTCAAGTTCGATGAGCTCAAAATGAACCCTTTACGCCAGGATATTCTCTTGCTAGGTCCTTAAAAGGTTACCTCTGTCATGTACTTTCATCAAAGCGGTGATTTCCAAAATACCAACGGGCTGAAGAAGAATACAGTAACAGCATTAACTGCTGCATCTTTCCCCCAGTTATTTTCGAGAATGCCCAGACATTTCACTGCTTGGCAGCCTATGAGAGCTGGAAATGAGAAGCCGGACCACTGCTGTGTACTATCAGAGAGACCAGTGCCACCCTGAGGCTCCCAAAACCAGGGGTGACAGATGCAGAGGAACGAAAGCACAAGCCAGGAGTAACACAGCACGTGCACAGGGCCTGAATGAAAACAGGAGTCTGGATGAAGCCTGGCTGGGACTGCAGGGTGGGAAGAGGAGGGAACTCGTTAGAAATGCAGCGCATGCGAGAGAAAAGATAAGAGACATCAACCTTGGAAAAACTCCAACAAGCCGTTAGGAAACGCAATTTAAGACCCCTCAATATTTTTGAAAGAAATGTAATTTTCTACGTAAACAACTGCTGCAGTTGAACCCAGTAGGGCCTAGAAAATGCAGGACTGTAACAAACAGGAATTTTCCCCTAGGAAGTTAACACAACCTCTACAGAGCCTCAACTCTTCTCAGAAAGTTCCTATGCCCATGCTTGAATCTTTCAAATGTCAGCCATGTGTAAAAGAGATCCGAACTATCAGTGTTACTCTTAGTATAAAGGCACATGTGTTAAACTGCTTTCTGAAAGGGGGAGTGAGGAGAAACTTTCCAACTGAGCACTGCTGGCCCACACGTCTGCAAAAGGCTGCAAGTTTTGCCCCATTTTTCACAACCTCTACTTAGCAGATTCAAGCCATAGTCTTGAAAGACCGAGCTCTGCTAAGGTTGCAGATACAGAACCTATTGCTTCCCAGCTCCTTACTTTGTCATTTTCCACATTTGGATAGTATGACCCACACTCTAGAAAGAGAACATGGGTTCCACTAACTGCACAAAAATGTTTGTTGTTGATATGCCCCACCCTGTTAATAGATCTGTGTATAAACCAAAGTATGTTTCTATCTAGAAGTGTATAAAACAAAGTATGTTTCTATCTAGAAGTTACATGTACCTTAAATTGGGCTTATTGTTGTGGCAACAATGCATTTATTTAAAGTGATTATAGGCAACATTCATTTGATAAACAGCACTAGTGCGTTTGACACACAGCTAGCTACTGAAATTAGTTTAGGTTCAGAGAACATTGAATGGGAGACTTCACTTTGGACACAAAGTTGAAGAGTCCTCATCCAACAGGAAAATGAGCAAAGAGGGCTTAGAGGGCCAACACATTTGGTTGTGGAAACTAGGCTAACTCATGGGGCTATTGGATGTAGGATGTATTTTTTAAGCCCAGAGCACAAGGATAGCCCGAACTCATGATAGGTTGAGAAGATCTCTTAATAACATGGGATCCATTCACTGAACCACTTCAGAAAGCTCCTGCAAGAAAAAAAAGACTGCCTCCTGTGCTAGCTTGCTGCAGAAACTGAAGTATTAGAGCCACTGTGCAGGATACTAATGGCAGAATAAACAAACTAAACCTGGAGGGGGGACACAACTGTCCTGTGCACAGAACTCCAAGCAACATAGTGCCTGTTCCCTCTGTATGAGGAGGCTCATACAACAAACGTTCCTGTGTGACCAGCAAGTTTGCTTAGGACAAAGTTATAACTGTACAGACCTCTTTTCATAAAGCAATGAAGACACGTTTTTCTGTCAGGCTACGCCAAAAAAATGAATTCTTTTTAAAAAGGTGTTTAGTTTTGCTAGTACTAGACATACACATAAAGTTTATTCAACTACTAAAAGCAAGTCTAAATGAAGAATATTTTATTGTGAAGATTCATCCCTAACAAAGACCTCAAACATTGTTATTGCAAAAAAGCAGCAAGTTGGATGAAGAAACATCTTTCTGGTACTGCTCAGGTTCAAACAGAGGATAGCATCCATTATTTCACCAGCTGACTATTTCTTGTTCAATCTGTGGGCCTTCTGCATGTAAAGCACCAAGAACAATGCCGCTATTTCCATTGCAAATGGTATGACATACATCTGAAGCACAACACTGCTACCAGCAAAACAGACACATACCCACAGGATACTAAACCTACGGACTCGTTATACGTCAAATAAAAAGATTATTTGGTTTATACACGCTTATGCAATTTCTCCTTTAAAGTTAAAAGAATAAATGAAGTGGGCTAAAAAAACCAAACCATAATGCCCTCACCTTTTCTTTTTCCTTTAGATGTTACTTGGGTTTTAAATAAAGGCCCTGGGCTACAACTTCTGCCAACATTATCTAAAAACAAACTCCACAGAAGGAAGGATCGAAAGCAGCAGGTGCATGATTGAAATCAACTCTCAGGAGTGAATAACATTCAGTACTGCTACTCTGCTAGCAGGGCTGAGGGTGTCGCAAGGCAGTGCTGTGCCAGGCTTTCACACACCCTCAGTAACATTTCAAAAGGTATTCAGGAGAAAGAAGCAGCGGACACTGGACCAACCTGGAGTATTACGGACTGTACACAGCTAGTAAAACACAGAAAATCTTAACATGGAATATATCATTAACTATTTCCTTTCACCCATTAAAGTGAAACTGCCCAATACTCCATCAGCACCAGCAAAAATGATTCACTGACGAGTATGGAAAACCCAAAGTTCAATGTGAGCAAAAACATGCCAAGAATTCTTTAGACATTCGTTTTCAAAAAACCACTTCCTAGTCAGAAAAAAAATTCGTATGTCTGCTTTAAAATTTACCATCCAAAAATATATTCTCTTTGACATAAGTTCTTACATGAACTTATATAATGGAATCGAAAGAATAATAAAGGAAAAATCTCTACATTGAGCTTTGCAGAAAGAGCTTTAAAAATAAATAAAACCTATTGTAAAATTGGGATGATCCGTCATTATAAATAACTTTAAAAGACATGAAGGAGAAATTATGGGATGTCTGTTCTGCAGTCCTGATGGCATCTCAGCACAGGAAATACATTATCCCAGTAACCTTAGGCACGGCTTGCAATGGTATCAATGGCAACCACTGTGCACTCCACCTTATTTTCTATTACGCATGAAGAACCTTGCTATTACATTAAAAATACACAGACATAATATACATTCTGTTGGGGAATGGCTCAATACAGCTGCTAAATTCTTCAAGACCGGGATGCTCTCTCATTCATTTTAATGCTTTAAAATTCATAACACACGGATATACAAGTCAAGTCCAGTGTTTGTTAGAAGCCAAATGCTTCTCAGATTGAAATCCTAAAAGCAAAAGGTCTGTACTAATATCATCCAAGCCTAGCAGCAAATCTGTCCAGCGCAGAGGAAACAAATTCTCCTGGAGCAAGGGAAAGAAGAAGAAAAAAAACAAACCATGTATTTCCCTGGTACAGATCTATTTGTCTATCTACCAGGCAGCTACTTGCTGCCGATTCACTGGTGAGCTTCAGCCTTACAAATACCTTCTCTAGCCTCTGCATACGTGATTAAGCCTCTATGCATAGTCAACCTCACAGCCTCTATTTCCATATTAAACGTTCATAAGAAAGAGCTGAGCTGGTACCCACCTAGAACGTAGTCGCTGCAGTCCAGCATTGCTGTGGTATCCTCTACAGGTTCAGATAGTCCAAGGAAAGGGAGAATGGCAATTTCTATCAAATCTACACTACTGCTCTCAACCGAACACGAAAGGGAGTGGGGAGGTGGGGGAAGAAATACAACTTCAGTTACACCATAGCAATCTTCAACTGAACAGGGAAACTTCAGTTGCTCTGTGGAGTTTTAGTCTCTCCTACTAGCTGTGTCTGACATTGTCAAGGCGACTGAAGCGTGAAAAGTTCCCCTTTTTGTAATAAAATAGAAACAAAGATTGCAGCTGGCAGTTTCCATAATGAAGCTTAATCAGTATGCGCCTGATTAGGGCCTTATGCAAATCTCCTCTCGTTAGCACAGCAGCCAGCACTTTGAAGTCCATGAACAATTCATTTGCAGAGTACACTGAAAGCGCTCCCTGCATAATTTAAATCACGGTATAAATATTTATCAGCTCATTTGCATATTAATTGGCAGTGCATGAAGGGAAAAATTATCTCCCGAGTGCCAGCATAATAATTAGGGAACAAAATGAATTTTCTTCCAATAGCTTGGCTTCTCAGCCCTAACTCAAGCACAGTACCACAGGGGAGCAGGGAGGGGAAGAGACAAAGTTCTGTTCAAATGCCACTGAAATGACACGTACAAATTAGAAACAACTCTACAGACTTAAGCACCTTTAATCTTATTCCTGCTGGCAACAATAACTTCAGTAATAAAGGGGATTTGGAGAAAGCTTTCTACACAATCCAAATAATCCCACGAAAACAATTAGCAAGGTAGAAGCTGAACACAAAGCTGTCAAACTGGTGCTTGCACATCTGCATGGAGTTTTCCACATCTGAACACGAACTGTCACAAGAAGGTCCTGGGCAGGAAAGAGAGTACCACCAGGGCAAGGAAGCAGCGTGATTCCCTTTAAATAGCTAAAGAACTTGGTGATTCATTATCGGGTAATCCCTTTGCCATGGCCAACTTAACAGCAGTGAATATGTCAAGTATTGTGTAACATTTGACACCCACTAATCTATCCCTAGTGAAATCAAAATAGATTTAGTCTTTTGCTTTCCAATGACTTCCAAGAAAAAACAAAAATTTATTACTAATCCCTTCCACAAACGTACACAATATAGCTAAACAAAGCTTACTGTGGAGCTATGGTTTTTGAAAGGGGCACTTTACACCCAGGTTGCATCTTTGAACCACTCAATGATAACCAGAACACACTTGCTACTGTGACCACAAACTACGCTGAAGACGGAGAAGTGGGAGGAGGCTTTTGTCTGTTCATTATCAATCTTCTTTTCCAAAAGTGGTCCACAGAACTAAGTGTACTGACAAACCACAAGGCTAGATTAAACAATTTCATACAGTTTGTTTACCATTCAAATACCAGTATCCTAAACAGCAAGAACATTTATATAAAAATTCAAGTGTAATGTGGGCATCACAACATTTATTATTCCATATTCTGATCAGGAAAAGATAATGTGATGCAGGAGGTGACTATCGGGTTGAGCCACCCACTTCCAGATATTAATGCAAATTTAAAGAGCAAGTTGTTTTTTTCTTTTTTTTTTTTTTTTTTCCTTTTTAAAAAGCTAGCTGTACTTTTCTTCTCCTCATTTCTGAAGTGAATTCAAGCACCGCCTCTCCAAACAAGAGGCAGCGAGAGAAAAGGGACTTCTCAATCATCCAGTACTGACTGGAATTTATTTCCATGCTTGACCTCTTCTTCTGTTCAGGTTCATACCTCTACTTAACACAAGATGTTCCCTGCTATATATTTAACATGAGTGATCTACACTTGAAAAAGATTGCAAGAAGGGAAGGTGTGAAGGTGCTCCCAACTGCAGGGAAACAACTGTGAGTACTGAATAGGTTTTCCTAATATCTTGTTTTCAACTTGGTTTTCTACTCATTCACGTGTCCCATTGAGAACTGAGGCACATCTCTATGGTTCACAGACCTTCAGTAAACTTCACTCTTCCACACATGCTTTTGGAGTGCACTGGGAGATAATCTGTTTGCTTCATCGGAAGAGTTGAGACATAAATGGTGTAACAAGCCAAGCACTTCACAAAGCAAGTGCCAGTTTAAGTAGTGCCTGAGCTGAGGCAGCCAGTAGCATAGTAAGAGGACAGCAGTGTTATGTTTGGGATCCTTTTCAGACAAGAGTCTGTGCTGAGCTGGTTGAACACAGGTGCAGCATCAAAAGCACGCGGCCGCAGGAAGTGACCGTTAAAAGCAGACACGTGTGTAGTGATGGATGACTTGTATCAAACAACACAACAAGCAAACAGCAAATAAAGGCCGGGGAAGGATGTGCCTCAAGCAGTGTTAGCCAGCATGCTGGTGGTACCACAGTTCTACTCATTGTCCATACTATCAACATTGCACTGACAGCTAGCAAGGACAAGGCAGAAATTATCTTCCCATTCCCAACTGTACCAACTAAGCTGCCTTACAAACACCAACCCCCACACAAATGTTCATTTGAACTGTAACTTCCACTGCTAATTGAAATAAAACCTTATACATTGACTTTTCAAAATAACAATTAAAAAAAAAAAATTCTTCCAGTGACCACTTCGTTCTTTGGCAATTCTATTATCTTCCCTTTTATGTAGTTCTTAATTTTTGTCCAAAAAAACCCACCTATTGTTTCATTTAGGTCACGCTACTGCAACTGTTTATCCGGTAGGCTTCCAAAGACACAGGTAGGAAAAAGTCTGGAAAGGAACAGTGCATTACCACCCTGCTTCAAAACCAGTGGCAGAATATGCTAGTTTAACTTTCTGTTTGGGTTCTGCCACATCATTGGTTGTTCTTTTCTTTCCGGATCCTTACATTGAAAGTTACTTAACATCCTGAATCAGTCACACTTCTGGTACTCACATTTAAGCAAAATACCACTCTGGGTTTTGCACACAGTTTCATTTTTCCTCCAAAGGCACCTCTAAGAAGAGAAAGTGGTACACCTTGCGATCATCAGTGCAAAATTTTCCACATCCTGCACAACTACAGATGTCTCAAAAACTGTTTCTCTCCTCTTCACCCAATTCTGCAATTCTTACACTGAAGATTTTTCCCACATAGTTCTATTCTTATTTTTCCTTAAAAACCACACGAACTAAGTCACTAACACGGAGCCAGGTACGACAAAAGCAGATGTCCTTCAAACACTTCAAAGTCTGCAGATAAGGCTTCAGGAGACTTTCTACCCCATTCTCTTCTTTTCACTCTTTATGTATCTCCCACACCTTCCCATTTCAAACGAATGTGTGTGTTTTGCTGTTTGTCCCACCAATATGTCACTTTATTTATTCAGTTCTAATGATTATACTTGATACTTGAATACCTTACTTTTTGGATAGGGAACCTTATTTTTCCCTGCAGGTTATGTAACTCTTGGTTAGACTTCCTTTTGCATCGTCTCTTTTATTTCTGTTTCTGGGTTTTTTCCATTTATTATGACCAACTGACTGGCTGTAAACTCCACAAAACTATTCCCCAATATAATCTATTGTAAATAAGTGTTATAGATAACTAAAGTTGTTACAAACCAGGGTGTTTAAACCCTTATCTTCAGAAGGTCAGTTGGTCTTTTTTTTTTTTAAATAAAACAACACAAATGAGGCAGAATTAAGGAGATAAAGGGCAAAGTTATTATCAGCATTTTTCTATCCAACACCTTTATAAGGGAAAAGAATCTTAATTTTTATATAGATATGTTTCCACGTATTAGTAAAATGTCATTTACTACATGCCCTCAATGACAGCTAGGAAATTTCTGCCACTAGCCAGCTCTGTGACAAGCGTGACCTTTGTAAACTGTGCAGGCATGCTTTCTGAATCAACATGGCAAGATTACCCAATAAACCAATAATTCATTATTTCCCTTTTGAACAGTGCACTCGGAATGATACAAGGAAAGGAAATAAGGTATTAACTGTAACATATCAGCATATGTATCAGTGTCTAGTATATCTTATCTTGAAGAACCACTGAAGAAGACTGGTCACTAAAGCTTTGAAAATAGTGCATGACTAAGCACAGCGTCCATGAACACCGGCAACACTCAGAGTAAGGCTGCTTTCTATATGCCACACCAGCCACGACCATATATACAGCTAGTCCTAAACTCACATTACATGGAGCTACTACATTTTAACTCAAGACTTTTCCAAGTCTCCATTCCACAAGCTAAATGAAATCTAATAAAAATTTCAAACAGAACTCCAATGTGCTATAAAAAAAAATTATAAAAACCCCACGTACTTCAACAAAATAAACTGTTATTAAAGTTGGCACAATCCTCTTAGAGTAATTACGGACAGACAGGCAGCAGCCTGTTCATAGTTAGGGCTACAAACTAAGCTCTAATTTTAGCCACCACCTTTGACTTTGGCTAACAAAATTGATTTTATCTGAAAATTGCTAAGTTGGCTCTGAAAGCCAAAGAGCAGTTGTCTGGAAAAGTCAAATAAAATTGGCCTGCTTTAGAATAACCGGTCATTACGCAATTGCTATGAATTGGAATTTTAGTCTACATCTAATTTCAGTTCTCTCTCACAAACTCAAATCATAACCATCCTTTCAAACTTTCCGTTGCACAAAATGTCTTTCAAAATTATTTCGTGTACCTTTTCTGAAGAAAATTAAGTATGCAGACAGCTAAGCAGGAATGCTAATTCATCTTATCAGTGCAGGACAGCGGATACTCATAAGCACCTGACACATTATATAAAGGGGTTTGTTTGTGGGTTTGTTTTTTTAAGACTCACTTATTTTTGTCCGCAGAAGGTAGCTACTAACATGGTTTAAGTCATTTTTTTATAGTAAGAAAACTGTGGTCATGACAAACTCACAGTACAGTACCACCATATGAGAAGGGGAAAAAAGTGGGGGGAGTGGCAAGAGGCGGGGGAGGAGAGAAAAGAAGATAAATACCCTTATTCAAAAGTTACAGCATGATAGCTTTCGCAAGCAAACTGAGCCTTATTTGAAACTCATGGCTAATTCTACCATTCTGGCACATTATTTGAACAGTTTTGCCCTCCCCGTAGTGCCTACAAGCCATAAAACATAGGAAAGGATCCATATTATATTTACAGAAAAGTTTTTCTTTCATTCTGTTGAGTGTTTTCTTTTCAAAAGCAAGGGATATAAATTCAGTGCAGTCAACCCATGTTGTCCAAATTTGATCCATGAAACCATCATAACATTTACTTAGAAATCATGGAATATTTTGAAGAGTAGCAAACATTAGGTCTTTATATCTTCTGATTTAAGGACTCACGTTACACTCATATTATGTTTTCAAGGTTTTCTCATAATGGCTTGAGACCTTTTTATTTATTTACATGCATCAAACATTATATCATAAGCACTGACTCCAGGAACTTAATTCAAAAAAACAACCCAAAGTGTCACAGATTTGAAAACAAATTGTGTTATTAATTAGCATGTTCCACCTGCCATAGAGCTGTTGCACAGTGGCACTTTTTCATATTTGCAGGAGGGCACTCACCTCCTTTCGATTTAATGAGAAGTTAACATTGAAAATGAGCAAATCATGCTTTGATTCCACCACACTTGAGGTATGGTTCTATATAATTACATATTTGTTGTTGTAGTAAACTTGCACATGAAAAGTAGTATCCAAAGTTAAGCAGGATTTTTTTTTAAAAACACACACAAAAGAATTTAAAATGTAAGTATTTTAAGGGAGACACCTGCTTGAGTTTTTATCCACATATGTGGGTCTCATCTTCCTTTAAAATTACTGGTTTGTCAAATCAGAAATACATCACACTGACAAGTACTGAACACATATATTGTTTTATTAGTAAACACCTCATTTTATTACTTTTACAATATTTGCATGCCTCACTTTTTTTCTTATTCGGATAAATTTTGAGGTTTTACTGATTGTGTTCTTCAGCCCTCCCTTGTGTTTTGTTCATGTAACTTCACATCAGTCTTTCTTTCAGTCTTTCTGTACTTTGTGTCCTGCTGTATTTTTTTGAAAAGCAACCTAAGGGCACAGGTCTGTGTAACAGTAGTACTGAAACAAACAAAAAAAAACCCAACAAAAACCACCGCCACCTTGAAAGCTTACAAGTTTTTATGGGAGGCTGCAGCTTAGGGCAACTGGAGAACCTGGAGCACCACCAGGCGCCAGCCACCATGAGGAGTGGGTGACCCCAAACTTCCCCTGGCAAGGAACGCCAGCCCATGCTCCTGTATGCCCTGGACCTAAAGTGGTTGTGTCTTACTAGGAACACATCTTACACACACACAGCAGCTACTGAAATTGTGCACACCATTTGACAAGAAAAGGTAAATGCAGTTCATACTACCAAAACGCAATGAAGATGGCGTTAATATTGCTAGTTTCAAATTGTTACTGCAATACACGTTAAAAATACCAAGTATTTGAGTAAAATAAATATTCTCTAATATGTAAATCACAACACAGTTGATCTGACAACATATGAAGGCTACTTGTGCCAAGCTCAAATACTGACCGGTGGTATTTGTTTTAGCAGTTGTATGACCTATACATTTTGGAAACATCACCGTATGTGCATTCCAAAGGCATTATATTTGCCTCTCCGTGTCCACCCACATAATAGGGACAGGCCTTCAGAACTTAAAAACATTATTTTTAAACTCACCTGTAAATCAAAACATAAAGCCTTCTGCAAACACACTGTTTTTCTGCTCTCCACTTTGCCAAAGTAGTAATTGCTAACCTAGCCTGATGAATAGAGGCTCTACAAAGAATAGACTAATTCAGTATATGACTTAACCATACAATTCAGTTCAATTCAAATCCCAGAGTCTCCACGCCACTTGTCATTAAATACTCTACAGGTCACTCAAAATACATAAATTTAAGTCACAAGTTTAAGTGTATTATGATTTCTGCTGGAGTCAACTGGATACATCAAGGTTAACAGTAGAGGCAGTATCTAGCTCTAGTTAGCATTAGATTGACAAACAAATTAATAGAAAAAAGCACATGCAAAACCTCTACAGTTCATGGTATGAATCGAAGTTGCACTGCTGTTACCACCGTCCTTTGCAGAAATTGCTTTTGCTCTCTCTTCCTTAATAACTATCTCAAATCTGAAGGAGGATATTGCTTTAATGCCCTCAGCACACTGATCCAGACACTATTAACACCTGTAGGAACCACAAGACATGTCATGAGAATGCTTCTTTCTGAAGCTTAAATTATTTGATCTCAAAGAGGAAAAGGCCAAATTCCAGACAAGCTGCTTTGTATGTTACAAATTGAACAAAAAATTGCCAGATGCAACATCTGAAAAAAGAAACGGAGTTATTCACACTGCAGACACTGATTCCATCCATCAGCACACCTATCCAAGTATCTATCATTTTGGATGGTCAGAGCTAATATAACTGCATTTGCCATCAGTCAGAAAAAAATAAAAATACAAAGTTCCTGGGCACCTGGGTCTTCAACTTATAATTTAGGAACAGTAGAAAGTGAAAACCACAGCGTAACTACACATATGAAGTATTAGCTGCATGAGCTTTTCCAGGAAATGTTCACAAGCAGAGTTTTGCCCGTTTTAGCAGCTGTGCTGTGCTAAAGCAGAAGAGGCATTGATTAGCTTTTCCAGGAAATAACCACAAGAACAGGTTTACTAGCAGCAGTGCTGAAGTGCATGCAGTATGAGTACCACCTGTGGCTGCGTTTGCAGAGGATTTGCTGGGAAGACATGCAGTTTATTTGCAGGCCCATGGACACAGACCACTGAAGACAGGAATGTCTTGTTTATTTCTCCAATAAACTGGAGCAGAGGTAAACTTTTCAGCACTGCCCCACTTTCTGTAACTTACTTTGACTGGAATTGTTGGGTTGACAGATACAGAACCCTTTCAAAAGAAATACATGATCTAGTCACAAATTACAGGGTAAAAGTAGTTAACTGAAAAAATTAGGTCAAAAGGCCTGACAAAATAATTTTTAGGAGTGATACCCAGAGTAATTCTTAGTTGCTGATTCCTCAATAAAGCACAAGTTTCATATATGCATATCTCACAATTTTCACAGAAAAAAACGGAAGTTAAAAATAGGATACTTAATTAGGACCCTAAATAAATGCCTGTCAGTACTACAGCCGTTGGCCATGAACGCTGAGTCAGCAAAAAGGCAGCAGGAACACCAGTAGCAGCAGCCCCGCTCATCCCCCACTGCTATACCACCTCCTCTCTGTGCTGCCACATACACAAGAGAACTGATCTGTTAAAACTACTCCAACCACAAGGAGAACACACTAACCCCAAATCTGTTTCTTAATCCAAGGGGAGAAATGTTTACCCTGTTGAAGCACAAAGGCAGCAGGAACAAACAACTGGGCAAGACTGTTTCAGCAGCAGTATTGCCTTTAAACTTTTATTGTCTATAGCTTAAATCCACTTGTATGTTACATATTCATGTTATGAACTACATCACACAACTTATGTGACAAATAGAAGAAACTAAAATCTCACAATTTATTTCTTCTTTGGGACACTTACTCTCAGCTCTAACGTTGACAGCTCGTATCAATTAGTATACTTACATATGAACATACCCCTCCAATTCCACGCTTGAGAATACTCTTTTTGATTTCAGATCTCCTCACACACATCATTTCCATGCTCAGAAATGGAAATGTGATTTCTCCACTGTAAGGCTTAAACTACATAATCACTTATTTTCATCAGATGTGTTGAAGAAGGCATTTGAACCACAAAGTTTTGAAAGTAAAGAAAATGGGGAGTGTTGATGAGAAACCAACAGAAGCAGCAGCAGAGTTAACAGCTATAATTATACCAGTAAGTAGTTTAGAATAGACCTGGCTTAGAGTACTAAACCCCAAATTCAAGGAATTGTTCACAGAAGAACTTAAAAATAACTACTAATAACCCTATAATATCATAGTAGACTAAACTATAGCAAATAAACAAAAACTACACCTTATAAATGTCTGACACATCTATATAAAAATTCCATGTGTTGGTCTACAGCATCACAACAGGCTGAAAACTTCAATCTTCAAGGAAGACCAAGGCTCTGGTAACATTGCAACAGATCAGAACTGAAAATGTCTACAGGTAGACAAGCACGCATTAACTCTCAAAAATGTTTTTAATGTGTGTATATATATACACGAACTTTATCTGTTTTATATATAAACTTATACACTTTATATATATTTATACACACTTTGTGTTTTATATAAAAACATACATATTATATATATTCTCTCTATATAGTATATTTTCTGTATATATATAAAAAAATTTTTAGAAGTACTGAGGTGGTGATCTCAGATTTCTCAAAGCTTCTAAGACTACTGTTCTGTAAACAGTTTACATGCTCCTGTAATGCGTTCTTGCAGAAAGGTATCAAGGCAGTTTGTCAACCTAGTGGAAGAAATAACATAAAGAGCAAGTCGGCATGCAGTGCTGTTTTAATCACTTTTGTCCAGTCTTGGTCAAGAAGCAAGTTGATGTAGTGAGAATGAACAAGCAAGCAAGAAGTGAAGCACTTAAGTGCCAGGACACCATCGTCCCCCAAAATTCAGCCACAAACAGCCTGAGAGCTGCCAGCTGACCACTGCTGCTGACTTGAATGAAAATTTTTTCTACAGCCTTCTTAGGAAGTCAGTCACCACTGAAATAAGTATTCAGAAAAAGAAAAAAAAAATCAAGCTAAGCTCTCCAGCAACATTCAATATTGCACTGACATTTTAATATTGCACTGAGTTGAAAATGCTCTTTCAAAAGAATGACCTGTATTCCATACTGCTTTCACACTCACCATCAGAGAAATTACCCATTAAAAATGCACAGAAAGTTGACAAATTCTCTAGAATTTCACTAAGTTAGAGGCAGTAATGCCAAAAAAATCCTCTGTGACATTACATTTCCAACAAGCCTCACAACACTGGCAAAACGCATGAAAAAGGCTACAAAATTCAGAACGCTGCATGAGTCTGCAAGAACCATGAATACGAGCAGCTTGTCCATCCAATGTGACAATCTTAAAATGACAAGCCCTTTTTTGCCTGCCTACCGGCTAGTCTACACTCCTCTTTTCTTCTTTTGAATTTTCCCCAACTTAAATTGAATGCAAATAAGCCAGGTGTGGTCCCCAGAGCAGTAATCTGCAGATAGTCCCCACCGAGTTCCCATAGCAACTTGCACAGCTGGCCATGAGAAAGAGGTTGTATCTGCTTCATATTGGCTACAGAGTTTAAACACTCAGCGAGTGAAACACCAATTACAGCATCTTGTAAAGGAAACATCTACTAAAAAGCATATCCATTTTTCCTTGATTAATACAGGAAAATAAAACTCTGGATATGCTCCTAGTTCAGCAACTGCTCAGCATGTAAAGTGAGTAGCTGTTATTACAGGAGGTGATGCCTGCGAAGGAAATGGCTTCTCTCTTTTGCTGCAAGGTACTGAAGTTTAAGAAACACCATACCATTTACAAAATGCCTGTCATTCTGTAAATTGCTATCCAGAATACACAGCTGAAAGAGGGAAGTCAGAAATCCAAATACAAATCCTTCTGGTCAAGTTGTAAGATTTCCACAAGACAGTACCTCTCCAAGTGCTTTGTAAAATTTCCAATTTTAATTGTATTCTCTCTGTATCGGCTTTCTAAGCCTCATTCTAAAAAATCTTAAAGTTATCCTGCAACTGACAAACAATTGTTTGTCACATACAAATCCTACCCTTTGTTCCTTACCTACAAACACGTATCCCACCTTCTATTTGTTCTGCTCTTTTCCACATCCTCACACAAAGCTCACTGCTTTTGCCTACACCCAAGCCCTCAACTCTTCTCCTTTATGTTTCACCCCAGCCTTCTTGCCGTGCCCCCTTCCATATCTGCTGGCTAAAGAAGAGAAGGCGCTGGGGCTAATTTGGAACTGTGGATGCACTGACTGGCCATAGGCATGGACTTGTTGGTCAACTGACCAGATAAGCAGTGCAGATAAGGACTACACTTCCTCTGCTTTTCCTTTAGCATGGCCTCAAACCAGACATCTCTCTTCTACTCAGACTGTGGTTTCAAGTAAGAACAGCTCTACAAGCTTAGGGAAAAGGGCCCGTGTATCCCAGCTAATATCCTATGGCTAGCCGGGAAGCAGGAACTAAAAGTTGATGCTTTGGCAAGAGTGCGGGAACACAGAAGGTATGTAAGACACTGCCCCCCCCCCAGATTACAACTCAAAGACTTTTTGGGGCAGAGGATGTTGATAAATACTAAGTAACCCTCAACAGATTTTTCTCTCCCATGAATCCACATCAACATTCCACTGAAACCCTGTAAACTTCTGGGAGCCAGCCTGCAGCAAGGAGTCCCACAGCTTAAGTATACATTGAAGAACATTTTTTTTTTATTTTGTTTTTAATCTATCTTCTTCTGTAACTCTACTTCAATTTCCCCTACTTACTGCAGAAAACAGAGACCATGAACTGTAAGCCTCTATTCATCCCTCCATGACACTTCACTGACTTCTGCTCTATCACCCCTTAGCTCTATCTTGTCTAGGATGATAATCTCCAGCCTACACAGTTGTTCATAGTAAGTGTGAATGGCTTCCGTACAATGATTCCTACTGCTGCTTTTCCACATCTTTTCCAGGTTGGGGGAGAAGAGCTGCACAGTGCAGTACCCAGGAGAAAGATGCAGTAATGGATTGTGGCACAATACTATTTTTTCTTATATTGCTTTGCACTCTGTTCTTTTCCTGGCAACTCCTAGGATTTGATTTGCTTTATGACTACTTGTTGAGCATGAAAATACAGTAGATATTTCCATGAAAAATCATAACATGAAAGATTTCATACCCGGAGCGTTAAGAGTGCCTATACTAATGCCCATAAAGTCAGGATCTTATCTCTAACTTATTCACCAGTTTCAGGAAAACTACAGGAGCTTCGTATTATTGAAATACCACAATTTGTTCAATTTAGTTAAAATTGCCCAACTGTTTATGAGGGAGAGCAGAAAGGAAAAGACAGACAGAAACAACACACACTTCTCTTTCCTTATGAAATCTGGCTTACAAAAATAACAACATGATGCTTATCTGTTTCCAAAAGAGCAAGCGGTTGATAAGAAATAGACTCAGTATCAGTCAGTTCTGTTTGTGCTGACTTTACAAAATGCCTGTCCTTGTACTTGCTCTGCAAGCAATCCCTATTTTTCAAGGAGGGCAAGGCAAGTTTACCCAGGAACATTCAGCTTCTAACTATGCAAGAGGCCACCATTATGCTAGCTGTCTCATATGAGAATATACATTTATGTATGAAAGGGGAAATATAAGCAGTTTAATGTGCATACTGGAAGTTAGCTATAAATTTTATTCATCCATCAACATATGTAAGACATTGTACACCTGTGAGCTTTATCCATTACCCCACCTGTGGGAATTAGCCTTAATCCATCACTAACTTGAAAGCTGCTCATTTGCTTAAGTAGTTTAGGTTTAGTTTTCTTCTCTACCCTTTCTGCATTCCCTTCCAAATTTCTTTTCAGACTAATCAGCAGCACTTCAAAGAAACAGCTGAGCTGGTGGCATTAAAATGACCAGGGAAACACACAAAGCTTTAACAGGGTACAACCACTGAGCAAGTGAAACATGCCATTTAGTGTTAAAAATGATGACTGTAAGTCCACTCAACTGAAGAAAAAAAAAAAAAAAAAATCACAATTCATTAGAAAAAAAAATTAGTATTGCCCTATAGGCCTGGCATAATTTGTACTTTAAGAACTACACCATATTAACATCAACAGTCCATCATATGTTAATAAAAGCCAGAGAATTGAATATCAAAGGCTCTCGGTCTGTATTGCAAGCAAGAGGTTTACACAGTTTACAGAAGGAAATTAAATGGACATACAGGTGGCAGAGTCTAGAATTTGAGAAGCTGAAAACTGAAGAGATTTTACACTGGAAGTGGACATGTTATCTTGAAAGAATTTCAAGTGTAGTACCAGTTAATACTGGTAAAACAAATAAATATTTAATGTCAAGTGCTGAGGAGACACTCCAAATGCAAACATGCACACGCACGTGTGTGCGCGCACACACACGCACTCATACATATCTTTTATACCAACAAAGAGACAGATTTTGTACATCTCAAATTCAAGATGTGCTTAAATCTTCTGTTTCTGTCCTCTACAGGTCTTATCTCTGCTGTGGTTTCTATTCACGACAGTTGACGCATGCTGAGGACAAAGTTGCAATGAAATTGCCCATATGTAATTAGAATGTCATTTGGCCAGACCAGCACCAACCATACACATGGTACTTGCTTATAAACAACTTAAATGGGGGATGGAGGGGAAGGGAGAAGGTAACAGGGAGGAGTGAAGGTTTTGACTTCTGAAGAGACTTGGAGACATGCATAGCATTTTTGTAATAAAAGGAGGCCATTAAGTTTGCCTGTGTAACTTAGGCCTCAACTTCCAGGTGATAGATTAGATAAAAACACTGTATTCTGGTTAACACACGCCAAGAGATGGAGCTATACCCTCTTCTTAGCTTGAGCTATTAACTTGAAGTCCCTTTTTTATATAAGGCATGTTTTAAGACTGAAATCACCTAGGATGAGTTTCCAGCAACTGGATCTTGTTATGCACCTTTGGCTGGTTAAAGAGGCTTCCTTAAACAGAAGTCCCCTTATGTACTGTGAGCAAGTCACTGTACAGTCGGTCCAACTTGGTTTAACCAAAGATTCTGAATTTTAAATGCAGTTTGACAGGCTTTTCACATTCTGAATCCATCATGACTCTTCTCAGAAATATCCCTGGCTTTGTTAACAACTGCAGTTGTTAACTGCAGTTACCATAAGGTTAGTCTCAACTGTATTTATAACTCAAGTATTGTAATTGTTATCATAGGTACAGTCTCACTTCAAAAGACATTTCCAGATTGTAATTCATCAAAATTCAATTCATTTTTAGAGTCCATGTGTTTCAGAGCACAGGCTACTCTTCCCAAAGTGGAATCTACATCTCTTTTGTTAGATGTTTAGCAAACACTGTGTATTTGGCTAAATTAAAATACCTGGTTCATTTCCCAGAAAAACTGGTGAATCTTAGATCGCTTTATAGTAACTGATCCGACAGTTGCAACTCCACCAATCTTTGCATCTGAAAACTTTATCAAAGTTTCCATATTTCTTCCTGATCACTGGCAGATACAGAAGAGTACTTGTTGAAGAAAAAGACACAGCTAGTAGATTTTGACTTTCCATTAACAACTGTACTGAGATTTTTCAGTTATTCTGTCCTTAATCCTTTTAGTATGTGTTACTATTGATTTTGTATCACTTTAATTTGGTAATCAATGAAGTAAGCCATTCTAAATCAGATACATTATAAAAGAGTGCATTTTATCAATACAATTACAAAACAGAGCTTTAATCTTAACAAGAACTGAAAAAGCTTACAACAAATTCACCAGAAGACCTTCTCTCCTCCCCCAGAAAACTGTATAAATTGACATTAGATTATTTTTATTGACCAAAAATTGTCTATCAGCAAATGAAATTATCTAGTCACTCAAGTGCAACTGGCCTCTAGCTTTTGAAATAAACCTGCCCCATTTTTTCACATTATTGACACAATCGTTTTTCCACCTCTGCAGCTTCTTTGGCCACTTAAGGTTACTGACATCAACAACTACATAACATCAACAAATTAGAAAGATTCCTTTCCAGTCACTGTAAATTACTAAATGCAAGCTGCCTCATCCTGCAGATTTTAGAAATCCAACTCATACAATCTCAAGCATTCCTCCCCCTTCCCATTCACTTTGAGAATGGCATTTTCTCTCCATTTTTAGGAAATGGCTAAGGCAACTCAAAAGCAGGTAAGTATCCAACCAAGTTCAAAGACTGCATTCTCACTTGTGACCCTGATGTTACAGAGTTAAGAACATGTATGACCCTTTCCTGATGAGCAAACAAGGTAGTGTTCAGTCATGCCAGCTCAAGTCTGTAAGCCTGGGGAGGAGAAATGAAAGATCCCTTAAAACAGGTTAAGTGTGCAAACATGTCAGAATGTAGGCTTGCGCATTTCAAAAAGTGCCTGTGGACTACAGCTCCATGAGCTGGTCAGTCAATGGCTCCCACCAAACAGGTGAGGGGGGTCTCTTTTTTGAGGGTCTGTCTGGTTTTTTGGCACTGCTATATCAGGCCACAGAGGTGTTTAACTAGCACAAGAAGTTGCTAAGAGAGAAGCAGAGGCTGGTTGCAGAGCAGGGGGAGAGGTGCGGATTCCTTCTACAGCAAGCTCCTATGGTCGTTCACTTTGCCTCATGAAATCCTATCTGCAGAAATATTCATCCTTCATCATATAATCATAAACCTGTAACAAGTGATTTATGTAAATTTTTCCATGGAGGCATTTATTGGCATTGCTTGAGCTTTACCAGCTTGCTAAATACCATCAGGAAAAATAGGTTAGGATATTGTTCCAAACGATTCTTTGTGTGCTTGTATTCCAATAGCTTGAGAAAGGTAGACACTGTAATTCACACGACTACAACATACAATTCTTCCCAAACCATGCTACTACCTCTCCTCCTTATTCTCTAACCAGGTCATAACCATCTCGAAGGGAAAACACAGACCGCTGTTTCAGAAGGAGAGTACAGTGAGCAAACTGATGAAGCTGTAGCTGGGACTCGTCGTCTCCCAAGCCAGCAGAAAGATACTGAAGACCAGACTCCATCTGGACTCCTCTGTCTCACTGGGAGGGGGAAGCCATGTAAAGTATTTACTGTGCTTATTTTTCAATAAACTTTTTTTTTAAAATAATCCATAGCATCCTTTTAAATAGCAGAGTATGGGCAGTCAGTTATGTGTCTGTCATGCAGCTTTTGTTGATAGAAAGCAGATACCAGGTAGCAGAAATACAATTTAAATGAGTCCTCATCACTGAGTTTATCCTTTGATTTCCCTCATTTTTATATTATTTTAAAAATATCAGCCATCAGTATTTGTGCATTTCACTGAGATCTGTTCTCTCAGAGATTATTTGGCTGCAGTAGTCAACAGGTAGACTCCAAGATCTTGAAGGGAAGCCCCTTCAAACAGCGATCGTCGCAATTCCTCTTTCAAATTTTACTTCACTGTGCAAGTTGGGAATCTTGCAGCATTACTTCGGCTTACAGCTAATCTATCCTATCTGCGCAATGAATCATCAGTTTGACTATTAAAGTAACAGTCAAATTAATAATTAATTTCGTCGGTTTCTGTCCTGCTTAATTACAGAAACATACATACCATATTAAGGGCGCTTTTTATTGCTGTTGACCTCACCTTATTTGTTTTTAATACCAATTTTTCCTAATGGATTTTTATTATATTCTCACACTTGAAATCAGAGACATGTTCAGTTCTGAATCATGCACCCACTATTTTAGCTGTTAAATTCTCTATTTGGCAGTGTTAATACCACTGACCTCCCCAGCACAGATTGATGTTCCAAATGCTCCTCCTCACAGTTTTCACCATACACCCTGACTGCAAATAATTGTTCTTGCTATTTCTTTGACAGCTTTCTGGTTACACTTTGTTTATGGTAGACCCTATCTTTTCTCCAGAGGCTCTCTCTCCTAGAAAGAGATCTTGTGCATAACTGAATTTAAACTTTACTTCCCTAAGGAGCCTTTCCAGCTACACATTTCTATTCAAATCAACAGCTATCATCTGTTTAAGTGGTCATAAGAATTGTTGCGAAGAGATGAATCACCTAACCTAAAACTTGCCTATGATTAATACTAGGTACAAGAAACCTCACAGTGGACACCCATGGAATAGCCTACTTACCAGAGAAGTTTCTTCCTAATCCCCTTTGGTTAGCACTTTATTTGTTCCCTGTTGTATAATGGTTTTTCAATTCTTTACAAAGGCTTTACAAAGCTTTCATTTAACCTAACATAATGTACTGTAAATGAATAATCCCTTTTCTTTCCTGATCCTGTTAATCTTTTGGCCTCGGTTACATCTCACAGCAGTGAGATGCAAATGTTAATTATGCAAGAAGTATAAGATCTGTATTTTGATTTCCATCTGTCCAATACGAGTCCAGCACAAGACGCAGATAACTGAGTGCTTTCCTATCACCATGGGAACATGATTGCCAGGAACATACCAAGAACAACATCTCATATTGACTCTCAGAAGCCCCAGTCAAGTACCTTCCACCCATCAGAGCCTCCTTTATCTCCTTTGTTGATTCATATTTTTCACAAACTCCTGATTATTCTCCCTGTAACTCAATCTTCCTTAGGACTGAAGAAACATTGTCTTGCTCTAACTAGTGTAACATCTCCCCCTTGTTAGCATTATGTATGTCAACTATCTCATCTACATAATTTATATGGATGTAGTATATATGGATAATTTATATGGACATATTAACGTGATAGTGAAAACAACTGAAGTTGACAAAGTTGTAGGCCGACCCCTTTTTTTCCCTGGCCATACCTCCCACAGGGTCATACCAGCACTCAACTGATCTCACAGTTGGCGAGATTAGCAAAGTCAGAGAATTGGACAGCAGAAAATTAACCCATCTGAAAAGCAGTTTCAGCAGCTTAATTCCCCAACCGGCCTGACTAGAGTCAAACAAGCCCAATGGAGCAAATGCCACCGAGGGTGGGACTAAACAGAACCAATCTAGTTTGGTTTAAATTGTTTAAACCACAGCCTCACAATACATTTGGATTTTATAACCAACCCAATCTAATGGCTGTCCACCACTGAAATAGAAAGGCCTCGTTTCCTTTCCTTTCCCCAGTCACAACAAGATGGCTCTACCTCATCCCTCACACCGGTCCTGGTGCTCCCCTAACCAGAGGAAGAGACAATGTGACTTGGCAATCCAGAAGAAAATTAACCTGATAAAAAGCTAGCAGAAAATTATTTTTCTTTCAAGTTAGAGCAGCTATGTGTGGAAGTCAGAGACTGAGCACATACACAAGGACAGAGGCTGAACCATGAAGGAGTGGGAGAGAAAGGGGAAATGGTCTGTCCTTCCAGTGGCATGAAACTTAAAAAGGTTTGTGTTGTAACTTCAGCATGAGGGTGAAGAGACAGGGTTCAGCAATGTGATGGCTTACTACTACTGTTAAAAGGAGGCCACGCTCCCCACTTGGATTTCACACTGTTTCTGGCTATGTTGTACTGGCTTTGTCACTAGCAAGCCCCTTCCAGAAGGGTATATAACTTGCCAGAATGGTATAAGACTTTCCAAGGGAAGAGGAGTAAAGGCAAGACGATGATGCTGAGGGTAAGGAGTAAGGGTAGTCCAATTTCAGCTTCAGAGAGCTCTTATGTGAGCTTAGCTATGTTTGGAACCATAACTCAAGTATATACACTTCTCTTTCAGAAACAGCAATGTGTGGTTATACTGTTAGAGTGCCTCAAAAATAATGTTGTAATCAGATATACATATGCAGGAGTCACCATCACTGTTACTGGTAGCCAATTGCTACCTTCTCCACTACATTAGTGATATACACTATAACATTAGCTTTCCTCTTAAATAAAGCATAGGACTGTGACCACCCAAAAGTCTTACACTGCAAAACACACTTGCATTCTTACGTTTTCAGCTTCCTTCAAAAACAAGACAATGTGTAAAATCCAATGCCTCAAACAATGTCAAGAGAAAGCCACAGAAGATATTGCCACAGTATCAAGACATTTTTTGTCAATACTGACTCAAGACAGCTGAAGCAATACTCATCTCTTAGAATTACTAGTTAGCTTTTACAGATCAACAGCTGATAGATAAGCATGTTAAAAATTAGATTATATACTTCTCTGACTGCAAAATTACACACGGCTAAGTTCTATCAACTCTCTTAACCAGCAATGGAGAATGAAAAGACATCCATAAACTTCTCATTTTTTTTCCAGAATGGTTCTACTACCTACCATGGTAGTAAAGAACAAGATAGAGCCCACCATACTATAAATACATTTGTTTTGGGCTGAATTAGAATCTGATATGTGTAATATTCTAATAGAGGAAGTTCATAGAAAAAAGCTGGCACAACACTGCTCAACTTCAGAGTTTTCCTTAAGCTCTCAATCTATTTACATACTATCCACTTTCTCAGAACAAAAGCTTCCAGGAAGATATGGTGGATACATACTATTTTCACATTTTGGTAAAAAGTTGTCCAAACCCTTTTTCCCCTTGAAACAATGCAAGATAGAAGTGTTATTAAAACACAGGCAGTGGCAGTGTACTTCAATGGGCAATGAAACTAGCAAAAGTTCTGTTCTGAAGTATATGTATCTTGCAGTTGTTGTATTTGGGGCTTTTTTAACCAGGTTATGATTCAAGCAAGAGTTTGCCCCTTTTGATATATCAGAGACTCCACCTACAAAAAAGCTGTTCTGCATGTCCTAATTTCCAGAAAAGCTTAAAACCCGCGTCACCTCAGAACAAGAATCCATGTGAAAGAGAAGCCATCATTTTGGCAAGCATTTCTTTTGGCAACCATGTCTTCTGAATTAAATTCTATGCCCCTGCACTTGTTTCCACCTCTGCTCTACTCCCTCAGTTCTACCAGTATGATCATTTGTACAGTCTCCCAGAAACAGGATTAAAGAATTGATAGAGGTTAAAAGTAACTGTAGAGTTCACCATACCAAAGACTTGTCTAACTTAAGGGCATATTACATATACACACGATAGATGGAGGAGTTTCTCCAAATTATTGCACGCCTACAATAAGTGTGTTTTGTCTCTTCTCTGCATTAGTTTTCCAGTAATTGATGAGTCTCATATTCATACTGAATCCTTTCCTTTCATGAGAATGGTAGCAGGGTTTCTTCCACGTGACCATCGACTGGGCAATGTATAAGAACCTAGTCTCCTTGAGACTTCCATGCCACTGACAAGTGTGACCAACTGGACAGTGGATGGAAAAAAAATCGTAAGAGATGGGATTAACAGTCAGCATAATCAAGTAATCTCTACGTTCTTTGGAAATGAGGCTTAAACATTTCCCTGCCTAAAAAATCCTGCCAACCTACGAGGTTTAGTAAAGCTCATAGGCTTTCAGTATAACATCTAAATTAGAGATGATAAACAGGTTAACAAACAACAAAAATACATTCTCAAAGAAAGAAAATATGACCTTTTGTCAATACGTCATTTACCTGCCACACAGAAACAGTGTAAAGGTGTATTTACCCTCCTCTTAAATATCTCTTTTTGTTCTCCCATTCTATAATACACACTGTGTTTATTTCATAGCTGCTTACCCTCAACTGGAGGGACAGGCCATTCCCTTAAATCTACCTTATTAGCTTCACAAATGTGCAGTACACCAAGGTCAAGGTATAAGGAAAAAAAACTCTTACAGCTCAAAGCAGGTACCAAGAATGGAAATGCTTGAAATAAGGCCTGAAACAGTAGATGCTCTAGGAGGGCATGCCTCAAAGAACCAGAATCATACAAAGGGGAAAAGAAAATGTTACGCTCCAATTTAATCAGAATCTACTGGACACAACAGCTGACTCCACAGCCCTAGTGACCTGAAGAGTAATTTTAGTAGTTATACGGAAATACCCATTTTCAAAGTTCCAACTTCCATTCCTTCCTACTTCCCCACCTTGCTCAAGAAGAGGAGGAAATTTACACAAGCAGCATTTTTACAGGTACCTCCTCAAGAAATTCTCTCAAATGGAGTAAGAGAGTTCCCCTCCTTTATTTGGGGCAGCACACCTTTTTGCTGAAATGCAAAAAAAATTTGTTTTAACTTTAAAGCAGCATTGGCACTTGGAACTTCTGTGCACATCAGACAAGCTCAAAACACATCTGAAGAAACAATATTGGAAACTTCAGCAAACACATTTCCACAAAATCTAGATTTCGGTACAGTTTACATAAATTTAGCAGGAGTGGAGTAGGCAAAGCTGTCCCAGTAATGCTTTAAGTATCTGCCACACAAAGGTTCAGCTGGGTTCAGTTTTCACCTGAAAAAATACAGTTATCACCTGTGAAGGCAGACTACAATATGTTACACTGTATATTTTATGCTCCAGTAAATGCAGCGTAAAAATAATTTCTGTTATTTTAATAGCATCTTGCCCATTTGTATACACCATACTTTTAACTTGTGTCTTTAGTCATGGTTCCCCTATGAACAAGAAGAGAGCACAAAAGTGATACTACTTTTTTGTTTAATCCCTAAATAGGTTCTGACTACCTGCAAGTCCTATTAACTTTACTCTGGCACTGACTAGTAAACCGTTGAGCAGCAGAGGCAACTCAGTAGCTTACTGTAGGCAAAGCAATACAAACACTGTATGATACACATTTGTTTTGTATTTGGAAGACTGCTTGCCATTACACAAGTTGATTTTTATATTATGAACTTCAGTTTTAGAGGTATGGATGGCATAGATCACTATCCCAGCTCAATAAACCTTATTTTCTTAGAAATTAAACAACAAGAAAGGTGAACATTTAAAGCTCTCCCCTTACTAATACCAGAGTATTTCAACAGAAAACAATAAGGTAACTCAGCTAGCACAGAATACAACCACACGTACACATTTTCTCCATGAAACACAAGATAACTGAGCTCTGCAGTCTTCACTGGATTAATTATTTCTCTACCCTTGTCCTGTGCAAACTCCAGCTTGCTTTGAACCAAAGACCTTTATGGTTCAAGTCCCAGGAGATGCTGAGAAGGTGTTCTCAGTGGAGCAAACTTTTCCAGAGAAATCACATTCTGATTTGAGAGAATTCATTTCTTCTGGCCTTTGGGGGAACACTGCAAGTCCCATGTATTTGTTCAAGTCTTTACCTAGCGAGAGCAGAATCCCTTCTAGGCTCTGTCAGGTTGATGCTGATCTTGCAGCATTTGGCTGTGTACAGCCACACTGTTCACATATTTTTTTAATTTTGTACATCAAGTAATTTTAACCCCATCTTTTAAAGAACAGTGTTTTCCAGTCCTTCAGAACAGGTTAAGGGAAACCTTCAACTAATACTGAGTCAATTATACAGAGTTAAAGCATAACATGTTGAACAACAAAGAAACAGTTGATTAGTATTAAACAAGAATATACAACTAGAAAGTTATGGTAAGGTAAAGCTTAAAAGATGGGAGTGAAATGCTGTGTAGGCATGTGAACCACTTCTAATATTGACAATAAGATCACAAAAGACATTAACAAATAGGAAAGGCATCCCAAGTGGCACAAAAGCAATTTTTATACATTTGAAATATGAAATCTTGTTATTCTGGAAAAAGTAAAAAAGAATAAAGTAAAAACAAACAAAAAAAGGCTGCAGAGGAAGAAAAAGAAATTCATTTAAGAGCAACCCTTCCATTTTGAACAGCCACAAACATTTCAAGCACCTACATCGTAACTGCTCACATAATTAATTCAGCGTAGCAGTCAGAAACAGCAATACTGACACAGCCACAGTTCAGCAGTCTACACTCTGCTGTAAGGAAATTTTTCCTGAAGACAGATGCCACCCGGAGGAACAAAACCAGAAAAACAATCGGCTGCCTGACCAGAGGCAAGGCAAGGAGAGATTAGAACTGCAAGCCTCTCTCTCCTCCCAAGACTCCCAGCCTGTGTTCGCAGAACAAACCCGCACAGCCCACAGCAGCAGCAATTTTCCGAAGGAAGACAAAGCCAGCCGCATTCTGGCTACAAGACAAGTGAAAGAAAAAGCAGACTGGCCTCTCAGAAAGGGTTGCAAGAAGAAAGCATACGTGTTTCTCCTAACGGCAAGCACAACCATGAATGCTACTTTTCAGTTGCCTAGGATCACGCCAGTGTTCAGCGTCTGGTGGTAAGCCAGAAGACAGGGCGTTTTGCTCACTAACTGTAATTTTTTTAAGTGGATTGTCAGCAGTGATTCTCTGTTTAGGAAACCTGTGTTCTCTCAGCTGAGAAAATTATGCCTTCTGGGGAAAAGAACTGTTTGGGCCATGCCCTAACTCCCATGGAGAGCTGAGCATTTAGACTTAACAGCTGATAAGCAGCCACAAACATGACAGCTTCATTTCCTTTCTACTTTCTTAAACTGTATGTTAATGCACATCGGGAAATGTAGATCTATCTGGAACAGTAATTAGTTCTGTTAATTAAGCTCTCAAGTATGGACATGGAAGATATCTCATGGATGTATGTAAAACTGCATACTGCAGGACTACTCTCTTCCAATGTGGGTACTATGCCCAGAAACTGAATCCAGGACCACAGTGCTTAATCCTAGACACTGAATTCCACGCAGCAGCTCCAAAGTGCAGAAGTCATCTATACAGCTCTTTAGACCTCACCAAGAATACCAATAGTTACTTCAACACAACATTACAATATATGCTCATACAAATATGTAAATAATTTTGAAAAATTTTGGGAGGGAGATTTTCCCTAAAAGTAAACCATAATGAACAGGTAAGTGTAGACACCTTATGTCTAGGTAACAGCTTAGGACTACATTTTAAGAAGTGCTCCACGTCCAAAACCTTTGCCCAAGAATGGATCTTCCTGAATTCTAGCACTACACACACATCCAAAAAATCAACGCAATAGACTCCTCACCCAAAAATGAAGTATAGGCAGGAAGATACATACAGAAGGAATGGCTTTCTTTGCTACTATTGTTGCTTTTAGCAAGAAATTCTAATGGAATGGTTAATATTTCTATAGAAGATGAAAATCATGATCTATCAAGAAAGAAAAAAAAAAAAATCTATACAACGATCACTGAATTAGCTTTGGGCACAGGAGACTTGGTTTCAGACTTTCCCGTTTCTAACATACAGGCAAGTCATGAGAAAATCCACATGAGATAATTAGGCACCAGTTTGACCCGATGGTACCTTTAACAAGGTAATTCCCCAACAAGAAAGAAGTACCATATCTAAATATCTGTATAGACTTGCCCTTAGTGCCTTGGTTTATTATCTGTAAAAATCCTTCCTGCCTCACAGGATATTGTGAGCAAGGCTCATGAGGCTCTCAGATACTGCGGCTGCAGCGACAGGGATCTAAACCAAAGACATGTGGCTTGATTCTAGTCCCAGAACAGAGAAGATCAGCTAGAAATAGTTCTGAATGCAAGATAAGTCTTTAAAAATCTCTACATTCAGATGGGCAGCATGAAAAAACTGGAAGGGTGGTGAAACCAAATAGCTTGTAAAGGGTAAGCATAATCTAGACTGTGTCAGTGAGAATCGATAAGGAAAATAAACACCAAAGATGAAGAATTAAAATTGATAGCATTTTTTGGCATAGCAGGGGGTTTTGTTTCTGTTGTTGGGGACGGGGGGTGGGGGGGGTGTTTTGGTTTGTGGATTAGGTTGGGGTTGGTTTTTTTGGAAGATAGTCAAGTGACTAAAGAACCCAAACTGACAAGAATAAATCAAGACTAATTTTATCAGTTATGTCCAAAAGCTCCAGAACTGCTGCCAGTTGGTGACGAACCTGTCTTCATATTCCTGATTACTCTAAAGACAGAAACGCATGGAAAAGAAAATTATTCTTTTGTTCTAACCCAGGGAATGGCATACAAAAAACCAGCCAAGTCTCCAGCACCACAAGTTATAGTATGTCAATAACATGTGTTAAATAGCTGTGTGCTTGCAGCTGTACAAAATCATTCACATTACCGTCAAAAAGGTGTTGACTGTTCTTATACATGGACAGTTACTGTATGCCCTTCAGAGTAAGTGTTTGCCATAAGGTAATTCGTTTGTATGTGAAGTCCTGTCTTCTCTTTTCTAACACCCAGTCAGGATAGACCACACTGTCATGGCAAAACAGACAGGTAGTGCTTTCCTAAACCACTATGGCCTGAAAAATCCACCCACCAAAGAGGAGACTCTACTGAATGTGGTTGAACAGATTTTGCTACATCAATTTCTAATTACTTTAACATTTTGTTTTACACTTAGAAAGGAAAACATCAAGTGTCAGTATGCAAAATCTCCTCTTCACACACCTGATAAGAGATTGATTTAACACACAGGAGAATGGTAATAAACTTCAAAAGTTTTACTCAGTGTTCAAAATCCAACATGCAACACAATCTTTTTGCAAGTTTCCATTTTATGCTGCTGCCTGGAAAAAAAAAAAGCTAAATACAAGAAACAAGGAAGTTAAACATAAAAAGAATAATCTCCATATTACAACCTAAAGCAAGCTAGTGGAAAAAGAGCCCATTCCAGTGGCAGAGAACTCAGGATGCCAGCTACAGTTCAATGGAGTCTTGCTTATTGTCGTCTGCAAACCAAAGAAGAAAAAAGCAGAAAGTTTTACTTGTTTTAATTCAATAAAATTTACATTTTGTGCGATGAGAATGAGAGTAGTTATACAGCTTCAAAGCTCTACTAGGAATCTAATAAGAAATATTAGCCCTTTGGGAAGGAGCAGATGATATAATGGACTGCTTATCCTGGACTGACCCCGTGAGAATCTCACTGACTAGAATAAGCAACCTAACATTTCAGAGCTCAAGCAAGCCTTTCCTGAACAACTACAAGTTCAAAATGAAGACAAACTTGAGAAACTTCTGGCAGCATCAGCGCAAAAGAACTCAATTCCATTTGCACACTACAGGATAAAGTTTTAGATATAGAAAACCCTTTTAATCAAAGCATCAAATACTCAATCTGTAGGTCTCAGTCGCATATGGTGGCTTGGCACTTGTACTAAGGAGTATTTAGGGTATCACAAACATAGAAGAATGCAGAGATCTTGAAAATGTAGTGGCAAAGGGACAATCTTCACAAGAGCTGTGCTCAAATTTAAAAGCTTAAAAACCAGAAGTCTCTTCCAGTCACAGGAGTTTAGGTCAAAAAAACTGGCACAGAGGCTAGAGAGGCATTTGGTGACAGCATAGCCACCTGCTGACAGCAGCCTGTGATCTCACCACTGGCTCAGGAACAGGGGCTGCCATTTGAACAGTTGACCCTTTCCCTCCTCCACCTCTACACTTCTCAATCAACTTGAGGGATTGTGTTGTCATGAGAAGGGCAAGATCACCTTGCTGCCCAAACTCAATAGGATTCTTCTTTTCTTGTAGGGTATGTTTCAGCCATACCAGCTCAGAGGTGAGTAAGAGAGCTGGCAGAAGTACACATCTGAAGGCAGGGAGAACAGGATCTCTTATGCACCACAGTCTTGGAGTGTAGTGTTAAGACTCATAAAGCCATCTACATTTTATCTGAAAACCCACAAGTCCACCAGTCCCATGCCCACAACCCTTCACAAACGCAGATCTAGGTGTGTTTCAGCTGGTTTAAAGATTCGTATGTCTGCATGTCACATCCAGTGCTTTTTGAAGCTATGGCAGGGACCTCAACTAAAAACTGTTTTCGCAAGCACCAACATGGTGGTGCAAAACCATTCTGAAGACATCACCACTTCTTAAAAGTCTTCAGCTTATTTCAAGAGTAGCAATATAAGTGTTTTCCATTGTGGGGCTCTGCCTTGAGGCACTAGGTAATATTGTTGAAAATTTGCAGTTCCTATATAACTAAGGAACACAGTTTTGAGTAATTAAAACTAAGCCTCTTGCCAATATATTCTTTCATTACTTATTTCAAGAAGTCTTCAGTGGAAGCTACCAAGAATTACTTCTACTATTGTCACTGGTCTTTATAGATCAATTACCAAATAAAACTCAAAATTCAGGTCCCAAGTCTATTTTGTGCAGACATACAATTGAAAATTCAGTGGTCTCTTCTGGGTGTGCGTTATTTGTTCTTAAAGAAAAAAGATGAGTAATAATATAATCTGATGGAATTTTAAAAAGCAAGTTATCTACAAGATGTTCCTGGGAAAGTCATTCTCCTATTATTGTTGGAAGGAATACTCAGAAGCTGCCACTCACTGTTTATTGTGTTGGTAAAATGTATTTATATACAAGTTCCTGACCATCTTAATAGAAATTCCAAGTAGTATTAAAATCATATTACTAAATTGCATGATACAGCCCCACCTATCTCAGAAACTCTACGCAACAGGGAGCCTTTTAGTCCAGCGGTCCACAGACGTTGTCAGTGGTGGTATGTGCATTACACTCAATTCCCAACAAAAGCACCTCTATGCTAGTGATTGGTAGCTAACGTTAATCAACAGTTGCTGCAACTGAACTGTGGATGTGGCAGCTGCATCTCCTCACCCACTGTTCTACGTCCAGCAGCTGCTGTGACCACCCTGGCACAGTCAAGACCCGTGTTTGCTGCTCAGGACCAGGGTGAAGATCTGCTCCCAGTGTCACTCTGATCATGAATAGGACCATCCCCACAGGCAGTTGGGGAGGGAGGATTTGACTCAGATTTGTGAGGCTGGGGAAGATGACTACAGGTACAGTTCCATGATGGAGTAAGAGGACATAGGTTAAATGACAACAGGAAAGGCTACATGACAAATGGTGCATGGTAAGGGGGAGGGGGAAGACAGAACAAAGGTTCATCTTCCATACTCAGGCAGCTGTAGCCACTGCCATTAATCACAGCATCTACATCTACCACAAGTAGATATAATACTCCTACCTATACAGTATTCTACCAGAACACCTGAAGTTACAGATTCCATTTCAGACAATCTGTTCTTGCATAAAACATGGATCAAAATAAGCTAATTATATACTGAAAGTTCATTAAATGCCAGCATCACCTCCCCCCCACACACAGCAGGAAGCTAAGTAGGCCAATTACAAGTGAATGGGGGAGCAAGTTTAATTCCTTTACAGGGAAGGAGGTGTGTAAAACCTTGCTCACATACAGAGTGAAGAAAAATCTGACTGATTACAACCAATAAGATTTACTGAAAAATTTCTTATGCAACATGATCAACGGGGGGGAAGGGGGGGGGGGGGGGAAATCAAACCTGCCATAAGAAGTCAGATTTCAAGGTGGATTTTCCTCGTAATCTACAAAATAGACTGATAAAAGTCATTGTTATTCCTCTAAGTAGCCTTGTTGACATTTTGTCTGGAATACTATGTTCATAACAGTATATGCTCATAAAAGCATGTATTACAGAAGGTGAGGTGGTAGCATTAAGAAGCAGTGCCCAAAATAAAAATGGCGGGGCATGTTTTGTTGATCATTACATATTTAACTGTGTTACACAAGCTAATAAAAATACTTCATGTCAGTGAAAACGCAGAAGTAGAAGATGAAAGCAAGCACAAATACCAAACCAAATAGATATCCTTGAAAATCATTTATTTGGAAAGAAGTGGAAGTTGGGAGAACATAAATTCCAAATTCCAAGAAATACTTGTATGCTTTACAATTTCCAGACAATTTAGGCATGAATTATGCTAGCCCACATCAATTATTTTCACCTTTCAAGACTCTGCCATAAAAATCAACTCCCCAAAAGAGGTCTTTTAAACTATTAGCAAATTTTGTCATTTAAGTACTAAGAAGTTTAGTTGCAATTTTAAAATAGTGTTTTACACTGGCTTCAGTTTTTTATCTGCATGCATACATTTCAGTGCTATTTTTAAACTTCTCTTCAGTAAGAAGGGCTTGACTGATTCAATTTTAAAAGGTGTGCACTACAAAGTTCACATTTTATACCCGTCTAGGTCTGAACCTTAGCTGGTACTATTCACCAGAACTCTGGAACAGACAGCTGTCCAAAACACAAAGAAAAAAAATAATCAAGGCTCAATAGAAGATTTCTATAGCTTTAAAGTCTTGTGGCATGCGTTTCTCCTAACTCTTTTAGCCCTAACTGCCATGATTGCTTTTGAAACAAACAGGAAGAAATTATGAACTTCCCCGAGATATGGAAGCGTAGCTGGGGCACAGAGGCAACATGTTGGGAAGAAAAGAAAACATCTGTGTTTCCTTCCCATTCTCTTCCACCTGAAATAAATTCTTTGGCTGCAGTTTGTCTTCTTTTCTGGAAGCATTTACACAGTATCTAATGCTATCCACCACCATGACTACCCCTGGGGCTTTTATGAGGGTGGGAACAATCAGTATAAGAATTACTAGGGACATCAAAGAGACAAAACATTTATTGAAGAGGGAAGAGGAAGAGAGAGTGTGAGGTAACGAGGGTCCTACTGTATTTACCTTATGTGCCAAGCATGTGGACAGCAATAAAAACCATGTAGGGAGCAATTTTGGTCAGAGAAAGAACACGGCAGCCTAATGGGAGGCCTTTGTTCTTCAAAAGGGTCTCCTTTTCCCCTTTTGTGCTTCACTTAATTCATGGCATCTGAGCTGCTCTTGAACTTGACAGACAGAGAGAAGGAGGGGGGAGAGATGGAGAAAGGGGGAGACAGAGACACAAAGAAAGAAAAAAGAAAAAAGGACTTCAAAGAGTTTTCCTTTGAAAATTCAGTTGTGCTGTATGCATTGCTGAAGGTTTTAGATTCAAAAAAAGGGCAGAAAACATTTCATATAATTTCATCGTGGGGATAAATTGTCCAGTGCCCTTATTAAGAAGGCTCGGAGAAAGGAGCGGCACAAAAATGTTCAGAAAATAAATGTATCTGGGCTAAGGAATATAAATAAACCCGAATTGCTCCCCTGGGCGCTTTTTATTTATTTCCACGTTAAATCTGATCCTCGGTGGGCCCCAATACATTTATCACGACCCTACCGAGCCCCCCGCCCGGCACGCGCGGGCCCCGGCCCGCCCCGCGCCCCCTGGGGGCAGCGCGCGGAGCATCGCCCGGCCGCGCGCCCGGCGCCCGAACCCGCCTCCCCGAGCCACGGACACCGGGGCGCGGCGGGGACAGGCGGCCAAGGCCGGCCCCCGCCCCCCGCGGCGCCGCGCCCGGCCCAGCGGGCTTCGCACCCTCTTCCCGCAGCCCTGCCGTAGGCTGTATTTATATGAAATAATGCCTCACTGCAGACTGCACTTCTCTCCAGCATCTCGCCCGCCAGACCACCTCCTCCCCTCAATACTGGGCATCAGTCAGCTACCGACACATCATGTACACGTTCCTTCGTGGATTTTTATCTATAACGTATACGCTGAAAACGTTTGGCAGAGGTATTCGTAATAAAACACTAGACTGCAAAATGTAGAGAGATTCATGTGTCAACATCACAATAAATTCAATAAAAGATTTTTAATGCAGAAGGATCTTGAGTTGTCCCTTACCGACAATTAACCCATCTCCTTCCTGATTTACATATTCCGACCACAGAAGCGTCTGCCTCTAGCACACTATTTCCAGAGTGTGGAAGGTAATGGTAAATCCGTAATGTAACATTCCTACTTGATAATGCTCTTCTCCTTATCTGACTATTTTATTTGAGAACAGATCTTTTTTTCATCTGAACAAAAAAGGTACCCAAAACAAAAATTTTTAAATTAATTCTGTAACTTAAAGTTACATGAAGTGTACTTACTATGAAGTACATCCATTTTTAAAGATATGTATTTTAATGAGCCTGCACAAGGTTAATTTTATTTAGAAGTCCAAAGGCACGATTAGACCATGCAAATTACACCAAAATGCATGCTTATAAACTGACAAGCAAATAAGCCTCCGGCAGTTGCCAGTGCGGCCACTGACACAGCAGAGTTTGTCATTATACTTTGTAGAGAGGTTTCTGTCTCACATCAGCAGCATATTTATAACCTGTTATTACATTATGTTATGCTACCTGTAAGGTAACCTGGGAAACACCATGAAATAAAATTGGTAGAAATGTTTCTTTATCACAAGCTTGTTTTCTGTGGTTAAGAACTGTGGATTTTGAAGTAATTCTGTTTGGTTTTGTTTTTTCTTTTAATTTGGGGGAATTCCACTAGAGACATTTACAGAACCTGTACCTATTACATCAACTTTACAAACTAGACTGAATGTATTTCAGATTATAGATACCAAGTAGAAGCAAAAAAGATGGAAGCAAAGCGTTTATAGAACAATTAAACAATGGAAGATAACAATTAAATCTGTTTTGTTCACCAGGAGCGTCTTTGAGTATTAATAACACTTATAAAACACTTTGAATACTGAGTGTTACAGCCATATAAAGCAGACAGCACTGGAATATTTCTGATGTACTATAGAATTGTAAAATACATGAGACAATTACTAACAACTTTGAGTAAGCGTAGAGAAGTTGAATCCAAAGATTCTGCTGCTTTCTCTTGGAAGTTGTCTGCCCCCACACTTGTTTCTTGGCGAGTGGAAGTTTACCTTTGCCACCCAAAAACCTCACACATACCTGAAGGGAACTGCAGTCACAAGTATCTGGTGATGCTGGACAGCATTTAAGCTCCTACAGCTGGCAAAGCAAATATATTAACGACTACAGCGAATTCTGGCTGTTTCTGAGAATTCTCATATAATTTAAAAACCCAAAACCGTATACAAACATATTAAAATTACTTTTATTCTGCCAAAACCCAGAGTTCCGACCATCTTAAACATGCCATTTTGTGAACACTGACTTGTCTGCTAAGTCACATATTATGTTTGACCAAAGCTCTTCTTATGTTTGGGACATTTTTAAGGATGGATTTATTTATGTTAACTCTTCAATGCCTGTAACATGAGACCATCTTATTGTCTTCTTCTCAGAGCACTCCTAGGATCCCTCTCCTCCCCTGGCTCAGTTTCATGAAGCTTGCAGAAAAATTTCTATATATAACTGCCTTTCCCTCAAATTGGTTGAAATCAATCAGAAGATGAGAAAGTTAATCAGAGAACTGGAAACAAAGACACATTACTACTTAAGAAACAAAGTTAAAAATTCTTTCCTGCAGTAAGATACTCAATTTGTATAAAACCTTTCTTCTGGCTTAAGCCTAATAGTTCTAACAACCAGCTTCTGACAGTTCTCAGCCAAAAGAAAGATGAAAAACTAGCTTTATGCAGTAGAACATTTCAAGTATACAGACAGAAAATAACAGGTACTAGACAACCCATACCTATCATGATAGCATTGACTGGCAGAAGTCAAACCACTCCTTCAGTAGACTGGTCCTGAATCGTTTTATCACATGCACACCGGAGAACAAGGTGTCAAGCAGAGCTTCTGAAAAGGCACTTCCAGAGTGCAGCTATCACTTAATATTTGGGGCAACAAGCAGCGTATAGTCATGTACCACACTTCAACCAGTCATCAAGAAATAGTTTATAAAGCAACCCAAATGAGATACACTGCATTAATCCAGCATACAGATCACAAAAGAGAAGTCATTCATCGTACCACTGACTGGAGGCAGCAGTTGTATTATTTTAAAGGTAAAAAGAAATTTCATCTGTTTATTTTGTTAGTGCAGCTTCCAGGCATATGCTCACTTAGCTTTCAGACAGGGAATATGTATATTGTATAAATAGCTTTCATACAGTCTTCCTTCTCCTGTGATGTGCACAGCAATCACCTGTCTACTTAGAGGCTTTCTATTCTGGAAGTCACTATGTAGATTACATATTCTATCTTAAACTACTTACTTCCCTTAATTGTGCATGTCCACTGGGAACACTTCAGAGAACGTCTCCAGAAATGTTGCCACGCTACCAAAAACAGGTAATTGCTCTGATTTTTTTATTTTACTTTAAGATACATCATATTTCAGGGCTATAGCAGACCCATGGTAAGAAGCAAAAAAACCTAATAATAATCATCATCATCATAATTCCTCTACATTCTCATCCTCTTTTTACTGTTCCAATACTCTTTCCTACTCAAAACCACAGCACCAAAAGGACAAATGAGTATGAACTTCCTACTGGTGTCTGTAGAAAAAGCAAACCTACAAAAATCAAGCCAGAACTAGAAGCAATTAGGCAAAACACTTCTCCATTCCAAAGATACTTTATTAATATCAGATCGCTTCTTTAGGAGAGAACCTCAAGCAGACCAGAAACAGCACCATTCTAAACTGAAGTAAATACAGGTTATTACACAAAGTTCTTGACTTTCCATCCGCACCTGATGTCTGTACACTTGACCTTACCACTGCACTTGCTTAGCAGTGGCAGCAAGAATCAATCTAGAAGCTCGGTGGTGGGCAGGCGGCAGGGCAAATTAAAGGAATACTGGATGGGGATGGAAACACGAGATCCTCCCTGTTCAGCAGCGACCCACACTTGTGCCAGTTTGGGGGGGAAAAAAAAAATCACCACAGAACTAAGGGCATCAGACTGATGCCACAGTTTGCCAAAACAGATAAGCCAGGCTGTGAGTTAGCTGCACAAAGATGATGTGAAGGGACAAGATCTCCGCAAAGAGCAAATGCTCCCACTGCTTCCCTCTGTCAGATAGTTACTATGCAGCATCAGGGGAATTGGTTCCCCTAGCTAATGCAGAGGAAAACTAACCCTGAAGAGAGGGATAGATTTCCACTCAATGAGTAAATTAAACCAGCTATATTTTAATTGTTCAATTACAAAACAAAACACTTGGGGAGGAAAGGTATAACAACCAACAGCCAAAGGCAAGAGGATCTCCTTCAGCAGGGGCCAGATATCAGATAAACTCTTAACATGAAACTGCACTAGAGGTAACATTTCTGCAGGATTTAAGAGACAGTGTGCTTATAGGAGCCATAGTACAGATAACCCCCCAAAAAACAAAGTAAGACCATCAAGAGGAAAAAAAAACACCTTACATCTTAATTAAATACCAAAATACAAACCCCTCAACTTGGTTGGTACAGGACACTGTAACATGACAAATTCTATCACTGCTTACCTTTAGTACCCCTAGGTATTTATATACATGCCTGTGTCAAACTGAGTTTACCTGATAGATGGCATATATGCATGTCGTCTTTTCCACCCACTCTCACTATACTTTTATAAAGCAGTACATACCATGGAGGCAGATTTGGGGGATATGATCTGCATTTTTTTTTTCTTTCAGTTAAACAGAAGCATACTTACAACTTGCTCTACCTGCTTTCACTTTCTGCACTTTGTTATTTAACAAGTCCTGAATGATCATGAGACTCTGCAGCAATATTAAGCCAGTTTAGTTAGTTCTTCCAAGATTTGTCAATATAAAAACAGTGCGGTCCAACAAGTAGTCAACGGCTATTCCCATCTTTGCAACTTCTTCCACAAGGTAAGAATGTCCCTTAAAGAAGGAAATGTTACCTAGGCAGCTCAGCTTTTCTTATGTGCATATTCTTACCCAGAGACAGACTTGCTACTGACACTAAGGAAGCAGAAGTACACAGGGCAGTTGCTGTATCAGTGCTCCCTAAGCCAACAGTGCCACCCACCTCTAGCTTTGTGAGCTGTAAGCTCTCCCCTTTTTTTTTTTTTTGGCCTCCCCATCCTCACAGCAGCTGCTGCTGCTGGAAAAAGAGAAGCTATTGTTTGAATGATAGATACACACTACTGCTTACACAAATACAGGATTACATAGCACTTCTGTACCCCAAATAAGGTAAGGTTTGGTCCATGTAGAGTACAACTTGTCAAGTAGTTTCAAACTCTGCTGAGGAGTTTAGGAAAACTTCCCAAATCTGATAAGGCAGAAAAACAAGGAACCATGTCCTTATCCCAAACAGTCAAATGAACCTTATGAAAACATAGCCTTGAGACCTATGGCTTCAGTGTAATCCAAAAGCTTCAGTTAAAAGGTGCTATAAAAACTATATATTGTTTTACCACATCTTGATAACACCACGTTCTATTCTTTGTACCGGAAAAACACTATCTCCCTGATACTGCCTTTAAAATTACTCTACCAGAAGACTCTACCTCTTGTCTTGGCATGACACAACTTCCATGGCAACTAAAAACACCCTTCATGCTTATTTTAGAGAAGACGGGAGACTTATAAAGGAAACTACAGTAGAGGGAACAACTTCCCTCATGACAAGGCTTTGTGCACCGTGCACTAATGGGTACTTAAACAAAGACTGATTCATTTCCTCTCAATTTATTCAATCTTATTTTACTATACTGAAACAGCAATAGCAAACGTTTGACATCACCTTCATTTTAACGGCAACTGATGAAGATATCGCAGACACATGATTATTGCTTCACAACAGCAGCAGGTCATACCAGGCAGTTTACAAATGCCACCTGGGAAGAGCGTTCCTTAAGTCCTTCTGACAATTGCTTACTTCTTGCAGTGTACTGTTGGTGACTCCTCACTCAGCTGTCCCCATATATTAGTAACTGATTTGGGTTTATAACAAAGGATGCTTTTAAGACCATTCACTATTAATTCAGTCAGAAAAGCACGCTGCTACAATAGCTTTTCCATCTGTACAGCATTTCTTTTTCAGGAATCTGACGTAAAAGAGCCAAAGCTTTCTCGGTAGACAAACTTTTCTGTTCTTACTAATTCTTATTTTTGATAATTCAAAGCAAAAAGACTCCTGTCGTCAGTGCTGGATTACTACATCTGTGGTCTTTAAGTGTTAGTGAGCTCCAAAATATCCAAGAGAACTATCCAAAGCTAACCAACTAGCACAATGCAGATATTTGACAGCAATCAGAAGACCAAAGCCTGAACAGACAGTGTAATAAAAGTGCTGCAAAAGGTTATTGTAGCTTGAATAACACTCTGTGAAAACTATAAATTGAATATTGAATAATATAAAGCAGACTGGGGATTCAGAGAAAAAAATATCCGAATCTAAAAATTAAATTCAAGACACTTGCTATTTCTTGGGCAGGAAAAGTAGAACATACCTTTGTGTATTGAGCCGTATCTGGTCAGAAGTATCTTTTACTAGTGGGACAACATTAGCGATGACTTACTCAAGCAATGCTTAATTGAAATATTAGGGGAAGAAGGGGAAAATTAATTATCTATTACTGTACATCTATTCAGTATATTTTATCTAATGATCACCAAATACATCCCAAATATTAAAACCTCAAGCACCAAACAAGGCAGGGAAGTTTCTGATTATTTAGGGGTTTGTTTTGGGGGTGTTTCTGTTTGGGTTTTGTTTACCTTTTAGTTTGTTGGGTTTTTTTACTTGAAAGTGAAAGTAAATCAAAACCCTACAACTTGAGAAACTGAGGAACATGTAAGCTAGGAAACTTGCTTAAAATACCATTTGGAGGCAGTATAAACCAGTGAAAATCTCTGAAGTCCTAACCTCAGTTCTCTGAATTACTCACCTCCACATATTTAAAAGCAGCATACTAATATTTTACTTGTTAATCAACCCTTATTTGTAAGCACTTTATTTCATTTTATGTTTTACTTTGCTATGGAATCTAGTATCTCAAAGTTTCCCTTGCTCTGTAAACACCCAAGTTTGTTGCCTAAACAATATTGCAAACCATTTATTTTAATATACATTCCGTATCTTATTTCTTTCTCCTCAGTTAAGATTGTGGTATTTATCCCGTTGAACTGGTTTTCTTATTTCCTATCACACAATATCCAAACCCTTAAATAGCAAGCACATTATGTATACGAAATACCTTTAACTGAATATGCGCAGAGTAAATGCATGCAACCTTAACGTAGGGAAGAAACAGCAACACCTCAGGGCAGAATTGTGTTCAAGGGAAAAGGGGAATATCTGCTAATACTTATGAAACAAACCCCCTCAAGGAATTTCAGCTGAGACAAAAGAATCCCTAAACAGCAATAAAATTAAAATTTGGTGATGATGGCTAGATGCCAGAGTTGCAATGCTCCTGCAATAGGCAGTGCCTCTCCCTTGCTGGCTCCAAGATCAAAGCTCACAGACCTGTAAGCCTCTGACTTGGAAAGCAGAAATACAATGCTAAGACCTTTGGTTTATTATGCCCCTTTGAAAGACTGAATTTTTTTGACTTTCAGCAGATTTCCACAAGCACACCAAACTTCTGATTTGGGAAAGGTAACATCCAGCCTCTTTTCATGGCTAGTACTGTTGTACAGTGCTACAAAGGAATCTTCAACTACCCCTATTCATCCCCATACCAGCTTTTATTCTTTCGTACATATAGATCTTCAAGATTCACCAGATGTGTTCATCCCGATGAACAGATACACTGCTCCCCCAGATCTAGATGCAAAAGTAAGTTTTAACTATGAATTAATTATAATAGCATTCCTAGACCCTCTGTTACTATCGCAATGTCATTAAATTGAGATGATATAGCTAAAAGTACATTCTCCTTTCAAGTGAAGAGCAATTGTGTACTTAATATTGTTGCTGGATTAGACCCATTCATTTCATAGTGCTGAAGGAAGTCAAAGCTGTCTTTAAGTTTTATAATGAGAAGTTTCCCATTCTGAAATGAAAGAAAGTAATTGGAACTATGGCTACTTCATAAAAGGACAATCCTTTACCTTGCGATATAATTTCCCCTCAGTTGCTGTTAAACAGCACATTAAGTAAGATATTTGTTGTATAAGGGCAAGCAGCCTTTCCACAAGACAGCTGACACTCCATCAAATGGAAGAGTTCAGAAAGAGTACTCATTTCTTCTCCTTTGCACGAGGATTATTGATTACGGCAGCCTTGAGACAGAACAGCAGGCACCAAGAGCTGGGTTCTCAGGAATAAAGTTAGGAAGCGCCGTATCATTTCTCAATATTTGTCCATTCAGTTTTACCTTGAATTAAAGTACGTCATATTGGTAAGACTCCTCTAACAAGCAGAGTGCATTCTTGCAGCATTAGCTTCACATTCAAGACTTCAGGAAGGTAGAGAGTACCTCTGAATTGCTACTCAATTGAAAGGTGATCTAACTGCCATCAGCTGAAAACCCAGGGAAGAACATTTCAAAATTACTGTTTTAAATACCAGAATGCCCCATTTTGCAGCAAAGGCATATGAGAATCTGTTTCTACTAGAAATTAAATTCTGGCACTCAACTGCAAACTTTGCACTGTGCCACCACTTTACAATCCCAACTTGTCATGCATTTACAGACTCTATTCCTACAGAGACTTTCTAAGGGCAAAAACCTTCCTTACTAGAACACTATAAATAAAAAATAGGCTTTTATTACTGTAAACTTGGACTACCTTTCCAAGTCAAACAGCCGTAAGACTTTGTATGCCAAACATTTGTTTCTGCTCACTGGAAGCATCAATGCTACAAGCAGTCTGGACAGCTTGAGTCTCTGTCACAGTACCATCTATCCTTATCTGACCAACCTGTGTCTGGAGAACTTTTCTGTGTCTAGAAGTGAAACATGGCATTATGAAGCTTCCCGTCCCAATGCCCATTTCAAAACACTTCTTATTCAGTTATAAGTAGAACACACATCAATGCTGCTGCTCAAAGTCATCAAAAATACTGTTTTTAGGAAAAGAAACTATTACATGAAGGCCGTCATCTGCCTCAACCACTCAGTGACTCACTACATAAAAATCAGAGTTGCCTCGCAGAAGCAGTATATCCCAGTGTTGTCCAAGTGGACCCATTAAAGCCTACAAAGCCAAGTCACTCCAAATGGGATACAAGTATCCTGTAGCCAGAAACAAGCTCTCCTGGTACTTTTTAAAGAAAACAAGGTATTTCAAGCAAAGAATTTATCCAGGTATTCTGATCTAGCACTGTTCCACTATCTTCTTCAAGATCATAGGTGAAGGAGTCTGTAACTCTTACAATCAATGAACAAGGTCAGGAGACAGTCACTTCAGATACAAAGTTTTTCATCTATGATCCTGCAAGCCTGAATGGTTAAGGACTTTCTCATTTCTGTCCTGTGGGTTTCGGGAAGGAGAAAGAGAGGAAAGAAAAAAAATTACTGACTGCTGGTAGAAACTTTCTCACAGAAAAAAAAGGAGCCCACACCAAAATATTCAAATGATTATCAACCCCACTCCCAGCCCTCCAATTGCCAAAAGAAAACAGTTACTGAAGCCTAGCAAAACATACCTCACTCAAGCTTTTTATTCACAAGGTGGGCTGGAATGCCCTTGTACAGGCGCTACTCTGTCCTAAGCAGCCTGCAACCACTTGGCATGGCTTTATTTTTACATTCAATTTATTTGGGCTTCAGGAAAAAAAAATGGAAAGGAAGCATCTCTCTAAAAAGATTATTAATTAACCAAAAATAAGGTGATATTGGGGGGGCAGGGGGAAGCAAAACGGAACAGAATCAGAGATTGTGTCAACCAAACTAAGTTTACATCACAGAGGACAAACCTCAGAGGAAAGTCATCAAAGGAGGAATTACATTACTCTGATAAAGATGAAGGGTGAACATGAGAGAAAAATGGGAGGAAAGCTGTGTAAGGTTTCACTCATACAAGCGAAAAAAAAAATCCATTTCCATTCTTTCCCTTCTGAAAGGCTATAAAGAATAAAATACTCCAGCTGTTAATTTTAAGATGGCTTTGCTTGCTTTCTTCTTTTTGGAACTTGAAAAGTGATTTCAAACCAGTTCTTACAGTTTTCTCCCCTCATTAGAAAATTCTGATCACACAACTAAAAGCACTGACACCTGGATGAACTGAACTGCTTGCCAGTGTTACAGCAGGAAGAAAGGAGGAGGAGAATTCATCAATTGCACTACTGAATATGAGTTCATTTATACAGAAAAAATGCGCATCTTATTGAATGAAAGCAATATGAAAGGAAAACGCCTCTGCAGTGGCACATCATACAGTATTTAAACAGTCAAGTGTTCAGGATATCTTCTTTAAATATAAAAAGGAAGTACAGATTCTCAAGCAAAGGTTCTGGAACAGAAAATATCAGACATCCATGTTCTTCCTACAACGTCTGTATGTCTTCTTACTGTTGTAAACAGTGCACAAATTACAATACAAACCCACCATCTGAGCTCAACCAGTTGAGTTGTACAGTCTCTAGATTTTAATTTCATTCTGGATCAAAGAATAAAACTATTATAATGCACGTCCATTTAGTAAAACATGATGGTAAAGGGAATTCCTTTATCTTGAAAAAAGATGTGTCACACACACATGCAATACATGCTTTCAGAACTGAAATCATCCCTAGAAAATCACCTATGGAACCTTGTGATCCTCTCAAAGCCCAATAAATGCTGTTTATCTCTGCCGTAAGGGCTGTGGACAACCGTTTTAAAGAGAACATTTCAAGGGCACTCTTCTCCAGTGTGACTAGATATCAACCTTCTATGTTTATTATCCCCACCCTATAATTAATTGTTGCTCTCTACATATGAAAGAATGTTTATTGTAAACATGGGGTTTTTTTCTACTCAATCAATGCTATCTGAGAAGCAAAAGCCAATGCAAACACCACAAATTTGGGGAGCCAGATGAAATGTTAATCTCTGCCTAAAATCTTGAGGTTGCATTACTTGAACACTGCACTTACTCCAACTGCTCTTTTTTAATTACATGCATTAATAGATAACTGAATGACAAAAAGAGTCCACTGATCCTAATTTCTTCTTCACAGTTTGTGACTTTTAGCATTTACTCCACCCAATATTGCAGTTACAACCAGACAAGTATCTCTGTATCTGCTGCACCATAGACATAAAAGTGAAGTTCACCCACGTGATGCACTATTTATAAAAAATAAAGAATATGCAGAGTATTCTTTTCCTATAGAGCTGTTCTTTTCCTGCTATATCTTTCTCCAAACACTTTTTCATGGCTTATTCCCCTGCCTTTGTGCTTCCTCTCCCTTTCTCCCAAATCTTTTCTCCACCATAGCACTGCAACAGAAGCAAGCATGTGTGTATTTGGTAAGCAAGGAGAGAATCTTAAGTCATCAAAAAGACGAGAGCATAAAAATACGTCCTTTCCCAAGACCCCAAAAACCAAAATTATCCAGAGAAAACAAAACCAGAAACCAGCAAGTTTAATCATAAAAGCTGTTGTTAGGTTACTGAAATTAACCCTTCCTTCTCTCCATTTACTATGGAGGCAGCTCACACTTTACTGCAAATGCAATGTTTTAGAAAATTGGATCACCTAACATCATTAGATGGGGCTATCTTGGGCATAGCTATCACCAGTAGTTTTCATTTACAATAATACAGAATACAGACTAATCTTTGAAAGTTCATTAATATGTGCTTATTATGCATGGTAATCTGGATACACAAGGAGTGCTGCTTCACACCTACTATTTGGAAGGAAAGTCAGTCATGATCACCTGAGTCATCACCTACACTGTGTAGCAGGAGCCTCAGTAGGTAAGTCTCAGTAGATTCAAATTAGTTAGGGATACATTCATAAAGCTCTTTGAAAAAAAAAAGACACAGTTAACTTGTTTTTATTTATACAGACAACTTTATCAAACTTTTTCTTGTTAACCATGTATATATTTTACTTTTAAAATACCATTCATCTGTTATTTCCCAAAATTTACATTTGTTTTTAAAGATATATTCGGACTCGGAAAGGTGTTTATCCTAACGCCATTTACATAACAGCCTTGAAAATTCCAAAAGGGCTATAGCAAACCTTCACGTTCTCTTTCTATTCAAGTGGGATATTAGGACAGTTTGTTTCTTCAAGTTTGTGCCTTAAGTACAGTGCCTTCTACTGTGCTTTGGAACAAAAAAATATGCATGGTAACACAGTACTTCAACTGCTAATGTTTCTGATTCAGTAAAATCACAACTTAGTGCCAAAAAAAGGACAGCTAAGTTCTTTATCAAGGAACTGCTGAAAAAGAGTGCCCATTTTTTGAAGAAAATATACTGTACTTCTAGATTTCTGCGTGCAAGGTAATGTTTCGCTATTAAAGCAGTCACAGTAATTTCCCAAACTGATGATTCAATGTCTGTAATTTAATGATTACTGTTGAAACACGATTCATTTTATTATCGATTCATTTTATTATCAATTCATTTAACAGCAATATGGCAAGCAAGAAGAAACAATAGTTGAGGTCACCGTGAAAAAACCCTCATGTAGCACGGATGCTGGCAGTTAATAGTGAGTTGAAAAGTTATGTGCTTAAGTACAACCAGGGTATCACATTTGATGATTACACTCAAAGAATGTCAGAGAATGCTCTGGCAGTAATACATGAAACGAGGAAGTGTCAATTTTTTTTGCTTTCCCAACAAGAGGAAAAAAAAAGGCATTTTTATTGTCATAGCACTTCCAGCAAGTTGATATTAAAAAGGAGATTTCATGCCAAAGTCGGCTGTTTAATCAGATAAAGAAGGCTTTCCTATTTCCCATTGTATAGATCAAGTTGGCTACAGGAGCCACACAGAGCTTTGAGTAGCACATTTTTCCATGAGGGCTGTATCGTTTGATCATAGCAAAGCACAAGGACTGCTGGGTAATCTGAATCAGAGCTGCAGAAAAAGGGAGCCAGGCAGCCTGCTGAGGCCGAGATAACCATGTCACCCCGGCATCCCACAGCACTCCCAGTCGTGGACATAGGCCTAGGTGTGGGGGGGGAATCACCCATCTCCATTTACAAATTTGTCATGCAGGTCTCCACATGGCTCCCAATTAATGCAGTATGTTTTCTCCAAAACTCATCTATAATGATTTTAATATATGCTTAAGGTCAGCCTCCCTGTACTGATGAAGATGCTCCTGATTGCTTTCAAAACATTAAATTTCAAACCCTTACTGCTTTGAAAGGTGATATATAGATTTATTTTTTTTTTAATAGGTCTTTGCAAGAGACATAGCAATTTATGAAGCCAATAAAACCCTGTCCTCTAAAGACAGAGTTTTTGTTAGAGGACAGGACACATCTAAAAAGGTGTCTCTCTACCTGTGATGCTGTTCATAGTCTTCCCCAGCAGACTGGAAGCAGCAAAGGACTGGTGGGTTAGGTCACCTTACATTCAGAATGATGACAGATGAACCCATTGATAGGTTAATAGGTCAGAAGGGACCCCTGAGCAGGACCAAGTTTAGAAGCTCAGTATTTTACCAGGTACTGTCCCTGAAACGCCTCCCTGGTATTTCCAGCCTCCTAACCTTTCTACAGTGGCAAGCAGCCCTTCAAGCCTCCACTTTCTTCTATTAACTCCTTTCACACACTCCTATTCTGAACCAAATTTGGTTCTGGGCTATGAAGTAGGCACTGCAAAATGACCCATCCAAGCATTTTAACTCTCTTCACTGAAATCCTGTTGAAGCTGCTGACCTGGAGAAAAAGTCTTCAAAGCTGCAGCCAAAAAAAGGTACCAAAACACCACTGTTAGTCCTAGCCCCTGAACAAACACAAACTCAAGTCACTATCCGCCACTGTATCCTGAAAGGCAAACTAATTACTTTGCCATACTTCACCAATATTTCCATTCTTTCATGCACCACCAGTATTGGTAGTAACTCGTAAGATAGGTTCTAGTGTCTCTGCAAAACAAAGCATGTAGAAGCTTGTAATGTGAACTAGGCACTAACATACGACCCTGGCTTTATGCTGTATTTTTAAGTAGAAGCAACAGCACTGAGGCAATTCCAATTAGCTTCTTTATTTTCCAAGTCCCAGTGGGCAAGAAAATAACTGGTTCTCACAGAAGAATTTAGAACAGAATAAAAGCTGACACTGGAAGTTTACGGTGTTTCATTCAATAATTCTAAAAGAAAGGGGGGGGGTGTGTGTTAGTGTTTTGTTGTTGTTGCTTCCCCCCTGTCGCCACACTATCATCCCATTCTCTTAAATGCTAAGTTTGAAGAAAGTTCAACACATTCCTTTCTGATCTATATACTGCAGGTAGGCCATATGCCCATCCATTCATAAAAGAGAATAAAGGACTCACACGGCAGAACTTATTCTTGCTATTTCCACTACAAGTTTCCTTTCATTTTCACACACTGAAGTTCTGTAGAGGTGATCCCTTTTTCTAAGCATTCCAAAAAACTTCTGCACTCCCCTTTCACTTTTTCAGAAGAATTTGCATTGCCAAGACACCTGCAGTCCAGAGCTTTAAATTCCCTATCTATTCAGTCTGGTATTAACTGCCATAATACTATTTTTAAATGCAATACTTCTTCATACAAACACTGCTGGGAACTGAATGATCTAATCTCCATGAAACTAAAAAGTCAAGAGTTTTGAGTTAGCAATTTTTCATGCACAGTTATGTCAGTTTGCCATTAAGCAAGCTGCTATTCCTTCCAACAGCTTAATCCTAGAATCCTGGACTAGCCCAGGCTGGAAGAGACCTCAGATCACCTGGTCCAACCTTTTGTGGGCAAGGGAGCTTAGATGAGATTCTTTGGCACCCTCTCTGCATCCTGAAAACCTGCAAATTTCGAAAAACCTTAATGTTTAGAAGTGAACAGAAACAAAAAAACCCACCTAAGTTTAAAAAAAGCTACTCTGAGGGTCACATAAACCTAGTCTAAAGACCAAAAGCTTTAGCAGTCAAATCGTATCAGTACTGTTAAATTACTAAAACCCTCCACGTACACAGGCATTATAGTAAGATACAAATGTTTACAGTTTTGAAAAAGCATTCAGAGAATTTAACACAAAATACCCCATCAATAGCACATTCATGCTGATTAAAGAAAAAAGCTACTAATTCTAAGCACAGCTGTTACCAACATAAACCAGCAAATCTTCAAGTACAGGACCTCTGCGCTTAAGTAATGGGAACAGCACCTGCAACAGTATTTTGCAGTTTGCTCCCTGGTAGTAGTTCATTAACAAAAACATCTATTACATATTCTTAACTCCAGTTGTAGCATGTCAGAATTCAACTTTTATGATATGCTTATCATAAATGACAGGCTGCACAGGATACTTTTTCTTTTCTGCAGAAAGACAACTGCAACTTTGATTTTCCTGTTATGTTTTTCATCTTCCTTACATGCTGTCCGTGACATCCTCCCACTTGCTAGTGGGTGCTTTTCAAGTCTCCATCTTTCTTCAGAGGAAGAAAAATGTGAAGAGCTCATTTAATTCAAACATCACCTAAATTGTACTGAACATATATCCATTTAACGCAAATGATCACTGCAGCAGTAAGCCACAGGAAGAAATCAGCACATCCTAACATTTTCTTCTGTTATTAGAAAGGCTTTAAGCACACTTACAACAACATACTTAAGCCCTACCTATACATAGAAACTACCTTTGTCAAAAACTAAGCCAAAGGTGAAGAACCTTCTACTTGCCGAGGCCAAAAAAAGCCTTACAAAAATACATGGCATACCACTTTAACACACTTTGTGCTATTCACTGATAAGGTAAAGTCAGATGGCCCAGAAGTCTCAGGCAACCTTCGAGTTAAACCAATAAGCCAGCTCTAAACAGACACACAGTTATGTCAACAAAAGAAATGCAGGCTAGTTAAACTCAATGTTTTCATTGGCATTTTTACTGAGGATAAATTTAGAAGTCGTATCACTTTAAAAATATAGGAAAAATGCTAAATACTTCTCTTCGACTATCAGAAGGCAATGGAGGAGAGGGTAAAGAGTATGCACTGAACAGTCAGCTCTGCTACCTGCGAAATGGAGGTGCACAACCCGGTGATAAATGGAAGTGCTCAGAGAGCAGAAAACAGCTGACCATTTCCGAAGGCTGATGAGCATGAAGTTTCCTGGTACAATTTGCAGGTCAACAAACCCTTGAAAAGAGACTAAGAAAACATTTCACCTGCTTCAGAAAAGAACCAGACTAAGAAAGGCAAGCCAGAATTGAACAAATTACTCTGGGAGAAGAGACATAACAGGAGACTGCTACTCTCACATTTTCAGTTTTAAAAGTACATATATTTCTCTCAGCTGAAGAGAATCACATCTGAGGGGTGAAAAAAAAAGTATTTTCCTCTTCATTCCCATCAGCCAACTTTTTGGGCTAGTATAGCTGAAACAGGTCCAGATAAATAAAAATGTAAGGTCTCAGTTTCCCAGATTCTGGGGTGAATTTAAAGGTAAGCAGCGGTTCTGTTTACTTTGAGAGAGAGATCTGGATCATATTAGTCATCATTATCACATAATAAACAAGTCACAGTATCATGCGCAGATGCTTTTTGGTTTGCTAGCAAGATCTGAAGAAAACTGAGAATAAAGATAAAATACACTGCAGTGAAGTCACTGTACTGAATTCATGACATCATAATTGTTGCCATGGCAACTAGCTAGTATCAAGCACAGAACACTGCCTTCACTGCAGAATCAAAAAGCACCTGTGCTGCCACAAAAGAAACATTCTTATTCAAACACAAATCTAGTCAACAACACAGGAAATAAGATATTACTGTAAGTGGATTGCCTTTTCAATACCTCTTATTTTGTTCACCTGGTGTGAGACTTTTTAAACACTTGGGCACACATAAAGAGGTCTGATAAAGTATACACACAATAAAAAGAGTCTAATTGAAAAAAATGATGGTTTTCATCCACAGTGTTCCTCAATTTTTCCACTACAGAGTAATTCTTCTTTGCACTTTCCTATGCATATGACTGCAGTCACACACAACAAACCTCTGTTCAGACACGAAGCAGAGGGCAAAAACTCCAAAGAAAAAACACATCTTCCAGTTCTTATTTCAACAAGCCAGGCAGATGGTCAAACTGGAACTGTCATACAGCAGCAGAACTAATAAAGAAAACATACTCCACATTTAGAGCCCACAACTCCTTTTGTTTAAGGACTGCCCCAGCAGGGCCTTCAAACACCAGCCGCACATTTTTCATGCACTCGCTAAATGCAATGCTTCGAATCTGCAAGGCTCCGTAGCTTTCTAGTGAATAAAAACATCTTCCCTCTTCCTCTAAACAGTCCTCTTTTACATGAGGAATATCTGCTATTCCCAGCTCCTCATCACTCACAAATACAAAAGCTTCAGAAATGAAATCTTTTCCAAAAAAGCTACGCAGTTGGCAATTTATCAGGTCACAATTAGGTTTGTGGCTAACGGTTAAGTATTAAATGCACAAATGCCACATCTGATGTTGCAATCTCAAATATTTGTTGAAATAAATCACTTAGTATTACAAAGGCACATACAGGAAAGCACACCTGAAAACTAACTACTTCATATTAACTTGCTGAATAAAAAAGTCAGAGCTGTAGGTCAGTAATACCAGATAGCATTTCACAGTTCAACCTTAAAGTTGATTAGCACCAAAGAAATTGTTTCAAACCAAATTTTAACAAACAGTATAAGGTATAAAGTATACTTATTTGCTACCTCAGTGGTTCTTAAAGAGCAATCCATAACTTATTGCTGGACCAGAGAACACTTCTACACAACCATACGTAATTAGTCAATGTGTCTGAACAGTTTCAGGATGCACTGATGGCTTTTTTCAGATTCTAAGAAAACAAAACTGTCCTAGCTACCAATTAAACAACAGCACCACATTTCTATACTGGCTTCATGCCTTTGTTGGAGACTCTATTGCTATGAAGTACATTGGTTACACCAAAACCAAATGACAGAAGTACTGAAGTAACCTGCCTCTCCAGTCCTCGCTCTCTTTATAAAGGCTGTCTCAACAAATGAGTATTAGGATACAAACAAACAATAAAACGACTTTCAGATACAGATGGTTAGTGGACAGCTGTGTCCCATATGTTTCTGTCTTCAGTGTTCTCCTAAGACTATTTCACACAACCAAAAATAATGATCACTACTTGAATGATGACATCATGGAAATCCCCAGTTTAACTAACCTTCCGCAATGTGAAGTGTACTTGGGAAATGACTGTAGTTGACAACACATTCTAAGGAAATTGTTGAGTGTGTCAATCTACTCCCTGCCACTGAAAAGTAAAGAAATGAACAATCTTCCACATATTTTTAAAAACGTTAGGAACAGATGCTGCCTTTGGTAATAACTTGTGTGTACAAGCTTATATCCTAATACGGTTAATACAACTGCCACAAACTCAGAAAACTGAAAGAAGCAAGTTGTTAATCATGTTACAGCAGAAATGCAGAGTTCTCAACTTCTCTGCAATTCTTAATTTCTTATTAAATTTCTTAAACTGTCTGTATTATACAACTTACACACCTATTAGCGATGCAAATATAGGACAAATGGCAATGACATTCCCTTCCTCATTAGTAAACAGCATTTCTAGCTCTAACCCACACAATATGAAATCACTACTTAATAAGTAATAAAAAAAATACACTGTGCCTGCAGTTAATTTTGTTTTTTGAAAGACTGATCCCTTAAGCAACTAATGTGTCTTCTCCAAGCGCACACAGATGATTACAGATTGTCTCAAGACTTTAGAAAGCTTTCGATATAACCTTAAAATTAACTGATTGAATTAGGTTTTCCTCAACAGTCCTTCTGTTAAGTCTAAGCTCTGCTTACGTTAACACTAGATAGGGGAATGAGAAGATGTAGGTGCTGGCCCACCTTTGTACATGGTATTTTTTTTTGTATTATTCATTTACCAATATTATAACAGAAGCAACAACTGAAGATTTTCTGCTATGATCTTTAGAGATGCCTACAACACTTGCAAACCTGACTAGACACACCACAACACAAAGAAACATTACCTGTCCCCTCTCAGTCCTCCAGCAAATGAAGTTGAGGGGGATCTAAGATGACAACTATTCTAACGCTTTATATCTTTAATCAAATTTACATATAGCAAATCCTTCCCACTGTTGCAGAGTTCATCACGCACAATTACAGAACACTTAAGCATATAAGCGCTTACATACAATGCAATATCCTTTAAATTTAGCTGTTAGTTTATAAATAGTTATGTTTATATAGATACTATTAAAATGCATTACAAGACATGCATGGATCCATTTTCAATTTTAACTATGTTGAGAACACTATTAATGAAGTAGTTTTTCCCAACAGAGGCATGGCTGAAGCGTGTTCTCAGGAAGTTTTAGGGCACTGGGCTTTCGTCAGTCTGTAGTAACAAGTCCCTTCTGCACCACTGAACTGCACCCTGTAAGGTGCAACCATGTTGCAACTAGGTTCCACATCAAATAAAGCCATATCACAATAAAACAGCATTTTCATCTCTGAGAACTGAGAGGAGATATTCTTTACAATGTCAGTCTCCCACTGTAATGAGAAAAGGAATAGTCTTGAAATAAAACTAGCTCAAAAATTATAAAGATATCTGCAGTCCCTGTCTGCAGGATAATTATCAAACACACCCAAGACCCTCAGTGGGTCCTTAAGGAGTTGAGAATCCACTCAGTTGCAGATCTTTTCCATGAAGTAGTAACAGAGGCTGTATTTTTAACACCCAGTCTCTTATCTTGCCCCTAATCTTCCCAAAGTAAGAGGGCAAAAGAGCTTCCAGTTCTCTAGTTCCCTGGTAGGGAACTAGAAATTAGTAGGACAGCCTTTGGAGCAACCCTCCAGTTGTTTCCCATAGCCGGAAATGTGCAGAGCAGACAAGGAACATCACCTTTCCTTGAACTCTTCTGGTGCTCCTGAGCACTTTAGGATAGGAAAAGAACCACGTGGAAATCTTCAGATGGACTGAGAAATAAGTGAGAAGGTGTTTTCTTTTTGTTCAAAAGAGAATAGTAAAATCACCATACCGGCTCTGACCAAAGATCTATCTGACCCTCCTCCAACAGCAGACACCTAGGAAAGTGTAAAAGCAGGGCAAGCACAGGGATAGTTCCTCTGATTACATTCCCAAATGTTCAAGAATTTGCAGCTCAGCACTTGCCTCAGCCAGAGGTGAAGAACATGCAACAGACTGCTTAGCCCTTCTTTGTACAACCTAACGTGCTGAAAAAAATAAAAAGGGTAAGCAGCAAAGGCTAGTTTAAAACCAGACACATGAAAAATTTCTGCAACTTTAGAAGATCCTTCTTCTGCAAAACTGAGTAAAATCAACTTTGGAAAACGATCAGGTTTCTAGTTTACACTTTCCACCTGATGTGTTCTCATCTGAGAACTCTGACTAAAAGTCTGCCCTACCACTGCTGCTACTTCAACATGTTTTTCTAGGGTAGTGGTTGGCAAAACTGAATAGGCAGCTGATGGCAACTTCCTTACTTTGGCACACCCATCCTAACCAAAGAGAAGCTTTGCTGGCAGTAAAATAATAGTTGGGTAAAGGTTAGCAGTGATGCGATTCAAACAACTTGCTGTGTGAGACTGACTGATCTTAAGTCAGAAGCTCATAGACCTTAGACTAAAATATGCCTAAGTGTCAAGTTCTCAACTGTTCTGAAAGACACTCCTAAGTTCCCAAGTTTAGCTAGCTTTGTAGCCATAAACTGTCTAAAGTAACTATATTCTGACTGAAATGGAACAGCAAGTAAAGGTAATCTTATGATAAAGTCCATTTAAGGGAAATGACTTGTAAATGGCAAGGTTCTCTTGAGATACTGGAAATATTCATAACAATTTACACTGTGTAGTGCAGATTGACATAAATTCAATAACAGAAAAGTACCACTGGAAAGTTCAATAAAACCCGAAAAGGACCACGTCTTTCTAACACTGAGAACAGACACCCTCATTCAGAAACAAACGTTACAAGTGGAAAGTTACTGCTCCCTTTGCCCTCCTACCTCCAGTTTCTCCACACAATCCCAACCCATTTCTGCCAAAAGCTAGGACAGTTTTACATAGGCTCTGTCAAAACAGACAATAGTCCAGAAAGTGACGGCCCAATACTCTTCCTGCTTAGGTTCCCACTTCTTTTTGGCAGCAGCCCACCCTTAAATTGGATTAAGTGTAACATGAACCATACCCTCAGGTATGATGACAAAGCAACTCAGATGATCCCTCACTCATAGATTTCAATCAGAATTATCTGGGCTACTTTAGGCAGCTTAGATCACAGTCTTTACTAACCCAGCTAATTTTAACTGAAATGGATTAGACAGTACCTGGATGGACAGACCCACCAACAGATGCAGGGGAACAAGAAACTCCAACAGTCAGAAGCAGTAATGTCTTCTACTACTACAACCAGAGCTAGAAGAAACTGTCCCCAGCCCAAGCTTTCTGGTACTTTTTCCAAAGCATGTGTGCACACAGGTGTGTGTACATGCATTGGAGGATTGGGTGGGAAACACTTCCAGAGAAGCTGGTAGGGAGGGGAGGTAGCATTTTGTGGCATATCCATATGTCTGCAGCCCTAGAAATAAGAAAATTCAAATATCTATTTAAACCTGCATGTGAAAATGCAAATGAAGGCGATAACCTACTAAAGATCAGCAGGTAAGAAACAAAACTATGAATAATTAGAAAGGCATCTTTGCAACAGGATTCCCAGAAGAAATTTGAATCTCATTTCTCCTTCAGTAGACTGTATTAACTAATAATATTGAAATAAGTGATTCATCAAATGTCTGAGTCATTTCTACCTGTATTCACTGTATACTCCTCCCCCCCAGCTATATCCAAGTAGTATAAAGCTACAACTTCACACTGGTATGGTCAGGCACAAATTACTAAGTCACATGGTATTTTTCAAATAAAACTGAATCATCGAAAGGACAAAGAGAACAAATAGCAAAGGAGCTCACTGCAAAAAGGATGGTGACTTCCTACCAGCCCTTAAAGAAAAGGAGGGGAAAAAAGAAGCAAGCGGTATCTCCAGCCTGATTCAACAGGTTTTTCTACATTTATTTTTAAGTCCTCAACTGTATTTACTATTTTAGTAACTTAGCTGTTCACATCTTCCTTTTCCAAAACTTCATGCCCTGTCATACAGTGACAAACATGTTATATATGCTACTTCATCCCTATAGAGCCAAATGTTATTTCTGGGAAGAAAAAAATAAAAGTAATGATGAGCAAAAGGTTCCTTGTCACAATATCACGATTTATAGAAAAGCTAAGTCTGTCTCAGAGTGATCCTGTTAAACGGCTGAAGCAGTTATGCTTGGGGTTTTTGTGGGTTTGTTTTGGTTTTTTTTTTTTTTTTTAAAGGTTACCTTACAGGGATATCAGTCCAAAATTTAGGAGAAGTAACAGTGTCTGTAATTTCCCAAGTACTTTTGCCAATATGCCCTTTTAAGACACAGCCCCTTTTAGAGAAGTGTCTCACTGTAAGCAGCACTAAAATAATGGGAGCCACTTAAAGGTCTCATCCACAATTTTTATTTAAGAGTTTCTGTCGTGGCTATCATTACTGCAATCATACCTAGGACAGCACAAACCATGCCAAATTTTCAGCATCTATTGGTTTCTAAGCTACTCTTTTACACAGGTGCAGTTTCATCACTGGCTTCAGTGATTTATGTACAGCCTGCTGCTAGAATAGGAGGTCCAGCATAGTGCCACTGGCTATACATTCCTATCACCTCTCTTGGGCCAGTACCATTTTAGATCCACTTGGGTTCATCAACTCAATCAGCTGTGGTTTCACAGTGGTTTATGTCAATCTAAACACAAGGCCATACAATACAACTAAGCTAACCAGAATGCTTGCTGCTGCTTTTGAAAACAGGAAACTTCATTTCTCTTCTTTCTTGTCCCTTCTTACACTTTCACTCACTTGGTTCTACCCTCTCTCTTGCACTTGAAGGCCTTCGTTGAGCCAACTTCAACTCGCAAACCAGAGAGCTAAAATGATCTGGGGCTAGTTTTCCACCAGGTTAGCAAGTTAAGCTAGAGCACCCTGGAAACCAGTTAAGTGCTAGGACAGGTGCCAATTAAGTGGTAGGATCACATGGCTGAGAGCATGATTCCCCATTTATGCCAACAGGAAAGCCATCAGAGAGAATGAAATTATGAGAAGACTTGGGTCAACATGTGTGCTTCTTGTTCCCCTCCTTGATTGGTACTGCTACTTGCCTAATCTCATTGTAAGCCAGTTCAGAGAGCTAAACCAACAAACAAACTATTCATTATTTTTGGCAAAGCTTGTTTTCTCCCAATTTAATTCCCTGAGCTAGCTCAGCAAAGGAATCAGGCAAGCATCTGCACCAGTGCAGAGAAGGGGGCAGGAACACACAGGGAGATGAGGACAGGCTCCGGCTGATTTAAACTGTCATTGAACCGCATACCCTACAGCAGATCGGCATCACACTGTAGTTAGAACTGACAGTAATCTGTGCCTTTACAACAGGAGGCCTTCATCACCGATGAGAGTACACGAACAGGACCAGCACTGAAACATCCTAAGCAAAGTTTACCCTGGCACAGGCATGGATGATTACATGTAAGAGCAGAAGCAGCACAGTACTCTTACCTTCAGAAATACTACAAAACACTGGCTAATTATTCCCCCAGCAACACCCCCTGTGAAAATGTGCTCTATAATTACCATTACACAGATTTAGCCCAGAACAGCAAAGCAAGCAAAATGGGTGACAAACTCGGGGTTGGAACCCAGTAAATCCTCTATACCAAACCAACACTTCATCACTCAACTGTGTTGTTTATTAACCCTAAACTAATTCAATTAGCCAGTAGCAGTCTGTTAAAAAACTCCTTTTGCAAAATACTTTGTAATACACTGTAGAGCTCATAATTTATAATACAGCTATGTTCACAAATGTGGGTATTTCCTAGCTAGTTGTGAAATAAGAAACTAGGAAAAGGAATAATACTGAGATTTTAAGTAATTATTTCCTTTTCTACAGAGAAAAATAAGTGCACAAGCAGCAGCATGAGGGCCTACTCACACAATTCAAGAAATTTAACGCAAAGAACTATAGGAAGGAAAATACATCTATGTATATGTTTTTTCTTAGATTAGCAGTTGTCAAAGTTTCAAGTGAAATACAAGCAATTACTTAATATACACTAACCAAGACCAGGATCTTTCCTTAAATTTATCTCCCACGCTCAGTCCAACAAATCCCACGCTTAACTTGCCCTGTGTAACAATGTAGCACGTTAGGAAAAGTGATGGGAAAATTTGTTAACACAGAAGCAAATCTCTGCAGTAGTAAACAGCCAGCACTGTAAGTCTATCCAGCAACATGAGATAGTCTTTCATTCACATACTAGCTTAAGCACGCAAACCAAGCATATCACATTTGGGACACAAGTCATACTTAATTTTGTTCAACACCTTCTTTTGACAACAGCTTTGTCACACAGACTGAAAACACATATGTCATAAAAGACAATCATTTGCCAGGACTGTCACTGATTCTCTCAAGACAGAAATAATAAAGCTGTAAGTGCAAGTAGCAGAGGCTGCTTAATTGTCAGCTGTATAAAATATCAGTATCAAGATTATTGTCCTAAGGGCAGCAACAGTTCAAGGAGAATAGAAAATAATGCTGGAAAAAAGGTAAGAAAATTAACTGGCTAGATTTGCACATTAAAGATGCTGTAATCTGTTCTGAAGTCTTGAACTCCACAGGAGCCAAAATTTGCAGAAAGCAAATGAAAACTTATTGCATCCTACGAAAAACTTCTGCAAATTTGCCAGAGAACCAGGAGAGAAAACCAACATGTCTACGGAGGAGACAAACACTATTTAACAGAAAGGAGCTGGATGACAGATCAGTCAAAAACATTCTGGACAGCACAGACAAAACATTTACCCCAAAATTCTCTGCATCCTCACACATCTGAACACAAACAGCAAAAATGTGCTACTCAATGTGGGATTTACCACTTGAAATTTGACAGCTATTATTTGACAACGGTGTTCAAAATCTCATTCTTGTAACCAGCGAGCAGAAGCAGGAACAACACTCCTTCACACCGCATAAGAGACTCCTAACACAGATTATGTTGGTGCTTCCTAGGTTTAAGGGACAGACTGAGCTGAAGGCTACCTCACTGATTCTGTCAAGTGAGGCAACTCCAGCCATCATCGCCATTACCTGCTAAGACAAGCATTCAGAAGCTATCCACGTTCAGCATCATGAAGTCAGTATTAACACTTACTTGCTTGAGTTATTACTGCAGGCTAATCTTTGAGAAACTGTTAGTGACAGCAAACCTGAGATTTTTTTCCTCTTAAAATGACAGAGTGGGAAGCTCAGACTTCCCTCTTCCTTCTAGGAAGCGAGGAGCAAGCTCTAGCTCCTCTACCTGTGAAATCACCATACTGACACACACCTTCCCAATTCTGCTCCACATGCAGCAGCATGGCTACTGCCATAGCTTAGCCTATTTTCCAACCAGCTGTTAGACCGGTCAGTTTTGAAAAAAGAAAAGAAAAAAGAAAAGAAAAGAATAAGGAGGCAGAGCCACCTTGATAACTGATAACTCAGGCAGTGGTACTATTTCATGAGGAGGACAAGCCTTCTTCCTTCTGTCCCTAATAAAAGCTGAAAGGACAGCCAAAATAGGAGAACATGTTCCCCTGGTAAAAATTAGGAAGCACTGCAACAGCAGCACAACCCCCGACTCTCACCACAGCCAGGTAGTCCATAAGGAAGAAAAAAAGTTTCTTTTACTCTCCCACCCACCACTGATAGAGAAGGTCCAAGAAGCAGCTTAAAATCTGACACCTACCAGTGTTAAACTAACATAAAAGTCCTTACTCAAGACTGAGGAGCAATACCCACGCGCTAGTCTCAGCACCTTCCGACAAGTGAAGATGACGCCAGGGTTTGGGAAAAGGGGCTTCCCACTAACATGTTTCCTACGGGCTTCACCGGTGAAGACACATTTCTATCCGCATCATGTTCCGGTAAAACTTTAAGCTACAACACAGGCACACAAATATATGTTTGAGAGAAATACATCTGTATTTTGGCATGTAAATACCTGAATTCAAGAGTTATAAACCCCAGCTCGGTCATAAGACTACACAAGGCCACTGTCCAGTATTCCATTCTACAAAAATTACTAAAACGTCAGTGACAAAGAAATTTTGTTTGCAAGATGCAATGTACATTTTTATCATGCTGGATAAAATATCTACAGTCTCAGCAGTGGTTAAATTGCTGCTATAAAGGAAATTGTCCTCAGATAAATGGTTTCCCTATGAGAAGGTTTCAGTGCTACACCTCACCCCAGGTCAATAAATCAAATTAACTGCACCTTGTCCTCTGGCCAATGACATCATCGGCTTGACCACATCTTGTGAAGCGAGTGCAAAAACATATGCTATTTAAGGCATGAAATCATATTACTGCTTTTTGTCCAGCCAGCCTTGTGCTGTTGGTCTGTGAAACAGTCAGTCACCTGAACAGTCTCATTACTGCTTCTACAGATTTTTTTTTTCTTCTAGTATTCAAGGCCTGTCTTCACCAAGGGTGAAGAAAAAGGATAAATAATCTGAGTCGTTATTTCTTAAATCAAAATGCTTTTCATTAGCTGCAGCGTAGTATTTTGTGACAAATTAAATTTAGAACCAAACTACAAAATATGCTGTCTGCATTTGTATGTGACCTCTCTTCCCAGTCATGTTTCAAAGATGTTTACATGCTAATCTGGCACTGCTACTTTGAAGTACCCTGCTGTTAGGTCCTTTTTCTCCACAGGGTGAAAACAATGGTCACTAATGAAAACCTACAGTTTTATCTGAAACCCATCCCTGCATAAATATTTTTTTTTTAATTACTGCCTCTTTCTAATAAAGTAGTCCATTTGTTTTCTTTCTAAGACGACTAATATCTGGTTTGAAACTGAATTACTCCAGACAATTTAAGAGGATTAATTTCAATTTTAACTTGGTGTTCTTATGACACAATCACAGAGAACTTATCTTCCTTTCTAGACCCTGTACTGCCTAGTAGTATCTTCCGTCTTGAAAGCCAAATCTAAATGAAAGAAAAAAAAAAAACAACCCAGAACAGTCAGATACAAGCAGCGACAAAAGCATCTGACACACTGCACTGTTAAACTGCATCCACATTAAGCAAAAGGAAGGTGAATAAGATTATCTTCAATGTATTCAATTCTGTTTGTGTTCAGAGGGAGGAGGAAAGCTGTTCAGATTTTGAGTGTGTCTTCTATAGCTCTCTCAGTGCCAGAAAACGTAAATTAGAAGCAACTCTCCTTTAAGGAAAAGAATCAAGGACAAAGGGACCAAAAATGCCCAAGCCTCTGAAAAGCAGATATGAAAGAAACAGCTTTACAGTCCTGAGTTGCTATAAATTAAAAATAAGCTCCTTATTTAAAAGACATGAGTGTTTGAGAATCTATGAGCAGATCTGATGCTGCTCAAGCCCCAGGAGGGTTTTGTTTTTGCTGGCAGGGGTGGAGTGGAGATGGGGGGGTCATTTTGGTTATTAGTAAATAAATCAAGCAGCAGAGTGAGGCCTAGGCGCCTGCCAGAGGAGCCAGGGCCTAGCTCTCCCCCCTCCTCTCCTCACACAGCCTGGGTTTGATCTCGGGGCCCTGTGGGTTGCCAAGAAAATTTAAAAAAAGCGAGAGAGCGAGAAAGAAGAATCATATTGAACCACAAAAGCACATGGGGCGAATGTAAAATATAAACACGGCGTTGGGCTCTGAGTGGCTGTTATTAAAGGTCTGAATTACTAAACATGAGAGGCGGGGAAAGCCAGGCGGCCATTTCAATAATATAAACCTCCCCGAATTAGACATTATTCAAATGAGAAGGAGAGGGGGAGAGAGAGAGCGAGGGAGAGGGACGGGACCCGCACCCCCAGTGCCAGCCCACCGGGGCTGCCGGCACCACCACCCGCCCCTGTGCCGGCACCCAGGGCGAGGGGCCGCGGGCCCGGGGCTCGCCACCCAGGGGGCCTGCAGCACCCGGCTCCCCCCAAGCCCTCGGGGCTGCGGAGGCGGGAGGGCAATGGAGGAGGAGGGCAAACACCGCCGGGGCAAATCCAGCCTTCGGGGGTGCAAACACGCGGCCTCCCCCGTCGGAGAGGGGCACGGAGAAACTCTGCCCGCACACCCCCTCGAGCCACCCCACACTGAAACTGCCCTTTGGGGCGGGGGGGGGATTTAAATAAAAAGCCAAACCACGCTCTGCTCCTACCCCTCCCCGAGGCCATCCGCACCCATCTACCCTATGCCTGCAGGCCCCAGGCTCTGGGGGAATAACCCTGGCCGGGGGGGGGGTGTGGGGGAGGGCTGGGGGGAATGAGAGATGAGGGAACCAAGCCTTTCACCCTCACCCAGCCCCACCGAGGGGCCAGCACCCCCGTCCCCCTCCGCCCTGCCGCCACCGTGCCGGCGGGGGGACCCTGCCCCCCTCGGGGGGCCGCCCGCGTCCCCCCAGCCCCGGCGGGCCGTGCCCCCTCCCGCGGCCCCCGCCGGGACCGCTCCAGCAGCATCCCCCCGCCACCCCCCACCCCCCAGCCATGAATATGTAAAGCGGCTTTTATTGTGGGCGTGCGGGCCGGGGGGGGGGGCCCGGCGGGGTGGCGGCGAGCCACCTCCGACCGCTTTTGGGTGCGGGGATGCCTCCCCCCCTCCCGGCTCCCCCCCACCCCCCCGCCGCCGCCGCCTCCCCACCCCGACCCCACCGCCTCGCCGTTGCGCCGCCGCCGCTGCCCGCGCCGCCGCCCCCCATCGCCCCGCTGCCTGCCCCGGCGCCGGTGCCCCGGCGTGCGGGCGGGTGCGAGTGCGGCTCCGTGGGAGGGAGGGAGGGAGGGAGCGTGTGTGTGTGTGTGTGTCTCCCCGCACGGGGAGGCTGCTTTCCTTCTCCCCCCCCCTCCCCGCTCCCTCCTGTGCCGTTAATTATAATAATCCTGAGTACTAATAAATTATGCTAAGCGGGGCGGGCGGGCGGCGGGGGGGCCGCGTGTGCGAGTATGAATATGAATATGTAAAATGCAGTAATGATTACCTGCCGCTGCCGCCACCGCCGCCGCCGAACTCTCATCTTGACTCGCTGCTCCTCCGTCCGCCATTTTGAATATTTTAACCAAAATCGGCCGCCCGATAAACCCTCCCTCGCTCCCGGCCCCCCCCCTCCCTCCTCCCCTCCTCCTTCTCCTCCTCCTCCTCCTCCTCCCCTCCCCCCGCCGCGCGCCCCCTCCCCCCGCCGCCCCACTGCGCAGCCGCCAACCCACCGCGCCGCGGCCCCGCTCCGCGCCTGCGCAGGCTCCCCGCGCCTCTCTCCTCCTCCCCCGCCCTCCTTTCCCGGCCGGCGAGAGGTGCGAGGCCGCGCATGCGCCGAGCCACGGGACTCGCTGCCCCCCCCCTCCCGCCGGTGGGTTTCGCGCGGCCCCGCGCAGGCGCCTTCCCGGCACCTCTGGCCGAGGGCTCGTTAACGTGTGAACCGCCGGGCCGCGCGCTGCAGCCTCTCAGCTGACCCCCCCGCGGGCCCGCGCCGCTCTGCTCGGGGCGGGGGGGGGGCGCGGGCGCTTGCGCACTGGGGCTCCTCCGGCGGCAGCGGGGCGGGCGGCGCCCCCGGGGCTGCGGCGCAAGGCGGGGGGGGACGGGGCGGCCTGACCCACCCCCCCTCCCGCCTCACGGCTGATGGGGTGGGGCGGGGGGTGCCCCCTGCGGCGGCGGGGGCTGCTCGGCGGAGCGAAGGCCGCTACGGGTTAACGGCGGCGGGGAGGAGCCGCTGCCAGCCGGAATGGGTATTTCCAGCCCTGGCTCGTACAGCCCTCGTTAACCGCTCAGCCGCCGGAGCGACGGGGCTAGCGCAAATAGTTAATGGTGGTAGTAAGAGAGAGGCAACTAGATGACAACACCTTGGCGTACAGCCGTTAGGCTGAAAGGGCGTTTCGAGAAGAGCTGTGTGCGCGAGCGGTGGTGTGAAAATACCTGTCGTGACTGCGTCGGCACGACAGGTACTCCCCAAGCTCACAGCAAAATTAATCCCCTATGAATAAAAAGGAATTGCATACAGAGGAAATAACAGAACCTCCGGTTGTCCGTGGAGGAGGGCGCATGAGTGGTGGTCAGGTTTTCCTTCAGAAAAGAGCAATTGCAAGCAAGTGGTTCTCTGTTAAGAAACCCACTGTAACATGCTCCCTCGTTCTGGGCACTACAAGGCTCCTGGGGTGTCTTTCCCAAACAAATATTTTATCCTCTCCCACTTTCCACATCAAATTTGACTAACCTGAGGGGAAGAGGGAGTTGGGCTTCAGGCCTCCCTCATTAAAAGGGAGTAAACAGAGACTAGAGGGACCAACAAAATTAGCTTTAGATTCAGAACTTCCAAATCAGGACAAGCAATCAGCTAAACAGGCAGAGTGGCAAAACTTTGCTGATTCTCAACAGATTTGGCAGAGTAAAAATAAAACTTGCTTACATTCTTAATATTGCATAGTTACACGTTATCCCTGAGCTTTGTAATGTACATCCATAAAAAGAAGAAACAGAAAGTGGTATAGAATGGCATTCGTTAAGGACTCAGTCTTAACGTTTTCCAAGAGTCATTAATTTCAGTGGGTCAGAGTCCAAGACAGATTTTCTTCTGGGGCTCAAAACCTTGTGGGATAAGAGAAGCTGGCAAGGATCCGTTCTTGCATGCTGTTGCTGAAGAAATTACGAGTCGTGTTGGAGGCAGTCGCTAGATTTTTTTCATTGGTAGGGAAGAGCCGAAAAGGAAGGCTGAAGGAGGGAGACAGCAAGGTTTCTCTCCAAGGGCTGAATCAGAAAGGTAATTTTGATATTTTTATTTAAAAATAAGTTCCTCTGGTAATGGTATTTTTTCTCCATAATAAAAAATAACCTCTTGATACTGCAGAAAACATTAGTAGAAATGAACTGCACTATGAAAGAGCAAAAATCTTCTCTTAACACTAATTCTACTCTTGCACATTCGTTTGATGATATTCCATAGTAGTAATTAAGCACTTTGTCTCACAAAGATCTGTGCTTCACTCACAGAAGTGAACGTGTAAACAAAGGCATGTTGTCGTGCTCCTCTTCTGTTCAGCCATGATCCTCGCGGGCCAGTTAATCCAGTTTTATGGCCAGGTTATACCAGCACTGCAGCACACAGTGGCTGCACCATGACAGATAAAGGTGTAGAGAAAGGGCTGCTGAGATTAAGACTCTGCACAGCTCTAATCCTGCCTACGCTGAATATTCTCTCCCGTATCTTCCCATCTCATCCATAGACTCCTCTCAGTCCTGCATGCTACTTCCTAGTAACCTCCTCCCTGATAGCAGCAGCTTCTCACTGGGGAGAATTTGCTCCCATTAACCACACCTGATTTAGCCTTTGCTCTTGCTCAGCTTCTGCACAGTTAGCTGGAACCCACAGCTACCCAAGAAAAGCTGCCTGAAAACAAATCGTTACTAGTTGTTTGTTTTGGGGTTTGTTTTTTTTTTTTTCTGATAGTTCCTAACCTGCTCTTTGTTTTTGTAATTGACCAGCTATAAAGAGAACTTAATTCTGTTTGGCCACATAGCTGCTCTCCTCTGTCTTTAAAGATTGCTCTGGACCTGTGTCTGCATCCTCTTCTCTAGTTTACTTTGAATGCGTCTCTATCTGATGCCTTCCCCAAGGTGTCATACATCCCTGTGGCTATATATCCAGGAAAGCTGGCCAAATCATTAGTGATGAATAATTTATCAGGTAAATTTTACCTCTATTTCAGTTACGAGTTGTCTGCAAACAGCTTGCGATTTCTGCAAACTTATTATTTGATGATACTTGCCACATAGTGCCTGACTGGTGTCTTACTCATGAGCAACTTGCTGGCAACACTTGAAATTTGAGATTATTGGACACAAAGATGATACGAAGCTTAGTCCTAGGAGAAGCTGAGCACTCTAGATTCATTCCACAAAAAGACTTAAGTGGGAAACTGAATTGTTCGGCTGCAATCAGCGAGGCTGGGCTCACACCAGTTGTTAAGAAAGGGCTTACATCCTCTGCTGAAACAGAGCCCAAAACAGCGAGCGCCTTGAGGGACTCCATGTTTCTGTTCTCTGACTGGACTTGTCAGCCTTCTAGAATCGCCTCTTGCAGCGATTTTGCTTTAAAAATATTTTCTGGCAGTGAAAAGCAATACAGTGTTCAAAATCAACACACCCGTAAAGGGAAGAAATAGTATTTCAGAATCTTTTAAAGCTCTGCAGTATATCTGTGTCCATTGCTTTGATTTTGATCCAGATACCTCCTAATTCCTAGCCCTCCTTGGCCTGCTCTACTTGTACCTGTAACCCCAAATTTTCTATGATTGCTATATTACCTTCTGAAATTTCTATCTCCTGCTAGAATTAATTCAACAGTGTTTCAGAAACAATTTTTTTTTTCAAGGTGGGGAGGCAGGAGACAAAAGAAACACCAGGTGGGAAGGCAAGGGGCAAAAGAAACAGAAATCGCAGTATTTAAGCAAAAAGCACATTGGGAAGGAAATTACCCTTTTCTACACACAGCTCTAGTGTATAGAGAAATTAAGAGCAAACTTATCTGCTCTGCTCCAATTCCACTGTGCCCCTCAGACGTGAGTCCCAGGTGCTGCTTTTCTCGCACTGTCCCTTCTATCGTGTTCTCTTCACACCAGATTTCTCTCCTCAAGAAGACCCTGTTTCTGGAGTCCTGTTTGCTTCAGCTTTCCCTTTGGCCCTCCAGATACTGCAATGGAGGCTTCTGCCTCAAAACAGTTGTTCTTTGCCCCTTATGCTTTTGTGCATACGTCCCCCAAATCTCTCTATTCCTTTCACTTTCAGACTGCTCAGATTGTCTCACCTTTAATTAAACTTATCCTTATGTCTCTGTCTGTTTACCATTTTTCGTGCATAATCCACACCCTGCCAGCGAGACTGGCAGTCTCTGTGTTACAGTCTCTGTAATAGTTACAGAGGTTACAGTCTCATTTTCTGAACATGCTATCAATATGAACAGCAAAAGACAGTCCATGTCTCAAAAAGCTTGCAATTTAGAGAGGTGGCAGGCAAAGAACAAGGCAAAAATAGGATTAGTAGCTCCTTGATTGAGAAGTGAAGAAAAGCAATATAAAGACCATGCATAGTTCCTCCAGCATCACAGCAGATGTTAGGGGGACTCAGACCTGGACCTAGGTGCTCTGAGGGTGTGCAGTTCAGTACTTTAAACCACAAAGCTGTTTTTCCTTTCTCTCCTGTGTTGCTCCCCACCCTCCTGTTCCCGAGCGTGGAGGAGACAGTCCACCCTCACCCCTGAGGCTTGGGATCCACCAGAACAGTCTCTTTCCAGTATTATGCTCTGCTCCCTTCCCCTACACACTCCTCTGGCTGCCTTTGACCAGATTGCTTTCTAGCTCTGTTTCTGTCTCTCTTCTGTTATCTCTGGATCAGAGAAAGGATGACCCCAAATCTCTTCTTTCTGAGAGTTGTCACTGATCCTCTGAATCTCCCAGCTAATGAAATTGTAGCAGGAAAGTTGTACCATCTCGTAACGCCCTGCCCCTCCCAGGTGCAGCTAACTGCTTTTTTGGAGATAAGACGTGGAGCACAGATGAAAAGAAACATACTTTTCATTTTCATATTTAAAAAAACTCTTGTAATTCAGAACCTTGACACATCTTCAGGAAAGGGAGAGGTAATCACTAAGAGGACACATCTTTTCAGGTGGGTTTTTCAATCTATTTCTCACTCTGTGCTGCTTTGGCTGCACTTACTTTTTCTAGCTCAATTTTTTGTATGCATTTCAATGGTTGTCATCAATGCAGCATCTGAGCACCTTCCAATTTTAATCAATTACATCTTACAAATCACCAATTTAGAAGATTCAGGAAACTATCACTGTGCTTTTTCAGCAATGGTAAGCTAAGGCAGAGAAATTGAGTAACTTGTCTTCAGTTGCACGTGTGGCTGGGCAGCCTGTGAAGAGGAGCCCCTGATTCTCTCTATTGTGTCTTGATTGAAAGACCCTGTTTAGCTTGTCGTCATTCCTATCCCGCAGATCCACAAGGCTGGCCCCAACTTTACCTGTCTCTCTACCCCGAGAGGGACAACAATGGGGTCCTACAACTTGATTCAGATCTCTTGAGGAGTGGGATTTGCAAGTGTCTGATTCAAGTTGCCACTCAAAGCTGCCACAGATCTGTTTTCAGTGGTTTTCTCTGCCTCCCCTTACTACAAGAGAACCCTTAAAAATACATAATATTTTGTTATGAGGATTATTAACTAAGCCTTGGGAAAGCTCAGATACTACAGCAAGAGTGCCTGCATTCTGACAGACCCCATATAGAAGGACAAACTCTGTTCTGTACCTATATGAAAAAGAGGGCTGAACTCCTTTTTTCGCCCAGTCGTACAGCACGCTTTCTGCTGTAGACCTTGGGAATGCTCTGGTGCTGCTTACATGAGGAACCAAATTGGTTTTGACCTCAGTGAAGAGGGGGCCAAGAGGGACACATCTGACGCCTTTTAGCAACCGCAAGGTTTTCTGTAGAATAGTCATAGCCTATGAAACAAACACACAGCTGGAGTTAGGGTGCTTTTGAAAACATTGTCTTTATTCTCTACCTCCCTTTCTTCCAGGACAGACTCTTTGCTTATTCCCTCTTCAGAAAGGGACTTTTCTGGCACACAGCCTAGCCTGGCTGGAGATTAGGGATTCTCTCTGCCCCTTCATCCTTGAATATTTCCTTTTAATTTCACAGTTTAAATTCCAATTGTGTAATTACATTCTGCCTACCCCAAATTCCTCTGTAATTTCAATTGGACACGGTGTCCTTCACTCTCTAGGCAGAACTCTTGCAGTGCTGTGGGGCACTGTTAAAAGGCTGCCACGCTCCACTCTAGTCCCATTTCATGTAAATGGGGAAAGAGAATGGTCCTAGATCCCTTTGAACTAAGACTGCTGCTCCATATAGGCGAGACAGGGGTTGCTATAGAGTGACAAGGCAGTCTTACCCCATGGCAATACACTGGGCATTTTTTACAATGCCTCAGTCTGAACAGATTTTTGGAGTAAAAGTCTAAATCTGTCTGGAGGTATTTTTCCCCCACAACACCATACCCTTTGATCTCAAATAAAGCTGTACAGGGACCCCCAAACCACTACTTCACTGAATTTATGTGGCCTAAGAGTACCTGCTCGCACCGTTTAACATGGCAGAAGTGCCACAGTGATTTAATTTAGGTTCAGGGAGTTGTGTAGCAATGAGAGGGTACGCAACACAGATGCCTAGTTCAGTAAAACACTTTACAGAAACGGGCAAATCCCATGCATTTTATGACCCAACCCCAGTATTTCTGGAAAACTTTGCTCTGTCAACATTTTCCCTGGTAGCGAACCCAACCCTGGTAGCGATCACCTGAGTCCCACATCCCAGTTTGTTTTATCACAACATTCCTTTTTTAGCATTGGTATCTACTTTACATCACTGTGAAAATACTACTGCTTCTCCTGCCAGCTCTTGCTTTCGGCTTCCCTTCTTGCTGTGGCACAGCTGCTTGCTTGGTCGGTGTGCCTGCATGCTGCCCTTCAGGTATCAGAGACACTCATATTTCCACCACCTTCTGCTGTGGTCTTTGTGGAAACTCAGGGTGGAGAAGGGGAGGGAGCATGTTTCGATGGGAGAATGCTCCTCCTTTGTCTTGTCTTTTAGAACAAACTTCCTCTCTTCATACACGTTCTGTGGCAGGCTCATGGAAAGGAGTCACTCACCTGATTTATAGTGATGTTCCGCGCAGCTCAGCAAAAAGGAATTGGTTTGCTGGAGAACTGGAGTTGTTTGATGTTTGATCATCTTCAACCACAAGCCACATTCTTTTCACCATGTGTACACTGTTGTCAGAGGAACATGGTGCCGATTCCATAATTAGTGATTAGTCCTTCACCAAAGTTCATTTCCCTTTACTCCAAAAGTACCCTGGGTAGTCCCCCTGCCACACAAGGATAAATGTTTACCTGAAATAAACATCCAGTTCTTTGCTGACAGTGCTGTATCTACATGAAGCCTCAGTCACTTTGAATTTTGATGGGACTTCTGCTTTATATATTCTGCGGATTTGGTCCTGCTCCCCAGGGACGTCTTTACACCTACTCCCGTGGTAGCAGACCTGAGGCTGCTGTTTGCGTCTCTGGCAAACAGCAGATAGATCAGGTGAGATCAAGCAGACCACATTTCCATGTTTCCTTGGTTAGCTTATACTGTTAAAAGTGAGTTGTTGTTAGGAGGAAACAGAGCATGTAATAACTCGAGTTGGGTTTTGTTTGGCTTTGAGTCATAAATCTTAAAGGAAAGGAAAGAGCCATCATGTTCATCCCCAAGTTTGTCATACAATCAGCAAGGGGCAAGGCAGTAGTATGGGCAAGAAAATGAAACATGTGAAGGTACAAGTGCCAGCGGGGGGAAGTCACTGTTGCTTATTGTCAGTTTTGGTGTGACACAGAAAGTTCAGCTAATCCTCTTAGTTACAGAGACACACGGGTGGGGGGAGATTGTTATCTCAAGCAATTTGCTGGCTCTACTCCTTTTTTCCTTCGAGTTTCTTTTCGCCTAATTGAGCAGCATTTCTTCCTGGGACTGGTTTGCAATAATCCTGGGGCCTCATCTGGGAAAACACTGAAAAATATAGAACGGAGAAGCAGGCCGAGTGAGGCAGCTATCACCATGAGTTTCTCTCTTCAGAAAGGTATCAGGTTTGGCTCCAAGTGCTGAGGATTAGAAGTAAGATAAAGATTGGAATTGATACAGAACAATCTGTTGATCAGAACCAGTCATCACTCAGAAAGGTGTATCTCAGACAGGAGCTAGAAGGATGGGTAATTAACAGGCATTCAGAAAACGAGGAGGATCTGAGGTGGAGCAGGGGGTGAGAATTCCACTGGAGTGCATCAGAAATGTGTTGATTCCACTTTCATTGCCAGAGGGATGTATCTGCGGTAAATCTAATCAAGAGTCAAAAGGTGAACAAGAACAATAATAACTGGTGAGGTTTGTTTTTATTTATCCAGGAGATAAGGATTCAACTACAGGAATAGAATGAGAAAAAGGCACCTCTTTCTGAGCAGACAATTATTCCACCCACGCTCACCCATCATCAAGGTTTTAATATTCTATTACTAAGGCTATTTAACAGTTTCTCAGCCTCAAGGCTGGTAATGTTTGTGCAGATACTCTACCAGTTGCCACAGGTGTCTTTTTACAACAAACCTGAATAATTAACATGGGATAGTCCTGAAGATGTCAGTAGCCACGAGCCATTCTTCAGCAGACTGACAGCATTATTCCTGGTGCTAGAGCAGGGTTGGTATTACCAGTTGGAGGACACATTTGAAAACCCTATCTCCGTATGCAGACAGAGCCTTAGTGGCTGAAGGCACGAGACTCTTTCCAGCACCATGATCTTACATCGCAGGCAAGTAAGGGCTCTGGTTCCCAAGTCCCAGTGATTCACCCTGGAGAAGTTCGAGATATTACTGTTTTCAGCTGCCTGTGTTACTAAGGTGCTGGAAGTAGTTAACCCAAAGAAGAGGTGGCCAAATGAATGGTGTGTCCATGCTAACTGTTTCAGCTCATAGACATGCACTAATGTAAATTTGATTTCCACTGATACCAGTTTGCTCTGATATCCTGAATGGAGGACTGCAGAAATGAGTGCCTAAATTCAAGATCATATCAATGTATTTTGCTGTGGTGGCTAAAGAATTTATTAGCTATGACTGAGGAGGTGGGTTACCTTTTCAGTTAGAGCAGCTAAATCCCACAGAGACTGTGAGTCAGAGCCATCGGATCAGAGAGAAAGGGCCAGAGCGAACATCAGTCAAAGCAGTTGTAAAATAATTAGTATAATGCTTTCAACAGAAAAGATGTTCTGCTGATGTCCTACTGGCACAGGACAAGGAAGTGACAAGTCTGATAATGTATGTCACACCTAGACATCCTTTTTGATTTGGCATGAGCAAGTCTCTCTCTGGTGTTGGCTAATCTGGGGCCTTGAAACACCTCACAGGTCCAGAGGGATGCCCTGGGTTTGGCTCTGCCTGGGTTTGGCCTGTGACACGCACATGGTGCCTGTCACCGGTTTCCAAACAAAGGAAACCCCAAGAGTGGATGAAACAAGAGTCATGGTGTGTTCCACCAGGTTTTTGACTCAGATACTTGGAGAATGAAGGTCCCACCATGTGCTGTATCTTGTACCTTCAGGTCACTTTGGTGTGTCTCTAATGCACACCTGCATCATAGATAACAACTGCATTTCCTTATTTCACATCTATATTGTGAGAATAAATGCATTATGAGGTGTAATGACCAGATGCTACAGAGGTGAGGGCATCTTCAGTTGATTTCTTTCAGTTCTTTTACTTCTTTAAAGATATTGGTAACATTTGATCAAAGCCAGAATTTGCTTTTCCAAACTACTAATTTATGGTTAGGTTGGGGGGGGGGGGGGAGGCGGGGAGCAGGGGCACGAAGAAGGGAACTTGTACCTGTGCTACATGTGACCCCCACAAAGCAGCCCTTGGACCACAAGATACACAGGGAATGCTCCGTAATGACTTCCTGGGAGTCTGCAGTGCTTCAGACAGCGCAAGGAGGAGTAAGGACAGGGCAGGAATTGGTGGATTCATGGGTCTGTCTGTTCCTCGTGCAGGTCTGCGCAGCTAGCTAGTTGCATGCAGGACTATAGCATGCTCTTTAATCCTCTCAGTGAGCATTTCTGTTTGTAACCCTGAAAATATATAGAAAAGTCGTATTTTTTTTAACCATAGATATGCTTCCTGAATCCTACTCTGCAGTATCAGACTGCAGCTCTGACAGTGAGATAGCATTCACAGTGCAGACTGTGAAGAAATTAGAAATGTATAAAATGCATACATAATGACTTTAAAAAATGTGTTTACTTTAATAAATATTCTTGCAGTTCTATTTCAGATATATAAGTGTTAAATTTCTGTTAATCAGAAAATGAATGTCTAAAACCACTGGAAGAAAAAGACAGAATTGCAGCTGAATATCATGAATGAAGAAACATTCACCGCTGTGAATAGGACCATCATATTTCCCAGTGGCAGCTCCCTGTCTTCCCCTAATTCCCCCCTCCCTTTCCCCTCCCTCCTCAAACACATACGCATACACTATGGGAGGAATGACAGCTGTTCTTCATGGAATGACAGCCCAGGGATATTGCATCCTCCCTTAAAAAAAAACAGGCAAGGTACAGAATAAGGTCAGTGAAGGGAGACAAAGGGGTCTCCCAGAGATGGCAAAGGGTAATTTATTGACAGATGAGATAGACGTTACTACAGAAAAATATTAAATGGATTCTTTTCCCCTGTCTTTGGAAGGAAAAAAAAGTGGGAAGGGTTAGGAAGGACAGATGCCAGAAATAGAGACAAATTTCCCAGGAGAGGAAGAAGAAATCCTGAAGGAAATTAGGATCAACACAGGAAAAAAAAAAAATTAAAAAAATCAGAGCATCTGAAAAGCTACAAAATTCTGTCCTAGAATCCTGTATGGAAACAACAAAAAAAGGGCAGTGGAGAAGGAACTCCACCACCATCGGCAGCCTCGCTTCAAAGACCCTCTGTGCAAGAAGGAAGTGCTGGTAAAACAGAGCGCCTGATTAAAAGCCACTGTTTGAAAAAGGGCTGCCGGGAAATTACAGAGCTGTGCATGCACTCGACGTCAGCAGCGAGGAAGACTCTGGGAGCGCTAATCAAACGGAGGCTGAGGGAGCATATGGAGCATGGAGATTTTATTAAGGACAGGAGTGAGCCAGGGTTCATATAATGGGAGCAGCCGAGCTCAGAAGATGGGAGGAAAGAAAAGGCCAGGTCTTCTGGTGCAATAACTGGTGTAGTGCTGTCAACTTTGACAGTATGTCAGTTCCTGTGGCAAGGAAGGAACCTGAGTGAGAGGCTTAAATAGTGGATGTTATGAATATAGTTTCTCTGGCCTAGATTCATAACTTTCCCCAAAATAACTGCGCAGAAGAAGGCAGGAAAAGCCAATGTACCAGTGTGCTCTGGTTGGTGCTCTGTAACTCCACATTGCCCCCAGCCATGATAGGAAGATACCAAGGTCGTGTTCCTAGAGCTTGTGATGCTAGAAGGTTTATGATTTTCACCTGTCAGGGCCAGAGTGACAACAGAGGTGTCACCAAGGAAAATTTCCACAAAGAGAAAAGCAGTGGAACAAAAGAAATTTGAACGAGAACAGATTTAATTTACATTCACAAGCAGGAATAGATTTAAGCCAAACAATATTTTATTCTGCTCTTTCGTGCAAGGAACATGGTTTTTAGAACGTGTAACTCAGTCCATGCAATAGAATAAGGGAATAGGAAGACTCTTCGTGTGTCCACTGTAATGTGCCACATGCAATATCTTTCTAATCCTATCACTACCTGCATAAATCTTGGCAAGACATTTCCCCCAGAGCAGGTTCTTCTGCCGGTTGACTAATCTCACCTAAAATCATGATGGCACTCCTATTCCAGCAAGCACCCTGATCTTACAAGATGATCTCTTATCTTGTGCAAGTCCAGCAGAAGCATAGGGCATTGCATTGCCTTGCATTGTTAGCCAACTACTTCCCAAGCTAAAAGTCAGGTTAAAAAGTGACAGAATTAATACTAAACACAGGTTTTAAATTATCTAGATGGGGAGCATTCATCCCATATCCGTGACTGCCATGCTCTCAGCTGAAGGGAATAATACCCAGTCTACATCGGATTTGAAGCTTTGATACTGCAGAGGCGTTTGCAATCTTTTGAGCCTTGGGAGAGCGAGTATAGGACAAAGCAAAAATAAAAGCTGGTGCTTTGCTGAGTTTTGCTGTTAAATGCTAAGGAAGTGTTAAATGCTAAAGAAGGCTTGTACTTTCAGTGGGTGATTTAGCCTAGCTTTCAGCTAGAAGGCTGCCGCATGCTCGAGTGCAATCTGCCACACAGAGCCAGAACCAATCTGATTGTTTATGAATCATTTTTCAAACAGAAAAACATAGGTAAAGCTGCCAGTTTTGCCAGGAATGTGTGCTGCATCCGTGTGATGGCCTGCATTTATATTTGAAACCACCTGCACCATCACAGTGTGACCCAGATCCAAAAAATGATCTAGGCACTGTAGAATTCAGTGCAGCATATCTAGCTTTTAGGGACTCGCCTGCCTACCGATCCTGCAGTCCTCTTAGGTACCTGGCTTCTATATACAGTCAGTGCCGTAACACCACCACAATGAATAGGAAACCTCTTCAGAAAATAAGAAATGCCAAAGACTGGGTGTGCTCCAGTCTTAAGGTAGCATTTTACCCTGGTATATTTGAGGATTCCCACTGAGGTAGAGCCTTGCTGACTCTCATCTTGGAGACAGTGATTTGAGTGGCCACAGGGTAGTCATTAACACCATGCCCTCACCTCTAAAAAAAGATACATTTTCTGTCAAATCAATAAGTTGATCTGACAAGCCCCATGCCCGCATCATTGCTAGATCTGACATAAGAAATGTGATGTCAGTCTGCTTCCTGGAGGCTGGGGAAGGCAAGCTAAGGGAGATGGGACCCCCACTTTTGGCAGCAGTCTGCAATTATACTGGATTATAATGGATAAACATAAAACGGCAACGAAACACTTCTTTCCAGCCTGTGCTCACAGCCCTGAAGTTACTTTTGGTTCTTACACCAGCCTTATCCACAGACAACTCATAGTCCATAAGCAGCAGGTGACAAAAAGCACAGAGTGGCTTTTTTCAACTCAGTAGCTCAGTGTTCAGGCCATCTCAGAAGACAGTGCTTTACCTCACTGACAGAACCTGAATCCATGCCTGAGGAAGCGTCAGGCTCTTTCCTTGTGCTGTCGGTTATTCTGGAGTGAAAGAGTCCCACATCAACTATTTCCCTTTGAATTGATTATTTAAGTATTCTTTGGGCCAAAAAGAAAGGGCACAACTTGGCAGGTTAGCAGTCAGGAGCCATGACTTGGGAGGGGAAGAGCCTGCACTGATGAACGCTTAACACTTTCACATCATACATTCTCTGGAAAAAGGCCTGAAACATATGTCTGCCCTTCTCAGGCGAACGCCTTAATCACCAGTTTAGAGAGTCATGCTTGTGCTCTCTGGAGGCCAGTGAGTATTTAATTGTGCCACACAGAGCTGAGTGATTGCTCAGGGAGAATGACTTTGTTAGCAAGATGAATTTAGCCTGATCTTTTGAAATTTTCCACAGGCTTCCTCTGCTGCAGTATTCCTGTACAACGCTGGGCTCGGTTTCTGGGTCTCAAATACACTGACAGATGCAGTCTCTTTCTCCCAGCCTGGGTCTGTTTCGTTCATTTCATTTGTAAGTCTTTTGGGGTGAGAACATCTTGAATTGTGCTGCATGCAGTACGTCTTGCAATGGGGTCCTGGTGCTAGTTAAGACCTCAGGATACTCATGGAGTAACAGTAAATAACTATATTCTTAGCTATCACTAAGCCCAAAAGGATGCTGAGAAATAAAAGGTCATAAAGGGAAAATATTTGGAAGTGTTGAGCATGGATATCAGATGAAAAAGACTCTCTCCGCAAATGGCAGGAAAAGCGCAGCATCTCCCTGCATCAAGGTTGGAAACGGTTCTCCAGCAGAGCTCTTCACAACATTGCAACAGGCAGAGGTGGCCATGCTGTTTGTGAAGAAGGTTTGTGTTCTTAAAGGTAAGCTAAAACACCCATTTAAAATGCTGGTTCTCTGTGTGGCACAGAAGGTGTAACAATTCTTGGGGAAAAGGGAGAACATGAACTGAAGGCAAAGAAATTTTTCTGTTCCTGTTTCCCCATGTATAAAGTGGAGGTTATGTTTCCTATTAACTTCAGCAACCAACACTGAAAAAATTCTTTGGTGTCTTCAGATAGAAAATGCCTGGTTCTGAAATTCAACATTTCTACTTTTTCCTTAATTGGACCAAATTTTTTAAAACATGGGACTGACTTGTCAGAAATATTTTTGATGGCCTCTGCCTTTTTCTAGTGCTTTTACAGTGAATAGCTATGATTTTTTTTTCAACATAGAGACCATTTCACTGAAAATTTCTAGGAGAAAAATAATTTCTACTTAGCAGTATCATTAAAGCCCTTGAATTTGGCCACATTCTGTTGCCAGTGCAGTTTCAGGGACACTTGGAAAATATTTTGAACAGCAGGGAAGAACAGTGATTACCGCTACACAGTCTCTCAATGATGTGAATATTGTGGGTTATTTTCCCTTTGACTGTTTATGGCCTATTTACAGTATAATCACACCAAATCAGGTTATGACATGGCTCTTTTTTTTCTGTATTGAAAACAGAATCTAACATCATTTTTTTATTTACTGTAGCTCCCCCTTAAGAGCTAAGGAGTTTTCAGGCACTGAGCAAGGATGATCTCCTCTCCAAGGCATTCGTAACTGAAGGAGAGACAAGGAGAAAGGTGACGAGGAAAAATAATAGGCAAGTTATTTACAATTTCTATACAGTTGCAAGAACTATGTTGTTGTAGACATGGCAAAAAATGGAATTACAAAGGGGACTTCATTGCGGACAGAAGAGAGATTTGCCAGTGAGGTGAGGGATTATTTTACAGTGTGTAACTGTCATCAGACCAAGCTGTGGACACATGTATGAGGTCACTTTAGTGAAATAGTATTCTTATCACCCCATCCATACCAGGCAGTGGCACTGTGTTATGGGATTAGAAGAAAACACTTAGTTGTCTGAATTTGTAAATGGCAGCTTAAAAGGGTAACAGCTCTGCCATGTTACAGATCCCCTGTTAGACTGTTCCAGCAAAAGTCTCACCCAAGTATCTGCTCACCAGAGAAAAGCTGGCATCAGAACTAGCCAGAACTAAACCCCTGGCTTTCTAGCATCTCTTGTAGCCAGTGCGGGGCAAATCTGCTAGCCAGCACTGAGAAGGCCCAGGCATCAGTCACCTGAGAAAGCAGAAGACATAAAGTTCTGCCAGAGAAGCAATGTCCCAGCTGCCTCTCCAGTGAGCCTGAGGGAAAAACAGTATTGTACTGAAACAAAGAGCTTCACTCAACAGTCAGAATTGAGTATAACTGTTAAGCAGGTATTCTTTATTCGCAGCACTGGGCAGCACTGGGGATTGCTCCACCACAAGTGCCACACTTACTAGCAAAACACTCTGACTAATATACACAAAAAGCATACATATGCATCAGATTTCTTAGAAAAGGCAGTCTTATGCTAATGGGTTCTTAGAATTCATTTACATAGTCTGAGCATGTGTAGTAAAAATAGAGTGAGGGTCTTCTCCCCTCCTTAGGGGTCCCCACAGCCTTTCTCACACTGTCCCTTAGTGAACTTTAGGTTTCTTGTGTCCATACATGGTCATAGAGTTACTTCATCCACCCTTCAGCTCCTGGTTGTTCCAAGGAGGTTAGTTTATCTTGACACTGGCGTCTTCTTAGGCACTTGTTTTCTTTAGGTTCCTGCTATTAGGGATGTACTCAGGGATTTTTTTAGGCTGTCCAAGGTCTGTCTTATCTTTACTAGGCGAGGAGTTAAAGGTTTCAAAACATCTTATAAGTGGGCAATGACTACAGAAGGTAGTTAGGAAAAAGTATAAATGAAATTATATACATCATAGTAAAATACAGGAAAAATACAGGAAAAAATAAAAGCTAGTAAATCATAAGTGATGTCTAACGTTAAAACTAAATGTCTTATTTTACAGGTCCCTGTACATTAGCAATTTCAAGTATACTTGTAGCAGCTTCCTTTCAGTTCCCCAGCGTAAAGAAAGATGCATACAGATCAAAAGGACAGTTTACTAAGCTGATCCACAGGAGTTAGTAAAGGAGACGCTTTCAGAGAGACAGCTGTGGTTTCCATTCTTTACAGTATGATAATATCTCCCAACCGTGATTCCTTTTTGTTGTGAATGAGAAATGAGCTTAAATGAGAAATTCTGTATTGGTTTGCTTTATTTTCAGAGAATCACTGAATGGTTTGTGTTGGAAGGGATCTTAAAGACCACCTAGTTCCAGCCCCCCTGCCATGGGCAGGGACACCTTCCACTAGACCAGGTTGCTCAAAGCCCCGTCCAACCTGGCCTTGAACACTGCCAGGGAGGGGGCAGCCACAGCTTCTCTGGGCAACCTGTGCCAGCGTCTCACCACCCTCACGGGAAAGAATTTCTTACTTTAGTCTAATCTAAATCTACCTTCTTTCAGTTTAAAACCGTTACCCCTTGTCCTATCACTACACTCCTTGATAAATAATAATAACCCCTTTATTTCTTCCTTTTTTTTTGTTTGAAACCCTGGCCTTTCTGTGACTGTTCACTCAACTCCTGTGCAGATTTTGGCTAACCCAGCTCATGCTAAGGCCTGACGTATGCTGGGAGCAGCACCATTAGGTCAAAGCCAGAGCACCAGGTCAGCAGGACAGGTGGCCAGAAAGAGCTAAAGGGCCATTATCCAGCTATGCTCACCTGCAAAGTGCTGTCTCCAGCAGCCATCCTCTTTTGTCTGGCACCTTCCTCTAAACTTGAGAGATCCAAACAGACCATGACATTTTATTGGTGTCAGAACTGGGATCTCTCTTGAACACGCTCTGTTGGCAAGCACAAGGTGCCTTGTCATGCCTGTTGAGGCAATTGTTTTGGTGTGAGTGTAAAGATATTGGCTGTGTCACTGTGTGTCTGTGCCATGAAAAACTAGACACTGAGTGGCAACAACTGGGAGAAAAATTTGAGGAGGGATGGCGAAATCCCAAGTGGGATTTGTCCTGGGTCGAGAGCCACTGCACAGATGCTGATCATATTTGGCAGGAGTTTGCCAGATGGACAGCTTCTTCTAAGTTAAAAAAGGGAAAAGGGAAAGATGCTATGTGCTGACTACTAGGCAGTTGTAGGGCAGCAATGGATATGATTGATGATTTGACATGGGAAAATGTACAGTTGAAAAAGGAAAACAAGAAAATTGAAAGAATACTTGGTAAGTAAAGTGTAAGCAATTAGAAATGCAAGTCAAAACTTCAGCCCCAGATAACTGCAGAAGCTGAAGAGTGCAGGAGGAGATTGTTGGAAGCTACTATGGTAGACCCAGTTGAAGTCTATTCTGCCATGTATGATGCTGATCGGGATGGAGATACCTAGAAACAAGCAGACCCGCATCCCCTCCCCTCAGGGCCAGGTGATAATGATTCCCTGCCCCCTGCTCTCTTGGCACCAGTAATCAAGACTGAACAACAGAGCACAGCACTTCTGCAGTGGCACAAAACCTGCCTCCCTCCACAACAACCACTCGAGGGTTTACTGCCTTAAAGTTGAGAGGTCTAGGGGAGAGATACCGAGCTAACCCAGGAAAAACACCCGTGGATGGGCTAGCGTGGATCTGCACAGCTGGAGCCAACCAGCTCCACCTTGCCCCAGCAGAAGCTCGACCGCTGGCCTTAGGAATATTGTTGGATACCATGGGGACAAACAATACCAGTCCCTTATGGTCTTGCACTTTGTGCTGGGGAGGCACGATGCATCCCGCTGAGCATGGGGGGAAAAGTGTGTGGCCCTGGGCCTCGGCAGCCAGCCTGCAGACTGCCCTGCTGAAACCTGTGAATTTAGCTGAATTAGAAGGACCAGTACCCGTTGACCCAGTGGCTGAACAACCCCCTCCCACAGAGCCGCATCCCTGGAGATGATTTGGGAGTCTGCATGCTTCTGACCTGTAATAAAGGGAGCTGAGGGGGTGTGGAAATCCTTAGCTTTAGCCATTAAGACAGGCTTAAATGGTATTCCTTTCCAAGAGATCCTTCAACGTATGCTAGCATATTTACTATATGCCCCACAGGATAAACCAGGGGAGAACCTCAGCTAAAGTAAATGTAAAAGAGCCAGCCTGTCTCCATGCAAAAGATAAAATCAAAAATGGGAAATTGGGAAAACCCTCAGTTACTACTGAGTGTAAGTGATGATGGAAAATGTGTTTAGAGAAGGGGCTCTCTCTGAGCCAGTTCAATGGGTTGCCAACTCCACTTGTGTGGCAGCTGGACGGGCTTCCCTCATTCACTTCTCATGATAGCCCTCTGGGACCTGTGTCAGGAGATGGAGTGACGCTACGATTTAAAAGGATAATGACTAGAGGGCCAGAGAACGCAAGGGATATGAACTCAGGGATATACTCAAATCTGTCAGCACTAAACCTAGACTGCGAATATGCAGGAAACTAGGGTGGGGGCTTGGTTCAGTGGCAGTACTGGCAGCTGCTATTCCCACTGCTGAGGATCCCAGTCCAGAAGCGATGGTCATGGTTAATGATTGCTACTTTACAACATTCCTCATTGACACAGGAGCCCAAATATGGTGGGTAAGGACACTCACAAAGGACAGCCTCCGCTTAGCAAGCAGTTAGTTTCTATTGTAGTCATTAATGGGAAAATCACTAACCACTCACTGGTCAGGGCTAAATTAATTCTGTCTAATGGACGGACCTTACTTTTAGGTTTCCATACTATATTGGGTGTGGACGTATTGAAGGGTCAGTCATGGGTGGACATGGAAAAAATGGGAAATAGGGACACCACCCGCTTTGCCCCACAGTTTACCTCCTACAAATGCATCCCTGACTGTTAATCTGTTGCAAACAGCTGCTCGTTTACCCCACAGCAAGCTAGTTAATATTCCACAATACAAAATACTTTCTGATGCTATTCATCCTGTTACTGAATTGATAAAGGAGCTTGAAGAACAGGGAATCATTGTCACGTTGCATTTCCCCTACAATTCTCCTCTATGGCCAGTAAGGAAACATAATGGCAAGTGGCAACTAACAGGACATTACAGAGCCTTGAACACTGCCACTGAACTGCTCACTGCAGCTGTTCCCAGTATAAACGATATACTCAATTTTCTTAATGAACAACCCCCTGTGCTGAACTAACACCAGCAGGATGCTTTGAACACCCCAGTGTGGCATCCAGATCAGGTGAGATTTCAACACCCATCACTTGGAAAATGCTGGATCACTTTGCAGCACTTCTGAGGGAAAGGAATACGGGAAACTGTGGATACTGTGGGAGTGAAATTAATCATTACTGAGGCTTGGATACGATCCGAGACCTAGGTCTTCTTTCCTTCTCCGTAAGAACTGTTGAACTCCTGGACAAATAAGTGAAAGCTGTCATTCAACCCACATACTACAGAAAGTATCCATCTAGAAAGTACACTAAGCGTTCCCTGGAACTTTGTTAATGCTTTCTGCGGTAAAGTGCTATCACTGGAGACAATGTTGACAACATCTAAAAAGTCAAGAGCTTTCATGTGTTGGACAATTCTAACTGTCACATTGGGGCATCTGGCATTGTGTCACATAAATGTTGATGCACTATTCAATGATCAAACAAGCCCACAGAAGCTGGTAACCTCTGCAACACTTTCAGATAGGCTCTTTACTTGACTTAGGTGTATGAGCAGCCATCTCTGTTTATAAGATAGGGACAAGGACCTAGACAGGAATTTCTGACTTTGGGTCACTAAATCCTTTTCAGGCAGTAGAAAAATAGCCTGATTTTCATTGATGTTCAATGTCTAGTAGCCCCAGATTACTGTAATACCTTTTCAGAAACGAGTAGAGAACTTCAGTGGAAGAAAAAGCTCTCTCAGAATATAATAGAATAGTTTTCTCAGGACTACTCTCATACTTCTACAGCTTTAAAAAAAGTATATATATATATATATAAGGGGAAGTATTGATGAACAGTAGTTCCAACCAAGAGCTGACTTTCCTAGCATGCTCCAGGCTGAAATCTCTGAAAGCAAAAATGCTCACTTGCAAGCTATCTCCACAGCCCAGATCAGCAGGCAGCAATTAGTTTCTCAGGCACTCACTCTTCTTTCCATCTTCCTGATGGATATTTCATCTGAGTTTATGCTCCCCTCCCTTGCCTTCTCTTCACCTCTCTGCCTCTCTTTCCAATAAGGCTATGATCTGTCACAGACTCTCAATGGACAAGACCTCTACATCCCATCACAACACTGTCATAGGCAGTTACATTAGACAGGCCAGGATGAAAAGCGGTTTGGAAGGGAGAGAAGCCGTCATGCTTCAGGGCATAGACTTGAACTCTAACCAAGGAAGAGAGATGAAGGAGGGCTTTGGGCCAAGTGGGGAAAAAATTTTACTCAGGGCAGGTTATTCCATAATTACCCACTTAAACTTTCTTTATACCTTCTGAGATGCGTCTGGTTCTGGCCAACATCAGAGGCAGAAGGGGTGGATCACTGGTCTGATCCAGGAGGGGAATGAGTTTCTTCATTCTTTTTGCCAGTGCACTGAGTTTATAACATTTTGTGAAACCACAATGGAATCCCTTTCCAAGCATGACCCTTGCTCTGCCAGTGATAGCCAAAACTCCTTCCCCTAGCTCCGTCCTTCAAACTTCCACAAGCAATACAGAGAGAAGCCGGTACAAAGCCAGGTCAAGATGATAAGAACAAAGCCTTGAAGACTGCTCTTAGATACCCGCTTTACTTCAACAGAGGAGGAAATTTTCAAAGAGGTGAACTCTTTCTGTCTCTCTCTCAGGCAGGAGTCTCCTGGGAGGAGAAGAAAACAGCTTTCATTTTAGCGAGTCATGATATTTATGGCCCTTTTATGGGTTTTGTTTGAAAATACAAAAGTAGGTGGACTTAAATCTGTTTCAAAAGAGAGGAGATGGGAAGGGGAGAGACAGAGCATATGAAGGGCATGTGGGTCTGAATCATCTGCCTATGTTCAAAAGAAAATCAAACACCTTCCTTGTTTTAATATGGACCCCTTCTGCCAGTCATGAGGATAATGTCTGACCTTTTCTTGCATAGACCCTTTTATCCCTAATGACTTACAAATTTTATATGTACACTACCACCAAGAACACTCACCTTGGGATGAAACATGACAACTATTAAATTATGCAACTGCAGCACCATGCAACAGTTCAGGTGTGATTGCTTCCAGGAAGCAGACTTTCAGATCACGTCTCCTGCAGAACTGAAAGCTTTATACTGTATTCCTGAGGGGCAACTGTCAGCTTCTGCTTGCTCACATACCAGAGTCTCATGTGGGCTTTTATCCATCCTATTTGTGGTGTCTGTTCAGCAACTGAGGTTGCACCCTTTTGAGTGCCTCCTGCTTTTCATATGTGGAATATCCTCTGACCCTTTGCCTCTAGGCAATACTTTTGATCCAATTCACAGACTAAGGAGCACATTCCTTGCAAAATTATTGAGGGAAGGAAGTTTAAGTTGAAGAACTGGGGTTTGCATTTAGTTTTGAATGTAGTTAGGCCTGTGGTCATTTTATCTGCTCTGGGAATGAACCTTCATAGGTTATGACAGCTACCGGGAAATTTCTATGAGTAAAATGTACAAAGCTCCCCATTAATTGGTAGTTTCATACAGGCTGTTGTGGTTTCATGCTGCTCTCCTCTCAAGCAAGGAGGGAGAGATGTTCTGCCAAACTAATGGATGGATTTCATCTGGATCCGGGTTCAGTATGGAGTCATTGCAAAGATCAAATTGCTGGGATGGCCCATGAAGATAGACCAGTCACACAATGTTTAATACCAGCCGGTGTGTGCTGCATCGTTCTTTGATATGGTGCCTTGCAATAATCAAATGGAGAGATCACAAATAGGTAAATTTCTAAAATTAGGCATGTTCCTGGTAGGACGTGACTTGAAGCATATAGCTGCCTGGCCAGTTCTGAACAGTTCATGCCACCATGGTTATTTTCTAATATCGCTCTGAAGTCCGAAAAGACTTTAAGACATTGAGCTCCAGGTAGATGCTGTTGGTAGTTGGGTGATGCTAGAAAAATGATCAGTTCCTTTAAATGTTTCTGTTTCTAACTAGTATTACCTATGTCTTGGTTCAGTTTTATGCCCGCACACATGCCCTGCTGACTGGAGTCATCCTTCCTTTCATGGTTACTTGTGCAGAGTCCTTGGTAAGTTTGAATCAGGTTTTAAGATTTATTGATCTGGCCTTGTCCATTCTGTGGTGTGTTCTTTGATTTAATTTAATGACCGTAAAGCATTCAGGCATGTTGGCATGAAGGGTGCACTGGAAAAAAATAAGTGATTGATTGATTGATTGATTGATTATGTAGAAACATTGTTCTCTCCATAGTTAACAATGATGCTAGTTTTCCATTACACCCATTTGTGTCTTCCAGGGCATACATATCTTAAATGAAAGTAAACCAGTCTGCCTGCAGGTATGAATCATATGTGGAAGCAGTTACACTCTTGTGTAAGGATTAAATTTGTCTATTTTAAAGATACATGCAAATAATCTTTGAAATGCAATTCAGAGGGGAAGGTTCGAAGCACAGACAGGATGTTCCTTCTCCTGCTCTCTAAGACAGTTTTCACATCGCCACACCTGGATAGCTTGGCATAGACATCCCAACATTTACCTTAACCTGTCAGCCCTGGGAAGAACTGAATTCATATTGTTGCCACCTTTTATAAGTCACAAATATGTCTCTGTGTGTGTGTGCATGTGTGTGCTTGTGTGTATGTCTGTGCACCCTGTGGCAGGGAAACAGCAGTCACAGGAAAACACCAAGCTCAGAAGCTACTGAATGGTTGTAACAGGGGGATAGATGGAAGCAACATGAATTCAGCTCCTGAGTATGTTGAAATGTACCAAAGAACAAAAGGCAGTCTAGGAAAAAAAAAAAAAAAAAAAAGGATAGGATTCTTCCATGTCCAAAAAATTTCTGTTCCTAGGGGTAGCCAGAGTGACTGGGTGTTCATTTGAGTAGATTATGCTGGTACTGGCAGTACACAACCTAAATACATGTACTTTGAACCTCCGTCCATTTTTTACAGGAAGAACAATGTAACAAATCTTATTGGCATTTAAATTATTACTCCCGGGCAAATAAGTTAGCACCTTGCTGAGATGACAGGGGCAATTCACACACCATTTAGAGCTATGCTCCCACCTCTCTAGAGAACTGTTTATTTGTTACACACAGTTCCAATTTTGGAAGTTTTCTTCACAATTAGAACAGCCAGAGATGTAACCCACTTTCATTTTTCTAAATGACAAGTGAAATTCCAGAGAATAGGTAGGTAGCTCTCAAAGAGATTTTGCTGGAGTACATGAGCATGCAGTGTCTGTTTCCAAGCCCTAGACTATATTAATCACATGCTTTCTGCATCTCTGTTGGATTGTCTATAAATTTAGGAAGGTCATGGCTACTGTGTTTTCATGTTATAATGTCTATATTGAATGTATTCCAGCTAAACCCTTTAAGGAAAGGCAGGTAATGCAATATAACCATCCCCAAGTAAAAAATTTTGTCTCATAATTCACCTAGCTCTCCACTACAGCTAATGCGTAAGCATTTCTCAAGGAGCTGTAAAAGAAGGAAATAGTGCTAAACTCCTTTTAAAATTATCCAGTCTAAACTAGTGTCGCATGCAATAAATCAAATTGCTCTGAAAATCCTAGATGGGGGGAAATGGGCCATGGCCCCACACCTATCAGTATTATGACACAGAATGCAGCTGTTACACTAGGAATAACTTATCTCTGGTACATTTCTGCTTCCTTCCAAACTTGCTTCTGCCACATTGAATTCCCAGTCTAGCACAGATGTCATTTTATCACCTATGTCCCACTAATATCTCTCACCCTTTCAATTTATCACAGTCCCCTTCACATTTCTCACAAATCTGTAATTTCTGTAAATCATACCACCTCCTTCCTTCCCACAGAGGTTGTCCCATAACCTTCCCCAGATTTTTCTACATCTAAACAAATTAATATTTTGCATTAGCCTCTTCAGCTTACATACCTTATCTCACTGTCTCTGTCCAGTGTAGGTCCCCTTCTTAATTTGCCTATTGTCTTCAGATCTCTTTTTGAACACTTCTCTCCTAGCTCTCCAGCTTTCATCACTTTCTTACTTCACTCAGACCAACATCAAATGGGTTTCTCTCTCATGTATCCCTCCTTAATTTCTTTGCTTCCCACATACTCGTGAGTTTCTACCCTGTTCAAAGGACATTAAGGAACCAGAATAGTAGAAATGAGAGGCCAGCTGTGAAAAAACACAGAAGGACTTAATGAGACTGAGAGACTGAGCACTGAGATGGCAGATGAAATTCAAGGCTAATAAATGTAAAGCATGACACATAATAAAACATATAAAATGATGATCTTGGAGCTGACCATTGCCATCCAGCAACAAGATTTTGTGGATATAATAAATAGTTCCGTGAAAATATCACCTTGGTGCTCAGCAACGGCCAAAAAAGCAAGCAAACTGTTAGGAGTTAATGGGGAAGGAACAGAGAACAGGAAAAAGAAGGTCATTATGCCACAGGATAAATCACTGCCACACCTGAACCCTGAATACTGCCTGAGGATTTGGTCCCTCATCTCAAATGTGACAAAGTAGAACTGGAAAGGGTTCGGAGAACAGCCAGGATAATCAGAGACATGGAACAGCTCTCACATGAGAAATGAGTAAGTCGGGCTGAAAAACAGAGCGCTACGGATGGGGCATAAGGACAGAGGGTGGTAAAATCCTGTGGGGCATGTAGATACTAGCTAGAGATTATTTTGGCATTAAAGGCGGCTTCAGAACGGACAAAAAGGAGATGGCTTAACATTCAGTGTAGAGTAAGTTGTGGGACTTCTTGCCACAAGAGATCTCGGAGGCTTGCGGGTACAAGGCTATAATGGCTATAACTCAAAAATGACTAGGCACCTCCATAAAAGGAAAATCTATCAAGGGCTATTAAATACAAAAATATCACATCTGGCTCAGGAAGTCCTTGAGTTGCAAATGATTAGAAGCTGTAAGATCATGCTGGGGAAATATCACTTATATCACTGCTCTTATATTCTTCCCTAGGTATTCACTGTTGTTCTCTGTCAGAGACAGGATATTGAGCCAGACGGACCTTTGGTCTGACCCCATACAGCCTTTCTGATGTTCCGGTGTTTATATTCTTAACTGACTGTATGGATGCTTCTTGCACTTTCACCTGCCACTATACAATGCCAAAAAACCCCTCCTGTCTATAGCAGCAAACTGAGACTGAGCAAAAATATCAGTTCCAGTGCATCTTTGCTGAAAAATCCTTCCTAGATAAATTTGGGTACTTACCTACTCTTTTAATCTAGTGTCAGACCAGTGTCATTGCTGAAAAACCATTCACTCTGCAGCTCTGGTCACCTGAAATAATCTGTGCAGACCTCTCCCCTTTCACCGATTCCCTATCTCCTTCTAAATTCTCATCTTAAAACCTGACTTTCTAGCCTGCCTTCAACCTCTCCATTTCTGTCTCTCCTGGTTATTGGTCTTATGACTGAATGCTTTAATATTTTCACCATGCAAGGTCTTTATGTCACTGTTTCATGTAATTTATACCTGTGAGCTGGAGCCTTTCCCATCTCGCTTTCAAGCACAGGCTGTACACGGAATGGAGTCCAAAATGATCCCCACCCCCTTATTGCTTTGGGGGTTTGGCTTTATTAACAAGGATATAAGCAATAAGAAAATAAAGTTCAGCTATTTCTAAGGCTTCTCCCTCATGACTGCTCAGCCAGCATCTTAGATGGCCTCTCCCCAGCAAACCATTTTTATCTCCCTTTTACACAAGTGAACTAATAAGCCACCTACCTCAGTGAGTCAGCAGAACCCACTTAACCCTTTCCCAGAAGGGTCAAAACTTGCTATCAGGATGGTTTGGCTCAGGCTTGTTACTGAACCATATTCTGCCCCTCAGTCTTGAATAATTTATTTGTGCGGCAGACCTAGATTACTGTTTAAATCAAAATGCTACCCAAACAAAGGCTGTGCTGTAGAGTGCAAAATGAAACCAATTACTACATCCTATAATGCTCATCTTTTACAGTGTAAGATGCCCCCTACAGTACTGCAGAGGACAGACATTTCTGTTGAGAACAGCAGCCAGCCGTAGGAAATGGGAGAGAGATTTTTCGGAGGGAAACAGCCTTTGATAAAAAAGTAGATTCATTGCCAGAAGATATAGCACACTCCCACTTTCATCCATCAAAACTTAAGACCTTTTATAGACTGAAATTAAAGCAAGCTCCAAATATGCATATGCAGATTTGTTTTCCACAGAGCAACTTTACCAGGGATGAAGAGGAAAATGCCTATCCTAACACACATGGCAGAAATTCAGTATAAAATCTCGGAATGTGGATCAAAGCCTGGAATTCCACTACTTTAAAAACATACAATTCACAGAAGTATGCAGAAACAAGGGATGCATTGTATTATATATCATATTGTAGTAGAAGTGCATTATAAGCCTTATAGCACCTCTCGATGCCTGAAACATTAACAAGACCATGCTCCTTATGTACTTCAAAAACGTAATCTGAGTTTACTCAAAAAAACCCAACAACCCACACAAGTAAAATATGTTCTTTCTCTTATTTTTCTACCCTTGTTATTGTTCAATCACCTGATTTTGAGACTCCATTCACCTGACAATAAGTAGCTATCATTTACCCTAGTCCTGGCTGTCAGAAAGAGTCATCTTTATCTTCAGAGAAGCAGGGATAATGTCTAATCAGTGAGTTATAGTTGAGAAAAATGATTCTAAGTTTAGGAAAATTGGCAGCTGCATTTTCTTATCAGTAACCATTATTTAGATAGCACTGCTGATGTGCATGGCGTCATACAGACAAGGACAAAGACCAGGCCCTTGCTCCATAGAGCCTATATTACACAATTAAAATAGGGAGAGGTACTAGCATAATAGTAATAGTGAGCTCTAAGCCTCACAGTGGGAGGGAGAAGAGATGACAAGAAAAAGAAAGACAAAACTTCCTGTGAGAGAGCAATACCGCATCATCTCTCCATTGTTGTTTTATACTCAGCTCTGCCAGAGGGTTTTGTTGTTTCAAAATACAGTCTGTACAGAAGAGGGAACAGATAATTCCAGAGTAGAAATCAGGAGAAACTGGCTTAGGTATTTATAAGAGAGAGGTGGAGGATGTTGACTGGTGACAAAGAGCTGGGTGCTTTGATGAGTCAAAGACACAGTGTCATACGAGCCACACAAGTGACGCTGTGGCAGGACTGGCAGGTCATGTCACACAAGCTCACGAGGCTCTGCAGGGCATGGAAAAACCCAAGATTCTTAACGTGCTGTACTCAGTTAACATGGAGACTGTGCTCTTCCACTCACTCTGAAAAGTGGGTTCTGTAGCTCACGATACAAACAACACATTAACTGTAACACGCCAACTAAACCTACCATCTCCTAAAAATGAGCTTCCAAGTACCACATTCAACAGACATACAATTTGTCCTTAGGTGCATGGTGCCTTACACCAACACTTTAGTTACACATCATTTTATTATGAGGTCAGTCTGTGTATCACTCTTCTTTTAAGGCAATCACGTCGAAAATTAATACATGACAGTGTGACTATAGACATAAAAGCACAGACTTAACCGAGCTGCATACGTACAACAAACAGAAGTCAGTACTTCAGAAACCCAGCCTAACCTAACACTAATCCTAACCCTAACTCTGTCTCTTTAACTACATCAGAACATCATTTTTAGACGGCTGTTAACATCACTGCATTTTTCCTTTGTCGGCTCAAAGTTATTAGCAGGAACCAACCATACTGAAGCAGAGATGACTCTGTCTAATAGATAACAATGGTACCACATGAATACACTCATTATTGCATTGAACTTCTAAAAAGAAGGAGGCATCTTCTTTTTTCTAGTATTTCACTTTGCTTCTGCTACTTAGTGAAATGAAAGAATACATGTATTCCCCTGAACTGTCTTATTTCTGTAGACATTCATAAGACTGGTGCAGAAAATGGAGCCTACCTGTCAATATCTTCTCAGCGGTATAAAGTAAAACTGACTAAGAGAGGAACATTCTTCAAGTTCCTAGAAAAGGCTGTTGGCTTCTTCCATTTATGATCAAAAAGAGCCTAGAAAAAATATGTCCAGTTTGTAATGAGACTAGGAAATTGAAATAACCAAAATGGGATGCGATTGGTCTTTTGAATTGAGGTGCCACCGTTACTTGCTTTTGCTGCTGAAACATCGTCTGGCTCCTAATGGCTTCTAACTTTGTGTTCCTACCTACATTGATCATTTAATACTAGCATCTTCTTTCTGACAAACCACAAACACTTCCAAAACTTGACCTCTTCCCTTTATCGCCTTTGATTAAGAAGAGAACTATCTGCAGGAAATGCCCTACAAACCACAAAGGATTATCAGAAATATAATGATGAGTGATTCAGGGACTCTGTGGCTCTGCTTGTGTTCCTATAATCTGATCTTGGTCACTCTTCCCTTCTGCGCCGGAGCTTTGCCGTAGTTTCTTCTAGTCGGCTTCTCCAAGCAGCGATAATGGCATCATCATCCATCTCTTCTTCCTCTTCTTTACGCGTGCTTCGCCTGTACTGAGAGAACTGTCTAGATGCAAATCTTTCTTCACTTTGTTCCACTTTTGCCTCCTTCTGTCCACCCTCTTCAGACTTTGAAAAGCTCTGGGTGAACTTTCTCTTAGCTCCAAATTCTGACATGTCTGACCTGGCCTCCTCTTCACACGCCTCCACATGATGACATCTAACTCGACTCTGTGTAGATGGTTCAGGGGATTCAGAGTCAAAGGACGGTTCAGGTGTTCGGCTGAAAGCGTGCAGCTCTGGGCTCTTTTCTCTGGAACTTGTCTCACTGACTCTTGACCTTGTGAACTTATACATCTTTTTGTCCTCTTTTGCAGAAGCTGAGGAAAATCTTGACATGGTTCTCAGTGAATCTCCTGTTGACTCGTAGGAAGAACAGCTGTCCAGCTCTTCTCTTTGGGATCTGGAGAATCTGTAACTGGATGTTTCAGAATCCATCTCTCTAACTTTGGATGATCTGCTATATTTCTCTCTAGCCTTCTCACTTTGATCATAATATGACGGTGGTTCTCTTTCTGCTTTCAGGCCACTGAGCCACTTGGTGATATCAGTCTCCATCTCTGACTTTGGTGCACCTGTGTTTGCAGGTTGACTGGACAGATCAAAGACTGTATCAGTTCTGTCAAGATCTGCTTGCAAGGGGCGCCTGTGGCTATTTGTTGTACTCTCTCTGTCATCTTCTATTTCATTTTCATCTCCTTTGGTCATCTTTTTTTTAAATAAAGTGCTGCGTTTATTGTCTCTGATCACCTTTTCAATTTGATAATCTGTCATTTTCTCTCTCATTTCCATTTGCATCTCCTTCTCCTTCCTCCTGAGTTTCTTTAGGTCAACTTCATCAGCAAAGAGGCTGTACAGTGGCTTGCTTGTCTGTGTTGTCTTCATGTTTGAACTAGTCCCATCTGTCCTTGCACTCACTGAGGTATTGCAAGACAGGACAGACTGAGACTCAGCCCTGTGCAAGTTCTGCTGGCGAAGGTGAGAGGTAGCAAGAGACGAGCCACTCTGAGCACTGAGGAGAGAAACCTTATCATCATCTACACGCCTGCCGAGGTCTCCTGACATTATGCTGGAGGCCACTGCAGACGATGGACGGGAAAGCATCATGATCTCATTTTGCTTTTGAGCAATGGTTTCACTGACCACGTTAGCAATCCAGTTCTGAATGCTTGCCATGGATATCGTGTCACCTGGGCCAACTGGGAGATTGGGAACAGGTATACTTGGCTGCATTGCCCCTGTGCTGCTCCTGGTCTGCGATAAAGATGAATGATTTGTCTGCATGCTCAGTGCAGAAGCTGCATCCTCAGCACCGCTTGCAGAAGGCGCCGAGGGCCAGAAAGCTGACAGTGGGATACTCCCACTCATCATACTGTCTGTCTCCCAGCTGCACATGGACTGGCTTTCTTCTAAAATTTTCTTTGAACGTTCAAGGAGCTCTACACGCCTCTGCTTCTTTTTAGCTGAAGCAAAATCCTCACTTTTGGCAAACTCCACAAATTCCTCCTTGCTTTCACTGCCCACTTTCTTCTGCCGCTTCGTTTTCCAAGCCTGGTAAGCAGTCAGGTTAATATCTGACAAACTCTTCCCTTCTGTCTCCTCCCCATCTGCCTGGCTGCCATCTTCTGCTGGAGATGGTGCAGAAGATGACGATGGTTCTAAATCCTTCTTGTGAAAGCCAAACTGGATCCTCTTGACCTTCCACCTTTCTAAAGGAGTCAACTTGTCTTTGTTCTTCTGGCAGAAATTGTAAAAGGAGCTACTGTCTGAAAACACACTCTCTTCATCCACATCCCTCTCCTTTCTTCCTGTTTCTGGGGATTGTCTCTCCCCACAATTTTTATTCTTAGAATGATACCTCTGAGCAGCTTCTTTCTCAACCTCCAGAAGCCTCTGGTTCCACATGTCCCAGGTGCTCTCTGAAGACATAGAGCCTGTGCGGCTCCTCCTCATCCTGCTAAAGCTACTGGCTTCTACCTGTTGTTTTAGGGTTCGGATCTCAAAACTGCTCACACTCTCAACATCACTGAATTCACCTGTTGGGTAAGGTCTTCCTCCCATGCTGGAATCTCCATCCTCCTCCCTGGGTGGACCATCCATTTGGTATTTCTCATTTCTGCACTGCCAGTCATGGATCCTCTGTTCCACATCCTCCTCAGATTGTTCTCCTTCCTGATCTGGAAGCTTTGGAGATGTTCTTCTTCCATGGTTACCTCCTGGTTCCTTTGCAGGCAGGCCTTGTTTCTTCCTCCATTCCTCATACAACTGTTCCTCTTCCTCCTCACTGATGAGGGTGGAATGTTTGGAAACCCGGCTAGTTTTTCCCACTGATGAAGAGCTCATAAGACTACCCAGCAGGCTGCTGGTGTCCTCTTCTTCTACTGTGATGGAGTGGGCTTTGGCTCCCATGATGCTTTCTGAGTCCTCAACTCCAGACAGCTGGGAAGAAGTCCCTGCATGGGCAACAGGACTTTGACTAGGAGTTACTTCTTCATCTCCAGTATGCTCCAACTCTCGTTCCTCCAACAATTGCTCATTGAGGTCCCTTAGCTGTTTCAGAAAGCCATCGTTGGGGTAAATGGCACGCTTCTTTCTCAGAGTCATCAGAGCCTCCAGAATGGTCATATGGTGGTAGATCATCAGGTAAGCAGCCACGAGCACAGCTGAGCGACTGATTCCCATTTCACTGCTGACAAGGATTTTGCCTACAGATATTGAATATAAAAGTAGTTAGTTATTTCCAATAACACAGAGAGGCTGCTCTGATACGTAGCACAAAAGCATTCTCTGAATAGTGTTAAACAGATTATATGTTTCAGTGACTGTAACCAATACAAAATATCTGTTAGCTTCATCTTAATAAAAATTTAGATACATATGAATAAAAACCACTTTAGTTTCAAAAGCTGTGGGCAGGCACATATTAAAACAATCTAAGTAATATTTGTATTTTCACCTATACACTTCACTTCCCCAAATAATCAAAAAACTTATTAGAAAGGTATTAGAAAGACAAGTGATACAGTATTCTTGACTTGCTGGCTGACTTAAGGTAAAACATTTAAGCTTGCCACGCTTCAGTTTCCCCATATGTAAAAAGGGATATATTAGCATTAGCCTCCAGGAGGGTATTGGGAGGATAAGCAAATAATTTTTAATAAAGCACATTATAGGACTTAAATACAATTTTATATTAAATTAATTATATTTCTGCTAGAATACAGAGCTGCTGTTTTGCAAGGTACACCCAAACAGTTTATGTGTAAACTGGCTGGAGGCCAGAGTCATAGTATATCTCAGAACAGGAGAGCCAAGCAACTAGCAGAAGATTTTGACTCTGACAAACTGATACAGCTGCTTCAAACTACTGGGACCCACTGTTCTGTAAACAGTGACTGCAAGAGCTGGAATCAAAGCTGAGGATCTGCTTTATTTCATGGCATTTACACAGAAACCACCTATTGCAGAAAACTGAGCTTTGGCACAGAAGAACTGTTTTTTAAAGTTACTTTTCTAGCAAATTACAGTTAAAGAAAAGCTTGTAAATATGAAGAGAGCTTAAATGAGGCTTTGCAAGCTTGCAAATAACAGAAATTACTGTTTCTAAATGTGTGATAAACTTCAGTTTAATCAAACTGTTTGCACTGAAACTTAATGAAGCCACTTTAAACACCACCCTTCTGAGTGCTGATATGCTACTGCAAGTATTTACCTAATGTACCTATTCCTACAATCCTGAAATGTCTTTTACACCTTTCTTAGTATCAAAACTCTCCGTTGCCTTCCAAGTGTTTTAACAGTAACAGCTCACCAAAAGGGGGAGATCTCATTCCTCTGCTTTCTTTCAAGGCTCCTGTCTCTGTGCATCCTTTCTTGTGTCATCTCTGGTACTGACCAGGCCCTTTAATGAGCCAGTGCAGTTCACTAACCCAATGGAAAATCATCTCTTCCCTGATGGGCTGTCATTTTTGCTGGGTTAGTGAGTTGAAGGGTTGATAAATGCCAGCAGCAGTAACATTTGTACTATGCCAAGGGTAGCAATGGGACTTATGAGGACAAATATAGATGGATAGAGTGTCCCTCCTCGTGTTGTTGTCAGTGAGCTATTAAAATTGGCTCAACTTTTCTTGTGTACTAACAAAACTTCTCACTTTTCTCACTGTCACTTCTACTAGGAGGTAACCTGTTGTCTCTCTACCAAAATTAAACGCACTGCATACATATATGAAGAATATCAGTGATACCACTGATTGTGGTGTTCATTTTTTTATTGAATTCCATGACAATATTTCTAACTGTCCACTGAAATGGCAACAAAATGACCAGTATGCACTGGAGGTCCACAGAATAACAGCTGCCATGGAATTGGAGTACAGCAAATTATAGAGTAGCCTGGGTGTAGATATCCAGGGATTCAACCCAGCTGTTTGGACTGTTCTAGTAAATCAGCCTGTTCTTTTGTAGTAAACATCCTGGCAAAACTGAAACTTGCAGTGTACAGGAATGTATCAATATTATAATATTATATCAATATAAAAATATATATTTATTGGAGCAGGGCTTCACCTCTTTGCGATAGTGGGGTACTTTCAAAGCAGTTGAGGGAGGTGGCTCGCAGCCACTTTGAGTCAGAAGACATGGGGCTTGCAGCAGGGCTACCTCCTCTCACTAGTTTGCCCCTTTCTGTTTTGAATGAGGCATGCCAGAAATGGGCAAGAAGTGTTCACTGTAACTGGACGCAGAAAACAAAGTATCTGCCTTCTACCCAATTACAAATGTGGCATTGGCTGTTTATCAGAGTAACAGTTCCACCCATTAATTCCCAAGCATTCTGGAACACTGTAATCTTCTCCTCTTACCCCTGTAAGTCAGCAGTGCTTCGTCAAGGAACTCTGCAGCTGGGCGGAAGTGTTTGGAAATATCCATATCTGGAAAATCATCCACTTCAATGCCCAGGTATTGGATATTCAGACCGTTGTAGAACCCTGCTCCTGTGTATACACCTGTACCATGAGCTGCGTTCAAGACGTGCGTGATCCCCAGCCTCTTCAAACGGCTTTTGTTCACTGCAACACTTCTTCAGAAAAGAAAAGAAAGATGTTAGATATCAATGCTCCTATTTTGGGTAGGAAAGAAGCCGTCTGCTACAAGGTCTACAGAGCTCCCGGTCTGGGTTACTCATCCAACATGCGGTTCCACTCAGACCTTAATGTCCTTTGAGAGTTCTACAGGTATTTCTTTCCAATACTCACTGGGAAAAGAAAATGAGAAATCTGCACTCACCAGTAGAGCTGCGTGGTCGGTTTCCACTCCAGCTTGATTTTAAACTCATCCTGCCATCCTAGGTTTAGGCTGTTTACTTATTTCTCAATTTTTACCACACAATTGATGTTTTACACTATGTCCCCTTCTAATTCTGTCTGATCACTGCACTGTCGTCTCAGATGACCTGCAGAAGACCTAACCATTTCCACTTGACATTTGCTACAGCATTTCTTTTTTAACTGTCTTTTATGTGTAACAAGGATTTTAGTCCCAATTTCAGGGCCAAATTCCAATCAGAACAGTCTAATTTCGGCTCGTTTGCCTTTTCCTCTCCTAAATCATCAAAGCATGAAAATAGCATAGGAAAGCTGCTGATTCTATTCCAGAAGTATTTATTTTTCAGTATAGAGATCTTTGTGAGCATATTTGGAAAAACACTTTGGGGGTCTCTAGGGATGAAAGGTATTAGATGCATGTAATACATGTTATGCCTTCAGTGGTTCCATCTGACCCTTCACTGGGAATCTCGTGCAACTTGATGACAAAAACCGACACTCACTTTTCTGCTATGAAGACATTAGGCCAGACTTCATCCACAGCATCCCTGGGGGTCTCCAGCCTGTCTTTCACAAGTGCCCTCTGCAAGTCCATCACACACGGCGTGTTAAACAAGCTGGTGTCATCAATCTTTTCCTTAACTCGGTTGTACAGGTCTTCCACCATCAGCTGCCGTGCAGATTCTAACATCCTGGGACACACTGACTCTTCATTGGTGTCCTTTGTCTTCAGTTCTGGAATAAACTGACATTGTAACTAAAAGCATGTAAAAACAAATATATGACCTATCATTCTTTGTTCCTAGGCAAGCCTTGTGGCTTGCTTTTTTCCCCAGTAACATCACACTGCCCTGTCTGCAGTGTGTGCATGTACATGCTCATCTAGTAGCCTCAAGGTAGTTAGTAATAGTATTGCACTGTCCTCTCAGTCCAGAGACCCACACTGGCCAAAGGCCTGGGAGTTAAGGGCATGATCATTCTAGCCCCAGAAGAATGCAGTCACTCTCTACAGCTTCCTGAGGAGGGGAAGTGGAGAGGGAGGTGCTGAGCTCTTCTCCATGGTATCCAGTGATATGACATGTGGGAATGGTTCAAAGTAGCACCACTGGGGAGGGGCTCTGACTGGACATTGGGAAGCATTTCTTTGCCAAGAGGGTGGTCAGACACTGGAACAGGCTTCCTAGAGAGGTGGTCGATGGCCCATCTCTGTCAGTGTTTAAGAGGCATTTGGACAGTGTCCTTAATAACATCCTATAACTTTTGGTCAGCCCTGAAGTGATCAGGCAGTTGGACTAGATGATCACTGTAGGTCCCTTCCAACTGAAAATATTCTATTCTATTCTATTCTATTCTATTCTATTCTATTCTATTCTATTCTATTCTATTCTATTCTATTCTATTCTATTCTATTCTATTCTATTCTATTCTATTCTATTCTATTCTATTCTATTCCATTCCATTCCATTCCATTCCATTCCATTCCATTCCATTCCATTCCAGCAAGCAACCAACAATCAAACTGTATTCACCACTGCAGTACGTGATTTAGCCACAGATTCAGTGCACAACTTCAAAGGAAGTCACCAAACCTTTCTGTAAATCTTTATTTCTTTGTGTTTTTTACCTCTACCTCAGGTGGGGTTTTCTCATAAAGGCTTCTTTAGCATTTTAGGATCTCTGGATGAGAAAGGCAAAACAAGTGCAACCCAAATCTCTATCACTTACATAGTTCTTTTACCCTTGCTCCTCTTACCTTCATTGATTATTTGTTTGGCAGCCACAGCAGATGACAGATGGATTGGCTCCATGAAGATGCTCTCTGTATCGGTGTCCGATATCAGTGAATACCTGCCAACCAACCACACTGCCTATTAGGCAAATGCCCTCCACTGGGATCCCATCTCCAGGACTTCCCATTCCAGAAGAGAGCAGAGGGAACTGGAGCAGTGAGGATTCTTTGATGGTAGAAGGGAAGCCCCAGCTCTTCTCCCACCCCTCACCCCCACCTTGCTCTCCAGCGTGGCACTACAGGCTTCAAACATGCCTTGGTATCCAGTGTTTGCAGGACATAGACAGGTCCCATGGGGAGGAGCTGTGGTGGGCTGGAGTGCAAGAGAATGGACTGGTGGAGGAGTTTTTGGGTAGAGAAGATCAATGTCTGATTTGAGACTGGGAGGGGGATGGATCACAAGGAATAGTCTCAAAAGTAGCTCTTACTTAGACATAAACATTGTCCTAACTAGAATTCATTGAACAATTCAGAACAGATTATGGTAGAAAACTGTTGGGTTTTTCTTCTGTTAGCTAATTGCCTACAAGCATCCTTTGAGTTACCACAAGCTGCAATGCAAGCATTAAGATTGAAGACTGTGAATCTCTCCCTCAGTACATTGGTCACTTCATAGCACGAATCTGTGATCAGTCTCTCCACTCACACAGTGTTGTCTAACTGCAGGTCAGAAACAACTATGAAACCCACAAACACCTTTGAAGGGAGTTCTTTGACACACAGCATGATTTACTTAAGTTTTTGTTAGGCAAAAAAAGGTCACAATCTTGAAAAGAAATATATTTCCATCCGGGTCCACCTGTATAGCACAAGCAAATCCTCTTATTTAGTCCATCTTAACAAAATATTTTACAGAGCTTTTTCCCTGATGCACACCCTCTATATTTCCTTCCAAATAGATGGTACAGATCATTAGGACAAGTTTGCTGCCATCACAGAAGCTATATGGCAATGCAGGCTTGCAGTACTTGCAATACACTCTTTGTTTTTGTTTAATTAAAGCAGGAGAGGGTGGATGATTAATGTGCAGTCAGGGTGCAGCAAAGTGCCTGGCGAGCTAAACTGCCTTCATCCTCCAGAATCAAAATGGAGGGCACAGCCATTGGAAACCACTTAATGGACTTGCGAAGGTCATTTAGTTGGGTTCCAGCACTTGTCAACCGTGACTGAAAATAATCCTTTTCTAGCTCTTCAAAGGAGTTTATGCGATGAGCAAGGGGATCCTCAGTCTCATTTACAGGAACTGACAGAAATTTGCAGCTATGCCCTGCCTTCAATTCCTTTTGCTGTAAAGGTTACCTCCAAGCTCAATAAAAAGATAACAGTTGGTAATAATCTGCCACCACAGCCTCAACACATTTTACCTGTAGCTGCCCCAAGCATCCATGAGACACACAGGTGCAGAACTGCCCGAGCCTGGATGCTTCAAGGGCCTCATTCTGTTTGGGAAGGACCTTGTCATGTTCATCATTGCTTTTGGCATTGACAGCAAGAAAAAAAGCAGAAGAAAAAAAAAAAGGAAGGCAAAGGAAGGGAAGGGAATAAACTGGAGAGGTGGTTCTGTTCATTTTGAGTGACTGATGAGCAGTAGAAGAGTGATTTACCAAGTTCAATACATAATTTTACTTTATGTGAGCTCAGTGAACTTCCTAAACAATTTTTAAACGCATGTAGTTAAATGAAATAAGCACTCTGTCTTCATTTTTCTGCAGTGCCCAACAGTTAATGCGAAACATTTCATAACCTCCTACTTGTTGAGGGCCACTGGGGCACGTTCTTTTCAAATTTGATCCCTACTCCCTGCCTTCAGCTAAAGGATCTCAAAGTGTACAGAAAGCCCTGTAGAGCATTTTGCTTTAGGAAAAGAGTACAAAGGGATGTGTTTTTACTTGTATAGGAGAAAACACATCTAATCATGCTTGTTTTGCTTGAGGTAACTCAATTTTGGCTTGCACTGTGACAGCCTCTTGTTCAGTGCCTGAAGCTTGTAGCTAAAGATGTCTCTGAACCAAACCCAAATCTGAAGACCCTCAGTCTTTCTGGGGCTGGGAAAGGCTAATATCAACATAAAAAAATCCACAGGTCCTTATAATGGACAGAAAAATGGGGATGAATTTGGGAAGAGTTGAAATCTGGATCAGAAGTTTCGACAAGGGCATGGACATGAGAGGATGAGAAAGGGAAGAGCAACGATACCACCCCACAGTAATGCTTTCTGCAATTTATCCCCTCCGTGTGCTCATACACTCTCAGCGGGATGGATTAATTAGCACAGGAGTTCTGTCTCTGCAGTCTTTCTCCCTGCTGGCATGCTAACCCCGCTTCAGGGAGCAGAGGGAAACCCTGGGCGCTCCACACTTAATCCAAGTGCCTGTGAGGACAGGAGGTGGTGGAAGAGGAGGGAAGGCAAGCTGATCTACCACGTGCTACCAGGAGGCCATGGCAGCGAGCATACTCACCGGCTGGGCGAGGGGCTGCGGAGATAGTGGGCCTGCACGGCCTTCACGTCCTGTCCCTCGTCCTCCTCATCATGCGGCACCGCCTGCTCGCTGTCTGAATCTCTGCTGCTGGCCATGGCAGCTGTGAGAGGATCCGCTACAAGGGGAGCACAGCAGGAGGGAGGGCCATTACAGCCGTCCAGGCGGGAGGCCATCCCCCGGCTGTGGGGCAGCGGTGGCAGGCGGGGAATGGCAAAGGGGCTCCCACAACCCTGCGAGCAGCCCTCGCCACAAACCAGCCACACTGGCTCCTCTGCCAGGGTGCCTGCCATTCCCAAAGCCTTGTGCAGCTCCCTGGCTGCTGCCCAGCGAGCGCCAATGCCCTTCTTGCCTGTGAGTAAGCGTGCAGGAAGGCCAGGAAGGAAGGGGTGGCGGGGCAGAAACTCTATCCCCCCCCTGGCCAGCTCAGCCATGTGTGGTGGCTGAAAGGAGCTGTACACAGCCAGAGCCGGACTGGAAGGAGCGTTGCGGGCAAGAAACATGAGACCTCGCCTCCCCAAAATGAAACGCTCCTAAAGCTCAAGGCTGAAGGCGCTTTAAGCCTCGGGACTTTGTCCTTGTAATCCTTTGTGGGGAGGCTGCCGTGCCCGCCCTGGGCGTGGGAGAGCGAGGGGGCTGTAGCTCGGTTAGGAGCATGAAAACACAGCAGCCGATGCTTTCCCAGGTCCGGCCAGAGCAACTCCTGCCTCGCTGTGCCACGATAGCCAGCAGCGGCTCCAAAGGGCCCCAGCAGCTGGCCTCAGGCGGGAGGACCATGGCCGCATGCCTTCAACGGGGCTGAGGAGTGGCTGCCACTCACGGGCAACAAGCGAGGAGCCAGGGGAGCAAGGAAAGAGCACTTACCCCCTGTGCCTGGACGATTCTGCTGGGGGTCCCTGCCAGAGGCACGCCAAAGGAGTCGAGTGAAGAGGGCAGGAAACCTGGCAGGGAATGGTACTGGGGGGAGAGAAATCAGCTGCCCCCTCTCACTCTCTCTGCGGTTTCTTCATCAAGGGGCAGGACAACTGTAGGCACCAAACCTTTATCAGCTTTCTAAATATAGTGATGTCCTGACACTGGCTGCTGGATTGCACGGGAAAGAATTCAGTGCCTCATAGGCAGCAGCTGGTCAAACACTTAACTCCTTCCCCACTGTGAGCTGTATCCTCTGACATTTCCCAGCTGCAGGAGGAGCCCAGAGGAAAGCCCAGAGCCAGTGAGACTGGACGTCCACCTGCAGGGAGCCTCCAGGCAAGTTGGAGCCCACCAGGCGCAGCTTGAAATGCTGGTATGACCTCTGATGTCCTTGGGAAACGCTGTGCAGGATGAGCCACTCCATGCTTACTAGAAGCAAGCTACCTGTTAACTACCTGGACTTCTGTAAGGTCTTTGATACAGTCCCCCACATCATTCTTACCTCTAATGGATGGACTATTCGACGGATAAGGAATTGGCTGGATCGCTGCATCCAGTTACCGTCAACGGCTCAGCGTCCAAATGGAGACCAGCAACAAGCGGTGTCCCTTAGGGTTCTGTATTGGGATCAGTACTGTTCAATATCTTTATTAATGACATAGACAGTGGGACTGACTGCACCCTCAGAAATTTTATGGATGACACCAAGGTGAGTGGTGCACTTGATTTGTTAGAGGGCAGGGATGCCATCCAGAAAAACACTGACAGGCTTGAGGAGCGGGGCCATCAAACCTCATGAAGTTCAACAAGGCCAAGTGCAAGGTCCTACACCTGGGTCAGGGTAATCCCCAATATCAGTACAGGCTGGGGGCTGCAGAGAAGGACTGGGGATGCTGGTGTATGAAAATCTGGATGTGAGCCAGCAATGTGCGCCTGCAGCCCAGAATGCCAACCATATCCTGGGCTGCATCAGAAGCAGCATAGCCAGTGGGTCAAGGGAGGTGATTCTGTCCCTCTACTCCGCTCTCATGAAACCCCACCTGCAGTACTGCATCCACCTTTGGAGCTCTCAGCACAAGACATGGACGTGTAAGAGTGGGTCCAGAGGGAGGCCACCAAAATGATCAGAGGGCTAGGACACTTCTATGAAGAAAGGCTGAGAGAGCTGAGGCTGTTCAGCCTGGGGAAGAGAAAGCTCCAGGGAGACCTTATTGTGGCCTTCCAGTACTTAAAGGGGATCTTATAAGAAAGACAGAGAGACTTTTTACCAGGGCCTGTAATGACAGGACAAGGGGCAATGATTTTAAACTAAGAGGGTAGATTTAGATTAGATATAAGAAAGAAATTCTTTACTATGAGGGTGGTGAGACACTGGAACGGGTTGTCCAGAGAAATTGTGGATGCCCCATCATTGAAGTGTTCAAGGCCAGGTTGGATGAGGTTTTGAGAAACCTGATTCAGTGAAAAATGTCCCTGCTTATGGCAGGGAGGTTGGACTAGATGATATTTAAAGGGCCCTTCCAACCCAAACCATTTTGTGGTTTTATGATTGTATGATTAGCTGATTTTTGTTCTTGGAAGAGCTAGGACTGAGGTACACTGTGTCTTCTCCAATGCCTTTTCAAAGAGAAAACCTACAGTTCCCATCTCTTGACACCCCAGCAAAGCTCATGGGCCACACTGGTCTGGGGCAGATCCAGATGAAAGCCTAAGTGCTATTTTTACCTGTACCGGGGGCTCCAGTTCCGAGTCATGCAATGACATCCCACTGTTGATTCCTTTTGCAAACAAACAAGCTAACAAGAAAAGAAGTGGAGAAGAGAGCTGACCTATCTCATACCACAGATACCTTTGCTGCTGCATCATGCTGGGCAGGGCCTGAAAATCCCCCTTCCAATTTACTTGAGTGCTGGATCCCCACATGGGGATGGGGCAACATCTGTAGGGGTCCACCTCATGGCAGGGAAGAGCCGTGAAACAGGCACTCAAGTCCTTGTGTGCTCATAGCCTAGACTTGTCTTAATACAGTTACTGGGGTGAGCAAGTAGGAACCAGACAAAGTGGTACATTGAATCTCGGGTGTCGTATCAAGAGGAGAAATGGATTACTGATTACAGGTTTGAAGAGATCCTAATGGTTTCATGTACCAAAAGAGGATGGGTTGTGTTGATCCTACAGCTGCCTCCTCTGGGCAATGTAATTTTTAGCCACTTCTGCAATGCAATGCCACGTGTGTTCTTGTTAATTACTGCTAATTGAGGCAGGAAGTGATCTAAAGACATTTGCCTATGAACTCCCTTATTATTGAAGAACAGAGTTTTCAAAGGACCTAAATGTTGTGGGAGTATGTATACCATTGACAATCAGTAAAAACTGATGCTTTTAAGTCACTGAGCTGCTTCTGAAAATCCTGTTCATGAATCTTTAGGACACAAGTGCAGCAGGGGATGATGACTACACCTGAAAGCTCTGCCCTGCCCACTGCAACCATTCACATGTAGAGATACAGACAGGGTCACATGTGTTGGAGACTTGTGGAGAATACACAGACAGCAGGCAGCCTGGCAGCTCTTCTTCACTGTTTGTTACAAGTTGTTGCTTTATGGGATCAAGATGACCACGCAGAACAGAGGCAAGGATGCTAGAAATCTTTGCTAATGAACGTATGCACATGAAAACACTGCAAAAAGTAACAAGCTGTAAGTGGTTGGGCATCTGTCGTTGGTGATTAATATATCCATTCATAGATGAACCCAAACTGAACACGGCCAGGTGCTGTCCTCTTAGGAGGGAAAGATGGGATCTTCATGGAAGGTTCATCTTTCTCTGTCTTAACAGGAGTTACTATCATTTATAGTGTTAGCACTACACTACCTACGTATTAATCCTCACTGGCTTTTATAGGCGAGCCTTATCAGAGAATGTATTTTTAGCAAGACAATAAAGCCACCCTAGCTTCATATTAAAGCTTTTCATGTCAATGGCAGTTTCATTTAAATAAAGTAATAATATCCCCTAAAAATCTTATATATCAGCAAAAAGATTCCCCAGAGCTGCAGCCATTACCAAAAATAAGACTTTAAGGGTTTGCATTGTCCATGCTTGAGTGATGAAGAAGTTGATGTGTTTCAGCCTAAGCTAAGATACAGGCCTGCGTTAGCCTAAGTAGGGCCATGGCTAAGCTTTGGCAGTGTTGACGGTACCTATAGCAGTTCTATTTAGCTGTGGTGCCAATGCCTGTGAGTTTTAGCAGCTCGCACTAGACAGGGAAAGAAAGTTAACCCAGAAAAAAAATTAAAATTTCTTAAAATTGCCAGCTGTCCCAGTCTTTCTGTTTGGGCAGCTCTACTGACTTCTCAGACGTAAACTGTACATTTGCCTCCTGCATTTATCAACAGTTCCTGAGGCCTTCAACGAGAACTGCCAGGGAGAAGTGACGGGATATAAGTGCCAAATACCTTTTCCAATCTAGGCCTAAATAACTAACAAAAGCTATAAATAAAGTGCATCTAGACAAGTGCCTTACCATCAGATTTATGTAAGTATCAGGTGTTGAAGTATATGCTCTCGATGATACCTAGGAAACCAGTCTTATTGAGTTAAGTCTCCAAAACAACAGAACATTATCAATCTGAGCACCAACTTACTTACTAGTAACGCAGCTGAGTGGCTGATAGAGGCAGGGTAAAACTGTTCCCACAGTGAATCATTTCCACAGCAGTATCTCTGCACAGACACCAGACAAGGCAGCCTGTCCAAGTTATGGACCATGAGGCGAGATCCAGCGCCTGTCCCTCCTCCCCAGAGCAGTGGAACTAGACACATGCCAATACACTTGGAGAGGATGCACCTTGTTATTTTAACAGTTAAATAATAAATTTATGTGAAAATAATTCATTTGTTTCAGGGTTAACATGCAGTGCTTAATCTACATACTATCTTTTAGACAGTAAGGTTACTAAGCTCAGACCTGCTTTAGGTATTTGAGGAACTATTGTTATAGGTGCTGTTTTCAGCTCAACTGCAAGTTCTCTCTGTTGCGGGTTTTTTGCTAGCCAGTTGCTGAAGTTAAGAAAACAGACTAAACCCCATGTATTTCCACAGGCAGTGGGATTAACAAGCTTGGTTTCTAATGGACGTGTGTCCTGCAGTCCAGGCGCCCCAGCACAATAAACATCTCTCACAGAGCCATCAGCTCTTGCCCCCATGACTACTTGCTATGCCATATTTCCCTATCTGCCTGACTGTGCAAGAGATGAGACAGACCATAGTTAGGTGCATCGGTTGCACAACCACAGATTCTTGGAATGGAAGACAGTGATTAATGCCTAAGAGATACCATTCATTTAGATTTCTCTCTTATCCCAACTGATTTGGGATTGGTGATTTTTATGAGACTGAAAGGAACTTCCCATCTTTAAGATTCCTGTCTGTCAAATTTAGCTGAAATCAGTCAAGTGAGTTTTGAAATTACTGGGGAGAAAAGAGAGAAGAGAGGTTGTATAAATTATAGTGAAAGTCTTATTTCTGTGAAGAGGATAACGGCAAGATTACCAAGTTGGTACAGTGTCTGTCAGAGACTGTAACCAACTTCTTTCGGTGAATACTCAAAGCTGTTATGTAGAGAACTGAGAATTAACAGAGGAAGTATGGGCAGATGGCGTACAGTGATGGCATTTCTGTCACTATCTCTGTTCATCAGATTCAGTTAAAATATTAAATGGGAGCAAAATCAAAAGTGTGGAAGCTAGGGCAAAGATCCTACATGTCTCTCCCTGGAGGCTGTGGGATAAAGTCACAAAGATCTTAAAGTCTTTAAAGGAGGTAAAAATTTAAGAAATTCATCCTTGTGAGGAACCTTATCCTTGTGGGGTCCAAAGAGGAGAAAGGAGACTACTGACCTTGCTCCAATTTTGTTTATGTCTTGAGTCATTTGTAGTTAGCATTTAGAAGTTAGCAAGCTGTTTCTGGAAAAAGGCTCTCCTCTCTTTGCAGGGCCCTTGCCATCTCCTAATGCCTGCAGCTTATCAAAGATGAGACACATACAGCAGGATGGATTTTTCTACTGAATGCCCTAATTTGGAAGATTACCAAAGAGTATAGTTTCTGTAGTCTCATGTGCTTTAATTTGCTTTGTGCTAACAGTTTGTTTGAAGAGGTTATGTAGCAAGCACAGAAGTACAGATTGGATTTCCAGTCACTAATAAGTTTCATTATCTTAGAGGTGTTTTGAATAACTGCCATATAGAAAAAGAGGCAGTCTTTAGCATGGCTTTTGGCAGGTTTACCATGCAAGTATGGGGTCAGCACAAGATCAAGATCCAGACCCACTTTACTGGGCTAAACACAGGTATCTCCGATGTAAACACCAACTTTTGAGGTAGCCTCCTTCAAAAATCAAAACAGAGATCATCGGTATTATCACTGCATTGTGAGTATGATTAATTTAAGCTGAAAATAATGTCTGAAGACATGAAGTCCCCATCTAAGATGCCTAAAATGATCACTCACACCCTAAAAGTGACTTTGTCTCTCAAATGGCTAGAAATAGAGCATAGATGACTATCCTGGACGGAGACATTCCCTGCTGCCTGTTGGCAGTGAAGAGTTTTAAAGACATGCTAGCCAGCTGCACTCAATTAAATGTAATGTCAGATATTTGCCTGAGCCGCCATCAGTCCTCCTTTTATTCTTCAGTCAATTATAGTAGCAGTTATTTGTGCTTTCCAAGTGCCCATCCAGACTACGTGAGCAGTGGCTGGACTTTCACTGCGCGTGCCTCAACGGCTATGTAGCTAGCATGCTACAAGTCATTGATCGGTTTCTCTAACAGCCTTTTTCAGCATAAAGGTACCTCTGGCACCTGTGGCTGTTGTGCAAGACACACACTGGGACAGTTGAACAGTAGCCATAAGAGCATAAGAACCTGGGTGAGATGCATCTCACTTATATTTAGATAACGTTTTAGTCATCAGATTCTCATAATTACATATTCTTACAAGTATTAAAGTTAAGTGGAGTTAGGCACCTCTGTTTCTTAAATCCTGGATGTAGACAGCTCCCTTAATAAATATTTAAGATGAATGAGGCTTATCCTCCCCTGGTTACATGTCATCACATGCATGACTTCAGTTGTTTTATTGTACACTCCCAGTCACCGCACCCTTTGGTTTGCCTCTTCTCTTGCTTTATGTACCTGCATGTTAGGAGAAACTGGGAAAGGCAGTTTAATTGGGGAAGAAAGTTCACAACTGGGGAAGGAGTTCACAAGTTTCCTCTCTGCCCCTAGGCAGAGAGCAGCAAGCGATGTCAAAGCCTACTGGTGATCTGGCTTGTCATTCTGGCTGGGAGGGGAGTGGCAGACTGGAAAAGCAAAGCTTTAAAAGAGACTGAGGAGTGAACTTGTGAGGCCACGGTGAAGCAGCCCTTCAGCTAAAGCCAATTCCTTACCCAGCCACCTAGAGATACAAGAAAGAGCACCTTGAGGTGAAACAAAGGAGAGATGAGGAGGACGGCAATGAAAAGACTTTGGCTGTTCGTTTTCAGTGCAAGTGAGTACTAATTTGATTATGTCTTCCAGGGTTGGGCAGAAGGAAAAAGCACTACAAAGTCCAAATACTCCAATGGACTTTGTGTGTTTCTTTTTTGTTTAGTAAAAGTTCCTTCATGTTTATGATCAGGCAGGTGTGTTTACCATCTCTGGGCCGAATGTCCAGACACAGGCATCTCCTAAAGCCACAAGACAGTATTAAGAACAGGAAAAGAATGTTATTCTTCATGAGGCTGGAAAATGTTTTTTAAAAACAGTTTTAATAGCTTCTGTTAAATACAATGTTTATCTCTGAAGAAGGAACTTCCTCAGCTGGAAGTGGTAAAGTCCTTGGATTTTATTCTTTTATACGTAAATCTGCATGTAGCATTGTCTCTGTATATCTAAATCCTACTGTTTATATGTATTCCGATACAACTTGTGATCTCTATATATTCTTCATGTCAAGGGGACGCACAACAATCCCTAACACACATAAATCAGCCAGCTGGGCCCTGGCCTTCCTCACAGACCTGCCCTTTCTCATCCTGCCTTGCAGAGCCTGCAGTCTCAGTTCCACTGCTTTTTGACCTGTCGCATCTTCTCATACCAATGCTCCTACACCTTCTTCCAGCCTTCAAACAAAGCTATGCACATGGCAATTGCTTGTTTTTTTAACAAAAATCCTGAAAACCTCACTTCAACAATAAGACCCACAAGAAGGAAATTCACAATGCTTAACGTAATTAGAAAAAGTGGATATGCTCCGTATGCAGCAAATGTGACTTGGGTCATGATTTGATGATCATCATGTAAATTGTGTTTTGCCATTGGTATTCACTCTCCTTTTTCATTATTCTCACTATTCATGCTATCCAAATTATAGATGGGAAACTTTTTAGAGCAAAGATACGTACGTTGGGTGAAGCTCTTCTTGTCTGTTTGGGCAGGACTCAAATGGTAATAATTCAGAGTCAAAATATTGTCCTGTGAAAAATTTTTGGAGAAAGTATAGTAGATTCCTGCCCTGCATCAGAGTGAAGAAACTGCATGGCACATGGCAGTGCCATATTGGGATGCCAGAGCTGCCCTGAATGTGCTCCATCAGGCTGACTTCTCCTGCTGTACAGCTTTTCACTGCAGCGTGTGAATAACTGGTACTGTGAACTTCTTGCTGAAGGAAAAGCCCCAAACGATCATTCTGAATCAAACAAAATATTTACTTTCTCTGCAAATTTCACTTTTAAGAGGTTTCCCCTCACCCACTTTGGAATTAATTTCAGCTAAATTCTGAGGTAAAGTATTGATGGATTAAAAGTCAGAGCATTTCCTTGTAAAAGTGAAGTAAAACATTTGGCTAGTGAGAAAAGTAGGAAAAGTGGAAATGTACCAAGACAAATCAGCAACAATAATTTTGCTTGATCCAAATCTCAATTTTTTCAGCAAACAAAAAATTCCTCTAATTGTTTCCAGCTCTATTAGTTGCCCTTCATTCTGTTTTGATTAACACTTACTCAGTAAGGAATGTGAAAGTAGGCACATCACTCTGATTTTCTTCTTCCTTTGTACAAATGTTTAAGTTGAGCAGAGGGAGGTAAAACCTTTCTCAATTTCTTATGCTAAAAACATACTAATTGATAGCACACAAAAAAGTAATTCTAAGGGTTAAATCTAGGTGACACCATCCCTCTAGTACTACACAGGCTATTAGTCCTCTCTCCTTTTCTGAAGTTCTTTCGGAATCGGTTCTCCCCTCCCTTCAGCCATGCTTTGAATAGATTCTGTTTTGTCTCAGAAAAAAGGCCCCAACCCCTGAAGAAAACACCCCTGTTTTTAGACATGCTGACTGTAACCAGCTGGTTGTTGGTGACTTTGTGAAGAAGTGAAACATGGTGAGAAGGGGGAAGGAGGAAATCGGTGTGAGTAAATGGCATCCCAGAATGAAACCGTGCAGCTTCCCTGAGAGCCAGAAGGAGCCCTAACAAGGGAGGAGTGGGAGCCAGAAAGAGTTGTCGTGGGTGAAAAACGGGAGAGCATCAGAAGAATTCGGGCATTAGGGTGACAGCAACAGATGAATAAGCAGTCTCACTTGTTACAGGCTGTGTCTCTTGAACATGGGGTTTGGTTCAGCTGTTCCCCGACTCTGCACTTAAGACATGTTTGGAAAAAAACAAAGATCTCATTTATTGTAGTATTTGAGTCATCCAATTGGCAGAAGGAAAAGCACTTGTGAGGGGAAGCCTTAGGGTTGGGTAGTCTCTTCTCTGCCTCAGGGCTGAATTAATGACCTGTCAGTGAACTCCAGCCTGGTGGAACCAGTTTCTGAGTGACAAAAGGATCAGGAAATGGGTTTTGCTCCATCTCCTAGTATAGATGGTGGTGCTTTTCACCTAAATGAAGGAAAGTGTCTCTCTGCAGTCACAAAAGGCAAGACAAAGCTTTCATAGGTGTCTCTCATAGAGGGCGCAAGGAAAAACAGTCAGAAAGAAATGCAGTCAGAAAGAGCCCTGGGGCTACACAAACACGGCCCTTACACTGGGTGCTCCAGAGCAGGGAAAGATCTGGGAGTGGCTGCAATAAAACCATGCTAGAAATACTTTGCCCTGCTGGTTTCCTCCTCATTGCTGTCAGCAGCTGTAAATGAATTCAATACCCAAGAGAACACCACCACCATGTCACAGAGGAAGACTAAAACTCAAACTTAAGTAATTAACTGTGCAAGATCACAGAACAACTTAGTTATGGGATGGGGAATGCAGAAAGATCGGAACTTCAGCTGGAAGCCTCCTGCTCTGGTCACTTGGCCGCCTTGCTTGCCAGGACACTAACAAGCACAGAAGGCAGTCTTTGCACTCCTGCTGAAAATGTCTGAAGCTGCTTCTGAAGACAGCTGTGGAAGGGAGGGCATCCCTGCCCAGCAGCAAGGAAGGAGGGGTGCAGGGGAGGGGAGGGTTTGGTTGCTGTGAAAACTCCCATCAAACTTCTCTCAGGAGAGAGAAGATGCGGAAGTTCTGGAAGTATAAGCATTTCTAAGAAGAGACTTGAAGGCCCATTTGCTGTGGAGAACAGACTGGATCCAGGAATCTGTTACAGAAGCTTTTGCCTCTCCCAAAGGGGAGCAGATCCTCATGCCAAATGTCCCATGTTACCCTGTGCAAGTACCTGAACTGCTACCAGCAGGTTCCTAGTGCAGTGACAACAAAACATTTTGGGTCTCCATGCTGTTGTTTTCTAAGGGACACTATAGTTCACTGCTGCTATAGTCAATGATCTGGTAGTGTTCAACTTGCCAATGACTTACTCTTGTTGACCTAATGCATGTGTCTGTGTTTTTTTCCTGCCTAAAAAAGCAAGTATTCACAATCAGCTTGCAACTCAAGGTGGAATCTAGACGTCCTTTGTTCTCTGCCTTACACATTACACTTCCTTATGGATCTAATCTGGACAGAGATACAGCAGAATGAGGGCCCAAAGCTTGTTAGACAGCCACTTCTCAGTCAAATCTTCTCCAGGGAACACTGACTCAGCCTGGTTCTTCCGGAAGCAAACCTTCACCACCACACACAGCGTGCCCCTCTCAGGAGAGCATACATCCCTGCCCTCCTCCGCTTTGCTCCTTACTGGACCATATTACTCTTTGTCACAGGAGTGCCTCTGAGCAGCACTCCCTTTTCCACCTTCCTGCACTCTCTCTAACTGGTTTCAGACTTTTTTTTTTTTTCAAAATATTCAGTTTGATGCCATAAAAAACCCTCAAGCCCTACACAAACTGTAAGGAGAAAGCAGGCATTTTTAAACATAGGTTCCCAGAGACATGAAAGTCATCTATAGCAGGGCAGAGGTAAACCTCCAGCCCAATTCTGAGAATAACTAAGACCTGCCACTAGCTAATACCTGATCAGGTATGATGAATTAAGCATCAAGTCAAATGGAACACAGCATACAAGAAACACCTACCCTGTGCTCTGCATGCTCCACCAGGGCATAGAGAGATTTCTGTTGTATTCAACTCTCAGCTATTCCTGTGCTCCACAAGCAGGAGCTACAGTTCTTGGAGAAAGGTGATTACTACCCTACTCATTTTTAAAAATGGATAGCTATTAATCTCTTGTTTCTTTCAAGCTCTCTTTGCTTTTCTAGATTTTTCTCTTTCAGGGCATTACATGAACAGGTTTTGTCTCCCTAGCACAAAATGTCACTTCTGTATGGACTTGGATTGAGGCGAGTTATTTGACAGTTTTCCCGATCCCTGAAATTTGACAATATCAATTTGTTAGTTTAGCCTGAATCCTTAATACTGCTGATGCACTTGTCTTATCTGTTTATCTGTCTCCCTCTGTACATTTAGAACTGTCAAAGGATGTCAGTCACACTGAAAGAGGGCTCAGAAAAAAAACCCCAAACATCTTTATAAACTCCATGGCAATGTATGTCCAGGTAAAGAAGAGGAAAGCGAGGAAAGGAAAGAAGGTTTTTTTGAGTTTAGCTCTTAGCCATCATCTGCAGCAGCTTCCTGTAGTCAAATAGCTCCAGCACACATCACCTCTTGCTCCATGGGGAATGTCATGGATGACAGAGGGGATGTAGGGTTGTTGTGGCATGTAAAAAAGCCGAAGAGACAAAACGTAGAATCCAGATATTGTTAATTTTGCTGACTACAGAATTTATTCTCTTCCTAGTTCTGGTGACTGCTCATGCCCTCACTGTGGAAGCACCTGCCAAGGAAATACAGGTGGCACGAGGGAAGAATGTTACTCTCCGCTGTCATTTTAAAACACAGACTTCTGTTACCTCAGGAGATTTTGTTGTCTGGAGGAAAATCAAGAGTGAGGTAAATTGAGTTGCATAAAGAAACACATTATAGGGCACACAAAAGGGGGGTGGGAGGAGAGATAGAAGCAGGACTGTGGGTGGGAAAGTGTGCTGGAAGAAAAAGAACCCTTCAAGACTTCCTTTAATCTCAGAACTATGCAAACAGAAACTCTGATTCTAGATGCAATTTATCCCAAATCTATTGCATGATACTAGGCAAGCCCCCACCCGTCTCTTTCTTCTCTCTTGGTCTTGCAAATGTGTATTGAGGATACATCACTGTATGTACTGTGGGTTAACATCTATTAAAATATGTGAAATACTCAGACACTTTATAAAAAAATATGTATATTCTGAAGTATATGTATTACAGATATCTACTTACGTGTATATATATATCTTTGATTCTATATAAAATGTTTTAAGTTGATGATAATATTACATGGAGAGATTCTTGAGGTCTCCTACATTCATATGGAGTATCTGAAGGTAAAGAGACCTCTGAAGTTCTTGACTTCTTGAGAATTAGTGAGAGGGGGAGCAGCCTTTAGAGATCTCCTTGCAGTAACTGCCAAGGGTTTCTTCTCTGAAGCTCTTTGCTGGAAGAAGGCAAGGGAGTTTGTGTAATCATAGGGGAATTTGATTGGCAAATGGATCTCAGACAAGTCTCATGGGTCTTGTCATGGAGTGGAAAGGTGAATAAACCCCAGCAAAAGAAATCAGTTGTTTGTGACTTCAGATAAGGTGGAAGAAGGGGATTCCAGAGAGAAACACAGCCCCTTTTGAATTTCTATGCTTTTCTTGGCTTTTTGGCAAACCGGGGCAGTTTAAGGCCTTCTTTTCCAAGCTGCTCTTAAGAGTGGGATAATCCATCGAGTTAGGTTGTAGACTCACACGGAAGAAACTAAGATTGATCATCTTCCCTCCCTCTCCATCAGGATGATGCTGTCACTAGGTATTTTGATGGACTTGTACAGTATGGCAAGGGTTATGAAAACCGTATACAGTTTAGTGGTGATGTAAACACAGGGGACGTCAGTATCACCATCAATGCAGTGACCATGGAAGACAATGGGACATACGCATGCAGCGTTCGTCTGAGGAATGACCCCCCCAGGCAGTCTGCAACCCTATCTCTTTTCGTCCTTGGTAAGCATGATGGAGGCAACATCAGATCCATTAGATAAAACACTGTCTGTCCTCTAATATCCACATAGCTTTAGACAACAGATTTTCTAACAGAAAACAAATTCCCAGGAATTTATCATCCACAATTCCATTTTTGGTCTTTTCCTACTACTATGGAAGTAGGTTGGAAGGCCTACAGCACCCAACTCCCCTCAATACTTGACTGTAGAAAATAGTCTTTAAATAGTCTTTCCTAATAACTCTTGCCTTATTACAGGGAATTCCTCATTCCCTGTGTGGCTTGTCATACTCTAGTTATCAAAGGATGAGTTACCCATCACTATAAGACATATATCAAAAAGCATCTTACAATTCCTTCTTGGCTGACCAGTGCCAAGAAGGGAGAAACAAATTAGAGAAAAGTTCACTCCAGTGCCTTTGAGAAGACGGTGGTAGGCGCAAGACCAGCCTCTGTTTAGCAAGAATAAAAGCCACGGGTACAGAAGATGGGTTGAAACAAAAAACTACTCCTCATTAATAAAATTCATTCCTTCCTTCTTCCTTCAGTTGCACCATCCAAGCCAGAATGCAATATCTTGGGGACAACAGAATATGGACAGACAATCAATCTGACCTGCATTTCTCATGAGGGCTCCCCAAAGCCCAGATATACCTGGCAAAGCTTCAATGTACAAAACGAGCCCCGTGTACTGCAAACAACAGAAGGTATGAGAAATTCAAAGACATCAAGTCTTAGAGCTTTCTGTAGATCAAGGTTGGAAAGATTTTGAAATGTAAATAAAAAAACACACTTAAGGCTTTTTCTAGGAAGTTCTCTGACCAGGATTCTGAGAAGTTGTCCTTGTGATACAAGGCACACTCAGTAATAACTTAGCAGGGAGAAAAGGACTGTTAACTGAAGTAACAATGGTCACTAAGATTTTCACTTCAGCTCTCCACCTGGCAAGAAAGCTGGCTTGCTCTGGAAGCAGCCAGAAATAATTACTTCTCAACTGCTGGGCATAAGGGCGCATAACATTCAGGAATAACATCAAGTTTTCTAACTGGTGTGTCTTTATATCCCAGCTTGCTCGACAATGACCAGGTCTCTTTGGGGATGAAGGGAAACAAAATTGGCTCTGGAAGCTACTTTCCTTCCAGAGATGACTCCTCTCCTAGAGGAAGGTGGTATGAGAAACAATTACACCATTCCTACTTTGAGCATAAAAGAGACTTCTGGTTCTTTAGGACTACCATGCAGGGCCCAGTATTTTATTTGCTTTAAGTCAGAATCTAGAAAGTATACACACAGAAGTGAGGGTTTAATACTCTTTGAAGTGTAGTAGTGACAGGACTTGGAGTCATTCCTTTAAACAACTTTGTTTCTTCCTGGTATCTGAACCTACCCTTCCTGGTTTAACTTATCGTAGCATCGCTATGGAGGTAAACTAACTATGATCAGACTTGACAGGATATTCAACACTCACTAGCCGATTCTTGCATAAATTATGCAAAAGATGAGACATCACCAGGGACACAAACCTTATTCGTTTGACTGGCCACTAAGTGGTGCCAACGCATCACGCACGGCCCTGAACATACCGGGATTTGTCTTCTAGCAGCGACTGCCTGCCTGCTTCTGCCGTCATCCTGTTCTTCCTTGGGACGGGAGTTTCTTCTGATCCATTTCCACCTCATTTCTGTTTTCATCAGGGCACCGATGTCCAAGTAGTGTGCTGACTGTCCCCTTCTGCCCCAAGCTGGCTGGATGCCCTACTGTCGCTACAAGCAATTTCTTTCCGCGCTAAGTACCTGTGCTAAGCAAGTCCCAGTGCTGCAGCATGTGCAGAATCCCCTTAGGAACCACCCCAAAACTGACAGTATCTGACCCGCATTTTTCCCAGTTTTACTCACCAATTACTTTTGATTTAATTTCGGAGGATTTACAGTCCTGTTATAGACTGCAACTCTAAGAGCTATAAACATCACACTGAAAAAAAAAAAAAAAAAAGAAAAATCAAGCAAGCAGTCTGTTATTGCTTGGTTTGCATGCTCTTTTACTATCTAGCGCTAGGCGCCAGCAGAGACTAAACAGAATCCCAGACCCACGAGTGGGCTGAAAAGAACTGAGATCACAAGGAAAATGAAACAAGAAAGGCACTGAGAAGTATTCAGAGCCTTTTGCTTTTAGAGCAGGAATCTGGACCTTTATCAGTAGGTCACAAGCAAAAAGCATGGACTACACATACAAATGTCAGCTGGAGATGTAATAAACAAAAACGGACTGCTTGAGCAGAGCTAAGCTTTAGTATATGGTTCTGAGCTCTGTTAGGTTGGGCAGAAAACATCAGTATCGTAGTAATCCCATGTCAATGCATTTCTTTTTCTTCATTTATTTTCACAGCCTGCATAACCTCTCCAGACTAGAAAACTATATTCTCCACTGCTAAACAATTCAGATCTGAAATCCTAAGAGCTAGAGGATTGAAGAGCTTTTTGTTGTTTTACGAGTTAATTCATCAGATGGCCAGTTCTCAAAGCCAGATGTCAGTTTGAGCCATCTTACATTTCTCAGCAAAATCCACTGCAAGAGAGCTTTCACTAAGCACATACTTCTTTACCCTCCACCCACAATTTTCTTTCTAAAAACAATGTTCAAATGCCACATGCTCCCTGTAATCAAAACAGCACACTTCCGTTTGTCCTCCCACAAATCACACTAAAACCTAGGGACTAGCATGGCAGCTCCCAAGCAAGATGGAGCAATTCATCAGCTTTAATAACCTCTCATCACTCCCACTACCTGGGACCGGAATTGAAAGGCTGCTGTCCCTACTTCCCTTCTGCTTTAATTATTTTCTTTTTTGGACTGGGTGTGTGTTTTGCAACAGGGGAACAGATAACTCTGAAGAACATCTCAGCGGATACCTCTGGATTTTACATCTGCACTTCAACGAACATTGTGGGAAAGGAATTTTGCAACATGACAGTCAGCGTTGTGCCACGTAAGAGACAGGGTTGCTTATCAGAAGAGCAGTACCAGGGAAAGTACCCTAGCTAAGTGGCAAAGGATTAATAGAGGCAATGCAGACAGAACTATAAAATTCTGCTTTCTCTCAAAAAAATACCACTTTTTTTTACCTGTAAGACACATTCTCTGCATTGGTTTACATGCTCACAGAGCACTCACTAACTCATGGGGTTAATTCACAGATGATAAAAAAAAAAAAAATGCATAGAGTGAGATAGGCCTGAGCCCCCAAAGTCTGAAACTAAACTTTATTGATAAAGTGCAGCAGTTTTCACATCCAGGGGCTCCTCCCTATCACCATCTAACTGATTGCTCCTGCAGACTTATCAGCTACCCAGTACAGAATTAATTCCAGTTGCTGTAGTCAAAATAAATGTGGCTTCCACTCAGTCTGGATCCAGTAGGGAGAGCTGACATCTGGTGGTGGGGTTTGAAGCCCAGCGATTGTGCTGATTGCATCTGATATCTTTCTCATTGCAAAAGACTAATTCTTTTCTTCCCGTATAGCATCCATGAACATAGCTCTTTATGCTGGCATCATTGGTGGAGCTGTTGCTGCAATTATAGTTATTGGTATTTTAGCCTATTGCTGCTGCTGTCGGGCAGACAAGGACACGGACTATGAGATGACGTAAGTACCTTCCTCTAGAAAAGCGAATGGAACATATCAAGGGTTCACGTTCTCCCTCTGGCAACATATGTAGTGGAAAGCATGGGAGTAAAAAGAAAGCAAGGAAAGCGTGCACTGCTTTCCCTTTACAGTTTCCACCCTAGTGGCTCGCATCTCTTCTCACAGAATATGCCCAGTATTATCAACCACCTTTGTGGTCTCTGGGGTAGAACCCAAACATTCAAGCCTTGGAAGGGAATTAGTAAGCCCAAGTCAGTCAAGCATGCACAGCTACTTGATAAGCAAAGCCCAGCCTGTTTCTCATTTCTCCGAGTCCCTATAGCTGTTTCTGTCCTTGCTAGCCTAAATCACCATGAGGCACTGTATTCAGAACTGTCACTCCAAGATAGAAACCTTTTGTTTATTCTCATGATGGAAACAGACCATTGGAAGAAAAGTAGGATGAGAAAAGATATACCAGTCACCTTTTCTCTACATACATGCTATGGGGAAAAAAAAAAAAAGTAGCTTACGCATCTGTTACATCACCAGCAAGACTTAATTTACCTATTTCAGTTTGGTACACTTCCAGGTCAGCTCAGAGCAGTCTAACACAAAATCTCTTCACTAAAATTTCTAGCTGGTTTTCATTAACATCTCTACTCCTGTACAATGTAGGGAGAGAGAAGACAGACATGAACCCTCCAAGGAGATGCCTACAAGGAACCAGAGAGCAGAGGATGATGTTGAAGATGAATGAAGAAGCAGGAGGCCAATGCCATCTTCAGGATTTGCTGGGGCACAGACACCACTGTAGAAAATAAATCAATCCCTCTGTCTTACTGCAAGAAGGCTTTTTTGAATAATAAAATGAAAGCTCTGCCTTCAAGTTCTGGGAGAGACTATCCTTGTCTCACTGGAAAGAAGTGCCTACCATACAATGAGTACTAATATATAACCTCACAGCAGAAAAACACATGTGAAGCACTGTTTCACCCAGTCATCCAAAAATAAGCAGTCTTCTAAGACCTCCCACTTTCTGTAAAAAGAAGCCAAGGCAGGTCTATTTGGAGAACAGAGTTGCTGCTGTATCCCCAGATCTACAGAAGGTTTCAAGGTCACCAACTGCAAGTCATTGAGGAAGGGTGGTTTTGTTTATGGTGTTACGCAAATGTCACAGCTTACAGCATTGTCCAGTATAGAAATGATTTTATGCAGACCTAAGCAAGCTAATTTTTAAGGACATTTTATTAAATGTGTTCTTTGTATATATTATACATACACATATAAATAAAAATATGGAAAAAAATTCACTGATGACCAATGAAAGTTGATTGGAACAACAGATGGATTTGTAACTGGCAGCTGATTAAGATCTAGGAACAGTCTAGTAGCCTATATACTGTCAGATTCCTGAATTTATGAGTTCCAGCTCAGAGAGTTCCTAAATACTAATTTTCATTACATTATGCTTTCCTCCAGACTGGTGGATGGGCAAGTCAGAAATAGTCCATTGCTCCTGCTGCTGCTTCTGCAAAAGTGACAGTGTGAGAGCATGTACATAGCAAGTACATCTTAAATAAAAAGAAGGAAAAAAAAAGAAAAAAGGGGGGAAAGGAGGAAAGGTACCTTTTTATTCAGTATTGTAACAATTTAATCAGAAGCACTGTATGTGCAAGATGCATGCAAATGTGGAGAGAACTCCCATCACTAGTATCTTTGGAAGAGAATGGACTGTTTGTCCAAAAGACTGTAACTACAGTATTAAAGCTAAGAGCTGTTTGGTGGGTTTGGGGTTTTTTGTTGTTTTTTTTTTCTAAAAAAAGATATGTTCAGTAAATGACTTACACTACAATATTTATCCTTTCAAAGCTCTCTATTGCATCTTCGACTTCAGGAGTTTCAGAAACTTACTTTAATGCCTCCCACATACCCTTTACCCCCAAGTAGTTACTTTTAAATCTGTAACAAAAATCTAAAATATAACTTTAAAGAAGAACCAGCAATCCTCCTACACATGGGCAGAATTTTCTAGATTTTGAGCTATGCAAATCAGACTACCAGAATTGTTATGCTGCCTTGCTTTCCAGCTGCCTTTGTTTTACATGGTACTTAAAATATAATTATTAATTTGTACTAATAACAACTGCGAAGACCAAGAACCAGAGTTCTTGACAAAGTACATACAACCCAAATCTCTCTGGCAATGAACAACCTGAAATGCAATTCAGCAAGACATTCTGAGGACCTATTCCTGTGCTTAGTTTAGATGCATGACAAAACATTGCAAAAATGGATGACTAAAAAAGAATTTTGCACACAGAAGCTGAAGGCAGATAAAAAACAAGGTGCATAGCTGAGAAACAGAGCTGATACGTATTTTATTCTCTTTTGTAACAAGCAAGTATAGTATGAATTATTTAATTAGCATTTTAACAAGTTTTTACTGTAAAACAAAAGTTATTTCTTTTATAAATATTCAAGTCAGCGCTCCGCATTCCCTCACAAACAGCTACACCCTGGGGCTGAAGAGGGCTTCTGCTGAGGGCTAGTAGTGTGGATTCTCACAGATCGTACCTGGGAAGGCCAGCAAAAGGACTCAACAATTATTAGAACTATTTATGGCCAGAAACTGGCTCTGGCCTCTAAACCATTTTAACAGTGTTACCTATCCCATACTCTTCATTTTTAGGGTATGTGAAGCTTAATTGCTGCTTGTCAGCCAAAGTCTTGAAGTAACATTTACACATTGGTCATTTTAAGCATAAAGAAGAATGCAGATTAGCAAATCTGCATTATCTGAAGAAGCCAGCAACAAAATACACACGAGATTACATAATGACCCCCAAAACCAAGAATTCATTTCTCTGTAAGCAGGTTCCATAAGAACTAGCAGGGAAAAAGCAAGAGAGTCAAACCTGACAACCATTACAGCAGAACTACTTATGTTCTGCAGCGCTCAGCTCTGTTCTACGCTGGGAAATAAACTAAGTGATAGCACACAGAGAGACAGTGGAGATATTTCAGTGCTGCTTATATTTTTTTCTTTTTTTTTTTTTTAATAAGACTAACATTTTGGAAGTTGTGTATTTATCAGAATGCTACATGTGTTTTTCCTCAACCAATTTGTTAAACTCAGTCAGCCAGAAATACACATACTCAAATTCCTATCTTACTCCAAGGTTTTCCTGTGACTGAATTAATTACTTGAGTTTCTTGTATATTTTTTGAAGTAGGAATAATTTCAAGAGCCTATATTATACCCACAACTTTAAAAAAAATTAAAGAGGCACTAACGTATTTGGGGTAAAGATGGGGAAAGCTAGCAATACTTATCTAATTCCAAAGAATTAATGTACATATACTCAACTTCAATACTCACTTCTCTCAAAAGGCAGGAAGTAGGCAGAAAATCAATGACCAAGCAGAAAAGTAAATTCCTACTTTATCCTTTACCCAGCATATAGTAAATCAGTGTTTAGTTATGTTCAACTTTCACATGGAAGAATATACACGTGAGCTTTATCTGTGCATGAACAAGAAGACCAGAACACAAGGATTTAAGCCCTCACCAAACCATTTTTCCCATCTGCAGGACTGCTGACATCTGTTACCCCAGTTGGAACAATCACCACAGTAAGATTTTGATACATCATCACTTAGCAAGACTTGTTTTGCCAAGCATACCAAGAGGATATTTAAAAATTACCAGTTTTTCCTTCTGACTTACCTCAGCAACCTGCAACAGGCCATACTCTATAATGAAGCATGTGAAGGAAACAAAGAAGTCTACTTCATCAGTCTAGCAACCCAATGAAAAGCGGGCAAGACAGAAATCTCATATGCAAAAGTGGCTCACCTGGCACTGCTCAAAGCAATTACATTAACCAGGACTACACCACAGTTCCCTCTTGTGTTTAAAGGGGAGGAATGTCCCCCCAGTACAATGCTCCTTCACTTCCCAGCTTTAATTCTTTCCATTCACATTAAAGGTTTTACTTGCTGAAGTGCTAAGGCTTGGACAACAGGCCCAAGCCAGAGTTGACCTATAGATGAATCCTGTATATTTTATAACCGATAACCATTGTGCTAGTAGGTATTGTACTAAGTTATAACAACCCACTTATGCTGATGTAAAAAGTGCTAAAGTGTTGAAGTACTGAAGCCTGAACAACAGGCCCCGAGCCAAAGCTGCTAACTTAGTATGTAGTCATCAACAAAGTATGTAAGCTCACTAGTGAAAGATGCAGCTTAGACAGAATATAACCAGTAGTGAGGATGAAATGCTGAGAGAATGTATCCAACTTCCCTTGTTTAGCCTTGTTCAAGGCTGAGAACCCACGTATTTGGCCTTGTTGTAAACTCCCTTGGTTTCCCCCCCTGAGCCCTGGGCAGGCTTTGGGTGGAATCCAACAAGAGAATGAAACCAGGTATTTTCAGGTGCCAGTTATTCCAGCTTGCTGATTTTTGGTATATAAGGCTGGGCCCGCTCACAGCGACTTTGGAAGCCTCACCTACGGGTGGACGCACCGCGTAGGATTTCCCACTTGCCGGGAAAGGCTCTCCAAATCCTCGCTGTAACCGGGGCTCCCCGGCGACTGCAGATCTGGATGATGGTAACGTATGCAAGTGGTGATGGATCTTTCTTAATCACTATTCTCTCTCTCGTGTACTAATGATTTGATGCATTATCCTGTATTTTCCTATTTGCTGATTTAGGTGCATTATTCTGCCTTTTCTTACTTCATGCTTTCTGTATTATTCTGTTACATTATTTAGATATCACCAGTAAAATACGCCTACTCTTTTCACGCTGGTGTCTGAGTTTAATTGGTATCCTTAATCAGCAAAACACTTGCTTATAACATTCTGAAGATAATATACTATGCGGCTTACTAGGGGAAAAAAAAAAGTTTGTTATTTGTTTCCAATATAGTCACTTAGCTTTTAAGATTTATTCCTACCTAGGCACTTTTCATCCAAGGAACTCAAAGGTCTACTGAATGTTGCAGGCAAATCACTATCATTTATGAGTGACAGTGATGTGACAAAAGTTAAATGATCTGACTGGAGACACAGATCACCACAATGCAGGAGAAGTATGGAGATAAGGAGTCGTCAGGATTCTCAGTTCTCTGATACACCCTCCAAGGCAAGTATCCTCATCAACACCCTAGTTCCTATTTCACCTTCCAAATTTCCTTTTTTTTTTTTCGTTTCCTTCTTAGTTTCAGGCTTTCTTCTTGGCGAAGTTGCTCTCCTGCCAGCCCTGGCCGTAGTGTTGCAAAGGGTTATTCCTTCTTAAGTGCAGGACCTCGCTGCATTTCATAAGGTTCCTGTTAGCCCGCTCCTCCAGCCTGTTCAGATCCCTCTGTATAACAGTCCTGCTCTCAAGCATATCAGCTGGTCTCCCAAATTTGGTGTTTTCTGCAGGCAAGAGTGCACTCCATCACCTCCAGATCACTGCTAAAGTCACTAAACAGGCCATAGTATAGAATTCTTCCGTACCCCACTTGTAACTGGCCTCCATGTAGAGTATGAGGAGATTTTTACCCATCTGGTTGTCCACCCATCTACACTGTAACATCCCGACTTGGATACAAGCATACTGTGAAAGACTGTACTGAAAGCCTTGCTAAAGTCACTACCAAACACTACTTTTCTTCCTTTATTCACAAACCTATTGTGGAAAGCAGCCAGGCTGGTCAGGCATGATATAGCCCTGGCAAATCCATGCTGACTCTTTCCAGTCCCCCTCTCTCCTTCACATACCCAAAAATGTGTTCCAAGAGGACTCGCTCCATGATTTTTTCCAAGGAGTCCAGTGGAGCTCAGCAGTCCTTTTGACAGATGGGTGCAATTTTTGCCTTTCATTGCTGTGGACTTTCTGTGACCTTTCAAAGGTGAGACTAGAGCCTTGCAAAGGTATCAGGCAGCTTTCTCAGCATCGTCAGATGCAGCCCCTCTGACTCTATGGATTTGTATGGGTCTAGAACTCCCGACTGATCCCCAACTCACTCTTCATCCACTGCTGCTGTTCTCCTCCCTGAACCCTTCCTGAGCATAGAGATCTGAGAGACCTTACTAGAAAAGACTGAAACAAAGAAGGTACTGAGCACCTCAGCCTTATCTGTGTTGCTCCAACCGTGTTACTAAATCACTCACACCATTCAGCAACAGGACCACTTTTTCCTTGTTCAGTCTTTTACCGTTAACAAAGTCATAAGAGCTCTTCTTGTTGACCTTGATCCCTTGCAAGCATCAACTCCAGGAGAGCTTTGGCTTTCCAAACACCACCCCTAGAGGCCTGGCCAGTGTTTGTGCATTCTTCCTTTGTAGCCCACACCTGCTTCTACCTCCCTTATATTGCACTAGGACTAGGGTGCAGCCATGAGTTCCCTGTAAAGACAAGACAGTCCCTGATCAATCTACCTGTATTCCTGGACTGTTCTTGCATTTGGAAGATGCCGTTCTTAATGAACTCCCAACCATAATAAACTCCTTTATTCTTCAGAGCTGCCTCCCAGGGATTGCACCCCTACCCCTTTTCCACATAACCCCCAAGATCAACTCTCACTGCCTTCCTCACTCTTCTCAGGACTTCAAGAAGTATTTCCAGTATTACACAGACACAAAACTGGTGCTGCCACTGCTTATTTCAAGATTCAGTATAGCACACAATTCAGAACTGATCAGTCAGACAAGGGTTAATTATCTCACAATTCTTGTTGCTAGAGTAACAGCACTACTTTTCTATTTATTTGTATCATCTGTTCCAGGAAAGACACCGAGGCAGTCTTCTATCTGAAGAAGTTCACAGTACAATGAGCAAACCGTCAAGATTAATTCTGGATGTGTTGGAACTGGTACTAAATTTATTACAGCCCAACATAAGGGAATTTGGAACTTCTCTCTCCTGCATTTCACCTGTTCACTACGGAGTGAGGGGAATGATTTGAAAATGGCGGGAGCTTCTAAGATGGAACCAAGGAAAAGTGAGGGAACAGAGATAATAGAGGGTTAGACTAATAAAAGTGTTTGCTGATTTCTTAATTTTTCTGAATCACTGCAATAAAAACTGGCAGCTCATTCCAAGGTGAAAATGAGGGATGATAATCCTGCAGAAGACATCAAGAGGGCAGAAACTAAATAACAAACTTGTTATTACCCTGCTCCAGTGCATTTACTCTGCCAAATTGAAAGATGTTGTTAAAGCCTCTGCAGTCAGCTGCATATACCTCTATCTATCAACCAGAAATTAAAAACTCAGTTTCATACATATACTTGAGTCACTTTTGGGAAAATTTTGAAATTCTTGTTAGGGGAAAGGATTATCACTTTTTAATTCAACCAACAGGTCAAAAAGCACAGTCCCTCTTGTGTTAATTATGCAGGGTTTTTAAAAAGATATCAGGAACGGAAAACTACAGCTATTTCACAAGGAAATCCAGACAGGGCTTCCCTGAATACAGGTTTTCATTCACCCAACACAAATTTTTATTCAGAAGAATCTGATGTTCAGCACAACACCATCTGACTGTGATGGCTCAAGACCCAGAGGCCCTGAAACGGAAGCAAGTTTTCTATTTGGGTATAACTCGGCACGGACCTCACTCTAGGTAGCTGGCAAAGAACACAGCCAGTGGTATGAGTATCAACTATGCCATTTGATCAAAGATCACAGCACTGCTTCGTCCAGTTTGACATGCATCCAAACAGCAAAATCCAACATCTGATACTTGACAGACTCTCCACCCAGAAAATTCCCACCAAATTACTGCCTTCCATCTTTTAAGATTTTGATGACTGACATATTGCTAAAGAAGTAATAAAGATTAATCTTACTTTAGACACAGCAAACAGTCTCTGGTAAGTTGTTATAATGCAGCTCCTGAAACTGGCACAAGTGTTGAGCCTACAGGCCTCAGGAGTAAAGAGATGACTAGGCGTCCCTTCCCACGCATCACTGACTGCCCAGCTTGTTTTCTCACACTTGGGAGGTGAGAAGGGAGAGCTGCTCTTTATGTGAGAGAAGCTGGAATGCACAGAGCTCCACCTGGGGATGGACAACGAGCCAGTTGGGAGCTCAGGGGTTAGATACAGAGAGAGGGCAGACCAACATGGGTGACATTGTAGCAGATGCCTGCTGCAGACAGCCTTAGCAGGAGGCAGTACACAAGGCCTTCTTCAGACAACTGGAAGAAGCCTGACGCTCCTGATACAAATGATTGAAGAGCCAGGGAGGGCAGGCGCCCTCTGCTGCACCTCATGCTTACAAACAAAGAAATAACTTTATGGCTGGGCCCAAAGAGTTGTGGTGAATGGAGTTAAATCCAGTTGGCGGCCAGTCACGAGTGGTGTCCCCCAGGGCTTGGTTTTGGGGCCACTCCTGTTTAACACCTTTATTGATGATCTAGACGAGGGGATCGAGTGCACCCTCAGTAAGTTTGCAGATGACACCAAGTTGGGTGGGAGTGTTGATCTGCTCGAGGGTAGGGAGGCTCTGCAGAGAGACCTGGACAGGCTGGAGCGATGGGCTAAGGCCAACTGTAGGAGTTTCAATAAGGCCAAATGCCGGGTGCTGCACTTCAGCCACAACAACCCCCAGCAGCGCTACAGGCTTGGGGAGGAGTGGCTGGAGAGCTGCCAGTCAGAGAGGGACCTGGGGGTGTTGACTGACAGCCGGCTGAACAGGAGCCAGCAGTGTGCCCAGGTGGCCAAGAAGGCCAATGGCATCCTGGCTTGTATCAGAAATAGTGTGGCCAGCAGGGACAGGGAAGGGATCTTACCCCTGTACTCGGCACTGGTGAGGCCGCACCTCGATGACTGTGTTCAGTTTTGGGCCCCTCACTACAAAAAGGACATTGAATTACTTGAGTGTGTCCAAAGAAGGACAATGAAGCTGGTGAAGGGTCTGGAGCACATGTTGTACGAGGAGCAGCTGAGGGAACTGGGGGTGTTTAGTCTGGAGAAGAGGAGGCTGAGGGGAGACCTCATCGCCCTCTACAGCTACCTGAAAGGAGGTTGCAGAGAGCTGGGGATGAGTCTCTTTAACCAAGTAATAAGTGATAGGACAAGAGGTAATGGCCTCAAGTTGCATCAGGGAAGGTTTAGACTAGATATTAGGAAGTATTTCTTTCCAGAAGGGGTTGTTAGGCGTTGGAATGGGCTGCCCAGGGAGGTGGTGGAGTCCCCATCCCTGGGTGTTCAAGAGGCGGGTTGACATAGCACTTAGGGTTATGGTGTAGTTGGGATCTGTCAGTGTTAGGTTAATGGTTGGACTAGATGATCTTCAAGGTCCTTTCCAACCTACATGATTCTGTGATTCTGTGAACTGGTCAGGGGTGTGAAGGCTGGGGGCTAAACTTAGCTTCAGTAACCATGAGATAGTGGAGTTTGGGATCCTAGGAGGAAGGAAAAGTGCAAGAGGCAGGATCACAACCCTGGACCTCAGAAATGCAGTCTTTGGCCTTGTTCAGAGATCTGCTTGTTAGAATCCTGTGGCATACAGCCCTGAAAAGAGGTCCAGGTGAGCTTGTTGATTTTTCAAGTATTACCTCCTCCAAGATAAACAGGAAAACAAGCAGAGGTTGACCAAAGAGTTCCTGACAAAAGTCAGATGTAAAAAGGAAATATACAGCAGGTAGCAGCAGGGACAAATGATCTGGAAGAAATACAAAGATACTGTGTGTGCAGGTATGGGGTTAGGAAAGCCAAAGCCCACCCAAAGCTAAATCTGGTGAAGCACATGAAGGGCAACAAGAAGGACTTCCATGGGTGCACTGAATGGGAAGGGGGAGCTGGCCATAAAGGACAAGGAGAAGGTCGAGGAACTGAATGCCTTCTTCACCTTGATCTTTAGTAGGAACATCAGCCTTGCAAAACAAGTTTCAAATTAAAGACATCAAAACCAGGTATTACTGTATCTACAGTATATATGTATATATTTAAGAGAACATTTCTGCTAAATCAGAATACAAGGTACTGATAAGAATATTCTTAGCTGGAGCAGAGACAGTGGTCAACAGGAACTTATTTGCATACATAGTTTCTACCATTAATTGAAAGGAGAAGGTGGACAAGCCAGAAATGCACAAGTAACAGTCAAAATCATAGTTTCTACTACACCAAAGCAGTAGCTTACAGGTTAATAACTGATGACATAGACTAGATCAGCAAAGTTGTCACCACAGTCCTTTACATTTTCATGACCCTCACACAACTGTTCTAGCCAAAACCTTTACAGTAGAGTAGTAATGCACAATTCAATTCGTCTACTATTCATATAACAAGAACAAAAATACCTATTCACTTTCTAATGTGTATGCAAAACCCAGATGACTGTTACCCATTACTGTCGTGGGACTGAGTAAGCTACACTAACAGGAGGACAGGAAGCCAGGTTTGATAGAATCTGTTAGATGTCTCCTTTACAAAAAAACCTCTTTAGCCAGTTCAATTTGTATGGTACTTATAGCCCCCTATGCAGAGAGTATGAAGTTACTGTTACTTTTTACCACGTGAAAAGTACATGTTTAAAACTCCCAGGCTGCATCACTCAAACCCTGCTCGAGAGCCATTCTGCCTTTACTGGGTTTTACTTCTCCGTGAGAATTCTGTCATACAAGTGGGAAGAATTTTGTTCTGGTTTTGACCCACAGTTTGTGTCTTACCAGTACTATTCCTTGCACTTAAGAAGTGTGCTAAGGTTGTAAGTCACCATCTTTCCCTCATCTTTACTTTTCCATTAAAGGAAAGCACAATACAGTAATGCTTCTTATTAAGAATTTATTTTTCAAGAAATCAAACAGTTTCAAATTGCAAAACAACCAGGGAAGCAGAGCTCCAAAATTAAAGGATTTTCTATAATCCTCCAACAGCTGTTAGGGATCCCCCTCAATATATGCAGAATAATAGCATTAAATGGGCTACATCAAGTTAGTGTACTCATTCTCATTTTATAGATCTTACTGTTTTCACTACAAAAACCACCACAGTTTGTTGGTTATTACAGTAAGACAGTTACTGCCCTAGTTAACAGTCGTCTGCCTACAGCATATAACAAGGTCTTCTACAGCTTATATACTATTTAAGTTACAAGTGATAAGGTATAGACATGCCATGGAACCCTAACTCTGCATTTCTCCATTTCTGCTCAGATTCTGTAACTGCTTGAAGATATATAATACCTTAAACATAGTAACAAATACTCTTAGGTTTGTATACTTACACTGATAGTGAAGAAGTATTTTAACAAAAATGAACTCTCTTCTTCCTGAGAATTGAACCTGAAACTTTTATTGCAGCACTGACCTCTGAAAATAATTCAGAAAGAGTACAGCTCTGTATGTTTTGAAATGCAGCAATGGCTGTCAGTTAAGAAACTTAAAACTCAAACAACTCTATTCCAATGCAGAGAAGCCTTTACCACTACTAAACGGACACTTGTTACATCATCTTATTTTGGTTGGGTTTTGTTTGGTTGTTTTTTTCAGAAGCATGAACTACCTAATTCCTACAAGGAATGAAATAAGTGTCTTTTCACAGTTAGTTGCTATGGAAATAGTATTTCACAAATGGACCTCTGTTGCAACAAAATGCAGGAACAACTCAAAAAAATAAGCTCTAAGTACAAGGCTCAGACAACAGACAACTTTTTGGGGACTAGTCCAAGACTTGTACCTCCATAAAACGGAACTTCTAACTTCCTAGTAATACATCAGACAGCCTCCCAGTTTTTATGTGCCCTCAAATAATTTTGACTGGTATCTACCCAGCCTGACTAAACGTGTGAAATTATATCTGCAGATTAATGTATCAGTTTGAATTTGATATTCCTTTCAAAAAAAACCTGTAACACCTACACTCTGCTTCAGTCTTTAAGTTTGAGGGACATGCATTCTTTTTAAAGGGAAAAAAAATAATCTATGTTGTACTTGTTCCTGATGTATACAGCCTGTGCCTCTAAAAGAACATTAATAGGTGGATAAATTTGCCACCACGTTTCTTCCAAGACATTCCATAGAAAGTCTGCTTTTTTTCCTTGAATGATGACTCACACTCTTCATGGCTAGAACTGACAAATTATAGCAAACCTTTGAGACTGTTATACCTTTAATGCCCTTAGTATGGCCCTTCATACCTTCAGTGCTCCCCCCCCATCATTTTTTGATGAGAGACTGTTATACACCAAAATTCTATCTTCCACATGCTGAAGAGGGGAAGGATGTTATTAAAGAAGCAATAAAGCACTTGTTTAAAGCTACATTGGCCACTAAAGAATTCTTCTATTCCGATGATATTGACTAACAGATCTTGAATTTGCACTCCACCCATTAAGAAATAGAACTAGTATGGCATGTATTTTTAAAGAGAGGATGCAACTGTCAGGTCCCTTCAAAGGAAGTCTTTCTGTAGATAATAAACAAGACTTTTGTCTTCTTTAAATACAGTCAATAGTTTTACCATTCTAACAAGAACTTGAACTGTGAAGGGTTGCATATAAGATGAAAAACAGTCTGGAGAAACTGCTGGTTATCTTAGGGAAACAAGGAAAATTATAATTTACAGCTGTCCTGGATGTAAAAAAAAAAACCAAACAAACAACCCTTTCAATTACTAAAAGACATGGATAGATCAGATGCATTTTTCAGCAATCGAGTAATTCCTCTTCCTCGCATGGTACTTGCTCCATAAATGGCAGTCTTCACACCACATGGAGAATCACCTATTAAATTAAATACAGTTTGCAAATCAAATCAGCCTTCACAGCTTGCACAAATTAATGGAATTGTTCTTTGTATGCTGTGGAGCTGAACCTATTCTCTAATATAAAGAGACAGGGGTTGTGTCCTCTATAAACACCAAGACCATAAGATCTCAGAGTTTAATTCAGCGTGTATTTTATATGCGAGAAAATAAGCTGCACACTCAGAATTCTTACAGTTATTTCTCTTGCAAACTTGATTCTGTTCCTCTGGAGATTAGCCATGAACTACTCCGATGCACTGAGCTCAAGTGCCTTCTCTTAAAAAAAATTTGTCTCCAAACAGAAGACTTTAAATGAGCAGTCTTTGTACACTGAGTTATAACAGAATACTTGCAACAAGTACTGCGTCTGCACATATGACAACTTAAGAGCAAGAAGAGTATTTTAAAGATGGCCCTGCCTCAAAGCACCTAAGCATATGAGAATGGACTTCACGTAGCAGAAAAAATAAGGGGGTATAAATCAGAGAGCAACATTTATAAGAAAAACTAAATTTTGAGAGATCTTTTTGACCACAAGATTGCATCCAGTAAGAAAAGGGCAGCTCTTTATGTTTGTGTCTTCAGAAATTCAATGAAATCCATATGCAGGAATAAGTGTAGCTCATGCAGAGCTGTTTAAGCTTTATGCCACTGACAGGCAACATCTAAGCCCAGAAATTTTAAAAAGCACCAACTGGATTAAATTTAAATACCTCTTTACCCTTACAAATGTGAAAGTTTCAAACTCACAATTAGCAGGGACAGACTCTTGATCCTGACTTGGAGAAGCGAAATGTCTGTCACATCCAGAACCCTGAACCTTCATTTTCTGTATGAAGACACAAATGTTCAAAATAATATACGTCTTCTAAAATGTGCTATACACAACTATCCATGAAATCTATGAATTATGGTCAAAAGTGACAAGAAATGTCCCAGCTAGTGATTATTTTTCTTTCGTTGGTCTGCCCAAGATATGTCACAAAAGACAGCATCCAAAGAGAAAACAGATAATCTGAAATTGGCAAATTTGAACACTCACGTTAACTAGAAATAAACAGGATGTCAGTCTGAAGAACCTGACCTGAAAACGTCCAGCATCCAGTATCACCATCTTGGTATTTCTGCTTTCACCATAATCAGAGTCTTGAAGAGGTAGGTGAGCTGCTGTCAGCGAGACTCCATACACACTAGCTAAAGATCTACTGATGCAATAACTTGACAAAGAAAAAAAGAAAACAAGAAAAGTTTGGCTAAGAGGGCTGTAATGCTCATGTACAGAAGCACAGCATTTTTACTTCTTCAACTGGAAAACAAGAGCAACCAGACTGACATGCACAGAGCAGATGACAGAGGGCAGAAGGACATTATTGCAGCAGCTAAATAGTTACACTGCATCCTTCCAAGACCACCAGCCTATTCTACAGCTACACATTAAATTAAAACAACTGCTGCCCCACGCTATCAAATGCAGCCACTTAGAAGTGTGAAAAGCAACATTTTTTTGCAAGGCATATCAGCACATAACAAGAGTTTTTTGAATGAAAGACTATTCATTATTATCTCTCTCAAAGTGCCTCTACTACTGATCGGGATCTTAAATGGCATTTCCTTGTTTCCCTTTTCCCACACCAAAAAGATTACAGAACCTTACGTATCTACATTATACGTAGGGCAGTATAAAAGTTTCTAAAGTAGAGATATACTAGAATATACTGAGAATTGTTCAAATACAGGTATACTAAACCTCTGAAGAAAAACAGTGAATTCTAATGTAATTAACACTTCCCTCAACTCTCCAGTAGTGAGTGGAGGTAGTGAAAGGATGACTACAGTGATTGAATGAAATTACATTACATCTAATTGTTAAGACTTATAGCATACTGCTAAGCCATACAAACAACAATGGAAGTTACAAAGAGAACAAAATCTTGGGGATGGAGGGAATAACTAAAACTCAAGATCTACCACTACAGTGCTCCCAGCAGCCAGAGAAGTCAGAGCCAAAAACATGCATCTCTAACAAAGTAAACAGTCACCATACTGGAGGTAACTCCTTCGCAATACTCACGCAATTTTCTTACAGGATGCCAAAGCACAGCAGACTATATCATTCTCTTCATGCCACTTGCACCTACATGAAATGAAGTTCAGGCTTATTTCAGAAGCATCTACATTGTTAATCAACATGAATAGTTGGCCTGGTCAGAAGGAACAAGAACAAATATTAAATATGTTATCTTTTTGTCTCAGTGACCATATAGTCCCTTTAAAATTTCAGAGGACCACTATTCAAAAACTAAGTTCTAAGTGGTTTATGCAGAGTTAAAAGGCACGCTTCACAGGCAAACTGCTTCACGCTAAGGAGGGGGGAAGGGTGAAAAGAGAATCCTAAGAGACAAATGGGAATTTAAAGGTAACAATTTGAAGTTTCCCATTAATGTAAAATACTTCCTCTTAGTATAAGCATCCCCACTGTCCTCTCCAAATATGTGTTTTAAAGTACATTTGTCCATTCTTGTTAAGGTCTCCCTCTAGTGTGAAGATACTCATGGAAATGGAAAACTGTCTGACTATAAAAAGATAAAGTGACACTGATTATTGCAATGGATCTTAAAATCCATAACATAAACAGGATAATTTTTCTTTTTTTAAATTACTAAAATTTGAGATCACATTATTGGTTCTTACTTAAAACAGTGGCAGAGGAAAAGTTACAAGTATATTTCTAAGTTAGCTGCATCAATATTAAATATTTCCCCGCAACACCACAAGCTACATATGACTTCTTTGTACAAACATGGAAGAATCTGAAAAGCAGGAAAAGCTTTAGTGTTCAAGACATTAGGGAAAAAAGAAAAAAGGAAAGAGTCCTACAAAGTAAATTGGATTCCAGATTTGTAATTAAAAACATTCATTCCAGAAGAAGAAGATAGCATCTATCTTATGCTTGAGAACTTGGTTGATACCACTGGCAAACATACCTTGTCCCTCATCACAGTAGCAGGATGAGGCATTGGATGTATAGCAACAGCCAGGTCCCATCCAAATTATGCTTCCAAGAGAGTCCGAATCTTCCCACTTCTATGATTTACCGTTAAATATCACAATATATTTTACTCCCATTTTTCACCCCCTCCTTTAAATTAGGCCCTAGACTCTGCATTAAAAAGCCATCTATCTTTACACGTCTTTTGGGAAAGTATTTTTCATTTCCAGTTGTACGTACTCATGATGTCACAAGAAACATTTCTGATATGAAAGCTTACAGAATATTCAGTCCTGGAAGCATACAAGCTGTATGTAGGGCACCAAGACACATCAGGCTAATAAATGTTTCCACAAAGAAGAACCCAACATACCTGGTATTACTGGAGAAATCCCACAGGAAGACATCCAGTTCTTTACACACCCAAGTCTTGGATGGCTCCTTTTGGTGTTTCTTCTGGTACAGTTCTGTTACCAGGTCTTCTACAGCAAGAAGCTCCAGATGGCTCTCAATGCCTGTAGCTCAGAGAAAATCCAGGTCAGGAAAACAAGAGTCAGTGAATATTCTGCTCAACTCACTTCTCAGTCAGTCCCTGTTCAGTGGCCAGCCTCTTACCAGAGCATCAAAGCTCTTGTAAACCTTAACAAGTTATTCCACCAGTGGTTTTAATAAAACCTAGCTTCCTAGCAAAGTGGGTCATCTTGTATTTCCCTAATATTCTCCACCTCAGTAATTATGTATCCTACTTGTGGACCACCTCTCCACAGGAGCTGTTACATTTTCCCCTGTGTTACCATACACTCACCTTCGCAGTAATCTCACTGCCTGTAACGCTCCTTTAACTGGCTGAGCAAGAAACAGTGTATGTTATGCTACAGATCTGCTCATTAGCCAGTTAGAGCTGATCATGCCACTGGTTTACTGTCACTGACGAGGAGGAAAAGAAGAGGGAGAAGCATGCAAAGTAGTTCTAGCTATCAGTACCAGCTTTTACTAAACCTTTGAGACCCAAAGATTTTCAGACAAATACAGCTGTCCATGATTACATATCCCTTCTTTCTTGGGGGTGGGGGTAGGCCATAAATGATCCATTTCCCACCTGTTATGCTGGCCATTCGATTGAGACACCAGTTAATTCTGAATCGGTCATCAGACTAGAGGAAAGAAAATTTCAGTCACGTTGAAGTACAGTATATAATTCTGACATCTGCAAGACTTCTGACTACGTCTGACAAAGTCACCTCCAAAACAAAATTCAACGTTTGTGGGACTGAATGTACACCCTTCTTGAAAGTTCTCTTGAAGAGGAACTAAATGCCACAGAGGCCTTCCAACCAAACCCCAGGAGAAATTCTGGACTAATGTTTGGGGACAGGTTGAACATTAACCCATACTACAGGTGTCTCCACTAAGTGCTCTGAGATATTTTTTTCATGCATATTTCTTCACAGCCCTGTATTTATGGATGGAGCCTAAGACCTTGACCTTGCCTGCCATTTTAACGAGTAACATTAAGCTCAAATGGAATCAAAACATCATACAGCTGTCAAACACCTCTGAATCCTAATATTTTGGTTTGCTCACTGGCAAATGAAACTTGAGCAAAAATTAAGATGTACAGTATTCTCATGGGGAAAGAGTAATAAAACCATAAAAACATCCCTTAGAAAAGCAGGACTGTGTGACTATTATTCAGAACAATCAATTTAAGACAATCTTAAAAGCCCTTAACCTAAGTCAAAATGATGTCAGAGACCAAGTGAAATGTTCATCAGTAGACCAAAGTGCAGGCTGAAAATAAGAAGGCAGAAAATTAGTCTCTGCTTTATAAAAAGGTTAGCTTCTAGGGACCATTTCTTCCTGCATGGAATCGGGAAACTTTGGAAAAAGAGTGTCTTTTCCCACTCATTAGGTTTTAGAGTTAACTATCTCCTTAGTCATCCAACAGAAGTGAAATTAGAGGCTTTGACTTAGAGCATCTTACTTTGACCTTGACCTCGACCATACCCTGCAGTAGAAGTGAGGCCAAACACCTCTGACTGGCTGGACAAACTCAAGAAGTTCCCGTAAGACAACTGCATAACAAGTACGTGAAAGATGAAATCCAGATATAGGGATCCTATGAGTGCCATCACCTAATGAAGGGGGGGACAGAGGAAAAAAAAATTGTAAGAAGTCCTGCTTCCTTAATTGATACAGTTTCCCCCCCCCCTTTTGTATCTTTTTATATACATATGTGTATACACACAAACACACACACCTCCTCTCCACATACAGTGTCTGTGATTAAGCTATGAAAACCTTGCTCTGTCAGCAGAAGACTGGTGGGTTTGGGCTGTGAGCAAACACACCCACACTCACCCCTTTTAAAAGGCCGTTACCTAAGTATTTGACATAGGAAAACACGGGCCAAGTTTGTTCCCTCTGTACAGAAGGGAAGGAAGCGTCCTAATAGAAACAAACTGGAATCTATAAACACTACTTAAGAGTCACAAGGGAAACAAGGCAGGCCAAGCCAGACATAACAATGGCATAAATACTTTAACTTTGTTGATATATGTAAAGCTGCAAAACACAACTTTTAAATACAAACTAGTGCCTCTGAGTTACCCTGTTATGAATTAGCACTTCGTGCTAAAGATACACACAAGGACTATCAAGGGAAGGACGCTCTGCTCTAATGAGCTTGAAAGCATTTAAAGCTATACAGTGTTGTCCCATTTAAGAAGAACATACTGCTGTTATTATTGAATTAAAATAGGAAGACAGAACACAAATAACTCTGCCATTGACAAAACCGTTTTGGGTGAAGTGTTCTGCCATTTGCGGGTACAAGAAACATATAAAAGGTGACTGCAACAAGCTGCTCTGTCACTCCTTTCTCTTTGAATCTTGACAAGTTCCCAGAAGGAGGAACTGTAGACTTACAAAACATTTGGATAAAGATCAGATAAGCTGAGTCTAAAACTGTACGCCTTTGCATACCATTCTTTTTCTCCATTGATACTCACTAGCAGCCTGGCAGTGGTACCGAAAACCACGTGGTGGTTCTTCTGCAGAAGAGCAGGGGAGACAGGAGAAACAGAACAATCATCATCCAACGTCCACAATGACAGATCTTAACTCTCAACTACACACCATAGTTTCATGTACAGAAAGGAACAGCTTCATCTTCCCTTGTGGCCTTGTGCAAGTGCCACAATTATTTTTGAAAATGTTATTTTCAGTTATATGCATTTTAAAAAAGAAAGTATATTATATAATGTGTGTGTTTAGGTCCAATCAAGACAAACATTCATTGGCATGAAATATAAAGCACAAACATCTGAAGGTCCTTCCTGGATTTCCTGCCACAGTTCTGACGCTTAAGTCCATCTCTTCAGAAACAATCAGCACCGCTCCAATATTTTAAGAAGTCCAACCACTTATAGTCAAAGAAATTACCCTGTCTCAATACCAGAAATCTAATCTGGGCAGTAGTAAGTGACACTAGAAAGCCTCCCTCTCACCCCAAAGCAAGATAAACTACTCATCTCCCTTCCTTGGAACTCACCTGGATCTATGAAGTGATGGAAATCGGCCATTATGCCATCCTGTAGGGAGTACTTGACGCACCCAATCTCGCAAGGAAGGAAGCGCTGTTCACAGTAGGACGGCAGCTTGCCATGGCTGTAAATGTTCAGGAAGTAAAAGATGTCTGCAATCACAGCTGAAAGAAAAAAAAAGAGCCTCCACAGGTTACAGCAAGTCATCCTGGCCTCTCCTCATCCAGCGAAAGCTTCAGTGCACTTTATCATATGAGTGAGTAAAGTAAGGTAATGATCAAGTAAAACACACAGATCTTTCTCTGTATCTGAGATGACAAGGTAACTAATACTTATGCAAGTCAGGAATATTGGTAGTCCAGGTACAACCTTCCATAGATGCTACTGTGTGTAGAGATCACCCAAAATACAACCAATTAAAAAAAAATAAAGAAAAAAAAAAATCAACCCTCAAACGCACAAGAATATTAAGAGGCCTGGAATCCAACAGAAACTACCATTCCTTTTTATGATAGGTCTCCTCACCCTTTAGGAAAATAAGGTTAGGAGGAGAAAAAAAAAAAATCAGTACCTGCAAAGCAGTCTCACAAGCTCAATTCAGTAACTTACACAAGTCAAATGAGCTGGTAATAATCTTCTGGGGTAAGAGGATATGAGAAGTCTGCTAATTAAAAGGATTGTTTCTCTATCGCTAAATGAGCTCCCAAAGAAGAACACCCAAGGCAAATGTTAAGAAATAAATTTATTGTTTAATAATTTTAAAAGTATCAACTATGAAAAATATTTCATAATACACCTTAATCCTTCTCTTCATGTGTGTCACATAACATTCTCACTGAAGTTTAAGATAGCTATTTAATCCTTACCCTGAAGTTCTGCCCCTCACCAAAATTCCTACTTGCTCTACTAAGTAACAGAGATGCATAACTGTTGTTACACAGAAACAATGCTGTATGCCAGTCTTTGGGGCATTTAACACCAGTTGAACTAAGCTTGAATGCTGGTGCTCTCTCTGTCACGTCCCGCTCAGATGAGGGAGACAAGTGACTCAGATTCGCAAATCCCCAACGGAGTGGACAATGGTGAGACAAGTCTCAAAGTTCAAACACTTATTAACTACCCACAACGTACTAATTGAACTAAGTATATACATTTATTAACTACCCACAAAGTACTAATTGGCTAAGTATAGAGCAAGTTGTGTAAGCAATACAGTATGTCTAATGGTAGTGAAGGAAAAATGGGAAAAAGGAAAGGAGGGAGATAGAGGGAATAGAGGAACAGAGATCACCGGTCTGGGTTTCTGCGTCGATCCCACCAGCGAGGGTTCCAGGAGGCATCCGTCTTCTTCACTTCACTGCACTCTCTCCGGTGCCCCCACCTTGATTTATACACACTTTCCTTGGGTCCATCCTCTAGGTCAACCCACATACCTACGTATCCCATGTACGGGGAGGGGTAAGGTGTTTCATGGGATGATGTAATTAGCATGATCATGTTAGTCTTCGTTAGCATATTGAGGGATGTTAACTTTAATATGCATTTTGTGGATAATGAAGCAAAGGTCATTCACCAGACAGATGGCCCTTGAAATCTGGCCAGGTGCACCAGAGCAGAGCCGTCCTGTCTCCACAGGGCGCCCTCCTCCAGCTGCATCCTGTGTTATTCGGGCAGCTTCGACCTCCACACCATCCACCCCGTGACTCTAGTTTCATTTTGCGAGTGTTTGAGGCATTCTTTAGCTCGGAGGGCCTCAACTTTTCTCTCTTTCTCAGGCTGTTTTTCTCAGTCCATGTTTCTCGCAGGCCTGGTTTTTTGTCTCTCACACTCCCACATGGGTCTTAAACTCTGCAAGCTGCAGGGTAATAGGAAAGATATTTCTCCTACCCAAGTGTGAACTGCTTTCCTTATGAAAGAGAAGGATATAGCTACAGGGAACCATACAGGACTTCTACTGAGAAATATTAAGGACCACCATCACAACATGTATCTCAGTTACCCCTTATCATTATCCCTCTTGTTCAGTTTAAAGATTGATCATGTCAGCTCAAGCCACCATGATCAACCCGATCAAATTTGCATCACAATGACAGGGGAGCACGACCTCTGGCAGGAAGGATGCTAACAGGTATTATGCTTTTTATGAAGCTACTTTTTCCTGCCTCTCCATAACCATGACAACGAGAAAATAATTCAAGACTTGTTCAGTAAAAGGCTTGAGCTGAGACTTAACCACACAATAGATATAGCTTATATTAACTGGCTGCTTTACTTATCTTGTAAGCACTAACATTTATCATTTTTCAGAATAATGTAATATTCACTGGGGAAAAGATTACAGATGTGTTCATTACTCAATTCTAATTAAAACATCAATTTGAAGATGGTGTACAGATAAGAAAAGTTTAGTTTTCAAGAGTTCTTTCAATAAGGAAGCAAGCCAGGATGTTATAAAAGCACTGACAAAGTACATATCCCCTCTTTTATTCTCCCAAAGAGGCCAGGTCATCGTTTTATTTAACACTTGTACCACACAAGTTTTGAACTTCAATATCTAACAACTCTTCACCCTTTAAAAATCAGTACAAGTATTCTTTTATGCTGAACTTGGATTAGTTCTTGCAAATCATAAATGTAGAAGTTGAAGAATTACCTTTTTCTTAAAAACCATGAAATAATTGTAAAGAAACTATTAGTGGCTATACTCCCATCAAGCTAAAAAAAACAAAAGATAGGATTACTTGGGGGGGGAGGGACAGGACGGACAGATGACGACATTTGCACTGACTTCCCTCCATACTACAAAAGACCTTTTTACAGCAGGAGACCATTAGTTTAAAGCAAACAGTTGACACAGATGGCTATTAGCAAAATGTAAACAACCTTTGTATAGCTACCATTGAGAATATCTATAAAGGGCAAGCTTTTATCTACCAGGATCAACTGTTTTAAGATTACTATACCCTGGTCATTCTTCCAAGACATAGCAGAGGCATCTGGAAGAGAAGCAACAATGGACGTCTTTGTGGTCAGACAAGCAGGAACTGGATCAGCCAGATTACACGTCTGGAAAAGATGAGAAAGTTAAAAAAATCAAGAGAGTCTACTAACCCCCAATAAAGTCCTTCACCTCCTTATATTAGTGGAAAACTAACGTCCGCTAACAGTTACGGTTAGGTGGAACAACTGCGCAGTTTAGATACAAGTGCCTGTGTACCTGCAGACCAGGAAGGCGAGATTTCTCTTCTAACAGAAAGAGATAGGTATCTTAGTACCTCAGTCAACCCACTACAACTGGAAAGGACTACCGCTAAATTTACAAAATGTAATTAAAAAAATAAATTGTTAGGTTCAACCACTTGTCACAGGTGAGGAACTTTTCAAATTGGAATTTCAAAATTTTTCCGTAAACTTTATGAAAAAGTTTGACACACACGTTAGTTTCCTTTGACTAGGAATTGAATTCATGAAAAGCTAATAAAGCCTCAAGGAAGTCATCAGATTGCTCGGGCACAGAACAAGTAAGAGAGGCACATATGCCCATTAGGCATTGCAGATCCATGCAAACAATAAGCTTTTAAGAGGACAGGAAGAGAAACCTCGTAGGCTTACAGAATTCAAACATTCAAGACCCAAATTGGGAATAACATCACATCTAGGTACACTAATTCCAGATGACCATTTTAGCCAAAGTTTGTTGATTATCAGTTTGAAATATTTAAAATAAAATGAGAAATTAGTCCCATCCAAATAAGCTTAAGTCATCTCCAAAAGATGACCGAGATCTTTCTCTACACAAAATAACTGTGGTTGTCTGTGTACAGGGGTGTGATTAATAAATTGAGATCACATATAATCTCGTACATACACACTCCCCTATTTCCACTGACAGGCAATAAGGATGATGTTCTTTATTTCAGTAAAGCAATTATTTCTTTCCCTGACTACAACTTTTTAAAATGCTACCACTTGTGGAAGCGAATACAGAAGCCTCCATTTATGACTTAATTGTCACTTCATGTAGCTCTCCATTATATATGAAAATAGAGCTTCATTAATTACATACCACTAGCCTGCTAAATAACACAATGATGCTCATGTTTTAAACAGCTCTTTCCCATACAGGCAGGCTCCGAAAATCAGAAAATATTGCCTAACATCTCCCTACTAATCTAGATTGACTAATTTAACTAATCCAGATTTACTAGTTACTCCAAACTACAAACATCCTGTCATTCTATCCAGCATCGTGTAAGCGTTTTAAAGTCCTAAAATTTACCTCACCAGTAATTCGTAGTTTATAGTCAGTAACTAGCAATATGGGATAAAGAAGTAAATGCAGCACTATCCATTTACTCAATCAGGCTCTTTGCTTTGACAAACAAGTTTTTACACTGCCAACCAAGACTGGAATAAAATAAGCTTTCTGACACCTCACATAATTCAACCTCTGAAGCAAACTATGCTTCAGGGAACTGCTGAGAGAGACAGATAGAAAGGGAAGGGAAAAAAAAAAAAAAAAAAAAAAAGACATCCCAACTCCCACCTTTTCAAGACAGTGAATAGTAGAAGGGATCTGTTTAGCACTATTTCTGACCACAACCATACTCAGCCTAACCCAACTGATTACTTCTACATTGTGGGATTCTTCATTGTCCTCCACCATAGCTTTACTGTTCTCTCCATAATCAAACCAACCTAAAAATAATGGCAAGGTATAATTATTCTTTTTGTGCATAGGTTGCAACACTTCATTGACCTGGTCCACCACGCAGCTACTCAAGAATGCCAGATCAGTTGCATACAAGATGTGGTTTCAGGACTCCAGACAAGAACCACCTAAATTAAAGACATTCACAAAGCAAAAGCAACATGAACGTATGACCAGAAGTCATACCAATTTACAGTATTATAAATAAAAGAAACATTCTAATAAGCCAGTGACTGCAAAATACTGTGAAACATATAACGAAGTTGTTAGAGAACTACATTTTACTGGTAGAAGAGCCCAATGGAACAAGCCGTGCTGGTTTAAAACACTGTAGCGTATTCTCACCTTTAATTCAAACCAGAACAATGTTCTGCATAACCTTTGTAACGGTACAGGCTACCACAGCAGCCCTAACCTCCACAGGTTGGAGGCTACAGAGAGCGGGTGATCTTCCATAGCATCACAGCTGACCAAACCTCTCATTAGCCACACTGAAGGGTGTTCCTTTCTCAGCATTTACCTCTTTCACGGCCTTCTGAGAGCGCTTCTTTTCATTCCACTTACGAGCCTTCTCTGTATATGCCATCTTTTCTTCCTTAGTCAACAACTTGAAGGAAAGCAAATTGTTAAAAGGTTTTTATTGCTTCCTTCTAGTAGTCCCACAAACCAACAAACCCCATGTAAGAAACTAATTGTACATTTCCAAAGGACATTATCAATGCTTGGCAAGAACTGCCAACTGCTAACATCATCTCAAACATTTCCAGTAGCTTTCTCCCTAACAAAGCCATAAGCTTTTGTCCAAAACACCTGGCAAGCACAGGCTTCTGAAGCATCTTCAGACGGGGGCCAACAAGCACTGGGCCACCACCACCACAAACAGGAGGTCTTCCGAAAGGACTCCTGCCAGCCACGGATGCCACTCCCCATGGCACACAAGCCAGAGCTGCCCCCCGCAGCTGAGAGGAGGCCACCGTAGCTTGTGCTTCTTCGCTAGAGCCAGCTGAAGCCCCTCAACATACTCCCTTGAGCCGCTAAACATACGGCAGCTGAGCCGCCAGCTAGTTCACCCTCTGAGAAAGGCCACGCCGTTTTGCGTGTGCGGTGTGTGTGCCCTGCCACCTGCCCTGGCGCACCGCTCGGATGCGCCCGGCGGGGGCTGCTGCCCCACACGGCAAGAGGCAGGGAGCGGCTCCGTGACCCACGGCCCCGGCACGCTGCGGCTGGAGCGGGGCCGCGCCGCGGGGCTCCCCCGGCCCGCCCCGCCATTAAGCGGCGTTAGCCCTCTCACCGCCCACGCCTGGGAGCAGTAGGGCACGGCGTCCACCACGCCGGTCACGGGCAGCCCGCGCCGCCGCAGCTCGGGCAGCTGGTCGCGCACGAAGAAACCGTAAGGGCTGCGGAACCCGCTGCGGGAACCCCCGCGGTGCGCCATGGCGACGCCCGCAGACCTCGCCGGGCCTCGGGCTCTGCCCGCCACGCCTGAGCGGCACCGGGTCTGGCCGGCGGCCCGCCTCCCCGGGCGCGGCACACGCCCACCCTCGCCGTTTGGCGGGAAGGGGAGGTTAACTGTGGCACGTTACCGCCCGCCCCCCCGGCCTTTTGGCGGGAAGGGGAGGATAACCCTTACACGTTAACGCCCGCCCTCCCTCATGGATGCCGCCCTCCCTCATGCATGTCGCCCTCAGCCGCGGGCTGGGCGGCCTCCTCAGGGGCGCGGGCACGCTGCGGGCCTTAACTGCCACCTCAAGACAGGCCTTCAGGAGAGCATGGCAGGGTTGTTTGTTGGTTTGGGGTTTGGTTTTTTTTTTTTAAATGTTCTTTGGTGCTGCAGGATAAGAAATACCTGACGGTCGCAATAGCTTGCACCAAGTTCTCATAGACATTCAAAAATGCAGGCTCCTCACCTTCACAAAATGGGAATATACTGATTTTTCAAAGTAAAAGGGTCATACTCCTCTATATCCTCTCAATCTGAATAATGTTATATACTAAATTTAGTAAAATCCTTACAAAGAGTCACCGCATTAATTTATGCAGGCAGCTGTGTTCACATCTATAAACAAGCAAAAGAAGAGAAGAGGAGACCAACTGGAATTCCATATCCCAAATACATCAACTGGTACATGAGACTTATGAAAATATTCAGAGATCATTGTTACTGGTTGCAGCTACGTCACCTACGCCAAAAGCAGGCATCCTACTGCATCTTGCTGTAGGGCTGGGCATTGGCGGGAGAGGTGCCTGCGCAGGACGCCCCTTTGGCTCCCAGCGTTCCTCTCCTTCCGAGCTCACAAATGAGCTGGTACTCCGTGAGAGGAGATGATCATGGTGATGTGCCTACTCTGACGCTTGCAGTAGTGCTCAAAGCGCTACCAGGAGCTGGGGTCCTAGGTGAGAACAGGGGGTGACAGATAGCAGGGGTAGGGGCCCAGGAGGTGCAGGAAGGAGTGGGGGAAGAGGTGAAGACTAACTTCAGTTAAGAGGCCTGGGTTTGGTTTTGAGCGATGTGGTAGAAAAGTGGAGGAGATGAGAGGGTGTGCATGTGCTTGGAAAGGCAAACTTGCTTATTAAAAATAATTAGTGAGCTCGTGTTAAACAAAACTGAGGCTGCTGTCCATACTCTTTTTCTGGTTTGGCGTTGTTTTTTGTTGCATTTTTTTTTCCCTTTCATCTATCTCATTGACACTTCCTTCACTGAAAGATTGCATGGTGAGTCACAGTTCAGATAAGGTAAAGGCTGGAAATAATCTGATCTGTATCATCTTGACGAGCAGAATGAGATGCTTCCCCCCTTAAGCTTTCTATTGATCTCTCTCAAAAAAACGAATGATCTTCACTGACCATAGTAAAAAAAGGAAATTAGCAGGGCAATAACCACAACTGGCTTTAAAACAGAGTTTAATGAGTTTACAGAAGGGATTGTGAAATCTGGTTGCCTGGAACAGAGGACCCTGTGTTTGACCTGAGACAGGGTTACTGAAGTGGCAATGTTGGCACAGGCCTCGATTAAATTCTGCCCAGGTTTTGCTTGTCCCAGGCATGTGATGTCTCCCACATTCCTCAACGCTCCTCTTGTCTTTTGGGGGATGTCCTTCAGTTGGTTGCAGTTCCTGCAGAGCCTGCGTAGTGCAGCAGAACAAGAGCTAGCACGCTGCTTCTCATGCAGCCATCTTCTGTGGAGTTACCCAATCTCGATAAAAACAAACGGTGTAGCCCTGAGTTGGAAGATTCTTTCCAATCCTCTATCCCAGAGTTCCCTTGAATTTACTGTAAACCTAGACATGAGGATGAAAATGGTGATAAAATGCTTACATGCATTTCCAAATCACTGTAAAACTCTGCCTGTCCTCCTCAGTCTAGCTGCTTTTTTCATCTTCTGGTTAGGTAATGTAAGTCTGTTTAGCTCCAAAGGAGGTAGCTGTTGTTTAGGCTTAAATACGATTGTGATTGTGTTAGCTGATTGTGTTTGTCACTGCTGGAACTGCTGGCAGGTAAGGTCAGATCAGATTGCTCTTGTGTCTCACTGGTGGATGGTTTCTCTGAGGGTTAAAAAATGCTGGTGCAGTTTAGTCTTCTGGAGGCTATTCTGTCTTGCTCAAATCCAGTGAAATGGTTTGTTTTATGTTTATGAACCACTTATTGAATTTACTGTTAAACATATAGGAGTAGTCAATCACATGGTTAAAAACGTATAAAATTGTGGTGATGTAAACTCAATGAGAACAGGTGAGCGTTTTTAAAGTCAAAAGCTTTCACTGCTGTGGAAAATAATTTATATTCCAGTCTAGTTCCTGATACATTAATGCTAAATCTCTGAGGAGAGACTGCAAGAAATAACCTGTATCTTGTAAATACAAACTTAGGAGGAAAGGAGAGTATTTACTGTTATATTACTGTAAGAGTTGTTGCTAGGAGTGCATCTGTGCACATTTGTTTTACTTTCCTTCACACCATGTGTGCAGCTTTGGGACCCACCCTTTAGCAGCCCTTCCTTTTAAAGAAATTCAGATAATGTGTGCATCAACAGTTTGAAAAACACAAGGCTCTAGGAATAGCTCTCCTAGGGCTAGAGGTGTGGTTGGAAAATAAAATTCATAAGCAGTGAAGAAAGGATTTTCCTGGGGTGGAGGGCAGAGAAAAAACAGGGAAGAGATCATCTTCAGAGCACCATGTCATCAGTATTCTTCCCCAGTGCCCTGAGGAGAGCCCAGTGCCTCTGAAGGAATCGTGTTTTAACTCTTTGATTGTCTGCTGTTTAACTTAGCTGGCAAAGGAGTTCTCTGGACCATTTATACTGATTTGCAAATAACTTTTCTAGCACTGGGGCCGTTTCAGCAGATAAAGGCAAATGTTGTGCCAGTATTTATGTATTACTTTTTTTTTTTTTTAAAGCACTTAATTCAGTGAAATGACTTGATATGCCAACACTTAACCCAAGGTACCTGGCCTTGGAAACTCAGCTCCAGAATTAGGGGGCTCTGCTTTCCCATCAATGCATGGAGTTTGTCAGATATCTCAAAATAGGGTCTACGTACCCTAGTACTGTGTAGAGAGAAAAACTGTCTGAAACTTTTCTACCAGTATTTTCATTCATTCAGGATTCATGGCTATAATCTTTCCAAGGTATGTCTTACAGTTGTTTGTTGGAAAGAATGGGCAAAATTATCCTAAAAACCATGGCAGTGCCTACATCTGCTGCTACCCACTTTGCCTGCTGGTATGGGGCTACAGCACTTTCCCACAAAGTGAAATATTTGGTGTTTATGTTAGAGGAATCAGGCCAGATCCGTCAGCCCAAGAGAGGTGAGATGGATGCAGCTCCACGCTCCCAGGTCCAACTGAAGCGAGGTTGAGCATGTACTTCCAGTCTAACATGCCAGCTCCTCCTGGGGTTTTGCCATTAGCATTGCACCATCTGCTCCTACCTCCCTGGCTCTCAGGGCACATCACCTTGCCAGCTAGTCCAGCTTGATCGCGACTAATGCTGACACACTCACTCGCATGCTCGCTCCCGCCGGTACCACTGACATAAAGGCTTCTGAGCCCTGGTCTGCTCTAGTGGATGGCACTTCTTGGCACTGACTCAGGTCTCTCCAGCCACTGGCACCCAGGCACACGGTACCTGCCGTACCAGCCCGGCTTCTGGCACCCAGACCCTCACTCGCTCCAGCCGCTGGTCCCGTAGACATGTAGGGCCCCTATGACCTGCAGGTCCCATTCCAGTTGCTGGCACTTCAGTCAACTCACACCCATCTCTCCAGGCACACGGGCTCTCCAACCCATGGCTTGACTAGAAGTTGGCCCTCAGACCCCCATACACCACATACGCCCAAAATAGAGAGTTCTTCACTCAGGGAAAGAGTTACAAAGGAATTTAATAAGAAGATAGGAATGGGCTGTGCTGAGCAGGTGCAGGGTGTGGCAGACAAGCACATCACCCAGCAAACTGCTCACACACACCTGGCCCTTTCTAACCCCTTATCCCTCTATTTTCCCACATTTGTTCCTTCCCAAATCACCTAGATCTCTCCCTTCCTTTGCCTTTGATTCCTCCCCTAAGCATCCCATAAGAAGTCTTGTGCAATCCTGAAATGCTCTTCCCTTGCATCCCATAATGTGTCCTATATCTGCAGGCTGCAACCCCCCTCAGTCCTGAAGTTGCTGTGGTGTTGACTCATCTTGATGGGCTTCATGCCTGCACCCTGGGGCTGAGGCTTTCCTGGGACAGCCCTGGACAGGTCTTCCTTTCCTCTGAGTCCTTCCTTGGGGTTCCCATCTGCCATTGCGTCCTTGTGCTCCTCTGAACTTGTGGAGATGGGCCTTTGATGGGCTGAGGGCCTGAGAGGAGCCAGGGCAGGGGTATTACTTGGGCTACACCCATGCTGTTGTCTCTCAGCACTCCTTTGTGGCGTGTAGGCAAGCTTTTATCACATCTCACAGTTCATGTCTTTCTCAGCCTGGTTATCAAGGTTTTAAACCTACAATTTCCCTGAAGAGTGATACAAAGTGGGAGCTTTGCCTTTCCAGTCCAGTAATTATTATTGTTTCATATGTAATGTATAAACATTTCAGGGATCAGAACCTGCAGGCTTGCCCTTCCCTAGGTGAATGACTTAACTAGTAAGCTCTAGCCATCAGCCTTCTCTTGGACTCACTCCTTTTGACCTAATAAATCTGGGGTTTCTTTTTGAACAGTGCCATACCTGCAGAAGGAGTTGAGGGTGCCTTGCTTCTCAGCTGTGTGATTAAGGATGTAACTTTGAACACCTAAGAGTCAGGAGGCCTTTTTACAAAAGGTAAGCCATATCCCCTCGCCTTGTCCCCTTGCCTGTCTTTGCAGGGTTTTGCTGAGTGTCAGACCTATTGTGAATGTTCTGGATCAGGCCTCACAGGTGGTATCAGCATCTTTCTTCCAGGTTTGGGGGGGAACTCAAGTGAGAGCTGCTATGCTTGTGACTGTACTTCAGAAATAGTAGTTTGTGCTGGGAGTTGCAGTGTGTGTGGCTTTTGTTTCATCTATCAAAAGCAAAGCAGAGTGGCGCAGCGGAAGCGTGCTGGGCCCATAACCCAGAGGTCGATGGATCGAAACCATCCTCTGCTAATGTGGTAGTATTTTCTTTTGAAAATTTGTGGGTTAGGATAAAGACAGTTTAATAGGTAAAACAAAAGCCGCACGCACAAGCAAAGCAAAAGAAGGAATTCCCTCACTGCTTCCCGTTGGCAGGCAGGTGCTCAGCCATCCTCATGAGAGCAGGGCTCCATCACACGTAACGGTGACTTGGGAAGACAAATGCCATCGCTCTGAGCATCCCCATATTCATCTTTTTTCCCCCAGCTTTATATGCTGCGCGTGACGTCATATGGTATGGAATATCCCTTTGGTCAGTTGGGGTCAGCTGTCCCAGCTGTGTCCCCTCCCAGCTTCTTGTGCACCCCCAGCCCACTCGCTGGTGGGGCAGGGTGAGAGGCAGAAAAGGCCTTGACTCTGTGCAAGCACTGCTCAGCAATAACTAAAACATCTCTGTATTACCAACACTGTTTCCAGCAAAATCCAAAACACAACCCCATGCCAGCTACTATGAAGAAAATTAACTCTACCCCAGCCAAAACCAGCACAACCTGTTACAAGATATGTGGCAACCAGCTGTGTGGTACAGCTGTATCCCCTCTATACCATAAATTGCAAGTATCTTTAATACCATGGGTCCAGTGAAACCACCACATTGTTCCAGTATCCTGGACAAATACCGGGACATCCTTAATAGCTGGTAAGACTACATTTTCAGGTGGAAAATGGGGACCTGGCTGCGACAACCCAGACGTATGTAAGCCTTAGCTTGGGTGCTTGTTAGACATCTGTTAGAACTCTCTGGGCATGCAGAGAAGGAAAACTGTGTGTAGTCAACTTTGACAGTACATGCGTGCTTTCAGTCTCAAGCTGCTGCTGAATGGGGGGTTTTTAGATTGCAGTTCTAAATGTTAGGTACCAAAAATTTTCCAAAGTGTTTCGGATCTGGCTCTAAGTAGGATGACCTGGGTAATTACAGACCTGTCAGACTGACAGGGATCCCAGGCAAAAGAATAGAATCACTGATACAGGAGTTGCTTCAATAATAAATTAAAGAAAAGTTATGTAATTAATGCCAGTCAGCATGGGTTTGCAGAAAATAGATTCTGTCACATTGGTTTGTAATTGCATCCAAAAGATATTAAGTGTGGTTACTAAAGGTAATTCATTCAGACACGTGAGGCGTGTGACTTGACCACACAACACTAAATCAAGGAAATGCAATGATACAGAGACCATCCAGTCCCCAGGTAAAACATTAAGTTAGGATGTCTCAAAATTTAATTTTAAATGAGGAATTGTAATTGCACGTTTTCAGTAAGATCTTAGGTCATTACTTGGCTGCATGCTATTAAATATTTTTGGTACCTTTGAAGGAAACATACAGTCATCACAGATACTTGTAAATGATAAAAACACTGAGGGAATAGTTAATAATGTAGGTGATAGAGTGGGATATCCACCAAAGAGGAGGTCCCCATGTGATGCTGTGTCAAAAGGACTAACAGTGTGATCCCTGGAAGGATAAACAAAGAAATATTAAGCAGGAGTGATGATGCTGTAGTACTTCTGCTTTCATGCTTTTAGCAACTCTGCCTGGGATGCGCTCTGCAGATCTGGTGTTAGCCCAAGAATATAGCAAAATAACAGTCTGTTGAACTTCCAGAGGGAATGTTAAGGGTGCTTTGATCATAGTCTGTCGTTACTTCTATTCAGAAATGCCTTAAGAAGGCCCTTCCATCTAGCTTGGCAGCACTAGAAGGTGAAGTTAGATGAAATTAGGGGCAGGGTGAGGTCCCTTCCAACCCAAAGTATACCGTGATTCTTTTTGTAACAGATATGCTGTAGTTCAAACAGGATGTAGTGTGGCAAAGTAATGTGGCCTATTTTATTAAGAAAGCTGGATTAGACAATCACGAAAGTCCAGTTTCTGAACTCCAGTTCCCTGAAGGTTTTTGTCCTGCCCACAGTTTCTCTACAGCCAAAACTGTAGGGGGTTTAACAACTCATTATCTCCTTGGTTATCTGTAGATACACAAGCAGAGTTTGTCTTATTCCTAGTCAGTGTATTTTTGCATATAGTGACACACAAAAGATTGTGAGCTGGGGTGATTCACTTATGATCCTGTACCTATATAATAACTTCACAAAACCTTACTGCTGGTATGCACTTAGTGTTTTACTTAAATGAAAATCTCAGGTTCCCTCTGAAAGTGTAGCAAAGGGCTATGATTTTTGGTGTCTAAAAAAGAACCAGGAGCAGCACAGGAAAGTTATACAGAGGAGCCAATACTATAGAAAGAAGCTGTTCTCTTGGTTTTTTTTCTGATGCTGAATTTATATTACAGAACTCAAGGTTCATTGGAATGAGAAAGTCACATTTCTCCATTAAATATTCTGAACGTTTGTTGATAAAAACATCATGGTTAAGAACAAAAGCAGTTTATATATCCATATCACTCCTGATGTTAATGGGAAGTAAAAGCTCTGTATTATTGTGCTATCAAACGCAGCCAGGCGCTCAGAAAAAACAACATGTAACGAGAGTGCATATATTTCAGCAATGTCTCGGTGTGAAGCTATCAACGATTAATAAGAGATTCCAGTGTAACAAAGCTAACAACAAAAGGTTTTAGTTAGTAGTTATTCTGAAGAGACTCACTAAACACAGGGATTTGGTAATGTGTCACCTAATAGCTTCTGTAGTGTGCTGGTCTCGGTGCTAAATCAAGAGAGCAGTGCCTAATGGCTGAATCTAGTATGACATCCCAGAAAGCTGTTGAAATAACTGTTTCTATGGAAATTTCTACAAGGGAAATCCAGGGGGCTGAATAGATGTGCAAAAGTATTCATGAAGTATTTTCATGCAGCATAGAGAGTTTACAGGGATGTGGCTGAGATGGGTCACTCTGAGTGAGGTGCTGGTGTAAATCATTCCACATGCTGGGAACTTAAAAAGCTGACTCAGCTTATCAACAGAGGAAATGACCACAAAAGACTGGTACTGGAGGATGAAAGGAGGGAGGGAGGAATAAAGTAGTTGGCAAGAAGAGAAAAGAGCCAGCAGCTGCTACAGCACGGGTAAAAAGTGAGTTTGTTTCCCAGGTGTTCAGCTGACTTTGTTCACAATCCCATTGCTTAGAGAACTGCCTCAGACAGAGTCACGGTATCACTTATATAGTGATACTATGGGAGTATTGTTGCATGGTATTCTGCCGATTCAGTCTGGGGCTAAATTATGCAGGACAGGCATGCTGAGTTTGGTCATCCGGTAGCGAGGTTGTCAAGTGACTGTGGGAGATGAAGGTTGAAGTCCACCAGTATGTTTTTCAGGGGACAGAGAACTCCTGCTGGGCTGTGGCTTGAAGCGATTGCATAGGAATTTACCCACCGTTTGAAGGTGAATTTGTGCTAACTGCAGTCTTGTGGCTTTCTGCCTGGGAGAACTGGCTAAAAGGAAAGACAACATCCCATCATTAACTATTAAGCCAGCTCAGATGTTGCAATACTCAGATCAAAGGGCTACAGAGATCTGGAACGTCTATTCAGGGCTCGGGCATCCATCATACGTGCATATATACAAAGGACATCTCACATTAAGTGAAAAAGAACCGTACAGTGAGTTTGATTTCAAAGCAGCTGTAAATCCAAAGTTATGTGCAAAACAATGGTGCTTCCTTGTATTGAAAATCTTTCCTTCCTTTGTTGTGAGTCAAAAGTTTAGCAAGACCAATGTATGCCAAATTTATTTGCAAAAGCTGGAATAGATTAAAAAAATAAAAGCTAGGAGTAGCTAACAATAGTGACGCATAAGGGATTGTACTGCTCCCAGTGTTAAACATATGAGATAATATCAACATCAACATTGTCTCAGGAAACTCTGGATCAGGCTCCTGGCCAATTAAGTTACAGAAAGGCAAGGCACCAGGATTTGTCTTGAAATTTTGAGGGTTATCAGGAAAAATGGTTAAGGGAGAGAGAGAAAAATAGCTTTGTGTTCACCTTTTAGGAGTCTTAATTCAGCTCATTCAACCCTTTGTGGATTTATCCTATAGATACACAACAATGGTGAGGCAGGCCCTGAGCTGATGCAAAGTATTACAGCTCCACCTGAGTTTTCTGGAACTACATGTATTTCTGGAGGCTGAAGTTGTGGCCCTAATGAGAGTTTCTACTCTGCCTTCCACCTGCAAGTAGGCACAAAGACAGGGAGGGAGGGCTCAGATCGCTGTGTGCTGAAGGAGGACAGCACTGTGTGCTGTTGTGTATGTACGTTATTCAGCGTAACAGGGTCTTAGTTCTGAATAGTGGCTTTCACCTAGTACTGCAAAACAGTTAAATTCATAATGTGCCAGGTCAGAGGAAATCAGGACACTGATTGGTCTGGATGTGTGGGGTTTTTTAAAAGCAGTGTTGAATAAATATAAACTTCTGTATGAAAAGTATTTTTAAATAACATTGAATAGCTCCGAATAAAACACTTAAAACCAGACTGGCTGCCTCGGGATTGCCTCCTTGCTTAATTCCACTTTAACTATATAAACAGAGGGACTACAACTGTTCAAAAACAAGCAAAATGTTTCAACACATCTTTTATCATAGCAAACATGCTGTTTTGCTTTTTCACTCCGAAATTATTGATCTATTTTTATTCATGCTTTTGAAAAAAGCTTTTTTTGCCTGTAGAGGGGTCCAGTCTGAAAGGCAAAAGCATGAGGAATCTACAGGCAACTGGCAAAAACCTGCCAGAATGCAAAGGGCTCGTACAGTTTTACCGCAGGCACCCCTGTGCACCCCACCTTCAGCAGCGGGACACACCTCGCGCTGCTCCCTCCCGGGGCCCTACTTGGCGTTAGAAAATCAGAACTGTTTATGTTCTTTGGCAGGTTCCAGATGAGAAGAAGTTGAAGACTACTCCCATCTCTCATGTGGATCACTGACATCTGCAGAATCCAAACTTTGGTTACAAAGACCAGCAACGCCCCTGAAAGGAAAACGCCCGAAGATGAATGGCCCGCACAGGGAAGCTGTGCCGTACGCTGTGAATGGTGAGTACCATGTTAGAAGGTGCTTCTCTCTGGTGCGGAGCCACCAAAGCAAACATGCTGCTATTTAGCCAGCTCTAGGCCTGGGAACAATTCCACTGATTTACTTCGATTTCACAGAAAGTTTAGAAGTTTTAAGTATGGTGCGTGTGTATACATGTGGGTCCACTGTGGACCGTTTAATTTCAGAGCAACATCCATCTTTTAAAAAGTGATCTTCTTTAGCTGTATTTCTAGTCAGCTGTCCCCTTCCTCCCCGAAAACTTCTGTCCCCTTCCAATATCACGTTGGCATGAAAACACCCCACACCTCAGCTGTCCATTGCTAACAGCCAGAACGCCTCCTCCTCATCTAAAATTATATCCCCGCTTAATCTAAAATGACAGTAATTAGTCGCAGTGCCCATGCTGGAAGTGGAAGCCCCAGGGAAATTTGGAATGGGGACAGCGTACGTTCATTTCCCCGGGTGTACGCTGGGTTAATTTGGGGGGGATAGGTGATGGGAGCCGACATTCCCGAGCGCCTGCCAGGTCAGTGCCGGGCCGGGGCTGCGCCTCGCTCCGGCCTCGGCGCCTCAACTAGTTGCCGAGAAACGTGCCGGGGTGCCCGTCGGCTGCGAAGAGCTCCGGCAACCCCCCAGCGGCACCTGGCAACCGAAACGCGCCTTTGCCGGAGGGAGGGAGGGAGGGAAGGAAGCAGTTTCGGGAAACCGCGTGTGTCCCGTTCCACCCCCCACCCCCCGCTCCCGGCGGCGGCGCCCCCCGCCCGAGCCCCGCCCGCCCGGACAGCCGCGGGGGCGGCCTGGCGAGGCGGCCCCCCCAGCCGCCGCGGGAGCCGGCAGCGGGGGAGGAGCGGAGAAGAAGCGGAGAAGAAGCCACACGGCGCGGCCGCTCGCCGCAAGCCCGGCCGGCTCTGCGGGGAGGCGGCTGCCGGGGCGGGCTGCGGGCGCGCCGGGCGGGGCCGCCCCCCAGGCCTCTCCCGCCGCCCCCCGGGCCTCTCCCGCCGGCCCCCCGGCATGGTCGCGCCCGCCCGCCCGGGCCAGCGGGAAGATGGATGGGCACGTCCTGGGCTGGATCGTCCTCCTGTGGCTGGCAGGTAGGGCCGCGGCCGGGGGCGCGGGCGGCCCCGACGTGCCCGTGCCGTGCCCGGCGGGCTCTACGTCTTTAGGGCGAAAACGGGAGGTTTGGGGAAATGCCCTGGCAGGCTGCGGGAGGGCAGCTGCGGAAGGAGCCGGCGTGCGGCGGCGTGGGCTGGGATGGGGGGTCTTTTCGGGGGCGTCCCGCGGTGTAGTTTGCGGAGACTTCGCGGCAAGGGCTGGTGCTGTTGGGGACGGGGGGAGGCGGCCGGCGCCTCCCGCCTGCCCAGGGGGGCCGTGGGGGAAGGTTCGAGGGGCCCCCGGCGCTTCTCTCAGCGGGGGGCGGGGGGGGGCGCTTGAGCCACCGTTTGCCGCGGGGCGGGGAGAGGAGGTGGTGGCGGGGAAGGTGGGAGCCGGCCCGGGGAGGCAGCAGGAGCGCGGGAGGCGGGCCGGGGTGGCCTTGGCCGCGGTGCAGGGGGGGATGGCGACAACCCTCGGCTCCCCCCACCCGCCCACGCCGGACCGGGAACAATTGGAGGAACTTCTTTCCCGGTGCACTGGCCGCACACGCCGTCTAACAGAGGTGTGAGAGGAGGGGGCTGCTCTGCCTCTGCCCCGGCTTCCAGGGGGGCAGGGTCCGGCCTTCCCGGAGGTGGTGCAGCTGTGCCCAGGCCTTTGTGAGCAATGCAGGACGGGGACTGCCTCCCCCAGCGCGGCTCGCCGCCCGGCCGGCTCGCAAAGAGGTCGGGCAAGCCCTCCCTAAGCAAGGGGGAGGGGAGCCGGAGAGGACAGCGGAGAGAGCTCAGCGATGGGGAAAGGGCAGGGGGAACAAGCTGAAAAGGGGCTGGCTCTGAGAGCTGGACAGCGAGGAAAGGAGAGGCTAGGGATTCCAGCGAAATGAGAGCGGCAGGGCAGCCGGGAATCAGGGAGAAAGAGGGAGCCCTGTCAGGTCAGCGGCAGGATCTGCCTCCTCGGAGCCGGTGCAGCACCCAGGCACAGGCAGGAGCAGGAGGCTTTAAGAAAAGCGGCGGCGGGCTGACTTAGCCAGGCAGGCTGGTTACAGGCTGAAAGAAGAAACCGACACACTTGGGTTAAGTGGCATATATTTCCCATCGCCACCAATGTATCCCACAAAAAAGACCTCAGGCTCTTCTCTCTTCCTATTCAGATTTAGGATTCACAAGCAGTAAATTTGGCTTTTAGTCATAACACCTCTCTCCCACCATCCACCCACCCACCCTCCCCTTTCCTTGCTTTTTCACTCTGAGTCATCTTCAACACCGGTGCCTGCCTACTGCTCCCTTCCAGGGTTTCACGGCCTCATCTGGGGCTTCGGCAGCTTCCAGCTCATCCTCCCTCTTTGCTTCTCTCCCTCCTTCCCTCCCTGCCATTTGGCTGCTTCTGAACATATCCCGCTTCACTGAGTTGGTCTGGAGTGCCAGCGCACCCACAACTACCACTCCTTTCCTACTAGCCATAGTAGTATGCTGATAAATAGCATGCAGGGACTGCTAAAGGAGTACAGGGTGTAGATAAACATGACATTACATTCCTCCCTCTTTTTAAAGAGCTTCTTTATCTGGACATGTCTGGCTAGATCAGGACTTTTCCATCAAGCTGAAAAGCTGGGCTGTTGACACCTTTCTCCCTCCATTAAGGGTGGTTCATGATTACTGGCAGCCACCGCAGTTTGGAGCGTGCAAGGTCTGCAGAGAGAGAGGTACCGCCGCAGTAGGAAGACCTTCCAGTCTCCTTTAGTCCTGGCTTTCGAGACAGGACTGCCTGCCGCTGGTGCTGTCAACCGCTGGCAGGCAAAGGCTTCCGGCAGGCAACAGGTTAGCCGTAGCCGTGTGCTGAGAGATGGAGGCAGCCGCTGTCAGCTTGCTCCCCTCCAGCCTCCCGGCCGCTGCCGCCCAGCGATAGAGCAGGCGCTGCTGTCCTTTTCCATGGCTGAGAGAAAGCAAATAAGCAAAGGTGTGTGAGTGAGTGTGAGCGTGTATGTGTGTGCGTGTGCACAGAAAAGGGAGAGAGGCTAGCAAACATGGATTCAAGATTTTCCTCTCCCCAGTGACTGTGCAAAGGAATGAAAGGTCTGCATCAAGGTAAGGAGCCCTAATCCAGCCAGAGTGGTACACTCCACTCTGGGAAAGAGAAGTGGGGGTTGGGAGGTGGAGGGGCCAGGGTAAGAGACAGAGTGCAAGATGGGGAGGAAGCAGGGAGACAAAAGGGAGCAAGAAAGAGAGAGAGGCTCTCACCCCCTTCTCTCCCCTCCTCCCTCCTCGAGGTGGGCTGAGAAATTTCTAATCGGCACTTACAGTTCCTTTCCTCCAAGCAATAATTCCTCTCTGTCCTTTGTTTGTCTTTAGTTTTTGGCTCTTGCATTTATCGTTTGTTTGGTTTTGTGCATTGTGACTTCTTAGTGCAGTTTCAAAAAATCCTGTGTGAGGTACAGTGGATTTGGTTAGGCTTCTCCCTGTCCTGCTCTCCCACGTGCCTAAAGCTAGTGTTTTAATAACAACAGCAAAAGGATGAAGAGCAGGTCATCCTTTATTCCTTCCTGTGAAGTGACATGGGTTAGGTTATGTGTGGGACTCTGTTCTCATTCTAGAGAAAGAAGATACAGTTTGTCAAGTATCCTTAAGCCTCTGTGTAAAGCTGGTTCTTGTAAACTACCAAGAGGAGCTTGATTCTGGAATGAATCCTCTCCTCATGTTTACCATTATTCTTATAAATGATGTAATTCCTAATGCATTTAAAACTAGTGAGAAGGGTTGCACTGGAGACTGAACTCCAGTTTTACCTACAGAACAAGCAGAGCACATTTTTTTCTGCCTCATGACTCAGGCGGAGCTTGGAAAGATTACAGTTAGAAGACTGTCCACGTTGAAATGTGATCTTCTCCCCCTGCTAAGTAATTTCTCACCAGTAATTTAGCACTCAGTACCTGTTTACTCTCCCTGTGCAGAAGAACCACTGCAATGTTATGGTATATACAAAGGCAGGTAGATTTACTACCTCTGCTTTCCCAGCCACAGTTTAGGAGGGCAGGCAGAGGGGGTGTGCTGGAGCACAGTTGTGCTTTTCTGTTTCCTGGCCAACTGAGCAGACTTCTTGGGAAGGCAGGGAAATGTGTGGACTGTTTTATCTGCCTTGATTTAAAGTATTCATCTGACTTCTTTTGATTGGCTGCACACAGCATAAGCTTAGTTTAACTGGGAAGAAATCTCACATTCTTCTTACTTTTTATTCCTGTGAGGTCACCTTGAGTGGGACTGGCACCAGTGGAAATCCCAATGCCATCCCAAGGACAGGTGTTATGGCTTCCTGTTACAAGACTTAGAGAGACTCTTCCCTTTTCCTTTGTTGAGAGCAGCCCTGAGGAGAAGGACTTGGAGGTATTAGTGGATGGAAAACTGACTATGAGCCAGCAATATGTGCTCACAGCCCAGAAAGCCAACTGTATCCTGGGCTGCATCAAGAGCAGTGTGGCCAGCAGGGCGAGGGAGGGGAATTTTCCCTCTCTACTCCTCTCTTATGAGACCCCACCTGCAGTGCTGTGTCCAGCTCTGGGGCCCCCAACACCAGAAGGACATGGAGCTGCTCGTGTGAGTCCAGAGGAGGCCACAAAGATGCTCAGGGGGCTGGAGCACCACCCCTGTGAGAACAGGCTGAGAGAGTTGGGGTTGTTCAGCCTGGAGAAGAGAAGACTTGGGGAGACCTTATAGCGGCCTTCCAGTACTTAAAGGGGGCTACAGGAAAGATGGGGAGGGACTCTTGATCAGGGAGTGTAGGGATAGGATGAGGGGTAACAGTTTTAAACTGAAAGAGGGTCGATTTAGATTAGAGATAAGGAAGAAATTCTTTCCTGTGAGGGTGGTGAGACACTGGCACAGGTTGCCCAGAGAAGCTGTGGCTGCCCCCTCCCTGGCAGTGTTCAAGGCCAGGTTGGAAGGGGCTTTGAGCAACCTGGTCTAGTGGAAGGTGTCCCTGCCTGTGGCAGGGGGGCTGGAACTAGATGGGCTTTAAGGTCTCTTCCAACCCAAACCATTCTATGATTCTATGATGCGTTCTCAGGTTTCTGGTGGTGATCAGTTACTGAGTTCTGGGAATGATTTGTGGGATGCTGCACCAAGGCTATAAACCAGGAGCTATCTGAAAATTGTCACAGCTTTCAGACAGTAATAAGACAGGGTGGATTTGATGTGGTGGCCAAAGCTGAGATAATTCACCTGAAAACATCCAGGGTGACCTTTGTGAATGTGTGAAAGGGTGGGTCATAAGAGAGTGAGATGAGCAAAGGGAAGCTGGTGAAGAGAGACCAATACCTAGAAAAGCCCATGAAATGTCCTGAGCTCTTGTGAAAGGCACTTATGTAGTCCTTGCTATTTCAGGGCTATGTACTTCCCTAAAGATGTCGGGAGTGTGGAGAGCCTAGGGGACAGCATCACAGAGAACAAGGAAGAGCGAGGAATAGTCCAGTGTCTACTGCAGTCAGTTTGCAGAGTCCGGGCTGTGTCCTACGTGGAGTGGTTTTGTATTGAGGTTCTGTGCTGTGAGTGCTGGGTGTGCAAGGCCATGCTTTTCTCCAACTGCTTTGGTTTTGCCTCTTTCCAGGTTAAGCAGTTAGGGAGCTGAAATTCTCAGTTTTGCTATGGAGCTGTAAAAAGCAGTACCATCCTTTTTCACCTCAGCTGCAGCTGACTTATTTAGGCACTGGTTTCTTGCTGGCTAAAAAAGTTGACAGTGGCCATGGAGCTAAGAACATAAGTCTGATAGGAACCAGACCAAGACATCCAATTAATTTCCCATAAACCACTCAACACAATCTGATGGTGATGGCTTTTGCTGATAGATTGCATGGATTGGATTTAGTCCAGCATGAGTAAGCAAGAATCTGTACAACACAATCTCAGTGATCCCACTGGCTCTCCATTCACCTGTTTACACATCTGTTTATCATCTCTGGCTTTCCAGTCTGGAAGCCCAGATCTTGCACTTCCTGATTCAGGCTTGATCCGCATTTGAAAGTGTGGATGGTGTGCCTGTATTCAGCAGTAGGGGAAAGAACACTTTTAATTGATGCAGAGTAGCCAAGGCACAAAAAAGAAAGCTATAGCATCCTTTTGCCCAGCAGTTTATTTTGTTTGGGGAAGTGATATAAACTACCCTGGGAGTACTGTCTCTTACCAATGAACATGTGCTTTTCTGCCAAAGCCCCTAGGTATAGTCTGGGAGTAGTTTTCCCAGGGTGCCTGGTTCAAGGGCCCAAGGACTTCCCTTATCCTGTGTGCACAACTGCCACTCCTATCAATAAAAGTGCATAAAATGGGGGGATATAATTTTTGTAGTTTCATAGCATCAGCTGTACTACCTCAGGCAAGTGATAGTTTGGACCAAATAATTGCAAAGAAAGAGATGTGATGCATGCACGGCTAGGGAGACCCATGCTGACCTGAAGAATAATGTGTGCTGCCTTCTCTTGGACTCAGATCTTACGTGCTAGAAGGATGCAGTCTGAGACCTGTTACACTGAACTACAGTATTTGGCTTTGCCATTATTTAGAGGGATTAGTGCTTCAGATCAACTTTATTCTAACTAGATGATCTTTAAGCTCCCTTCCAACCCAAACCAATCTATGATTCTATTCATAAAGGCTAACTTAAGGCTGTGTAGTGAAGCTAAATCTTCTTAGGATTCATCTAGCCTCAGGGAGGCATAGGCTCCTCCAGAGGGCAACTGAAAAGCAAGAGCCTAAGTTATCACCTCTCAATTGCCTTCCCTCCTTACTCATGGAAGGTGCTTATGAAGATCAGGCTCACAAGGCTCAAATGCGCCCTTACAAATATCCCCTCTATAATCACTTCCTGGAATTTTCTTTAATCACCACCAAAATGTATTAGTGATAGCTTGTGTGTAATGTTGATTGCATAGTTTGAATGCATAATTGGAGGATAGTTTAGGAAGAGAGTCAGAGAAAGGAGACAAATACATACTGCTAATGAGAAACAGACAAAGCCCGTACAATTATATTTCTGAAGTGTGATTATTTTTAAGCTATTTCTCTGGGAGCATACATATACACATGCACAGACACACAAAACCATGGATTCTTTTTATTTTCTGAGGGTAAGCGTATCTGGTTTTAAGATGCACTTGATTAATATTTGCGGACCTTTTTTTGCGGATTTAGGAGAACAAGAAAGAAGGAAAGCAAAATTGTCATGCAGTTATGAGACTCCCACGAGCTAGATTTTTCTTGTGAAAGTTCAAACATTGTGAAATTCACAATGAACAGGTTGCTTCTCTGGAGTACAGGAATTACATTTCCATGATGATTTTGAAATAAGGGCTAATCTTGCTCTGTCTGCATTAGTCAAAACACAGAGCACAATTGAGTTTCTTTTTAGTCCTACTTGTATGAAACTAGACAAAGAGCTATCACGGCACTGTCACTAAGCTTGTCATCTTTTTTCACATCTCTCTCTTTTTTTGCTCCTCTATACAATCAGCCCAGAGTTCTGTCCTGTGATATATCTGAGGTTTTTCTTATCTTGGCTAGTCTCTTGAAGATTTTTGAGGTCAGCAGTTTCATCTTGAGGTTGAGGAAGTCCTAAGCAGACCTCTATAATTCACGTGCATGGACATAACTGGTAGGTGTAAAGCCACTATCGGGCAGTTGAACATCCTGTTGGCCTTTTTGATGGATGTTGTTACAGCAGTGACGTACTACATGAATCGATTCCAATCATTTTTTTTGGCAGAGGAAATAACAGGTGTATAATTTCCCAGTTCAGCCATATATAATTATATATAATTTGACTTAAATAGATCTAGAGTTTCCACTGCTCCAGTCTCTCAATCTGAGGCACTGTGTTGCTCTTAAATGCTGTTTCTGAAAAGGATCCGAAAATAATACTTGAAAAGTTAATAAGGAGCTTGGGATAGGATGTAGAAGATGCCAGATAATTTACTGCACATCTCCCAAATGCTTTTGGGTAGAAAAAAAATTCCTGTGTTTTCCCAAAAGCTGCTTTTCTTTTCTTTTCTCGATACAGACATTCACATGGGGGTAGGGTGGGGAAGGTTAGTCAGACGAGAATTTGCTAAAGCTCAGCTAATCATTTATTAAAGCAGTGCCTGGCTTGCCAAACTCATTAATCTCATTAACAGGGAAGGAGGGCTATGGTGCACAGTTAGCTGAAAGCACTGTATTTACTAAGCGGTGTACTTCGTTCACAGGGGAAAGATTTAAATATTCACTGTGTCACTGTTTTATCCCTGAAGCTGAAGTAACGTGATGAGTCACTTGATCAGCTCATGTCACATGCTGGCTTTGGCCACAGACTGCGTGGGGTCAGCCATAGAGTTCCCAGATACAGGTCTGACCCAGACCCATTCATTTTTCAAGGTGTTCATTATGTCTCTTGCATTCAGGTGCAGCCCAGGGAGCACGTGTCTCTGGAGAGGAGAGAATAAGACAACGTCACCACTTGATTCACCTTGAGAAGCAAGTGGTAACATTCTCTTAGTGCCGCATGGCCCCCACATTTCTGCCCCTCTAGTCCCCAGGAACAGGAGACCTGGCAGTACCGTCCCAGCTGCCACTTCTTGAGTTACCTCTCTGCCTACACCTCGGGAGAGTGGAGGAGCTGCCTTATGCCCCTGCCTCTCCTATGGGAGCATCTTGTTGGGACTTCAGCTGTGTTTTGTGGTACTCTGGAGAACATCCATGTTTCAGTGTCTGGATTTGGGTCCAGGCACTTCTGGCAAAGCTAATGACATCTCCTCTGCAACTTCCACATGGCACAGGTGTTGTATGCATAATATAGCATTGCTGTGCAAATGCCATAGCACCCTTGTGTACTGCAAGCCTTCACATAGTAGTCTCCAGGGTCAAGTCCTGCCTAGATGTGAAACTCTTTGTTAGTATCAGTGACTGTCTTGCCTCTCTGAAATACGCCTTCCCCTAGGTTCTGTCCATACTGTGTTTTTATCCCCTGTGTGATTTATAGTTTGGACATTGATAACTTGTTGAAATGAATATTCAGCGTTGATCCAGGCTCTTCACTTTCCTTTGGTTCTGTCTCCTGATCATGAGATCTCTGCTTGCTCTTGCTTTGTAAGTCTGCAGCTGTCTCCAACTTGACCTTGTCCCTTCATGCCTGCTGCTGTCATACTGTTGATGCATTTATTGCTCTCTGTCTGCTTTAAGCTCCAGTGCTTTAGTCTATGCCTTTTTTTTTCCCCATCCTAAAGATATCTCCTGTCATTTCACTTTCTTTTGCCAACTTCTATCTCCTTTTCATCTCTAGTTTCTGGAGCGGGTGGTTTATTTTTGCTGACTCCATTTCTTCTCATCTCTATATCATTTCGTAATCTTCTGCAACCTGGTTCCAGCCCTTTGAAATTATTTTGACCTAGGCTGAGACACCTCTTCAGCTTCTTCCAGCTGAACGTGAGCTTCCTGCTTCCATGATTGTCGTCCTGCTTGTCCTTCTGCTTCTGATACTTATCCTGATACTTCATCCTTACTCTGTCTGTTTTCTTCTTTCTTGGCATTTGCCTTTCTGTCCTACTGCTTCCTGACATCAGGAAGCCTTTCTTTGTTCTCAGTCTTTCATTCCTCCCTAAGCTGTCCCTAAGTCCATCAGTCCCTCCTGATGTCGTGTAACCATCCCCTTCTTTGTTCTCTGGAATGTTTCCTTGTGTCTTGTTCTCTTCTTCACTGTGTGCTGCTCTGGACCTTGGAGTGTACGGTAACTGGGGTAGGGAACTGCCATCATCAACACCTCCCATACTGAAACTGGTTCCCTTTTCTCATCCAAACCTCCACTGTCAGGCCCTGTTGCCCCTCAGCTTCAGAGAGTGCCCCTGGTTACAAACTTCCTCTTTCTTAGATGTCCCCCTCCTTGCTCCTGGGCTGTTTCTGTGCCTCCACAGACTGGCACATCCCTGCGTGGGAAAGTGTCAGTGTGTGTTTCCAGTGCTCTCAATCATTGCTGCCTGCAGCGCAAGAGGGAGGGAAGCAATGAAGGCCATGCGGGCATGCGTGGGAGGTTTCGGCCATTCCCCTGCGGGTAGATGGAGTACCTCACTCTCCCGAGGGCTCTCTGCTGGCATTGCTCACTGACTCTCATCTTCTCCCTAAGTTACACAAGGATGTGGCAGCAGTCCCGTGCATCTTCTCTGAGGCCTTTATACATCAGCTCCGGGCTGCAGCTCTCCTGTCAGCTGGTAGATAAACATTACGTGTTGAGATCCATCTCCTCCCTGGGAATGTGAAAAACTTGAGTGTTTGGGCCATTTTTCTCTACACCTCCCACATGAAGCAATTTCTTTCAGTGCTACATGCCAGCCCTGGCAGGAGCTGTGTGATTTGGACCCACTCCTTCATGCATCTCTAGAGTTTGGCAGAGCAAGCAGCACTAACTGGGCACTGGTGCACAATGGGCTGGGCCGGGCACTGTGTGCTGCCTGACTTTCAAAGAGGAGGTGTGATGCCTCCGAAAGTGGGAGTGGGGTGACTTACTCTGCATTGGGATTGTTATGAACTCAGGATCTGGCCCCTTGGCTGACCTATTGTAGAAGTGGAGTATGGCCATCCCTAAAATAACTCTTCCTTATCTGTGAACCTGCCACAGAAGCCGTGAATTGTCACGCCGCTGTGTTAGGGTCTCCACAGAGTGTAAGGACATTTGAGCCTTCAGCCCCCTCATGCTGTATTTTTCCTTGTGGCTGTAGGCTATGAAAAAAGCAAACTTACTTCTGCTGGCGACACCCGTGCTTACATACATTGAGGAGTATTGCACCCTAGCACCTGAAACAGATGGACGTTTTAATTTTATGTACGTGGGGAGAATGATGCTATGATAAAATGCAGTAGCACTTGAAGCAATGCCAAGGCATATGACACTCATGTTTTTGTCTTTTAGCTGAGGTGGAAGGGTTGCAGGTCACTGTGCCTGAGAAGAAGAAGGTGGCCATGTTGTTTCAGCCTGCTCTGCTTCGCTGCCATTTCTCTACTTCTTCCACCCAACCAGCTGTGGTACAGTGGAGGTTTAAATCTTACTGCCAGGACCGGATGGGAGAAGCTTTGGGTATGGCGACTTCTGGTTTACAAACGATGAGCAAGAGGAACCTGGACTGGGATCCCTACCTGGACTGCGTGGACAGCAGGAGGACAGTCCGTGTCGTGGCCTCCAAACAAGGATCTGCCGTCACTATAGGGGACTTCTATAAGGAAAGAGATGTCAGCATTGTCCACGGTAACTCTCCTACCCCAGTGATGGTTGGTGGGGGTTGGATTGGACCCTTAGCAGTTTGGGATACTGGAGGTTGGCAGTAACTGTTCAGTTAACTCCCTTAGAAAAGGCTGTTGCAAGGGAGCTGTTGTGCGTCAGACATTTACGATTCAACCAACCAACCCTAGACCCAAAGGTCGTTTCCTTTGGCACTTCCCTTCATCCGACTCCATGTAGGTCTCCAACCCTGATATAGAATTCTTTCCCTTTGATGAAGTGGAAGGTCGTTATTCTTGGCTTCTGCATATTATGCTGTATATAGATTTTCCTTAGCAAAGGGGTGCCAGCAAGGTATGAGTTCAGCCTCTGCAGGCTAGGTTTTTCTTCCTTGCAAACTCTGCTGATTTTTTCCCAGTTCCAAAATACCAAAATTTTCCTACACTTCATGTTTGCTCGACTCTGGTCTTCACCAGCTTACCCTGTCATGAAGCTAAACCCACAAAGCCTTGGGCAGTGTGAAAGGAAGAGATTTCCGTGGGGTGAAGTCAGGTTGGCTGGAGATGGGGGGTGGCAGGGTCCTTAAACTTTTGGTCTGGGAGGCTGCGTGAGAAACCTTGTCCCTCAAAAGTACAAGGCTTCTGCTTGACTTGGGAGACCACTTAGCCAGAAGTGGAGGCTCCTTGGTGTAGAGAGCATGTGATCAGCCTTAGCAAGGGGAGTGTTTTCCTTTGTCTCCGTGTAACCTCTTCAGTGGGTGACTGAAGTGTTGTAGAGGAGACGCTGTCTAAGCCCTTCTTGCATGGCAGAAATACTCTTGGGACCCCAGGCCTTAGGTGATAGGAAGGACAGAGAATGACCTTAGTTAGCCCTTCTGCTCTTGGCATTTGCAGAGTGAGCTGCCTCTACAGCATTACCTGTCTTTCCACTTACAGCCAGAGAGTCCTGAGCTTGTTGTTTTTTCCTGAATGCAGTGATATTCTGGATAAGGTTAACCCCTCCTCTTAGTAAGGAAATGAAATGGATTTGGGACACGGAGACAGACCCAGTGCTTTCAACACGTCACTCTTGCTATAGGTGTCGGAGAGAAAGCCTGACTCTTCTTTTTTGCCTTTCAGATGCGGACCTTCAGATTGGGAAGTTGATGTGGGGAGACAGTGGGCTCTATTACTGCCTTATTATCACACCGGATGATGTGGAGGGCAAGAATGAAGAATCGGTGGAGCTGCTTGTGCTTGGTAAGCCCTTTTGCCAGATTGCTTTTTCAGCAGATAGCTGATGTATCTTTCCTTCTGCTCTCTTGCTCTCTATACATATCTGTGCACCATATTACTATGGGTGTAAGATCTATGTGAAACAGTCTCCTCAGTACCTTCACCATTGCCTTGCACCTTGTGCAGTCATTCACACCTAGGCAAAGTGGGTGGCAAACACTACCAAACCAGAATAGTAATGTTTACACCCACACTGCTCACACGTTATACAGGCGTAAATGACTACAGAAAGTGCAAGGCTGTGGAAAGTCAGAACCCTTGTTTTTAAGACATAAAACAATAAACTTGCAGCAAAGTGAACACTTGAGACAGAGTTGTAAAAATAGACACCCAGAGGACATGACATCGCATGCTTTTTGCAGTCTTTTGACGTACCCTTCGCCCCACTCTTCTGACCCGTGAGGATGTCAAGCACTGTGCTTATCTGCTTGAGTGTGTCACTTTGGGAGGTATTTCTGTTGCCTAATTATACTTGTCCAGTTAGAGGTGCAGTTTCACAGTCACCCTCATCAGGTCTAAGCTGGTGCAGCCACTGAAAGGACCTGTCCTCTCTGCAGTATGTATGCTTGGCCCTGTTTCTGTTAAGCTCCCTTGAGCAGTGTGGTGAGCAATATCAGTTTCTTTCCTATTTGCAGGGTTAGCTTTCAGTGATGGCTTCGAAAATCCAGCTCACTGTAAAGGCACCCATCCCAGCTAGGGGAGAAAAGCAGAGTGGAATGGGCATTTCAGGGACATTTGTTGACACTGCCTTGAGCCAGCTGTAGTACTTCACCACTAGACTGCCCCAGGAGAGTAAGATGAGTTTTTCCCAACTTACCTTAAGACCTGCTGACACAGGTGTTTGGTCAGCATGCTTGAGTGGTTCTTGGGTGTACAAGTTCTGTACAGCCTGTGAAGGAAATGTTAAAAAGCTTGGGTCTATATGTATAGGTGATATGTAGAGGTGTACAATAGAACATGTCCCTCAAGTGCCCTTGCTCTCATGGCTAAGATCAGAGTTTAACTGGCATTTATATTTGGAGCTGTAAACCAGATTGAAAGGGTGAGTGACTGTAACAGTGCCATTACCTCCCCTCCCTCCTTCAGATGTCAGCCAAGCAATGGACAAGTGGCGAATGGGTCCCTCCTGAAAACGGTGTCATACCCCTGTCTAAATCCACAGTGTGACTGTGTGTCATACGCTAGGTAATAACAGGCCCACGACTGACCTGTGTTAGTTCAGGTGAGGTTATCTCTGCCCGGTGGCAGTTGTAGCTGTTATGTAGCCTCTCCAGAGGAGCTGTCTGTGGCTGCGTGGTGATGGGCTGCTGAATTTTGTCCCTTCTTCACCTTTCTGTCCAGGATTTGGTGTCTTCCTCTTATGTGTATCTACAACTCTGCTCAGACACCAGTGATGAAACAGCACCATGGTAACAGGAAGAATCTGTTTTGCAGTGTGTACAGAAGACTATTGGGGGGAAAACAAAGAAATTCCCTCCTGAAGCTGACTTGATGATGTCCCTGGCCCGTTCGTTGTGGTTATGTTGGGAGGAGACATGTGGCTTAGGCCGTGTTACCTTGACCGCATCTGCTTTTCTGTTCACTACAGCCTGTGGGTCTGACCTTGCACTTTATGCAGCACTCTGCTAAGTTTGGCAGCAGCATGAAAGCATACTTGTCGTGGGCATACTTTGTTCTGCCTCATGCTGTTTGGCACAGCTTGTGTGTATTTCTTTTCCTGGGTAGTGTGTACGGAGGCAACATTCCAGCTTTCGGAGCAATTCCAGGTTACCTACCCATTTTCCTTCCTTCCCCTTCCCACCTTAGTCTTTTCCTTCTGCCTTTGCTGGTATTTTTTCTTCCTTTTCCTTTACTTCTCCCCATTGATGGCTAAAGGAGGAAGCAGCCAGTGGTGAAAATACCATTTCTTAATATTCTGGTGTCTTCTGGGAAATTTTTTATTCCATCCCACTGCTTGGAGGGAGACAGTGAGTACCGATGTAGGTTGAAGCGATACCACAGTCCTAGGGGACATGTTGTAAAAGGGTTTTGTTTGCTGTTTTGCTGTTTGCTGCTCTTTGGGGGGAACCCAGATTCCCTGTTACACTGGTTGGAGCAGTGGAGGAATAGTGTCTGCGAGAGACACTAAGATTCCCAAAGCATGTTGCTGTTTGCTCCTTGCTGCCAGTGGTCTTTCAAATATAATTTACAATGCTTATTTTGGGGCTGCTGCATGATTTAAGCATAGATTAGAATTTTGAATAGAGCAGAGGTTCTACCCACTCATGTTATCAGTGGGGGAAGACAGAAAAATGAGAATGGAAAAGGAAATAGGAAAATATCCCTTCTAGTGGTTTCATATTAATGTGAAGATGAAAGGTGTGTTTAGGTTTGAGAAAGGTACTTCTGGACAGGGCAGTTTAATATCACATAGAAACCTTGAAAGGTCTGAGAGGCAAAAATGGTAGATACCTGATAGCATCAATAAATTAATGGAAATTTTCTTAGCTAAAAGTGGAGGATCTTGCTCTTCTACAGTGAATTGCACCATTAAAAGTTGGTCAAAAGCTGCTTTATCACAACTTGGAGCAAAATCCAAAACCTGAGCAAATTATCATAGAATCATAGAATGGTTTGGGTTGGAAGGGACTTTAAAGACCACCTAGTTCCAACCCCCCTGCCACGGGCAGGGACACCTTCCACTAGACCAGGTTGCTCAAAGCCCCGTCCAACCTGGCCTTGAACACTGCCAGGGAGGGGGCAGCCACAGCTTCTCTGGGCAACCTGTGCCAGGATTACAGTATTCCTTTTTCCTTAGGGAAACAATCCCAGAGACTTACAGTGAAGTCTAAGTAGCCAGTCAGCCTGGGTCATGATGGGATTGCATGTTGAGTTTTGTCACCTGGACGTGTCATGTTGACACACGAAGCAGCTGGACAACTTTAGGTAGCATCAGAGCATCCCATGTGCTGTCTTCATTTCAGGCCTATTTCAGAAAAGCATATAAGCATTTATTTATATCCATTTGTGCTCAGCAAAGCTGATAGGATTTATAAAGCATACCTGATGTTAAGCATGTGCTTAAGTGCTTTGCTGAAAAGACCATTCAGTAGGTTTTGCTTAGTCAGGGACTTTACCCTCTCTAACGGAATTGGTGCAGGCAAGGTAAGAGGGATAGTAACCTCTGTGCCTCAGAAACACAGGAGGAGATTGGCTGGTAGTGAACCTTCTGTAGAGTAAGGAGAGATTTGTAATCAAAAAGTACTATTACACTTCTATTAAATATTTGTATTTTGGTGGCATTTGGAATCTCCAAACGGGTCTGGCATGCTGGAAACTGTATGAACTCTGCTTCTGCTGCAGCAGAAGCTTAGGAATTCCACAACAGGAGTCAAGTGATGCTCTCTGCACTCTAGTGTTTTATTAGAAGTGTAGAACCCTTTGCTGACATTACAGGTGGGCTAACGAATCCATTTGCAACTTTATAAATTTTTATTTTTTAGAACTAATGTGATTGAATCAAAAAGGCTGAATCATAAATTTCTAAGAAAGTCTACATTTCTACCTTAGTAGCTAGCAGCTGAATGTCCTGCTTGAAACACAGACAGTGCTATTAATCAAATTGTTATTTGTAGCCCTTGTGCACTGCGTTTTATATGAGCATGTCAGTGGGCTTCAGTAAAGTCATTCATTGCAGCCTTTGTTGAAGTGCCAGCACAGTGGATGCAGGGTGCCTGCAGTAACCTTGGAATCAGAAGTACTGGGCAGTGTCAGCGGATCCCCCATCCTAGCTTCATGTGACCCAGCTCCCATCAGGAAGCAGTCTAGCTTAATTGGAGGGGATTGCACGTAACCCAGTAAGCCTTTCCAAGAGCCAGAATTTACTAATCGGGGCAGGGTGCTGTGAAAGCAGCTATACTGCTCCCTTCCCAAGCTGGTACAGCTCTAGAGCAATGGCTGTAGGTATAGCTAGGCACAGCTGGCTACCCTGAAACATGTAGGTCTGTGCAAGCTCGGCAATGTTTGCATTACAAGATTTTACATAGCTTAGACATGCTTCACAGAACAGTGGCTTCAATTCCCAAGGATGTGTCAAGTTCCTGGAAAAAGCAGGAAAGTGATCCACTAATCCAAGTTGTTGGTTTGGTACTTTGGTTAGTGATCTGGGTGCTTTGCTAGACAGCTATCACCTGCTTTTTTTTCCCATCCAGTTCAGCAGCTAATACTACATAAATTATATATTAAGGAAATATTATTTTATAATTAATCTTTTAGAAGCTTCAGCTTCAACCTTGTTATGCTTTAAATAACAACAATTAGCACTTGAGGTTTTTGTTAGTTTCTGAAGTCAGCTAGCACTTAATGTTGGTAAACTGACACCTTTGGTAGTTTGTATTACTAGCCAGTATCGATATAGGCTAAACCCAAAATTTATCAAGTCTAACACCCATAGGTAGGAAGGAACCTAGATACATATACACACAGCATATTGCACATTAATTAATGTACAGACATGCGTTAGGTTTCAGAGAAGATAAATCTCTACTTGGATGTGTGTATATGGCGTGCAATGCTAATAAGACAGTTCTTACTCAGCAAAGTGACTCAATAGCTGGTATAAATATAGCCAGGTTTGGAGTCTCTTGTGTGCCAGGAGAGACTGTATTATAAAAGTTGATGTGGTTTCGGAGACGGAAAAGTTCTTGGCAGAATTTTCCCTTGCAAGATGATGGTTTTAGGACTTTGCTCTGTTTCGCTGAAAAACTGCCAGTAGCATCCGAGGCAGTACTTGGTCACAGCAGTTGGCAGAGATGTCAGTGCTATTGGCCATGTGTTGGGGATGAGAGGGCCAGATCTCAGCCGGGGAGGTGTCTGTAAGCAACTTCACGGTGAGGGCTCTCCGACCTTGAGCTGCGCCTTCGTGACCAAAGGCGGGTAGTGCCAGCAGGTGAAGGAAGTGACTGGCACTCGAGCCCTCCTCTTAAAAATCCAGGGAAGGCAATGATGCCAGGAAGGCCGCTGGCGTCCTTCCACCCCCAGAGTGCTTGTCCTGTCCTCGCTAGGCACTGCTGCTCTGCCCTGGACCACTGTGCTGCTGCCTTTGTAATCTGCGTCCAATCTCCCTCGTCCTAGCCCAGCCTACTCCTAGTTATTTATTTCACACCATTTAGAAGTGCTACTTGTTGCCAAGGTTTTTTACCCCTCTTTTCCTCCTTATTTGCCAGCGACAGCCACACGCTGCTCACAAAGGAGACTGGTGTGATTAAAAGACCTCCGTTACTAAGGTAGCCATGGCAACAGCCTCCTTGGAGGTCTTTGTTGCCTGCTAAAACTTTGATCTCCAAGAAGGGCTGCTGCTGTTTCTCCCTCCAGTTGAAGAGAAGGATGGGAAGAAAGAATAAAGTTTACTCCGAGCAGAGGGAGCATGGAGGAACTCACTGGAGAGCCATGCTCTCCCAATAAATCTCACAGCAGCTTCCTTGGAAAAGTATCTGATTTACAAGGGCCACACTTCCACTCCCGTTCTTTCCAGCCTCCCCTCAGGGCAGTGTCCCATGCCAGAGGCCTCTTGGTGTGGCACAGCTTGGCAAATTTTTCTGCCACTGAGGAAGAAATAGTTTCCTCTGTAGCTGCTGCCTCCCATGATCCCACTGCTGCGGGTAGTGCTGCGGAGGCAGCCCTCAACAGGGAAACCAATTCAACAGTTATCTCCATATTTACCCAATATTTATCACATTTATGCAATTGCCAGTATTTACCATGTTCCCGTATTTACCCAATTGCCATGTTCCTGACTGCACCTGCGCCTGCTTTATTCATGTCATCATTTCTTTTCAGCTGCACCACTTACCCTAATTATTTTTGTGTCTCTTCTCTGCAGACTGTCTGCTAATTGTCTGCTTGACTCCAGGTCCTCCCAGATCTGCTGCTTTTTGCTCTCTCGCTCTGTCACCCGCCTACCTCCTGTGTATTAACTCCTGTCCTCGCTCATCTCTTCTGTATCTCTGCACCTTCCGGAGCCGCTCTGCACCCCCTCAGCTTTTCCTCTCCCATTCCTCCTCCTGCACTCTGCCAGTGCAGACTGGGGGCTCGCAGGCTTCGAGGCTGGCTGGGGCCTGGGCCCTGCGGGGTGCCCGGCGAGAGGCCGCTGCGGGTGGGTAAAGCCCCGCAGCCACACGGTGGGAATAGAGACGGGAGTGTGTCCCAGATCCGTGCTGGAACGAGGACAAGTTCCTAGCTTCAACAGAGCCGCCTGGAACAACCCTGGTAAATGCGGCCATCGTCTCTTCCCTCTTTCCCCTGGGGTGTCTTGCTGGGTGAGAGCTTGCACAGAGGACAGGTAGCCCTGGCGGGTGGGGGCACAGAGCTGCGACTTGGCAGCCGTGCCCAGCAGCAGTGTCTTGGAGCGCCTGCCGTCCTCTTTCTCAGGCAGGCAGAGCCGCCATGCAGAGGTGATGTGGCCACATGGTCTCTTGGCAGGATGTTTTACAAAATTGTTTTCTCCCCACCGATTGCTATCTAGCCCCAGCCCTCCACCTTAAGGTTTCCTTAAAAACCGAGAGAAGTGAGGTGAGCTTAATGCCCATGGCAGGAGCAGCCTGGGCATAGAGAGCTGGGAGGGCACCAGCCATGGGTGCTGTGGCTGCCTCCCGGCTGGCGTTTCAGCCGTGGGTCCAAAAGGCAGCCTGGCTCACTGAAACCCTGCCCTCTGCCACAGGTTCGGGCACTGCGTGACACCCCGGGCCCCCTCCGCCGGGTACCACCTGGCTTTGGGGTGTGCCCAGGCCCGGGCCAGGCTTGCACAGGCCAGGCAGGCGAGAGTCAGCGGCGGCCCTCGCTTCCCCTGAGCCGTCCTGTCCCTGCACCCCCCGGCTGGCAGGAGCTTGTGCTCCACTTGTTGCTGGCAGCCGGAGGAGAGTCGCCTTCAATGAGGGGCAGTGGCGGGAGCCTCCCGTTGCCGTGGCAACCGTGAGGCAGCCGTGGCGGCGGGCAGCCCCCTCCTGTTGGCTTCTCCCGCAGGGGGAAGCACAGGGTGTGGAGAAGAGTTATCAGTGAATTAATTCGGCCCAGGACAGGGAGGGGGGAGAGCTGGGGTGCGCTGAAAGCTGCGGGGGGCACAGCAGTCCAGAGGCGGGCTTTGTGCTTGCTGGCTGTCAGCTGGGCTAGTCAAGGCGGCAGAGTTCAGGCTGAGCTGGGGTCGGGTTCACTGCTGCCTTGGTCCTCCCGGGCTTTGTGCATTCCCCACTGGTGGCTCTGGGGCCCCCGGGGCTCGCTGGCAGGGCAGGGGAAGCAAATTCCCCAAGCAGATACTCAACAGAGCCGTGAGGCTGCACAAGCAGGGAAATACTTGACTGCTCGTAGGTAGCTCAGAGGAACTGTTTCAGCTGTCTTTGTAACGAGTTACCAAGTTCTCAAGCAGTTATTTCTGAGGGATGCTTCTTCCTCCTTGGACATGTGGTGCCTCCTGATGCCATAAGACCCAGCACTAGCAGGGATCAGGGCTCTGTGAGTAGGTTCAAAATAAAGCAGGTGCCTATTTGGACTCAAGAGATGGAGCTTCTGCTCTTTATAGGAGTCACTCCCTTACCTCTGGTACCACAAATCCCAGCCCTAGATTAGCTCTGTACCTCCAGCTGTTTGTCCATTGGTGTCTGCTCTCAGACTAGGGCTCCACGTGAGCTTGTGCGGAGATGATAACACGAGAGGCAAGCTGCATGCCTGTGTCTGCCCGTATATTCTGCGTGCATGTGGTTCAACGTGTACATTGTTCACATACACATGCAGAGACCTATGGAAGAATTGCATATTTTTTTGTGCATGCTGGGAAAATAAGGAATATATTTAATATGCACGTGGAATGTAATGTAAATCTAGCATACTGTGACAGAAAGCATACATTTGTTGCATGTATTTGGAGCCCACTTGTGGCACCGAAGACTTAAGCCACACATATGTTGTATCTCGTGTACCTGTATCTTGTGAGCAGAAAGCGTACGTGAGCACTTTCCCATAACAAGCTAGCTGTGAGCAGTTTGGACACTTGATCCTTTCAGAAAATGGACTGCTAAGAATGTCATGAAACTCTTTGTATATGTAGATGAAAATGTTGCAGTAGACTGATGGCAAGAGTCCCCCTTCAAAGTAGTAAATTATCTGAAGGATCAGCGTTGTATCTTTTGCTAAGGCTTCAGGAGCACCTCATCACGATGGCGTTACTGTGAGTACTAGACAGCTTTGATGAGTTGCAACTGGTTGCAAAGCACTGCCTGCATTCAGAGTATGTTTATTGTGGCTCCAGCAGGCATCCTTGTGGATTTTTGATCTCTACAGAACCTCTGCTGAAGCACTGAGAAAAAACGCACAGTGGGAGTTTCATTATAACACTCTTCAAGGACAGACTAGAGGCCAAGGAACTTGGGATCCAGTTCATCATTGTGCCTGAGTGCTGCTTAGTGCAGGACCTCAAGGGCATGTGGGGAGGTTAAAGGTAGCTTTCTACCCCTTTTGCACTGGCTTACCTGTAGCTGCTTATGTTATATTCACAATGTATGTCTCTCTTCAGAGTGCAGCTCTCCTACCTTGTGCATGTCTTTAAAACACCTAGCATGATCCTGGTGCTACATGAAAGAGTATGCAGCACAGCTGCACATAGGGCAGTTCTGCGATGCACAGGTGTGTGTAAATTATAGCTGAACACTGTGCAGGATGTTTGCTGTGTGTTAGAAATATCCCAGACATTCAGTGCCAAAACAAATAGGTACCAAGCTGCCTTGGGCTTGGATTTTGTTTGTATTCAGTTATAAATTAGAAGTTGACTTGCTTTTTTTTTTTTAATTTTGCAAAGTGATTCCACAGATTTCTACACGAATCCTTCCCTGGTTGGTTTGCTTCGCTTGAGAGATGGCCTTATATCACACAACCTCACCAAGTTGCTCGTGCATCTTGAAATAAGTAGCACGTACTCACAGTCATGCTTCAAGACTCCTTTCCTGGGGCTGTCTTTGCAATTGCAGAGCCCCACACGGAGAGCATCACCCACGGGTGTTGGATGCATGTGCCTGACTTGTCAAGGGCCTTGGGTTAAAGATGTTTTGCATCCATCCAAACTACATCAGTACATTTTTAAAGTAAACTAAATCCTTCTGTTTGAGGGCTGTTGTGCATTTCCAGGAGCTTTCTGCATGTGTAGAACATAACTCCAGAAAGATGTTACCGTGTAACCACGCTAAGGGGACCTCCCTCTTCTTGTCATTTTGTGCCTAGATCGGAGAAGCTCTGTTCCAGATTCTTTCCCCCCAGCTCTGCTGATAAAGATAAAATGCAAGGACACAGAAATGGCAGAAGTGCAGAGGCAGACACCAGACATCGAGCAGGATGACATCTATGGTTGATAGGAATTCACTTAACAGTGCAAGTGGGCTGATGAGGAAGGGGACTGGAGCCTAAAGCAGGGGCTGGGGAGTGTGTTTTTCTTGCAGTAACCTCTCTCCTTGTTCTCCTCCTTCTGTCTTTTCTAGGCAGGACAGGGCTGCTTGCTGATCTCTTGCCCAGTTTTGCTGTGGAGATTATGCCAGGTATTCAGTCATTTCACCTTTCAATCACCCAGTCCTCTGTCATCTTGTCTGTTTATCCTTCTGCAGCATCTCTGTGGTGTACGTTTCACTCGTATGTGTGTTTTATCTGGGTATGAAAAGAGAAAAGCCTATCGCTTACTGGAGAAGTGTGTTGGGTTGAGATCTGAGAGCGCTGATGCTGGGGCTTGGGGGAGGAATGGCCATGCTGGGAGCCAACGTACAGAGATGATTGATGCCATGCCAGAATCCGTGTGAGGGCAGAAATGCCAGCGCTGTTCAGGGGAGGTTTTATGTCAAGCTCTCTGTTCTCCCCCTGCTAGCACAAAGGTAACACTGCTCCAGCCTGCGAGAACTCGACAGCCTTGTGTGCCCCTATGGCTTTGTACGTCAGCTGCTCTTGTGCAGCAGGAACTTCCTCTGCCCAGACCCTGTCCTGCGGGTACCATTATAGCCATCACCACAGATGGTAGTACAGGAGGTCTAGAAACAGAGCACTGGTTAGCAACCCATCAGTGGCACAGCCCCTCTTGTGCTGCGTGGCCAGGGTGTTATCTAGGTAACACCAGGTGGTTGGACCAGACATGAGAGCTCTGTGCCCATGATAAATCCCTTGCTATAGCCAAACTAATGAGAGCCACCAGTTCTGGCACTCCTTGCAGAGGAAACAGAGACTGTGCAACAGATTGTCCTTGAAAGGGAAAAGCTGTGAGAACATTTAGCCCTTGAGTCATCTGATCATCCCCTGACGGTGCCCAAGCAGTGTTTCTTTCACACGTTTGTGCAAAAATGCAACTCCACATAAATGTGTGAAGTTATTTTCAAGTCTGTCCCAGAGATGCAAACGGAGAGAAGACAGACACTCCCCCGCTTCCAGTGTAACCCAGAGCTCCAAGGAAGTTCAGCATGGCAGGAGAGGGATTGGTCTTTTCAGCATAGACAGAGGTTGATTCTCTGTTGCCTAACACTTCTTTTTCCCCACTATTTACAATTTTATTGACTGGGTATAAAGTTCTTGTGTGTTGGCTAGGTAGCTTTCTGGTACCCCCACTGCATGGGTATAAGCAACAAGAAAGTGTAAAAGGCAGCGGCAAACCCCATTACAGCTGTTAGCATTGGCTGTTACCTGAATAAAAAAAAGCAGGTGCTCCTGCAAGAACAGAACAGTAGTTTCCAGGCAGTGAGGGGACACAGCATTTCAGCTTGGTAGTCATTTGAATCTCAGGGTTACACACTTCTATCTGGAACTGGTTGAATCCCAGTTTTGTGCATAAAGGAGAAGCTAGCGGGCTCTTTTGCTGTTTTCTTAACCTCATCAGAGAAGCAAATGGTCTAACTTCCCATGAAGTAAAATTCTTCCTGATTCATAGGTCCCTGTGAGTGGGACACTGATTTCAAACATCCTCTCCCAGTGCTGAGTGAGTATCTTGCAATGTGCAATGGACATACTAACCTGACCTCCTTTTGTACTCCTAGAACGTTTTCAGAGAGACCACAGATACACTTAAAATGGACTTGCTGTTTGGTTTTTTCCTCTACCAGGCTTTTATCCTTTATGGAGTAGTTGTGAACTGTTCACTAATAGCTCTGGAGATCTGACACCTGAGCTTCATTGCATAGCTGTGGCTGGGCACTTCTGTCATGCGATACTATTTCACCGCCTTCTCTGTGTCAGTCAGTGATGGTCATAGAGAGCAAGATGAGAACATGACAAAAGAAAAAGCCCCTGAGCTGTTGCCCTGCTTGGATTGGCATAGATTAGGAAGGACGGGAAAGGATAGTCTGGCTCGCTATGCTGCTTGCTATCCTGAGAGAAGGCTGGGTTTGGCCTTTCTCTCTCCCATTGGATCGCTTTTTTTGATGTGCTTTTTAATAGACTAATGCAGCAAGCTTCACCTCTCCTGCTGCAAGGCAGGCTTTTGAGTCCCTCCATCCCCTCAAATCCCTGCTTTGCTTCAGCTTCAACCTGAATTCATCTTTTCTTGTACAGAGATGACCAGAGCTGTGTAACATCAGTAACTTCAGATGAAGTTATATGGAGACCTTGTATGATGGCATTAATATTTCCTTAACGCTCCTAGAAATTCCTCCTCTATTGGGCATAAGATTACATTTGCCATTTTTGTGGCTGTATTGCTTAAGTGGTCACAGATGTCCTAGGACGGAATAGTATACTGGATCATTTCTCTTGGTTTTCGGTTCTTTTCAACTAATGAAGTCCTGTTCAAAACAGAAGTTGTTTTTAATCTTTGAACATGTGACCTTGAAAGTATTGCTGAATACCTTGAAATTCAGTATATTGCTGCATTTCATGTTTCTTATTGTAGGCCCAAGGACAACTAGCCCTTTCTATAACATATCCCAGTCTTCATCTTTAGTAACAATGCTTCCCTGCCTCTTACCCTCAGGATACATTAACACATTCCTATTTTCTGTGACAAGGTCATTCATGAAAATATTAAACAAGATAGCTTGTAGAACTGGCACTTGAGGAACTGTATCAGTAATCTCCTCTCAGCTCTTACTTTTTCATTCATGAATGCTTCCCTCCAGACATTTCCTTATTCATTAGCTGAATTTTTCTCAGCATATAGTAACTTCACAAAAAAAAATAAATTACTCCACAAGGACCAAAATTATCTGCAAATTTAAATGAAATTCATCTGTTTCAGCCAAAAAAGAAATAAAATGTTCAAAAAATATAAAACATTTCACTTGACACTTCTGAAATGAAGTGTTTTGATTTGTAAATGCCAGATCTTTCACTGACATTTCTTAAAGGAAATTTTAAGTTGTAGATTAAAAATGGCATTTAAAAAAGAGAATTGTTTGTAAAAGACTTAAGGAAAACTGCAACAAAGCGAAGAATTTCTTTTGTACAAATAGAATGATGTGGATGAATCAAAAATGACACTTCTTAGTTTTGCATTGTATTAAGAACTAGAAAAAACTTCTGTTTTGATTGTTCAGAGTGGAATGTTTTTCCTTGACTTTTCAGCTTAGCAATGCAGGTGAGAGATGCATTAGTTTTCCAGTGTGATTCTGTACTCACATTGCAATCCTTGTATCAATACTTCTTGATCTTAAATAATAATGTACCAGGAGACCCCTTAGTGATCACTGGATTTCTGTTTGGAAACAGTGGTCTACTGCTTTTTTTTCATTGCTTTCTTACTGTCTTTCTAAGGTGGTTGAATAACCGCCTGGGTACACCTGGAGTCTCCTTACCTGCAGTCTGACTTCTAGATAGGTTGGAGCATCTCTCTGATGTAAAACCAACTTCAAGTCTCCTATACATTCAGAATCTTGATATTTCATAGAATCATAGAATGGTTTGGGCTGGAAGGGACCTTAAAGATCCTCTAGTTCCAACCCCCCTGCCACGGGCAGGGACACCTTCCACTAGACCAGGTTGCTCAAAGCCCCGTCCAACCTGGCCTTGAACACTGCCAGGGAGGGGGCAGCCACAGCTTCTCTGGGCAACCTGTGCCAGTGTCTCACCACCCTCACAGGAAAGAATTTCTTCCTTATCTCTAATCTAAATCGACCCTCTTTCAGTTTAAAACCGTTACCCCTCATCCTATCCCTACACTCCCTGATCAAGAGTCCCTCCCCACCTTTCCTGTAGCCCCCTTTAAGTACTGGAAGGCCGCTATAAGGTCTCCCCAGAGCCTTCTCTTCTCCAGGCTGAACAACCCCAACTCTCTCAGCCTGTTCTCACAGGGGAGGTGCTCCAGCCCCCTGATCATCTTTGTGGCCTCCTCTGGACTCACACGAGCAGCTCCATGTCCTTCTGGTGTTGGGGGCCCCAGAGCTGGACACAGCACTGCAGGTGGGGTCTCACAAGAGAGGATTAGAGAGGGGAAATTCCCCTCCCTCGCCCTGCTGGCCACACTGCTCTTGATGCAGCCCAGGATGTGGTTGCCTTTCTGGGCTGTGAGCACATATTGCTGGCTCATAGTCAGTTTTCCATCCACCAACACCCCCAAGTCCTTCTCCTCAGGGCTGCTCTCAATCCACTCATTGCCCAGCCTGTATTGTGCTTGGGATTGCCTCGACCCATGTGCAGGTCCGGATGTGTTCACTGACCATTTCCTTAATCCAGGGAATCCCCATGTGGCAGTAGGTGTGGCCCTGTGCACACAATCCCCTGTAGTTTGCAAGGTGGCCAGATGCAGAACTGGGACCTGCCCCTGCAGGGTGGGCTGGGCACCTACATCCACCACAGCTGCTGCCACTGCAGATTTCCCAGCAGCAAAGTTTGAGAAACTTTTTCTCACTCCCCTTCCCATTCAAACCCCATCCTGGTTTTTGTGGAGCAGCTCTTCTGTGCTTTCACTTGTAGGGTGTTTTCAGCCACTCCCTTTCAGGGCCCGGCAGACATCATGTGAGGCTTCAGCGGGATTAAAAAAAAAAGTGGTTGTTAGGTTCCCTGGCTGGCCTGCAGCGCCTGAATAGGATGTTCGTTCGGCACATTCAAAAGAATAATTGCATGCGTGGGCCTAGTTGCGAAGGGGCAGGCCTGGCTCATTTACTGGGCTATTTTTAGCGTGCTTTTCACCATCGTTTGTCCCATTAAAACTAGAATGTGGGTAGGGAACAAACACACAAGCAGGGCTTGAACATGGCCAGGAAGAATGAGTCTTTGATGAGATCCAAATGCTAATGGAGCGTGTCCTGCAGCATTCGTACAGGTCTGGTGTGGGGTGAAGGGTTTCTGTGCTGGGAGACCAGAGCTCCCACCTCTGTGCAGCTTGCCTGTCGGCCAGCCAGAGACATCGCAAGAAGGGACCGCGTTTCTGCAGCTCCATTTCTCACTGTCATGTGCCATTTCTGCTTCAACACAGAGGGGGACGTAGTCCTAGACCCGCAGGAAGTCCACTTCTGTTATTCACCTATCTGTTTTGCCCCTGTGCTCTCTCCTGGGAGGATGTTGCTGATGTTCCCTTCCACAGTGATTGCAGTCCTGTAAGTATCTCCCTTTCTCCCCTTATTTTCCAGAGTGGGTCTTTGTGGGCCTGGTGATCCTGGGGGCGTTCCTGTTCTTCCTCCTGGTTGGGATCTGCTGGTGCCAGTGCTGCCCACACAGCTGCTGCTGTTACGTCCGCTGCCCCTGCTGTCCTGAGTCCTGCTGCTGTCCCCGGGCGCGTGAGTGACCCTGTCCAAGCCTGGCGCAAATCTTCTCACACACTTCTGCTCCCTGGCAGAACAGGAGGAGAATCTGCTCATATTGCTTCCTTTGCCCTGAGCACTTTGCTTGACTAAGAACTAGTTCTTAGGGGGTGAAGCATATGACCTATTGCTCAATGGTTGAGCGCTCAAAGTTAATTACAAATGTAATTCCGCGAACCCTCCCTGCCTTGGCAGCTGTGCCTGCTCCTCAAAGTGTCATGCTCCCCTTCCAGAGTTGTTGTTGTGTCAGTGAATGTTGTGGGTCAGAGCTAAGAGCATCCTGGGAGGTTTGTTCCTGGCAATGCAAAGCAGCTGCCCTCTACAACAGTGCAAAATCATCGCAGCCCAGCAAGGTTCCTGGTCAGGCTCAGGCAGACTGTCAACTTTGATGAGCCTCATCCCTGCTACTTGAGTCATCCGTTGTTTTTAAAGCCAAACTGCCACTAAATCACAGCAGTGGAAATGCCGGCTGTAACATGCTGAATGTCCTTCGGTTGCTGGGCATCTTGCAGTGCTCTTCTGACCCGCCATGTGCACTTCTCACTTCTCAGATTCCCCTCAGTGCCCTTTGATGCTTAGAGAAATTCAGATTGGTCCTTGTCCTTTCATTTGTCCAGTTGTCTCCTGTGTGTTGTCACCAGTGTTGGTGATGTGCAGGTTTCGGCCACGTGCCATGTGGGTCCGTGGGAGGCTGGTGTGATGCTGACTGCTGTTCTTTTTCTTTTCCAGTGTATGTAGCCGGCAAGGCAGCAAAAGCTGGCTACCCTCCCGCAGTCTCTACCATGCCCGGTCCGTACTACATACCCAGTGTTCCTGTAGCTGGTGTCCCCTCTCCTGCGGTGCTGATGGATAAGTCGCACCCCCCTCCCTTAGCCCCAAGTGACTCCAGCGGAGGAAGCCAAAATGGTAATTTGCAGTGCCAGGCACAACCTTCAGTCCTTTTACTAGGAGCAGGGCTGGGAAAGGGAGGAATGATTGTCACTGATAGAGTGGTATGAACAGAAGAAACCCAGAGAAAACTGCATTTTAATCCTGGCTCTGACAGTGACATTTGCATCCCTTAGGGCCACAGGGTCCAACTTTTCTAGTGCCATCAGCACAGTGTCAGTTTGTGGGTGCCTAATTAGGTCAACAGGGAATGGGAGGCCAAGTTCATGCCCCGGACCCCTCTCATTACTGCTGCAAACGTTTACTTGCGGAGGACGGAAGGATGAAGATGATTTCAGAGAAGCAGAGGCGGTGGCCATTTTCCCCTTAGAGCTGACGCCTTGCAAGCTGCTCTCTCTTGGTAAACTGTTCTTCCTACCCTCTGTAGGGCACTGCTTGCCCTCTGGCAGCAGTTTTTTGCTGCAGCATGTTTTACTGTCCCCATGGCATTTTGGGCACAGGGACATTCTCCCTCAGTGTTGCTGCCCAAGAGCATTTGGGGCTGGGCCCCCTCCCCCCTATCTTACAGAAGTCAGTAGGTCACTTTTTTATGTTCAGCCTTTGCATTTGTGAAATGGGAGTGATAAAAGGCTTCTAACTAGAAAGGACTTGTGGATCAATGTCAGACATAGAGTATCAGGAAGATGACTCTATCTTGGTGAGGGTCACTTCTCCTGCTGCAAAGGAAGCTGCCATCAAGGAAAAAGAGGGCAGCTATTTAGCCACATGCTAGCATTTCAGGATCAGAGTGGCTGTCTGAATTCAAACACGCTGCAGCAGAAGTGACTCTCGCCAACGTAGAGTCACCATACTGACACAGTATGGTTGCCATTGATCCAGCCACATGTCTGATTTCAAAGCACCACGCTAATTATCAATTGTTAAATTTGTTCATGACAGTGTGTTGATAAGACACTTCCAAAAAGACAAGATCAAGTAGCATAAGCAAGTAATTAAGCTTTTGGAATGACACTACACGTCCTTCCGCTGCCCCAGTCAGTATATTAACCTTTCTGGAATTACAAAAATTATTTTCCTTCAACAATCATACCTTTTTTTCCCCACTGAAATCAAAACAGAGCTCTGCAATGGAGCATTTTGAAATAGGAAATAAATCAATCACTGATCCGAAGCAGAATGTATCCAATTCAAAAACCTTTGTCAGAAAATGATGAATGACAGCCCAGTGCTTAGGTTTTTTTCTCCTGTGAAAAATGTTAGTGCATGCAGAGTGTGGTGTTGGCCACGGGAACTCCAGGGATTTTTTAAGAGTCAGATCACAACCCCAGTCTTGTCTTTGCTGTACGTTACTAGCAGAGCACAAATGCAGAATGAAGAACTGTGGATGTGTTTGGTAACCAAATGGAACGGCTCTTAGCATCCCATGTTCATTACGCAGAAAGATGCATTTATTATATGATCCAAATCAGCTGGTGGGACTTAATCCCTCAACTCAGGACTTGACAGGAAATACTATGTATGGCAAATAAAACCATTATTACAGAGTTTTAACTGCTGTGGCAAGAGAATAGAGGTTCTTAAGCTTTTCTTATTTTTAATTAATTTTTTTTGCAATATTACGGACAAACCCTTAGATCATGCACCTGTTGTTCAAGGTGTTCCTTGAACTGTGGAGCTGAGGAAGGGTGATACCATGCCCCCTGTTCCGTTTCTCTTAAGGTCCTCCACAATGCCAGAATATCCCCTAATTACAGGCTGTAGAAGAGAAAACATTATGTGGCTGTTCCAAGCTACTTATTTGCTGGTAGGCCAGACAGCAAGCTAAACAAAACAGGTAATGCTTATTATAAAGTGCTTTTCTCAGAAGGAGCACTAATTATGGTCTCTGTGTCCTCCACGCAGCCGTTGTAGTAGGTCTGATCTGAAACTTGGTATCTTTGAGACTTCAACCTTTCTGTCAAGTTTATTTTAACAAATGGGATCAGAAGCACTGGGGGACAGAGACTGGAGGATTCTGTAGTCCTGGCTGCCAGGCTAAAAAGGATAGCCTTTGCCCTAGATAGTTTCTGTGCTCATAAATGACCCCTGTGAGGTGATCTAGTGAGCAAACTCGGGCATGATATTTAGAAAATTTGTCTAGGGTTACATAAAAGCCATGTGACAGTGAAGCCTAGGAACTGCATCCTAAACTTAGAGCTGAATAGGGGAAAAAACCACAAACTTTCAGCTCTTTTATTTAGAAGTGTTGGCAACACAGAAGTTAGGATGTATACTCTGTCTATTTTAAATGCAGTGGTTACCTGGAGACTCTTGCATAGATTCTTTAAACCATGCACACAGGGAAGCTTTTGATCTGAGAGCTGGACTCCAGACCTTTAATATGGAAAGTGTATAAGGATGAGACATCATTTACTTCCTAACCACACTTGTCTGAAAAAACAGTAGTGCTGTCCTTTCTGGGGAGCAGAAACAGCTTACGGTTTTGGCTGACTTGGTTCCACCCACAGAAGATTAAAAAAAGTGTCTAGTTAAACGCAAATTAAACATTAGAAATTTATGAACTGTTCAGGAGAAGAAAAAATGGTCTAACGGGGAAGAATGTTCCACTCCCTTTGACTTCAGTGTATGGTTCTGGACAAGTGGTTAATGTCTCTGTATCTTTATTCCCTTATAATTAAGATGGGTCTAAAAATATTCAGACCTTATTAAAGGGTTATGGCAATTTACAGATGAAGAAGGGTGTGAGGAGGAAGCAATAATATCTGTGGTTCTCACATGAAGGAATAATAAAGAGATGTAGTAAGTTGAACATTCAGTATCATTGCAAGAAGTATTTAATAAATAAATGTAGAGACAAAATATGCTTCATCTCTAATGGAAAATAGTTCTTATGAGCTGTTCACTGTCATCTTTGCAGATTTAAATCCAAAGTTAATTTCTAATGCTTACAGAATTAACCAAGAAATTCATTTGCCTTTTGATACACAGCTGCAATAGCAAGTCGAGCATGAAGCTAGCATGAAGCCTAGCTAATTCTCCATCAGTTCCAGGAGCTATAGATGTTGCCCAAATAGATATTTGGCACAGCCTCAGCGTGAGTAGTGGCTCTGGGAAGACTGGGGAGACTCTGGGGAGTCCGGAAGCTGCCTGTTCAAGTTCCCCAAAGGTTATTAGTAGGTCAGAGTCATTTCCAGCTGATAGGTTGTTTGCTGGTCTGTGTATAAATGAGGTGGCAGCTTAGCTGAGCTCCTAGTAGACACATTAGAAGAAAGAATAGCGAGAGGCCTCTTTCCTGGCAAGGTATCAGACAGAGGTCAGCCACGATGGTGAGGTGAAGTGGAGAACTTGCCTTGCTGTTGCTTGCGCAGTGCAGCAGGAGTCATCGCTTCTGAGGCCAGTCAGTCCAGCCCCCCTCACAGCAGCAACCTCCCTTCAAGAGACATGATGGCCTTCCACTCGGGAAGGCAGAGGCAGGGCTCCTTGTGTTCCGTAAATCACTGTGCACTTGCCGTCATTGTGCACACATTTGTGGGGATAATAAAACACAGCGAAAGTCCAGACTGCTGTCAGCTAAACTATCTGGAGACACATTGAAAGCAGGATCCTGATAGACCTATACTATGTTTTAGCATCTAATACCTTTCCCAAGTACAGATACACACAGTAGTACTTCAGGATGTAGTTACTTACCTTACATGTGCACAGTCAAAACCCACAGTAAAGCCCTTCCGTCCTGAAGCAATTTGCAGGATTATTACAGGAATCATTCTACCCATTTCTATGGCACAGCCATTTCTGAAGCAGAGCATGGTTATTTAATAGTGCACAGACACATGCATAGCACTCTAGGACAGAAGGTGCCTAAGAATACCTCTGCCAAGTCCTTGTTCAGCCCACGCAGTGCATATACTATGCAACGTACTACCAAACCCATATGTCAGTAGCTTGATGTGTATCGGGCTGTGGGATAAAACAGAACAGGTTGGCTCAAAACCACCGTCCAAGTATTTAAATCGTGCCACAAGAGGAGCACTCATGCCACACTGCAGTATTCACACAAGGGAACATACTAACCCCTTGCAAGGCAGACAAGTTCCATTTTGTAGTGTTACGTGAATTGTCCTCATGACAGTTCTCTAATGAGGCTGAATTTGCGGGTTGTGGTCCTCTTTTGTACTTAGACCTCTGTTTCTGTCAGTGTTGAAATAGCCTCAGACTGAGACCTTTCTTAAATAATCTGCTATAAAAGTCATATTTTCCTCAAAGTCCTGATAGGTGGAGTTCTCTGCTTGCTGCCTATAGACCTGCCTTGAGGAAGTCAGGCTGCTTGTAGGGTTAGGAGATAAAGTGTGCATGGAGCCAGCCTGCCAGAGTTAGAGCTGCTCTGGCTCCAGGCATGTAGGGCCTGTTTCTCTACACACGGGAATATGGAAAAGCCAAAAAAGCTGTCCATACTTCCCCTGCAAATGAAATAATCCAGGAGTCAAGCACTTAATGTATGTGTGAGACATACCTTTTCTGTAAAACAGAGCGTGTAAAGAACACCCGAGCAGGTCGTTTCGCAGTTACCCAGTGACCTGATTGGCCCCATCATTGGATTTGGTATAAATCTCAAAGCAGTGTGATGTGCTTTGTGGGACTTCCTGTGTTTCCTTCTGTATTCTCTGGAGCTTCTCCTACCACATGCTCTTCAACCTGTGTGAGCAGAATTCATAGGGATGGGAGGGTGGAGTGGTCCTGCAGAGTGACAGCTCCCAAATGCTCAGCCACCTGCTTCCCCTGCAGACGGGGAGCTTACGGCCCCGCCTGCATAGAGGAAGCCTGATCTTCTGGGACTGCTTCTCTCATACCATGACAAATCCTTTCTGTAGTGCTGAGGAAGGGGAAACGAGTGCTACTTTTCTCTCTGCCATCCTTTGTGGGAGGTGGAATCACTCTGTGGTGATGACACCACTTGATGTATTTGGTTGTACAGATTGGGCATTTCCAAACCATTTTTGCTGTTACTGCAAACTTTATAAATGACGCAGCTGCTCACAACTTCACATCCCACATTATAGACAAATTTCTTCCGAAGCAAGGACTGACTCACTCTGTTTTGGAAGATGCAGCCTACCTGCCTGCAGATGTGACCTCAACTATAAGCAATATTGTCGCAAAGTCTCCTTGAACTTAAATGTGTTTTCTTCTCTCCCTAGCAGTGCGCAAAGGGTACAGGATCCAGACTGACAAGGAGAGGGACTCCATGAAGGTGCTGTACTATGTGGAGAAAGAACTGGCTCAGTTTGACCCAGCTAGGAGGATGCGAGAACGATGTGAGAAACAAACATGGTTTGATTTTTTTTTTTTTTCACTGACCTGAAAAAGACTGTAAATTCATAGTTAAAAGTTCACTGGCTTCGCCTTAAGAGCCAGCCTCTAGGATATGATGTCCAGGATATGGTACTTGGGGGCACATAAAGTCTAGATTTTAGGCATTTCAGGTATGTTCTGATTTTGAGGATCTGCTGCTTATCTAATAATCCCTAATTAGAACCAAGAAGGTGAGGGATACTCAGATGATCATGAAAATTGTCCACTTGGATAATTAAACACTTGGATCATCGGCATCTGAAAAGCCAAGTCCATACTCATGCCTTCTACAGCCCTTGGTGTGATAATAGCTGGGATATTGTCATCACAATTCCTGTATGTCTTTACAGTGTGGTGCCTGTAAATTTCCAGCATGGCAAAATAGGAGAGGGATGATTTTATTGAAAGTGTGTTTTGCGGGCTGCAATGATCACAGTGTGGTTTGAAGGATGCAGAAAGGTAGTTTAGAGTGACTGTTGCCCTGCAGAAGGAGCAGGGACTACAAGAAAGACTCAAGAAGCCATCAGATTTTGTGGCACTGGTCAACATAAGATCAGAGGTGGTACACGCATCAGTATAGAATCATAGTATCGTAGAATCATTTAGGTTGGAAAAGACCTTTAAGATCATCAAGTCCAACTGTTAACCTAACACTGCCAATTCCACCCCTAAACCCCTAAGCACCACATCTACATGCCTTTTAAAGACCTCCAGGGCTGGTGACTCAGCCACTTCCTTGGGCAGCCTGTTCCAATGCTTGATAACCCTTACCGTGAAGAAATCTTCCCTAATATCCAATCTAAAACTTCTGGCGCAACTTGAGGCCATTCCCTCTCATCCTATCACTTGTTATTTGGGAGAAAGAGACTGACACCCACCTTGCTACAACCTCCTTTCAGGTAGTTGTAGAGAGCAATAAGGTCTCCCCTCAGCCTCCTCTTCTCCAGACTAAACAACCCCAGTTCCCTCAGCCGCTCCTCATAAGACCTGTGCTCCAGACCCTTCACCAGCTTCTGACGGCTTGGCAGTCGGGCAACTGCAGGTGAAGGGGAGGAGGGTGGTAAATAGGGACATGATGCAAACTCAGAACTGAGCTTGTGTGGAACTCCTCACTGTCTTCCCATAGCCTCTTGCAAGCTTGATTTTCCTAAATAAAGGCTGAGACTGCACTTAATGGATGTCAGAATACAAACCCAAGCGAGGATCTTTCCACGTTGGGAGGCAGAGGTGCAGCGGCAGGACAAGGTGTGTGCATGAGGAGGGCCTGCAGTGCTGCTCTTTGTCCTCCAGACAGCCTGCAGAGCAGCAGGCTGAGGGCTCGCTTCCTCCGGGCAGCACCCGGCCTGCGCAGCGCTAACCCACGTTAGGCACTGGTAGAGGCTCATTTAAAACAGACGCGTGAGATCCTGCAAATCAATGAAGGTAAAAGCTTTAGGGAATGACACTACATCAAAGCTCTGTACAGATTAGGCATAACTAACAAATTATATATACTTCTAAAACAGTCATTGCTGAGCACACTGTCTTCCCCACCCACAAGATTTACTATAAAAAGACCTCTCCAGATTGGTATGTTAGGCCTCCAGATGTCAATGTGCTTGACAGGGTAGAGACTGACGGTGATTCAGACAGTCTCTTACTTTTTTCTTAATCTTTTTTTTTGAGGGGGTTGGTTTTGTTTTAGCTGGGCAAGTCAGGCCAAATCCAGAGCCAGCCTGTCTCACACCAGGAAGGGAGGAGGTGGCACAACTGCTGTGGTGATCTTCCACCAAGCTCGATGCCCACCTCATGAGGGTGGAGAGCTCACATGTGTTACTGAAACAGGGCTGAGGGATGATTTCTGCACAAAGGCTGAACTCCATTATCTGGAACACGGGCATCTGATGGCGTTTGCAATACCCTTAGAATATCCCAGCTACCAGTTCAGAAGACCTGTAGGTCTAACAGCAGCTCTGCATCCAAACTGAGCCCCAGTAGTCTTGGGCAGGATCGATCAAGGGTTTGGAGAAGGGCCTTGGATTGCATTTTTTTTTTTTTCTCTAACAGAGGGCAGCGCAACTTCTTTCTGAAAAGGCTGCAGCTGGGCTCAGCACAGCCTTCCTGTCTTCCCTTCTCACACATGCTATCAGGTGATGCTTATCGTATTTGTCTTGTGCAACCTGCCCTGCAGATAACAACACCATCTCTGAACTCAGCTCTTTGCATGAAGAGGACATGAACTTCCGGCAGCCGTACCGCCAGGCACGAAGGAAACCTCTGCCTCCTGCGGAGGACCTGGATGGTGATCCTGAATACTGGGCAGGAGTGATTGGTGGGGGCAGCACGTCAAGATCACAGGCTGTCTCTGATTACAGAGATGAGCGGGACAGTTTCCGGCACAGGTGAGGGGCGCTGTGTCGGGAGGCAGCTGTATCTGGCAAAGTGGTAAAGAAAAGGGAAGGGACAGATGGACTGGTAGCTCTTCTCCATTTCCTGCTGCTCTGGTTCTGCTTAGCAGGACAGAGAGGTTAGAGAAAAACATGAAATCTGGAGATGTTATTAGCTCAGGTTGGAATGAATCTGATTCCCACAAGCCTGCCCCAGCTGGGCAAAGCTAGGTACCAGCCCCGTTCCAGGTGGGATGTAAAACTGAGATCAGTAGGAAGCCAAGCCACCCTTCTCCAAGTGCTCTCCTGAGATTTGTACCTGATCTCTCCAGCACTTCCCAGTCCTGGTGCATTTGATTAGGAGTCACACCCTGGTGCTTTGGTGCAGCGAGACCTGTACTCCAGGCCTAAAGGACTGGCACTGTGGTGCCTAGAAGAGAGATACTGCGGCTTTCCCTCACATACCAGCAGCCCAGTCTCCTGAAGGCAGTGGCAGGGATTTCCTTCCCTCAGTACTGGGCTGTTGTGCCAGCTCTCTGTCTTTAAACCTGCTTCAGAATTGCCCTGCTGTGAGCTTCTGTAGCCAGGCTCTTGGGTTTTCCCAGCAAGAAAGCACCTCCAGGCTCTGGGGCCAAGGAGAAGCAAGTCCAGCCCTGCATACTGGAGGACGAGGGAGGTGCACGCTGAGGTTAATTAATAATACTCTGTGGTAATGTTAGACATGTAGAGGCCGAGCTATCCACACTAAGCTGTGAGAAGCAGATATTTTGAGGATGTGATACATCTCTTCTTACAGAAGATGATGAAAACAGATGAGTCATGCCCCAGGAGTGCCTGTTTCCCTCCACTGTCTGTGAAGGCAGCCGAGGGGATGAGCACAGGTGAATCCTGCCCTCTAACACTACCTCTTCCCTCCTCCAGCCAGCAGAGATCCAAGTCCGAGATGCTGTCCCGTAAGAGTTTCTCTGTGGGAGTGCCGGCCGTCTCTATGGACGAGCTGGCAGCCTTTGCAGAGTCCTACAGCCAGCGGACCCGGCGGGCCGACAGCCAGGAAACTCGGCGTTTCGAGCGGTCAGAGTCGCATGGCGGCCGCAGCGGCGGGCTGCCCCACCAGGACAGCTCCATGGAGGAGTACTACACCAAGCGTAGCAGAGGGAACCGAGAGCCGCTGACGGACTCGGATCGGGGCTGGTCGTACAGCCCACCCCGGAGACGAGCCCATGAGGAGAAGCACCTGCCCAGGCTGGTGAGCCGGACGCCCGGAGGGAGCCAGAAATACGATCACTCCTACCTCAGCAGCGTCTTGGAGAGGAAATCCCGGAGCTACGATGAGAGTAGTGACCCTTGTGAAACCCCGTCAAAGCTGAGCTCGCAGCCCAGCCAGAGAGGAGGGGGAACATACTATGCCTGGTCACCACCCTCTACCTACAAAGCCGAGAAGTCGCAGCAGCAGCCGCAGCAGCCGCCACCACCGCCTCAGCAGGAGGAAGGGGAGGACACCCTGCCCCCCTACAGCGAGAGGGAGCTGAGCCGAGGCCCTTCGTACAGGGCCAGGGAGCAGGCCTACCTCAACGCCTCTGACAAGAAGAGGAAAAAGGACCCCAAGAAAACAGTGAGGCCATGTCTGGTGCTCCTGATCCAAATAGGCTGAGTGGGGAGCCACCAGGCAGGGGTTACGAACCAGAGTTTACGGGCAAGGGGGCTCTCCAGGAGGGTAGAGCCTGGAGTCCGAGTGTGGGGAACCCCAGATCAGAGGAGTCACTGTGGGTGTAGGAGGTCAGAAAGGGAAACAGCTCCTACACAGGACTTCATGATGGGGGGAGAGCCAGATGGGCCTGGGACTGGGGAGGTGAGGGATGTTTTTGGCATCTGTGACCTGGTGATCCAAGGAAGTGGGAGTTTACGTAGGGTTTAGGAGGATCCTGGTAGGGAAGGGAACTTATCCAGGCTTACAGAAATCACAGCGCATTGCTTTGGCCTTGATCTTTCTGAAGTCAGGGTTGAGAGGCTCTGTTCTGGGCTGGGACAGGGCTGGTAGCAAGGTATGGTGTAAGAGACCTCCTCTTTCTGAAAGGGGTGGGATGGCAGACTGCTGTGGGCACGTGCCCACGGGCATGTGTAGGGGCCATGGATGCCAAAGGCATTCCTCACAGTGAGTACCAGCAAGTGCAGAACATCCTGCCACAGTCCGGGCTTGTGAGGACTGATGAGCTCATGGCTGCTGAGGAAGAGGAGCTGGCTGAAGTCGGCTCCGTGAGAGAGACTGTCACTAGAGCAGCTTGGCTGTTAGGCCTGAGCTTAAGTGACATGTGTGAGAGAGGAAAGGGGTGTGAGTAGACAAAGCTGTTGCTGTTCGGTTATGTCTCTGTCAAAGCTATGTCCATCTGTCTGTTCCATGGGTGCTTTCCTGTTGACCTTAATCTTCTCTCTTTCTTCTCAGAACGATTTTCCAACGAGGATGTCCCTTGTGGTTTGAAGTTGTTGTGGACATGCCATGTTGATGGGCTGGATACCATGAGGTGACTTGCAGTCAAAAAGATACAGAGCAACAAGCAAGACAAGCCTCTGTGAACCTTCGCAGCCATCAGCCATGGACTCTGTTTCCGTTGTTTGTTTCATTGGGGGAGCAGAGGCTTTTGTAAGAGACAGACTCCCGTGAACAGCACTCGATCTCAAGAGGCTCTGGGAGGCTGCCAGGAAAACGAGGCCAGGGCTGCCTTTGGCACCCTGTTTTCCAGTGCCGTCCATTCTGTGCTGGAAGGCAGCCACGTCCCTACTGTCCCTGCAGCCCTGGACTATATGTGAGGCTGCCTTTGTGCCTCTTGCCCTGTCTCATGTGCAGAGAGAGGCTTGTGTGCATTCCTCCTGCTCTCTCTGTCTCCTCAGTTTTCTGTTTGGATCAAAATTGTCTCCATGCTTATAGTTTGAGCCTTTTCTGTATCATCCCTATGCTGGGAGGAGGCCTTGTTCTTATAGCTGCTGTCTGCCTACAGCTGATCGGGCCCTAAATCGTGAAAGAAAATCTACATCCTTTAAGACACTATAGAAGAGGACTGATGAGGTGTTACTTTGGCAAGGGCTGAACAGAGAGAGACAATTATGGACTGGTTTTTCTATATATTTAGTTCTGTTCATTGTGTGATGAGAGTTGCAGGTGAGATTGATGTATTGTTTTGAAAGTGGATCAAAGTAGCTTCTATCGTGATGAGAGCATGATGTGTTTTTCCCCCATCCCCAACTGTGATTTGTTTTGATAACAGTTGCATTTCCTTGCAGCTGAGCTTATGACCATGTAGAGCTTCACGTAGGAATATCTACTCTGCCATCTCATAAGCAGTGCTCTAGCCTTGCTGGCGCTCTGCTCCCAGCACCACCAGCCATCTCTGCATAGTGAGTGGCCTTTTTGTTTCAAAGAAGCAAAAAGGGGAAAGTCTTAGAGAGCAGCTGCAGATCTTCATTCTGTGGTACTGGTGTTAATCCTTCCTGGTCATTGTTCCCAGACACTGGAGAGAGCCCTAACAGCAGTGGGAAAAGAATGAACACCGTGGATGGACACCTTTTACACTTACAACCATTTTATTCACCTCAGTTGTGACATGGTTTTAGTGGCTGTTGTCTCAGGAACAGCTGAATTTAGAAGGGAGTGCTTCACACCATTTGGAAGCCTGACATTCTGGTTTTCATAGGGTATAATGCAGTCATTTCTTTAGTTTTTAGCTGTGATAATCATAATGTGAAGGAAGATGATGGGAACATTTTAAGGTCCAGTGTCTTGATCCTTATTATGTCTAGAAACAACTTAGTGCCCTCTTGTGTTATGGACACTGTCAGCCTCTGAAGTGCCGTCTCTGTTGTTACTCTGGAAATGTGGGGAGCTGTCTGGCCTCAGGTGCTCACTCTGGCAATACTGTTCTGAACACGAGATTTATTAACATCAGTGCGGTTCTCCATAAAGATGATAGATCCATTTTTGTATTACTCTTTGCCAGATCAGTTCACCAGGAATGGTCAGGGGAGAGGATGAATAATCTCCATAGATGCCATGACGGTGCAGTTTTCATGCTAGAAGGGGAATTGTTGAAGGGATGGCTTGCTTCTGCTCCCATGCTCCTCCAGCGATGACTGTAGTTTTGGAAATGCCAGTCCTGGGTCTTCTTGGTCAGAGAAGGATTAGCCTGTAGGGGCATACAATCACAGAATGAGAGTGGTTTGGGCTGGAAGGGACCTTAAGGATCACCTAGTTCCAACCCCCATGCCACAGGTAGGGACACCTTCCACTAGACCAGGTTGCTCAAAGCCCCGTCCAACCTGGCCTTGAACACTGCCGGGGGGGGGGGGGCAGCCACAGCTTCTCTGGGCAACCTGTGCCAGTGTCTCACCACCCTCATCAGAAAAAATTTCTTTCTTGTATCTAATTTAAATTTTTCCTCTTTTAGTTCAAAACCATTACCCCTGGTAAAAAGTCTCTCTCCATCTTTCCTATAAGCCCCCCTCTAAGTATTGGAAAGGCCGCTATAAGGTCTCCCAGGAGCCTTCTCTTCTCCAGACTGAACAACCCCAGCTCTCTCAGCCTTTCCTCACAGGGGAGGTGTTTCATCCCCCAACCTGTACTGATACTGGGGATTGCCCCAACCCAGGTGTAGGACCTTGCACTTGGCCTTGTTGAACCTCCTGAAGTTCACATGGGCCCGCTCCTCAAGCCTGTCAGGGTCCCTCTGGATGGCATCCCTGCCCTCCAGCAAATCAACGGCACCACTCAGCTTGGTGGTGCCCACAACCTTGCTGAGGGTGCACTCAGTCCCACTGCCTGTGCCATTAATGAACATACTGAACAGTACCAGTCTTGATACAGACCCTCGAGGGACATCACTTTTACTCGTCTCCATTTGGACCCTGAGCCACTGACTGCAACTCTTTGGATGCAGCCATCCAGCCGATTCCTTATCCATCGAATAGCCCAGCCGTCAAACCCGTATCTCCCCAACTTAGTGACAAGGGTGTTGTGTGCGACTGTGTCAAAGGCCTTGCAGAAGTCAAGGCAGATGACATCAGTTGCTTTTCCCCTTCTCCACCAACACAGTCACTCCATTGCAGAAGGCCTCTAGATGGGCACGCTTTGCCCTTTGTGGAGCCCTGCTGGCTGTCTCTGATTGCCCCCCTGACATCCATGTGCCTTGACAGAGCTTCTAGAAGGATCTGTTCCATCATCTTGCTGGGCAAGGAGGTGAGGCTGACTGGTCAGTAGTTCCTAGGGGTGTCCTTTTTACACTTTTAAAAAATGGATGTGATGTTTCCCTTTTATCAGTCACTGGGGGCCCAACTGCCTGACCACTGCGACTCTTCAAACAGGGAGAGTGGCTTAGCAACTACTTTGCCAGCTACATGCCAACTACATGCACTTGTATTATGGCTGGAGAGACTAAATTTTAAGTATTTTCATCTTTTCTCATCTTTAATGTATCTTCCTAGGAAAACTGCAGCACAGTTAACAAGAGGTAGGCAGGTGGTTGCCATCTGAGGTCTCCATGGCCTTGAGAAGGCTACAGAGCTACACTACATGCTATTTGAAATTAAACATTTCATCCCTGACATATGATGATACTAGCAGCAAGAAATGTTGATGTTTTGTTAGTCTGAAAACCTTGGGGGCCCCGATGCCATGAATTTCAAGCCTGCTGTCTTTTCCATGAGACATCCAGCAAACCCAGGAAACATTTTACGTGGAAATTTGAAAGTGCATCTGCAACAATGACTATGTCAGAAAGGGGCTAAACCAGTGATTTAACAGTCTCTGAATACCTGTATCTTTTAAATCATACCAAAAGCCAGAGCATCACAATCTCCTTATTTCAGTTATGTCTGTCCCTTATCTCAGTCACTGTAGTTTATTTGATCAAGCCCTCAGGAATGAGTTGTGTGTATAAAAAATACAAGCGTTCCCCTCATTTATTTGAATCCGTTTTGTTTGCTCGATGCTGGTACTTTGGGGCATTTGTACACTATGTGTAAGAAGTTGCCATTTATGTATCTATTTAGCTTATAAATAAGTAGTTGCAAGCTGTTTCTCTTTAAGAAAACTATTTCAATTGTAAAGCTATTTTAATTGTAGAAACAACTGTTCATAAGAACTGACCAACATTTCTTTTGAATCCAAGTACCTGGAAGAGTATTGAAGATTTTATGACTTGAGTTTTACCAGATGATAAAAATTTCACCCTCAAAAAAAGAGCAGGGCTTAATTCCCTGAAGTCAGATCTGGGCAGCACCTATCAGTTGGCTCCACCTTGCTCTAAAATTTTAGCATCACCCTGTAAAAATCTGAAGGAATTTTCAGTTACTGGTAGTGTCTGTCCTCAGGCCATCTTAATTCTTCCCATTAGAAATGTGTCTGCAACAACTCCAAAAGGACCAAATCAAAAAGTGGGGGGTGCTGTAGAGCCAGGCTTCCATCTCTATAGCTACACAACCCTAACGACCCCTCCCTCTTGCAGCAGAGGAGGGCAGGGGGCCAGAGGCTGACGGAGAGGCTGAGAGGAGCCTCTTGTTTCAGAAAAGGAGTAATGGTTTGTGTCTGCACCATCTTTCAGAACACCTGCAGAATGCTGGCACTGGAAAATAACAAGCCTGGGTATCACAGGGTCTCAAATTACAAATTTTCCAGTGATAAATTTTTATCACTGGCATAAAATTAAAAACCTTTTCATACAGGATATGGATGTCTGGGTCATGTCAAGGACATGGATGATTTTGTGGCCTTAAAATGAAGCATCACAACAGTGACTTGTGAAGAAGACAACTGAAATGATGAGTGAATCCTCTGAAAAAAAAAAAACCACCCTTAGAGCAACAGCAGGATGAAGCATCAGCGGTAAATTTGGCTGTTGGCTTTGCTGTCAAAAATGTGATCTGGGCTACTGAAAAAAGTTTTGACATAATGGAATGGGAAAATAAATACCAGTGGTAATGACTTCTCAACAACCCCATGAGTCCTTTAAAGTACATTGTAAAAATTCTGCTGGGTGGCTTCAGTGTGAATATCCTCAGACCACTCCATTTCCACTGAAATGGAAAAATCAACAAAACTAGCACTATGAATACTTAAAAATTTTGAGAAGCTCCAACATATATCACCTGAGAGAGCCAGCCAGCCAGAATTACTCCGGTCTTTGTGCTGGCATGTAACACAGGGCACCGGCACTGTAAGCATCCCATCAGCAGCCTGGCCCAGGCCCACCTCGCCTTCCCTGCAGCCCGCGTTGGCAGCTGTGTGTGCCGGGTTTCCCCGGGGGGTCCCAGCTCCTGCTCTGGGCCTTGCCGTAGCTCACCAAATTGTGGATTTCATTCTGGCTTGTGCCTCTGGGGACCTGCTGCCCATGGATCAGCAGTTACGCTGCCTTTCTGACCTTTTCCAACAAGCCCCCTCTAGGCGGGCAATATCAGAGAAGACAAAGGGTTTTGCAATCCCCAGAGACGTTTACATGCTAATCCTCTCCAGAGTTACCTAAAACTGGCCAGAGAAGTTTGTGGGAGAGAGTAGCAAAGCAAGTATTGGGCATTGTAAAATGGAACTGGCCTTTTGCAGGGAGGAGAGAAGGGGCGTTCTCGCAGCATTTTTTCCAGGGAGTCTCAGGAGAGTTAACCACCCATGGATGCCACCACTGGGCTGTGACCAGCTTCCCCTGGTAACAGCGTGATCTGACATTGCACAAAGAGCTTTGCTTGGTCAAGTTGCCAGCCTGCTCCTACAGTTCCAGGTTGTCTTGAGCAAAGTAACTGCTAACTCTCCATATACTCGAAGAGGACCAGGTCTCTTTTGAACCAAGGTCCCTTCCAAAGCTGCTTCTCTGAAGAGTTGCAGGACAACCCCTGGGCTGTACAAACACAGATCCCTGAGAAGGAGCAACTGCAAAACATTTTAGAAGTCAAACCTTGCCACAAACTGCAACAGGTACATAAACACCTCAGTGTTTATCCTGCCTGGGCTATTCTGAAAATAATTTTAATGATCGTTTTGCTGAGAAACTGCTTAGAGCCATCTTCCTTTTTCTCCAGAGAACAGAGAGCTTTCACACAAAGATGTGGGTGAGGACCCACATGATTTCTATGTCACTAAGTATGGGGTTTGGAACATGTGGAAACAGAAGCTAAAGGGGCTTTAGCTCATTTCTTGACTGGCTTCAGGAGCAGACACCTTTGGTGTAAGCCAGGTGCTGCAGGTCTGACCCTGTGACTCTGGAAATCTGTGGTACAGCATCTCCATCGGGCTATACTGGCCACAGGGGCTTGCTACAACAGCTGTAACAGTGAAACCACCCTCGTTGCCACTTGGGGCTCCTAAAGCCCCTTTCCTGTTGCCTTGAAGATCAGAAAAGAGATCCATTATGTAATGTGGCGGGACGGCTATCATTTTGATATGATCTTAAAAATGCCAGCTGGATTACCAGCATTAGTAACAGAAAAATCTTAAGAATAAAGTCAGCTAATTCTAAAGGAATGAATCTGCCATGATTCCCATCTGAATTCTCTTATGACCTTTATAATTGCTTTTCTGACATTCATCCCCGCCTGCACGGGGGCCTTTGCCAGGAAAGACCTTCCCCTCCTCTCCCTTTCTGCCTGTCATTTGTCATGCTTGACCCCTCTGCTTTCCTTGGCTATTCCCAGTTAACCTTCAGCGTTGCACCTAGGGGTTCCAGTCAATTTAGATGTAGAGTGAGTGACACTTTGTAAAAAGATATTTTTACCCCCTACAAAAGCAAAAATTGCAGAATACACAAAACAAAACCCCAAGCCCTCCAGATACTCTCTCGAGCCCAAGCAGGGCCGTTACTGGAAACGTTTTAAAAATTAAAGCTGAACATAATTTCAAAAGGCACAAGTATTGTTTTCAACCCCAGGGCAGCTACAGTCAGAGCTCCGAAGTGCAAACAACAGAAGCAAATGCATTCAGTTTTCATTGTCCTTGGTGAGAGCAGGGGCAGAGAGAAGCAGCATTTCATGACTCAGAGAAAGCAAATGGAATTCCAAGACGCTATTAGTTGCATTTGCGTTTAAAAGTATGAAGTAAAAGTTGACAGGCTGATTTTAAAAGCAAAATTCAGTTCAAGGAAATGGCAGGGTTTCAATCTCTAATGCCTGGTGGTGGCTGTCTACCACACCTGCTCACTTTATAGAGAAAAATATATTTTTTTCTGCAAAGCCTCTACTAGTGCTCTGAGAACAACATGCCCTCTGTGCCCCAAGCACCAAAATGAACTTAGAGGTGAAAGGAGCCTCTTGTGCATCCCTGCCTCAGGCAGACAGTCTGCAGAGCACCAGCGCTGTCCCTGTCGTGCATCCTAACAGACTCATCGTTAGTTCGTTTGTACAAGCTACACAGTCCGGACACTCTGGGCTGGGAGCCAGGCGCCCGCTGTTGCTGACTTTTCAGGGGCTCTGTTGAAAGCCCCTGCCCAGTGGTATAGTCCTCTTGCTGTTTACCAATGAGCTGTTTGGGTTTTTTTTCCTGCTGCTGTTCTTGCCTACAACAGCCATTTCCCACCCATTATGCAGCAAGTGAGTGGCTTTCCTTGCTGTACTTGGCTGTTCTTACTGTACTTCGATTGTCCTTCTCTCCTGCAATGAACTTATTTTCAACGTGGGGGGGGTGGGTGGGGGTGAAGAAGGACATAACAATACTCTGAATAATGAAAATACAACACTTTTACAGCTTTTTGGCACACATCCTCATCCCCCGTTACCAAGCATTATACATTTGCCATGCTTGCAGTTTCAAAGTTGTTGCTTTTGAGTTGTCACCATGGAGAATAAAAGCAGGAAAAGCTACCACCAATCTGCCTTTTTATTATCCTGCAGGCAAACAATTTGCCCACTTTTTGCTAAGAAATTAGCAGTTTACAGTAGTGCTTTTCAACCCTTTTTTGATTAATGGACAATAAACCAAACATTTTCCAGTGGAGCAGCAGACCCCTGTCATAAATTTCATAGCTAGCTCACAGGATAACCCATACGAGCACATTCTGCTCAGCATCCTTTCATACAAGAAATCCCTGGAAGTACCCCATGGAGCCACATTACTTCACAGAAAGGATAAACTCTTGCATGTTTTGCACACCTAAAAACTTTTCCCCTGTGGATTTTATTGGGAAACTATCTTTTTCCAACAAACATGTTCTTTCCTTTTGGCAGTTTGACCCCTTTGTCCTTATGTCTGCAGTACTCTGGTTGGATGTTTTCCATCTCTCATAAACAAGCACCTTCATTCAGATCCTGTCTCCATGTTATAAATAATGGATGTGGACTCTCAGACCGTTTGCAGATGTAATCTGAACAGCATTTATATGGTTAGGTCTGTATCTGCTAGGCGTTATCAGCGGTCAGGTGCAGGAGAGGTGCACGAAGCTCCCAGCTCTGCTCTGTATCGCCCTGTGTAAGGTGCGTCATCCCTTGGCTCTTCAGTTCCCTCCCTGTGGAAGGGGAAGCAACCCGGGGCCACCTGTTTCCTAGGGCAATGCTGGTCAAGCCCCAGCGAGCTCAGCCCCTCTCTCTGGACTCCTCTCCCAAACACCGGGCTGCATCACAACTCCACTTGAATTTTCTGGCTCTGCACTAACACCCCAGCTGTATAATACCCTTGGCAAACACGGATCCAGGCGCAAGCGTTACAACGATCCTCACATTCATACCCTAGTAAGTCAAACAGCTGTGGCCGCTGGGCCAAAACCACCCCGTAAGCAAGCTCTCTCCTCAGAGACCCACCAGGCCCCTCAGCTTGGTGCACAGCACTGAGAGCAATGAGGGGAAGCCCCCCAAGGAACCCGAAACAATACCCCCCCACACTCCCTTCTGCGCTGGGGAGAGGGGTGGAGGGAGTCGGTTCAGCTCCCACCTGGCCCAGAGGACCCGCAGACTCAGTCACGCCGCCCCCTTCGATTTTAATCGTCCCCTCGCCGGCCACAGGTGGGGGGTGGCCTGTGGGGAGGGTGCCCCGCGCGGTAAGGGTGGGGTGGGATTCGCAGGGCCGGGGAAAGGCTCATCGGACAGAGTCTGTAGCATTAAAGATCTCTAAGCTTAACGCTTGCTTCTGAAAATTGTCATTAATCGTTTTTACTTTTTCCCCCCATGTGTGAAGATGCTGTTTCTTTGGTCCTCTTTATTCCTCCTCTTTCCCTTAACAACCCTCCCCACAGCAAAGACCCGCAAGAAGAAGGAAAGGTGCCCCTACCTTGAAGACCAATGGGGGTGAGGAAGACAGACAACAGAAATACTGAGAGGTCACCCAGCTCCATGGGAAGTTGCTTCTGGCTGGGGAAATGCTTATGTGAGCAAGGTAGAAGCCAGAGGTGCCCCTGCAGCTCCCACAGTAACTTCTGGTTACCCCAGTAAGCTCTTCTGTGTCCAGACCCGGTTGGTCCAGAGCTCTTGGCTGTAGATACAGGTTTGTGATTCAGGGCCACTTCCCAATTAGAGAAATGGACCTGAAAAAAAATTGCCTGAAGTGGCACAGGACTACTTGCTATAGGAGGTGTAGTGCTTTCAGTTAGTCCTCACTGTGGGATAGAAATCCTTTCTGGTTATACCTCAAGCTCGTTTCAATCAGCCCCTCTAGAGCAGGTGTTGGTGATTTTCATGCCCCAGTTATCACATCTCTTTAGGCAACAGATTAGTCATCACACTTGTCTCTGAATAGGTACTCCAGGGTAGTGAGAGTTTGAGCTCCAACTGGATGTATTTGACACTCAAGAGCCTGCTAAATGATTAATTTATTTAGTCTCTTAAAGTTCCCTGCTTCCTGGCAAAGCCAGAGAGTGTGTTTCTACAGGCCTCAGTCCTGCTTACCTTGGAGTTGCAAGTTTTGGCAAGGACTTTTAACATCCAGTAAGGTGGAGATCAGGTAAGACTGTAACATAAAAACCTAAAATCTTTACCTCTTACAGATACACTGCCATGTCCTACCGAAGGACATCTGCATCTGTTTCTCATCACTAAATTTATATCAATCACAGAAAAGACACTTGTGGTCCATGCAGATGGACCTCTGCCAGGAGGATGTAGCGGTAAGTATGGGTTAAAGCAGGTCAGGCAAAGGAGAACTGCCCAGGGGCTGCTGGCGCTGTGGGACTGTGCCCTGTTGGGGAGGGCATAGCCCAGCATGGCTTGCTGCTGCTGGCTGTAGGCCCCCCTTGGGGAGCAGCCCTGCTGCTGACAGCATCCCCCCCAAGGGCATGGGGAACCTCCTTCATCTTCAGATCAGTAAGATTCTGCAAGAGGGGTGATGTTACGAAGATGAAGACTGCCTCAGCTATATAAGCTCTTCCTGGATTTCTCTTTCAAGTTTTTGGCAATCTTAGACTTCAAAGGGTAGGCCTGCACGGTTAAAGTTTGAGGAACACCTGCCTAAAATGCAAGTCCTACAAATCTTTATGCGTGGACTTGGCTACTATACTAAGTGTGTGCAGAAAGGATGTGTGGGCCTCGTACCCGCAGGAACATTTTTCTTTAGAACTTGGAGCCCCAGCACCTTGAGCTGAAACTATCAGCATAGTCAAGCACTCAGGATTTCTGAGCAAGTAAAACTACTCAACAGAACCACAGTCTGCACGCATCCCAGTGCAGCCAATTTACAGAGACTGCATAGTGCTCCTGTGGCAGCCAGAATGACTGATGCAACCTGGAACCTGCATCTTTGCTGAGCTGAGCTGCCAAGACCAAGAGGAGAGCACAGGGTCCCACGCACAAATAGGCCTTCACCTGACCACCAGAGTGACAGAACTCGTGTGGGTAGCAGACTTGGAGCCTGAGATATGTTTTAAGTAGTAACGGAGGAGTGAAATGTGGTTTCTTTGTTTGGGTTTTTTTTAAATAGAAATATATATTTATATATAGTAATTTTCATCTTCACTTCTGAGAAGAGAGATCTGAGGCTGCCTTCTGTTCAGGCCAGTATGGTGCCTGAGTGGAAAATTTCACTCCCCAGTTTCAGTAAGATGCAACTTAGGCTGGTTCTTGTGAATAGTTGTAAAAGGAGAGTTAGTGCAGCAGAGCTCTGTAATCAAGAGGTCTCCATGGGCAGCCTGTCATCCTGATGAGAGACACTTCTTAATTAAGCAAAGATGCCGCACTGTAGCTGGAACAATTCCGAAGTGTCCCAACTTCCCTCATCATAGCAATGAGTCTGGAGTTACAGAGCTCCCAACAACAAGGGGTTTTAGAGGATTTCAAATGAATTTTAAAAGTTCAACACTCGAGCATGTGCAGCATGCAGAGAACACATTTCAAAATGTGTTTGAAGAGCAGTAACACAGTTTTGCATGACTGCAAAGATCTTTGAAAGGAAGAGTGTGGGCAGCATCTCAGGTATTGCTGGGGAGACCCGAGATCCATGCACTTCTGTGAAAAGCTCAACTTTACTTGCACGCAAATCGATTAAGAAGCAGCCCTTGCAGCTAAGCTTAACTGATTTCCTGTTTGAGCACCTCAATTACACTGATTTGATGATTAAACTTGTTCTGATTAATGGGAAAACCAGAAAGAATCCATGGTCAAAATACTAGATGAACTGTTTAAGCTAATGAGGGAGGACACTGGTGTTTGTGAAGCAGCTGGTAGTGAGAGCCTGGAGGAGAAGAGGGAAACAGCTGCCTGCAGATAAGCACTGAATTCAAGCACAGGAGCAAAGTGAAGGGGAACATGCTGGTGTGCTTCAACACGTCAAGTGGCAACGCGGACATGCTGCATGAATATCGATCATCTCACTCAGCTGATTAGTACCCTGGGGTTATGTCTACACCAGTGTGTAACATAGCCCCAGGGAGTGAGCCTGGGTGCTCAGTCCCTGATCATCTGCTCTGCAAAACGTACTAGATATTCTATTCCGGAGTAAAATTGTTTGCAACAGTCCACATTCAGTACTCTCATTGCTCCTGAAGAACCACCAGTTGACAAGGCTGACCTCCAGGGTACCCTTCAAGAGCTACATGTCTAGGAGACGAGGGCACGGGTGCACCAAAACCAACACGTGGGTTCGGCCATGTTTAGTTAGGTGGCAACCTGGCATTTTTGGAACATGAAAGCCAGATCTCTGAGAAATCATGCAGCAGAGTTACAGGCAAGACCTCACAGCATTTTTGGTTGCCTTTCCTGGAAGGAGGCTGGTCCTAAAATGGCCCACTGCACATTCTTCCTGTACCTATATGCTTGACTAAGAATATGAAAGGTGTAGGACAGAAAATGTCCTCAGATGTTGTTTCTTAGCTCTCCCCCTGCCCCCAGGTAAGGGAACCATATATTAATTGTATGCTGTGGGCTTTGAACTAGGGAGTTTGTAATGACTGAACAGAGAGAGCATGAAGTGCCCCAGCTTGCCATGGCAAAAGTGAACAGAGCGACGGCACCGGGGCGTGTGCTGCCTAGAAGCAGGATCGGTGTGAAGACTCACTGGGTGCAGATCGTGCCCGTTGGCAGGTTCTCCATGTGTCCAGTTTGAAAAATAAACAGAAGCAGCGTTAGAGCAAGAGAGTGCCAAGGAGTTGACCTGGGCTAAGACTACTTGGCTTCTCTGCCCCGGCACCTTTTACTGTGTAGATGTAACCGTTCCGTTCCTTGCCTTGCTTTGCTCCTTCCACACATGTACATGATAGGCTGGTAATTCCAACTCCGGGGCCAGAGACATGTCAGCCAGTTTAAGGGGGAGAACTACCATTCAGAATAAATACATATTTTGGTAGCAGTATGTGCAGCAAGGGCACCACAGAAATGAAGAGTAGTTGCCATGGTATTGTGGCAATGGGGGTCTTCCCGATGGGGCTGGGGGAATGCAGAAACAATAAAGGCAATGTGCCAGGCTTTTCCAGGTCTAGTCCTCCCTGGAAACAGAAGAAAAAAAGGGAGAAAAGTAACAAACATCTTAAATGATGTGTTTCTTGGGAGCTAACAGCAATACTGGCCAGGTTATTTATTGCCTTTTTTTGGCCTGTGTTCTCCTCTGACACCAGGCCTCTCGGCGGTATGGACCCTGCTGCCTGTGAGGCTCAGTCTAGACCGGACTAATGCAGTTTAAAACAAACTCTCTGAAGTCTGTCATTTAAAAAATGTGGATCCTCCTATGGATCTGACTTAGGGCACAGCCATGTGAACAGTTACTCAGCACAGCTGTATTAATTCAGGCTCTAGGGGACAAGGTGGGAGTAGAGCGAGACCAAATGACTTAAACCTGATCTACAGCCAATGGAGCATGGAGCCGTGCCCTCTGTGATAGCAGTTGGTAGCTAAGGGAGGGATGGATGTATCTGCATTACTCAGCCAGTAATTCCAGTCACATTCCTTCTGTTCACAGCTTGTTCCCTCAGGATCCTGTCCTCTTCAAGCTGGGCGTTCTCTCTGCCCTTAGTGATATCCCCCATTTGGGAGCTCACCTCCCTGGGAGAGCTCATTGTTCGCATTAGGCCTATATGCGGTGCTGAAAATAAAAAATTCTACAGCACAACAGGTTTGATCACTTCAATTTCCTGCCTAAAGCACACTGTGATTTCTTCCCCTGTTTGGCTCCGTGGGTGGAACAGGCATTTCAGTATACGCTGCCACGTTCATTACAGGGAGTTCTTCCGCGCAAGAGATATTAACATCTTTGTTATTACTGCCAGTTCTCTCCTCCCCCGTACCAAGCGGTCCCCTGAGCTAGAATTCCTTTTAAGGACAGACTCCCAGTAGTAGTATTCTCCTCCACAAAGTGAAGAAGCTCTCTTCAGAGGTCAGTTCCTTCTGCTTTCTCAGAATCCTGCCTCCCCCATATTCCTTGGAAAGTCATTATTAAAGATGTCAAAACCACTTGCAAAAATATCACAGAAATTTGAGAAATCGGTGTCATAATACCCTCTTTGTAATCACGAACAACTCAAAACCACAGCATTTCAGTTAAAAAGTTTTATCCAAGAAAAAATGTTTAACATTTAATATAAAATCAAAGTCTGACATAGCTTATTTTTCAAATGTCATCCTTTTTCTGTTCATCAACTGACAATTAGAAGATCACAATTAAAAAAGTAATCCTAAATACTTTTAAAAGCCTTATAAAAACATTCATAAAGTGCCACCCACAAAAGCACCTAAACAAGAATCTGAGAGAAATACCTATTAGGATGTTAATTTACTTAATTCCTGCTGAGGACTAAGCTGTCAGACAGCAGCGTCATTTGTGGAACTGTCAACTTCCCAACCACAACCCAGCAAAAATACCATTCCACAGACATGGCCTCCGCAGAGCATCAGCTGGGCCCACAACATGTGGGGTTTTAAAATAAATAGATGCTAACACCACCTAAACCCAAGAATACCGGCAAGTGGGAGATGTCGATTCTAAGGGGAGCGATCATCCCAGGCTGTGGCCTTACCGCAAGGGAAATCCCAGACAGCTTGTAAGGAAAACAGGTACAGATTTTAGCTGGTTTTTACTGGGATAAAAATCACTCCCTGCTAGAAGTAACAGAAAAAGGCACTGATCCTTGGAACGTGTCTTATGTCCTCCTCTCTGGCTTTGAACGTACCATACTGTATAAGCACCTTTCTATTCCCCATCCCCAAAAGACAGGCTCAGGACACCGCAGTGAACACGCACTAGTTTGTTCGGCAGCAGCCTCCCTCTTTGCTCGAGTGTCTGGGCAGCGCTCACAAACAGATTTACCCGGAATAAAAGGGGACAGGCTCCGAGGGCTCCCTCCCCCCAAATTCACGCCCTGTCTGAGGTGTCCAGGAAGCAGCTGTGTGTCTTCCCAACACCAGAGAGCTGCCTACAGTGCAGACGGCCGCCTCCTCTCCACCAGCTACTCCGTATGGTGCTTCTGGTGGCGCACCAGCTGGGGCTGGAACCGAAAGCTTTCCCCACACTGGGTGCAGCGGTACGGCTGCTCCCCGGTGTGGATGCGGGTATGTTTGATGAGGTTGGAGTTGCCGCTGAAGCCCCGGCCGCACTGGCTGCATTTGTAAGGCTTCTCGCCGGTGTGGGTACGAGCGTGGTTAATGAGGTCAGAGCTCTGCCCAAAACGTTTGCCACACTGCCCACAGGCGTAAGGCCGGATGCCGTCGTGGGCTCGCTGGTGCTGAAGGAGGTGGGAGTGTTGGCTGAAGCTCTTCCCACAGGCTGGGCACTTGTAGGGCCGCTCGCCCGTGTGCATACGCTGGTGTTTGATGCAGGTGGAGCTGTCGCTGAAGATCTTCCCGCACTCGCTGCACACGTAGGGTTTGAGCCCGGTGTGGATGCGCTGGTGCTTGAGGAGGTTGGAGCTCTGGCTGAAGCTCTTCCCACACTCGGCACAGGTGTAGGGTTTCTGGCCCGTGTGGACCCGCCGGTGCTGGATGAGATGGGAGCTCTGGCTGAAGCCCTTGCCGCACTCCCCGCACAGGAACGGGCGCTCCCCAGTGTGCATTCGCTGGTGCTGGATGAGGTGGATGCTCCGACTGAAGCCCTTGCCACACTCAGAGCAGATGGTGGGCCGCTCTGCGCGAGGGGCTCGCCGTGAGGCTGCTGCCACCCTTCTCACCCGTCTTTTCACCAGGCTGATATCAGAGCAAGGCAGCTTTGCCTCCTCTTCCTCCTCACAGCCACCTTGCTGAGCCTCTGAGGAATCGCGCCGGCTTCCACGGCTGTCCCCCAGCTGTTCCTCTCCTCCTCTGGAGCCCGCTGCCAACACGTCCTGCAGATCTGCGCTTGTGAGGTGGTCTGGAAGGGGACTTAGCTCACCACCTGAAAAAAAAGTATGGCTCTAACTGTGATTCTTGCTGGGAAGTGGCACAGCAGAGAATGGGCAGGCTGTTGCCCCAGGGAGCTTGGTCTGCACTGTGTAGGAGAAGCAGTAAAGGGAAGACTGGGAGCAAATGGAAACCTAACTGCAGGAGAGGCTGTATGGCCTCATCATGCGACCCAGAGCAGACGTGCCACGAACAGCAGAGCCAAGGGCAATGCTACAGGTGTCTCCTTGCCTCCAAATCTTCACATTTTGCCTTCTTAATATTCTGTCTTCTTATACATACTCTTAACAGCAGGCTGACAAGGGCAGGCGGTCTCCCTGCCCTGAGGGGGAAAGAGCAGGTCTTGATATGAGCTGCATGAAATAAAGTGGCTTAAATAACACTGAGGCAGCTCAAAGAGCATTTTGCTTGCTTTGTGTTTATAAGCTTATCTAACTTATTCCTCACCCATGTGTGTCTCCTCCAAGGCCTCATGATCTTGTTCTTCTTGGTCCATTCGGGCAGTCACGTCAGGTTCAGCAATCAGGAATCCTTCTTAAAAAGCAAACAAAAGTCATCTTAGTTGAATATTCATCAAGAGCTTGTCATATGTCTTAACATTTACTACCCCTGCTGAATATGGGGAACGAGCAGAGTTGCATAAAAGAATGGAGTGAACTGAACAACAAACATGGACATCCTGTGCACTGCTGAGGTACCTGGTGTCAGATACTTTCGTTAAAGGAGATTCCAGGTTGCCCCTCTTCTGATAAGCGAGATACATTAGGACATACAGCAGACATGCTGGACCCAGAACTGATTGACAGCAATCACACTTTGTGTAAACAAAGAACAAAACCCAGCCATACTTACATTCCTCTAATAATAACAGCCAAAAGACTAATTACTCTCCTAAGATTATTTTAAATGGAAAATGACTCTTTAGTCACCAGACCCTGATTTTCTCACTTGCTACCTCATCTCTTCTTTCTCCTCCAAGACTCTCGGGCTGAGGCAGCAAAACCCAACAAAACAGGCAGTTTGATGTCTTGTCTACTCTAGCTGGATTCTGTTGAGCTCCAACTGCCATGAACGCAACTGTTGGGCAGGGTGCTCTTACAAATGCTATCAGCTCCAAAGAAAGAATTTTTCCTTCAGTGTTTACTATTTTAAGGCCAAAACCAGCCAAACAGTAAGCAACAGCAGTTAGCACTGAGAGGGCAGGCATCTGCAGGAAAATGCAGAAGAACAGAGAAAATACAATGGTAAGAAAAATCCCACTTTATTTTAAAAAGTAGTAATCAAAGATGGCAGGGAAAGGATACCATGTGGATGAATCTAGGGCCAGAGACTGACGTGCATCACAGCTAAAGCTGAGATCACTTATAGGAATATTTTTAAAGCAATTAAGGCATTAATTCCCCCCCCCCCCTTTTAATCTTTATAGTTAGCTAATACTAGTTTGCAGCACTTCAAAAATATATTCCCTGAACTGTGCTTCAAGCTACCAATCTCTCTGGACAACTACTCAAGCTCCAGACAGAACTGACTGACTGGACAGGTGGGCGCTGGGGCAAACCAACACTGCAAACTGATGGGTGCCTGGTCCTGGACCACTTCATCCATCACCAACAGCTATTTAACGACAGGTAACAGGTAATAAGGGATTAGATAGTGTCAGAATCAAGGAGACAACTCAGATGAAGGGAACAGTTTTGGACATCGGATGCCAGTGATTACAAAGCCACCAGTCTTGAAGTCTTTTATTCTATGTGGCAAAGCTGGACAGAAAGAAAGTGAGCAAGCAAAAGAGAAAGACTGCAATCTTGAGCTGCAGAACCATGAAGAAAAAAATAATCAGATAAGTAAAAAAGAAGCCTTAAAAGTTAATAGTCTGAGTCCCTACTTTAAATATTTGCTGAATGCTGAAGTGGACCACCCCTGCAGGTGGATCATTTCTGGCAGTTCCAAGCCGATATACAAAGGCAGGTTGCTTTCTGCAACCCTGCAGCTCTCAGGACTTTGCCACTACCGAGAATTCCTGCTGCAACGGTTTGGTTTGGTGGACCAAGCTATTGACATGCTGCAATATGTACCAGATGGCCCACCCCCAGGCTAGAGCAGGAGGAGTCAAAGCCCGCTCCACACATAGACCTTTCCCCCAGGCAGCTCACTGCGAACAGCAGGGTTGCTCTCTGAAAGCTGTCAACAAACAGGAACTTTGGAGGAGCAAATCCCTCAGCATTTCAGAGGTGGCACCAGCATCTGACAAATGTCCAACAATCACCAACCAGGGAAACACCTAAGCAAGCAGACAAAGCAGAAGGAAGAGTTCCCTTCTGGCCCTGAAAAAGTATCCTAGCTCGGGTCACCACTGACGCACTGCTGCTACGCTCAGATTTGCTATGGCAGTGCAGCAGAAAGCGGATAACCTTCATACAATTAACAGGCTAGTCTGGAGTAAGAGAGTTTCTTCCATTCCCCCGATCACACTCTGTGAAAGGAAAGAACAAACCTCATCAACAGAGGGGACATTCCTGCAGGGATTTCATCTGTTACCAGCAGAAGCATATCCTTGGGCATATCAGGTTATTGCTTGAATGTGGAAACCGAAACAGGAAGAACGTCTGTGTATGTGGAGGTGTGGGGTTACCGTAGGCAACACCCACAGCTTTACTAAACCAAGATAGGAAGGATAGCTAATGTGGACCTCCAGCAGGGGCTCTGCAAACATGCCACACTCTTCCTGGGGCCTTGGCTTTAAGACTGCGATAGCATATATAGATTTTGTAGCTGAATCCTACAAGTTCTGTTCTTTACCTTGGCTACTTATTTTCTCTTCCGACCACTCAGCTCTGTATTCCTCCCATGGCTGTACCGAGCTGTGGAGGTTACGGGACTCATCCTAGTGCAGAGCTCCATGCTTTTGGCTTCTCACGCTCCTGAAGCGCTGTCAGGGGCGAAGCGCTCTCCGCACGATCATGCCAGGCATGGCAGCACAAACCTGCAAGTCAGAAGGCGGCGTTCAAATCTTCCTCTCCCCAATTGTTATCTGGGATAGATAATGCTTGCAGTAAAATCGAAAGGTGAAGGCATTTTTACCACAGAAAGCAGTTAATTATGCAGCTGCACACACTTCTCTTGGGTGTGAGGAGCGTCCCCTTCTCTGTACCCCCAGACCTGTGACGAACCACAGCGCTGGTCAGTGGCTGCCCTCCTGCTCAGCCCGGGGTGCTGGGGGGGGCGTGGGGAGACAGTTTCAGGGGGTACCCCGGGGAGCGCTGCCAGTGCACCCGAGGCCAGGCAGGGGGGTGTGCAGGAGGGAGCAAAATCACGGTGTTGTTTTGGGGAACAGGGATTTTCCACAGGGCAAGGGTGTAAAGCTGCCCGTCTGCAGCAGCGATCACAGGCAGCGGGTGGGAACTGGGGAGAGGTCCGCGGTGCTCTGCGGCCGGGGAAAGGGCTGGAAGGGGGCACAGGCAGGCAGGGGCGGCCACTGCAGCAGAGCGGGGTCTGTAGAAGGGGCACGCTGCCCCCCCCCCGCCTCCTCCGAGCTGCGTTTCTCCTCCTCCAGGTAGCTCCTTCCTCCTCAGGGCCGACAGACAAAGGCTTAAAGCCCCTCTCCCGGGGCGGCTGCCTCCCCGAGAGCCGGCGCGGACCCGCGGGGGCTCCCCCGGCCCTGCCCCGTCCCCGGGCCGGGGGTGGGGGGGGTGCGGGAGGGAGGGAAGGAGGAAGGGAGGGAGGCCCGGCCCCGCCGTGCAGCGCCGCGCCTACCTGCAGGGCGCCCGCTCCCGCCCGCCGCCGGCAGCCGCTTCCTGCTCCGCGGGCAAAGGGCGCTTCCTGGGCGGGGCGGGAGGCGCGGGCCCGGCCCTGAGGGGAGGCGGGGGGGGGGGCACCCCGCGGCCCCGGGCACCCCCCCGGACCCCCGCCTCGCTCTCTGCGGTGCTTACGGGGAGAGCGGCGCCGCCCCGGCCTGCCCGGGACCGGCACTCGGGGTGGGTTACCCGCCGCCGTCCCCGCTCCGGAGCGGTGGAGGCAGCAGCGTTCAGCAGGTTGCTGCCCGCGGGCCTGGCGCAGCGCAGGGTTTCGGAACAGCGGTGTTTTACGCAGGTTATTGTACTCGCTGAAGTGCTTTCCCTTGGCGCAGCCTGGTGCTTTGACACCCAAGTGCCAGGCTTAACTTGGGGGTGGAAGGGAAGCGGCTGAAGTGGGTGCGGAGAGCTTGTCTGTGGTGGAAAACTGGAGCCACAACAGCGCACCGCACCCCTGCCAGGCCGCCATGCAATGCAAGGTGGGAGAGGAGAGGGAAGTCGCGTTGTTCTGGAATTACTGCCTCATTTGGAGTTTCCCCAGGGGAAAGAAACGCACACGTAGTTTTACAACACGGTGCCTGCTCTCCTTAATTTCTCCACGTAACTCATACCTCGAGGGATGAAAGTAGATGACTACACATGTTTTCATGAAATGTAGGAAACCTGAGAGCTTAGGTGTGTGAGTTCTTCCCTCACATCAGAGTAGTTCTGCCCACACAGTAGGTGACATAGGAAGGGGTTAGGTTCAACCTCTGGAGTTCTGAACTCAGGCCTGGAGACCAGCAACTGCTGGTGCTGGAGAGCTGTTGCCTTGGGGTGCCCCAGCCAGTCCCCTCCCCAGGCAATTCCCGGCATGGCCCTGCACTTAGAGCGGTCCCCAACAGCGCTGTGCTCACCAGTATAAACCAGGCCATTCCACTGTGGTGCACGCACTGCGGCACAGGCCTCCAGCACTGTCCCAGCTGGCTGCTTTCTGGTGCGGCGTTGGGGTGTTTGTTCCCGCGGCCTCACACGGTCAGAAGTCTGATCCCGGGGGGCTGCACCTCAAACCAGACAGGGACCGGCCATCTGTGAGACCACAGCTTTTCCTGCCGTGGTGACCTATATGTCTGACATCTTGCGGTGGTGACATTCGGGTTTCCCTGCCACCTTACCAGGGGACCGGGAGTGGGTTTGAACACGGAGGAAGCCACCCTGTGGCCACCGGCACAGGCAGGAGACAGCAGATGTGCTTCACGCAGCCGTAAGAAACGAGCAGCTTTTTCCCTTGGCCCCTATATCCCAACTGATAAATACACTGTCTTTCCAGGTGGTGGTTTTTTCAAGCCACGGCTTGCTCCAAGGTGATAATATAGAAAATTACGCAGCCTTTCTAGGAGCTAAACCACCCAAATACGTAGTATGTGCTTAGCAGTAGTACAAACAGGCTAGCCATGAGGTAAGGACCCAGGTGAGGGCACAGAAAGGAGTGGTTTTCCAGGAAACCTGGAAATCTTTCCTACTAACAAAGTGAAAAATACTCTCAAAGCCTCCTGAATCCCTTTCCACTTCAAGCTATTATTAGCAGGGCACAAGTAATTTGAATTAGTGAGAAACCTTAGTGACTGTGCCCTGAACTGTACGGGAATTGTGGTAAGAGAGAAATGAACATGTTCATGTTGTCATGCTGAGGCTTTGTTTGTTAAGGTTTAAGCATCAATTTGCATTAAAGACTTTTTCTGTTGGAGAAGTGATGACTGATATGGGCTCATTAGACTCACAGTCTGTAATTTCACTGTCTGTGGACAGATGGAGAAATGGTCGTCAACAAAATAAGATAGGAATACTGAAATAGAATGAAAAGGAAAACATAGCCCCATCAATTTACAAAACAGTATGAATGACAGGCACATTGCTGTATCCTTGTCATGCTTGTAGCATATAGCACATTTGCTGAGAAGTGTGGAGGGTTGAAGATCAATATGTTCACAATCAAAGTACAAATGCATGCAAAAGAATGAAAGAGGAAAGCAATCCTGGTTGCTGGATCTTTGTCCCTGGAGGTTTTTGAAATGTGGCTAGACAAAGCCATGGTTGACCTGATCTGATGCTGCTGATAATTCTGCTTTGAGCAGGAGGTTGGACTCCATGGGTCTCTTCCAATCAACATTTCTGTGATTCTGTGACCAAGATGTGGGCAATTACGGGTTACCATACAGGTAGTGTCCTGCAGGCAATTCAGTAATTGAAAGTTGGTAATTTGGGAGAAATCTTCAGAAAAGGGTTTGGCTGTCTTAAAAATGCGTAGAGCAATGAAGTGCACAAAATGGGTAATGTGACCATATTTCAAGGAAAAGGGAAAGAAGCAAAGTGTCTCCAGGTTGATATAAATGGTAAGCTAGCATTTACTAGATCATTATTAAAACACAACTGTCTGAATCTAGACAGATGCTATTGAAAATGTTCTTGCATTTCAAAATAGCTGTATTAGTTCAGAAACACCACCATGTCAAGACTTGGCTCCTTTTTTTACTACTTCAGAGCAATCTCAGTGTTTGATGATTGAACTTCAGTTGGCTAGAGATTTGGAAGTCCCTGGTTTTTTTTCTTTTGACAAAGCCAATGTATCAGTTTTAAAAGGTTCTATGCTTTTAGTGTTGAATGTATGTTGTCTTTAAAAAGCCCACAATGTTTAAGTAGTTGAAATGACCAAACCCTCATGTCTAATGAAGAGCTTGTTGGAGAAAAGCAATGAAAAAGCCCTGGTGAGAATGACAGTAGATAAGGACAAGTACTACATACGGGAGTAACTGTTTTTCCCTTTTGCAGTAAGCTCTAGCTAACCTTCAGCTTTACTGTCCTCTTGGTATTGTAGTGCCAAAGGAGTGCCATACCTACCCAACAGCCTTTACAGTAATTCATTTACACTCAGCAAAACTGCCACCTGAATAGAAGGAAGTTTACTAAAGACATTTGAAGGATTGTGGCTGCCCACTGAAGATTGTTTCTTAAACTTATGTATTGATCAACCGTTTTCACCTGCACTGAAAGAGCTTTTGGTGCAGAGTGAGACATGAATCACTCATATGTAGAGCACTGACACTCTGCACAGCTGCTAAAAGAGAAATAAACAACGAGAGCAGTTTGCTGTCTTACTCTTCTTCAAGCCCATTTGACAGGAAACTCTATTCCAAGCATTTCAGCTCCATCAACACATGCAGTTTTCCACAGCCTAGAGAGATTGCTTGTTAACACTGCAAAAAGTTAAGTGCAGTGTTTCCAAGAAGATAATGACAGCCTTTGGTATGGATGTGAAGTATTAAAGCTTTTTTTTTTTTTCCCCAAAATGATTTCTGATATGGGAATTACAGAATCACAGAGTGGTTGAGATTGAAAGGCAGCCCTGGAGATCTTCTAGTCCAACCCCCTTGCTCAAGCAGGGTCAGCCAGAGCAGACAGCCCAGGACCATGTCTAGTCGGGTTCTGAATATCTCCACATCTCCATTACATTTCAGGGAAAAAAATGACACTAAGCAAACTACTGCCAGATTGATTGAAAAATTGGAAAGAACGCAGTTGCTGTATCAATGCTAAAATGCAACTGCCCCAATCTAGGCATGTGCTCGTGGTAAAAACAAGCTAACAAGCAAACTGCCAAACAGTTTAGCAGCATCACCGTGTCATGTTCCATTTTTCAGTAGTTCAGGGCAACTTCATTGTGTTTCAAGGATACACATTCTTCAGATTATGGTATGTATCAGCACTCTGGGAAGATTCCAGCTTAAGGTATTCATACGGTGCCTTGGTAGTAACTGCTGCTTTGAGCTTCTTGCATGGAATCAAATCTGCCAGCAGCCTTAAAAATGGATGCAGGAAGAAGAGCTTTCTGCCAGGAGACTCAGGGACACCTATGACTGGAACTAGATCAGCCATCAAAGCTATTACAAACACATGATCAGGGTAGCCCACAAACAGTAACCCTTTGTTGCCACAAACTTCTTGCTAAGTTTGATTCAAGTTTACCCAAACTGGCTAAATTATAGATCTTCCAAATAGAAATAAAAAAAAAAAAAATGGGTGCACATCCATGGATCTGCTGACTTGCGGAAACAGACTCCACAACTCGAATAGTTATACAGCAGGTATGTTTACTCCGGCGCCGGGGTGTAAGGGGACTTCTGCACAAAGCTTGCACACCCACCGCACGTTTTACCAAAATTAGAGTGTGGATATACATATTAATTGATTACATAACACAGACATATGTATGCATGAGTAAGGCTGGGTTAGTTCTAGAGGCTGATGTCAGCAGTTTTATGTTCTCTTTGCACCTGCGCATTGCCTCCTGGTGGGCGTCTTCGGGGGTCTTTGGGAGGAAGGCTCACAGTCTTTCTCACCTTGTACTTTTCCCCGGAGCATGCGCAGATTCTCTTGGCCAATTTCTTGAACAACAAGAGTATTTTCAGCCGATTTACTCATTCTATCTTACCTAAGAGAACCAATGGAACTTCTACCATCCGTATATGGCTATCTTTACTCATTACCAAGACCCAACTAGTTAGAGCACATCTGTTTCCCAAGGACAAAAACATAATATTTTGCTGAACACTGCAGTTCTTGGTAGATTTTCACAGTAAACTGCTTTGTTTTGATGAACACAGTAGTCCTTGGTAAAATTCCACAGAACAGTCTGGGCAAGCAGGATTATTAGCAATATTCAAAAATAGTATAAGTTGCTATAAGTAAGTAAATAAGTCTCAAAAATAAGTAATCATTTCTCTGTATCACTGCTATTTTTAATGTGTTATCTTGTTTACAAATGTTGATACGGACTGCCTTTTTGAAGAACTCGACCTCAATGTGTTTGGCCAATTACACATGAGATCCAAAATCAAAGTTATGTTTCACCACTTACTTTGGCAAGTAACATGTAGCTGAGGAGATTTACTCTATTTGATGTTTCACCTTCCCCATAAAACACAGTAATCATTGGGGGTTTGCCTAGGTGAACTCTTGTAGACCAGCAGTCTGTAGCTGACATGTGTGAAGGTTAGTGTAAGGAACCTGTGACAAACCCCTCCCTCATGCAAAATGGACAGTAGCGGTCATTGTGTGATTTTTAAGACTCCCTAAGTAAAACAGAAAGAGATAAGGAAAAAAAGCCTTTGCAGAGATATAGGAGTGTAACAGCTGGGGGAGGAAAATCAACCAGTGAGTAAGCAGAGGCATTCCCAGCATTGAGTAACCAGAAAAAATTGGGAGGACTAGAACAAAGAACAAGCAAACACTCCTGTGTCAATCTCAGCGTGAATTCATTGGAGACAACCCTCAAGCTCCTCAGGCTCCCCAGACACCGGGCCAGTGGACTGGTTGTTAACAGAGGTTATGTTTTATGTACTTAGGTACGTTGTCAGTTAAAGGAGTGACTGCCTTTATCTCAGCTGCTGATTGCTTAATTACCCGTTACCTAGATTTATTGCTTTGGCTACGCTCTTACAAAACCAAGTCAGGGTGAAGAACTGGAGAAACCCCTGACTGAAAAGCAACTGGGAAACTGCATTGAGGAGTCTTTCAACAGATGCTGGATTTTATCACGTCTTTAGATGACAGATACGATTTAAATAGTTTGCTAGTTAAATAGTCTAAATCTTTTAACCTCCCTATGCAGCCTGTTTCCTTACCACGGGAAAGAGACTGCCTCTCGTGAGATGGCGGCGGGTAGATGCTTCTCTGGGTGAGCAGCGCGGTGCCCAAGGACTCGTTTGGCCCTCAGGTGCCTGTTTCGCGTGGCTGTGGCCAGTTCTGCGCTCTTTTGTTCAGTCGTCCCCTAATGTGTCTGTGACTGAAGGATTAGGCCTAACTGATGACCCCTCCACCCCCCAATATCTAGGAATAACTGACAATTGTATAGGTGCTACGATACAGGCGGTCAGCCACATCAAAGAACAATGCTTCTCACAAACAGGAGCACCACACGTCCACCCCCCCCCCGGACGAATCGCAGCCCTCGGGTCGCCCCGGTGGCACTCCCACGGCTAGTCCCTGCATTTCGGCCGGGCTCACCCGGCTCCCCTTGGAAGGGCCCGAACCTCCTCTGTTTCCCCGTTACCGCCCCAGGGCCGGGCAGCGGCGCCCAGACACGCCGCCTGGCGGCGGCGGCAGCTGCAGCCGCCCCGCCCCGCCCCGCCCCGCCTCCCGCGGGACTACAGTACCCAGAGCCTCCCGCGCGCGGGAACGGCTGCGCGGCGCGAGATGCGCGGGCGCGGGAGGAGGGTTATTTAATTTCTGCCGCTCCTCTCTGGGTGTCCGGTGGCCTTTCGCCACTCCCCGCTTTCGCCCCTGGGGGGCTGCCCCGGCCTCGCCGCGGTTTGTGGTGCCAGCGCCCGGAGGGAGGGAGGCGGCCCCGCGGATCCCCTCTCGCGGGTGTCCCCTCGCCTCAGGCGCGGTGGGGCAGGAGGCGGTTAGGAGCTGGCGTGGAGAAGGGTGGAAAAGATCTGGAAGAAAAGGGGGTGATGAGGGGGGGAAGCAGTTCGGAGAGAGCGGTGTGGAAAGGGGCCTGGGGAAAGACTGCCGGGCGGAGGAGCGTGGGGGCTGTGAGGCTGCAAGGGGTAACGAGGGAGAGGGCAAAGCATCGCTGGTGTCTGTGTGGTGCTGATGGGACAGGCAGAACCTCAGCTGTGAGCTCTGGCTTTCCTTTTGGCGTACGCTGCCTCTTTCCATTAACAAATGTGGTGTGTTTCTGTAAGCCAAACCCTCTTGCTAACATTTTTTTTTGTCTGGCTAAACACTTTTTTACTGAGATAAATTAGGTCAGGGTCAATGTAGCTTCTGGTATGTGCAGACACAGCTGGAGGTTGATGCTTTTGTGAAGAAGAAAGGGGTCTGAAGATAAGACAGTAATAAATAAGACAGTTGGGGCCTATTCTTGAAGATAACAGGAACAAGGATGGGACAAATTAAAAGAAATCAGCTCAAGACACAACATAGCTTCACAACACCTCCTAAACGGACCTTTGTGAGCATGCGTGAGCACTGAGGTCAACCTGCAGACATGGTGAGGAAGACTACCAACGGCCACCAGGGACCCCTCGAGACCACCACCCAGCAAGAAAGTGCATGCGTAATTAGGATGCAGATATTGTAATTAGTTCCAGGAAATCTAATGCATAGGTAACTCATTTCTTGGAAAAGTTATGAATATGCATAATCCCATTTTATATTAGCTGCTGCTTATAGATCTGGGGCGTACTCACCTTTGCGGAGCTATTCATGTGTGTGCCCAGCGCTGCAATAAAGAATGTCTGCTCTCTAAAACTCCAGAACAAGTCTTAGAGAGTTCCTCTGCTGGCTTTTACAGTAACAGTTCTATGGTCACTGAAGAAGGACTGCCCTACCGAGTCACACCAAGGATCCACCTAAAGGCCTGCCTGTAAGGAAGGCAAGCACGGAGTGATGCTTCCTCTGCGAGATCCTTCCAAGCCAAGCTGTCTGCAGCCTGCCTACCTCACCCACATGTTGTATCTGCAACTGTGCACTCACAGGGTTGCCGCTGTGGTACTCTCTGATAAACTTATCTTAGGAGTGTAACTTACCATTTACATCACAGTTGTACAGATTTTTTTTTTTATTGTGTTTTGCGAATGTCTGAATACGATAGTCTAGTAAGCATCTTACTCTCACTCTCTTGAGTTTTCTGTATCTATGAACAATCCTATGTACTGATTTCTTAGTTTTACTTAAGCTGAAATTGTAATCTTAGTAGTTTAGAGGAAGAACTCAATGTACACAGGAGAAAGTGGCTTTAAAATGTGGAAGTTTTGCAGTAAAGCCCTGCAGTTTGTTCCTCATGTTTTACACTGAGGTCTTCCAGACCACTCAAAGTATAATGCAGTCTCCCTTACTTAATTGACACTTCTGACTGTGGGAGGAAAAAAGGCATGCTCAAGTGCCACAGATGAAACGCTCTCAAGAAAAAGGCAAACATCGTGCCCTGCACTAGTGTTTTGAGTCTGGCATTGCTGAAGCTTGCCATTGCCTACTGGTGTATTTTTAATACCCAGCTATATTTCAATCTCGTACTTGGTGACTTGTGAGTCAGCACTCTCATTCTTTTATGCTTGTGTCGGTGAACTAGGAGATCAGTTTCATTGGGGATGTAGAGTCTGTGTTGGGGCATTGGTTAGGTATTTAGAAAACACAAGCAAAAAGAGCATACTGAGCAGCGGAAGTTAGGCAACAGCAAGTGACAGGTATGCATTCATTTTTCTAGCAGTTTTCTGGGAAGTAGCAAGGTAGTGCTGATGTAGTGCCGCGTACAGCGGGACATCAGGCAGTTAACAACATTGGGAAGCCAACCGGGATGGGTCAAGTGAAATGTCTTCTACAATTGTGGGAGAATCGTAAGGAGAACCACGAATGAGGTGCTTATTATCTATATTTAAAAGCTTGTTTTTCACCAGAGAGAACTTGCAACTTGTTGTTTTTACAGCTTTAACTCTGCTTTGTTATTTTTTTTTTTTTTCAATTAGGTAAATGTCCCAGGGTGTGCTAAGAAAGCTAGATTTTGCTCTCAGGCATCTGGGGAGTAAAATGTTTCTGTACTGAAGGGGTCAGTCTTTCCCCATTTCTTTCCTCAGGCAGTCCCATGTTGAATGACTTCATTTTAGGAATTGAGCTATATTAACATGGTTATTTGTTTAAACATGGATTTTGTTGGCCTCATCAGGGTAATTGTGTTATGCAAAGTAAAAGATAGCAGCCTCGGGTCCTATTGCAGCTTCATTTCAATTGTAACTGGTCGGCTGACAAATTCAAAGTGAAATTGCATACCTGAAATTGCATGCATGTGCCTTATCTGACCAAAGGTAATGGTGTATGCAGGTTATTTGGACTTCAGTGGTCTGTGGGTGCTGAGAAGAAATGATTAACAAAGGAGACTTTTTAAACAGTTCAGGTAATTGTGAGAATACTGGAGGCTAGTACTCTGTGAAGGTTTTGCATGGCAAGCCTATCAAAGGCAGGCTGGAGTCACTAAACTGGTTTTCTTGTGAGCCATCTCTCTGATTACAACGACTGCCTGAGAGTCAAACAAGCAAGACAAAGCTTAAAACAAAAAGCTCAAATAGAACTGCACATAAATATGTGCATAGACACGTGTATACCTGCATGCACACTCACGTCTTCATCATAGCATGAGAATTATGAAGGGCACGCAGATGTTAACAAGGCCAGAGTGACTAATGGTGCAAGTCAACATCTTTCCACTTTGAACACAGAATAAAGCAGTAGCTAAAACACCAACTACCACTATTCTGCAAGTCTTGCTGCTGTTTTGAGCTGTGTAATGACTTGGGCACTTACTGACTATCTAATAAACGTGCTGCCATTTTTCCGTGTAACAAGGAACATCACCAGTTAGTGTGGCAGGCAGGAAGGAAGAGGAGCTGTGCCATCACCGGAAGGATTGCAGTAGGTCGAATGGATGCCTTTGGGGACTTGCACTGCATGTGGAGCTCATTTAATTAGTCTAGATGTAGATAACCATTCAAGGATTGATAACTGGGGAGGGTACATCTGAGACAGCACTCTGTCCATCTTTGTTACAGCAAAAGATGATAATTATTGGCGTAGCTGCTCTCCTTCAGAGATCTTTTGAAGCTGAATGATTGCTGCTGATGGCACTGACAGCTAGCCAGCTATTTCTCTGGCTTCATTAAATCATCCTATTCATTTAGATCTCTTAGTTGCTGCAGGACTGTTCATGGTTTAGACTTCTTGTATTTGCTGGCTCTTTGTGCTTGTTTCTTGCTATTAATTTGAATGCTTTTGTGTTGAAAGAAGCTAGTATGCAGGTTTTTTCCTCCCTTTTCTTTTGAATGTGTAATCATAGGCTGGTTGTTTTAGAGTGCTGTGGTTTTCACAATCTTCATATTTGCTGAAACAAGGCAGTAAGGTGACCCACAAAACTGGATTTCATGGTCAAACACCTATCCAATGAAGGTAGCAATGAAGGTTATGGAGGCCCTCTGGTAAAGTTTGCACATGAGACGTGCTTGACTTGTTGGTTGTATAGCAGCATATATTTTTAGTCAGGGTGAGGTCTTTCGGACAGTCACTTCTGAGGTGTCTCTCATTTCTGTATGAGTGCAAGCCACAGCAAGGGGTTATTTGTATAGGAGTGAGAGTCAGCTGATACTCATTTCATTTTAAGGATCTTGGATGCACGCTCTTCTGTGACCCTGTACTTGCTGAGCTGTCCAAGGCATTGCTTGACAAGCAGAGACACAGCCTGTTCTTCTCCCCAGAAGTTCTGTCCATTTTGTTGCTCACCCTGGGTGTCAACTCTGCCCTACGTGCAGTTTTCCTTGTTCTTTATTGAAGTAGAGTCAGTGATTTGGGGAAAACCAGGAGGCAGCGAAGACAGGTTCAATCAATAATGTGCTGCTCAAGTTGTAGCCTTGATGTGGTGCATGTACTGCAAGGGGAAACTTCACCCTAATTTATGGGCTGTCTGTTAGGCTGGGAAATCAGATTCTGTGAAGTCCAGAAATAAATTTACCTTCTGAGGTGACTACTCAGCTGGCAGGGATGTGTTGGAACTCTAGAGATTTGCGGGAGTTTGGCTTCTTCATGTATGCTCTGTTGGCATATCAAGAAGTGCTTTACGCTGTCTCCTGTAGCTTCGTTTGGTGAGTCGTGGACACGCTCCAGCAAAACTGGAAGCTGAGCAGGATGCGTGGCACTGCTTTGGGTTGCTGTATGGTGTTGCACTATTTTACATGAATTTTGTTTCCTCAGGGAAAGCTCTGATACTGCAGGTAACTGTGATGCAGTTCTTTGTTGTAGACATCCTCACACTTTTGATGATAAAGCTGTGCACCTTATCAAACACAAATAAGAGCTTTTGCAGTGTTGGAGTATTTTTGCAGACGGCTAAAGGAGCAGTTGTACGGACATGCAAGTCCATCCCCAGAAATAAATCTTGCTTTGCTGACCTGCAGCTATACCTTTCCCTGGATTTCTTTTCTGTGAAAAATTGTCTGATAGTGCTAATCTCCACGGTCACGCTTGTGGCTTGAAAGAAAAGGAAACTTACCCACAAGTGTTCGTAGCTGTAACTGCTCTGACAGTGGTTGAAACCACAGGATTTTTTTTTTCACAAAATAGCTATTGTACCTGAGAATTCTCTGTTCAGGAAGGAAATGCTTAGCATGCAAGAATACTTTAAGTATTTCTCTCCACTTTCTTATTTCAAGCCGTATCATTCACTAGGGATCTAATCTAGCAGGATTTAAAGGTTTCCTGGTGAAAAACCCATAAAGAAGTGTATACATAATAGCAAAGAAAAGGTCACTTCTGAAATGTTACCTGTTTTCACCTTCCAGGCTGCATTGTGTGCACTTGTTATTCTTGGAGGTAAGAAAATTTATTCTTAATAATTCCTTAGCATGCTTTTATGTTAAACTGGGATGGAAAATCTGGTTTGGTGTGGAGGTGTTCTTAGAGGTTTATGCTGCTGGGTTTATTAGCTGCAGGACCAGGACAACATTTGAGTGTTGGGTTGAAACAAAATTATGTTCCCAAAGTGCTTTAGCTTGCTGCACTTGCTGTTGTAAATAGCTTCTGCTTGAAATTAATTCCACTGGGAAATAAAAGACCTCAGCTAATGGAATTACGTCAGTATATCTGGAATATGAAAAAGCCAAGCAATTAAAAATAGACAATTAATTAAGCTTACAGTTTCCTCTTAAAGATGTAATGTTTGAAGGAGTGCTGTAATAAACTCTAGCAAGATAATACTAATAAAACAAATATAATTTGACAGAGTTGGCATGTTAGATATTATTAATTGAGTATGCGTTGAGTTGTGTCTTCGTATTTACAAAGAATAAAAATGGCTGATTCATTAGCTGTCAGGAATACTTTTCCAACATGTATCAGGTTATGTCATTTGTGGCTTTATTTCATCAAAAATCTCTAACAGGAGTTTAAAGAAATTTTCATTTGAGCTTTATGAAACTGCCAAGGAGGAAGACTAGTACAAAACCATCTGCACATAATCTATGGCGCTTGGACAAGCCAGGGTTTAGTGATTAGTTTGAGATCATACATTTCAGTAGCTGGATTTGGAAGTGAATCCCAATTTTCACTCTTAAATCCCAGCTCCCAGGAGATGTTCTCTAACCCGTGTCATCACCAGAACTTCAGCCTGATGGCTGTAATTATGTTAAAATGTGTGGTAATGACTTTTTTCTGTTTGTGCTGTGTTTTCAGCTCACAGTGATGTGACGACGGTAGATGGGAGAGTGTGTGCGACTGTTACTTTCGACCTTGACTATCCCCAGTTGGAGCAGTCTTTTCGGATCAGCTGGCACAAGGAAAGTGCATCCTCACGGCGCTGGACACGTGGCAGCACTGGCCATGGCCAGCGTGTTCATGTCTTTCCTAATGGGACACTGGGGCTCCGCATGGTCAGGAAAGAGGATGCAGGATGGTACACGGCCACAGTGTGCAGCAGCTCTCAGCATTGTTTCTACCAAAGAAAATTTCAGCTACGTGTGCATGGTGGGTGTAAATTCTCACTTTAAAGTCCTTGTCTTTCTCTGTTGGGCTGCCTGGATCAGACACTTGTTTATGTTATGATGTACAGATTATGTATTCATGGTTGGCAGTTTCTGCCTTTGTTTTTGAGTTCATGTGATAATGTAGATGAGAACACTTGTATGTTATATTTTTGATTAAAGGCTTGTTACGCTTGCAATTAGCATCTACACTTGAGATACAAGTCTAAAACCAAGATGTTGCAGTTAGACTTTTAAACCCAACCATTTAAGCTCCTAAATGTGCTGAGCTCTTATTCAGCTTCCTTGTTTAGTTATTGGGCTCTATTTTTAGGCTCTCAACTCTTGTTTTTTTCATTCTTTTTATCCAGTGCTTAAATTTACCAGCTAGAAAAATTAGATCTTTATTTTGAAATATGTGTTAACATCACTATTGAGGTCAACCCAGTCCAGCAAGGTTTATTGAAAGCTGCCTTAGCCTTCGTGAAGTCTGACTCACAGTGGAATAATGTGGAGATTTAAGGACCTACAAAGTGCTGGTTAGGACTCTCCTCCCTATTCTGAGCATCTTGGCCCTTGAGGTGTTAGTTCTTCAGGGGTACCATGGCACAGAAGATTAGTCAGAGTTGTGCGTTGTTCTGCCTTCCTGCTTTCCTCACTCTCAACATCACCCTTTGCTTGTGGTTTCAGGGCTGCCAGAGGGCTCACAAAAATAAATACTTGCTCTCTCTTCCGAATAACCCCCCGTCTTCGGTGTCCCCTTTCACTGTACTTTGCAGCCAGGAGTAGAGGATGAGAAGTTTCTTCCTCACGCTGCTCCCTTGATATTGTCAGTACTCAGCAAAGCACTCTGGCTGCCTTGCCCTCCTCATAGCCCTGAATGTTGAAGGGATTTTCACCTTTTGTGCTTCAGTGACTTGAACTTGCTATCTCTGACTCGAGCCAGAGCAATCCAAGAATGTGGACTAGAAAGTGGGTTCTGATGACACTGCTGTTCAAGGTGACTTGTATTTTGTGCCTTTCAGTTACTGCCTTTCCTCTGTTTCCTGGAGGTAGGAACCAGAGAATTTTTTTTTCCTTCTTGTCCATTGTATGGGTAGACAGAACAGACAAACAGGAGGCATTTTAGGCTGTTTGAGATGCGTCCTGTCTTATTTTGAAACAGCTAAGAACTGAACTATGTTATGGCAGGTGGTTTCAATGTAGGCAGTCTTTGCCCAGAAGCAGTTAGCTTTTTAGCAGCAAGCAATTATCATTTGATGGGAGTTATTTTTATTCAGACTACAGTAATTTTATAACTCAGACATGCCAAATTCAACTTACGACAAAAGGCATAGGGTTTATTTCCATTTCTCACATAGCAGCTGTTGCAAATGTCAGGATCCAGTTTTGTAAGGAAACTGTTAAAACTTAGTATTTGGGTTTTGGACAGTGTCAAAGACAATATTCTAGATGTGTCCCTAGGCATTAATATATATGGCAGATGCTGATTCATAACACACTCTTGCTATGTCTTGTGACCTTCCAGTAGGATTCTCCCTTCCTAAATCAAATCCAAGTAAAATGCTTCCTCAGCATGACAAGGAAATGGACCTTCTCATCGTTCTCAGGGAACTGTTCAGGGACTTAATTTGTTATCTGCCCCCTTCTTAAAAGCAAGCTCTGGCTGCATGCAGGTTCCCAGTAGGTAACCGGTAAGCCTGTGTGGAAATGCTTCCAAGGTAGTAAGAGATTTCAAAAAGCAAATATATATGATTTCCTCTACATCTCTTAAGTAAATATGCATGTGCTCTCTTTCAACAGGGCACCTTGTCAGAGGGCTTGTAGGTGACTGTGTTACTTTTGATCTGAACTGCCTGCAATCAGCCAGGTACATCCATATCATGTGGCAGAAAGACAACCAGCGAGTGGCCAAGATAAAACTGGAGGCAAATGTCTCTGTGATCTACTGCGACAGAGCCCATGTGTTCCCCAACGGCAGCTTGAGCCGCTGCCCCGCGCAACGCGGGGATGAGGGAGAGTATGTGGCAGATGTATTTGGTCAGGACGGCGTGCATTTGCATCAGGAAACTTTTAACCTGGAACTGAACAGTAAGTCTGAGTGTGCAGTGCATGTGTGATGATGTATTTTCAGTAGGTGACCTTGCACTGTGTGCATGCCTTGTTTTGTCTTTGGGGTCTCTTCCCAAAGGGTGTATTTTGTAGATGAATGAAATATCCAGAGAAATATCCTTTCATTCTCTGAGTGTAGCTGTGTTGTAGGACGTAAGTCTAGAAGTGTAGTTTGGCTGGGGGTGGCAGAGCAAGGAGATGCATTAATTTGTATGGCAAATCCTGAAAACAGCACTTAGATGGTGTATGCTGCTCTGGCAGGTTTCCTTGTCCAGGGCCGGTGTTCAGAAGGTTTTTGGCTTTTGAATTCCAACAAGGTGGTGAGCCAAAAGTGGTCCACTTCCCCCTGGGTCAGGCCATGCTTAAGGTTTACTTGCAAGCATGGAGAAAAACAGAAGTATAGGAAAACCTAGTAAAACTCAGAATTGAGAGAGGGTACTACCAGGGTTCAGACTCCGGTAGTTTGCCTAATGCTTGAATCCAACAAATTGCCCTTTGTAACAAGAACCCAGTCTGCAATCCAATTAACAAGAGATACAAGGAATGTTCCTGCTTGTGATCACTCTCTGTGGAATGTAAAATATCCCAATAATGAGCAGATATGCTTTTTTTTCCCCCTCAGGAGTGGAAATGTTTAAAGAAATCACAGAACTTATTGGTGGATCCGTGTTCTTGAAGCTAACAGAGACAAAGCTGAAACAATTCTTCCAGGTAGTCTGGAAAAAAGAAAACACAGAAATTGCTTGGACAAATGGTTCTTGGTTTTGGTACCATGAGGAATATGTTAATAGATCTGAGATTGTGTCTAATTACAGTCTCAGACTAGACAGGATTCAGGAACGTGACTGTGGCAGATATTCTATAGAAGTGAATAATAGAGATGGGAGAACTCTATATGAAGGCATTGTTAGTGTGAAAGTTGGTGAGTATCACTTAAAAATGCTGTCTCTCAGTCAAGCAAAGGTGGTTTTTTTTAAAAATCCAGATTTAATACAGAAGCCCAGACGAATTATGTAAGAGACTGCCCCAAATGCACTAGCAATTAGCTAATTAACAGATGGATGAAATGAAGACTAGCTAGAGTAAGCCTTGTTGGGTAAAGCTGGGCATTCTTTTGCCAGTATGATGGCTCCAGCCAAAGATCTAGGCTGGTAGAAAGCATCATTTTGTTTCTGTTTTGTTACTACAATATATTTTGAAAATACTGTGAGCTGTGACAGAAAAATTACTTTTTTTTTTTCTGGTAAATGCCATATCCTTTGTTCAGATGATTGCTGGTTTAGATGCATCAAAAGAACTTTCTGTTCAGTTTGTGTTCGAGTATCCCCCAAATTGGGAAAAGATTCACTTTCACATCTGCAGAGGTTACTGTGGTGGGGAAACTGGGAAACTCTTAATTAAATGCTTCCTACAATTCTAGTTTTGTTTTAAATTTCAGAGTGTAAGAGGTTGACTAGTGTAGTTACATCGATACAACTTTTTTGTTTGGGCTAAAATTAGCCTTTTTACTGGCCAAGGGACACATCTGAGAGAGGAAAAACAATTAAATATAATTCACATTTCCTGCTTGTCTCTTCTTCTAAGAAGTGACATCTTAGCCTCCCAGTGAAATGACGTGAGCGCTGCCTCAGTGCCATGTGCACTTCCCTGGAACACAAGGCTGATGTACTGTTTGAAATTTTCAGTGATACAGAAGCTGAACCAGAGTGATACAGAGACTTACAAGTGTACCTGAGTATCAGACAGTGATACTAAAATGCCTGGTGTGTGAGCATATCTCACTAGCTGTTCTTATCACACCTTGCAGGTTTCTCAGTTGGGGTGAGGCAGAAAGAACAGGCTGTTGGCTGGGGTCTGTCCCAGTGCCATGGGTTACAGGCTCCCATACATGCTTTGTGAAAAGAGACCCTTTGGTTGTAGAATCCTCAGAGAAAATAAAGAAGGTAACCTTTAAGTTTTAGAGGTCAGCTTCTGATAATAATGTACTTAGAGGATGTTACAAAAATAAAGGTCAATAAAGCTAACACAGTACAGCAGGATGAAGGTACAGTAAGTGTTTTTTACAACTGAATTTTCCTTGTAGAGCAAAAGGAGACGTTTGGAAGATATGCTGTTCGTGTACTGTTCTGTATTCTCATGGTATCACTAGGAGTTGTAATTATTACTGTCTCAGTTGCGCTGACATGGCATTTTCAGAAGCACAAAGATGGGTCAGGTGAGATATCCTATTCAACACTTTCAGAATGCAGAAGCCCTGTTTAAACAGCCATTCATGTGTAGATCCAGTTCTCTGCATTTCCGGGAATATCTGACAGCGCAGTTTCTACTATGGGCAAGGTTAAGACTAGCAGGCTGCAGCTTTACACGGCGTCGGTGCCGGCGCCGGCACGTGGCTCTGCGGGGCCTGGCTGCCTGAGGCTTTTCACACCGATGGAAGGACTTTCAGCCCTGCCTGCTGCCAGGGTCCTGTGCTGGCAGTGTCCGAGCTGGTCCTGTGTCTCTGTAGGGTGGGCATGTGGCAAGGCCTTAGGAGCTCTCAGCAGCTGCTGTTTTCCTGTTTGCGTGGTCTGCTGAGAGATGCTTTTGTCATCTGGAGGTGGGATGTTGGCTGGTCAAACAGGGCCTCATACCTCTGCCTGGTGGGGCTCACCTGCATTCGGTCACCTTTGGGAGCACAGTGTTGGTGAGTGCAGGCAGTGAGGGGGGACCCATGTTTCCTCCTGAGGCAGCGACCCCAGCCTGAACGTGATGTGGCCTCCCCAAGCCCAGACACCACGTCACCGCTGGAGCTGTGCGGGCGAGCGTTTGACTGGACTCAACCGTGGCGGCATTGCGCAGGATGTGTGAAGCTGGGGTGCTGCTCAGGAGCTCCCCATTGGCTCCCAGGCCTGTGTGAGATTTTAATACAAATTGAAGGTCTTCTGGTTTGCCAGTTTTATGTAGCTCACACCTAAATGGGGGCAAGATGGGAATGAGAATCACAGGTCCTGTACATGAGGTGAGGAGAGAGTGGGTCTGTATGGCCCGTTGGATGGAAGATGATGATCTTCTCTGACAAGAAGCTGTTATTGCCTGGAGGTGCTTTGCAGTTCAAATGCACAGCTGGTCCAGCACATAGCTGATGGAGACAAAAAATAGTTTGTCCCATAAGGTAGGAAGGAGTGGGTAGTGATTTGAAAGGCTTTAAGCTGAGCAGAGGAGAGAGGTCAGAGAGAAAAGGGAGTTGGGGGAGGGTGCATTATTGGGGGGTGTGGTGTGCATGGAGAGACTGAAAAATACAAGATCATCAGTGCATAGAATATTCTGCATGGTTCAGAGCAGTGAGATACACTTAAGTCAGAGCTGTTATCTTTAGTTATGTGCTCCTGAGCCTTCCTTTTCTCTAGTAAGGGGTGAGCTATAGGGAATTGGGCGATATGTGGGGTATGAATTCTTCCACTGTTTCCTTCAGATGTTTCAAATGTATTTGCTTTTTCCTTGACTTGGCTTAAGTTTGGATCACAGTACCAAGCATTCAACATGCAAGTTTGATCCTTATGGATGAGAGGGACAGTCCTGAGGCATGTGAAGAAAGGGATGAAAACAGTCCTTGTTCACGTGAGTATCCATCACTGTGTGGCTTCCTATCGGGCACAGAGAGGGAGCCAAGAGTGTGATTTGTCTGTGTGTGGTTTAGTGAGGCCTGATTGTCTTATCTAAACTGAACATTGTAATCAAGGGGATCTTTTTCTAGCAAAGAAATATCTGAAATTTGAAAGATCTGAATTACTCAAAGTACTCAAGAGCTGCTGACAGCATCAATACCAGGGTAATCACATGTGTGCTGGACTGGGACTATCTAGATAATGAGTTTTCTGCAGTTTCAGGTCCTGCCTAGCCAAGCCTGGTGGGCTGCGTCCTCTTCAGCTGTGTGCAGAGACTTACAGTTCCTGTTAGCTACTCGCTGCCTGGGACCGGCTGGTGCTTTTCCTTCTTCTTCCACTTGCCCTGCACATTTGTTAGGCATCACACTTTCTGGGCAGAGGGGGTGGTTCAGACCGTGCAGGGCAGACAGTACCTCTCCTGTATTAACTGGCATGATCCTTCCTTCCACCTGTCTGCCCTTCTGTCCTCCCCCACGCTCTCTTCCCTCTTCCCCTTTGTGATCCTTGCACAGTTCCTCCCACCTGGTGGGAGTCTCCACCCCAGCTCAGAGCCAGGCCATTGCAGTGTTTGGCCCATGTAGCTCATCAGCCTGGAGGCCCTGTCCCCTCGACACCAAGATGTGATCTGCAGGGAGCAAAGGGGGCAGACCCTGCTGTCACCCCAAAGGTGGGGGTGTGAGGAGTCCGATGGCTTCTCTTGTGGACAGAAGCCATTCTGCATTTGAGTGCTGAGCGCTGCAACACTAGAGACATCCCGTGTGAACCGGGTTCAGGGAATAGATGTAGATGTGTCTTCTTGGGCTCCTTGCCTGCTACGTTTTGTGGTCATAGGAAGTGATGGAGGTAGTGGGTAGAGTGAAGTGAAGCTCAGATGTTCTACTTGAGAGGCATGGCAAAGACTTGGGTTTGCACTTACACTTTTTCTGAGTTTTCAGTAAATATACAAATCTAATAATTTTAGAAACTTGGCTTCAGCTGTGCAACATTGGGATTTCTGCTTGCTTTCTGCTTTAAACAACTTATTTCCTCATGGAGGATGTTACTCAGCCCAGATCCCCATAATTACTTATGGAGCATCCTGTAGCTAGTCCCTACCCTCATGTGAGTCCCCGGACTTTCCTGCCAGCACTGGATTCATCAACCAGTGCCTGAGAAAAACATGTTGAACTGCTATGGGAGCACTTTGCAGAGGGACTTGTAATGATGCTCAGGTGGAAGTGCTGTAACTGTAGGTACCAGTCGCAAACTAACTGTGCTGGTGTGTTTGCTAAAGCCGTTTTGCCTGTCTGGACTTTGAACCTTGAGCTAGTGTTTTTCTTTTTTATCTGGTGAAAACCTCCATTCCTGTCCCAGAAGTAGCTGAAGAAGAGTGTCTAAAGGAAGGCAGGCAGAAGTCAGTCCAGGGACTGACATCTGAACTTCCTCTCTGTTGTTGTCCACACTCTGAGTTTGTTTTCAATTAAATGTTTTTTTTTTTTCTCCTTTTAGAAAATGATGAGAATCCTAGTGTGCAGGGACTAGATGGTACAAACTCCCCTGAGCAAAGGAATAAAGATTTGCTGAGAAGCAACAAAGAGGCTAACCCAGCAACAGCTGGTAAGGTGACATATTCTTCTGTCTCCAAACTTCAAGGTAATCAGAAGCAAAAGCAAGTACACAAAGCAAAAACTGAACTAGAGTAAAATACCAAACAAGAGCTTTAACAGAACTTCCCATTGAATCGTGCAGTGGATTGGAAGCAAGGTTGGGGCTGGGGCAGGGGCAGTGCTGCTGCCCAGGCAGGGCCGCTGTGCTCAGCACCTGGGCTGTGCTCGGGGCGGTGGCTCTGGCCAGGACTGAGCTGCCAGAGGAGCTAAAGCCCAGGCCCTGCTCTACCCCCGGGCGCGCAGAGCTGCCGCCAGCCCTGTCCCAAATGCTCGGGCGGCTCTGCCCAGCGCTACTGGCAGGTGCCAGTGCAGGCAGGAGTGCGCTGTTGGCCAGAAGCCCCACTCCCACCAGCTGGGCGCGGAGGAGAAGGAGCGGGCAGTGAGGCCCTGGTGCCCTGAAGCGCTTGGCTGTCCAGGTAGGGGCGTCCCTGCTGTGCCCCTTCCTGCAAGGGGCTGCTCAGGCCGTGCCCCTGGGCGCCAGCACGGCCTCGCACTCAGACCCGTGTCATTCTCTGGGGGCCGTGGGAAAGGCCTGAGCCGGGAGCTGTGAGCAGAGCCGGTGGTGGTGGTGCGGGTCTGTGGGCAGGCCGGGCCCAGCAGGCTGCACGCTGGGCCTGAGCCCACAGGCTGTAACCACAGCCCTCTGCTCCTGCCTTGTGCAAGCGAGCGGCAGGAGGAAGCGGCCGATACAGAGGAGCTGCTGCGAGCGCTCGCACCCGTTGGTGCTGTTCTGCAGGCAAGCGCTCACCCAGGGTCTGTCATCTCCCCCACTGCCATAGACCTGTTGAAGGCCTGGCCACGGGTAGAGCAGCCCTGTGTGCGAGCTGTGAGATACGCTCAGGGTGCCCCAGTGTCTGCCAGCAGCTGCCTGGCGGCCTCTGGCTCAGCAGCAGCTTTGGTGAGGGGCTGACCTGGCCTCTCTCCCTCCATGCCTCCCTCCTCCTGGAGGACGGGAGGTAGAGGGGGTCCTTCTGCACATATTCTTTGGCTGCTTTGCAGGTGGTCTTTGGCCAGCCTTTGCCAACTTCTGGCCGTGTGTTTTTCCTGTGTTGGTATCATAATCTTGTCTAGTCAGTGGCATTAAAGAGATTTCTACTCAACTGACTCTTCTCCTTTGAGATGGAGCTGCCAGGGCTCAAGGTATGAAAGCTGTAAAGCCTCCTACTTCAGTTAATGAAATGTGTGTTGCCCTAAATGTTGAGAATACCACCCATCCAGAATTTGAGTGTTGCAGTCCTCCAGGATTTGAGGACTTGAAGGTTGACTGTGTTATTTTGTGTCATTCAGACTACGTGCCTTCAGGATCCAGAGTGTCCTGGAAATGTGGTGAAGAAGATGTGTCCTCTCAGTGTGCTTTGATCAAGAAGAGCACAAGGGGACTCCCAGAAGACAAGTCTGGAGATCCAGTATGCAGTTCTTCCCCTTAGATTTGCCAGGAGAGATGTCCACAGTATCAGACTTGAAGTTTAGACTCTTCCCTTCTCCCTCAGCTGGCTGTGAGCTAACCTTGCAATTCTGCTGTTCCTCCTATAAATCTGATTCTTTGTTTGAAGAATTGGCTGGAAGCCTGAAGAGAAATCTCTCTGTGGATCAGTTTGTTTTCCAGAGCTGATGCCCTTCTCTTCCCTCTGCTGAAGGTCTCGCAGGAGAACCCATGAGGACCCCCTTGGAAAGCAAACATGGCAATTAACCCTGAGAAGAGGTCAGCCCCTGCTTCTCTTTGCTTCCACTAAGAGGTGTCACTGTGAAAAGAGAAGGACCTCAGGGATTTCTGGAGGTGGGATCAGGATTCTGACCTCGGTCCCCATCTTCTTGTGGGTGGTCCATGCACCTGACTGACTGGACAGGGGAACAGGACCAACACCTTAACAGCTCAGTGGACGTGGGTGGTTTGCTTAAGCCTCCATCTAACACATACAGTGCTGATAAAACCGCTGTTTAATTTGCATGATTATACTTCTGTTGTTTGCTTAGAGGAATGTGCTGCTTAGGTGGAAGTCAGTTCAGACTATAGTGGGAGACAGGAACTGCACCGGAGAACATGCAACAACTTTTATTTAGGAACTGTTGTTTTAGAAGGAAAGAAAGCAGAACATTGATACAAATGGGTGTAGCCATACATGTGATTGCCATTAATGAATGGCCTTGGTAATTAGCTGTATTTTCTGCAATGCCTGTCTTAAATTCTATTTTAAATGGTATGTAGTAATTTTAGGATGGCTTTAACTTAGTTATGAGGTGCTGCCTGTATGTTTCATGAAGCATCTTTTCTTATAGAATGTTGAATAAAAGTTTTTTTTGTTAGTACTAAAAAGGTGTTCCTGAATGTCATTACGAACTGGGATTGTTTATGTAATCTGTTTTGCTGTTTAAGTATATCTTAATACACGTTCTTTCTGTAGATAAAATCTATGGCTTTGTATTCTATCCCTGCTGTAGACAGAGACACGTTGCTGGTGTCTCTCTAGAGCAAACAGATGATTGTGAGTACAGTCCCACTTGCTGACTGCCCTGCCCTTCTTCATGGGGAAAAACCCCAAACCCAACCACCTTCTCACCTTGTTCTCACAGAGTCATTCTTGCTTTGCTGTAAAGTCTACAATCTGTCCACATCCTTCTTAACTTTTGCTCCTCAAAACTGACCACAATATTCTTGTTGAATTTTAAAGTAATCAGGGTAATAACTCCCCATCTTCATAGCTCTTGCTCCTCCTCCTGTGTTCAGAAAGGAAATTTTTTTGAAGGGGATCACCTGCTAGCTTGCATTCAGGCTTATCACGGAAAATACTCTGTCTGAAGGCAAAATTCAGGTTTACCTTCCAGTCTATTGTGGGAGTTCATGAGTCTTCATGGTGTAAGAGCTCTTCAAACTCCTGAATATTTGTAGGGAAAAATTAAAAAGTTGATTCTGCTGTTGATCTATGAGAATTCAGTGAGTGTAGATTTAGACTGACTGGGAAACATCATGATCTGATTACGAGTGACACTGCTGAAGATACCCAGTCCTGTAGTGTGATGAAAAGTCAAGAGCTGATGAGTACTAAGTGTCTGAAAACTGAGTAAGAAAGCGTAGATGGATTTGAGAATGGCTACTAAAAGTTGCAAATTGGAGAATGTAATGGAAAAGGAGTTACCAACATGGGTTGGGAGCTTCGAGTGCCTTCCTGCTTGCAAGGGGAAAACGAAGTAAATATTGCAAGTTCCTTGAATGCTTCTTCAGATTAGTTTCAATTTGCAAAGTGTTTACCTGTGGGAACTTGGCATGTCTGCTGCACTAACTAGATGACTTTACATGGGAAAGGAAGGTTTATGGAGTCTTTCATTCAGTTAAAAGGGTACAAGAGTTGTAAGTAGACCACATCTCTGAAGGAAAAAGTGACTGTAGATTTTAATGGTTGAAATGCCTCAGATTTCCATGTGTGCCACTACTCTTTCAAATACTAGTCTTACATGTTTATCAGTAAGATGTTCTGTGTTCTGGGATTGCATTTGACTTAATTCAGCAAGAAATGTGTGGGCTTCTGTCCTGGTTTAACCAGGATAGGGTTAAGTTTCCCCAGCAGTGGGGGGAGCTCTAGCCGGGTTATTCAGATACCATGCGGACGTCACATCCTGGCAGGTCACATTTTTTCCTGGCGCGGAGCGCGGTGCACTCGTGGTCTTGTACATCGTGCTTCAAACTGCTGTATTTGGTAGCTATTTTGCTCTGTTCATTGCTATCACTATTACTGTTATTGTTATTGTTGTTGTTTGTTGTGTTGCTATTGCACTGTTGTATTAAACCTTTCCTTATTTCAGTCTTGGGGCTTTGTACTTCACTCCCTTTGTGGGGGAGGGGCAGCGGCCGCGTGGTCTCAGACCCCGGCAGGGGCTAAACCATCACAACTTTGGCGCCCAACGTGGGGCTGGAGAAGACTGAAATAAGGACAAAAGGAGAAGTGTGTTAGAGCAATCTGTTAGGTGTAATTTTTTTCTGGTTTTATTTGTATTGTTTGATAAGAAATGTTTGCAAAGCTGGGCAATTTGCTTGCGTGGTGGGGCTGGATTAATCCTCATATCCACTCTGTGCTCCTAGTACTGGCATTTATTGTCGGTGGAAAATGTGTCAAGGGCTTTATTTTGCTATACTGGTTACTGTCTGCTTATAATGGGCTCGTTTTGCTGCTTGTGGGGGTGAACCGGTACCTGTTTGCTGCCTGGTCTTTTGTTTGGGGTCTCACCCCCTCTATGGGTGAGCCAGGGGAAGATATTCTCTCAGTTTTTGAGAGTTTCAGCTATCCCTGGAGCCTCCTGACCACTGTGTTCGTGGCACAATGCTTTCTAAATGTCTGCCTGATCTTGTTTTGGGCCATGCGGTACTTCTCCAACAATAGCACCACCCAGAAACCTGCCCTGGGGGGCAGATAGTTATAAATGGCAAGGTGTGTGGGAAAAGATGGGCAAGTACCTGAGTGAGTGGTCACCCCCAACGTTCTGGGATTTTACTCCCGAACAAGTGCAGAGTCCTGATAAACTGGTGGAGTGTTTGGAAAAGGTGTGCGGCCAATCAGACAAACCCCGGGAGATGCAGCTCGCTGCGATGTGCTGGGGGCTTGCCCATGCTTACCGCATCGCCCTTAACACTGATCACTGCCCTCAAGGGGGCGAAAGAGCTGCAGGGTCTGAAAGTGAGCCTGCTGGTACAGCAGCTGGGCCAGGGGGACAGGCAGCGCCAGTACCGGTCGCCTCCACCAGCACAGCAGCTGAGCCGGAGGGACAAACAGTGCCAGTATCAGTTGCCCCGATACGGAAAACCAAATATACCAAAAAAATCCCCTCGCAGTGCACAGGGTGATAATGAACCAGGCCCATCACGAGAGCAGGAGGAAGAGCCGGAGGTAATCATCCGATCTCTATCCCTCAGTGAGTTGCGAGATATGCGGAAGGATTACAGCCGCATTGCAGGCGAGCAAATTTGCACCTGGTTGCTCCGGTGCTGGGATACTGGAGCTGCTGGTTTGGAATTGGAGGGGAGAGAGGCCAAGCAGGTGGGACATTTAGCCAAGCAGGCTGGTATTGACAAGGCAATAGGGAAACAGGCTCAAACCCTCAGCCTTTGGAAGAGCCTCCTGCTTGCTGTGAGGGAGAGGTACCCCTACAAGGATGATTCTCTATGTCGGTTAGGCAAGTGGACCGACATGGAGAAAGGCATCCAAAACCTCAGGGAGATGGCTGTGTTTGATATGATCTATGGTGATCTGAATGATGAGCAGTCACCATTGGATCCAGATCAGGTCCCTTGCACACAGCTGATGTGGCGGAAGTTCCTGCAAAGTGGACCAGAGGGACATTCCAAAGCATTAGCAGCAGCATCCTGGTGGCGAGACAATCAGACAGTGGATGAAGTGACTATGCAGCTCTGGCACTATGAGGGAAGTCTCCCTTCCTCCCAACATGCTTTGGTTTCAGCCGTAGAGGAACTGTCTCAGAGGCTCCAGAAAATGGAACAGGACATGTCCTATGTTCCGCCTCCACGGGCTGATGTCTCAACCATTAGAAGCAGGCGTTTCCCCACCCAAGAGAAGGGCGGTAGAAGGTACGCACCACGGGGCACCCTGTGGTTCTTCCTCCGCGACAATGGGGAGAACATGAGAAGGTGGCATGGACAGCCCACTCTCGCCCTAGCTGCATGAGTACAGCAGCTGAAAGGGAAGACCACCATGAAAGGGGAGTCTTCCAAGAGAGATGCAGCTCCAGTGTCCAGTCGGAAATCCCCCAGACAGAATAGAATGGCCAACAGTGTGCTTGACCCTCTTGAGGGGACCAGGAAATCATTCCTGCAGGAGTCACTCTTAGATCAAGTGAGTGATGGTGAGCAGGATTAGAGGGGCCCTGCCTCCAGCCAGGTGGAGGAAAGGGATAATCGGATTTACTGGACGGTGTGGATCCGATGGCCTGGCACATCAGAACCACAAGAATATAAGGCCTTGGTAGACACTGGCGCACAGTGCACCTTGATGCCATCAAGCCACAGTGGGGTTGAATCCATCTGCATCTCTGGAGTAACAGGGGGGTCCCAACAGCTGACCCTATTAGAGGCTGAAGTGAGCTTAACTGGGAAGGACTGGCATAAGCACCCCATTGTGACTGGCCCAGATGCCCCGTGCATTCTAGGTATAGACTACCTCAGGAGAGGGTACTTTAAAGACCCAAAAGGGTACCGGTGGGCCTTTGGTATAGCTGCCCTGGAGGAGATTGAGCAATTGTCCACCTTACCCGGCCTCTCAGAGGACCCCTCAGTGGTGGGGTCGCTTAAGGTTGAAGAGCAGCGAGTGCCAATTGCTACCAAGACGGTGCACCGGCGGCAGTACCGTACTAACCGAGATTCCCTGGTCCCCATCCATCAGCTGATCCGTTGACTAGAAAGCCAGGAGGTGATCAGCAAGACTCACTCACCTTTCAACAGCCCTATATGGCCAGTGAGAAAACCTAATGGCGAATGGAGACTGACTGTGGACTACCGTGGCCTGAATGAAGTTACGCCAGCGATGAGTGCTGCAGTGCCGGACATGCTAGAGCTCCAGTATGAGCTGGAGTCAAAGGCAGCCAAGTGGTACGCCACGATTGACATCGCTAACGCGTTCTTCTCCATCCCAATAGCACCAGAGTGCAGGCCACAGTTTGCGTTCACTTGGAGGGGTATCCAGTACACCTGGAATCGATTGCCCCAGGGGTGGAAACACAGCTCCACCATTTGCCATAGACTGGTCCATACTGCACTGGAGAAAGGTGGGGCTCCAGAACACCTGCAGTTCATTGATGATATCATTGTATGGGGGGACACAGCTGAGGAAGTCTTTGAGAAAGGAAAGAAGGTAATTGAAATCCTTCTGAAGGCTGGTTTTGCCATCAAGCGACAGAAGGTTAAGGGGCCTGGAAGGGAGATTCAGTTCCTAGGAATAAAATGGCAAGATGGGCGTCGCCACATCCCAATGGAGGTGATAAACAAGATAACAGCCATGGCCCCACCAACCACCAAAAAAGAGACTCAGTCTTTCCTGGGCACTGTGGGGTTCTGGAGGATGCACATCCCAAACTACAGCCTGATTGTGAGCCCTCTCTACCACGTAACCCGCAAGAAGAACGATTTTAAATGGGGCCCAGAGCAACAACAAGCCTTTGAACAAATTAAGCAGGAGATTACCCAGGCAGTGGCTCTCGGGCCAGTCCGGACAGGGCAGGAGATTAAGAACGTGCTCTACACCGCAGCCGGGGAGAATGGCCCTTCCTGGAGCCTTTGGCAGAGAGCAGATGGGGAATCCCGAGGCCGACCTCTAGGCTTTTGGAGCCGGGGATACAAAGGCTCTGAAGCTAACTATACCCTGACTGAGAAGGAGATACTGGCAGCGTATGAAGGAATTCGAGCTGCCTCAGAAGTGGTCGGCACTGAGACACAGCTCCTCCTGGCACCCCGACTGCCGGTGCTGGGATGGATGTTCAAAGGAAAGGCTCCCACCACACATCATGCAACAGATGCCACGTGGAGTAAATGGGTTGCGTTGATAACACAACGGGCTCGAATAGGGAACCGCGACCCCCCAGGATTAGTGGAAATGATCATGAACTGGCCAGAGAGCAAAGATGCTGGGATGTCACCAGAACAAGAGGTGAAACGTGCTGAGGAGGCCCCACCATATAACGAGCTGCCAGAGGAAGAAAAACAATATGCCCTGTTCACTGATGGGTCTTGTCGCATTGTGGGAAAACATCGACGATGGAAGGCTGCAGTGTGGCATCCCACACGAGAAACCACTGAAGCTGTTGAGGGACAAGGTGAATCGAGCCAGTTCGCAGAGGTGAAAGCCATCCAATTGGCTTTGGAGATTGCTGAGCGAGAAAAGTGGCCGAGGCTCTATATCTACACTGACTCGTGGGTGATGGCAAGTGCCCTGTGGATGTGGTTGCAGCAATGGAAACAGAACAACTGGCAACGCAAGGGCAGACCCATCTGGGCCGCTGAAGTATGGCAGGACATTGCAGCCCGGGTGGAGAACCTCGTTGTGAAGGTGCGCCATGTGGACGCCCATATACCCAAGAGTCGAGCCACTGATGAACATCAGCATAACCAGCAGGCGGACCAAGCTGCTAAGATTGAGGTGGCTCAGGTGAACTTGGACTGGCAGCATAAAGGTGAACTGTTCATAGCCCGGTGGGCCCATGAGACCTCGGGCCGCCAAGGCAGAGATGCAACATATAGGTGGGCTCGAGATCGAGGGGTGGACCTCACAATTGACACCATCGCAGAGATCATCCACGGATGTGAGACGTGTGCTGCAATCAAACAAGCCAAACGGGTGAAGCCCCAGTGGAATGAAGATCGATGGATGAAATATAAATATGGAGAAGCCTGGCAGATCGACTACATCACACTGCCACAGACCCGCCGAGGCAAGCGCCACGTGCTCACAATGGTGGAAGCAACCACTGGGTGGCTCGAAACTTATCCAGTGTCCCACGCCACCGCCCGAAATACCATCCTGGGCCTTGAAGAACGAGTCCTGTGGCAACACGGCACCCCAGAGAGGATTGAGTCGGACAACGGGACTCACTTCCGAAATAACCTCATAGATGCCTGGGCAGAAGAACACGGCATCGAGTGGGTCTACCACATCCCCTACCATGCACCAGCCTCCGGGAAGATCGAGCGCTACAATGGACTGTTAAAAACTACATTGAGAGCAATGGGGGGTGGAACCTTCAAACACTGGGACACACATCTGACAAAGGCCACTTGGTTAGTGAACACAAGAGGATCTGCCAATCGAGCTGGCCCGGCTCAGTCAAAACTTCCACGTATTGTGGACAGGGATAGAGTCCCTGTGGTGCGCATGAGGGACCTGCTGGGAAAAATGGTCTGGGTTAGTCCTGCGCCGGGCAAAGGCAAACCCATTCACGGGATTGTTTTTGCTCAAGGACCTGGGTGCACCTGGTGGGTGATGCAGAAGGATGGAGAGGTCCGATGCGTGCCACAAGGGGACTTGATTGTGGGTGAAAACACACCGTGAGTTATACTGTGCTTTTGTTAATTTTTTCTTTGTCAGTGCTAATTGCTAAGTGGCAGCTGGATGTGACGCACATGGTATAGAATAAAGGGGTGGATTATGTCCTGGTTTAACCAGGATAGGGTTAAGTTTCCCCAGCAGTGGGGGGGGGAGCTCTAGCCGGGTTATTCAGATACCATGCGGACGTCACATCCTGGCAGGTCACATTTTTCCTGGCGCGGGAGTGCGGTGCACTCGTGGTTTTGTACATCGTGCTTCAAACTGCTATTTTGCTCTGTTCATTGCTATCACTATTACTGTTATTGTTATTGTTGTTGTTTGTTGTGTTGCTATTGCACTGTTGTATTAAACCTTTCCTTATTTCAGTCTTGGGGCTTTGTACTTCACTCCCTTTGTGGGGGAGGGGCAGCGGCCGCGTGGTCTCAGACCCCGGCAAGGGCTAAACCATCACAGCTTCCTCGGGGTTTCAGTCCCGTCCTTCCTCTCACCCCTGAACACCAGTCCTGCGACCAGTGCTGCACGCAAGGTGAAGCAGAGCTATGCCTGGTTTAGTAGGAGGTCACTCCTGACGGCTGCCAGAGCCGCTGCTGAAGCCTCGGGCTGTGCCGCGGGCTGGAGCTGGGGGAGCAGGTGATGTAAGGGAGCCCCGGAGTTCTGCCTCCCCCTGTGCAGGACTCCTGAGGCACTGTGGTGCCAAGGGGACCTGCTGCAGGGCTCAGGCCTCAGGGAGCTGGAGAACATCTGGTGGGAGGAGGTGGCTGTAGTGTGTCCTCCTCGTAAGTACCAGGTCATGTCCCTTTGGCCTGTTCAGGAGGCTGTCAGTGCTCACTGGAGTGAGCTGGTGGTCTGGGGCTACGGCTTGCCATCTGGGCAAGTGGTGGAGGGCTCTGGGTGGCCATCTGGGTGAAATGGGGCTCCTGCTGGTCAGCCAGGGAAAGTTGTGTAGGGCTCTTGCTTGCTGGTCAGGGCAAGCGGTCTAGGGCTCTGTCTTGCCAGCTGGGGTAACAGGGCTCTGGCTGGCTGGCCAGGGAAGTGGTCTAGGGCTCTGTCTTGCTGGCCAGGGCAAGCGGTCTAGGGCTCTGGCTGGGTGACCTGTGGAAATATGGCTCTGGCTGGCCATCTGGGACAAGTGGTGTAGGGTTCTGGCTGGCTGGCCTGGGCAAGCAATGTAGGGATCTGGCTGGCTGGGGCAAGTGATGTAGGGCTCTGGCTAGTCACCTGTGGGAAAAGGTCTACTGCTGGCCAACCAGAGCAAGTGGTATAGGGCTCTGGCTAGTGGCTGGGGGAAGTAGAGCTCTGTCTGGTCCATCAGGGCAATCAGTGTAGGTCTCTGGCTGGCTGGCCATGGCAAGCGGTGTAGGGCTCTGGCTGGCTGCCGTGCGAAATAATGCTCTGGCTTGTGAGCCAGGGCAAGTGATGTAGGACTGTGGCTGGCTGGCCAGGGCAAGTGCTGTAGCAGTCCAACCAGTGAGCTGGGGTGAGCAGTGTAGGGTTCTGCCTGGCCTCCCAGGGGGAAAAGGGGCTCCTGCTGGCCAGCCAGGGCAAGTTGTGTAGGGTTCTAGTTGGCCAGCTGTGGCAAGCGATGTAGGTCTCTTGATGGAGAACTGTTACAAGCAGTATAAGGCTCTGGGAGGCTGGCTGGGCAAGTGGTGTAGGGATTTGGCTGGCCAGCTGGGGCAAGAGGTGCAGGGCTTTTGTTTGACGGCTGGGGCAAGCAGTTTAGGGCTCTTGCTGGCTGAATGAGGCAAGCGGTGTTAGAGGTCTGGCTGGCCTGATGGGGCAAGTGGTGGAGGGCTCTGGCTGTACTGCTGAGAGAAAAGGGGCTCCTGCTGACTGGCCATGGCAAGTGGTCTAGGGCTCTGTCTTGCCAGCTAGGGGAAACAGGACTCTGGCTGGCTAATTGGGTGAAGCAGTGTAGATCTCTGGCTGGCTAGCTGAAGCAAGTTCTGCAGGTATCTGGCTGTCTGTGGGAAGTAAGGCTCTAGCTTTTGGGCCAGGGAAAGTGGTGCAGGGCTCTGGCTGGCTGGCCGGGCTAAATAGTGCTCAGGCTGATTGGCCAGGACAAGCGGTGTAGAGCTCTGGCTGGCCGCCTGGGCTAAGTGGTGTAGGGCTCTGGTTTTCTGGCCAGGGCAAGTGGTGTAGGGCTCTCGCTTGCAGGTCAGGGAAAGCGGAGTAGGGCCCTGGCTGGCTGTCTGGGGCAAGTGGTGTAGGGCTCTGACTGGCCAGCTGGCAGGAAAGGGGCTCCTGCTGACCAACCAGGGAAGTGGTCTAGGGCTGTGTCTTGCCGGCTGAGGGACGTAGGGATCTGGCTGGCTGTCCAGGGCAGGTGGTGCAGGGCTCTGGCTTGCCAGGTGGGGCAAGCAGTGCAGGGCTCTGGCTGGTCAGCCGGATAAAATAGGATTCTGGGGGGCTAGCTGGGGCAAGCGGTGCAGGGCTGTGGTGGATGGCAGTGGCATGGTTAGGGGTCTGGCTGGCTGCCTGGGGTAAGTGGTGGGGCTCTAGCTAGCTGTTTCATGGGTGAGTGTGGTTCTGGCTGGCTGGCCACGGAGTGAGAACAAGTCGAGCCCTCTGGAGATAGAGGCTCTGGGTGGCCAATTTTAGAAAGCACCTTTGGCCGGTAGCTGCTGCTGCTATCTCCAGCAGGCCAGCTGATGGGTGATGCTATTGCTAGCCAACAGAGGTGAGTGTGGCTCTGGCTGGCTGTTGGTGAGAGCGTGGTTTTGGCTTGTTGGCTGGCCAGGGAGAGACTGTCTTGATGGCTGGTTGTGGGCAGAATGGCTCTTGCTTGCTTGATGTCCAGGTGTAGGTGGTCTGGCTTGCTGGCCTGGGCAGAGATGCTCGGGCTGTGTGGCTGGGGGGGGATGCCTTTGCTGGCTTTTGTGATTAAAGTGGTAGCTGCTGAGCTTAGTGTGCCAGATAACAATCGTTAGAAAGAATGTTAGCAGGTTGCTCTAAGGAGAATAATAATGAACAATAACTTGTGTTCGGCAGTCTAAGGGGAACATCTGGACCTCAGAAGATCCTGTGTTAACTGCCAGGCGTCAGAGGCAGCACAGTACTGGATGTCTGAGAGTACTTCAGAGGTCCTGAATGTGATGGGAGAGGGCAAAAGTGTGTCTGTGTGCTATGGGATGATTATGCTTAGCCTTTCATTGCAAGCTGTATATAAACTCCTTGAAAATCCCTTTGGATACCTTCTCTTATGGAGGAGGGCTCTCATGATCATAAAATAAACCTTTTGTAGTTCTACCCTTGTGTCCTTCAGTCAACAAACATCCCAAATCACTTTTGCAATGGAATTTGTAGCCCAGATGGGACCCCCTGGTCCACTCCGGCACCTCCTGGGGAGCATCTGATCCATGGACCAGGTTTGTTCAACTGTCTGTTGCAGGGAGTGCGCTGGGACTAACCAGAAAGAGGTGAGGCGATGGTGAGTTGAATTTCTGTAATTCTACACAATTCCTTTAATTTGGAAATGGAAGAAGGTGCAGTGAAAGGTACTTTGTTATTGGAAAACTGGAATAATTGGAGCAGAAATTCTGGGTACCCACAAGTTGTCAAGAAAAAGGGCTGTTGAATTGTGTCAAGATACCTGGCTGGCTATGACTACTTTTGGGACTGGAGACCAAAACTGGCCCTCAGAGAGTACTTTTTACTTTGACTGCCTAAAGTTTTTAAAGCTAATATTGGAAGACCATTTCCCAGCTCAAATTGATTATTGATACATTTGGGATAATTTGTGACATGATAGATCTAATGGCCAGTCTCATAAAAATAAGAGAAATTATAAGAACAAAACCAAAGCGTCTCCTTAGTCAGTGCTATTCACAGAAGCTCAGGCAGCTGCTATAGATGTGTCTCTGTCTCCTTGGTCTCCTATTGACTCTATCACTTCTTCTGTTCCCCCTTCTGCACATCCTGCTTTCCCTTCAACAGCACTACAAGCTTTGCTGAAGGAGGTGGTTATTCCTCCTTCAGTGGCAGGGGCAGCCACAACCATAACAAGGGTACGTGTGCCATTTGGTCCGGCAGATTTGGTGGTATGGCAGCAGCAAATGCCCTGACTCCAGGAAGACCTGGAAAAGGTTCAGCAAATGATTAGGGGAATTTTTAGAGCATATGACCCCGCTTGGTCTGATGTTTGTTAGTTACTGGAAACTGTATTTACCCCTGAAGAGCAAGTGTTGATTTTACAGAAAAATAGAGCACGGGCTGCTGCTCCGGTTGGTAGGACTGCATGGCCAGATGCAGAGTCAGACAGGAACTGCCAGACCAAGGCAGGATGAGATGCATTAAGACGATGTCAAAAAGGATTAGAAGAATGGTTAATTGGACCAAGGAAAAAGAATGCTGACCAGGCATTAACTAGGTGGGGAAACAATTCTGAATGTTTGAGGGAATGGACCCTGAAGCCCTGCAAAATGGGACTTGGCTTGCCTCCTTATTTGTAGATCAAGCGGCCCTAGATAGTAAGAAGTATTTTAACCAATGTTCTCCAGGTTGGCAAGAGAAGCTGGTAGGGGAGATATCACGTGTTGCAACATTTGTGTATAATGGAAGGGATGAGGCTAAGGGTAGGCAGAAGAGAAAAGAGCAGGAAGAGCAGGCCAGCTTCTTAGCAGCTGCTTTGCAAGGTAGGAATTTTAGGGGGCAAAGAGGTAATAATAATGAAAATTCAGGAAACAGAAATCTAAATCGGACAAGACTGAAGGATTACTGCAGTAAAACCAAGATACTGGAAAAGAGAGTGGCCTGTGATCCCGAGAAGGGGACTATGACAGCAACAAGGGGAGCTGAACGAAAGCAATGAACAATAGTGGTTATCAGATCCCCAAGCTCTAGCGGTGGAAGGAGATATAAAATTAATCTGCTCAGGTGACCCTAAGGAATGAATTATAGATTTGAAAATTGGAGGTGAATCTTAACCATGTCTGATAAATACCAGTGCAAGTTATTCAACATCAACAAACCCCCATAAAGGATCAAGAATTAAGGGTAAAGTAAATGTTGTAGGAATAGAAGGTAAATCTACATTTGTACCCAGGACAGAGGAAATGACAGTACAGATAGGTCCATGGTCTGTTAATCATTCTTTTCTGTTGTTGAGACTGGCACCAGCAAATTTGGTAGGGAGATGTTAGTTATACAAATTACAGGCAGAGTTGCAGTGTACACCACAAAGAATTGCATTGTGACTCACGATGGATAATGTATCAAAATATCATGATGGCTATTGCAACTGAAGAAGAAATAGCCCAGGGACTCAAAGATGTACCTAGGATTTTATGGGCCCAAAGTTCTGCTGATGTAGGGTTATTAAGGTCGGCTGATCCAGTACAGATAGAAATGGAGGCAAACCTCCCTCCTTAAAACAATACCTATTATCTCAGGAGGCAAGGGAAGGTATAAGACCAATAATTGAAGATTTTCTGTCAAGAGGGATTTTAACTCCTTGGGAGTCTCCCTGTAATAATCCTAACTTGCTGGTTAAAAAAGCCTAAACTAAGCTCAGACGGAAAATGAGTTTATAGATTTGTCCAAGACTTATGAACAATAAATAAATGGGTAACTGTACTGCATCCACTAGTTTCTGATCCTTCAACAGTTATTATAACCATGATACTGGCCCAACTTTCTTCAGTAGAAGAGTGCATCCAGAATCTCAGTATATTTTTGCCTTCACCTGGCAAGGGAAGCAGTAAACGTGGACTAGATTTTCTCAAGAGTTTGCAGGATCATTGACTTTCTTTTTGAAATCCTAGTGACAGATTTACAGGACGTAGAATTAACCAATAACTCTGCATTAATACAGTATGTGGATGATGTGCTAATAGCGAGTACAAATAGGGAAAATTATGTTGAAGACACAAGTAATGCTGGTTGCTTTGGCTGATAAAGGCCATCAAGTATCCCCAACCAAATTACAATTCGCAAAGAAAAGGTAGGGTATTTAGGATATTTTTGTCAGGAGAGGTCAGGAACATACCAGATGACTGAACAAAAACTATCCAAGATATGCCTAGGTCTACAGGTAAGAAACAGGAATAGAGCAACAGTTGCATACTCCGTACTACCCTCAATCATTAGGGAAAGTAGATAGAATGAATCAAAGCCTTAAAGATTTATCAAAGATTTGTGCAGAGACTAAAATGGCCAGATGCTATAGTTGTTGCTTTAATGTTCATAAGGTGAAGGCTGAATAAATTGAGATTGACCCAGCAAAGTGGTATTTGGCAGGAATATTCACATTCTGAACATATACATGGCTGCAAAAACTAGTCATTCCAGTCTGTTTCCTTTTTTTCATGACTTCTACTTCTGGAGAGACCCCGAACTCCAAACGTCCAGTGAGTACACCCAGATTTCAGTCTCCAAGGAGATAAAAAGAAATGTTTATGAAGAAGGGCTCTAGAGGAAAGAACCAGGGGTGAGTATCAGCTTAATCTGTACATCTCTCAGTGTCCAGGGACTAATTTAAGGTCACTGTTAGAAATTTGCTTTATGGCGTATGTCTCCACTGCAATAATTGTCCGTGCTTGCAAGTGATCAGAAATGCTGCTGCAGAGGACTGGAAAATGTACTGTAGAAAACTCTACATAGTCTTAAAGTTTCAGGATGTAGAAGTTAGTCTCACGCTGGCCTTCCTCAGTTTCAGAAGGCTTAGGTCTGACAGTACTTTGGTTTTATTTCCATGGAGCTGAATTGCTTTGTCGCAGTGTGGTTTGGACCTGCACAGGGACCACTCCATCAGCAGTGAGCTGGGCATTATGCTGTTCCACCCTGCCTGCCATGCAGATGTGACCCAGCCCTTCCTGCCATCAATGGAGCCATCCGTCTGGGAGGCCACATCTGCTTCCACTGAGTGCAGGAGAAACACATATCGGCCTTCTGGCATTGTCAAATATGCAAAAAAAAATGTTTGCACCTTCTGAAAATGTTACTAATTTCAGATTTTCAGGGTATACAGGAATTTAGTCTGACAAGGCTATATTTGTTTGCTGTCTTGGCCTCAGCCAGGACTACCTCGTTAAAGAGTGTCATGACTGAGGACTTTTCAACCTGCTTTTTAAGTTCTAGTTGGCATGCTGAAGCCGTGTTTCTAGCTTTGATCCTATAAAACACTGTTTTTCAGCCTCTTTCAATCTGTGGACCCCTCCATTTTTTTTCAGTGGAGTTCTGGTCCCTGTACAATGAAATTGAGTCTACTGACAAGATGGCTATTTTTCTAAATACCTTAGTCTGTGTTTGCTAAGCACTTCTAGTAAGCAATGCAAAGTTAGATGAGCTGGATTTTTTTTTTTTTTGATCAAAGACTATGTCTGTGCTCCTTAAAAGCAGCTTCTTAAAGCTCTTGAATGCTCTAATTTGCTGCATGTACCAGCAGTTACAGTTTCTTGTGTTTGGTAGCAGAGCTTCAGCAAAAGGCACAAAGTGTCTTTCAAGTCTTTTGACTGTCACATTAGGTTATCCATTGTGCTAGAGTGTGATGAGGTGGGGAATCCCTGTCATAACCACCTGTGATCTTGTGGTTGTAAAGCTCTTTTGGTGGCTTTTATCTCCATTCTGTACTCTGCTGAAAGATTTTCTTAAATGAGCCTGGCATTAACCTTCTTGTAACCACAGCAGACCACAGCAGATGTAAAGCTAAGACATTAAGTGAATCCTGCAGGAAATTTTAACCTATGAAATCTATTTGCCTTTGTAAATAATACTTATGTGATTGGTTTGAAGATGGCAATGTAAGTGAAATTTCCCAAGTTCATCTTCCCAGCTGGGATTTTGCCAAGTCAATTTTCCCTCACCAAAATGAGGCAAGGCAAAAGAAGGAGAAACAGGAAAAGATGAACAAGATGGGCTGGTACTTGAGGAGTGAGTGGGTGGCTGCAGAATGATCCTGGTTGGCAGGAGCTGAGAATCTCTGCCAGAGAAAATTTTGGCTGTCTCTGTGTTAATTTTGGCAGGCTAGGCCGAGAAGGGTGAGCTGGAAGCACCCGTGGCAGAGTTACATGGCAGCAGCCTCTGAGCAAGACCCAGGCAAAACTGATTGGGGGCTGAAATTCATCCGAGTCATTCAGTGGAGATGAAAGCAAACAATCATGGTTGACCTGCACCAACCTGTGACAGGTTGGCTCCTAACCTGACTTCTCATTGTGTTGTCCACTCACAGAAACAGATTTTGCTCTGACTCTAGTGAAACTGGCCAAAGCCCATAGACTGTAGGCACTGTGCTTGCTGTCCTTGATGTGGTCCTTCAGTTAAGCTCTGTTCACGTAGCAGCATGATTGAACCCATATGTCTAAATAGCTCTGTAATAGAAGGCGTGGGTTAAAAAAACCAAGCAAATGCAAAGCATTTCACCCCGCACGCAGTGGTGCTAAATATAAATTGTGTAGTTTCTAGCAGTTACTCCATATAAGGACTCTTCTTTTTCTCTTGTCATCGTGAGCTGAACTAGGGGAGCTATGTCAGAAACTGGATGTGACTGGTATGCTTGACCTGGACAGCTGGTATCCTTATGTTCTTGTTCATCTCACGTGGCAGTGAGATGATAGGTGAGTGCCAAGATGAGATGGCAGTATGGCACAGTACCTCCTCCATGTCTCAGCTTTTTTGTGGAACTGCCTGGGTCTCTCCCCCCATAGCTGCTCAGTGGTAGCTGAGTTGGAGGTGAATTCGTGCCATTCACCCTAAGCTGCCTGGTGGAGGGGGTAGAGAGGGAAGGACACATACCTACTACAAGAGGAAGAAGAGAAGGCCTAAGGGTAACAGCAACTTGTTAATGAGCAGAAGTCTGAGTAAGCTTCTGTAATCCTGCCTGGTCTTGTTCAGCATCTGAGAGACAGCTGGGAGAGGGGAGCTTGTGTATGAATTATGGAATCTGTGACAAGTGCATGGATTTTTAACTTGTCAGAAATGGGAGCTGAAGAAGACTTCTCTCTAGCTTGTCATTTATGTATTCTGAAGGCATGGGACTGCTCTGCTGGCAGCAAAGAGATAGGCTCTCCCAGAGCATGAGACAGGTGGGCACCATGTGCATGAAATCAAGGTGCTACTGTGAGTTTTTCTACTTGGGTTACTTTGAGCAGAGGGCTTCTGCAGGTTAGACACTCTGCTCCTGGGTACTATGCAGAGTCTTATTGTCTCTGGTCCGTCAGGATCCTCCCTGCCATGCACTGTTACTTGAACCATACATTTTAGACAGAACAGCAGCATATGGTTTGGTGGGTCCCAGATAGCCTCAGCATCACATAGCAAAAGCAAAGGCTGTGGCAGAAAGTGTGATACAAGGACCAGTGGTGTGTGAGACACCAGAGGGGTGTCTGAGGCATGGCAGACCTGCTGCTGCGGAGTCTCCCAGGTTCCTCTTTGTTCATCAGAGCGGGTATCCGAGCAGGTTTTCCTTTTATCAGCCCTGTTTCTAAGCCCCCAATGCAACAAAGTCCTCCTCCGTGTTTGCAGGATCTTGGATGTTCCTTCCATCTCTTGGCAAAAGAAAGCTGAAAATATCCACAGATGTTCTGAAGAAGAAAGCATGTTCCTGTGGGCCCCTGTCATCAGAGATCTGACAGTCTCCACAGGGGAGAGCTCCAGAAATCTTGGCCCTGACTCTTGCAGGTGTTGGACCATTCCTTCCCTGGAGGTACTACAGGCTGGAGAAACTATGTGTACCTTGTCTGTAATTAGGCCCAGAGCCTTTCATTAGCAGTTCCTGATCTCAGCAGATTTCTGCAATGTGCTTTTTATAATTTGTGGGTTACTTTAAACGTCCCTGTCACGGTGATAGCATCCCTAGTTGAGGCTCTGACATCAACTATGTTTGGAGACAGGCTAATAGCTGAGGTGAACTTTTAATTTGACTCAGTAATTTTTTATGGTCTCTTTGTATGGGAAACTGGAAAAACAGTGTGGCAACGTGTCTCTTTTGCTCTCTTTTTCCCTCACAATGGCCTCTGATTGAACCTCACATTGTGCAACTGCTCAGTGGCTGTGGGGTGGGTGTTGTCTCAGGGCAGAGGACCAGGCCTGTGGAAGTTGGATGGATTGAGCTGAAAGGGGGATCACCTCTGAGGCAGAGATAGGATGAGTGAGAACAAAAGTCCAGTGTCCTTCTCTCCTCCTGATTTGCCTTATTCAGCATCCAGTTGAGAGCTGGTCAGGAGAAATTCCCCGGGTGCAACTTTTTGTGGAAGCTGTGGCAAATGGGTGATTTCAGGAGGTGGGGAGAAATGTCAGTGACCTGTGTCTAGCCTGTCCACTTTCCTAAGACTTGACACATGAGACCTCTCTGCTCTGGACCATGTGGTGGGGAAAAGCCTCTCATCTGTCAGACATGCTGGCAGACAGTGTGGTACGCATCCATTGAGGTGAGTGGCACCTGTGCTAAGGGTGCAGGCCAGCACTGAGAACGGGCTGCTGTTGGTAAAATTATGTCTATCCACAGCTGCAATGCAGCCTCTTGGTTTCTCTGCCCCTCCAGGACCACTAAACCAGCTGCAGTTGGCTGGACGTTGCGGATCAGGCTGATGGTCTCTCTTTGGTGTGTTGGGTCCCAGGCAGCAGCGCTGCTGGGCTGTATCACAAACGTGTGAAGTACGAGTGCTGCAGTACAAGGGCAGGTGGGGCAGGTCTCATACAGAGCGTTTGGTGTTTGGCAGGCCTGTACTTTGGGGCTGCCTGGGAAATCCTATGTATGTCCATGTTCCTGGCTGTCTGTAGCTGGTAGTCTGAAGGTCTGCATGTTTATTTCCATTTTTTACAGATCTGTAAAAGTCCCTGACACAAGAGGGCCTTCACCTATGGCCATCTATGTCCTGGTCACTCTTCTTGTTGTGCCAGTACAGCCTATTTTGCCCAAAAGTCACCTGCTCTGAACATGATCTACAGGAGTACCCTGATTATGCATGTCCAATTCCTAAATAAGTTGTAAAGTAGCTGTAATTTCACAGCTTTGCTGTTAGATAAACAAAGTGCACAATAGTCTCTTTATCACCATGTAAGCATACACCTTTCTGTGGTTATCTATGCTATTTTTTGCTTGCTATTGCTATTTCTTTGATCAAGAAAGAGTTCAGGGTTCAAGCATAGCTCTCTGGCTAGTTTCATTTAACAAAGAAAGAATTCCTGTTCTTATGAATATGAATCTTTGTCAGTGTCTGCATCTTCATCAGTCTCTGGGGTCCTGCTGCCCCCACACAGAAGTATCTCTCAGGCTTACCCCACATTCCTGCCTTGTGACTGCACAGTTAAACTCTCCTAAGAGCCACTCAAAGCATGTTTAGAAAGAAGTGTCATGCATGAATAGCTGTAGGTGTGGATGGGACAGGTAAGCTAACATGGCTGCAAGCCTCTCCCTCCTCCCATGCTGCACAGTCCAGGTTGTACCTGCCCTGGCAGCCTGTGGTGTAGCCATGGCTATGCTGCTCCACTGCAGGGGGGGGATGGATGGACAGATGGACAGATGGATGGACAGAGAGAAGAGCAGACTGCCTGCAACCAGCAGTGTTTCCTGGCCTGGGGCCGGTGCTGGGGCAGGGAGCCCTCAGCGGCTTGCAGAGCTGGCTCTGTGCATTGCTGGAACCATGGGCTCGTTTTCTGTTTCCACACGTTGAGTTTCTGGCATTTAGCCCTGCTGCCTCTTCCCCCGTGTGAAGCGAGGCCTGTGTATTTCCCCAGTTAACACATGTCAGCGTTGACAGTAAAAATAGGTACGCTGCTTACACTTACCAACCTATTGAAAGGAAGATGCGCAGACCTAGTATGCACAAATTCCTCTGCAATACTTCACAGCTTATTTCCTGCTTTACTTGGTCGCTCGGGTTTTCCAATCTCCTGTGCTCCATCAATGACTCATGTCATGTAAGGAATGAATCTCCATTCTCCTTTCATGATGCTGTCAGTGGCTGAAAGGACAAAATAGCCCTGTGAGCTTGCAGCTTACCAAGTAAAGATTTTAGTTCACCTTTCAACTACAAGTTCTTGTCTTTTTCTTTTTTTCCTTCTTCTACTTATGGTTTCTGTTAAGCCTCACAAGGTAATTTTTGTCTGCAGTAATTACACAAAACTTTATGCGTCTTTATATAAAAAGGGGAAGTGAATTCTCTGGCTAGCTAAGGGTGTTGTGAGAATTCATCAGTCAATGTTAGAAATTAGTGTCTAATCTTATCTAAAAAATGTGTTATATGTGAAATTTGAGCGAGTTGCTCTTAAGAGAAGGCTGCTGATTGATGACAACACAGATCGTGCATGTGCTGTCATCTTTATACTGGCTGTGATTTTTTTTTTTTTTTTTAAAGCTAGTGAGGATGTGAGGGACAGAAGGAGCCTAATGGGACTTCATATACTGCGTGATGTATGGGGCACTTGCAGTCAGAAATATTGAACTCATAAATGTACTCATTTGCCCTGGAGTCACTGAGAGGGAGACTAAATACAGGACACCGCAATGTCATGGTCATGCAGAGTCACTTCTGTAACAACAGAGCTACAGTAGAAAGGCTGTATTTTTCTTTGATTTTACTGCAAATCTGTAAATGAGGTCTGTGAGACTGCTATCATTGGCTGGAGGAGAAGGTGAACTTTTGCTGGATTTGGCTGTATGCAGACCACTTTTGCATTTTGTTGTTTTTCTGAGATTCTGAACATTTTGGGGTCCTATTTTGAAGAGACCCTGCACATGCTGTCTGTTCTGTCTCATGTCTCCACCACAGCACTGCAACCCTAAGCTCTACCAGCCTACCCTTCAAGCATGAAGGTGAGATGAAGTTGAATGTGCACATCCGAAGCAGATGGTTAGACCCAGTCTTGCAGTGGTATTTATGAGAGATTTTCTTCATGTCGTTTCAGCAGCACAGAAGGAAATGAAAGTGTTTCTTACTGTAAATACTTTTCTCTCTCCCCCTTTCTCTGCACTGCTGTGAGAGTCTGAAGACTCACTTCACTGCTTTTCTCAGAGAAGGCTATTTCTGTCACAGATCAATTTAGGCCTGTCCTATGCATGTATGATAAAGACAGGATGGTGCTATGGTAGCCTTGAATAAACTTGTAAATTTTGGACACCAGGAGCGAGAGGTGAGATGTAATTGTCATTGCTAAGAAGTCAGAGGGGACAAACCAGTGGCTGAAATGTGGAATTATCAAGCAGAGCCAAATTGTTTGAAAAATAGTGCAGACCACGCCACAAGGGGTTTAACCATTTCTCTGAAATGTGTGTATAGATGTAATTCCACTGTGTGGAGCTTCTTTAATCCACTGTGTCTATGTCTGTGTCCAGAGAAACAGCATGGAAGTATAAGATTCCCAGTCGCATCCTGCACTGTTGTCACAGTTATTCCCTGGCACAGCTACTAAGCACATCTAAAAAAATCCAGATGTTGGCTCTAATGCTAAGGCAGTTTACTTCCTCCAGTGAGCGAAACAGTTTCTGCTGCATTGTTTGTATAATTTAACTCAGCACTCAATGCAAAATGCCAGCGTGCTTTAAGCCATCTCAACAAGTGTGAACAAAATATCCGGCCCTGCATGGCCCTGTAGATAACTGGTTCACAGTGGTTCTTCAGGATTGGCTTTTCAGTCCTGTCTCTGGGATCTGCACTCCAGAGTCAGGGTGGCTTTCAGGCTGTGTTCAATCTAGTTTTGCAATGCAACTTAACTTCCCATAACCTTTATTCTTTGCCTGGGGCGGCTGTACGGAGCCCTTTCCTGCATGGCAGGTACCATTCAGTCACTAGAAGAGCCCAGCAAAACTCAGGCTGGCCACATAGCCTTTGTGTATGGAGGGAGAGCCTTATCCCACCTCTCCTGGCAAAACTCTCCGTGAGTGATTGTTGTTGATATTTTAGAAAATCAGCTGGTCTGCATGTGCAGTGCTTTATCTGACTGGACTGATTTATCTTCCCTGGGTGGGGATGCTGTGCTTTGATAAACTGGAAAAGGATGGAAGAAATAGGTGTTTTGCCTTTGTCCGGTCTCAATGTTAGCATCTTCCGAAACGGGGTGAGCTGACCAGGAGATATTTTCGTCTCTCCTCACCTCTCAGCCCTATTCTCACACTTGCAGCTAGCTCCAAGGTGCGGGACTTTGCAGAGCACATTGTGGCTCGTGTTGGTTCAGCCCGAGTTCAGTCACCCAAAACCTTGCAGGTCTATTTTGAAACATTATTCAATCTGTCCACTATGGAGTTTCTTTTCTTTTTTTTTTTTTTTTTCACTCTTGCTTCTGACATCATTTCCTGAACGCTATATTCACAGAGCTCTGTAGCCAGATCGTCTTCTCAGCACATGATGCAAGGAGCTCTTTAAAATGGATTTCAGCTCTCCTTTTACTCTGCAGTGCTTGCTGGTGATAATAACGGTTACTCATGGTAAGTTGGATTTTTCTTTATGAAGTTGGCACAGATTTGCCTAGATGAGCAGACACCTTAATTTTGCTCCAGGATCTTTTAAGGATTCTATCAGGTTTAGGGAGACTTCAAATAGTGTAACTGCTAATGCATGAAAGGCGCAGTCGGACCAAAGTAAGACGAATTATTTTTTTAGTAAATGAATGATAACTAACAATATAGTACTTTCTCAGTGTACTGCATCTGTAAAAGCATTTCAGCAGAGAACGTAAGGTCTTTGTATGCAGAACACTGGCTGGAGGGGCTGGAGAGCAATGTGGTCCCGCTCCTTACGCTTGGTGTGACCTTGGTTTAGTCCCTGAGCTGCTGTCACCGTGTCATTTACCCATCTCTGATTTGCGTACAGCAACTTAATAATGTGCAAGGATATTGTGAGACTTGCTCAAGTTAAAACTGTGACCTTACTCTGTGGGTAAAAGCAACTGTGCAAGTGGCAGTTGTTTTTGCTACCCTTTGTACAAGATCTGTGGCATTGATGCCCTGAGGATCTTTCTTTGCACAGTCTCTAAGCTCTGAGGGGGTGTAGTAGATGGTCACGTCAAATTTGGGGAAAGAAAAGACCAGCTGCTCAGCCTTTCGTCGCCCTGTGCGCATGGTGTATGCACCACTCCCATGTTATCAGGGGAGAAAGTTGGCCTTTACAGAAGACTTCCCACTCTTCTGATTTTCAATTACTGGTGACCCCAGCCTGTCCCTGGGGATGGGTCTGTCTCTCCTATGTCTCACCTGGGCGTTTGCCTTTCTGGGAGGCAGATGAGAGGGGGTGGATGGACATGGCAAGCTTGCTGCCCACACTCTGTGCCTCTCCTTTCAGGCTCTATCCACCGGACCAGAGTGCTCAGCGGCAACTCAGCAGTCTTTCCTTTGGGAATTCAGAGTCTGCAGACCCCCCTCAGAATGAGCAAGAGGAATGTGACATGCTTGACAGATGTCTTAAATAATACTTTGTTGGCTAAGTGCGGCACTTCTGCCAGCAGATGCCTGAACTTGCAGAATGGCTCTCTAGTGCTGAGGAATGTGGAGAAAGAGGATGAAGGAAAATATGAGTTTGTTTTTCACAACACCACCACATTATTTACACTGGAAGTATTTGGTAAGTGGCCTTCTTAGCAACAAATAGCTTTTGAACTTGTGAGCCTGGCTGGAAGCTGGTGCCTTGAAATTCTTCCTAAGAGATGACTTGAGCTTGGAGGAGCTATAGGTGCCTCTGGAACAGTTTTATAAGCTTCTGGCACCTCAGCAAGCTGTAATGGTGAGTGTAAACTAGGGGATGCTTTTTGCATCCGTGTTGTCGGTCTCTCCTGTCTGTTGAGTCTTTCTTGAAGTAGCCAGTCAGTTGAGCTACATGCTATTTTTCCCTGATGTAAAAGACAGTAGCATGAAGTGTTTGTAAAGTTGAGCCTACAGTATGTAGATAAGTAGCTGGAGATTTCAGTCCATTTCCAGAGTACTCTTCCTGATGGCTCTCATGAAAGCTCTCACTGACCAACAGCATTTTGCTGCCTGTGGACACGCTTCCTTAAGGAGTTAACTCTAGCTGACTTGGTTCTGGAAACTGAACTGGGCTCTGTGCAGGTCTGGGTTTGAGGCATGCTGGGTTTTGCCCCTGCTTCATGCAGCTGAGGAAAGGTACTAAAGGAATCCAGGTGTGACTTTCTGATTCTTAGCTGGCCCCAAGCAGCTTGGAGGTCAGCATCTTCAGAGACCCGCAATAGGTACCCTCCCATGCCAGTCTCCCTGCTGTCCTCCCTGTGGCCTCAGAACTGCTGCTCCCCTTCATGTGCCTGTTCATCCATCTGTGGGTTGAGAAGACAGAAATAAAGTCATTTCTGTACAGGAGCCAGCTCATTACTTGGGTTAATATGGAGAAGGCTTAAGTGGGTTCGCCTCCCTGCTGAACAGTGCTCCAGACAGCCAGCAACCATTGCTCTGGTCCTCATCTCCACAGTTCCTTTTGCAAGGGCTTTCTCTTACACAAGCTTCTAAGAGATATTGAAGCGTATGAAATTGTAATGAAAATGTCTGAGCAAACTGGTCTCAGTGAAGACAAATGAATCCTTACACCTTTTGGGTGCAAACAGGCGGAACTGCCATGGAGAGTAGGTCAAAGATGTGACTCCTTGGCACAAAGATCAGGGGCTTAGACTGGAAGTAGGCAAAGACTGCAGAAGTGTCCTGGGTTTAACCTCCTTTTCAGGGAATTTGCTTTGGGAACTTTTGTCTCCTCCTTGTGTTCTGTTGCCACACCTAAGTCAGGGAAACAGTTTCACAGCAAAGGTATTCCTAGAGGCGGTGAATTTTAAATGAAGGTGATGTCCTGGTTGAAGAAAGTGATTTCTGAGCTTATTTACATGGATGTTCGGATAGACATTCTCGGTGTGACTCTTACTGTCATAAAACCATACCACTTCTCTGTCTAGTCTGTATTTGCAAAGTGGCAACTGTAGGAAATAAGTTGGCTCCTTGTAGTAGACTGAAAGAGAGAAATTCAGGAAAGTGTAATAGGACCAATGATTCGTTACTTCTACTATCGTTAGATAGGATGGTCTGGGTCATTCTATCTAACTGCAGGTGTCTGGTCTTGGTACCCATATTGGGCATGATTTGTACTAGTTCCTCTCTAAAATGGAAGAAGAGGCAGTGTGACAGCAAAAGTACGAACCTCTGGTAGAGGAGAGGGCTGAGTCTCCTCTGATGCTATGATTATCTGCTGATTACAGAGAAAGCCTCAGGCTGGCAGATGGTTTGGGTGTTTCCACCGCCCTCTCAGGGATTTTTATTCTTCTTTTTTTCAATTTCAATAAGGAAAATGAAGAGATGACAGATTTTTGTGGCATCTCCAAAATAGGGACCAGGAGTCACTAGCAGGGTTGGGTGGGCTCTACTAAGCATTTCAGGGCTGAGGGCAGGCACTGAAGAGTCTGGTTACTTATTTCTGTGTTCCCTGGCTACCAGTAAATGCAGTGGTAGTAAGACTGCCAGTAAGGGAAGCTCCCATCCAGCTCATGTTCACTGCTGAGTCTGCTCCTTACCTCTCTCTTCCCTCCCTGTTCCCGTTGCCCCATGCTGTGTGTGACCAGAGCTGGCCATTGGAATCCAATGCTTCCCCAATGGGACTGCAGAGTTGTCCTGTGACGTGACCAGCAACACGAGCACCAACTTTCGGTGGCTGCTGAATGGTACCGCGCTGAGCACCCCTGAATCTTGCATTAAAGATGGTGGGAAGAAGGTTCGCCTGGACAAAACCATGCCTGGAGAATTTGTATGTGAGGTGTACCATGGGGCCAACGTCATGAGGACGAGGCCTGTTGTGCTGTCTTGCAGCTATGGTGAGTAACAGCATCTCCAGAAAAACTCCCTTTTGGTCTCTTGCAGCAGAAAACTAAGGGGTGGTTGTTGTCTGAGTAATACCGAACTCTTCTGTCCTCTGGCAGCTGCTTTCCAGACTTACCACATCCTCCCTTTAGAAAGTGTCCTCTTGACTTCCTTCTCCCTCCCATGTCTCGGACTGACACAGCCTACAACCACAGAAGGGATGGAAGTTTTTTCAGGAGGTCCTTTTACCCAGCTCTGCAGCAAGGATCTATCTCTGTCTGTTTTCCTACTTCCCAAAGATGGAGACCTTGCACCCTCCTGTGCACTGATCCTTTATGCTGATTTGGGAACAGGAGCTGCTTCCTACTCTAACATTCATCCATTACCCTGATGGCTTTCCAATTTCTGCAACATCCCTGTAAAAACACCTCTGCTAGTTCAACCCTGTTGCTGCTGGAATCAGCTGAGGTGGTTTTTGTCTTGTCCCTTTCCTCCTTATCTAGGCCAGATGCACAAAGATTTACCAGTCTATACAAATGTCTCTCCATCAGCCCCACACCATCAGAGGTGACACAAGTCAGTTACTTAGGAAATGTAGGGGTTTTTCCCTCCATATCCCTGCTCAGTTATGCAGTTCTATGAGAAGGCTGTGACTTTATCCATTTGCAAACAGTCCATAAATGCGGAGTACTCTGCTTGGATGAGGCCATAGTTTAATCAGATGGAAAATCTGGATCCTAGGACTGATCAAAACTGCCAGAACCTCATGATGCAAGGCACTGGTCTGTGTTGTAAGGTCACATTTATTAAAAAAAAAAAATCGATTAGATAACTTTGAGTGTGATTTCCCTTGCATCTCCAGTAGTGAAGGTTTTTCTCCTCTAGCGGCAAAGATGGTCGTCAAAACTACATCAGGGTGGCATAATTTAACCATAAGGTTTTTGACTAATTTATCTGTAATTGATTTAATCACCTTTGCTACTAAAGAAATTGTACTGTGCAATAGCACCTAGCATTTTAGAAATTACATCTGACCTGCTTCAACTCTACAACATATATTGTCTTTTCTTCTATGGTTGGCGTACAGTTGGTGTGAAAGCAAAATTAATGACATAAACCCTGTATTGTGTGTGCTGGCATTCAACAGAAAGGCTGTGGGCTGTTCGTGCCTGATAGCGTTGGTGCCACTGGCCAATCTGTACAAGTTTGTCATTTGTGATTGTGAAGCAGTGATCTTAATTTTGTCCAGTTAAACTGGTCAGAGGTTGTTCAGCGTAGCCAGACCCAAGTTGGCTGAGACACTTGGAGGGGTGAGGATGCAGACATCCACGAGCTGTTCAATTGAGCCCTGTGATAAATCACGTGAGTGCTGACAGTTACTATTGTTTGTTCTGGGTGGCTGCCCAGTCCACTGGGTGTGATATCAGTTCCCCATTTCCTCTTGAAAAGCCCACAGGGGAATTTAGTGATAGCTCTGTTGGGATGGACACACACGTGAATGTGTATTTGGAAGTGTCTGAGAGCAAAAAGTTGTCAGTGATGCTACTTTTTAGTCACCAAATGTAACCGCATTTGTAAAAAGTGAACTAAAGCAGTTCTGAGTATGAGTAAAATGAATTGGAGAGATAAATGAATTCAATTTAATTAATTAAAGACTAATTCATTATTTTTGTGGGTTATTATTTGCTCCAGAAAAAGGGCTGAATATAGTTTTTCTGCTGTAGGCATATGATCTATGTAAGAGCACCTATTTGGGCAACCTGTTGGCTGATTAAATTAACTTTGAATAATTGTTAGTGTAAAACAGTTTAGCAGAAATACTGTAAATTTCCCAGGCACTAAAGGGCTCTGATCACGCAGGATCTAAAGCAGAGGATTCAGAAGTTAACAGATCAACATATATAAAAGACTTTTATTCATTCATTACTTGTTTTATGACTTGTTTATTACTGATTTTTAACACAGTATTTTATCTCAAAAAGACCTTTTTAGCAAATGGCAATTCTTAAGAAAAACTATTTCCAACATATATTTATGCCTTTGATAATATTCTCTAAGCTTTCATCAAAAAGGAAAGAAAATTATTAGGGAAATGATTTCTTATTTGCTGAAAGTTTAATTTTGAGTATAGGTTTTTTGAAGTTGGTAACTGTTCCTGAGGAGACTGGAACAAGCAATCTGAAAATACTTTTGAGTATGTGTGGTTTCACACACAGGAGCACCTGTCTACAGTTGTTTTTACTGTTCTAGTGAGTATCTGGACTATGACAGTGTGTAGTATGTCTTGGAGTGTTTGAAACACTTCCCAGCCTCTGGGGATATGCAGCAATTTGTGTGTTTGGGGTCTTGAAAACAAGCTCCAAATGCTGATTTCCCCAGTGCAGTGCTGTACAGGCATGTGCGCAGCAAAAAGAAGCCAAATGGTTCAAAAAGGGATGGCTTGGGTTTACCTACGGAGTTTTAAGGAAATTGTATTATAGCAATAGTTGAGCTGTATGGTTTTTTCATATTGGGAGGAAGAGTTTTCCTACTGGCTACCCCAGGTTGGAGCAAATTGTCTCAGTGAAGAAGTGAGTCTGGACGGGTCTCTCTTTTCTGCAAGTCTGCGATGCCCTCTACCAGCTTTCCTGCTCAGCAGCAGCGTATGTGCAAGTCTGACCCGTCAAAGCAACCCTGAGCACTGAACTGGGTAATAATTACCACTGACTTGTGTGTGGCCTTCTGCTCAGCCATCTGTAGCCATCGCCTCCTGCTAGGCGTTTCACATGATCTCGGTTGGGAAGGGGAATAAAGAGAAATCCTTCTCTGAGCAGTAGTGGAGCTGGTTTCCTACAGCTCTGACTCGGGTGGCTGGAGTCTCTGGTGCCTGAGGAAGTGCAGGCTCTGATCAGACTTTCTTTGAGGTTGGTGCAGCCGTTATATGGCTGTCCTAAGTGGATTCTCTGGGGCTTAATATGAGCTCTGACGGTAGACTCTGATGCTTTTCTTTCAGCAGGAGATGCTAGCTTAGGTCTCCCTCCTCAGCTGCCTGTTTTCATAAAACTTGTTGAAATGTAGTATCTTTCAAACCACCACCTTCCCTGTTAAATTTGATTAAAACTTATTCATTATCTTCGATGTTGCTGGTCAGAGTAGGCAGAAACAAATGCACACAGCATAGTCACACAAGCCTCTCTTCTTAACGAAAAATTCCATTCCATAATTAAACGATGTGACATAAATTACGATGTGCCACATTTCATAAAATCAACTCCCCTGATCCAAACCAAACAAAAGCAGTAATAATGACCACATGTTCTAATCTGTCTGCAGGTTCCTCCCATTTGGAGAAAGCAGCTTTCCCACCCTGGTAACTAACAGAGCCCTGTCCTTCTTGCAGGAGACCTGTTGCAGTACCCGTGGTTCATTTACATCCTGGTGGGATGCGCTGGGGGTGCAGTTATCCTGGTGGTGGTTGTCTCCTCAGTCATATGTTGCTGCATGAAGAGGAAAGACAAGTTCATCCCAGTGCCTTCAGGTGAGTGGAGAACACTGTTGTTCCTTGGAATGAGTCTCACAGAGGACTGTGTTTGTGCAGCCTGGGGTTGAAATGGCCTCAGCTTGGTGGCTGCTCATCTTCCAGCCAGCCCTCCCCTGACCTGGTGGAGCAGAAAGCTGCTTGCTGACAGGCAACTGTTACAACCAGCAGGGTCTTGAATTAAACCTCGCTTTTCCTTTTTTCACCTCATGCCTGCCACCTTGTGCTCCTGGCCAGAAAGAAACAGCAAAACCTTTTCTGTGGGCAAGAAAACGGAGCCTCATTCAGGTCTGATCCTGAAAAGACCTGAAGGCTTCTGATGGCAGTCCTTTGTCAGCACCAGTCCCTGAGTGCAATCTGCCCGTGCCCAGTGAGGCCACCTCAAGCTGTGATCCTGCCAGCGTGGCCAAGCTGGTCTCTGACAGGTTGGCAGTGGCCCTCCGTACTTGGCATCTGTCTGCTCCAGGAATGGAGCCAGTGCCACGTGAGGAGGAGACGCACGCATGTGTTGGTGGTCCAGCCTCACAATGAGTGGGCCAAGGCTGCTGGGATGTGGGGGACCGCTTTCCTTCAAGTCTCTGATTTTGGTTTTACAGAGGAGGAGAAGGATGATGGACTAACAATGTCCGTGGTCTCCAGTGAAGGTGTGAAGAGCCCCCCCAATGGAGACCATGTTGAGGCTCAAGCTGCCCAAATTGACTGCCCTTCAAAGCCTGGTGGGTCCAGTGACTTGTTTTAAGTTGGACAGATAGCCTGTTTAGGAGGGTGAAGGACAAAATGGATGTGTGTGACTGAGGGGGGAGGAGCTGACCGAAGAGAGGGACCTGGGACTCGCTAGCGCAGGGAAGGTGCTACATCTTGTCTAGATGACAGAAGTTGCAGCAGGTCATTTATCAGTACCTTACTCGTGCTTGGCTTCTGCACAGGAGTAGCTCTTGCCCTCATCTAGCTGTGAGCTGTAGCAGCAGCCATCTCATAAGCATCCCGCAGAGGTGGTACTGCCAGCAGACTGCAGACTGTCTGTTCCAGTATCTTCTGTGCTAAAATACACATCTCTCAAAACCAGCAACCCCTCCAAACTCCGTGGTTTTCCTGCAATTTTATCACATACACCCCTTTCTCATCAGTAACGTTTTATAAGAACTGGCATTGTTTTTGTAAGCAGTCATCTTCGGGACAGCATCCACCAATATGCTGAACAGCAAACACAGCTAAATCCCACCAAAGTCAGACGCTTGTGTATTTCCTTAAATTGGTGCTAAAGTAGGAATACAGTAACATTTTCATTCCTTCAAAGAAATCAAGAATAAAAGCCCACAGCTTTAGCACAGTATGGCCAAGAGAGCGCAGCGATAAAAACCTTTCAGAAATTTCCTGGTTTGTGAGTGCTTGATATTAATATTCTACTTTTTGCATTATGTTTCCCTCAATTTTATTTCACAAACACCTTCCCTAGTAATGCACCATCATCAGCTGAAGTAGATCTAGCAACAATATCATGAACTAGAGCAATGTTACATAGGTCATAGCCTGGTCTTGGCACTACTGTCTCTGCTTCTGGTATGCTTCACTGTACCATGCACAGCCTCTCAGCAGATCAGCTATGCTTTATGTCTAACCTTGGATGCTGCTTTGCCCTCCTTTCAAAATATTAAATGCTACTCATGAACATAGTGCACGAAAGAAAAAAGAAGGTCAGTCATTCAGGTCATTGTTTAACATTAATATACTTAAAGTGTAGAACTTTTTTTTTTAATAAAAAATTTCTGAATTGTCAGTTTGACTAATTTTCTGCAAATAAGTAAAAAGCAGACATGTGCCAGGAAAGTGTTTAGATGAGAACATATTAAATGTGTGCTGTTAGCCAGCTTTAATTATTCAGATGTGACTGAATAGATTTTGCTTTGGTATTTTGGTACATTTTGGGCGGTTGAGCCCAGAGATCTTCAGCACCAAAGTGTCTTACAAACAAAGCTGTGATGAACATCTCAATAAATGAGTAGTTACAAAGAAAATTGACATTTGGCTTGCAGACGCCTGGGGAGAAGGGACTGAGTGGGTTAGGCAGCCTGTGGCATCAGGGACTGGGGGGAAGATTTTCATGGGGGTGAGCATAGTGCGGGCAATTATAAACCATTTCTCCCTTCTTTTCCAGATGCTGCCCAGACTGGTCAAGGCATTGAGCCCCAGCCCCCCATGGAAGAAAATTTACCAGTGGAGATAGAGCCTGAGGAAATGCGAGACCCAGAGGTCATAGTTGATGTGGAAAGCCAGGAAAACGCCTCGGACTGTTTCCCGGGTCCAACTGTTGACTGATCTGGCATGCTTGCTGTTCCACCCTCTCTTGAGACCCATGACAAGCATTCTTTGCATCCCATAGTCTCATTGTGTGTAAGAATTGGTCCAGAAAATTTTAGCAGGAGGAAGACGTGAGGTGTCAGGCCTGCTAACCTCATTAAAAAAAGAAAAGAAAAAGAAAATATAAGAAAAAGCACACGTGTGGCTTCAAGGCCACGCTGCCATGGGCTGACAGGTTCACTAACAAACAAAACTGGGCAGCTCTTTGATGCTTTGCCTGTTAATAGACCTGCAGTTAACCTGTGGAGCCCTAGAGGACAGCCTGAAATGAGACAGACAGTTCCTCCTGCTCCCTGCCTACCCCATCCTTTGCCATGTCTTCACCAGCCAGTGGTTCCTGCAAGGGGTGGGCATGACAGGCAGACTGAGGTGGCCTGCCAGTCCCAGACAGAAACAAGGACCTGCCAGAAATTTCCTGAGAAAGCCTCTTCTCAGGAGACTTCAAGGCATTTTTCACAGGCCCTGCAAAAAAAAAAGCTCGACGGAGATTTCAGCTAGGTATCTGCTGTGGCAGATGTTTATCTGAATTGCTCCTCTGAGCTCCAGACCCTTTGTGATTTGTTCCTCACCGCTTGCTGCGTGGGGCCAGGAGTAGTGGTAGGGGCTGCTGCGTGGAGACCCGGGAGGTGATGCTGGCTTGCTCGTCTTTTGATGCCCTGTAATGGCAGGGGGCTACCAGTTACCTTCTGCCAGAACCTAACTGCTCGGGTTGCCAGTGAGTTAAAACAGCTCTGTCACTAGCTTGCTTGCTTGCAGCAGAAGGGTGCTTGGGGCTTGGGTGTGTAATTTTGGCAGAAATGTTGATTATAATGCCGAGATCATTCATCAGTGCAAGCATTAGTGCATTTAGTGTAATGGTTTAGCTACTGCAAGCTGGTGAAGCTGGCCATCTGCCTGTGCATGTAGGCTTCTTCAGTGCTGTGTTATTTGCATAGACAGCAGCAATTTATAGAATCTCTTAGGCAAGTCTTGCTGCTACACACGTCCTGTTCTGCTCAGGGGAGGTTTGCCAGTGGACCAGCTGGGGTAGACCTGCAGAGAAGAAGGACAAGGTGAGGGGAGGGCAAGGACTTGGTGTCAGGCAGCAGGTAGCCGAGCCCCTGACAAAGCTGCCAGGGGCTGCAGGGCTGTCAGGCCACGGGGAGTGCTGCAGGATGCACTGCCCAAGCAAGGTATTTGCTGTGTAAGTGCATTTCAATGGTCAGAAGCGAGGCATGTTGGTGTTAAAGTAGCCCAAGGGGCTAGAAAGGCATGGTAGAGTAAAGGCAGAGATGGTACAGATTGGGGTCAAAAGGGATGGGGATGTGTGTATTGCATTCCTCTCTTCCCTTGTCATTTTGTCCCTGTTTTATATTGTGCTGACATTGTGCCATGAATCCCTTGGAAACGGATTTAAGGTATTACTTGTAAATGCCACCCAGTGAGGTCTGCAAAAGTACCCCAGCAAAATCAGAACTGAGCTGAATGCTTCTCTCCCAGGCGGGGGAGCTGGTGGGACGGCTGCATGCTTACCTGGAAGTCCTTCATGTGTACATGGCAAAGCTCTGCATAGGGGACGCCCAGCCATTGGTGGTTGTTCTTGTTGTTTCCTTGTCCTGTGACTCTGTTTAGAAGATTTTTGGATCTTGTGTGCTGTGTTGGTGATGATTCAGCCTGTTTCTGCTTTTTAAGGCTGCCGTAGGAATCAGATTTTCCACGGTAAGAGGGAGATAATAATTCTTTTCCTCATGGTGCTGCGCTATCTCCTTTCAGTACAAACATTCCTCAAAGGCTGTGAATAGAATGTCAAAAATGTGACACCGAGCGCATGGGGTGGCAGCTGCCTGTAGGCAGTACAATGGCGGAGACGCTGGGTGAACAGGGGCCAGCGTCACTGAAATGGGGGGATGTCGTCAGCTTTGCTTCTCTTCTGCACTTTCTGGCAGGGGCAGGCAGGGGACAGTCGACTCCAGTACATGCTTCGAAGGCTGAACGAGGGTGCTCTGAGCTGCGTGGAGAAGATGCCAGTGTTTCGGGTGCTGAGGGTGACAGAGCTGGGCCCGCCTTGTCCTGCTGGGCTGGTGTGTCCTGGCTTCAGCTTGGCCTAGCGCTGCCTTGCTGGGGTGCCCTGGCAGCCCTTGGCACCCTCACTGGTGTAACCCCAGCCTGGGAAGGATTTTTCCCATTGAGATTGGAATCTGAGATTTGAGCCATCTTTATGAGGCAGAGAGGACACGGCTGGTTTTCTGTCCTTCCTTGCTGAAGATGCCATTCAGCAACTGGGCAAAGGTTTCTGTTACTGTGAGGTCAGGAGAGAAGTCGTGCAGCCTGTGCTTTTCCTCTAATTGTATGTATTCAAGCCCTGCTATTGTTCTTTTTTGGTGGTGTTTTTCTTTTCCCCGCAATGATTTTGTTCCTATAATAAAAAGATCTGTTTTCTAACTTGTTTTGGAAATGTTTAAGTCCTGTTATTTAAAAATTACTTCTTTATGATTTCTGCTGAAAGTACAGGCTGGTTTCCAAATTTTCACCTGGCCAAATAAAGGAAAGGTGATAATGAGTTAGCGCTGGCTAGAGCTGACTTGGGTAGTCTAGGGAATAGAGATCACAAGGATGTTCATTTGTAAGTCAGTCCAGGGGAGGCTGTAGGACAGTGGCATATAACTAGTCCCTATCGAAGTGTGTGTGCTGATGTGCCTGCACATCTGTGTGCACCAGCAGCTTGCCAAACCGTGCTCTGGTGCCTTGCCCGAACTGTGAGATGCAGAGAAATGGTCTTGTTTCACCCATCTGCCACAGCCACCTTAGCTGTGAGAGGGGATGCTTGACTGCATAACTCCTTTTACAAGGAGGTGGTGACTCTTTCATGATCACCCTTAGACAAGTGGGCCCAGATGGTGGGTAAAATCAATGTCCCAATGGTTTGTGATTGTATAAAATCCCTTGATTTTACCATTACAGGGTTACCCCTGGAACAGTGGTGTGACTGGACATGGGTGATCTTGTCCTGCAGCCTGTGAACCTAGTACCCCAAGGAGCCACCTGCCTGAATTTGCAGTTGTTTTCCAGCCTGAGTATGGTGCTGCATCACCCAGGCCATAACGAGGGTACTTTTGGGCCTGGGGCTATCTGGCAGAGTAATGGGTATGGATGTACATGGTGCTATCAGGAATTTGAGTAGAAACAGAGATGTCTGTGCTGCCTCTTCGGGGCTTCTGGCAGCCTTGGTGAGGCTGTGCCCTGTCCCCTCTCTGGGTTGCTGAGAGAGGCCTTGGTGCTGGGGTGTCTCTGGGTGCCTCTGGCCTCCTGTGGGAAGCTGGTGCTTTCCAGGGGAGGGGAACTGCACAAAGAGCTACCAGTCACGACGTCCTCTCCAGCCACTGGTCCTGGCTGGGGAAGGCTGGGAGTAGGGCAGGGTCCGGCCCTCTGCTCATTGAGTGCTGGTGGGACAAGGGGAGGTCTGCTCTGTGGGAAGTGCAGATGCTTTGGGATGTGGTTTCTTCCCAGCTGAGACAAACCACCCGTGGTTTATAGTACTGTGCAGAATGGATGTTTAGATTAGTATTCATGTCAGTGTTTCGTGGTGGGAAGAGAAAAATTTCCCTCTGCTTGTGGCATATGCTAAGCAACAAATGACATGAAATGTAATATGTTGTCTTTTCATCATGTAATTCATGCAGTTTATGAATATAAAAGGAGAACAGAGAATGATCTTATTTGACTTAAGATATAGGTGAAACCAAAAGCACAGAACAAACATGTTGTATAACAGCAAGCAGAGAAAGGAGAATGATTCCTTTAGATTTTTTTTAGCATTCAGGATGAACTCATCTCCACAAATTTCTCATGTCAGTAAAGCTCGCCATCCCAGTGGTGAAACAGTTTGTTCTCTGCCTTCCAACCTTTACCCCAGGCTGCTGTGCCTGTTGTCCCAATGGCTGTGTACGTAGCCCTTGGGGTCCTCCCTTGGAGTCCAGAATGGGGGCAGAGGCACCAGGGCAAGAGCCAGCAATTTGTGGGGAGCTGAAGGACCAGCCCTCCCTGCCACCATCAACTCTACAGAAAAAACAGACTAGAAGTGGGTGAGTCTGAGAGCAGATAGACAGAACTGATAAGGGGCCAGTTTACAATAGCAAAAGAAACGTTTGTTGTAAATACTGAAGAGGCACGTGAGCAGTGATTGTATTAACTTCTGATGAAAATATCAGTGTAGTTGAAAAAAACCTCTAGATTTTAGACATGTGCATAGTAAGTTCATGTCACTTTTTATGAATTGCAATTAATTTCAAAATAAGCAAACAAGAAGAGTTCACATGTAACTCAACTGCAGGATACAGTGTCACTGATAGAGATCTTCAAAACTAGCCAAAAATTCTGGTGGTGCTACAAGATCCAGAAGTGTAGGTATTACTACCACCAAGTGGGGAGGAGTGAGATGCCCCATGGACTTCCATATATGTAAACACACAGACCAGTAATGGACGTGAGCAAGAAGACCCATTTCTGTCTGAGATGGAAGCAGAATTCAGTGATGTGTCATCACAGAGGCTTGGATTAGCGTTTGGGTATTGCTTGTGCCTTTGGCCAGCCTGCTCAGAGCCTGGGTGCGATCAAACCCTGCCTGTATGAGGCTAGCAGTCATGAAGTTCCTCCTGAGCATACGCAATGCTCCCCTCTTGTCCTGTGGTGTAAAACAGGCTGGGAAACAACATCATCACCCAGCGGGGACCCTGTGACCTTGGACAACCAGAGACTACATCCTGCATTGGTTTTGTTCACAATGAGCGATGTGTTTCCTCTCTGCACAATTACATGACTCATCTCTCAGGCAGAGGATGTGGCTGGAGACAGCAGTGGAATCTTTGCTGAGAACCTAGACGTCCCTTAGGTGAAGCCCTTCTAAATACTTGTACTTTCCAGCAAGCAAATGGTGGCAGGTGTTGTGTTAATTATATCAGGATTAATTTAACTTGGATACAATCAGTTAAGAGACATCTCTGGGCTGTGCAGGACCGCTGGGAAGTGCGGCATCTTTCTGGCTGGCCTCCCTCAAATGCCACTTTTGTGGCTCCAGGCTGGCTGACGGGCTGAAGTGGAGCTCTTGGCCAGCTCTAGGACTGAGAGACCTCTTACCTCCAGCCCTCTTGGTCACCAGCAAGCAATGTGACTGAATCAAATGGCTGTCCACTATTGCTAGGGACTAAAGAAACTCTTCCCTGCCTGTACCAAAGCAGACTGCCTGAAGGGCAAAGGATGTTTAATGATAAGAAAGATGGGGGGAAACGAAGGGGGGAAGGCAGAAACACCGCCCATAAGCATTAAAATAGGGTTAAACCCGTCAGGAACTGGATAGCAGTTACATTCAAGTAGCATGTGAAGAGCCCAGAGCAGTTCTGCCTATGCATGCTGACAGCATCACTGGCATCTACATGAAGGTATTTCCTACCTCAGCCAGGAGGCGGGATTTCAGCCCCAAGCAGCTTCTTGTCTCTCAGCTTCCCCCAGCCTCCCATCAACCATGAGGGCATGAGGGGCCTGACTTCATCAAATCGTTCATCACGCTTGCAAGTTTAGGTACCCAACTATACCCCTCACCTCTCAACGCACCTACAGATACGTCCTTGGCAGCTTGGTTCCTGCCCCATGAGCTAACGTTGCCATCTTCTTCAGTCCACACCTCCCGTTGCCTTCAAGCTTTGCTCAGAGCAGGGGCCCTCTGTCAGCACCGTGCCTCCTTGTTGCTCAGGGAGCTGGGTTTGGACCTGCTGGGCTGTGACCACGGATGCATGATATCCCAGCCGGAGCTGGCTGTGGGTCTGCAGGCAGTGAGTGGAGTGATTCCTGGGTTTTCCCTTTGCTCTTCCTGTGGTCCCTGGAGGGGTGGGTGCGGTTAGGATGGAGTGAGTTTCTGCCTCCTGGGAGATGGGAATACTTGGCCTATGCCCACTTGGGTTATGGGCATTTTGGAGCAGGGGCTGGTCCTGGTGCATGGGGAGACATCTGTAGTCTGCTCACCATGCTGTTGTGCCAAACACTAATGGTAAGGAAAGGTTCCCATCTGCAGAGGTAGCAAATATGGGTGGCTAATGTCAGCTTATTTTTAATTGATTTAGTTTTCTGGTTAGCATATTCCATGTCATGCCTAGCCAATATCCATGATGAAATATTGGATGGGGCTGTAGTATAAAGCGTGTATTTTATAATTGATATTGGAAATGAGGGAAAAAGCAAAACTTGGAACCTGAATTCTGTGCAGAATTTTTAAAACTCACCTAAACTGATAACAGCTACTGATAGTTTTAGTATTGTCTAACGCTATAGAAACTAGATGTATTACAGACCAAGAATTACTTGGAGGCAATTTTCAGTGAATCTTTTAGAATTGCAAATACAGTATATTAAAGAGAATTATTATCTGCTCCCTTATCATATGCAAATGGAACAAAGAAATACAGTTCAGTGGCTATCGTCTTGCCAGCATTGCTGTCTCAGCTTTGGTTTATAGAAGTTTCTCTTTGAGGGCAAAACATATTTTCCCAAAACTAAGGAATGAAGCAGTTTTTAAAGGTTTTTTTGGAAGTCATGTAATAAGATACCTTCAAACAAACAAAAAATGAGAGAAAAAGATGATGTGATGGCATTTTTTCTACGTGAAAAGAATTGCAATAGTGACTTTGGATGCTTGAAAGACTTGAAGCAAAGAGCATTAAGAGTTTATGCTGCACTCCTGTGAAAGCTTTCCCTCACAGATCTCAGAGATTTCCCCTGTGAAACAACAGACAAACCTATAGTTAGGGAATTCAGGACAGCAAGGATGGGATTCAGTGACATGTGTGAATGGGTAGTCAGCTGCCTGGCAGTCAGTCTCGATTCACCTGGAGCTGACTACAGCAGCTAAGGCAGGTGGAGGCTTTTCCAAGGTGGCACACGGAGCCTGGAGCAGGAGCTACCTGCTGGGTGGGACAGCCTCTGCTGCTGGTGTCTCGGTCGTCACAGGACGAACTGTGGCAGGACCGAGAGAGGAGGAGGAGTAGGATGCAGAGTGATGGCTGTGGAGGATCTAAGAGGAAGAAAGGGCATGGGCTTAATGACTGAGGGTACAGAAGTGATGGTGAGTAATGGCAGTCATAGATGCTGTTTCTTCCCTCAAATAGGTGGGGAGGCTGCAGGGGTCTCAAGCAGGGTCTGTCCTCCATCATCCTGCAGACTCTTCAGGCACTATAAAATGTAGTCCTCCGGAAAGCAGTAGTCACTGCTTCTTCCTCCTCATGCCTACTCTCCCTGGTGTTCGGCATGAATTGAATCGTGTTCCCCAGATAGATGCACCTCTCTCCGGGTGGTAGATCACAGCTCCCCAGAGCCCCTCTGGCGATGCTTAGCCTGGGGAACCTGGGACTCCTTACTCCTCTCTGCCTTTCTCATGAGCCGTTTGCAGGGAATGTGCTGTGCTAGTTTTGATAAACCCGAGAAGGGGAGTAAACACAAATCTTCCCCTAGAAGCAAATGGGAAATACCTTTTCTTTTTTTTCTCCCCCCACACCCATTCTCTAGCTCTAGCCAGCCCTTTCAGGATTTTTCTGTGGACCTCACTTTCTGGTATATGTTTTGCCAAATGAGAAGGGAAAAGGGTGGTGGGAAGGCAGAACCCTGGCCAGCTTTTTAGGTACCCTGAATAAAGATAAGATCATGCCTGTTCCCTTTCCTTCCTGTGCACAAGCAGAATCAGATTTCTCTTGCTGCCATAGAAGGCCACAGTGAAAGCTGTGCAACTTAAGCTGCTGTTTGTACATATTCCTGCCCAGCTGTTGAAGGTTTGGGGTTCTTCAGGTGATTTAGTTTCTGATAAGGCATTTTGTTTCTTTACCTTTTGTTGAGAGTTTAAACTTTGCTATTTAGCAAATACAAAGGCCTGTTTACAGCTTTCTCTGGAGCACCAGGTGTAGATGGGGAGGCTCTTCTTTGCTGGAGAGAAGATCAGTAGGAGTCAACACTGCCACGAATTTGATATCATCTGTCTTAAAAAACCCCAATGGTTAAACATCCTCAGTGAGAAAGGAAAGTAGATGCCTGTGTTTATACTGAATTACTGATGCTGCAGAGCTTAAAAGAACTTCCAAGATAACACAATTAACTGCTGCAGCTGTAGTTCCAATGCAGTGCATCTTACCTGTGTGGGCACGAGGCACATGCAGTAACTTTCCATTGAGGCCACACTGTAAACTTGCAGCTCTACAAAGTGGCCCCTAAGGTTCAGTGAATGTTTACTGAGTTGCTGAAAGCGGAGTATGTGGGGGACATGAGAGAAATGTAGTCAAGAAAAATCCTGCTCTTCCGCAATGAAAACGAAAAAGGGTGGCTGAAAAGAATGGTGACACCATCCTGAACCTGATCACTGAGACCTTGCAGTAGGTGCTCTGAGCGGAAGGTGCTTTTACATGGTGCTTTGTAGACAGGTAGTTGGGAGCCAGGAGTTTGGGTCACAGGAGCATCTGGTTCCATTTGTTGTCCCTTGGACTGGCTGGCTGACCTTAGCAAGTCATTTCATCCTCCTCTGCCTCATTTCCCCATCTGTAATAGTGAGGTGATCACGTAGGCCTCCTCCGTAAAAGGGGTTTAAGCCTTGCTGATACACAGCAGCACCTCATACCTGTGTGTTTGGTGTGACCGAGAGCTGTGAGACCCCATGGGGTGCTGCATGCAGAGATCTGTCTTGGCTGCAGCTAGTGCTGTGGTCTGGCTGCCACAGGATGTCTGACTGCCCTGGATGTGAGGAAGGAGGTTTACCAAAACTGTTATGGTGGATGACACCTCTCTTGTTAACCTCATTAACTTTTGAGATGCTGGTTTCCTTCTGACTCTCAGGAGTGTAGCAGAGGGAGCTGGGTCTCATGTTACTGCCTTGGCAGAAATACAGTGACAAGCCACAGCTTGCCTCCAATCTCCTGATGCTCAGACAAGTTACACAGAACATCCCCTGTCTGCCTTACTGAGATCTTAAAAACCAGAAATTCTCAGAAATGCAATGACACAGCACCTTAACCATTACCTTTCCTGGCTGACAACAGGAGCCGTGGGCTGTGAACGTTTAGAGATGGGGACAGTTTTGTGCCTGTACTTTCCCCTGCTGTGGAAAAGGCCCACTCTTTGCTAACGCTCGCCTAACTCCCTGCTGCAGCCTCCCGGCGTTTCCTGTGCAAGCGTGGAGCATTGGCAACAGAGCTGAGTGTGGTCAGGATGGGGGTGAGCCTGTCCTGATGCCCTGTGGCCCCCACACCCTGGGGAGCTGCCCATCTGGGTCCGCCGTTGCTTTTCAGCCCTGATGTGGGGCTGGGTCACCCAGGGCAGAGGGAGGGTGCTGGTGTCTGGGTCTGGTCCTGGTGTGTCACCTGTGCTTGCTCAGGGCTGTGGGGGACAGCAGGGTGTCCTGCCACACCAGCTAGCCAAAACCTTGCTGTCTTGCCATGGCAAGGGTCTCAGCTCCTGTTCTCTGCCCCGCTTGCTGTCCTCACAGCTTGCTAGCTGGCAGGACTTGATGAGTGGATCCGTTGAAATGGCTGTGCACAGGAACAGACAGATACCATGTCTACAGGTGGAAAAGAAGAAAACGAGTCTGAGAGAGAGAACACCTGGGGCTGGTGATGTGGTATTATGGACATTACAAGGGAGACATTTCTCTTCAAATAATCAGCTGAGAACTACTCTGCATGAGTCATGGTTTGAAAGCTTCCGTTTACCTTTTTTTAGAGAAGGACAAAAAAGTTTCTGCAGACAGCCGTTTCAATGCTGACAGGGTGTGTCACTATTTTTGGAATATTTCCACTGCGTAGAGGCAAAGCAGTGCTCTCAGTTTGAATGTAACAAGCTCCAAGCCACTGAGTCAGCATCCCCGCAAACTCTTGGCCAAAGCTTTGTTTTGCGGTCATGATCTTCATATTTGCACCACTTCATTCAAGCTGGACTTCTTCCTTTCTTGGCTCTGCGTGAGGCAGTAAGTGAAGAGGAGGTGGTATGTGGCCTTCATCAGCCAAATGGTTGAAACTGTATTTGGAAGCCAGCAGTTCCTTGACTTTTCACAGTGCAGCGGCAACTCCCCCTGTCAGGGTGACTTTGCTTCTTCCCCACTCCAGCCACTGCCCACAATTCCTCCTGTCCAGAAAAAAGTTAGTAAAGGGGAAGGGAATGTGCTGTAGTGAAACCCTCAGCTCTCATCCGGGGCAAGCCAGCTGGAGCCCAGCTGTTAGTCTTGCAGGCAAGGGTGCAAACCCTGAAGAACTCCCAAAAATACGGTTAGCATTATCCAAAGCTTCCCCTCCACATATTACTCATCTGACATTCCAATCCAGATCACATTTGCTCTTCTGCTCAAAAACTATGCCTCACCAAAGGACTGTCTTTGTGAGAAATTTAGAGGTATGAATTTGCAATAATCTTGTCAACTTTCATGGCGAGGGTCTTGGGTGGTGGTGAGTGCAGGGTGTCTGACTCTTCTTTCAGGGAAGAGTATCCCATGCAAATACAATATACAACCTGAGCTTCATACCAGAGGAGCTGGTGCAAATTAGCAGATGGGTTACAAATCTACGCTGGCTTATTTCATGCTAACTTTCCTGAGAAGAACACGCTAAGTGTGTTTGTACTCTTCCTTTTCTAGTACATCTAATAACATTCCCTCTTTTTTTTTTTTTTTTTTTTTTTTTTTTTTAAATAAGCTTCAGGCATGAATGTTTATTGGCTTATCACTAAATTGAAGACTTAGAGCTGGGAACAGCTACATCTCTTGAGATGTTGCCTTCAGATGTGTGGGAGTCTGTCACCTTTACATGGAAATGTAAGTATGATACTTACATTCCCTGTGAGGAAACTGCTTAGTGTATTACAAAGAACAGAAGAGTGAAAGAGAGAGCAAGCAACAGAAGCCAATGTATATGATTACAGCACTTTGTGGCTTTTGCAGTGGAAACAATACCACAGAGATGGTGGTGATTGCAAAGAAACACCTCATTGTCATGGCTGCACTCAGTCCTTCACTGTGCTGTGTGTCAGAAGATGGAGATGTCTGGCAATGCAGCAGGCTAAACAGAGGCCAAGCATCCTTAGCCATGGGCTCACAGGCCTAACCGAAGACAGGTCCAGCACCACCATACTGGGAGACATCCCCTTTTCTATCAGTGCCCTGGTTTTCTGGCTGGCTTGTGCTTAGCCCATCAGTGTTACTTCCTGTGTAACGGGTAGTAGCGAGGGTGTCTGCAGCGAGCGGAGGAGCATGAGGGCCTGGCAGACCTCACCTCATCCTGCCCAGCACAACTTGGGTTGGTGTTTGGACTGTGGCAGCACGCAGCTGCGAGCAGTAGCTCTCGCCATGCCTGTCTTGCTCCTTGGGGGGCATTGCCAGCTGGTGCAGGGGCTGCTCTGTCAGTGCTCTCTGATGTAGCTGTTTTCAGGACATGCCTCCAGAGCTCCTCTGTGGCAGTAGCCCAAAGCTGCTGCACTTTCCAGTGATACCTTCAGACAGCCTCTCCTTCACACCTTCCCTTGGAGCTTTCCTTGGAGGGAACCAGAGACATCAGTGCAGGGACTTCCAGTGCTTCCCTCACAGTAACATCCAGAAAATCTGTTCCTTCTTCTAAAATAAGGATCAAAGCCCAGTCAGAATGGCAGCACAACATTGTCTTGCTCCTCAAGAGAGGGAGAGTAAAGCCACAGGGATAGTGGCATTTGCACCCTTCTCATCTGGCAGGAAGGCTGAGGTTAGAGACATGGGCTGTTTTCTCCTTGTCCAGCTGGGTCTGATAGTGCAGGAGGTTTCTGATGCTGTTTAAAAAAGGGGCTGCTCGGTGGGATGCACATGCCAGGATCACATGAGGTATCCTTGCTGCAGGTGGGTGGTGTGCCCCTTTGCTGGCTTGGCTGTGCTTTTATTATACAGACTCTCTAAGCAAGGTGATTTTGTGCATACACACGTAAGTACTCAGCAGTACCAAGGCCTGGTGTCATTTCTGTAGTGACAGTGGACAGGGGACATCAGCTATTGAGCCCTCACCACTTGAGTGCCTTCACTGCTCACAGCAAACTCATTTTTGAATAGACTTTTTATATCCTTTAGGAGTGGTTTCTTGCTCCTGTCTACTTGTTGCTCTAACAGGAAAAAATATGCCACATTTGATGTGCTATAACTGGTCTGCTGAAGCATAGGGGCTTCCAGTCTGAGTCGCTCCAACCGTGATTTTTACAAGAGCATGGGCATCTGGGCATGACACACTTGATTAACTGGAAGTAGTGGCCTACATTATGAATACAGGGCATCCTTTTAAGCCTTGTTCTGCTGCTGTGGAGCTTTACCTCTCGTCTCTCTCTTGCCTTCGCACGCACATCCTTGCATTTGTATTTCATTTGTACCAATCCCAGTTTTTGCCTGCAGCAGGAAGTATCCAGCGAGCAGGGCGGCACTGAGCAGGCTCTGTGTGTGCACAGAGCAGAAGGACGGTGCCTGCCCCAGCACGCTTGCAATCTGAGCGTACCGACAGACAGAGCACAGGGGTATGCTGGAAGCTGGTGGTGGCTTTGAGGGATGTTGCCGTGAGGAAGAAGCGAGACAAGGTTGAGCAGAGTGTGAGCAGTGGTTTTGGCATGCCCAGGGGCCTCTCTTTGCTCTGCTTTATGGACCCAGCTCAAAAAAAAGCAGGAGATTGGGGTTGCTGCCTTTGCCCAAAGCCCGTAGGCTCTCAGGCTGGAAGCAGATGGGTCCGAGCACACAGACCTGTGTGTCCCTGCCAGCATGGCCGGGGAGAGAGGTCCCCACAGACCCCAGGGCTGGTGCTGCTGGCACAGGCTGCTTGGCTGGGGAGATGCCTCGGCATGGCAGCCCCTGCCCTCGGCTTGTTTTTCTCCACAGAGGGTAGAGATTAGGCACAGAAATGTCATCTTGTTGTTGCTTCCTCTCTCCTTTTACGTGTGCCTCCCTTGTGCATTCTTTGTAAGGAAACAATAACAAAAAGAAGGAAGAAAAGCTCGGTTTTCCCTGTGATGTGCAGAGGCAGCAATACAGGGACCTTGGTGCATTTTGCCTCAGGTAACTTTTTCTCTTTTGGTGCAAAAAGGGGTAGTTTTTACCAGCTTTAGTACCAGCTAAAAAATGATGAAGTTGGAGTAGAGGAGGTGTCTTACAAGATCTTCCTATAACTTCAAGGAAGGAGAATCACATAAATGATTGTACATCTCTTGTGCCATAGCTTTTCTTCTATCTTCTTTTTCTTGGTCTACATCTGCAATAAAAATCTGGAAGATTTCAGTGGCTGCTGTAGCAGAGGAATTGTGTTGGGGATGATACGATTCAAAATCCTCACAACCTCATCTGTTTCATATGGGAATAAAGACTTTATTAGCTTTTCACATGTTTTTGGACCTAACTCCCATGCCTTCTCCCAGCTTCTTTCCTCACCATCTTTTCCACACCAGCCAGCTTCAGGGCTGGTTTCTGGCTAGATCCAAGGTGGTGTTTTCATCCCCTTCCACACTCATCTCTCTTTCACAGCTTGCTCAAATGGCAGCCCCTCATAGATCAGACGTTGAGATGAAGCTGATCCTGACAGTTTCCAAGAGAAGTGTGTCTCCTTTCTACGCATTGCCCAACAGCCATCAGATACCTGCCCCTCACTGGTTGTCCAGGGCTTTCTGTCCCCTCGTTCCTGCTGAAGCTATGGGGGAGCAGAAGGATTCCCATCACCCCCCACTTCAAAACCCATATCTGATCCACTAGAATGATGACATGTAGATGCTGGAGTTGAACTCTTTGGGTGAACACTGAAGAGGACAAGAGCCCTGGCTAGCCTTCCAGCTGGGTAGACAGACCTTGGAGCCATTACTACATTTTAGTGTACTTTCCTTGTCACTGCATGTTGTCCCCATCCTGATAAATCACCCTGTTGAGAGGTATTTCTGCCCGTGGTTTTTGTGTCTGTGCTAGAAATGGGAAGTGCTAGGGTGAGAGCTGGAGGAGGGGAGGAGGGCACGAGGGTTGTACTGACACGTCCCACGACCGCTTGCTCACAGCAGAAAATCATTTCATCTGCCAGGAGCTATCATTAGACAAGGCAACACTGGATGTTTTTGACCCTGAATATGAATTTTAGGAGGATTTTCTTAGTCAAGTGCCTGCTGCTTTTATTTCCCAGTGTAAAATGTGAGTTTTTCTTACCATTTTTTGCTCTTTCGGGCTAGTTTTGTTAAAATTGCATTTGAAACCATTTACAACTTGCTGGAATGTTACTGATAAGAAACTAATTCCACTTTCCCAATGAGTGAAGACCTTTGGGTTATTGCTATTATTATTCGATTTAATTTTCAGCCGGGGGGAGGGCAGGACCTGAGTTTCCTATTCCAGTTATAATAATAAGCTGTAAACAGTTTTGGTTTTAAGTTAATGAGCCTTAATTTGACACATGTATAATGAGAAATGTCAGCATGCAGTTTTCTCTCTGCCCTCGAGGTAGCTTGTACTACATTAGAGATCCAGTTCACGGTGCATTATCACATGTAATTTCCTTTTCTTATCAAAGATGAGCAAATCTTTTGAAAGTGCAAATTATATTCTTCCATAAATATTAACAGAAAGAGTGATATATCTCAGTTTCTTCGGTGGAGTTGAAGAAGTCTAAGATGTGAAAACAGCATGCAAATACATACGTCTTTTATGTTTTGCATATTATTGCTCTCATTATTTTTTAAAATATTAATCTAAAAACTTAATTAAGGTGTTAATTCATAGATTAGAGGAGGTTATGAGAGATGGAGACAATACAATCACGCATAGATTTTCTTCTCTGTTCATTCCACTATAGATTGTATATATGGCTGTTTAATGCTTTTCTCCAGAACAAAATTAATAGGTAAATAAGGAACGTGGTGGTTTGGGGTTTTTTTTTTTTTGGTTTTTATATATGTGATATATATATAAACCATCTTCCCCAGCAGAAATGAAGATTATTCCCTTGGATGGAAAACTTGTTTCAATGACTTCCCTACTTCTCTGAAGTTACTATGGGAGCTTTTCATTTTAACTCTTTCTTGTGACTGCAAGTGAATTCTACACTGCCAGTTTGGATCTTTCTGCCCCTTGAAGTGCATTTCAGCTGGCATTGCAGAAATGCTTTTTCATTAGCTAAACAGATTTTTAGTATTGTATGTGTGGGACGTTCAGCTTTCCATTAGCAAGACTATGGAGATCAGATAAACAAACATCCGGAGATGTGTCTAGGTGGTCTGTCCATAGAGATGCCATTGAATTATCCTTGAAAACTTATTATTTTTTTTCCTTTACTTCCAGAGAGAAAAAATAAATAATAGTATCTGTTACGCAAAGAAATCTTATTACTAGCTCTAAATAGCTGTGCACGACTGAGCAGAAACAACTATTAAAATTAAAATATTTGGGTATAATCTGTAGTGTCATCTGTGTGGAAGATAGCTGCTTCTGAGACTGTTTGGTTGAGAGCTTGATTTCAGAATATTTCATTAGATACGTCAAATACCTTGTAAGAAATGCAATAGTGAAGTAACAGCCTCTCCTTAGACTGGGGGTGAATTGCAAAAAGCACTTCAGTATTAATTTGCTTGTTGTAGAGGCACACTATTTTAGCTCTTTGATTATCTCTGACATTGTTAGCTTCATGAAATAGCAACTGGATTTCAGCTTCCCCTCTGTGATATAGTTTATCACTGTCCTAGATACCAGGAATGAAGGACTGTAATAAAAATATGCATAAACATAGTTTTTCTCTCTGTGGGGAAAAAGTGCTTGAAATATATAAAATTAGAGCAGAATCAGCTCCATCTGGTGATGTGAAGAGAAATCCCCTCCTGCTGATTGTCTTTATCCTGTAAATTGAAGAAGAATGAACATAAGAAAATGACAAATGAAATAGGCTGTGGCTCCAAGTGCACACTCAGTTATCAGTGAGCTTATCCCACCTGACACTTGTGAGCACTTTTCTACCTCCTCCTGCAAATTTTCCACCCGCCACGGGGGTGGAGACAACACCTTACTTGAAGTGACCTCCCAATAAACTTTGCACTCGGAAACCCCGGTTCGCCAGTGATGGGCCTTGCACAGGCTGTGAAGAAGCCTGGATGGGAGAGGGCATGCCACCCAGGCACAGCCCGAAGAGTACGTCATCTCCACTGGTAGTAACATGACTGATGTTTATCAGCCTTGGCTTTCCTGAATATCCCCTGCAGCAGTCACACGCTAAGTGCTGCCCAGCCCTGGCAGCACCTTTGGGAAGCACCTACTCTTACCTGTTCTGGAGAGGGGACCTGTCATCAAAGGACACCTGCAAGGAGAAAAGATTTTTTTGGCCTTTGCTTATCTCCTAATGTCTCCAGTGCCCAATCACAGGATGCAGTTAGCTGTTTGTTTCTCCCTGCCTTACTTGCCCCATTGTGATCCTGTGCTAGAAAAATCAAGTGGATATATTCCAGTGGGGCAGGGTGCCCGGGATGGGTGAGGAGGGGGTACTGCAGGCTGGCAGCACTGGGTCTGCCTCCAGTTCAGTGCCTTACACTCACTCACTGCTTGACATGGGCTACTATTATTATTGCCATCACTGTTGTTGCTGAACTGACCCTACTGTCCAGGGCCACTAGTGGTTTGTGTTCTTGTTGTCTGCAGCGGTGTTTGCAGTGATGGGCGCTCTGGGTACCAGCCTGTGACACATGCAAAACACAACAAAGTGACCTTATTTTCAGGAAGGGTTAAGTTCAGGGTTAAGTTCACAGGCCAGGCATGAATCTTGTACATCCAAAATCACTCCAAATAAGTCAGCCAGAGTATAAAGCCAGCTTTTGAAAGCTGGATTCTTAGCTTCCTTGCCTCTTAGAATTAAATTGGGCACTGACATTTATCTAATGACTGATCAAGAGATGCCTAGGCTTAGGCAACTTGGGGCAGAGGGAGGGTAGCAAGTGATAACCTTTTGGGTCACTGCTGTGGCTGCTGAGCACGGCATCGGGCTGCCGGCGACACACTGACGGGCTGGTTGTCCTTCCCTTTACAGGCTCTGTCGCCAAATGGATTTACATGGCCGTGAATGAGTCGGCTCTTCTCAGCATCGCTGTTGCTGGGAACGTATATGATGCAACATGGCTGAAAGACAGAAAAAAGTTGATTCAGATAAAAGATAAGAAAGTTAAGTACTACGTGAACAAGGAACAATGCAGGTGTAAGATATTTCTAAACGGGACTCTGCAAATAGAGCAGGTGGTGAAGGAGGATAGTGGAAAGTACACGGTGACTGTTTATCATCAGGATGGAAAATTGAACAGAGAAGAAGATACAATGTTCATCGTTCAGGGTGAGTGTTTGCTCTTCCCATACCATTCCCAGACTAGCTGAACAACAACTTGGTATTCCCGCTCTCTCCTACAACCTTTTCTACCCATTGCCCCCCTTTCTGTTTTGGGGGGACTTCTGTAAGATGTACCTCTTTCCTCCCACCACTGACAGCAGTCTGCCTCTCTTCTCCCTTCTCTTCCTCCTGTGGATGCTCTCTGGTCCCTTGCTTCTCTCTGGCTCCCCTCTCTGTCAGCCCCCACTTCCACATGTGCCCGAGCAAGCAGCCATGAGCGTGTCCATGTTGGCAGCCGGGTGGGTGCGCATGGCCCTGTCGCAGCACTGCACGTGGTGCTGGGACTCCTCGGGCCCAGAGCTGCTCCACGCGATGGGGGATGTGCTCCCAGCAGCACCCTGCTTCCAGAAACCTCTTGTGGTAGCGCAGCAACCTACGTGAGGAATGCCTGCGGCTGATGCACCGTGCACTTCTGGCACTTCTGGTGCTGTTTTATAGGCACTGAGTTAAGACTTTTGGTCTCTAGCTACTGCTCCAGCAAGGTGAGCACCTTGTGTTGTATCTGCCAGCCTCCTGAGGAGATCTCAGGAGCTCAGGAGGCACTAAATACCTGTGTTTAGGCAATGGGATCCCAGTCCATTTTTGTTCTAAGATAAAAAGTAGCCAACAGTCACCTCCTCTGAGATACACCACAATAGGAGTTGAATTTGCGGTGGAAGAAGACTCCTACACCCTATGCTTGTGTAGCATAACGCAACAAATATGAAGATTGTGCTGTTCAAAGCACACTTAAGCATGCACTGGGGATTTCAGCTGCGTGGGTTCAAAGCGTGAAGGCAGCCTCCATTCCTGTGCTGTATCTTGTCCTGAGAGATCAGAGTGGTAGCAGCCCAAAGCTTTTGGGATGAGTAGGGAAGATGGGGGTGGCTCCTTTATGGCTGCTGCCTCCTCTCCAGGCTGCTAAACTGTAGGGTAGTGTGGATTTTTTTCCTAGCAAGAGGTTGATTTTGCTCTGTCCTTCCTCAGCCAGCATGCACACCTTTGCCAGCCTCTTGAGTTTGAGGTCACCAGCTGGCACAACAGAAATGATGCCTTGATAAGGCATGAGAGATATGGTGTAGATGGGAACTGGCAGTGCTAGGTTAATGGTTGGACTAGATGATCTTCAAGGTCCTTTCCAACCTAGTTGATTCTGTGATTCTGTGAAGGCAGCAATGACAGCTGGAATGGTTTTAGCAGGGTTTCTGTGCAGCGGGAGGCCCTGTGGCTAACAGACTGCTAAGCAGTAAGGGTGTCTCACTGCTTTGGGAATTATTATTGCAAACTGTCTGCAGATTCAGGAAGTCGTCAGGGCCTGATGCTACTTATTTGTGCTTTAAGCCACTGAGCTGTCATTGGGGTGTACTGGGTTCAACTTTGGGTTAAGGTTCCAATCTAGCTATGTGCTGCATCATTTCATCTACTGTGCAGCAGAGAGGTTGCCTTACCTCTGATATATGGTTTTGGAAGTAAAGTTTAGTAATTGTTGGGTGCTAGAGTCATTTGTCAGCCAGATTACTTTATTACTAGGGTTGGACAAACAGTTGTTCCAAAAAAATAATAGTTTAGATGATACCATCACACAAGTCCATCACTGGGGTCTGTACTCTAGTGTTTCACACTGGGGTGTTCCCCTGGATGATAGGTTACAGCTTGCAGAAGAGGAGGGGGCTTAACAAGGAAAGGGTGGCTGCAGGTGTCACAGTGTGAACTTAGGCTGCATTTCCTACAAGCAGCCCTTATTGGCTTTAAAATTTATGCTCTCTATAAGTTACACTGCCTATAACTACAGGTGGCCCTGGCATTTTTTTGTTTACCTGGTCTAAAAGGTAGAAATTAAATTTTTTCCCTCTGATGTTCCTGCCAGTTGCCCCTAGTCGAGGGTTTCCTGCAGGCTTTTCTGGCTCTTTCAGTGCCACCTGTGATAGAGAATCTGGAACTGAAATGTAGCTAGCTGTTGCAGGACATAAAGAGACAGAAATCAGTTCTGTCTGTCATAACCTCATTGAGAGCTAAGAGGTGTCTGGTTTGTGTTTTCTATTCTGTTTTGGTGGGTTTTCATGCTGTGGCTCTCGTGCTAGCTGAGTGCTGTCGGTAGTACATAAATAGCTGTTTGTCCTGCCTTAGAGGAAATCTCTCCTGATGGGCACAGGCAGATCTGACTTCATTTGCACCAAAACACTGGGGCCAGAGTTGGAGGGGGCTGTGGCTCTGAGTCCCTCCCACGTGCTGCCTTCCGCGAAAACACAACTTCCTCCCGTCGCCTGGCTGGCTGGCTGTGGGCCAGGCTCACCCTGAAAGCAGCCAAGCCCTGGTGGTGCCGCTCTGCTTTGCTAGGCCAAATATGTAGGCTAACATACTGCATTTTCTTTATTACTGTCGTTACTTCTGTAGCAGAGGTCTAATTTACTCTTCTTTCTTCTCTGGTCTCATTAGCTGGTGTTACTCCCTTACTGCTTATTGGGGGCTAATTCTCTGTTCTGGTTAATAATGGAGGTTTTCAAAAGGAGAAACCATCTCAGATGTGCTTGTCCCTTCTCTTCTTTTTCAGAGCCTGTCCCTCAGCCAATCCTCAGTGCTGAATGCATGAATAAAACTGTATCTGTCAAGTGTGAAGTGAAGCACAAGACTAAAGACGAAACGTTTATGATGGAACTGACTCAAGATAACCACAAAAAAATCCAAAAGAATGCAACAAGGTTGGAATTGCACACACGGTATTCTGGGACGTTCAGATGCGTTGTTAAAAACCAAGTCAGCGAAAAAACAGCCGAAAAAGTAATTAAGTGCTCAGGTAAAAAATCTGTTTTTGCCAGAATCTGCTAGGGTGGACCCACAAAGTCTGCATGTATCTGTAGGACTGGTCTGGGTGCCAGGAGCATCCATGGTTCTTGGTACCCAATATTGTGAGTCTAACACTGCCACAGTTATTGGGAGCCAATGCTGCTGTGGTAGCCAGGATGCGAGTCGTGCTTTCTGCTGGGCATTCCCCAGCCTTGTCACATCTCCACCCTCCCCACCCTGCTGCTGCCTGCCCCACTGCTACCCTTGTGGCATCCCTACTCTAACAGCAGGGAGGCCAAGCTGGGGGCAGTGGGATGTGAGGTGGGCCATGCTCCTCTTTTCCTGCGGCCAGTGGTGTTTGCCCCCATGCTCAGTGAGGCCTGGGGGTCACTGGAAGAGGGGGAGAGGTTCTTCTGGAGTCAAGAGCCTTGTGGGTGGCAGAGAGGCCCCTGGGGCATACTGCAATGCTGCTTCCACTGGAGGTGGAGTCTGCTGGAGGAAACTGCAGCCTGCCAGTGAGATCAGGCTGGCTGAAGGATGAATGAGTGAGAGAGAGATTCTTGCTCATCCCATCATTTTCTCTCTCCCCTCCATCACTTCTGATTCTTCTTCCAAAAGTTGCCAGAGGTATCCTGACAGACTTTTTGGTGTCAGCATCCTGACAGACTCAAGTGGTGTGAACCATCACTAGTGGTAGACCAATGAAGTAAAGGAGAAAGCTGGGAGGTGGGCCTGAAAGTGTTTTAATCACACACAGCAGTCTGAAAAAGGCCGAAAGCACTTTCCCCCTCATTTTTATCCTCCTTTATTCCTTTAAAACTAATGGTACTTCTCAAAAGTTGATGTCAGTCAGTCAGTCCAAAGACAAAGAGTTGACTTCAATAAGATAGTCTAAAACTACCCAAGCTATCACAACATAGATTAACAGTTTATTTTTTGAAAACATGGCTTGGGATCTTCTCCTATGTATGTGAAGCCATGGCATTGATTTCAAGGGTTTTGCTCTTGATTTACATCCTTATGGCAGGAAAATCAGTTGCACATTATCTTTCTCCCCTCCATGATCATACCTATGAAGGGGGTGGTTGCCTGCTACCTGTGGATATGGATGGGTGCTCTCACAAGGAGAAGAATAAGCTGCTTGGACTCTCCAGCTTGGCCTAGAAATCAGGAGGGAGGTTATGGAGAATTCAGCTGAGCTTTAGGTCTGCATGGCTCAGATGAGCATGACTCAAACATACCATGGATTTTCTTACTCACTTGAAATGTCATCTTTCTAAACCACAAACGCAGCAAAAGAGCTGGAGGAATTGCATTTAAAATTGATAGAATCATGATGAAAATTATTAAATAGGCAAAAGAAGTCATCGTTCTCCCCCGTAAAAGTTTTGAAAGTTATGGCAAAAAGAAGGGACAGATCATACTGGTATGACACTGGATGTGATGTTCAGTTCAAAGTTCAGATTTCCAGTGCAGTATTGGGGAAAAGTCCTTGAATTTGCTGGGCTTGGGTTCATCCCACCTAACTGTGAGTGCTTCACTTAAAGTACTTGTTTGTTCTAGATTCCCGCTAGAGCTAGTGGAGAGCGGGGATCTCGTGAAAGCTGGCTCAGTATTTCCAGTTTCCAGCTATTTCTGCCACAACAAATTTAAGGAAAAGTCTGAGTCCCAAGGCCAGTCCATGATGTGAGACAGGAGAGAGCAAACCTTAATGTATAGAGGCCCTACTGAAGCGATCCAAGGTCTGCTCTGGCTGATTGAAGGGATAAGAGCTGAGGGATGGGGTGGCCTCTGCTCTTCCACACAGCCCTTGCCTCCTGAAGGATCCCCCTGATGCCTAAAATAGCTGAAAAAGGGTTGTTTTCTGCTGCATGAGTGCCTGATCTGATGGGCTGCACAGCCCCATTGGTGCTAGCATTGTGAAAGGGCTGGGGCATGGGATGTGGCATGGACTTTTGAGCCAGGTGTGAAAACATGCTGATGGATTAGGTCCATTTAAGGCAGAACAAACTAGCCCAAACATGTTGTCTTAATGAGGAAATGCTGCCTGAAGCTGGCCATCCCAGGGCACAAGCCAGGCAAGCATGGGCCTGCCTGAACTGCTGGTATAGGCAGGCATTGCCCATCAGCTAGATACTTTGACTTCCCTTCTTCTCACCCTTGAGAAGTGCTTTTCTTTCACCAGGTGAGTTGGGCAGGAAAGTTTGTTTCTTCTCAAATCATTAACAGAGAAATAAAATGTTTGCCACACTGGTCTTTAAAGCACAAATATAGCATTTCTCAGACACCAAAAAAACCACTAAAACCATGCAGCACTACCCTTCCTACTCAAACTAAAAACCCTTCAGACCTTTCTGTGTGGTGAGAAGACTGTACCAGCTCCATATTAGATAAAAAATCCCTCAGCTTGCAAACCTTCTTCCAACCCTGCTGCCCTCCATGGACATCTGGTCCTGCCTTCAAGGCCTATTGCCTTGAATTTTGACCTGGCAAGGCATACTTCAGATGGGCTTCAGCTCAGCTAACTTTTCATACAAGCATAACTATGTGTCATTCTGCCTGGGCTCACCTTATAGTTAGCTGGGAGAAACAGGCATGGAAAGGGCAAAATACACCTTGGTGTAACACTGGCAGCTAAAACAGGTGAGAAGAACCACATTACTGAGGGTACTTGTCTTTTTTTTTTCACTGGGGCAACCCAGGCTGATGGTGGCCTTTATACTGTAGACACCTTGGTTTTGGTTTCATCACTCTTTGCTCTCCATGTTCATGCCCAGTGAATGTTAAGGGTGTCATCTTCTTTGGAGCTTTGTCCCCCAAGATGCTGAGGAAGGTGCACTTCTGCTGGGTTCAGCTCCATGGTGTTTGTGCTCGGGCGTGAACACCAAATGCCAGGAGGACAGCCCAAGCAGGAGGTGGTAAAGAAAGGCTAGTGTCCAGCAAACTTTGTCTGACCAAAACAAGAAACTCTCATGAATTTTTGTGCACTGGGCAAACCCAACTCTCATTTTGAGGCTGTGGGATATTTGGTTATGTTCTTTTCCTTTTCACTATTTTTTAAAATTTGTGTACAGCCAAAAATTGAAGAGGAAGTACCGAAATACTATGAAGTAAGCTAGTCTCAGTGTTTCCTCAGTAGGAAGTACTTAGAGGGTTTCTTTTTGTTAGATGCTGAGCACTGCCTGGATGCTCATTGTCCTTAAAAGGGTCCATTGGTAGCAGGAACAGGGCATTTGAGGTAATGTAAATAAGATGTGCTGGCACACATAATGCTCTGGTTTCAATTTTCTGCAGAACTTGAATCCACCAGGGAGAAATCAAAATTCTCCACAATGAGGACCAGCAACTTTCTGCTGTGTATAAAGAAAAGGCAAAGGATAGGCTCTCTCACTGGGGCTGCCTGTACAGTCAATAGAATAAAATACAGAATTCTAGGTAGACGTTGTGCAAGTTATTTCTTTCCCTCTAACATCTTCTTTCATTCCCTTAACTAGGCCAGATGGACCTTTATCTCATCTTAAGCATAGCAGGAGGTGCAATCTTCTTTGTCATCTTCATGGTTTTGCTTATTTATTGTATCAGGAAGAAGAAAGCAGAAAGGCTTGAAGACAATGGTAAGTGTTTAAGGGGCTTTATGTTGCTATCCAGACACCTAAAATCTTAGAGCTTCCATCTGACAGCACCCCTGTGGGCAGGAGCATGCTCTCTGCCTTGGCATGACCAAGAATCTGGTTTTGGCATATGGTGAATCTTGGCAGATTGGCTGGCATTGCCCGTTTCAGTTTCTGATAAATGCTTTGAACAAAAGACTTCTTGTTCTCAAGCCCTTTGATTTATTCATGGGGAAAGAACTGTTCCTCTAAAGCTCAGCCAAGGCCACCAGTCATGAGCATCTGTGGGGCTAAAATACACAATCAGATATCCTGTCAGTAGATTTTTTTAAAATTAAATTTATATGGTGTCAAATTAGGATCCTTGAAATAATTAATCACATTTAGAAACATTGTAGATAGTGAGAAGGGGCAAGAAGGGCTCAGCTTTTCTGTGAGTTTCCTCAGGCATCTCACAGAACTTGTCCTCTCTATAAAACAATGTCCTTGGAGGCCTATCAACACTGGAGGTCCAACTTGGGTGCTTTAAAGAGTTGAGGTTTTCAGAGTGGACAGAGATTTCATGTGTTGTCCAAAACTCAAGATCATAGGAAATACTCTGCCAGAGTCTTCTCTGAGAGTGGGCTCTCAGTCTTGATGGAGAGGTTGCCTTGACTTACAACCTGGGAGTTGCTGCTAGTTTGGGTGGACAGAGGATACTGAGCTGCCACTCAGGAAGAGTTGTCTGGCCCACCTGGAAGGGGAGGCTAAAGCCAGGAGGGAGGTTGCCCTGGCAGTGAGGTTGTCCTGCAGCCAGGGGAGCATGGCAGTTAAAGGCTTGTTTCTATGTCCTGCCCCCACACACTGCGTCAGGCTTCCTGTATGGTCTCAAATAACAGCTAGTCTCTGTGTCAGTTGGTTCTCAAGTTACAAAATGGGAGTGAAAGGTTCTTTGTACACCCCAAAATCTTTGTCAAGATAAAGAGGGCAATGCCTGAAGTAAAACTCAGCTGATACCTCAAAGGTGCCAGTGGTCAGGCTGACAGCAAGGGTGAGTGTGACCAGTCCCATGGCCGCGGGAAGGGCAACCTCACCACACCTGAGCATGGGTAACTTGCCATGGCCCTCCTGCTTCCCCTGAGATTACGACCATGAAGAACAGGCAAGTGTTTTCCTTGCTCTCTGGGAGAGCTCACCAGAGTGCAACCAGGAGATGTCATCTCAGAAGGCTTGCCATAGCCTGTGAGCACAACGCTGGAGTGAGCATAGTCACCTGAGTGTTATTTTATATTATGGCTGTTCTTGTCTGAGTGGGATACATTACTCCCTCAACTGTGCAGTGATAGCATATCCTCAATTCTTGGGTCTGGATTCAGCAAGAATTGAGAAAAAGAGAAGTCTGGGAAAATAAGGACTGATAAAGAATGAGAACTAATAAACTAAAAAGAGAACTAATTAACTAAAAAAGAGGGTGACGAGCTTCTTTAAAACAGTTTGGTGTGTGCTTAAGGGCATTTCAGTGTCCCAAGAGCTAAATCCCTCAATCCCTAAGCTAAACTAACTGACATTTCAGAAATGATGAGTTAGGGATCAAAAGTCAGCTGGCATGAATTTACTGCTTCTGCGTGTGGGGAAATTAATGCTGGGAAAATGGACCTCTGGCTTCCAGGTGACTGGACATCCCAGTACAGATAGCGGCAGGGTGGAGTGTTTTGATGTTGCTTCCTGGGGTTACATCTCACTTTCTCTTCAGTGGCCCGTTTCCAAAAGAGGACAGAGCAGCTCAGGCTGCAGGTGTCCATTGGTGATGACTGGCAAAGTCGGTTCCCCCAACACAGAGAGGGCAGAGGTGCTCAGCTGCCCCAAACACCCCCAGGTGTCTGGACCTCAGTCAGGTAGCCAAAAAGCTTTTGGGTTTGCTTGGGGTATGCAGGCGAAGCTGGTTTTGGTTGTTCCACTGGAGTAGCAGGAACACCTGAGAGTGACAGTGGGCTTCCAGGTGTGATCAATATTTGGCTTTTTCTTGCTTGGGCCAAGCAGTTTTCCCTAACTGTTCAACTTCTGCTTAGACTTGAGTACATGCCTGACTGCTGGGTCCTTCTGTCGTTGCAGATGAGGAGCGAACGATGCAGGCTCGCCAGGCGGGCAGGGAAATGGTGGTGCGGGAGCTCCCTCAGGTGCCATGCAATCCCACCCCGAAGCAGCTGCGTGTGCAGCAGCGGCCGCTGCCACAGCCCCAGGTGCAGCAGCAAGCACTGCCCCCACGGCCCAGGCCCCGCACTCAGCAGCGGACTCCAAACCACCCGAGAGAAAGACCTTGAACATCTGCCCTGGGAGGGATGGTGGACTCTCTGCTCCACCATTCACTGGGAGAAGAAAGTTTCCAATAGTTGGGAACCCCTCCTGCCCAGCCTTGCATAACGCTCAGCTATGAAATGGCAGCTTTCGTTGCAGAAAATTATAGAGAGCATCAAATGGGGATGAAAAGACCCAGTGGAGGAGATTCAAGGTGATGGGCATTCATCCCTGTGGCCATTTTTCTTCAAGTGTATCCATGTTAGGGTATGGAGCATTGAGCCTTGAAACCTGTGTCTTCTGTGGTTCACTTGTTTTTACTGCACTTTGTTGTCTTCGTGCTTTTTGGATGGATTATAACAAGAAGAAGCTAAAGCACTAGTGAGATGACATGGGCCTAAGGATCTTACAGGGTTTTGTCACATACCTTTCCTTTCTCCTGCCACACATTAGGACAGCCTTCTGGCCTCAAATACATGACCTCCTGGATCAAAAATAGTTGTAATTAAATGCTTGTCTGAAGTTGAAAGTATTGGTGTCATCTAATTCAGAGAAGAAAATACTGAAAGGAGATGTAAGAGCCTTGAAGAATCTGTGTGGGAAAAATGCAAGTGGGAAAGGAGTAAACTTTTCAGTTTCTCTACTGTGTTTAAAACAAGAAACCACAGGCTTAAACTGCAGCAAGAGAGTTAGGTCAGGATTTTTGGTTTGGGTTTTTTTTTTTTTTTTTTTGCAAACGAATCACTTAAATAGATTTCTGGGAGAGGATCTCCAGCACTGGAGGTTTCAAAGGGTGGATGAGGCAACCATCTGTAAGGCAACCTTGTTCTGCTGAGGGCCAGGGGAATGTGCTACATGGCCTCTCCAAGGACTGTTTCAGTTTTCTGTGAAAATTGGCAAATTGTGCTGGCAAATAAAATGAAAGTTTTTTCTCAGCATAGGTCTGTTTGGCTATCCAGACATTTTTTCATCATAGAAAAGGTCTGGTATCCATTGGCTCATGAAAAAAGTGTTACAAACAGCCAAGCGGTCTGATTACTAGTGGCATTGTCTGAATCGTCATGGCTTTGCATCATAGGGCCTCCTGCTGATGGTGAGGGACTGTGTCCCTTGATTCTGTTGGTAGGCACCTCATGTATAATCAGGTGATGGCAGAGAACTGCTGAGAGATGTCCCTCCCAAAGGGAGAGGTTGGACTGCAGTAACTGCACCTGCATCACCCTCCATGTGCTGGATAAACACTGCTCGCTCCTCTGGTCCTTGGAGATGTTCATAACTGCCTCTATAGAACAGCTGAGGAGCTGAGAAAGGTCAGTGCTTTTTAGAAGAATGTCTAAATGGGTACACTGTCCCCATCTGGTGTAAGAGGCAGCACAGGTGGAGGAGGAGAGAACTGTGAGAGCCACAGAGCATGAGACATCCAGCTAACATGTTGCGTTAGGCAGAAGAACACATAGTACCTCTTTCAGGCCTGACTATCCTACACATGACAGGGGAGATAAAAGAGTCATCCTTTGTTTCTCCTCAGAAATGTGACTATTTTTATCTGGTGGTACAAGGGCAGGGAAGTAACTTGTCAGGGAGAAGGAGGTCTCTGCCTTCTCCGGAGTTCAGTCACTTTGCTTGAATTCCAACCAGTGGACACAACCCTGGGAGCATCACTTGCTCTTGCCTTAGCTTTCTGCAGCTTGTTTTAGGGCTTTTGCTATTTAAAGTTGCATTTGGTAAACATTTCATGGTTTATTTTGTAACATATGCTATATCCCTGTAGTGAATGAATAAAGACAAGAGTGGGTGGAGAGGATTTTAGTTCACACCTGTGCTGGTACTTCAGTATCTGGATCTCACTTTGGTACAAAGGAGGCAAGAAAAACGTTTTGGTCCCTGAGCCATGGAAACATGGATGCAGGAGGTTTCACACCGATCCCTGTGAGACACTGACTGCCACCTGAGTGCTGGCAGCTGGTGGGCTCAGGTCGGTGTGGGTGAGCACAGCTGCCTTGCCCACCTGCCTGCTGTGGCGGCATGCTCTGCCTGTTCTGTGTGGCTGGAGCTTTATTGGTGCCCTCTCCAGAGCAGCTGAGCTGGGACTCCTCTGTTGTTCCAGGAGCACTGGTCCTTCCTGGGAGACAGGGAGGCTTACTGGGACCTGAGGAAGATGGCCAGCTCCTCCTGGGACCCCTTTGCCACTGATAGTGCTGTCTGTGCCCTGGGGTTAACAGAGCTGCAGGGATGCTTTGGAGATGCTCCTTCCCCATGGCCAAGGCTTGGTGAGCTGCTGTCGTGCCTTTGAGACACTCCCGGGCTTCCCACCAGCTGCTGCCCCAGGCCCTCCTCTGCCTGGGACTGGTGTTGGTGGGGTGACACTGTCCACAGCTCCTTGCAGGGGAGCACCGGTGCATGCGTGAGGTGGTGCCAGGGTGACTCTGGCCCAGTTCATTGTTCTTCTGGCAAGGAACTGCAGCATGAAGCTACGTCATGCTCTGGGTAGGAATGGGAGGCAAGAAGATTTTCTGCTGTTGGTCACAAACTGGGTCGAAACCTGCCCTCAAGACTGGGCTTGAGACTGCCCTGTGAACTGTGGAAACCTCTGCTGTCTCGGCTTAAGGTATGTGAGGGCTGTGCACACCCAAAATTTACCCTTGAATCCCCTTCCCGGGGAGAGGGGCTGCCAGCGGGCACCCTGAGTACAGGGCAGGCCAGAGGTCACAACAATAGGCATGAGTGAAGTGTGGAGGTCTGTGTTTTAGTACTGCCCTCTACCTGGCTGCCGTAACCATGGGCTGAGAGAAGCACTCAGCTTCAGTCAACTCACCGAGGTCTCCTCTGGGTTACTAGACTCTTTTCAGCTAAATGTTTCTCTTACATGCCAAGAGGCTCAAAGTTAAGTAAAAAGAGATGAATTTAACCCTGTTGGGTGGATTTGCACCAAAACACAGACCTCTGTCAAGCAGACAAGAAAATACTATGAGCACAGAATATCCCCATGCAATGGGAGTCTCACCAGGGCAATACTTGTTTTTGAATGATGTCTTTTTTTTGATAGTCACCATTGTTTTTGTGATGCCTCATGTTTGTTGCTGATGCACTGCAACAGATGATACTTGTACAGTCCTGAGTTCTACTTGGTGCCTACTTGAAAAGTCAGCAATTTTTCTGAATGTGTGTCACAGAGCGTTCAAATCTTGGGTTTTTATGCTATAGAGGATGTTTCAGTTCTGGAAAATGAGCTGACAGTGAGACCTAAGAAATAACAGGAAGCTCTTGGCTCTGGTGATACTTGCTGCAACCTTTCTTTGTTCTTCTTTCGTAGACACATCTACCAGTGAGTCACACAAGAAGAAGCATTTTTCCCCATTCTTCTTAAGGGGGATGATACAAGAGGGCTGACGAGCTGAGCCGTGCTCTGTAAGGACTTGTCCTCCCCAGTTGAAGAGATGCAGTTTCTGCTGCCCAGGTGTCAGCAGGGATCAGTTTTGCTCAGTGATGTTCTGCAGGGCCAGTGCTGAAGGAATGGGAGAAAAGTGCAACCCCGTGATCCAAGCAGGTCTGTAGTCGTGTTGTGGTCCTGCAGTGCTCGCCAGTTGTACAGGCTGAGTAGGCACCCCAAACAGCAATGGTTAATTGTATAGAAGATACAAATCTTCTATCCCAGTCTTAATCCATGTGACATCAGCAGCACTTGCTGCCCGAACTTGGCCTTTCTAGTAAAGTAGACAAGACCTGCTGGTATCTCATCTGGCTATTAGCCCATCCAGAGGGAGGCTCTCTTGCTGCTAGAACAGGCAGTACAGGAGCCAGCTAGATCATTTAATTTCTGAAATAAAACTCTGAGCTTGTGAAAGGTCAAGTAGGAAACCATGACTAGTTCAAATGTCTTTCTTGGGATGCTTGCCAAAATGATGCTATGGGGAAAAGACACTGATTTCATCCTTATTCTGCAACAAATCTTCAGGCTCTGATGTGGAGATAAACCCCAGCTGGGACTGTGTTGCCCATCAGCTCCCTCCTCCATTCTGACAGACAGGGCATCATTTCCTCAGTCATGCTGAAGCCTTACAAAATGCTTAAGAAATGCTGGGTTTGTCTTTTGAACTACAGTCGTTCATGGGGTGTGCTATGGGCAACAGACTGGGGCAGAGCTCAGCTAGGTCGGCAAGGTGCTCCACCAATTCTCCTTGCAGGTACTGGCTGTGCAGTGAGCAGGCTGGCATGGCTGTTACTTTCTGATCCCCAAACTGCCTGATGGTCACCCTGGGCCAGGAGGGACTGAGGGGCTTGTTCATGTGCTGCAAGTGATAATGTAAGAGGTCTGGCCTTGAGGCTTTTGGATAAGATCAGTTTCTAGTACCTATCAAGCTTGTGAAATAACCCTGCTTGGTGATCCTATCTCATGCTGTGGGAGGAAAGATAAGAGTTAATTGAAGGAGAGCACAGTAAGAGGCCCTGTGCCAATAAAGTGGCCTCCTGGCCTTCTCTCCCACCCTTATCTCAGAGGAGGGATGCCAAATCCAGCCTTCTTCTCTCCCTCTCCCCCAACAAAGTGCTCCTTCCCTCCCTGCAGGTGGGAGTTTTCGAAAGCACCTTCTCCCATCCTTGCAGCGTGGCTGCTGCCTTGAGCCATGGATCCGCAGAGGCCGTGGGAGCACTTTCCTCCTTCAGGGGTACAGTTTTAGCCTTTACCTTTGCAGGCCGTTGCCAGAGCAGCTGCTTGAGGGGCCTCTGATGCTCACCCCAAACTGAAATTCCCCTCTGCTCTGCTGCTGGAGAGCGGGAGAGATGCAGCTCCTCAGGCAGAGGGTGAAGTGGCTGTCCCAGTGCAGCTGGGGCAGATTTTCCATAGCTGGGCTCCAAGCATCTTCTGCCAAGAAGGAAGCCACCCCTGACAAGTCTATCCTGAAGGACCAGAAAGGAGTCAATACCCTGACTGCCTCCCAGCTCCACTTTGGAGGGGAGTATGACAGTGAAAGTAAGAAACTGAGCAAAATTTCTCACCCTTTGTGGATTCTCCTGGCAGGGAAAAGGCAAACAACCCCAAGCTGGTGAGGATGCAAACCTACAGCCCCCTCACCAGAATGTCTCCTGCTTGGTAAGGGGGAGCTGTTCTCTCCCCAAGAACAGCAGGGACTCGGGTGAAGGAGCCTTCCCAAAGCCCACAGCATAGCAGCACAACACAGCTGCTGCTCCCCTTGACCTTCTGCTGGAACTGGGAAGGTGCAAAGGCGAGCTGTGGGGAGAGAGGAGCAGGCATATGAGGAGCTGCCTCACGTCAGGATCAGTATGGGCACCTGCCAGCTACTGCCCAGGGCTCCCCAGCTGGGATCTGGGGCAGAGAAAGAGGTCAGGGCCCAGCTGAACAGGCCCAGGGAATAAGTCAGGCTCCGTGCATGCAGCACACTGTACAACAGGGCAGGTGGAGAGGGATGGGCAGGCACAGAAACAGCTGCTTGAGAAGATGAACTGGATGACCAGGAAGCAGGATTTGAGTTGTGTAACTTTCTCATGCTCGCAGTCCTGGGATGAGGCTTCTCTTTCTGTGCAGAGCTCACATCTGAACTGCGATTCACCCTTTGGGCAGGGCAAGCATGCGTTTTATGCCTTGCTGGGCCTCCTGCTTGCCCGTCCTTTTTTAATCGTCCTTTTTTAATCGCAGGACCAGCTGCCTTAGTCTCACCTCCTGTGACACTTCCCCAGGCAGCGCTGCTGAAGTGTTACTTTCTATTCTGGCTTTCCTCTCCTACAAAACACTCACTCTGGGCGGTTTATTTTTCCTCTTTGAACCACACCTCAGCACTCCACCTATGCACACATCAGCCTAAGAGCAGCATGCCTGACAAGAGGGACAACTTCCAAGGTGCCCCTGGTGGCTTCAGAGCATGGTTCCTCTCTGTCATGCCTGTCCCGGAAAGCCCCCTCCAGGCAACTTTGCTGTTGTCAGCCTTTGCCGGTGCCATCGGGAACGATCTCTGTCTCCAAAAGGGTCGTAGAGGTCTTTGCTGACGCTGACTCCCCCTTTTCCAAGTCTCGCTGGTCATGAGGCGAGCGCCGTCCGCCCAGAGCCCATGGTGCCGGCAGGCCCTGCTCTCCCACCCTCGACACATGCATTGCCGGTGTTAAGTTGCTGGTTTGATCAAAGTACACACAGACAGAAGGAGTGGGCAAAGGCTAGGGCAGACAAATGACTAAGGCAACGTTGGATTTTGCCCACCTGCTTGTCTGCAGCACCGAACTCAATAGGCTACCGGTGCCTCGCGTGCCTCTGTTTTAGGTAATATTGTTAGACAATTTCTGCCTTCAGTGCATCTGAAATGTAGTCTTTGAGATAACAGGAAGAGATAACCCCACAACAGAGGTGCTATCTTCAGAGTAGTGCTCATTGGTTGCATTTCCCACACGCTTTCTCTGCCTACATAACAACAGCAGGCAAGCATTTTGGGTTGCTGCCTGGCCTCCCACACAAATACCCGCTTTTGTTTCCAGCCCTTCTGGGTGGCGTGGGGCAGGTGAGTGAGTGAGGTGCAAAGGCAGGTGGGTGTGAGCAGAGATGTGCACGAAACAAAACTGTCTGCAGGCATCCCCAAAGTGCATTTCTAGACTTACCACTCCCTGACCGAACAGTGAAATGGGGACAGGCGGTAAGGCCCGCACATTGGGATAACTAGCCCTTGAAGAGCCTCACGCTAAAATATAATGCCTGTTGGGACAGTCTGGGACCGCTGCTGTTAGCAGCTGGAGTCAGACAAACCCCTCTTTCTCTGTTAAAGGCAAGGTGAGCTTTTCCGTGAAGAATGGGAATGAAATAAAGGGGTGCTTGTTTGCCAATGAGTTCCTACGTAAGGGTGCCTTGGTCTCCAGCTTTTCTTCCACAAAACACACATGCACCTCACTTGCTTCCATGATGGGCTCTTCCCAAAGCCTCTTGCAGTCCCTTACCCATTTCTCTGGGTGCCCCAGAGCCCCCTCTGTTTGCTGGCAGGTTCACTGGAGGGTCCTGCTGGGCAGAAGCTAAGCTCCCTGACCTGGCAAGGAGGTCTGTGCCATAGGGCAGGGGGCTGGGGGCTTGCCCTGCTCTGCTCTTACTCCTGACCTCTCATCTCACACTGATGGTGTGTCCTGTCCCTTGGTGGCTCTCTCTGCTCTGAGCACTAGGCAGATGGCAAACCTGGGAGAGCAAGGGTGGTCTGTAGGCTTGGGATGCTACTGTAATGCTCCTGTTTGTATTCCTGCAGGGAATGGAGCTCTGATTTCTCCTCTTGTCTGAGAAGGGAATACTTGTAGGTATCAGTTTATGCTGGCGTCACTGTTTTATTCCATTTCTACTTTCCTGGAGGTTTTACACCTGTTAAATGCACCACCTGAGGGAGCTGTGTCTCCGAGAAAGTCTGTATAATGCTGGGCTGTATGACCGACTGTACAGTCAACAGGCTGTACAATGCAGGGCGACTGCAAGGCCTGTGTGCTGCAGGCACACTGGTCACTGTAGTAGCCAAAACTTCAATTTTAGTTGTCTTCAATGTGATCTCAGTAGCCAGGGCCAGTGTGAGTGAATGGCAGAATGAGGATGTGGTTCCTATTGCAGGGGAAGTGCCTGTATCTCAAACCCCAAACTAACCAGCAAAACCTCCGACACCCTTTTGCTGAGCTTACAGTTTCTATAGAATCTATTTTTCTTTCAGCAATTTAAAAAAAGACAAGCTTAGCCAAAAACTAGCCATTGCAAAAGAGGAACCGAATAACATGATTTTTTTTAAAAAAGCACTGACAGGAAGGAGACATGTCTGCACAAGTGACTTGTAGGAGCCTTCCCTGTAGTGGAAATTAAATACTGAGTGTTGGAGGAGTTGCTGGGAATCCGAGGCTTCCAAAGGAAGATCTGTTTAATAAGGAAAAAGGGGTGGAAATAAATGGTGTCCCCACCCTCTTTCTTTATCAGACATCTCACCTTGCCTAGAAATTCAGGCTGCACATGGCCTGCCTAGTCTCATGCTGCAGAGAACAGCAAATATGACCCTGGCTAGTGCAAAGTACACTTCTTCTATCAGCCTCATTCTTGTCCATCCCACCCCTCTTCCTTGGCATCCCTGTACCACAAGGATGGCTTGCCTGCTGTATGTTCTATGGAAAAGGGGCTGGATATGTATGTCTCTGAATTTCAAATGTTACCTGCAGTAGACTCCTCTGTTGATGTTGGGAACATCACATCAGGAAAATTGGGTCAGCTTTAGGAAAATCACCAAATTGCAGCTCTGAAGAGCACAGATAGTGCCAGGGTTAGAGGGGGTGTCAACAAGTGAGGAGAGGCATTTCAAGATGGCAACTGTAAAAGAAATAGCTGTGAATGTCCTTTCTCTCAAAGCATCTGCGCTAGAGAAGAACATCTGTGACAGAGCACCTAAGGCAAATGCAGGCGTGATGTCTTATCTAGAGATGAAAACTGTATCACTACCGGTGGGCACCAAAGCAGCTGTCTCAACTGACTCAACGTATGTACACATATGTTAAGCAGCAAGAACTGTTGGCCCTCTGTCTTTCCTGAAGTTTTGAAGCACACATGCTTCTGAAGCCCTAATAAGCAATAGTACAGGATGGTTTACAGGCCTAGATTGACCAGAAAGGAAGCAAAAGCTCTGCTTCTCCAAGGTATAAAAAGAAGATGTTAAATCCTTTTGAAAAAAACTGCTGTAGGAAGGTGGGATGAAAGAAATGATGCAGACAATACTTCTCTGTGGGACAGGTGAGGCTTAGCCCAGCACTGCAGACTGCACTGCAGGCACCGACCCTCTGCGGGCTGAGCCTGGGGACAGGCATGGCTGCTGGGGCCTGACACACGTGGCTCATCTCTCATGTGGGACCCGGCTGTGCTGCACCTTCTCCCAGCTCGAAGTGTCATGCAGGTGTGTGAAGAGCAAGTGGATGGTCTCATGGGGGAGGCGCATCTTGGAAGCAGAAACTTGTCTGCAAATGGTGTGGCTCCCAGCCAGGAACCCAGTCCATGGATCTCTGCCGTGGGTCTTTCAGCAGCTTTGGCAAGCTGGACACCTAGGTACTGCCACCTTGTTTTGCTGATCAGGGATATCAATTAAACTCAGACACCAGAGTGAAAAGAGCAGGCATATTTTACTAGAAATAACTAAATAATGTAACAGAATAATACAGAAAACATACAGTAAGAAAAGACAGAATAGTGCACTTAAACAAATAGGAAAATACAGGGTAATGCATCAAATCATTACTACTTGAGAGAGAGAGAGAATAGTGATTAAGAAAGATCCATCACCACTTGCATACTTTACCATCATCCAGATTCGCAGTCGCTGGGCAGCCCCGGTTACAGCGAGGATTTGGAGAGCCTTTCCCTGCAAGTGGGAAATCCTACGCGGTGCGTCCACCCGTAGGTGAGGCTTCCAAAGTCGCTGTGAGCGGGTCCCGCCTTATATACCTAAAAATCAGTAAGCCAGAATAGCTGACACCTTTGTTTTAAGCGGAAATGTCTGGTTTTCATCTCACGTTAGGTTCCCCCCAGAGCCTGGCCAGGGCTTAAGGGAGAAGCTAAGGGAGTTTCCCTGCTTATCTAGTTAATTTATGAGCAAGGTCACAAGGCCAGACAACTGTTTCTGTGGCCTTGTTATCTTGCTCACACATAAAGAAATATAAGGATACATTCAGGATAGACATGTTTTATGATGTTTAAGCTACATTTTCTATGCATATTTCACTAATGACTACACACTGGGTTAGCAGTTTCAGTTCAGGGCCTGTTGCTCAGGCTTCAGTATTCCCACCTTTTACATCAGAACAGTTGGTTTGCTATAACTTAGTATAATACCTATTAGCACAATGGTTATCAGTTATAAAATGTACAGGATTCATCTATAGGTCAACTCTGGCTTGGGCTTAGCACTTCACACCTTAGGGTCACCCTTTATTCAGTAGAACCCAGAGTGGGCCAGGATGGATGCCCTACCTAAAACATGCCCCTGAAGGTGTTTCCTGGGGAACCTACGTGCATGAAGTGTGGGATTTTGTGCTATGCCTGTTTTACACTCAGAGCTGGCCCTTTCCAGTGGTCCTGGGCTAAAGTCTCTACCTTGGGTGGTGAACAGCATGGCTGGAGGAGGGGACACAAAGCTGGAGCCATGCTCAGGGAGCAGCTAGGCCATTGCTGCTCAGGGAACTGACAGCTGCTTGGTCTCACCGGAGGAGAAGGGAAATTTGTGGACTGGCCATACAATGATAACAACAGTTTAGGGATGCTCTATTTAAGCTCAGCACCTGTTAGCCAGCTTCTGGTGCACACCTCTAGGCGGGGAAGGCAGTTTACAGCACAGAACTACCTATCAGCTCCTGTACAAAGCCCTGTCCTGCAGGATTTGGCCCAAGTGCTTCATTCAGCTGCACTATCAGGTGTCTCCAGGGCTAAGAAGTGGAGGCAGCAGGCGCTCTGCCTGCAGCAGCCTGCCTGGTGCTGGTGAGAGCACGGGGTGCACAAGAACATGTTGGTGCTGTCATCTAGTGGGACTACATGAGCACAGCCCAGCCATGGCTCTGTGCCCTTCCTACCATGCCTTTTACTCCTCCCTTGCGCTAATTTACATCCCGACTAATAGGCCTGGGAGTATTTTGGGGCCATAAGGCTTTTCCCAAGAATAGGCAGCGGAAAAGCTGTTATTGTTATAGGCTTCATACACAGTTTTTATCACACTTGTGTATCCCAGGCTAGGCTTAAAGGGAGCTCATCCAAACTTGTGAACTCAGCTGGTTGTCATGTACCTCCCCCCAGTAGAGTGTATTTTGTGCCTGTAAAAGAGATCAGTCCAATACACAAAGAGCATAATGGTTAATTGACCATCTAATTTAGATCTTGTTTTGCACCCAAGGAGATCTGAACGGTCAAGGCTAGAGACTTCTCTTAAACACTTGTTTTCTGTTATTTGTATTCAAAACACAACATCAGTCGCTACTGTTTGTGAGATCTGCTACAATCAAGTTCAAGTTTTGGTTCCTCTTGCAGCTTCTCAGACATGTTCTGTCACTTACACAACACGTGGCAAACCTCCCTGTTGCCTGCCTCAAATTTTCCCGGAGGGTACATTGAGATGACTTGTCTTCTGGAAGACAAGAACCAGTGTCAGAGATGCAGTATTTGGGATGTGTTCGAGGCTGAGTGGCAACAGAATGGCAGAGGTGGGAATTGGGCCTTGCAGCACATTTTATGTCTTTCCTGGCCTCTAATGGCTTTGTCCTGTAAGTGCCTCCTCGTTCCTCACACAGCAAAGGGACTGCTGGAAAATCTGATGCTGCTAATTCTGGTGGAGGAACTGGAACGTGAACTGCAGCCTGGGCAGGGGGCAACAGGGAACTGAAAGCAGTCTCCCAAATGAGAGGAGTTGGCATGTTTTTGTTTTTAAAGATGCAGGGATTTCTTAGCTGTATTTTAAATAGAACAGCCCAGGTTGGAAGAGACTTCAGAGATCCTCTGGTCCAACCTTTTGTGGGAAAGGGAGCCTAGATGAGATTATCTGACACCCTATCCAGTCATGTCTTGAAAACCTCCAGTGATGGGGACTCTACCACATCCGTGGGGAGGCTGTGCCAGTGATTGATTGTTTTCACTGTGAAAAATTTATTTCTTGTATCAAGATGAAATCTCTCCTGATGCAACTTGTACCCATTGCCATGTGGCTCATAACCATGTGGCTCCTTGCGGTTTAGGTTGAAATCCTTCATCTTTCTATCTCAGAAACACTTCTGTTCATGTGTGATGGAGGCTGGTGTCCTGAAGGAAACACAGCTATGAAGGCACGTGTCTCTGTTGGTCCCCATTCATGCTGTCCTTCTCTACCCTTCCTTCCCACCCTTCTCCTAGTCTTTTTCAGGAAGCACATTAACATCTTCTTAAGTACAGTAAGTGTTCAATTTCTAAAGGACTCGTCGCTTAATATCTCTTATTCTCTTCTGCTGCGTAAGGCACTCCTTGACCCTGGTGAGCCATTCCAGCTCATGGTGGTGGCTGTGGCGGCTGCAGAAGCTCAGCGGTGCCAGCTGATGGTGAGTAGGGGAAGGGCCTGGCGGGATTCCCCTTCCACACGTGGGGATGATATGGGGGTCAGGGGAAAAAAAAAAAAGCCCCAAGCACATTTGCTCGCAGAAGACTGGTTTTGGTGAAAGCTGCCAAAAGGTGACTGGGCTGTGCCAGAGGGCAGCCGAGGAGAAACCCCAGCGAGGCCAGAAGAGGGCACCTGAAAACTGCTGGTTTGTGTACGGCTGAGTCTGCTGTTGGGCTCTTCCCTCTCCTTTTTTTTTTTTTTTTTTCCTTTCCGCCTCCCCCCCCCCCCCCCCCCCCCTTTCCTTTGCACAAACCCCGAGAGCCGTTTTCATCTTCCTGGGAATTCGCTGCTTTGTGGCACGAAAGTAGAGCACAAAGCCCCGCTCGGTGTGCGCCTCTCCCGCCTGCATCCAGCCCCCACTCCCCTCCTCTGTTGCCCCAAATTCTCTCCCCTGTTCCACACACAGGCCCATGCCCGCGCCCACCAATTTGCTCAGCTACAAATCACACGGGCATGTGCAAATATATTGTAACCACACAACAATCCAGGGGCCAAAACCACATCTGTTTGTTTTTTTGTTGTTTTGTTGTTTTTTTTTTTCCCCTGAAAAGCTCCCTGAAACAGGCAGATTTCAGTAAAACAGCACCTGTGTTCAAACCACAGTGGGGTCTGGAGGAAGGAAAAAACCACCCCACCTCAGCAAGCAAGAATGTCAAACTACAAGCTTGGCTGTCTTTTTGAGACGCCACTGCACGCTGGCCCTCTTTCTGCTAATACTGGTTAAATGTTGCTCCTTGAAAAGCCTGGTTTTCCGAAGGCTGAAAACACTCAGCCAGAGATCTTGCACATCAAGACTTCAAATCAAAGGTGCCGAGCCTGAGAAATGTAGGGAGCTCAGCTGTGCTGAGGGGTGGCAGGGTGCAACACCAGTATCACCCAGTTTATAAAGCTCCTGGGGTTTGTTCAGAGTGAATTTTGACACGTGCCGTCAGAGCACAGCATCCCTGCCACGCTTCCCTTCTGGGAGCGCGAGCATCCCATGGTCTTTCCCTCTCATGTGCAGAGATGCATTCCTTTCACCCCCCAGCCCCCAAATATGTGCTGTTTCCTCCTTGCTTCTCATGGGTGCTTGCAGATTCAAGCATGAAATCTCTACCAACAAATGCTTTTTACATGCTCTGCTGCGTGGCTTTGCTGTATACACTTATGCCCTAATTGCATCACTTCCCTGCAACTCCCTTCCTCAGGTGAGCACCCTGCTCTTTTAGTCAGCACATGCACATTTCATGCTCTATAGCTGTGCCCAGATAACCCACATATAACTCACACTTACGTGTACATCTCCACTTTTTAGGCACAGAGGCACTGACTGCTCTGTAATAAAGTCATACTACACACCGTGTATTTACAAGCACCTTTTCCACATAGTCTGTAGAACTTCAAGTATAAATATACTGATTTTCTTTGCACAGACACACATGCACACACTTATTTTCCTTTCTCTGGAACAGACAAGGCTTTGTTGTTAGGCTGTCTCTGCTCCTCTGGTCTTTGTTTCCCCCCTTGTGTCTGACTCTGTTTTCCCTAATGCCTGTCTCTCCTGCTTGTTGAGGCTGTCAAGTAAGCTGCAAGGTGCAGCAGATGAGCTGCTTGAAGTAATGTTTGTGCAAGGCCTTTTCCTGAGGCGCTGCGCGGCTTGTTAAAACGGGCCTCGTGTGTTCTCTCTCTGAATCCTCCCTACCCCATTATAAGGGTACAAAATGCAGTATATTGATGAAACATTTTTCCTCCCGTGGGACACTGTGCTGCGGGGGCGAGGGACTGGGCTCCTCCTCGGGGAAGTGCAGTATCTCTTCCATCGCTGTTGCAATAACAAAACCCCCGACAACCGCTCTTGTGAACACCCTGCTCTTGCCAGGACAGGCTGGGCGGCCGCATCCAGCCTGCCTAGGCTCGCCCGCACGCCTTGGCCCCGGGCGATACGCTGCCGCCCCGTTCGTTTGACGGGTGGGTTGCTTGTATGATGGAGCTGAGGGAGCAGCAGCAAGCTGGGGTGCAGCAAGTGGTGGGGGTGAGTGACGTGGGCTCTTGGGCAGCCAGGAGGGGTTTCAGGGTGGCTTGCTGGCATCAGCAAAGGCTTGCAGCTTTTGGGAGAGCACACTTGTGGTAGGGGGTCCCTGTTACTGGAGTAGGGGCAGGTAGCCAGGCTGTGCTGCACAGCAGCATCAGGGAAGGGGAGGTGGCGAGGATCTTCCCTCACCCCCACGCTGGGTACTCAGCACTGCTCTCCAGCCATTCCTGGGGACATTTCTTGCATGTTGCTTGCATGGTCTGCCCAGGGCTTTCAAGACACAGTCTTGCTGGAGCTTTTGCAAGTGGTGGAGTGCCCCTGTCCCTGCTCCTCAGCCTGTGCTCTGGGGAAAGGGCTTTAGCCCCAGCCATATTTCAGGTGCTTTCTCAGCTGTGTTGTGCATTTAAATAACAGCTTCCTGCTGCTTGGAGTGAGTTCTCTTGGGCTGAGAGAGTGAGGTTGTAAGAAGGAGTAGGGGTGATACTGAGTGGTAAGTGTTGGCTCTGTGAGATTTGCTCAGTGCAAAAGCAGCTTCTGGATTTGCACATACCTGAACACTAGCAGTGTCCTGTCCCAGTGCTAAGCAAAAGGAGCCGTGCCAAGCATCTCTCCATCTTCTCTGTCTACATTGACCCCAAATGCATCTGTGTGTTGTGGGAGGCTCTGCTGAAGCAGGATGAATGGATGCTAACTCAGCTGAAAGGGATGTGGTGTGGGAGGGAGCTCTGCTTTTGAGGATGCCTCTTTGACTCCACTGGTGAAGGCAGGCCAGGCTCTGTGATGCCCTGAGGGTGGTAGCACCTCGCTCTAAACAGCCTTGAGGCCTTGAGAGCAACACTGGTGGCAGACCTTTGGATGAAATACATTCAAAGACATCTCACTGAGAAGCTGGCTTCCACTGGCTTGTCCTGGCAGTGCTGTGCCAGCAGCCCACTTGATGCTGAACCCAGTTTCCTCCCCTGCTGGTCTTGGGCTCCTGGGTCTCTCACTGGGGTTAGAGTCCTAAACTTGTCATGTGCTCTTCACTTTTTTGCCCTTTCTTATTTATTTTTTTGTGTTCAGAACAGACATGACGCAGGAAGCAATGTCCAGCAGATGTATTGCCTGTCCTGTGTGGTCTTCCCAGGACAGCCTACCTCCTCGGAGCAGTGACACCAGTGCTATTTCCACTCATTTCTCTCTTTTCATCCCTTCATTGCAACCTTGTGGTGAGTCAGAACAGTTATATTTATGTCTAAAAGAGCCAGGTTTTGTGTAAGTTATTTTATTTTTCAGCAATCTCTCTCATCTGCTTAGTCAGGGGCTGGCAGCCCCCATGGTGGGGAGTATCTCCAGCTCATTTTGCTCCACGGCTCCATTTGCCTCTTGCACAGGGTTCCCAGCCAAACCAAAGACGGGAGCCAAATATATCTCGTGCACAGTAGAGCAATGGCTCCAGTTCCCCACCCCCAGCAGCTTGCTGACCTGGAGACCTCTGGGCATAAACAAAGTACACTGTTAGTGGAAAATTGGTGCAGCCCCCATAAGGTCCTTAGGAAACATGTGAGCCCGGATGGAGCCAGCTGTTCTGCGTGGGAAGGCGAGAGGTTAGCCCAGATGATGCGGAAGAGAAAGGCAAGCCAGAGCTGGAGCACATTATTTGTCTTGTGGCCGAGAAGATGAGTGGCTTGGGCTGGATGTGGGTGAATGGCGCTCGGCCACGTTTTGAGGAGTGACCTCCAAGGCAAACTGAAAAAGCCATAGATGTCAGCTCTTGTGAAAGGATGTTGGAAACCCCACAGCCCCGGGAGGCTGATAGTGCAGTGTATTTCTATTTGTAACCATTAGCTGGGTCTTTGCACAAGCTTACTGTCGCCTGCAGTTTTATCTTCACAGTGGGAGGCGCAAAGCCAGTAAGGGGGCAGTTGCATGTGCTGTCTACTGCACAGCTCCTCCCTTTGCTTCTGGACTGATATCATGTGATAGATAAGCATCCTGGCTACCCAAGGAGAAAAAATCTCTTCTGTACAAGCCGTTGCGTCCGGTGATTCAGGTTGCAAAGGTTGTTTCAAACACAATCTATGTTCTGGGGTCTGGGATGGATGTGACTATGGATTCTGCGAAACACATGTGTTGAGCAGGGCGATTTGTTAGTGCTAATGGGGAGGCCATAGCTTTTTAGCCTCATGCTGAAATCTGACTGGGCTCTGTATGTGCATGTTGGGGGTAATCTGGACTCACACACTGAAAGCCCTCCCTCATACCACTGCCATAGATTTGAGACTCAAAGAAGAGGGTGAGGCAGCATCCTCTTTGTGAAGTGAGTTGAAATGGTCCAGTTTTCCTTCAGAAGTTTCTGAGTAACCAGCCATGTTAACACAGCTGCAGCTGTGTCTCCACAGGGATGTTGTTTTTTCAAACTGAAACCAAGAACAATTCCCTCAAAGATGCACTGAGGGTAGGAGTGATTATGCTGGAAGGAGCAGTGTTGTCGCTTGAGTGGTGCTTTGGCTCAGAACTCCTTCCTCAAAATTGGAGAACCGTAGGATCAAAGCTTAATTTAGGCTGGAAGTGATGCCCCTGGAGGCTGTCTAGTCCAAGTTCCAATGAACCCCTGAATGAAGCAGATAGACTGTGAAGCATTGTCTTGTTGCTGAGTAGAGAAACTTTGGAAATAAATCTTGACTTATTGGGTTTCAGTGGGACTTTTGCAGTAATGTAAGAGGTGTCAGGGGTTTGTCTTGGCTGTAGATCGCATCCAGACTCTTGGATGCCCATGTCACCCTCCAGAAAGGTGGTGGTGCTTGTCCAAGCACAATCCCTCACTTCATCATGGATAACACTGCTGCCTTCACCATTCCCTGCTGTATCTGGCTGGGACAGTATGCTCTGGGCCCATCACTGTGGTTGTGCTCTCCTTGCTTTGACTGGGTAAATAATGGCCTCTTTCCCCTTCTGCAGTGACTGTATGTCAGTGCAGTGAAGGAAACACAAGGGCTGCATCACACGCTGCTTTGGCCCCCCTGATGAAGGGATGGTAGGAATGTGGTGTGTGGGGCAGGCATGCGTGGACCCAGAAGTAGGCCAGCTGGGAGAAGGCCATCTTTGACGTCTTGCAGCTTCACGCAGGTGGTGGTTTTGCCTTGCTGCTCCCTATTCCTGATGGTGATCTGCACACCTCTCCTTCCACCTTTTTGCAGCCAGGAGAAGAAAGGAAGATGCTTAAAAACCTGTGTCTTTAAAAAGCAGATGCTCCTTGTAGCTAGAAGCAGTCATGCCCTGTTGTACCCTTGGTAGAAGGTGTATCTTGTCACACAGAAGGTTAATGTGTCCAGTGTTTCTGCTCTCTGGGTCTCTGAGCATGTGCTCTCAGGGGCCCAAACCCTTCCCCAGACCTCCCAGGTTTGCATGAGTTTGCAGCTGTGCTTCCTGCTACTGGTTGGTCTGGATGTACAAAGGGAACAAATGTTGGATGTTATTTAGCACTTCAGTCAGGTCGTGCTGCAGCCAGGAAGCGCAATAGCTTGTAATGGAGAACATATGGGATCTCACGCAAACACACTCACTCGCTCTGTCCTTGTTTCCCTGCCTGTAAAATGGAAATAATAATTCAGTACCTCAAAGAAGAGTTGTGGGGGGTTTGCTTAACAAATTAAGATTTACGAGACACTCACAGTCCTTCATCCAGAAGGGGTGACAGGAGGGTGTTGGGTTTTTAATTGCAGGAGCATTGCCAGTCTGTCTCCTTCCCTCGCACCCGATGGAAAGGAGATGCTGGGTGGCCTGTTTGAATGGCAGGCTGTGGTGCACGGGCCGCTCAGTGGCCCCTGAGGACATGGGGACCTCTGGGGATCCTGCTGTACCGGATGGGGACAGAGCAGTGGAGCGACCCACCTGTGTCCATCTGGTGATGGCCACCCCACAGCCCTTGCGGTGACAGTACCCGAGGCGTGATCAGTCCCGCTCGGGCGTGTTGGATGATTTCTCTGGCCCTGTCGTCCATGTAGATGACTGGGTCTGTTTCTCACTGGTTGTGTGGAAAACTGGTACCGTCCCATGCAGCCGTCCTTGCACACATGCTGATTCCAAGAGCGGTAGCATTGAAAAATGTCCCCACAGATAAGAATATTTCCCCAGATAATAACATAAAGTAAAAGCAAGAGACTATTTATTTATTTTTTCCTCTTCCACCTCCTTTTTTTTTTTAGTGAGGCTTTTTATTTTGCCTTCAAGGAAAGCAGTACATATCTTTATCTTAGAACTGTTTTTAAAAAATCATTTTCCTTTTCCATACTGACCTTTCTGAGGCAGATGAAAGGAACAGCCTTTAGAGAAGAAAGCTGGGTAAGGCAGAAACCCCTTCTCTTCCTCATCCTCATCCAGGGCACTGTGTCCTTGTTCCCTCCATTCTTCACTCTTGGCGTTGGTTTCTAGGGGAGGAGGGCATCAGCTCTGTTCTGTTTCCTGATTGACAGGCTCTCACACACACACGGGTTGGTTGATGTTTTCTCCTCCTGAGCCCAGAACACTGATGTGACGAGCTTGAGGCTCAAGACCTTTCAAGAGTGAAAGTCTGGGCTCCCGTAACACAGGAGGTCCTCTCCAGTCTTCTGTGGCAGGGGTTGTAAGAAGTCCTCCTGGTGCCCAAAGCCACCTGAGAAGCAGGGTGGCTGAGCTGCACTGTGACCGGTGGTGTTTGCATTTGGTCAGGGCGAGACCATGTCCCCCAGCATTTCAGTATGGCCTGAAAACCTGGGAAATTGTCCCTGAAACCCCAGCTGCTGCTACCTGGCCAGGGAAACCAAACGACTGGGAGAGCTCCCCGGGGCCAACAGTGTGAAAGAAGGTCCCTGGCAGCCCCCCCTGAGAGGCAGGGTTGGAGCCGGCACTGTTGCCAGGCCAGGGACTCATCCTGGCAATCCTGCACAGTAGCTGGTGAAAATCTGTCAAAGCTGAGATGCACTGAGCAAACCAGCTCGCCAGTAAATGAAGTGGCACTTTTCCAGAGAAATTTTCGCTCAGCAGAAACTGTGCGGCTGCATCTGATATGGACTCTGTAAATGGCCATTAGCCTGTTGCAGATGAGAGCAATATAATTGAATTTAAGGAAAAGGTTTAGGAGGGAATAAACTTTTTATTTTGCATAGTTTCCCAGAAACTTTTTTTTTTTCTCTCCAGTTGATAGCTGACAATGTCAATAGGTTGCAGTTAATACATGGAGACAAAAATAAGAACCAAAGGAGGGCAAATGAGAAAGAAAACTAGGGATGTCCATCTTCACTAGAGCTGGGTGTATGTAGCAATAAACGTTCACAAAATGTGCTTGTGAATAAAACATGCAGCCTGTCTTCCTTAGCGATTGTGACCCATTTTATTCCCAAGCACTCTGTTGAAAAAAAAAATTTCTATCCACAAAGATGTTCACGAAAGCAAGCTATCTTTTAGAGTAATGTGAATAAATATAATTGAATGCTCAGGCTGGCGTTATTCTCAAAGCCATTTTGAAGAGCCCTATCAGTTGCATAATAGGCTCGTGGAACAATTCGACATGATTGCAAGTAACTGGCGATGAGGAGAGGATGTTTCTCCCGTGTATGAAGCATGGTGCCTAGCTAGAAGTGATACAGGATGACTTACATGACCAATGGCAAAATGTAAATGGTGAGTGAGGAGTAGGATATTTTCAGCAAAAAGGTCCCAACTAAGCCATATGTTAAAATGCCTTCACGCAAACTGCTTGTCACAGCCATCTGAAAAGCAATCCTGTCTGTAAGTAGACAGGCTGCTGGCTGATAATTCGGGGACAGATAACGGAGCTGCGTTTGTCGGAGGATTTATCTGCAGTGAGCAATTTGATCAGCTTTAATCATATGTGACAGCAATGTGAAGTGCAAAGTTGTGGTCAATCAGTTTGAATTAATCCCTCCATCAATGTCACTGAACCGAAGATCGGGGCAAGTTGGTGTTATTTTCTTGCTTAGCCCATGACCAAGAGGAACGGCTCTCCCTGCCTACAGGTATCCCCACCTTTCCTGCACTGGCCTACATTCCTCTTCGGGAGCCTTCCCTGCCCACTGTATCGAAGGCGGAGAAGGAAATGCGCTATCAGTTCACACAGAGTCCATTCACCCCTGGCTGTTGCAAAGTCCTCTCCGGTGAGTTTTTCATTTTTTTCTGTGTATAGCAGCAAGTTGCATTTCATATGCCCAAAACGCCTGGGATTTCCCGGCGTCTCCCGGATGGCTATTACACATTAAACTATAATTGCACCGTCAGGGAGTTTTCCTTTCTGATGGTCTGCCAACACGTTCCCTTTGAAAAAATTATATCTATCGAGGTTAGCAGCTTGGGCAGGAAATAATCCAGACAAATGCAGGCTGCCCCATCTTTGGGCCAATTAATCTGAAACAGATACAGTGAGAGGGTGATAGCGGAAATGCTGAATGAGATCTGTGGGGAGCAGACAGCAATTTAGCTGGGCTGTAAACTTGCAATTCAGATGCTGGCAGCAGCACTCAGTGATTATGGGCCACGGAGAGGGCAGAGGAGGACTCTGATGCAGTGGGTGAGGGATGATGCATCTGCGGGCAGCACCTACAACGTTGTGCACTTCAGGCATCCCAGGGCCAGCTCTGTATTGACAAACTGCTAGTCATTTCTAGAGGAAAAGGCTAGCAAAGCTGCGAGGTTAGATTAGCATTCTGGTGGAAATAACGTATTGGTAAAGTGCAGGAGGTAAGCCTGCGTTGCTTGGACCCCTACCCAGGAAACAGTTTCCCGTGCAGTGCAGCACAGGCTGAAGGGCTGCCCCACACAGGGGCCGGATCTTGGTAATGCAGAGAGCATCCGTGGAAAATTCAGAAGGGCACTTTTTGGGCAGAAACCCTTGTAGAAAGCTGGGCGGCTGCCTGGATGGAGCAGTGTGGACCACAGCAGAGCCCACAGGTAGGAAAGTTGTGAACACTTCATTCCTCTGCTCTGGAAACTCAGCAGAGTCTGCTGCAGCTGGCAATTCCTGGCAACCCCCTGGCAGGATGATAAATTAAGAAAACATGAACTAACTCAAAACATGGCAAAGTGAAGATGAAAAGCTGTGTATTAAATTTTCTTTACTCCATCTATGAGGATTTCAGACTTTTTGGCTTAGAAAGGAATGAAAAATTGTTCTGAATGCTTCATTTTGACAACACTGAAATGAAACCTTTTAGCTGCCTTAAGAGTCAGTTGGTCACTCTCTTTTGTTTTTCACATGAACAGCTATGCAGGTTGTGATAAGCCCATGAAGGTTTTGGTGCCATTAAATCTGAATCTATGTTGGAAAAAGCATTACCAGTTGTATTCAGGTGCAGCATCAGCCTGTCGCCAGTAGTAAAGGGGGGGCCATAGCATGGGGCATGACTTTTTCCAAGGAGTGCCATGAAGGCTGTGATAAGCTTAGTAGAAATCTGATGAACATTAATCAATGGGGGAGGAATGTGCCAAAGAAAGATTTGGTAGTGAGGTCTAATAGTAAGAAGATTACCCTGAAATAATGAATGCCTTTGCACTACAAATTGATTTGGAAAAAAAAAGTTTTAACTCATTCTCTCTCTCTCTCTCTCTCCTGTTTGACTTGTAGTTATAATGCAAATAACACAGTATCTGTCAACCCTCTCTCAGAAGCTCTTCTTCCGTTCCTGACCCCACCTTAGGAAAAAACCTCAAAAGCAAAACCAGAAAACCTTAGACAAAAACGTTCAGGAATGGGTAACAAGCAATATTTTTATATAGATTTCAGTCCTGCTAGTTGTGCTATTTGAGAATGAATTGGATGCAGCAGGGCGGTCAGCAAGAGCTGTTGTTTATAGCCACTCTCCTTCAGGATACATATAAAAAACCCCAAATACATTCCGTTTATGAAATACATAGCTGAAATGACAGGAGCTGCTATCCAAATTGCAAGCAGTACAAAAGGTGGGTCAGGTATTTGAGCTATGGGAAGAGAGGTGTGACCACAGAAGAGAGTAACTGAGTGTAAGCACAGGAGACCAGTGCAGAGCAAGGGAGGGAGCTGTATCATTTTGTGCAGGAAAGCCACACAAATATCACAGCAGCAGATAAAGGAGGATGTAAGCAAACATCAAAGAAGGGCTTGTAACATCACTTTATAGTTTTAGGGGAAACGAGCCTGAAATAGTGAATGGGAAATCTCTCCTTTGTTTCCCTTCTGTATTAGGAAAACAGGCTTTACAGTTGCTTGCATCCTCAGTTCTTCTTCCAAGGAGAGAAAGACATCCCCTGTAAGCGGCTCGCTGTGTGCCCTGCTGCAGGACAAGCAGGCTGTGAGGGCATGGCAGCAGGAGAGTGATGAGGGGTAGCTGGGGCACTCATTTTCTCTCTAACCCCCTGCTCCTCAGTTGCTCAAAACGTTTGTCTTTCAAGTAATGGTCACTGTTCCAGCCTGGGTCTGTGCAGAGAGGTTGCTTTCTCTGGAAAATGGGAAGAAATGTGGTTCAACTAATTATTAGGAAGAAAGTAGGGATGGTCTCAGCAGCCTTTTGGCCAAAACCTGGGAGAATGAAAGGTTGAAATTAGGCAGAGAAGTAACTGCTGCTATGAAGAGCTTTCTCAACTTATGCCAGCAAAGTTGGCTTTCTTTTGAGCTCATTTTGATTGCTTTAAAATCATGTACTGTGCTTGCACGGTACTTTTTTGTGTGTCTAAGCTCTCAAAGTGAGCAGCTGAACAAGGCTTTGCAGTCTGCATGAGTGGCTGATTTCCCTGCACAGTGACAAGTCTGGTTAAATGTATCGTGGGCTGCGCACAATGGGCACAGAGCCCTGGTCTGACCCTCTGCAGAGCTTGAAGAGGGGCAGAGGACCCTGTACTGCAGCTGGTTGGTGCTTGTTAGAGATGAAGAGCGTGCTGCTGAAATGGCTGGCAGGACAGCTGGGGGAGATGCCCTTCCCTAGGGCTTTAGCAGCCCTACAGCTGCTAGTGGTCCTGGAGAACTCCTCCTAGACCTTTTGGGGAAATGAGGTGGGCAAGAGGTACAAAAGCCAAAGCACTGGGAGATGGTAAAGCATGTGGGATATTCTGCTCTTTGAGCAAACGGGCATGAAATCCACAGCTACTTCTCGTAGGCAGCAGTGCTTCAGAAACCTGCAGAACAAAGCTCCTATTTTACTTCTGCTTTGCTTTAAAGACAAAAATAAAACAAGCCTTCCCTTCCTCACGAACTAGAGAAAACTGTAGAAATGGACACTGAGGGGAATGGCTGCCTTCTCCGGGCTGGGAGGCAGGATTTCTAGCTGGGGCGGGTAGGGAGGCAGCCGTAGGGAACAAGTGACTTGCCCGAGCCATGGAGTGCTGCTGGCCTGAGGCTGCACCCAGGTGCCTTGCTCGCACGCTGCCCATCTCACCCCACAGGGACGCAGCGCCTGAGCCAGCCCCGTCTCTCTCTGTGCAAGTGCTGGTGTGTCAGCATCTGCTATAGTCATTAAATCCATTAGCCCCCGGGCGCCCCATAAGCTGCCCACTGCCGGCCCCCCATAGACAGCAGCTTCATGCATGTGGCCATCGCCAGCCCCCCAGACAAGGGGGGGAAGGAGGCCAGGCCCAACCCAGGAGTTTCTGGGTGCAGCAAGGAGGGGGACAAGCAGAAACGGGGGTGAGGCCAGAGGGGAGTGGCAAGGGGAAGAAACAAACCTGTCCTGCTCTTGGAGAGTGTGTGGAGGTGTGTGGGGAGGGAAAGTGGATGCCCCCCCGGTGCCCCCCAAGAGCTGGGGTAGGCCACATTTTTTCTACCCAACAGATCAGCACAGAAATCCCTACCAGAGCCAGTCCTTTTGGACCTCTTGACCACCGCCTCCCTCTGTAGCCCGCTGCTTCCTCCTCCCGCCATGGGAAGGGGAGCAGCATCCTCAGAGGGCTGGGTAGCACCTCAAGACCTTTGGGAGTTCAGACTGGGGACCCCTGGTCAGGCTGGAGCACAGGACAGGTAAGGGGAGCTGGCAGTGCTGTGTCTGGCATCCCGTGGGATGGAAGCTCGGTCTGAACCAAAGGGGCCATTTAGCATTATGAATTATTGAGTGCTTTGCAATGAGGAGGAACCAAGTGAGCCAGCTGAGGTCGGGCAACCTGCGCTCCGCTTTTAGAAACGCTGGCTGACCCGGGGCCAAAACACCCCTTCAGCCCAGGAGAGCCACAGTGCACAGGCTGGAGCCCTCCGCAGCGAGGTGGGGCTGTGGAGGATGACAGGAGGCGATGCCAGGGGTCTTGCCGGTGGCAAGCCGAGAGCTGGGAGCGAGGGAGGTGGGGAATGCATTCTCCCCCTGCGACTGGGGAGAGCAGCCTGGACAGCGAGCTGTGAGCCCACTGCCAGTGTTTAATATTTATTAATGACTTGGAAAAGTTGGGGAAGCAGCGAAGCAGCAAGTTTTGCAGATGGCATGAAATCATTTAGGTTAGAGAAGACTCTGCAGGCACCCGGCGGGACTTACCCAAGGTAGGCAAAGGGGCAGGCAAACTTCACTGTTGACAAACACATCAGAGAAGGCTGCTTCCGCACTGCTGCCGCTGCCTTGCTGGCTTCTCAATCGACCACAGCCGCCTGGGTGACAGCGGGGGGAGGCTGGGTGTCACCGCACACAGTTCAGTGGGAACATCTGCTCAGTCTGCAGCAGCTGTCTCAAAAGAGAACAAAATGGCTGGCTATATAAAGAACAGGATAAAAAAAACCCATGCTGAAAATACCACCTTTCTGCTGTCTAAGCAGAGTAGGTGAATTATGGGCTGGAGTCATCCTCTTGTTGCACAAGTAACATAGATGAAGAACAGAGAGCAAAAATCGGCAAAGAAAATGATGGATGCAGAGAAACTGAAAATAGCAACTGTCTTGTTCCCACTTGTATGAGAAAGATTGTGGTGAGATGTTTGACAATTAAAGACAAATCAGTTTATCCTCCTAAATAAGCCACAATCAAAGAGACATCCATTGACACTGATGGACAAAATGGCAAATGTGGGCAAAGGGATGGACACTTTTAAGCAGTGCATCATCAGTCTGGGGGATGAGATGGCACAAGATGCATCATACATGCTAAGAGTCCAGCGTGATTTGTGGTAGGCCTGGATGTGCAGGTGAATCACAAAGACATTCGCGTTTCATGTCAGGGTTAGGAGTTGGCATGGCAGGAACCCGCGTGCAGCTCCTAAGGGTTGCCCTCGAGGCTCCCTGCAGCTTTTCCCTGAGGCATGCTAGTGGCCACAGTGCGAAGGTGACGTTGAGCTGGGAGGGCTGGTGAGTGGCCCCTCCAAGCGCTGTGAGGCCATCAGCCAGCATGTGGGAACCATCACCATGTCTCACTTCTTCATGAAAGAGGACTGAGGTGGTGGGTTGCGCTGGGGGAAGGAGGCAGAGAAGATTGGGGTTTACATCAAAATGCCTGCTAATCCTTGCCTCTCCACCTACCTGTCAGCACCCAGGACTGCAGTTCAGTCTTGTCACTGCAGCAGGGTGGCAGCACCTTTTTACATGGGGCTTTTGCTGCCTGGTACAGATGTCTGTGAGATAAAGGCAGCATACAAAGTTTGAGCCTTGGCAGCTAATGGACAAAAAACAAGAGTTGGAAATAGGTCGTCTTGGAGACGCATATATTCGTAACGCTGAAAAGGAGCTGCTTCTCACCTAGGATATTAACGCACTGGGGCTGTAAACAGCATTTAGTCCCTTGCACGGGTCTTTTTAACTCCTCCAGAGCAAGGCAAGGGGAGTCATCGCTCATCACAGGCGCTCGCTGCACCACTTCGTAAAATTCTTCTAGGGTGGTTAAATCACTCAAGCAAGACAAGCCTTCGCCTCTGATACGGCTACGAAATGTGACCTAGTTAAGCCCAGCCGTTTTTGAGTGTGATGAAATGGAAGCGACTGGTGCTTGCTGAAATTTGACACCAGAAATAGGGCATTTGCGGCTCGGCCAGCAGAGCCACCGAGCCTGCGGAGTGTGCGCGGGTGGGTTGGTGGGTGCAGGAGGCAGCACCCTGCCACAGCAACCCTGTCCCAACCCTCCTCATCCGCATGCCGTGGCTGCCCTGACAGGCACCAGGGACCCCTACAGCCCCAGCCATCCCCCCTCTGTGCCTCACTCTCCTCCATGAAATCCAATTAAAGGGTGAAATGAATTTCGGAGTCACTGCTAGGGGCCGGGAAATATCCATGCACGAAGGGAAAAAAAAGGCCTGTCTGCTGGTGCCGGAGCAGCAGAGAACTGGCTCTGGTCTCGTTTTAAGCCCAGCCCCACTGAAAAGCTGCTGCCGTGGCTGCAAGGGAGCTATAAACGTACCATGCAATAACGTTATTGCTTTGATGGATGCTGTAAAGGCTTTGAATGCCTTTTTTTTTTTTTTTTTTCTTTTACACTGTGGCCTTGTACCTTGCAGCCTCCCTTGCTATAATGTGCCGGTTTCTTTTGTAACTCAAATCCTGCCCCCTCCTCTCTCCCTATCTCTTTTAATGGGCAGAATACCTTTGTTTGCTGTCCCTTTCCTGGAGGAAAAAAGGAATGCTCTACCATTTGAGAAGAAAAAGCCTTTCCCCTCTCCTCTCCTCTCCTCTTGCTGCTCCTAGGGCAGGTTTATGCCTCTCCAACACTGATTAGTGCAGAGGTGACCAGAAAGGAGATCCAGTGCAGGCTGCTCAAGTGCCTGGAGCTCTTCTCTCAGAGAGGGCCTGGTCTTGTGGGGACTGCAGGCTCCTTATGCCTCTGGACGAGAAAGAAACTTCTTGGTGTTGAAAGTCATTGGTTTTGGCATTTTCTTCCTCAGAAATAGTTTCCCTTTTGACAGTGTTACACTTGGGGCAGTCCACTCGAATGCACTGCTGATGTCTTGGATCCTCCAAGGGGCTGGCATGAGAGCTTGGGAGTGGACCATGGTGGTGTGATCTCAATTTGCTGTTTTAGGAGTGCTGTGCAAACGGCCGGACTGGCTGATACAATGGATCCTTTCCCAGAAGGATCCCCTCCATCCTCCCTCACATCTCAGCAGCTTTCCTCCATCCCTCCCTCCCCAGTGCTTTCCCCCTGCGCGCCCTCAGGCTGTGGAGCTCACTGCTGCCAGTTAGGATGGAGGCCAAAAGCACAGAGGGGTTTGCAAAGCAATTAGGTTCAGAGGAGAAAAGGTCCCTGAAGGCTATTAAAGTTGCAGGCGCAGCCTCTGGCTGGAGGAGCTGCTACGCCATGGGCTGCCAGAGGCTGGGAGGGTCCTCTGGGGAAAGTCAGGCTCTACGCCTGTCCTGGCCTTTATGCACTTTTTCCTTAAATGTGTGCTCCCAGCCCCTGCTGCAGACAGCGTACCAACCTGGATGCCCACCAGTCTGGTGAAGTGTGGTCATTCTTACGTCCTGCTCTTCTGCAGTTTTCTGATTTTATCTACCCTCCTTCTTCAGTCTCCCTGGTTGTTTCCCTCCTAGGATGACTTCTTCTCTTTCCCACTCTCCTCTGGCCCTGTTCTTGCCTTATGTGATTTGTGTCAACGTTCAGCCCTTGCTTGGCTTCGGCTGCGGGTGACTCATTCTCCATGCTTTGCCTTGGTCCCACCTCTTGGCTGTCTCCTGGACATCTGTGCTGCATCATTCAAATGTAGCCTGTCTGTAAATGAAGCCCTGCTCTGTCCCCTGACACAGCCCCTTTACAGCAAAATATTGCCTTCCCTGGAGAGCTGTGTCTTCTCCAAGGGCACAGTGGGCTCCCCAGTGGATAGCACCAACCACAAGGCATTGGTACAGTCCTCTCCTTCTATTCCCAGCCTAAAGGTAACTTTAACTATCTCCCAATCAGCCTGGAGTCCCAAGAGCAATAGAGGAATGGAGCAGCACAAGCTCCTGCTCTGCTCATCAGGCTGTCCCTGGGTACTCAGTTAAGGGGATTTTTGAGGCTCGTTGGGTGCAAGGGGCCGTGCACGGACAGCTACCTGCTTGCACTTCTGCCCCGTGGCTCCCTCCCTGCTCCTGCACCTGTCCTGAACATGCCTTGCTCAGCATGCTCTGCCTGCCCACTCTCTCTTCATCGCCCGCCCTGCCATGGGGTGGCACAACTTCTCTGATGAATTCCCTTCTCGTAGGAGAGGGAGGGAGAGAGCTGCTTTGCACTACCTGAGGGCCTGCTGAGAAGAAGTGCTGCCCCATCCCTGTTTGTTTCACAAACCAGGTCCCCTGGAGACCCCAGTTTCTCAGGGGCACTGAACACAGGGAGCATGCATTTTGTACCCATAAGGATGGAGTAAGAGTATAGTTTCTTTTAGTCTTACTTGCAAGTTTGCTTCCATGTAGGGCTTTGGAGTAAGATGTAGCTGGTCAGCAAGGGTACAAAATCTAACAGGAGTAGAAAGCTGAGTTTCAGGCCAGTATCATTAGACTAGACAAAACTTGATGAATGTGTTTTCTTTCTTCCCTCCTCTCCTTAAATGAATTCAGGCCAGGCCAATGTTTCCTTCTTGGTGAGGGATTTCTGAGGTTCTGACTCCATGGAAAGTTTGACTGGCGTGGGTACGTGGCCAATTTTTGAAGACAGCATTTGTTGAGGGTTTGCTCAGTGCTTGGAGTATAAAACGGAACTAAACATATATGTTCAGTTGCTGTGCTAAGAGTAAGGGCTTTATGTGTGTACTGTCCAAACGCACAGGAAGGACTCTGCTGCTGTGAACCCAAACCATCTGGCCGAATTAAATACAAAGGTACGCACTTAAGAAATTGCCATGCAGATTTGCAGTTGCATAACATCTGTTCTGGGAAGAGACAAAACCCCAGTGCATTTCCAAGTGAAGACTTCCACTGCTTTTTAATGTCAACAATAATAAGTCATTTTATAGGTGCTTTTCACCTTGAAATGTCTCCAAATGCTTTGTAGATCTGTGTGTATATATCAACATTTGCCCAGCAATGAAGGGGATGGGGGTGGGATGCAGCAGCCAATCTGTGTTTATCTACAGTGCCGTTGGGCACCTTCTCCTCTTTTTGGAGCCCTGCAGTGCACAAGCAGTGTTGTTAGCTCTCTCTAACTTTCTCTTCCAACCTCTTTCCCCTGCATTTCTCTAGGCTTTCTCCATGTCCCTCTTTGCAACCCTTGCTCCCACTTCTCACCCTTCTGTGCTGTGTTTCTTGTGCCTGGACAACCTTCCCTGCTCTTGCCTGTGCATGCAGTATTCCTCTTTCTTGGCAGTCCTTTGCAAAACTGTCCTCCTGAAGCACTCTCTGCTTCCTTCCTCTCCTCCAGACTCCTCCGCACTTGAACTCTTAACTTTCGGTTGAATTTGCATGCCATGCCTGTTTTAGCTTGCGTGCCGCCTGGGACAGCAAAGATGTTTTATCTGCAGTGGCAAATTGCTGTGTAAAGTTACAGCGCTGCATGAAAAAAGAACAACCACCCTAACAGTGTTGTGACCTGATGGCTGTGATATGCCAGGGAGAAGAAGGTTAAAGAAAACAAAGGTCAGCTGATCTATTTAGGTCTGAAAGCAAAGAAACATACTTAAAAGGTTTCCTTATCTAATGCTTTGTATCTAGACACTTTCCGAGATCATCCCATCCGTTGATTCCCAGAGTCTCCTGTTACAGACAGAGGAAGGACAAACTTCCTTGCACCTCAGGGGTGACCAGATCATACTGATCTTAAGAGTCACCTAGCACACCTCCACCAGGCTGAGGCTGAGGTTCCCAGCTTTCAGTTATACCAATAGTGCCATTTCGATTGTCTTGAGTGATGACTCCAATGCCGAGTGCCTAACCTCACCCAGCCCCTACCACCTGATCCTCTGTTATACCTGTTCACCTTAATTTTTGCTTCTGGTCTGGGCTTCTTCAGGATTTGAGATGACTTTACAAGAGTGCGTGCTGCACGAAGTGCTCGGCAGTTGGCAAGCAAGCTGCCCTGAGCTGCTGCTCATCATCTACCTGGCGCTTGCAAATCATAGTTTTCCACCCTTCTCCACGCCTTTGTCCCAAGCTTCATCTCTAGCTCTTCAACACAGAAAGTAATTTATGATGTGCTTGTGTAGCACCTTGCGCTGCCAGGAGTGAGGTCTCTACGTGCATTGGCAGTAATGGTTGGATAATAAGCGATCTCCCTCCACCCTGGGCAGGAGCAGAGCTGATCTCAGTGCAACAGGCAGCACTTTGGCCCATTCCCCCATAGATGTGGTGGGTAGTCTGACTCATGTGGCATGTCTCCATTAGAAACAGACTTGGGATTGTCCTCACCAGTTTCCACAACAAAATGGGCCGGAAAGTGGCCAGGGGACAGTACCAGCCCTTGGCTGTGAGTTCTTCTAGTCAGCAAAACAAGGAAAATCAGATAGCTTTGACAGCTCAAAGGCAATTGAATACTGCTCGTGCAAAACCTTAGGTTGTCAAACAAGATAGGCATGTGAGGATGGTGGAAAATAGGACTGAAAGGGACCTTCTGTAACATGCTGCCTGATCCCCTGCTGTTTGCGGTAGCTAAGGTATCTGTAAAGAACTGCCTCACCTCCGCGTTAAAACAAGTTGGGATTTTTGTCCTGATAAAACCTCCTGGAAGTCAATCCCAGAAATGCACTTCTTGGACAGTCAGGACCTTCTTCTAATTTCCAGCTGAAATGCATTCCTGGCAAATTTATAGGCACTTGTTCTTGTGCCAGCACTGCCCTTTCACTCAAATAGCTCTTCTCTCTTCCTGGTACTTCCCTCCAGGGTGTTTGTAAGCCACAAATATATCTCTTCCCAGCCTGCATTTTGCTAGACTCAAGAAACCAAGCTCATTTAGTCTCTCCTTGTAGAAGAAGGCTCTCTCCTACCCTGGTCATCCTGAGAGAGAAAGGCGCAGAAAAGGCAATTTAAAACTAATTCATCTTTTATATGGGCATACAATATTCTGTACTTCTGCAATGGCATTAAAATCTTGCTAGTTCTATTAGAAATCCCTCATCTGACATGTCTTAGGTTCGCATTTGTCTTTCTCACATCTGCATGCTATTGCCGGCTTACAGACATTTGATCGGCTAGTGCGCTCAGGTCTTTCTCCTCTTCTGTCACTTCCAACTGATGAGCTCCCAGCTGGTAGCAGAAATTCTCGTTATTACTCCCTCAGGGCACGACCTCGCATTTTGTACTATTAAATTTGATTCCATCTCTATTGCTTCTGTCCCTTTTTCGTAGGAAAACTGCTCTGATTAGTCACCGTATAATGCCTTAGAGACCTAAAGACATATTCACTATATTTTTATTTTTAGAAACTGTTTGCTGTTTCAGTATTTTCATTCAGTGAATGATGCTGATGTCTCTCTGTATTACCACATCTTTCTAACAGAAACTCCAGGCTGATGGGGAGAAGGGCAGGGGAAAATTGCCTCCCAGATGAAATATATGGCAAGAACAGGTATATTTCCAAACCATTTCAAGGAAATAATTTTTTAAGTTATTTGTCACTCTGCTGCACGAAATGATCAGACACACTGTCCAATCAACAGCAAATCAGAAACATACAGGTATGAAAATGTTCTGTTCTACCTAACTATTTTTTCCAAAGTGATCCACCATTTCTGTGAGTGAATTTACTGCATCTCGCTGCCGGGACGCAGCTCTCGTCTACAGAGCTGTCACAGTGATGGCTCCCAGCACTTTGGTTTTAACCGTTAAAGCTATTTTCATGATGTTCAAAATACTTCAGAAACAACTGTCTTTACTGCTTAATTGTTGCGCTCAATTACTGTGGCAGTGGGCAGCTTATGAAGATCTGCGATGGTGATGAGAATTCATTTATTCTAACCTTGCTTGCTGCATTTCAAATAATGCTATGCGGAGATTGTTTTACCCAGAGAAGGTCTGATGTAACTGAAAACAACCCCCCTGTCCTTAAGATGCTATAGCAGCTCTGAAGAGTGTCTGACACTGCTGGTGCTTTGTAAGGAGACACCTTTGCATGCTGAAGAAAATTGCCACCACAAGAGCTATTTTATGGAAAAATGTATTTCAGAAAACAGCTGGGGAGAGGTGCACACAACAGTACTGCAGAATTTTATTTCCCGTGTCTAAATTGTCTGGTATATGTTTGTGAGGTGTTTCATAGGGCCGTGAGCTCTTTACTGGCTCTGTAGGTGTTTGAGCAGCACCTAAAGCAAAGGGACTTCCTGCCCTGAGGGGACCTCTGCAAAGTCCATCTCTGCAAATGAGTATTGAGGTTACTTTGGCTGCTTGTAAACCAGAAAAGGCTGGTGCATGTAGGGAGCTGAGTACTGATATGGTATTAAAATCAAAGGTGGTTTCAATTTGTTCTCACTTATGCAAATGGGGCACATCCCAGAGGCACATGACAATTTGCCATGGTGGTCTTCAGATGGACAAAATTCGGTTCTCATGAAAGAACCAAATGTTCTTTCCACCCTGTGTTCTGCATACGCTCTGAGGTTGCCCTCTGTGTTGGGATGCCATGGGGATGAGGTGTCTGAGGGGAGGCCGCTTGCTGTGTGCCCGTGATACAGGCTTTGGTGGCACCTCAGTGCCTTGCTCAAAGCGTCAGAGGGGCAGGATCTCTGTGCACCCTTCCAAGCTGTGCATTGTGGTTTTTTGCTGGCAAAGACTGTATTTCCTGCCTCATTCAGACATGCTAACAAGGCACCCGTGACATCTGACAAGGCCTCCCTATGGAGATGTGTAAGAAAATAGCAGAGGGAGAGGGAAGATGAAGCATCGTTTTGGAAGCACCAGAACTTCTGAAACATTAATCTGGTGAATAACTCCCTGCCAACAGAATTTCACTAAACCACTGATCTGAATCATGTCGCAGATGGCATCATCTTCCAAAGTGTTAGCAAAACACAGGGCTCAACCTTCAGTGGCCGTGCATCGTTATTTCTGATCCAGCACAACAACACGCCTGTAAAAGACAGAGCTTGTAATGACTGCAGCTCAGGAAAAAAACTCCACCAAACTGTTTGAGATCTGAATAGCTGGCTTGCAGAAGGAGAATTGCCCATTTTGCTCAGTGCAGCAGTGAAGATGGGCTCATAGGATAAAGAGCACCACATGCTCCAATAGACTGTGAGATCCACTTTGATGCCTTTTTGTAAGTGTAAAATCCTGATGGGCGTTTCTGAGTGGAAGGCAAGGATGCTAGGTGTTATATGCTTGATAAAGTAGGACCAGTCATGACACAAGCAGAAGGAGGAAGAGATTGCATGTCAGTTGTGAGCCTCCATTTTTGTTATTTCATGGCTGCAGGAAGAATTTAGGCTTGAAACATTGTTTTAAGTACTAAAACCAGTGAGACCTGATGCCAGGATGGATAAATAGTAGTGCTCTTGGGCATGTGATCTCTGGTACCAGAAGCTACATCTGTGTTATCTCAGCATAAGATCTTTTTGGCATCTGTATTTAGCTGCTCATCCTGGCCATGTCTCAGCTTCTCAGTAAGCAGAGATTAATGGTCCCCACCTCTCTATGCCTGATTTCCATGCAGGAGGACACGCTGGCTCCAGGTGAGAGCTGTGGTTGCTCTGAGTGCACAGTCAGGACCCTGAGGAGAGCCATGGCACACATCTGAGGCTCTCTCCAGGCAGCTCTAAAATATGAGCACCTCTCCCAAGGGCCTGATCTCAGCTGTAGTTTCACAGGAAGCAGAGCTGAGATTTCCACCACCCTGGTTTCCCAAGGAGGGACACGCCTCCCAAGGACACTGGTATCTGTCTCCTGGCCCAGAGCTACCACTGAGAAGTTTTTACAACAGATGGCCAGCTTCTGTTAGATGTCTTTCGCACACACACCCTGATGTTAAAAGAACAATGCTCAGGATTACAAAAGCAAGTCCTTCACAAGCAGGAAGGCAATGGAGGAGAGCCACAATAATGGTTGCCTTGTGCAATCTTATTTTGGGCTCCATGAGCATCTAACTTGCCTGCTGTTTTAGTCCCTGGAGCCCTTCCTCTCTTAGTGTACAGACTGAAGCTGTGGAGGGGCTGAACAGCAAAACATGAGGATGGAGGAAGCTATTGCCAGTTGGCCTATACTCCTTTCATCAGAGAAGTTGGAAGGCATGCCGTAGTTGAGGTGGAGGCTGAAGGAAGACACTGGCTCACTGGCACGACATGGGAGTGCAGTCACAGAGAGCTGGACTTTCTCCCTGCCTGTGCTGTTGTCTACCTGGGGGATATGATGGACATCACTTCAACCAGGCGTTTGCAGGTATTCACAGCCTCTGTGTGCTCTCATTGCCCAGTGCCCATCTTGACATCCTAGGGGTGCTGATCTCTGCAGTGAGAGAGATCAGCGAGAGTCCTGCTCTGAACCTGTGCATGCTATGCTAACGTGCTGGTCCCCGGGGAGGCAGACCCTAGGCAGCTCAGAGAGGGTATCAGAAATGCCTGCCTCTTCCCATCAGGTGGTGAGCTGGTGATAGTAAATGCAGGAGTTGCTGTAAGCACTTCAGCATTATAATGGTGTTATAGGTGATCCTAAGAGGAAATTAATAGGGCCAGAGTAACCAGATTTGAATAGCATGTAGTACAAAAGGCTGAGGAATCCATCAGCCTGAGGCAAGACCTCTCACAGAAGATGTCAGCCCAGCCAGTTAAAGTCAGGCAGCATTGGAAGAAACTGAATATAATGCCAACCTGCATAACAGACACTGCTACCACCTATCACAGTAATGAGATTTCATAAAGAAAAGCCCATCTCAGTGGCTTCCAGAAGGATTTCCTTTAGCAGACAGCTGGGCATCTGGGCTGATTAAACACAGATACAACTTTGAGCAACTGGAACAGCCTATCATGTTTTACTCTACCCAGGCAGTAAAAAAGCTGAAAAAGACGCAGCAAACACATCCAGTCCATTTTTAGCTTGTCTCTGAATGTATACACACTGTGAGATAACTAATCATTTAATCCCTGCAATGAGCATAGTGCAGCACAGGACCCATTGGCAGTCCTTCCATGGGAATGGGTGCCCTCTCAGTCCCCAGGGGTGGGAATAGCATCTTGCAGCCTCCACCATGAGACAGCAAGAGGCAGGACACATAGATTTGCTGTCACTCCATCCCGCAGGCTGATGGAGAAAAGCAGGACAATGACACTTCCTCTTGGTTAGAAGACAGGAGCTGCCACGGTACTTCTCCTGCACTGGAGGAGGACCTGAAAGCAGGACTCGGCCATGAGTGTCTCCACTCTTGGCTCTGCATGCAGTACAGCTGTGATGCTTCATGGCTGGCCAGAGCCACAGGCACAGCCTCATCCCTCCCAGTAATATGTTGGTGAGGTTCTTATACCTTTTCGCTGGTTAGAAAATCAGCTGTGGCCAGTCTTAGTTAAGGCACTGCCAGCTGGAGTTGGGGCTATGCTTGTGATTTTGATCTGTGATTGCCTGGTGACTTGTTGAAAGCAATAGGAGACATCAGGGAAAGAGTTGCAGACACTAGGCTTGTAGGCAGGGAGGTCCTTGGAACTCGTTCCCCCACAGAAAGATTCTGTTTGACTCAGAGTGATCTGCGTCCCAGTTCCCTTCCTCAGGACCTCATTGCCTCCCTGAAAAATGATGTCACATCTCAGCAAAAGAGTGGCTTCTAGCACCAAGCTTTTTGGAATGTCCTCTACAGCCAGGGCTCAAGCAACAGTGAGACAATCTAGTCAAAAGAAGGGGACGGTGCAAATAAGTGAAGGGATGCGAAAGGCAAGGAAGGTTTAAACTTCTCTCCTTGTGAATCTTTGTAAAGCTGGGGCTGAGGCAAGGCTATGATTCCTTAAATCACTCAACACCTGAAGCCACTGGCAGGCTCACAGCACAGCCAAAATGGATGTTTCTGTTACAGGTATTATTATCATCATCGGTCCTGCTAACCAAGCAATGATAGAAAAATGCATCATCCAAGGAACAGTGTCCACCCTTCATTTCTACACAATATGGCTTTAATTACACTCAGAGGATCTAATGACAAATTAGGGCTTAGTCAGCATGCTTTGAAGTCAACAAAAAGATTCCTGTTAACTTGAGTGGGCACTGGCTGAGGACCACAAGCTGCAGGAGGAAGACTGAATTGCTGTGGTCCCATACAGGATTCTATTAAGGGATGGTTTTACCTCCATGAGAAGATCATTGGTGTCAGAGCCAGCAGAACTGAGAGCCCACGGCTGCCAAAATTGGATTTATCAAATACCCTGTGCTACAGTGTTCCCATTTACTTCTGATCTGTAGAGGAGTTGCATGCCGGTCCATAACTCCCCACTTACCCACACACCATCCTGTCACATTGCTAGGGAGTCACCCTGCTAGGACTACTATTTTCCTAGTTGTAAAATGGGACCAGGTCATCAACTCAGGCACCAGCTCATAATCTGGCCTCTTTTTTTTTTTTTTTCCCTTCATCTAGAAGAAATGGCAACCCACACTAATTTTTAAAACTGGCAAAGCTATCAAATCAGATTCAATTAGGCTCTTTCCACCCCTTGCACATGCCTGAAATAAAGCTTCTGTTATTGGAGTTTAGCTGACGATGCTTTTGTGCAAGAAAGGAAAGGCTCCAGCTAGTTTTTCTGTAACTGAAGCCATATGGAATTGAAACTTGTTGAATCAATAATGAAACATGTCTGTGTCACAGAGCAGTTTTGATTCCAAGACATACAATGGACTGTTTGCAAAGTCACGTTGCTGGTTAAAGCTATATTTTTTAAAATCGACAAATATTTTAGGGACTCAGCTGCTTAGAAGGATATGGTCTAGCTGATCGCCTGAGAAAGTTTTAAAAAATCTCCAAACCAGCCTGACGTTCTCTGTTGATTCACTTTCATAATACATTTAACTACACTGTGGCAAATGCTTGCCAGCCATTTAGGCAAGTTGCTTAAGACATGTCAAGAGACATGAAAAGTAAAAATTATTTCAACCTTTTAATGTCCCACCCATCCTTCCCAACAGATGCACGGTAGCTGCACTGAGAAGCGGGTGAATTGCTAATGCAGATTAAGTTGTCCTTTGAGGAGCTACTGCAATTAATCCATCCAGTAACCCCTGAACAAATAAATATTTCTGTGACACATCAGTGTTTCCAGATTTGGAAAGAACTTGACAAATGCCTAACTGGACTTGCACAGCAAGTGAACTGTGGTGGAGAAAACAGTGTGCAGCCTCCAGAGAAGGGCATAGAATATGGGAGAGGGTAGATAACCTACTTGCTCAACAGTAGCATTTATTTTATTTTATTTAGATGCTTGGCAGTGAAGGAAGGCTTGTTGGTGACTAGAAGTTTCTTCACTTTCATGTTGCATGCCCCATAGCCACCTGAAGTCCATCTGTATTACAATATGAGGTATTCCCCCTTGTTTTGGTTCTCCTCCTCGCGTCACACGGCTTTGTAATGCAAATGTAAAATAGCATTTTGTGGAACTCAAAAAGCTTTGGTGATTCTTTTCAAAAAGCTGAGCTTTTCTGAATTTCCTTTCTTAGTAGCGCTGGGCTAGGTCTGCCCCAAGAATATCGCATTTCATAATCTCTTGGTTCCTACTGGCCCCGGGTATAAGGCAAGCATAAGACCCCTGTGCTTTCCAATCAGGAGGAGCGCTGTGTGGTGGTGGACTCTGGGCTGGCAGCTTGGATTTCCTCCTCAGGGGCTGTGGGAGCAGGTGCCTGGAGCTCTGTTTTTCCTGGGTTTTCTTTCTTTCCTCTCTGATTCTGTGTTGGGTAATTAAGGACTGAAAGGTTGCCTTAAGTGCAGCCTTGGGAATCACATTTTACTGCAGTGTTCCGTGTTATCAGTTATTATATTATAATAGGGCCTAAAAATCCAATGCATATATGATCCTTTCTCGGAAAGGTTTAGTATTAAAACACATTAACCATGGAGGCAGATAAGAAGATACGTATGATTATGGTGCACTGTGGCACTGTAAATGGAGGTAACTCAAGCCAGCGTGTGCTGGAAAGAGGCAGGCACTGGTGGGAAATTGCTTAAATCCCAGTTCAGTGCCTCCAGTGCAAAACTTGAGTCCCGTAGCAAGGGAGTGGAAATGCCACAGGGGACAAAATCGTTACTAACCAAAATAGCTGACATCAGCCGTGGTTCTATGGGAACCTGCCTGTCGGTAGGGGTATATATCAATTTCCTGGTGTGGATTTTCCATAGTAATTTATCACTCTGGCAAAAATAAAAACCCCAACAAAACCCAAACAAACGAAGTGAAAAAACAAAAGAGCGCAATGTCTCATAATAAGCACTCTCTGTTGTGGCAGCAGCTGCAGTTTCTCCTCTCAGATTTCTTTTCTGTTATTACTCAGAAAGAATCAGCAGCTGCTTAGGAAATATTCCAGAAAGATTCATTGAGAAGTTTCTGGTTGTTTTTCACATACTAATCTGACAGAAGTAACATCTTCAAGGAAAGGACTGACTCTCCTCGTTTTCATCCGCTCCTCTTATATTAGTGGGTTCTGATAACGTGGTTATCTAAAAGGAAACAACAGCAGGAAAAATCCAGAAATAACAGGTCCAGGTGATGGGAGACAAAGTACGTTTTTTATGTCATGGAGGGGGTGTGGGAATTGTTTCGGTTATTTTAATGATCGGGTTTGCATCTCTTTAAAAACTTTAGCTCAAACTGCTTTCCAAGTGGGTGTATCTGGAGGCAACACCCATAAGAGGGATCATTTGCAAGAGACACAACACAGGCTCCTCTAAAAGTATCATACCTTCAGGACATATTAACTCTGGAGTTATTTCAGTGCTGTCATTGTGCTCTGTGCTTTAGGGCTGGAGCGTGCTGCCATCAGAGTCCGGCTGGGGAAGCTGTCGGGGTGGAGCTCAGTGGCATGGTCCAGCTCAGTGCCTCTGAACAGGCACTCCTATTGCTGAACTTCGCTGTTCTTTCTCACGCTCCTTCTTTTAGCTGGGATGTCTGCTCGGCAAGAACATTTCTCCCCATAATGAGGATGCCTAATGAGAGTCAGAGCTGATGCCTGATCCGAGTCAGGAAGCCAGTAACCAGTGGTTGTTAAACAGGTTAAGGGGGTAGAGGTGAGCAATTGCCTCACGGCTCAGAGCTCCCCAAACCACGGCTGGAGGCTCTCACCTGGAGCCTTTCCCCTGCTGTTGGCCCCTGGTTGTAAAATGAATCGCATTCCCATTTCCAGGTCTCTGGTGCATGAGGACACGATTCAGATGTCATCTTTTGAAGGATGTTTGTCCATCATTCAAAATCAGAGCCCGTTTGCCCTTCCCCTGTCCTTCTGTGTCACAGGCAGCCCTGCCTCTGAGCGCACTCCAGACAAAATCCAAAGCTCCTGTTGGCATCCAGAAGTGGAGACATGGGTCTTCACAGAGCCAATATGGAGCCTCCAAAGCTCTCAAAACTATGAATCTTGCTGCATGGAAAATTAAAGGCAAGAGTTGCTTCTTCCTCTTCTGCTGTCACTATGGGGTAAGGAGAAAAAAACCTGGGTAAAAGCAATTTGGATCTGTGATGTCCTGTGCTGCAAAACACTGTCCACTGAAGTATACAAACTCTCAGGAATGTGGAAGAGATAATTGGAGGTTAATAGAGCTTTTACTGCTGGCTGCCTGGCCAATTATTTCTGTGGAAAAATCCTGACTCTTTCCCTTTATTGGAGTGAGTTCATGATCATCTGTATAAAAGAAAGCTGTATTCAGAGAACACATACGCATTTGCATACGGATGGTGTTCTCTCACAAATTATTTGAATAAAAATAAAAGAAGAATGAAAACAGGAGTTTTCACTCAAGGGAAAAGTTAATGAACTCACTTCTCTTTCTTTCACTCCCTGATTAAATATTATGTTACCATTTTATCTTTGTGCATGAAGAGTAAAGCCCTATTCTGTATTTTGCCAGCTTCATTCATGAAGCTTTGTATTATTTTTACTGCAATAAAAAATTAAAAATGACTCTCTCCACATGAGAAGCAGAATGGAGAAAAGCAGTAATTCCCTGCAGTATGGAGGAAGGAGAAAGTGAAAGACGAGATATCCTCTTTTGTTTGTTTGAATAGGCATGAGATGTGCTCCAACATGTGCTGACGGGAGCAGTTGGAGAAGACCGGCTACAGAAGCTCGACAAGAAATGCAAAAGGCATTACCTGCTATGTAAGATATCAGTGAGACCTTCTTTTCTGAAGAGTGTTTTTTTCTTTAACACTCGTTATTTCTGAGAGCCTCTGGGCTCAGTAGCAGATTGTACTGATGTTTTAAAGTTGACTGCTCGATCATTCTCATTCAGATCCTGTGGATTCTCAGTGTTGCTAGCTAAGTGGATTTCAGTGGATTTTCAGTTAGATCAGCTGATCACCGCCAGACTTCTTGTTCTGTAGGGGTCAGGTAGCTCAGCTGAGCTGGTGTTACTCATGTGGGACACCACCTTCTTTTAGGTGGCAGCAGGAGCGTTGACACCATTCAGATAAATAAGTCCAGATTCATATGCTAGAAGATGATTCCAGAGTTGGCTTGGCATTTTATTAACACATCAGAAGGCTCTTGCCATGTATTTTGTCAGTCTCTGGATATATGAAATTTGCTAGGAGTCCCTGTTTGAGACAGCACCAGAAAACGAGCTCTGTATGAAAGCAACTTCATGGGGAGTGCCCATCACCTGTTACATATGGCTGATTTTCAAATGTTCTTGAGAATGAACATTGTTGCTTTTAATCTAGGAACGGACGCAGGGTTTTATAGAGGCTTAGTGCCTGAATGGCTTGCAGTCTTGTTCGATCGGCTGCTGAGATGTAAGTGGACGCAACATGGAATCACAGAAGAGATATCCCATGCAAACCTTGTAAAACACAGAGTTTTCTGGGGGTAAAATTGTAAATTCTAAGTAAGTGAGAATGAAAACAAACGAACGTGAGAATGGGGAAAGGAGATTTAATGTTTGGAAGTGGAACCCTCCATCCAGGGATTTCATCTGTACTGCCATTACTGGCCCATTGCTCTGGGTAGCAGGAGCAAGGCTTCTAGCTGCCAGTGAACCATTTTCATTTTGATAATTATTCACATTGCTGTAGAAACGGAAATTATCTCTATTTTCTCACTTCCCAATTGAAAACTGTAATTGCAGCTGCTCCCTCCTCCTTGTTTGGAAGTTTTACATGCAGAGAGTCATCAGCCAGGCTTGCCTTAAATCAAATCTTCCCATGCAGCCTGGGTTATAATCTAGCGAGCACAGCAGCTGCCTAGTCTTAGCAAGGAGAAAAGCAAAACATTTCTCCAGCCACTGGTTAGGGAATTCCTGCTAAAAGAAAGGTGCCATACCTTGTCTGATGCCTTTATAAAAATGTAAAGGAGTCAGTTTCCTGAGGGCTTTCACAGATATTGCTAATCATCTTAAATTGAAACAGGGCTTCCAAAACCAGCATGTAAATCCCCGTAACACACCTTCAATTTCTGTCTCCAAGGCTACCCAGCTGCCCTGATCCTCTGTGACAAACTCTGGAAATGCCATGATATTTCCTTTTGCGCTAGTCCTTCCCCACTCTTCAATCCCCCTCACTCTTGGGTCATCGTGCTCGCATGAGACACCGCTCCACAGCATTGCGGTGGTGGGTGAAGAGCTGGTCTGAAAGCCCATGGAAGTCTGAGTGGTGGGGAATGCATGGGCTCTCATCCCTTCCACCAATGGAGAAATGCTGATTTCCTTGGGGATACAAGAAAATAGCCAGAGCCCCTGTGCAGACCTGCTCAGTTTTGCTCACTCAGCTGTGCAAAGCCTGGATCGGACACCTCTTTAAAACAATGCTAATAGAATTTATTCATGCTGTTTTTACCAAACCTTCTTATTCTGCTATAAGACATGCAATTCATGAAGAATAGCAACTACTCCCCAGTCACAGAAGGGTATTTTGAGGGACACAGTATATGTAGCCTTATTGGACATTTTCCAGTGACTTTATATGCAGACATCGCTTTCTCACAGAGAGCCAAAATCTGCCCTCTTCTGAAGTCTCTTGGGTCTAAATTAGTGAGACTTTTATATATCATGATTTGAATCTGAATGAGTTTCCTTGCTTGCAGTCCCTGCGGCCACAGAGTAGGCAAGGAGACTTTGTGCTGTAGTTTACCTTGTGATGGGTTTTTTTGACTGTCCTGGTGAACAACAGGCACATTCCTTGTGTTGCCAGTACAGGAGCACCTTCTAAAAGTGAAAATCCTCAAGGATGCAAGATTTGCAAAGGCACAGATGTATGGAGCAGTGTCCTAGCAGACAACAGAATTCCCCATCGGATGGCTTATCTGAAGGTCTGGGGTGAGATACAGCTTCCCTGAGAAGTTAGCATCTGAGTTGCTTCCCTGACTGTTATCCAAGACTCACAGAAGTGCTGGATGAGCTGATGAGCCTTTTGTACTGCAGATAGCCCCAAAACACTGCAGGGTCAAGAGCAAAGTGCCAAACTAGAATCAATGAGGCCTTACGTAGACACTCAAGAATAACAAGCCAACCAGTGGATTTGCAGGCAGACTGTAACAGCTTGTTATCTGATGTCCCCTGGGCACAAACACTGAGACATCTGCAGTTTTTGACCTTTTTTTTTTCTCTGCTGGCTCAATAGCTAGTTAGCTGGTCATCCGATGTGAAAACAAAACAGAGGGAAGAAGACAGCAAATTGCAATAGGCAGGAGATGCTGAACTATTAGGATGCCAAAAGGACTGGAAATAAAATAAGTACACAGGTTGCTTTGCTCTCCTTTATTATTTGTGCATCAAGCCCTCAGAGTTTGTTTCTGGAACTCTGTTAAAAGCAGAGGTTTCGGTTTGCCAGTTGTCACTGAACTTTTATGTTGGTTTTATTTTGCGTGTATTTTGCATCTTGATCTCTTTGCTTGGCACTGCAAGTTAGAAATGAACCTGAAAAACACACACTGAGACTTCACTGACTTTCCCTGATTTTTGTCTGAGAACACAGAACTCTTCATATCACCTCCTCCAGTCCAATCAGGGGGAGGGAAGATCCTCAGAAGACTGACTTCTGAATTGTCCCTTGGACTGAGATCTCTGCTCCTTGGGATGCCGTGACTGCACTGGCTTATATCATGTAAAGGCCCTCGTTAATAAAGAGTGTGCCCGGATTGTCAGACAGGGTCATGATCACCAGCCCCAGCCTAATCCTTTAATTAACTCCTGTTAATGTAAATGCCCTCAAAAAGATTCTTTTAGCCACAGTGTTCAAGAAATCAGAAGACCTCTCTTGAAGAGACAGCCTGTTTCTTCTTTCATGGTTCGGTGTAGTGACAACACTGTCTTGCAGTATGAGAAGGATTTACCACATCCTATGGTGCTCACTTCTCATCCCTGGATTATAGATTATTTTAAATTAACTCAGGATAATAGGTGACAGCTCAGTGTAAATTATGTGTAGCATTTCAGTCTTGCATAGGCAGAGACCTCCTGACTTCGTGTTTCTGTAATTTCTGTGTCTCAGAACAGCCTAAAGTTGAGGTTGGCTTATGCACCTTGTGTAGTAGAAGGTAACAGTATGTGAGGCTCTGGGACCTGCCAGAGAAACGCACTGTTACTGCTTCTGATTTAATCTGATTTATCCTCATCACATGGATGTCCTACTCATTGCAATCAAGGTCAGAAAAGGATTTGAGCCTGCTTCTGATGTGGGAAGACAGCAGTCCCACAGGTAAAAACCACAAAGAAGAGCTAAGCTCAGACTGACCTTAGTGAAAAAAAGCAAGCTCCCAAAATGGAGTGTAACTGGACTGTATCAAGAGAGTGAATTTGGAGCGGGGCAAGAATTGTACCTGCTCATGTTATAAGCAGAGACACTCCCCTCCCTCGTGACTTCAATTTTGCCTAGGAGAATCCATATAAAAACAAACAAATGCCAACAGAAATGTTTCTATTGTTTTCCTTCTCTGTTTCTAATGAAAACTGTTCCTTTAAAACAGAGCAATATCCTCCCCTATGATTTTTGCAGTCACAACGCAGAAAGAGAGAAAACCTGAAAGCAAAATTGACTCCTTTTGATTTTTTCCAGTTCAAGAGAGGAAACATGCCAGTGGGAAAGAGAACAAAAATCATGCCAAGTAAATCTGGATTTTAAACTGCCTCTAATGATCAACAGCAATGATACAAATATTTATTTCTGGTTTTATAGTTTATTTGTGTTTAAGCTGACAGCAGATCTTTTAATTTGATATTCAGTCTTCCTTACATAAAAATATGTATCTTTTAGATCGGTTCTTTAATTATTCACTTCTGTAGGAGTTCAGACAGCAAGTTGTTGGGGGATAATTTTTTCATATACTGCCTTAGCATGTACTTTCTGTTCACTAATCCTGTTTGCACTGAAGCTGACAAGAAAATGCCCAACAGTTTGAATAGGGTGTTGATTTTATCTTTATTGTTCATGCCATAGTGGGAGCTGCCATAACATCTAACCCAAATCTTTAATACCTATCTAGTGCTTTGAAGTGCAGCCCCTCCTATTGGACAGTAAGCGTTCACAATTCCAACCAAAAGCAATGCAGGGACTGGAGCCCTGCCGCTGGAAGTGCAAAAGAGAAGCATGAAGTAGGAGGATGTCTCACTTATTGCATAACAGGTTGGATAACTTTTTTGCGTGTGGTTTTGCTTATGTGGCGTCAGTGACACGGATGTGCAACCCACAGCCACGGACAGGTCTCTGCAACCTGCCTGTTCTAGTTATCATGGCTCTAACCTGTAGACCATCATGCAGGCAAGCATCTAGAGAGATGCTGCTAAATCTATACGTATGCACGGAAATACCACGGTATATGGGTTTTTCTCCTCATGTGTTTTGTGTTCAAAGATTCCATCAAATTCAACAGTAGCTCAGCATGTAATATAAAGCAGCTGTTTATGAGTGCTTAAGTAGTTAGGAACCAAACTTCAGGCAGCCAGATTTGAAAAATGTATTCAGTCTTTAAATGATGTGCTCTATTGAAAGGAGTCTAGTCTAAAAACACTCATGAAGTCTGAGAGTTTATGATGTAAAGAAACCTGTAGCACGTGGTGTGTGTTTCCTACTTTTCCTGGATTTCATTATGCCTCCCTGCCTCACAGAACAGCTGTAACATTAAACCCATTGAAATTTGTAAAGTGCTTAGAGATCCACTGAAGGGAGGCAGTAGAGGAGTAAAAGGTACTTTTCATTGCTATTGTATCAGGCAAGCTAGTTTCCAGAGTGTCTTCATAATAAATAAGAATAAATAACTGCAGATGTAGAATCTGTTCTATGCTCATCAATGGGTATCTTTGGGACTGTGGTTGAGGAGAATCTCTTCTAAGGAGGAGGTGAGTGTAGATTTGAAGATTCAAATTCCTATTTCAATATCTTTCCTAGGGCTATGGCTTGAAGCATTGGGGTGTGCTTCACTAGTACATGAATGCTATCCAGGTCTACTGGCATTTGAATACTATTGGCTAATAGTTTGTTTGACCATTTTCTTCTGTCAAATTTCAACTAGATTTTCAAATAAATCATTCACCAATAATTTTTCCTCATGATTTGGTTAGCTCAATAGTCATCTGAACAATATTCATCAAAAAAATTACTCACTTTTTCCCCATCAATCTGCAAATAATTTATTCACAAATACTTTTTACATGAAGCAGCCAGCTCTAGCCAGGACAAATCAAGGTAATTTCCTACTCTTTTGATCAAATGTCAGTAGGACTTTATCTTGGACAGCTCAATAGAGACAGGTTTTAATGCATAATACATAATGGGTAAGCTGAGTTTTTCACATTTCTTTGAGAGTTCTCTGCTATTGCCCATATTTCTGTTCAACTACTGAGAGAGGAATGACAGGGGGGCATATATTTTCCATCCAGGTATGCTCAGAAGCATTTCACAAAACCAACCATTCAGCTTCGAGGGTGTAGGGCTCATGTCAGCCACAACTGTGATGGGGCAGCCCCTTAGCTGGAATATGAAAGCTGTTTAATAGAGCAAGGTGAAATTTAGCAAGAGTCGAGGAGAGGAAATGAAGACAAGTATTGTGCCTGCTCTGAAACACAAAGGGAACCTAGAGGCAGATTGAAATCAAGCAACATGGAATTTAGCCAGCACGCTGGGGATAATGTCCCTAGCTTTTGAGAGAAGGGTCTTTAATGAGTAGGCAAGACACAAGATGGCACATCCCCACGTAGATGTCTCTAGGACAACATTCGCGCTGTGGTTCCCTTTCCCCGGGGTTCTCATGCAGTTTGGAAGCTGCTGACAGTCCCCTTCCTGCCCTTAGTGGCTGTCATATTGCTGACAGAGCCGTTGAGCATGGCCTTATCTGCCTGTCTGCCTATCCCTCTCTTTTGTTGTGGAGAGCTTATGGCTGCCACACACCAGCAGCAAGGGGCCTCATGTAGCTAAGGCAGTAGGACCAAAAGATTTCTCCCCTGCTTAAGGTTTGCAGTCAGCAAACTGCACTGCACGTGAGCAGCGCTTTTGCAGCCTCTGCCCCTAAACAGGGCGCTGGGTCCTCGTCAGGGTGGGTCCTTCTGCTGCTGGTCGGAGATGTATGGGTCTTCCGAAAGCAGTTTACCCTGGCGCTCCATGCTGTGTGTGGGCCTGTTATGCAGTCGTCCCGCCTTTGTCCTCGGCTGCTCAGGCAACAAGGTGGGGAGAACAAGAGATGTTTATCCACATTTGTCAAGAGAAAAACTTTGCAAAAGCTAGCAAGTATATATTGAAGGAGTGTCGCAAGTAGGGAGTGGTTGCATGTGGGTTTCTTCAGGATCAGCGTTTGCTCATGGTCATGCACATATGTGCATGCATAATAATGTGTCTAATATAACACTTCAATCTCGATCCTTCCCTGAGGTTGTTGGCTAATCTAGTTACCCCCAAATGAGAGATGCCTTCAGCCTATGCATTATGCAGAAATCTAGGTATGAAGAAATGTAGGCTAACATTTCTGCAGCATCATCAATAAATGAATTATATGTGGTATCTACTCAAAACAACAACATGCTAAACACTGAAAGTCAAATGGGATGCCTTCCTGAGAAACAAACAACTGACCACATATTTACTCTGCATCTCATAAATAAACATGGAGAAAGCACAAAAACAGAGGAAGGTATTTGTCTCAACTTTATACTTGGAGAAAGCTTTTGACTCAGTCTGGCTCTCATAGCTGAACTATACAAATGGAATTGGCAAGGGGAAAAAATGACATAATCACATACATGTAACAATCCATTGAAAGTAGGACACACAAAAAAAGAGAAGAAAACAGGCTTTGAAGAAGGTAGACTAACACAGCGGTCAGCTTCAGGCCTGCTCTTTCTGTCATCTATGCTGGCGATTTATCAGTCTCAGAGAAACAGTTCTCAAATCGAATGAGGGATCTCAAACACCTGTTTAAATCATCACAACATCACAAAATGTATTTTAACACACCCTGCTGCAAGGCCACGTAGTGAGGAAGGAAGAACATTGGTGGTGAATGATGGGATAGAGATGCTTTCTTGGAAAACACAGATGCAGAAAGATGCTTGGGGATTCAATATGGGTAATGGATTCTACAAGCTTTTTGTGCAGCGTAGGCAGTTAACGGTCTAATTCCATTTTTAGATACGTGAGAAGGGGAAAACCAAACAATGACTGACAAATGATTTTTACTCTGTGCACAGCATATGTGTATAGACCACAATGACATTGTATCCAGGGTGGGTGCCTGCGAGTCAAAAAGCACTTAGAAACATTGGAGAGTCCAAAAAGTGTTGCAGTGGCTGAAACTGAATCTTACAATGTGAGGCTTCAGAGAAAACAATCTATTCCGTTTAGCGGGAAGTGATAGGAGCACCACCTATAGTTACTTACCCATGAAATGGGATGGGTGTGCAGTTTTTTATACAAAGGCATAACAAGTTCTGATGTCTCCAAGTTGGACAAATTCAACCTTGAAAGAAGCAATTTCCTAGCAGCAAGGATAATTAAACATTGGAATAAACTAGTAAGTGGAGTAAGGCACTTGCCATTACTTGGAGTCTTTAAGACAAGATGTGTTGTCTTTCAAGCTCACTTTGATTCAGCTGCTGGGAAAAAAATCTATGGCTTGTGTATATGAGTCAGATTAATGACAGACGGTGGGTCCTTCTGTCTGGAAGCCTGACTATATGGGAGGGAAAGTGGTTCTTACTAAATATGAAGTAAAAGAGTGAGATGACACTTGTTGAGAATATCACAGCTCAGGATAGCAGGGGTTTACCTATTCTTTTCACCAGTGTAACTAAGAGCACGTAGCAGTGGTGAAGTAGGTGATGGTTATCTGGCAGTTACAGTAAGCGTGATAGGGAGTTCCAAATTGGACAGTCATAAGGAAAATCTTTCCAAGGACATAATGAAAATCAAGTCACTGCTGTAACTTTTCAACACTGTAATTCAGGTCCTGGATCAGTGATCTTCAGCTAGCAATGGAGCACAGAAAATGGGAAGCACAGAGCAAACAGGGACTGGGGCTCCTGCAAAATCAGTGGCCTTGTGCATACAGCAAACTTTGCATCCATGACTACATCTGTGTGTACATGTCAGGATCGCTGCTGCAAGGCTTAAGAGGCACAAGGGGATATATTTTCAGGATTAGAGTTTGATGAAGAATCAACAGTTTAACCAGCATGATGGAAGCTGACCAGTAAGGGTGAGAGATGTCCCAACCTGTTTTCTGAATTTGACGTAAGGGACATGTCTTGGTTTACAGAAGTGGCATTTTCCAGTGAAGAAAAAATGTGTTTGAATGCTGGCCAAAGGAGGAGGTAGAGCAGAATGAACGGAAACAGGCAGCAAGAACAAACAGGCATATGAGGGTACTGTAAACATAGATGAAGACAGTCTTGTTTTGTTTGGGCAGCCCTTACTCAGTCATATGTGTGGATTCAGCCTCATTTGCAGTTTGGGACCTCGGAGAACTTCAGTGTGGACAGAACTAAGTGTCCCCCAGGCACCTTGCGGCTGCAGCTCTGCAAAGAGATCTACTGTGTGCAGGAGCTCCGTTAATTGAGGTTGGAGGGTGAAAGTTCTCCTCATCAATTTTAGGAGGGTCTTGTTTCATTACTATCAGGCAACACCCTCTCTCCAGTAAAGCATTGCAGAATGAATAACAAAGTCCAAGCTAAAATCCAGTCTGATAATCATGCTCAGTTACGAACACAGCACACACTTCCTGCTAGTGGGAGCAAACAACCTCACCCGAGCCAAGGCATGCTGAAGACCAAGGCGCGCTGGAGACGCTAGAATAAAGCCTAAACCAGCCATTTTGTGCGGGAGCAGCAGCCCAAAACTGTGCAGAGGCCCTGGAGATTCCCCACACAGAGAAATGAGTAACACGGATCCAGCTCCACCAAAGAACAGAAAATCAGGGAGCCTGAAGGGAGCCTGGGCAGCAAACCACAAAACACGCACGAGGAGAGCACTGATTTTCCAGTTAATGTGGCAAGGGGACTGACCCAACAGATAACTGTCCGAGTTACTCGAGAGCAGGCCAGCGCTTCAGTTCTCTGTTTTTACAAACAAACAGGAAATTAAATCCCCGAGCAAACAAAAAATCTCTGTGAACAGGCCGAAAAGAAAGGCGGCGGAGCAGCGGCATGAATGTCATGCGGCAGCAGGCCTTTTTGCGTGAAGTGGGAACGCTGGCAGGGGAAAAGAAGCCCAGTCCCAAAGCAGGGCAGCGCTGGTTGCGGGGGCTGCCCGGCATCGGCGGGGAGAAGCGGCCCCGTGGGCGCAGCCCTGCTCTGCCTCTGCCGAGCCAGGCCGGGGGGCCGGCGGGACTGCCCCGGGGAGCGGGAGGAGCCCAGGCAGGCCCGCGGCTGCCATGTGCGCCCGTGGAAGGGCCGGGGACACGAGTGGGCCCACCCGGCAGTGCTGTGTGACTGTGCGTGCGGGCAGGGGGACGTGCGCGGACCCGCGGTGTGACCGGGCGCGAGGGAGCCTCCGCGCATGGGTGGGGGTGCGCGGAGCAGCAGGCAGCCCCCGGCTGGGGTCTGTGTGTGGGGACAGGGGTGGGAGTGACACCCACCCCCCCCCCCCCCGTCTGTGCGGTGGGTCTGTGTGCGGGGACCCCGCGCTGGGGGGGGTGTCTGTGAGGAAAGGGGGCACCCGCCGCCCCCCACGCTGGGGGTACCCGCGGGTGGGAGGACGGCGGACGGGAGCGGACCGCACCCCACTGTGGCGGGGCCTGGGGGGGGGCCCGCAGCCGGGGCAGGAGCGGCGCCATGGCGGCCCCGCGCGCCCGCAGGGCCCCACGCCTGTCCCCCGGGGGCCGGCCGCTGCCGGCAGCGGGGCGCCCCCCCCGGGGTCACCCCCCCCCGCCCCGGGGGAGCCCTCCACCAGCCCGGGCACCGGGGCTTTCCCGGGCCACGTGTGCGGGGCGGCCCCGGGAGGCCGGGGGCGGCACCGCCCTCCGCGCGGCCCCGCTCGGCGAGGGGCTCTCCGCCCCGCCCCGCCCCGCGGCTGGCGGCCCCGGGCCGGCGGCGGCCGCTCCTCTCCTCCCCTTGGAGGGGGTGGGGGCCGGGCCGGGCCGGACCCCCGCGCCGCCCCCGCTACCTGCGGGCGGGGGCGCAGGGGGGCGGGCGCTGGGGAAAGTTTGTCTCTGTGGTTGGCTGCGCCGCGCGGCGCGGCCGGTCGGGGCGGGCGGGCGGCTCCGTGCGCTCGCAGGGCAGCGGGAGGCTGAGCGGCCGGTCCCCGGGCCAGGCGAGGCGAGCGCCGGCGACCCCCCTCGCGTCGGGAGAGGCACCCGCGCAGCCCCGTCAGCATGGGGCACCGCGGGGAGAGGGCGTCCTGCCTGCCTCTCCTTCTCCTCCTGCTGCTGCTCGGTGAGCCCGGGGGGTGCGCGACCGGGGGCAGCGGGGAGGGCGGTCGGGCCGGGCTGCGCTCGGCCACCTCGCCCGCAGGTAGCGAGGGAGGGCCGGGCCCCTGGGCGCGGGCCCCTCGGCGGGGAGGAGCCGCCCGCCGTGCAGTGCCCGCACGGGGTGCGGCGGAGCCCCGCCGGGGCGCTGCACTCCGAGGGGCGGCGGGGGGGCCAGTCTGTGTCCCCCCCCTACCCGCCCTGGCTGGCCGGGCCGGGGTCGCCTTCGCCCCCTCCCGGCCGGCCCGCGGGCGCTAACGGCTGGCGCAGCCCTAACGGCTCCGCAGCCCCTCCCGCGCTGCTCCCGCCAAGGGCCGGGGTGCAGATTGCTGCGGGTTATCTCCCCGAAACTTTAAGGGGCGTCCTCAGGGTAGAGCTGCGGCGCGGGGGTGCTGCGTGCCGTGGCTCCCCGGTGAGGGGCGGGGCGGGGGGGGGAGGTTGTCTCCGCCGGCGGCCGGGGTCCCGCGGCCGGGGTTACGTGACGGTGTGGCCGTAGCCGCTGTGGCACGACCCGTGGGCGCCCTGAGGTAAGGGCGGTCAACCCTCCCCTCGCCGGGGCGCCGAGCGGCCGGCTCTAGGGCCGAGAGGGAGATCCTCCTCCTGCCGGTCGCACGGGGGAGGCGGGAGGAAGGCCCCCCCACCCCCGCCCGGCTGCAGGAGCCCGGGCGCGGCGGGGCTGGGTGGAAGCGGCGCGGCTCCTGCGGCCGCCCCGCCGGGCTCTCGGGGCTCGCTGCCTCCGCCGTCCGGTTCTCCCGCTCAGAGAGACCCGGTAACTGTGCAGGTGATGTTTTATGCCGCGTTCACGTAATCGTGTGGCTGTCGTTAGCTTAACGGGCGGCATTGTTCCTTACCGGTGCCAGTGCCAGGCAGGCGGCGTGCAGAAATAAAGCCTGTAGCAAGAACTACACAAAAGGGTGGCTGGTGGGTTTGGGGTTTTTGCCCTTTTTCCCTTCAACAGTGGACTTGTAGCATTGTTGCTAACAGTGTTACTAAAGTAGCAGTGAGTTTAACTAGCACACAAGAAGATTGTTCAGGTAAGATAGTTGCACGTAGTCTTTAAGCGATTCTGTGTCAGCTCTGTGTAGTTACAAGTGCTTTAGGTGCTGGTGAGCAAACATGCCCCACAAATTACTACAGGCACTTCTTGATTCAGAACACTTGACTGATTGTAGGCAGTAAGTGGGAGCCTTTTCCAGATCTGGGGTGGAAGGACTGAGTAACTAAAACAGTGCCCCCACCCCACGCTGCAATGCTCTTCTTTAAACAAAACTCTTATTTGCTGACTTAGTTTGTGCTTGTACTTTTGACATTGCTATGACTAATTCTTTTTTTAAAGTCTGCCAGAGCACTTTCCTCGTGGTTTGGCTGTTGAATCTTTCATAGCCAGGTCTGCAGAGCAGGTAGTCACAGTTGAAAAGTCAGCTTCCTAAACCTGGGCTGGTCCCAGTCTCTTTCCTGAGGCTGCTTGCAGGCACTGAGGCAAAGGGGTGTCTATCTACAAGTCACGATTCTACCGCACAAAGGTGTCCACTGTGCTTTCTCTTACTTGCAGCTGAGGTTAGTCATCTCGTTTATCTTGACAATTATAGGCATTCTGCCAGCTGGGGAAACAGTGGAGAACTGGAGAGAACACCTTTAGTGTTTTTGTTTAGAAACAGAAAGGGAATAAAATTTTTCAAGAGAATGGTTTAGTAGGACAAGCGGAAAAATCAGGACTCTCAGATTGCTCAAGGTCATGCATCAAAAAGTAAAAACTATTAAGGATGACATCCAACAGGAAAGTTGTTTCCTTCGTAATTTCAGACAAAATAATTAGAAGACTTTAAAATGTGCATGCACAGATATCTGGCCACTGTTCATGATAGGGTTTGTCTGCATGTTCTGAGTTGTCTTTTGGGGATTTTTTTTTTTTTTAATTGGAATTGAAAGTGTTTTTGTGTGCAGGGAAAAAAAAACCCTAAACTTTTCAGTCTTACTTGTGGTGTGTGTTATGGTGTGGCTATCTATGATACCATTACTTGGTAGCTTGTATAAGATATTCCTAATGCTAAAAGGTTGGGAAGGTGGCATTCCTCTCACTCTGGATGGGGAAAAATAGGCTTCTGTGAACGTGTTTTCTAGCAGCTCTTTAATAAAGAGGCAGGTTGGGGCTTTTTGTTAACTAATGTGCTGCAAATGTTGAGGAATTCTTGTGTAAGGGAGGTGGAGGGAAGGAGTTGAAGCGTAGAAGGGTTCATCGAGTGCCTGTACTTAGACTTGATTGTTTTGTTCAGATCTTTACAAAATAACCCAGCAAAAGGACACAAATGGCTGAAGGAAGTATTTGTCCGTGACAAAAATGTTTTCTCATCCTTTCTCCTGGATTCAGTACAGTTATAATCTGTTTGGTAAAGAGACTGTGGATCCTGAGATTAAGGCTTGATCTACTCTCTTTTCTTCCCTCCTCTGGTGTGGTTAGGTCCTGAGAAGAGACAGCAGCATGAGGGCATTTTGCACTGCTGTTGCCTGTTTTATGTGTGATTTTGTTCTGCAGTCAATCTGCCTAATCAACCTGTGAAATGCTCTGGAAACCAAAACATCTCTTCTAGGACAAGACATGCGAAAAACAAACCAGGTATCTGGTGGTTATCAGGGCTCAGACTGTAAACTAAACAGTAAACCTTGCACCTCATGGATTTATTTTTTTTTCCCCCTGGTTCTTGTTTGAGATTTAAGGTAAGAATTGCGGTGTATCTGAAAAAAGCTGGTCTTTGTTTTAAGTGCTATGGGGCTTGAGGAGAGCAAGCACTCAGTAGGTCCTGGGGGAATACTGTTGATGATGGGTTTCCCAGAGATAGCCTTTTTCTTACTACCATTTAGACCTGTGTGACACACTGTCCGCTATGATGGAAGTCAGTTCCAGCATGCCAGATCCCCAAGAGCCTTGTACGTACATGAATAGAGTTGTCTCCTACAATGCGTATTCAAAATTTATTGTGGTTTTTTTTTAAGTTTTCCTCAGAAGCTACAACAATTAGTCATTTAGTCATCAAGGTTTAATACAAGCTCTGCAACAGAAAGCTTTTGGTAATTAGTATAAGTTATTGTGATCATGAACTTGAAGGAAAAGCGTTCTTTAATCCTTCCCTGGATTTGCAGCTGAAGTGAAAGCATTAGAAAATGGGAGAGCCTCAAGGTTTAGGTCAGGGAATTGACGTAATTACGGATGATCAGCCATGGAGCGTTCAAGGTGTGTTAGAGTGGAATCTCCTTCCTGTTCCCATGCTGGTGGCTGCTCACCTGCCGATGAGCCCAGGGTTGTTGGTGGTGGACTTTGCCTGCCTGTTGTTGAAGAAGGCAGGCTCTGGTCCTCACAGGCACTCGGAGAAGATGCTGACAGCTAGGCCTGCCTATCTGTGTTGTAGCTTTAGAGTTGTTACAAAGGCTCCCAAAGGGGAAATACTGACAAGCCTGTCCTGGTCTTAGCAGCTGCAGACTGCTAAGGCAGTGGAAGCACGTAGTGAGTGTTGGAACTGGGTTGGTGAGGTACTGAAGGGCAGGTGGTGTTGCTGAGGAGGAAGCGCTTTCTGTATGGCTTTGCCATGCTGATGTATTTTCTTAGTCTGTAGGCTGTGGGAAGATGTGGGAATCAAAGGGTGAGCAGAGTAGTGAGTGTTTTTTCCTTTACATCCTGTGTTCTTTTGGGTTGGCAAATGGTAGCTTAGTCACCTTTTCTGGCTCTTGTGTCTTTGTAGGTTCCTGTCCAGGGCTTCTTTTAAGGGAGTCTGGGTGCTTTTTCCGAAATTCTTCGACCTTGTTCTCCAGTTTTCTCAATTGCTACATTTCAACATAGCAACAGCTTGCTCTCTTTAGGTAGCCTCTGTTGTATTTGGCTCTAATCCCTGAACTGAGGTATAAACCTGCCTGAACAAGATTTGAAGTAAACTGTAGGGGTCACTTAAAAATGCAGCCACATGCTTGATTAGATGGGAATGTACTTAAGAAATAATATATATCCATCCGTCTGGCTGTGTAAACAAACACTGAGGGACATTTGAGAACTTAGGTTTCACATCTAATAAATTTATGGGTTGATTTGTTTCTGTGTGGTGGTTGTTTGTTGTTGAGTTAGTTTTTTCCAGTCTCCATAATCATTGTGAAACACTTACCTGCAAAACAGACCTGTATATTTTTTTAGTAGGGAAATGGTTACCTATCTCAATAAGATACTTTGAGAAAGTGAACATTTCAATTGTCTGTTTTCACTGATGTATTTTTTTTGTGTGAAGTTCTGTGTTTTAGAAGGAAGGGTAAATGGACACATTTGAAAATTGAATTCTTTTTGGTTATGTATAGAAATCAAGCACTTGAAAGTTAAGCTGGAAAGAACTTGAGGAAAACATTACTAACATGAGGTGGATCAAAGTAGGGGTTATGTTAGTGTTTATCAAGGTCTCTAGAAGTTTCGAAAGAAAGATATTAAGTGGAGTATAAAGTAAGAATCTATATCATAGTGCAAGGAAAAGTATCTTTTTAATACTTTGCTTTTGACTTTTATTGGAGATGTTGCAGTTACTTCCCAAGCCAGATGTCCTGCTTTCTTAGAAGATCTGCAGTAGTAAGTGATAAAGTCTGTTTTCTAGAGACCTGTAAGGCGAAATTGTCTAGGGATAGCAATGGTTCAATTTCTGTCCAAGAATAATAAGCAGTTTCCTTCATGACCCTAGTTCCTAACCTGCACAAGGTATCCCAAAACTGGATCGAGCAAGGCAGGGAGAGACTGTAACATAAGCAGTTTTTGTTTGGGTAGTCAGTATCTCCTGCCCTGTAGAAGGAATTAGCTTGTACCAATGAGGTACTAAGTTCTCGAATTGTCCATTTTTTTTTGTCAGTTGATTCTTTAGAAAATCTCAAATTGCAGTTTTCTTAGGAGGCTTGAATACCAGCTGAGAAGGGCTTTAAAAATTATGAGATAAACTTTTAATACACCTTATGCATTAGGCTTTGCAAGGGGCAAAGGTATAAAATCAGTTTCAGATGTAACTGCTTTTGGGGTAGGATGATCTGAGAAATAGCTGTTCAGGTGCCAAAAGCCTTGAATAATGTATTTCCAGATTATCAGCATATCTGAAGATAAGCAAGACAGAAGTTATGGAACTTTAAAAAGTTTCCTAGTTTTTTGGGTTTCATATCAGAAACTGGCTTATTCATTTACATGTAAGCTTTCATAATTGTAGAGTATAACTGATTTATTTTAACTGAAGTCTGAAACAGGAAAAAAGGATGGTATTTTTTTTTCTCTTGAATTGGAAGATGTTTCAAAGCTGGGTTTTCAGTGGAAACCATTATCAGCTTTAACTGTGGCATTCTGAATAAGTTTAAAGGGAGCTAGATAGAAGGTAGAACCAGTGTTGCTAAATACCTTTGAGTCTTGTAAAGTTATAAAGCAGTATGGTAATGCTGGTAGACTTGAGTCAGTGTAATTGCCATGGGGACTGCTTGAAACTTGTGGTAGAGTGTTGCAGTCGGTGCTTCTTTTCATTACACTAGATGAGGAAAGTTGCAGGGAAAGTCTTATGTGACAGAGCCTGGAGAACAATGTCCTTTGTATGCAGCAATGGCAAAATAGAGCTGCAGAAATATGCAGTATTGCTGAAGCAAGCTGAAGTATTTGACTACTGATAATCTCTATGGCCAGATGGAATTTGCATGGATGTTCTAAAGGGTCTGAACTGTTAGCTAAGCTATGGGAAGAATAGGTGAGTGAGTAAGACACCGAGTCCTGGACAGGATTAACTTTAAAAAAGGATCTCAGGATGGTTTTTGGAATTGACTTGTGAACTTCAGGAATGAGAACTAATTAAAGATTGGAGCTCTCAGGCAAGCTGTCACAGCTGCTGATAGGCAGGGCTGCCAGCAATGCCTGTAGTATATCTGCTTGATACTTTTGGTTGAGGGCCATCTCTTAAATTGCTTATTATTCTGCAAGACTTTAGGCATTCATACTGAAATTTTCTGGGCCGGGTGTCTACGACAGGTTGACTTTTTTTCCTAGGAAATATGCCCCTACACCCCCCCAAAAAATGCTCCCATATTTCCAACTGTTACACTTTGGGAGTGAGCAGGGAGAAGGTTGGTGGCTTTTTTTTTTTTTAATTCTCGCATGTTCTGGTCAATTCTCCCTCCTCACTATGGAACAAATAATAATCTCGGCTGCTAAGCTGAGAAGTTCTAGCACCTCCATGCTTTAGAGCAAGAACTGGAAATTTGGCTGGAGAGTTAACTTTGCATCAAGAATGTGGCTTTTGCTGTTCTCATGAAAAATGTCCAAATTTGGCCACATTGTAAGACTTGGAAAAGCATCAGTTTGTAAATGCTTGGTAGAGAATTAGTCTCGGGTCCCTAGAGAAAGCACTCTGTCATTGCTTTTAAGGTGTCAAAGGATTACAGCTGGAATTGGGGGTGGAGAAGTGGAAGCCTCCTTTTTATTCCGGTTTCAGACTTCTGTAAATGTGTTGTGAAGTCTTTTTCTTTTTTTTCTTTTTTCTCTCTCCCCCTTCTGCCAAATTGGCCAGTGCTGGAGCAATGTGCTGATTTGTGTGGATCACTGATCATATCTGCTGTGAGAGTCTGCTGCTTGTAGCACACAAAGTATATATATCATCTTTCTTATATGTGGCTTTAAAAAAAAAAATCAATGTAAACTTTATGTGTGGTTTTTAACTTTTGTTCTCTGACTTCAGCTCTTCTCTCAGGCTTTTTCCCAGGTGTCCCCCATTGTCCTTTACTTCATGCTGACTGTAAAACAACTCCTGCTGCTATAGTTGCTCTCAAAAAAAAAAAAAAAGTAAAGAACTTATGCCACTCTTTCTGTTTAACAGGATTGATTAGTCTGGACTTGCCTTTCTGCCGACTTTCTTAAAGATGTGGTTTAGCTATGCTGCTTAGTGCTTGCTTAATGACTGCAATTTGCATGCTTTCATGCCATATCACTAGCCATTAAAAAGAGTTTGGTGGAACCATTACTGGTGGTCATGTTGGTTAGCAAGAGTCCAGTTCTGACAAAAGCTACCTCTGCTTAGGTTTCCCAGTCTTAAAAAGAATAATTGCCAGTGTAAAGGACTTTGTTTCCATGCGTGTTCCACTGTTAGCTCCAACTGCAGAGATTTAGCATCGTGTTTCAGTCAGTCTTTGATGCAATGTGGCTGTGGGGAATCTTTGAGCAGGCTGTAACGGCATTGTTCTCTTACACGCATTAAAATGGTTGTTGCAAGAGAGGCATCCATGGGGACCTCTGCCAGCTTCTTATTGATGTGTTCAGTTTCATCTATTGACACACTACCCTTCATTATTACACAGTGAATCCTGTGGCAGTGGAATTTGCTATTAAATCTGCCCTGCAAAAGGGAATTGGCAGGAGCCGCTTTAAAAGCAGCATGACCCCTGCGTTTGCAAAGAATAGCTTCTAAATACAAAACAGATGCTGAACTAATAGAGGATGCTTCCTGAATTTTCAGGGTACCAAACATAATTATTCTGAGAAAAATTCAGAATTCATATAATTTGTGAATAATTATTTAAATTTCAATACCCTTTTTTCCAGAAACATGTCTAATCAGTACATGTGTTGATTTGTGCTTGAATGAAGCAAGTAATACTGAGGTGAAAACAGGGAATTATTTGTTAATGGAAACTGTTAGAATAAGCAGCAAGGTGTTAGTCTATCTGTGCTCTGATCCTCTTCCCAGTGCTAGAGGGTGGGAGAGGTGATGTATCTTCCTTTCCCTTTTGCCCTTGCCACAGACTATTTTGTGCTTTCAGAGCACCACCTGTAATATTTACCCAGATGTTCTAACAACCTCCACCATCTCCCAAAAGAAGTGTTATATTCTTTAGAAGCCCAGTGACATACTGTGTTTTGGGAGGTGGTGTCAGTAGATGGAATTTATGTCTTTGTCCTTTATGTTGTATGTAGAGTGTGCTTGTTCATATTCAGTTCATATGGAGATTTAAATTAATGCAGAGTAATAAGTCTGTTGCATCAACCTTGTTTCCCTTTGATCTCAGGGTTTGGTTCTAGACAAGGCATACTGTACCTTTTGGCTTAGAGACCTCAAGTGCTTGAAGCAGGCTTCATCAGTGAGAAAATAAAGAGCATGACAGCTTATCAGAGACAAAATCACTCTGTCTGGAGGTGAGAGGTAGCAAGGTAAGCCTGAGTCTGTCATGTCTATCACAAAGCAGGGTTGAATGGAGCCCTGGTTGCTTGCAACTATTGATAGGCACCTGTCAATAGTTGCAAAGCTGCTGACATCCCTAGGTTTGTGAGTTGGTTTATTTATTAAAAAAACAGGTTGAGAAAATAGCGTATCTAGCCAATGGGCATAGAAGTGCAGCTGTTACTAGCAATTAGAGGTGGGGGAAGGAAGGTGAGGAGGGAGTACTGGAGCAGGACACACTTGGCAGAGAGAAAAGGAAGCGGGGCAATAGCTTGTTTAAGATGGAAGAATGAGTTAAAGATGTGTCTGCATGAGATGGTGGAGCAGTTATCACCAAAAAACACCCTTGGTAAAAAACACAAGTTTCTCAAAGATCTGCAAGCAAATCCTGAAATACTTTTTCTAAGCAAAGTTTTCTGCTTACCACTGACAGGTAAATGGAATATCTAATTGTAGACTCCTGCAGAGTTTAAAACAAGGACTGAACTGTGATGCATGTGGCTGCAGGGTATGCTGTGACATCTGAGTTGATGCTGGTGTTTGCCTTTTGAGTCTGAAAGGGATAGGCAAGGGGGAGGCTGCAGTACAGTGAATAGAGTTACTGGGTGGGGATGTCCTTCCAAAATAGCCGTAGAACAAATGAGACTTCAGATGGCACCCTTGTTCCTGCTCATGATCGGAGGGCGCAGGGAGTGTGCCTGTTCCAGACTTTGCCTCATAAACCTGTAAGGATCAACAGAGATGGGCCAAAGCTACTTAGAAAGCTGTTAAGAGTGATATAAAGTATTTCTCGCTGAACCTCCTCTTGGTGTGAGCAGTCAGCTTTTGGTTTGTATGTATATAGAGAGATTTTTCTCCCTGTCTGAAGCTGCAGAAAGACACTCTTCATACATCTGGGCAAAGGCTAGTAACCTACAGATGGATGCACTGGGCACTTCTGTACCCAGACTTGTAAGGTGTGTCCTTTCCTTGCTGTAACAATTTTTACCCAGAATAAGAACCTAGTCCCATTATGGTGCGTTCATGGAACATGCATATGCCATCAAAGTTGCTGGCTTCTCTTTCTTCTGTATTTTCTTCTTTTGTCATGCTTCTGGTATTGGTGCATTGGAGGTGAGAACTTGCTTTGCATATGTGGGTTTGGCCAAAGTCCAGCGTGAATACTGTTCTCGCATGAGTGACCGTCTGGGGTCAGCAGTAATCTTCCAGTGTCAGGGTTGCCTTGTTGCTGTAGGATCTTGCTCAGAGCCCAGAGTGGGACTTTGGTCAAGTTACTGTCATAAGTACACAGACATTTCTTGAAATTAAAGCCCTGCAACTGAGGTTTCCACCTCAGAGGAGGCTGCTAACATGAGACATCCTGTGACTGCCACTTGGGCTGAAACAATATGTTCAGAGGAGCTGTTTGCTGGGAGATGATCAGTCATGGAGCTACAGGGTGAGCCTTGAAGAAGAGCAGGCTGTGCATGGGGGTGGGAAGATATTTGGAGGTTTTGGCAGGGAGGAGGCAAGGGCCCTAGCTACAGATTCTGTGAATGGCATAGTGATGAAGAGCACTTCATGCTGGTGACTTTTTTCATCTTGGCCTCGTGGCATAAGGTCTTTTCTGACCTTGGGTGCACGACTTTCTGCTTTTGAGTGTGTGGGTATGAATCCCACCTTGTGTTTGCCTTTTGCTGGGCCTGTGTAAAATGAATTACTGGTTTTGCTTCAGTTGAGTGAACATATGTCTGCAGGACTAAGCAAAATAGCAGCAGGTACTGGGTGGCATTCTAGTCAACAAGGTTCTTCCCTGAACAAGGCTGAGTGAGCGTGGTACCCAGTTTCTGATACAAAACAGCCAGATGTGTGTGTCAGCAGTGGCTGACACGTGCACATGGAGGCCATTGAGGGGACAGCCCTGTTTGACCTATTCTTGACTGTTTTGTTTGTGTGGGTGAGTGAAGAACTTTGGCCTTCCAAGTTATTTGAGTGCTTCTCAGTACTACTTAACATCACCACTTCCCTCTGCACCCCATCAGTTGCTTTTACACACATTATAAATTTGAAAGGCTCATGAATTGACGATTGCTTTCAATACATACAGCCAAGGAGATTTTTAACTTGTTGTGATTAATGCCCTACCTTTAAGACCTCTGTGTAGTCCTGGATGTATGCCACCAGATTATGGCAGGAAATATCCTCATGATTGTTTCTGTCTGTTTAGCAAAACCCCTAAATTCCTCACAGGTCATTGCATGTACCCACTCTCTTGTAACTTGATACAAAATTTGCTCCGGAGTGTTACATTTACGCATTTAAAACAGATCTCTAGTACTTCCTCAGAGCCGGTAGCGTGTATGCATAAGACATGCTGGGTTTGGACACTTAATCTCTAAAGATGTGCAAAATGGAGCAAGTATGGCTACCTGTGTTCTTGTTCTGCTGTGGCATTCTTTGGAGATGTCAGGCTCATACACTGAGTGCATCCTGGACGGTTGGTGGGAGTTTGCGGGGATCTGTGGCTCTCTTTCAGTAGCCTTTGCCAAGAAACCTGAGACTGTCTCCTACCTAGTTTGCCTGTATTGAGGTGGTTCTCCTTTTTCTTGAAAAAGATGGCATGCATGGTTTTATCGAAATAGATAAAGGTCAGTGAATACCTGCTGGGAAACTTGAATAGCACTCATTTAGACAGAATTCTGCTTATCTGGTGGCATATATTGGCATTTTTAGGAGAATGGAATCTCTCTTGCCCTCTTCAGAACATCTGTTTCTGCATGAAGTCATCTTTTGCCTGCTTTTTTTCTCCATCTGAATCCACTTCTACCTAAAGAGTCTTCTCTGCAACATCAGAAGTATGAATGCCAGCAAGGATTTTGTCAGGTCATCTTGAGTGTTGTGTTCTGTGGGAAATTCACTAGGTAGAAGCACTTCTGGTAGGTCAGAACCATGAGAGGCTGTGGGACTTGACCTGAGCTGAGTTTGAGCTCGTTGATGCAGGATGATAGCAAAGGTGTAACTGTGCATGTGAAGCTATACAGAGGTTCCTCGCTGCATCTGCCTCAGAACAGGGACCTGTATGCAGTCTCTTCTGGCTGTGTCAGCTGGTCTGATGAAAGATCTCTAAAGAATATTGCCTTAGACCACTGTCATTACATAAGTACTGCTACTAGATTATACAGTTATTCTGTGACTTGAAGTTATAATTCTGATGACGATTTCTGCCACTTACTTGCAGAATTATGCATTGCATGGAAGCTCCTGTCACAAGTCCCAAGTAATAATAAAACTGGGGTTTAAAACCAAGTAAGCTCTAAAAATGAAATGGTTGGCAGAACATTCTTTGAATTTATGGTGATAGTGATACAGAAATTCCACTGTCCATTTCGGGATTCTACTCCCCCCACCCCTCCTTAGCATCATCTAACTCTCAGATTGTTGTACAAGTTTTTTTTATGTTGAGATAGAAACTAATTGGAATGAGTTAGTGTTTTCTTTCCCTGTCCTTTGACATTTCTGGCATTTAAGGAGGAAATAGGGACAAACATTTAGCTGAATGACATCCAGGCTTAACAGGAGCTTGTGAAGTTAGGCTGAGGATGTCTGTCCTTTTTTCTTCCCTTTTACAGACAGAAGTTAAGGAGCCTCAATTTAAACTTCTCCTGCAGGATGTTTCTTGTAACTCCAGAACTGTCTCGTGCTTTTAGTCTGGCTCTGATGTCTGCAATTCAACATTCAGCCGTTGCGCATTTCCACAAAAATATCTACATGCTGAAACAGTCCACAACAGTGATGCTAAATTTGTTATTATCTTCCAGTGTTTACGTTTAAGGATGTAACTTTTACCTCTGCTGTTGTTTCAGGCTTTCTGCAGATAATTTATAGCCTTGGTTTACAATACATCTGTTTGGGTGGGTTTCACTCAAAGTTTGAGCTAAACAGTGTATAAATAGGTCTCCTTCCTGCTGAAAATAGGGTTGTGATTATAATCTCAGTTACTGAGTTCTGCTGAGTAACAGATGATCATTTCAGTGATAACCAGTTGACTGACCATGCCTGTGACTTCCCTAGCAGTCAGCTAAGTACATACCCTTTCTTAAAGTGCTTATCAGCCAGGAATTAGAAGTGTTTTTGATGATTTACAGCACAATGCCCAAGAGCTTTCTTTTTCCAGAGATTTTGTAATCTGAATAACATGATGTGAGTACAGCTTTATTAGAATTGTAAACTTCCATAATGATTAGAAGGGAGGAATACATCCGCCAGGCAGATTAATGAAGATGGTTCTTTTCACCAGTAGAGATGTTTTTTTTTTTCAATAGGATCTCGGAGAATTCTGAGAGATCTCACTGATTGTACTGACTGTAGGTGATGGACAGGTAGTGATTTTCTTGCATTGAACTGCTAATAGATGATAGTACAGTAGTGTGAATGGGGCAGGCAAAAATACACATACTTTAAACAAAACTGCCCAGGGAAGATAATGACTCAAATGTTAAACTGATTTTTTTTTTTCTTTAAAAACACCAGTTCTCTTTGGCAAAGAGGATCTCCTTTCATGATAAAGGAGTGCCGCTTTTCAATCTAGGGACAGACTGGACTTCTGTACTTAGGACTTCCTAGCAATCCCTTGTCTAAGGTTTATTTATTCCCTGTGAAAGGGACAAAGATCTTGAAATAATCTGTGTTTTGTCTGGGGAAAGGCAAAACCTGATTTAGTTGTGTGCTTTGTACCCTGCATTTTGACTTTTGGTAGGCTTAGGCTATAAAACTACAAACAGTGGAGGCATTTGTAGGCTGCTCTTGCATTGCATTATGGTGGGTGCTCCTCTGCTTGAATTCTTTGAAATGTCTTAATTTGATGTTGTGGATTTTAACTGGTTTAAGCTCCTGCAAAATGCTCTCCAGATCATTGATCTCTGAAAACCTGTTCTTATTTCTGAAAAATTAAGTGGGCAGGCAGGGGGTGAGGTGAGAGGAAAGTTGCATAGTTAACTGGAGCTCTGTAAATGCTGTATGTACCTTCTATTTAGGTCTTCACTAGCAGCAGGAGTGCCTTCTAGGTACTTTGTTACTTTTCTATAACAGTAATAATACTGATTGTTCTCTAATAATAAACAAACTTTGTTATAGGATAGTGCTGTTAATATGATTTGTGACTGCCAAACCAACAAGAGAGCTAAACCCAGTTGATTTTGTGATGTAGTAAAATAAAAAGTGAGCAGGGAGTATAAAAAGTACTTTGAACCTTTAAAGTACAAATTTACAAACAGGGATGAAATTAAGAGAAATAAACAGTTTTGTTGTATTTATGTATGAAGGGCTTGCCAGTCCTTTTGTTACGGTTCTTAAATTGTTGTGTACTGCTGACATTGGATGGGGCTAGATGCAGAGCTGGGAGAAGGATCCTTTATTTTTTAAACCATCCATTTAGAAGTCTGACTACATGTATACTGCATCTCTTTCTGAGTATTAATGAAGGCATAACTCCTTTCCTTTTGCCCACTGGGGCTTAGATATAACACTGACTTTTTCAAGCAGTGCTATCTTTTCAGATGTTATCATGAAGCGTGAGAGCAAGGGGAGTTTCCTGATATTGCACAGCATTCAGTGCCTTTCTTGCTTATCCTTTTTTTGGTCAATGTTTGAGATCAGGCTTTCAGTTCAGTTTTTTGCAGCCTGAGTTCAAGGCCTAAGTACCAAATGAACGCCTCTTGGGTATAGGTTGGTGTGGTAAAAATGTATTTCGCATTTCTGTTTTCTTACATATGAGTCTGTGTTTTGTGTTTTCATTCTGAAGAATATGTCAGTTCATATTGTCTCTGGTGCTAAGGCTGGGTGAACAGGTGTCCTTGACTTGACATGGCTTTCAGGATATGTTCTGGTAAAGGAGTCAGGGCTTGCTCTGCACACTGAATAGCAATGTTTCATGCTCTGGCTTTCTGGGCCTAATCAGAAGTACCTCTGGAGAATGTTAGCTCTCCCTGTGGGCTGAGTGCATCTCCTTTGTTACCCAAGGGCTGTTTGCCCTCAAGTGAAGGCGGCAGTTCAGGGAGACACCTTTTAGCTGGAAATCTCAAAGGTGCTTAAAAGGTACTGCTAAGAATCTTCTTGCACAATTAAAAAGTGTGGACTGCTAATTCTAGTGTCTGTGGGTAAGTCCACCTACAGCTTTTCAGGTGATTTTTAACACCCTTGACTTCCTAAATTGGTGGTGTACTTTCCACTTCTGTTCTTAGGCTGCTCTATATCGTATGCTGTTAGACAGCTGCTGCGTTTGCCCCAGACACAATTTCTTTTCAGTTCATGTTAAAATTGTTTCTTTGCATTAATACAGCAGCTGGTAGACTTGCGACTTAGTCTGCAAGTGCAGTATTGCTTTTGCAGTGGGTATTTGGAACTTGCAGTGTTGTCTTTTGTTCTTACGCTACATACGTGTACCAGTTCATGATCCAGAAAATGGTGGGCATGCTCTCTGTTGGGATGGAGTTTGGCTGTTCTGTTGAACAACGTACTATGGGACATAACTGTTCGTTCCAGTGTAGCAAATGTGAGGATGCCTAGGGGGAATGCAATCTGCTGTCTGTTTCAATGTAAGCTGATTGTGTTAGTTACTGAATAATTTCAGCATATCCAAGTTTCACCCAAATATTAACAGCTATTTATTTTGTACATAGGTTGTCTTATTAAATAGTGAAACCTAGAACAGCTCTGCAAGCAGTCAGGAGCAGAAAAAGAAACAATTAAGCGTTTTCCCTCTGGGTGTCTTTCAAAAACTGTATTCTCCTCCTCCTGCTATTCTAATGTCGTGTTGGTTCTCTACCCGCCTTTCTCTCTTGTTTAATGTTCAAAAGGATTCCCTCTTCTGATTTTTAAGAGTTACTTGAAAATTTTGTGTTCTTTTATTCCTTTTTTTGTGTCTCTTCTGCTGGGCACAGCCTAAGCCCCAGCCTGGGTGCCACTGAGGAGCAGCAGTAATAAAAGGGTACTTCCTCCCAGCTCCTACTTCGTAAAGCTGTAGAAAGACAGGGTAGGCTGACACCAGAGATCCATTCAGCCTCGTGTCTTGCCTCTGACAGTGGCCAAGAGTGGATGCCTATGGAACAGTGAGCACACACAGTAACAACTATCCTAGTGTATCATCTCATGATTTTCTGTGGCTTGGAGACTTCCTAAGTTAGAGGTGGTATCTTTATGTTTAACCTTGAATATTTCCTCCAAGAGTTTGCTGGCTCATGGGTGTTGCATTTGGCTACCTTTTGAAGTTTTGTTTTCTGAAATATTCTGGGTGATGGTGCATGTTAGCTGATTTCTGACTCTGTTAAGTTTCCTTTTCTCTTTTATCACCTGTGGTGTTGACCTTCCTATACACAGCATGCCAATGACAGCAGCAAAGTAAATAATTGAGATACATTTCTTAAAAGTGGAAATAACAGGAAACATTTTAAGATGTGTATTTAGGCATGCTTATCTGAAAATTAGTAGCTAATGTCTGAATGCCAAACTTTACTAAGACTCCAAGCAGTAATGTGTTGTGATGCAGTCTTTTATTACATGGCTGCACATGGGTTTTCTCAAATGTGAGTTTTCTCCAATGTGTTTTGGGCATAACATTCTCCCCAAAAGCTTAAATGTGTGTGACATTCTGTAGTGCTGTGTGTTACTGTGTATGCTAGGGAGGCTATTCAGTATTGGTTTTAGAGATGAGAGTAGATACTGCTGCGAATGCTGCGAGTTAATCAAAACAGGTAACAGTGAAAACTTGCTGGCATGTAATCTAAAGGGAGAAAAGACTTCCAGGTTGTGATGTGGAACATGAGAAGACTGCTGGACTTCTTCAGCCAGATACTGAATTAATGAACCTTGCTATTCTGCTACTGGAGATAACAAAATACCTGCATTGAATACAGGGCAAGGTTTTCAGAAGTGATGGAAGGCTTGAGGCTGTGAGCCTGAAACTTTATGAAGAGACTTGGTCCCCCAGAAGGTTAATGGTCAGGGTTTTTGAAAACTGAACCTCTTCAATTATTGAACTAGCTAACTTTGGTCACAAGAGTGGAGTGTTTCTTTTTTTCTGCTTGTTCTAGAAGGTGCAGGTACAAAGGATTTTGTTTCTCTCAGGACTGGAGTAATTGGGAGTGGAGTTGTACCAGGTGTATGTCTTGCATGACGTAGTTCAGCGCTCTGCTGGTTTCTGAATCTCTTGCGTGTTGCCCACATGTACATACCTGCCCACCCGTCCCAGAAAGTCTCTTCTTTTTGTCCCGTAAAATTAATCTTCTAGTAAATTAAACAGCAGCCGCATACAATACCATTTCCTTTCATGTGTGAGAACAGCTTTCTAAAGGTGGAATTCAGGGGCATGGACAGCTAATTACACAGCTAATTTGCCTTCAAGCTCTTGGAGGCAGTGAATGCCAGCAAATTTTTGACTCTTGCACGCTTTTTTGAAAATTTTGGCTGTTAAATTTGTTGAGCGGGGATAAGCAACACTGAAGTGTGGGTGGATTTCATATCCTACCCATACATTTGTTCATGGCTTAGCTCACATTTGTGATTTAGGGAAGAGTTCCCATTTCCACACTGAAGTTCAAGTTAAATGTGAACAGCCCTTTAAGTACCCTTTAGGAGCACGCAGGCTGCATCTTCATTACCATTTTAGATGGGACGAGGATTGAATTTCTGAGGTGAATCTTCTCACTGTCCCACTTTCTGCACATTGCTTTTTACTGGGAAGCTATCTAAGTGTGCAATTAGGATTTCTTTGGATGTACCTGAACCAGAAATGTTGCTCCAGGAGGTATCTGCTGTGCTTCAGGTGCCCTTTGGTCTTTGGCCTGTGGCACTGAACCTGGTCCAATGCAAATCCCCAAACATTCATGGTGTGATTCTTGGGGCCTCAGCACCAACTGCCCTCAACAGTTTTCTCCTTTTGGACTATGCCAGATGCTAAAGTAGACATTTGTGCTAGTCTTAAATTTCTGTGTGGTGGGGCATAAGCTTTTAGGCTTTTTAAATATTAGTGAAGTAAATAAGCAGACTGCCTTGAGTTCTATCTACTGATCTAATAATGTATTCTCTATTTTCAGGAGTCTTAATGCAACCAACCAGATTGATTTGAATGTTGTTTGTGAAGCTTTTTCCTGTGTTTCCAGAACTGTCTGTGTTGGTATTTGTCTCTTTCAAATAATGAAGAGTGCTGTGGCATGCCTGTTTTTAAAGCCAGCTGTTTTGCAGACCCGTCTGGGGGTAATTTTATTTAACAGCCTGTGTGGGAGTTACACAGACCCTGTCAAAGACCTTGACTGGAATCCCTGTGTGCCTTCTAGATGTTGTTTTATGTCCCTGACCTCTCATCTTTTTCTTATCTGGACCTCTTCCCTCCCCTTGCCCCCTCTGAACTGCTGACCCTCTCCTTTGCAAGAGGGAAACAATACTGTAATGAAAAATGTCTTCTCCTGAAATGGGTAATTTCATGTGTCCACTTTTTTATACCAGAGACCAGACTAGCTGCCTTTTCTGGGCAACAGAGTTTCTCGTTGTCAGTGCCATAGCAAATAATAAAAGCTCAGCAGCAACAAGTACTGTAAATACCTTGTAGTCCTGTTCTCAATTACAGAATTAGTTATGTAAATCTTGTGTTAAAGCAGGAAGAGCCCTGATGTCTCTTAAATCATACTCTGTGCACGCATGCGTACAATTCCTTCTTGTCTAGGAGAAAAATATCTGTGCTTCTAACGTGCAGACTCCATAGAGATTAGCATACTAAACAGTATTGCTCTGCATGACCTGAAATTGGCTTTCGAGTGCTAATTGGATCTATGGGCTTTGAGAGAAGGGGTTGGAAAACACTGGGCTCTGGTTTTCCAGTTTGCAGATAGCAGTATGGATGTGGTGGTGGTGTAGGTGCCCAAATGAAGTCCTCAGGGGGGCTCCTGGACTACGGGGGTGCCAGTTGATACAGCACAAGCTAGCTGTCTCCTTTGCCTTTGCTTATGTCTTCTTTGTTTAGCTGTACATATCCTTCTGTTTTCATCGTTATATAAAGAAACAGTGTGATACAGTGAAATGAGCACAAAGCCTGAAACCAGGAATGCCTGTGATCTATTCCTAACTGCTCCTGTTCTACTGCATGAGTTTGGTCTAGTCAGTTAATCTGTCCAAGTACATCTTCTGCAACAAAAGAGTTGGCAATAGCTGTGCTACCGGACTTACCTGCATGTGCCGACAAGGCACAGGCACTCATTCCCATATTGTAACACCCATCCTGTGTGTGTCTGCTGTTGGCATTTTTAATGTGGCCACTTGCTTGGAGATTATTTGTGAGGAAGATGGGATGGTTAGATAATTAAATTACAGATAAAAAGGATTACTCTATAAACATTGAGATCCATCCCTCCGCTGGCTCCTATGGCTGCAAATCAATTGACAAGCGTGGAGCCAAGGTGGGCCAGTGCCATATGCTGCCTTGTTCAGCAGTTCCAACAGCCTTCTGCCCAGCCACCTTCTTCCATAATCTCTCACAAGAGCAGATGCAAACAGAATGAAGCTGCCCTTCAGGATCCCAACTAGAGAGTCTGAGAGCCTAATGCGTGTCTTTGGTTGTTGGTGTTGTTGCTGCTGACTTCTGTAATCAGGCTTTGCTCTGTTGCTGTTTTTGCTGAAGCTTATGTGATGCCATCGCTCATCCAGTGGAATGCTTGCTGGGAAACTAGTCCCTGTGTACTGAGATTTGAAATGATCCCCCAAAACAATTTTTGGGGAAGTGGAGGTTAAGATTAATATCTGGATTATGAAAGCATGTGGCTTTTCTTAATCTCATTTTCTGATCCCCTTTAGACTTAACTTGGCTTTAGACAGGATTTTGTCTGGTATGGATGGGGTGTTGGGTTAAATTGCGGTGGATGAATGCAACCAAATTTAAGCAGGTAAAAAAATACCCCAAACCACCAACAACAAAGCCTAAAAACTCCCCTCAAACCCCCTGCAAACCCAAACCCCAAAAAGCCACAGAAAACCCAGCCAAAAAAAATCATCAAAAAACAAAGCAAAACAACCACCCAAAAACCCAACACCACCCAAAAAACCCCAGACCATTTTTGGAGGCATTTTTTTTGTTTGCTTTTTGTTTTTAGTGTAATTGTCAGTGAAAAGTAAGACTTTATATTGGATTCAGGACTTCTTATATTTGAAAGCCTTTTGAGTGTGTTTTGGATATTACCTAACATTAATGATAACTTGGAAAGCAAGTTCACATCAATAAAAATCAATACCTGCTGTTCTGGGAGGAAAAGGGGATGATAATAATAAATTATTTTGGGGAGAGGGGAGAAGGGAGTGTTCCAGGATTTCCTTTTTTAAATGTATAATTTGTGAAACACATGGATATTGCTATATGTGCATCTTTTAAAAAATCTGACAAAAATATTTTTTCCTAACTTTGCAGCCTTCTCACCTCTGCTAGGCGCTATGTCCTGTTTAAAATCATGCTGGTTCTAAAATGTATTAGCTTTTATAGTTTAACATGATCTTGTCTGGCATTTGGATTTTTTTGTCTTGTCTTGGATTTTTACACTCAAGTGTATGATTTTAGTTAATGTAGATGCAGATTTAGAAATGATCTATTCTAGTCTGATTGTTTTCTCCAGTGAAATCCAAAGAAAGTTCAGTTTAATCCTAGTGGTGTACTGCATTCCACATAGAGCAAAGAAAATGGTTGGTCTCTGCCCAGAGGAAATTGCAGTATAGAGTGAATGGATCTGGACTGCTCTGCTCAGTTCCAACTGCTTTGGGAAAGATTTAAGGTAATGGATAAGTGCAAGTTAATGATGTTGCAGAACAGCACTGACTTTAATTCTGTATATTCCTGTTTGAAGACTTTTTAAAAAATATTGGTCAATGTATGCACTGCTATTGAGTTGAAATTAGTATTACAGCTTTCAACCTGTGTCCTTCTTCCCCACTAAAGAAAATGTGAAGATACTTCAGATACAGCATTTCTGCAAATACTTGCAGCTCTGCTTCCAACTGTGCTAGCTCTTCAGCTCTGAGTCGTGGGCTTTACTGCTTTGTCAACTGTTTTCCTTAGACTGTAATGTATTGAACCTTTACTCTGGCAACACAAATTGCTTCTGAGGCAGAACAACAGAAAATCAGCTGTCTCGCGTGGCAGTGTAAATACCACTGCCAGACCCCCTGGACTTCTTGGGTCAGATGTCAGCAGGTAACCTGAATGGGCTGCTCTGTCAGAGTAGGGTAAAAATGGAGTTCTATGAGACTGTTTGGAGGAAGTAAATGAAGATCATTAGCAGCGACAGGTATTTCAGGTGAGACCCAGGAAGAAGCAGTATGTTGACTCTTGGATTTCATTGTTTTTCTCTCCTTTCCCTTTTGCTCCCAGCTGTATTTTGGAGACTTATCAAAAGCAGTTCTTCAGATACAGCCTTTTATCTTCAACTGTCAGTCAGTGGTAGGGAAAGGAAATAGAGATCATATGTGATGGAGTTGCTCGATATCCAGAGGAATCTAAACCATGATCTTTAGTATCTCTGCCTGTTAGACGTTTGTTCTGTTTGGACCAGTGGTGCCACATTTCTCTGCCTGCCAAGAGCCACTCTGTTTGACAAAATAGCCTTCTGCTTTGCACAGCTGGGAAAGGTTTATGTGGCTTCTCCTTTCCTCTCTACCTGCCAGTAGCATACCTCTCCCTGTGACTGGGAAGCAGTGGTGCACAGTGGGATCTGTGCTGTCAGCAGCCGGTGATAGTGTTTTAAATTCTAATTAGCACTGCATATGCAACCTGATTTCTGCTGTACAAGCTTCCACTGCAGTTTACTGGTCTCTTCTCCTTGTATTGTAGCAGGAATAATCCACAGAAGCACTTATGTCAAATTCCTGTGGCTCGTTTTGGCAGAGAATTGAAATGGATTGTGTGCTTGGATGAAAGTGGTGCCAGTCAGTTGGTCTTCAAAAGGGTGGAGCTGAACAGGTGAACAGTGCTTTATTCCTGATAGCCCAGGAGATAGCAAGAGAGGCAGTTCTGCCTGTTGCAGTTGCCTTAGCAGAGACATGGCAGAGGAAGGAGGCTTTCCTTCTTGTGAGACAGGTCAGTGAAGTTTTTCCAAAACGGATCTTTTTGGGCAGTGATCAGATGATCTGCTCACTAGCTGCAGTGATACAGTGTATTTTATATGGTGAAGTATTGCTTTCTTACTGTCCCTGTCTTTTTAGATAAGAAAGCCTTCTGACTGTTGTTTCCAGATCTGAACTTGCCAATTACTATGTATTTATCCAAAGTAACATCATCCAGACATCAGAACAGATCAGGTCTGACTTACTGGATGTTCATCTGGCCCCATTGTGCTGGTGTATTGTGTATTCGTAGTGGTGGGGTGTTTTTGTTGGTGGGGGTTTTGTGGTGTTATTTTTATTGGTTTTGAGTTTGTTTTTTTTTAATTTTTCCTAAAAGGGATGGGGAAGAAGCTTGAAAAATATGTTTAGTTTTTCTGCCAAGCTCAGGTGGTTGTCTCCCTAGGCTCTAACTATAAACAGCAGTGGGAGAGAAGTTTTTCAGAGAGCTTCTCTCCATTGATGACAGAAAGAGCTTAAGTAACTAGCCACATAAGGCAGGAGGACTCCTGGAAGTGGAAGAATGCACCATAGCATAACTTCACTGCTGACCTTCTATGATGGAGTGACTACATTGGTGGATAAAGAAAGAGCAACTGATGTCATCTGCCTTGACTTCTGCAAGGCCTTTGACACAGTCGCACACAACACCCTTGTCACTAAGTTGGGGAGATACGGGTTTGACGGCTGGGCTATTCGATGGATAAGGAATCAGCTGGATGGCTGCATCCAAAGAGTTGCAGTCAGTGGCTCAGGGTCCAAATGGAGACGAGTAAAAGTGATGTCCCTCGAGGGTCTGTATCAAGACTGGTACTGTTCAGTATGTTCATTAATGGCACAGGCAGTGGGACTGAGTGCACCCTCAGCAAGGTTGTGGGCACCACCAAGCTGAGTGGTGCCGTTGATTTGCTGGAGGGCAGGGATGCCATCCAGAGGGACCCTGACAGGCTTGAGGAGCGGGCCCATGTGAACTTCAGGAGGTTCAACAAGGCCAAGTGCAAGGTCCTACACCTGGGTTGGGGCAATCCCCAGTATCAGTACAGGTTGGGGGATGAATGAATTGAGAGCAGCCCTGCAGAGAAGGACTGGAGATGCTAGTGGATGAAAAATTGGACATGAGCCAGCAATGTGCGCTCGCAGCCCAGAAAGCCAATAGTATCCTGGGCTGCATCAAGAGAAGTGTGGCCAGCAGGTCGAGGGAGGGGATTCTGCCCTTCTGCTATGGTGAGACCCCACCTGGAGTACTGTGTCCAGCTCTGGAGCCCCCAGTACAAGAAAGACATGGACCTGTTAGAGCAGGTCCAGAGCAGGGCCAGAACACCTCTTCTATGGAGAAAGCCTGAGAGTTGGGGTGGTTCAGCCTGGAGAAGAGAAGGCTCCAGGGAGACTATACTGCAGCCTTTCTGTACTTAAAGGGGGCTTGTAAGAAAGACAGACTTTTTATCAAGGCCTGTAGTGACAGTACAAGGGGCAACAGTTTTAAACTGAAGGAGTGCTGGTTTAGATTAGATCTAAGGAAGAAATTCTTTCCTGTGAGGGTGGTGAGACACTGGCACAGGTTGCCCAGAGAGGCTGTGGCTGCCCCCTCCCTGGCAGTGTTCAAGGCCAGGTTGGACGGGGCTTTGAGCAACCTGGTCTAGTGGAAGGTGTCCCTGCCCGTGGCAGGGGGGTTGGAACTAGGTGGTCTTTAAAGGTCGCTTTCAACCCAAACCATTCTGTGGTTCTGTGATAACTAAGAACTGTGTCCTAGTGAAAGCCTTGTGGTTTGCTTGGGTGCATTTGAAATCCCTTTTCTTGGGGGTGATCAGTGAGGGGGTGAATGGGGAAGATAGCAGGTTGTTACTGTGTTGCAAAATATATTGTTTTAATCCTTTCATGTGAATCTGAATCCAAGTGGGAAGGAAGGTACCTGCTTTTTCACCCAACGCTGGAGATGTGACTTTTCTGAGATGTCTCAGATGGCATGGAGATTACAACAATACAGCAGCCTTGCAGTTTGATAGCATTTCTGAGGCTTCACTTAAGATGCAGTATGCGTTTCTTCATCCTGATAGAGATAATGGGTTTTAAGCAATTACACCCAGGCTAATTCCTTTTGATAAGAGCTCTACATTATCTAAAAAAAGAATCCTAGCTGCCTGGGAAAGAACAATGTAAATGTCTCTCTCATGGACTCTTTCATTTGCTCTTCTCTGATATCTTCAGATGATATGCTGCAGGTCATCTATAAACCATAAAAATCTATCAGGTTTTTTTAGGTAGGGAGTACTGCAGTCAGGAAGGTGTAACAGTACTGTTGACTTGCAAGGTATGAGGGGAGCCATAGGTGCCTCAGATAATTCTGGGCTACCATGGTGATTACAGCTTCAACATAAGGAATCAAATTTGGTTTCTTTTAAAGGAGCCTCTTGTTCCCTCCCTGTGCAGGCTCTCTGGTTGTAAGGTGTGGGTTGCTTCTGCTGATTAGGAGAATCTAAATTTTGTAATTTGGAAAGAGTAGCAAGAGCCTACCACTTTATTTAGCATAGATCCCAACCTCTGCTGTGTGTTTGTCTGCATTGGAAAGAGGAGTATGATGATGTCATGTGTTTAGCAGGAGTGGTAAGAGATCTCACTTATTTAGAATTTTTTTTCTTTTTGAGACTGGTAAAGAGATTTCAGTAGTTAGCTGCATTTCTGGTACTTAAATTCCTTTTATTCTGCTTAATCTGACTTTTCCTCTCATGCATATGCAGTGTAGGATAGAAAATTTAATTGATTGCATTTAAAGAGGGGGGGAAATCCCAAACCAACATGCTGTTTGTGTAAATGTGTCGCTTCTCAGAAAATCATGTTATATATTTAAAAAAATAATTGTCTTGACAGTATTGAAGGGTTTTCAAACATTGTAGACATGTTTGTTATAACTTGCTCTTTCTTTCTGAGTTGCAGATGACATTCCTGATGTGTAGCTGCCTGATGATAATTGGAGCTGGGAGGAGAGGCAAGGGGAAAAGGGGGAGATTGGAGATAAGGATTATTATCTCCCATGCTGATATGCTTTGGTTCTTCTCTAGAGAAGGGCCTGTGATATGCTGTCTGTTCCTTCACCTGCCTGCTCGCTAGGGAAAGTCACTGAATGCCTCCCAGCAGGAGCCTGATCAGTTCTCTTTCAAAATGGAGGAAGAGGATTTGTGTGGACTGTCTCTTTAGTGGGACAAAATAAAATGCAAAAATCTTTTTTTTGCTCCATTTTGTAAAGTGGCTTCATGCATCACAAACACTGTAGCTAAGCAGTGCAGTACAGAAGTGGGAGATTTGGGATTTTGCTAGAAATAGGAGGCAGTGCACAGCTTTAATGGTGGGGAATCCATTGCTTATTCTCTAGTGTGGCACAAGAAGGGTTGTCCCTGCGCAACCCCCTCATTTACACAGTGTGCAGCAAAGTGGTGCCTAGATTGATAATAAATGGAGGAGTTCAGGGAGGGAAAATTGTTACTACCGTTTGCAAAGTTGACCGCAGTATTTTCTTCCTGCCATAAACGGTTGTGAATTTGAAGGGGCTGCTTTATTTCCTTCCCAGACATGCTAATGTTTAGTTGGCAAATGAAGCAACTTTTTGTTTGGAAAGCTCTTTTGATATAAAGGGCATCAGCAAAGTTGTCACTGTGTCTCCTGTGAACGCCTTGGTTGAGGAGCTGGACTGTGTGTTCTAAGTCATTCTGATGCAGAGGCTAGAGAGCTTAGCCTGAGCCAATTTACTCATTCTTCAGCTCTTACTTTTTTGGCTTTAATTGGCTTCCTACTGCATGTCACATTGCATTTTCCTTTGGCTGGTGGACATAGAGAGTCGACCTCCTTCTCTGGGCTGCTAAGAGAACATGTTTTCTTATTAGACAGAGCTGTCTAGCACAGGCTGGAGGAAGCACCTTGTGTAAGAGAGTGCTGAAGCAGAAGTGTGTTCTTTGCAATTGTAATACCTTCTCAGCCTTGTGGGTGACTCCGCAGATTACTTCTCATCTTGTTCTTTCATAAATGATACACAGATGCAAAACCTGTGTGAAGATGAAGCTCCTAGAAGGCTCTTCATCTATAGCAATGTCCCTCACGCAAGAGGAAATTCTCACCAGCTCTTTCCTTGAGGAGTTGTGTAGCTTGTTGAGAGTTTAAACAGATCACCCGTTCTGTAGATCCTACACAATTTTGCTGCCTTGTTTTCTTGGTTATCCTAAAAATGACAGGTTGCTATTTAATGTACTCAGATTGACTTCACAACCTATCTATTCAGTTATTTGCTTTCCTTGCTCTCCTCTTTGAAAGGATTTCATTTAATGACAGCAATGATCTAGGTGATGGGACAAATTAAGTATGTCATGGGCCACTGCTAGGGAACAAACAACTAACTCAAAACTGCCTAGGCTATGTCTGGGTTATCTTGCCTCTATTATTAATATGGCAGGCCCCAGTTTATTATTCTACCTCGACCCACATTTTGCCCATGTTTCTGGGGGAGTAGTTCATGCGATCCCTTTGGAGAATCCTAATCAAGTGCTTGACAAATAGCCATGAAGGCTCTGTGGTTGCCCTACTTTTTGGGTGTTTCTGGCTCAGCCCTGCAAAAGCGCCAGTGTTTCCTGGTAGTCCTGTCACCTGTCCAATGAGCCCAAGGAACAAGTCCTATCCCCTGTTTGTGTTCTGGCCTCCTTACAGGGGCTCGATTACCTTTTGTTTTGGAAAACAGTTACTTGCAATTTCATCTGTTGGTTTGGTAACTCTGTAAAAATAAACTTTTGTGTTTAGGCAATTAATCTTGTGCTCAGGCAGGCTTGATGTACAGCACTGCAGTTTATTATACAGAGCCAGTTATTGAGTTCCTACTAAGTACACATCTTTGGTGGTCTCAGTGATACTGAAAAATACTGACAAAGTTCTGTTGTTTTGTCACTAGTGTATACACTGTTCTGTCCTCCATCTGTTTCTACAGTTAAATGGGATTCAAGTGAATTCATTAAGAACATGTCACCTTATATTAACAGTGAAATATATTGGATGTCATGAAAAATAAATGTTTCCAACAAATTTACAGAGTTTGAAGCTCTTGAAGTTCAGCTTTCGTGATACAAGCAATTGCTCTGGGACGATGGAGGGGGTATATGCAAGTAACACAGGGCACTACAAGAATAAAATATTTGTAAAAGCTCCTCGTTTATCTGCCAGAGTAAAATGGAGTTCATCTCTTGCTAAGATCAGTGTCTGTATCTCTGTGCCTTCTGCTACAGCTACATGAAATGTTAATCCCTAATGCACAGCGAAGAATATAACACCTTGTTTAGTAACTGGGTATACTCTTGCTGTTGACTGCTGCAGGACAAAAGGCAGAACCCTGAATTCACAGCTTGCTACATGCTGAGCCTCCTGGGTCACCTAGAAATGCAGCTGACCCGTGGAGTGTCTGCCCTGTGCATGTTCCTCCTTACCTGTGGGCAGGGCACAGTAGATGTTCTCTTATCTTGTGATGCTGTCTCAGTGTGCTCCTGCTTTACGAGAATCCTAATTTATCTTAGCAGTAACAAATGTTGTTGTTTGTAAAGTAGAAAATAACTGTTTCAGACTGTCCCTTTCTCTGCTGGAGCCTGTTTCACTGCCCTCCTTCCAACTTTGCGTTAAACTGGAATTGCTTGTGGGACTGTGCTGTGAGGAGGGGGATAGTCATTGCTTCACAGCAATAGGGTACAGACTCCAAAGAGATCCGCGGAGGAATCCCTGTGCCTCTGTCTTTTCCTTTGGCCTGCCTTCTCTTATGAAGGTGCTAATTACCCCCTACCTTCATTTAGTGTCAAAGGGTCTTTAGTGACCTTGGAAGAAGAGAAACTGAACTGTCAGTGCTAATCTCAAACACAAATGTGCAGCCCTTGCCACATTAGTCATGCCTTTGTCACCTCTAGATTGGATTAATGCAGTGCACGGTATGTGGGTCTACAGCTGAAGACACATGCAGAACAGTGTTGTCTGCTTGTTTTAGTGTCACAGGAGAGTATTTTCTAGAGAGAGTGCCCTCAGAATCCTGAGCTGACTTCTCACAGTGGACTGCTGGAAGCTGGTTTGGCTGTCAGGAAGAGCTTTAAAGCTTACCTGCTGCTCTTACTGCTTTCTATAAGAGGATAAGTTGAAGGATTGAATGGGACTGCAACTTAAGACCTAGCCAGGAAATACATCAGAACCCTGCAGCTTGCTTTATTTTTTGGTTTCTTTTCTGTATCAATGATTTTACTATATGGTGCTTTTGTTTCAAGAGATATCTTTAAAGATACCTGGTTGTGGAACAATACATAGGCAGTGGAGGTTTTTCTCTCCGATTCACGTGTGAATGGTGCAGAGAAGTCCAGCTTCCTTCTTGGGACTAGTCAATCACTTGATCAGATACATAATGACTGTCTCCTGGGAGGGATATAAGGGGTAAGAGATTAACCCCAGTCTGCATTACAAATAAGTTTAATGAAGTACTAATGTTGAATACAGAAGGTCATGGCAATGAGGAGATTGGACTGTTATGACTGAGCCTGTACACATGAACAGCCTGCAAAGCAAAGAGCATGCTGGGAGTTATGAGCTGGGGAGGTAAAGACAGTGTCAGTCCTTGGTTCAACTATTTGCTGAACTGTAACTGGGGATTAAAATATGCTTTTTCTCTTGTAGTTGTGCTCAGTGTGTTTGTGCAGTTTTTAAATGACTACAGAAATCCTGATTCTTTAACACATCCTTCTGCATGTTGCTCTGGAGGGGACAAGCTGCACTTTATAACACGTTCTCCAGTGGGGGGTTTCTCTGCACAAGACTACTTTGCCCACACCTGGATACCTATTGGCATGATGGTTCAGAGCCAGCAAGTGGATCTTAGTCTACAGTAAGATGATGTGCAGTGACAGTAGGGGAAGGCTCAGCAAGTATATTGGTGTTCATGTCACTAGTTGTTGGCTTTCTCAACATAGCTGGTGAATTAGAGCAGCTGTGCGTTGCTGCACTTTGTGCATTGGGTTGTTTTTTTAAATTTGGCTTTGCCTCTTAGTATCTCAGATCAACCTTTTGGTCCAACTCCTTTTGATGTTGTTACAGCCCATCTACTTGGTTTTAGCAAGATCTGACCTTCAGTGTTCTGGCTTCTCCTGTTCTAACTGGCTGCTAAAATAGTTTGCTATGGACATGGAGCCAGTGGGATGCAGTAGGCTGTTTGGAGACCCCTCTCTTTCTTAAAAGATTTCCCTGGTTGGAACTATGAATCAAAGCAGTTTTTTCTTTTGGGAAGTAAGAACCTGCCAAAATCCATGTGCAGCTGCTGGGGTTATTTGGGCTACAGAGCCAAATCAACCAGAAAAGTCTCCTGCTGCATCTTTGCCGGGTCCTCTGGCTAGTTTAAGTCGTTCACACTTTTGCCTGGAGCATAACATTCTGCTTTGCTAGCGTTGTGCAGAGAACTGTTGTTGTTCTGTCCTTCTAGCAAGACAGTCCCAGAAAACACAGTCTGAACACTCTTGTGTTCCACTGCTCTGGAGAGAGCCTGCTTTACTCATGGCCCCGTGTTCTGGGACTTCCATGAAAGAGGAAAGGTGTGATAGAAACAGGTGTGGTTGCAGAAATCTGTTCAAGCTAACTGTGTTGAAATCTGTTCTTCCTTTTAAAGCAAATAGGAAAGCAAGGAAGCTCACCTGTGTTAGAGAAGCCATGACCGTTCAGGGCAGAAGTGACTATGCTCGTTTTTGCAGAATGTCAACTTAACATTCTTAGGGCCCTCAAGCTAGGGTAGAGTTAGTTCCCTACTTCAAAACCTCTACTGATGTCAGCAGAAGACTTATAGAAATGCCTGATTAGATGATGCCCTTACTGTAGTAATGAAAACCACTTACTGATGTTGTTTAAGGGTCACGCATAGCACTTGGCTTGTAGTAGAGAAACTGCTACCCACTGGATCTATGGCTAGTTCTCACGTGGGTTTTTTTTTTCCTCCTTACGTTTTTCTCTCCCTCAGTATTTCGTTACCTAACGTGTTACTAAATAAGCAATGAAACAAAGATTGCCCACACTAAAAATGGTGTGTTTAGGGGCTCCTGCTCCAGTGAGATTAAATGTTAATGGGAAATATTGCTCTTACTAGCTCTAGTTTTCCACAGAGTAAGGTGCCCGACCTTATTCTGTTTCATATTTCTTTGGTCGAAGTTTATCCTGGTAATCCCTTTATTAACTGTGTGTTCTCTCTTTATTCTCCTGCCTAGCTTTCAGCAGAGCGCGTGTTGTGAGGGTGCCCAAAGGTCCTCTTATTCGAGTCGTGGGCACGGAGGTGGTGATCCCTTGCAGTGTTAGTGACTACGATGGACCCAGTGAACAGAACTTTGACTGGGAGTTCTCCCGGGAGACTGACTTCGTGCGGATAGTGAGTACCTGGGATTCTACATTCACCTCTGAGGAGTACCAAAAACGCGTGGGCCATGGGGATATCAAACTGAGACGGAGCAGCAACGATGCTGTGGAACTTGTGATTAGAAACATCCAGCCAACTGACCAAGGGAGATACAAATGCTCCACGCCCAGCACTGATGCCACCGTTCAGGGAAATTATGATGCAGAGGTCCAAGTGAAAGGTATTTCTGAAGAGTGAGGTGTGCTCTAAATTTGATTTTGATATTGATTATAGATGTACCCTTAAGAATGTTGAATTTCTGTTGCTTATGAGCATTGTGATTTTTTTTTTCCCTCCTTCTCCCTCTTCCTGTTTTATTCTCCTAAAAGCCAAAATCAAAAATTGGGAAGTATGATAGAAAAGGCAAGTGAGGTAAAGTGAAGAGAGGCTGTTTACTATAAACACCGCTTTCATTTTTTCTGTCTAGTAAATATGTAAATAAAAATGGGAAAACTAAGCGGTATGTTTTCTGAAGATGTCTGCAAATATTTAATGTCCCTAAGCCTCTGGGTAGAGAGGCTAACTTCAGGTGAAAACACAGCCTGTTTTCTCTCTTATTTATAGTTTCATTTAGGGATCCTTCTATATGAAGGAGGTAATCTTCCTTTTCCCCTTTAGCATGTTGTTACTGCACTCATGCCCTAGCTTTGCTCTCTCATTTAGCATCCTTTAGTAATAACTTGGGAGGCTATGGGTTTTTTTTTTTCCAAGTGTCTTATCTTTTATTCCCATGAAAATAAAGATGGTTCTGGATGGGAATAGTCAGAATGACGATGTTTGGATGAGAAACTAAAGTTAGCGGAAGGATAAATGAATTTGAATGGTTGTCTTGGCTTGTTTAAAGTGGAGCACTTCTTTTAATGGATTTACACACGAATTTCCTTGTTCCTGGAATATATTTGTGTAGAAGAAGGAATGTTTGGCCAGGTGTTGCTCTGTGGTAGTTTTGCTGCCTCATATTTAAACAGGTCAGTGTGGGTGTTCTCTTCTTGCTTACGTTTTATGATTCTTGTGTGTTTTGGTCTTTTTTAATAGTGATTTCCGATGGCTTATCGGTGAGTGGTTCAAAAGCACGTTCCTCAATGTCTCTCAGGCTGTCTGAAGGTGACTCCTTCAAGTTACGCTGCTCGGCAGTTACCACCTCACTGGAGCACACTCACCTGCATGTGACTTGGCAGATCAAAAGTGGATCGACTTGGCAGGACATCCTATCTTTGACTCATGAGGGCAAATTCCAGCCAGGTCCTGGCTATGAAGAGCGCTACCGTAATGGAGATATCCGCTTGGACACAGGAGCGAATGACACGTATTGGTTATCTGTATCCCAGGCCTCCTCAGTGGATGGGGGCGCCTACAGGTGTCTTGTGAGCGAGTGGGTGAGAGGGGCAGATAGCACATGGCAGAAGATTCAAGAGAAGAGCGTGGAGATAGCAAGTGTGGCAGTCCAACGGACTGGTGAGTGTTTCTGATGGGCTGGGGTCACAACTTGTAGCTACAGCAGTGCTGTGTCCAGACTGCAATACTTGAGAGCAGAAATTGGGTAAACTGAACTAAATAAGGATACATTTTAGGAGAACCTAGAGTGCTGTTTGGATAGCTGGCCTGTTTACATTTGAGTTGATAGAAAATGCTTGGCATAATTTTTCTAGCTTTTATTTTGGGGAGAAGGGGGATGATGGTGTGGAAGGAATGACTGGAACCTCTTAGATGCCTAGACCTAGATTTTCTCATCCTTACTTCACTTGAGATTGCTTCTGGTTTTTATATTTCTTAAATAAATGTTGTATTTAATCCCTGAGCACGCCAAACCTTCCCTCTGCTCTCTCATTAACGTAGGGTTGTCCCATAGCACTAAACAGCTGCACTTCCTGTAAGAGTGGTTTGTGGTTAAGTGACAGATGTGAAGCTCTTCTGTATGTTGTTTATTAAAATAGCATAGAAAGATGAAGAGAAACGAGGAAGGCAGTGATAATTTAACAGGACAAATTATCCAGTGATTTTTATCACTGTCACTGGATCACTGGTCTGATTGCTTCACCGTGTTGTCAGGAGTCTAGGACAGTAATGGTTCTGTTAAACACTTCATTGCGTGCTTGACTAAGGAGACAAAAATACATATAGTGCTGTCCTGAGGATATCCAGATATCCCTGCCCATATCGATTTCAGGAGTAGATGCACTAAGCACTTAATTGCATTAGCATTACCACTGCTAGTTGGAGGAGGGAAAGCGGGAAGTGATGCCCCTTGTCACTCAATAGGTAGAAAACCAGGCAATGATGGTCCCTCAGAATGTTAGATTATGACAATACTTTAGAAGTGTTTAGACAGTAAGGGTATCTCTTCATTTTTTTAATCCTTTTATCACTACAGGGATCACTCAGAACTGACTGGCTTTTTGGCTAGCTCATGTAGGTGTAGTTTTAGTGTCCTGGTGGTACTTAGCCTGTGAAATTTGACAATCTGCCCCCTCTCTTTCAGGGTGTCACTTTTGGAGAGTTTGGTTTAAGTAGGCGGGATTTAATCAGTGGCTGAAAACAGGGTGAGGATTGCCAGGACCAGTAGTAGTGCAGTTTTTCTAATGTGGTTTGGGTGTGCGGTTTTGTGGTGGTTTTTTTTCTTTGTTTTCTTGTTTAGCGTTTTTTGTCTTCATTTTTAGCTCTGTCACTGGCAGCACTGGCACTTTGTCAGGGACATGAGGCTTTTTTTAAGTTATGCTAAATGGGATATGTTACTCTCAAGCAAAAAGTTGTGAAAATTTCTACCCATATATCCTGTAGTAGGACTTGAAGAGCATCTTGTGCCGACATCTGAAACCTCTGCACTTGAATGCTAAAATGAACTTGAATTGTAAATGGTATGCTTGGTTGCTGCACTTCCCTCATTCTCACCTGATGAAAACTGTGGGGTTGAATTTGTAGAAACAAAATTTAAAAAAAATAATATATCTAATGAAAAAAGTCACGCACAGCTTATTCGTGTAACTATGTGGTGGGGTTTTTTTTGGTTTTGCTCTTCTGTCTACATGCCCATTGCTTTCATCTCCTAAAATCATGACATCTTTGGGCCTGCCTTTGTTCTCGCATGTCTTTTTCAATAGTGCCTTGCACAACAGGTATATAACCCTAAGTGATGCCTTCAGACATGTCTGTAACTAAAAAGGAGCATTGAGAATATACATATGGGTAAACTCTCTTAGAGTCCCTCTGTAAGTGTATACTGCCAGATTCTGAATGTCTGTCACTATTTCATGAAGACTGAAGTGTTCCTTGGAGACATGCTGCTCTTAGCCTTGCAGATGAGTCTTATTTTGTATTCTGGTATTAGCCTGTTAAATTAACCAGGCTTTCCTACTGATTCCAGTTCCGTGATAGGACAGTGAGGGAAGTCCCAATGAGATACTCGTCAGACAGTGGACTTCGCTTTACCGCTCGGGTGGGGCTCCCTACCCTCTGTTCAGTTTGACTGCTCTGTGTTATCATAGTTTTCAGTGAGATGAGTATTGCTTGGTTTTATTGGCAATAGTTGTGGCCACTCAGTTTGCCTCTGGCCTTTATATGTTGTTTCTCGTTCCTGGTGATAGTCCTAGAAAGCTGTTACAGATGGGTACATATTATGTAGTAGAACATGGTTTTACATAGAAGTCGCTAATCCGCACCAGAGACATAACTGCCTGTTTAAGGCAGGAATCTATATTCTTGCTTGTGATCTTGGTCATAGACCTGCTGAGAAGAGCCACTGCTGTAGCAGCCCTGTCTGCTGGCCTCTGTTGAGACTTTAAGAGCAGCCGCATTACATACTGTGGGAACGGTGCTGCACTGAGATCCAAATCTAATCTTTAGACAATGTAGAATGAGGGAATGAGCAAGTGAAGACATGTGGTGGCCAGGTAACTTGGTGAATGATTTGCAGTGAGGTTTACAAATAACACACACAGCACCCCCGGTTCACCTCTCACCAGTAACTAAGGCCAGCTTTTCTACTCCTGGTCTTGACACTTTGATCCCGTGGCTTTCTTTTAACAAAGCTGTGGCCAGCCTGGTAACCTACAGAATTCAGAAGGTCCTGTTTGAATGCTGGCTATGACCATATGTGCTGTGTATATTAAAAATATTCACTGGCCAGTGGAGGAGTTTGTTAAATGTATTTTAAGTGTCTATTGGCATTGCTTTAAAGTGTGTGTCGGTCAGAGCAGTAAGTGGAGGAGTCAGCAGTACAAGGAGTTTTTGCTGCCTTCTGTTTGCTTCCATTTCATGTTTGTGCAGCACACCGGAGGTCAGTCAGGACTCCAACATGTGGCTATGGCTGCTTCTTGTCTAAATCTGTTCTGTTAGATGAGCTTGAAACCATTTCAGCAGAAACCAAGTTGAGTTCTAACGTAGTTCCTAGTGATTCCAGTGGACACTTTATCTTCTGAGAGATAGTCCCAAAACACCTTGACCCTCATGTGAGAACAGAAAACGCTGTACATGTTTTCTTGCTGTGCAAAGGTGACGTGTGGTCTGTGACCAGGACAAAGCCTTCATGGAGCAGTTGCTGTTGAGTTATAAAACCTGTGATCTCTCTCCCTTCCTCCCTCCTGCCCTCATCATGCATCCCTTGCTTGACTGATAACGTGTACTTACCTTGTAATAGATCACGCAGCTACATATATCCAACAGGCATTTGAAGGTAGGGCTACTGAGCTACTTCAGAAGCTTCCGTAATAGTGTGAAGTCCTGGAAAACTTACAGTGGGGGGGGGGGGGGGGGAAAGAAAAAATTATTTTTTGTTTGAATTTTTGTCTCTTCATTTCCAAGCTCTAGATGTGGTCATCTCAACGAGCAATGTGTCTGTGACTGAGAGAGACTCCCTGGATCTTACATGCAACATCACAACAGACAGGAGTGGTATTTTCCAAGCGGAGGTGATGTGGTATTTTTCCATGTCACCTGATGATACCTTGTCAGATGCTCAGGTTTTGTTGAGCATGGACCGTGATTCTGTTGTCAGTGATTCAACTCTTATCAGCCTGAGCCATGTAGATAGGAACTCCTATCGCCTGCTGGTGCGTGATGTGGATGTGGAAGACTCTGGCTACTACTTCTGCCACGCAGCTGTCTGGGTACCACTGCACAACGGGAGCTGGCATAAGGTGGTGGAGAGGACATCTGCACCAGTCAGTGTGGTGGTGACAGCATTAGGTGAGTGATTCTGCTTTCAGATTTCATGGGTAATGTGCCACTCATTCCTTGGTCCCATCAGAAAAGGGAGAGGACCTTGCAGAATCTCTTCTGTGCTAGTTTCTCTCACTTATAGAATCACAGAATCATCGAGGTTGGAAAAGATCTTGAAGATCATCCAGTCCAACCATTAACCTCACACTGACAGTTCCCAACTACACCAGATCCCTCAGCGCCATGTCGACCCGACTCTTAAACACCTCCAGGGATGGGCACTCCACCACTGCCCTGGGCAGCCCATTCCAATGCCCAATGCTTCCTAATATCTAGTCTAAACCTTCCCTGGTGCAACTTGAGGCCATTCCCTCTTGTCCTATCGCTTATTACTTGGTTAAAGAGACTCATCCCCAGCTCTCTGCAACCTCCTTTCAGGTAGTTGTAGAGGGTGATGAGGTCTCCCCTCAGCCTCCTCCAGACTAAACACCCCCAGTTCCCTCAGCCGCTCCTCGTACGACATGTGCTCCAGACCCTTCACCAGCTTCGTTGCCCTTCTCTGGACACGCTTGAGTAATTCAATGTCCTTTTTGTAGTGAGGGGCCCAAAACTGAACACAGTAATTGAGGTGCAGCCTCACCAGTGCCGAGTACAGGGGTAAGATCCCTTCCCTGTCCCTGCTGGACACGCTATTTCTGATACAAGCCAGGATGCCATTGGCCTTCTTGGCCACCTGGGCACACTGCTGGCTCATGTTCAGCCAGCTGTCAATCAACACCCCCATGTCCCTCTCTGCCTGGCAGCTCTCCAGCCACTCCTCCCCAAGCCTGTAACACTGCTGGGGGTTACGTCTATCATCTGTATGTAGGACACCTCTCTCTCACATATGAAAATACTGATTTATCCTATGGGGTTTTGGGTTTGTACATTATAGGGTTTTAGGATCTCTTACCATGTGTCCCACCCGTGCATGCCACTTTCTGTTGTCAGTGAAGTTTGCAATGGGGAAATAGGACTTAAAAGCTTGCCTTGTTTTTCAGGGGCTGAAGCTGCCCCTGTTGTCACGTTGTCCCCTTTCACCTCCTTTGTACCATTAGCAGGGCTCTGATCCAGCAACAAGCATTCTCTGAGCTCTGGACACAGTGATATTGGATGCTTCCCCTGATTTTTATGAGTCATATACCATAAAAATTATTTATAATGGAAACTTCATAATGAACTCTAATAGCTTTCAGAGCTGTTGGGTTTTTGTTTTGCTGTTTTAATCACTAGAGAGACACCACATCCTACTGATGGATTTAGAATGGAACATGCCTTTATACTGCTTTGTTCTCCTCCCTCAACACAGAAGTCCATTTTACGAGACCATGTCACATAACTGTTGAGTAGTGTGACTGAGAGAGAGAGACCTGGCTTGTGGCTAACTTAATGTATTAACATCCCACTCAGTGTGGTACATTTTTCATCATTCAATCCTAGAGATGAGTGCATTCTTAGCCCTTTGGACAAGCAAAGGATTTTTGTGCACTTGAAGTTATAGATTCCATATGTTACTTCGGCATTTCTGCAGCAAGTTTTTTTAATTCACCAGTGGGGGGAAAAAGTACTTACAGAAACTTGGTGATCTCTTTATTCTCTCCTTCCTTTATCCCCCAGTGTTCTTGGTGGTTTTTCTTTCTTACAGCTCTAATACTGTCAATGTCTGCATTTTTTTGCAAGGGGCTGGTTAGAAGCACTGTGTTTAACAGTTGTTCATTTAAGACTTGTTGACTGAATGAGAAACAGAAGCTGTAGGTAAGAGATTCAACAGGCTTATCTGATCTACCTGGCCTACAAGAGCAGGCTGACAGTATCTTTCTCTACACCCTTTTGCCAAGACAAATCTGTTTTGGAGATCCACTGTCTCATGCATGCTGCAGATTGTAAAGGTTTTGCTTTGGAGCTTAAGCTTTGGAGATCTTTCTTTATGCAGATATCCTTAGAAGTTACTTGGGAGAAATACTAAAAATGAAACTCCAGCAAAACTTCTAAAGAGCTTGTCATCTTAGGGATAGGTCTAGATACATCAGCCTGCCCATCCTGTCTCCTAGTTTAATCTTGGGGAGAGAACAGCTTCAATTTAGAAGCAATGATACTCAGGATGGTGTTGCAGGATGCTGTAGGTAAGGTATCTGCACCTGCTAAAATTCCCAAAGTATTGGTTGTGTTGGAAGCATGAATGAACCTAGGTGTGAGCTGAGGGAGAACTGGCAGAGCTATAGTACTTGGTGTTTGTTCCCAGCTTTAACTGGATGCAAGTATCCAGCCCTAAACCCTCTCAGTGTACCTGTTCAGAGCCTCCTGTCATCAGAAACTGGTGGTACTGTCCAGTTACAAAGGCAGAGCTCCTCCAACATAAAAGTATCGAATGAGGCCAGCATATAGAGAGCCTACTCTGAAGCCTGGTTTTCAGAAATAAATAGCTTTGTCACAAGGTTAAATCCCAGCAACAATGACTTTAAATTTTACATTTTGGCATTGTACGGAGCAGTTGAGCCATGGCTGTTTCCAAGTGTACTTGTAATGTGTACTAGAAGTGCCCAAGTGATGAATGTCTTAATTTCCTGTCCTATTTCAGCCATTCGAATGCACATTCAGCTTGTGCTCCCTCCTTCCCCCACTTTTGTGCATGTACATGTATGCACACGTGTTCATACGTGCACAGGTGCACTGCATGCTCATGTACTCTGTTGTAGTGCCGATACCTGTAGGACTGTTCCTTACTCTTTCCATTCCAATTTGGCATCTTTTGGGAACAGGAGAAGAAAAAAAACTGCTCTTCAGCAGATGCTTGGTTGCTAGGGCAAGGAAAAGAGGAATAAATTTTCAGCAGTTGAGGTTTTCAACTGCATCCAGAATTCACCAACTCCTCCTCCTTAATGGAAGTTAAGAGCTGCTGGAGTATTAAGTCATTGAACTGTCAGTGAGGCTGTTCTTTGACAGCTGACAGAGTGGAGGAATGAGGTTTATCCAGCCAGCCTTTTATTCTTTCTAAATCCTCTGTTTGAGTGTCTGTCAGGGTGAAGTGCCTATCTGGAGTGGTGCTGTCAAAGCCAAAACTCTCTTCTTAGCAGTCCTTCCCCTGCCCGCAAATAAAACAAACCTGAAGTGATTGTCTAAGAACTTGAGTTTCTTGCAGCTTTTTCCTTGTGTTCCTGTCTAGAGAAGTTTCTGCTTTCACAGTCCTTGTTGCTGTAAAAATATTAATTGGTCTTGAATGCCCTCTTTTCTGGGGGGTAGGGGGAGGTGAGGGGGGAATAAGAGAATTGCAGAGCATGAGCGATATATCATGAGGCCCTGGAGAAGACTAGTCTTTTGTGAATGAGACAGGAAGAGTAGTGTAGCGGAAGGATATATGGGGACTTACACCAAAAGCGGGTTTTGGTCACCATTAATAATCTATGCCTTGGTCGCAGCAGAAGGATTCTGTGCATTTTCTTTTTATTTTGCCTTATAGTGAATATGCACAGAAATCTGCACTTATGTTCACTGGTAGTAGGTACTACAGACTTATGTAAACAGTACTTTTATGCTTGTGTGTTACCTAACACTGCAGAAAACTCACCCTCAGCATCACTAGATGCTCTAATATCTGGTGTGTATTAATGCCCTTGTTCTTGCTAGATGCAAGGACACTGCATGCATAACACTTAATGGCGAGAGATCTTTTCTGCAAGCTGACATAGCAGCAGCCAGCTTGCTTGATACAATTGTTTTTATCCTTTACATCTTAAGTCCAAAAGTGCATGTGCACACACAGTTTGCGCAGCAGTTCTATTAAGATGCTTTATTATCTTGGCTTGCTGATGAGCTAAGCCCAAGTTTTAGCCTCGGATTGCCTTCTATGTCCCAATTATAGCTTCGGTTAATTGTTTCTAGGAGGGCAAAATGCCAAATAAAACATAGAGCAAGAAATAAATATAGAGCGCTGAATACACTTACGATGTAAAAGCCATGTGATGAGTATTGGCCGAACAGTTGGAAAGCTAGTCTTTTTTCTGAATTATAGTAGACAGCAAGACAGAAAAATATTCTAACACTAGTAAATAAATATGTATTTCCTTGTGGTGTGAGGTTCTTGCTGTAATCTTTTTCCTTTACTATCTCTGTAGTCTGAGAGAAAATAGTCATGCAGCTGCCTTATCGCTTTTAGGCTTTGGACAGCCAGCTATTTCAGATTTAAATACAACAGCTCCATTCTTAACCCATGAATTTCAGGCACTTTTCAAGCTTGATGTATTCCAGCCTCATAGCTGTATGGCACATACTTCTCTGTTCAGACTGTGAAGCTCTTCTGATCTACACATCTTGGACTCTTAACCTATTTAGTATTTATTATGCTGCCCCCTGAAATTTACTGTGCACTGCTGTTGGTGCTGTCTGTGGCCAGTGCCAATGGTGGTACCTGTGCCCCCGGTTTTGGTGTGTGGGTGGGTGAGGTGTTTGGGTTTTGGGTGATTTTTCTAATGTTCTTAAACTGTATTGTAGAGACGTGATGGGATGGTTAAGTGTGGAAAAGAGGGCATTTCAGGATGGGAAAATGGCTTCTTACTGTGGAGAGAAATTGGGGGAATGGAATGTCTCCAGTCAGTCCAAAGCTAGAGAATAACCAGTCTCCTGTTGCTGCAGGCTGTCCCAGGCATTTGAACGGGTGCAAAAGGTGACTGGCTGGGCTGAAACTGAACCCATGTGATGGGTTCTTGGGCCAGGCCTAAAGAAGGGAATGATTTTGCTCAACAAGATCTCTTAGTCCTTATTGTTCTGAAATGGTCTGACTAGACATATGAAACGAAAGGTCTTGTTTGGACATGCAGGCCTAGGGGTACTTGTGTTAGACTGGTGCAAGTCTGAGAGCTGGAGTCCAAGTTCCCAGTCCCCAGGTCTTGTAAGAAAAATGCATATTCTGGCACTTGGCTTCTAGCTCAGGTGCTTTCACAGACTGGATTGGATGTTAGAAGTTAGCAGTATCTCTTAATAAGCTCTGGCTCTTTCTTCCTTCTGCTTGTAGCTTCTAACCGCTTTCTTCTGGGTTTCCTCTCCTGCAGAGCCAGACTATGAGGTATTTCTGAATGCCTCCAAAACACCCAAGTTTTCAGATGACCCCACAGAGCTCAACTGCAGGATCACAAACTCACAGGACACCAAAGCCAACATCCGCTTCACAGTTTCCTGGTACTACAGGCCGCGCCTGCGCAGTGACGATGTGGTGACCGAGGAACTCCTGGCCATGATGGATGCAGACTGGACTCTGCTGCTTGGGGACAGGGGCAGAGAGCGGACTCAGAAGGGGGAAATAATCTTCTCTAAAAAGGCTGTCGACACCTTCAGTTTACGAATCCAGTGGACTTCAGAAAGTGATAGAGGGGATTATTTCTGTGTCATTTCTGCATGGAGTAGGCACCGCAACAACAGCTGGGTAAAGAGCAAAGATGTGAGTTCTGCGTCTGTCAGGATTTTCTGGGCTACACAAGGTAGGAACCTTGCACCTATTTGCTGGAAGACCTGGATAGCTGAGATAGTTTTCTCCTGAGTAGGCCTGTCAACCAGAAGGCCTGCTAATGGGCTTTGGAAATGGGGTTCTGTGTTGTGAAAATGAAAAAATGCTATTACCTTTTGCAAAGTCCTCTTATTTGTGGAGGGAAGTAACTACTTACAGCACTCACTAGTTTTATGCAACAGTTTGGAGTGGAAATGCAAAGCAGAGATACGTCAATCAAACTGTGCTGAGACTTCCAGGAGATGGGCTGTCATTGTGGCAGGGGTGGCATCCAGCAGTGATACTGGGGTCGTTTCTCCCTTTCATAACTTGGAGTATTTTGGTCTCTCTAGGATGTATATTGCTGCTAGCAACAGGGTGTCTTGAGGAGAAGAGAGGAATGTCACTCACTTTGTCTGCTGGTTTGAGAGATCTTTTTTTTTTCTCCCAAGCCCATGTTTAAAAGGCACTTCGGAGGAAGCTCATGGTCATAGTAGTACAAGAGTATCAAAAAATAAGTGGGTGGCAGAGCAAAGTCATTCAGTGATTTACTTGGATTTGGGCCTTTATAAAGCAGAAGTGAGCTAGTTCTGGTCAGTATTTAAACTCATTCTGGAAGCATTTCTTAAAAGCTAAATAGAGTTACCTGAATCACTTAACAGTGGTTTAAAATGGGTGTGTGTATCCTGAATGTCCTGTAGAGTGATACTGTTTTGGCTTAGGTGGGAGATCATGCAAGAGGGTCTGTTGGATAGGGACAGAAGGAATAGGATAACCTCTTTGGCAAAAATCTGTGCTTAGCTAAGCTGCATTTATCCTGATAGATTTGTTTAACAGTCTAGCTCAGGCAGTGACAGGCAGAGAACTAAATTGCAGAGACAAGTAGTTTGAAATCAGTTTAAAGTTGTTTAGGGATTATCCCTAAACAGCAAATTGGAGAGCTTCTGCTGTGATTCTGCTTCAGTGGAGAGAGAAATGGTGGGCTGCTTGCTCAGTACTCTCTTCATCCCCAGACAAAGCATCATCCACGAAAGGTCATTTTTTTTTCACTGAAGCTGGCTTCTCCAGCAGGAACACGATCTCTCATTAATGCTGAATGCTGGTCACAATTAGTTCAGTTGTTATGCCACAACACGGAGTGTGTGTTTATGTGCATGCACGCGTAATGGATCATCTCCTTCGGAGCAGCTAGAGACACCAGCTGGAGTTGAAAGTCTCAGCCTGTGTTGACATTTCTGAGGGAAAACAAACCGTGACAGGTGTGAACGTTCCCTTGTTTCTGGTTTTGTTCCAAAAACTCTGCTAATTTTGCAACACAAATGTAAATGTTATAGTCCCCATGCTGAAAAGTACATTTTGTTGGCAAAACTTGGAGTTGGGGGATTTATGATGTGAAAGCGAGCTCTACAAACACCTTCTCTTCCTGAAAAGGAATGTTATATGTATATAAGGAGGGGGGGACAATATATAGATTTGATTTCCCTTCCACCCTCACATGCCCCCCCATGCTCTTTCAGCAGTCTAGCCCCAGATGCCTTTCTCTGCATGCCCTGTTCCCTGCCATATCCTATTCATGTGAGCTCTAGACCCAGCTGTGAGCCCAGTACTGTAGCCAGCGACTATGAAGGAGTTAATCTGCTGCTGCCTCTGCTCTCTGACTGTTGTTTTGACAAGCATCTCTGGTGGTTTGAGTCCCTAACTGCTCCCAGTGCTTATAAAAGCGAGCAGCCAGGCTCTCACGTGTTTGCCTAAGGAGAGAACAGAAATTTGCCTCTTCCTTGGATCGCTTGAGCCTACATAGAGGCTTTTCTTCCAACTATTTTATTACTTGCATCATCTGTGTTAACTTTAGAGCAGTGCTCAGGGAGGGGGACTTCAGAGAAATCCCACTTTGGAAAAGGTTGTTCTGAGTTTTTGAGAAAGGAAAAGTGTGGGTTTGTTTTTTTGTTGTTGTGTCTGTGGTTCAGTCAGCACAGAGGGGTGTTCAGCATAAGGAAGCCTTTGCTTGCGATGTAAACATCATGTGAAGATGTCAAAGTCCTTTTTGTGTGTGTTGTATAATAAGTTGTATGTTTACCCATTTTAACTTGAGGGTTTTTATCTTCTTTTTCTATTTTGTCCTGTTGGGACCAATAATGCTCACGTGTCTTCTTACTCAGCTTTGCAAAGGCAGCCAATTGCTATCATAGATCACCGTTGGTTTTGACATGGTCTGCCTGATTTGCTGCTTCTCTTCTTTTGCTCTTCTCTTTCTTTTACCCTCTCCCCACCAAGGTGACAAAGAAAGCATTGAAAAGTATAAATTATAGTTATTTTTTGTTTATTTAGAGTATAAATTCCAATCAGTAAAAAGGGGTAAAGGAAGGGAGGAAACCTTTTTTGACTGTCTCTGTAGATGATTTCCAACCCAGAAGAAAGTTTGATAGTTTAAAAGATAATTTTATTTATTAATTTTGAGCGTGAGTACTGCCTATTTTTAAAGCACAGGTGCTCTTTGCAGTGGAATGCAGAATTGGTGTTTGTTTCTTATACCAGTGCTGTCAACTTTGAATCTGCATGGAAGTCTTTGCAAAGGAGAACATTATCTTTTAATTGAAATTTCAAATCCCAAAGGTACTATTATTTGAGGTTTTGTTAATACTTCTGTCTTTAATTCACAAAATATTGTATTTAACATAATGTTACTTGTCCTAAATGCTTGCCCAGGCCCTCCCATCACATATAAATGGGAGCAAGGGCACCTTAATATTTCAGAAAGCCCATAAATAGAGAACAGGTAATATTTCTGCCACCCACTTGTCTTTACCATTGCTGGTGTATAATAGATGCTGTGTAGTACGGACATGCAGTTCCTCTCAAGCAAAGAAATTCCCATACCCATGGCACCAAGCTGCCAGGTATACATGCCAGTTTGGATGTAGGAACATGAAAGTGCCTGAAGTTAGGTGTGCAAGCCCCAGTGAGGGGTGGCTGGGCTCCTCATGCCCATGGCTGCCTGAGGGTGAAGTGTTTATGCTCCTTGTCTGGCAGGGGAGCCGGCCAGTGAGGGTGGTCTAGTTGTGTGTGCACAGCAGTGGGGACAACCGTTGTGTTGTGTATACACGTATCAGGCTGTGGTGCAGGCCTTAGTGTGCCTGCTGTATTTTCAGAGCTCTTGGTATCAGAGCTGTTGGGGCTGCAATTGTACCTCAGGGTGTTGTATAGCCGCCTCCTCCTATGAAGGCAAAGCTGTCATTACCTTAATGTCTGTTGCATTCCCTGTACTTGCAATCTAGCTAGTGCACTGGGGGATGAAGAAGTCTTTATGAATATTGAGATGGTGTTCCTTGAGGCTGCTGACGAGACATTAGGCTCTGAGGTTACTGTTAGTCGTGGCCATCGTGCTGCTTTTCCAACTGGAGTCAGCGGAGTGCAGGGAAGGTGTTTGCTGTTTCCTAAAGTCTCTTTGCCCTCGTAGCTGTTAGGCTTCTCTAGCAATCTGGCTGGCTTAGATGAGGTGAAAACTCTTTTTGGTCACTACCCAGGAAGTAGTCTTGAAGCTGAATATGCACTTTGTGGTGGAGAGCAACAGGAGAATTATAGTGTGGCTTAACCACTTGGACTGGCCAGTGGTGGAAGGTAGAAGCATGCACTGCCAGGCTCCAAAGTACAGTTTATTACTGAAATTTTATCTGAATCATTTGGCTAGGATTTCTTCTGCTGCTAGCCCTCCGTCTTGGAGTAGCGCCCAAACTGGTGGTAAGCTTTGGGTATGGTTTACTTAGGATCTCTTCCCCTACCCATTTCCGATGTAAATCTGCAGATTGCAGCCTCCTGTATATGACCATCTAGGGTGTGTGTTATCGTGCTTCTCTTTCATGGAGCTCTACAAGAAGGAGATGAGACACTGCATGGGACTGCAGGTGTGTGTGTGAAGGGGCGAGTGTGCAGGGTAGCAGTCAAGACAGACATCGCTTCCTTGGCAATTCTCAGAAGATTAGAAATGGTATTTTAGGCTGTAGTCTGTCTTGGAAGAAAATGTTCTTTGGCCTCTCTGGCCCATCTTATGCTATAAGATCTTATGAGTAGTTTCTGTTAACACAGGAAACATGAAGAAACTTTCCTTTCCCGCTTAATTTTCCTTGCAGATTACTGTTATTTCTAACCTAATTGCCAGATTCTTGGTGTCTCCTCTTTCTCATAATGTGCACTGTTACACACAGACACAACTACATGCTTTTCTAGGTGGGGGTGATGGAGTGCTAATTACATTTTTTCTGATGCTACTGAAGGAGAAGAATTTTGGCACAGAACCATGCTGTTAAGAATGGTGATCCAGACTTTTCTAGTTGATAGGATATGGGGCTTTTTTTTTTGTTTTACTACTTATGTAGGTCTCTAATATTATTGCAGATTCAGAAATGTTCCTTCGATATTTTTTTACTTTCTTGTAACAATAAGCATTCAGCACCTGCATGTACTGGTTTTTGTCCCCTTCTCTATTCTAGTCTGCATTTCTTATGGTCTCACATAAGATGAGGTGCCTCACCTTCTGTATTCATCCAACTCAAGGAGCTTTGGGTTTTTGAAAGGTAGAGAAAAATCTTTGAAAGTACTCTCATAAGAATTGAGTTGACATAGCGCTTAGGGATATGGTGTAGTTGAGAACTGTCAGTGTTAGGTTAATGGTTGGACTAGATGATCTTCAAGGTCTTTTTCAACCTTGATGATTCTGTGAAGAATGTCTCCCTGTTCTCTGTTCAATATCCTAATGTCTAACACTTCTGAATTCTACAACTGTTCTCCAGCTGCATCTCTGGGCCTCAGATGTTCTTTTCCACAAACTCTGGAAAACGGCATTTCTACTGCTGTCCCATGCCACCACCACTCCTTTCTCTTTTTTTCTTCAGCAAAAATAATTGGTAAAAGCAGCATTTTGTATTGCCCTCAAATGGAAAGTCAGGAAAGTATGTCTAGGAACAAAGTTGCTCTGTCCTTGCAGGGAAAAAGACACTCCCCTGTGTACTGCTGCCTGCACTGTGGCTCAGGGAGTTTTTGCAGTAAGGTATTTGGAGCTCAGATAGCAGGGAAGAGTTGTCTCTTCTCAACTACATCTGTACTGCTGTGATCATGTGAAGGTGTTTGTCTTTAAGCACATGTATGAGAGGCAAAATGCAAGGTTTCCCTTTTGGTGCCTAGGACCCAGTGCTCTGACATGAAAATCAACAGCATGAAGGACGTTTGCATCAGGAGGGATTTTTGCCCAGAGCCGCCTCATAAAGGCCTAGAAAACAGCAATACACGGCAGAAAAATATGGCTAGCTGTTTGTGCTTCGGCTTTTGGGGCAAAATATAATTGTCTACTATATTCCTAAAATATGTGGCAAGCTGATCTGTGCTGGGCTCATAAATGCTGCAACCTTATGAAGAGGGTGATACCAGAATCTCATGGACACAAAATGAGGAAAAAATGGATTTGAAGTCTAGAGTCAGATGCATGATGAGCTCTCTCACAAGGGAGCCGAGAATGACTCTCTGTGTGTGCAACTTCAATTGTGGTTGTACCCTGACTGCCTCAATGTGTGACTCTTGTATTCCCACTTGCTTAGTGGGTGGAAGTGTGAGGGGGGGGTTTGGTGTGGAGTATCAAGTAATTCTGTGCTCAGCTAGACCACTAGAAGCAGCTCAGCCTTTGCCACTCCTGCTGTTTCTTTATATAGGTTTGTACTGTGATCTGCTTTATACAGTACTGATTTAAAGTTGTCATACTGAGTTTCTCATCTTGTGGGCTGTGTTTACTCATTGTGAAAACTGCTGCTTGAAGGCAAAACACTGCAAAATGTAATCTTGACAAGTATCTTGTTGCTCTTACGGGGAGGGCATAAATATTACTGCTTTTAGTTCAGTTTTGGGGAATTGTGTTACAGTTTCACCGTTGCTCATTTCCCTTTTCCTGAGAAGTTTCACCTTGCATAAAAGTGATCTATGTAGCTTTTTGGTTAACATGTCTACACTTCGTTTTTATGAAGGGGGGAAAGGAGAATATGCTGTAGCAAAGCAAGTCCAGAAAGTCGTCTGGCTGTATTTTTGCAATACTGCTACTTCGGGAAGTGGCTGTAAACTATGTATTCTGTCCCAGCCCTCCTGTCCTTAGGAAGAACCTGGGTGTGCAGGATGTCTCTTCATCACAGTGACAGGAAACTAGCAACTCCCTTTCCTTTTATCTTGTTCTTATTTCAATCACTCCTCATTTTCTCAATTTCTCACTGTGAGCTTGTATTTTTTGTGTCTTGGGGCTGTGCTCCTAGATGTATAATTTTCCCAAACCCTGTAATTAAGGGATTCTTGGGATTGAGGAGCCGGCAGACTTGAAGAATGCTGTAAAAAGGGAAGGAAACTGAGCAGTAAGTGTTGCTGGAATTCTTGATGCCAAATGGGCTGTTGGGAAATGTCAAGGCTTCTGGTAAGGTTATACTCAGGCTGAATGCATGAGAAGCAAGTGAAAAGAACACGCGTGGAGGCAGAAGTGTACCAAACTTTCAACACAGAGGTGTGGATATGGGGGTGCTGGGGATGGAGACTTCTGTTACCACCAACTTCTTTTGTCATGCAATTTCAATTGCTGAATGTGTCTGGATTGATGTTAGGGTGGATTTTCAAGGGAAATAAAAGAAGCTACACTAAGTGCTGCTGATTTCAGTTAGTGGTGGCTTTTGTCACTGGTCATGAGTACTTCAGCAGTGTCCTTGTACGCTGTCACTGAGGGTGCTCTTCCAGGTCCAGTGTAAACCTGTGACTCTGAGTCTTGTCTGACTAATATCTTTACTCCCGAATTAAAAAAAATCCTGGAGGTCCTGTCGTGCTATGACCTGTGTATTGCATTATCTGCTCAGTATTTGGTGTTTGTTTCAGTTCTTGCATCTTGACCCAAACTGTTGTGTACTGGTGTGTGTGAGTGTGCTGTTTAGTAGCACTCTAGGATGTCCATATGTGTTTAGATAAATGTGCTGGGATTTTTCTTTCCAAAGAAAGTGCTTTGCTTATTTTTAATCTTCTAGATTGAAAGGTTCTGCAGAAATATCTGCACCTATTTGTTAACCCCTCTCTTGCTGCTTATTTCCTTCCCTCTTCAGATTACACGCTTACAGTGGAGGCAGTGAAATTGAAGCCATTCTTTGTAGCAGGCCACACCTTTGAGATGACATGCAAAGTGTCTTCGAAAAACATCAAGACGCCACGCTATTCTGTCCTCATTACAGCTGAGAAGCCACTAACGGATCAGTCGAATCCCAATGGAACCACTCGCATCATCTCCTTGAACCAGGATTCAGTAGTGCGGCTGGAGGACTGGACGGACCAGACTCGTGTGGATGGCGTGGTTCTGGAGAAGGTCCAGGAGAATGAGTTCCGTTACAGGATGTATCAGACCCAGATTTCTGATGCTGGGCTGTATCGCTGTGTGGTGACTGCCTGGTCTCCAGGTGGTGGTGGCATGTGGCGTGAAGCAGTGAATGGCTTATCCAACCCTATCCAGATAGACTTCCAGACGTCAGGTTGGTATAGAATCTGGCTGCTGTGTGTCTAAGCCAGAAAGGGAGAGAGTTCTGTGATGTTCTCCCAGTGGTTTCCCTGTCTCTGGGAAATGCCTACTCTTTGTAACATGTATGATGTATGATCTATATAACCAAATGGTATGATGGCTGAGAGCTTTGCTTGTCCCCTTAGGTGGTACTTCCGTCCTTTGTGCTATTGATTGTTTACAGAAAGATGTTAATGAATTGGCTGTAATCATAACCCCAGGGTTTTTCTTTACTAATGCAGCTTTTATGGTCCTGCAGGTTCAGAGCTGGTTCTCGGTATGGAATAACTGCTGCCACATTTGGCAGCTTTATCACTAGGTTGCTGTTAGGTAGTGGCTGCTCTGGAAGAACATTAATACAAACTGGATTTCTGTTCCAAAACAGATTCAATTAGCATAGCATTAGGTTGCCTGAGCACACCTTCCTGTTGATGTAATTGCAGAAAATGGTCAGGTCAAGGCAATGGTAGTATTTCAGCAAGTGTATTCTGCCACTGGTTGTGGCTGGACTACAAAGCTCCACAAATTGGGATGAATTTCAGTACCCAGAAGTGCATCCTGTTCCTCGCATCCTTGCTGAAACCCTCACCTTCAGCTGTAACATAGCCTGCCTTTTGAGATTTTTCTAGAGAAGCGTGCCGGTTCTGGTGTATTGTTGGGGGAGGGAGAGGGACAGCATTGGTTTGGATCACCAGAGATGCATGTTAAAACTGACTTTCTATCAAGTTATATGGGTGGGAAGTGCTGTAGGAGTTGCTTTTATAATGGTTGTGCACTTATGAGTGAAGGCCTCATCTCATGATTTGATAAACCAAGCTGGTGACGTCTTGAGCAGTTTTGAAGAGCTCTGTGTAGCCCAAAGGTGCATCCTATGTTGGAGCTCTCTAGTTAGCTGCTTTATCTCAAACCTTCTGTACCTCCCCCATTCCTGTTCACAAGCACAGCTTGGGAGAAGGTCTCTCCTTCCATCCCTTATTCTTCATGTGAGTTATTCCTCTTGTAATAGTGGGGCTGTAGAGTTTTTAGAAGATGTGTCTGACTTGGCAAGAACAGCCCGACTTCTGCTTGCATCCATAACTAAGGTAATTGTTCTCTATGAGGAGAGTTCTAAAAACTGAACTTATGCTAGGCACGCTGGGAAAAGGACAAGGACTGTGTATAGGGGGACAGCGTTGTAATGAGGACATCACTTTGTAAGAAGCTTTGAAATCTAGCATCCTGATACAAACCCTAATGAAGATGCAGCTTGACTTAAGCTGGCCAGAGAGAGGACATTGACTCAGCTCGATGCTTCTTTCAGTTCTAGATAACTTTTGGCTGCCTTTTTGTTTAGTTTTATGGTAAGTTACTGTTCTGAAAATAATGTTAGTTGTCTATGTTCCAAATGCCTGTTAAAGCACCAGTGTCACAGATGAGTGTTGCTGTAGATTTGTTGTCTTCTCAGGATGGTTTAATGGGCTACAGTTTTAGCCTTATTACTCTTGATAGCTGGGTTAGACACAGTGGGAGAGCAGCATTTGCAAAGGGGTGATGCAAGAAACCAGCAAGAATGAAATCTGTTCTAAACCCCTCTTCTTCAAGCTCTTACGTAGGGGCTTTCCTGCACAGAAGTAGCGGTTGGTGACTCTCCCAACGTTGCTCTTGTTATGTCACTTTGAAGTCCTATCCAAAAAGTTTGGCAGGATGCTATTAATATCCATGGTTCAGAGGGAAACCTGTGAGCTATGCAAGGGTGCGTGTTGCAGTCTTGACTTTTTGCTGTCACCCTCTACTCCCAGCCTCTTCACCCAGATAGGATTTCTGGAGCGTGGAGTGAAGAAAGGGAGGCAGCCTGTAGAACTGCCCTGGGAATGTGTGAATTCCAGTAGCAGGGCTGAAGCAGGGGGAGGGATGGTCCTCGAGCCCTGTCAGCCTTTCATTCTTTACAAAAGAATGAAGAGAGAAATGAGATCCCAGGCACAATTTACTGGAGAGCTACTTCCCAAAATAATCTTGGCATCTAGCAAAATCTGGCTTGAAATACCTTCCTTTCTTCAATTGATGGATGAACTTTGTGTCCTTCAGTTGTTACTCAGATATCTTTGCTGGACATTTGTCTCTGGACGTGATGAGGACGTGTGATGAGCACAGTTAGGGTGGACTAACTGTGGAATTATTATTTTCAGCTTGTACCATGGGGGATGAAGTGGAGAGGTGATCAATATGGAAGTAGCATTTTCAGCAGAAGGAAGTCCTTAAAGGGTTTTACATGAAGCTTTTCGTGGTAGGAGGAATTTCTGTCTCGGTTGTTTTTATTGATTCCCCTTTGGTAGGGGGTGGGGAGACTTGCTAGGATTGGAAATCCTTCCCTTCAGTTTGATTCCCTCCTAGATCTCTGAGTTGAGTGATGTTTCAAGAAAGGGTTTTTAGCATGCATACGCATTGTGCAATGTGATCTATCAGAATGGCAGGAGGCCTGTAAGCTTTTTATATATGAGCTGGGGACTGTGCGCATGAAACTTCAGTGTTTCCTGCCACAATAGGCTTGAAATGTGGCAGTGCTTTGAAATGTCTTTCCATGAACATCTGTGGAAAATGTCTTGTTCAGATTCTTTCCATTCAAGGCAGAACTTGCTGGCTGCAAGCAGAGACCTTCTCTCTTCTTTCTCTACTTGCTGTTGCAGAGGGATGTTATTTATTCCATTTGGTTAACGATCTGAAATGTTAATGTAAAGGCATCCATTTGAAACTTCCTGAACTAAAAAATGAAATGTGAATTTTGTCCACTGAATTATATAAACTGGAAGTTGGGGGGCTGGGGGTGGGGAGGAGGAGTCTTAGTGGGTCATTAGTTTTCAAATATTTAATCAATGGCAGATTGTTCTCTGCTGGATATATTTTATGATTAGTGAGGATCTTGTGAATCCTCTGGTCTGGCCTTAGGAATAACATGGATCACTAGACTGATTTCATGAAATGAATACCTGCTGTATGTCCAGTAGCTGTAAGCAAACTAAGCTTTTGGGGGAGGGGCGGCAGAGGGAAGCTGTCCCGTATGAAGACTAATATTCTTCAGTGTTTCTTTTTGGTTTTCCCAGTCTAGAACAGAGGTTCTGCCATCTCTTTTTCAAAGGTTGTCCAGCAATGCAATGGACAAGAGGAGTTGCCAGTGCTTGTTTTGAAATTTTCTCTTAATTTCATTGCATCGTTTCTGCTGAAACTCAAATGCATCCTCTTTCCTCCTGAGCTTTTGGATGATGTATGTGTACATAGTCTTTCTTTTAGCCTGGAACACACCTGTCTTCTGTTCCTTGCTGTTCTTCTGAAGCCAGTTTATCAGGACAGCTTCTTGTAAGACTTGTGATCCTACCCACCCACACTGAAATCTCTCACTTGTCTTCTGGTCACCTGGAGGTGTTGCTCCAGTGGCAATGCCTTTGCACTGCAAGGGCTGAGCAGTGAGTGAGAGAGACTGTCTTTTTTTCGTGCTCCCCTTTGCCCTCAGCCTTAGCTGAGCTGGCCAGCAAAGGTGGGAGTCAAATAGCTGGGAACTTGCTTGAGATCAGCGTGCTTATCTGATGCAGGTCTGTGTATGGATGTCTGGTTCAAATGGCTCCAGCTGGCCTGCAGCTGTTTTTTTAATGCTGAGGCACCCGGTCTCTGAAATCCATGTGGTTTTATCCTGGCATCATAAATTCTTCTTTGGCGTTCGTCCTTTAATTTTCTATCCCTTTTACCCTGAACCTGGTAACTCAGGTTAGTGTTTAGAGTGTCTTTGCCCACTATACACTCACAGGGATTTCCACAGAAGTGACTTATTTTCCTTTCCCTCGAGGGAAGCAGGGAGAAGGGAGCTTTTAACCTTGTATTGAGAAGTATGTTGTGAGAGCGAACCGTTTGGAGCTGGGCTATGCTCTGAACTGGCAATTCAGCACAGCTCTGGAGAGGCAAAAATAAAAGAGAACTTTAAGGGAAGCGTCTCAATCTTCAACTCTGGATTACATCTGCATGTGAGCTCATTGCACAGCAATGTATTATCATTCACTTTGGAAGAAGCTGAGATAAACTGAGAGCTGCTGAAATATGAGCTGAGTATTGATGTTGAACTTGCAATTAAAATGAAATGATGCCCTGCAATGACCCCGAGAGATACTCAGTTTCAAGAAAGGAGAACAGAAAGATTCTTGAAGGAAGGAAACCTTAATCATGGAAATGAATGAAGAGCAATACAGCGGAAACTCTTTGGCAAGAAAGGCTGGTGTTTTCCAGCCACTGTTAATGGGCAGGAACATGCTTTGTCATTGTGTGCCTTTGTGCCTGTGTGCATTAATTTGTAGCTGGAAGTAGAAACCACAGACTAAACTACTGGGGGCTTCTTCCAGTAACAGCTATTATGAGGCTTGAGGTAAAACTTGGAGGGAACAGCTGCGTGAGGAAGCAGGGAGAGGGCAGGGGGCTGGAATAGTGTGGGTGAAGGAGCTCATTATCTGGAGAAAGGCAGGTCATGAGATTCTCAGTTCAAGAGTGAATGATTTGGTGCCAGGGCAGATGTGAGTAATGTTTTGGAAGACAACTGGTGAGTTGCATCAGTTTTTTCCCCTGTTGTGGTCCGTGGTGCTGGCTGATTTGCAACTAGGGAAGCTGCATGCAGTGGTTGCGGCCTCCCTGCTGGGTAATGGACTGGGTGCAGACTTCTTGGGTGGAACAGCCTGCTCTGGATCTGTCAGTCAGGTTACTTGACCTTTCACTACTCTGCTTTACTTGTCTGGAAACTAAAGGTAACTCATGTCTGTGGGGAGACTGTACCTTATTTTTGCAGAGAAGTATTGGGTAAAATGATTTAGAAAAGGCAAAAATGTCACCTAGGTAATTAGCATCTCTTCCATTGTAAATCTAGACGTTAACTGGCTTCTGGTTATTCTCCCTTCTTTTTCTTGCAGGTTTAAGGTGTTTGGGTTACTGAGCAGGGAAGGAAAGCGGGATGAATGGGGTGACATAGGGATCAGGATTTTTTGTTTTTCTCCAATATGTGTAAATCCTTAAGTTGAGTAAATTAACTCCATAAACTTGAACTCCTTTCCACCCTGCAGCCTGTTCAGTGTGAATCTGAGCACAAAGTAATAAACCAAACTTGGTGGAGCTTATAAACACTTTTTCCTTTCATTTACATATGTGGAAGAATTAGCAATATACTCTTTAGCTGAAAACTCTTATCACTCTATAGGATTTGGATCCTGGAGTTTCCTTCCTGGGTTGCATGAAGCCAATGGTTTGAGCAATGAGATCTGCCATTAAATGGGACATTCAGAAGAAATTACACCAAACAAGTCCTGATCCTGAAACCTGGTTTCTCTTTAAGCACTTCTAGATTTGTGCTAGTAAACTTCTAACCTCAGTTTCTTCCTTTCTGTTAAAATTATACCGTGTTTTTCAAGCATTCAGAAGTCAAGAAATGCTCTGAAAACTCTTTTTATTCCTGTCTTGGCTGCAGATGCTTTTTAATATAAAATTGTTAGTACTTTAATATAGAAGAAAACTTCTCTTAGGGGTTGTATCTAAGCTTACATATGGCCTTACTGTAGTGAAGAACAGAGATTTTGACTTAGTTTAAATCAAAGGTCTCAGCAGGAGATGGCAATTTAGGGGAAGGTTGATGCTTAGCTCTTAGAATTGGGAACACTGGTTTGTTTTGTGAATCTGTGCTCTTTAGTTTCCGAATTAGCTGAGGGTATGACATTTATCTTCAAACCTGAATTTATTAAAATCCAATTATTTCTCAGCTTTCAAAGTCGTGACCAGCTTTCCTACAGTTAACTTTGCTTTGTTCTTGATCTTTACAGGGCATGCTTGGTCTGTCAACCCTGCAACTGAAACTAAATTCTGGTTTGTTTATTCTCCCAAGTGACCAGTACATGCCAATAACAGTATTTCAAACTGTTAAATATAGGTGGCAAGGTGAGCAAAGCCACATCATGTGTTATCTGTAGAGTTCTATTTTTCTCAGTGTTAATGTAGCATGAACTCAGATCTCATCGAAGGAGAGTTCACATCACCTCCTCAACCCTTCCTGTGACACTGCAAGTGCTTGAGTGTGGCGAGACCCTGATAGTCGGTGTCATCAGTGTCTACTGGGAGTTGCCTGTTACCACATACCTGCATCTGTAAGCTTGGGATTGAGGGGTATTTTGTCTTGGAGGGTAAAAACTTAAGAAAAGCACTTGGGTTTTGTGTGCCACGCTCTGCTTGGTGGAGTCTAGATCCAGGGCCCCTTGAATACGGCGGTGTGATGGTAATGTGGATCCTGTTGCGTTTTTTTTTCCCCCACCTTGCAGAAGACTTTTGTGGCACATTTGTGAACTCTTGGGCGGTCCTCAGGAGCCTTGAAAATGTGTCTGGAAACATCCCATGTTTGCTCTGGTGCTGTTTTTTGCCCAGGTGCTTTTCTTGAGCCTGCAGTAGAGCAGATGTCCAGTTAGGTAAGGTTGATGGTTTTGCTTGTAACCAACTAACAAACTGCTTTGCTGCTGCTTTTGTTTGAATTAGGCATACAATTCATTCCTGCTTCTCTTATTCTGTTGCCAGATAGGTTCAGCTGAAGACAGAGTAAATTGTTTAAGCTGGGGACATAAATCAGACAAGTTATAATAAGGTTACAAGCACTGGTCAGTTGTTTTTTTTACAATAAAACTGAACAAAACCAAGACCAGCACCCTTCAACAGAGAAGGGTGGCATGCAGATGACTTTTAATGAGGGATTAGAGCCATATTGTCAGCTTCTGTGAATCTTTCCCAAGCTGTGTAGTGACTA